>NW_025421304.1:31695000-34095000 GCF_011764305.1 Mustela putorius furo | reverse complement strand
GGTTATCACAAAAGATTTTTATTGGACTCTCCACAGGCAAATCAGAAAAATATGGTCCACGGAAATATTAATTCTTAAATGCAAAATTCCATGACAGAAATGTAAACATAACCTATAGGCTCAATTTTTTCTTCTAAATTCTCTTCATCTTTCATTAAATTGAAAAGTTCCTTGATATGAGGATATCGGATTTAAGAACTTAAAAAACATTTGTAAGGGTCACGGTGAAAATGGGGATATCAGGTGTTCTTCTATGTAAGTTTTCCTCAGTCCTTTAATTTTTTAAAAGATATTACTTTCATAGAGAATGTTCCAAAACAAAATAGAGGGGAAGGTATAGAGATTTCCCATGGACTCCCTACCCCACACATGCATGGTTTCTCCCATTGTGGACATCCCCCTAGAAGGGTACATGTGTTGTAACTGATGAACCCATATTGACACGTCATAATTACTTGAAGGAGGAGGATGACATTAGCGTTCACTCCTGGTGTTGGCCATTGTGTGGATTTGGACAGAGGTAGAATGACCTATGTCCCTCATCATGGTACCATCCAGAGTGTTTTCACTGAAAATCCTCTGTGCTCCGTATACTCAGCCCACCCCACCTGACCCCCTGGCAATGACGGATCCTTTTTTTGTCTCCATAGTTTTGCCTTTTCCAGAATGTCTTGTGGTTGGAGACCTCGTGTAGCTTTTCAAATGGGCTCCTTTCACTTAGAAATACACATATAAAACTCCTCTGTCTCTTCATGGCTTGATGGCTCTCGTCCTTTTAGCGCTGAGTAACATACCACACGCCTGCTGAAGGACGTCCTGGTTACTTACAAGATTGGGCAGTTCTGGATCAAGCTGGTCTCGCATCCATGGGCAGGTTTCGTGTGGACACACGTTTTCAACCCCTTTGGGGAAAATTCCAAGGAGGGTGATCACTGCATCGGATTGGAAGAGAAGGTTTAGTTTCATAAACGGCTGCCAGACTGTCTTCCCAAGTGGCTGCCCCTCTGTCCCCCACCCCACCCCACGGCCCCACCTCTGCAAGGGCTGGCCCCACACCCTTGTCAGCATTTGCTGTTGTCAGGGGTCAGGCTTGTGGCCATTGCAACCTGTGTGGAGTTGTATCTCGTTTCAATTTGCATTTCCCTGATAACATACGATAGGGAGCATTTTTCCAAATGTTTATTTTCCATCTGCGTATCTTTGGTGAGGGGTCTCTTAGGGTCTTTGGATCAATGTTTAATGGCAATGAGGTTGGAGAGTTCTTTGGGTGTTTTGGCGAACAGTCTTTCGTCCGCGGTGTCTCTGGTCAGTATTTCTTCTAGGCTGTGGCTGGTCGTCTCCTTCTCTGGACATCCTCTGTCCTAGAGCAGAAGTTTTTAGTTTTAACAGCGTTGAGCTTCTCCATCATTTCTTTAACCCTTGAATTTTGGGTACAGAGATACTGGCTGGGAATGTGTTTTTATGGGTTCTCCACCTCACTTACCCACCCAAAGTGAGCGCCAGTGGGCCCCAGTCCCCGGTATTTGTGCCTTTGTGCGGTGCCCTCCCCTCGAGTGTTGGCAGGACCCATGCTGTGCTTCGGACCCGTAGCTGCAGGGGACCCAGAGAATGTCCTTGCTGTGGTGACATGAGCTTGTAGAAGACTCGGGCAGAGCAGCCTAGAGCCTGAGCCTCCCCTCCTGATGCTGAGGAAGGAGGCGGCCACGGGTGAGGAGGCCCTGAGGCGAGGTCATGCCAAAGGCTTCTGGGCCCTGTGGGCCACCCTGGTCCCTGAGGTAGACCCCTGCCTGCACCCCACTGGGGGCAGAGCTCTCAGGCAGCTGCTGGTGTCTCATCTTGACCACAGCCCAAATGATCGTGGAGCAGGTTCTTGCCAGGGAGGCCTCCAGGTGAGCGTACCAGCCCACAGATTCCAGTTCGCTGCTCTGGGAGGCGCTAAGCAGAGGACCCGCTCTGCCAGGGCTGGGCTCTGCGACCCATGCAAACCGAGAGAAAGGAAGTATGTGCTGTTGCAAGCGGCTGGGTTTATGTTAATTTGATACAGAGAAAACTCAGACGCTTCGTGATGTAAGTTTGTTGCTCATGGAGAGCCTGGGTGGCTCTGTCCGTCTGCCTTCAGCTTAGGTAGTGATCCCAGGGTCCCGGGATCTAGTCCTTGGATTCCTTGGTCAGTGGGGAGCTCCCCTCTCTCTGCCTGCTGCACCCCTGCTCATGCTTCTCTCTCTTTCTCTGACAGTAAATAAAATTGGAAAAGTCTGTTACATGTTCCTAATCTTATTAAACCCATTGGCATCTTAGAAAATAACAAAGATAGACATTAACTATTTCAAAATAAATTACTTAAACAATTACAGCGGCAAGTCCAAGCAAATCTTTTTTCTTTTTAAGAGCACGTTCCCCTCCTTGGATGTTTTTAATAACACTCTGTGGGAAACGGGTTGATGGATTTTTTTTTTTCCTTCCGTGACACTAAACGACAATCTCTTCTGTAACCTCTGCACCTGGTCAATTGTTTATGTAGGGAACGAGAGGGAAACCGGAAGGCAGGACCATTTGCTGCTGGTCACTCATGCATTTTATTGCCAACTGATGTGATCAGAGCGTGGCGCTGAGTCACCAACGTGGCCCGGCCCCGGCTTCCCTGCGGCAGGAAGGACCCAGCGCGATCCCTGGGCCAGTCTCCACGGAGGGCTGCGTGCGGGATGCTGCGCTGAACCCCATCAATTCAGTGTGATTCCCAGTTTCGAGAACCCTCCCTTCTTTTTCAGTCCCCTCCGTGTCCTGCATGGACTTGCCACGTCATTTCTGAACAAGAAACACCCCAGATGCTAGAACACACATACTCTGCTTTTGTGAAATGTCCAGCAGAAACGTCCCTTGAATGGAGAGACTTCTCGTGTGGACGAGGTTTCTCTAGTGATATTTTCCCTGCTTTCCTCATACTCTCCTGTCTCTGTTTCCCTGCCCCATGACTCAGCAGTGTCCTTTGGGCTGTAATAGGTCTTCTTTTGTGTTACCAGCCCAGGTCCGGCCTGTCCTTCTGCTTCCTACCAGTTAGTCAGTGGCTCTGACAGGTGCTAACTTTGTTCGTGCATTGTTTCCATCAGTTCCCCTAATAGCCTTCTATTTTAGATAATACTCTTATCTCCCATCTACACGGGAGAGAATGGAGGCTTACCAGATTAAATGCTTGAAGCACTTTACATTGGAAAGGCAGCTTGGAAAAAAAAATTTTTTAATATAAAAAGAGAAAGCAAATGAAAGGTAAATTATTTTTTAAAAAGAAAATATATAGGGAGAAAATAATATGACACAGATTTTTGAGCAGAAAATACAGGTTGAGCCACAGGTTTTGAGGGCTCCGATCTAGGCTCTAACAAGACTGCATCTTCATCGGGGCCTGATGACGGAGGAATCCCGCTGCTTCCCAAATGCTCCATTGTCACCGCGGTGTGGCCGGAGGGCCCAGAGCGGTGGGACCTCACAGGAGGGAGCCACCATTTTACCCTGAGCTGGGCTCCATGCACAGCTTTGTAGATCGGAGCAGTGATCGATCGTGCTCCCTATTTTGAACAGGCAGAGAGTGGGAGACAGTTCCTGTAGATAGGAAAACTATGGGACCAGTGGTGGGAAAGTGCAAAATCGTAGCTGGGGCAAATTTCAAGATAAATACAGAAAGGAAGTCCGACCAGGGAGGGGGAATCACTGTGTGTTTTCCTACGTGAAGGTCAACACCCTGACCCTAATCTACCCCCAGCCGGACACCCGCCCCATTTCCACACCAGGGGTGCTCATCTGCTTGAGTTGTTGAGATGACAAAAAGAGCTGAGCGAAAAACACAGTTCCCAACGGAATTTGATAAATTCTCCAAAGTGGCGCTCATCCTTCTGAGCACTATGTGTGTGGGACTCGAGGGCAGCATCCGTGCAGAGATGATATATACATTTACCGGGGTTCCCCAGCACCCCCCCTCAGAACGGACCACTAAATGTAGCAAGATCCTGGGATTTGGGGACTAGTCCTGGGGTGGGGTGGGGGAGGGGAACTACTGGGAAACGGTGGGATTGGTGGTTCCTTCTTGATGGGGGAAGGGGGTGTGGCGAGTCCATTCGGGAACCCAGACCCGCAAGGTCTGGGCTGTAGGAGTTTATCGCGTGGTCAGGAGCAGCCGTTGAACATTCCTCGAGCAGCGGACTGGTCGTGAGCAGAACCGCTCCGAACACCTGCACGGGGCGGAGACGGCGGTTGGAAGGATGACGTTGGGTCTCGTGGAATGGCTGAGGGGGAGGCGGAGGCCCCTGACTCGGGCCGTAGGAGGAGGAAGAACAAGAGGCGAGTGTTGCGTCTAAGGCACCTGGGATGCTCGCTCACTTCTTCTTCCTTCTTCGGGCAGCTCCGAAGTATGAGAGTCGTTCTGTTATTTTCATTGTTCTCAAAAAGGAACATCCGGTTACTCTCTCTGGGTGGAAGCCGTGCGGAGGTGCGGTATTCAGGGGTGACGCCGTGGATGCCGGTGGCTCTCCCGGCACCTGCGGGGCGCTCCTGCTGGGGCAGCTGCAGTGCGCAGGGAGGGGTGCTCGCGCTCGGGTCAGGCCGCCGGGCTCCAGCCCACGCCTCCCCACCTGGGGACCCTCCCCAGTCTCCCTGATTCAAGAGCATGGGTGGTTGGAGGGAGGAGCGTAGCACAGCCACTGTGGGGACTGAGGCCTTGACCCACGGTAAGTGCCCTGCCCTTGACCTGAACACACAAGGTTACCAAGGCCTGCACTTGCACACTCGTGATCCGAACTCCATGAACAAACCAGGGAGCACGTGGCCTCTCTTAACATGGTCTGTCTCTGGGTACTGTCTTCTTAAATATTGGCTCCCCAATTATTTTTATAATGGGGTCTATTAAGCTTATTTTCTTAAGAACAAAATTGGTATGCATCGTCCATTTTCAGTGAAAAAACAATAAAAGATTCACTTTCTAACTTTCTTTTGAATAAGAGGAAAATTTCCATGCAATGGAACTATAAATTTAAGTGAAAGAACACACTTTGGAATTTACAATAGATAGCAGACTATGTTCTTAGTCTTCCTGAAGGTGTGAAATTGTAGTTAATTGCTTTGTTCTCGATTTTAAAGAGCAAGGAGTTCATAAATAATAAGCTTGAGTGGCAGTTTGCAGCGGCTCTAAAACCTCTCAATGTGTTTTTCATTGCCAAAGACGTAATTCTTCTGAGTGTTGATTATTCCCATGAATTTTAAAATATTTTAAAGTACTCTACAGAGACTAAACAGATGAAAATTATCTCTGAATTCCCTTTGAATAGAGCTGGATATGTCAATGAGAAGCATACAACCTTTGGTTTCCTGTGACACATGCACCCCTTATCTAGTTATAATATTTCTTAAATACGTAATGTAGGATCCTACAGTGACATGTAAATAATGAATTACTGCTCCTTTTTTTTTTTTTTTTGAATTACTGCTTCTTAACTACATAGTTGAATTTTCAAAAATTTTGGGTTACACACTCTGTATGTGTGTGTGTGTGTGTGTGTGTGTGTGTGTATATATATATATATATATATATATATATATATATATGCATGTATGTGGTTTTGTGTGTGTGTGTGGAATTTATTTTCTTCCTATCTCCCAGCTTGCCCAATGAAAACATCAATCATTAAGAGACTGTATTGTCTATTCAATATCTTAAATCCTGCTGGGCCATAAATTTTCACCAGTCAACTGAAAACACTAACATGTGCGTTTATAGTGCTCTACTATCCTTAAAACAAAGAGTCAATAAACATGCTTACTATTAGGCCCATTCCCCCCCAAACCCAAACCCAGCGCAAACCACCTCATGAACACCACACCCGTCTGAGGTAAAAATAACCCTTTGCCACCTGCACCACCATAAGATGACTTGGAGTTTTTGAGGTACTAAGGCTACCTGGCTGGGTTGCAGCATCATTTTTTCTTTTTCTTTTCTTTTTTTTTTTTTTTTAGCATCATTTTTTCTTAAAGCCCATTTTGTCTCGGAAGAACGTCCACGTTAACGGTGTTAACAGAATCCTCTTTTTGGTGGCTGCGTGGTGAGCAGGAAACAGTGGCAACAAATAAATACATAAGAGAAGCCAGGACATGATAGAGCAGTCCCTGAGTCAGCCCCCTTCCCTGGGAGCCCAGGGTGGGGGTTTGGGGGGTGAGGATTGGTTACAATTACCACGAGTCTCATTTTCTTCCTCTGGGTGCTCCACATCCCGCCGTCTCCCACACAAGCATTTGGAAGTCAGACTGGAAGAAACCTGAGATCCATCAGTAAGTTGCTAAATTTGTTTCTGAACTTGAATACAGCTTCATCTCCTGTGTTGTCTTTGGGAAATGACACAGGGAAAAGTCTGTTTAGGTGACATGAGACATTGCCGTGTCTGTGCCGTGAGAACCAGGACTTTGCCGTGGGAAGTGCCCGGTGTTCAGGTGGTGAACAAGGCACTGGAGTTCCAACTTGGCCGTGAAGAAATGGACCTCCCGCAGGCTGTAGCGTTCTTATGAGGTTTCCTGGATGAGTGAAATGCTTGAAAAATGGTTGGTGAACATAAAACTTTATGCAAAGATCCTTTTTCTTAATTTCAGATGCTCTGGGGAGCTCCCTTGTCCATTCACCCCAAGTGGGATCCATTGGCATTTGAGATGTAAATGTCATGTCCTTACCGCAAGGAATGATGAGGCCATTGGTGGGGATGGGAAGAACAGCGCTTCCCTCGGAGAGCAGGCGTGTCTGAGAGCACAAGCTCCTGTCCCCGCTCTCGGGGGAGACTCTCTTTAGGAGCCAGACCTAGAAGCTGCTGATTTCTCTTCCTCGTGAAGCTGCCTGTTGGGTTTAGACTGAAGAACCGCTCAGAGGACCATGTGGAGTACAGCGAGACTCCAGAGACGGTTGGCCTCTGTGGTCCGTGAAACCTCTATGACAGACAGCTCTCTGTGCCCAAGTAGCTCCTACATCATGGTGGGCGGTCCAGCGTCACTAGCTGCTGTGACTGCGTGACGGTTTTGTGGACCAGAACCATGCCGTTACCTTTCTCTTCCTCCGCTGCTATCACGTGACCATTCTGCCTCCAGCATAAGTTGGCTCTGGGTGCTTCCACGGGGCGGGCGGCTGGACGGGGAGCTCTCCTCTGCTTGATATTTGTCAGAATCTCAGCGAGAACACTTTTCCTGACCCCATTCTCTATTTGTATCGCTCCCATCATCTGAAGCAAAAATACCACGTCCTTAAAGGAAGACCGTGTCTCTTAAAGCTTCGTAATCTTTCCCAATAGCTACATCTGTCCCATTTTCCTAAGTTACAGTGTGTCCATTTCCGTGTGTGCACGAATGTTTAGGATCTCAAAGGAGGGAAGAATTGTGGAATCAACAGGACACCAGTCTGATGTCCCTGAGCCTAGAGAAGCTTTCACCTGCAAGTTCACACCAGTGGGATTGGTCCAGCTTCCCGTTCCTCTCCGTGCCCTCCGGACGCGGGCTGCGTTAGCAGCAGCATAGAGATCGTAACGGGATTCTTCCCCAGAGCACAGCTGGGACACACCGGGGTGCTCTGCGTCAAGGGATGGACTCCTGCCCGCGCTTGACCAAGGTGGGGGCCGCCCTCTGATCTGCTCCAAGTCTGTCAGTCTTCCTAGTGCACCACTAAGGACACAGGAAAGTTACACTCTTGAAAATTAAGTGGAATTGAATATGCATTTCCTATAGATCTATTTATTTATAAATGTTTTATAAAATCAGAGGAGGAGGAATTCTGTGTTGTTAGCTGGGGTTCTCCTGTGGTGATCTACACTGATTCTCATTCAAAACAGATTCTCTCTCTGTCTCTGTATCTCTAGCTTGCAGGAGCTAAAAGCATATACGACACTTGGATCAGATGATTTCTAAGCTGCCTGGACCAGATACTGGCCAGGGGCACACCTGGCCCCCATGCTGCTTCTCCAAACTACTTTCAGGGGGCTGTCCTGGGCTTCCTTTGTCAATTAGGACGAAGTTGGCCATGGGTTGACACTATCCTCATTGTGATGTCCAATGCTGTGAGGAGGTTACGTTCCCACATCATGACTGTTCAAGGGGGTGGTTGGCTCGAAGCTTGGTTGGCCAGCCTCTCCCTGACCTCTTCAAAGACCTCGATGATTTCTGTCTTCTGCTTTTCAGCCCCCACCCCCTATCTGTTGCCTGATGGCTGCAGAGATTCCAGGCATCATGTAGCAAAGGTGGTGATGAGCCCAGAGGAAAGGAAGAGCCTCCCCTGAGTCATTTCTAGTGAGATTTAAATGACTTTGGCTCCCACCGTGGCAGCTGCCCTGACCCTGGGGATCCCCAGAGACAGTGTTTTCTCCTGCCTTGTCTGGGCATCTGCAGTCCCTGCTCCCAGCAGAGCCTTTCCAGCATTTCCTACAGTTGTTATTGTCCACGTGGCGGCCTCTGCCTGCCTGCCTGTCTGTCTGGACATTAAAATTTTCTCCACGGAAGGAAATAGATTTTTGTTAGTAATTTGGCAACAAAGTTGTATAGCTGTGGGATCCTTATTTTTACCATCGGAAATGTTACTTTTCTTCTTTTTTAACTTCAAAGACAAGTTGCAAATTGCATGGGTGTAATAACCAACAGTCTTTGTGTTATAAACAAAATTGATTGATGGCTGCTCAAATTAGGAGTACCCTCTGATTCTGAGATGGGCTTCCTTAATGTGGTTTGCATATTTACAGTTTACAGAGACCAGCTTCCTCTTTCCCCGTCGTCTTTTCTCCTGAACATTCCAGACCTTGCAATGTGGATCTTAAATTGTTACCTGCTCTACATTCTGCCTCCTCTGTGTACATTGTTGGCACCGAATGGATCATGTTTTCCCTATTTCTTACCTCATTAACGTCTGTAGTTGTTCAGATCTCATCCAAAAGGTCACCACCTCTGGAAGCTTTCCCTGATTGCCCCAGGTCATCCCCCTGGCCTTTACCTAAACCCGGGATGGATCACTCTGTGGCACTCTTCTTGCTTAGTAATGACTCTTCTCCACAGCCCGCAAGATGCGTGCAGGCAGGGATCTAGTGTGTGTCTGGCATGTGGTAGGCATACAAGGAGGAGAGGATGCCAAGTGTCCCGTTCGGTGTCTGGCTTCATCTAGGATTCCTCTTGCCCCACAGCATGCCTGCTCTTTGTCCCATTTCCGTGCTTTCTTCTGTTCTGCCTTACCAAGACACAAGTAACTCTTAAAGACCAAAACCTATACCATCTACATGGATATGCTAGGAAATAAGAGGCTTGAGAGATTGTCTACTAAGGGAGGAAACTGACCATTCCACTCAGAACCTGTCCCCCTCATGGCTGCTTCTTGCTAAGGCTCCTTTTTTTTTCTGAAGTAGAAATTAAGAACCAGAAGTAAATAAATTTTAATAACTTAATACTACCAATATATTAATTTCTCCAGTTCAATTAATTCCATATTTAGAATCACTTTTGCATGGGGCACCTGGGGGCCTTCATGTCATGATCTCGGGGTTCTGGGATCAAGTCCCAGGTTTGGACTGCCTGCTCAGCAGGTCTCCTTCTCATCTTCTCTTGGCCCCACCCCCCACACTTTTGCAGTCTCTCTCTGTCTCATGTAAATAAAATACTTTAAAAAAACAGAATCCCTTTGGTATTAAGCTTTATCTATGGAACTTGGAGTATGGAGATCGGGGGGGAGAAAAAACAAGTAATTTCAGACTTAGACCTTGGCCTTCAGAAGTGAAGGAGCTACTGGGATGACAAATACACAAAACAAAATTTCAATACAATCAAATAATCGCTACAGTGGATCACTGCCGAAAGCACAGGGGGAACATATGGTGGGAGCGTCTGTTAGAAGTCCAGGAGGAGAGAGTATGAGTTCTCTGCATATTAAATTATGAAACCATCAATTGTTTAAACTGGGAAAGTACTTGAGGTCGTCTGGTTTCTGCTTCCTGCATCAAATTCACACTTTTTAAATTAATTTTTTCTTAAAGTGTCTAGAGAGAGACTTTGGCTTTCCAAAGATTGCCAAGCAGTGTCAGAATCAGAATCCCCGCCAAGGTTACATCCGAAAAATCAAAGTATTGCGGTGGTTAGCGGGGAAGCATTCATGATCTTTAATTTGTCTTGGGAATCATGTCTGCAAACTGTCAAACTTTAAAAATCTTCTATTTGTATTCATGGGGAAAAAAAGTCTGGGTGTTTGTGCAGTCAAGGACAATTTACTCTTCCTTTCTCTGAGTCAGTTAATAGACCAGAGAAGAGTGGCCTTAAGCACTGTGCAAAAAGAAAATATTAGGATTTTAGCCTAGTGTGTCGGAGAAATCTAGAAATGTTAGAGAATGGGTTTTTTTTTTCCAGTTAAATGGCAATTTTAAATCCAAATCCTTTCATGGTTACTGAAAGTATAATGTCTAAAGCAAACCTAAGATGAATGCATACAGAAAATTGCTAGCAGGAGAAAAAGTAGGAATTGGATTAGCAGGTGAAGCAGGCATTGTATAGTCTTATCTGGATGGTGAGCAGAGAGCCTAGAAAAGTAACTTGGCCTCCATCTCTTTCTTTGGTTGAGTATGTAGTAGAGCCACAGACCTTTTGTGTGTAAGGTTCACCATTTCTGAAACAATGTTTCGGGATAGAAGACTTGTCGCTTGATTGGCTTTAGCACATCTGAGAGCTCTCTCTGATGCACTCTCTAAGAGAGGCTGTCAGCAGTAGGGGTCCTTTCAATGGCAGTTTTTATTGCCTGCTTATTTCCTGCTCCATTGTTTTTTGGCTAAGTGACTGGCTTGAACTAATTCTGGCAAGTCTGTCTCCCTCTGCTCAAGGTTCCTTGTCCCTGCACAAATTGTTGCATTCTCTTATTATCCTGGAGCCTGGGTACTCAGGGTTGTCCTGGGTAGAATAAGCCAATTATCATCCCATGTCGTGCTTAGGTATTCTTTGTCCGTTAGATTTTTCCCCTTGATCATGGGCTGTGTCTGTGGCTTGGAGAATACCGTCATAGTTCAGGGCTTTTGTTAATGCCTCCTCTTCAGCCTGGGTCTTTGAACTAGGAAGTTCCCTCTAGGATTGGTTTTGGGGGGGGGGTTGTTTGTTTGTTTTTAGGATTGCTTTGAGAGGACCTAGGCTTGGGCATGTACAGACTCTTCCAGGTACAACTATGATTGAATTCTGAAACCTGATTCCTGTCTACTTCCCTTGGGTCAGAGTTGCTTATAGTTCAGTCAGTATTTGGTCAGAAGTTGTGTTTAAGCCCCTTGTCCCAGGAAGGGGCCTTATGTTGAATGATTATGCTTCTTCCTCTGCTCTATCTGCTCTTAGAACAATATCTAAATAAATAAAATGATTTTTTAAGATTATTATCATCAGATAAATTTCTGTTTTACTAGGGAGAGAGTTTTTCCAGCTCCTCATGATACCATTTTATTGGTAAGAATTTTTGAGACTGAATAAAGTCACAAATGGGAAAATCTTAGCAATATTGTGCACATAGTGCTAAGAAAAATATTGTTTTCTCTCTGTCTACTAGAGAATTGGTTACAGTGGGTTTTTTAGGTATGGTCATTATGTGTACAGTGAATGAAATACATTGCAGAATTCATATGTATATTGAGTATTTATAAAAATGTGTATTTCACATGGCTACGCATATCCTTTCCTCAGATGTATATTACAATGCTTATCTGCATTGATACCTGCAGATAAGCACAGCATTAGTTTTTAGTTTTAAAATGCACATTATCATTGCTGGACTTCTCTTATGCCATCCTAAAGAGCCAAATCAGTAAGGCCATAAACATACTTTTAATTCCAGGTACTAGTGTAGAGAAACATTTGGGAAGGGGACAAGGCCTATTTAATTACTACTCTTCTGATTATATTAATGTCTTTGATTAATAATTGGTAAGATGGGATCTGACTGAGTTAACTTGGATTTACCCAACATTTTGCAGTCCCTTAGTACAGGAGTTCTGCCCTGATTCTTGACTGAGCTTACAAATTATGAAGATGATTTCTGAGAATGATCTCACTGAGCTTTCTTTCCTTGACTCCTTGTTTTCTACTTCCTGAACAGCTCTGTCAGTCTTGAACTCCTAGTGAGACAGCCTTGTTGAGTGCTGCCTTTGCGTTTTCCATGGATAGAGGGAAAGTTACTTTGAATAAACCTACAACAGCAATGATTGCTTAAAGTCTATCACAAATACATGCCAGATGTATCTGTGGGGCTTGTGCATGACTAGTGTATCCCCTAAGTATCAATTTGGCATAGGTTCCTGGTAAAAAGAAGGAAATCCCTACACAGACCTCCTCCAACAAAGTCTGAGAAAGTGTTAACCAGGAGAAAGTCCACCTCCTTGAACGCATCACTCATCACATGATTTCCTATCTCACTGGAGCAGAAAATTCGGCCAAAATAAAGAGGTGACACAGAAGAGTAGGAAAATGCTCGCTGATGGGGTTTGTATCAAGGAGTCAGAATAGCAGTATACATCCTCACGTGTCCGCATCCTTTTGTCAGAAGGCGATTCACCAAAGAGAATTCTCCAAAGATTCTCCAAAGAGAAATATTGATGAAACAACCGACAACAATGCACAGAATTCTCCAGAATTGATGCCGATCACATTTAAACACCAGCACGTACAAACATCATGTCATTCTCACGACATTGTTTGTGTTGTACTTTTCTATGAGCCTTGTCATGTTCTCAAATAAGGTGGCTTCTTCCAGGAAGATCAAAGATCTCTTGCATAGCAACGAGAGCTAATGTTACTAAAGTGACATGAGAGAGTTTTGATGTGCAAGGTAAAAACAGATGTGTTTTCTCCTTTACTCCAAAAAAAAAAGGAAATAGAAAGAAAGAAAAGGAAACAAAATGCCTCCAGCTTGTCAACATTCAAAATTGACTGGAAGGCTTGTTATTCTTTTTGACATGTATCTATAGCTTATTGCTATCTGTGGTTTACATATATGTCACATATATCCCATATATGATGAAGCAGTTACTTTAACTACTCAGAGAAAGTTATTTTAAGATATTTTTGAAGGATGAAATTTTTACTTCTTCCCAACTATTACATGGTAAAAATGACAGAAAAACTAGGAAAGCAGAACAGCGAAACTAAAAACTAATGGAAGATATTAATAAAAAAAAAAATACAAATGACCAGCAACAGTTTTTAAAAAAAAAAACCTAACGAGAGCCCTTTTAAAAAGTTTTACATATTGAGCAAGTTCTAGTCTTGAATTTATAAATGAGTGACTCAGTAAAACAAACATAGCTTGAGTTCAATAGTCATCTTTGCAAATACTTGTATATGTGTATAGGGTTTATGTGAATGTGTATCTGTGGTGTGTGTTGTGAGACTTTTGAATGGGATGTGTGTCTAAGAGTGCATTGAACCTTTGGGTGTGTGTGTGTGTGTGTGTTTATAGTAGGTGTAAGGGTTCACTGACCATCCTGTTACAAGTCAAATGGGCTTCACTGGGAAGATGGTGCCACAGCTGCGTCCCCCTTACAGTGAAGGGGGATTTTCTACTCTCCTAAGATTTTCAAGATAACTACAGGGCTTTTGAGTTTGGAACAAAGTGAATAAAGCCGGTTCTTGGAAATGATTGGAGAAACTGATCTCTGCCTTGCTTTTTCCGTGTCTTTCCGCTGCTATAGGGAAGAAGGTATGTCTTAGGAAGAAGAAGATGACTCTTTATTACAAAACAGCAGGACCAGACTGCTCTGGGCACCTAGGAAAATACTCTGAATTCTGTAGTTTCGGTGATTTTTGTTTTTCCCTCCCAGTGCTAGTTAAAATCACAGAAAGTAAAAGCAAATGAAGATATCATTTGCTCTGGTTTAAAATTAAGTACAGAGCATTGGAGTTTTTCTTCTTTTCTTTCTTTCTTTTTCTTTTCTTTTTTTTTTTTTTATCAATGGTAGGATTAACTGTCTAATCGGGAAGTATGAACGCAGTACCACGTAATCCAGTCATGTTGGTTTTCCTGCCTGCTCTAGTCCACATTGCATCCATGTTAAATTTTTTATTTCAGACTGGGTTTTCTTCCCTGGTGCCCTAGCATTGCTCTTGCAGATAATACTTCAATTTGCCTCATGCCTCCTCGATGCAGCAGCATTTTTAAATTTATAAAGCACAGGCATTATGATTTCTTTTTTTTCAATATTTATGAATATTGAGTATTATGCATGCTTGTTGGATCAGGCACTTACGTTCAAGGAGATCAGAAGTGATATACTGTTATGTGTCTTCAAGGAGGGCTTCGACTGTTGACCTTGAAAAATACAACAGCCAGTTATTTTACCAGCCAAAGGGGTTTGTTAAAGAATGGCAAAGGAATTGCAGTTCTGGACCATGAACGCTATGCCCAAACCACAGGCAGGTCTGGAGAACAGAGGAGAGCAGGGTTTATTTGTTGAAAAAAACCAGAAAGTGGGGAGGGGCTGCTTTGCACACAAGTCCATTGGAGGAAAGTGAGAGTTAAGAATGCTGACAGTTCCTCATTGGCTGAGCTGTGGCAATTTCTCATTGACTGGGCTGTTGCCAGACAAGGAGAAAATCTTCCTTCTCTGCCATGGTAGTACAGTAAGCTTCGTCTTGTGGGGGTCTGCCCCTGACTGCATTGCGGGGTTATGAGAGCTTTCCCCTTCTGGTCTCCCACCCCTACATTAAATGAGGGTTTTCTTTGTTCAACTACACAAGGTCTTGAAGAGAAAGTAATCTGGTTTGATTAACATACTGAAATAATGAGGCACTGATCTGCTTCAGATTCTTTCTTATCAATATAAAGAAATCGGGAAGTTAGGAAATGAAACTTTTTTAAAGATTTTACTTGACTGAGAGCTCTGGGGCACAAGCAGGGGTGTGGCAGGCAGAGGGAGAGGGAGAAGCAAGCTCCCTGCTAAGCAGAGAGTAGGGCTCGATCCAGGACCCCAGGATCATGACCTGAGCTGAAGACAAATGGGACTACCCAGGCACCCTAGAAATTTAACTATTTTACCTGGACACAGCCAGCTTCAGTGTGTATTTTTAATAGCATTTCTTATAAAAATATATCCTCAATGTAATAGTATGAAACTGGATTATTCAATTTCCTAGATACGGCCCACACGACGCAGTTGTGCATTCAAACTGTCACTAGTCCAAAATGAAACGAGCTGGACATGTGAAATACATGACAGGTTTCACAAATTTTGCATGGAAAAATATGTACAACATCTCCATGCTTCTACATTGATGTACATTGAGATGATAATGCTTTTGATATATTAGGTTAAATATATATTAAAAATTTTACCTACTAATAAAAGCCTATCTGCTGCTCGTATCTGTGGCTCCCTTTGTATTTCTCTTGGACAGAAATGGTTTTGAAGCATAAAGGAAAATAAATAATATAAATAAAATAGTAATGACCCCAAAGCTTCCATTGCGTTATCGTTCCCCAACTCCAGCTCCTCCCCGGAGAGTTAAGATCCTCCTTTGGCATTTAAGAACACACATGCCCGTATACAGTGAGGGAGCATTTTCTAACCCAAAATGAAATCAAAATATGCATCAAGTTATGCAACTTGCCTTTCCCATTTCAGAGTATATAATGGAAATCTTTTCACAAATATACTCTATTTATTTTGCTTTTGTTTTCCATTTACATGTCTAATGAAACCAGTAGACTCACCAAAGGCTGCCATTTAATACCTTTAGAAGGTCATCCCTTAGAATGGATGTAGGTGGGGAATCCTGCTCCATATTTTGACTTTTTGACCCCAAGGGCCTGTGAGACGCCTGGCCTGGTCCCATGTTTGTCTCCCTCTCTTGTGGCCCCAAAGAAGCCAACTTCTCTATCTTGGTTTTTCAGAGCAGCCTTGTCTGTGACGGTGGCTCTGAGCCTAGACTGTTCATGGAATTGAGTTCTCCGTGAATCCTTCTGTTCTGGCTCTGAGGGGAGCTCACAGGGCTTTCATACTTAAAGGCTCTTGATTCAACAACCCTGGAGTAGAAAAGCTTTTAAAAAGGCTTAGAACAGAAGCTGTTGGGGAAGTGGTTGCAGATGTCAAAAATACAGTCAATCCTTGAATCAGTCAATCCTTGAAATGCTTCATGGTTAAGGGGCTATATATCTTAATTTTTAATAACATCTTTAAAGAGAGGCTTTGGGTTATAGAACCTCAGGTGAAAATGGGGGTAAGATGAAGGAATTTTACTGAAAAGAGCTGGGTTGTGTGGAAGTCTACTAACTAAACATGGAGATGCCTTCTCTCTTCTCATGCTTGGTTCCGAGTACTTTGGAGCCAGATTTGTAACCCCAAAGCAGAGAGATTGAAGGGTTCTTTTTTGAGAAATTAAATATATTTTTTTTAATGATGGAGACAGGGGTGGGGGGTTTCCCAGAGTCAGACTGCATGGTTTCCACCCTAAGAATGAACAAGCTTACCACATCATGCAGAAACCTAATTCATGGTTGAAGGCATTGAATTGTAAGGTGATTCCAGGGTGATGCTTAATTTCCCTAGTTAAAAACAACAACAAACAGTAACAAAAAGTTTCCTTAAAGCACTAAATGGTATTATTTTATGAAAACATTACTTTTGTCAAAGGCTTATATTCGCATGGAGAAGTTTCCTGTGAAGGAATTCTCTCTTGCCCGTGACGGCTGTGGGAGGCTGTAGTCAGGGCCCACTGGACTCCCACTGTCTAATTGAACGCAGGTTTTCTTTGGGATTAAGCGTGTTAGAGTGCTCGCTTTGGTCCCCAA
This sequence comes from Mustela putorius furo, assembly GCF_011764305.1. Lineage (NCBI taxonomy): Eukaryota > Metazoa > Chordata > Mammalia > Carnivora > Mustelidae > Mustela > Mustela putorius. The sequence goes on along the minus strand of NW_025421304.1, from coordinate 34,078,205 downwards.
GGCAAATATTCAAGGACATTAAGTAATAAAACTTAATACAGGAGCAATTAAAATATGGAATATAATTTATGAAATATTAGAAACCAAGTTGAATGTTTATTATTGCAAACGTTAATAAAAAGTTAATTGTGCCCTTTAGCAATTAATTTATGCACAATTATCTCAAAGTGTTACTGGGCCTTCTGAACTAATTATAATTATAGAGAGGTATTAAAAAGAAAACTCCAAAGTATCTACAAAATAGCTCCATAAAAATCTGTATGCTTAGCTGACATGGAAGCCTTTAGCTATGTAAGTAATATTAAATGAGTTAAGACTATACTCCAATTACTCTATAAGAGTTGATCATTTAAAATTAGTGTACTGTGGCTGGGTACACTTAAAGAGCTTTAAAGCATCACAAGACATTCTAAACAATTACTGTCTTTTGTGCCTTTTATTTAATCACAGACTCAGTCTTGTATGTTAGAACTCCTGCATGTAGTTCAATAGGTGTTAAATTAATGCACTAATATACGTAAGACTAAGTAACATTATCTTCATAGCTACAGGGTTGGGTTTTTTTGTGTTTTTTTTTATTTTTCAGGCTTCTACAACTTTTTTAAAAATAAAAATTAGGCAGCTTTTCCCAGTTGAATTTATTACATGACAAGTAATACAGTTTGTTGATAACCTACCACGTATTTTACCTATAACAATAGATAACTCTTAGGAGACTCTTAGATCAGGCTAGCCCTGTTCCAAACATCATTGTCTTGATAGTGCCAAACTAACATATGTCTATCTGTAGGATGTAGAGATAGATATATATAGAATCATGGTTGGAGCAGATCCTAAAAGCCTTCACAGACACATACACACACATACATAATGTATTTATTATGGTTAACAGATTTTCATGTAATCCTGCTATTTTCAGTGAAATCTGTTAACCTTTTCCCTCATTCTGGGACATCTGGGTGGCTCAGTCTGTTCAGCTTCTGCCTTCGGCTCAGGTCATGATCCCAGGGTCCTGAGATGGAGTCCCACATCAGGCTCCTTGCTCTCTTGCTCCACAGGAAGCCTGCTTCTCCCTCTGCCCCCGCCCCTCCCCCTGCTTGTGCAGCATGCACTTTCTCTTTGTCAAAATAGATAAAATCTTTTAAAAAAGCACAAATCGTATCCCTCATTCCTACCTGATATTTCTTAGTATAAAGATTCTCCATTATATATGCATGAGTGAATCATCAGTGAATATATGTATTTATTTACTCTTTATCAGAATGTAAGTGCTACTATTGTAATACTGAAGAAAGGAAGGCACGGGGAACTGAAAGGACTTGGCCAGTATTGTAGCATTGCAAAGTGTTAGAGCAAGGATCTGGACCCTGGGAGTTCAGCTCTGTTAATGGTGGATCCCAACTGCTAGTCCATCTTGACTGTTTGGAACTGTGTATCTTGGGGTTGGACACTTTGCTTACCGGAGTTGCGACCTTGGACTGGTTCTGTAACTCACTTGTAAAATGGAGCGTAATAACTGAACCTGTCTGAAAGGGATGTCAACAACGTTCAATGAGATCATCTGTGCAGATTAATTAGCAGAGTGCCAGCACATGGTCCATAGGTCCAGGAAATGCAAGCTTTTATTATCATCTTCTATTGTAATTCTCCAAGTTAAATATTATTACCCAAATTTAACAGAACAGCAGTCTGATGTCCACACATTTAGATATATTGCCAAAGGCTCGTGGGAGATCGAGCATACTGATTACGTGTTACCCAAGTCCAAAATTCTACGTCCTGTTCATTCTACCAGAGATAATGTAGCAACAAAGGCAGATCATTTTGAAGCTACATTGAGTTACGTACGTTCCATATTGGGTCGTGGTAGGTGTGGTCGTTATGTTTTAAAGACTCATCCTCTTGCTGCTTGTTTGTAGGTGTGGTCGTTATGTTTTAAAGACTTATCCTCTTGCTGCTTCTGCCTACAGCCACGCTCATGTTCAATCATACGCTTTTTCGTTTGTGAGTCCCGTCATTGTGGTAAAGTCCAGTTGATTGGATACTTACTTTTATACCCAGAACTGAGTTGAGCTAGACCGGGGACAGCGTGGCAGGAGATGGTCATGAGGGATGTGAGGAGGACAGAAGGGGTAGCCCCAAGATTCAAATCTTGTTCTTGATTTGCTATGGAGACTCATTTTTATTTTCTGATCAAGTAGCCTAAATGTTAGCATATGCTAAAATGTTGCTTTCTCCCCACTTACGTTGCCTTTTGGAGATAGTTTTGAGCTGATTTTGTAATCAGTGTTGCAGCATCTTTTTCTTAGTTGTGGATATTATTAGGTAAGGCCGAGCCCTTTGTTTTAGTGGGTTTTTTATTTTGTTTTCGGGTATATTTAGTTCCTTGAAGTGCATCTCCATGACCAACATTACTTGGCTAATTTTCTCTAGAAAAGAACTTCAATGGTACATCATTTCGTAAATGTTTAAATGTAAAAAGGTGTAGAAGATAAAAAAAAAATTGCAAAGTGTAAAAATGATGCAAGGGATTGCCATAGCAAAATTCACTAATTGTCAACATTTTGTTCCTTTTGCCTCATCATTTTCTCTGTGTGTGTGCACGCGCGCCTCTGTCTTTGCACAAGGACACATACGACATAGCACACACATTTCATTTGGCCACTTAAGACGAGAGTAAGTTGCAAACAAGCAGCCCTTTTATCTGTGTGTTGCATAAATACAAGCATATTCTGTCAAATAACCACTGTCGGTATATCAAGAAATTCACTGATGCACTGTTATTATTTAATCCCAGGTCTATAATCAAATTTTACCATTTGCCTCCAGAATGTCCTTTATGGCTTTCGTTTTTTATCTTCTGTCCAGGATCTAATTTAGGATCACACATTCCATTTAGTGTTGTGCCTATTTATTATCCTTTAATCTACAGCAGTTCCTCGGCTCTTCTTTGTTTTTCATGACTTTGAAATTTTGGAAGTGAACGGGCTGGTCATTTTAATGTGTCTGATGATTACCCGTGATTAGATGCCCATTATGCATTCTGGGCAGGAACACCACAGAAGTGATGTGTTTTTCTCTCTATGAGAAGGAAATAAAGTCAATTTGTTCATTACTGGAGATGTTAACTTTGACCATCTGGTTAAAGTAGGGCCCATCGGGTACTTCCACTGTTGAGCTACTCTATTCCTTTTTTCTGTGATTAATTAAAAAACCTATTTTGAGACTATTGAAGTAACCTATCTCTCAATGAACTTACATCTTCTAAAGGGGCAGAATTTTTTTAAAGGTGATTTATAAATGTTTAGTAACTGGCCCAGTTTCCCTCTATACTATGTTAATTTATGTGAAATAGATCATATGTGACAATTAATGAAAAGAGAAACTTGCCCAAAGCTAACATGTGATTCAACATCCCTACGTAGAGATAAACATGCTTGACACATTGATTTCAGTATGCACTGGTATTACATGGAAATGAAAATCATCTTTGAATTTGTTTAAGAATTGTGACAACTCAGAATTTGATGATATTATTACATTTTTGTTCTTCAGGTGGGCTAAGAAAATGTAAGACGGGAAGAGTGGAAGGAGCTCTGAGAAATGCCCCCTTCCCCCGTCAGAGCCTTAAACCTGCCAAATTTGAGAACAACAGCTCAGCTCCTCTGGTTTTAAACCCTTACTTCTTGTTAGATAGTCTGTTTACATTCTAGAACAAAATATCTTTTAGATGTTCCTACAGTTACATTACAGAATCAGGCCATTTTTAGAACATGAGGGAAAATTGCAAATCACCTCATCAACTTCGTTATTTTACAGATGAAAAAAAAGTTGAGACCTAGAAGTAACCTGAGTAAGTTAGTTGTGGAGTACTAGGAATTGGGATTCTGACTGTTGACTCCCGATCCTGTGTTGCAGCCAGGAGATGACCTTGATTGTTGAATATATTCTGCTTGATTACTGCTAAGGGTTTGGAGGGGAAAAAAAAAAGTACTAGGCTGAATTTATGTGGTACAGTATTCTTTCAAATGCCTGTTTAAAATATTGTGTGTCCTTGCCTCTCTACTATAAAAGCCTCTCTATTGGGATGAAGGGGCACAGGTGAGGCGATTGTGATGGGTTCTTAATATCATTATTAATTACATTGTTCTCACTTTCTATAGCGTACTGTCTGATACTGAGGGAAAATATACTCTTAACCGCCCATTCTTTTTAATGAAAACCTGTATCACCTGCACGCATCACATAAAATCCTAATGAACTTCTCCAAAGAGATGCAGGTTATCTCAACCTCTAGTGTTGTCCTCACTTGAGAAAAATCTCTAATACGATCTTGATTATTCTTTGAAATATCATTTGGCTTACAGCCAGAGAGCTCAAGAATTTGTTCAGACGCTGGATTCATCTCTGGAATCATACAAGAAAATCCATTTAAAATCAATCCCTTATGAGAAGCAACATTACTCCCATCATTTGCCTTACACCCGATTTGTTTGGAAAATAGCACATAAAAAAGGATCTGGTTGTAGTTTATATCTCTTCTAGTTTTCCAGTTGGATGAGACTTTTATAAATGTCTGAGCACTGCTACCAATAAGGATTTGTCATCTGTTGTCAAAATAGTCATACATAATTTTTATTTTTGAAGGTGAGCTTTACATTTACTTAAATGTTTTTTTTTCTTACCCCATTGGCTAAATGTTTTAAACTCTATAGTTATGATAATATATCTTCAGGTCCCATTTCTAAACCCATCAATAACATTGCAATTCAATTCTGCAAAAGAAATTATTAGTCAATGCCTGTATATTAATCATTCAAAAACAATAAAAATAAAATTGAGGGCAAAACACTAGTTGCCTCAAACTATTGAATAAGCAAGGTCTTCTGGGATATTTATGATCAGGATTTACAATTATTTTTTTCTGATGAAATTGAGCTTTGTCTATTAGAATGAAATTGAAAATGACCTTTCCTGAGTCCTATAACTATGAAAATATATTCTTGATGAGAATATTTAGAACAGGAACCACATAAATTTGGCATGTTTTGGTTTTCATCTTTTCCCACCGTCCATGAAATAGAGCACTTACTCCTTGTAAATACAACAATTGCACAGATATTTCTAATTTGCCGGAGTTGATTTTAGCCTGGGGATTTCCAATGAATGAATAAGTATCTCAGACAGTCAATAATTTGAATTGAATAAAACCACCTATGAACACATGCCAAGCATTGAAGATGTGTTGCATCACTATAAATCATGCTAGGTAGCATTTTCATGTTCCAAAATATGCCTTTTTTTTAATGTACATTGCATTCCTATTTACAGAGTCTAATGCATGGTAAAAAAAATTTTTTTTTTAAGATTTTATTTCTTTGAGAGAGAGAGAGAGAGCACATGTGAGAGAGCATGAGCAGGGAGAGGGAGCAGAGAGAGAGGGAGAAACAGACTCCCCACTGAGTAGAGAAATGAATGTGGGACTTGATCCCAGGACCCTGAGATCATGACCTGAGCCAAAGGCAGAAGCTTAACTAACTGAGCCACCCAAGGCCCACGTGGTCAAAGTTCTTTGACTGCAAGCAACAGACATCAAAGCATAGATGAGGGAAGAAGTATATTTTGTTTTTAAAGATTTTATTTATTTGACAGAGAGAGAGATCACAAGTAGGCAGAGAGGCAGGCAGAGAGAGAGGCGAAAGCAGGCCCCCCGCTGAGCAGAGAACCCAATTCGGGGCTCGATCCCAGGACTCTGGGATTATGACTTGAGCTGAAGGCAGAGGTATTAACCCACTGAGCCACCCAGGTGCCCAAGAAGTACTTCTTAATTTAGTGTTGGTAAGTCCAAGATGGATAGATTTGAACTTAGGGACATTGGAGTCTAAAAGTTCAGACCTTAGCATCTTCATCTCTGTGGACCATCGAACTCTCTTCTTCTGTTCTTGTGTTCATTCTTGAGGCTTTTAACAGGATGGTCATGGGAGGCTCTGAGCTCATGTATTCATTGATTTCAGGGAAGATACAGAGAAACACCCTCCTCTTCGATCCATCAAAATCTCGTTAGAGCTCTCTGAGAACACTCGGAAAATAAGAATGCTCATATGAGTCCAGCGATAAAAGAGGCTATCTGGTTGAGTGCCAGGTACTGGAGTAGGAGTCAGAGAATCTGGATTTCCATCCTCTGCCTATTCATTAGGAGCAAGATTTCAATTTTGGCACCTTACATGAGCTTGTGATTTCTCATGTGGCAAATTCAGGACCTCACTCCATTGACCTGTCCTATCTGAGTACCAAGTATACCCCGTGCATGTTGGGGAAGTGGGATACAGCCATGGAAAAAACAGAAGAGGTTCTCTCTTCTCTTCTCTCTTCATGCTTCTCCAAAGCATGGAGGCTTTGCTCCAGTGCGAAGGAGACCAGCAATGAAAATATCAAGATAGGAGGAGCAACGATAAGATAATTTAAGTAGTGCCCAGTGCTATGACCAAAGCAGAACTTGAACCAGCAAGAGGAGACAAAGTCATTCAAAGGGACAAAAATATGCAATGAGAACCCCCGATGAAAGTGAGCTGGGCTCCTGAGCATTTAGAAACAGAAAGGATTCTGGGCAGGAGGAAAAGTGCAGAAATGCTGGGTTGGGAATAAGCCGGGCTTATTTAAAGACTGGGAAGACAGACTGTGTGTCTTGCCCACCCTGAGGAAAGAAAAGAGGTAGAATTGAATGTAGAGACACCTACCGTGGCCACCGGGAGTTGAGAATCCAATGGATGGTTTTAGGCATTTTTTTGCGGTAGCTCATCGAGAGGGACCTGGTGGAGGTGCTGAGTCCAGTGATAAAGGCTTGTGGTGATAATCAAGGCAAGATGTGTTGGCCACTTGGAACAGGCTGCTGGCAAGGAAGGTTGTGAGAAGTGCTTGTATTTTGGTTTCTTTCTGATGCACCACAGGCAGGGCCCACAGACCCACTAAACAGGAGGAATGAGCAGAGAGATTGAGGTAGATTTCCAGGGGTTTGATCCAGAGCACCCAAGTGTGGGATGGTTCCATGGAGCAGTATGGGGAGGTCTGGGGATGGGAACAATGAGAATCTGGCCTTTAAGAGCTAAAGCACTGGGATTCTCTGACTTTGAACTTCAGGTGAGCTCTGGGCCTGGTGAGGGCAGGATGGCCTACGTGCTCTGTTTTCTCCTGGGCTGCTCAGGGAATCAGTACAGCAAATACTCAGGAGTCTGGGGGCTCTTCAGCATTCTGAGTCCATCGGAGAAGCTTTTTGGCCCAACACAACACACGTGCAAGTGGCAGATAGCTTTTTTGGCTGGCTGCCAGGCTTCTTAAATACCCTTCTCTGATTTCTTCTGTTCCCAAATTTGTAGACAGGCATGAATTTGGCAGTTGCTATAGAAATGTGAAAATTTGAAGACACACTGAACTACTTAGAGACTAGATTTATCTTTGAAATGTATTTTTCGTATGTTCTTTCCTCCTAATTAATTACAACTTGGAACATTTGGGTAGCAGATATATTGACAGAAGGCTTTACCCCCTCATGCTGAAATGATCATAATATAGTGAGTAGTTCTTCAGGCGGTGTGACCCCAGACTGTGATAAAGTATGACTGTGCTTTTCATAGCAGAGAAGTTAGAAGAACTTCAAGATACCTTGACAGCGTGTGAGCCTGGAACAGCCGTAGGATGCCAGCAAAGACCAAGAATAACCAGAGTTCTTGCCCTGCAGAAACCACGCAAAGGGAGCTTTGAAAACTTCTAAGAAGTTGGTGTCCCGGGGCACCTGGGTGTCTCAGTAGGTTGAGCCTCTGCCTTTGGCCCGCGTCATGATCCCAGGGTCCTGGGATCGAGCCCCGCATTGGGCTCTCTGCTCAGCAGGGAGCCTGCTTCCTCCTCTCTCTCTGTGCCTGCCCCTCTGCCTACTTGTGATCTCTGTCTGTCAAATAAATAAATAAAATCTTTAAAAAAGAAAAAGAAGAAGAAGTCAGTGTCCCACGTAGTTGCTAAGTGACAGCCTTAGACCATGTTGATTTGCAGGACGTCATTTACAATTAAGTCCTCCTGTGACCAGGAAATTCAGGTTTGGGTGAGGAAGGGGAGAAGGATCCCCTGAACTAGGAAATTACTGAGGTATGCCTGTCATTACATGCTTTGACTTCGCCATATGTGCCCTTCCAGAAAGGAACGCAGGCAAGCTGGCATCGCGGGATGATCAGCTAAGAGAAAGATGGAGTCACCACTCAATTTTTCCTCCTTTCAGAATTTATCTGTGGGAACAAAACATGGCCAAGGTTTTCAGGAGCTATAAAAAATGCCTTGTCAGAGGTGCCTGGGTGGCTCAGTGGGTTAAAGCCTCTGCCTTCAGCTCAGGTGATGATCTCAGGGTCCTGGGATCGAGCCCCACATCAGGCTCTCTGCTCAGCAGGAAGCCTGCTTCCTCTTCTCTCTCTGCCTGCCTCTCTGCCTACTTGTGATCTCTGTCAAAGAAATAAAATCTTAAAAAAAAAAAAAAAAGAGAGAAATGCCTTGTCCGTGAGGTAGACACTCCAATGTGGGTCTCCCTCCCCGCTCCTCCCCCCCACCAAAATGAGAGCAATGAAACTGGGCCGGAACCTCCTCAGACCCCATCCACACTGGGTGTGTTGAAGAAAATGTAGAGCCATGATTTCATTCCCATGCCCTTCCTTGCTGTTGAAGCAAGACATGGCTTCATGGGTTTACTGGCATTGCATTTTATTTTATTTTATTTTATTTTTGCTGGCATTTTTTTGAAATAGCTCCTTCTGTCCTTTGCCCTGTTTTCTATCATTTTTAATCATTTTTCCAACATACCATAAGTTATAAATATCTTTCCTGGTTTTGCACGTGTCATGTAATTGTTACGGTGTTTTTTTCTTTCTGTAGAGGTATTTTTAGCTAGCACAAAGTCAAAATAATCCTTCTCTTTCATGTTTCAAGCTTCAGGGTCCTATTTAGGAAGTCTACTCCTGGCTTCTATTGTGGTGTCTTTTTTTCCTCCCTCTTTAAAAGAAAGAAAGAAAAAAGCATTATTATTGTTTTATCATTCCATGGTTAATTGTATGTAAGGAGAAAGCAGCAAATTCAAGTTTATGTATTTTTTTAAGATTTTATTTATTTATTTGACATAGAAATCACGAGTATAAAGAGAGGCAGGTGGGTGGGAGGTGGTGGTGAGAATCAGGCTCCCCGCTGAGCAGAGAGCCTGATATGGGGCTCCATCCCAGGAACCTGGGATCATGACCTGGGCTGAAGGCAGAGGCTCAACCCACTGAGCTGCCCAGGCACCCCAAGTTTATGTATTTTTTAATGATTACCTTAGGAGACCAAGAGATCTCTCTACCTCTCAACACCTGACAGTGTGCAGCACGGAGTAGATGCTCAACAATTGAACAGATGCATGAATGACCTACATCTAAAACCTACTGGCTCCCTATGGTATAAATGAGTCATAAACTTGAAGGTTTATAATAATCTGGTAACTGGCTATTGAGTTAGAGAACTGAATTCCAAGGACTCCATAGTACTTGGTAAGAAGAGAGGAATTCTTTTTTTAAAAGATTTATTTATTTATTTATTTTAGAGAGAGAGAGAGAGATCACAAGCAGGCGGAGAGGCAGGCAGAGAGAGAGAGGAGGAAGCAGGCTTCCCGATGAGCAGAGAGCCCAATGCGGGGCTTGATCCCAGGACCCTGGGATCATGACCAGAGCCACAGGCAGAGGCTTTAACCCACTGAGCCACCCAGGCACCCCGAGAGGAATTCTTTTTATCTAGGCTCTAGAAACTATAGGATTTTAAAGCCATTAAAATAAGTAATAATAAGACACACAACACTAACTTACTATACCTTCTCAAAAATGAGAAGATTTTGAGGGAGGTTTGTATTCTAATCTAATTCTTTGATTTTTCAGGTCAGACGTAGTTACTGATCTTCTGGACCCAGTTTTGCTTGTTTTTTATTCACCTGTAATGGGATAAAAATACTTCCTTTTCAGGAATATGGTCAGGATTGTAGTGTTAGCACACACAAGATATCCAGTTCCTACTGGTATTATATATTTCAACTCTTCCCTGAGCATCCCTCCAAAGTGCTCAGAATTAGAGATCACTGTCACCACATTTAGCACAGAAGACCGAAAACTTATGTTCCTTGCGTATACTTGGACCTGGGGTGATTCACTGGTATCTGTGCTTCCTAGTCTCTAACTGATGGTGGGCAGAATTTAAAGAGCTTGGTGGAGTGAAATGCACGGACTGCCAACTTTCAGGTGATTCGCAGTTCAATACACTGTTTTCCAAAGACCACACAGTTACTGTGGTTCTGACAAATCCTGTAGCACCCCACGGTGCTGCAGACACATATGCCTGATACTCAAATAAACACTCAGCAATATTTAAATCAGACTTTTGAATTGCTCTTTTTAATGAGTCGTTCCCATGTTCACATGTTCCCAAACTGAACTCAGATGCTCGCGTGATATTCTGCCGCCCAGGGAAAATGCTGACCAAACTGCTTAATGACCCAAAGTATAACGGAACTCTAAGGAAACTAATCAAGTGTCTACTGGATGGCAATGATAGTCACTGTTGAGAGCATGTGCCAGAGAAATAAATTATGCAGTAAAGCTATTTCTCTTGTTCCACTCTATGGACAGAAGGACCCGTTTATATCTTCCTATAAAAAGCATACTGTGACTGGCAATAAACAATATTCTTACGTCCTTCCCTAAAAGGCTCAGCACGCTTTTTTACATAAAATAGAATTCTCTCTAGCAAACGAATGAAATACTATGAGAAGAAAAGAATATCATTAGGAGTTTAAAAAAATCGCTGACTGAATTTCTGTCACTCTTACTGCTGTAGATGTCAAATGTTAAGCTTTCAAAAGGAAACTTGACAAGATTAAATGCTACCAGAAATAACAAGCAAACCAGGCTGAGCTGGTGCACATCTAACAGAAACATCCACTCTCAAGCAAATCGTTGATGGGGTCTAGTTTTTATCTTCTATTGCATTTTCTTCCTTTTGCAACAGTGTGTCTGTTTCTTAGAAATGCTTAGGATCTTCTCCAAACTGCTTTGCTTACCAGTGCTAATTTGTTCTACTGCATTAGAATTAACTTTTCCACTGAGAGCTGCATGCTTTGCCTTATTTTTTTTTTTTTGAAGTTAACAAATTAACATCTTATCCTAATAAAGACTGCAATCCCAAATGACTAGACTGTGAGTATTGAGAGAAACAGTCAGGAACATTTTTTAGTTATTCTTGATTCTCTTTGGGGATAACTGATAGGAAGTAGTTCGGGAGAATTCGAAAAATGTACTTAACCTTACTTGAAACATATTACTTATTCATTAGTGATGAGCATATTTTGTTTTTCTGACAACCCTGAGAGAATAGCATGTGCTAAATAATAAGTACATTAAAAAAAAAAAAAAGCCTTGACAAATATCACGTACTTATGTATGCTATTAGCTCAGGGTTGTCAGAAAAACAGTGTATGTTTGTTTTTACATGCAAATTACCTGTTTAATTGGGGCTGCCTTTTAGGTCTCAGGTTAAAGTAGTAAGTTTTCCTACCTACATTATCTGCAGGTAGTAGCTGTACAAAACGGAAAGAAAACCTAAATAATTCCATGGGCTAATAGTATCAGTAGCATGACATCATTTTCTGTAGTCTCTTTGCCATAGCTTAGGACTGAAGTTCACGCACAGACTTGCTAAAAAATGAATTTGACCTTTTATTTTTATTCTGTGTCTCCTACTACATGTCCTGTATGTCACACAGTGTCTTACACATAATACGACAACCATTTGTTGAATGAATAATGAGGAAGACATGGTAGACCTCAGTCTCTTTAATAATGCCTCTCCAAACTAACCATTAGAGCCAGTCTGTTACTCTATCCACTCTCCTTTTGTAGCTACACATTTGCTAGTGTGGGCAATCGTGGTCAAGTGCCAGTTGGTAATTTCATATATTTTCATTCAAAGAAAGGATACAGAAACCATTTCTTCAAAAATTAGCATAGTTTGGGGGCACCTGGATGGCTCAGTCGGTTAAGCATCTGCCTTTGGCTCAGATCATGATCCTGGGGTCCTGGGTTTGAGTCCTGCATCGGGCTTCCTGGTGAGCAAGGAGCCTGCTTCTCCCTCTGTCTGCCGCTCCTCTTGCTTAAGTTATTTCTTTCATTCTCCCTCTCTCTCTTTGTCAAACAAATTTTTAAAAATTAATGTAATTTTACCTAAAATGACTACATGTAACATTTTTTAAACATTTATTCTGTTCTTTCTTGAGCCTAACCCTTCAAACCTAAAACCAGACTTTGAAAATACTTAACATTCTTTGCTTGAATAATAATACGGTGGGAATTGAGCTGTAATTAGGTGAATTTTCTTTCCCATTTGGAGAATGTCAGTAAAATGAACAGAGAATTAGTAATAATTGAGATTAAAATGTGCTTGTCTAGGTGGGTACGTGGATTGGACAGACATTGCCATCAAAATTACTTTCACGGCCAAGACTATATTTGCAACAAAAACATTACAGGGCATTGAAACTGCGTTTTTGCTTCCTTTGTGGTCTTCTGGCCTGGGAACCGTGTGAAGATTGGGAGCAGCCCTTGGCTTCCTATGTATAGTAGCAGAAGTGCTTGGGAGAGGGCTGGAGCTTGTGCTCTTGGCCCCCGCACGAGGTTGGTGAGATTTCCTAGTGTCCAGATACAGACAGTGCATGTGGTCTCTCTTATGTGAGTAAGGTGGGAGTCCTGCTGCCTCCAGAAGGATGGTCTTTGTTGGTATCTCTGGTCTCCTGCTGCCTTCCCCACTCTTCCCTTTGTGCTTTGATGAGCCCAGCAGGCCTTGCATCTGTAGGTGTGATGGGAAGCAGGAACCCCCCGCCAGGCTGAGGAGAGCTCTCCTGGAGGTCCCTGGGTTCTTGAGAACCTTGGGATTGGCACACCTCTTTGTTGCAACCTCGGCTGTGCAAGGCCTGATGTGTGACCGTTCGCATCTTGTCTCATCTTTGACATGCCTGCCGAGATGCTAACAGAACATGTAGAAAAACAGGCTGTAGGTTTTCAACTGCATTCTTCCTTGCAAATAAAGATTTACAAATGGAATGTCATTGGATGTCAGCCATCATGCCTCGTCAGCGGGGCTGCTCCAAGCTTTGATAAACCACACCTGGAGGAAAGGCTTGTAGTCTGAACTCTGTCCACGCCTGGGCCCCTAGACACACTCCTGTGGAGGTTTCTTTGATTCTTTAATCAGACCTAGGACAGGTGGGGAACATGTGGATTTCCCAATATTTGGAGTTAGGGGGATTAACGTAGGAGCTGATATGGCATCCAGGTATCATATATAATATTGTGTAAGAAATGCATATGGTCCCCAGCTCACGATGATTCTAATTTTATATACTTTACAGTGGTGCAAAAATGATAAGCATTAATTAGGAACTGTACTTTGACCTCAGATCTTTTTCTGGGCTAGTAATAGAGGATCCCATACCCTCTTATGCTGGGTGCTGGCAGCCCCTGCCCCCAATCCCAGGCAGCCACGCAATCAGGAGGGTAAACACTCGCTACACTTAGGCTCCTCCTCCTGCACCAATAACCATTCTGTTTTCCACTTTCAGTATGGTACTCAATAAATTACATGAAACATCCAACACTTTTTCATAAAATAGGCTTGGAGTTTGCTGATTTTGCCCAACTGTAGGCTAATGGAAGTGTTCTGAGCACTTTTAAGGTAGGCTAGGGGAAGCTATGATGTCAGTTCAGTGGGTTAGGTGTTGTAATAAATGCACTATGACTTGAGACATCTTCAATTTCCGAAGAGTTTATCAGGACACAACACCATTGTAAGTCAAGGAAGGTCTGTATATACCTGGTCTCTGCCTCCAGTTCCAGGCACAGGTCTCTTGAACCCCTTTTAATTTCCTGAGTGATAGCAGTGATAGCATCATCTTTTGTCATCCATGATAAGCCCCTGTCAACCAGGCCTGTGCTTACGTTAATGAGATGACTGGTGGCTGGCTGTTCCAGGTAGCTTTAGGATGGGGGCTGTTTTCCAGAGGAACCAACGAGGTGATTAGAGAGTTGGCATTTTTAGCCCCATCCCCCAATCTCCAAGGAGGGGAGAGGGGCTGAGGATTGAGTTAATCACCAGTGACCAATGGTTTAATCAATATGTCCACATAATGGAACCTTCCTAAGGACCCTAGATAAAGGAGCCTGCAGAGCTGCTGGGTTGGTGAAGGCATCCATGTGCCAGGAGGGTGGCATACCCATCTCCAAGGGGACAGAGACTCACGTGATTTGGGACCCTTCTAGATGCTGTCCTAGGTGTTTGTGCATCTGTATCATTTATAACATCCTTTATAATAAACCAGTAATAGTAAGTAAATTCTTGCCCTGAGTTATGTGTGCCATTATAGCAAATGATTGAATTTGAAGAGGGAGTGATGGCGGTCCCCAGTTTGTAGCCAAGTCAGACAAAACTGTGGGTAACCTGGTGACCCATTCCTTGTGCTTGGCATCTGAAGTGGAGGGCAGACTCGTGGGACTGAGCTCTTGACCTTTAGAGTCTTTGAACTTATGGTCAGTGGCATCAAAATTGCACTAAATTGTAGGACACCCAGCTGGTCCCCTTGGAGATTGGGAGAACAGATGGGTGTGAAAACCCACACATTTGGTGTTATCAGTGCTGTGGAGTCTAGAAATGTTTTCCTTGGCCAGGCCATCTGAGTTAGAGTACATTTTCAGAGCACAGTCCTCAGGAACACAGATCCTACAGCCACGTACTAGAGTTCATGGCCTGGCTCTGCCAATTCCTGGCCATGGGAATGCGTTTCAAGTAATAATCTCTATGAGCCTTCATTTGCACATTTGCAAAATAGAAATACGAGTAGCAATGAGCTCATTGACTTAGGAGGAGGATTGCATGACTTAATATATTTGCAAATGACTTAGAAATGTCCTAATCCCAACTGAGAAGTATAGTGCTTAATTAAGTGAACGGATAAAATCAAGTGAAAGGAATCTGATATTTTCTATCCTACTTTGTCCTGTTTCCTGTATCTTTTTGCCCCTTGGAGCTGATATTGGGGTCTTCTTCTTTTCCTGAAGGGCGCCATCTTGAATCGTAGATTTTTAGATGCTGTGTGCCTTGGTAAGCAGCATTTCCAGTTGATTCGAGTCCCATGGCCATATGTGCCGGCATGGCTGGAGGCCCTTGATGGACTTGAGATAGTGTTAGAGGTCCTCTCAGAAATATGAAGAAGAGAAATACTTGAGAAAGTATCAAAACCCTTTTATCACCTCCTTGATAAAGCCAATGGTTAACTGTGACATAGGAGTAGTTACAGTGATGTAAGGTGGCTAATTAGAAAGGGGCCTGGAAAGGCACCCATATGGTTGGAGGTTGTCTATAACATCTTTGTGAATGTTCTCCTCTGGAATCTGCTTTGAGACTGGGCAGCTGCTTCCATGGTTCCCAGGCATTATTGGTTTCATAAAATTAATTATCCCAAGGTTCAGTAAACCTTTTGGTCTCTGTTCTCTATTATATGTGGAGTGTCCCAAAGATGAAGACAGTGTGGTGGTGGGAAGAGAGGGGTGTCCTGATGCCAGGAAGGTGGGTGGAGGGATTTGATCTATGGGGGTAGAATTTGTGAGACAGATAATCCTTAAAGTTTATCAGGTGAAATCTGAACATTTCAAAGGTTAGGGAAATGTAGTCAACCTACTCTCTATTTCAGTCAAAATTTAATAGGACATTTCTTGTTTGATCTTGAAACATTATTCTGAACTCTAAGGGAAGCCAGGCAAGGATTTTAAGCAAGGGATGGAGAGAGGTGGGGGACAGATTTCATTTTCCAAGATGACGTGACAATAGTGTGAAGAAAAATTAGAAGGAAAACAGGATTGGAAGCAGGGAGAGCTATTAGAAACTCATTAGAACAATCCAGATACAAAGTGTTGGAGGCCCTACTTCAAGCAGCTCCAGCTCAAGTGGAGAAGAAGCAATGGATTGGAAAGTTAATACAGTATTAGATTTACGGGGGCTTGACCATAATCAAATGTATATGGTGGGGGTTACGGATGGCAGTGGAAAATAAGGAGATGTCTAAGATCCTCTGAGAGGCTGAGACGGGTAGAAGAGGTGAGTAATAATGCTACTCATGAAGTAATAGCAGTCAGGGTCGGTCTAAGGACTTGGGGGGAATGACAGACTGAATGGAGATGTTGATTTAAAGGTGACTAGTGGACTTCCCAGCAGAGACAATAAAGTAATTCAGTAAAAAACCATGCTGCTTAGCAGGACTGTCTGGAGTATAAATATATGTTTTATAGTCATCAGGATATAATAGTAAATAGTCAAAAGATATTAATTGACTTGTCAGGGTCTTACACCATTGTAAGACTGAGAATGGGGTCTCCTGACTTGCCTGCAACTCTAGTGGGAGACAGGTGGCGGTTCCTGTAAAGGGACACCTGGGAACTATAGACATGTGCTTTGAGCTGCGTCTCCCTTTCTCATTCTGCCTACATTGCACTGGCCTATCTCTTCATAGTTTTATTATTTTATTTTATTTTTTAAAAGATTTTATTTATTTATTCAACAGAGAGAGATCACAAGCAAACAGAGAGGCAGGCAGAGAGAGAGGGGGAAGCAGGCTCCCTGCTGTGCAGAGAGCCCAATGCGGGGCTCAATCCCAGGACCCTGAGATCATGACCTGAGCCGAAGGCAGAGGCTTAACCCACTGAGCCACCCAGGTGCCCCTCTTCATAGTTTTAAATGTTTTAATCTGAGTATCTCCTATTTTGTATTCAATAAATGGGTCACGTTGAATCTTATCTCTCCAATTATTATTATAAGTTCTTATCATTATGTGTATTTGCAGTTTATTGTTCACATAATTCATCATGCTATAGCGTTGCTCATGTTTTTTAGAAAACTTTACAGGTGAGATGTTGCCTTGTTTATTCAGAAATACTATGAGATCCCCTTGGAAACATGGGTGGGAAGTGGGATGGAGCAGAATGTAGAAAGCTGATCTTCAGTCTGACTCTCCTCTAGTAGGAAAGAACATCAACTAGGGTAAAACTTAATGCATTTGCATGAATGGAAATCAATGGAATCGATTTTTGAGGGACTTGTTCCTCTGCTGCCATTTCAAAACTCAATACCATGGAATGTTCTAGAATAAGGCTGTTAGAAAGATCAATAGGAAAAAAAAATAGAGTTTTACTTAATGTATGAAGATTATGCATTTGCAAAAGCCTTTAATTGTACAAGTTTTCAGGGAAACTTGAAGCTTTAATCACAGATCTATAATGTGCAGGTAGGCATCGTGATTTCCAATACTGAGAAATCTGTTCTCCCACTGATGTGTGAAGGATTTAAATGGCCATCAACCCTCAACATTCCAAACTTTTCTCTTCTTCTCTCACATGTCTGCAGCACATACTGTTAGAAGGCAGAGAACTCTGAACAGTGTTTACAAACACCCTTAAGAATTAAACATTAAGGGGCACCTGGGTGGCTCAGTGGGTTAAAGCCTCTGCCTTCAGTTCAGGACATGATCTCAGGGTCCTGGGATAGAGCCCCGCATCGGGCTCTCTGCTCAGCAGGGAGCCTGTTTCCTCCTCTCTCTCTGCCTGCCTCTCTGCCTACTTGTGATCTCTGTATGTCAAATAAATAAATAAAATATTTTAAAAAAAAAGAATTAAACATTAAAATTCTGCTAAGTCATAATGACAACATGATGAAATGTTGGCAGTAATTATACCCTCTGGATTATGACAATAGGACTTTCTTTATTCCATTGAAAATAATAAGAATTAATAACTAAAATATGTATGCATATGTTTTTATTCTTTCAGAAGTATTGGCTTAGAAGTAGTGGTATTTTTTTAAAAATCAGCTGATGTGCTTTAGTTGTGCTTGTAGTAATTTCTGGGTTAGGAAGTTATTGTTAGGTACCACTGTTTTATGGTTTTTAAGTTGGGCCAGTAAACAAACACACGTGTGTGTAATATGTATTGGTGTGTTCAACTGATTTTAAAAAAAATGGAAAAAGTAAGGAAAGGAACATCACTTGACAATTTCCATATAAAGGTACATCTCCAACTGAATGTCGGGATACATTCAAGCAGCCAGAAGACAGACTCTCACATAAACATATGCCTCATTTATAGCTAGAAAGAAATATATTCTCTTCAATCTCCTTGGAATGACAGCTTCAATCATCCCTGGAGAATGGGGAGTTCATTGCCCCAAAACCTTTTTTAAAAAAGATTTTATATATTTATTTGTCAGAGAGAGAGAGAGCATAAGCGGGGGAGCAGCAGGCAGAGGGAAAAGCAATCTTCTCACTGAGCAAGAAGCCTGATGTGAGGCTCAATCCCAGGACCCTGGGATCATGGTCTGAGCTGAAGGCAGACACTTAACCAACTGAGCCACCCAGGTGCCCCATTGCCCAGAAACTTCTGCTGGGGTCAGAAGAGGTGGAGGCAGCCAGAAGTACCAGAGAGGAGGGTGCCCCCTGCACGTGCTCACTGACTCCTCTCTCCAGGCTGACCCAATCAACCATTTCTCCTTCATGTTAGCCGGGAGGACGGCCTAAGGGTGCCCTCTCTTCCTGGGTGGGTCTCGGTTCCCCTCTTCACACAGTGAAGTCCACTCGTCCAACGGAATATCCTCGGCCCCTCCAACACAGCTGGGCCTCACCGCTTTTTTAATGCTTTGGAGTTGAGTCTATTCATCTGACATTTGTCACTTTAACCGAAGGATGACAGAATGATAGTGAGGGGAAGAGGAGAAATACGCCATAATATACAGAACCCTGGTGAGAAGTCAGCACTGTGCAAGGCACGCAGCACATTTTAGACCTGGGATGACATTGGCTCTTCCTAAGAACAGGAGGTGGGCATCATCTCCATCTTACACAGGATGGAAACCAAAGGTACGAAGGACAAGTAGTATATCCTTTTAATATAGCTAACACGGAGGCCGGCCGAAACTCAAAGCCTGGATCGTCTGGCATCAAAGCCCTCCTTCTGCAGACACCCAAAATGATTTTTGTTGAGGCACAGTAAGGTTTGGGAAAGGCAGCCCTCACCACTTTGTCTTAGAGTTTGTTGCATGAATAGAACCAAAACTTGAAGGGTTCAATGGAACCATTTCTCTGGGCAAGGCACCAGAAGCTCAGCTAGTGTGTGACCGACGTGGTGGATGTCCCTTCTGTCACCACCGAGCACCTGAGCGGACCATCATCTGTGTGGGACATGGAGCCTTTCTCTCTCAACCAGGGCTTCTGACTTTCCACCTTCAAGTCACCTGCAGTGAATTTTACCTCTTCTGCCAGTACACATAGAACTTGCGCCCTGATTTCCTCTTGATGGGCTCAGTAGTGACACTCCCTCTGTGAGGGGCTATCCTCTCTTTTTGTTTTTCTGGGAACATTGTTCTGCCATCATCGCTAAATCTTGTTCTGAGGCTTCTGCTAACCCAGGCTCTAGGCAGGGCTTCCGTGATAGCCACCGGATCACAGCGCTTCCTTTCTCCAGCTCTCCCTGTGAGCGATACAAAAGACACTTACTGTCCTTTCCTAAAATTTTAGATGAAGTGCTTTGGTTTTTTTTTTGGGGGGGGCAACCTAATTAGATTTATTTACTGAGGCTCAATAATATAATATGAACTTAGTCCAATCCTCATTTTCCAGATTTTTATTAACCATTGCATGTCTTAGATGATTTTAGAGCTTTTTGTCACCATCCTCTTGTTCAGACATCAAGAACTGCCTAGAAACATTTCACTAAAGGCAGGAACTTGTGATTAATGCTATGAGCACTCTTGGTAGATGCAAGTAGATACATAGTACTCTGTGAGGAGTGATTCGCTTTCACAGATCTCAACCGTATGCTGAAGTATTTCCCTAAGAAATAAATATCGGGCACCTGGGTGGCTCAGTGGATTAAGCCGCTGCCTTCAGCTCAGGTCATGATCTCAGGGTCCTAGGGATCGAGTCCCGCATCAGGCTCTCTGCTCAGCAGGGAGCCTGCTTCCCTCTCTCTCTCTCTCTCTGCCTGCCTCTCTGCCTACTTGTGATCTTTGTCTGTCAAGTAAATAAAATCTTAAAAAAAAGAAAAGAAATATCAGTAATTTACTACAGGGGGGAAAAACCAACTTGAGGTTGTTTTGTTTTGTTTTGTTTTTAATCAAAATAGTTTTGGCTAGTGTTCTAATCCTGGTTAGGAGGTAGCCTCTTTATCCTTGGACAGTTTCTGTTCCGAATACACTGGTAGAAAGGTATAGTTCTACCTTATGAGTAGAAATCTTACGAGGCACCAACTATATATGTCCCATATACTTGACTTGATATGTGTACATGGTATATATATATATATATATATATATATAGGATACTGCTAGAAATAGAAAATCTGTGAGTATTTTAGTTTAGAGTGATGGAGAAAGTCTTTATCTTGATTAATGTGGTGGTTATGATGAGGTTATTTCTATTACCATAGAAATAACTAGCGGTGCTGGGCTGGCTCAGTTGGTGGCCGGTGAGACTCTATATTAGAAGGCTAGCTAAGGACAAAGCAGAAGCTGACACCCTGTAACCCTCCCTCCTCCCCCACTCCAGGTGTGACAGTCCTCCCTCTGGGAAGCTCCCATTTGTCTTAATGTTAATGCCTTCCTAAAGGGATAAACCACCTGAACTTGGCAATGGCAAAGGCCTTTGTTTCTTGGAGGTCCTCTTTAGCATATGAAAGGCACGTATTACAATGGAGCACTGGGTGTGGTGCATAAACAATGAATTTTGGAACACTGAGAAAAAAAATTTTTAAATTGAAAAAATAAAGTTCTTCTAAAAAAAACTCCCTTTTCCTTACCTCCCCCAACTTCCAAGTTGAAAATCAGCCACCCCTCACAACCCTGGTGCAACAGCAGTTTCTGTCCTGCAGTTTAATAACCCCACACTATTTTTGTACCAAAGACGTCTCAAGAATTCCTTCCTGGTCGTGGGCTCCGGATCTCATCCCACCAAACCTCACCTATATTCCCAAACTACATCAGTTAGTCATGTACCTACATTTACCAAAACTCAGCATATTATACATTCTGTAACATAAATATATTTTGCTAATGGAAATTATACCATAGAAATAACTAGCGGTGCCAGGCTGGCTCAGTTGGAGGGTGGGACTCTGGATCTTGGGGTGGTGAGTTCAAGCCCCATGTTGGGTATAGAGATTACTTTTAAAAAATCTTTAAGGAAAGAAAAAACGGTTGGTAATACATGCCTAATAATGTATATTTCAACTCAAGTCCAAAAGAAATATTCATGATCAAAAAGGGAGCCCTGGGATAGCGAGTCACTCATCTTCCTTTCTTAGGCTGATGAATTATTTGAGAATCTCTATCTTCATTTTTGCTTCCTCTCCACACCTCCCTCTCCCATCTTGAAATCTCATGGATATCCACATGCATTTATAACTGTGTTTGGCAGCATCATGACCCTACAGCTCCCTTGACATTCTAATCCCCAGAGCCTACATGAATATGTTACCTTACATGGTAAAAGGGACTTTGCAAATATGATTAAATTACACATCTTGTGATAGGGGGATTATCCTGGATTATCTGGGTGGGCCCAGTGTAATCATAAGTGTCCTTAAAAAGGAAGGAGGGAGATAAGAGAGTCAGAGAGAAGGTGAGCCTACAGAATCTTCGTATAGAGGATCCAATTGCTAGATTGAAGATGAAGGGAACCATGAGTCAAGTAATGCAGGGCAGCCTCTGGAAGCAGGGAAGGGCAAAGAAACTGATTGCCCCGTAGGAGAGTCTCCCCTGCATCCAAAAGGAACACAGCCCTGCAGACACCTTGGTGTTAGTCCACTGAGATCTATTTCAGACTTCTTCTCTCTTGAATTACAACATAATTAATTTGAGCTGATTGGCTACATTTGTGGTCCTTCATTACAGCAGCAATTAAAAACTAATACACTGACCTGAACTTCAGAAATCCCTCCATCCTTACAGTCAGGACACTGACCTTTCCTAGATTTTACCATTACCTCCTCTTATCCTCTGTATCTCTGTGATATTTAAGGATTTTTTTAAAAATGTCTAGGAATCTAATTTTGAATGATTCCCAAGTAGCATCACTTTATATACAGCATTTTGGATGTTAATTTGTTATATTATTTCTTAAAGTAGGAGTTCTTCAGTTCTTCCTCAAGTCTATAAATGATACCACTATTCCCAAGGCATCATGGTGAGGACAGACAGCAAAGCACAAGCCTTCCTCTCTCTTAATAATGGTTTCCTTTGAGAATCATCATGTGGGGCCACTGGTGGGGAGAGAAGTAATGGGTAGAAAAGGATATTTATCAGTATTAAATGGGCTCAACATAGAGGCATAGTCATCACTTGATAACTCTTGCAACTATTACTTTCTTTGTGTACACATGCTAGTCTTTGTGCAAAGTAGGTTTCTAGAAGTAGCCTGTTCTAAATATGCAAATAATATGGAGATCTGGAAATTGCCTAGTGATTTGCATTACTCAGTTCCCCAGCATTATTTTATAAAATGTTTGTATGATTATGCCATAATTTTATTGCCCAGATTATGTGAGCAAAATAAATTTGTGTCTCCCCAAAGGATTTCAGAGATAGATTCTGTATACTAAAGAATTTTCTTTCTTTTCTTCAGTAACACTTTTAAATAAATCATTCAAATGAGTTCTGCTGCATAATGTGTTTCCTTTTTTTAGCTTTTTATCTCTTTTCCACAAGCCATGCTTGGGTAGATACTTTTAAAAGATTTTAGCCATTGAAAAGTATTCAGAGCAAAACTGGAAAGAAGCATTTGCCATCTTCCTCCATGACTGTGCCAACTTAATGCTGGGGTATCTGAGGAGTATTATTAAAGAAAATGAAAGCTTCTGGAGCTATTAATTAGACAAGTAATTCTTTAGTTTCTTTACTGACTTCATTTTTTTTTTTTTAATTCAAGGTCATGTTCAAAGTCTTAGCCAACCAGCTGCTAATTTTAGTCTTGTATTTTATTTTATTGTGGCAAGAACCCTTAAACATGAGAGCTATCCTCTTAACAAATTTTTAAGTATAAAATACAGTATTGTTCACTATAGAGACAGTGCTGTGCAGCAGATCTCTGGAACTTTTTCATCTTACATACTTAAGACATGATGTCTGTTGATTAGCAACTCCCCATTTCCCCTTCCCCCCGTTCCTGGTAACTACCCCTCTACTCTCTGCTTCTGTTCGTTGGACTATCGTAGATGCGTCCTGTAAGTGGAATCAGGCAGTGTTTGTCCTTCTGTGACTGGTTTGTTTGTCTTACCATCACGTCCCCCGGGTTTATCCATGTTGTCACCAACAGCAGGGTCCTTGGGTGAGGCTAGTAAAATTCCATTGTATGTATATATCACATTTTCTTTATCCATCCATTTGTTAATGGATATTTAGCTTGTTCTTACATCTTGGCTCCGGTGCCTCATTGAACACTAGAGTGCTCATAGCTCTTGGACGTGCTGATTTCAATCTTTGTGGATAAATAAATACTCAGCAGTGTGAGTCCTGGATCATAAAGCAGCTCTATTAACAACTTCTGAAGAAATAGCCATAGTGTTCTCCGTAGTGACATTGGTCTTGACAATGATTTCATGGATATGACCCCAAAAGCACAGGCGACACAAGCAAAAATACACAAGGGGGACTTGATCAAACGAAAAAGTTTATGTAGATCGGGAGAAAATATTTGCCAACTGTATATCAGATAAGGGGTTAATTTCCTAATAATAAGGAAAACCTACAACTCAATAGGGAAATAAAAACAAAACTTCAGTAACTTGATTTTTAAAATGAGGTAAAGGCATGGAATAGACGCTCTTCGAGGATGGCCATACAAGTGGCCAACAGGTCTATGAAGAGGCCCTTGGTATCACGAGCCGTCAGGGAAATGCAAACCAAAGCCACCGTGAGCTATGGCCTCACACCTGGGAAGACGGCTGTTGGCCAGGATGTGGAGAACTTGGGAGTCCTTGTAAATGTGCACTACCAGATTGTGATTGGCCCACCGATGACTAACATTCATGACAGTGGGTTGTCCGTGAGGAGCCAGTTTTACACGTTAGCATCGTAGTAGCAGAGCTTATGAGAGATTTTTGTTGGATTTGAATGTTCTGCCTGCATCCCTCTGCTTGCTTGCTTTCCTTTCCTCTTATATAATTGATAACTAACCATTTTTAATAATTTTATTTTCTGAATAAAGCAAAATTAGCCCAATACTTTAGGTTGCTATAATAATATTCTTCAACTATCCTACTTTCAAGAGGGCCCACAAGGGCACCTGGGTGACTCAGTCCATTAAGGTCCGCCTTCAGCTCAGGTCATGATTCCAGGGGCGTGGGATTAAGCCCAGCTTCTGGCTCTCTGCTCAGTGGGGAACCTGTTTTTCCCTTTCCCTCTGCTTTTTCCCCCACTTCTGCCCTCTCTTTGTCTGTCAAGTAAAGTTTAAAAAAAAAGTGCTCACAGTATCATTTTTAGTTCATTATTTTATTTTATAAATTTAGCACTGAACCATTCCCACAATCTCTACAGAGTGTCTAATGAACGTAATCAGAAGACTTGCAAGAAATAATAGCATAACCAAAAGATAAATTCCAATATGCATCACAAACCATAGATCAGGTTCTAAGTAATGTTTTTTTTTCAGAGCTTTAATGAGATGTTTTTATTGTTCTTCTAACTAAAATTATGCATCCTATGTAAAACATCAATCATTTTAGGACATCAGGGTCCGTGATAACATGAAACAAGCATGGGAAGAGGATATTAGAACTCCAGGGATTCTAGGAAACCTCTGATCTGACCTCCTTACAGAGATGGAGAAGCTGAAACCCAGAGGATGGAAGTGAATGGTCTGGCGGGCTCCGGCGTCCTGACCTCTTCTGTGAGATGAATGGCGGGACCCAGGGTCCCTGGGGCAGGGCGGGGAGCCTGACATTGATGCATCATCGCCCTTACGCCCATCTCCTGTGAGCTGCTGGGGAGTCTGCTGTCAGGCACCACGTGAACATTTTTCAGTGTTCCAGAGAAAAGATTTTGTTTCCCCATTCTGAAATCCCCACTTTTAATGGGGAAACTGCAACCGGAAAATGAGCAGCTCTCGACGGAACGTAGGTGACTCCGAAAGTTCTTATGTGGAAGTTCCCCTGCCCTCTGTGTTGTGGTGCTCAGAGATGGGACCTGTGAGAGGGAGCTGGGGTTAGAAGCTTCCTCGAGGCTGAAACCATCATAAAGGATTAGTGGCCTTTTTTTTTTTTTTTAAGATATTTATTTATTTGACAGACAGAGATCACAAGTAGGTAGAAAGGCAGACCGAGAGAGAGAGGAGAGAAGCAGGCTCCCTGTGGAGCAGAGAACCCGATGCGGGGCTCCATCCCAGGACCCTGAGATCATGACCTGAGCTGAAGGCAAAGGCTTTAACCCACTGAGCCACCCAGGCGCCCCAAAGGATTAGTGGCCTTTTTAAGAAGACAACGACTTCGTGCTTCGCATGGGCATGCATCAAGGAAAGGCCATGAAGGTGACTTTGTTTGGGAACATTTTGGCGAGGTCCAGTGCTGATGGCCAAGAAAGAATCCTTGAGAGGCATTTGGCACAAAAAGGTGGTTTTATTAAAACACAGGGACAGGACCTCTGGGCACGAAGAGCACACCAGGGTTGTGAGGAATGGCTGATTCTATACTTGGGCGTTGCGGGAGGTTAGGACAAAGGGAGGCGTTTGAAAGGACTTTCATCTGTTAAGGAAGACTCTCAGGATGCTGGAGTCCCGCCTGTTGTCAAGCGCTGGTGGTTCTTCCTTCCAGTGAGGCATTAGCAGGAAGGTAGCTGGGAGCTTCCCGGAAGAATGTCCTACTGCGCCTCAAAGTGTTTGTCAGTGGCGGGCAGGTTATAAGGAAATCTTACTCTATTTCCGTTCCCTTCTACCTCTGTTTCCCACATCATTGTGGAGGGGAGGGTGATGTTAGGGCTCCAGGAAATTAAGTCAATGGAAGTGAGGTTATTAATGAGAATTTTTTTTTTTTTCTAAATCACTAAGACATTTGTAAACTGATGGAGACTCACGGCCCCACAGGACTGTGATCCCTATCAGGACTGTGGTCTCCATTAAATTTTCCCTTCCCCTAGCTTGAGGGCAGTCCAGAGTGCCTGGGGAATGTCACACATACTGCCTTGTGGGGGTGGGGGTTGGGGGCATAGGTACAGCATATCAGCCTTTGCTTAGTATTTTATAAAAGTTGTATCACTTAAGCTAACTTCCTGCTCTTCTTACTTGTGGTCTCTCTCTTTCTGTTGTCCTGAGAGATAACAACCCCTACCTTCCCCTGTGATTCAGGGCAGAAATGACAGTAGGGTCCATGGGCAAGGAAACTCCACTTATCCAAAGGTTACAGATAAGTATCTTTGTGAGTTCCTTATTTTAAAAAAATACCCTGTGTGGGCATTATGAATTTGTGCAGTATTGTTTCTTAAAATATGTTAAAAAAAAGAAACATTCCCGTTGAGCACATTTTAATACTTAGGATGAGCCCTAAATGCTTTGCAGTCAGGCAGCTTTTTGTTGTGACTTTATCATTGGTTCAGCATTGTTTCATTTCATTTCTTGATCTTTCCCAATTGTGACCGCCATCCATTGCTGCTCGGGAGATGACATAGAGTGAAATAATGCCTACGAGTTTCGCCAGCATCAATAATGCTGGAGAAGGGACTCTGGGGAGCCCACTAGTGAAGTGAGAGTTTCCCGACAAAGAGCAGGGGGTCCTACGCTTGGCTTCTCTTCATGTCAGCCTCCTGCCTGCACTCGGGCTTAGCGGAGATGCCTTTGATCATCTCTACACAACCTGGAAAATGCAAGTTAGAGGCCTGGCAAAGGACTGTTGCAACAGGTTGCTAATGAGAGCCTGTGGAGCGAGGAGACCGAACAGAAATGAAGAGCTAGGAGAGACCCAAACAGGGTCCCTAAGTGAAGCAACAGGAACTGTCTAGGAGATTGGAGATGGATCCCTACATTTGGTAAAAATGCGCTGGGAATGTGTCAGGAGCTGTGCTAGTGGCTGTGGTAAGAGCAGTGAGAAAGGCACGGCTTCCCACATGCTGGGGTGGCTTAGTTGGTTAAGCATCTGCCTTCAGCTCAGGTCGTGATCCTAGGGTGCTGGGATCGAGTCCTGAGTGGGGACTCCCGGCTCAGCGTGGTGCTTCTCCTTCTGCCTACCTCTCCCCCTGCCTATGCACTATTTATCTCTCTTGTGCATGCACAAATAAATAAAATTTAAAAAATCAGAATAAAAGAGGTACAGCCCCAAATGCTCATGGCCAGTGCAGCATTTCTCAAGCAGGGTTCTGGGAAACTCTGGGAAACGCTGCTCTCTCTGTGCAAACTTGGTTTGTCATTGGTGGGAATTAATTTCGTAAAATGAGTCCTGTGGACTCAACCAGACTCTGGTTTACACACTGAAATATCTATGAAAGCGATAGGAAGAATAGTGCTGCCTTGGTTTGGAGGTGCACTGGAATGTAGACCCTGAGATATGGGTTGAAAAACCATATTTAGAAATTGATTTCAAGAATCAGGAGAGATGAAAGATGTAATATGCAGAAGAAAATGAAGCACACCCCCTGCCCCCAACAAATGCATGTCACCGTGCTTTGTCAAGCATATCACCGCTGTGGGCCACTGGAGCTTAACCCTGCCAGGAGACTCGGAGCCTCACTGAGGAACACACACCTCAAAGTTACCCACTAAGGAGCCGAGGGAGCTGAGGCGTGTCTCCCCAGCTCTGGCTCTGTATCTGTCACCAGTTCCCTGGCATATATGTCTAGCAACCTACTAGGGAAGAACATTCTTGGGAGTCACGAGAAAGCCTTCAGAGAAGGAACTGTGGCCCTGGCTATTGGAGGTCGGTCTGAATGTTAGTTTTCTATTACAAATTATTACAAATTTAGTGATTTAAAACAGGCACCTGCCTCATGGTTCTGTAAGTCTGAAGTCCAGGTACAGCTGGACTGCTCTGAACCCCCCTGCTTGTGGTCTCATAGGGCTGAAATCACAGTGTCAGCCAAGCCATTTTCCTCCCAGGAGGCTCCAAGGATAAGCTTTTCCCAAGTTCATTCAGGTTGTTATTCAGATTCAGGTCCTTAGAGTTGTAGCAAAGCACCTTTTGCTTCTCGAGGCTGCCCACATTCTTCTCCTTCTTTCCATGCGGCTTCCCACCAGCAATGGCAGGTTAAGACCCTCTTGTGCCGTGAGTCACTCTGACTTGGTGTTCTGCTCTGTCTCTCAGACTTCAGCTAAAGAGTGTTCTCTGCTTTTAAGGAACCGTGTGATGAGATTGGGCCCACCCAGTTAATCCATATAATTTCCCTACTTCAAAGTTCATAAGCTTAATTACCTCTGCAAAATCCTTTTATCTGTGTAACCTAATATATGTGCATGTAATAGGGATCAGGGTGTGGGCCCCCTGTAGCATGGACTGAAATGATGGGGCCTGGGCATATGTTCAGGCCACCGGTAGCATCTACTAGGGCTCCCAGATGCTGCTCAGTTATCCATGTGCCATAAAAGGAAACAGTCAACAACACTGAGAGGCAACCCACCCCACGGAATGGGAGAAGATATTTGCAAATGACATTACAAAGAAAGGGCGGTATCCAAGATCTACAAAGAACTTCTCAAACTCAACACCCAAAAAAACCCAAATAGTCAAGTCAAAAAATGGGCAGAAGACATGAACAGACACTTAATTTTCCAAAGAAGACATACAAATGGCCAACAGACACATGAAAAAATATTCAACATCATTAGCCACCTGTTAAATTCAAATCAAAACCACATTGAGATACCACCTTACACCAGTTAGAATGGCAAAAATTAAAAGACAAAAAACAACAAATGTTGGAGAGGATGTGGAGAAAGGGGAACACTCTTACACTTTTGGTGAGAATGCAAGCTGGTAGAGCCACTCTGGAAAACAGTGTGGAGATTCCTCAAGACGTTGAAAATAGAGCTACACTATGACCCAGCAACTGCACTACTGGGTATTGACCCCAAAGATACAGATGTGGTGAAAAGAAGAGGCACATGTACCCAAATGTTCATAGAGCAATGTCCACAATAGTCAAACTGTGGAAGGAGCCAAGATACCCTTCAAAAGATGAATGGATAGAGAAGATGTGGTTCATATACACAGTGGAATATTACTCAGCCATCAGAAAGGATGAATACCCACTATTTGCATTGACATGGATGGAACTGGAGGAGATTATGCTGAGTGAAATAAGTCAGAGACAGACAATTATCATATGGCTTCACTCACATGTGGAACATAAGGAATAGCATGGAGGACATTAGGAGAAGGAAGGAAAAACTGAATCAGAGGGGGAATCAGAGGGGGAAATGAATTATGAGAAACTATGGAGTCTAGGAAACAATCTGAAGGTTCAGAGGGGAGAGAGGTGGGGGAATGGAGTAGCCCAGTTTTGGGGATTAAGGAGGGCATGTGTTATAATGAGCACCGGGTGTTATACGCAAACAATGAATCGTGGAACACTACATCAAAAACTAATGATGTACCCTATGGTGACTAACATAGCATTAAAAAAAATTACCCATGTGCCTCTGCTTTGAAGTAGAAGGAAAAACTCTGAAATGATAGTTTGATAGGGACAAAGGTTGGCAGGATGTGACGGTTCTTCAGGTCTTCGTAGGAAAATAATTAACTTGCAGAAAAAAGAGTCTAGAAAAACTGGGTCTTTGACAGGGCAAACCTAGGAATACAAGGCCTTAGGTTTCATGGAAACATACATGTTATTCATGGTAAATAGCCTTTGTAATGTCAAAACTTACACGGAAGTGGAGAGAATCAGTTCCATGTTTTAATCATGGAACCTGGGATACGATACATGGAGAACCACCTTCACGCCTTCTTTCTGAGAAATCTATTCACAACAGATTTGTACACACTCTTGCAAGTAGAAATTCCTCACTGACACACGTGTGCCCACTCCAGTTTGTGTAGGATTGGTGCAGATCTGTCTTCTACCTGTGATGGCTGGAAGACATCTGATACAAAGCCATCGGTGACGGAGATAGTGCCCAACAAAGCCCCCCATTCTCTTTCAGAAGTGGAGAACTGGGTGGAACTTCTCTGTTTGATCTAGGAGAGGGTTTTTTTTTTTCATATTTACACTCAAAGGTAAAGAGCGGGTTCAAACTTGCTTTGGTCTTCCCAGTTACAACAGTTCTATACTCAAAACACCACTGAGACTCCATAAAAAATACCTCTGTGACTTCAGCATTCCAGCAAATAGAGGCACAGTGTCATAAATAGCACGTCACTACAGATGGATTACCCAAATGGGACAAGAAAAGTTTGGAATAAGAAAGGAACACGACCAGCTGTGTTCAACGAGGCTGCGGACTTTGTTTCCCGTTTCATCTGTCTGCACCAAGCCCCTGCAAAGCTCTTGGAATGCTTTCAAAACCATGTTTTGGTTTGTTTGTGTGTTTGTTTGTTTTTGCTCCATAAATGCTGGTTAATATTTTCATACTCTTGCGTAAACTACTAGGGGAAAAAAAAACTTTTATATCTGAAGATTTTGTGCATACCATCGATTTGGTTGACCTTCTGTTGGCTTGCAGGAATCTACTAAGACAACTGGGGGCACCTGGGTGGCTCAGTGGGTTAAGCCTCTGCCTTCGGCTCAGGTCATGATCTCAGGGTCCTGGGATCGAGCCCCACATTGGGGGCTCTGCTCAGCGGGGAGCCTGCTTTCCCTTCTCTCTCTGTCTGCTGCTCTGCCTACTTCTGATGTCTCTCTGTCAAATAAATAAGATCTTTAAAAACATTTAAAAAAAGAAAAAGAAAAAGAAAAAGAAAGACAACCATAGTTTTTTTTTTTTATCCGTGGCTGCCTATGGCTTATCCCTTTGCTGGAAACATTCTCTCCTAATAAAGAGTTCGCTTGGTGTGCTCACTTATCCTCCGTTGAATCTCTGATGTCTGCTTATTTACCAGCTTGTTTTGTTGACTCGTTTCTTATTCCTCCGCACGGAGAAAATCTAGAGTGGTTCCACCACTGCAGCGAGGAGTACAAAAAAATCAACAAGGGTGAAACTTCAAGCCACAGCAATGTTGCCAGGTTCCTGGCTAATTTTATCCCAGGAGGGAAAAACAAAACCAGAACTCCCCTTAAAGTAAAATTAAATATAATGCCAGAATACGGAACTGGAGTTTGCTTCAAGATTTGCTTTTCTTTCCATAAGCTTTGCTCTCACATATGTGGCAGGATGTCAGTAAGAAGCAAGTGCTATTGAAAAGCATCCACTCTCTAATAGGATCTACCTCCGATTCCTTTGTTGCTTTCAGCTTTTTTCCCCCCTGCAAACAATGCAGGCTCTGATTCAAGATGCATATTAAGCCACTCTGTGCCAGGTTTCTTTCCGTTCGCTCTTTGCAATATTATAATTAGATGTGCCTGAGAGGGAATATGTTATCTGCAATCATATTCTGTTTATATTAAAAGGAACCTTTTGAGAAGTTAAACATAATATGCATTGTAATTAACTAGGTTCTCTTTAGAAGTTGGACTTAATTGGAAGAACATGGAAACTGATTAGCAGGTGGCAAAATGAAACCGATCTGGATCTAGCACGTTCTTGGTGGGTCCCCGTTGGGATATGCTTTTCTTTACATTAGACAACTTTTCTTCAGAGTGAGCAAGTAGCTTAAAAGATGCTTCGCCTCTCCTTACGTGTCTGGTGAACACAATCCGTGACCCTTTCTTAATCCCTGAACATGAAGCTGATAGGAGTGAAGTCAAACGTGTTGTATTCCAGGCCACTGATAGCAAACTCACGATTAGCCAACAGTTCTGCTTTCTTGGTTCATATATTTTTTTTTTTATTACCAAGTCTTTAATCATTCATGATCCCTTAAGGGGAAAAAAGGACCTTCTTGCTGAGAAGTGAAACACAGTCACAATCACAGAATCCTTGGGAACATTTGTTGTTTTATAATTTTTATGTTTGTTCTTTATATTTTTTTTTAGTTACTCAGAAATCACCTTTCTTGTTGATAGACTATAATACCTCTTGTACAGCACATACATGGGTGCCTGTGGGAATGTGAGTGGGGAGGGAGAAGCACGACCACGTCACCCAGCCCCACCAACCCCAAGTCAGAGAGCTGAGGCATCTCTCCTCTCCGGGAGCCCCGGGAAGGGCTCCCTTTATCTAGGGTGCAACCACATTCTCGGATGGCGTGCCCCATAAATGGGGTCAGTACAGGACTTGCATCTGTGATCTGTCTTCAAGTTTAGCAGCAGAACATCTCTATCTCTTTTATAAAGCAGGCCTGCTTTTCTTCATCAGATAATAGATATCAGGGAGTCTACCTGAAAACTTTAAATTAGCAAACAGAATACTTAGATCCAACCAGAAGTTTCTGTATTTGCGCTCACGTAAACCTATAGCACTTCAATCTTCTATTTTTACAATTTCGCAGTGTGGGTAAGGATGTATCTTACGTAGGTCTCCTTCTAGGAAAAAAAAATTCTATATATGTAGATGTTTAGTGACAGCCTAGGGTGACCTGGAGACTCTGTGAAGTACATGGCCTCCATTATGATACTCCACAATCCAAGGTTCCATGGGCAAATCACTAAAGACCAAACGCAAGAACCATGTGAGGAAATTGTTTGGGGAGTAAGATCATTTTTGCCCAACAACCTGCTTCTTTGGAAATTAAACTTTGAAGAAGAGCAGCTATGATATTTGGGGCCTCAACTTGAGCCAGTTCAGCATTAACCTATTCTCTGTGTTCTCTGGAAGTACGATGAGAGATAAGCTTGAGATGGATGTTCCTGCGTCCTCTGAGAAATGTAACGAGCCACAGTGAGGAAGGAGATAAAAGGAGAACTCTTAACCCACGCCTTCCACAGAATTATTTGGGGTGCTCATCTGAAGTCAAAGCCTATAAAACATCTGCAGCTTTTCTTCCCTAGGAGCTTTTATCTCTAAGGGTGAAATCTGACCGATATTTATGAAGACGTAGAGTATCACTTGGATGAACGTGGGTTGTGCTCTTGATGGGTTCTTTTCTCTGAATGTGAAATGGATCATTGATGTCACAGTCGTGGGATGGGGAGCCACCGAGACGGCGCCTGGGCGTGGGGAAGAATGATGGCGTTTGTTTGTTCGCTAGGGACCCTTATTTGGGATTACCACATTCGTCTGAGTCCTCCTCCGAAACCTCCCGGTTTCCTAAGCCGGCCATCACCCGCTCTTCTGTGTGATTTCCCTGAGGTGCTCCCCACCTCATCGGCCTTTGTAGAAAGCTGGGAATCTTTGAGAGTTGAGCCTCACTGAGCTCCTGAACCCAGAGGGCAAATCCAGTGAGACCTTGTGGGCTGTTGAGGACATTCTTAATAGACCAATGTGTAATTTAGGGCACAAAGGGTAAAACGATGCCATGTGGTTTCGATCAGTATCCGATTTTGTTCAGTTACTACACTCTGGCCATCTGTCCTTTGTTGCCACAACATTGAAAGCTCAGAGTGATACTGTCTTTGCTGCCCCCTTTTTTCCCTCCATCTATGCCAAGTCATGAGGGAATCATCAAAGCTGTGACCCGCATCTTTCCTTTCTTCCACCTCCCATCAGGTTGGTTGAGGGCATCACCATTGGATGGTTGAAGGGCTGGGCTGGTGTCCTGATCAGGCAAGGTCCTCAGTGTTGTCATTAAATACTCAAAAAGTACTTAATTCATTGGTCCAATGTAATATTTACTGAGTAGTGACTGTCACATACCCCACTACATGCTGAGGATAAAATGGACCGATGAATGAGACCCTCACCTTGAAGGACTATTAGCAAGGTGACTGCTTTGAATACACTTAGGGGAAGAAATACATGAGAGATCTTTCAAATTTTAATATAGGATTTATGATGTGGGAATTGGACATACATTTCGGGTGTCAGGCTAGAATATTGGGAAGGGAGAAGGGGGCAGAATGGGCATCAGGTACCTGTGTGGAGACCAGGAGGTGTAGGAGTCCAGGACACTGGGAGGAGTAGCTCAGGGCAGCAGGTGCCCAAGATGGATCCTTCAGTGGGGATGTGGACTTTTTGCGAGGGATAAAAATGATAACTATTACTTTCAAAATTACCAGTTCCATTCCTCCATTCCTTTTTTTTTTTTTAAAGATTTTATTTATTTATTTGACAGACAGAGATCACAAGTAGGCAGAGAGGCAGGCAGAAAGAGAGGAGGAAGCAGGCTCCCGTGCGGGGCTCGATCCCGGGACCCTGGGATCATGACCTGAGCCGAAGGCAGAGGCTTTAACCCACTGAGCCACCCAAGCGCCACCCCACCTTTAAAAAAAAAAAAGACTATTTGTTTATTCAAAAGCAGAAAAGAGTGAGGGGGAGAGAGAGAGAGAATGCACAGGAGCCAGGGGAGGGACAGAAAAGCAGACCCCCTACTGAGCAGGGAGTCCAATTCAGGGCTTGATCCCAGGACTCCAGGACCATGACCAGAGCTGAAGGCAACCAGCCAGCCCAACCAGCTCAGCCACCCAAGCGCCCCATTCCTCCATTCCTGCCTGGAAAAAAACACAAGGGGATGCTGAACTTGGACTCAGACTCCTTCCTTGGAGCAGCAACCTTAGGGAGGTTCTCTGCTCACTCATTCCCTCTGTCTTTTATGATGAGCCAGCTGGGGCTGCCCATTGTAGCTGACAAGGGTTCTGGAACCTGGAAGTTGTTAGATCTCCCCTGAGGTTCTTGGACTATGGTAGCATTTTTATTTTTTATTTTTTTAAGGTTTTATTTATTTATTGGACAGACAGAGATCACAAGTAGGCAGAGAGACAGGAGGAAGCAGGCTCCCCACTGAGCAGAGCCTGTTGGGGGCATCGATCCCAGGACCCTGGGACCATGACCTGAGCTGAAAGCAGAGGCTTTAACCCACTGAGCCACCCAGGCGCCCCTCTGGTAGTATTTTTTAAAATAAAGTACACATGACTTTTGAGATGAATTAGTTAATTTGTGACCATCACGTTATAATTACAAGGAGCTATCAGAATCCAGGAGGTGTGTGTATGTGTGTGTGTGTGTGTGTGTGGTTTCCTCTGGGTTGTTCTTGAATAAAATTAGGTTGAGTTAAACCATGGCATAGCTCTACCAGAGAAAATTTTACTTTCAGTGCTTTTCAAACCTCTGAAAAGTTTGCTGGGACTCAGGAGAGTTTATCTGTGCATATGGCTCCTCTTTATCACTCCCAGAAGTGCCACTCGGATTTCCATTTTAAATTATCTGGGGTGTAGAGCTCCCGTTATTTCTGCACTACCACTTCTTAAAGATGTGAAATCGCTCTCAACACAGCCCCAGAAATAGAACGCCAGGAACAGAGCTAATGAAACCACGGGCATTTTGAAATTGGAAAAAAAAGATGAAATGGCTTATTTTGTTCTTAAAATAAGAAAGACGATATAAAATATTTCCTAGGAGATTGGGGTCTGTTAGTTAAAAAAAAGGCTTTATCACCTACCTTCTTTTGTTTGTTTGCTTCTGTGTACTTTAGGAACAAATGCCAAGGTTTTCTTCTCCCCCTATTTCACAGGCACCCATTATCTTGTATTTATTCAGGTTTTGGTTGAGGAAATCCCATTTTTCAACAATAAATGTTTGTCATATGCTTTTCACAAAAGCAGTCACCTCCCTTTTGATGATTCATGATGTGGTGGGTAAAGGGGACAAGAAATAGATACTACTTTTTTTTTTTTTTTGACAGAGATCACAAGTAGGCAGAGAGGCAGGCAGAGAGAGAGGGGGAAGCAGGCTCCCCGCTGAGCAGAGAGCCCGACGCGGGGCTCGATCCCAGGACCCTGAGACCATGACCCGAGCCGAAGGCAGAGGCTTTAACCCACTGAGCAACCCAGGCGCCCCTAGATACTACTTTTTTTTTTTTTTTAAGATTTTATTTATTTGTCAGAGGGAGAGAGAGCGAGCACAGGCAGACAGAAGCAGAGGGAGAAGCAGGCTCCC
This sequence comes from Mustela putorius furo, assembly GCF_011764305.1. Lineage (NCBI taxonomy): Eukaryota > Metazoa > Chordata > Mammalia > Carnivora > Mustelidae > Mustela > Mustela putorius. The sequence goes on along the minus strand of NW_025421304.1, from coordinate 34,042,030 downwards.
CACCGAGCAAGGAGCCCGATGTGGGACTCGATCCCAGGACGCCAGGATCATGACCTGAGCCGAAGGCAGCTGCCTAACCAACTGAGCCACCCAGGCGCCCCTAGATACTACTTTTAAAGTAAATCGTAATGCGTTATATCTATAGTTTCAACGTAACTCAGAGACGAGCTGGTTGTTAAAATGTATGAACACCTGTGTGTGTGTGTGTGTCTTTTAAGCCATTTTGAAAAGCAAGCTGCTATATTGGAGTCAGATCTTGGTTGCTAATGATGGGAGAAGAGCTCTCCCTTCCCATCCAGCTCTGCCGTCAGCCCCCATAGACCCAAAGTGAAGAGAAGGGGAAGAATCCTAAGGATTCTTTATAATCCTAAGGAGAAGGAGCAGGGATGCATGTCTGTGCCTGCGTGTTGGGTTGTTGGGGATGAAGTAAATAAAAACCATTGACTAAAATAAAAGGAACTCTATTCCCTTGCCCCGTCTCACTTCACCCCCTGAATTCAAAAGTGCGCTATCACTGAACAGGTGTTCTATGTATTTTGTGAATCTAGATGCTGGAAATTATTTGGGAAGAAAATAATGTTGAAATAATTGAATAAATGTGTTCAGACCTCTCAGAAGCTTGATGGCTGATTTTCATACAAATAACAAGACTCGATTTACAGAACAAGGCATGGGATTTGGATGGGGAAAGGCTTGGACTCTTAACATAAAAATTTTCTTATAAGTTGTAGAACGGAGAAGGGTCAGGAAAGGAGATCTTAATTTTAATTTAATGCATTTTAATAGGACACAGTTTGCCAGGAAGTAAGTCAAGGGCAAGAAACTGGTATTTCCTTTTTTTTTTTTTTTTAAGATTTTAGTTACTTCAGATAGCGTGAGAGCAAGAGAGCGCATGACGGGAGCAGTGGGGCAAAGGGAGGAGAAGCAGACTCCCCAGTCAGTGAGGAGGAGGGGCTCGATCTCAGGACCCCAGGATCATGACCTGAGCCAAAGGCAGATGCTTAACCATCTGAGCCTCTCCTGGTATTTCCTTTCTGGTGTAACCTTTCAAGGTTTTCCCAGGTTACCATGTCCCTAACCCCAGTTGCCTGTTTGACCTAAGGCAGTACTCAGAAAATTATCCAGTGTCATCAGAGAAAGCAAATCTGATTTTAAGACTATTTGCTGACAGACTGCTAGTATCATTGTTTGTCTTAGTGATTTGAAATACTATGGCTTCTTGGCAAGCATCCTTCTTTGTCCATTTGTCATAAAATAACGATAGGCGTGTGTGCGTGCACCTGCGCGTGTAAGGGAGCAGACTTTTTCTAGAGGGAAGAGGATCAGCTGTCGGAAGGTCCAGTAATGGCCAGAGGTGTGAGAGACTAGGGATATTTCCTAGAAAGGGATGACTGTGTTCTTGAAACTGTTATATTTATTTTAACACAATTGCTAATATACTGTTAATGTCATCATTTTTGTGGTTGGCTCAGTTGTCTGAATAAAAGGGCGATAGTTCTGTTTGAATGGGGAAAATATATAACAAAAAAAGGAAATCTATCAATCACACATTGGGAGTAAGGGCACCATTTAAAACATCTGCCAATAAAACTTGGGAGATGTGTTCAGAAGCTGCCCTTTGACCGTCGTCTTTCAAATGTACAAACCTAAAGAGGGTACCTGGAAACATTCCTATCTACTGGTATCACTGGGTGAAGGGTGTGCATTGAAGATCTAGCTCACAGTGAACCCTTCCCCCTACTACGTATCAAACCTAAAATCAAAAGAATCATGACTTCCATTCTTAATTATTTCACAACTGATGGGAATTACATCTGTGTGTCCATATGGTTACATACCTACATGGCATTATATCTCTATCCATCCATCTGTCCGTCCATCCATCCATTCATGCCTTCATCCTCCTGTCCTCTCTTCAAGGAATACTTCCCTGAAAACATATTAGAGTTCTGTGACTGTGTTTAGTTGCCCATCAGAGACTTCGTGTTACGTTCTGTAAGTGGCTCTAGTATTTTCTTGACTTAATTAATCTTGGGCCTACAATAGCAATAACCAAAGAACTTTAAATAATTCCTCCTGTGACTTGAGTGCTATTGCTTTTCTTTGAAAGTTATACATTTTAATGTTTTTCTTGGCATTTAACACATTATCCTTATTAGAAAAGTTTTGCCAAGATAATTGATAGATATTTGTTCTATGACACCATGGACCAAATGATGTAATACTTCCTAATCATCTTAAAACTGGGCCTGTGATCCTACCTGTCAGGGTTCTCTAGAAAGAGAATTTCAGACCTATTTTGACATTCCCTCTGTTACACCAGGGTCTCACAGATTTTTCTGCGGGGGACTTTTCTGGGAGAAAGCGGGTGGCGGGCCTGTCTTCAGTTCCCAGTTGTGACTGTGACACTGTTGACTTGCATGCTGCTGTCAGCCTCGATCCACCTACCAGAGCAAGCTCACAAAATCAAGCAACTTACCTCCATATGGGAATGGCTAAACAGAATTATTCAAGGCAATAGATGCTGGAATATGTATTTTATTTTTTAAGATTTTGTTTGTTTATTAGAGACAGAGACAGAGAGTACAACTAGAAGAAGCAGCAGGGAGAGGGGGAAGCAGACTCCCTCTGAGCAGAGAGCACAAAGTAGGGCTCCATCCCAGGACCCTGGGGTCATGACTGAGCTGAAGAGAGACGTTCAACTGACTGAGCCACCAAGATGCCCCAAGAATATCTATTTTAATGAAGAATTCATAAGGGGCACCTGGGTAGCTTAGTTGGTTAAGTGTCCAGTTTGATTTCATCTCCGGTCATGATCTCAGGGTCATGGGATTGAGCCCCACATTCGACTCTGCACTCAGCAAGGAGTCTGCTTGTTCCTCTCCTGCCCCTCCCCAACTGGAGCATTCTCTCTCTCTCTCTCAAATAAATAAAATCTTAAAAAAAAATTTTTTTTGTTCATATTCACAGAGCCTGGTTTTACCACTGGACACACCACTGTGTGTCACCATCATAACCTTCAGAAAGATGCTGGTGAACTAGACAGATGCGTGGGGGAGTTGAGCCTGTGCACACACACCCTTTGTGTGCCTTAAATGTGTGTGCTCACAGGTGAAGGTTAGAACAGCCATCCACACCCCACACAGATAGCCTGATTTCTAGAAAAGTGAGCACACTATTGCAACCTCGGCAGTGATATCTCTTGCCTTCTGGAGATGAATCGGCCCACTGGCCTGCTGCTTCGATGGCTTCCCAAGCACGCTGTGCTCATTTCATATTATTCGTGCATCAGACCATGGTCGAAATGTTGCTGCATGAATTGCTCTCAGACGAGGTGTGGGCTTTCCGAAGGCAGGTGACGTGAGGTATTTCTCTGTGACTCCTCATCCCCCAAGTACTGTAGTTCAATCCAGGGCTAGGACTAAGTGGGAAGCCTTATGTATCTCTCTCGGTATGGTTTCCTAAAGGATCACATGACAATTTTGACGTCTTTTATATTTCATTGCATCTGGCACTTTTTTTTTCTAATAGAAAAACAAGAACATGAGTAGAATCTGAGACAGGCAAAATTTGCCTTGAGTGGTAGCATGGCGGTAGCTCTTAGCTACCCTGAGAGTCATGGGGCTTCTGGAGTGCATAAGGGGGAGGAAACGTTAGAGAGACGTGGGCAAACAGATGCAAGTACCTTTCAGAGAAGATGCTGTCCAAGTACCCAGTGGCGCTAGTTGATTTGTGACTGTGTGTCCAGCCTCTGTTCTTTTTCCTTTCCTCAATCCTCCTCCTCCCACTTGAGATGGGTCCCAGCAGAGGGTCCCCTGGAGGAACACAGGTGCACGGGCCCATGGCGTGCCTGAGGACCCTGAATCCTGAAATGACTCACGTGTCTCTCTCCACAATCCCGTTTGACAGCGAGAGAGGAAGGAGATAGAATAGTGCGATAGTTATGCCAGCGAACTCTGTAATCAGACATGCCAAAATTCAAATCTGAGAGCCAGCATTTTGAGGCTAAGTGATCTTGAGCAAATAGTTAAACTTAGTAAGTTTATGTTGTCTTCCTTGCAAAAGTGAGTATATGTATTTCTTCATAGAGTGGTAGGCAGGATTAAATTAGGCAATGTGTTCAATATAGTGCCTGGGAACTTAGTAAATGCTCATAAGAGAGTATCAGTAGATGGTTATTTAAGAGACCATTTGGGGTGATAGAAATGTCATATTGGTATTTAGTTGAATTAAGAGCTCTCTGCATATTATAAGACTATGAATAATTATAATTATAATTTCTGTAGAGCTTTAGAGGATCATGATAAATGAGTTTTGTCCATTGTTTTAATTTAAAAAAATCTATGAATATAATACCTACATAAATATTTGCTATATGGAATAAGGTAATCCTGAGAAAGTACAGTGTTTATACCCTAAAATATATGTTTATTGTATATAAGATGGGTGATAAGAATGATAGGAAGAGAAGTATGCAAATATGATATAAAGAAGATGTGGAACTCACTTTTTGTAATATCAAGGCAAATGGGAATATTATTAATCTCTTTAATTAGTCTGCCAGAAATAATTTATTGCCCTGTATTCAAATATCAGACTCTTGAACTTTGTATAAGTGCAATATTCCAAAATATAAAATAAATGACCTTTCACTTTCTCTTACACTCTTTGCCCGTGATGGGAAACTCAACATCTCTGTTACCGTAAAGTTTGTGCATAGATGGCTGTTGCAAGATCCTGAGAAATATCCTCATTCTTTATTGTCGTGCTAAGGAGACAAGGACCCCCAAACCTGCTGGCCACATTTGTATCCTTATATTCATTCTTCAGTCCAGATATTCTAGATTCTAGATATTTGAGACTCAAATATTATAGGAGAAATTAATTAGGACCCCAATAACCCTTACAGGATATAAACGGACCTCAATTAAAATTCAAGCTAATAATTAACTTCAAATATAACACCCATAAATTTTGCACCCTTACCTTGAACTACAGTTGATGATTTCCCAGATAATCACTTCATTCCAATTACTTCTTTTTGTTTTGAACAAGTATTCAACGCCCCAGAAGCAAATGAAAGCTCTTGAGGACTGTATTTATTTTTTCATGGTCATTGGTGTTAATTTTCATATTACTTTGAATTACTGGCTTCTTGTCTTTAATTTTACACTTTCTCTGGGCAATGGTTCATCTCAGCCCTGCCTACAATGTATGCCCAACAAGGGAGTGTTTGCGTATCCGAGAACCTAGCTCTCCATGTGGTTGTAATAGGGAAGCGGTTTCATGGTAACTTGATCTGATGAGAAGACTTCTCCAGATCAGAGATTTAGTGGCCTGCTATCTTGGGAAATGGCTATCCTTGCTTATATCCTAATCATTCACAATTTCCTTTTATTCTTTTTTTTTCCCCAACTCAGGAGAAGCATAGTGTCACAGGGCATTCGCGTTTAGTTGGCATGTGAATTAATGGTTTCCATTAGAATTCACTGACTAGACATGTTTAAAGCAAAAGTGATTTGGATCAGAGAGAAATCACTAGGGCTGGCAGTGATCTAGGCATGCCTCACACATTGCTAGTAAAACAGTACACTCACTTTGGAGTGCAGCTTGGCAGTTTCTTAGAAAGGTAAATATTTACTATACATCTCAGGAATCCTATTCCTAGGAATCTACCTGCACAAAGGAAGAAAAGTATTCTTGTACCAAGACTTTAATGCAGACGTTATTGTAGCATTATTCTTAATAATCAAAAATGGCAAACAGTCCAAATGTCCTGTTGAATGGTTCAACAAATGTGGTATATTTATATGGTGGAAAACTATTCACTCAAAAGGAACAAGGTACTGATAAGGGCTGCAATATGAATGGACCTCGAAAACATGCCAAGGTCAAGGAATCAGATGCAAAAGACCACATATTTAGATACAGAAGTATGTTGGAGCTGGGCCAACAGATTGGATATAGGTGGGAACAGAAAAGATTATGGGAAAACTTCACACATTTGGCCCAAAGAAGAAGGTAGATGTTGAACCTGTGTAATGACATGGAGAAGACCAAAGGGTAGAGATTTAGAGGTGCACCTGGGGGCTGGAAGTTTGAGACCCTGTACAGGACTCTAGGTAAGAAGTCATGTATGAAGGTGGATTTAAGAGTCTCAAGCTTTGAGACGGGGTCAGGGCTGGAAAGGTAAAGACCTTTAAAGCCGTGACTTGATGAACTGATACAGAAGTACATATATGGAGAGGAAAACTGAACCCAGAACCTTGGGACCAAGCAGTCTGTAGAGGTCAGTGGAGTAGAATAAGCCAACAGAGGAGAGTAAGGAGTGACTAATGAAACAAAGCCAGGAGTAGGGAAACAGAAAAGGCATCCTAATGGCATAGACCAGAACGAGAGAACTGTAGAAAGAACCTACTACTGCTACATTTATTTTAAATGATAAATGTCTTATTTAATTGTTTCTTACTGGTAAATATAGTCTACTAATTAAGCTTTGCATTTTGACTTCTTTTCATTTAACGGAAACATTTTATTTTTTTCTCCGCATCTATAATGATGCCATCAAGTCTCATCTTCAGGAAATTAATTAAATAGTGAGACAGGCTGGGGATGAGTCCATTTTTAGGCAAATACCTCCTGTTTTTGAAATAAATTATCATAGCCAACAATTATTGCTCCGAATATTTAAAAATTCCAAGCGCTGTATTCAAAAATTCTCACCCATCTAAAGCTTTTCAACAAATTATTTGTTCCTTATTTACATAATATATTCGAGCAAATGTATGAGGATGTCAATGAAGCAATTCCTGTAGAGAGGGCCAACAGGAGGTGAGAGTCATAAATGGATCGTGAAGTCTTCCATGGAAACAGATTTTAGTCTGAATGTTCATTAAGTTTTGTTTTTGTTTTTGTTTTAACCTTAAACCTTATCTGAAAAGTGAAAACCACTGGAATCTTTATCTTTCCAGTGCATGTGCTTTCAATCAGCTACTGTCTAATCCAACTGTTGTCATGGGTCAAAAAGCCACTAAACACACCTACTCAGAAAGAAGCAACATGGTCTTTCTCTTTGTTCCAGTCTTTGTCCTCTGGGTCTGGTGTAAAACGCCTGGAGCCTTCTCCTGAGTCCTCAAAATTGAGTAAAGTCTCCATGGACCAAGGAGGAGCTGCTGGTGTCCTATCCATCCCTCGCCCCTCTATTTGGTGCCTCAAGTGCTGGTTCCTCAGTGTCCCCCTGAACAAAGGAAGACACTACTTTATGAAGATGTTCCATTCTTCCCAGTTTTAACCCTTTGAGCTCCTAGCAGTCACTGAACAGGAAATAACCATTAACTTGCTATGATGAAGCAAGATTAACGATGACACACATTATGCCACAAATCTACAAATTCTGCTTACTGGTCTTTGTGGAAGAACATAAAAGCGCTAGTACTAACGCATGGGTTGAAGTCAGAAAGCGGTCACCACTGAAAATAAGGAAAAACAAATCATGTGCCAGAATGTGATATCTTTCTGCATCCTAAGTGTTTTCCCAGAAACCCATTCCACAAGAAGCTGACTCTATGAAATATAAACTGATTTGGCATATTCCATTTCCTAGCCACATTTAAAACTGGCCTTATGGCTCCTTGGGGAAATGTCTCATTCTTGGTCTGGGGCAGGAAATACAAGATGAGCCTAGAGGATCTAGGAATGACAGAAAACAGGGAATTGCTAAAGAAAAAAGAAAAAAACAAACAAACAATAACATGAGGCACTCCGAAAGGACACCAGAGTCAACCTGAAAGAGCTCCCAGTGGCCAAAGCTGAAACATTAGGAGCAACAAAATAAATAATGACAGAATGTTATTATAACAGAAATAAGTATCTGATCAATATTGATAGAAGTAAAGAGGTAAATGAATAAATACGGGAGAAGGGCTGACAAATAATTTTCCTCTTCCCGGGGGGTAGATATGTCCCCACCAGGTGGTATGACCAGCTTCCCTTCTGCTGAGTGTGTGTTGTATTTAATCACTAGCTTGCACAGAATAAAATAGGGGGAGAGAGAGAATTTGTAGCGAAGGAGTCTGGCATTGATCGAGATTAACATCCTCATTGGAAAGTCGTGTTGATGTCAGCAGCGTCTGCCTGTGATTGTGATTAGGGTCAATTACATCTGCAAATATAGGAACACGTTTCTGTGTCTTTCTAGATACACTATATAGTATCTTTTTTTTTTTTTTAACTGTAGATCCTTCAGTTGCATGAGGTCTGGAAGTTGAGTCATATGGCTAAAGACGTAGGCTGTATGCGTCTCAGCCTGCATCAGGTTCCGCAAATAGTTTTGTCTTCAGGACCACACTCAAAACTAAAAGTCTTGCGTGTAACCCAGTTAGTGGGTGGGAGCAATACCCTCATGCCCAGAGTACACAAAGCGTGTGTGCTTCTTTCTTTGTAATAAAAGATGCCTTGTGCACTGGTGGTCCTTTATTTTTCAGGGGATGTGTGGGCAATGTCCTGAATCTTTGTAGACTTTCTTTCCCGCTGTCAGGGCATCTAGAGTATTTGTCGCTTCTTGTTCAAGATTAGTAGGATGTTAGGGGCGCCTGGGTGGCTCAGTGGGTTAAGCCTCTGCCTTCAGCTCAGGTCATGATCTCAGGGTCCTGGGATCGAGCCCCGCATCGGGTTCTCTTCTCAGTAGGGAGCCTGCTTCCCTCCCTCTCTCTGCCTGCCTACTTGTGATCTTTGTCAAATAAATAAATAAATAAAATTTAAAAAAGAGATTAGTAGGATGTCATAAATAGAATGGACCAAAATACATTCTGCAGAATATCCAATGTGGCAAGATACCTTAAGACACCATTATGATGGAAAGTGGGAGAATTCACTCCCTCAGAAGCAGCTTCCGTAGGCTGAGGGCGGTTCCCAGAGGAGGTGGTCATACACATGAGGCCTGAGTGGCCAAACCCTAGAGTGCTGGGGACCTGGCAGGCATCACTTACACTTGTAATGAATACCATGAGCAAAAGGAAAATAACAAACGCACATACATACATACACACAGAAGCAAGAAAAAATGAATCACCCATGAATTAAAATAGAGCAGATATTTTAGGCAAATGACTGACAGTTAATTTGTATAATACCAAAAATAGAGAAGCCATTTACTTGTGATTCAATGAGCCATGCTAAATTTCATGAGTTTCATTTATGTTTACACTGGTAGAACGTGGATTGCATATGACATCATTTTAAGCCAGTAACTAGAATAAAAATCAGAGACCGAATATAAATTAAAGCTTAAAAAAAAGTGCAGTGTTCTCTTTGGAAATATATGTATTTTAAAAATTTTTTTAAAGATTTTATTTATTTATTTGACACAGATTGCAAGTAGGCAGAGAGGCAGACAGAGAGAGAGGGGAAAGCAGGCTCCCCACTGAGCAGAGAGCCTGACTCGGGGCTTGATCCCAGGACCCTGAGATCATGACCTGAGCCGAAGGCAGAGGCTTAACCCACTGAGCCATCCAGGTGCCCTTATCTTTTAATTTTTAAAATCCTGCAAAGATAAGCTTATATGGTCATGTTTTAAAGGGGTTAATACCCAGATCAAAAACCTTTCTCAAGTTTTTCTCAAATACAACTCAGAACTGTCTTTATAACTTACACAGGTGTCTCGGTGACAGCATTACTAGAAGGCTCACTGACATCCATGTAATTGAGCAGAACGGCTCAGTTCTCTGGATATTCTAAACATTCATAACATTGAAGAAGGGGATGGCATAACAAGGTGACAGTTGAAGTGTGCAAGTCTTGCTCATAGGATGAGAATATGGGTCTGGATAATTTTAGGATGAAAGACCATTTTTACCATTTGCTGGCCATTTGGATGCGCCTCCTACGGTGGGACGTAGGAGCTCCCTTGGAGCAGTTGTAACTAAGCCCATGATTGCAGAGGACATGGCAAAGCTTTGTGTGTGAGCTGTACCACCAGAGGTGCTTTTGCCTATGACCTGTTGGCAGTAAGAACTGTGAAAATTCAAAGATAGGCCTTCAGAGGCCTTGTGTATTTCTGTCTCTCCTTTTGTGTGTTGGCCTTTGCCGTGAGAGGAGCAAGCCCAAGTTATCATCAGCCAAGAAGGATGCGGGACATGGGGAGTAGAGCTGCTCCAGCTCTTGCAGCCAGAAGCAGAGCTGCTCGGCCACGCTCACCCCAACCCAGCTGACCTGATGTTCCATGAGAGCAAATGCTTACCTCCACACGCCTCTGACCGTGGGCGGCCATTTTTCATGACCAAGTCAGCTGATTGAGCACATGACCGTGACCCACCCTGGTCTCTCTTCAGATTTCCTTCACCTTCTTCCACAGCTTTCAAGCCTGTGCTTCTTGGGTTACACCACCCCTGGAAGTACAGCTATCCTAGGCTGTATGACCTCTACCATCCTTTCTGATGGCACAAGCCTTGGGCCTAACTCTGGTAGAAGCTACATCTGGAAGCTTCCTCAGGGATCAGCCACAGGAATCAGAGTGAGGAAATGAACTAATTCTTCCATTAATCGGATGCTACAGATGAATCTTCCTGCCTGTGATCCGTGTAGGGATTGGGAAGTAGATGAAATTCAGTGGACACCTGCTGCGTGCATCTCATTTAATCCTTATAATGAATGCTTCCATGGGTGTTGTCATTCTTAGAGGAGACTGGAAACTCAAAGAGTTTGTTACTTGCTCAAGTTCACCCATCCAGGAACTGGCTGTATGTAGAGCCCAGGACTGTCTGGTGCCAAAACCCATTCTTTCTCCACTGCCCCAGTGCATCTAAACTCCACAGTGATGTTGTAGTTATTCTGATTTACTAAAATCTCTAGTATTTATGTAAGTGTCCTAACAGTGAGATAGATAGAACAGGAGATACTAATCTCCATTTTTTTTTCTCTAAAATGATGTAAGTAATTTATCCCAATACCTGGTTACTAATGATTAGCTACCATGAAGGGCTAGCGAAGCTTTCTTTGGTATGATCACAAATATTGCTAATATGATTGTAAATAAGGTACATGAAAAGGAAGTGGTATTCCCAAGCCAATTACTTTGGCTAGCATTGCGGAAGACATAGATCCTTAACAATGGGATAAATGTATTTTGTGATGATTTACCCTCAGAATTTCTTTTTGGAAGGAGCTATTTTTGTTTGTTTATAAAATATTTAACATGCCCTCTGGGGATGGAAGAAGAGAAGCTGGGGGCCTGGATGGAACTAGAACTCCTAAGAGTACAACCAGGGCTGATGTATTGTCCATGAAAATGCCACATAAACTGGTGGTAGATGCTGATACGGCCCCAAGCATGCCCAGGAAACCAGCTGTGCACCCCGTGAGTTAACCCACCTAATCCTCAGATACCCTGTGCGTTAGTTTTACTTTGACCAGCCTGCTTTCCCAAATCGGACAACTAGCCACAGAGCAGCTAAATGACTTACACAGTTGTACAAGCTAGAGGTGGGGGGGATCAGGAATGAGAACCCAGGGGTTCTCTTTCACCAACTGTTACCTTAGGAACCCTTCTTTGATGTGTTCCTCCTGAATGGGATTTCCTGCAAAACAAAATTGTAAATAAGAAGATGCAAAATAGAAGGTGAGAGTTGGGATGGAAATGAAATCCCAACCAGGGAAAATCGTGAAGTCAGATCCAAAGTCACTTAAGAAACACACAAGAGGTTGACTGGATTCAAGTGGAAAATGAACTAAAAATCAATGGTTGATTTAAAAAAAAATGGGTATTTTTGTCTCTCTGAACATGACATAGACTCAAAACCTTAGTAAAATCTACCAGGTGCGCAGTTGCTTCTTTTAAAGAGTGTCAGGTTTGTTGGTGAAGACAGTGACTATGAAGATGTTGAATTTCCTTATGACATAGCGCATGTAAATAGTTACTCCCTCAATGCTGTAAGATGCCTATAAAACAATCTGAAATTAATATGCATCAAGATTTAAAAAGAAATCAAGTTTAGGCATCTTGAATGCAAAGTGTATGAAATGAATGAAAACATTTTTCAGGATTGTTTTTCATCTCACTGGTAATAGATTATGAGTTGAAATTATTTTCTCCTATGAAACACAGGCATGTCTTAGGAAATGGTTATACTCTGTATTCTCACCGAGATAGAATGGGATCCTACTTCAAGGGAGTAAGTAGAATTTGGAGGAAAAAGGGGAAAAAAAAAAGATTAATTAGCATGCAACTCGTACAACACGTGTCATTGGTAAGAGGATGAGCAAGACGTGACAGAAAGTCATTCCTCGAGAATCTGTTGGATGTTCTTCACCCTACATCCTCCACTTCTCAAGGAAGAATTTCTAGGTGGAGATCTGGAGTGGCAAAGGTCATCAGTTATCCTCTCCTGAAAATTTAGGAAGGACAGAAGTAATTGTACATTGGGAATGACACAGGGCTTTCCCCAGAGGGAGAGACTTGCCTTATGTGTCCCCACAACATTCATAGTACTTTACTAGGAAAGGGATTTCATTTAATTGCCATGGATGAAAGAGGGAAGATCACAGCTACACGTGGTCTAGTGGATTCTTTTTTGACTACTAAACCACCAAAGTTGGAGGAATGTCCACCAAGTGTCATATCCTCATTTTTTTTTAATTCTAAGGACAAGATAAACTATGCCCAAAGTAAAATTTCTATTTTCTGCTTCTTAAAATTGCAGTTCCCCAAATTCTGCTGGTGTCGATCCAAGTTGTGTTCTGTCATTAAGTCAGCAAATGAATTAAAATCAGGACAGAATGTCCATATGGTGACTTTACTGATCTGACTTTATTATAAGAATTAGGCAATAGACTGTGATCCATTACCGTGGGATCCCATATACAAAATAAGCACTATTGGGGGCACCTGGGTGGTTCAGTCGGTTAAGCATCTGTCTTTGGCTCAGGTCATGATCCCAGGATCCTGGGATGGAGTCCCGCATCAGGCTCCCTGTTAGGTGGGGAGCGTGCTTCTCCCTCTCCCACTGCTCCCCCTGCTTGTGTTCTCTCGCTCTGTCAAATAAATAGATAAAATCTTAAAGAAAAGAAAATAAGCACTGTGTGCAAAAACTACTATATAATTCTATATAGATCCACTTTCAAGTTTATTTAATCTATTCCAAATATAATCAAAAGATGTATGTTTGAATTCCAGTTTTGTCTTTTATAGGCCATGTTATAAAAACCCATTTTTAAAAACTGACCATATAAAAACTGGCAAAGGTATAGAACAGCTGAAATTCTCCTATATTGTGGGTTGGAAACAAAACGATACAGCCCCTTTGCAAAAGACTTTGGCATATGAGCCAGCAATGCCATGCTTAGACATTTACCCAAGAAAAAAAGAAGACCTACGTCCCCATAGAAACCTTACATGAATGTTGATTGCAGCTTCATTTGTCACTGTCGGGAAGCCGGAAATAACCCAGAAGTCATCTGGGGGATGAATGGAAAAATTATAGTACATCTGCACCGGAGGATACTACTCCACAGTATATGGGAATGAGTTCTTGATACACAGTAACAGCCTTCGGGGGGTGTCTCGGAGGCGTTCTGTTCTCAGTGCCAATCTGAATAGCCCCATACTGTGGGCCCGCACTTAATGGCATTTGGGAAAAGGGGAAGTTACAGGGACAAGAATCAGACCAGTGTCAGCCAGGGGTTGGGAAGTGGGGAACTGGTCATCATAACCCTCTAATGTCAAATACAGTGTTTCTTGCTGGTGGTGGTTTTACATGACTAGATGAATTTGTCAAAATTCATAGAACTCTACATAAAAATGTGTGAATTTTATTCTACGTAAGTAGACCTCATACCACAATACACTAAATGGAATTCCTCTGTCCTTACAACCTTCGATATGTTTTTTTTTTTTTTTCCCCCGAATTGAGAGAGAAAAGCACTTAGAGCTTCCGCGTCTCCAGCAGATTACCTAGTGGTAACCCCTCGGGATTATCACTGAGGAGATGTTTGCCCAACAATAAATTATCTGTCGTCTCTGTTACCTGGGGAGGCTGGAGGTCAGATTGCCGTTCCTCTCCCAGATGATGTCCATCACTTGGCCTTGGCAATTAGCGGTAAAACACATGCTCGGGGCTAAATTCCAGGTTTCATTTTGTGAGTTGGGACAGACACTCCCTCCTCCCCCTCTTTTCTTCTCCAGCTTAGGCAGTCAAACAAACAAACAAAAAAAAAGTTTAACAATACCCTGGAGACCTTTAATCTTAATTCATGTAAAAATGGAAAATGTCTCCTTCAGGTGGAACGCATACACGTAACATTTTAAAGTCAGTGATGGATGATTGACAACCATCTACTGGTCCTGTGTCTGCTTGGATACCCGCGGGACTCCCCTCTGATGGGGGCACTGTCCCTCTTCTGCACTTTAGGGAAGGGCTTTCCCTCTTCTCCTCACTCTCAAGGATGTGGTTTGCACAGAGATGGGCCAGAGAAGGGACCAGATGTTGTAGCCCTGGGGTTTTCCTAATTAGAACTGAGGCTCTTTCCGAAGAGGGGGAGTGTGCTCCTGGGGCTGCTGGAGACAGAGCCTCCCATCTCTTGGGACAGGCAAGGAGGAGAGCAGTCAGCAGCCTGCGGATAGAGATGGGGGTCCCGGGGGTCCTGAACATCGAGTTCTGCCCTTGTTCTCTTTCACTTGTCCTGGTTGAGGCTCCCGTTGGGTATGAGTCTCATGTCCTCTCTTCAGGACGGTTGTGTTTTATCATGAGCTAGTTTCGAAATGAGTTTTTGTTTTGTTCTGTAACCAAATGAGCCCTGACTAATAGCCCATAGATCCCTGGTAATGAACGCTGATATGAGCCATAGAGTCATGAACTTTTGTATTGAAAGTTAAGGTAATTCATGAAATTCCCCGTCGTTAATTTTAATGAGGAAACTGAAGCCTATACAGTGAAGTAATTAACCCATTATCACCTGATGTAAATGGCATAACCAGGAATTAAATTTATGGCTTCCCCTTTTCTCTGCTTCCTCCAATGCACACAAGAAGCAACACATATATCCTATCTGAGCCTCTTATGATTCAGCAGCAGGTGGTGATCCCCATCTGTGCACAGTCTCCCGTCCCTTGTGGCCAATAAAGTTGTTTCTTTTTTAATTAAGAGAATTGGGGGGGAAAAAGTTGTACACAATCTGGCTACTTGCTACCTCTGGGATCTCTGTTTTACCGACCCTGCTCAAACACACTTCACCCTGCTACCTTGTCATCTCCCTGGTTTATTTAGCATGGCATATTTCCCCCATCTATTTGCTTTAAACCTATATGTGTTTTTATATTTAAAGAGGGCTTCTGAGAGATATAGTTGGGTCCTGGGTTTTTTTTTATCTATTCAGAAAAACCTCTGTCTTCTCATGGGTCTCATCAGACCATTGACGTTCAATGGGTTCTCGATAATGATCTAGTGGTTACTGAACTGATGTCGTTGTATGATTACCTACCATGGTCATTGGTGTTTTCTGCTTGTTGACCTTGTTCTTCCTGTTGTGTCTTCCATTCTCTTCCTGCCTTTTGTGGTTTTAACTGAGCATTTTATCTGATTCCATTTTCTCTCCTTTCTTAGTACATCAATTATACCTTTTTTAAAAATAGCTTTTTCAGTGGTGTTCCTAGAGTTCACAACATGGGTCTACAACTAATCCAATTCCATTTTCAAAATATGGCACCAATGCATGGGTAATGTGAGTGTCTTTGTAATTGCCCCACAGTCTGTAGTTTGTGTGTGTGTGTGTGTGTGTGTGTGTGTGTGTGTTTTCTCCAGTCTTTCTCTTTGCTTTTGAGTTTTCCAGCCTTTTATTCTCTCCAGTTTTCAGTTCTGGAAGATTCTACTGAGATGTCCGTAAGCTCAGAGCTTCTTTCCTCTGCTGTGTGCAGTCTACTGTAAGACCAATCAAAGGCCTTCTCCATTTCTGTTATATATATATATATATATATATATATATATATATGAAACGCAAGATCTAAAAAATACTATATTTTTTATATAAAAAACATATTTTTATATTATTTTATATTATATAAAAATATATATAAACACACATATATTTATATAATATAAAATTTATATTTATATGAAATTTATATTTATATAAATATATATTTTATATAAAATATATAATTTATAATTTATCATAAGTTTATTATGTAATTTATATATAAATATATATTTATATATAGATATATATTTTTATATTAAAATATAGTATTTTTTATATCTTGCATTTCCTTTTGGTTCGTTCTTAGAGTTTCCATCTCTCTGCTTGCACTGTCTCTCTGTTCTTACATGTGTTGTCAGCTTTACCTACTCTGAGTCCTTAGCATATATATTGAAGTTTTTTTTTTTTTTTAAAGATTTTATTTATTTGACGGACAGAGATCACAAGTAGACAGAGGCAGACAGAGAGAGAGCCAGGGAAACAGGCTCCCTGCTGAGCAGAGAGCCTGACCTGGGGCTCCATCCCAGGACCCTGGGATCATGACCAAAGCTGAAGGCAGAGGCTTTAACCCACTGAGCCACCCAGGCACCCCTTGAAGTTGTTTTAAATTCCCTGTATGGTCATCCCATCATCCTTAGCACATCCAGTCCTTGTGCTAGCTCTGTGTCTTCAAATTGTGGGGTTTTGTTTTTTTGTTTTTGCCTTTTGGTGTGCGTTGTGATTTTTTTCTTGCTAGCCTGACATGGTGTACAGGGTAAAAGGAACTGCTGTAGATAGACCTTTGGTAATGTAGCCAAGAGCTATGGGGGAAGGAGAAGTATCCTGTATCCTGTGATGGGTTCGAGTCTTTGAGTGTGTCTGTGTCTGTGGACTTCACCAAGATTGGTCTGTTACTTTCCACTCTGGTGGGACTGGAGGGCTAGAGTGAGCTGCCATTGGGTATTTCCCTTTCACTGGTCAGTGATGCTCTGAGAATATACCTCATCAGGTTAGCTTCTGGGTAAGAAGTTTCTCCTAAAGACGGGCCTTGTTAAGAACAGAGTTCTTGGATGTATTTTTAAATGATTCCTCTCCCCTTCCCTCTGATGGAAACAGGAAGAGATTTTTTCCTGATAATCACTGTGGGCATCTGGTTGAGCTTCTGGAGATAAATCTCACAATATTATGGGTGTGCTTTTATGACCGAACTGCCCCCCGACCAGAGTTTTTGTCTCTGACTTTTCCACAGGGAGCCCCCAGCAACTGAATAATCACAGATCGGCCCTATCACAGGTCCCCATGGTGGTTTACAAGTCTCTGCTTGGGAAGACACTGTGACTCTGTTGTTTGCTGGTCTAGTTCTCTGGTCTTTAAAGGCAGTGGTTTGCCCTGTATCCTCACCTCTCTTAGGGATCCAAGAACAGTTGTTGATTTATCACTCTGTTCCGCTTTTACTTATTGGGGTGGAGTGGTGGCTTTCAAGGTCCTTACCTGCAGGAACTGGAAACCCAAATCTCCCCTCACTCTTTTGCCCATCTGAAATCCTTTTTACTTCTTTCCTTTCCATGGTAATTTTTGCCCTCAGCTCTCCTCTCTGTTTACCCCCTCATCTTCTTCAGGTGTCATTTTGTCACATAAATCTCTGGATACTTCATAGAATATCATAACTCCCCCCTGACTTTTCCTGCCTTTTTAAAATTCTCCTCTCTAGAAGACATCATTAACATCTATCACTTCTTAATCCTTCATAGTCTTCTTTTTTATCACCTGTCTTCCCCACTGAAGTGCAAGGTTCATGAGGACAAAGATATTTGTCCATTTTGTTGACCCACAGACCACAGACCCTTGAAAAGTGCCTAGAATATATGATGTATTCCTCTTTTTATCAAGATGTGTTAAATGAATGGATAAGTAAGGGATTCTGGGATTTCATTTATTTTACAAAAAAATCAAAACATAGATTTTTTATTCACTGAATTACAGAATTCACCAATGAAATACTTTTTTGAAGGTTTTTCAGAAGGTTTTAGAAGATTTCCTTCTAGTAAAAGGAGAACCCCAATTCTACCCAAGTTCTATGCAGTGAATAAAATTTTTTTGGTAAGGAGCACCGTTTGGAATCTAGGGACAGAGTAAGGAGTATTTCCTGGCCTTGAGTGGTCTGTTCCTGGAAACAGGGTCTGTGTTGAGATATGGGAAGCTCTGCTTCTTGCTCAGTATGTCCAGAGCCTTGTGGTCTCTTACCTCCATTTTCTCTGCATCTGTTCTACTCTTTGCTGCTTTGTACGTGGTTTTGCTTGGTTACCCCCAAGCAAGTTCACAGAACAAAGGGAACAGGGTTGGCTATCTTTGATCAGGTGCCCATCCCTGCGGGATCAGGTATATGACCAAGGATGGTGGGGAGGGGAGAGGAAAGTGGAATCACAAGAAAAAACAAAAAAAAAACAAAAAAAACAAAACAGGAATACCTCTTCGAGGGACTATGGACAAATGATAAGGTCCAGAAAGGACTAAGGGCAGGTCTGGCAATGGAAGTATCCAAAAGTGTTTTGTCATGTTATAAAGTCATTGATGGAATATAAATGTTAACTCTGTGATTCTCAGCTATGTGATGGATCTGGAATAGACATCAGCAGATGATATACACCTTTCTTTCTTCATTTTTTTTTTTAATTTATTTGACAGACAGAGATCACAAGTAGGCAGAGAGGCAGGCAGAGAGAGAGGAGGAAGCAGGCAACCCCCTGAGCAGAGAGCCCAATGTGGGGCTCGATCCCAGGACTCTGGGATCATGACCAGAGCTGAAGGCAGAGGCTTTAACCAACTGAGCCACCCAGGCACCCCTCTTTCTTCATTTTTAAAGAGGAGGAAGTTCAAATCCAGAGAACTTCTGATTGTCATTCACTGTATCACATTACTGTGCTTTGACACCTTTCGAATTTCACCCAGATACTCTAGGATCTCAGTTTCCTTATTCATGAAATAAAATGAATTCTACATTTTCAGAAAGTAGTATTTGTCTTAAAAGAAAATTTCACCAATAATCTTCTCTACTATTCTCCCACTGTTGCTGTCTTTGAAAGACATTTTTCTGTTTGCCCATGGTTCCCCCACCTCCATAATTTAAATGAAAGAGTCCAATTTCTTTTTTCTTTTTTTTTTAAGATTTTTTAATTTATTTGACTATGAGAAATATAGCAAGAGAGGGAACACAAGCAGGGGGAGTAGGAGAGGGAGAAGCTGGCTTCTGGCTGAGCAGGGAGCCCATTATGGGGATCGATCCCAGGACCCTGGGATCATGACCTGAGCTGAAGGCAGACGCTTAATGGCTGAGCCACCCAGGCGCCCTCCAGTTTCTTAATTGGCAAAAAATCTTAGGAAAAGAAGTTAAAAACAAAAACAAAAACAAACAAAAAACCCAGAGGAAGTTCTTCATTAAGAAAAGACATGGGGAGTTAGGAGGAGGGAGTTGGGGGAAATTGGAAGGGGAGGTGAACCATGAGAGACTATGGACTCTGAAAAACAATCTGAGGGTTTTGAAGGGGGGGGAGGTTGGGGTACCAGGTGGTGGGTATTATAGAGGGCACAGATTGCATGGAGCACTGAGTGTGGTACAAAAACAATGAATACCGTTATGCTGAAAATAAATAAAAAATAAATTACAAAAAAAAAAAAAAGAAAGAAAAGAAAAGACAAGCCTAGGGGCACCTGGATGGCCTAGTCAGTTAAGCATCAACCTGTGGCTCTGGTCATGATATCAGGGTCCTAGAGGTTGAATTCCACTTTGGGCTCCCCACTCATTGGGGAATCTGCTTCTCCCTCTCCCTCAGGTCCTCTGCTTCCCCTCCCTCCGTCCCTCCTGCCCGTTTGTGCGCTCTCTTTCTCTCTGTCTAAATAAATAAAATCTTAAAAAACAAAAAGAGACATGTAGCAGTTTCATAAAATGAAACAGGAACTTGTGAGAAACTCACAAACACGTTATACATCTGCAGGCAAATTCTCAAATATGTTTACACCCCAAACATTATTCTCTTATGAAGAAAAGAAATCAAATTTGTGTAACAGAGGAGCAAAAAATAAATGTTTTGTGCCTTTGCTTGAGAAGTACTTGTTTACTTTCTATTTACATTTGTATGCTTTGCTATACTTACTTGTCTTTCTTTTTTTCTTTTTCTTTCTTTTTTTTTTTTAAACATGTATTTACTCCTGTACATACCTTAGCAAAATCACCAGGGACACTTAAAAAAAAAAAAAGAAAAGAAAAAAAGAAACTAAAATAATGTACACTGCATAGTCCTTAACATAAATGAACTTTAAAGAATAATGTACTAAAAAAAAAAAGAATAAAGACAAAAAAAATTCTTCCCCACAGTGTAGTCTGGAGCAGGATTTGTTGACACCCAAGGAGACTGGGCGCCTGGGAGGCTCAGTCGGTTAAGTGTCTGCCTTCAGCTCAGGTCCTGATCTTGGGGTCCTGGGATCAAGTTCAGTGTCAAGCTCCCTGCCCAGCAGGGAGCCTGCTTCTCCCCTTGCCTCTGACCCTCCCCAACCCATGCTCACTCCCTTGCTCTCTCAGATAATTAACATGCATATTAAAGGGAAAAAGGCTTGGAGGCTAAACATGGGAGAGCCACAGCTGCTTCCACAGTTTGACCGATCTTTATACAAGTTCTAGGCTGTTTCTTTGCCAGGAGAAGTGATATTTTTGTCCACTGTCACATATTACTGGACTCTGAAGTTGTAAACAAATGTTTGTTTCTGTTTTCCAGACTGTATACCACTAAAAAATAACTAGATGCTGACATTTTAACTACGTAAGTTAATTCTAAGGAAAATGAAGAAACACAGGTTGATTAATTTAACATATTGTATTAGTTACCTCGGGTGTTAAATATATGCAAATTTTGAATTCCCGAAGGATCTTGGGTACCTTAACTAGCCTTTATTTTGGACCTCAAAGTCTTTACTTGCAAAATAGACACTAACTGAAATTTCTCACAGAGCCAGAGCCTGCTATGTACTAAAATGGTCAATACCAAATGGTGTTTCACTATAGTTCTGTAGCATCAGGAAATTACCATGGAATCAATGCTCTCTAGCAATCACTATTTTGGGAGATGATTTGGAAACTCACAAAACTTTATTTTTTATTTTTACTTGGCATTGAGCAGTTGTAAAGGACAGACTTTTGTATCTTGGGGTTCCATAGAGGATGTCCCTGCCAGTAGATGACGGACACATGAGTGTCTATGAGGACGGCATTTACACACAGTAGAATATGGGGCTGAATTTCTTCAGAGTGAAACGGGCTTGTGGCAAACAGTCTGTCAACTTTTTCAGTCATTGCTCTAATGAATGTTCCTTGATGAAGTGGTAGTTCCTATCACTTAAGAAATCTGTCCAGGCCAGATAATCACCTAAGGGACAGAATGCACAGATGGCACACCTCCACAATGAGACCTTTTCCTCTCCTTCTTATTGTCCTGTGTTCTGTAAGGAATTTAATATATGAGCGTAGCTTGAAAAGAAAAACATCAAAACAAGTTGCCATATAATCTTGGTCTTTTCATTTTCTCATGACCGTCTTTGACTTGGATAAGGATTCACTTGAAACATCCCATCAACACGGGGTGGTCAGCGAAGGGTTGGCAGGGGGTAGAGGCGGTCTGTGCTCATAACACAAGCCATCAATGTCTCCGTAGCTCTCTCTGAACTGGATTTGCTTCACTTCTTGCCCTTCCATTCCGTTGGCTCCTACGCTGAATCGCTGTGTTTTAACTACATGCATTTCATATGCTGCTGTTGAAGTTTTCAAGGCTAAAGAAGGATGAGGCTTATGTGGCATAGTTTGCAGACCACAGGGGGAGAGAAATTCCAAAGGAACCCAAAAACAAACAAAACAAACAACCATCTAAAACTCTTCCCTGCTGATTTCAGAAAATGTCTCCTTTACCCTTGTTGATAGAATCAAACAGAATTCAATTGGGATGTGTTTGTTAAAAAAATTAAAATAATAGACTTTTGTATTTGTAGGTGATCTTACTTTTTAGCTAGTGCATTGTTCCCAGGACTCATTCTCCTTTAATGATCTATGAAAATATTTTTTATAAACAAAATTGAAGACATCATTCAGAAAGTTAAGATTTGATGCCACGGAATACCTGGGTGGCTCAATCAGTTAGGCATCTGCCTTCAGCTCAGGTCATGATCTCAGGGTCTGGGATTGAGCCCGGCAAGGGGTTCCCTGCTCATCAGGGAGTCCGCTTCTCCCTCTCCCTCTGTGTTCTCTCTTTTGCTCTCAAGTAAATAAACTCTTAAGGAAAAAAAGATTTGATGCCAGAAGTTCTAGATACACCTAGAGTTTGAGGACAAGTAAAACCATGTAAAATACAAGTGGATGAGCTATTAGTTATATCTAATATAATAAGATGTCACAATCAAAAGACTTTGATAAGGCAAAGTTTTACCAAGCCCTGTAAGTCAAATCATCTAAAAAATAAAGGACTTTTGAATACATTTAATTAACATATATATTTATGTTTGCAAATGCCTACTTAATATCCGGAAGCAACTCGTCAAAACTGGAAAGAGAGACATGTTGGCTCATTGGCTGTGGGAAAAGCAAGGCATCACCTCTTCTTTCAGGAGCCACACAGGACTCAGACATGATTCTGAACAAGGGGTTTCAGATTAGGAGTCCTCTGCCACTCCGTGTTTCTGGCACATTCTCTCCAGGCCACACAAATGTTTCACTGAAAACTCCTTCCATGTGCCAACCAAACACGTACCAAGAAACAGAAAGGATTTCGTGCCAATAGTATTCAAGTACAGTGTGCTTAGCACAGATTCTTGGACCAAATTTCCCCAGAAACTGGCATCAAATCTAATGGGTGTTTGTGGCTCATATTTTTAATATATGTCAGAATAATATTAGTCCCTTTCTACAAAATGGTTCTTCTGTGTATTAAACAACATCCACAAAGAGACAAACATGGAGAGAGAGAAAGGTTTCTTTGAGTAGAACAGCATTTCTGCAAACAGAGAAGGACTATAGGAAAACCTTAATTTTGAAACTAGTGTGAAACTAACTTATGCGACACTGGTCATAGTTTTGACAGGACACTTAGTTTCAAAACTTGCTCACCAGCGGTATTAATAACAAAAAGAGCAAAATACTTTTTCACTGGAGAAGATCTGATGGACACCACCTTGACCAAATGATCAAAATTAGTATCACTGTTACTAGGATAATGGGACAGCAGGTGCCTCCTGATACGATCCACTAAGGAGGACAAAATATCGCTAAGGTGGTATTCTGGGAAAAAAAAGTTTTTATATGGAAACACAAAGATTTGTTTAAATTCTGAAGGATAAACAGCTACAGAATCATCCTGTGGACCTGTTGCTTATTCTTCAGCTTATTTGTAATTGCTTTCAATGAATCCTTCCTCAATCACCTTTAAAACTTGTTGCCACAACAAAGAAAATTAAATCTTAGTATATGTATGAAGTGAAGTGAAAATATAATTTTAAGACCCATCAAAAATGTTTCACTGCAACATTGAAACAGAAAACCATCACTTCAAGGCAAAAAGAGTGACAGATTCAACAAAATGCAGCATTCTTTTTACACCAGAGACCGTATTTCCAAGAGATAGAATTTTATATGTTTTTAAGCCTATATATTCCTTCAGTCTTCCTATGTGTTCAAAAATGCCCAACTCCTGTTGAATACAAAAGTTTTACTGGCTACTAGATACTGGGGTGGGGGTACATTGAATGCTTTAAGAGTTAACACACCGGAAGAGTTGAAGTGAAGAAATTAAAGAGATTACAACCTCTTGCATTAAATTAAAGAGAAGTACCCCCCAAAATGTTTTCTGGTCATGAATGCACTACACGAACGCTGATTTCATTTATGTCTCCTCTCAGTCTGTGTGACTTCCGATCAGTAGTCCCACGAGTCTCTGTTCAGCATGGAAGCAAGAGAGAACTCTTTATCCACGTTCATGTTAGAAGATTTTCTAGCCCTGTCCACGTTCATTGAAAATAACAGAAAAGAATACTAAAGTAAACCTGAGCACATCTGTCCTGACCTTGAGTCCGATGACGGTCAGGCTAATAGCAGACTAAAGCTTAGCTCCTAATATCCACATCTGTGCCTCCCCACATGTTAGCTTGTTTTTAATTCTCACATTGATTAGGTATGATCACAGTGTGATCCCCCCTCCTGCAGACAACTCATTTGTATTGCAAATTGTTAATAACATCTTAAAATCCAACAATATTATCATCACCGGGGGCCCCCACAGCCTTCATATCCACTTCCACGTTATTGAACTAACAAGCACGGATGCAGGGACAGCTGCAGCTCCTGGTGAAGCTTATGTAATCAGAAATGTCTCTCCCAGTGGGAACCTCAAACTATTAAAGGATCATAACAGATTAGGTGACTCTGATGAGTAGAGGTGAAAGCCTCTGTTTCATTTGTCCTTTTTGCGGGTACACACGACATTAGGCATGCTAGAATTTGTTTTCGCAGGTAGCTTCATATGAGTGTTCCATATTTATATTTGTGTTCATGCTCAATATTTTGCTCTCCAAATATAACTCTGAGTAGATCTCCTGAACAGAATGTACAACAGGTATACCTCTGGGCCTTGGAATCAAATAGACTGCAGTTGGAATTTTGGCTTCTTTCATTGCTACAGAGGAGCATTGAACAAGTTTCTTGTCTCCTTCTGCCTGTTCCCTCATTTCAAAAATAAAAATAGCAGTAATCCTTTTGTGTATTTAATGAAAATGTGGATTAAAGTGCTGTGTACAATAAAATACCAGCTACTGCTAGAGCTCATCATGGAAGTGCTTTCTGTGGCAAGAATATGCTATTTCTTAGCTTTTATTTTAAGTGAAATAAACTTATTATACATTCAAGTGGATTAAACGTATACTACTATTTTCTGAATTACATCTTATGTGTTGGAATCTTGAGGGGGCCAAATGAATGTAATTCCGTGGGTCCTTTAAATGATCCAATCAGATAATCTCCTTTGAAATATGGTCATATATTTACTCAAATATCTTACATTGATGGTCATTTTGTTCTATCATTTTCTTTCAGGGCTTTAGTTTTGGACTCGAGACTGTGGTAATTGAAGATTTCTGCTTCTGGCCATGATGGATTAGTGTGCAGCTGACTAAACCCAAAGCCAAGAACACAAGAGAAGGTAAATTCAATGAGAATACATTCTCAAAGGTACCAGAGAGCTTTCAAGGCAGTTAGAACTGGGGGAGCCAGGAACCTGGAGAGAAGGATAACACATTGAAGGGAAGCCAAACGGTCTCCATGGCATTTTTTTAGTCAAGGCATTTGCAGATTGTGCAACAGCATGGGGCAAGAGGTAGAGAGCTGAGCAGAACGTAACAGCTGAGCAGCATTGGTGACAGACTTACAGGTGTGAGAGCCAAACACTGGGAATCTGATCTTTCATGGCTTCCAGGACTGGAAGGGCTGACTTCTGCAGTGAAGGGAAGAGAAGCAAAGGAAATCTGTGCTCTCATCTTCATCTTAAAGCTGTTTGTCAGTGAAAAGGGATCATAGAGCAAAAGGCAAAGCAGAGTTTAGCTCCTAAATGTTTCTAACAAGATACTCAAAAATGTTTGCAGATTCACAGAACAAGAAATTGAAAAAACTAGAAACTAGGTCCCCTAAGAAGGGACGGGTGCTGATAAACAACCTGTAGGAAAAGCAGCCAGCAGATAGACCAGGCCTTATAAAAACCTAAACCCACCCTTGAATCTGTCCAAGTCCTGCTTGGGTAGGGGGATGCCATAATCAGCTACATGCAAGAATTTATAACTTAGTTCCCTAGAGGAATATACCATCAGCCCATAAATTTTTTTATGCAAAAATGGATGGCATTTAATTTAAAAAAAATGAAGAGGTCAACAATAGGTCCAAGAAGATAACAACGTTAGAAACAGAACCAATGATCATCCCTATTTTAAAGTACATAAGGAAGTTTAAAATTGTGATTTTTACCAAGAGGAGAGATGGTGAGTGAGAGGATCCCCATAGAGAGCTGGAGTCCATATAAAATTCCTGCATGGTTTCAGAGTAGGCTAAGTTCTCTTAAAGTGATGCCAAAAGCAATCATTGTAGTGTTTCTCAATTCATCCATGTTGGTGCACATGGCAGGATCTGCTTTTATTAAGGTTCAGTGATATTCCCCTGTGTGTGTGTGTGTGTGTGTGTGTATGTGTGTGTGTATCATGATTTCTGTATCTATTCATCTCTTAACAGACATTTAGATTATTTCCAAATCTTGGCTACTGTAAATCCCAAACACATAGAAGTGGAGGGTTGAGTGGTTATTACCTTCACCACTAAGGTGAAGGGGTGGAGAGGTGGGGAAATTGGAGAGAGGGGGGCAGATTTTGGTCCAAGGGTACAAGCCCACAGTTATACAGAATGTAGAGATCTAATGCATAACGTGATGACCATAGTTAAGTGTATTGAATACTGGAAATTTTCTAAAAGAGTAGATTTCAAGTGCTCTCATCACACAAAATCATGGTCACTCTGTGAGATATGTTAATTAACTTGAATGTAATCATTTCACAATGTATGTGTATGACAAAGCGTTATGTTTTATACCTTTACCATACATAGTTTTTTAAAAAGTAGCCATATAGGAAAATCTGGACAGAATTTCTTTTTTTTTTTATGATTTTTATTTATTTATCAGAGAGAGGGGGGGGGAGAGCGAGCACAGGCAGACAGAATGGCAGGCAGAGGCAGAGGGAGAAGCAGGCACCCTGCTGAGCAAGGAGCCCGATGTGGGACTCGATCCCAGGACGCTGGGATCATGACCTGAGCCGAAGGCAGCTGCTTAACCAACTGAGCCACCCAGGCGTCCCTGGACAGAATTTCTTAAGCATTAAGAATTTGGGGTCACCCAAAGACACAGAGAAGAGACTAGAAAAAGCAGGCCAGGAAGTGGGGAAAGCTATTTGCATTATATAAGAAAGAACTCGTAGAGAATAGATCAACAACTTTACCAAATTACACTTCACAAATGAAAACAACCAATAAGGCATTAGTTTATAAGATACTCTATATCATCATTCAAAAATGCAAATTCTGTGACGGCCAGAGTGATAAAATTGAAAGGCTGGTGATGGAGAGGGTGTGAAAGAACATGACTCCTATTCTGTTGGTAGAAGGTAGAATGGTTACCAGCCCTGCGGATGGGTCTTTTGTCTGGAATACTAAATACAAATTTGTGGATTTTCCATGATCTAGTAACTCGACTATCAGGCTTGATCAACAGAAATGCATAGAATATGTCCATTAAAGATGTACAGTCATATCCATGGCAGTGTTGTTTACTATATTCAGACCCAAATACTCACCAGGTATAGAATGGATAAATAATTTATGGTATATCCATGCAACAAAATAATACATAAAAATAGAAATTATACTATAAGGAAGAACCATGGACAAATTTCACAGATACAATGTTGAACACAGAAGTTAGACACAAATATGAGTGTGCTGTTTTAGTACGTTTAGATGGACTTTATAAAGAGTCAAGACTCATCCATTGGACTGCAAGTCTAAATAATGGTTGTATTTTGGCTGGACTTTCTTACAGTTAATGTTCTGTTTCTTCATATCTAGCAATGTGAAGTCATTACCTGAGAATCCCTCCAAATTCCCTTAATAAAGTTATTACTAGCTTACCAGTCAAACCAAACCAAAAGCTTAGAGAACCTTTTTATATAAATAACATTTGCTATTTATCCTATTTCTCCATCCATAATTCATCACTTGCTCAGCTTCTCCAAAGTGAAAACTGCTTATAATCTGAAGTTTCTGAACAGAGCACATTGGACATTGCTACTGCCTGTATAATGGGATAATTTTTATTATGATATAAAATAATTGGCACATGACTTGGCTTCTAGATGCAATACAAGATTGATAATACCATTAGTCCTTCTGATGCCTTGAATTATGCCATCCTACTCTCGTGCTTTTCTCGCCTTCCCTTATGCATCTGCCTGGAAAAGTCTGGAAGAGATATGTCCAGATGGAGGAGTGTGTGAGTGCAGGGATACCATGTCCTTCCCACTAACACAGTTTTAACATATTGATACTAACATGTTGATTTTTGCCCCCATTGATTGGCAATCATAACTGCAACCAGAATTTAACATTTATTTTACACTAGCGTAGTTTTGCTTTTGTTTTGCCTTTGTATTTCTCTGTTGGGGTTAGCATGCCCTTGGTGCTATGCAACAACACTATTTCTGCCCAAAGGGAAATTAATATACTTCATGAAAATATTACTGTTGCTGTATTTCTTCATTTTTAATATCTTTCAGCATTCTCATAATTTGTTGTCTGCAGCTTTGCTGATTCTTACTGTAAATTTTTACTGTCTTCACTATCCACATTTTCCCTAGTATTGGGAAGAAAAATTATTTTACCTAAAAAAAAAAAAATAGTGCTTTAATTGTCAGCAAACAATTGTGAAAGTTTGTCACAGCAAAACTTGTGAAAATGGAAGTGATTATCATCTCGTTGACCTGTGAATCATATCCAAGGGGCATTTTAGCCAGAACACTCAGATGAGATTGCCTCTGTAGGCTGGTGTACTGTCTGGGGAGAGGGAGTTAGCTTTAGGGAAACTGGCAAGACCAGCCACTGAGCTTTTCTCTTAATAAAGTAGTGTGTATGTAAATGCTCTATCTAGCCCATCTTTTCTAGCTTTTGTAATCTCAGTTTACAATAGTAGCAACTTAGTTAGTGATGGACCAGCTTTTGCCCTGAGAACTAGTGGACAAAACCCAGCAAAACTGTTCAAAGACACCTGAAAGCTACATTTAAGGCACTAGGTATTTGGGGGGCTAGGATCCTAGGAAAAGAAAAAAGCCAAAGAAATGGGCATCTGGTAGTTGGCTTCATTCTCCACTCAAAGGCAGTGAGAATGCTAAAAGCAGTTGCTAGGAGACTGTGAAGAATAAAATTTCAATAGTCCCATGGGATTGGGAGAAAAAAGAAGATGGTGTTTATATTCACCCCATGAAAAGGGACCCTTTTAAATCAATAGGGGCTTTTTTGAGTCCCTGAAAATACCACACAAGATTATAGTGATCCAGAAACCAGCAATCACTAATACCAAAACATCTCATTTAAAACCTACTCAATTCCCAGATTAGATTTAGATGATATTCTCCGATCCAGCTGCATGCCTGAAGCAGAAGCAAATTCTTACTCTAGATTTTTATATAAATACACAAGGGTCAATACAATATGACTTGGCTTAAAAGAAGAAAAGACTAAGAACCAAAGAAAAATCATATAATAAAAATAGATGCAAAAGAAAAGCAATGAACATACCAGCCATGTGCCTTGAAATCATGGTAAAGAAACTATTCCTAAAGCATTAAAAGATGGGATAGAATTGGCAGAGAACTGGAAACTCTAACGAAGGGCAAAGTGAAAGTTCTAGCAACAAGACCATGCAAAACTGAATAGTTGCCAAATGGGTGGATGCAGTCACAGTTTAGATGTAGTTTGGGATGGTTTGGTAGGTAGGTGAGAACAGAATATCAAGGGTGAAATGGAGAGTGGAAAAAGCAGGACAAATACTAAAAAGAATTTAAAAGATGTTTTCCCTGGGTAAAATTCAGACATTAGGTGAACTGTAGTTGCAGAAAAGAGGGAGGAAAAAGGGGCAGAAGCAGACAATTTCCCAAAATTCATGGAAGTCATTAATTCACCAACTTAAGAAGTATCACAGACTTCAAACAGGATGCTTCCTAGAAGGCTACACCTAAACACTGCTGAAAGCCAAAGACCCATGGAAAAATCTTAAACATCATCCAGAAGAAAAACTTTGTATTACCTTCCTAACAGGAAGAATAAGGACAGTTGACCTCTCCACATGAAAGAGTGGAAGCCAAAATACAATTATTATTCATTATTTCTAAACAGTGCTAGAAGAAAGTAACAGACAATGTAGAGTTCTATACCCAATAAAAATAATCCTTTGGAAAATGGAGGCAAAATATTTTTCAACAAATGAAATGTGAGAGCAGCTGTCACCACAGACCTTCATTAAAAAATAACACTGATGTGTGTTCTCATACAGAAAGAAAATAATATTAAAGGCAGGTCAGAGAGTAAAACTGAGCAGATAATTGTGTGAGTAAAAGCATGCCATTTTGGATATACAGTTTCAGTTTTACAAAAGGGTAAAATTCGTGGAGATGGATGTCATGATGGCTTTATCATATAAAAAATGTGTTTAATACCATAGTACCGTACACTTAAAAATTGTAAATTTTTTGTGGATTTTGCCACAATAAAATTAAAAAAGAAATACACATAAACACACACACAGATACAAGGAACAGCATGAGTGCTCAGCACCTACCAGCAGCTTAAGAAATAGTATTTCCGGTAAGGGATGAATCCCTGATGAGTTTGCTAAACTCATGGCTTAGCGACTTATTTTCTGCCATCGCTTTAACACACGAGGAACATCAACTGGGCTATGAAAGCAATTCAACTTGTATGGCAGTGTTTCCTCCTTCATAGTCCTTTCCTTGAAAAGTCATTATCTGTTGTACAGAACAACACATCATGATTCTTGTGGAATTTGAAGTTGATATATCCAACACCAATAGTCCGCATGTCAGAGAAAGGTCCACGTAACTGACCAGGATGTGACAAAAAGTACTATTTTTTTTAAGATTTTATTTATTTCTTTGACACAGAGAAAGAGATCACAAGTAGGCAGAGCAGCATAGAGAGAGCGAGGGGGAGGCAGGCTCCCCGCTGAGTAGAGAGCCTGATGTGGGGCTCAATCCCAGGACCCTGGGCTCATGACCTGAGCTGAAGGCAGAAGCTTAACCCACTGAGCGACCCAGGTGCCCCACAAAAAGTAATAATTTAAATTAGACATTAATTAATCAAGAATGCATGCTGCAATCTCTAGAGTAACTTTTTTCTTTTCAAAAATTTTAACAGACTGTGCAGTATTGGTTTCCAGAGTAGAATTCAGTGACTTGTCACTTCCATACAACACCCGGGGCTCATTACAACAAGTACCCTCCTTAATACCCATCACCCATCTACCCATCCTCAACCTCCCTCCAGCAACCCTGTTTGTTCTATAGAGTAACTTTTAAAGAAAATAATAAAAGAATATACTAACAGTCTAATCCAGAGAGAAGTGGAATGATAAGATTCATAGTACATCACGCTTTTTTATCATTGCTTTCCTCAAAAGAAAAGTCTGAAGGAACAGACTTGGGAGCTGGTAGGTTTTTGGGGGATGTGGTCCCAGGGAGCAGGAGTTCATAGTAGTAGTTGAAACATGGTAGGAAGGAAAGCAGTTGCAGAGATGTGTTACTGATTAGGTATCATGATGAGGTATAAGGCTTACATGCTTCCAGAATACGTGTGTAGAACCTTAATGAAATGAAGGTCCTAACTGCATACCTGGCTGATGAAAGGGACTGACATAGATCCATCCTCTGCTCCGCTGTGACTCCATACGCATTGGCTCCCCCGGCACCCTTAGGATCTTAAGGGTGTCTTCACTGGTGGCTTAGGGAAGTTCCTTCTTAAACGATAAAATGTAAGTTGTGCAGGCAGGCTCAAGACAAGGCACTATCGGCTATCACATACAGAAAGTCCATCAAAGTCTTCATGGAACTGACTCTTGAAGCGTTGATTAGAGAAAGAAGTAGAGCCAGTGAAGTTTGAACAGGTATGCAGGAGGCTTTGTTGGTAAGGTTTGGGGGGGTGTTCCTGAAAAGTTCCCCAAGTCTTTT
The DNA here is from genome assembly GCF_011764305.1 of Mustela putorius furo. NCBI lineage: Eukaryota > Metazoa > Chordata > Mammalia > Carnivora > Mustelidae > Mustela > Mustela putorius. The sequence goes on along the minus strand of NW_025421304.1, from coordinate 34,010,230 downwards.
TGGATCCAAGAAAGCCTGTGAGCTATTCAGTTTTCTTTCCATGAAGCTCTTTTCTGCTTAAATGATCCATTGTGTGTTTCTCATATGCAAATAAGAATCTTGACTGATGAGAAGGAGAACACTGAACATGCGGGTACCATCTTGACTTCAGAGAACCAAATATTTAAAGAAATCTCAACAAGAAATAATTATAGATTCTCCAGCAGACATATTACAACAGGAGGTAGCTTTATATATAATATTTGGATCTCATATTAAATGTCTGGAGAATCATAAGTACTTTGAGAACTGAAAAAGTTACTTAGTGGAACCAGTGTTGTTGATCAGAGAGCCATTTGAGCTCAGATATTAAGAATGTTCTAGGTATGAAAAGGAAGATCTAGTCAAATGTTGATATAAGAAAGGTACCTCAAACTATAAAAAGTTTCAGGGAGGTTCCTGCCCATTCAGAATTTATTCATGCTTAAGCATTGTATCTAAATATGAGAAAAATATGTTTAAAGTCCTTTGTATAAGAAAATTAACATGAAAAATGAAGGCTTGACTCAGGGTGGGTATAATACATTGAAAAAAGTGAGAGAATGCCATCCTATAACTTTAATTGTTGTTCTCCCTTTGTATTAATTGTCACTAACTGTTGAAATGGAAAGAGAAAAATATTTAAGTGCAAGTAGAACCTTAGGAGATGAACCTTAGGAGTAGAACCTTATTTAGTGGAAATTGAGATTTTCAGTTCTGTTCAAAAGCCATCTTTGATGTTATACTAAAAGTACTAGGAAGGCCACGTTGGTGGTACTGTAGGGGGGGAAAGGACCATTTTCCGGAAGATGGCGGGGAGAAGCTGGGTAGAATCTCCCACAAATGACTGTTCATTGAGAGCGCCACGAATATGACAGAAAATTATGTAATTTACAGAGCAACTGGAAGGGCAGGCAATATTTAGGTTACAGGTTATGAAACTAGAGATGGGGAAATATTTGCAGATTTTTCACATTCAGGAAGTGCCCACCCTTCGGTGGTTTGTGTAAGAGAAATCTTTCTCCTTACATGACTTCTAGAGTTCCAGAATCATGCTGCCTGAGGAACGAGACCAAGGAGTGGGGAAGTGCCTTTCTCATACAGTCTCATCTTCTCTCATGTCTCTTTGACCTAAAGGTTGGCTTTCAGTTACCAGTGTAATAGTGCTCTAATAATCTTTCAGTATTCTTCTTTTTTTTTTTTTAATCTTTCAGTATTCTTGAAGCATTGAGATTGGCAGGAAATACAATGTGTATGTCTGATCTGAGACAAGGTTTGAAGAATGGAAATGCTTATTTGCCTATGCCCAGCCTTAAAACCCACCGCTTCCTGATTGCAAATCTGGGAGAATAAATGTGCCCCTTTAAAATATTTAAAATGTCCATCATTAATGATGCCCTCCAGTCTTCAGATGATTTTAAAGCACCATCTTCATCATCCCTCATATTTGACGTGCACTTTCATGCATACTAGCCTTTCTGAATTTGAGGCATGGGAGTAAGCAGTCCACGTAGGAAGGTGCCTTCCAGAAACAGAGTCTAGCTTTTTAATCTGGGCCCCCTGTGAATTTCTCAGCCATGGTCTTCTGTTATCCTGCATCCTATACCTGGTGCTGGATTTTCCCTGTAGTATTCAGATCATGGCTTCTAATTCTTGTGGCATATTAATTTAACCTAACTGCCTGTAAATCCCACTAAAGGAATTTCTCAGTGGACAGTTGACCTAATTATCCAAAGAATGGAATATATGACCATGGGCCAGTCTTGCTACTCTGACCATTGGAAGGACAGTTTCACTCTATTGTCAGATTGTCATTTTTTGCCGCTTAGAGTTGAACTGTGTAGGCTAGGCAACTGAAAATAGTTTTGGCCCCTATGTGGCAGAATTTAGAAATAGTTGAGCCTACTTTATTCCGGAAATAATTTAAAGGAGAGATGCATAAATTAACAAACTGGAAAGAATTAAATTGGCTTTATCTTCTACCAGAATTCTTACATACATATTATTATTTAATCTCATACTAGCCATTAATTTTGAAAGGTAATTACTTCCACTTTTATTGTTAAAAAAAAAAAATTAATGTCTGTATAAGTGAGGGAAGTCTTCCCAGGAAAATAAAGTGCTTTCTTTAGGTAGAGAATAAAATTAAGTGTCCTGAGTACCTGAACAGAGGAAGCAGCCTGGCCCATGCCAGAAACAAGGGTGTGCTTACCAGCTGTGTGGCCTCAGGAAGACAAGGTGAATTCTGGGTGTCTGTCTCCTCAACTCTAAGGTGGGGATGACTACCTATCTTATGTAAAGTTTACATATACATGGAAAATGCTTAGAATCAGTAATTATACTTCTTGGTATATGACCAAAAGAATTGAAAGCAGGTATTTGAAAAGATATTTATAAACCCATGTTCACAGCATGATTTGCAGTAGCCAAGAGGTAGAAACAAAACCAGCATCCATCAACAGATGGACGGATCGACAAAATGTGGTCGATACAACAAAGGCATATTCTTCAGCCTTAAAGAGGAAGGAAGCCTTGACACCTGGGCTACAACATGGGTACAGGTTGACCACGTTATGCTAAGTGAAACAAGCTAGTCTCCAGAGGACAAATACTGTACGATGTCACTTTATGAGGTACCTAAAATAGTTGAGTTCCCAGAGACCGTGGAATGGCGGTTGCCACAGGCTGGATGAAGGAAGGAATGGACGTTATTTATTAGTGGGGACAGTTTCAGTTAGGGTTGAAGGAGTTTGGGAGCTGGAACAGTCACCAGGTAGTTACACGACCTTGTGAACATCCTGAATGTCCTATGCTTGAAAATGGTTAAAAGGGCAAATCTTATGTAATATTTATCACAATTAAAAAAAATACTTTGATGCTTAGAGTAGAGGTTCTCCTTATGGTGTCTGGACCCTCAGTAGCCCCTTCCCCTGGGGCTTGTTAAGAAAGCAAAATGGGGGTCCCTCCCCAGATCTGCTGCCTCCGAGCCATAGGGGTAGAATCTAGCTCGGTGACTCACGCTCATGCCCACTGAAGTTTGAATTTCACAGGAGCAAACCCTTGTAAGTAGTCAACAAGTATTAGCAGCGTCGACATTACTTCTATTACTTTTCTATCTTTAGGCTCTCCCGATTCGGTTTGCAGAAAACATTTGTGCTTTTATTGAATTCCCTATTTGTCTTCTTTATGATACCTATTCTAATGTCTCATCGCTAACGTGTATGACAGAAGAAGGGGGTACGGAGGAATGAAACAGTAAAGAAAGAAACTTGCTAGTGGGGGTGCGTCCCCAAAGCTTATCTCTCATGCATTCGAGTAACAGACCAGAGGTCGTTTCCATAGTAACATACATTCCTCAATTTATAAATGGCAGAATGTAGAGGAAAATTATTGAAAATGCCTGTGGAAACTGAAGTTTTTCAGGGGAATGTTTGTAATACCCTAAATTGGCATGTTCCTTCTCATGATAAACACAGGGGTTATGGGTTATTTAAATGGGTTGTAAGCATCTGGGGGGCCATTGTAATCCTCATTAAACCTCCACTAACCATAAAGACCTCTTTATTCTTAAAATGAACACGCTGTGAAGGAAGTCATTGCAAAACACCCAGACTGTGACAGACATTAACCTCCTACATCAATAGCTTCTACTTTTACTGAACTCCAATAAAACCTAGGAATTCTCCACTGGAAGTATTTTCCTTCTGCAGCGAAGTTTACTTTTTTGGTGAAGCTGTACATCAGACGACTTCCCCTCTTGTGAACAAAACCTAAATCAGACTCCCTTCACTCCTGTTCATCAGGCCCCCACATGGATAAACTCTTCACTCGGTTCTTGGTAACTAGCGGTTGTTTCCTCTGAAAAAATAAGCACTCGGTGCCCCTGGCTCCCCCTGGTCAGAATTCCTCTTCTGTGGGAGCTAACAACGTGCGCTCTCTGTGTTTGGGAAATTGCTCTCTGACGGATGTTTATCAAGAGAGTAATGGTCTCCGTGGATCCGAAGGTTTGCCCTCATGCATTTTCAGGCCACCTCCGGGGGTGTGCCCCAAAGCGTGTGTCTTAAGGCTCTGGGCGGGCACCAGGAGGCCATAAAGGCTTAGGTGTACCACTAACATTATTAGGTGCCTCCGCAAGTCCTGTAGATGACCTGGGACTCCGTTTATGTATAAATCTAGACTAGAGTCTCTCTAAGGTTCCTTCTAATTTGGAAGGTTCGATGACCCTCTCTGCAGCCCACCCAAGGGGAAATGACAGATACAAGATGGGTGTTCATAATAAATGACTAGTGAGTCCAAAAACAAAAAATCGGAAATGGTTCCTGAGTCACGGTCAGCTCTCACTGAGAAGTGATCACCCTCGAGGAATCGAAAGGGGACCTAACTCAAAGTTCCCACTCAAAGATAGTTTGGTGGGCGCCGGGTTAGCTCAGTGGGTTAAAGCCTCTGCCTTCAGCTCAGGTCATGACCACATCGGGTTCTCTGCTCTGCAGGGAGCCTGCTTCCTCCTCTCTCTCTCTCTGCCTGCCTCTCTGCCTACTTGTGATCTCTGTCTGTCAAATAAATAAAATCTTTAAAAAAAAAAAAAAGATAGTTTGGCTTTGGGAAGGACACTAGGTGTTAGCCTCTGCAGACGAAACTACCTTTAGAGTGACACATTGTGGTGAACACTCTGAGCCCCTACACTAGGATTCCCGAAAACTGAGAGGACCTTCTAGAGATGGGAGACGGGGTGGCCCCATTAGTAATGGCTAACCATTGACGTTTTGTGAAGTGGTAAGATCGCGTCCTGTTCAAACCAAAAGGTTGAACAAAAGTCATTCCGTTTCATGTTCTGTAATGCTCTGGAGCCCGGTTCCTAAGAGCAGCCCTCCCATGGCAGGGAGAGGGGGAACCCAAAAATGACGTAGCACCAACAAAGTCAAGGCAACTTTTTTTTTTTTCTTCCCAGTTCAAAACCATCTTTCCCCATTTAATTCTGGTTCTTGAGGGGAAAGTGCCCACAAAACTTAAATCCCTTTTCATGGCTGTTTGTCTGTGGCTCCTCTTGTCTTCATTCCTCCTTATCCCCGGGGGGCTGCTGAGTGAGGAAAGCTGTGCAGATCCTACTATGTCTGGGAAATCCATTCTTGTCCATCTGCACTCAGAAGTGAGTGGTCCGGGGAGGCTTCGGGAGACCCTGCTGTGGGCTCTGGCTTCGAGCGGCTTCTCTTTCCTGTACTTGATGGAGGGGCCATTGATGATGTCCGGTACCCTCTGCTGATTGTCGCCTTCTGCCTGCAGTTCAAAGAACCTCCATGTCTGGTCTTGTCCCACTCCAAGGCCTCCACGGGTCACCAGCTGAAGGTGCATCTGACGTCCTCGCGATCTAAACACTTGGGCACCCTGGGCTGTTGTTGCACTTGGCAGTGCCGTATGTGGGAGCTCAGACTCAGGGCACTGTTTCAAGGCGCTGATCTCGGAGACCGCCTTCCACCCTGCCCGTGTATGGCTCTCGTGCCATGTGAGGGGTGACGGGGAGGTGGCGCCCTGTCACAGGGCTCTGGTCCAATCTCTGCTGACTCAGAGCGAAACCCACACTCTCAGCCAACTTACAGACTCTCACCATTTTACAAATGGACTCAGTCTGTAAAATGTAGACGGTGTTGAGCTGACTCTACCTCCCCAGCTGTCGGGAGTTACTCTGTCCCTCTCGGCTCAGAAAATCTTAGCTAAAAGCCAAAAGCAGGATCCTGAGGCTGCTTTTTCCCTCCACCTTTTAACAATTCAGCAGGTGCCCCTGGCCGCACAAGGAAAATCTGTGACACCGTCTGGGAGGTAACTCTGGGCCAGCCTGTCTTCTAAACGCTGTCTGTGCGGACTCGTCATTCCCTCAGCCCCAGTGGGACACAGGTGCCACTACTGCCCCCACTTGGCAGAGAAACCGAGGCTTAAATGACAGATAATTTGGCTGATGATACCCGTGTAGTAAGTGGTAGGGCTAGTAGCCCAGGAAAGAGCCCCCCCAGGGAGCCAAAATGATTTCACTTTTACTTTCTCTCCTGTTTTGTATAATTATTATTTTTATATATATTTATTTCCAGTTCTATTTACATATATGTATACATACACGCAATTTACTAAATACTAAAGGATTTCATGCTTAATTAGCTAATTATTCTCCTCCATTTGTTTTCATATTTTTAAAGCCACTTCCATCAAACCCTTGGATAATAAGCCAGAAAGGGGCGCTGCTCCGGGTGAGGTGGGGAGAGACGGCAGGTGGGGGGGAGGGGGGAGGAGCCACTTTAGTTTTTGACTTGATGGGGATCCAGGAGTGACCCCCTGAGCAGTGGGCTGCAGTCACCTGCCATTCGATTTCTCACTTCCTTCTACTTATAAAGCTTCTCGCTGTCACCGTCCACCCCCCTAACCCCCCAACCAGCCTAGTCCTCCAAGTAGAAGCTGGTGCTCACTCTGGGGTTCAAAGGCATGTGTTTGGTCATTGCGATGCGACGTGTTCGTGTATGTCCTCCTGTCCACCATCATCGGATTCCTTTCCACCTTGCTTGCTTACTTGCCTGAACAGGCTGGACCTAGAGACGCTGTAATTCCAGCGTCTCTAGGTCCAGCCTTGACCCGAAGTCGTTTCCGGATAAGCCCGAACTTAGAATCCCACCATAGACCACATGACTGCATCTTGTTTTTTTTTTTACTGTGTCCCTGTGCTTGGTTGATGACCAGGGACGGGCTAAGCACTCCACGCATGTTTTCTTAAGTTACTAATTAACTAATGGCACTGGCTGGTGCTCTTATCAATTGATTTAAATGTCAATGAATTAATTATCCTGAAGAAGCAGATGTGGTTTTACATGTTTAATTTACAAGAAGGAAGTCTTTTGATTATCATGGGTTTTGTTTTTAAAAATCTTTAAAAAAAAAAAAAAAGGTGGGCAGATTTCGTGATTTGATGAACCGTGGAGTTAATTGCTTGCTCTGAATTTCAATTACCGTCTCCCTTGTCCAGTCTGTTAAAGACACTTTTGGCAGCTTGACACTTGGTTTTACATTTTAAATAGGAGGTCAGCTCACCTTCCATTGTAAACCAGGAGCCATAATCCTGTTGGGGAGAGGAAATGTGTCAAACTTTGTATCCCAAATATACAAACAAGGTTGAAGCTCATTTGTAACTTAGAAAATACTCTAATTTTCCATATTCCAGTGTAATTCCCTAGAAACAAAGCCATCACCTGTCATTATTTTTCTATCATTATAATTGCAGCAATATTATAACAAGCTTTTTAGGCCCTCTGGGATATTTGGAAGTACTCACTAAACTCACATCACAAAGTACAGCCTCCCTTAAAACTAAAAATGCAAATAGGTCGTTATTCCTACCATGCCCAGTTATTACGAGCGATGGGAGTTTGTGAGTGAAATGCCATTTTTAAAAAAGATGCATGTGTGCTGCCTTATTTTAAATACTATGTATGTCAACCCAATGTCTAAATGACTTCAAATGATCGAAATGTTAAAGGCAAGAAATTATCAGTTTGAAGTCATGTCCAATTTCTCTGTATCCTAATCCCACCTTTTCATCGGCATCAGATTCGGGCAGATATTCTCAAAGAAAATGAAAGGTATTAAAATATGTGTGATATCTGGACCTCACCATTGATTTGCTCTCAGCAATTACCCCAGGAGGAACATCACTCTGCAAGAAAACAGCATCTAATGGGAGCGTCCGCTTGACACAATTATCATAGAGTGCCTTGCTTTCTATTTTTTTTAATATGTCATTTTTCCCAACAATATTCAGTTTTTGAGTAACAGGTCCTGGAAACTTCAGTAATGCGGTTTCCCTCAAACCTGCTTGGCCATTAGGCAAACTAGAGGTTGCCACCAAGACTCACCGTCAGCTCAGTGAGATCCTAATGTCTGTGCTGGTTACTCTGCCATCGTGCTTTTATGTACAAGTTGCTAATTCACTCTTTAATTATTTCACAGGTAAATTGTGCATTAAATGTTTTAAACACTATAGAGATTCACCATTTCGCCCCGCAAATGTATTTTAAAGGAAGAGAAATAGCTGTATGCTTTATGTACCACTAATTCCCTATCATCTTAATTTCCGTTCAGTTATTTAATTACTAGCCCTGAGAAAGGCACGATTTTTTTTTCCTATAAATACCGTGAAATCAGAGGGATGCCATTCTCTCCAAAACTAATTTTCATTAAGAAGAAAATGTAAGATTGACCTGAAAAAAAACCCTCTTCTTCTGTTTTCAGTTGCAATCTCTTAAAAAAAAAAAAAAAGCCTCCTTTGCAATTCAAAATGCCTTTAGAAAAGGCCACAATTCACTGAAATGCCACATTCACAGATGCTTTATTTCTTTCATTCTGATGACTTTAAATAAGTAAATTCATAGGGCTACAGTCCTTTCTCTAAAAATGTCCTGAGCCTTAAATAAATTGTATGCGTGTGTGGAATGGGGGGTAGGGGGTGCACTGAAGTCAGGTCCCGAAGTTCATGGAACCATTCTAAATCATGACCTTCCCAAATATCTGTTGAGTCCAGACTTCGAATTCCAGCCCCGCACCGTTCAGAGAGCACAGCTGTGTAGAGGGGGAGTTGTCCATGTTTTCATCATGAGGAGCTTCCCCTAAGGTCAGTGGGTGTTCTGTTACGTATTGGTATTGGAGCACGTGATTTCCATTGCCTGCTCAAAAATAATGGTTAGCCAGGGGGATCTTACCCCTGTGACCCTCAGCGAGCCGCCTCTTTCCCACACAGCTTTTTCTGTGATCCGGTCACCATCTGCTGCCTCCCTTCTAATTCTGACTCCGTTGGTCGCAGATGGTGCTCCAGGTGCTTGCAGGATTTTCCTCCTCCTCTTTGTCTTAAAATGGTACCTTCAATGTTACTTTCCCAGTGGAGTATTTCATAAACCAAGAAGTTATGTGTGGCCCCGTTCCTCCTCCTCGTAGCACCGTATCTGTGGTCGGCGGAATCTTTTTCATTACCCACCGTTGAGTTAATATTAAATTATGAAAAGACTGATGTAAGAAATTGACAGAACAGAAGCGTTGGGTAGGAGGCGAGACCCCCTGCCCCCCCAGTCCTCCCATCACCGCATGCATTTCCACCACTACAATCCTCTTAATGTTATATTTAAGTAGCTCAGATCTCTCCTGCTGTGTAGTAAGCCATGGGAGAACAGGGGTTCCCTGTGCATATCTTCATTTTTTTTTTAATCTGGAGTATGTTCCAGTCACTGGCACAAAAGCTGATCCACAGTGAATATTTAATGAATAAGTAAAACTTGAACTCAACCCCACTGCAGTCATGCTAGTTCAGATCTTGATGTCTTGTTGGATGACCAAGGGATTTCCCAACCTGGGCATGATTGACACGGGACCAGATGATTATTTGAAGTGTGTGTGTATGTGTGTGTCTGTGTTGGGCAGAAGGTGGGGCATTCCATTTGTTGTAGGATATTTAAGCAGCATCCCTATCCACAAGGGATATGCTTCTATCCACGAGATGCTGGTAGCACCTCCCTTCAGTCCTGACAATCAAAAGTGTCTCTAGATGTTACCAGCTGTGGTCTTGGGTATCACAGTTAATCCCTGGGGAGCCACTAGATTTACATGATAATCTGATACTTGACTTCCTCTGCCCCAAATCTGTCACATTGCCAGTAATAAGATATTTTTAGAATAAAAATTCCAGTTGCATCTCTACCTTGCCTAAATATTTTCTGCTGGGTTATCATGTCTGCAGAATTTATAATTTGCCCTGTAAATAATGGCATTGTTGAACACAGGTCGTGAGCTGTTAGCGGTGTACTGTCTGGGTTATGAACTGGTACCCTGCCCATCAGCAAATGCGTTGGCCTCCCTGGATCCCAAGTCCCTCCTTCTAAAAGCTAGGCTAAATGACTTATAATAGTCTTCTCCCTCTAAAATCCTCCGATTCTTTATGTAATTCAGTTAGCTATGCAAATTGTGGTCTTTACGTGTTTCGCCAAACCTGTTGTTTCAGGGACTTTAAAAAAACCAGATCTTTCTGCTCCAGGATACTTTCTGGGAACCTAGAGTGTGACTTACAAGTCCTTCTTTTGAAGGTCCACAAGTAAAACTGCACATTCTGTTAGTTTGAAAATAAAGTTTGTTATTTTCCCTGATAGACTGTAAGCAGTGGAATGCTATGTTGTTAAAAGATGAGACTCTGAATCTTAATATCAGATCATATGACCTTGGGGAAGTGCTTGACCTTCTCTAAACCTGATTCCCCACCCCCCACCCCCATCCCTAGGTTAAGAATTATAATGATCCCTCATATGGTTATTGTGATGTTTAGAGTTTGACACAAGGCCTGGTGCCTAGTAACTACTCATTAAGTTTGACAGGTTTTTTTTTTTCCAAATTCTAAGACACTTCTAAGTAATGGCTGCTGTGTTTTAATCAGCAATTTTTTCTCTCGTTATCACGTCCAAATGTTGACCTTGTAGTCAACGATATCATAGATTGGAGATCCTGTAGTACTATGAGCTCACAGTGCCCACCGATACAGGAGGTCGATATAAATTTGTTGAATTAACTATCATCGATGTACATGCGTGTTTCAGGGATAAGTGGACACATGTTCCTCTTTATGGAAAAACATAGTTTTATTGACCTACATGGAAACCCACCAAAAGTCATTTCTTGTTGATGACCCTGGACGGTCAGATTAAAAATCACATTATGAAATTATCCTCATTTGCATTGAATGTCCTTTACTTGTAACATTTAATTAATACTGTAACTCATCAAAGGTGCTGAATAATAATATATGCCACTCTCCGATTCGGCCAATCTCAAAGGAGCACACATTTATTCAGATTTCCCATACCAGCGAGATTAAGGCCCGAAGATGCTACATCAGAACCTACAGCTATCTTTGTTTATTTTTCCCCAGGCTGCTAATTATGTTCCCAAAATATGATCAGTTGAAGTCATTTGTATGCAAAGGCCATTCCATCACGCAGTGTCTTTCCGTCTTTGTCATGTGGTTCCTCGGCTCATAGAACCTAACGACACCCCTTTGTCGGGAAAGATGGTCTGTGCACGTGTGAGAACAATGAATGCAATGTTGACTCAAAAAGTGTCAGTAAATTGACACAATATTATGTTTTTTAAAAAATGAAATACAACTCAGTCAAAAAAAGGCTAGTAATAGTCATCGAGAGGCTAGTAAGAGTCCTCGTGTTGGGCTCTGCAGGGGAGTCACGCAGGGATTAGGTTAAAATTGAACAGTGGCCCCATGGTACACCCATCGGGTGAGAATACCTCATTCTGCAGAGTGGTAGACTCTGGGAGATGCCCAGGTGATTCTAATATTTAGCCAGGCTTGAACACCAAAGAGCTAAATTAGTAGGAAGAGTCCTTTCCAAGATAAGGCTGAGCAATCCCAAACACCTATAAGTTGGCTTAGTTTCTATACTAAAGGTCCTTCCAGCTGTGGGTTTTGGTGGTGGTGGTGGGGGGGACCCACTAGACCCTTGTTTACTGGCAAGATTGTCTAATCTGTTCAGTTAGCAGGAGTCAACTTGGGTTTTCAGACTTTTGCCAACTATTGAAACTCTTATTATAAGTTTCCCAAGAAAATACTCTAGGAAGAGATTTTCGGTGATAATCCTTTATGTCTTCACATTCTCAATAATTTTTTACACAAAGACTAATAAGTAATAAGCATCACACATTGTTAGATATTTGAAATATAATAAGCCTTCGGCTCCTAATTATCTGATCGTCTGGTTCCTCATGGGAAGTCTTCCATGTTAGAACAAAACAAAACAAAAAAAAGCAAAACTCACACCTCTCATTGGTGTGATTTCAGTTGAAAAAGCAGGGGGGGGGGGCGCTTGGAGAAGGAACCTGAGAAAGTAAGATAGAAAATTATGTAATCAGGACCACAGATGGATTAAAGGGGAAGCACATGGCACCCAGGGGGCTGAAGACAGGCAGATGCTGGTTTGTTTACTCTGCTTTGAAACCATCTGGAAGTTTGCTGGGTTTTGGTCACTCACTTCCTTATACTAAACTCTAGATACAAAAGTTGCCATGGGAAATTAATTTCATTTTATAATGTTAGGACAAAAGAAAACTTCCGATGCATACCTTGTATATTTTATGAAATGCCAAAAACAGGACTAAGAACAAAAGCTGACCCACTTCATGTCTCCTGGTGGCAGTGAAGCTCCAGTCACCATGTTTGTCGCCTCCTACTCGGTGGAATGTACTAGGAAAAGGAAAAAAGGAATCACGACATACATTTGATAACAGCCATACTGTACAGAACAAAGCAGTATGTATTCAGTATGATCTGTCCTTAGTAAATGGATAATAACAAATACAGATGTTTACTGCTTTTGATCATTCAGAAAGGGACCTTTCTCTTCATTGAAACAGGGTCTGTATGGTTCTATACGGGGTACGTGTTCCTATGTTTGTTTAAATTCATCAGCTCAGAACATAGGAAATACGGGCAAAAGTGTTGATTTGACCTTACATCCTCCTGGTCTTGTCCCCTGTGGTGCAGCTTCTTTCCTTAAGAGAGAGAGTTATTTTCCCATTTCTTGAATCTGGGCCGGCTTTATGATTCCTGTTGGCCAATAGAAGTCAAAGGAAAGACGGGTATACCAGGTCCAAGCCTAGGACTCAAGAAGACTTGCTTGCTTGTACTCTCTTTCAGAATCCTCTGGACTCCCTGAGAAAGAGCCTGAGTTGACTGTCTGGGGTATAAGAGGCTGTGGGGAAGAGAAGGGAAGCCAGACAGCCCCCCAGAAGGAGAGAGAACCCGCTGACCCGCAGCCACCTCAACAGAAGAGAGAGCCCAGTGGCCTGTAGATTAGGTAAGGGGTAATGAAGTATTATTATTTTAAATTGGTGAGTTTTGGGGTGGCTGGCCTACAGGAACAGAAAGTATGACTTAGAAACAGGTTGTGATCCTAGCGGACATCTAAAATACGCAGCATTGGGAACAAAGAAAACATGAGCCAGAGCTGGGGGCGGGTGGGGGGTGGCAGGGGGGGAAGCAAAAACTGTTACAAAAGCTTGGGAACCGGTGAGAAAGATTTTATTGGATGCTGGAAAAAGGGTGACCTATGGTTTATGGACAAAAGTACCCCTTGCTCTGAGTAGAAAGTAGGAACCGCGTACCTAATGAATATTTGGCCTTGGCATTGTGTTTCTTAAGTGGACAATGAAAATGTCACTTGGTTTCCTTTTGCTGAACGTGACGAGATCTAGCAGGAGGGAGGAGCTGGTGATCTGTGGAGCACAGCTAAGGGAAAGGAGTTCCCAGTCACAGATTTCAGCGCCGGTGGGACAGGAGGCCACATGCTGTGTGAGGGCGGTCTCCGGGTCACACTGACGTCATTGGTTTGATTTCCAGCCTCTGGCCAATCGCGGCCATCAGCCCTGGGATTTAGGGAATCCTATGCTTTCCCACTCTGATCTTCGGATAATTATCCATAAAAAATGCCCCATTTGTCTGACATGCTTTTTTTCCTAAAATTTCATACACATCTGTCACTGGCTCTGCGTTGGTCTTGAAACTCATTTTTACAATGTTATCAGTTTATGTTATGGGTTTGGTTGTCTATTTGTTTGGCCGAGTATATTACACAATGGTTTTGTTGTTGCTGGCTTGTTACTTGTATTTTGCTTCCTTACGAAGTGATCTAAATACATCTTCTTAAACAATCAATCCTTCATCTGCTTCTGTGGAAAATATCCTAAGTAATGCCAGAATTACCCATGGCACTTACTCAGGGCTAGAGTTTTGTTTTGTTTTTTCAAATGTAGACCCAATTTTTATTTCATGTTCCATCAGCATTTTTAGACACATATTACAGAAGTTAACATCTCCCAAAGATGGGTGAAAATAACAGTTTAGGCTACAGGTGGGGAAAAATGATGTAAATCTTCAAAACTATTCTTTATTCTTACCATTTTAATTTATCTCTGTTACCCATAGGTGCTCTATATTAAAGAATTGATTTCTATAGGGTATTGTTAACTCTATAATCAATCTCTATAATTCCATCTCCATAATAGCCTTTCAAGTTTTTGAAAATTAAATACATGTAATTATAATAAATACCCAAATATTTAAGCAGATAAGGTATATTTGAAATCTTACGAAAAGCACAATGATCTTTTATTTCCGACCCCACGTCCGTGCTTCTGAGAGCAAGGGATTCACGTTAAAAGTGGAAGAATTCCATTCTGTGCACACTCACTACCTCCATTCAAGATCCACAACCTATTTTTGAGGATTTTTAGGAAAGAAAAAAGATTTGCCTTGAGGATGTTTGTTTCAAACTTGGATCTGTTTGGAGGAATGGTTTTCAATCGTAGTAGCGTTGTCCGTATTCAGTTTCTGTTTGCTGATACGAACAGCTCCCTCAGTGAAGAAGCCCAGAATGTCACCCACAGACACAGACTCTCAGACAGCGTTTGTTTGGCGCGCTTCTAATGACAGAGAGATGCCCCATCATCTACCATCGCGTCTGCTGAGCTCGTAATACCCGACTCATATGTGCTCTGTAAATACTGCTGAATGAATGATGAAGGAGGGACATCTAATCCCCTAGGGCAGATGACAGGAAGAGGAAGAACATGTCATATCATTAAGAATCAGGTGCTGGTGACAAGTGGTGCAGGGGGCCGAGGGCCACTGGGGCACTGGCGGTCAGAGACCCTCACTCCCGATCTTCCATTCTTTCCGCTTGCTCCCTGACTTTGAACCAGCCCCTTCACTCCTCTGAAGCCAGTTTCCTCATCTGCATCATGAAGGTCTAACTTGAACTTGCAAATATTCTATTATTTGTGGTATATGACACCACGTTACAAATGGGATCCTTATCAGGATTTTTTTTTTTTTTTAAGTCTAAGCCGTCTTCTTAGTGATTGATTTCCTTTTTCCATTTGTTTTCTTTACTAGTGTGAAGCCTTCCCTTTATCTGAAGGTTCTGCTCTGGCAGCAGTGTTCTTGCTAACATAAATAACCGTTATTTATGCCTGGGAGAAATCTTACAGATGATCCTTTCCTATTTACCCATTTTTTTTTAAACATAGGAGCTGAAACTCTGACACATAACATGAATTGTTGATGCTTCCCCCTCAAACTGGTGGGAGAGGTGAGATTCTTGGCTTTCTGACTTGCTACAAAGAGAGCGTTCTTCTTACAGACTATGCCCTTAGTTTGTTACTTGGGGTTTAATTCACATCTTGCTTTCTTCCTATTATTTTCTTTAGGCTTTTACTATATGAACAGATAAAAGTTCTTTTCAGTTAGCAATTACCAACCTAGCAGAAAGAGTAAAAACACATGTCAGGTTATAATTGGTAAAATTTTCTTTATTAAAGAATATTAAAGAATAACGCAGTGATCCCTGCTCTCAGGGATCACTGCGTTAAAGTTAGTAAAGTTTTAGCATCTAAACTTCAACTACCATCCAACTACCATCCAAGTGATTTTTGAACTGTCCTTAACACAGCTGAAACCTATTCCTAAATCTTTAATTTGGGGCAGTTTACTTACAGGAATCAGAGACCAAAAAAAATAAGTAAAATGTATTTACCTTCTTCATCCTATCACATGCATTTCCCTGTGCTGTAATAAGAAAGGATCTGAACCCAAGAAGCACATTTATTGCTGTCATTAATTTCATTATACTGTATATTTTTCCCTGGGACTGGAAGAATTTGGCTGTTTCAACACTTGAAGTGTTTACCAATGGCAGCTGTTTTCATGAATTCACATCTCAACACCATGGGGAGTGTTACTTTCGTCTCTAATCGTGAGCTGAATCTGTCAAAAAAAAAAAAAATGATGAGCGGCAGTTGGTAGCAAACATTATTTGCCACACTCGGTATTATATGCTGCTCTCTGGTTCCAAGTGGGGTTTCACACAGTTCTTTACACCAGAAACCATAACTCAAGTAGAACACCTAACCAGAACTCTCGAACATCTGGGCATCATTTAAAAAGGCTGCCTTACTGCCCAGCCAGCGGTGATACTTTTAGCGCTAGAAACAGTTCATTAGTACGGGACAACTAAAATATCAGGAATTTTATTCTTGCGGATAAGTTAGGTTTGAAATAACCTCTGTGTTTTATCCTTATATGAAACACATGTCCTGCCTCTCTGGTAAACCTCAGTCCGATAATGAGCAGTAAGCTGTTTCATAAAACAACCGATCAATTTGATTAAAAGTGGCTCAGATTAGCATTGCTGTTGTCACACAAAATAAAACATAAGGGTGATTACCAGGTCATAAACATTTGACTTTGGTTATAAATCCAAGTACTAAATATTTTGCAGTCACCTGAAATCCTCAGTCACCCGTCTTTCATCATTTCCTCCCCTGTGGTTTCGGCAAACATCATTCTTTCTGTTCTCAGAGCTCCTGTAGTAATTACACTCAGTACTTCACCTTGTAATGATGTGCTGCCTTGTCTGCAAAAATAGCCTGGTAGCATCTGAAAGAATTTCGCTAATCCTCTAATCTAGCCTCCTTACATAACGGAAAGTGACCTGAGGCTCCTATGTGATTTTTACAATATTATGTACCTATTGTTAAGCAGAATTGAAACTGGACACCAGATTTACTGGGATCCAATCCAGGAATTTGCTGTCGTTACAACGTAATACTCTTGCCTCCCCGACCAGTCTGCAAGGTCTCTTTGTACCTTACACAGGAAGGTTCACTGGAAGAAAACTGCAAGTAGAACCCACATGTAATAAATACTTTAGTCTGTTCCTCTTGTGCCCTAGGGTATGTTAGGGTTGGAAACAATAGCTGGAAAAGGCCGTGACAGTAAATTTTACACTTGTCATAAAATTCTCCTGTGACACACCAGATTTTGAAATGACTCAAGCATCTAGAAAGTATGACTGTCTTTCGTAACGCTGAATATGACTCATCACAGAGATTCCAAAATCTGTGTTCAAATATAAAGTAATAATTGATAAAGAGAGATTGTTTGGATTATCCTGCTTTGCCAGATGATCATTTAGAAACCTTTTCTCTGTTCACTTGAAACTTCATAAGGAAAATTATTTCTGCTAGATAGCCACATTTCCAATCAAAGCATTCAGGGATCTTTGGGAAAAGGCTCATTATAAAAGTAGGGCAGAAAATATACGCGGTGAGCTTGGTGTATCTTGTAGTGCCAAAGGTAAGGAAATGCTACAAACATGGAGACAAAAACCTACAGTGAATGCCAAAGCAACACCAGACCCAACTCATAGAATTCCCAGTGGCTAAAGACGGGATGATTTGAGCAATAAAAGAAGCAAAGTAGTATTGGATTATAACACAAAGTATAAAGTAAGTATCAAATCCATGAGTCTAGGCGCACCTGGGTGCCTCCGTGGGTTAAGCCTCTGCCTTCAGCTCAGGTCGTGATCTCAGGGTCCTGGGATCGAGCACCGTATCGGGCTCTCTGCTTTGCATCTCTCTCTCTGCCTGCTGCTCTGCCTACTTGTGATCTCTCTCTCTTTCTCTATCAAATAGTTTTTTTTTTTAATCTTAAAAAAAAAAAAACAGTAATAGGTCCCATTGATTGATATACTCTTGATATGGTGTGATAAAAATGACACTTTACCCCTGAAACCTATAACCCTAGGCTAATGGTAAGAAACATATCAGAAAAATCCCAGTAGAGGTACATTTTTCAATATACTTGACCACTACTCTGCACTGTCAAGGTTATCAAAAATAGAGAAAGTCTGAAAAACCATCACAAGTAAGAGTAGCCTAAGGAGATGTGATTTCTAAATGTAATGCATTATCATGAACAGGATCTAGGAGCAGAAAAAGCACATAAGGTACAAAGTAAGAAAATCTGAATAAAGCATGGACTTTAGTCCATGGTAATATACTAATATCATCAGCTCAATAAAATTAACTCATGTATCATGCTAATGTAAAATATTAATAATGGGGCAAGTGGGGTCAGGGTTTATGGGGATACTGTCTTGTTCACAAATTTTTCTGTAAATCTAGAACTTTTTCTAAAATTAAGATGAGGTAAATTAAATAGGCAAAATATTTGAACACATGAGTTACCAAATATGCAGCTTGCTGTTAAGCACATGAAAAGAGGCTCACCCTCACTAGTCATCGGGTATATGCAAATTAATACCGCAGTGAAATACCACTGCGCTTGACAGTAGCCAGGGACGGTGTTGGTTACAGCTAGCACGGCCCTACAGTGCGGGACAGCATGCCAAATTATAAAATGATTTAAGAAAATCATTTGAGGTTTTTCTTCCAAAGTTAAACATAGGCTTTGCCTATGACCCAGCAATTCAACTCCTAGATACTTATTCTGGGAAATGAAAACATACATCACAAAGACATGCATACAAGTGTTCGCAAAGGCTCTATTCATAGGAGTCCAACCTTGTGAATTAGTAAGATGTTTCTTATACACACATCGTGCCTCATCATGAAATGATTGTTCCATGATTATCCAGTAATTTTGCCAAACATGTTGTCTCCAGAATATCAAGATAAATGTTACATAGACACAAAGATGGGAATACCACGTTTTATGTTTAGGGATAACCAATCTGCTTTAAAATAGTTTCTCATTATAGAGTCCCACTCCAGCTCTGGTTATCCGGTTAGGCTCAACAGCAGTGAGATGACTTCCTTCACATCACAAAAAGATTCCTTTTCGCAGTGCTTTTCAGCTCAAGGTAGTTCAAGTCAGACCTGCTTCAAAGACAGCTGCTTGTGATCTTTTCTTTCGGTGGGACATTTGGCTGATTTTCTGAGTCAGAAAATACTCTGCCTTAATGCAAAATGGCTAGATGTATAGTGGTGTATTTTTTTTTTTTAATTTATCCCCTCATGAGTTAGATCCAATGTTGCTTTTTGTTTCCTTCAATATTATACTCTGAACCAAAATGCAAAATGAATATATTGCACTTAGCTTTTATTAATATAATTGTGGTTTCTATAGAAGAGCAGCCATTTACATAAAAAGCAAAAGTCTGTAATTATTCAGACATTTTGATTTCATTAAAGCATCTAAGTAATGATTCTTTCATAATTCAAACCTAAACAGTTAACTTCAAGACCTCTATTTTCATAACGTTTCAGTAAAAAAGAATTATTATTTCAAACCCACTCCATGACCAATTTTGAACGTAATAAAATGTTCTGTTGAGTTTATTTCTGTCCTTTATTTGAAAACACTCAGGTAGCCTCTACTGAAAGTAAATGATGAGGTATCTCTGTATTTTCCTATTGACACTAATATTTCAGTGGCTAACATTTTGCCTCTGATTTAAGATTCTGGTTATTGGCAATGAAGATAATCCATGAGACCTGCTTCTTACAGAGAACTGTTCCTCGAAGATATATTACTTTATTATTTAGATATTATTTATTGCATATTTCAAACTTTAAACTGTGTGGAGACAAGAATTACTTTTTAAAATATTCTTTGGGTTCAAATTCTCCCCCCTTGTCCTGCAAACTCGCAGGAGTAAATCACTCCTCAGCAGAGCCAAGAGAAAACAAAGGTCATCAGGGACGGATTGAAGTTACGGGCCGGGACACTTTGGGACTCTGCCGCAGTTAAGATGCAGTCACAGGCGTGAGGACAGTTTTAAAATGAGCAACTCGCTTACCGTGTCATTTGCAGAATTTGGAGGACAGAGAATGCAGTTTCTATCACTGCTGAAGCGTGCCAGTCCGCATTCATATCTACTTTCTTTCCCCTCCCAAATCAGGAGTACCACCAACTCTCCTTCTACCTGAGCAAGCCATTCATCAAGGATGTGTTTTCTTTTTTTTTTTTTTTTTTAAAGATTTTATTTATTTATTTATTTATTTATTTATTTGACAGAGAAATCACAAGTAGGCAGAGAGGCAGGCAGAAGGAGAAGGGGATTCAGACACCCCGCCAAGCAGAGAGCCCGATGCGGGGCTCCATCCCAGGACCCTGGGACCATGACCCGAGCCAAAGGCAGAGGCTTAACCTACTGAGCCACCCAGGCACCCCGACGGTGTGTTTTCAATACTTAGCTATTTTTCTGAGTCTAATTGATCGCCGGGCAATGCCCGTTTAACCCCCAAGTATCTCTAGGAAGCTATCCCCACACAGTCTGTTACCATCTCCTAGTTCATATTGCACATGATTGTGAAAGTCTCTGCATTTCCTGCCCTGGAGGCATAATTGTCATCTTATGATGGAAACTGGGTCACCTGATTCCACCTACTGCAGACTGCACTGACTGCTCACTTGCCCAAAGATAAAGAACACTTTTTTTTTTTACCAAGATCTGCCCAGAGTTCTGTGCTCTGCCCATAATTTCAGTCTTACTCTCAGTCTCCCCTTTTTCTGTGTTCAACAGGCACCTTGGGCTTCTCTCAGTTAATATATGTAGGCCTTGCTCCCTCCTGCCACAGGGCCTTTGCATAGGCTGATCCCACCACCTGAAATGCCCTTGTCAATCAGACACCTGTCACACACCCGTATCCGTACAGATGTCAGTTCTTCCGAGAAGTGACTCACAGCTCCCTAGAGCAGATGAGAGGTTCTGTTTACGCACCCTTTGTAAAACCAACATACATTTTTCCTTGCTATCTATTTAATAATATATTGAACACATGGACATTTGGCTCGACATTTTATTCTGAACACTAAATATAGTGAACCAAATATTTTTCAATGAATGAACAAATATTGATAAGGTGCCTACTTTGTTCCTGGCCAGTGATCTGTCTCCTGTAGGAATCGGAGCAAGCTCAACGGAGACCAATTATTAACAAATAATAAGTAAACATCAGGTAGTGTGTGGGAATACTATGTTAGTAGTTCTGTGGATAAAAAGAAAGCATATTACAACAGAGTGGGGTTAGAGTAAGGGGGGATGTGCTATAGTTTTATGTCCCCTGGTCAGAGACCATCTCTTTGCCGAACAGACGTTGGAGAAGGGAGTTAAATTAACTGAGACACAAGACACTCTGCTTTCTGGCCACATCACCTAGGGTCTTGAGGCATGTTGCGTTAGAACTTTGAATTTTATTCTGAGTGAGATGAGAAGTCATCGGAGGGTTATGAGCGGGGTATGATGTGGTCTGACTTGGTAAATAAAGTGCTGTGTCCTGAATGAATAATAAAAGCTCACTCTGTGGTTCTGTGGAGTAGACTTTATTATGGGAAAGGGTAGAAGCACATAGATCAGTTACCTGGTTATGACAACCATGAGCTATTTGGATTCTAGATACACTTTAAAGGTAGAGCTTTCAGGATTTGCTGGAGGAGCAAGAGAGAGAGGGGGGAATCGAGACGATCCCAAGATTTTGGTCTGAGCAACTCTGGGAGAGCTGTCGTTTCCTGTAAGAGGTGAGCTCGGCGGGGGACAGGGTAGGGTGTAGGTTTGAGGTGGGTGGATTTGGAGGAAGAATCAAGAATTAAGCATTGTTTTAAGAGAGCCCAGTTTTCTTGATGGGTGAAAGGGTCTCAGAATAGCAGATAATTTACAGCATTAGAAACTCATGAACCAAACTCATGTTCAAGGGATTTTTACATTGTAATATTGACATAATGCTCGGAAGAAATAAAATATTTATATAGTGGTAATTAATTTTTAAGTCCTTCTTTTTTTTTTTTTTTTTAAACACTTAGCTTATAAGGCCAGTACAGGGCCTGGTACAAGTTCCTCTAAATGGTTTAAAGCCTCTGGTTTTAAGTGACTATAGCAAACACAATGTTTAATTCACTAACTCTTGACTATGTTGATTTATTGTAACCAGATGACGTTTTGTTGAGTGTATCACCGCACTATGCCTTACTAAATCATCACTAATAATTCCACTGTGACACTGATAATCACTCTAACAGATATTTCCAGTTATTACCCTCTTAAAAAGCAAGCAAAGGACTTTGCCTGTTTCAGGCCAGACTGTAAATTTTTAAAAAATTGCTTAAATATTTACAAGCACAGGCATGCCCTCATATGTCTTTGGGGTTTGAATTCATAATACTGCTGTAATTGGGAAAAACTGAGGCTGAGAAATAAATTTAAATTTATCCACAGCCAATATTGCACCTGCTACCTTGCAGAAAATAATAACATAGTTTAAAAAAAAAGACACTTCATCAGCTAAGTTGAGAGGTTGATTTTCCCAGGTAGATCTACCAAGGATGAGCTCATAATTCAGAATTACAAGACATGAAAGAGAAAAAGTCATATTAGTAAGAGTTGTCAGAAAAAAAATATATATATATATACATGTATGTATATATATATATATCATCAGATCCCAAGAACTACAGATTATGGAATTATTGGGAACAAGTATTTATCAGTGTCTAAGAGTGGATCAAAACACAAGAAAGAAACTGCATAAAACCTGAGGCACAGGTAAAACCTTAACAGAAGCTGGGGGCTATTCTAGAGGAATGAGGATAATAATTACAGTAGACTTTTTATCTGAAACCATGCAAGCAAAAAGAGAATAGAGTGAAATATTTTAACTATTGAAAGAACAACAAAATACACCAACTTAGAATTCTGTATCCAGTGAAATCAGCCTTCAAGAGTGAAAGAAATAAAGACTTCCTTAGACAAACTAAAATAGAGAATACATTGTGGGCAAACATGTGCTGCAATAAATACCGAAAGAAAGAAAAAAACTGAGATCTACCAAAAGAAAGGGAAAGCATTGGGAAAAGAATCAAGTAAAACAAAATCTCGTCATATTCTTATGAATATAGGTCAGTGTGGACAAGTGACATGAATACCAGGAGGAATGGGGAATAACCCTTTATAAGGTATCTGCACTATCCACGAAACAGTCTAGTATTGTTTGAAAATATTTAAATTAGTTGTGAATGGATATTATGAACTCCAGGGCAACCACTAAAAAGATTTTTAAGAGATAAAGCACATTTGGAAAAGGTGAACTTAGAAAGGAAATTTCTAAATTTTTAAATTTCTAAAAAAAGAATTTTTTGTTTGTTTGAGTATAGCTGACAATGTTACATTAGTTTCAGGTGTACAACATCATGATTCAGCCACTCTGTGTATTAAACTACATACACCTGAACCGTAGCTACCATCTGTCACCGCACATCACTTCCAATACCATCCAATATCTTCCCTTTGCTGTACCCTCTATTCCCATGATTTATTCGTTCCAAACTGGAAGCCTGTATCTCCCACCCATCTTCACCCATTGTGCCCATCCCACCTCCCCCTTCTCTTCTGGCATGTTCCAGTTTGTTTTCTGTATTCGTAGGTCTGATACTGTCTTTTTGGTTTGCTTATTCATTTGTTCTGTTTTTTACGTTCCAAGTATACCTGAAACCATATGGTATATGTCTTTCTCGGACTTATCTCACATAGTGTAATATCCTCTAGGTCTATGCACATTCTCACCAATGGCGAGATTCTTTTTTATGGTTGTGTAATATTTGAGGGTGTGTGTGTGGGTGCACGTGTGTGTGCACACACGCACGCATCACATCTCCCTTATCCATTCATCTATGAATGGACACTTGGCTAGCTTCCATATCCTGGCTACTGTAAATAATGCCGCAGTGAACACAAGGGTGCATGTATCTTTTTGAATTAGTGTTTTTGTTTGCTTTGAGTAAATAGCCAGTAGTGGAATTTGAAAAAAATAGATTGAAAAATCTATCATGGAAATGAAAAACTAAATGGATGAGTTGGAAAAAAAAAAAGATTAAATATAAACAGAAGTAACATCGGGGCTAAAAGGTCTGGAGAAATTATGCAGGTGTCGTCTAGGGAGTTAGAGAGTTGGAAAACACGGAAGAGATGTCACACAGGATAAAGGCTGTAGTTCAGTCCAGACTTTACCCCGAAGGAATACTGCACAACCTGAAGTTTACGATGGGATGACATTTAAGGCCGCAAGAATGGTACAAGTGGTTCTTGGGAGTCCTTCTATATGAACAGAGCCAAAAAAAAAAAAAAGGGCAGGCCAGTAAGCAGATCGGAGGATGCTTATACACAGATCCTGGCACATTTTGGTGATGCTCCAATTTGGATCGACCATACGATATAAAGTCACCGAATTGAAAATTACGATGCGAAACTTCTAGTAGTAACTGCTCATGCATATATTACTAAAAATGGCAAAATGCAAAATACTTGGAAAATATGTGTAAGCTCGTGTTGTGGAAATTGCTAAAATAATTAACATCTGTGTCATAACCCCATTATGGTGAGTTCAGCTATATTATGTCTGAAGTATTTTGATCTTGTTCTGTGACTCCATGAACAGGAACATAGGATTATTAAAATGAGCCATTTCTAATAAAGATGAATGCATAGCATAGTAAGGATTTTTTTTTTTAAAGATTTTATTTGTTTATTTGACAGACAGAGATCACAAGTAGACAGAGAGGCAGGCAGAGAGAGAGAGAGGGAAGCAGGCTCCCTGCTGAGCAGAGAGCCCCATGTGGGACTCGATCCCAGGACCCCGAGATCATGACCTGAGCTGAAGGCAGCGGCTTAACCCACTGAGCCAGCCAGGCGCCCCAGTAAGGATTTTTTGAGGAAATTTTACTCTATAAGTGATTCCAAAGAACAGACCAGAGCAACGTGAACATACCAATAGGAATATTGATTTTTTGTAGATTAATACTTTATTATCAGAATAAAATATTTTAAAGTATTTTTCGTGGGCTTGAATTTCTATAGGGATAATAGTACATCTGATACTGTGAAACAGAAATGAAGTGTGTGAAAACTTAAACAATCTAGCCCATCACCTTCGTTGTGCTGTGGGAGACAAGAGGTAGGATCAATCCTGCATTAACAGCATTCTCTAAACCCTTTTGCTGTGATATGCTTCTGGTGGAATTATGTTGGCTGATCTGTTATTGTTCGCTTCCAATTATATCTGAGTAATTGTTTTGTATTTTTTTAAAAGGTTTTATTTATTTATTTAACAGAGATCACAAGTAGGTGGAGAGGCAGGCAGAGAGAGAGGAGGAAGCAGGCTCCCTGCTGAACAGAGAGCCTGATGTGGGGCTCAATCTCAGGTCACTGAGATCATGACCTGAGCTGAAGGCAGAGGCTTTAACCCACTGAGCCACCCAGATGCCCCTTGTTTAGTATTATTTTTAATTAATTTATTTGATAGAGAGAAAGAGAGAGATCACAAGTAGGCAGAGAGGCAGAAAGAGAAGGGGAAGCAGGCTCCCGGCTGAGCAGAGAGCCCGATGTGGGGCTCAATCCCAGGACCCCAAGATCATGACCTGAGCTGAAGGCAGAGGCTTAACCCACTGAGCCACCCAGGTGCCCCTTGTTTTGTATTTTTAATCATAACTGAAAAGTTTGAAAATATGATTTGGTATTCACCTAAATAATATCAGGAACTTGAAATATGTACCCCAGAGCAAACTTTTAATTTAACTATTACATCCTGTCTGTCTTCATTATTTCCTGGCTGGCAGCAGAAAAGTTAGCATGACCTTTGTGCTTGGTGATGAAGGTGTGCTCACCTATCACATTAGGTAGGAACAATTGCTGATTTCAAACAGATATTTTCTCCAAGACGTATTTGCAAAAATACTCCTTTCTAAAAAAAAATCTCTCATTGTTTTAATGCAGCCTCCATCCTCTAACAGACTCCCAGGAGACATTAACAGAAAAAGATGAAGAAAAATGTCTTGTTTACATTTGTTGATGTATTCTAGTGTGTGGGTATCTGATTTTCACTACTGTGCTTCCTAAGCTTATAATAGATGACAAATCTCATATAAGAGTGAGGGACATACACTAAGGAATACAGAAGGCACCACTGGATTGAGTAATCTATGAAAATACCCTTCCTAAAACCAAGTTGAAAAGACCCTGAAACCGAGGAGGAATGCGTAACACAGCATGAAGGAAGATAGTAGAAGCTGGAGCATGGCCGATCATTTGGGAAAAGAGATCCATTTTGGCAAAATACGTTGTTCTGAAATTGGTTTTGACATTAAAAAATGAGACTATACCACCAATGACTGCTGGAGAAAATAATCTGAATTTGAGACAGACTCATATCCATCTTCTTTACAATTTATTTCCATCTATAAACCCATGTAGGCCTTCTCAAATTAATCCCATCCTTTTAAATGACCAATTAAACTCATGTCCAAAAAATCAATTCAGGCCCATGGTTGATCGTAAAGTAAGTAGACATTGATTTTCTAAAAATCTCGCTTTGTCCATCTTGTACAAGTTTGTTTTTTTTTAATGGACTGGTCAAAGCCAGTACAAAAGATGAGTCCATAAATAAAAACAAATACAGTATTGTTAACAGATTTGGGTAAATATTTATTAGAGGAATTAATGCTCTATGTCCGAGTGAACATAGATAATCATTATTGACCACAAATTTATGTTAAATAAATAAATATGAAATGTACTGAAACCTAAGGTTTTCATGTGTACAACCAAATTAGTCAAGCCAACTCAACTGAATAAGAGAAACCCCGGTGTGTACTATAAAAAATGGTAAGGAAAGGGGAGTGGCCTAAGTCCCCTATCTCCAGTGTCACCTGTCCTCTGCCTTCCTAGCCACAGATTTACATTTAAATAGATGGCGTTAATTGTGAGAGGGAGCAGCAAAACTCAGCACTCTGAGAAACCCTGAGTGGGTCACAAACTTTGTTGTTTTTTTAACCTGTTCCCTGAGCTTGTCAACCCTAAAGAACAATTTGTAAAGCTTTCAACGGTAGGGTAAGATAAAACTAACAGCCCTGTCCTGAATTGGAAATCAATAAAGCATTAAAAATGCAAATACATTCTTGTTAATATGATATAATTGTGAAGAACTTTTAGGCGTTCAATTACCATTTAACACAAAAGCCTGTAACGATTTAATTAGGAATCCTTCACCTAATTGAGGTCAAGATTGTTAGCAGTGGATGTCTAATTAGCTTGCTTATAGCAGCTATCTTTTTTGAAAACTCCCTGGGTAAAATCCTTCCTTAAAAGATACCAGATCCTCACCCCACCCCCAACACAACACACACACACACACACACACACACACTCTGCATGTAGAAGCTATTAAAATCCAAATAAAGTCTGTCCCTGAGTAGTACTATTGTAGCACCATCAAATTTCTGACAATATGTTATGTTTGTATGTTACTGTGGGAGGAAGCTGGGTGACGGGTACTCAGGAAGGCTCCGTAACTACTTTGGCAACTTTTGCTTACTATACAATTTCAAAATAGTTAAAAAGTGCATCCAGATCTTTCAGAATTACAAGAGCATTTGAATGGGCTCCTTTCTCTTCAGAGGTAATAGGAATTATTTTAGGCAATAATTGGTTCCTTGAAATAAGGCCACGTTAATAGGACTTTTGGTATAGGTCCAGTAAAGACCAATTGGGTCAGTCCAAAATTAAGAATTCACATCCCACAGGACCCTTCGAAACATGGTTGAAGATTTCCGTGACTTTATCCATCCCTCGTTTGCTGTCAGCCAGATTATGGGCTTTCAACATCCAGGTATAAAACCTCAGCTGGAAATAAAATCCAAAATAAAGTCATCAAATTAATCTCCTATGCCTAAGGGAATAAATAGCCCATTTTATGTTCTTAAAGATTAAGTCTTCATAATTATTTTAATGGAAAATGTATAAAAAGAAACAGTATTTTATAATAAGCAAACAAGAACCAAGACAGATTTATTGTTGTCAAGTCTCTAGGAGCAGCAATGACCTAATTATGTCCCCTGAAGCTCTAGTGCTGTCAGGTAGTTCAGGAGGGAAAAGAAAAAAAAAAAGAGGGTAGTAGCCAAATAAATTATATAATTATTCATGGATAACATAATGTTTCCATGTTGATCTGAGATTTTTTTTTTTTTTCTTTATACTCAGCACATATTGAACAAAATCTGGCTTTGGAATTCTTTTCAGAATTTCCAGTTAACTTCATTCTACTGAACACCTGTGGGAATGACTAGTAGAGAGTCAGAGTGTGCTTCCTAACGAAGTCTAGCTTCAGCAGCCCAGGTCGGAAATGTATATCCCAGGTAGCTTGGGTCGGTCCTTGTAAAAAAAAACGAGAAATTATTCCTTCCTTTCATGACTCCAGGGTGTTGATAACTTTTATTAGAGTCACCTCACTCTCATTTTTTTTTTTTAATCTTCATCTTCAGAATTGCATTTTAAAGAAATACAGATGAGGGGTTCTTGGGTGGCTTAGTCAGTTAAGCATCTGCCTTCCACTCGGGTCATGATCCCAGAACCTGGGATCGAGCCCCGCGTTGGGCTCCCTGCTCAGTGGGGTGCTTCCTTATTCCCTCTTCCTCTCCTCCCGTCATTTGTGCGCGCTCTCTCTCTCTCTCAAATAAGTAAATCTTAAAACACAGATGAAACATTTATTTTTATCTTGGTTACAGTTCACGAGATCCCAGATCTGCATGACTAGGAGCTTGCTTACCCGTCCGGCACAAGCTGTTTCCCATGTGTGCTCAGCTCCCCCCCACCCCATCTGTGCTGGCCCCTTTCAGTTCTTTGAACACGCCAAGTGCTTCCATGCCTCCGGGCTTCCTCCCAGGCGGTTCCCTCCACCTAGACTTCTTGCCTCTAATCTATAGGGTGCTGCTTTTTTTTTTTTTTTTTAATATCATCCATTCATCCATAATTTAAATGTCACTTCAAATGGCACTTGGAGATCTAAGACCGTGTGATACTATTTACTTTAAATAGGGAGGTTCTACGGATGGTCCGTGAGGATTTTCACATGGGAGACGAAAATGTGTCTGCAATCTTGCGGGTCCGGATATGCATTTTGTGTCCAGTGAATATCCTGTACATATCACAGCTGCCAGGGGGATAGGTCGTGGACTCATGCCGGAAGTGGGTCCTTGGTGGGGTTGAAGGGTCAATTTTGGCAGAGGGCCCTTATGTCCCGTGTGCACAGGCGTAGGGCTCAGTGTGGGGAAACAGATCCGCAGAATAGTGTTAAAAGCTGTGGTACTTGGATATTCACATCGAGATCATTACCCCTATGATCCATTACTATAGAATTGTATGTGCTTCATTGCTTTCCTGCTTTAGCCATGTTGCACTGAGAACCACTGGCTCATGCTTGAATGTATCACAAGCTTTACTCACAGGGATTTTACCTTCTCTGTGCCCGCAGTGGTAAGCACCTCGTTCTCCTGTGCATCCCTTTTTCCTGTCATGCTCCAGTTAACGGCACTGCTTTCCTACTCATCGGGCCACCAAGTTGGAAAGGATGGTGTAAGAGAGGGAGAATGTTAGGATTTTGCTAAAGAAATAAAAATAAAATATCCTTGGGGCACCTGGGTGGCTCTGTGGGTGAAAGCCTCTGCCTTTGGCTCAGGTCGTGATCCCAGGGTCCTGGGATCAAGTCCCGAATCCCTGCATCAGGCTCTCTGCTCAGCGGGGAGCCTGCTTTTCCCTCTCTGCCTGCTTCTCTGCCTAGTTGCGATCTCTGTCTGTCAAATAAATAAAATCTTTTAAAGAAATAAATAATCTATCCTTGTGAACGAAGCATGTTATTCATTCACTAAACCCTTAGTAGCTATCGCTCTTGAAGCAAGCTATGGCTGGCCGCTGCTACGCTGGGAACTTTGAGCAATTGTAAATATTTAGCTCTGCTCTCCTTTGGTAGAAAACTGTGGTCCCTTGATACATCAGGTGATTTATCAACTGGTCCCACCTCTTGGCCTCTCCACCTGTTTTTCAAAACTCTCAATCAGCAGCAACTACACGGATCGTATATTTTTAGACCTAAAGATAAAAAGGAGCAGTACTCTGCATTACATGATATTTTAAAATAACATTTACCTCTTGACCTTGCCATTTTTACGAATATATTTAAAATGAGTTTCTCCTTCCCTTCAGCTTCATTTTTAATTTGACTCTAAATAGGCGGTTGGTAGAAAACTAAGGTACGAGTAAGAATATAGAAACGAGGCATTTTGTTGAAATACAGAACTATAGAAACATACTTATTAAAATGAAAAAAAAATGCTGCTACATACAAAATAGCCCTTAAAACTGCCTGAATGTGTTACGGAGAGGCTTGTTCACAGTCATAAAAATAGCATTTTTATACAATGCTGAAGTTACAGTAAGAAAAGGAGCAAATATCTTCCCAGCACATTCAGGACATGCCCCCTTCTCAGTCAGCTGGTTTTGCTCAGCAATTATGTGGTAAACACTTTCCTTCGGGATTTTTCTGTTTCTTCCCATCAAGACCAGAGGTCTATTATGTAAAATGTGAACAGTGAACTAGAATCAGAAAAAGGGAAGTAAACGACCTCTCTGTGCCATTAAAAAATAATAATAATAAAGAAAATCATTTAGTTTCAAATTAGAGTCATTCCAATGAATTTTGGCCTAAAACTGTCAACATAACTGATGTTGTAATTCTAGATGCTTCTGACAAGAAGGGAGAAAAAATCCAGGAGCCAGCTCTTTGGTTTTCTGAAGACGCTGGATGTGTTTGAAAACCCTTTACACAAAAATGCCAATATTAGGTTAAAAAAAAAAAAAAACAACACAAAGCAAAAGACCTCATCCATCTTGAGTAAACCGATATTTTAGCAGATATTTATTTCTTTGCATTAGCAAAATATGCCAAATACATTTGTAAAGAGACAAATTGGTGATTTTTTCCACTGAATTCCTGCGCCTTGCTGAAGTATTTTCTGCTCTGTGGACATGGTCTGCTTCATTAGCAAAGCTAAGTAGAGACATGGAAGTGTTTTATGTTATTAACATACCTTAAAAGTCACAAAAGAATCACAAAGTAACTTTAAGAGGGAGTAGATGTTTCTCTTTACATTTTAATTTACATGCAGTCATTGCTATTTTGATTTTTGTCTTGCTGCAGAACCAATTTTGACTGAATAGGTGACTTCTTTTATCTACCCATTCTTCCTAATTCTTTTGAAATAAGTGAAAAATGAACGACTTAGCTGTGAACAATTGGATAGCCCTCCTTTTTTCTTTCTCTTTTCTTTCTTTCTTTTTTTTTTTTTTTAGGACATTTTCGTCACTATATACCACTTTCCCAATTACATTTTAGAAAGATAGAGGGTGTTTGGCAAACCTTGACATTCTCTTTGTATCTCTTAATCAAAGGCATGTTCAAGTGCGCAGTAAGGCTAAAGGGACACAGTTCTCCGGGAAAGGCAGGAAGGAAAATAGCCTTTCCCCAAGCACCCGGGGAAGGCACTTATTACTGCCAGACCTTTCGAATGTTTCTTTGTATCTTGGTCCCTAAGAGGTGTTTCTCCTGAAGGCTGTATCGGGAGCATAAAGGATGCAAGGACCGTCTGTTTACAACCACCATTCTTCTCAAAGGCAAAGGGCCTGCTTTCTTCCAGAGCACTCTGGGCTCTGGGTCTGCATCACACCTGCCAGTCTGTAACACAGTTGGGCTGCGGTGTTTGGACAACTCAGTACAGAAGCCCTTAAGCCACTGCAAATAATTTAAAATTAGCAGGGAGGTGAGGAGAAGAGAGAGAAATGAACTGAGAGAAGCCACCAAAGGGCTCCAGTCTGAGAACCACAGGGGGTTGGGACAATCCCTTGTCACAGTCACTGAAGATTTTGTGGAGAATGTGGGTGCTTGTGTTTGAAGTTGTGTCTGTTGTTCCTCAACGGGGCGGATTCTATTTCCCTCAAATCCTCATTCTTCAAGTAAGAATACGAGCTCCCCTATTATGATCGGGAGGTTTTGATGTATTGTAGTGATTGTGTAGAAATAGGGACATTTTTTTCCAAGGTGGTGCCATGTGGAGTGGAAACCCGCGTACCCAGGACAGTGAAATCATCCGAACGTGTTGGGCATGAGGGGGCGAGCCCCAGGGGACCCAGACCTTCATAGCCACTCAGGAAGTAGCACACATTGTTGGGGATTGGGTTTTAGGATGAAGGCAGTTTTTCTGACAGGAATGCGCCAGCTAACATTTAGCTGACAGAGGAAGTGGTTAACAGGGGAGCAGTTTTCCTGAGAAAACGGGGCCCTCAAAATTGAGCGGAGAGTCTCTGTGGTTCCTGGCAGCCCAGAACCTAAAACAGAAGGGAGTTGAATAGAGAAGCCTGTTTTGGGGAATGGCAGCCAAGCAGCGGTGACTCACTCCGTCATCTGGCGAAGACACTCGGTGTGTCGCTGAGTCTGCTGTGAAAGAGAGACAGAGATGGGATGTAGGAGCAGGTGTGGGTCCGGAGGGAAGGCTTCTGGGTGGGCTTTGTTGTTGAGCACCCCCCCCCCAATAATTCCTAGTGCTCTGCAGGTCGCCCCATTCACCTACACACACCTCCTGTCCTCGTGCTCCCTTCCAGGCCCTTCCAGCCGCCTTCCCGTGGTGGTGGCTCTGCCACCCTTGAAGGGACTGGATTGTGCAACGAGCAATGGAACAGGCCTCTTGGCATGAGGTCACCCATGCCCCTTCCTCGGATCAGGGCAGCTCCTGCTCTCTCTGGGGACAGAGTGGGCTGCTGCTCTGCCTCCTTTCCATGGAGGATGTCAGGGAGACAGGAGCTGGAGAACATTCCTGGGGGCTCCCGGGCCTGAGGACGGTAAAGCTTGTCATCCTGCCGGTCCTCCTGGGACTGTGCTCTGACAGCTGGACCTACTCACGCTGAGATGCGCCAATTCCAGCATTTTCTCCTCTGCTCCAGACAGTGCAACTCTGCTTCGTTGCCTGTCACCTGGCCTGGGGCATTGGGGTCACCTGTGCTTTGGAGCGCATCCCAGAGTTCTTCAAGCCCCCGGCAGCATTAGTACAGCAGGAGCTGGCTGGGGAAGGGGACGTCCTGGGCAGCCCCCTCCCCTTCTCCACTAGTGCCCTTGTCCCAGGCAGTTGGTCTGCTATCTCAGTTGTGGGCTGTGGTGACAAAATGGCAGCAAGCCCCTTTTCAAATCTGTGGACAGCTCAAATATGGAACACTTCAAAAGACACTATGTTCCTTGCCATCTGCAGAGTACCTAAACATACTGACATAAACCTAACCCTGCCTCATCAGAATGGCTGGACTTTAACCAATCTGGCTTCATGGGAATAACCATCTTGTTCCTATTTAATGTCCAGTATAAAGTCTCCAAGACACAGTAATTGGGACATTTAATAAGAATAATGGTATCATAATTATTCTCGCTGGGAATTGTGGTCTTCACCTAGAAATGCAGCTTTACTTTGCAGCTTTTTCTTAATTGCAAGATCTCATTTTTGCTCCAAGGCCCCCCCAAGGGCTATGGAACATTCTATTGTATCTGGCACTTACTTGACTCCTGGGAACTTTTGTCCCCTTCTCTTCATAAAGCATCTCTTAGGGATGAGGGAGCAAACACTTTTGCATTTCATTCTTACCCCGTCATGCCTGTGCCTGTATTACGTATTCAAATATCATTTTTTGTAAAACTAAAAAAATAAGCAAATTAATGGAATTGAGTTCTATTCTTAGAGAATTCTGAATTTCCTTAGGATAAACTTTTAGCTACATTCAAACTTGGAGAGAGACTTCAGCGGTACATTCACATGTAAGCTATCCTCTGACACTCGGACCCATTTATCTTCTGATTAATGAATGCAGAGTCGATCGTTTCCAGGGATAAAATGTCAGAGTTCTTCAGTTTTTGCTCCCAAGTCAGTTGTATTTATTGCATACCTATTTTTTTAATAAAATGTATTTTTAGAACAATTTTAGAAATAGGGAAAAATTGGGGCTCCTGGATGGCTCAGTCAGTTAAGCATCCGACTCTTGGTGCCTGCTCAGGTCATCTCAGGGTTGTGAGGTCGAACTCTGCATTGGGCTCCACGCCCAGCATGGAGCCTGCTTAAGATTGTCTCTCTTTCTCCCTCTCCCCCTCCCTATGTCCCACTCTCCCTTAAAAAAAAAAAAAAAAAAGGAAAGGAAAAATAGTGAACGTAGTACAAGAAGTCTCCATTTAACCACCATGTAACCCACCCTCTGTTTCTCTGTCACTAACATCTAATGTTAGTATGTTACATTTGTTATGAACCAATGTCAGTATGCTTTGATTAACCTAAGTCCGTATTTTATTCAGATTCCCTTCATTTTCACTTAATGTACTTTTCTTTTCCAGCATCCCATCCAGGCTACCATATTCTCTTCAGTAGTCATTTCTCCTCAGCCTACTCTTGGCTGTAAGTTTCTTAGCCTTTCCTCACTTTTGGTGACATTGACAATTTGGGGAGATACTGGTTAACTACTTGGTAGAATGGCTTTACATTGGGATGTATCTGATGTTTTTCTTATGATTAGATGAGGGCTATGTGTTTTGGGGAGGAAGAGCACAGAGATAGGGTGCCATTTTCATCACATCAGATCAAGGGTACCTGGTCTAAATTACTTGTCGTTGTTGATGTTGGTGTTGGTCGTTGTTGATGTTGGTTGGTGGCTAAAAAAGTGTTTGACAGATTTCATCACTTAAAGTTACTCCACTCTGGCAGTCCCTTTCCATTGTCTACTTTTGGAAGGCAGTCACTGTGCATTCTCTTGATGGGTCACAGGAAATACAAGACCAGCCAGGGGAATCATGAGTCCCAGAAACTAAGGAAGTGTTCAAAAAACAGAAGGCTGGAGTTACGTCAGTGGGATACAGGAGCCAACTTGAAAGACGTTGCAGGGTCTTTCCGGGGTGGCTCAATCAGTTAAGCAGCCGACTCTTGGTTTTGGCTCAAATCATGATCTCAGAGTCCTGGGATCAAGCCCAACACCAGGCTCTGAGCTCCACAGGGAGTCTGCTTGAGATTCTCTCTCTCCCTCTCCCCCTCTCCTGCTTGAACTCTCTCTCTCTTTCTTTGTCTAAAATAAATAAATCCTTCAAAAAACTTTCCAAAGGCCAAAACTGAATTAATGTTAGCAACAAAATAAATAGCATTGTATTGGATTATAAACCCAAAGTACAAAATAAATATACATGTGTCATATTAATATGCATAAAGAATGCACAAGAGAAAACTTCCATACTGAAATATCCAAGTAATATATGCAGATAATGCCCCTCCTGGAAGTTGGGACTGGTCCTCCTCACGTCCAAGCCCCCCCAATGTGGGCTGGATTCTGTGATTTGCTTCCAAAGAATAGATTAGGGAAGGGTTAAAAGAATAACTTAAGAGTGGAGAAATGGGGCATACCCTGCCGAGTGATGAAGTCCGACATCCCTCATGATGTCACATCAACTTCCTGTTCCCCCTGACATGAGGTGATGAAGGAAGGGCACTTCACCTCTCCGGTAGCCTTCCCCAAAGCCTGTGACCCCCGGCAAATCATGAGAAGACATCAGACTGTCCCAGACTGCGGGACGTTCTACAGGATGCCCAGAAATACTCCCTAAGACCGTGAAGGTCATTAAAAGAGAGAGAGAGAAGGGGAAAGAAGCTGTTGTAGATCATAGGAAGCTGGAGAGACAGGATAACCAAATCCAATGTGATATATCCTGTATTGAATCTTGGAACAGGAATTGGGCTTTCATGGAAAAATTCATGGAATCCGAATGAAATCAGAACTGTAGTTAACAGTAATGTTCCTACATTAGTTTCTTAGATTTGACAAATGTCCCATGGTTCTGTAAGATGTTAAGAATAATGGGAGAAAAAAAAATAATGGCAGAAGCTAAGTCTGAATGTCTCTGCAGCTCTTCTGTGCATCTCATAGTTTTCTAGCAGAGGAAGTTTATGTTAAAAAAAAAACGCTAGTGTTTCTAAATTTAAAATAAAATAAATCATCTCTTGAGGATGTATTTTCAGCATAGCATTGTCACACAAATATATGAGCTAACTGGAATGGCTCCTTACATTTCTAGTAATGACTAGCGTAAGTCACAGGTAGCAGAAATATTTCTGACCTTCAAATCTAAGGAAATCATAAAAAGATTCAAGATTCCATTATCTTTACATGAACCAGGTAATCAACCAGAATTTCTTTTATTTAGAGCAGATGATCTTCCATATCTCTTCCCTGAAATTCTTCACTTTGCAAGCAAGTCTGTTCTTGCATTTAATTGGGGGGAAATGCCTCAGATGTACTGGACCCATTCATCATTGGTGGTTCTCCCACCAATATAAAAAGATACTTTTACTGTGATGAGTGGCTGACTCTGAAGACCTTGCAACTGGAAATACAGTCCCCAAAACTACAGAGGATGTTGCCATTTTGGAATAACCCAGAAAGAGTATACAAGGAGTATGAGGGTCACATAATGTCCAGTGTCCCACCGTTTGCTGGTAGACCTATTATAACATATTAATATCAATTGAGTAATATTTAGAAATAAGTATTACATCTTGTTAGATGCACAGAAGCTACAAGAAAGTATACTGAGCTACATAAAGGTGTGATTTCTATTAAAAGAATGCCAATTTGTCTTTTTAGTATCTGTAAGTAATACAGTTCTTCTACAACGTAGTTCTGACAAGTAATGGAGAGAATATGGAATTTTGATCTTACCTATACTATTAGAACTTGTGATGAAATTTAATGAGCGTATGAATTTCTTACATTTCATAAAAATAGTATTTTATTTTAGAAAACAAGAATTTTTCTTTTTTTCTTTCTCATATCTATATTCTAGTATCTAGCATATATTTGATCTAATTAATGGGAGCCTAAACTCAAAAGGAAAGCAGTCGGAGTGTTGTTTCAAGAGCCCTCTGTCACAAAGATCAAACCTTGTACTTAATTACTTAACGTAGTCTGCTCATTATTACAGAAACTACTTGGTTTCGAACAGTATGAATTTTACTTTCTCTTTTTTGCCACTTAAAGTAAGGGGGATATAGAGGAGAATGTAGCGATGCATACTCATTTTTTCCCCTTCTTAAATGAACTCCTTTCAGTTAAAAGAAAGAATGAGAAGAAAACACTGTTTGGGATAAGTTTGGGGATTAAGAAAACAACATTGCTCTGCCCTCTTGCATATAATCAATTTTTCTACTAAAGGGTAAATTTGACATTCTTCCAACTACCACTAAAACTGTCAGAAAATCCTTAAAAATAGCATTTAAAAAAATCAATAGCGCCCCTTCACATCTTTTAAATTGGTCAATTTTGATTGCCTAGTTCCCTGAAACACTTTGGAATCCACTTGAGTATAGATGGCCTAAGCCAGTCATTATGAAAGCCATTAAAGAGAGACAGCAAATTTAGACAGCAAGATGTTGTAGAAACATATTAAAATGTGTGCCCAGATGCTGCTTAGGAGTGATACCATGATTTCTTAAATATATCCATCTCCTGGATCGGTACCAATCATTATAATTGATACATGCATTTTTGGTTGGTTGTAAAATGTGATCTGAATTTGCGAGCACAGGTTTCTTTTATAGGGAGGGGTGAGTCTCAGCAAGAAATAAAACGAAACATGACTTCCAGCCAGAGGTGGGACTTAAATGTAGGTCTCCCCTGAGGTCAGGAGCTCTGAGAAGGTCCTAATAAGGACCGTCATCCTTATCCTTCCCTCCACATCCTTAGGGCAACAGAAAGGTCATACTGCACCAAGGGACTGGCGGATGGTAACTGTCCACGGTCTGCAGTGGCCTCCATTTTCATGAATGAGAACTACTGTGTCTGCAGTGCAAGGAATAATAAATACAGGTGAAAGGAATGATGGCCAAGAAGTGGTGGCCGAAGGATGTGGATTATTAAAAATAGAATTTTAATTTTGGAATTGTTTGATATACACATCAGTTGATTTTTTTTTAATAAAGCTGCATTACTTTTAAAATGACCTGTGTGCCTCTTGTAAATTTAAGATCTAATACAATCCTCAGAAAGTAGGAAAAGCTGCTCCTGAGGCCAACTGTGGTTCAGTCACGAACGTGACTGTGCCTCATGCTATGGGCGACCCAGCATTGGCCGTTAATGGAGCAGATCGATGTTACAGGCTTGAGTTTTGTCCCTGCCCAATTTCTGTGTTGAAGTCCTGACCCCCAGTATTTCAGAACGTGAGAGTGTTTGGAGATAAGGTCTTTAAAGAGGTGGGTAAGTTAAAGTGAGGTCACGAGGGGAGACCCTCGCCCATTATGACTTGTGTCCCTAGGAGAAGAGGAGAAGAAGCCACAGACACGTGTGGAGAGTAGGACAAGCGAGGACGTCGGGAAAAGGCTGTGCTCGGGCTCTTCAAGCCAAAGAGAGAAGCCTCAAAAGGAACCCACCATGCTGACACCTTATTCTTAGGCCTCTAACTTCCAGAACCCTGAAAAAACATTTTTTCTGTTGGTTAAGCCACCCAATCTGTGGTGCTTTGATATGGGAGCTCTAGTGAACTGACCCATATTTGTTTGTTTGTGTGCTTATCAGTTTGTTGAATAAGCCAGTTTGCCGTGGGGTTTCAGTCACTTACCACCCACTAAGTGCTGAAAAATTAACCTTACCTACTTCATTCTTCCTCACTGGCTTAAGCTCTTGGTTTTCTTCAAGTGTGGTGGACCCTTGTGGGCCTTCCGTGTTGAATGAAATAGCCTAACAGAAAGCTCTGTGTGCTTGGGCTTTCCAGAGCTGCTTTTTAGGTGGATCCAGAGCAGAGCAGTGTCCAGGCTGAGTGCCTGCTGCCGGAGTGGGGAGGCTTCCCGCAGAGGGGGACAACCACCCCCACATCCCAGCTCTCTTCAGACAGTGTGTGCTAGCACTTGGTGAAAACTTCGGTAGTGCTTGGCCTGACCATCTCCCTTTTCAGTGCATGAAGTTGGAGAAGCTGTGGTGGGACCCGAAGGATTACCTTTTTAATAATGTTTCAGTTATTCCCTGTTGTTTTAGCTCCACCTCTTGTTCCTGTCTGCATCTCCCCCCACCACCAGCGCCCCACTCGTGCCCAAGGCAAAATACCTGCTAGCTCCACTTCTGGGTATTTCTGGAACTCTACTCGGTAGGGCAGGCTGATTCTCTCTTCTACTTCTACTTTTGTATTCTTTAAGATTTTGTATATTTATTTGACAGAGAGAGAGAGACAGTGAAAGAGGGAACACAGCAGGGGGAGTGGGAGAGAGAGAACCAGTTTTCCCGCTGAGGAGGGAGCCCGGTAGGGGGGCTCATCCCAGGACCCTGGGATCATGACCTGAGCTGAAGGCAGAGGCTTAACCCACTGAGTCACCCAGGTGCCCCCTCTTTTTTTTAATATAGCAACATAATAAATGCTGTTTATGACTTCTTTAAAGTTACATAGTATTCCATATTAATACCCTGTGAGCTGCAAGAATTAAGTCAAGTATATTTTCCATATGATGGAAGATTATGCAGCCTTAAAATATCATTTCTCAAGATTACTTAGTAACATGAGGAAATGTTTGTGAATTATGTGAAACAAAAAAGCATAATGTTCACTTGTACAGAATGTCAAGACGTGCGTAGAAGAAATCTCAAAAAGAAGTACATGAGAGCGTGAAACATCACTCTATCACAAGTGGTGAAGATATGTGCAGATTTCCTCCCCTTCTTTTTATGTAGTTGAAAGATTCTACAATGGAAAAGTATAATCCTTGTAGCAGAAATACACTTATAATTTGTATTTCTAAGAATAAAGAAAAAATGTGCCACTATTTAAAATCTCTTCTCTAGGGATGACTCACTCTCCCAGCTGTTACTCGTGTGCCATGGGAGGCAAATGTCAAGAGGCATGTTTTATAGCGGGGCCAAGGAGGAAGTATTAATACTAGAAGTTCCTATCAGAGGGACCCTCTGCCCCACATGAGAGGGCCAGTCCCAGTCAGCCACTGATGAATTCTTTGACAGTGTTCATCAACTGAGACCTCTTTTGTCACCGTATCTAGTTCCCTCCTCTACTCTGAAACCAGAAGAGCCATCGAGGCTCTTTCCTCCTGGCGAGGAAACAGTGGAAGAGCAGGGGATAGGCACGGAGTGGGAATGCAAACAAGAGGCTGGTCGTGGTCTCCATTCTCCAGGTGTTCAGCCTGTAGTAGACTGGAACTCAGCGGTGGGCAGAAGCTCCCACCTTGGGCAGAGTTTCAATTTGTACTCTTACCTAGGACTAGACATTTAAATTGCTCAAATAACTGCTTATAATTTGACTTATGAAGGATTTTTATTATCTTAGGAATGACTGGAAAAAATGAGACCTGTCAACTGAATGGTACAAACAGGGAGTTAAAAGCACAGCATGGATTGGAAAGGACTAGGACCAAATCTTCACTGACTTTTAAAGCTATGTCAAGAATGTTTTCCTTTTATGTGATACGGTGAGCACTGGGCATGATATAGGACTGATGAATCACTGAACTCTACCTCTGAAACTAATAAGACCGTATATGCTAATTAACTAAATTTAAATAAATTTTTATTTAAATAGAAACCGCCAGGGGAAAAAAATGTTTTCCTTTTAGCGGATGTGTTAGGATGACAGCTTGTGGGTAGATTTGCTTGTAATTTTGCTTCTTGAAAGAAACTTTCAGATAGTTTCATGAGGTCTGTGATGTAATAATTCTGTAAGTTAAGTGCATCATTTTTTTCTTGTAATGTTTTATTCATGTGATAATCTGATGGTGCTTATGCACATGTGCAAACTATCAGGAAAAAAATATCGACTCATAGCCTAAAAACCAAAGAGAAACATAATTTCAAGTATTCCTATCAAGTTGAAACTTCTGGGATGACTTTTTGTTTGCACTTAGATGATATGTGTGCCATTTATCTGACATGTTAAATTGATTCTGATTAATTTTCACTCAGAATGTAGATGAGGGCATCCATTCCAGTGGCCTGTCCTTTGCTTCCTGTCTTTCTTTTCTCAAGATTTTATTCTCCTGCAGTTAAATTATATGGATGAGAAGCAATGCTGTGCCTTGAGCCCACCTCAAAGATGTGGCTTTTTGAAACTCCATTTTATGGATGTATACTTACATGCCAATGAAATGTACTCATTTTAAACTTACAGTTCAATGAGTTTTGACAAATACAGACACCCATGCAACCATCACCTCCTCTAAGACAGAATATTTTTTATCATCCCCTACAGTTCACCTGGCCCATTTGCAGGTACCCCTACCCTGAAACCTCAGGACTAAGCAAAAACTGATTTGCTTTCTGTCACTATAAGTTAGTTGTGACTTTCCTAGAATATCAAAGAAACTGAATTCTATTTTCTGTGTGTCAAGCCTTTTTTGTTCAGCATGATGTCTTCAAGCATCGTTTGTATTCTGATGTACATCAGTCGTTCATTTCCCTCTGTTGAT
The DNA here is from genome assembly GCF_011764305.1 of Mustela putorius furo. Taxonomy (NCBI): domain Eukaryota; kingdom Metazoa; phylum Chordata; class Mammalia; order Carnivora; family Mustelidae; genus Mustela; species Mustela putorius. Next base: position 33,968,991 of record NW_025421304.1, on the reverse strand, counting down.
GAGCGGTAATTCTATTTCCTCCCTTACTTCCTGCGGTCAGCAGTGATCTGCGCCTAGAACACCTGAAAGAGTGAGACAGGGGCAAGGGGCATTTTATTCCCAAGCAGGTCATTTCTATTTTGCATAACCCTGAGCGCGTTCTACGGAAGCCGCTCTTCTCAGTTGGCTAGGTGCGGGTGTGGTGATGGAATGTTACTTTGTAAGCCCGAGGAAGGCTTACAGAAGAGACACAGGAAGTCATGTGATGTCAGGAACCTTGCCAGCATAAAGATGCAGAAAATGATATGAAGCATAATTAACTCCTCGTGAACCTTAACAGCAGCCTTGGGAGCCTGATCCAGGAAGCCACCACTGTCACATTCTGTGATTTCCCCTTTCCTTCCTCCTTTGTGGGAAGGTAGTATGTCCCACATTCATTGCTGTGCAAAATGATTATTCTCTCACATGCAAAGCGCTGTCTTTGCTAGCAGGAAATGAGCAGCAAGAGTAGAAAGATTCTTTGGGAGACATTATTTTTATTCCTAAGCAAGTATATGCTTATTATTATGTAAGGTAGAAATTAATAATAAATGGAGAAATCATAGGGGATCGATGTCTGTAATCTAGAAGCACACCTTTTTCAAATAGCTCTAGTTTTCCTTAAATATTATTATCCCTTGGGGCACCTGGGTGGCTCAGTGGGTTAAAGCCTCTGCCTTTGGCTTGGGTCGTGGTCCCAGGGTCCTGGGATTGAGTCCCGCATCGGGCTCTCTGCTCAGTGGGGGAGCCTGCTCCCTACCCCCCATCTGCCTCTCTGCCTCCTTGTGATCTGTTTGTGAAATAAATAAATACAATCTCTTTAAAAAATACTATTATCCTAGTTGCAGGGCATCGTTTGCTCTTTTGTGCTCCGTATGCTGTCACAGTTACGATAAGAGAGACCAAATGCTGCATGTTTGCCCACGGGGGCCCTGTTCATGAATGATGCTTTATGCCGTGAGGTCGTGGTTAATGGCAGTCTCAGCCTGTTGATAACTGGTGATGTGGCCGGACTGGCCCCTGTGGTTCTTACTGTGATCTCAAGATGCCTTCAGCAGTAACCACCAGGAAACCTGGAAAAGGTTTTTAAAAGGTTTATTACTTACAAGTCCTGGAAATTCCACGGTGTACATAGGGCTGCAGAGCAAGGTCGGAGCAGGAGGTGGGGAGAAGCACACAGTCCTGATGTCCTGCTTTTCTTGGGGCTGAGGGTGGGGGCTTCACAACCCTAATCCCAGCAAAGATTCACTGGGACCCATGGAAAGCAAAAATCTGAGAGCCAGGGCCAACTTTTCTACTTACGTGCCTTGGGAGGGTCCTGCTGTCACCCTCCAGTGGCCCTGCAAACCCTGTCGTGCAGCAGGCTAGGGGTCCTGCTGGCCCGTCCTCTTCTGCAGGTCATGGACATGGCGGGTGTCCAGAAGGTGCTGTCCGCATGGTGACCTCATGAGCCGCCGTCCCAGCTGTGCCTGCGGACTCGCACGGAGGGAGCTGGTGTCCTGCCTGATGGGCTTCCTCCTCTCTGCCTCCTCAGGAAAACCTGCCTTCCTTCCAGGAAGGAAATCTTTCCTTGGTAGTCATTTTTCCCAGGAACCTTATCACACAAGGTACAGGCATTATGGTGGTTTGTTTTACGTGACTGGGCTAGGTGATACCCACATAGCTGGTAAAACATCATTCCTGGGTTTGTCTGTGAATGTGTTTCTGGAAGAGATCAGCATTCAGAACTGTAGACAGAATAAAGATTATCATCACCAACGTGGATGGTCACCCAGCCCATTGAGGGACCAAGTAAAACAAAATGGTGGAGGGAAGACAGACTTGCTTTCCGCACCTAAGCTGGGATATCCCTCTTCTCTTGCCCTTGGACATCAGTGCTGCCTGTTTCCAGATCTGCAGACTTGGACTGGGACTACTGGCTCCACTGGTGTTCACACGTTTGGGTTGGACCATACACCATTGGCTTTCTTGGGTTTCTAGTTTGCAGATGGCAGATTACGGGACTTCTCAATCTTCATAATCACGTGTGTAGATACCTTACAATATATATTGTCCTGTATGTCTATATCCTCTTGGTTTGATTTCTCTGGAGAACCATGAATAATACAGATTTCAGTACCAAAAGTAGTTCTTAGAGGAAGGGAAATTTAAGGATGAGTTTTCGGAATTGGTCCTGGGCCTTCTGGAATTGGCTCTCTAGTCTGATTGGATTTAAAAATGCTAATGATTATTTCTAGCAATGAAGAGAACAGTGGTAAACCCATGGTGTGAACCTTTTATAGCAATAGGCAAAAGACGTTACACTCCTAATCAAGGCATTAAGTGACTCTGTATATAATACTTTCAATCATTTTTGGAAAACAGTCGAGTGTAAAGGACAGCGGTTAGTTGCTCCTAATGTGCTTAGGCAAAGTGGTGAAAAAACCATGAGCTCGGAAACTGGATTTCTCTTCCGGTCAACACCGTGTAAAGGACCTGAGAGCTTCTGTGTGTGACCTGAAGGAGGCGCTGTACACACAGGGCTGAGATTGCTGAAAATCAAACACAGGCCCCCATCGTGCAGCTGGCTGAGTTACAGCGCAAGTTGAACTCCCAGCCTCACAGGATGTCTTCTGTTAAAGTGAGAGCAATGACTAGGAAAGAAAGAGAGCCTTTAAGTTGGAGTGGGGACATATTGGGTGATCCTGATGAAGCTGGGGACAGTGAGCCTCTGAGTTCTAATGAGTCTTCCGTGCCAGCAGAAGGGGGCCTCTCCGCGCTCACTGGTACCCCATCTCTGGGATGGGGATAGGGAAGGTTAAAATGGGACAAAGCTGACTGTTCTTATTGAGATTCAACGAGTTTTCTCAAATAAATGTTCCTGTATTAATCCCTTTGGTAGGTTTCCAAAATTTCCAAAATCTTGATTTTTGTCAGTCATGCCAATATTCTCATTCTTTTACGGAGAAGAGGGGGAGAGGAGTCAAGATGGCGGAGAAGTAGCAAGCTGAGACTGCTTCAGCTAGCCGGAGATCAGCTAGATAGCTTATCTTTTACGGAGAAGAGAATTTTTGAACGTTCTTACCCTGCTCTTCCTGCGGATGTCACCTAGGGTCATATAGTGATGCTATTAAAAACATGACTGCAGCCCCTTTTTCTTTGCTTTTCTAACAGTTATGTGTTGTCGAACCAGAGGTTACAACTGTCCATAGTATTCACTTTGCTAAAAAGTGACAGATGGTTTTGTTTGTGAAAAAAGGCAAAAAGAAAAAAATTCATAGTGTTTCCCTTTTAACAGCAGCATACAGTAACCCCCAGCTGTTCAATATTTGTCACATTACACGAAGAATCTACAACCATCGAGTAGGATTTATATTCCGTACTTTTAAGGGGACATACCTCAATTTGTACAGGGTTTCTCTCTTTTTAAATAATTACTTATAAAATGCTTTTGATAAGTAAATCTAACTGATCTTTTCTCACTTTAATTTTTCCCTCAAGAGCTAGTGTAAAAAGCAGTCTGATCCTGCAATTAATTCCATGATTTTCGTGACATTCCTGTTCTTTCAAGAAGGCCTTTTGTCACCATGACCTCTAATGGGGAAATTTCTGTCTCTGAAAACTGAATGACTGCAATTAATCTTTTAGCATCTCAAGATAATTCTGAATGTTCCCTCTCAGCTTTACCTCAAAACATTGGCCCAATCTGTACCTGTGTATTTATTTCTGTGCACACCATGTAAACTTAGCCTTTTTGTAGTCTGTGGAATTTTCATGACTTTTGAGTGTTCTCATCATATGCATCTGGTCTTAGAACCCGACTGATGGAAATTACTCCGGTCTCTTTGAAAAGACTTTACTTATAAACAAAATACTTGAAACTGGTCATGAAATAGGCTATTCAGAATCTTCTAATAGGGTGACTTTCCAAGAACATTTTTCACAAAATATCTGAGAAATATCTCTTTTATCTCTTGTATATTCTCTTTGATGGTCTATAAATATTACTAGCAACATGAATTGGTAGGGGGAAATCTGTTTTTCATGTAATAGTGTCAAGTGAAACTTCTCTTTCTCTATGGTTTACCCTGATGGTCCTTTTTGAATTTTCAATGATTAATAATGTTGAAAAATATCAATATTCGTCTGAAAGTGAAGAAAACCTCAAAATGTCTATAGCCTCTTCAGAGTCCCTTGATAGGAGGGTAAGAGTGAGAGGAGAAATTGAACTGGATGGAGAAGCCAGTCTTCAGCCATTGTGATTAGAATGTCTTTTATGAATTTTATGGAAACATATGATTATCTCAGATCATTCCCAGCATTTTAAAATTGCGTTTACACTCGAGGCATCCAAAATCTCAGGTATTGGTGAATCTCAACCCTAGTCTTATCTTCTTACTCTTAATATATAAAAATTCCCATGGCTCCCTTAAATTATAACAAATAGCCTTCATTTATTGACTACAAGTGTCTAGCCAAAAATATACCTCAACACTCCCACTGTCACTGAGTCCTTCCTCCAGGTGGGCTGAGAGAAAGGGCAGTCTGTCACATGGGAGAGGGAGAGTGGCAGCTTCTTTCTGTGACACACACCCTCACACACGCCCCCCTCCCAGACCCTCACGCTCATTCGCTCACACTGAGAAGCCACCACGTCTAATGGCGCCCTCTCGGATGGAATTGAGGGAGGAGAGAAATGGGTGGTAGAAAAGTTCTTCTTTACCTGGACCTGTTGTACATTGGCTTTACCCTCTCTGCACCTGGAACATCTTCAAAGCAGGTGCTCTGTCTCGCGTGGGTGTTTTCATCACTTCTTCAGAGCCCTCTGACCGTCAGCCTGCCGGTTGCCCCAAATTGCAGTCTGGGTGATGTCTTCTGTGATACGACTGCCTCTCCTCTCTCAACCCCTAATTTTCAGAACCTTCAAAGGAGGCAGATTCTCTGTTGGAGTTCTGTCTTCTTCCCAGGTGGTTTACTTTTTCAGGTGTCCAAACAGGGCCGGGCTGACTCTTAGTGTCTCACAGATCTCATCTGGTTCATGAAAAACATCAACTGCCCTAGGTCCCTGCTCAGCGTAAGTCCAGAGCAGTCCCTGTGTGCTTACCTTTGTGATGGTTTTTCTGCTTTATTTATAACTTTTTTTAATTAAACTTTTTATTTTATTATTTAAAAAAAAAAAGAAAGTTTGTTCTGTAGACCTGTAAGCTTCAATGGCAAGAGTCAGTTTCCATTTTACCATGTTGACCCCTTCCAGGAAGCAAGAAGCAAACTTTTCATCAGGCTCCACCGGAACCTGGCCTACCTTCTCTCAAGATAAAGGAGGGAGATGTTGTTCCTCACAATCCCCTACACACACACACACACACACACACACACACACTTAAACTTACACCAACTCAGCTGTCCTCTTGTATGTTGGGGGCGGGTAGAATGAATGGCGCAGAGTTCACTGAAGAAACCACCTTCATAAAACTCCTCTCTCTATAACTAAAAATCCTAGCCATTTTCTACCCTCCAGCTAAGTGAGTATCAGTTCCTAGCATTTCCTTTTGATACCTACGTCGTGAACGACCCCTGACACACATCAGCACATGGTGTCTTTTTTATATCTGTGTACCTCACCCAAAATGTACAGCACCCAACATTTGCTTTTTCAGGAGGCTGTAGTCAGAAAATCTACTAAATTACATTGATTTGGGTTGGAAGAGATTCGCACAAAGGTAGCCCTGGCTGATCCAGACTTGCATTCGTCACTGAATTTGAAAATACAGTTATGAGGGGGGGGGGTCATTAAACCAACCTTTCAATTAAACAAAGACTATCGTCCTAGACTAGCTCCTTATACACAGAAGTAGAAAATGAAAAGTCCTTTTCCTTTTTTTTTTTTTCCACAGTTTGATCAAAATAATCTCAGGAGCTTGCTGGCTGTGGCGGCACTTATACAAAAATTGGAAATACAGAGAGTTTGGGCATGGTCCTTGCACAAGGGGGATGCACACATTCATAAAGAATAATTTCAGGAGCTAGATCAGGTCTGAATTTTTACTTATTTTCAGATGGGAAGATTCTGTATCTTATTTTCCACAGATCCCTTCAGAGACTGGCCTTTCTTCTGGTGCTCTGTTTCAGCTAGAAGATGGCTAACTGCCGGGGGAAGATGCAGAGTGAGACTGGCACTCAGTGATCCGAAGGCTCTGCTCACCCTTGTCCATCCGTTTTCTCCAGAGTACCTTCGTGCTTGGTAGAAAAGGCAGACCTGATTAGTATAAGTCACAAGTAACACAACAAAATCATCATTTCCAGACTTCGGTGAGTCTTTAAAAGATCACATTAAAAAGCTAGTGTTCTCTGCAGGAACTTAAGGCAAAAAAGACTTGATTATTTATTTAGTGTTTTCCTCTCGATCTAAGCTAATTTATCTATTGTCACCAACAGTCCTGACATATCGGTGAGGTAAGTACAGTAATTCAAATGTGTAAGCTGGGTTTGATACAGTAAAACAATTTTGTAATCCAGAAATGTCTAAAAAAAACCTATCTCCTGGCTAAGACTTTCAGGAATCACAATGGTCCTTTTATTCCCTAATAAAATAACCCAATATTTAGACGTGTCCCCTGCCTTCTTGCCAGTCAGGTACAAGCTCCAATAATATGTTCTTTTCCAGATATAGGGAGAAATTCTGTGTGGTAATGGCAAAAAGAGCAAACATCTTTTTTTTCTTTTTCTCTCTTTTTTTTTTTTAAGAACAAACATCTTCAGTGGGGAAGTTTATATTCAGATTTGGAACGAGCTAGCAAATACTTGCATAGAAGATTCAAGAGGGTCTTGGGTACCTTCATATTCATTGTCGTGCTGTTTATGATAGCAGGCATTCGACAGCCTAAACGTCTAGCAGAAAGAGAGGTTAATTAAATTGCTGTACAACCACGGCAGTGGCGGATTTTGCACATCAAGTTTTTCAAGGACACTCAAAACTATAGGAACATATCTCGTTGTTTACATGCTGTGCAAGGATTAAGTCAAGCATATTTTCCATATGATGGAAAATTATGCAGCCTTAAATATCATTTCTCAAGATTACTTAACATGGGGAGATGTTTGTGACATTATGCGAAACAAAAAAGCATAATGTTCACTTGCACAGAATGTCAAGACGTGCGTAGAAGAAATCTCGGAAAGAATACGTGAGAGCATGAAACACTGCTCTACCATGAGTGGCGAGGACATGCGCAGATGTCCTCCGCTCCTTTTTATGTGGCTGAAAGAGTCTACAATAGAAAAGTATACTCCTGGTAATAGAAATGCGCTTATAACTTGTATTTCTACGAATAAAGGCAAGCCCTGTAGAGACGTCAGTAACAGGAGGATTGGGGAGGGCTCCTTGGCTTTGGCATTTGGAAGGTAACTGAAGAACTTAGCCAGACCATTTTCTGCAGAGTTGTTGGGGGTAGAAGTCCGGTTGCTGCAGATTAAAAATTTTAAATGGGAAGCTAAATGTGTTCCTGAATGGAAGCCCTATTGCCAAGGGCTTTGAAAGGAGGCGGGAAGATAAAGGAGAAGCTCAAGAGGGACATTCGATGAGGAAAGGACCGTATCTGTGTGTTTAATGAGGAGATACTGGAGGATATCCGTAGAGAAGCAGACGTTTTGAATATAGGTTAAAAGCCTCAATTTTCTCCATGAAGGAAGAGAAATTATCAGCAGAGAAAAGTGGCTGGTGGCAGGTTTTGGGAGGAGGTTAATAAAGAATTAAAAACGGTTGCTGAGATGACCAAGGCAGGGAGCTGACCAGTGGGCGTGAAAATATTGCGGAGCGGCGCTGGAGTCCAGCGGCCACTGTGTTTCTGGAAAGCGTGATGACACCAATCTGCTCCAGGGTGCGATTTAATCTAACAGCCCGCGGGAGGCTGGGGGGCGGGGCGGCAGAGGTGAATAATGGGACGGATTGAGAAGGGAGAGATGATGCGTGCAGGGAGCAGACAGGGACCAGAAGTAGAAGTCCTGAGCCATTTCGGTGACGTGGCAGCCAAAGGAGTTGGGGTGGGAATTAGGAGTTGTAAAGCGGTCGAGGGGCAGCACTGGACCCCATCGGGAAGCAGACGGTGTCCTCGGGAACCGTCGGGTGAACTCGGGTCACTGTACAGTCTCGAGTCTCTTTGTTGCTGGTGGGTCTGGTCGGTCATCCTTTCTTTGGCAGGTTTTGCTGTCAACATGACCTAACTGGGGAACATTTTTGAGGCTTACTTTCTTGTTATTTCTTTGTCTTCAATTTCAAATTTTTTGAATAGTCGAGCCCCAGCTAATAGCAGGTGTCCTGGAGAAATGAGCGCTCCTTGACTACTGAGAACAGAGCTGCTCGTGGGAGCTGGTGAGTGTCCCCTGTGGTCTTTGCCCATAAAGGAGGCTTCTAGAAAGAGACAGCCCCAAGGCTCTGCATCTTGCTGGGTCCCAGGACCCTCAACTTTGCTTGCTTGAGCATCATCTCTGACAATCAGAGTTTGTGTCAACCGTGAGTTTAATTATATGTAAAGACTGAAAGGTGCTATTTTTCTCTCTCATTGGACGAAATAAGTTAGGAGAGTATCTTTGTTTTTAGTTATAATTTATGTGTATATAATATAATTTAATTATAATACATAGTTTCTCATTAGTGTGATTAAAAAAAATTCACACGAATTGTCATCTCTTACGTCCCAATTACATTAGACATCAGATGTGATTTTTCTTCTATATCATCAAGAAAATCATTTTTAATCATTGCTGCCATGGCATCTCTGAGACTGTCTCATTCTTTCTGATCACATGATCAAAGGGATATAGGAGATTCATGGTAAGCTACTATATCTATAGAACATGTCCAGATAGACCGTGGGATAGGTTATGGCCTCAAAGTATGGGAAGGACTACTTGATTAATACGGATTATTTCTTCCACATCTACTTATGGGGCTCCTTTCCACGTATCCTGTGATATAACTAGTAATAGACTCTGTGGATTGGAAAATTAGCCGTGTTCTGCGAGTAAAAATTTTTAAAGATTTTATTTATTTGAGAGAAGGAGCAAGCAGACTCAAGGGAGAGGGGGAGGGAGAGAGAACCTGAGGCAGACTCCACACTGAGCACAGAGCCCAAAGGGGGACAGATCTCATAGCCCTGAGATCATGACCTGAACCCAAACCAAGAGTCCGTCACTTAAATGACCGCACCACCGAGGCACCCATCCTGTGAATAAATTTAATAAATGTTTCATAATCAAGCGGAGAGAAAAGGAAAATGCCATGCACACTTTAATGTACTCAAATCCATATTCATGCTAAATTTCCACAAATAGCTAGAATGTGTCTTAGAAAATACCCCTAAAAGTAAGTACTTATTAAGACCATTTTTTTAAAGGTTGTATTTATTTATTTGAGAGAGAGAGTGAGTGAGAAAGAGATCATGAGCAGGGAGACGGGCAGAGGGAGAAGCAGACTCCCGCTGAGCAGGGAGCCCAATGTGGGACTCGATCCCAGGTCTCTGGGGTCATGATCTGAGCCGAAGGCAGACCCTTAACCAACTGAGCCACCCAGGTGCCACGAAGACAGTTTAATAATGATGATAACATATAAACTGTACCTGGCACTGTTAGAAGTGCTTTATATGTATTGTCTCATTTGATCTTTTGCTTAAACCCATCAGATAAATAGTACTATAGTCACTATTTTAGAGGAAAATTGATGTCCGCCACCATGCTAGAGATCATACACCCACCAGCAACCGCCCATCCCTACCCTGTGCAGGTGTTCTATGCCGCTCTCTGTATCACTCACAATAAGGTAAAGTTAATAAATTTCAGGGTTTCTCAGAATTATCAGGGCTTTTTTCCACTTACCTGGTGGGATTCATTATTTTTGCTCTCCATTGTGGTGGTAATACTCCAAGCTTCTTTTCTATCGAGGGGTATACTCTTTCAAAAACCAAATTGATACAGACAGTAAAATCTAATGACCGTGTGTCAGTGCCATTCATTGAATGGTAAAGTTAACCTGATGCATCTCTCCGTACAGAACAAGAACCTATACCAAAATCTGTTAATGCTAAATATTAAAAATTTAGCCATTCATACATTCCAACATTAACCGTAAAATGGGACGGTGTTCTGTTTGATTCTGATTTTTCCTATTTAGGTCCATCTTACCTTTAAAGGTTCATTGAATTTTAAGGTACATCAATATAATGAAATGCACACATCATTTTCCATGCACCATTGAACATAGCAGTTGGAGTTTTTTAAATGCATTTGCAAGGAGAAACTTAAAGAAATTTGTGTTCCAGTTTATTTTTATTAAAACTCTGCATGCACACGTAAATTACTCTCCTGAGCAGCACGTGGCAACTATATAACAATTTAGGCTTAAAAGAAGTTTTGCAAGTACAAATTAAATATCATCTCATGCAGGCTAATGGAGTTTGTATCAAGATTCTCCAGTGGTGGTGGGAGGGGCAATAGAGTTGGTCTAATTGGGGGAGAATAACCGATTGGAACTCGAAAGCCAGAACTGGCCCACTACTGGAAAACACTGAATGATTTTTGTCAAATTTTATGAATTAAACCTGTACCCTTTCCTGACCTCGCCCAGCATGTCTTCCCTGTAGCGGCTCCCCACTGAAAGATTCATAATAGGATTCCCCAGTACATTTAGTCTCTGCATTTATCCTAAGAGGGGAAAAAGATGTCTAAAAAGGAAACTTTTCTCCAGAGGTCATTTCACTAAGGCCGTGACTTTCTTACTTTTTCTCATCTGCTCATGTCATCAAAAATTACAGCCATCCCTCAACTCCCGGTGACCACTCAAGCTGTCCAGTCCAAATAGTTACTCTTACTGTTGTGCCTCTCCTTGATACGACAGAGTTCAAGTGATCCTTTGGGAGACTGTAGGTTCAACATCTCCTGTGCCCCAACCCAGGCTTCCCGAGCTAATGGCTCCCGCACAGCCCTCCCAGCTCGGCTGCCTGACTACATCACTAGCCTGCTGGTCAGCTGACCTCGGTTTAGATCCTAGATCGGTCACCATCCCTTGTAGGATTTGGGACAAATCACTATTTCTCTGAACTTCAATACGTCCATCAAAGTAGTGTTTAATTAAGGAGGATGATTGTGAGAATTAAAGCGAATATTGCGAATGAAGAGTCTTGATACATTGTAATAGAAGCCCATGTAATGAGGGAGGACAGAAAATAAACCCAAATTGGAAAGGATAGAAATGCAAAGTTGTGGTAGGTAGGAGAAACATTCTATTGAGATAAAAAGAAATCGACAAGGGAAAAATGAGAAACAGTGACTTCTACCATGAGGCTGTCATAAACTATCATATTTTTAAAAACAGTGTGTTAGAGTTTGCTTTCACTGCACAATGACAGTTCAAAATGAGGGCGTGATACTCTCTGAGCTTTGACAACCTGGAATTGATAGGTATTTCACGTTCAAGTCAGTGATGATTTATTCTTAAGAGCAGCCTATAATTAACAGAAGTAAAATTACAGACATACCTCCGGTGAAAACAGGAAAAAATGTCACAGCTCTAATTCTCATGATAATAATGAAGCCTTACATGTATGGACAAGAAATACTGTTTGAGAAATTACCCTCTGTCAGACGTTCTAACCATTTTCACATACATCAGCTCATTTCATTATTATTATGCCAAGTTTATGATGTTAGTCATGTCAAAAGCTCCACTTTCGGGATAACAAAGCCGGGGCTCACTGAGGGTGCGGGGCTTGCCCACAGTGGCAAGGCATATAAGCAGCAAAACCAGGATTGGAGGGACGCCTGGGTGGCTCAGTCGTTAAGGGTCTGCCTTCTGCTCAGGTTATGATCCCAGGGTCTTGGGATCGAGCCCTGCATCAGGCTCTCTGCTCAGCGGGAGGCCTGCTTCTCCTTCTCCTGTTCCCCCTACTTGTGTTCTCTCTCTCACTGTGTGTCTCTCTGCCAAATAAATAAATAAATACAAACAAACAAAAAGGATAAAAACAAAAACAAAAAACCAAACCCAGGATTGGAATGTCCCTCCCTAACTACAAAGCGTGGATCACCAGTCCCTAGAAGGACCCCTCGCTCTGGTCCCCCGGCCTCGGGTGTGCCAGAGAAAGCTGGGGCTCGAGCTCGAGTGGCTTGCAAATCAGTTGTTAAATTGTGAGCAATCCTGTGTGATGGCTGTTAAACACAGTTTGCATTTTTGTTTTGTTTTGTTTTGTTTTAAATGACTATTACAAAGTACGGTTGACATACAATGTTATATCAGCTTCAGGTGTACAGCAGAAGGATTCAGCAGGTCTGTGCATCACTCAGTGCTCGCCGGCCGCCTAGTCCCCATACAATGTTACTATGATATGACTGACTCTGTTCCCTCTGCGGTACTTTCCAGTTTTGGTGACTTACTAATCTCATGACTGGAAGCTTGTACCTCTGAATCCCCTTTATGTCTCTTGCCCATTCTACCCCCCCAAGCCCCATCAAGCCCGTAACCATCAGTTAGTTGTCTGTATGTATTAGTCTCCTCCTGGTTTATTTGCTCATTTGTTGTTGTTGTTTTTAGGTTATTGTGGTTTTTTTTTTTTAATTCTACATTTAAGTGAAATCCTATGATACTTGTCTTTATCTTATTTATTTCACTTAGCATATGTTCTATCCATGTTGTTGCAAATGGCAAGATATCTTTCTTTTTTCTTTTAAGATTTATTTATTTATTGGACAGAGATCACAAGTAGGCAGACAGGCAGGCAGAGAGAGAAAAAAAGGCAGGCTCCCCCCTGAGCAGAGAGCCTGATGTGGGGCTCCATCCCAGGACCCTGAGATCATGACCTGAGCTGAAGGCAGAGGCTTTAACCCACTGAGCCACCCAGGTGTCCCAAGATCTCTTTCTTTTTTAAGTCACAAGAATAAAAGGTACAGCCTGGGGAATAAACTCGTCTTAATGGGAGTATTTATACCACAAGTGTTGGCCAATATTACAAGTCAGAGACCCCTCCCTGCCACCAAAGTCAGTGAAACATTTCCCATCCTAGCACAGAGTTAAAGTTGTTGATGTCCTTCTAGCTTCTATTTGTGGCTCATTGTAAACACCTTTTATATCCCCTCATAAGCAAGAGAGAAAACTCATCAAAATGACCCCTAAAATATTTTCATCAGGAAAGTCAGATGTCCATCAGGCAGATGGGATTACACCCTGTTAATGTTCGATAACCTTCATAGAAATAGGACAGTTTTTAATGTCTAAAGTTTTCATATAGACTTTCATCTTTGAGAATTTTTCTCTCAGTAGAACCGATTACTTCCAACGAATGGAAATATTCCTACTTTGCACGCAGAATGAGATGTAGTGCTTTACCTTTACAGTATTATAAAGAAAAAAGATTTTATCGCGGGAGTTACTGTCCTGCTATATGAATGGAAGTACATTGATTGACTTCTCTCTCATGCACAATGAATATGTCATCCCTCGATAGTTTCATCCACCCCACGTAAGTGCCAGTGTGTCCAAAACTGATTCAAAATGTTTTTCCTCTAAGTTTAACAAATATTTGGAATTTCAGGTCGAATAATGATTTCACGTTCAGCTAAAATTATTCTATTGAGGGATTGGATTTGTCACTAATAGAGGATGATTGATAACTGATTTAAATAAATCTCAAATACAAATGCTATGTGTTTATTAATTTGCAGTCATGATTTTAACCTTATTGATTTAATAAATGTTATGCAAATGGAATTATTCTGCAAGTATTTTAACTCAAGAGTATCGAAATATTTAGTCTAAAAAATTATCCCTACAATTATGGCATTTTAACTCATTAATATCAATTTGGTACAGAAACATTTGCCAAGAAAATTACCATAATACTCATGAATTAGTGGTTTTTTGTTACCTCGCTTGAGAACTGTGTCTTAACATTGCATTGTTCATGGTTTTCGAACACCTCAGGGAAAAATATCCTGATCATAGCTGACAAAGTGTATCATGGCCGACAGAGTGTGTCACCGACTGACCCTTTCTTCTGTGAACAGGTGTTTTTCTTTATTTCTCATCAACATATGGAGAGGCTTATCATTTCTGTACCTTTCCATAACATCTAAACCTTTGCCTGAAAGAATCATAATTATTATTTTACAGATCTTGTCCATCTTGGACATGTTAAATTAACAAAGTCACCGTTAATTTAAAGGTTGACCCAAAGCTATAGTAACTCTCCTTGGACTATGTCCATGTCTTTGTGAGAACCCCGTAACATTCCTACTGCACTTGGGTGAGCCTTTCCAACTCTTCTGTTGGAGTGTAAGCGCCTGCAGTTTATGATGTACAAGGTCTGTGAGTGTTGGAGTGCTTCGGATGGATTGATGATTCTTTACAGCATTTATCATTGAAGAACAAGACTGGGGCAACCTGGGTGCTTCACCCAGGTAAGCGGCTGACTCTTGGTTTCAGCTCAGGTTGTGATCAGAGTCATGAGATCGAGCCCCACAGTGGGCTCTGTGCTTCATGCGGAGTTGGCTTGGGACTCTCTTTCCTTCTCCCCCTGCCCCTCTCCCCTGAACTCGCGCTCTCTCTTTCTCTTTCTCTCTCAAATAACTAAGTAAATCTTTGAAGAAAGAAAGAGCAAGGCTCTTAGGTTTATTTGCTATTTTAAGATACTAAACATTGATAAATATGTGAATAATGAAAACAGTAAATCAAGAGTCAGTAGTTTAGGGACTGTGGAGCTGTATTAACCTAGGTAAAGCCATTTTTATATGAAGTCTTTTTATAAAAGATCATAAATCTAGTATTTTCAAACATCTGGTTGTCTCTAAGTTGAATCTGCTAGATCATTCTCAACCCTGATTAACTAGCAGACTGATGTATTTTTATATTCTGCCTTACATAGTAGAGATAATGGACACTTTGGTATCACATGGTATCAAATTGTTTCATTGATAACATAGACCCACTCAAATGAGAGAATCTGTGTAATCATATCTTTTCATTATACTGATGCCATTAGTGTTTCTTTTTCTCTGGATGATATATAATCTATAAGTTATATATAAACATATGTAACTATATGTTAAGTATAGTGATATATAATAAATAAGCATATATATTTCATATAAATATATATGTGTGTATATTATAGATTGTAGATGTATACATTATGTGTATATATATATATACATTTATATTATAATACATATACATCTACATATAAATTTTATTTGCCTTATTGCTTTAAGTTCTTTGCAAGTCAAGGAAATAAATCTTTTCTCATATGGGTTGCAAATTTTTCCCAATTTATTATTTCTCGGTTTAATTTTTGTAGTTTTTCATTTGGCATTTAATATATATGTGTATGGAAAACAAAAAGTATGCATGGATTTGGATTTTTAAAATATTTTACGTAAGTTTGATTTTATTCTTAGTGCGGCTTTTATCACATTCCCTAACATTTTAGAATTTTGAACAAATCTGATTTTGTAAACTAATTATGTAACTATCTTTTTTTTACAGTTTGAAATGTCCCTCTCGGAAATGATTCTGGCTAGATATTCAAGAGGAGACAGAAGAATCCTAGCTCCATGAATATATTAATTTCTAAAGTCATAAATGTGCATTTTTTTGTTTTACATCGCAGTCTCTGGCATAAAAATTAAATCCAAACCTTAAAAAGTAGGATAAAAATCCTAAAAATAAAGGGAAATAAAAGTAGTGAAATGCTACAAGAATAGAATTTAAGACGTGTTTTCTTTAGTGTCAAGGGAGGTTCGTGATGCGTTGACCTCAAAAGCTCATCTGCTAACTACATCATGGCAAGGACATCACTTAAGTGGCTGGTCTTCCGTTCTCCCCCTGATGAAATGAGAGTAGGACTGACTTCCTGGTTTCCAGGCAATGTGTGGAGGACTCTGGAGAGCAGGAAAACACTGAGACAAGGAATACACTTTGTTTTCCACTCTATGTATCACTAGCAGCTCGGGTTAACTCTTTGACAGCTGAAAAATAGAAAACCAAGCAAAATTATTAGATCTCCTCTTTCTGCCCAGTATAAGCCAGCTGCAAGTAAGTAGACTGTGAGATGTGCTTCTGTGCATGTGTGTGTAAATGGATAACAGTCTTCACGAACATCGAATGGTGGTATTGAACATGTCTTAAATTACACACCTGTGTGAAAGTTGGAAAAGGCCTTTGATACTGGTAATTATTTATATAAAGGAACAGATTCGTTTTGCTGAATGCAGTGATTTCTAAACTCTGTCCCTTTAAGTTTGCTGCTCTTCAAGGCTGTCTTGATGAAGATATAGGAGGGAATTAAATCGATTCAAGTTGGATTAATAAGGCGCTGATTTGAATGGAGTGTTATCCCATGATATTTGGTATTTCCTGGCTTTTCCTTTGCTTTTTAAAAATTCTTTTTCCTTACTCCTTGAGTTTAAATATATGATCATTATACAGAAAATGCCCATATAGAGTGTTTCAGCCCCACACATGTGGCCATTTTATATTGGCTGCAGTATCCGGAAATTATAGTCTCATTATCTCCTGGCCCGTTTTTCAGAGAGAAAAATATGTGTATCCCCACCATTATAAGCTTTCGAGGCTTTGGAACACTATTGAGATTGAAGTGCTGTGCTTGCAAAAAAAAAAAAAAAAAAAAAAAAAAAAAATTGATTCTAACAAATGGTGTGCTTTGAATTTTCCTTTCTACTGCATTTTTATTCATTTTTTAATTCTCACACAGTGTTCTGAAGCAGTTACAATGAATCACGGGGCTGAATTCAGCTTTGCAAATATGTTAAAAGAAATTATCAGGCACTTCACTTCATCTAGAAATATCACCCAAGGAAAAAATAATAAGCCTTTGCCAGCTAGTGTTGCACAACAAGCAAAAAGAATTGAATCAGTATTATTGCTTTCCATTTGACAAGCACAACACTGTACTATCGTGAGAGAGGAACTATTTGTAAACTTCTCTGAACGTAGTTACCGTCATGTGCATTACTTACTAAGATCCGGAAGGCGCCTCGGTAATATTGGGGAAATGCCCCTATATTGGAACATATATCTTGTCCCTTGTTTAAATTTGTCCGCGTGAGACATGGATGGTGATTAAGCACTTGCTGCCTGCAGGCAGTAGAGTGGCCTGCGAGAACCTTCACCCAGATCCAAAGGTGGTAGAAACTGCTACATACATTTAGGGTCCACTGTCCCTGTTGGACAGAATGAACGGTGTTGGCTTCGGGAAGTCTTTCTAGTGCAACCTCCTGGATCGCGAGAACAGCGTCCCCAATGGTGATTCCTAACATTTTTGTCTGTGGTTTACCAATCACTCTTGCATGGTGTTTCAGTTTCTGAATGTTACTAATCAACTTGTAACTAAGAAGAGCATTTGGCTGGTGGTCTCTTCCTGATGATGTGTTCTACAATAATGATGAAATTTACCAAGCTGGCTTTTACTTATCCAGAGACTGGTTTTTCTTGGTGTTTTTTCTAGGCAGGATATTCGCTTTCCCGCCATTTTCCTATCAACCGTCACACTGAACTTCGGTTTTTGAGTCAAAGAATGTTGATAAAGGGAAAAGAAAACAGAAGTTACATAAAATCGTTTGGAGTCTTGGGTTCGTGTATGTACAAGTTCACCAGATGGTAGGTTTATCAGTGGCTTTGTGAGTTTCAGGACTTGTCCAGTAACCTAGCCATATTTTCATTGCCGTGGGTAATACAACACCATATTTTATGCTACATTGAAACAGTGGAAAACCTTTTATTTATTTGCTTTTTTTGTTTGTTTATTTTAGGGAGTGTGCAAGGTGGGGAGGGAGAGACAGAGGGAGAGAGAGGGAGACAGAGGGAGAGAATCTTAAGCAGACTCCATACCCAACATGGAGCCCTACACAGGACTTGATCCTGCAACCTTGAGATCATGACCTGACTTGAAATCAAATCAGATGCTTAACTGACTGAGCCACCCAGGTGCCCCTGAAAAACCTTTTCAATCTGAGTTACCATAGAATCTGTCTGTATCCTACGTATTTCCTCAGATCCCTGCTGTTAAGACTTTTCAGTGTCTTCCTTTTACATAAATTATTAACAAACTAGGCATTTTCAGAGATCATATTGATGTAAGTAAATTCGAAGTTTTCTTCACCTCTTGATATACGAACTAAACACTTTTTTTTTTTTTTTTTAATTTTTTAATTTTTTATTTTTTATAAACATATTTTTATCCCCAGGGGTACAGGTCTGTGAATCACCAGGTTTACACACTTCACAGCACACACCAAATCACATACCCTCCCCAATGTCCATAATCCCACCCCCTTCTCCCAAACCCCCTCCCCCCGGCAACCCTCAGTTTGTTTTGTGAGATTAAGAGTCACTTATGGTTTGTCTCCCTCCCAATCCCATCTTGTTTCATTTATTCTTCTTCTACCCACTTTAGCCTTCATGTTGCATCACCACTTCCTCATATCAGGGAGATCATATGATAGTTGTCTTTCTCTGCTTGACTTATTTCGCTAAGCATGATACGCTCTAGTTCCATCCATGTTGTTGCAAATGGCAAGATTTCATTTCTTTTGATGGCTGCATAGTATTCCATTGTGTATATATACCACATCTTCTTGATCCATTCATCTGTTGATGGACATCTAGGTTCTTTCCATAGTTTGGCTATTGTGGACATTGCTGCTATAAACATTCGGGTGCATGTGTCCCTTTGGATCACTACATTTGTATCTTTAGGGTAAATACCCAATAGTGCAATTGCTGGGTCATAGGGCAGTTCTATTTTCAACATTTTGAGGAACCTCCATGCTGTTTTCCAGAGTGGCTGCACCAGCTTGCATTCCCACCAACAGTGTAGGAGGGTTCCCCTTTCTCCGCATCCTCGCCAGCATCTGTCATTTCCTGACTCGTTGATTTTAGCCATTCTGACTGGTGTGAGGTGATATCTCATTGTGGTTTTGATTTGTATTTCCCTGATGCCGAGTGATATGGAGCACTTTTTCATGTGTCTGTTGGCCATCTGGATGTCTTCTTTGCAGAAATGTCTGTTCATGTCCTCTGCCCATTTCTTGATTGGATTATTTGTTCTTTGGATGTTGAGTTTGCTAAGTTCTTTATAGATTCTGGACACTAGTCCTTTATCTGATATGTCGTTTGCAAATATCTTCTCCCATTCTGTCAGTTGTCTTTTGATTTTGTTAACTGTTTCCTTTGCTGTGCAAAAGCTTTTGATCTTGATGAAATCCCAGTAGTTCATTTTTTTTTTTCCCTTGCTTCCCTTGCCTTTTGCGTTGTTCCTAGGAAGATGTTGCTGCGGCAGAGGTCGAAGAGGTTGCTGCCCGTGTTCTCCTCAAGGATTTTGATGGATTCCTTTCGTACATTGAGGTCCTTCATCCATTTTGAGTCTATTTTTGTGTATGGTGTAAGGAAATGGTCCAATTTCATTTTTCTGCATGTGGGCTGTCCAATTTTCCCAGCACCATTTATTGAAAAGGCTGTCTTTATTCCATTGGACATTCTTTCCTGCTTTGTCGAAGATTAGATGACCATAGATTTGAGGGTCTATTTCTGGGCTCTCTATTCTGTTCCATTGATCTATGTGTCTGTTTTTGTGCCAGTACCATGCTGTCTTGATGATGACAGCTTTGTAATAGAGCTTGAAGTCCGGAATTGTGATGCCACCAACGTTGGCTTTCTTTTTCAATATCCCTTTGGCTATTCGAGGTCTTTTCTGGTTCCATATAAATTTTAGCATTATTTGTTCCATTTCTTTGAAAAAGATGGATGGTACTTTGATAGGAATTGCATTAAATGTGTAGATTGCTTTAGGTAGCATAGACATTTTCACAATATTTATTCTTCCAATCCAGGAGCATGGAACATTTTTCCATTTCTTTGTGTCTTCCTCAATTTCTTTCATGAGTACTTTATAGTTTTCTGAGTATAGATTCTGTGTCTCTTTGGTTAGGTTTATTCCTAGGTATCTTATGGTTTGGGATGCAATTGTAAATGGGATTGACTCCTTAATATCTCTTTCTTCTGTCTTGCTGTTGGTGTAGAGAAATGCAACTGATTTCTGTGCATTGATTTTATATCCTGACACTTTACTGAATTCCTGTATAAGTTCTAGCAGTTTTGGAGTGGAGTCTTTTGGGTTTTCCACATATAGTATCATATCATCTGCGAAGAGTGATAATTTGACTTCTTCTTTGCCGATTTGGATGCCTTTAATTTCCTTTTGTTGTCTGATTGCTGAGGCTAGGACCTCTAGTACGATGTTGAATAGCAGTGGTGATAATGGACATCCCTGCCGTGTTCCTGACCTTAGCGGAAAAGCTTTCAGTTTTTCTCCATTGAGAATGATATTTGCGGTGGGTTTTTCATAGATGGCTTTGATGATATTCAGGTATGTGCCCTCTATCCCTACACTTTGAAGAGTTTTGATCAGGAAGGGATGTTGTACTTTGTCAAATGCTTTTTCAGCATCTATTGAGAGTATCATATGGTTCTTGTTCTTTCTTTTATTGATGTGTTGTATCACATTGACTGATTTGCGGATGTTGAACCAACCTTGCAGCCCTGGAATAAATCCCACTTGGTCGTGGTGAATAATCTTTTTAATGTACTGTTGAATCCTATTGGCTAGTATTTTGTTGAGTATTTTCGCATCTGTGTTCATCAAGGATATCGGTCTATAGCTCTCTTTTTTGGTGGGATCCTTGTTTGGTTTTGGGATCAAGGTGATGCTGGCCTCATAAAATGAGTTTGGAAGTTTTCCTTCCATTTCTATTTTTTGGAACAGTTTCAGGAGAATAGGAATTAGTTCTTCTTTAAATGTTTGGTAGAATTCCCCCGGGAAGCCGTCTGGCCCTGGGCTTTTGTTTGTTTGGAGATTTTTAATGACTGTTTCTATCTCCTTACTGGTTATGGGTCTGTTCAGGCTTTCTATTTCTTCCGAACTAAACACTTTTTGTATTCTATTTCCATTAAGAGGCCCAAATGTCAAGTACAAAAAAAAAAATGCAGAAATTGGTTTCCTTTTATATTGCAAAATAATTTCTTAGACATGGACACAGACAGGTATAGACGCAGATGGGCATTCGTGTGTACCTGCGGAAGAGTGTACTTAGCAGTTTGAGACCTGTTTTTAAAGCTGAAACTGTTCAGGCTTTTATGGCTGTTAGATCAGCTCTGAAAACCACCTTCTTTGTGATTTGAGTTCCTCTGATTTCTCTGTAGAGGCTACAAATGTCAAGACTTCAGAAGGACTCCAAATGTGCTCCTCTCTTCCCTTCAGGATGTTTTAGTGATGACAACATGATTATAGATACTCTGTTTTCTTCCAACCCCCCCCCCCCAAAGAAGTAGGGGGAGATTAAAGCAAACAGGCAACTGACATGAAATTGCCAAGGTAAAGGCAAAATTTGGCACATCTTAAATAGTATTTTTTAACATAAATTTGAATTCATTAAGAAAAAGCTCCTTTAAAAAAAAAATGGGTCCTCAAATGGTATG
This sequence comes from Mustela putorius furo, assembly GCF_011764305.1. Classification (NCBI taxonomy): domain Eukaryota; kingdom Metazoa; phylum Chordata; class Mammalia; order Carnivora; family Mustelidae; genus Mustela; species Mustela putorius. Next base: position 33,947,462 of record NW_025421304.1, on the reverse strand, counting down.
CTTCCATGTCATTAAACATTTATTTGTTTCAAATACATCAAGAAGGTCATTCATACAAAGCTTTATGTTATCTTTAATCATAAAATACAACCAGGCTTAGTGAATAGAAGTACATTCTGTAGTTTGATGCATTCTAAAATGCTGTCGTCTGCTCTTTCAGGGGAAAAAGAAATCTCCTTTTCATTGTAAGTTTGGCTTATGAATATTGTAATGGTTCTCTTCTGCTCACAGTCAGTGAACCGAGACAACCTTCCTTCTAGTATTTGGGGTGTCTTTCCATGCTTTTGTCTTACAAGGATGCATATTCAGTGGTTAAGTATTTCTGAAGAAAAAACTCTGGAGACCTCATCATCCTTACGGGTACTCTAGGTTTTGTTTTTATTTTTTGGTATCTCACAGGCAAGAATTTTTATTGGTTTACTTTTCAAAGAAAGGTTAAACAGATGTCACAATCAGAATAGATAACACCACTGTTTTTCCCATCAGGACAGTTTTATTTTGGCATGTAACATACCTAGCAATTATCTCCCTCAATTAACAGCCCATTCAGAGTATTGTCATCACTTAGGTTAGACACCAATTTGCCGTCTGAATGCTTCAAATATATATTTTTTTTCCTAGAACCTACTCAAAGGCTGTCTTTGAAATCTCGGAATAAAAAGTGTTATCTTGTGCCATTAAAATCTGAATTTAGAGAGCGCAAATCAGAGAACACCCAAATGATAGACAGTCTTGGGAAGTCTAGGACAGTAAAGGTAAGAACTGTTATTATGGTTGGAGAAATCTTTTCCTACCTCTTTTTTGTCACTTGATAGTAACAATGTCTCTTGATAGTAACAGTGTCTATATGCTAAGTATGTAGTCAGCAAAAAAGGAGCTAATAACCCATTAACAAGCTTCAACTGGGACAAAATATTTCACATTTAGGAAAATAGGTAAAAAGTAAAATGGAATCTGGGCTTAAGCCGGGAAGGATGGGGTCTCTCAAGGAATACGCCATGAGCTCTTGGCAGCCAATATTCCCATCAGTGGGGCCCAGCGACAGATATCTGCTGGAGCACCACAATATCCCCTCTGGCCTCTGTGAATCCTTCATTTCTGTGGCTGGAGGAGCCAATTGTAGCAAGAACAAGCCAACAGGCTTCAAGGGGCATTCAGCGATCCTCCAAAGACCATCCCCCATGACACGTGGATTCCTGCTAAGTGGAAAGAGGAGTCCGTGGTCGGTTGTCTTCAGTTCTGCGCATCGCTCGCAGGAGGAAGTGCCCACGAGACTGGAAGGCTAGAGGCCTTCCAGAAGTGTATCTGCCACGCTGAGCCAAGACTTCAGACCTCCACTCCCCAGGCCGGGCCCCTCATTTCGGGTATGATAACCTTAACATTTTTAGCTAAAGCCTCTTCTTTCAGCATCACAGGTGATTTATGGGGGGAGACTTTTTTTATATGGACATATTGAAGAACTGTCAGATTGTGTTGACAAAGTACTCAGACTCCAGAGGCAGATTGCCAAGGTTAAAAACAAGGTGGTGAAGCATACTACTGTGGGGTCTCTCGGCAGCTTCTCTACGCTTGAACTTAGTTTCCTAATAAATAAACCAGGAACGATGGTGATAGTGATAGCAGTAATGACAGGAGTACCTACCCTACAGGATTGTTTCCAGTTTTATATGAAAATAATCTATATTATTATGTATTCAGGGACATGGCAAACAGACCATTATCTACTAGGTTACTCCAAGTAGATTGAGGTAAAGTTCTATTGTAAAAGTAAGTTTTATTTTCACACAGTAACCAGTCTTCATACTCAATGTATTTTTGTAGCATCTCTGCACTAGAAGTGCAGCCCTCAGAGATCCAAGAGATTAAAGGTTGGCGCCTGAGATAAGTAAGGGTTTGTCCTCAAGCTTCTTCTTTTAGTTTTATTTTTATATATTTTTCCAGATTTTATTTAGTTGTCAGAGAGAGAGAGAGGCAAAGTGGCAGGCAGAGGCGGAGAGAGAGGCAGGCTCCCTGCCCAGCAAGGAGCCCAATGTGGGACTCGATCCCAGCACCCTGGGACCATGACCTGAGCCAAAGGCAGCAGCTTAACCAACTAAGCCACCCAGGCGTCCTGTCCCTGTCCTCAAGCTTCTTTCTGGCCACTCCACCGAAAGAAACCAACACAGGGTGTGGGGTGGGGATCTTAGAGCTCAAAGGAGGGCCCCAGACCAGCCTGGTAAGGTAGGGCTTGTAGGGGAGGCAACTGGTCGCCCGGCTTTCTAAGTTGGTATACTCACTCTCCCTGTCAAATCATCCTATCTTAGCGGCGTCAAACGATATAAATGTATTGTCTTAGATTTGTGGAGGTGGGAAGTCTGTAATGGGTCTCAGTGAACAGAAATCACCATGCTGCCGGGGTTGTGTTCCTTTAAGAGGTTCTAGGGGAGAATCCGTTTCCCTGCCTTTTGCTGGTGGAAAGACCACCCGTATTCTTGGATTCCTGGCCTTGTGCTTCATCCTCAAAGCCAGCAACTGGAGGTAGACCCCTCTCACGTCCCAGGACACCATTCTCAGCTGTGTTATTCCCGAATAATCTCACATTACAAAGTCAGCTGGCTCACATCCCACATTCCCTCCGCAACTTAAATTTCCCTTTGACACGAAAGGTAACAGAGCCACAGGATCTGGGAATCAGGACGTAGCCGTCCTTGGGAGGTCTTCATTCTGCTTCCCACTGAAGGCTAAGTGTCACACAAGAAGTGAAACGGAGTTGGAAGGAAGAAATGCAACACTGGGGATTGAAAATGTTCTTTAATATACGAGGATCCAGAGGGAAGACATACCGCACACATTCAAACACACACAAAGGAACTCTGCAGAGCAAGGCCTTCCAAGATCAGTTGCTTCAATTTTCTCCAGAAAGTCGGTATCACCGAATGCCACCTTGTTTCTTTCGGTGAGAGAAACACGCAGGGTATAATGAGAGCATCTGATCGTCAGATTGTTTGCGGAATGAATGGAAATTGAGGGATGATTTCATCTTTGCCCTGCACAGATTTGGCTCACATTTTATTAGCATTAATCTGCCAGCCTGTGTCCTCCTTTTACTGTCCATCATTCTTATCAGGGGAAAAAAAAAAAATCCCTCAGCTTCCAGGTCATCACTGAAGTGGATCTACACAGAGAAAAAAAAAAAAAAAAAAAAGAAAGCAAGGTGGAGGAAAAAGGTATTATTGGTTATATTTGAGCTTATACTACTTCTCCTTTTGCTTTAATATAAAAGTTTAAGGTAAAAACAGAGTTTTCAAAAAAATAAAGCATGACACGAAGCGTGTTAAATCCTAGTTCACAAGTCTGCCAGAATTCCCAATTCTGGTCCCGATTCGTTTTTTTTTTTTTTTAAGATTTTATTTATTTATTTGACAGACAGAGATCACATGTAGGCAGAGAGAGAGGAGGAAGCAGGCTCCCTGCTGAGCAGAGAGCCGATGTGGGACTCGATCCCAGGATCCTGAGATCATGACCTAAGCCGAAAGCAGAGGCTTTAACCCACTGAGCCAGCCAGGCACCCCTCTGGTCCCAGTCTTAAATTGTCATGAATATTTGGCATACATCTATTCCAGACATTTCTCACGCACACACATGTACACATTCAACAGTGAGGATGAAGAGATAGCTTGTTTCCCAGCGTGGTGTGTGGGTGTGGACCCTGCGGCTGGTCTGAGGTGACGTCGGTTGACTGGGAAACATTTATGTCTTTGATGATATTTAGTGTGCCTTTCCAGGAAGAAGAGATGTCTCTATGCTATTGTAGAATCTCTTTTTTGGGCCTTCCTTATCTAGGAGAGTTGTAAAGCTTTCTATACAAGAACCAGACCTTCTTTGGAGACTCATTCTTGGCACACTCTATTTTTCTTCTCCTTCCTTTTGCTTTTTTGTTGATGGGCTCCTCTCATAGAAGGTGAGTGACTGACCTACAGGCATTACCTACTACCTTGCTTCCTTTTGGAAACATCACATCCTTGAATACATTGTTTCCTTGATCTGCTCTCTGTTTCAAGGATACTGGTCATCTGCACCTGGTCTCTTAACCATCCTCTGTGGCTTTCCCAAGCCCGCGAGTGAGGCTCTCACACCTGTGATTCCTGTGACAGAACCAGAAGGGTCCAAGAAGGTACTGTAGATTACTTTTGTGGATTAGATATAAAATAACTGTGAAATTTGCCTTAAATTACATTAAGCCAAATCCTCACTTACTGTTTACTTCCATTACAAAAACATGGAAAAATGTGTGTGAGTCTCTGCATTTCAGTTGATTCAACTGCTTTTCATCCCATATTTGTATTATCAAAAAGCCAATACATTTGGGGGCACCTGGGTGGCTCAGTAGGTTAAAGCCTCTGCCTTCGGCTCGGGTCATGATCCCAGGGTCCTGGGATCGAGCCCCACATCAGGCTCTCTGCTCAGCAGGGAGCCTGCTTCCTCCTCTGTCTCTGCCTGCCTCTCTGCCTACGTGTGATCTCTGTCAAATAAATAAATAAAATCTTAAAAAAAAAAAGTCAACACATTTGAAAACATTTTACAACTGAGCACATTTTCATCACCATAAAAATTTTTATCTCTTTAGCAACTCTGTGCTGTTTTTTCTGTCAACTACCTCCCAACCCACTCTACTTGACCAAACATTAATTTCTCCCAGTCATGGAAATCTACCAGCTCAAAACTCCCACAGTGAAATTTCTATATTTATTTTATAATTACTTTCAGTTGTACTAGACTAGGGATCGTGGAGAAAAAAAAAAAACTAGAGGTTAATTACCAAGAATGTAAGTAGCTGTATCTTTTGGCTCTGTGTGTGTACGTGTGTGTGTGTTCCTTGTCTTGCTGCTTTGGCTGTGGCTTGGGGAGTTAATTAATCTCCATGTATCTCTTTTTTTCAGAATCTCTAAAATGCTGCTATGAAAGTTAAATGTTAGAGTTTACATCTTAATCACTTGTCACAGTGCCTAGCACATAGTAAACTGCAATTGGCTGATAACATTGAATTATAGGATTTCTCTGTCTGCCCAGGAACGTGCCATCCAGTGCCAAGTTGGAAAAAAAAATAAATATATATATATATATATATATATATATGTGCGCACGCATGTGTGTGTGTATATGTTTTATTATCATTATTAAAAGAGAGTAACTTGGAACTATTGAGGTATTTCTACCTCCTATATTTTAAATGAATTTTTAAAAAATTCATGAAAGTGTATGATCTCATTGTTTAATCATAGAATATATAATCCAAACAAAATAGAATCCATATAAAGAATACCATGGAGCAGATAATGCAGTATTTTGGGGATACCAAAGCAGAGAGAAAAAATACAGAGTAACAAGAGCCAAAACACCTGTCTAGCCCCCAGAGCAGACATTGCTGAAATGATAGGGCCCTTCTTTTGAGACATGCAGAATTATCTTACTGGGGTGATTGACTGCACGTGCACAGAGTCAGATCTACCAGAAATGCATGAGGGGTGAGTCCTCTTTATCACCCCATTCTAACGTAATGTTATGAAGAAGAGCTCAAAATACATAAAGAATGTCAATGGATTTATTTCCTTTAGATAAAAATAATAAAGCATAAAAGCAACAAGTAGTAAACTAAAAGATGTTCATACAATGAAAACATCTTTAGGAAAATATTCCTAAAATGAATAGTCAATCTGATAAAAGAAGAAAACTGGAAAATAAATGAGATATGGAGCTTATTTTTTAAATCTATGATTTCAAAGAATAATTTTTACCACAACAGAGGATAATTATGAAGCAATGAAGACTCCGTAAAATACATATTAATCAAACACTGAATTTGAATGTACATGTGAATTTATAACCAATGTGGAGTGAACTTACTTCATATTCAAAGATACAAAGTAAATTCCTAAATATTGCCGTTTTATTTAATTTTCCTCAAGTCCTGAAAACAATTCTTGTAAAATATATTCTGATTTAAATAAATTCAGAATATAATTTCCTTTAAAGATGCATTTTTACAGCACATTTATCAAGTCACTGGATGCTGTACTGGAAAAGCATGAAAGCAAGAGGCCCAGTAAACTCCTGTAAAATAAATCACATACTCATTTTCAAATACAGCATCCCAGAATATTAGAACTAAGCACATTTTAAAGGATTAACTGATCCAATCTTCCTCACCTTGCTTTCAATGTTTTAATCTTTGTAATAACATTTTCCCTTTATTTATATTTTTATCTTCTATTTGAGATTCCTATTCTATGTAAGATAAATATTTTTATATGTAAAACTATGGATTTCTAGAAATTCCCTGGGATTCATTTTCAAACAGGGTAAGATATAATGTCTTCTATCCCTCTTTTGCTTGTAAAAATTAGATCAACTGACTCAGGCAAGCAGTTAGACCATCAGAAATTAGGAGAAGCTCCAAAGACCCAGGGATCTTTTTAACACTCGTCTCCTGTTGGTACATTTCAATCAGCAGGAAACTGCAGCCCATTAACTACATGCAGAATCTGTTCATATATAAAGTCAATACATAATATTGTATATAATTTGTATTTGTTTCTTTTTAAAGATTTGATAGAAAGCACGCCTGCGCACATGTGCGGGGGGGAGGGGCAGAGCGAGAGAATCTTCAGCCTCCCCGCTGAGCCCAGAGCCCCACACAGCTGGACCCCACGACCCTTGAGATCAGGAGGTGAGTTGAAACCCAGAGTCCAAAGCTCAAACAACTAAGGCACCCAGGCTTCTCTAACATTACATTTTAATACAGGATGTGCTACATTATATGCATAAGCTCATGTATATACAAAGGTGCACTTTTCAATGGAAAAATACATGCAAAGATTATTATACTGACATCCATTCTGACTAAATATGGGAAGATTCATCTTAGGTAAGGCTGCCCCAAACTTAGGAAAATAGAGGAAACTCTGTAAGTCATGGTCATTGCATTTGAATCAGTATTGAAATGAATACTGTAACTTAAAAAAAATGAATGGAGCTTTCTGTGATGGCGTTTGCCAAATTGTGTTCCTTGGACTATTAGTCCTAGAGCAGGTTAACAAGCGTTTCAATGGAAAGGAGAATTTTGGTCGAATACATTTGTAAACTCTTTCGTGAGACACCAGTATCCACTTTCCATTGTTGCATAGGAGTTCAGTTGCCTTAAGGTGCAGACATGCTCAGTGCCTTTCCCAAAGGGAAATTGGACAGCAATTCTCTGTTCCATACGACCATGGGACTCTTATGTAACAGGGGATCCTCACCAGAGTTGTGTTCCTTGGAAGATCTGTTGGGGCTGTTTTACACTATATTGTCTGTAACTGTCACTTATTACATGGTTTGTGTGATCTCTGCATGTAATTCTTTAAGACTTGAGTGGACATATTTCATATACATATAGAAGTATATATGTATATTTTTCAATAGAACATATGTGTATATAGGTTAAGTACAGTTTCTAGACAGAACCTTTATTTTTCTCTATAGGAACGAATCCTTTGAGTCCAGACTTAACAATAAAAATTTAATTTCAACTTGCTCTGTCTAGAATAGACATTCCATAAGGATGAATCAGATCATAAATGACAGTAAAACGGTGCCGCTTATTCCAGGGACTCCTCTTTTTTATCACCAGGTTTTCTACCAGGTGAAGATCTGTAGGTGTATGAAAGGTAAGTCAATGGATTACTTGTACTTTGAGGTCTTGATTCCCACATCACCGAGAAGTATTGTTTCTTACGCGAGGGTCTGTGGGAAACTTAGCGATTCTGCTTAAGAACGCTGTGCACATCTTAAATCACCATAGAAAAGGAGGCTGGTCTGGAGAGACAATATTTTAATGAGCTAACTTCCAGGAATGAGCAAATTCAGGCAGACTGTCGAAAATCCGCCACTGAGCTCCCCAGGTGGTGGTCTCCCAATGCAAGTCATTTTCGATTTTGCTTCTTTGAAAATAATTTAACACCAATGTTCCGGTTTACCTGCAGCGAGCATCACGGAGGAGGTGTCCACGTAGCGCTTCCGCTTCCACAAGCTGTACGTGCTGAAATTGATCCCCCCAGCAGGCTGTGTGTGATGACACATATGAGAGTCAGGAATCACACACAGGCCAATTAGACCGCTTCTTCAGAGTCCGTGGGTTTGCTGTCTTTGCGGTTGCATTGTGTCCTCTGTAATTCACACTGTATCACAGACTATTAACTCAAGCTGCCTCTCATAAAATGTTGAGATAAATAAAACTAAGATGATTTTTTTTTAATGACTGGTATAGCTATCGACTCCCAGATTGAGGTGAAAAGGACTTTGTTACGGCAGCCCCGAGTCACAGATGGCTATTGAGGTTTAAATTAATTACAATCAGGGGGCTCCCGGGTGGCATCCAACTCTCGATTTCGGCTCAGGTCCTGATCTCAGGGTCATGAGACAAGGCTCCGTGTCTGGCTCCAAGCTGGACATGGAACCTGCTTCAGACTCTCACTCTCCCTTTCCTTCTGCCCCTCCCCACTCCTAAAAAGGTAAGAAAAATAAATTAAAATTAGATGCTGTAAACTGTTTGGTTTCCCAGCTCAGCAGCTCTATTTCAACATGCAGTAACCACATGGAGTTTTGGACTGTTGTATTGGATAGGTACAGAACATTGACATCATCACAGAAAGTTCTGTCAACAGCCCCACGGGTCCTGTTGTTCCTAGATGAGATCCCAAGGTGTGTGACGATCACATTTCTCGTCCAAACACATCAGTGATTTGTTCAAGTTCACTAAGTTACCAAATTTTAAAAGGAATCTGGCTGTGTTTGTGACGGTATGAGTGTATATATTCTTGAGTGTGGTTGTAAAATTATTGGGGATTTATCACTAGTCTTAAAATTTTCTGAGGGGCTCCTGGCTGGTTCAGTCAGTACAGCTTGGCAACTCTTGATCTCATGGCTGTGAGTTCAAGCCCCATGTTGGGCATAGAGATTATTGAAAAATAAACTTTTCTGAATTTTCTGAAATGCACTGGGATATCATTTACTTAATATATCCATGCTAAGTGTAGATGTCCATGAATTAAAAAAGTACACACACTAAGGAATCCTGGCTGGCTCAGTTGGTTGAACATGTGACTCTTGGTCTCAAGGTTGTGAGTTCAAGCCCCACACGGGCAAGGATCCTAGCTTAAAAAAAATAATGAGTTTTTAAAAATATACATGCTAATACAAGCACCAACACCTCAAGATTCAGAACATTTCGTCACCTCAAGGGGTTCTTTTGTGACCCTGCTCAATTACACCTACACCGAGGTCCAGCAACCACTTGTATTTAATGTGCTCTTTTTCGTTTGGCTCACTTTCTGTATCCTTGCTAAACTCACTTTCTTTGGTAGATTTTTAAGTAGATGCTAGAAATTTCTATGTAGTTGATGAGGCTATTCGTAAAGACAGTTAGATACCTTCATTTCCAGCAGTGTGACTTGTATTTGTTTATCCAGACATATTTCTTTGGCTAGAAGCTCCAGCAGAACGCTGACTAGAAATGACAAGAGTGAACATTTTATATGGTTCTTGAGATTAGAGGGAAATGTCCAATCTTTTCATCATTAGGCATGAAGTGGTCTCTAGGTTGCCTGTTTGCCTGTCTCAGGGATTTGAGCTTATCCAATCGTGGGAGCCAGTAAACAGTTTCTAAGTCTGTTGTTTTTGATGCTTCAGGTTGAAGTCAACATGACGGACAGTTAAAGGAGGAAGAAGAATGTAAAATGGCATCATCATGAACAAGATGGAACCCGCAGACCAGAGCCGGCACCTAGGAGGATGGGCAGGAACCTGTGTAAGTCTGTGATGTCCTCAACCTTGATGATGTGAGTATCTTGCCGGAGGAGCTGGTGCCCTTGTGTGATGGGGGTAAGCAGGCATCTGGCCTGAAAATCAAAGGAACTAGAAGGTTCTGGGATGGGGGGGGTGGGGTGGCAACTGCAGGTCTGTCCACTGCTTGGTGAAGGGGAAGAATCACATTCCCGGTAAACACTCCTTTTGCTGCTTCCTACAGATTACGGTAAGTTGTGTTTGCACTTTCATTTAGTTCAAAATATTTTAAAATTTCTCTCTTGGGATCTCTTCTTTGACCCATGTGTTACAAGCATCTTTTTAAATCTCCAAGCGTTTGGGGATTTTCCTGCTATCTTTCTGGTACTAATTCTAGTTAATTCCATCATGGTCAGAGTGCAGATATTGTATGGTTCCTATTCTTTCAAATTTGTGAAGGTGTGTTAGGGCCCAAAATGTTCTCTGTGAGCTTGAGAAGCTGTTGTTGAACAAAGCGGCCTTTGTGTATGTTGACTTCAGTATGTCCGTACTCACTTTTTGCCTCCTGGATCTTTCCATTTCCAACACAGGAATGTTGAGGTATCCAACTCTGACAGCAGATTCAGCTCTTCCTCCATGCATTTCTGTCCGTGTTTGCCTCATGTAGTTTCATGCTCTGTGACAGGCCCTTGGCAAGTAGTGCGAGTACCTTGTAATAACAAGACCATCTTGTTTTTTTCCTCCCTGTCCCTTGTATAATCGCGGTCATTCATTTCATTTGTACGTAAGCATCCATAAGCATATAAACATACATAATCAAATATGCTGTTCCTATTATTTTGAGCAAATAATTAATCCATTAATTTAGAATAAGAAAATTGAACTTTTTTCTGCCTTCACTTATTCCTTTATGTGCATCTGAGTTTCAGACTTAGATCATTTTACCTCTCTCTGAAGAACTTTTGGTATATTTTGATACCTTCCCACTCTGCTGTATATTTCATCCCTGTGACTTATTTCTTTTCTAGCTGGAAGTTTGTACCTCTTGATCCCCTTCGCTTGACTTACTTCAGCTGCTCCCAGCTCCTTCCCTCTGGTAACTTACAGCTTGTTTCTTCTATGAGTCTGCTTCTGTTTTGTTTGATTTTAGTTACATGTAGAACCTAGAAAAACAAAATGAACAAATGGTATTTGTCTGACTTATTTAACCTAGATAATACCCTCTAGTTTCATCCATGTTGTCACAAATCCTAAGATTTCATGCTTTTCTAGGTAATATTAGTAATATTCCACCACATGCACAAGTGTGTGTGTGTGTGTGTGTGTGTGTGTGTGTGTATACTCCGCATTTTCTTTATCCGTTTATCTATTGACAAACACTTAGATTGCTTCCATATCTTGGCTGTTCTCAGTAAAGCTGCAGTGAACATAGGGGTGCATCTGTCATTTTAATTGGTGTTTTCATTTTCTTCAGATAAATGCCCAGCAGTGGAATTGCTGGCTCATAGGGTAATTCTATTTTTAACTCTTTTGAGGAATATCCTTACTGTTTTCCATGGTGACTGCACCAATTTACATTCCTCTCAACAGTGTACAAGAGGTCCCTTGTCTCCACATCCTGGCCAACACTTACGTTTTGTCCTTTTGATAAAAGCTAATCTGACAAATATGAGGTGGTATCTCACTGAGGTTTTGATTTGTGCTTCCCTAATGATGAGTGATGTTGAGCATCTTTTCATGTGTCTCTTGGCCAGCTGGATGTCTTCTTGGGGGAACATGTCTTCAAGTCATCTTCCCATTTTTTAATTGGATTGTGGGGGTTTTTTCCGTTTTAAATTGTACAAGTTGTTTATATATTTTGGATATCATCCCTTTGTGAGATGTAGGATTTCCAAATATCTTCTCCTACTCAGTAGGTGGCCTTTTCATTTTGTTGATGGTTTCCTCCCCTGTGCAAAAGCGTCTTAGTTTGATCTTATCTCCTTTGTTTTTTTTTAGCCTTTGTTGCCCTTGCCTGAGGGGAGTGATCAGAAAAAAAAGAAAGAAAATGCTAAGACTGGTGTAGAAGAGCTTACTGCCTATGGTTTCTTCTAGGAATTTTACGGTTTTAGGTCTTACATGCAAGTCTTTAAACTATTTTGAATTTATTGTTGCATACAGTATAAGTTCAGTCTTTCCAGCACCATTTATTGAAGAGATGGTCTTTTCTCCATTATATATTCTTGCCTCGTTTGTCCTAGACACTAACTGACCATATAATTGTGAGTTTCTCTGTGGGCTCTCTAGTCTATTCCACTGATCTGTGTGTCTGTTTTCATGCAGTATCATACTTTGATTACTACAGCTTCATAGTATAGTTTGACATCAGACAGCATGCTCCCTCCAGCTCTGTTCTTCTTTCTCAAGATTACTTTGGCTGTTCAGGGTCTTTTGTGGTTCCATACGAACTTTAGGATTCTCTCTTCTAGTTCTGTGAAAAATACCACCGAAATTTGACAGGGATTGATTGCATTGAATCTATAGATTATTTTGTGTAGTATGGACATTTTAAGACTATTCTTTCAATTCATGAGCATGGTATATCTTTGCATTTGTGCTCTGTTCGGTTTCTTTCATCAGTGTCTCAGAACTTTCAGAATACAGGTCTTTTACTCCCTTGCTTAAATTTATTCCTAGGTATTTTATTCTGTTTGATGCAATTATAAAGGGAATTGCTTCCCTAATTTCTCATTCTGATTGCTTATTTTTAGTATATAGAAATGTAACCAGTTTCTGTATGTGATTTTTATATCCTGTGACTCTACTGAATTCATTTAATAGTTTTTTTGGTGGTCTTAAGGGTGTTTTTTATATATAGTATCATGTCACCTGCAAACAGTGACAGTTTTACTTCTCCAATTTCAGGGCCTTTTGTTTTTCTTTCTTAATTGCTATGACTGGGATTTCCAATACTGTATTAAATAAAAGTGGTGGGAATGGACATCACTCCTTTGTTCCTGATCTTAGAGAAAAAATCCTCCAGTTTTACCCCATTGAGTAGGATGTTAACTGTGGATTTGTCATATATGTTCTTTATTACATTGGCATACATTGCTTCTATACTCACTTTGCTGAGACTTCAACATTTTTTTTCAAAGATTTTATTTTTTTTTAATTTGACAGAGAAATCACAAGTAGGCAGAGAGAGGGGAAGCAGGCTCCCCACTGAGCAGAGAGCCCGATGCAGGGCTCAATCCCAGGACTCTCGGATCATGACCTGAGTCGAAGGTAGAGGCTCAACTCCCTGAGCCACCCAGGTGCCCCAGAATTCAACATTCCTTGCAAAGCAAATCCACTGGCAACAAATTTGCTCAAATTTTGCTTGTGTGAGAAAGTATTTCTCCTTACCTGCAGGGTACAGAATTCTAGATTGGTGACTTTTTTTTTTACCCTCTCATCACTTTAAATGCTTCATTGCTTGTGTGGTTTCTGAAAGTGTTTATCTTTGATTTTCTGAAGTTTGGATAGGATATACTTTGGTGTAAGTTGTTTGTTTTTGTTTTTATATTTATTGTTCTTGGTATTTGCTGGGCTTCCTCGATTTGTGGTTGGGTATCCAGCATTAACTGGTGGAAATTCTCAAACTTTATTGGTTCAGGTATTTCTTCTGTTTCCTTTTTTTCTATGGTATTCCCATTATGTGTATATGATACCTTTTGTACTTCAGGGTTCTTGCATATTCTGTGAGAGGTGTGTGGTTTTTTGAGTTTTTTCCTTTGCTTTTGAGTTTTGAAAGACTCGATTGAGAGGTCCTCAAGTTCGGAGACTGTTTCCTCAGTTGCGTCATTTTGTTCCAGTGTTATTGATCACTCATATTTCTTTTTCGGTTCATTCTAAGAATTTCCATCTCTCTTCACAAGGTACATCTATTCTTGCATACTCTCTACTTTATCCATAAATGCCCTTAGCATATTAATCAGTTATTTTGAATTCTGGTCTCCTAATTTTAACATCCCTGAAACAGGAGTCTGGTTCTTATACATCATCTATTTCTTCAAACTAAGATTTTTTTCTTTCTTGCTCTTAGGTACTGGGTAAAAGGAACCCAGCTCTGGTTCCAAACAAGGTTTCTGCTTGTGAGTTTCACTCTGTTAAGTTGTGATTCTGTTTCCACCTTTGTCTCCAAATTTGGCACTGCAGTTTCCCCAGCGACCTCACATCTCTGACAGATCTGAGATGAATTTTTGATTTTCTTATGTGTTCCATTATTTCTACTTATTGTTAAGATAGAGTAATGACTTCCAAGCTCTTTATATGTAAGACTGGAATATGGAATCCTGTATTATAAGATGTTAAATAATTCAGAACCCATATGATAACAGGGAAATACTTTTCAAAAATCTGTTTAGTTAAAAAGGGAAAAACTTCTTTTCCTATGACATACCATTTTATTAACTTTGGATGGCAATTTCTATATTTGCCTCAAATATCCCATCCAAAACAAAATGTAGGGTCTTTTTATGAGAAAAAAAGAGGTCATTTAAGATATTAACATCCCACAAAGGCACAAAGTTCTGTTGAGGTGAATATTGCTGCTGGTGTGAAGAAATGGATACAGGTAACCTCTTAAAAAATGTTCTTTTCCACTAGGACCATAAATAAGAAAGACAAAAGCCTACAATGATCCTAACCATAAGTATCCTAAATATGTAACTGTGAATCCAAGTTTTTAGGATAAACATTGACCTTTTCTTCCTCTCAGAACATTTCTTGACTTGTTAAACTTTTTGGTGGAAGAACTGTTGGCATCTAGTCATAAAAATAGTGAAATTTCAACAGTATTTAAAATTTAGGTAGTATTTAATGGAATGTAATGAAATATATGACCTCCATTTTTATGAGAGTATATTAGAATGCCTTTTTTTCTTAGCCCTGGATGAGAATAGGATGTACAGCACAATTCTCAAAATTTTATTAACCTCATCAATGAGGGAACCATCAGGAATACACGAACTCACTTAACGACAGAGAAGGAAGGCGATTGTTTGGTTAGTCAAGAAAGAAATGTCTAAGATTGCTAAATTATGTATGAGATTGGCTGTCTAAAGGCCAATAAATTATATTATCAATATTTTCTGGTTAACCTCTAACTTTATTGAGCTTGAAACTGCCTACACATTTATCAGTTGTGGATTGTTAGTCAAATACATGGTGACCGCAGAGTTACACCTCCAGGAGTATTAGAAGAGAGTCCAGCAGGATTTTTATAAAATGCTCTAATGTCAAAGTAATCACTACTTTGTCTCTTTCTAGATGCAGCTCCATGGTTCAGCTTGTCTTCTACTCCAAGATGCCTTTTGGGTTCAGAGGGATGCAGTGGAAACTCCCACCCCCTGAACATCCTTCCTGGAGGTTTACATACAATATACAGCCCAGACAGAGCAGGAATAGCACGCTGGGAAATAAGGTAAGAAATCAGTGTACAGTAGCCCCAGAAGACCTTCATTTATCTTTCAGGTAGTAAACTCCATCAGTGTGTTTAAAGGACAAAACTGCCTGAGTTGTCCCAGAGGAGGATAAAATAGAGTTGCAGACCCAATGTTAACCCTTCCTTACCCACATGTAAATAATGTTTCTGTGAAGGGTCTAGCATTTGGGTTTGGTGGTGATAAAGGTTACTTTTTTTTTTTAAAGGGCAGAATCATAATTTTCATGCGAATGTAAAAAAGAATACTTGCCGTAGATCTTATAGAACTCAATTAATGAGTAAGCCAGCCAAATGTTCCACTGGTTCAAAGGACAGTTCAAACAATATATCTATATACATAGGCAATCAGGAATTGGGGGGGGAGCACAGGGAATGAATTTACACATAAATGCTCAATTTGTCAACATTTACAGGACAATAATCAGTTGCATTCCACAGATTAAACTCATTAGCATGTCTATGGAAAAATAATTTACAGTACTATAAGAAAGTATAGATGATAAAATAGCTTAAAAACCAAGAACTGGATGACTGGGAAGGGTGAAGGAGGCAGAGACCCAGTCATCTTCTGTGTGGGTGTGTGTGCATTTCAGATGTGTCCATTTCTGACAATAGGGACTTTTATCAAGTATTGACCTAGAAGTGGATTTGCTAAATCAGGGGTATTCATATGCTTCGGTTTAGTGGATATTGACAGGTTTCTGTTCCCCAGTGATGGTATCAAGAGACACCCTCATCAGCCACATAGGATTCTTTGCCCCACATAGAATTCTTTATATGCTCTTGAAAATTAGGAAGTTCCGAATCTTGGTTCGGATCTACAGAGGGTGAATCTTTAAACGGTCTCCTTTGTGGATCTCATGCATCCTAAATTTTTAGAGCTATCAGCTGTGCTATAATAAAGAATATACTTGGAACCAGAGGCAAAAACAGATAAGGAATTTGTAAAACCCTTGGAATTGGGAGACCGGTGTGTGTTTATTATGCTAATGAGGGGACTGGAGGTGGGGCCCTCGTTAACTGCAGGATGAAGGCTGGTCCCCAGAGAGACTCACCCCTGGCTAAAGCACTGCAACTATGGGCATCCTCAACTTCTGGGAAGAAGAGGAGGTTTGGAGATGGAGTTCCATTCCAGGTCCCAGGATTTAATAAATCATACCTACATTAACGAAGCCCTGCTGAAAACTCTAGACCCGGAGCTCAGTGAAGATTTCCAGTTTGTGAACATACTGTGGCTGGTATGAGTAAAAACACTGCTTCTACCCCGAGTCTTACATCTAGCTCTTGAGTAAATCATTCTAGAAGTATCAGTTCTATGAGCACAGGCCAGTCTAGATAGTTCTTGATATTCTGTCCATGTAGACAGATTCTAGAAGGTTTTTGGCTAAACAATGCGAACACTTGTGTGGGAGGGCTATATATCATTATAGCAAATGACACCCTCTAGAACAGTAATTTTCCGTTCAAAGCAGGTCAAGACAAATCACTACCCCACTTGGAGTCCAGACAGTGGGCCCTGACCTCTCTAACAGGACAAAGAGGAAGCCATTGTGTCTCAAATTCTCGCAATATGGAAAGGATTCTAGTCTATAATTCATAAAATATTCTGCTGCGAGGCTTCAATTCAACAGACAAAATGTTTAAGTATTCAGATTGGGGAATCAGATTGGCCCAAGAGGAGAAAAATAATCTAGAACTGGTTATTAGGCCAGTAAACATTCACAAACAGCACAATAGTCTGCAATATCAGGATGACACTTCAGCCTTCATTTCCTAGCAGTACATAATTTCGGACATAAAGAATTATGTTGGACTTTGGGTATCTAGCTTAGACATTTTGATTTGAACCTCTGTTCGCAGTGCAGAGTTAAGTTTTGGTCCGTGGAGTGAGAAGTGAATGCCACAGGAAAGAGGCTCTAACAGTAACCCGGTAAACTGAGAACGGTAAAGCCAAGAGAGGAAATTTACAATCACTATTTTTTTTTAAACTCCTAGGGCTTGCATTCACTATTTACTTCTCCCATGCAGAGTATGCTTCAAAATATATATATATATTTTTAATAAGAAACTTCATTTTCAGGCAGATACACAATTCTTGAAGGACCGAAGAGATCTGGCTCTCCCACAGAAACCCCACAGTTGTCTTCCAGCCAATTACGAGTAACCTCAGTACCAAATTCAGGAAGGAGGAAGTAGTCTGTCCATATCAAAGCAAAGACTGCAGAGAAGTTCACCAGGGAAAGAGATGTTCTAGGTGGTTGCCGTAGGGAAGAGAGACCAGCACTTAGTCTGAGCTCAACCTCACTGAAACAGAGGACCGGAGGGAGTTTTTAAGTGCTGGCGTGAGAAGTAGAGCAAGTCATCTGTGTTGGCTGATTGGCTTTACCCAAAGAAAAATGATACTCTGTGAAACTACTTCCCGTCACAGAACTACCACAATCCAGAGCAAGGCCCATGGGTGACTTACTCTCGCAAGCTCTCCCAGAAACTGGGGAGTGTCCGTTGTTATCTTCCTCAGTGTTTTACGTTCAAGAAGACGGGATGCAACACTGGGAAGAGGCTTCCTAAAAGATTGATCATCTCAGAGAGGCAGGAGAAAAAAAAAAAAAACCCGACAAGCTTTCTAACATAAATATTCTAGAAAAGGAAGATCAGGTGCCTGTGTAAAGCTTGATAAAGCTGAGGGTAATGTGGAGGCCCTATAGGTCATTGTATTGACAAGTTTTTAAAAGGACTGAAGCTGGTGAACAGAGGGGCGGTCTCTGAGCCAGAGTTGTACGGAAAAAATAGGTTGGGAGGGATTGGCTGGCGTTATCGTGGGGGTGGCAAGTCTGAAACCTGCAGGACAGGCTGGCGACCCAGGGACGAGTTGGTGCTGGTGTCTGAGTGTCGAAAGGGGTCTGCTGGCAGAATCCCCTCTCCCTTGGGAGTCCTACAAGGCTTCCTCTTAAGGCCTTCAACTGATTGGGTGAGGCGCACCCACATTAGGAGGGCTAATCTGCTTTATTCAAAATCTTCTGAATTAAATGCTAGTCACATGTAAAAAAAATACCTTCATAGCAGCATCTGGACTGGTATCTGGTAACATTAATTCTCACAGGCGGTGAATCTGATACACAGAAAAACCCTCTAACGGACTAGATAGACAAAGAAGTGTCCAAGAAATATTCCTGTGCTACTGTTATTGAATAAATCAGCTGGTTAATGGGGGAAAATTCAGGTGACTGGAAAAAGACTAGGGTCTTGTGAGTTTTTACAGTTTCAGAGAAGCCGAGACAATCATAATTTTTCTTTTCTGGATAATGAAGCTTGCACTGAAATACATGAGTATGGCAAGAGTGCCCTCAGGCAAAGAGAATGTGGCTTTTTGAGAAAAGGATCCAATTTGGGAAGTAGGAAAGGCGCTTCGCGGGCCACACAGGTAAGGAGATTCTGACCTTCTGACAATAAGCGAATATTGTTCCAGTAACTGCAGGGGACCCAGCACACAATCTGAGAAGGAAAGACCTTTGCGATTTACATTTTCACTGCGATACAGTAAAAAAAAAAAAAAAAAAAAAAAAACCAAAACAAAACAACAAAGAAAGCCAGAGATCTGGAAATACAGCTTTTTGTAGAATTCATCTACGCACCCAGGCTAAGAATTGGATGTAGTTAGCCTTAAAAATGGTGACTTTAGGTATTGGGCAGGGCTGGGTACTTTGGGAAAGTAGCACATAGAACTGGATAGAAGGCTGCATTCAAGCACTGAATAGGGATGCTGAGCAAAGCTTGCAGCCACTGAACTACTATGCACCTGATGGGCTGCTGGCTCTCAGACCACTGGGTACACCTTCAAATGCCAATTGCTGTTTTCTGGATAGTGGCCATTTTTTTTTCTCTACATGGAGGCCCGAAGATCATTTTGGCCACATTCTACCTGTGACCTTGTTTTTGAACTTCCAGAATTCTGTATAGAAGTAAAGTTACCTTAACCTGTTCCCAAGGGTTCCTCCTCCTTCTAGAGTCTTCCTTATCTCCCACAGTCTGCTCAGGACAATGTTTTTTTTCTTTTCTTTTTTTTTTAAAGATTTATTTATTTGACAGAGAGAGAACACAAGCAAGGGGAGTGGGAGGGGGAGAAGCAGGCTTCCCGCTGAGCAGGGAGCCTGATGCGGGGCTCGATCCCGGGACCCTGAGACCATGACCTGAGCTGAAGGCAGCGGCTTATGGACTGGGCCACCCAGGCGTCCCTGCTTGTAACAACTTCTAAGGAAATTAAACCACTCTCTAAGTCAGATTTCTGGAGATGGATTTGCAAGTATTTACCTCTCTAAAATCCGCAATCTGCCTAGACACATTCAGTCGTTACATAGTTTCCAGAGCCCACACTCTAGGTCCCTTTCCCTATTCCACCTTCTACTTCTTTTTTTTTTTTTTTCCAAAGAGGGTGGGTGTTGGGGGAGGGGCAGAGGGAGTGCAGAGCCTGACCTGGGGCTTAATCTCACAACCCTGGGATCGAGACGTGAGCCCAAATCAAGAGTCAGACGCTTAACCAACTGAACCCCCAGGTGCCCCCTTTTTTTTTTTTATACTTAAATTGGACACTGAGGAGTAGCGACTACACCACTTTGGCATAAGGATTATTTCAAGCTAAAGGCAACTGAGCAACAGGAGACGAGAAAAGCTCTCTGTCCTCCCATTTGCCTAAAAGCAGGACGTCCATTTGTACAGGTGTCCCCTCTCCCTTCTCTGCCAGGAAGGACAGATGTCAACTGCTGGAGAAAACTCTAGACCCCCGTCAGCTCCGAGATGGCATGAGGGGGACCTAAGAAACCTGACCGAGTAGCCCTTAGCTTTGCACCATTTTCTGCCCTAGAAACTCAAATTCCTTTGTCCTGTCTCTGGTTGCTTCTGCACTACTTTTGAAACCCACATCCAGGATTATTAATTGAATTTATCATTTAAAGGGATCTGAAAATATACTGCCAAGAATGAAGCAGAAATTCTATGTAGTCAGTGTTTTATCTCGCATCAAGTCTGGCGATTACAAGATTGTCTTCTTTTTCATCATTTCTTGGAACAACTATCCTATCTCTGAGAATTTGTCAACACAAATGCAGAAACTGAATTTTTTTTTTTAACCGTTCTTTTTTTTTGTGTGTGCTCATGGCTAGAACACCAGTGGTTTGCTGATGAGGTTTGTGTGTGTGTGTTGTTATGCTCGGAGCTTTTAAAAAAAATTCAATGCCAAAACCTTTGTTTTTGTCCCCTGCTGCAGAGAGCATACATATCATGAATGTATCCAACTGAGCTGTTATACTGAACAAAGCAACTGAACTTGGGAAGTGCTTCTCTCTGTGCGGGCTTCCCCCCAAAAAGGAAATAAATTGGAGTGGTCTTTTCGTGGACTGAGCGTGGCCGTGGTGGGGGCCCTGAGAGTCCAGAAGGCCGGGATTGGAGTTCCATTTTCCTAACAAATGAGTAATCTGTCCTCAATCCGAATTGGTTGAACACTACAGCCTTCATTGTTTCCATGTCATTTAATGCCCGTAAAAATGAATTCACTGGAATTCAATGGCTGTCGGCTCAGAATGTTTGCAGTGTGTTCGTGCTGGACTCCAGGACCGATCGGTTCGGTTTTTTGTTAATTTGCTTTCTCTGAAAGAACATTAGCCCAAGAATAAAGAAAGTAGAGAGGATACTCAGGATTCCATCACAAATTAAATTATTTTCAAATTTCTTTCCACTCCAAGCTCACATACTAATTTTATACAGCTATCATCAATGCTTTCATACGGTTATGTTAACCATGTATTTTGTAATGATATTTAGTGGGTACATAATATTACATCAGGTCGATTAAGCAGTTTCCTTAAGCATTCTGTCATCCTGGGGAGTGCAGAGTGAAGCTGTTTCTACTGAAACAAATGATTAAAATTAACCTGTTGTTTAATAGGAATGCAAATGGAGTGTTCTCCATTGCCTTTTGAGGGAGCGGGCACACAAGAGAGGGGAGAGAGACACAGAGAGTCTCAAGCAGAATTCCTGCTGAGGGCAGAGCCCTGACAAGGGGCAGGATCTCAGGACCTATACTAGAATCAAGAGTTGGAGGTTTAACTGTCTGAGCCCCCCAGGCCCCCTGCCATTTATTTTCACAGAAATTCCATACAATGGTCAAATGCTGTGTACTTTTCTGATGACCCACTACGAATTTCCAAATATGTAGGTAGATCTTTCTGAAGGACTTGAGCATCATTTACAAACATCACATCTCTTTTTCCACAAATAAAGTCCGAGGCTATTTCCTGAATATGGTTTTTTTCACATGCCATCACAATATATCAAAACCAGGATACTTAACTCAGATCCAAGACTCTCAAGTATGCTACCGTTCCTATTCCAACGTTACCAGTTGTGCTAATAACATCCTCCATCATAATTTTTTCTTGGCCCAAGCCCAGTTCAGAATCACATTGTTAGGTACCTTCATTCGCCTTTGATATGAAACCATTTTCATGCCTTTGTCTTTCATGACCTTATTGAAGGACAGTTACGTTATAGAATGTCCTTCAACGTGTATTTGCCTGATGTTCCCTTGAGACTGGATCCAGGTGATGCATTTTTAGAAGGAACGCCCCAGCCATGATGCTGTGTCTTCCCACTGCATTATTTTACAAGCTGTCAGCTTGTCCATTGGTTAGTGATGCTATGTTGGTCATTTCAGTAGATGGTGTCGACCAGTTTTCTTCCCTCTAAAGTTACTATTTTTTCTTTTGTGATTAACAAGTAATTTGAGGGAGATACTTTAAGATTATGTAAATATTCTGTTCATTAATATTTTACCCACTGTATTTAGCATCTATTAATGATACTTGCCTGCATCAATCATGACTGTGATGGTTGCCAAAAAGTGATTTTTATAATAAACCATTATTTCTATATTTATTAGTCTTCTGCTCGACATGACACCTTTCTCTTTCCCAACATTCATTTATTTCTATCAGTACGGAGTCGTATTTGCTTATTTAATTCAGTGCATGTTTTGTTACTATTGATCATGTTATGCGCAGATTGTTCCAGATGTTGCCTGTAGGGAGCCCCTGCAAATGGACGCCTGACAAATCCCCGTAATACTTTAAACACTGATTTACTTTTTTGGCACAAGATGCTTTAGGCTTATCCTGAAGTTTCTCTATCTCCTCCAAGAATCCTTAATTCCTTTAGTGAGTATTGGCATGTAGAAACCAGGGCCTGTGGGCTTGGTCAGAAGAGTAAAAATCTGTGACCTTTGACCCATGACCCATGCACGTGCCCTCAGCTCCATATGGAAAAAGCACTACTCTGTGCGGCAGCTGAAAATACGAGGTTTCCCCTTCCTGTAGCTCAGAGGCCAGGACTCGAGTTCTTTACAAAAGGAGTGAGTCACTAGCATTGCTGATTTCTTTTAGCTCCAGATGGCAGAAGCTGTTTTCCTAAAAGACATAGCTGAGCACCAGCCTCCCTTATCCCCACATAGGATGGAAGCCCTGCTCCGATTGTAGCAACCCAAGCATGACTGGCCCTAATTGTCTTCGCCCCAGCTGATTCTTAAGATGGACTTTTTGTGCTGCGGGAAGAACCCAAGCCAATGAGATTATACAAGGAGGTTACACAAGCCATCCAGCACCTGCTTTTAGAGCAAGGGATCACATAGGAGAAGGGGGCCACTGTCCTTACCCGCAGCTCCTGAACAAAATGACAGGTTCTGTTGATGAGGGACTCTGCTTTTCTGCCCCAGGGGACTTGTTTGGGAAAGAATATGGAGCTATCCAAACTTAAAGAGATCAACAAAACAATGGGGATCTTGGGGGAGTGTTTAACTAGGGAGCACATAGCTCCATGATCATGGTAGCAAACTGATGGGGGCACTTAGAAATTGAACAGAATCAAGGCAAGACGTAGACATTAAGAGCCATCCTGGTTTCCTGTTCAACTCCGAGGGTCCAGAGGGCTGTGCGGGAGTGCTTGGTGGTACCCACTCAGGGGAAATTAAAACAGTTTGACGCAGAGCTAAGCAAAAATAGTCCCCAAGCCACATAACTGTCAGCAAAGGACAGAAGCCTCACTGTCACTGGAGGATCCAGTTTAGGCTCTAACCAAACACTGGCTGAACAGTAAGCCACCCAGGGGAACCCATAGGAAACTGGGCTTAATAATAAAACCACAGCCATCCCTGGTGGTCTTGGAATATTGCAGGCATGCCCAAGAGTGTGCCCTTCCAGGAGTGATTGGAGAGGGATGTCCAAAGTGCTAATCCCTGTTTGAACATGGGACAAAGACCTAAACTTGAACTATGGTAGGAACCTCTAAGCTATATACACATAGAATGGTGAGGGCTAAAATCTAGCTGTCCAAGAGAGCTTGAGCACAGACGCTGTGCAAAGTGTGGCTTATGCTAACCCAGGGGTAATGTCTAAGTAGCACTGGACAAAATCCAATACTTTTCCGACTAAAATGTAAAATTAAAAATCGGAGTACAGACTAGACATTATAGATATCTTGGACATCCAAGATGTTCACAGGACAAAAATACCATGTTTAAAGAATTAAAGGAAGATATGACTATGTCTTAAGAAAATAGAACTTACTGAAAAGCAATAAACAGAAATTCTGGAGTTGAAAAGTATAACACAACTTGAGAACTCACTAGAAGAAAAGACCATGTCAGGAGAATGAGAAGACAAGCCCCAGGCAGGGAGAGAATGTTTGCAAAAGGCACACCTGAGAAAGGACTGTTATCCAAGATATACAAAGAACTCAATGATATATACAACAACAGTAAGAAAACCATCTGATTAAAATGTAAGACCCAGACATCTCACCAAAGAAGATACACAGATGGCAAGTAACCATGTGAGAAGATGTTCCACATCATCCGTCCTCGGGGAATGCGCCACATCCAAAACACGGACCACACCCAGTGCTAATGAGGACAGGGAGTACCCAAACTCTTATTCGTTGCCAACTAGAATGGAAAATGGTATAGACAATCTGGTAGAGTTTGGCAAATTCTTCCAAAACTAAACATCCTTATAATACGTTCCAAGCAGCCTACTCCTCGGTATTTTCCCCAAAGGAGTTGAATGCTATGTCCCAACAAAAACCTGCACATGGGGGCACCTGGGTGGCTCAGTTGGTTAAGCATCTGCCTTCAGCTCAGGTCATGATCCTAGGGTTCTGGGATCGAGTCCCACACAGGGATCCCTGCTCAGCAGGGAGCCTGCTTCTCCCACTCCCACTGCCCTCCTCACCCCCCACGGCTGCTCACTCTGCTCTTCTGCTCTCTCATGCTGTCTCTAAGGAGTTAAATAAAATATTAAAAAAAACCCCAAAAAACAGCAGATGGATGGTTATAGCAGCTTTAGCCATAACTGCCACAACCTGGAGGCAACCAAGAGGTCCTTCAGTAGGTGGATAAATAAACTGGTCCATCCAGACAACAGAATGTTACTCAGTGCTAAAAAGGAGGAAGCAACCAAGTCATTAAAAGACACGGAAGAACCCAAGTGCATATTGTCCCATGAAAGAAGCCAATCTGTAAAGGCTATGTACTGTGTGAGTCCAACCACATGACATTCTAGAAGAGACACAGCGATGGAGACATGAAAAAGGATTCTAAGGATCTGGGGTGGCAGGGGTGGCCAGGCAGAGCACCCGCGCTCAGGCGATTCTTAGGTCAGTGCCAATATGGGATCCTGTAACAATGGCTACACGTCATTATACATTTTTCCAAATCCATAGAGTGGATGACACCAAGAATGACCCCTAATGTAGACGACAGTGGTAATGAGGTGTGACTTAGGTCCATCAGTTATAGCAAATCGGCCTCCCTGCTGATGGATACGGATAATGGGGAGGCTTTAGGGGCAGGTGTATGGAAGATGGCCGTACCTTCCTCCCCTGTTGTTGGGAACCTAAAACTACTCTAGAAGGACATCTATTGAACATTGTACTAGAGGATCTAGTTGGGAAAATTAGGCCACAAAAAGTAACATAATTCATAGATTGAAAGAAAGAGCTCTGTTCAAAGCTGGCATGATCTCCTATATATAAAATTCTAAGGGATAACTAAAAGCACTATTAAATAAACTAATTCAACAAGGTAATGGGATACTAGAATATTTTAAAAATCAATTTTAATTTCTATACGCTAGCAATGAATAATCCAAAACGAAATTATTAAAAACAAAAATACATTCACCCATAGTGCTATAGGAAATTGCAGTATCCAAGACGAGTAGCCCCTAGGCCTATGATGTAGCAAAATATTTGCTTAAGTATGGATTTTGTTATTAAGATGATGCAGATGTCTCTGAAAAGTCAGCATATCCTGTGTGAGAAATTCTGAGTAACTACTGAATGAAATCAATTTGTTGCCAGAAGGAATCATACCAGTTTGGAAGGAAAATTAACAAATATTTACAGCAAGAAAGAAAGACTTGTTTAGGAGTGAGAAGACCCAATAAATAAAAAAATGTTGCAGATTTCCTTAGAACCCACTCAATCAGCAATTTTGTTAAAGGAATATGCTGTAGATATGGCCCAATCACTTCAGGATCTCTAAGAAATAACTAAAAAGCAGAAGCATGACCTTATCTAAAGAACCTGTCAGAAAATACATTTCATTGGACACACATTCTGTCTCTCAATGTAAAAAAAAAAAAAAAAAAAAAGTGTTTTTAATCTACTTAGATATTCTAACAATGGGTTGAAGCCATACCCTTGATTTGATCCTCACTACATAAGCTCTATCGTCCTGACCTGAACAGAGACCTTCTGAATTTTATCCTTTACCACTTGAGGATAAAAAGCTCTTGCCACTTTCAGCTCTTCATGTCTACAAAATGGGTTCTGTGAGCTTTTACCTCCCAAATTATTTCAGACCACACTCTGTTTTATCAAAACTTTCATCACGGAATGAGACGAATGGCCCTTAATACAATGTTTGGTATCAGTTTACCTCCAGTCTACCTATTAACTATCTTCTATTATCTTCTATTGGTGTTGATGCCACCTGAAAGCAGCCCCTCCTAGTCAGAACGGGCCAGGCGTGGGAAGAAATAACCCCAAATCACAGTGGCTTGGTTATATCCCCCCCCCACCCCTGCAACAGGTGACTCTGCCTATAGGTCATCAGAGATACAGGGGGCAGCCATCTTTGCAACCGTTACCAAAGGGCAGAAAAGGTCTCAGGAGGGTTTCACACCAACAATTAAACTCTCTGATCAGAACCACAGGTCACTTCTACCTTCATATCATCACAGATCACTTGACTTCAGTCAGTCACATGGATTTTTGGAAATGGAATCCTTACACGTGAGAACCGGTATTAATGGAGGATTTATACATCGGTGGGGGATTTATTTATCCCTGTAAAGAACCTAGATGTCCATCAACAGATGAATGGATAAAGAAGATATGGTGTATATATACAATGGAATACTATGCAGCCATCAAAAGAAATGAAATCCTGCCATTTCTGACGACATGGATGGAACTAGAGGGTATTATGCTTAGTGAAATATGGCAGTCGGAGAAAGACAACTATCATCTGATTTCCCTGATGTAAGGAAGTGGAGATGCAACGTGGGGGGTTTGGGGGTAGGAAAAGAATAAATGAAACAAGATGGGATCGGGAGGGAGACAAACCATAAGAGACTCTTAATCTCACAAAACAAACTGAGGGTTGCTGGGGGGAGGTGGGTAGGGAGAGGGTTGTTGGGTTATGGACACTGGGGAGGGTATGTGCTATGGTGAATGCTGTGAAGTGTGTAAACCTGACGGATTCACAGACCTGTACCCCTGGGGCTAATAATACATTATATGTTTATTAAAAAATAAAATTTTTTAAAAAGTCATCAGGATTTCAGAAATCATAGTTAAATTAGAAAACCCTTCTTTTTGTGCTAAAGCAGAGCGTCACGTGGAAGTGTGTGCCAGGGCACACGACCTGAGAAAAATGTGAAACTGAACTTGCTGAAAATGGAGGGAAACGGGAGTGACACGGTACAGTGGAAAAATATATTTCAGTTTCAGTTTAAAGATACGTCCTTCCCGGTTCCTCTGCTGGAACGATCACATATAATAATACCTCTGTCATTTAGCAAAACTCCCTCTCACCTATCAAGATGAGTCACAACACTTTTCATTGAAATGAACTACTTACTATCTCAAGTCTGCCATGTCTGCCGTACAGAAAATGAGCCCAAAATAGAGTTAAAGGGGATATTACAGTCAATTAGCAGCGTCACCGTAAACATTATTGCTTTTATTAACTTAACCCCAGGCTGCATAAAGCAAAAAGGAGCAGAACAGTAAGTCACTCAACGCCCACACGGTCATGCTGGGGTTAAAAATCAGACCAGCCAGAATCAGCGTCCCTGGTTTGACTAGATGCATGAGGCCCTTTGAGATGCCAAAGTGAAAAACAGGAATTAATTATTCATTGGTCAAAATCAAAACATCAAACACCAAAGACTCCCATTCATAACAGTGAAATATGCTGTGAGGGAACGAGAAACAATTTTTAAATACTACATTTTAAAGGACCACAGGACGCATCAAGAGACCAAACAAGGGCCTCCTGACCACAGACGCATACCCTGTGTGGGTGTAGACCCGGCTTCTGAAGGAGGCAGTGTTATAAATCACGAGAAATGATGGCTCCATGTTAAATGCTAATGGGAAAACTTAACAGCCAGAGGGAAAAAATACATATATTCCTTGCTCATATTACATACCAAAGTCCAGCCCCAACAGTCCAACCACCTCAATGAGTAAAGCTAATCTAAAATGTCTAGGAAATATATACGTAATTATCCTGTAGATATTAGGGTAAAGAAGATTTTCTTAAAGCAGCACAATCATCAAGGAAATCCTGCTATATCTGCATAATAAAATAAGTTATAAACGGATTCAAAATGTAAGACACAGACAAGGGATGTCTTTATAGACTTTTCAAGCAGCCGGTAAGAAAGAAGTCCTAAAAATCGGTAATGTACAAAATGTGTATGAGCAATTCACCTGCAGAGCCATCAACACGTGGCAAGAAAATGTTCAACCTCACTGGTAATCCGGAAAAATGCAAATGGAAGCTGCTATTTCCGTCTTACAGGAGAAAGTGTAGTATATTTTGAGGAAATTGATCTTAGGAGAGAATCAACAGTTTGTTATTAATGGCTAATATGACAGGAAGAGAGAAAAATTCATATTTTGCTTTGATATTATTTGTAGCTTTTTTTTTTTTTTTGCCTTCCTTCACTACATCAATTTTTACTATAAATAGTCGAGGGACAGACAGCAGAGGGGATATAATCATGCCAGAAAGTAATGTGTGTCGCAGTCTTGAAGGAATTTAGAGGCTTGTAGCCCCACTGAGTTGACAGCCCTGCAGAAAACATACACCTACACAAGAAACGTAGCCCGAAGTAGAGACACTCTTGGCATTCCATTTAACAGGGTGCTAATTAGATGAACAACAACAAGAAACATGCCAAGAAGATACTTTTGGGGATTTTTAAAATGCTGCCTGGATAGGATACAATGCTCAGTATTCTCACTTGAAGGCAAGATCTGTGGTTATCTACGGCCACATAACCTACAACCCCAAACATTTGGGTCACACAATACTTTATCGCTTGTCATAGTCATGTGCATTGACTGGGCTCAACAAAACAGGTCACACTTAGGGTCTCACAGACAGTTGCCATCAAGGGGTGGCTGGAACTGGAGGCTCCCATGTCAGGCATCTCGGCTGAGGATGGGTGGAACGTCTGAGGGGTGGCCAAAAATCCTTACATGGCCTGGTTTTCCCCAAAACAAGACTAAGATGGAATCTGTCGACTTCTTGTCACTAGCCTCCAAAATTCCAGAACATCAACTCCATTACCCTCTAGAGGTCAAGCAAGTCCGGAAGGACAGACCAAATTCAAGAGGGCTGGGGAGGGGGTCAATTGTATGCCATCACTTGCACATGAGCAGTTCGCGCAAACAAGACGAAAGGAGGGACCCGTGGCTATCTGTGGAGAGTAACCACCCCCAGGGGGAACTTCAACACCACTTTACTCTCCAGAGTTTATTCCGAAAATGGTTCTGAAGGATGAGCCTCTCTGTGTGTTAGCACCATGTGTGAATGGACAGTTCTTCAAGCTTTTATCCCCAGGTATGCATGGGCACAAGCTAACACCAAGAAAAGTCTGAGTCATGAGTGCCACCTTGAGAAAGGGATGTCATCTCTGTCTTCCTAAAATAACTCCTCCTGGGGCAGGTTAGTCACCTGGCTTGTCAGGGAATCATCTGAATCTCACTGTCAATCAAATCAAGTCTAGGAAATCCAATTGATTAAATGATCTTCTAAAAATAGTTTGTGTCTGAAGAAATTTCCTCCTCGGTATTATTTCCCTCATGTATCCTCCACTTTCTTTACAGTGAGATAAAATGTTGGTTTGTTTCACTGAAAAGCAATTGATAGGTCAGAGTGTTTCCTTCTGATACTCATTTTCTTTTTCACCTTGTCTTCCAAGGGAATAGTTAACTATCATGTCCAACTAATAGCATGTGGCATTAACTATCATCAATAATTCATTCTTAACTGACTTTTGGAGATACTGCGCAATTTTTCATTTACTCAAAAAAAAAAAATTCTTCCTCCATCTATCTCAGAATTTGTTGGACTAAAAACTTTTATAAATTGATCAGTCACTAGAAATATTTTATTTATGAAGGGCATGATTCAGTATTATTGACTATGGACCTAGTGCTCTGCCTCAAGTATAAAGTATACATATATTAAATATATATATATAATTTTATTTATATATATGGTTATATATATAAATATATGATATTTCATACATATGATATATATTCATATATATTTCATATATATATTTATATATATATAACTATATATATAAAAGTATAAAGCCTCAAGTATCCAAGATTACTCATCTCATCTTGGATACCTGAGGCTTTATGCCCATTGGCTAGCAGCTCCCCATTTCTCCCTGCGCTCAGCCCCTAGCAACCACCATTCTACCATATTTGATGCCTCCTGTAAGTGGAAGCATACAGTATTTTTGTTCTTCTGTGTCTGGCTGATTTCACTTAGCAGAATGTCCTCCAGGTTTATCCATGTTGCTGCATATGGCTTTTAAAAGCTCTCACTCCCTTGTAGGTCTATACCACTCTTTCTTTAGTCGCCCATCTGCTTATGGGCATTTAGGTTGTGTCCTATCTCCCTATCTTGGCTCTGGTGAATGATGCTAAAATGACCATGGATGTGGAGGTAGTTCTTCAAGTCTAAACTAAATCATTTGGGGTAGGTATTCAGAAGTAGGATCATAGGGTAGTTCCATTTTTTCTTTTTCTTTTTCTTTTTTTTAAGACTTTTATTTATTTATTTGAGAGAGAAAGAGCATGAAAAGGAGAGAGAGGCAGAGGAGAAAGCAGACCAGACTCTCCACTGAGCAGGAAGCCCGATGTGGGGCTCCATCCCAGGAACCTGGGATTATGACCCGAGCTGAAGGCAGATACCGAACCATCTGAGCCACCCAGGTGCCCCCATTTTTAATTTCTGAGGAACTTCTATACGGTCTGTGTTCCATAATGGCTGCACCATTTCTCATTCCTACCAGCGGCACACAAGAATTCCCTTTTCTCCACATCCTCACCAACATCTGTCGTTTCCTTTTTGGTAATAACCATCCTACCTGGACTGCGGTGATACCGCGCTGGGATTTTGATTTCCCTTTTCCTGAAGATGAGGGATGGTAAGCATCTTTTCATATCCCTCTTGTTCATTTGTATGTCTGCTTTGCAGAAATGTCTATTCAAGTCTTCTGTCCATGTTTTAGTTGGTTCTTTAGGATTATTTATTTTGCTACTGAATTGTAGAAGTGCCTTCTATGTTTTGGAGATTCCCCCCTACCACGTGGGTGGTTTGCAACTATTTTCTGCCATTCTGTAGGTTGGTTTTTCATGGCTGATCACTGCGCAGAAGATTTTTAGTTTGATGCAGTCCCACTTGTCTGTTTATCCTTTTGTTACCGGTGCTTTCGGTGTCCTGTCCAAGAAACCATCGCCAACACCAACGTCGTGCATCTTTTACCGTTTTCTTGTAGGAGTTTCTTAGTTTCAAGTCTTCGTTTGAATCCTAAATCTGTTTGGAGTTGGTTTTCCTCTGTGGTAGAAAATAAGGGTCAAATATTTCATTCTTCTGCGTGTGGGCGTTCAGTTTTCCCAGCACCTCTTGCCGAAGAAACTTCAGAAGTCATTCTTATTTTAAATCATCGTTTCAGTTCATTCACGTCTTTTTGCTCTCAGAAGCTTTCTTTTTCTCATGAAATTCAGGGATTACAATAAAAGTTTAGCCACACAATTCAGCTTTTAGACATCTCAATCTTGCAGCTTGGACTTCTGAGCTTGGGAAATTCTGAGCTCAAAATACTTTTCTTTTTTGCTTAATTTCTCTTTGCTGTCAATCAAGGGTCTCTTTTCTACATTATAGAAGACTATTCTTTACAGAGAATGGTTGATATTTAGCTCTTTTCTCTAATCCATCCCTCTTTTATCGAAAGCTCTGGATCCAAAAGACTAAAGTAATATTCATAATGTCAAAGTGCCACAGGACACTCGGCTACAATCCTGCCATGAAGGGCAATTCAGATGATCCCATCAGTCTCTTTGTGTTTGGATAATTAAAGCTATTTCACAAAACAAATTAATGAACTGGAAAAAAAATAGTCTTATTTCTTCATCTTTCAACTGTATTTGTCCAAGTATAATCTGAACAGTTTTCTCTATTCTCGGTGCCAAACTTTTCTCCAAAATGGTTTATGAATAAAAGGTTCCCATAAGCGGTGGGCAAGAGATTCTGTTGTTTCGTGTCCATATAAACACTTGGTTTTGTCTAGTTTTTTAAAAGTGTAATTCTAATATCTGTGATTAACAGCAATTCTTGACTCAAATGTAGTTACACTTCTTAATGATTCACTCTCCATAAAAATTGGAAGAAATCTATATCTTAATGTAGGAAGGAAAAAAATATCTACAATATCAAGAATTTTGCAGTGTTGGTTTCCCAAGTATTTTTACAATTTCATACACTCAAAAGAAATGAATATATATGTGGGTGTATGTATGTGGGTGTGTGTATATATATATGGCATATTATCGCTATATTTTGTTATATTTCTAATCACTATGTTTTGTTTATATCATTATATATATAGCATATTATCACTGCGTTTTGTTACCCCTAACACTATACAAGGTCTCATATCTACAGATCAGGCCAAATAACTCTAGCCCCTTAACTACCATTGTCCTCCATTTCAGAAAAGGCAAACCATAAATCAATGAATTCATATATGAACTCTCTTCAAAAGTACAAAGATAATTCTGCAGCGTATTAGTACTTACAAGTGTTTAGGTTTGTTAGTTTGTTTTCCATAAGAAGGTGCAGGAGGGGCACCGGGCTGGCTCAGTCAGTAGAATATGTGAGGACTCCTGATTTCCAGGTTGTGAATTCGAGCCCCCCATTGGGTGTGGATAGGACTTCAAATCTTGGGTTGGGGTAGAAAATACAGCAGCTTTCCTTTAAAAAGTTTACATCTAGGGACAGTCTTGTTCTAAAAGGTGATGGCCGTTGTCACAGAAACAACCCTGAGTGCGAGAAAATGTTTATCCTAAAATCTGCCCTACTTTCTCCTTGTTGTTGAGGAAATAAGTTATTTTTTAGGAGCAAGTTTTCTATTTCGTGAGTATGTAGAGGATTATTGACCTTCTAAGTTTTTCACTCCCAGGAGTCCTCTTTTTGAGCATCTCGAGGCTTAATTTAAGTCAGTGTCCTGCATCCTAAACATTGCTGAAGACCGTGCTGTCTCCTCACAAGATTGATTTTAGAAATTGTGTGATGGAACAGAACAGGCTATTGTTTGTGTTTGAGGGGGAAAAACACCCATGATATTTCCCAAGGCAAGTAATTATCTTCAATAATATTTATCCTTGGTGTATTCAGAGTTAACAGAGAAGCAGAGGAGTAGAGAGACGTGTAAACACTGCATTTGTTTTCCTCCATCTGGAACTTTACCTATTTTTCTTCTAATGAAAATAGGCTTTGTTTGATTTTACTTAAAATATCAACCTCTTCATATTCCTACCTCTTTAAAATTTTGTCTCCATGACCACCTCATAAATATTTTAACAGCGGTGCCCAGTGCTTAAAAATATGTACCCTAAATATATGTATATGTTTTAAATGTTTAGGCTTATTTATATTTCATATAATAAATATTTCTTTCTAAAGCTAAGTCTATATTTGTATTTTAAATGTACATATGTTAAAAAGCACTGGACACAATTTATTTACACATGTATTTTTTTTCCTGATGTTTTAAATGTTAGTTATCCAGGGACACCTGGGTAGCTCAGCTCGGTTAAGTGTCTGACTCTTGGTTTCGGCGCAGGTGATGCTCTCAGGGTCACGTCATCAAGCCCCACGTGAGGCTCCACACTTATCACAGAGTCTGCTTGAGAGTCTGTCCCTCTGCCCCTCCCCCTGCTTGCACACTCGCTCTCCGACACACTCTCAAGTAAGTAAAATCTTTAGATAAAATTAAAGTTCTCCTCGTTTCTTCAAAAAGTAGGCTTATGGCAACTTTCAAAATATATCAAGTATAATGAAATTAAGAACTTAAGTGGGGGAAATCAGGTAAAGTAAAACAAAGATGTAGAATACAAGATGAAATCTGGTTCGCATAAAGTTGCCAGAAAGGACAGTTGGATTGACTTTGTTTTCTCCATCAGTCAGTGTAGTGAGGGGAGCACGCTGACCCTACCGCTGGGCCATATCCTAAAGATGCCATCAAAATCAATGCTCAAAGAAAACACAATTATCCCCACTTCTACTGAGAAAAAACTTTCCCCAGGAGCATCCTGGATCCTGTGTAAAGCACATAATGTTGTCAGCATTTTATACTGAATCACACAGGCTTTAACTACATGTTAAAACATCCTTCAAAATGGTAATGACAATGATGGAAAACTACGTTTTAGGAAAAGTGTCTCATGATGGTGTCAGAAGGCTGGGTTTCTGGCTCAGTCCTCCTCTGGATCAATGTAAGGACAGAGCTATGAGCACCCAGGGAAATGAACAGATCAAACCAGTCCAGGTCTGAATGTGTCATTTTCGCTCAACGACAATCTTTGTAAATTTCAA
The DNA here is from genome assembly GCF_011764305.1 of Mustela putorius furo. Lineage (NCBI taxonomy): Eukaryota > Metazoa > Chordata > Mammalia > Carnivora > Mustelidae > Mustela > Mustela putorius. The sequence goes on along the minus strand of NW_025421304.1, from coordinate 33,912,957 downwards.
GGAACCAGGTTATATTTACTGATACTAACTGGAGGGCAGGTGTTCTGTTTTACCCTTTCTAAGTATATTGTTCCAGTTAGCCGCAAGTAGAATCTCATTCTTTGTCAGGAGAAGATGTTGACAAAGCCACAGGCTGTGTATAAATTAGCCTCCTACCTGCCCATGGAGGACTCATAGGCAGAGCCTGCTAGAGTTCAACACATACGTGTGTGTACATGCATGCACACACACAGACACACACACACGTGTACCCAGTGCACTAAAGCCTCAGAACTCTATCATAAAGCCTCGCCTTGGCAAAGTGTAGAGCAGACACGCAAAGGCCATGAAACGCTGAATAAGGACCCAAATAGTAACAAAGTCTGAAAATAAATATCCTAGTATAACCAAGATTAATGTATGAAAAATCTATGCTAGCCTAGACCTCTAGCTCTTGGACTCCTGGGTCTAAAAAAATCGTTCCATAGTAGAACACACACACACACATACATAGCACATGCATGCTCACATGCATAGAAACAGGATAACCACCTACTCACTACCTTTTAGTGCAGATTAAAGCCAGAGAAGGTGGTGAAGCATGCAAACGTACATGTGCATGTGTGCCCGTGCACATTCATGTGGGCTCGCTCACACACACACCTCACCCTGGCTCCCACGGTCATTTAAAAATATGAAGGTTCTGCTAGGGGCCCCTGGGCAGCTCCAGTCATGATCTCAGGGTGGTGGGAATGAGCCCTACCCTCAGGGATTCTCTCTCTCCCTCTGCCCCTTCCACCCACCACCCACTTTGCGCTCTCACTGTCTCACCCTCTTAAAAAAAAATAAATAAAAATATGAAGTTTATTTTAATGAATCAAAAAAGTCAATTTACTACCAGAGGATATGTCAGCCTTAGAGCATTTTGACCTGCGAAATTTGTTTCCTAAGATGAATTTCACCTATCTGTCATAGACTAACCCAAGTGTTCGGACCAACATTAGGCAAGGTCTGTCTTGGGAAACTGAATGGGTGACTTTACTCGTTGGGGTTCAGTTAGTTATTTGCAAGCTCTGGCCATGAAACAGAGCCCATGTTAGACACAAAGTATAGTCTGATAAATAATAAACAGATAATCCCTCCAATGGCAAAGACACCTCACTTCCATCAAGTTCATTGAATGAGAAGTCCCTGGCACAATGAGAATTCTTAACAGTGACTTCTCATCTGCTCAGCCACCTCCTGTAACCTCCCTGGGGAGCAGTACAGTGGCAGGGAGATGTCCTGCTATGTTTTTGCCATAGCTGTTTGATCCTAATCAGACATGCATTCAGTGATTTGACATATTTCTTGAGCACCTACTGTTTTCCTGGGACTTTTCCAGGTGTTCCAAATAATTTGATATTCAATGACAAACAGATTAGCAAATGGCCTATTATTTGGCTCGGTCTTCCTAACCCCTAAGCTATGCATTTTTTTTTCCTCATTGAACATCTTAGAGAACACCCTCCAGTTACATCCAATAGAAATAACATGACATGGCTTCAACTGAAATGACAAAGTTGCTAGGTTACACTTACATTCTTAGTTTACAGTGATTTTATCTCTATTATATCTAGTAGAAAAGCCTCAACATTATCATTTTCCTTCCTATTAGCCTTGATATATGTTTACCTATATTCTTATCCTATTCTGTACTCCCTCTGGTAATGTCCATCAGGATGCAGGAAAAAAGAAGACGGATTCCCTTGCTAACTTGACATTCTCCCAAAAGTTCCACAAAGGAATGTAAAATACATATCTATTTATATATAAAACGATGGGTAGGGCCAGATTTCAATATCTTTACATTTTAAAAGTTTGGGAAACTTCACGAACATTTACATAGGAACACACCAATGTCAAGAGGTGAATTTAATGGTCTCTTTATCTTTATATACTTGATGATGATGATAGTAAGCTAAAAAGTTTATATTCTTGTTTCTGTTGGATTAATTTTTGCATTTTCTAGGAAACTGTCATATTATTCCTTATAAAATTGATAACAACTTAAATGTAGAAGCATCTAGTATGTCATAATATAATTATGTTTTTCCCAGATATCTTTTTCTCTTGGATATATAGGTTTTTAAATTCACATTAAGGATATTTCTTTGCTCACTTCCTAGAACAAATGGACATTTTTTGGCCTAAATTGATCACCTACTGCCCACGATGCAACATCTGGTATTTTTCGGTTGCCAAGTCTATGGAATCTACGCTTTTAATTATGAAGTTTTATCATTTCAATGAGCATAAGTTCCCATTAGGATTCAGTTTAAATTGTATTTATATTCAAGGCTACTCCTTCCCTTCCAACTTCCCACGTTCCTTTCCCATTGTGAAATGTCCTTCTTCCCCATTTTTGTCTTAGTAGGTCCTCTCCCCAGACTTCCATCCTAAAGCCGGCCCAGGGAAGAGCCTGCTTCACTTTGGTCACTACTGATTTGGAATATTTAATCTAATGGGCGGATCCAGATCATCTTCCATGGCTTAATTATTTGGGGCCAACATCAGTAATAATCTATTCTCTGTGTTCTGGCACAGTCTCTACTTTCAACGACTTCCTTCATGACCTAGGAAGCAGTGCCCTTTTCTTCTTGACCTATGAAGCAGTTTTACTTTTGAGACTACCTCAAGCCCCAACCTGCTCAATTAATGAGCTCATCTTCAAAGCCAACTGGACAATAACCAAAAAATGAGCGGAGGGACACATCAGAATGCATGCATTTTGCCTTAATACATTGAGACTGTGCTTGTATCCTGTATTTATTTCTCCATAACAACTTGCCACGGATTTAAAGGCCAAACCAGCACAGGTTTATTACACTTCTTGTGGTTCAGGAATTTGAGCACAGCTCAGCTAGGTCCTCTGCTTAAGGTTTTCTCACAAACTTGGCAACCCCATTGTCAGCCAGGGTTGTGGTCTCATCTGAAGTCTTGACTGGGAAAGAGCTGGGTTGTGAGCTCATTTCTGTAGTACCGGCAGGATTGTTTCCCTTAGGCTGTTAAGCTGAAGATCTCAGTTCCAAGCTGGCTGCTAGCTAGAAGTTGCCCTTGGCATGTTGGCCTCCCCAACATGGCAAACTTGCTTCACAGAAGGCAGAGAAAGCCAGCATCTACTAATAAGATGAAAGTTACATTGTTATGTAACTTCATCACTGAAGTGTTAACTCCTCACCTTTGCTATATTCTGCAGGCTAGAAGCAACTTTCTAGGCCAGCCCACACAGACGGGGAGGGGACTAGACAGACTTGTACCCAGGGGCAAGGCTCACTGGGGATCACCTTAGAAGCTACCTATAAGAGCATCAATAGAAGACCATCAACACTGAAGCTTTCCCTGTCCACAGCAGCTGATGGAAGCTTTGTCCATGGGCAAGTGTTTGTTATCACAGAGAATAACATCGGTTTCTATAGAGGTGACAAACACAGTCTGGACCTTGCTCAAAACCACAAGCTTTTTTTCTGTTTGGGCAGTATTACAGGGTACTGGCTGCTGGCAGTCCAGTATTCCTAATTGACCTGGCTGAGGCAAGAATTAGATTTCAGGGAGAATCTTTCCACATAATGGCCTTTTAGCTATTATGTGAAAGGGTAACCATAGGCCTGTAATTTATTCCTCCCTCCTTGGGGATCCCTGAAGAAGTTTGACCCTGACCAGAATTCTTTGCAAGTATCGACTGATCGAATATGCTAGCTCAAAGATAAATGAGGGTCCTGAAAGGGTTTGCTATGCACTGATTACTAATTTAGAAATGATTTTAGCATTATATCCTGGTCCATCTAGATTGTGTGTGTTAAATTATCTTGCACATCACAGGCTGAAGTCATGCTCAAGCATGGAATTTAGACACAGGGCCAAAACAAGACCAGGAGCCTGGTGAGACTCCAGAATTCAGCAACTTCTCTGGCTAACTTGTCATATATTCTTGACAAACTCCAAAGCCAAGGCATGTCTGGTGTGGGAAGGGACACTGGGGAAGCTCCTTCTGCAAGTTTGGAGCCTCCCAGAGGCCATGCATGTCGCTGCTCTGGTCTCACACCCATTGATAATTATGCATCAAGCCTGGTGCTGGGCAAGTGGACGTCATCCTTCTGGGAAGCAGTAGGAATGGTAAAGAAAAATGCAACTTTTGGTGAGTTAAATGACCATTGGAGCAATGTACCCATGTAACAGCTTTGAGATAGAATTGGCCCACAACAAGCCACATGTATTTACAGTTTTGAGTCAAGATAAACACCCTGGAAACCATCACCACCATCAAGAAAATGGATGCATCTAATTGGATACTGTAGACGCAAACCATGGAAGGTGCTAGGATTTGAGGTGCTCCCCAAATTTTGGCTCATGAGATATTGCTATCTAGGGGTCAAGGAAAGACTTAAGAGACAGCTCAGGTACCCAATGGGGGTCAAAATGTCCATGCTACCTAAAAGAAAGTTAAAACTAAGGGGAAAATTACAAAGAAGAAAACAGGGAGTAGTAACTGATGTAGTCTGCCAGAGCTCTTTTATTCCTGTTGAAAAGGCGGGGCAAAAGAGGAAGGAACAGAGAGCATCCCTCATAGGGTGTTGTTTGTGTAATCTTGTGGCCTGAGAGGTGAAAAACTGACTTCAGCTCCAGCTGTGACACCCACAAACCTTCAGAGCCCCTTCATTTTCACTGCATATCACCTAACACGGATGAGCACAAATCTAATTACAAATATTGTAATTGGGCATGGAAAAAACCTAAATAGTATTTGCTCCCTTAGTTAAAACAGTAACATTTTAAAAGCACATGGAGGGTTTAGGATTTGCTCACCCAGCTCTCAGAGGGGGAATCCAAGGAACTAGAAAATGATGAAGTTGGAGTATCCTCTGCAAGTAACTAAAATATTTGGAATGATTGCTCTTGGGACCCATAATTCCTGGGGCGGGGGGCTGGATAGGTCACCCAAGTGGGCATAAAGGTTAAACTCAGTATCAACATCTGGTTCAACCAGATGAAGGTTAAACTCTAATGTGGAAAACCTGATGAAAGAGTTTCCTCTGGTCGCATCACCTTTATTGAAAGGCATAATCGAGATGGATGCCGTATGTGGATGGAGGGTGATAACCCCCTCCCCCATCCTTACACTGAATGTGTTGCATATCCACCCTCGGCCTGGTTTCAGCTGAAAGGCTAAGTGACAGTCTCTCCAATTCCCAAGCCCTCCTCTGTAGAAAATATTAAACAATATAGAATTCCAGGAGTGCAAGAGGAGATTAATGCTTTAGTTAGCATTAATGGTTGAAGCAGGCGTATTGATCTCCATTAATTCTCTTTTTAACAGCCCTTTCAAGCCAAAAGGCAAAGCAGATGATTTGCAGATACTGATAGTGGACGACTGGGAATTCATCTAGGTAGATCTACCAGCTGCCTCAGACGCACGGTAGAGAGGATTGAACACACACACACACACACACACACACTCACACACGCTGCATTAAAAGGCAATGGGCCAAGGGAGACTATTACGCAACACAACTTTAACTCAGGTTTTCTTCTCTATGCTTGTTTCAGAGGCCAGTCAAGAACTGTTTGTGTTCATCTGTTCGCCGGCACCATCTAGCATGGCCGCACTTGGTCTTAACAACCATGAAGAGTAAGTCGGGAACATCAATGACGTATAATTGCCTCCTCAGAGGAAGCACAGGGGGACTGAGAGATGGACATCCCCTACCTGTGCCCACAGAGCATGGCAGGTAGATTCCATTAAAATTCAGGATTCGCCCCAGTCTCTGAAAAATCACATGAGCTAGAACCACAAGGAGCTTTCCTCATCCTGTGAGAAAGAATTTATGAGCCAGTCTTGACCCTGCCACTACAGAGTCCCGAGACTGGAAGAAACTGTCTGAGTTACGGCAAAACCGTGTCTCGTGTTTGGGGATATTGTTAGTCCTAGTCACAAAGCCACCAGAAAGAAATCGGAGACTGAATTGTGCTCTGATGGGAACAAACAGAAGATTTATAAAGGACTGCCAGTCAGGCATCGCCTCTCCGGCCTCAGGACCCCAAAATACAAATGACTGCAGAAGCGTAAGCAGCTAGGACACACACAGACGGGAGCTTTTGGCAGAAATCAATACAGCTACTCAGTGGAGAAAGCAGGGATTTGGGACTCGAGCAGGGTCCAAGGCAGCTGCTTGGTGCAGCCATTTAGAAACAGAGCCGTAAACTTGCTGTTGGGCAATTTCTGTAGGGCAATTGCTGTAGGAATCGCTCCTACCACAGGGAAACTTTGGACAGTCCTGAAACCAGAGGCGCCCATCATGACTTGGGTGACAGAGATCAGATACATGTTCACATTGAGGAAGCATCTCATGGAGCTCACGGACAAGCCAAGTGGTAGCCTCGGGAGTACACGTTAGCCAAGGGTCCAAAAGCACCTTGCTGCATTTATGCACAGATTTCTTCGCTGCATTCAAAGCCTTTCATAACCACCCCCCACCCGGCTGTCACTGCTAGATTGTTTTAACCCCAAATTCCGCCCCCCGCCCCGGCCATGTAGAGTAGAGTGGTTACTAAATTTACTGATGGGATTTCCCCAATTGAAAGTCATGAAGCTCTTTGGAAATCAGTTCTTACATGTTGTACAGATGGTGAATCCTTGGTGGAAGACGGAGAACTGCTGACATGGCATTCTGAGCAGCCCTGTGTTAGGCTGGAAACGATTTGCTAACCCAAGTAGAGACGCTAGAGGGAGCCACCCTTCAGGAGACCAGAGAGGGCTGGGCATCCGCCTAGAGACCGGGAAAAGCAATCTGAGAACACAGTCTGTATTATTAGACTCATCAAACATCAGTCTTGCCAGCAACTCTGAGGAAGAGCCCTTACTCAAGGGACATCTTAATAGTAATGAAATCACATGTATTTAAGAGATAACGGTGCTAGTGGGAAAATGTCACTAAGACATGTAGCTGAAAGTCACATGACTAAAGTGGCTAGTCTGAAGATGTGTCATAGGTCTAAAAAGCACACAGTACTTCAAAGACAACACAGAAAAACAATGTAAAGCACCTCATTCATTTGGATTACATCCTGAATTATTTTGGATATATTTGGAGAAACACAATATATTAGTCAAATAAATTTCATTTTTTAAACTTTAAGTACGCCTCCAGAAAATTTAAAATTACATGTGTAGGGTGTTATTTCATTTTTCTGAACAATACTCTTCTAGATTGCTTTTTATAAATAACTCTTTGGATTAGGGACCTCAGCTGGGCCACAGCAGCTAGAAGAGGACTACCAAAAGATCAAGACACATCAACTAGCAGACCCCTAGACTTGGCTACTTCCTGTGCTAACTTGTTCCACATGTGGCCAGCTATTACCACTATAAAATCAAAGTATTTCATAATCCGGAAAAAGGGACTTAGGATATGTCTCAGCCCAAGTTCTCCTTGACAGTGACATGGAGTATGTATCATGCCTGCCTGATGTTTTTTGTTAGTTAAACCTTTACACTAGATGGGACAGGTTTCCAGGGAATCGAAATGACAATTTGAGCTTTGTGTTTATACAAGGGTTGAAACATTTGTGGGTTTTGCCATTTTTATTCAGCAGGGTAGTTAGATCTTGCTGATACTTGGTCTTAGAAGACAGCATTAGGCTGCCTGACATCCATTTGTGTTATGGAACATTTGAACGATGAACAGAACCATGAGAAAACCAACCTTGAACTCATGTAGTTTCTCTGCGGTCACCTCCTAGGACATGACCCACAATTGCCTCTGTATGCTCTGACCACGGCTCTTAGATTTACACTTAGAAACCTAATTCTCCACATAAGGGAGCTGTGTCCTATATAAAAGGAGGATTTTTTTTTAATTAAATAAAAAGAAATGACATCATTCATTAAAATTTATTTAAATAAGAAATTCTCCTAAGTAGAATAGAAAGTTGATGAAATTACTGTAAAACTAAAGGATTTCTGGCCTGGTTTTCACAGGAAGGCAAGGAGGGAAGGACTGACCGGCTTAGAAAAACACAGGCTTTTTTTTTTTTAATTAATTTATTCATTTGACACACAGAGATCACAGGTAGAGAGAAAAGCAAGCAGAGAGAGAGAGGGAGAAGCAGGCTTCCCGCTGAGCAGACAGCCCAATGCAGGGCCCTATCCCAGGACCCTGAGATCATGACCGAAGGCAGAGGCTCAACCCACTGAGCTACCCAGGTACCCCACAGGCTTTTAAATCTCACTTTAATGATAGGAAAATCAGACATTTGAAAACTACAAATTTATGTGTGTGTGTGTGCGCGCACGTGTGTATGTATGTACTTGTTTTATATATTTATATATGAATACTTATAATTTTTAATTATTAGTATATCAATATATTAATTTCTGTTATATAATTTATTATTAATATGTTAATGCATCTGTAAATATATTTGTAACTATAAATATATACATTTAATTTAAACTACAAATATATATATTTAAGAAGACAGGTAGAATAAGCTAAATGAATGATAGCTCTTAGGAGAAATTTTAGCTTTTAAAAACCAAGAGAGACAAAGGGAAAACGGTGCATATGCTTATAAAATATATCATTAAAATGGGGGCATTCCATAGATTCTAAATCAAAAAAGTTCTCAGGGACACTACCGAAATCTGACAGAGAAGGAACAGGCTTTCTCAAATAGAATAGATTCATACCCTCCTCTACTAACAGGCCAGAACCCAGGAAGCCACTAGAAGGTGGTCTCTTGGGTAATGACAGAGTCTCAAAATATCAGAAGACTTTTACACGTGTTTATAGAAACTTCAGACAGCGGAGAGAAAGATCCGTGCTCTAATATTATTATTAGGGAGCTTTAGAGCAATGCATTATTTGGAATGAGAGATTTATATAACACTTTTCCCTTGATATACTCAAGAATTTGTAAATTGGGATTTTGAGAGAAACACAGCAAAGGGAAGACATTTAAAGGGTATTGGCCCGGCAGTAGTGGATCCAGATAAGATTCCTGCTGCTGCTGGTTTAAAGGGACATCTCTTGATTGGAATTATTTATATCAGTAGGATAAATGTGGTCAAGATTTATGGGACTTCATGGGAATTGTAGTGTTTCTGTCGCACTGGATTTTTTTTTTTTTTGAAGATTTTATCTATTTGACAAAGAGACAGAGATCATAAGCAGGCAGAGAGAGAGAGGGGGAGGCAGGCTCCCCACCGAGCAGAGGGCCTGATGCGGGGCTCGATCCCAGGACCCTGAGACCATGACCTGAGCCAAAGGCAGAGGCTTAACCCACTGAGCCACCAGGCGCCCCTGAAATTTCATACCTCTACCAAGACTACATCTAAAGGAAAATGTCAGGGAAAAGTCTGACCCATAGAGCAAAGAAAACAAAGGGAAGAAGGTGGCTTAGCTGCAGCTAACATGACTAGACCTTTATGTAATGGTTACTATAAACAGCAAAGCTTGAAGTGTTTAGACTACAACTAAACATTCTAGAGAATATTCTTTTTTTTTTTTTAAAGATTTTATTTATTTGTCAGAGAGAGCAAGAGTGCACAAGCAGGGAGAGCAGCAGGCAGAGGGAGATGCAGGCTCCCCACTAAGTAGGGAACCTGATGTGGGACTGAGTCCTAGCACCCTGGGATCATGACCTGAGCTGAAGGCAGACACTAACTGACTGAGACCCCCAGGCATCCCTCTAGAGAATATGTGAAGAAAAGGAAAGGAAAGGAAAGACAGACAGACACACACACACACATACACACACACACACACCCCACCCCCCCCCACCCCCCCCCCCCCCAAAAAAAAAAAAAGAGAGAGAGAGAGAGAGATCCCAGGGTCCTGGGATCAAGCTCCACTCAGCAGGCAGCCTGCTTCTCCCTCTGCCCCTCCCCACTGCTCAGGTACTCTCTCAAATGAATAAAGAATCTTAAAAAAAAAAAAAAAAGCTTTCAGATGAACTCATTCTACAATAAGTACATTGATATTTTTAGCATTATTTGCAATTCTTGATTCAATTAAATATACGCATCCCTAAATATCTATAATCAATATTTACCTGTGTTTGTTTTATTTCTATCATTATGTAGTGTTTATCTAAGCAAATAAACCTGTTTTTCTGTACTTTTAAAATGAGTTTGGGGCTCCTGGGTGATTCAGTCAGTTGAGCATCTACCTTCAGCTCAGGCCATGATCCTGCCATGCTAGGATCAAGCCCCAGTCATGCTCCCTGCTCAGTGGGGAGTTTGCTTCTCCCTCTCCCTTTACCCCTCCCCCATGCTCATGCACATGTGTGCTCTCTCTCCCCCTCTCTCACTCACACTCACTCTCTCTGAAATAAATAATATCTTTAAAAAAATAAATTTTGTGCTTTATCTTCCTAACCCTCAGTGGCTTTCAATATCAAATATATCCTACACACTCGACACTAATTGGTTTAATTATAACTTCTTTGTTGTTTATTTTTCTTGACCTTTAAACACATTATATGATGCCAGCATTGTATTAGTTAAGAAAAACTTACAGCACTATCAGACTACAGATTACAGACCAATATCCTTCATGTACATAGAAATGAAATTCCTTACTAGATTTTTAGAAAAAAGAATCTAGAAGTATATAAAGTTACAACACATCATGACAAGGGGGTTTTTCCCCCACTCAGGAGCATAAACTCTGTTAATATCTATGATAGAAATCTCAGCCAACTAGGAATAACAGAATTTCCTCTAGTTGCCAAAGGACATCTACAAAAATATCTACAAGTAACTTCATACACAGTAGTGAAAGACTACCTAATTCTCCTTAAGATCAGTAAAAAAACAAACATTTCTAATTTCTGTTTAATATTGTACAGGAGGTTTTAGCCAATGCAATAAGACAAGAAAAAATGGAACACAGAATGAAAAAGAAGTAACTCAGATTATTTACATTCAGATTGCTGCTTCTCATGAAATTTAATTTCTAATAAAAATTTCATGGCAGAAAAAGCTATGGTTTTTATAACTAGAAATTAAGAGAGCAATAAAGAAATGATTGTGTATAGAGAAAACCCAAAGGAAACCATTTAAAATGCACTAGAACTAATATGTGAAGTTAAGGAAATAACAGAAGGCAGGATAAACATGTCTGTTTCTACATATAAGCAACCAAGAATTTGAGACTCAAATTATAAGAATACAGTTTGATATAGCATCCAAAAACACAATAATTAGGAAAAAAAATTAAAGTCGACAAGAGATCTGTAGTTTGAAAACTAGAAAAGGAATACTGCATAGAGAAATTAAATGCAATGAAAATTAATGGAGACAAAGTTCTTCAGAGTCAGAAGGCTCAATATTGCTATGAACTCATTCTGTATAACCTGATCATCAATTCAATGCAATCCCATGCCAACACCCAACAGAATTTTTAGTAGAAATTGATGAGCAAATCCTAAGATTTATATGGATATTCAAAAGATCTCAAAGGACAAAAACTTTTCTAAAAAACAAGAACATAAACAATGAGTTTTGGAATACTGAAAAAAAAATTTTCTCAAAAAAATAAATACACAGCTGGAGGACTAATTTCAAGAATTTTTATATAGCTATACTAACTAAGATTCTTTGTACTGGTATGAAGATAGAAAAGTAGATCAATGGAAGAAAATAGAGTGTCTAGAAATGGATCTATATGTATAATAAGAACTGATTTTCCAAGTTGCCAAGATAATTCAAAGGGGGAAAGGATTTTTTTTCAAACAAACTTTATAAAACTTGGATATCCATATTTTAAAAAAAGAACTTTGTTCCCTGATACAAAATGAAGATGGATATAACTCAGTGTTTACAAGGTAAAATTATGAAACTTCTAGAAGAAAGTAGAATTTCTTCACAGTATTCATAAGCACAGTCATTTGTATATAGCACAACGGCAAGCACACATCACTGAAAGTACTAGAAAGACATGAATAGACAAATGAATCATGATGCTTAGATTTCATAAAATGGTAAATCTTCAGTAAGACAATAAAAATTCTGTAATTGGGCTTGTTTCAAGCATATATAAATAACACTAAAATTCAGTAACTGAAACTCAACAAAGCAAACTAACTTTAAAATGTGCAAAATAATTGAAAAAATCATTCACAAAAGACTATTAAGTGGCTGGTAAACACATGAAAAAGTATATCATTAGTCATCAAGAAAATGCACATTAATATACTCTCTCTAGGATGGCTGAAATTTAGAAAGCTGTCAGTAGTGTTTGCAAGTAGGGCAACCAGAAATCTTGTATATTTTTTTTCTGGGGGTATAAAATTAGATAACCAGTCTGAAAACACAGTTTGACTGTTCCTTTTACATACACTTACTCTGTGCCTCAGCAGTTTTACCTCCCAAGACTTACCCAATAAAAATGAAAACTTAGGGCCATACAAAGACTTGCATTGAACCATTGTTCATGGCAACCTTATTCATAAAAGACCCAAACTGGAAATACTCCAGATGTCCTTCCACTGGTAAATGAATGAACAAGTTATAGTTTAGCCATGCAATAAAAGACTATTTAGTAATAAAAAAGGAATGGGCTACTAAGCCACACAGCCACACAATACTGTGGATCAATTTCAAAAGCATCATGTTCAGAAAAAGGCACATGCAAAGAAATCCACATTTTAGGATTCTGTTTATAAAATGTAGAAAAATAGAAGCTATCCTATACTAATAGGAATATCAGTGCTTGCCTGGAAGCAAAGTTGAGAAGGAGGACTTTTAAAGGGCATAAAAGTACATTTTAGGGTGATACAAATGTTCTATATTTTTATTATGATTTTATGGGTGTATGTATTTGTCTCAACTCATTAACTGTAAAAATCTGGTTGGAAAGAGAAGGAAACAATATATCAGCGAGAAGAATTATTTTTTTCTGTCCTGAGAATGGCAAGAAAAAAAGAGACCCTATCTTCAATGCATGAACTAGCTCATAATTATCAGTTGTTGATACTATGTACGAAGAATCTGAAGGAAGCTTCAACCTTCTAGCAGTCTAGCAAGTTTATCTTTGTGCAGAGCGATTTGGAAATTTGCTGTCAAGCTAATATCAGAGAGAACAGTTCACCAAAATGTATAATATTAAGAATTTGTTAATGTCATATTTTCTTTTCTTTTATTATCAATAGTAGGTTTGTACACAGGAAAAAAAAAGAAGCTTTGTAAACCAGAAAGAAATAATGTTATTATTGCATTTCAACTTGTACCTGGGGTTTCCCAGGTTAAGTTAATTGGCATTCTGAGGTAAAGCCTCCTGTCTTTTCCCCAATTATGCCAAGTTATTTCATGCCTCAGTTCTTTTGACTCATGTTGCTTTCTGGGCCTGAAATTTTGTTCCCTCATCTCTGCTTGCCAGGTTTCTACTCATTCTTCCAGTGTCAATTTAAAAATTGCTTCTTCCAACTCATCATTCTGTTTCAATGAGGTATTCTTTATTAAACTTACACATTACACCACCTTCTACGCCTTCAAAACATTTAAAACATTAGATCTTACATATCTACAAATAATTTTTTTTTTGTTTACTCTGTTCTCCCTCTAGTTCTAGATCTCATTCCTTTCTAATTCATAGAAATGTTGTTGCTTATGAAAACCGTTCAGTGCTTTTGGGTCCCAAAGATGAGTAAGATAGAAATTTTCATACAAAGAGTATATCCCATTGTTCATATATGCTTTATCTAAATAGCTTTTTAATGTGGCTTAATCTGGAGGTAAACTGGGAGGATTTTGAAAGCAGATGCTTTGTGTTCAACTTTACAGCTGTAATTCCTAAAAGAGTGCAGGGAAGAAAAAAATAACAGCAATAAACCATCAAACAAAAACAAAACAAACAAAAACTAATGGATCATCTTTGGAGGATGATGGAAAACAAGTCATTTTCTTGAAAAGTGGTTAAATAAAGACATAGAAGCAAGCCTTTATTCTACTTTTATCTGCATAAACTGTATGATCTGTATGAACCACTGGGAGTCAAAGAGTAAATCATGGGAAGTTTATCTTTATAAAAGTATTCCAGCAAATTAATATTTAAAAGGAATGACCATTACAATGCCGCCATTTGTAAAAATTAATTAATGAATCTAATCATTGAGCATTAATGACTGCTGACATAAGAGCAAGACATGGGAATGTCACGTGTCTCCTGAATAAAGAAAACACCACTGCCTAGAGAGCCTATGCAAAGGAATGGCACTTGGGTCTGATGAAGCCTTGGATCCCGCACCAAATATTCAAAGAATATTCAGAGAGGACAGAAGTTCTTTGTTGAACCACACCATGAGTAGATAAAAAATAAGGTCCATTCTGTGGAAAATCTTACAGGATAGTTGTCTTCAACAGTGAATAAATAAGCAGGAATAAAGATAAAAGTCATGATCAGATCTTCTCAACCAGAAATACTATAAGGACTCCCTTAGGCTGAAATGAAAAATTGGCTAGAGGGTAATTTGAATCTAAATGAAGAAATAAAGAGCAAGGAAATGGTTCTAATGGTACAAACCCCAACATTTCCATGATTAAGAAAAAAATTATTAGCAAACCTATAATAGAAAGGGACGTGATGAAGGACATCTATGAAAATCTTAAGCTGAAGTCATTCATAATAATGAATCTTGAAAGCTTTTCCAGTAAGATCAGAAGCAAGACAAGAATGTCCACTCTCACTGCTTGTATTCAGCATTGTGTTACAGGATTAGCTAGGGTGATTAGACAAGAAAAAGAAAGAAAAAGCAATCACATTGGAAAGGAAGAATGAAACTACTTCTATTTGCAGAGGACATGATCTCATGTAGAGAAATGTGTAAGGGGGCGCCTGGGTGGCTCAGTGAGTTAAAGCCTTTGCCTTCAGCTCAGGTCATGATCCCAGGGTCCTGGGATGGAGCCCCGCATCAGGCTCTGCTCAGAGGGGAGCCTGCTTCCTCCTCTCTCTCTGCCTGCCTCTCTGCCTTCTTGTGATTTCTATCTGTCAAATAAATAAATAAATCTTAAAAAAAAAAAGTGTAAGAAATCCATTTTAAAAAATAGGGCCAATCAATGAATTCGGTATGTCTAGAGGTCATAAGATCAATATATAAATATCAGTTGTATTTCTATAGGCTGGTAATAAATAATCTGAACAATAATTTAAGAAATTGATTCCATTTTCAATAGCGCAAAAAGAATAAACAAATACATTTAACTAAAAAGTGGAAGATGTGTAAGGTGCCTGGGTGGCTCAGGACGTTAAGCTTCTGCCTTCGGCTCAGGTCTTGAACCTGAGGTCCTGGGAGTGAGCTCACTGTAGGGCTCCCTGCCCCATGGTGAAGTCTGCTTCTCTGTCTGTCCCTTTCCCTCCCCATGCTCATGCTCTTGCTCTTTCTCTCCCTCTCAAAAAAAATAAAATTTTTTAAAATTTTGAAGGGAACCTGGGCGGCTCAGTCGGTTAAGTGACTGCATTTGGCTCAGGTCATGATCCCAACGTCCTAGGACTGAGTCCCACATCAGGCCCCCTGCTCAGCAGGGAGTCCGCTTCTCCCTCTGACCTTCCCTCATCTCATGCTCTCTCCCTGTAATAAATAAAATCTTAAAAAAAGAAAAGTTGAGGATGTGTATACTGAAAACTGCAAAAATTTCTCACTGTAGAGAGAAATTAATGAGCATGTAAATAAATGTAATAAAAGACATCCCAATGTTTATGGATTGAAAGACGATGGTAATATTCCCAAATTATTCTACATACTCAGTACCATCACTAAATATACCCAAAATATCAAGTGCTCTTTGCAGGAAGTAAGGTCATCCTAAAATTTAAATGGAAGTGCAAGGGACCCAGCATTACCAAAATAATCTTAAAAATTTAGAACAAAGTTGGAGGACTGACACTTCCCAATTTCAAGACTTATTACAAAGTTATAGTAATCACGATTGCTGGTGATAGCCATACAGATAGCCATATGGCATCGGAGTAGAATTGAGAGTCCTAAATAAACCCATTCGTTTTAACAAGGATGCCAAGATGATTCAATTAGGAAGGAAGAATCTTTTCAACAGATGGTTACTGAGACAACTAGATATCACATACAAAAAATTATTTTGAGGGACAACTGGGTGATTCAGTCAGTTAAGCATTTGCCTTCAGCTCAGGTCATGATCCCAGGGTCTTGGGATCCCTGCTCAGTGGAAAGCCTGCTTCTCCCTCTGCCTGCTTCTCCCCCTGCTTGTGCTCTCTCTGTCCCTCTCTCTCTCGCTCTCTGAAAAATAAATAAAATCTTTAAAAAAAAAAAACTAAAACTTAAAAACTTAAAAAAAAAAGATTTTTGATCTCTACTTCATACCATATACAAAAGATAACTCAAAAATGACAAAACTAAACATAAGTACAAAAACTGTAAACTCTCCAAAGAAAACATAGTTGTAGATACTGGTAACCTCATACTCAGCACTGATTCCCTTAAATATGACAGCAAAAGTGCACACAGAACCAATGAATTGGACTTCAACATGCACATTTTTTGTGACTTAAAGTACACTATCAAGAAAGCAAAGACAGGGCGCCTGGGTGGCTCAGTGGGTTAAGCCGCTGCCTTCGGCTCAGGTCATGATCTCAGGGTCTTGGGATCGAGTCCCGTCTCTGCTCAGCAGGGAGCCTGCTTCCCTCTCTGTCTCTGCCTGCCTCTCCATCTACTTGTGATTTTCTCTGTCAAATAAATAAATAAAAATCTTTAAAAGAAAAAAAAGAAAGCAAAGACAACCCACAAAATGGGATAATAGTAAAAAAATAGACAAAGGATTTCAATGGAAATTTCACTAAAGAAGACATACATGTGGCCAAAAATCATGTGGAAACATCCTTAAAATCATCAGTCCTTAGCAAAATGCAAATTAAAATCGCAAGGACATACTACTTTAAGAGAGCTATAATTTAAAAGAAAGAAAATGCTAAATGGTGGCAAAACCATGGAGAAATTAAAATTTTGATACATTGCTAGAGATGTAAGAGGGCGCATTTCTGCTTTGGAAAACAGTATGGTAGTACTTTAGAAAGTGAAACAGAATTGCTATATGACTCAGTAATTCCATCTGTAGGTAAACACCCAAGAGAACTGACAGTGGATGGCCACACAAAAAACTGTACCCAAAAGTTCATAGCAGTATTGATCCATAGGACAACATGGATGAACTTGAAAACATTATGCTAACTCAAAGAAGCTAGCCATAAGAGGTTACTTATGTGTGATTCCATTTATATGAAATGCCCCAAATATACAAACCTGTTGAGACAGAAAGGAGAAGGGAAAGGAAAGAATGCGTGTGCTAACAGGTATGGGGGTTTCTTTTGGGGATGATGAAAATGTTCTAGGATTAGTAGTGATGGTTGATGGATTTATAAATCTACTGAAAACCACTAAATTCAATACTTTAAAGGTGACCATTATGGTTGTGAATTACATAGGTCAATAAAAAATAAAAGTAACTAACAACTGAGTCATAACAATAACATTTTTAACTTAAAATACCTCAATAGAGGGTGCCTGGGTGGCTCGGTGAGTTAAAGCCTCTGCCTTTAGCTGGGGTCATGATCTCAGGCTCCTGGGATCCAGCCCCACATCGGGCTCTCTGCTCAGTGGAGAGGCTGCCTCCTCCTCTCTCTCTCTCTGCCTGTCTCTCTGCATATTTGTGATCTCTGTCAAATAAATAAATAAAATCTTAAAAAAAAAAACCCACCTCAATAGATGTGTATTTATTCCTAATGTCTGGCAAGAGAAAGGGGACCTTTCCATGAATGCAGCCCAATGATCATCCTGTGTGATTTTCTCACAGTCAACATCCCTAATGCAGCTTATAAATGTCGTACTTTTAGGAGGTATTTTGGGGGATCATTCTAAAGGCAGAAGCTGTCTAAATATTTCCCCAGTCTTTTACAGACATTTTTTGGGATCATTCTGAGGGCAGAATCTGTCTATTTCTCCAGTCTTTTACAGTTACCTCATCAACACCTAATTTGACAGCAGTTTTTTTTGGGGGGGGGGGGGAGGTCTTTTTTTTTATTTAAACTCAATTATTTTTAGTTTCAGAGGTAGAGTTGAGTAACTCAGTCTTCTATAAGACCCAGTGCTCATTCCATCCCCTGCCTTCCTTAATGACCATCACCCAATTACCCCAGCCCCCCACTCCACTCCCCTCCCCCCAGCCACCCTCAGTTTGTTTCTTATGATTAAGAGTCTCTTGTTGATTCTCTCCCTCCCTGGACTCCTGACAGCTATTTTAAAGCTACTCCTCTTTACCAAGACTTTCTAAAGCCTTTAATTCAGTTTCAATTGAACCACTGACTTCCACTTTCAACTTATATTTTAGCACTTTTTTTTTTTGTATTTAATTACAACATGTCATGAGATTAACAACTGAAGTGGCAAAGCAGTTTTGAAAAGAACGTAACTGATTCTTGACACACAGGAGGTTCAGACGGTATAAATGGAAAGGTGAGGGCAGGCAAAAGGAAGCGCTCCAGGGGTCCAAGTCAACAGGCAGCACAAAAACAATGGAGAAACGAGTTTGCTCTAGGACACTGGTAAGTGGAAGTTAGCTAAAGTAAGGTCTACTATACTTAAGCTTGATATCAAGCCATCGGGAAGGCCATTGCATGCACCAAGAATAGTAACGGCAATAAACTTATGGGAACATTGAAAAAAAATTGACTAGTATTTATACACCCATACATGGATCTGTGCCCTCAAGAGCATATTCTTCTGTTCAGAGGTGTAAAGAGATGATCAATAAAATTTGATGAATACAGTCCTCCTCTCCCATTAGAGTTCCACCTGTGTGTCTTGGCTCTGCTCAGTATGGATTTTTAAACTCTTTGGATTCTGAGCTAAATAATTAACAGAACACTTGACAGGAGCTAAAATCAAGCAGAGGAAAAAGGAATTCAAACAGAAATCTACTTACCTGTTGCAACAGAGTCTTAGACAAGGATATGGCCAATAATGAATGAGAAACGGGTAACAGACACAAGACTAAATGTGCTCCACATGGGCAAGCTGGGTTTTGACATGGTTGTGTTAGGTGAATTTTACGAATGACCAAATGTGTGAAACCAAACATATCTACGTTCATTGCTGATGCGACTGTGGTATTGGAAATATTAGGAGTTATTTCCTTCTCATCCTGCTCAATAAGGCAGGAAAAGATGAACAATCAACAGTAAGAACAGCTCCGTGAGCTCCTCTATAAATTTCTTGCCAGTCAGTACTCAAACTGTGCCAAATTGATGCCTGTTTGTGTTACTGCACATACAGAATACTCATCAGGGATTACACCAAAGGATATTAGAATAGAGAGAGGCTTCAAGAAGCTGAATTGGATTACTGGAAACTCTGTTACTCAGACACATTTTTTCCCTGGGAGCTTCTATTTTCTTTGCTCACAATGACATCCCCAGAGCTTCAGTGGCATAATTTTTGCTGCTTTGGAAGATAATGTTCTATTTTCTATGAGTCAACTACTTTGGGGTAATTACTTAGTTGAAGTTTGCAAACAAAACTTTTGATTTGTTGAAGAGAAACAGAGAAGACAGTCAAAGACAAGAAAGATATGTTTGTAACATACTATTGTTTCACTATAGGTATTACTTGATCCTTAAAGGCTTGAGGGTAAGATTGGAGTAACAGCCGAGGGGCCGAGGGGCCGGTGGGGATTGCATTCGTCTCTGCATCCCCGAGAGCCCCACCGCCTCGTACTCCAGTGTAATCTCCTCTCCTTGAGTGTGGGCCAGACCTGCGACTTCCTTTTAACCTACAGGACACAGCGACAATGACAGGCTAGATGTGATGATGTTACTTGAGATCCTTTTCTCCCTTTCAAGAAGCCAGCTGCCCCGTTGGGAGCTGGCCTGTGGAACGGACCATGGGACATGCACCTGAGGCCAACTTCTGTCCATAAGCCAGAAGGAAAAAAAAAAAAAATTGCACTCCTCAACCCAATAGCTTGCCAAGGGACTGAATTCTACCAACAATCCCATCCGCTGAAAATGGGATCCTTCCCCAGGGGAACCTCAGATGAAACCGACAATCTGGCTGACCGACTGACTGCACCTTTTTAGCCACTGTCAGGAGGACCCGACTAGGTCATTCCTGGACTATGACGCAGACAATGTGAGATAATCAATGTATGTTGTTTTAAGCAATAGCTAGCTAAGACACCAGGTTTCAAAATCAACTTCTAATTAGGGAAGGCTGAGGAAAGTTTCTTACTGTAACCTGCTGTCTCCTGTCACTTCATTAAATACTAAATCATAACACAAGGACATCTCTTGACTCATTATGACGCTACCTATGTGAAATCCTGACTGACAAGCGGGAGCTTGCCTCCCTAGGTTTTAAGACTGTACTGAATAGTTATTTTACTTTATGTATCGTTCTATAATTTCAGGGTACAAAGCATTTAATTTGCCAGAAAAAGCTGTCATCTCTTTCTTCTCTCTTACCTCAGCCATATCGAATCACCAAGTCAGGCCAGTTCCCATCCCAAATATTTCCAAAATCCTCCTGGTTCTTTATATTCATTTATATTCCCAGGCCCTGGTTCAGGTACCGCCATCTCCCAACTGTTGAACTTTTATTGGCTTCTTCTGGTCTCACCACCACTTGCCCTCAACTGTCCGTCCCCCTTCATTTTCACTTGGAGACTAATTTTTCTTAAGCACACATGTCATTAAAACAAACAAATAAACAAATACACGTCGCTGTGCCAACTAGGTTCTTTAAATCCTTTCCAAAGCCTTTGAAGAAAGGCTAACGTGTGCAGTAGAACTCATATGATGCCTAAAATTTTATGGATCTCGAATGCCTCGCTAAAAAAGCACATTTTCCTTTTCCAAAGGTAGGGATTGCGAGAGTCTTATTTTCAGCACACAGCAGGTTTGATTCAAGCCTGAAACAAATCTGGCCGTTAGTATTTGTGGAAGGATACATGTAGCAACAGATAATATAGCAGGAAGAGGTTAGATCTTATGAGAAGTATTATTAACACACACACACACACACTCAAGAAAGCAAAGTGACACAAGAAATATCTTGCAGGTGATGGATATGTTTCCTGCCTTGATTGTGGGGATGATATCCTGGGTATATGCTTATATCCACATTTGTCAAAATGTACACATTACATATATGCATTTTTTGCATATTAAGTATACTTCAATATGACTGAAAAATTATTAAATATTTTTAACATATTTATTTGGGGGAGAAAGTGCACATGTGCATAAGCAGAGGGGAGGGGCAGCAGGAGAGGGAGCAGAGAGCCCAATGCAGGGACTCAATCCAGGACCCTGGGATCATGACCTGAGCTGAAGGCAATGACTTAACCAACTGAGCCACCCGGGAGCCCTGCTGGAAAATATTTTTCAAGGACTAAAAATAAAAGTTGCTTTTAAACCATGTATGCCGTACACATTTGTGCATTTATTTCTCCAAACTGGTGTCTCTATATTAAACCTTACACCTTTTTTACATCTAATAAGCATGTGTTTACAGCTGCTCATACTCAGTTATTTTTATCCATGTGCTTCTCTCTCCTGACATCCATGCACCAATGAGGGGGGCAGTGAGAAGCAGCAGAGAATGGACACGGCCGCAGATGGAGGTAACGAGTGCTCTGTCATTTACCCTGTGGTATGCTGTACTGTGCAACCTGGACAAAAACTTAGCTCCCCAGTGGTCACAGACCATTCAAAATGTGCATATTTTACACATATATAACCAAGTCCATGCAAAGCTCTCAGAGTTATCTACACAGCTGTCATTTGTAACAGAATGCCTTCTGCCAATACCACCGAAATAGATTGGTGAGTGAAATTTCATTAGGTTTCTCTTCAATCATGAATCTGTCCAATCCCACGGTCTGCCCGGTCTTTGGGGCTTTGGCCACAGATAATACATTTATAGACATCGCATGAACACACATGTCTCTGTGGTCATTTCCATAGAGTGAATGATTAAATCCTACCGTAGAATTTTACCCAATCATTTCCATTCAGACTCTTCCCCATCTCTCCACCACGACAAAATGATAGGTGAAGAATAAGATGAAAATAATAAAAGTCATCGGTTTACACATGGGAAAGAAGAATTTCCAGGAAATGTAAGTCACGGGGCCCTTTCGTAGACCCTGGCTGGAATGGAGGCCAAGAATGTTGATGGAGTCATGAACCCACATTTCTCAGAACTGCAGGTGTTCATTTAATAATTTTTTTAAAGATGTATTTACCTACTTGAGAGAGAGACAGTGTGAGTGGAGGAGAGTGGGAAAAGAGAGACACAATCTCAAGCAGAGTCTATGCTGGGCATAGAGTCTGACGTGGGGCTCGACCTCATGACCCTGAGATTGGGGCCTGAGCTGAAACCAAGGGCTGGATGCTTAACTCAAACACCAAGCACCCCCAAATGTGTTCATTTAAAGCAACAAGCTCTACACAACCTTTTCTGCACAGTGGTTTGGGGAGCTTTGAAAGTGATTTTTTTTTTCTCTTAGCCAAATACCTGTTTCTCAAGGCATGAAAATTAAGAGTATCTGCTCTTCCCCTCGGTGGCTCTATGTCTGCCGTCTCACATGGTGACCTGTAGCTGCCTGTCGCTATTAAGGTTATGAAAGACGGCTGATCCAAATTAAGATGTGCTATAAATGGAAGATGCACACTGAATTTTGACCATTTAATAGGATTAAAAAAAATTTTTTTTAAGTAGGCTTAGTGCTCAGCACAGAGCCCAATGTGGGGCTTGAACTCATGATCCTGAGATCAGGACCTGAGCTGAGATTAAGAGTTAGACACTCAACTGGCTGAGCCACCCAGGCACCCCTAATATGATTTTTTAAATGCAAGGTATCAATTTTTTAAAAAGATTGATTCATTTGAGAGAGAGTGCAGGGGGGAGGGGCAGAGGGAGAGAGAATCCTCAAGCAGACTCCCCACTGAGCAGGGAGCCCTGACACGGAGGCTCAATCCTAGGATCCTGAGCGGAGGTCACGACCTGAGCAGAAACCAAGCATTGGAATCTTAACCCACGGATCCACCCAGACGCCCCTCATCAATACTTTTAAAATACGTATTACCTATCGAAATACCATTTTGGACATCTTGGATTAAACACGTTATTAAAGGCAATCTTCCTTGCTTCTTTCCACTTTCAGTGTGGTTACTAGAAACGTTTAAATGACGTACGTGGCTCACTTTCTATTTCTATTGGTCACGCCCACTCTGGATATTCTCAAAAGTAAAAAGGGAGAAGCGTGCCAACTCCTTCTCGACCCTCATGTTTCTTGCAGGCAGAGAGTTCATCTCCTCTCTTCTCCCTAAAGGCTCATCCACCGTCCTCAAGCTACAGAGTGGACGGAGGGCCTTCAAGTGCTTCCTAGTTCCTTCAAACATAAGTAGCAATGTCCTTTTACATATAATTTTTAGCCCTTCTTTTCGCTCAGGCCCCTTACTTACCCTGCAAAACACAAGTGGTCGCAATATCGTTAAGGGCCATTTTCTGATCGTCAGCCTACACACACACAGGTCTATTCACTCCAGCGTCTCGTCATGCCCTTTCCCTGCTGTCGCTTGTGGGTTGCACGCAGCAGAAAACAGCTCTGGATCACGCCCGCAGGAAAAGAATGCACTGGGAGGACATCTAATGCCCGCCAAAGCCTACAGAAGGTTGGAGAGTAAGGCCTAGTGAAGGGGTGAGAACTGAGAAGGGGGACCGGCAGTGGGCAGTACAATGGATACCACTTCCTGGATTCAGACACCCCCGCCACTGAGTAATTAATGATGTCCGTGTTCCCACTGTCCCTGTAGTCGTCTCTCTCCCTCAGATCCTACCTGGGAGCATATAACTGACATGGCCCAGTGATCCACGCCCGTGTCCTAATGACCACAAGAGGCCGGACTCTTGGGGGATGGATCCCTGCCCACTGCCGGGACTCACACAATGGGGCCTGCCACAAATCTGAGAAAGGTGTTCAGACTCTGGGTAATCATTTTTATTAACCAACACCCCTACACATCCCTCTAGAAATAGCCTTTCTGGGGTACAGGACAGCAGACAGTACATTCGGCAGTAGGGCTGACACGGAAATCTGAAATTCATATTTTTAGTGGAAAAGATGCTGGTGTATTAAACACAGCATGACTTTAAAAGCATCAGCTTATGAAAATAAACTGATTTAAATTTAATAAAAATCTCCTGTGCTTCCCCAAATGAAGCTGGCCCTCTCTCAATGTGTTTCTAATGAGGATTGGATCTGAGTTTCTGAACCTTTCGATTTTTTCAATCTACAGGCATTTATTGACCTATTAGTCTTCGTTCAGCCTCTAAGAATGAAAGATCAAGAACAGCAGATAATTGCATATAGACATTTCCATTAAAGGGGACCATGTAGGTCTTCCTGCAGTTGTTAATGGTCTGCTGACGCTCCGTAGCAGAGGATCTCATTATACTCCTGACTGTATAAGGAGCTATGCCTGTAAGTAGCTAAGCATTTGCTTAGGGTACTCATTTAATTGCAATTATCAGATCTTAAAAATTCCCTTTTGCATTACTTACAAATACAGACCCTCAAAGCAATCCATGCACATCCCAAGAATGAATGCTGCTAAGTCACGAACAGGAAATAACCAGTCATTTCTTGTCCTCACCTATTTTCACCATTTTTAAAAAATTTCTCCGATTCTCGAGGTTACACACACAATTTTAAATAAAGGATTCATACTGTAATTTTCTAAAAAAAAATCTGTTATCTAGACCTAAGGCCCCAAATGACAACATTCCCATTTTGTATTTCACGGTCTATTGATTCTAGATCATCACAAACAACTGTAATTGGTGGATGGGAAGCGAAATCACAGTGGGAAGAACAAAACCAACCGAGTCAGCGGTTTTCCAGGGACCATCTTCTGGTCCGATCTGGCATTCCTGTCTCTTCACACGAGGGGGAACATGGGGGTTTGAATGCTCAGGACGCCTGGGCGTGCATTCTGGGAGTCCTTAGAGGAGACTGCAGGGAACCACACTTTTCCTCCTGAGCTTGAGCTTCTGTCCCTTACACTGTCCTGGTCCCCATCCCCATGGAACCAGCTGGAGCCAGAGCTCCTCTCTCCTCAAACTTACTCTTGCTTGCCCTCGGCCTTGAGAAAGCAGCTGCTCAGGGACAGCTCCGTCATTTGCCCTCAGACAACTCAAGCCAAGAGAAAAACGTGAAGGGGGCGGCGTGTGTATTTTGGGCACTTCTTCATCTCGTCACGCTTTTTGGTCCTACATTGGAAGGATCTGAATGACAGGACAGACCGAGCACCTTGGTGAGGTTGTCACAACTCAAAGCAGGGGACGAGTCCTCGATCGCGGGAGATGGAAACCAGAACTTCTCTGCTTCCTGGCGCTGTGCGGGTGCGCGCGGTTTCATGGCGTGCACTGCGCAAAGCCTGGCCGCGACAGTCTTCTCCTTAAACAGGCTTCGCAAGGGTGTTTTGAAAAACACATGAAGTGAAACAAAAAACTGAAACTACCTATTCGTTATCGAAGTGACAAAGCTCAGCTAAAGGGAACACTTGTGTCCTCCTCACACAAAGCCTGGTTCCTTGCACGATGTCCCCATTTTAATAAATGGCCATTGTCTTCCTTTGATTGCTCTGGTCAGAAACGTGGAATGATCCCAGGTCGTCTTTGTTTTTGCCACACATTACGACCAATCCATCAATAAAACTGCTCAGCTGTACCGTCAAAATATGTCCCGAACCCAACTGCGTCTCAGCACCTCCACGATTAGCTTCTCAGTCTGCCGCCATCTGTCACCAGATTTCTGCGCCGCCTCTTTGCCCTGCCCTCGCTCACAGCTGTGTTCAATTCCCAGCCCCGTCGCCACCACGTCCTTGCCGTGTCTGGGTCTCACGCTGGCTCTAGGTCTTCCAGTTGCGTTCCTTGCCTTTTGGCGGGCTTTGTCCTATGTCACAAGCAGACACGGTGCCCTGGGTAAAGGGACATGCTGTTAACAGGTTTGGAGCAGGACGGCCAGGAGGTGTGGGTGGAAGAGGGTGTCCTATCGCCTGGGATGGGTCTCGGTCTCTGAGGGGGCCTGTGTGACCCTCGCACATTCTGTTTTCTCCCCGCAGCCTGGCAAGACAGCGAGGGCCGGCCTTGCCCACTTGCCCTCTCCCGCAGGGACGCTGGTGCTGGTGACCACCCTTCCGCCGGTCCGGGAAACTCTGCTTTAGGGTTTCATTAGGGTCTCCTGGAGGCAGGCCTTGTTAAGAACAAAGTGCTCTGGTGTGGTATGTGGTTTTGTTTCCGAAGTTTTTATTTAGATTCCAATTAGGTAACATGCAGCGTTGTACTCATTTCTGGTGTCCCAGAGTGACCCAACACCCCCATGTACCACCCTGACGCTCGAGACAAGTGCCCCCCTAAATCCCCTCAATTTCTCATCCTCCCTCCCCGTCCCCTCCTGGTAACCATCACCTGGTGCTCTATGCGAAGATTTGGTTTCTCGGTTTGTCTTTTTTCCCCTTTGCTCGTTTGTTTCTGAAATTGCACAGGAGTCATTTCATACAGTATTTGTCTTTCTGACTTACTGCTCTCAGCACTGGACTCTCTAGATCCGTCCTTGTGGTTGCAAATGGCAAGATTTCATTCTTTTAATGGCTGAGACACATTCCGGTGTATGTGTATATACCACATCGTCTTTAGCCACCCAACAGGTGGTGGACACTTGGGCTGTTGCCACCATTGGGCTCTTGGGGATAAAGTTGCTTGGTGTGTTTTCAAGTGTTTCCTGTTCTCCTCACCAGGGAAGCAGGATGGATGTGGGTACCCGGTTGAGCTCCTGAAGGTACGATCTCGCAGTATTGGGGCAATGCCCTTACGACTGGGACCTCCTGGAATTTGTCACTTTGATTTGGGGACAGCTGGTCTCAGTCCAGTCCCCTGCCCCAGCTCCAGTACCTGCCAGCATTCCACCCCTGGTCCCTGCTCTGGGAAGCTGCGACTCCCTGTGTTTGCCTGTCAGCCTCTCTAGTCTTGCCCTGGGCCCTCCCTTCTCTCATGAATCCAAGAAAAGCTGTTATTTTCACGCTATTCAGTGTTTTTACTTGGTGTTAGGACACCGTGGTGGCTTCCAAGCTCCTTACATGCTGAACTGGAAACCGGAAGTCCACTTGGCCAGGGTCTACATTCCACTTCTCTAGTGTCTATTTCCCTGGAACGCCTGCTATAAAACACACGTGTCAGCAGGTTTTGGCGATCATTCTGAGTGAAGTGGTGACTTCACCATTCAGTCTATTGCTCGTGTCCTGATGCTGGAAGAATTTCATACATTTTTCTTTCAGTTAATGAAAATATTGTGCTTCTCCTCAAAGCCAGAGGCTACTCTTGATTCTGGGAAGAAAGCATGAATTCAACATGGTTTCTGTCCTTAAACCACACACTATCTGAGACGAAGTTCAAGGAAAATGTCTCACATTGGAACCAACCCTCCCACCGCTTGGCTCTTC
Organism: Mustela putorius furo; assembly: GCF_011764305.1. Lineage (NCBI taxonomy): Eukaryota > Metazoa > Chordata > Mammalia > Carnivora > Mustelidae > Mustela > Mustela putorius. Next base: position 33,885,406 of record NW_025421304.1, on the reverse strand, counting down.
TGAGATTGGACATGGGGGGACAGGCTGGGGTTGGGGGAGGGTTGTGTGGTAGTTTCACTTAAGATGGAAAAAAAGAGGTTATTGGCACATTTAGTATGGCTCCAATATACTGGCATACATTGCTTTATGAAATAAACATGAGACTCTAAAGACCTACCTTTAGAGTTTTTGGTGAGACACCATTACACCCTAATTCCAGAAAATAGGAAATATACTTTCTAGGGTTCTTAATTGGAGTATTTGGGGACCATATTGAGTGGTGTCTATACACACAATAGCAATTAAATTCTTGAGCCATTTTAGTTGGACCTTTGGTTAGGGCATAAGAAGTTTCTCCATGCTAACCCAGGTTTGGTGGAAGCCTCAGTTGGTCCCTGAAATTTTCTTTTTAATGGATATTAGAAAATGAAACAGCTCTTAGAATTATTCTTACATGCTGCTTATGTTGGCGTTATCATGTAAGCTTGGAGAAAATGAGCTTGTTGCGTAGCAATGCGTTTAAATGTTTGAAAGTCTAAATAAATAAAGATGATGGTTTATTTTTTTAAAGACTTTTATTTATTTTGTTTGACAGACAGAGATCACAAGTAGGCAGAGAGGCAGGCAGAGAGAGGGGGAAGCAGGGTCCCCACTGAGCAGAGAGCCCAATGCGGGGCTCGATCCCAGGACCCTGGGATCATGACCTGAGCCGAAGGCAGCAGCTTTAACCCACTGAGCCACCCAGGTGCCCCAAGATGATGTTTTAAATACTCATGTAATCCCATTACAGAGTCCAATTTTTGTAGAGGGTGGATTTTTTTAAGTAAACATATGATAGAACATTGTTCACAGCACATTAGTATCAAAGTAATAAAAAAGGGCACTCCAGCCATAACTACTACCAAACACAACTGATTCTTGCTTCTAGTGTACTTCATTCATTCATATGTGCATGCATTCATTCATTCATTCAACAAATTTAGTTGTAGAGCCCTCTGTGGGTCAGCCATTACTAAGTGCCCTAAGAATTTCAATAAATAGTGTCGAATAAGTAGTGTTAAATCAATATTGGTTAAATGGAAGAAGAAAACAGTACTTTGTCTCTGGGCTCTCTTCCAGTCCAGAGGAGAATACAGAAAAGAACCGGTCTTTTAACGTACACTACACAGAGGAGGAACACTGTGCCCTGATTAGGCAATGAGAGAAAGGCTGCTAAAATAAGTCGTCTCTGGTATGGAACCCGAAAGATTGGTATTTTTTAAAAGTTCATTACTAGCCTGGTTTATGTGAGGTGATTGGGACACTTGAGGCATTTACTCCTCCCTGAGGTAATGCGAGATGCGAAACAAGGGGACAGAGGAAGGCAATCATCAACCCCTCTCCTGGAGATGTGACTGCAGATGCTTTGCTTTGGGGGTCACCGGCTCTCTTAGCACAGCTGCTTAAAAGCTTCCTTGGGGAAACTTTGAGGCACATCTTGGGGGAAATTCAACCTTCCAGCCCTACCCAGCCACTTGGAAGTTGCTTCTGGAGCTCCTTCGGACAACAGAAGCTGGAAGATAATTTCTCTTAGGCTTTGGTCTCTGGTCTCTGTTCAGTATCTTGGATCTCTTTCAAGTGAGGAATTCCCATCAGCACCCGGGACACTCAATCATTTCTAACTGAACAAGAAATCTCTGAACTTCATGCTGACTGGTTGTCACTCTATCCTCAACTCCCCTTTGTTGGCAATTTCTCAAGACTTTAGTCTACATGCAAGGGTCTCCAGCTCTTCAGCGGTCATATCCTATGCCAGTCGGGCTGTCAGAGTCACACATTCATTCTGCAAAATCCATGGACAGTCCTTAACCCTCGTGCTACCAGACAGCTCACCAAGCTTTGATTCCGTTGCTCCCATTCTCCTCCCCAAACATTCTTCCTCTCTTGGCTCTCAGGTCACCACCCTAACCATGGTTCCTCCCGTAACTCTGAACTACTTCTGTCTCTCAAGCTTCGCTTTGCATACAATCTCTTAAATACCTAATTTCTTTCAAGACTCAGTGGAACATCTTCCCTCTTCTCTTGCTATTCCATTCCTAGATGATCATGGCTATTCCTGTGGCTTTAAATACTATCCACCAACCACAGTTCCCAGCTTGCATTTCTAACCTGATGAGCTCCAAGCTCATTGGGCCAAACGTCTATTCAACGACTGGATATGGACACGCTCACACAGCTCAGACGGGACACGCCCAGAACCAACACCTTGACATTCCTGACCTTCTCTTACTGGTCTTGGTAAGACTTTGCATTCACCCAGACAGATTGTTTAAAAAAAAAAAAAAAAAAGGCATTAATTTGGCTTTTGAGCAACTGTGGTGATGGTTTCGCAAACATATAGTCATCTCCAACTCAAAATGTGTACATTAAACACGTATGGCTTTATGCATCGGTCATACCTCAACAAATCTGTTTAAAAACAAAAGAAGAATAGGCCTTTGCAGTTCTTACTCTTCATTCCCACACTCAGCTAATCAGCAAAAGCTTGTAATTGATGTAAAAAATAATCACTCAAGCCCCTCCTGCCTAACGCCACATTCTTAATCCAAGCTGCCCTCGTCTCTTACACCACATCTGGCCAGCTGTCCTGTGTCTCCTTCCAGTCCATTTCGACACATCCATAAATGCAAACTTAACATGCAGACCAGGTATCTCAGTCTGCGGCTTAGGCCCCACTACGAATATCCTATTTCATGGACGCTGGAAAGACTCAATCTTTCATGTATGTATTTCTATGATGCAGTACTCTGGACCAATGAGAAAAATCAGTTCGCGTCTTACAAAGTAACACGGATAGACCTCAGACACAATGGTGGGTAAAACCAGTCCAAGACAGAAGAGCTCTTACTTTATCGTTTCATTCCTAGCATGCTAACGAAATAAGTAAAACTGACAAATGGCGGGAAGAGTCCGTGTCCAGGTTATGCGTGGGTTAGTAATCACTGCAAGGAATTAGACTGGAAATGTTTTATGGAAGCTACCTGTATGTCTTCACTTTGTGAAAATTCACTGAACTGTATAGTTAGGATTTGTGCCTTTTTCTTTACGTAGACTATGCCTCAATATAAAACTTACTTTAAAAACCATATAAAGAGCATTTGGGTACCTCCAATTTTTTTGAGTTACTAACCATCCTGGGTATGTTAAGACTAAGAAATAGAAATGGTAGAATTTTCTGCTGGGTAATTATTGTGTATTTAGAGAAATGCCTGATTATACATTCAACTGACACACTAGAGTGATTTTGGAAAGTCTTGGCTAATACAAAAAGCGGGTGTTCAGAATGAATAATATCCTGTTGTGAGAAAAGTAAACATCCAGGCCTATGATTAAATAATGTTAATACAACTATGGTAAAGGAAAGAAATTAAAAAACATAAACAAAGTCTAGAAATACATTGCTGGGTTGGCAGGAACAGAAACACTCTACTGTTTGGGAAAAATAACACAGAGGAGCCGTAAGAATGCATACTTTGCAAATCATATTTAAAACATGAATGTTCCCCTTGTAATTATGAGATTACTTTGCAAGTGCTCGGGGCTGGTATTTATTATCTCAGGTGTCTATAAAAGCTTCAACACTGATTTCAGTGTTAGAACTTCGGAGTTACTCGTATACATAGGTCTTTATGTTTGTTTTTGAGAAGTACAATAGCTCGCACTCATGGACGAAAACGATCAAAGGGAGTAAATAGGACACAGTCTGTAGTAACACCCAATAATAAATTGACTTTGAATTTGTGAGACAAAATGGTCATAAACTTTCAGAACAAAAAATGCCTGAAGCTTTTCAATCACAAATATAAGGTAAAATATAAAATATCAATTTAGGAAGTAATGTAAATGATAGCACGGATAATGGTCTTTCCATGTGAGAGTCCTATTTACCTAGATGATAGGAAAACGCTGATGACCAATCATTTGTATAGGGGATGAAAATTGAGTCAGCAATTATAAAATTATGAATTTAAGCAGTTCATTTAAAACTTATAAATCATTCACTACCCTTGAAAGTGCAGTTTTCTGAAATCATTAAAAGTTCTGTATTTTAAGGTTAGAGATATTATAGCTATATTTACTATAGATGTTGCCTACTCTGTCATCTTTATTACCAGAATAAAAGATGTGAAAGTTCTATATTAATGTAGCTTCCCTCTTGTCCTTTTTCTTTATTATTTTTCATAAACTTTTATGATGTTTTTAGCAGAAAATCAGAATTTTTACTGATTCTCTCTACAGCCTTTTCTGCAGGCATTCAAACATATTCCTAACATCTATTTATACGTGGCTTTTAATAGGTAAGATTCTGCAGTGTCTTCAGGTTCCCCGTGGGGGCGGGAATCTCTAAAACAAATAGGAGTTTTATTACCGGTGCAAAAACAACTTCATTTTTCTATTCTCAAATGATTAACTCCATTTTACAGCATGTGACACACATCAGCCTGAATGATCTGTGCCGAGCGGGGACGGGGGTGCAGGCAGCGAGCGGGGCAGACGGAGGCTGCAGTCCCTCACGAGCGCGGAGCACGACCTCTTCAAATTCCATTTCACGACTCACTTCGTGTTCAGCACGGAATTTGCATGAAAATCAAATTCATAAATTCAGCCATGGCTTTGATCAGGAATTTTGTGGTTGTTATTGTTCTTTTTTTGGATTGTTGTAAAAGTTATGGCAGATGGTAATGTTTCTTGAAATGCCTGAACATGCCTGTTTCCTGTCCTCTCCCACCAAAGCCCAGGGCTGGAAGATATTTATAAAGCGCCCTCGGGTCGGGCCCTCTTGGATCCCGCGAGGCCAGGCCCTCCGACCTAAGGCTCTCATTGCCTCTAGGAAGAAGGTAAAGCAACAGCCTGAAACACACCTCTGTAACCTCTGCCCAGGGACCTTCCCAGCATGCCAGGATGGTCTCCAGGAAAGTGGGCACCGAAGTCGGCCCAGCATGGTAAATGAAGGGAAAAAAATCAAGCAACTGACATCCACACCCACATAGTATTCTTTGTATAGAATATCTACACGTATGTCCATTAGGCAGAAGGCTAGGAATATACAAAGAGGTGCCATTTGGAAAGCTTGAGCACCAGGAGGACGGACCTTAGACATCCTGATGAGGGTCCCCAGTGGAGGACCGCCCAGGGACCACCCCGTCCCACCCGCCCGGCCGTTACTTTGCAATTACACATCCCAGCAGAGGAAGAGTTAAGGTGGCTGTGCTTATTACATTTGCACAGAAAGCAGCTCCTTGTCCTCATCTGACCTGTGTCTCTAGAATAGAAACAATAGAGTGGTTTCCGACTTGCTGTGGGCATTTCAAAAGCATAACGGGAAAGGACACCTGTGGTTGGCTAATTATTATATAATCCAGGCCTGTCACTCAAATGGTACAACCCTAAGACCCACCCACAAGAATAATTGACATAAGCCCACACCCCAGAGCTTCTAGGGCCATTGTCCCCTACTCTTGGCTCCTCCCTCGGAGGAGAAAACTTTGCTTCACTTTCCTTTCCTTTGTTGTCCTGGAATTCTTTACTGCAGTGGCAAAAAGATTCAAGCTTTCTTTTCCGTCTAACTCTTGGTAACGTGTCTATATACACTATAAGCAAATTACAAGTGGAAGTAAATCAATTTATATACACAATTACTTTGTTTCTTCTATATATAGGCTATGTGTTTATAGACATACACATGCCCCCTGTGGATGGTATTTATAACAATCAGGTTAAGAACATACTCGTTGTAAAGTGGGGTCTGGGAGGCAACGAAATTTGAACCCCAGATCAACCACCTAATAACTACAAGACCCTGGGCAGGTTAACATTTTGTAGACTTTAAAAAATATATATATGTATGGGATTGTCATGTGGATTAAATGAATAAATGTTTATAAGTGCTTACCACAATGCCAGATGCATGCCAATGAAAATCTTTTTCTCAAACTTGAGAAACTTGAGAAAAAGATTTCAATTTCTTTGAAATGGTCTATGTACGTATACAAGGGCAATGCCCCCACTCCCCGTGCGAGGAAGTGGTGGGCCAATTGCTTCCTGGGCTTAAGTATCAAACTCACATTGGCCACGGAAAGCTGGTACAACTGATACGTTGGTTACAGGGGAAGGCCTAAGTCTTAGAGCAGCGAAAGGGCTGGTTTTGCCCCTCCTCACGGTGACTGCTCTCACACACCGCCGCGCTAGTGGAAAAACCACTCCCATTTAAGCCACCCAAAAAGTCTAATTCAAGGAGGACACATGTGTTTGTTTCAGTGGTCCAGGCTCTGAAATTAACCTCATTCTTAAAATGCCCATTTTCCTAAAGCTTTGGAAGGTATTTTACCAAGGCATTAAAATGTCTACTCCCCTACTACAAAGATTTGGGCAAAAAGTATCCTCGTGAAATTATAAAAAAACCCTTACTTTCACGTCTGTTTTTGCTGAAGACATCACCTTCAGATCAGTCAATCTGAAAACAACGATCACTGCTGTAAGAAAGAGAAACGGACGCCATTTGGAACTTCCACCATGGACCGCCTTGAGATCTGATATCTCGATAACCACTAATAAGTTTGTAGGCTGGGACCCAAGATTTCTGCTCAGGAACATAATTTAAAAAGTACCTTTTTTTCATGCAACATAGAGGCAACGTGCCAAGAAAAGAAACAAAAATTATCTTGATTTGCTTGCCAGCTGGTGCTTTGGACTAAATGGCCAACAACCAAAGAACCCACATTCCTGTGCTACAGAAAAATAAAATGAATCTCCGCCTGAGCACATACGCTTCTGACTATTGAAAAATTATCCTGAGAAAAAACTAATTGCTACGGTGCAACACAAGGTCTTCTCAGCCACCATCCATCTGGAAACAGAGACAAATATAAAACTGTTGGCAGTAGGGATTTTGGATTAATAGGACTATTGATACATGGCTCTTAATCACCTTTTTGTGTTGGAATTGTTTCAGTAGAGTTAGGATCCTATTCAGTGTAGATCAAGTGCTTTTCTTTGCCAATGCTGTTCTTTAAAGGAGGACATCTTTTTTATATAGTTGTGTTATATGTATGTGTATAACATGCAAACACACATACACACACACATATATGTATGTGTGTGTGTGTACACACACACACACACACACGTGTCAGTGTTCTGGGCACCTTACATATTGTAAAAGAACTTGAAGGACCACAATAAATAGTCTCCATTTTGCACTTATAATGAATAATTGCTGGTCCTTTTCATTACATTATTTGTTGGTATCAAGGCTCTTCAGAAAAATAGGAGACTTGCTTTTGAACATGGGATTTGAGATTGGACTGAAGCAGATGAAATCACAGTCCTATCCAACAAACAAACATGCAAAAAAACAAAAACAAAACAAACAAACGGAACAAAACAATACCCTTGGAGCTGTTTAGCAGTTTTCTGGCCACCACAGGTTACTATGTTAAATACACAGGTATTTAACAAATTATTTTCTGAAAGGTGAGCCAATTTGCAATTTCTCTTCCCTCCATTTAACCTGAAGTTTGGAATGGAGAAAACAGAGCTCCCTTTTGGCAGATGTGCAGACATGGCAGATTCCATGCCAGCAGACATTTTAAAAGGGGTATATTTTGTGATAGCTTGACTTACATTCAAATGTTCTAGAAACTACACTAGCATGTGGAACAGCGACAGCCTTCATGTGGAAACTTCTGACTTAACATGTTTGACAGACTTCTTTAAAATGTCCACTGAGATCTTGAGAATTTACATGAGCTGTAAAAGGCACCCAGCTCCAAAAATTCCACTGCATGATAACCTAGTGGGTCAACTGTGCCAAAAATAAAGAAAAGCAATTTGAGAAAATCTTTCACACACAGGGGGGAAAATGATCAGAACTGTGAGATTTCTAATGAAAAAAATACAAACCCTTGTGTGCATATGGGCAAAATTTCACACTCAGGCTTTCTCTCAGCTTACTAATCATCTTTGTATTGTAGGGACCCGGTTGAAATCAGGTATCAGTCAGTTTTTCATTAAACTTCTATTTTATTCATGTAAAAATGTGTCATTTGGAAGGACATAATGTAAGTGGACTCCTTATTAGCACTGATTATAATCAGTGCTAATAAGAATCAGTGCTAATAAACTCGGACAAGTTAGGCTGACCATGGAAATAAAATCCTAAAACTTCTTTTCATACAGAAGGAATGGATATTATAATTTGAAGGAATGTTCCATGTGCATCTACACACAGCTTTAGGATTTATGACAGGGAGACTTTTCATCTCAAATAAAAAGTTGACTCTCTAGGAGTTATTATATAGTGGAAATGAAATTTCCTAACCTATTTAGATGAGCCAGGTGTGTTTTATCTTCCACACCAATATCTCACGGCCTCCATTCCAGCAACCACTGCCGTGTTCTCTGTCTATTGCAGGAGAAGAAAGATAAACATGTCAGAGTCCATGAGAATGACAAAAATATCTCCTATTTATTCAGATAAAAATCTGCTGGAAGAGTAATTTAAAAATATGAATGACTGATGCCTCAAATTATTGTATTTTATTGTAAAATCTAGACATGGAAGGAACACTGTATTGACCCTGTTCTTTTTTTATTAGCGATATTTCCATACACAGTAATTGGGGGGGGGGGGGACAAAAAAAAAAAAAACCCAGGATTTTGAAAATTATTTCGTGAGGACCCAATGCCAGGAAGGTTCATGGAGTGTCTACTAAGTGGTCTTTTTAGGACCTCAGGTTATTCTCACGAAAGCAAACTACTTCATATACCAACAGACCACAGTTTTGTGGGGTTTTAATATATTTTTGTCTGCATGGTCGTTTTTTAGAGACTTCACTTGTTATAATGTGATTACAATAAAAGACAACTAGTGTGTCACATAAGAAAACTTTGGAAACGTTATCTTAAATTACTTTCTAATATAAATTGAAATAACTTGATTAATTTTTTATTTTGATTTCCAAGCTCCTGTTGAGATTGGAAAATGAAAAATCACTCACACTGTAGAACTTTCTATCTTAGCGAAAACTCTGTCATAAATCATACAGCAGCATGTAGATGCAAATGGAGCATTCCTTCAAATTAGGATTTCAATTCCTTTCACATTATAGCTCCTGCCCATGCATGACCTTCACAGAGGTTTTTGAGGTTTTTTTTTTTTTCCTTCCCCCCAGAATTTCTGAATGTGACAGGCGGCGTAACATCAAGGAGATGCAATGTGTTTCCACAGCAATGTGTCAGTCAGCGGAGTGCATGGGATCAGCAAATTTCAAGGTTAGAAGGGAAGGGAAAACTCACTTAGTTCAACCATATGTTCCAATGCTTGAAGCATCTCCATGGGGAGACTGACTCCACAGCTGGGCTTTCATCCTGGCTTCTCCCTACACTATCTTTCGGCATGAAGCCATTACCTACCCTACAGTGCCTCCTTCTCCTGACGTGTAAGACGACAGTGATAGTAACAGAATAGCTCAACAGCATCCTCAGAAGGACTAAATGAGTTCTTTCCCATAAAACGTTGAGGATCAAGTTGGTGCCCAATCACCCTTCACTTTCCATGGTGAGAATCTAGTCTTTGCAGCATTCCTTGAGGGTCCCCAGCTATCTGGGACCAGCACAAAATGTTGAGGACATCTTTCTTCTCTAGAGTCCAAATGGGTCTCCTCGGGATCATGCAGCAAAGGATTAATTCCAGGGGTACCTGTGTGGCACAGTCGGTTGAGCATCTGACTCTTGATCTTGGCTCAGGTCTCTGGGTCTTGAGTTCAAGCCCCTCATGGGGCTCCACACTGGGCATGGAGCCCACTTTAAAAAAGTAAACACACACATGGATACAGACAGACAAAGATAGACAATGGCGCCCAATTCTTAAAGGTGTTGGAGGGTCTAATGAATGTAAGTGCTTAGGATTGACTTCTTGGTGATGAAGTCAATGATGATGATGGCGTAGAAGAGGCTGATTCTCATACTGGGTTAAATACTAGGTTCCACTGGACCAACAAGCTTCCCGGTCTATCAATGAATACTATAGTTTTCACAAGACTGCTCTTACCCTGTTGCTATGGTCCTGAAATGATTTCTTTTGTGGATAAATTTCTGTTTCTGTAGTTCAGACAATGATATCACCTTGGCAATATGCTTCAACTATTTCACTGGTGACAACTGTCTTGGAAAGGTTGCACATCTTGTCTGAAATTTTCCCGGATACAGAAACACGATAGCCAATTACCCAGAAATTCTGAGCAGAGACCTTTATTTTCTTAAGCTCCAGTTGTTTATTAGCTCTCCTCTATTTTATTTACTCCTCATATGGAAAAAAGCTTCCTTTTTGTACAAACTTCCTTCAACAGCAGTACATCTTTCTCCATTTTAGGCAGTAATTTTTTTTCATGGTACGGTTAATAACATTTTCCCTGAATTATTTTTAATGTGTTTCTTGCCAATATTAAGGATGTGGGTAAGACAAAGATCACACTATCTCTGATGAAGAGAAACTGGAGAGCCTTGTCACGTCTCTGCTGGAGGGTTCTTACAGTTGGAGAATGTCCGTCCTCTTTCTACAAGGGAAAGGTTTCCTTCGTTGATTCAAATCTTCTATTGCACAATAGCACCTATGGGGCAAGGGCCGAGGGTTCTTCCCAAGACACCCCAAACCCTCTATTCCCATAGCATTTATTTTCTCACCAATTTCTTTTGTTAAATTGCTTGCATCTCATACCTCATCCTTCCCACCATCAGGAATTTGCCCAATTATTGCATGTGCTCTGTACTTCCTCGTATCATCCTCGATGTCCCTGGGGCATGGAAACATGGCCACCTGCACCTCTGCTTATGTCTCTGCTTACACACCCATACGCTCAGGCACACAGACATTTTTTTATCTTAGAAACTCTCCTTTGTTCTTTGATTCTCAGCTGCTTTTCTCATCTTTGGAGTCATTCCTATCTCCCTTCTTACCACCCCCTTCCCCTTGTTCTGTATTTGCACACATCACACCAGCTCGCATGGTCTGCTTTCTCTCTCTGTTCCTTCTGTTTGTCAGATCTTTAACTGCACAGACTCCATTTTGCTTTTGGATCTCTGCTCTAATATGGACCCAGTCTCAGGGGGAATACACCGTAGCAGTCACCCACGTGGAATTGGTAGCCAAACTGCATGAAATACAATCCATTCCTTCTACCATGTAACTTGGAACAACTTTCTAAATCCAGATTGTCAGGATCTGATTCTGTAGTGGTTTTGAGGAACACAGTTAAAATGCTTAGAATAATATTTGGCATTTGATGAAGATTCAGTTAGTGCCAGTTATTAAGGATGTTTAAATTAGGGGGTAGTATACATGGATACAAATAGAATGTAAGTTAAAACTAAAAATTAAGCCATCCAAGTTCTTGGCCATTTAAATTTTGATGTTCAAAAATGAAAAGAGGATGGAGTCATCGTATTCCAATTTCATTCCTATTCTCAATGATGAAAGGTTAAATGAGAAATTGTTCATTATGTGGACAATGCTTAACATTTACCAAGCTTTCAACTTGTACTAATCACTAAATGTTTAAGATTTTTATTTATTTATTTGACAGAAAGAGATCACGAGTAGGCAGAGAGGCAGGCAGAGAGAGAAGAAGAGAAGCAGGCTCCTTGCTGTGCAGAGAGCCCGATGTAGGGCTCGATCCCAGGACCCTGGGATCATGACCCGAGCTGAAAGCAGAGGCTTTAACCCACTGAGCCACCCAGGTGCCCCAATCACTAAATTTTTTTTAAATATTCGAGAAACCATTTTACATATAAAAATGATAATGTTCCTAATATTCAAGAATAAAAATATTCAATATATTTCCAGGGAGAGAAAGCAGCACATATTACCCCTCCTCAGGGTTCTGTATATTTGGGTCTTTAGTTAAAATGTTGTAAAAACAGTTTAGGTAAATTGTCTTAAAGGACTAAAATTATGTCATTTTTTTCTTAACACAAGGCAGCTTATTTTTAAACTTGTATTTAAACATTTGTGCGTAAGTGAAAGTTCCTTAGTTTCACCTGCTTTTTTTTTCCACCTAAAGTAAAAATAAATAAAAAGCTTTGTATTAGACATATGTATAAACATTTAATTTAAAAATTCACTGGGCATAAGTAACATAATTTGCTTCCTTATCCCTAGGTAGGAAAATAAACTGAATTGGGGAAAAAAAACTTTTTGGTGACTGGATGATAGACCAATGTTGGCATTTTACATTTCCCATCATTTTAGTTTTCAATAATTTCATTAAAAATACAAACATGATTTTTTAAAATATGTTTTTCTATAAACCTGTCGTCTGTTTGTGTGTGTGCTCTTAAAAGCAACCAGAATGAGTTTCACCACAAGTACACAAGAATTATTTTTGGATGGTTAGATTTGGGGAATTATTTTTTATTTGTACATTTTGTTGTTGTCACTTGAATTGTATGCATTTATCATTTAAAAATGACACTGGATATGGTGTATAAACAATGAATCTTGGAATGCTGGAAAAAAAATAAAATTAAAAAAAATGACAGATGATAGTCTCTAAACGCAAGATTTGTACTTTTTCCCCCCACATCTTTTTGAAAATATCTAAAAACCAGAAAAGGTAGAATTGGATAGATCCACTATATACATCAAATCCTTCTAAAGATCCTAAGATTCAAGTTATGTAAGCAACTTTACATCATTTTTAGAATTCATGTAGCCACTCGGCATATATTATAGAAACCCAGATGGCATTAAAAGGAAGAGGAATTTTCCACATTTTAATGCCATTATGGTCTCCCTACCATAAAATTGAATCAAGAAATAAAAATATTCATTATGTAGTGAAAGCATTTATGTAATATGTAATTGTGAAAATATTATGGAAATTGCTGGGTCGTCAAATGTAAAAGGAATTGCTGTGTTCACGGGTCTAAAAAAATAAAAAAATAAAAAATAAAATAACCGGACCACATAAGCTTGGGCAATCTTCCTACTTTGCCAGAGGCAAAACAATTATGGTAATCCCTTTTATAGGTGCTTACAGTAGAAAAAGCATTTTAAAGAATAAAGTAAATTAGCTAAATACTCCAGAGGCAGAGAATGTTGGGGTGATGCTGAGTGGCACTGCTCTGGCTGTCATTTCAAAAACAGGGAAGAGAGAACATTATTTTAGTTTTTAATAGCTGGTTAACATTTGGCTCATGTGAGTTTGCAGACAGAAACCATGAGCTTCATCTCATCTAACTACATCAGACTGCAGGCAAGGACAAGTGGATCGATCCTCCGTATGATGGAATGCTAAATCAGCTCCTCAACACTGGTTTGCCGAGATATTAAACCATAAATAACCACGCGCTCGCAGATGAGCTTCCATTTCAAACCTCTTCACTAATACTTCTCTGCCTTCTCCCCGTCCCTTTCCTCGAGGACTAGAAGACTTTATAAGCATCTGCCCGCTTACAACAAGTAACAAAAATTAAAAGTTAGTTTCAAAGACTCAACTCTTTAAAGGAAAAGGGTTCCGTGGGTCTGATCTACCTAGACCATCATTCCTTCCATTTTCATAAATCCTCATCTAGAATGGTCTGATAACCACAGACAGATGAAAACAAAAGTGAAATAGAATAGTTTAAATGTTGCAAGTAATTCATGTGGTAGTTTCCATGAATGTCCAACACAGACCCATATATTCAGCACCAGAAGTAGACAAGCATTAGCCTCATAGGCATCTCAATAAGTGAGCTCATCACTACCTAACTAAATCTTTGGGCACCATACATATTCCCTCTAAAATCGTCCTCCAGTTTTAGGTTGATTGTCAATTACAAGTTAGGTGATTTTAGAGGGTGATGACCCAACTTCCATTTGGACATCATCATTATAAATAGTTCTAAATAATAATAATGGTTCCAGTCTTCTTGTGATTGCGAGGACTGGAAAATGCATGTGGATTGATTTCTCAATAGAGCATCAGGAAATGAGCGAGCTGAGTGGGAACTGTTCATTCCGATTATGTCATTCATATATATATGTATATATACATATATATATATATTCCAGTTAGGTTATATGCTCTATATATGTTCTACATATGTTATATGCAAACATGTTTTAAAAGGACTTTTTAGTCTAAACTCTACCCCTAGAGAAGGCTCAAAGCTTATTCAAATACTTAAGCCTAATTCCTAACATCCCAGGGTCTAGTACTATAGTCATCCCTCCTGGGATTAACAGACTCAGTGGGAGCCTGCGCAGTCAGGTTTTAGGCCACGCAACTCCCAGGATTCCTAAACTTAAGTATTTTGTCTAAGCTTAAGAAAGAGCATGACAAAGGGAAAGAGTCATTATTTCCCACGTTCCCTCTGGATATGAAAAATCAGTGGGAGGTGGTGCCCTTTCCAGGGAGGACAGCAAAGATCTTGTGCGATCTTGTGATCCTATAAGAAGTCTGGGCGACCATGAACTCCCTTCCGAGGGCTGCCCGGGCCATCCCCAGTACCTGCTTCCTGCCGTTCCCTCAATCTGGCCCCAGCCGCCACTGGTGATTCTCGTGGCCCAATCCCTGCAGGACCCTAAGTCCCACATTTATCCACAAAGCACTTGGCTTGCACAATTGTTAACTCCCTCTGCCTAGCAACCCTACCTCCTCTAGGGCAGTTAACTAGTAGCTCCAAGAGGGAGAGCACATTTCTGTGTTAGAATGTCTTCCAAAAACGCTGCTGGGTGAACCCAGAGGCTTCTGCACAGAGCCTCCTTCGGGTGCCCCTTCAAGCCAACTCACAACAGAGCCAAACACCTCGCCCCTCCAACCCCCTGACCTGGTTCTTCTGGGCCTCTTGGTAGGGTGAAGTCACACTCATCGCAGTGAGCAAGTAGAGGCGTGGCACACTGTTGCCTTGGAGACAGCTGAACAGGGAAATTTTATCTTCCTGAGCAGAGCTGTGTGTGTGTGTGTGTGTGTGTGTGTGTGTGTGTGTGTAGACGCTCAGCATCACCTTGCCAGACGACCTCTCTTCCCTTGCGCTGGCTCCCATGTTCCCACAAACGCTTAGGCCCTCCCCCAGTCACTGTAGACCAGGCACTGAGGAAATTTACAAGAGTCAGAAAAGAATTTTAAGTGGCTAACTCAGGGAAATACATATAAGTGGCAAGACCTTGGTGTTTCTGACACCCGAAGCACCGAATAAATCTCTTTAAAGATATTAAGGGGAAAAAATGTTAGATTTAGGAGAAACAACATGGGTTAATCAGATGGATGCCTCGCAGGGGCTGAATGAAATCTCTGGGCTCGCCTTCTCTTAAAATTTCCTTTGTGTTAATATAAATAGTAAGAGTTGATAGTTATATGCTATGTTTTGCTATTTCTAATAAAATTTTTATAGTGGAAAAGCCATTATTACCTGCCTAATGTGTTAATCTATTCTCTCGATTTCCCCACACATAGAAGTAGCCTTTGCCAAATGATTAATAGTTTTTATGGTCACAATTAACTGTAATTGAAGCCATGGAGCTCAGGGGGAAATGAGCAGTCCCTAAAAGGCAGCCTTAAAGCCCATAAAGAGACAGGAACACAGTATGTATGGAGTCCACTTAGACTCCTAGCATGTGGATTAAGGCCCATTTTGTGGTCACCATTAAATATACAATGCTAGAGGAGTTCACTTTCAAGCAAGCTTTAAAAGCAGAGGCATGCTGGAGCCAGCTCCTACCAGCTCACATGAAAGGCTATCCTGTGAATTTCTTTTCAACTCTAAAACCACCGTGGGAGTATTTACACCAGGGAAATTGGCAAAAGTTACAAACCGAAATGGGATTTTTCCCCCTTCTTGTTTTCTTTTCTCTCTGAGAACTATTTACCAACCAACCCCTACTTAAAAGAGCAAATTTGAAATGTAGTTAAAACAGAGCTATTCCCAGAAAGAGATTTGGGGATTAAGAAAAAAGATTGACTACATAAATATAACAATTATTTGAATAAACCACTGCTTCTCAACCCTTTACCTTTTCATGTTGTTCTTTATCTTACTACCTACCACCTGTGCTTCCTAAAAATACTATTTTCTCCAAATCCCCACTTTAAAAGTTTCCTATTGTCTCTCTTATATTCTTTTTTCCCCAAAACCTTCCATTTACTTTTACAGATATTTACTTCTTGTCTTTGCTGCTAACCTCCCATCACCACTATGTACATGAGATGCCTGTTTCCCCTAGAATTTGGAAAATGGGTTTCTCATTAACAGCCTCACGTATAGAAATTCAGCACATTGTGAATGGGAAAATTCACGGGGCTGGTAGGAGAAGAGTAGAGGACTGGAGAGAGCAACAACAGTTCCCGTAAGTACCATCCATGATCTACTGCATGACAGAGGCTGATCTCACAACCTTTCTTTTACTTTTTAAAAATCCATCCTATTAAGCGCCGGGTGTGATTGTAATTGTTTACCCTTTAAGTGGAGTTAGGATTTGTGATGATGTCACACAATGCATATGGGGCAGGACAAAGATGTAGACTCACTTTTTATTTCTGTTTCCCCCAGCGTTCTCAGTTTCTAGTGATCAGACCAGGAAGCGTGCTCTGCCTGGATGGAGCATGGCTGAAGGGCACCGTGCAGCACAGGCATAAAGGAAGGAGGTGTAAGCAGAGAAGGGGAGGGTGCACTGCATATGGAAGCACGATAAAAGAGATGCTCAACTAACCAGAGGAGAGGAAAAGAAATTACAGAGATGCAGTCATTTCTGTAAAAAGATGCAGTTTCTTTAAAAAAAAAAAATGCACTTTCTAATCTCAGTTCTGGGTGAGAGTTCAGAGTTCATCCTGACTTTTTTGAACTTTCCAACACAAACAATTCAATTGTCTAATTAAAAATTGGGTTTGGGATGCCTGCATTGCCCAGTCGGGTAAGACCTTAGTTCAGGTCATTTCAGGGTTGTGAGACTGAGCACCATGTCACCCTCTGTGCTGGGTATGGAACCTGCTAAGATTTTCTCTCTTCCTCTGCCCACCTCCCTCTTCTCCTTCTCTAAAAATAATGAAATAAATTGCATTAATGAAAGTAGCTCAAGAAAATATTTCTCTTGACAAATTCTGTCAACACTGGTGTAATTATTATGATCATATTTTTAATATAGATGAAAGTTTCAGGAACTAAGTGATCACTTCAACCAGAGATGCCTAATAACTGTATTCCTATTCTTAGAAACAACCCTAAGTTTAGGTTTCATTTTAGTGGAAGACAGCAATATTCTTCACTATTCTGATCTATAGCCACATGAAGTAGGCGTACATACTTGGCCAATATATATTGGGCTATCTGAAACTATTAAAGAGTACTTGTACCCCAGTGTATTACATAATTTATGTGGCAGTTGTTTAAATTCAATGCCAATTATCTTATTGAAATGTTATTTAATAATAGATGTGGTCTTTTCTACTTTAGTGGAAGTAGATTTTGATAGCATCCATCTTTAGTAGATTAATGATAGCAAAGAAGGTAACAAGTTGTCCTTGAGGAATAACTCACATTGGTTCGTAAAAGCACTCAGTCATCCAGTCCAGAGATCTAATATTTCAGAAGTTGATTTCATAAATTTCTTAGAGAACCACATGATCTTAGCCCTCTCCTCCAGGATCTCAGAAGCCACTGGGCTCTGTGCTGTGCTCCTTAAAACCTGATTTACTGGTGACTGTCAGCAACATTTTCAGCCCATACAAATAACCTCAACATGAATCATAGTTCATGAAAGTAATGCTGTATAGCACCTATCCTTTTTGGTGCTGAAATCTTTTCAACCTAATTGATTTTACAGGTAAGTTGAATGAAGCAATTTGCCTCAACTCACCTAATTTTTTTTTAAAGATTTTATTTTTTTAATCTCTACACCCAACGTGGGACTCAAACTCACAACCTGGAGCGAGATCAAGAGCCATGCCCTACCGACTGAGCCAGCCAGGTGCCCCTCGACTCAATTCATCTTTTAAGGAGAGCATACTGGAATTCAGATATAAGGACTCTCATTCATGAACCCTCTTCAAGAAAACTAATTATTAATGTTTTTAGTTTGTTACCTTTTTGATTTTCAATCCATTTGCCAATAACTGCTACTTGACAGATTTGTAAATCCTGCTAATCTCAATCTTTCAAGATTTTATTTATTCATTGGTCAGAAAGAGAGCACAAGCCTGGGAAACAACAGGGAGAGAGAGAAGCAGGTTCCCTGTTGATCAAGGAGCCTGATGGGGGACGCCATCCCAGGACACTGGGATCAAGACCTGAGCTGAAGGCAGACACTTAAGTGACTGAGCCACCCAGGCATCCCATAATCTCAATCTTCTGTCTTCCACAGCACATCCCCAGATGGTGTCACTGTGGAATGCAGAATAGAGTAGCAACGGAAAATGTGCAAGGTTTACACTCCAGCAGTCTCTCAAGTATGTCTTTAAAAATGAGAAATCGTTGAAGTATTTGATGTGTCTACCCTATCATTACTATTTGCATTTTGGTAGAAATGAACTGACCCTCTGTATTGTTTCCTTTTTTTTTACATCATTCACCGAAAGGACTTCTCAGAGCAAGCAGGCCAATTATATCAGGTTGTGGAAACTCAACACTGTACGTTGTAAGCCATCCCAAGCCCTAAGTCGTGCCCACCCATTTCTTCTGCACTGCATAGAGCTGTTTGCACTTCACCTACTCAGAAGACTACTGTTTGACCTTGACGCCGTGTTGCCACCAAATGGAAATATTCAGATAAGCCCCAAGTGTTTTTACTGAAACGTTAACTCCTGAATTATGAGAAAACATGTTCCAGTCAATGATCTGTCATTCGGTTTCATATTATGTGCCCATGCATACACACACAGGCACACACGGAGACACACGCCCCTAGAAGTTCATCCCTTCCCCCAGTTCTGGCTGACACATTAGCAATGTCCTGAATCTGCCTTGCCGTGCTGTTTTCTTCCCTCCCTGGATACAGGGTTTACATGTCATCATTGAGAACTGACCCTGGTTATTGACTTGGAGGCCATCAGGGAGAGTGGGGGCAGACACAGTTCAATCCCGCAAGGCACCTGCTTTCAGTAAGTTCTTTGCTTGGGCTCCAGGCCACGGGAAGCTAATCTCCTTTGGAAAGAAGGGACTCAGGAACTTTGAAGATAAAAAGGTCTTGTATTTATCCACCCACATACACCCAGACAAGTCAGAGGGACAATTTTTTTTTTTTTTTTTTTTTTTTAATCAGAGCCCAGATTTTTACACAGAAAATCTACTGGGATTGTACCTTTAGTTTTGTTTGCAGATCTGAGCTCTTAAAACCTGAGCCTAAGCCTCATTTTCAGGGTATGGTTCTTTGAGGCTATAAGAGGGCATCCCCCCTAAACTGTATTTGAGGCCCTCTAGCTTCCACAACAATTTCTGTATTAAATTGGCTGTTGACTGCCCCCAAATTGTCACATCTTTCTGTAATTCTGTCAGATGTCAGATGCCATTCTACTCCATTATTCTAATGTATAGCAAGAATTTCTTAGGATAGGTGCATGAGCTACTCTCCCCTTCTAAGTCAACCCAAATCTACATGCTAGAGATTGTTACCAACCTACTTGATGACCCACAGTAGGGTCACTATTACTTTTATTCAGCAGAGGAATCAAAATCCTAAAACCTATCTTATAGGTATACATCTTAAAAAATACTTATAATACCAATTATCATAACCCAGGAAAGCAGAGCCTGAGGAAAGGATTCAGACTGCTAAAACATCACAGATAAGAGGAAGTGTGTGTGGGGGGAGGGGGTGCTGTGGAGAAAGGGAGGCCAAAGAACACATTCTGCATTAGGAGGGTGACTGCCTCACACTGATCCACAGATGATACCACAGATCACAGCATGTTCATTCAGCCCTTGGGAATTCTCCAAATTTACAAGGGTGAATCTCATCTTGGGAAATATATCAGAAATGTATCCGCTTGGTTCCTTCCTGTCTCCCATTTCCTATTAAGTTTTCCCTTTTTGAGAGCTTATGTCCTTCAGACCCCTTGACACACACACAGAAACCCAAATCTCATACTCTAAGGAGTGATATTTTCCCCCATTTCCAAAGTTTGGCATAGGTGAAATGACAACCAAGAGAGAAAGAAGCAAGCATCTGTGGGAGTCTGAGAAAGTAGGTGAAGGTCTTGTCTTCAGTCTACAGTTTCCACTTACTCCAGTCCACGCATGCCCCAACTCTCTATCTGCCATCATTAGCAGATCCCAGCAAGCCATGTGGGACCTCTGCTTCATCCGTGAGAAAAATAGATGCATCACAGTGACACCAGCCATGCTCTGGGGACCTTACAATTCAGTTACAGTGGAAGAAGAGAATACGAGAATTAAGAAGGCTTGTGGTTTTAGGTGGAATACAAAACAGCATAAATCTCAAGAGGTACAGAGAAGTAGGAGTTATTTTATTAAGGAAAACTTTCTGAAAAAGGTTTGACATGTTTTGGTCTACATTTTTTTTTTTTTTTAAAAAACACACCTTACAAATAGAGTTTCTGCCTCTTGTGTATTTTGATCCCTTGATCTCCAACACACTATGTCCGTGGCCCAATTCGCTCTCATATTACACCCATGTGACCAATCACAGCCCAGCTAGTTAACTCAGAAGAGTCTTGATGGCCCATGTTTACACATTTTCGAGTTACTTGAGGGTTGACATAGGTAGATAAATCTAATTAATATATCTTTGATAAGCTAAATAACTTAGCTATCACTAACTGTTCTCAGTCTTAGGGATAGTCAAAAGCATCAATGAGTGCTAAGAATAAAAACTTGAGCAACAGAGAAGTAACTGGCAGAAATGATCACACCAGGAAAAACCTTATCTTCACAAGTTATGTAACTGAAGGATTTAATTCCCATTTTTAATCTGGTAGCAATTAGCATGAATTACAATTTACGTAATTAAGTTTATATTAAAGTGTCATAATACTATTAATAGAGAAATTGCTTCCCTTATGTATTAAGTGCATAAAGAGGGTTGCTTTCTAAAAGGAGACATCATAGGCGATGCAAAGTTTCTTTCTTATACTTCTTTAAAGTTTTCTCAACGAAGTGGGTTTTATTAATGGTGGGATGTATGAATCTACAACAAAGCATACCCAGAAGTGGATTATGAACTACTGGAAGGTATTTATTGTAAATACAAGGGTAATACCTTTAAGATCATTTTGAATACTCAATGTTGTATGCTTCAGTTTTATAGGCTGCCTCTACACACGTGCGCGCACACACACGCTCCCCCCACATGCACATCATCTCCCCTATAAACATTATAAGTCAGGAATCTTGGCTTTGGCTTTAGAGGAATAACCTCGTCATGGGACACATTTTCTTGGGGTCAGTTAATTTCCTTTCTTTTTTAATATCAGTGGAAAAATATCCCATACCAACTATGGGAGTTAAATAATGTGTCCACAAAGATGACATCTGTTTTCTACAAAGTGACTACATGCCAGTTAGGCTTAGACAGGTGATGCGTGTGATATGGGTATCAAGATTCGACTCTCCTATTCAGCCCCTTATTTTCCCCCCTCAACTGACTTTCAGGCAGTTTTGGGTTGACTTTTGCCACCCTTATACAAGAATGATTTGAGGACTAATTTGAGACAATTTAGCTAATGAAAATATCTAGATCTTCTCTCAGAGGTATGCTTTTAAGCCTTACTTTTATATTTAGTTGGTGTAAGTCTTTATTGGGGGTTTATATGTACAGATTATTTCCATCCCCATCCGTTTTCTATTCTCTGCAGGGAGATTCTTCCATCTTGATAGCCCTCCCACATTGTTTGGATCGATTTAATTTCTCCATTTTAATCAAGCTTTTTGTTATTGGAAACAACTTAACAACAAGACCTCCCAGCAAGTTCATCCAGACCGTGGGTTCTAACCACATTTAGTTTGAACTCAGGCAGTCGAGGGAAGCTGGTGGACTCTGTCCCAGAATACTGATAGAGGTATCAAAATATTGTCTTGAAATGCAGGTTCATTGCATTAGTCACAAGCCTTTGTGGCAGACTAATAACTACTGTAATTACTAGACATGAATATAAACTCTTGGGAGAGCTTGGTGACAACTCAAATGCGACATCAATTTATCTGACTTTTCTGGGTACAAATCACAGGTACTATTAATACTGCTGGAGTTAGCTGTCAACTTCAGAACTAAAGGAAAGGCTATAGGATTTCCATGAAGTCAGCTCCAAACCAGCTGGTCTCCATTGTATCCATTCTTCTAATTTGAGAGCTCAATAAACTCTCCTGAAATGAAGGGTTTTTCCATGTAAATCTGATTTCTAATAGTCCACTAGAATTTTGAAAGAACAAAAGACCTTCCATTTCATCTAGGCTTGTATGTCCATGTTCAAAAAACTCCAGTCTTCAAGAAGTCAAATCCTTAGGAAGAATGTGTATGATGAAAGGACTTCTGTGTGATGCCCACTAGTAGTTGTAGTCAACACAGTTGTGTGAGAATGGGAAGAATACTGTTCATGGAATGCTTTCATTAATACAGTGCTGTGACCACAAAGCCAATGTCTCCCTCTGTATAAACAGTGGTGTAACCACACAATTATATGTTTATCTCCTATTATGTAAGTTTTAGTAAATATGAGTCAAATGGACAGTTCTATTCGTCCCTTAAAGAGTCGTTATAGTCTCTATTTCCTCATTTTCCCTAAGAACTTATGTGATATAATTAATTCATATAAAAAATAACCATCCGATCAGCTAGTATCAGTGTCACCCAGACTTCGGAATCATTGAGACAGATTTCCATTGAACATACATCCAGCAAATTAGCTCTGTATGTCAGCTAAGGGAGCGTTAGAAAACTGGGGAGTCCTAGAAAACCATCGTTGACAAGGGAGTTTCATGGCAACTTCTCTTCTGTGAAACTGAAAAGCTGATTCAAATGCACACTAGAGAAGCTCAGTTTTGTGGAATATGGGGGCTCTAGGTCCCATCTTTTCAGCCTAACATCTAAAATGAGTAAAAGCCAAGCAGAGGCCCTATGTGTTCTGCAAACTAATTATGCATAATGCCTCTAATTTCATGAAATAATTAGTTTTGAGTTTAACAAACTTTCCTAAGTAGTATATTCAATCTTTAAGAGCACATGCACACACGTGTGTGTGATGCACGCCTACAGATGGGGGTTTGTGTGGGTGCGCATGTGTGCGCTTGGGCGGAGTCCAGATGTTCAAGCTGGAGTGTACATGAGCGTGGATGTTGGTCTATTACGGGATGGCTGTGTGAGTGGATGGGTTTCTGGAAGTGCGGGGGAGGCAGGCACAGGGGACACAAGAACGCAAGAGGAGCACGTGGGACATATGAGGAATGGGGGTGGCAATTTGAGGACTCAGGAGGGCCACGTGGGAGAAAGGTAGGGGTGTGTGTGTGTGTGTAGACTGGGACATGTGAGGAGGACTGTGAGGAGCATGAGGATTTGGGGCCATGGGAGGACACGGGGCATGGAGGAGGGAAGGTGCAGGATGTCTGAACATGGGCCTGCTGTGTTTGGATCCACTTATGGGTGGGTGCAAGGCTGCCTTCGCCTCAGCCGTGACTCATTCTAGGGGAGAGGAATTCCTGGCCTAAATGCAGAGGTGGCTGGTAGGGGAGAAAATGGGACTCGGAGTGAATTCCCAAGAGCTTCAACAGCTTTAGAACTTTCGTATCTGGTGCTTACCATGACCCATCACTACGTGCCTTAGTTTACCACGGGCACTAACCATCCTTCCTCTATTTAAAAGCATGAAATCCTAAAGTTTTGAGTGGTTGTGAAGGTAATTTACTTTAAACCCTGAAATAAGCATTGGAATAGGTCAAGTTCAGGGAGGTGTTCCTTTGTTCCTCAATTGATCCTAGTGTTCTAACTGCATGTTCTTGGTCAGGTACCGCTGAGGACTATGCATTTGTGGGAATAAAAATACCTATCCCAGAGAAAAAACTGGAATGTAACCTCCCTCGGGAGCAAGTGGAAGAAAACAGGAGCTGAAGAAACGTAAGATCTGATAGGGTCAGGCTGGACGGGAGACATAGCCATGGGCTACAGATAAATAGGGCTCTGTGGGTTTTTCAAGGTTGAGAATAAAATCAAGTATATCAGCAATTTTGACTAATTCCTTGCATTTCTCTGCCCTCCCTGTTTTTTGAACTTTTGAATCTCAACTTCTCAGCCCAAATTGTTAGTCTGGGTAGTATGTAAAGCTGTGGGTGGTAAAACCAAACTCCCATTCATCACACCACAATCGCTCTAAATGCAATTCTAGACTTTTTAAAAAATCCTTTTTGCCTTTTTATGTTTTTCAACATTTACAAGTAACTCTTATTAGGCAGTTTTCTGACTTGGCAACTTAGGCCCTTCAAAGGAACCAAAGAAAACACATCAGACTCAACCCTCTTCTCTTTCCTATTGATCTTATTTCCTGGGTGACCTCATCCATGATCACAGCCTCAAATGTCCTCTCCCAATTCAGGACAACAGATCTTATATTCAGTTCTCGATTCTCTCTGAACTCCATATTCATAGATCTTTAAACTCACTTTTGTATTTCCAATGGAAGGTCTAACTGGCATTTCAAAATCCAGGTTTCCATGTGCCAAAGGCACAGAGGCAGCACAGAGGCAACACACACACACACACACACACACACACACACACACAGGAACATCCAAGATGGTCCCCAAATGATCTCATCCTTCTGGTAGTCAAAACCTCTGGGAATCCCAGACTGGACCATCATGCTTCTGACTAATACAATACTTCAACTTTGAGAGCATGTCACTTCTGGAACGAGATTGTGACCTGGGTTTTGCTAGCCAACTCTGCTTCTTTTAAGCCATGATGTGTAACAAAAGAAAAGCCGCATGGCAAGTGAGGGAGGGTGGTCAGCAGCCAGCAGGGCATGAGAAAGGGAGGCCCTCGGCCTAACCCCGTTTGAGGAGAGGAATCCTGCCAAGAGGTGTGCAGGTGAGCTTGGAAGCAGAGCCTTTCCCACTTGAGCCTTCATGTGAGACCACACCTCCAGTCAGTCTCTTGACTACAGGCTCGTGAGCGACGGCTCAGTAGAATAGCTAAAAAGGCAAGGACCCCAATAACATGGGTTGTTTTACCTCAGGAGCCAACAGACTTTGGAGGGACTTACTGAAGGAGTTGTGATCTCTTTGGATAAGGTCCCTTCCTAAATGACTCTGTGTTATTTAACCCGAGAACCTAGGATGGACCTTCCTCTTACATATAAATCTATCGTAAGAAGTTTCTGTAGTGTAACTTCTCATTAATAGACAACATGGAGACAAAAATATCCATTTAAAGTTTTTTTTGTTTTGTTTTGTTTTTTAAGAAACAAATCATTAGGCCTGTGGGAAAAACAGGTACAATCAGCTTTCAGCCACAACAGACGTAAAGCTTTGGGATTCCGCCATGGAGCAGAATCTCCTTCCAAACAAGAGCTATGAGATTTTTCAATATTCTGCAGCTCAAACTATAGTTCCCACTGCCCAGTTGAGCCATGATGGTAACAGAGGGGTTCAAAGTTCCCAACACCGAGGAAGCACCACATTCCTTGATCAGAGGTAGTGAGTTGGTTCCTCACTACCTCTGATCATGTCCCCCCCTTTCCTCAAAATCTTAATTTAGCCATCAATCCCATCATCTCCAGAAACCTTCCTTAGGGTCTTCATTAGTAGGGGCCTTTATCTACATCCTATCAATATCCAGGTAATTGTAGCTGGTGCTCTTTTAAGATGGTCTCTGTCTTAAGTTGCTAAATCATTATGCAGGAAATAAAAGTAAGTGGCTTTTGGTCAATCACAGCAATTTCTCCAAAATCAAAGGGAGACTGGCAAAGGCAACATTTTGTTAAGAAAGACAGCAAGTTTAAGGGCCCAGTTTAAATAACAGGCCATTGTCTTCCACCACCTCCTACTCGCTCAGGACTGCACAGCCTTGAGCGCCCAGCTCTGTCCTTCACCCTCGGACCCAGCGTGGCGAGTGGCAGAAAGTGGGACAAACCATCACTGCCATCAAGGATGCTCCCAGTTTTTTGAAATGTTTCTGCAAACTAATATCCAATCTGCTGACCAAGAGACTTGAAAAGTTACTGATGGAAAGGTCTTAGAAGTTCATGTATCTTCCATTTCATTTCGGGTCATAAGTTTATTGCTGGCATGCATTTTGAGAAACCCAATGACGATGCTCACTTTCTCTAATTTGTGCACTTTCAGCCTGAAAGGCAGCTTTTCCTGCAGCACCCCCAACCCCCGCCCCTGCAGAAACACCCACCCTCTTGGATGTGGAGGCAATTTCCTGGTTCTTCTGTGTGGCTCCGTGTTCCCCGCTTCCAGCACTGTGATTGAGAACACACTGGAATCCTAGTTACACAGCGCTTGCAGTCACCAGGAGAGGCTGGGCTGCAGAGCTTTCTAGCTCTCGCATTGTTGTCTTGGATTACACCATCAATGCCAGACCAGCTGTCAGGGAAGTGCTGCCAAGAGTGGATATTTATCTGGCTTCCCTGTCAATTTAAGAAGACTTAGCAACTTGGCCACCGGCCAGCAGCTACAGAACCAACCTTCAGAGAGATGCCTGCTGGGGAGCGGACTCAAACTGTACCGTTTTCATCTCCCTTTCCATTTATCCAATTTCTCCACATCTGCACATGACGGAAAGTGAAGGGACTCAAGCCTCCACCCCCCCACCCAGCCCCCAGCCACCCTGACAGTCGCTGGCGACCCTCTCACTTCCTTTCCTTCCTGTTCTGTCAGAATCCCATTCGCCCTTCAGGATCTAGTGGAAATGACAGCCACAGGTGCAATTACGGGATCGCTTCTCCCTTCTGTGTTCTTACTGGCCTTTGGCCAAACGCATTTATTAAGCATCTATCACATTGTTATTGTCAGCTACCTACTCGATTGTGCAGAGCAACATAGCCAGGGATGCCAAGGTCTCTAACTTGCTCATCTGGCAAGTATCCAGCCCATGATAGTCACTAAGTAATTATTCCAAGAAGTTGGAGGGAAGAGGCAAATCTCTAACCAAATTTAGGGTTAGTAGAAATGCTTGTGACTAGGCTTTATGGAGACTTTTCTAGGACACTAACCACTGGAGATTTAAAGACAAGGCAGACACCAGAGAGGAACGCCCAACAGTCAGACAGTCCCATTTTAGTGCAGTAGGGGTGTTGCCAGTGAGCACTGAGAAGGGGGAGCGAAACTCCCAAAGAAATGATTTAGACTGAGGTGCATACATGGAAAAACTGAACCAGCTCCCCCTCTCTTACGAACACAAATAGGAAAAATAAAATAAAAACTTCACAAAAATCATCGTGTTTTCATGGACTCTTGTGGGCAGAGAATGAATTACACTCTTTTCCTCTTGGATGTTCCTGCTACTTTTGGTTACAAAATATGGGTTGAAGTCTGGCACATTGTTTTTGGCCAAAGCAAAAAGTTGGGAAGGAAAATGGAAGATGAGAGGTATTAGATAGGGTTTCTTTTATTACCTCAGGAGAACAGCTTTCCAAAAGCCCCCTAAGTGTAACTATTTCAACTGAAAACTTGGCACCTCTCTCTGGGGTGAGGGTAATGACTTGGAAGAAGAATGGGAGAGAAGGCAGATCTGTCAAGAGCTGTCAGAAATGGTAATGGCCACCCTGGAGTCAAACTGGCCTGTGGGTTGGTGCTCAGGGTGACTGCGATACAAGACAGCCAGTGTGGTCAGCCCTGCCTCTAGTCCACAGAGGACAGGGCATGTGGCTAGGGAGAACCTCATGCCTTGTGCCTGTAATGGGGCAGAGACCGTTTGAACATGGGCTCTCATACTTTGTTGTATGCTGGAATCTCACAGTGGGTTCAAATGAAAAGACATATTAATGCATACACCCCATCCTAAGGATTCTGATTTGATATCTGGAGTGCAGCCCAAGCTTTGGAATATTTTTAACCCCCCTGCCCCCCACCCCGATTTGAGAATCACGGTCATAGACAATAAAAGGATTCAAGACCCATTGTTAGTGGCAGTTGGCCAAAAAAGATCCTAAAAAACAGAGAACACAGTGCAAATCCAGAGGCCCAGGATAGCACAATTTATGTGGAAAACTGAAGCACAAGAATATATAATCGCTAAAGAAGCACCCCTGTGGGAGTCAGAGGACTTTTAAAAAGAGGAGATAATTGCCACATAGAGGGATGGTCACGTCTGGAGAAAATTCAGAAGGCATCCAAGACCCTGTAGCTGGGGGGGGGGGGCGGAAGGGGGGGGGGGGACGGGGTTAAGGACCAGAATGGGACTTACCCAGGGATGAGCAGATAGGAGAAAGGACAACACTCACTGACAGTAACACAGGGTCAACACATTATCAGACTTGATGAATATACATGTATTGCATTGGCTTATCAGCAAACATAGCCACACACGACCCATCGTCCATCACTGAAGTCAATATTGTGTCTTATCGCATGGTATGTTACTTGTAAAGTTTTCATTCTTTTAGGTTTGGTAAGCCAGATTTACCTAAAGCTTCTATTCGGCCAACCTTTGGAGAATCACAGGAAAAAATACCCCTTCAAAGACTCTAACATCAGCCACACCCAGATGGAAAATACTGTACCAGTGGCAGGAATTTTGGCCAGTTTCAACCACAGGGACAAAAGCCACTCCACATGGAGACACCGTGTCAGCGGTTTCATTCTAGAAAAATGCTTCTTTAAAACCTGTATTTTCCCTTACAAATTTTTAGGTTTCCCATTTTTCGCAAAAGAGAAGGGACTTTAAAAAGATGTCTAGTAATGATCCACATGAACTTGTGACCACAGTTGACATAGGTGGGGCTCTACAGTGGAGAGCTGGATGTAGTTTGGGAAGAAAATATCAAACAGTTTAGAAAAGGTAACTGTTCAAGTGTCTGAAAACATCTTTTACACTGTAAAGACGTCTACATGCTTATACCATAACATGTTATTTGTTGAGGAAACTCACACCATTCTGTCCCCAAAGCAGACACAGTCTAGGTCTTGGCAAATAAATAAGATTACGGCATAGGAATGTCCCATCAGGTGAAACCCCCACAAATTCATTCCACCTTGAAATTTCCAGTATCTTCCACACACTTAATCTTTTCCTCCAGATTCTACTTGGTTCACTCTATCCCACACACACCTGCTTCACCAGTGGGCAGCACGAGCCGGATCTCAGGACTGGGAGACCACAAATCCCAGCTGTGAATGGGCACTCTGCTCTCCTCTGGGGAGGAAGGAGATGGAGTCTTACCAAGCAATGGTTTCAAGAAAACGCTCTGAGGAGGGTGAACCTAATTCTCTGATATGTGCATTCCCTCCCTAACTGGTTGTGCAAAATACAGCCACACTCTAACACCTCACCGTTCAAAATGTGGTCCATGGCCCAGCAGCTCCGGCATCCCTGGAAGCTCTTTAGAAATGC
This sequence comes from Mustela putorius furo, assembly GCF_011764305.1. Classification (NCBI taxonomy): domain Eukaryota; kingdom Metazoa; phylum Chordata; class Mammalia; order Carnivora; family Mustelidae; genus Mustela; species Mustela putorius. Next base: position 33,855,912 of record NW_025421304.1, on the reverse strand, counting down.
AGACTCTCAGGGTAAACTCCAGACCATCTGAATCAGAAACGGCTTTAACAAGATCCCTGGTGATTTCTGTGCAGGTTAAAATAGACCATCACAGCCCTAGATAACTTGCCCTTTGGATTTCTCCAGATACTTACTGTTTGCATTTCATATCAAGTTTTTGTGGTCTTTTTCGTACCCTACTTCAAAAACAGTGATTGGAGGGAAAAAAAAATTCACAATGGGCAAAGCCAAGCAAACAAATACACAAACCATTTCCCAGCTGTTCTATTTCTGTTTCATTTGGGTGATCTCCTAAGGCTTTCACCATAATGTTTATGCAAATCATCTGCTTTCCTCCCTCTGCTCACCTCTCCCAATCTCCAGTTTCACATTTAAGACATGCTTATTGGATAATTTCACTGTGATAGACCTATAGCAATTAAAAACCAATTGGTCTCCAATCTAATTATCATCCGCCTTCAAGATGCTTTGCTTTTAGAATTAAGAGTGATAAAAATAATAGTTACAACCAAAGAGATACCCACGTGATTCTAATGATTAGACCACTCTGTGAAATTCTAGGAGTGTATTCACTATTGCTTCTGTCCTTTGCAAACAGGCATCCAAGTTTTTGAACGGAGTTATGACTAGCCTCAACGTGGATTTATGTTACATCTTAAAATAGTTCTTTGCAACAGCATTTTAAGCTCTGAATTTTAGGGAGGTTTTGGGGGGCCGGGGGAAGAGGGTGAAATTTTTCTATCTGCAGCCTAACAAGTATATAGGTTTACCATTCAAAGTCAGAAGCCTTGTAAATTCTTAGATTACTGAAAATTCCAGTTTTCCAAATAACTTGGGAAAACATAGTCGGAAAGTTGGACTTTAACTTCTTAATTACAGCAAGAAAATATTTTGCCGCTTTACCACTTTAAGAGCAGGTCCGTAACCCCAGGTGAAAATCTTTGCTTATATTCACATTATTGTTACTTGTATTTAATTTGCAGGGACTAGGGAATCCTGGTCCATTTTACAGCTCAGAAGACACTCACCTGGATTGAACAGCAACCTTTTCAGCACGCTAGGCTTTAGCTCATAAACCAAAGCATTACACCAAGCTGAATGCTACATTATCTCTTTTACTCAAATTTGAAAACCAATGGGAACAGGAGAGTGGGAAAAAAAAAAAGGTGTGTGTAAAGCAGCTTTTTAAATCATACACAAATTATGTGAACCCATGATTTACATCCACATCACAAACCAGGAATGAACAGGAAACCAACACACAAACCAGGAAAATTAGGTTGAAAATTGCCATTGATTAAGAAAAAAATTAGACATTCATGTCTTCTTCGCTTTTTCTTAGGTGAAGTGTGACTGTTACTGGGTGGGTATGCATTTTGAAAAAGCACATTTACGGTTTACTCCTTTTGCTTAAATCAATGTGGAGATGACTTACCTGCCAATAAATGCAACACTGAACCAGATGAGGTCAAATGCAGAGGTTGGGTGTTTCTGTCTCATTGAGAATGAAAACCCAGAAAACTCACCAAGCTTCCGGCTTGATTCTGCGGCTCTACCTCCTGGAAGGCGTCCTTCGCGGAGTCTGCTCCCTCCACCGGTGATGGCTGCCGCTTATAAGCAAGGCCAGATCCACTTCCAGGAGCGCATCCCCGCCCTCGCCCTCTGCCCCCCACCCCTCTAGGCCTGGAGCAAACCCCAGGGAACAACGTCTAAGCCACAACTTGGCTTCAACCTCTACCAGCAGGGAGATGTTGATTAAAAATGGAACTTCCTGTGTTCACATAGAACCAGAAACACCTGACTTGGGATCTAGGGCACGCACAGCTGAGAGGACTTCTTTCCACTAACTTTTGAGAACTACTGCCTCGGATACGTAAATAAGGAATCTAAGTCACAGACAGCTCTAACCTTCATTGGTGTTCCTATCCTATCTTGCAACAAGTTGCTTTGGAGAAGATTCTGAAGACCTCACGCTTTGATGGTTGTAAGACAACTACTGTTCTCCTATTTACATTCAATAATGTGTGGAAATTACTGTTACCCACATATTACCCGTGAGTCAACGGTTTGGACCCGTGGGGTCCACAGCTGCTGCGGGGGAAGCAGGCAGGGGGCATGACAGGGGCCTCTCTCTGTGGTGGACACACGCTCACAGGTCAGAGCCACATTGTGGGCAGAGAAGGAGAAAAGCTTGGTGCCAAAAAAAAAAAAAAAAAAAAAGAAAAAAAAAAAAGAGATGTTCTTCAAAGCCAATTCAGAGACTTTAGAGACCGGGCGTCTGTAGAAGAAACTCACAATGGTACTTTTGCATCAGAGCAAAACAATGAGTACCAACAAAAGGACGCCCAGTGAGAGGGATAAAGTAACAAACATTCTTTCCTTGACCGAATCCTAGCCAGGTTCCCTCTTCTCAATGAGGCCTCTGCCTTGTCCCATAAAGAGCTGAGCTAACACTAACATGGTTTCTAACCATCTCTAAGATGGCCTGCGTCCCCCCCTCCACGTGCCTGCCTGAAAAACCTCAAGGCTGTCACAGTGACTGTTTGTCCCAGCCAACCCCTGACAATGGCGGGTAGGTAGCATGTCAGCTCCGGTCATGGCCAGCCAGCAGACACACGGACCTCCCTGCATCTGCACAGACCCACCCTGTGTCATTTTTCCCACCCCCGACTATGGAGACCCCCATCCCCAGACTCCCTCACCCTCTTTGACAACTCAGCGGAGGCCCTTGTGCGTCGGTGCAAAGGCGAGTTGGGTTCAGTTCACGCTGGCCTCGTGCCCCTACTGCTGTGGTTATTACGGAGTAAAATCCATCCTTTCAACTAACTAGCGTCGGACTTTATCTTTGACATAGCAATATGGACAGCAAGCTGAAGGAGTGGTCCCAGATTTCTTCTTCAAGTAGAGGAGAGGGGAGGGGAACTCAGACTCTAATTGAACCGAGCTGTGCTTAGAACTGAGGAGGTAGAGAGAGAAAGATGCAGCCTGCGGAAAAACTCGGTATCTATTCTCTCTCTGTTGGGTACTATCCTCCCAGAAACGTATCAAGAAGTAAGTATTTGTGGTTAGTTACATATCAGTATCAGTACTTGAATTTCTTTAACAAAACGCAGCTGATTTTGATCGTATGCTGCTTAGTGCCCAACTGTGAGCCTCACCTGGGGCCATCACCAAGGAGGAGAATCTGGGACAATCTGAGCAAAAAAGTAGATAGACGGATGGACTGTAAGTCACCCAGTAAAACAAATATGCACGTGTCCATACTCACATAAATAAATAACCGAATGATTAAATGGCAGAAAAAAGAGGTCCTTTTTCTTTTCTCAAGGTTTTTATTTCTTTGAGAAAAAGAGAGAGCATGAGTGGGTTGGGGGGGCAGAGGGGGAGAAGCAGACTCCCCGCTGAGCAGGGAGCTCCCATTCCAGGACCTGATCATAACCTGAGCTAAAGGCAGACTCTCAACCGACTGAGCAACCCAGGTGCCCCGGCAGTTCTTTATATGAAAATTCAAATTAATAAATGTGGAAGGAATGAGGGAAATATTAGATCATTGTAAGGAATACACCTGAATCATAACAGTGGTAGGCAGGATCCCTGAAGGGATGCTAAAATCAGGGGGTGAAAATTTAAAGAGAAAGGAAAGCAGCCTAGGCTAAAAGTAACTTCACCAAGGAGAAACCCAGTGGTGACCAAAGCCACATTAACCAAGAATTTGAGGCCCATATTGCAAGTAGTAAGACATATGGACATCACGTGTCCTGCGCTATTATGAACTGAGGACACAAATCTCTTCTGTGCTATTCTTGCCAAAAAAGGCACAGGCTCGATTTAATAATAAGAAAATACTAGGCAAACTAAAATTGAGTGACATTCTACAAGAAGATCGGTTATTTTAAAAAATCAGAAGAGTCAAGGTCATGAAGGCCAAGGTCAGACTAAGGAACTATCACAGATGCAAGGTCATCAAAGACCTCGGTTGCTGTGTGTAATCGGGGATCCTGGGCTGGATCCCGGAACAAAAGTAGGTTATTAGGGGGCTCTCTGGAGGAATCTGGGTAAAATCTGTAGGTTAGTAGAGTCCAGTGGGAATTGCTTAGATTTTCCTAATTGTTAAGGTTAGGGAATCTGAATGAGGAGTAGATGATTCTGTACCAATTTTACAACTTTTCTGTAAGTCTAAAATTATTTCAAATAAAAATACTTCTTTAAAAAGATAGAAACAGAGTATTTTCATGTGGACCTATCCTTTCTTGTGTTATCTGTAAATTAAACTTAAAACACAACTCAGATGTCAGTTTCCTTCCTGGAGCACACTTGAGTTCATGAGTCTGAAAGTTGCTACTAATACATGAACGGACACACTGTCCCATGTAAACTGCCAAGTCGGCTGATGAGTGGAGGTCCAGCTTGATCACTAATAAAATGTATTTATTATAAATGCAGTTACGCTCCTTAAACATTACAAAAAGTAAAAGAAAATTACTGATAAATATAGCACACAAAATAAAATGTTAATTGCCCATAAGTGTTATTGTGGGTAAATTGGTATTGAACGAGGGTGACATTTTTAGTACTAATGTATATAATATGACCCATTTAAAACACATCTCAGTACCTCAAAAATAAAATTTAGCAAATTTAGGGCATTGAGTAATTGGCTTTCATTAAGGTTTTCTTAATTGGATAGTTTCTCAATAGGTTTGTTAGTGATCACAAAATGAATCTATCAAGCAACTTATAAAAATGTAGAATTTGCCATGTAATGGACACTGTATTCCCAGTTATTACTATCAAGAGGAGTTGGGCATGTGATAGATAAGCTACATTTTGCTTAATGTTTGCTTTGAGGTATTTTATTGTTCTAAATAGGTAGTAAATGTCCATTTAAAAAGAAGAACAATAGTCAGCAAGCTGCATACAAAATAATGGGAAGACTGTCTATGTTTCGACCAATTTTAATCAACCGAGTGAAAGCAATCACCCTCAATCATCCTGCGTGCCGGAGTCACTCTCTAATGGAGCCACGCTGACTCCTGTGTGAGCCGCAGCAGGACTGCCGCATTCCAGCTCCTGGGAGCCAAAGCATGGAAGCAACTGGAAACACCCAGTCCGGTAAGAGTGTTCTCCCTCTCTCTCTCTGTCTCTCCTTCTGCTGTCCCCCAATCCATGTGTAAAACAATTTTCAAACCCAACAAAAATTTGCAAATTTCAAAACATACCCAAATTTCCTATTAGAAAATCTAAATCATTAATTGCAAATTATGGAAGGTCATCGCAATACTAAGACCTCCAATATTTTATTCCAATATTTTATTCTTCAAACATATAGTTTAAGCTCTTATGCCCCCAACTGTACCCTTTTTTCTTTGAAATTCATCCAAATGCTCATAACAGTGTTTACAGTTGTGACCACATCTATTGTATACCTCTTCCATCGACTGAAGGAAACAGTGTTACATCAGATAACTGTTGAGCGAGTAGCTTTCAGTTCTACATAATGGCATGACTAATACGGAACGGACGGAAGTGAGTGTCTGTGGCAGCACTCTGTTTGTGAAATATGGAAAAGTAGGGTGAAGGCTAATGTATTTTATTAAGAGCAAATGAGAGATACAGAGCTGGATAGTGTAAGAATTGTAACTAGAGGACCACGTGTGCCTTTTGTTCTGTTGTGAGCTTGTGAGATAGTCAAAGAAGAATGATTTTAGCAATGGCGTAGTATTGCATGAGAGACACTGATTAAAGAAGCTTTATTGACAGGTAGAGTAGCGTGGGGATCACACAAAAAAAAAATCTATTTTATAATAACAGAAGTTGTGTTTCAACATGACTAGTGATCCAGTTTGGGAGGTAAACAGAGACAGTCATGCCTGTGCAGACTTCCTTTCTTTGGGGGTGGGTCACCAGAAATTGACCCTCTGATTATACTATACAGAAGACCACCAGTTCTAAGTCATTATGTATTTAATCGGTGTGTATTCAGTTGACTCTGCTGGGTGACTGTAAACATCTGGAGCTGTGCTTGGTGATGGGACTGAATTTGAAACACAAAGAGGGGCATCTCTTGATCTCAAGGGGGCTCAGTCTCATGAAGAAGACACACAAATGCTGTTTTTTCTAGTAGGATAATTTGACTTTGAAATGGAGAACTTGGAAAGCTTTACTGAAAAAACGATGTTTAAAATGACGGAAATGAATTAACTAATTTGAAGAGAAAGGGATTTACTACAAAGGAACAGCAAACTCAAATTTTATGCCATGGGGATGGGGGATGAATGGAAAATAAATGAAACTGAACTGAACTAATATTAGAGTATTAAAAAACAGGGGCATCTCTGCCTGAGACAAAGCAGGGGCCAGATCGTGATCTTGTTTAGGTTAGCCACATAATTTATCCTAAAAATGGGATATATTCTTGATAATGAAATCTGACATGTTTATAATTAATCTGGGACAGTCAGCATAACCCATATGGGCTGTACGGTCACCATGTCCTCTATCCTCAGAGCAAAGAGAAGCTTTTAAAGAGTGAGGGTAGGAGATGACCTCAAGGTCTGCAGAGCAGAGGGCTGGGAGCGGGGAGGCTGTTGGTCCTGATGTGGGCAGACAATCCTGGAAGCCACTTCAGGACATTATCCAAATGATGACCTTTAATGGGAGAGGTGGAAAGAGAGAAAATGGGGATAGATTTGTGAGATGTTTAAGGGATGAGTCTCGGTGATTCATCGGATGGGGATTATGATGAAAGGGTGCCTCCTGGATTGATTTCACCTTCTGACAATGAGGTGGGAGATGATGCTCTTCTTCCGAATGGGAAGAACCAGAGGTGGCCAGCAACAGGGAGATGCAGGGAGATACTGCGTTGGGATGAGGCTTGGAGTGTGGACGATGATCTAAAAGTCCATGGCAACCTAACAGGGAGTTCACAGAATGTCCCAGAGACAGTATGTCAAAATCCTCCATCTGGCCCTCTCCAAGGATGGAGATTCTGGACTTCAGGAATTGGGACATGAAGCCCTTTGTCCTGGCAGTGACTTGGGAGCAAGACCCTATCTTGTGTCTGAGTAAAAGTTTCCACCAAATAATATGAACGCTCACCACATGGTGAATGTTCACCACGGGGCAGAAAGGAATCAGGTGCTGGCAAGGAACTGCCCTTCCACTTGGCTGTGGTCTTTATGTTTTGGGAGTGGGAAAAAAGTCATACCACCCTAGGTGAGAAAAGAGCTAGACAAAAGACCAAGGGAGACTAAGGGAATGGCCTGATTGGTGGACTCTAGGAACTATGATGATTGACACCCAATTGAATTCAGTTGTTCTGTGATAGTATTACTTTATCACTGCATTATTTCCAAGATGCCCGTAATTTTTTCTGAAATGCTAAAGTCTGGTCATCCCTGTATTTGGTAAATGAAGGGGAAAACCCGAGCTCTAGCTAGAAGCTAGTGCTGAACAACAGAGATCATTGACTGAGTTGAAACTCTTGTTTGGTCACTAGGGTAATGGTCCGATGTGGGCAGCTGGCTGGAGTAACTTCCAATGACCGAGAAGGGTTTGTAGAATAGATACAATGTCTTCCATGATCTCCAGAAAATCTTGGGGGAGGAGGTACCCACTTAAAGTATCCAACTTCCAATAGTCTTGAGATAGCAACTCAAACTATTCTTTTATTTGGACATTAAGGGGAAGGATGGTATCTAAAGGCTGAAGGAATTGGGTCGAAGACTGCATGGTTTCCCTGAAATCTCTGGAAGCCAGTGGGAGATTCTATACCCTTCCCCAAGCCACTCCTTTCAGCAGAACAACATTCACATGGCAAAAAATAGTTGGGATGTGTGTAATTATGATTTGTTTGGTCAATTTAGTAGCAATTTTGCTTGTACAGTATTATTACTACCTCGGAAGTACTTCCCTTCAAATTAAGAACTTCAAGGGGTGCCTGGGTGGCTCAGTTAAAGCCTCAGAGGTTAAAGTCTCTGCCTTCAGCTCAGATCATGATCCCAGAGTCCTGGGATTGAGCCCCACATCAGGCTCTCTGCTGAGCAGGGAGCCTGCTTCCTCCTCTCTCTCTGCCTGCCTCTCTACCTACTTGTGATCTCTGTCAAATAAATAAATAAAATCTTAAAAAAAATTAAGACCTTCAAGGATAAGATGGACTCTGTTTATATTATGTTTTATAGCTTAAATTCTGCAGCTCAGCTTCGATTTCATGATAGAAGCCAAAAGAAAAGTAGAAATTGCCCAATGAAGTTTTCAGAAGCATTTTAGCACCATATCAATTTCATACATCATGTAATTTCAACTATGGTAAGGCTGAAGTGTACTAAATTTCTACTAAGAAAGTCATCAGGGAAGATAAGGAATTTGCTATCTCTTATACAAATTATAGGTAGAAAATAAACGTGACACTGTTCAGAAACTATTATTAGCATCATTGTCACTAGAGTTCATAGTATAAAGATTCTGCCTAAGTTGAAATGAATTTGGTCATTATTTCTTTTAATGCCTAAATATTTTTGTTATGATAAAATGTGACACTTTCATTACATTTATCTTATGTTCTTTCATATAACTACAATCCTATTCTAGAAGATGCCATTCTATAATAATTTCTTTGGTGTTATGGATTTCTACCAAGAGAAGTTTGTCAAACATCCTAAGCAAATGAAAAAAAAAAAATTACAAAGAGTCTCAATCATCCCGGTCATTTGTAACCAGCTTCCTTTAATATGTATTTTGGAAGAACAGGTCATTTCACTGCTCAATTAAAAAATTAATTTGTTCCTGTTGAAAATGCACAGACACATGAATCATTTATAACAGCTTATTTTCAGTGAAAATATGGACTCATTCACAGCAACACAATTTATCAGAAAGTTTCTCACATGAACAGCTTGGAAGCAGATGTGAGAGTTCAATGGGCATATAGCCATATCACCACATGGAATAAAGAAATTATTTTATTAAGAGCAAACACAGTTTAGTGTGGCCTGATGCAAAAAAACCATGATAGGAATTGGTCTTGCTAGCTTATGGCTTGATACAACAGCTGTTAGTTTAATGGCTTTTCAAAAAACCACAGTCCGGGCTCCTCATTGTCCAGCAGGCAACATGAAGGCCCTGAGCAAATCAAGTTAGGAGTGGTTTTAAACTTTTCTCAGGAGGAGGGAAGGGTCCGCAGGAAGCCAGAGCCACGGGAGGAGCCCTGGTTCCGCTCTGGCTAGATTCACTGACAACTGGCACCTCTTCCACATGAGAAAAATTTACGTCAAGGAATGGACCAGGTATTGCATACCCAACTCATGAAACACAGGCACAATCTGTTACTTCATCAGCATTTTATACATAAAAGCATCAAGGGACACTTGAATATAGATTTCTTTCTAGCAGAGGTCAAACAGGAAGGATCTGGAATGAAGGATGTCGGGCCAGTTGGTTGGAGCGCATCACAGTCAAGGGGGGCTACTGCAGGCAGACTGACAGCCCACTCCATTTTTCTCACAGGGTCTCTGTATCCTGTGTAGAGACTCACGTGGGAAGAAGGGCAGTAGGAGGCAGGAGCCCCAGTCATGGCTGCTGTACCAGATGTCGGGACCTTTGCTGGAGGAACACGGTCTCAGGTATAGAGTGTGTGGATGCTCATGTGAAAAATGGGTCCTTTTCCAAACTTACCAAGAGGAAATTTATGAACAGTCTGTGATTACTTGGAGTGGACACTGCTCTTGCCCCAAAGTTATGTTAACATCCCCCTACCCCCGTCATGGTGTAGCCCAAAGAGACCCATATGATTGAGACATCTCGTGGAGAACACTAGTCTATTCTAGTCTGCCCAATCAGTACAATCATTAAGATTCTAGGGTTTTAGGACAAAGGTCAGAAAACTATGGCCTGGGGATCAAATCTAGCCTCCTTCCTATGTTGTGCCTGGCTTGACGGGAATACAGCTATACTCCCCCCCCCCCATATTTTCTATGGATGCTCTCATGTGACAATGACAACAATGAGGAGTTGTGGCAGAGACTCTATGGCCCACAAGCCTAAAACATTCTACAGAACGTTTGCTGATTCCTCATCTTGGGCATGCTGGGACCTCTCTCCAAAGTCAATAACAATGTCTTCCCTCTCTCATTTCTTGCTATGAAAAAGGATGGTGCCTGGTAGGCCTCTTTGGGTTCCAGAAGCAGCCTTTTTCACACCTACAACAAAACATCAGGTGGCATGAAGGGCCTCAGCCAGTTTTGAATGGGGTCTAGAACAAAAACAGATTCTACAGTGGGTCTAAACAGCCCCTTGGACCATACGACCCTACAGACACTACGTGGTATCCCTGGTGGGCAAAGATGTGATACAGACTGCGTTGGCCATCACCAACAGGAACAGCACACCGCAGCAATCCAAGGTTGGGAAGTAATTCCATGTCATCTGCAGCAGAGAAATACACAACTTTCTTTAAAACAAATAAACAAACAAACAAAAACTCCCGACATGCTACTAAGCCCCACTACAGAGGAAGTGCCTCACATTGGGACACTAAGTGTGGGCAAATTTGCCTTGTTCTCTCAGACCCACCAAGTCCCAAGTCATCCAGGCTCAGCAGAAAGCCGGTACAAAGGGGAAGCAGTGCATGTGGGATCAAGCTCGAGCAGGTACAAACAAGCTACACAAGCCACCAGCCCAGATCCTTAGGTTAGCCCCAACTCCTCCGCGGCATAGTTCCCGCAACTTATGCGCAGAGGTGCGTGACTTTTCCCTTATCACTGACTGCCGGAGAAGGGAAAAGTGTGATCTTGGTGCACGATGGCTTCACTGAGAATGTGAGCGCAAGCTGAAATGGAAGGTAACACCACTGGAGTTCCGATCACAGCGAGATGGCGGTGAAGAGAGACCCTCTAAGGGAGCAGAACTTCAGGTTGATGCCATGGTCATCCAGTTTGTGTGAAAGAAACGGCTCAAGGTTAAAATATATCCAGACTTATGGGCAGTAATTTGGCCAGTTTGTCCAGATCCTAGGAGATTTGGAAGATTAGAGGTAAGGAGCTCCGAAACAGAAGCAGATATCCATCGGTGCCCACGGGGTGGGCATGAAATGTAAAGATCTTTGGCCACCAGAAAGCTTATGCTGCCATGAAACAATCACTGAACAACCAAGAAGACAGAATGACTGAGCCAGTTAGTATAAACCAACGGCGGTCACCGGTCACTGAAGGAAGTGCCAGGTCAATGGATGTGCGAACAGACTAGCCTTGGAGGCAGGAACGGAAGCATCACCAAGCAGAGCTCCCACTCATCAGGACTGATGCAGCCATCACTCCTGGACTTCAAATGCTCAGCCACAGAGACCAGCGTCCACTCGCCAGAATGGCTTCCTGCTACAAAAATGCCAATTTCGTGGCACGTTGACTACATCAGATCTTTCTATCCTGAAAGGACCAGAGATCACTTTTGATACAGGAATCATTACTAATTTCAGATATGACTCGTCTTCATGGCCTGTATCAGCCAGCACCACCTTTTGAGGATCTATAGAGACGCTCTGAGGGTATGATACAGGAGGACCAGCAAACCTCATGGGAATGTCCTTACTCCCATACATCCTTTGACGGAATGTGGCTCTTTGGCTGATGCAATGTTTTGTGGGTGGCTATGTCAGGGGGAACTGTCCCTGACTGGTGATAAAAGAGCCACTGTCACACTTGGGGGACAAGGAGGAATATGTGGCATGTAGCTACCCCTTTGACCACTTCAGTGGTAAATGCAAAAGAGCAGCAGCTACAGCCTGAGAGGGCATAGGAGGCAAGGGTTCAAGCTCCCCGCAGGGCCGCCAGCTGGAGCCAGGAGTCCTGCCTGGGCAGCAGAGGATGGACAGAGTGAGTACCAGTAGCAGAGCCAAGAGATGCCCCCCCAGGGGCAGGGTCTGTGGTCTGTTCCATCCATCACCTACTTTTCCCAGGAAGTAAGGCTCACCAGCGTCCTGAAGGAGCTGATCCCAGAACTTATATGATGGTGGATCTGAGCTGCAGCGAGGCAAATCCTCAGGGATGCTGAGCTGGGCTCCCAAGATCCCTCCCTACTCGGGACTGAATGACTTATTTCCCCCAGATGCTGAGCGGTTTCCCGCCCCTGTCTTTAGGAGCTGCTGAAGCTGAAGAGAGCTGTTTATCCAAGTTCATGCCCGCTTCACCGAGCAGTCAACATGCAATGCCTGGTTGATCCAAGACAGTAAATGTCCAACCTCCTCACTCCTACGCAGGACATCTTTAAGGGGCCCTATGAGCAGGGTTGACCGTGCCCTTGTGGTGACTGCCCCATAGCCCAACTTCTCCCTCAGCCCCATCCCACCTCGTCCCCTCTGCCCTCCACAGATGTTGTTCCAGACAGTACCCCCGAAAAACATCCCTCATAACCGCTGTCTCAGATTTTGCCTCCCAGGGAAGCCCGTCTGCTACAGCATGTGATTAAGAAATGGAGGCAGCTCAGACAAGGCAGCCAGAGGAGCAGAAAGTGACCAGGAGAGTATATGGCAACAGAGAGCTGTTTTTCCTTGTAAGATTTCTTATGCTGGTTTCATTTTTAAAATATATTCATGTATTTTCTTAACAAGAATTTAAATATAATGTCATAAATTTATATTTAAATTTAAGAAAAGAAAAAGAAGAAGAAAAAACCGACTGCACTGGAGTAGGCAGCATAATTGTGGGTCAGATTGTTTTCCATTCATTTTCATTTACAAATCTTCAAAACCAGCCCCCAGGGAAGCTCTAGCCATAAAACCAGCCCCCAGGGAAGCTCTCACCACACCAAAAGTCCAACTCTTTTACTAAATTATGTGCAAACTGTTTCATATTCCCTTTCTCCTCATCTCATATTCTTTCTTGTACACATGCATGTGCCCCCTCACACAGGTCCCCAACATAAACACACAGTGGGCTTTGATTCTCTTTCTTTCCTGTTTCTTCCCATCACCCAAAACTTTGGGAAAATAAAAGAACTGCCAGGACATCCTGAAAGCTTCTGGTAGATTCATCATGTAGTTGATGCAAAGATTGAAAAGCCAATCAACGGAACATAGGTTGATATGAGTTGAGTCTATGTCATCTCTTTCCTCTATTAAAAAGAAAATAATTGGGGCACCTGGGTGGCTCAGTGAGTTAAGCTTCTGCCTTCAGCTCAGGTCATGATCTCAGGGTCCTGGGATCGAGTCCCACATCGGGCTCTCTGCTCAGTGGGGAGCCTGCTTCCCTTACTCTCTCTGCCTGACTCTCTGCCTGCCTATGATCTCTCTCTCTCTCTCTGTCAAATAAATAAATAAACTCTTTTAAAAAATAATAAATTAAAAAAATTTTTTAAAAAAGGAAAATATTTGGTGACTCAATCTGTCAGATCTAACTCATATTTCATATTTCACAAAGACTACATAAAAGTGTCCCAGCTATGATTATCTCTCCTGGAGTCCTGAGCCATCAACTTAATAAACATTTTTTAAAGAAAACCAAATCTGACCTATCAGATAAACGTTTATGTTCATTTTAAAGGGTATGGGAAAGATCTAGAACTATAGGTGATTCCGGTCAAAAAGGCCACCAAGAGCCTTCAAGTTTCTACACCACTAGATAACTGTTAAAACTCCAGGTCTTAGAAGTACCAAGATCAGCAACATGCGGAGTGAAAAGGAAATTCTAATCACAGCTTCACCATTTCCATATTGCTACATTTCCCTTTGGGGACATCACCTTGTTTATCTGTGTCCTAGACACTTCATCAGTAAAACTGAGTGGCTTGCACTAATAGATAATATCATATAATAACATATCAGTGCTCTCCGGTTGCACGATGGGTACTGTTCCAAGAGTCTATTATATAGGAAGGACAATATCAACTAATGAAAGATGATTTTGTGATTATAAAAGGAAACCTCATTTAGAATGCAGCGGGGAGGCCAACAGGGGGAGGCCTGATGCCCTACCAGTCCTCAACTGCAGACCCAACTGGGAAAGACCACCTTGCACTGGGAACTGCTACCCCAGCAGGAAGAAGACGGGCTTTCCTTCTCCCCAACCCTGCAACAGCCCAGCCAATGAGAGACAACCATGGCTCAGCCAATGAAAAGCCAGCATCCACCCCGCCCCTTTGTTCCCGGAACCTGCCTAGAATTCTGCCATAGGCTGTTGCCCGAGATTGCATTGCTTTGCTCTACCTGGATAAACCCACAAATAATAAATATATATTTTTACCATCTAGTTTTTACCATTTAATTTTACCATTAAAAAATATTTATTTTTTACCATTACCGATTTTGAATAATTGGCTTCTGTTTGGTTGGCTGTCAGCTGCTTTTCCTTGTTCACCTGTCTAAGGAATTTATTAAATGTGTTTCAAAGAGTGACACTTGGAAAGGATTTTTTTAAAAAAATGAAGCTATTTCCTAGAGTGGACGAGGCAAAATTCAGTGGCACAGAACTTCCACAAAACGAATAACCCCCATTTCATAGAGGCAAGGCTTCAAGGCCACATTAATCCCACCCTATTTGCATACTGTACATCTGAATTTAACAAGATTTGGAAAGTTCGTCATCTCAAAAAGAGAATGTTAATTATATAGCGTTTTCATTTGAAATCACAGATAAGGAATTTTTTAAACGTTTGTACCATAGAAGGGTACACGATATTCTTTCTCTCTCTCTCTCTCTCTCTATATATATATATATAAACCTGTGTATTGATATAGTGCCCAAGGCAGCTCTTTCTGCAGAAGTAAAAGGATATCACCCAACTTAAATACACAAAACCTTTCAACAAACAATCGCTGACAAAATACTGTCTCTGGCAAAACTTTAAATGCAGTTCGACTGCCCTCGCTTGTTATAATCAATAACCATTTTTTTCTGTCATTTTTGCATCCATTTAAAAAGAAAATGCGTAAGAAATGTAGTTTTTGTCAACAATTCGTAATAATCACAGGATATACCAAAAGTTTAAAAAACACAGACCACCAGTAAAGAAGGTGAACATCTACACATCTTTTTACTGTTTTAAGAAAATGAAAATCCAGTATAATTTCCTCATTTTAAACTATACAACATCTCTTAAAATATATTCTGCATTTTACTTCAAAAATGCATTTTATTAAGAAAAGAAGACAAAAGAGATTACAAATCAGGACATGAAAATCAGGACATAGGATGAATCAATGCCATAATGGTACAGGTTCCAGGAGTGCGGACCACACAGAACCATGCGGCTTCCCCATCTATAAACCTGTCTACATCTCCAACTGGGTTAATGCGGCCACTAAATCACATGAACACTTGCAACAGATCAGGGCTGTTATGATGCTCGTATTTGGCTTTGCATCAAATAAAAACTACCATGTCTGTGTTTAATCCTTCAAGTCTTTCAATTAAAAAAAAAGTGTGCCTTTTATCAACATAGGTCCTTCATAAGCTACCATGTTAATCGTATCTTAACACTTAGGCATTTACAGAAACAGTAAAATGAATATAGAGTTATGGGAAAGACGAGCAGCTTCCGTAAGGAAGTTAAGAAGGAAAATACGATGCTTAGTTTATGTATTTCCAAATTGTTCTGGTGTGGACACACGAAGGAATCCAATTTTTCCTTGCCAGGCACCTAGAACGTGTGATCATAAACAGCGAAGTGCCTTTATTACATAGTTGGCTAATGAAATTTCAAGATGACTACATGCACCCATCTTGTTTGCTTTGCCTCAAAATCCATGTTGCAACAAGTTTCGTAAGGTTACTGATAATCCTCTGATCTCTTGGTATGTATACACACACCCTAATCAGAATGTACTAGTCAGTAGGTTATATTGATTTTTGGTACTTTTTAAGAAATCACCCCGTCACCTTAAGTGAGACACCACAGAATGGCGGGCTTCGCACAGATCGTAGAATATGCCGCCACCCTCCTTTACAGTGAGCGGTTTAACGCTCCGCTGGCTTTGGTGAAAGGGGGCATGTTGCAGTTTCGACTTCGGAAAGTCTGTCCTGGGGGTCAGTGCACGGAAAAATGTATGCCTGAAGGGGTATACATTTTAGAACGGGGAATGGAGCTCTCCACCTCGAACTGTCTCTTCTTTTTTTTTTTTTTAATACATAAGGAACATGCTCCACAGAATACAGTCAAGGGAGATCAAAGAAAATTGGGTGACAGGCTTTAGAAAAACAGAAGCACAAACAAGAAAGAAAACTGGCATAAGGCTCGGGTAAAGTATTCTCAAAAGTACATTTCATACGAGACATTACAGTTGTAAATAAAAATTTTTTTTGGCATTGTTAAGAATTGTGGTTTTTATATCAGCAAGTTGAGTGGTTGCAAACCCTTCACATTCTTTGGGAAACCGGCGTCATCCAGCGTCTTTCCTACTGCCAACCCCGAACCCAGACAGCAATGATGAGAAATTTAAAAGGCAGAAGTCACACGCTGACAACCAATGCACTCTCTGAGTCTTGTCACATATGGATTTTTACGTTCAGAGCTGAAGTCTGACCCCCCAAACCTAATGTGTTCGAAATCATTAAGAAGAGTCAAATAGAAAAAGAGCGCTACGATCAAACCAATGACAACAAAACATCTTTCAAGACTATTGATAAATTGTATTGAATGTAATACAGAGAGAAAGGCAAAGGGTTGATATACTTTTGGCCACTGAAGATGCAAACGCCAGCCAAGCGGGATCTGAGAAGCGTTTCCAGGCCTATGAATAACACCGCGAGGGACACTAAAGCAAACACAGCGCGTGTTCTCAAATAAAGCAAGGTTGTTAGAGTCCAATTTGGATTTTTTACCTCTAACAAAACTGAAGTATCACATGATTGAGAGACCAGGGCTACAGTGTTCACGTTCAAAAACCGTAGTCATCCAGTGAGTCAAACTTCTGTTTTAGATCCTACCAGAACAGTTGGAAATTAAGAGCAATAGCCAATTCTTTGTTCTATGGAACGACTGCTATGGGAAATACGTTACTGCACGAGGCCTCCCGAAGCCATCTCGAGTCTGGCTACGGCAAGATGGCTGTGCTGCAAATCCAGTGCCTGTACGTTCAGTGGAAGAGCGTTTTCTTGTCCACTGAGAGCCCCTGGCTATTAGAACAGACCGTCGGAACTGCAAGTTAAATCACAGCCGCCCATCAGAAGAAGTACTCTCTCTGATTTTCATTGACTGCGCTTTGTACATTAAGCTCACTTTTCAAAACAGCCTCGGCACTGTCTGCATTCTCTGACCTTTTTGCCTCATTCCTTTTGTATAACCTTTTCTGCTGATAGATGCGAACGGCTATGGCAGCGATGCACAGCAAGATAAAGACCACAACAGCTATCAAACCTAGCGAGAGAAGAGAAAACAATGCAAAATCAGAATTTTTGTCCATACCGAAGCCCTGCTGGCTTCATTGCTTAATAAGTCATAATACAATTATTTTCTACATAAACCGAACATCTGGTATCTACAAATTAAAAAAAAAACAAACTTCAGGTATTTTTGGATTGGGTTGTATCGTAATACATTGAATCTGTCTCTGAGTTCCGCCAGCCTGCTAGGTTTACCTTCATTTACTCTGCATGCGTGTAATACTGGATTTATTTAGTGCATTTCCATTTATTTTATAATTTTTTAGTGTGTTTACATTAAACACAAGATGTTACTGACATGTCTGTAAGACCATGAGATCATGGCATATCAATACACAGATTTTAATTATTTTAAGATTATAGAGAGTAGTAATTATAAAATGACTGAATGTGCTTTTGTACTTAAATATTTAAAGATTGTAATTCAGTTGATCTGCAATAGTTCGTCATACTGCTGATTTAGTAGGAGGACCAGGATATAGGTGTCTGAATGATCTTGATTAGTGAAATATATTCATATGGATAATATAGATGATTTAGCTTATTTCTATATGAGGAATATTGATGTTCTGAAACATCCAGTTATAAATCGAAGTCTTAAATACTACAACTGTTAACTATACCAATATATGGGTATCAATCTTGGCATTCCATTGGGCTAGAAGTTCTTCAAAGTGCGACCTGTGAGTCCCTGATAGACCCCAGGACACTTTGAGGAGGTCTACAGGGTCAAAGCTATTTTCATAATAATTCTAAGATGACTTTTCCATTGTGTTGACATATCCATTGCTAATGTAAAACAAGGTTGGGTAAAATTCCTGGTACCGTAGCATAAATTAAGACAAGGCTACCAAACTATGACACTGGTCATTGAATTCATTTACACACTGCCAAGCAACCCTGGAAAAAAAGAAAAAAAGCTAGCTTCACTTGAGAGTGCCCTTGATGAAACACTAACAATATTTTCTGAAATCTGAACCTTTGGCTTTTTGTCTTTTTAACATTTTGGATGATGAAACAGAAAGTACTTGGGGTATATCTCCCAGTATGGTAGCTGTCCCCAGGAAAAGCACTTGTACCCAGGAAAAGGTAACTTTTGAGCTCAACTAGTTACTCTTTGCTTCATGGAACACCATTTTCATTTGAAAGAATGACTAACAAACCGTGGTTGTTTTGATTCGTACTCGTCAGATATTTTCTCTGAAAATGAGTGAAGTAAGCCCATCACTTCAAGAAAAAACAACGGACAATATATGTTATCAGTAATAAAAGTCAAACTTTCCAATGAAAAATAGAATTTGGAAAACCACTGCCCGTCACTATGAATTTGAGAGTTTCTTAATACTTAGGGACTTTTCTGATAAAAACAGTGGGGGTGTTAATGGATGTAGTTGTTTTTAGACAAAAGTAGGTATGGTGGAAATAGCAAGGTGGGTCACCTGTCATATTGTAAAGCTAGGAGTCTTCATTCTTGTTTCAATTAGGTGCATCTAACTTGAATGGAGCCCACCAAGCCAACACACTGAATCACTGTTACCAGAAACTGTGATTTCTCACCAACGCAGCTGATTCCCAAGCACATGATTCAGTGGGCAGATTCACGACATCAAATCAGAGTTTTGCCAATGGCTGAGCCAATTTTTGGCTGGGTCAACCTTACCTGAGAAGGACAGCAATTCTTGCTCATAAATCTGATATAAATGTGACACCAAATTCTGTTACCTAAAATCTAAAAAATTTACTAACGGGCATGGTTATTTTATTAGTAGTAGTCATATTAATAAGTAGTAATTTTATTCAGAATATCCAATTGTTTTCTATATTTTCCTTTCATCAGTCGAATTGCTATAAATATTTCTATTGTCTGGTATCTTGTTATAGGCCGCTGGTATCAAGAGAGATATTCTGAATAATTTCAATGTGAAAAACTGATGAAGTCCAGTATGGAGAGCAAGCCTCAGCAATTAGAAAATAAACATCAACATTACAGTGGCCCAGACAAGACATCCAGACAGTCATAATCGTGAATGGACTCTGGAAATAGTTTGTTCCATGTATGTGATTTATCTCCTTTAATCTGGGGAAGGTATTATGTCCGGATGTGTTATGTCCAAGGAAAACCTTGATCTAACCTGTTCTACCTCCCCCCAAAATACACTAAATTAAATATGGCCAACCAGTGTGCTCTATGACATTGCCATCTGAAGCTCTGTGTGAATGTGTTTTTATGAAGAAATTACGTAGCTTACTCTTTGTCTAAATCTCACCATCCGTATCTGCACAGCTCGGTCAGAAACCCTCTGTAATATCTGGGTCACAGTTTTAAATGTCTTATTAAACAATTTTCTATCTTACATTATTCGGTGTTTGTAAGTGAAGAGAAAGATCATCTAAAATGTAGAACATAGGGCAATTAGCCAATTTGGAGGAATTTTAAATGGATTAATTATTGTTACACAGTGGGTGCAATTTAGGAGTAACTAGACAACGGGTGAAAAATTATATCACGATGCTACCAGATGGAGAAACACCCCAGAGGATGATATTCTGTGAATGAGCAGATAAATCGCATGTGGTCCCAGACAAGGCCTTCAGAGCTGAAACGGCCATCCCAGCTGCTCTACTTCTGAGGCTTAGTCTCTGCAATGACCAAAAGCAGGCATGACTGGACCCTCAGCCCCTGGGCTGCAAACTTGCCACATTGTCTTTCTCTGTGTTCTGCCTTTGAGCCAAACGAGATTTCACAGGTGACATATAACTTGTTTCCATTCTAGAATAACATAGAATGACTTACCAACATACCCCTCCTTTATTCTGTAAGTCCTGCCAATGATCTCTGCCCAAAGCAAAATATTCTAAAGATTATTTTGTTTCAACACTGGCTTGACTGTCCAATCACTCTCTATGTGTATCTATCTCTTTCTATATTGTCTTTTATCTATACTAGTTAAATGTATAAACGAAACACCATTATGAGACTGAGACAATCTGTTTAACAAGGAATCCTAGTTTAAAACGTGAAGCACATTAAATGCTAGAGCTCTGTATGAGTTTTTAACCATATAATATATTGATAACAATATACTCATGTATTTCTTTTAGGCATGCGGTTATTAACCCCTCTTCTAGCAGGTCTTACTGTTGTTTGCTTGGTTGGTTTTTTTGCTTGTTGTATGACTAAATGGGAATTCTATCTTCTGTATCTTTAATTTCCACCACTAGTATGATAAAAGAAAAATACCCGAAATAGCAGTGGGGATGTTAATATCCTCAAAAAGATTTGACTAGTACTATCGTCTGTCTCAGTAAAATCCTAACTTCTTAAGAGAAGTTGATGTCTGGATGAGTGAACGTGTAAAAAATGGAACAGAAGGGATCAGTAAAAAGCCCACATAAACTGCCCAAGTAAAAAAGTAATTATAGTATCTGGCAATATAATAAAATAACTGTTTACTTTTTACGTTCTTATCCTATGCAGAGCGTGATTAATGACCTTCTTAAGACCACTGATCAGGAGAAAACTATATATTTGGGGGGTGGTTTTGAATAAATTATGTCTCAGAAAATACACTGTTTCATTGTCAGCAAGAAATATTTTTAAATTTGGGGGGTTAATTCTTCAATTTAAAATAACTTTGAATCACTTTTATTCCTAGCCTAATATTTGACAAAAATGCAACTGAAAATGTAATATTCATTGATGTGACCTAAACCGTGGAACTATCCACTTTATTGAGCATGGCCAAAAATATTAGTTTTTCCCACTGTTGACAGAAACTCTTGCAGAAGCGATACAACAAATTCCAAGAAGCCAACAAAACCCGTACTGCTTCCTCCAGTATATTCAGATGTCCCTAGGGATTGTAGAAGGCCACTTTCAAGCTAAATGAGAACTCATTTTTACACAGTTTAGCAACTATTCCTTGAGTGTGGTGCCTTGGTGAAATTATCCATTATTTATACTGAAACTCTTCAAGGAAGTCGGGAATTCAAGAAGACTCTAAAAGGCAATCCGGTATAAATAATAAACCAACCCCGCTGACCTAAGGCTTCAGTGCCTGACCCTGGGGATGTATGTGGATTCTTCATGGTTTCTCTGACACTAAATATTTGCCACTTCTAGTAATGGGAGGTATCAAAGAAGAGCCCATCCAGGTTTTCTGTTACCTCCAATCACTGCAGAGTCACTTCTGATCGCATTAGCATGGGGTTGTCTGTTGTCTCTTGTTCCCGAATGATCTGCAGTAAAAGGATATAAAAGGGGGGAATGGAGTGATACGGCCAAGCAAAAGAGGAAATTCTGGAAAAATAAAAATCTTAAAACATTTTAAACCAGAGCAGAATTAGCCAAGTCAAGGTGGGATCTCTACGGACAATTTTTTTTAAGCTCAGAAGTGTCAAGTGCAGGGCTCACGTGAATAAAGCACTGAGAATCTAGAGAAGAAATGGGCAAGGCAACTGGTCGTCAAGCTAACAAAGCCAATTTTGAGAGGCCACCTTGAGAACATGCTGCCGCAGCAGCATCAGAGCACTCAATGTCCAGGGGACCGGTGTGTTTGTCGGTGTGTAAAGGAGGAGCCACACACCACCTGCAAACGAGTGTGTCCTTTCTCTCAATGTGGCGTCAGTGCCGGCCTGGGCAATACAGCTGGACTCTGTCACATGTCCCGAGACGGTGATGGGGGCCGGGTGGCTGGGCTGCAGCGCAGCCTTCAGCGGGGCCACGTGGCTGAGCTGCACGGCAGAGAGACAGCCCAGGAAGCCCTGCGCGCCGGCCAGTGCCGTCTCCTGGTCTACATCACTGTGTTCTGTGAACCCAAACAGCAAAATGTTAGTAACTGTGCAAGAGTGAACAGGCAAGGCTACACACAGAATGTTTGAGTCTGGTAATACAACAGTGACACATATGCGGGAGACTAAATTCCCCTTTTTTGTCTTCATTAAAAGAGTCAGGTCCAGTAAGTATCTCCGTGACTACTGTCGAGCCTCTCCAAGTGAATGAAGGCAAGTTTTAAGGATGGCTAATTTGATATGATGTGGTGAACATCGAAGTGATTGAAGTCTCCCTAAGAAGGGGCCAGGTTTTGAACTGATGAGGGTTTGTGAGATGGTAAATTGAAACATAGATCATTAACATGATTTGTGATAGGGCTTGGAGTAAGAGAGTAAAGTGCTTCCTGATTTGGAAATAAATTCGGCTCAGCTTGTGAGACGTAAATATGAAAAGCATGGAAGCTAGATGGAAAATTGAGCTTCTAGAGTTCCCTTATCCACTGCCCAACCAGACAATTCGGTCTGGCCCGAAAGCTTTCCTATACTCTGCGACTCCAACCGAACACGCAGGGGGATGTTACCACGTGGTGGAGGCTTCACCCCAAAAAAATCCCCCTAATGACTCAGGCACAGCAGTGAAAATGTTCATACCTTGCTGCCTTTTCTCCCTCTTTCTGTGCTGCCTGTCACTCAGACTTGTGCGAGTCTCCTGTCCCCTCTAGACAGAGAGCCCCTCGCCCACACCAACGGGAGTTTAGTTTATCTGCGATACGGTGGCACGGAGATTGGTTTGAATGTCAGAATATTAATTCACAGTTTTACAGTGAAGACTATATTTACATTGTATGCTTGGCGAGGCTGCAGTTGAATCCAGGTGAATGACCCGTAGAGTTTTAAAGTTCAAATGCTGTCGGACGACAATGCGTGCGACCCGCCCAGTGGGACCAGAGAACAGCACGACTCCTCTCACCTGCTCTGCGTGTACAGGGACACAGGCACAATCTGCACTTCTCTCTCTCTCTCTTTTTTTAAAGGATAACAGGTATTAAGTATTTATTGGGTCCTATGAATGTGCTCAGCACTGTGGTCAGGGGTTTGCATGCTCGTGTTTGCAGCTCCCAGGGCCCAGGTCTGCTGGCAGTCCTAAGGGCGGGACACGTGGGGTCAGAACCGCAGTGACTGCTGGAGGCCGGGGAGCCGTAGGCGTTCTGAGTCGGGCCTGTCGGGCTCCAAGCCACAAGGCTCTACTACTTATGAACTGCTTTCTGACTGACACATTGTTTTCTCTCCTCTGTTCCTATCTTCTGCAGTGCCTCTTATTTATTTTGTTATTATTTATTTTTTGGCTTGAGAGCAGCTAGTCTTGAAGTGACTCTGGACAATTCAGCTCTGATTGAACCCACTTGTTATGTTAAGAATTCTGAAGAACACCTGTTTTGTTCCATTTCCAATCACACTTTATACCTAATGATAAAAATGCTGATTAAGGGGTGCCTGGGTGGCTCAGTCATTAAGTGTCTTCCTCCGGCCCAGGTCATGATCCCGGGGTCCTGGGATCGAGCCCTGAATCAGGCTCCCTGCTCAGTGGGAAGCCTGCTTCTCCCTCTACCATTCCCCCTGCTTGTGTTCCCTCTCTTGCTGTGTCTCTGCCAAATAAATAAATAAAATCTTAAAAAAAAAAATGCTGATTAAATGGTGAGTATCACGAACGTCATCCTCCAGTCTGAGCAGCAGAGGGACGACCTTCCTCTCCTGCTGTGGGGGACAGATACATGGCACTTGGGCTTAAGCATTCTCCGTCTTAGAAGGCCAAGTTCGGACCACCAGGCCATCCCACATCACTGCGCAAAGGTGGGCTCCCTAGACCCATAGGTGACCCTCAACCCCCAGCATCATGCTGTTACTAGAAGCCATTCCGTCCACGTGCAGACGCCAAGAACTAACTCCCAACACAGAGCATTCGCTCACTTGAATGGATATACATTCAAATATATTTATGTTTAGAAAGACAGCATTCTTGCTTTGGGATTTTTTTTTTTTTTACTTTAATAAGAAAAGAAAACATACATTAATAGTAGCATAGCCAAGACAGTGCTTTTCACATTTATTCCACCATGTTAAAATCTTGATTACAATTTCTGTAGTTTTAAAAAATCTTATCTTTTGAACTAGAAAAAAATGTAAATAGGTAAGATTCACTTCCCTGGTACAAATCTGATAGGAGATGAATTCTATTTTACTTTTTAATAAAAAATATTTTCTTGTTTGGGAGAGAGAGAAAAAGAGCTAGTGGGATAAAGTGCAGAGAGAGAGAATATCCCAGCAGACTTCTGCTGAGCATGGACCCCAATGATGGGGGGCTTGATCTCACCACCCATGAGATCAGGACTTGAGCCGAAAACTAAGAGGTGGATGCTTAACTGAACTGAGCCACCCAGGTGCCCTGAGAGGGATATTAAAAACTATACCTTCAAGTCCAAAACATTTTACATATTACAAGTTACTGTATAAAATACTTTAAATTCTAAAACTTAAAGTGGGCAGTTAATCAACTGATATTTGTTTTAAGAGCTACCAAGAAAGGAAATAGATTCCCTGCATATCAGGCATCTCACATTCTAGTAGCAGAGTCAGAAAATAAACAGAAACAGGAATGAGCGGTGATGATCTAGAAACCACTAGAGTGGTGATGATCTGAAGAAATGACTTAGAAAGTGTGATGGAGTATGTCTGGAACAGAAATTTATCTGGAGGGATTAGGTGATTTTTGTGTGTGTCTCTCTTTTTTTTTTTTTATTTTATTTATTTATTTGACAGAGAGAGAGATCACAGTAGACAGAGAGAGAGGGAAGCAGGCTCCCTGCTGGACTCCAGGCTCCGATGCGGGACTCGATCCCAGGACCCTGAGATCATGACCTGAGCCGAAGGCAGCGGCTTAACCCACTGAGCCACCCAGGTGCCCCTGTGTGTCTCTTTTAAGGTTGACTCTTCATAGTCCTGTTCCCTTAGGAATCTGTAGATATAATTCTAGCATCTTCTGGCTCTATTACTTTTCTTCCTCAAATTTTTTAAAAAAATTTGATGATTCAGGAATTTTTCATAGAACATGGTGGGCCCTTATCATGTGGTGACACAAAGATTTTCTTTAGCCTAGAAAATTTCATACATTGTGCAAACGACTATTGCTTCACCTTCATATTTTTTTTTAGCTTTAATTTTTACAAAAAATGAGAGAGAGGGAGAATGAGCAAGAGGTGTTGGGAGGAGGAGAGAATCCTCAAGCAGGTTCCCCAGTGAGCTTGGAGCCCAATGCAGGGCTAGATCTCACAACCGGACCTGAGCTGAAACCAAGAGTTGGGCACTTAACCAAAGGTACCACCAGGCACCCCATTCACCTCCAATTTTTTTATCTTTTTGTTCTGATTATTCACATGGGGTCTCCTCTGCATATTCTAAGGGATTTTACTCTTCCCACCTGATTTTTATCATTTAGGACTTAATTTTGTGTGAGTCAAGTGCTTCATTCACTTGATCTTCTAGGTGATGAATTCAAGTTTCAACAAAGATCACTCTTTCTTACTTTGACATTTTTGGTCTGGAACAACCATACGTTTTAGTTCTTCCAGGTCTTTTGGTTGCTTTGCTAAAAGCAAGTGCTCTTACTAAGTTTCATTGTGATGGTGTCTGTTTCCCTGAAAAGGCTTATTGTCATAGGGAATGATTCCGGTGGCTTTGTTTCTTCTCCCATTTTATTGTTAAATCATCATCATCTTCTTCTTTTTTGGTTATTGCATCTTCTTAAAAATGGAGTTGCTTTTCTCATCTGCTAGGAGCTTTTCAGTCACTGACGTCCTGGTGGCTGACACCAGAGAAGGGAGACCATGGAGTTGCCCCCCATGCCAGTGACGGCTGTAGGCCAAGGACTCATGGAACCTCCAGAGAGAGAGGACTCAAACTTCAGACCATCCTCTGCAAAACTCAGGAACTCCTCAAGTTTCAAGTTGCTCCCTTCTTTGGCAAAGAGGGTAAACGGGCACAATGACGTTTTCAACGCTGACCTCTCCCCATGGGGTCCAAAGATATCTGCAAGCCAAGCATTTCCAAGTGGAGGGGAGGGATCTATACAATTTAGGGTCCGCCCTCCAAGACTTTCCTAGGCTGGCCCCTAACTCTCTTCCAACCAGAGGCCAAGGAGTCCCCCAACACTTTCTTCACTGGCAACCTCCAGGCTTCCCCCTGCCTGCTGGGCTGGACCAACAACCCCTATATTTAGGAGAGTCAATGGGTAGGAATTAGAACCAGGAGGAAAGGCACTGCACAGGCTTCTTCAGCTACCTCCCCAGAACTGAGTCCAAACAAAATGAACAGCTATACTATGTTGTTCATAAGCAAAACTGGCCTTAGAAATACATGGCATTAGATATCTTACTGGACATTCACAATTGTGCTAATAAAGCCAATGAGAAAAATACCTATCTTTCCAATTATCGGACTCCTGAAATGCCAACACCATTTAACGATTAGAACAGGGAGGATGGAGGAATTGAAGACCGACGTCTCCTACTTGACACAAATCCTTAGAGGACTCAATCATGTTTTATATATTTCTGGTTATAAAAACCCTTAACAGACTCAGATTTTTTATAATCTTGCCTATAAAAAATTAGCCTCAACTGTATTTTCTAACAGAGGGAATGACTTCTGCTTTGTTAAAGAAGAAACTTTTTAACAAAAAGCCTACAAGAAAAATAAGAGTCCCAAGGAATTAAAATTCGTATGAAGAGCATTTCTATACCTGGAAAGAGGACTGTTTCTGGAAAGGCCGTGAAGTAAATGGAAGAACATCTTAAGGAGGGCTTCATGGAAATTCTTGTGGCTCTCATTACCAAACTAACAGAAAACCTCAGAAAACAAAACCAAATAGGTTGGCTATACCTAGCAAGAGGGACCTTGTTTCAAAAGTATCTCAGCATCTTTAACACGTAAAAGTAAGGGTAAGAAGGCTTGCCAGAACATGGTGCACTAAGTCAGAGGGGGAGCACGGCTAAGACCCGGCACGACATCTTCATCATTACATGCAATTACGACCAGGATTCAATAAACAAGAGTCAGTGCAAAAGTAAAATGGCAAAGCAGTCAGCAAATGCTACATGGATAAGGAAGCAGTTATTCATAAAACGTATTTATTTGCCAACCAAACCTACTGCTCAGAGATATAACCTTGAAAATCTGATTAATACAGAAGCTATTTATAGTTCGATATCTCTGGGCAATCCGTACTTCTCTTTTGCTTTGAATATAACCTGTCTTAAGTGTCACAGACATTTACACAATCACAGTGTCCCTTAAGGAATCTAATCAAACTGTCTTATGTAGCCCCTTGGCTTTGAAGCAGGTTTTACATAAAATATCACCGAGACTGACGTTTGTTCCTATAGCTCCTCTATGAGATGGAGTAGACACTCTCTTCCCTCTGACCACACACTTTATTTACATCTGGCCTAAATCTCCACTGCAGAAATCTGAGCTACTTCCTGGCTCTGCAGCCTCAGAAGAGATCAATGATCCCTACGGGTCATTGCCTCTAAATATATCAAGGCTACTACCCAGCAGAGAATGACTGAAAAACATCTGCAGGCTTTTAGAAAACTCTTCTAACAGAAAAGCAATCCATAAACAGAACTCAGAACTTCATTTTACAGTGAGTTTTGGATGTAAAAATGAATGTAATGCAGACTGTTAGTTATGCAGGAATGTGAGCCAAGTGTGTCTGAGGCCGCCTGGTTCTTCCCACACCAGAAGGACCAAGGAACTGCTGCCGGTCAGCGTTCTGGGACCATAACAGATCTGACACAAACAAGTAATAGTGACTGTAAACTTCACTCCGTCTTCGAACAGAGATTCTTCCGTCATTCCACAGTGGGTGACATCGTTCAGGATGTGAGCACATGTTTCCGTGCAAGGTCTGGTGCAATCTCAAGGTTATGGAATGGTCTTCACGGAGTTTCTTTTTTCAAGTGTGGCATTGTGACCCAACGAAACCTTAATGAGTTAGCAAAGCAACTTTATGCCTGCATAGTTCCTCAGATCAATTACATCTCTTCTTATATGATGTTGAAGTTAATAGTTCTCCTAGCGGAGCTGATGAGGAATCGTTCACCTCGACATCAGTCCTTAATACACGTGAGCAACATACTTAATAGAGAAAGGACGTCAGACTGTTTGCCTTTTCAGAAGGAAGACTGGAAAGGAAAAAATTGCTTCCCCTCTTGTCCTCCAGGGCTCCTTTTACAAAGGAAACGAACCATAGGAACAAAGTTTTATCTCCAGTCCTCATTAATAAGCATTAGTAACAGTTATCAAGGAGGGTGATTTTTAGGTAATAATATCAATTTGTACTATGATGACATGGAAACCAGCTCTAACCTTCTAGTATACCCAAAAGACAACACTAGCAGAATTCACATTTCACTGCTCTTATTCCGCCGGACCAGTCCCGTGGCTCATCACTAGGCCGGCCTGGCCCGCATCTCCGTGCTCTGCGCCCGGAGCTCCTGTGCGCACTCTCCTGCCGACCTCATTCTCTCTTCTCTTCCACCAGTTCCTGCTCTTTAATAAAGTCACTCACATGACAGTGTAATTCCCTGACAGTGGCTTTATTTTTTTTACTTATTCCTGGTGCAGTTACATTTTAAAGCGTGTCAGTAACTAAAGAAATAAACAATTGCCTTCTCTTTTTTACTTTAGGAATTATTCTAGTTTTATCATGGTACAAAGGTGTCTAGTTTTGGCAGCTGATAAATATATAATTTGGGATTTGTGACTTTTGCTTTTATCATTCAGTATTTTCTTTGAAGTGTAAGGAGAGCTCTGTTTTCGTATGTTTGCCAAATGAAAGCGATCAGGGTGATATCGTTGTCAAAGGAGCAAACCCATCCTTCCTACCTGGAGCACATCCTTGTGATTCTATGAGTCTCTGACAACATCTCAACGTCTACCACACCACGTGCTCTATAATTAAAATCAGATACGTGTTTCAGCAACCTGACTGTTTTCTGGGTTTGGGACGGGACACTTTGATCTATGCTCCTGTATCATGATGAGGAGAAAGGTGTTTTTAAGCTTCTAGGTACGGCCAGTTCAAAATAATGCCATTAATTCTATGGAAACAATTAGAGCGTCCACAAGGATGAAGCCGCTCTATGCATCAAAGATAGTCTATGACATTATAATTGCTAAAATATTCAAAAATCCACCTGATGAAGAAAAGAAATTGAGACTTCTTACTGCTCTTCTAAGCTGTACTTCTCTTTTAAAATCTGCTTTTAAAATAACCATTCTCTTATGTGTCCTATCACAATATAATTACATAATCAGGACTTAGGTCATCTGATTTCTCCCTGCCTCTAGGCACTGAAGTGAGTTTTACATAAAGGATTCCTGACACACTAGAAGTTGTTCCTCCAGCTCTCAGTGGAGACTGGCTGTCCTTTCCTTGCTGACTACAGACATTATCTACATGTGGCCTAATCTCCACTGCAGTGAACTGAGCTATCTCCTGGCTCTGTGTCCTCAGGAGAGAGGAATAATCACTATTTTCTTAAAGATTTTATTTATTCATTTCGACATGGGGCTCGATGCCAGGACCCAGAGATCATGACCTGAGCCTAGGCAGACACTTAACCAACTGAGCCACGCAGGCGCCCAAGGAATAATCACTATTGATCAAGACCTCTAATGTGCAAAAGCTACCGCTCAGGTAAGTGCAAATCATCCAATTTTTACTAAAATAAATTAGAAATCTATAATAACATATAAAAGTATCTAGACACAGAATTCAGAGCTTAATCTCACAATGAGATACGGCTATGAAGAGCAGATTTAATGTACTCTTGATCATAGAAGGATCTGAACTAAGCTGCTTGGCTAAAACATTGATCTTCCCACCACACCTCCCGACTACTAATGATTATTATTGTCAAGGTTACTGAGTCCTTAACTTAAATGTAATAGGGAGTTAGAGATGGTTTCCATGTTGTCATAATACTGTTTGATATTATTTCTAAAATTTACCTTCTTTTTGAGTATCTGCTAGTAATGTTTGTTCAGTGACAATCATCCAAAATAATGTCCATAGTTCTTCCTAAATTTAAGAAATGAGTAATGGAGAAAGTTGAAAGAAGGAAAATAGGTCCTTGTTTCTGGGTTTCCATCTATAATAGCAATGAATGGTCATATCCTTCAGGCTTTGGTTGAAAAGGCAGACAAATTGCCACTCCAAAAAAAAAAAAAATGATTGATGAATGTTTATATTCTGCTCCCTTAAAAGAAATATTCAGAAATCATAAAATGACATAAATATTACAACTCATTCTTATTTGGGGGGCAATTTGGAACTATTTTATCTAAAGTGATATAAGGCCCATTATACTCAACTGCATACACAGGGACATTGTGTGTGACAATTGTGTGTGTGCCCACTAAACAAAAGCTCTGTGAGGGCAGACACAATGTCCACTTTGCTGAATGGCACTCTCTGTGTACACAACACGTCACACAGATCACAAAGTATGCGCTAAATGAATCTAAGAAAAATAAGCTTCCAAATAGAAAAACATATTTGATATATGTGGGGCCATGACAAAGTCCTTGCAGGCCTCCAACTAGAGGACAGTAACTGACCTAGGGCCCTCTGAAACCTATCTTTATATTTGGGCCAAGGTCATGCTTCCTGTGAGTGGCTCCCAGTGGTGGCTGAACACAGCAGGGATTCCTAAGGCAGGCTCCTTCTTGGGAAACAGGAGATTCTTCCAATGGCTGGCTGACTCAAGGGCTCCCCAAAGACTGCTCAACCCTTCTGACATGGCACAAACTTCCAAGATCCTTCTAACTTTTTCATTCTCTTTCCTTCATTAGGAGGCAGAGTTGCATGGCCATCTGATGGCTCTCCATTCTTGACCAGCTCCCACTCACTTTCTTTTTTATAAGTTGTTCCCTGAATAAAATCCTCACGTGGTTGATTTTGACTTGGTGACAGCTTCTTGGAAGACCCAGCCTAATGTAATAAGAAACTCTAAGAAGACCCAGCCTAATGTAATAAGAAACTCTAAGAACAATTCTCTGGAAAATTAACAGCTCCATTTTTGCAACTATTTTACTACAAATTAATATACCATATTAAAATATAATAATATACTACATATATTTAATTGTAAATTCATATACCATAAATTATTATTCTCCTTTGAATTACAAATGACTTGAATAGAGGATTAGTTCTTGGTCCTTGGTCAAGATCCTAACCTTAGGTACACACCATATACATTCTTACCTATACTTTTAGGAGAAGAATTGATTCAGACTATAAAGTTCATTGCTGAATCTGGACTTTAATCTTATTTTTCAGTATGAGTGATATGCATTTTAATAATATGCTATTCTTGAATAAAAACATTAACATCTTTAATTCCCTACTAATCTCCCTCCTCATTTACAAAAAGGGAAACAAATATTTATATAATGAATGTTATTATTCTACTATTTGACTAATACAATCCTCCTAATAGAATGCAGATAAGTTTCCCAATTGTTTTATAATATATTTAACATATTTCTACTCACAAAAGGTATTTTCATCAGTAACTGTGGCATTAAATTTGAAGATTTTATTCTTCAAAAATATGATTGTATTAACATTATGCATGGCTGTTAAAATTTTCTATCTTGTGTTTTACATTTTTATGTAATGCCTCATCTCAGACCCTGCTAGACTGAGGAACTCTTGAGATCAGGATTTGTTATATTTATTTGATTTTTTTTATTGCTATAGTCGAATTTACATAATTTACATGATGATACTCACTTGGAATTTTTCAGGTAAGCTTCCAAATATCTAAGAAGTACTTTGCACATGTCCACTCTAGCATACTGAGAGAACATTGCAACTCGTATTTCCGTTTGTTTGTAGATTGAGAGCACACAATTTCGGTGCTCATAGTCCTAGAAAACCTATACATATTCATAAATTTAACTATTAACCTTCTCAAGGACCAATATTTTGATCACTCACCCATGGGTTTAATCAAATATTTCTCAGAATTCTGAGATTATGTTCAGGAAATGTTAGGAATAATTAGTCAAGGTACAAATAACTGAAGAGTTCAAAAAATAAAAGATTCCATTTACTCTCTGAGGGGAAATATTCCAGGCTAGCATCAAATATCAATCAAGAGATGAACATTGGACTACAAGAGGTCTCTATCCCCACCAAATCATGTTAAGTATCACTCTTCTTTATAATTTACTTATAACTAAAAAGAAAACCCTTTCAAAATGTACTGTTCCTCTTTCCACCTAGTCCTTGTTGGCAAGTATAAAAAAATGTATATATATTTTGATGTTAAAATGGCAAGGGTATGCTTCTATCAGAAGGAATTGGTGGATATAAATAATAACCACAAGACATTTAAGTAGACACAGGGTTCCAGCCAGAGCGGCGAGCTACTACCACCTTTCAACAAAGCAAAGAGGATCCAAGCAAGCACCTAAAACAGATTCACAAACCTGGAAGAAAAGCCCCTGCTCTCCCCTCCCTTCTCTCTTAGGTCTAGTCCTGGTTTGATCATTAGATGACAGCCTGTGTATTTGGCAGGTGATTGATACATAGTCTGTGATTTCTACCTTTATTGTTTGATATTTTTGAAGTGTGAGAACAATATCATGTTTCATTACATGGAGACCACAGTGGCATTTTTGTCAAAGGACCATGCCTGCTCAGCAGGACGTCCCTGCACACAGTTACATAAACCCCTGAGAAGTTACTGGTTTTGCCTCGATTATCACTCATTTTGTCCTCAAAATAAAACAGGGCATTTCTTTTGGCGTGATCAGTTTGTGTGTGGCCTGTGTGCATGTGCGTACACTTGGACTATGACTCTTCTGATCTTTTTGTGTCATGATTAGGGGAGTATCGTGCCCTTACTTACCTAAAATCCTGCCCAGTACAAGAGACCTGATGGCACTGAATTCTGTACCTGATGACAGGTGGACTTGTCTCTTTGCATTATCATCGATCTATAGAATTGTCACATGAGGTACAAACAGCCAGATGGATGCCATTTTGTTGGGAAGAGGACAAAAATCCACAGAAGACAGAAGAAAAATGGTAAAATAGGCAATTGTTAGTATGGCCCCAGAGATTATAAAAAACAAAATTTAAAGAGCCATTTACAAAGGTGAATGACATTTTCTAAACCTCCTCTTCTACCCTCAGATAGCAGTGCACCCCATCTTCTATCCCCTTACAGCATTTTAATTTTCTCTACTATATGAGAAATCCAAAGTTCATAAAGCTTAAAAAAAAAAACAAGATATGAGTTTTTTCACCTTGAAACTTTTACCAAGGTTGGTATTTTCACTTGAGTCATTCAGCTAAGACATCTTCCTCTGTGTAGAGGTCCAAAACTTTCGTGCTTTTCTTTAAAAACTGGTAGAATGAACAATTCTATTTGTTTCATGAGAGTAGTAAAAGCTCTTTACTAGTTGTATATATGATAAAATAGACAGCTTTCCCCCCTGAACGATGTAAAATAAATGAGGAAAATGTGGCATTTTGGGTATCAAATATTAATCATATCTTGGACAGAATCTTTATCCTTTCAAAAACTAGACCACATTTGGCAGTCTGTCTATGGTCTGTGCAGGAGCAACACTGGAAGGACATCTTCAATCTATTCATTATCATAATTCTGCCGACAGTCCTTCATGCTGGGCAATCGTAATGGTAACCACTAATTCTCTTGAATTTATTATATTACCTCTACGAAGACCACTCCTTCTTCTCTGTTAATCTCTACATGGTGAAGCTGTCCATCCGCCATGTTTTTGAAATCAAAGTTAACGACATCAGGTTCTTGATACCTATTTAGCTTGTACCTGATCTGCAAACTTCCTAAAGTAGGGAAGAGAAGTGATCTTTTTAGTTAAAATTCTAGTTTAAAAGCTACTTTTCAAAACTCAGAGAGTATTCTTTTTAGCTTTCAGTTTCTGGTGGGAAATTCACAGTAGCTTATTGGAGGTCTCCTTTCCTCATAATTCTTAGAAGTCAGCTTCTATGTTAAATTGCACTATTTTCAAGATCAAGACCAAGGATGTTGCCAGTAAGTAGTCTTTCCTGCAAATCTTCAACTTTTCCCCTAGAAGTCAGATATGCAGTTAAGCATAAGCAAATCTCTATACTAGCCTCTAACTTAAAAAACACACCTTCGTATATTATGAAATGCCAGACTGTTGTGGAATATTGCATTAAGTGCTTCCATAATCTCATCTTTGAAAAATATACATCTGCCACTCCTAAAATGCAACTGATTAACGGAATTTTTATAAGCAAATGGAGTTTTACTAAAGATGAAAAATATTTCCACATGGTCACAGTCATAGATTTTGGAATGAGATTAGGATGAAATCAATGGTTTTTGGCCAAACTTACCATGAGAATTAGTATCTCACTTAGCTGCCTGCAAAGATGCCAATTTATTTCACAAGGTAGCTCCAATTTAGCCAAGGAAATATCCTAATGTATAGATAAGCTTCAAGCTCAAAAGATAGACAGTGAAGGTAAATATACTTATTTAACAATATTATTTTTATCTTAGTGTTCTGTGCCCTTGGGCCATATTTATTTGAGTTGAAATGATACATTCAAGTTTATAAACTTATTTTCCTCACTCAGATAATTTATCTATGGAATTTTTATCTTTAATCTGGATATAGAGAGGAGAAAAAAACATCAGCAGTGACAAGGCTTCTGTAATATACACATGTCCTAATCCACAAGCCCTTGCCCTGCACTGATGTACCAACATTTCCCATGACAATTTCATTGCTGACCGTTAGAACCAACAGATTATTTTGTGGATCTATTCCTATATATAATGTTAGGTTGTTAACATTCCCTCAAAATCTCTCTACTTTTAATTGGAGGAAGTATTTACTATATACAAATAGGCATCTTCTTTCAAAATGAACCATAAAATTGAGACTGATCTTATAAGGAATAGTAAAGAGCTTCTAGCAATAATAAAATATGGTTAAGTATTTTATAGAAATAAAAAATGAACACTGAATATGTGAAATTACTAAAATTACAAGCTAAAGCTATCTTAAAATGTTAAATAGTCCTCTTAGATTAAATTTATAGGATAGTACTGAAAAGCAAAATTGAATACAAAAAACAGGCACACTTTTCTTCCTGTTTGTAGTTTGAGAGGCAAGAACACGAGAACAATCCCTATTATTACTAATCTAATGTTCTAATTCAATTTTCTCTCTCTCTCTCATCAAAAAAGCACTCACCATTTTTGGCAATGATAACTGAAAGGTATTCTTTATAAAAGGAGCTCACATAAAGCAGTAAGCTTGGTGCTCGTGTTGTTCGAAAGCTAAATTTGATCATTTCTCTGCTCAGCTTCATATCGCCATGAAATGAAGCAGCGTGGGAGCTGGAATTTTTATTTAAGGAATAATTTTCTTGAAAATTGTAAATCACAGATGAGCCAGATCCAAAATATGCAGAAATCTCTGAAATGATACACACATTTTATGTTAAAAATTAAGTACAAGGATCTTGTTTCAGTTATACTGATGTTTTTAATTAAAAATAACAAATTGTATAGATAAAACAAATAGCTCCAAACCAGAACTAAAGAACACAGAAAGTTAATAGAACTTTTATGATGGTCCTTGAAATGGCTTTATGTTAGAATTATATGTAATTAATATGCTAGTTAACCTTATAATTGAAAGCATAACGTCCTCCACTCTGACTTCAGACATAAACCAGGATTTTTGGCTTTTTTCTCTCTTGCCAACCAACCATTTTCTTATTTAAATTTTTAGTCCCATCTATTATTCTGTAGATAGAATACACTAGTCTTCCTGTAACAGGAAGGAAGTTTGAGGGGTCCTCTTACCTTCCAGGATCAACAGGCAGAAATGTTCCTTTTTACCTAAACACTTTCCCCTATTTATTGTGCCTTATGAAAAGAAGCTAAGTCCAGCGTTCATGTAAGAGAGGGCAGCAGCATCTGTGTAGCAGTGATCAACACAAGGAACTATCCAGCCTCTTTTAGTTTTACAAAAGTGTAGTATTTTACTTATATGAGACAAATATCCCAAATTCACACACACATGCATGTGCATGCACACACACCACATATTTTTTATTTATGTATGAAAATGAGGAGGATACTGGAGGAATAATTAGAGTTGGATCCTTGAACTCTACTTCTCTCCATTACTATAAAGTGGAACCAGTTGTGGAACGTGAGCTGTAAATGATGCTCGCGGGGTGACACAGCAACATTTCCATTCCCTCGGCACTTGAAGAGTGTTTTTGTTTGCTTGTTTTACTATTTTTATTATGTGCAACACACTTTTTGTATGCAACATGACACACAGATGCAGAGTAGTATTCTTGATTGCAGTTAGCAAGCTGAACTAGAAATCATTCAGATTCAAAAAGTAAAGACACGTTCTTGGGAAGATGTGGTCTTTGTTCTCACTTTGTTTAGAACTCATGACCTGAGATCAAAATCTGACTGAGATTGAGACCCAGGCCAAGACCAAGAGTCAGGCACTAAGTGCACTAAGCTACCCAGGTGCCCTCTAACTCTAACTGTGAACAGCCTCCTAGAATGAGAGCAGTGGTGTGTGAGTTATTATTAGAGGTTGACTTGAAATTATAACTTAGTTCTGATAAAAAGTACATGACTTTTAACCCACTTTCCATGAAATAATCCCAAGGGCTTTCTTTGCAAAGCAGGAATTGCTTCAATTTGGAGGCAATTTTTGTTAGCCTCCTTCAGGAAAAGGTTCAGTAGCCCAGACACACTCAAATAAAGCAACTGAATTAAACATGATGGCAGTTTTCTAGGAGCAACTATGAAAGCATAACAAATGTTTGTGTATTCAGAGAAGTCCATCCAGAACACTTAATACTACACTCAGATGTTCCTTTCTTCCATGACATAGGTCTGTGAACAAGACAAACTGAAAAATATTCCACTATTTTACTTCACAGATATTGCCCACATCATAGAGAAAAATGCTGGAGTATCTCTATTTTGTTACACATGCATATTTAATGGAAAAGTTATTTTTATTCTTGGAAAAAATATTTGTTTGGCAAAAACCAAAACACAATACTTCCTAAGTCTCTTTTCATGGTTGACTATCTTCATCAAAAATAACAATAATGTCTTTAAAGATTTTAAAATAGAGAGCTGCCCCATGGGACAGGTTGTTGACAGCTATAATCCTTAAGAGCATCAACATGAGATAGAAAAAAAGCAGATGAAGCAGCCAATACTTTAAGACATCTAGAGGCAACTTGAGAGGCTTTATTATTAATAGATACTAGTTTTTTAAGAAATGAGGCAAATATCCAAGAAATGAAATGGGATTAGCATGAAACAGGTAATTTGAAGAAAAAAAAAATCAGAAATGGAACTATTTCTCTTTCAAATTAGCTACCCAGAAAATGACGACAAGATGTTTTCTTCACACTGGATACCCCATGCCATACTTACCTTTGGAGCAGAAAGGCCCTGCATACGCAGAGAAGGTGCAGTCACAAGAGAACCCGCTGAGCTTTTCTCTGCATTTCCCTCCATTCTGACACAACTTTCCGTAGCTGCTGCAGTGCCCTCTACAACCCGGCTCCACTCCGGGTGTCACCTTAGCTCTTTCTTCCAGGTCCAGGGACACTCCGTTCAGCTGCAGAGACCGAATGCAGCCTAGAAAGCCCCTCTGTCTGGTGGCCGTTCCACCTAAGAGGGAAATACGGTGAATGGAAACATGTTCCTCCATGTTTTATTCAGGATTCAGGACCAGATAAAACTGAGACCTCACAAAGAAGGACCAATGCTGTGGCCTTACAGGGAATGGGCAAAACCAGATGAGCCAATAAATTTGGGGAACACAATTTGTGACAGAATATTGAGAGAATTCAAGAAGATAAAAATGAGAACTCAATTTTTTCCCAAGGTTGAATCTGTTACATATTGGTTTTCTAAAAAGGATTTATTAAAATGTAAATCGGAGAGGTGGTTTTCTTGGTTGTTGTTTTTAGTTTCTTTCAAAGAACAGGGCGCCTGGGTGGCTCAGTGGTTAAAGCCTCTGCCTTCGGCTCAGGTCATGATCCCAGGGTCCTGGGATCGAGCCTCGCATCGGGCTCTCTGCTCAGTGGGGAGCCTGCTTCCTCCTCTCTCTCTGCCTGCCTCTCTGCCTACTTGTGGTCTGTCTGTCAAATAAATAAAAAATCTTAAAAAAAAGAACTACTTCAAAGAACAGAATAAGGCTATATCTTAGTCTCATGCAAAATAAGTTAATGGATTGATAGTCTTATGTAGAAGATTTTTTTGTTTTTTTTGTGTTTTTTTTGCACAATTTTAAATCAGCATATATTTGTGGGTAAGTGTGGCGAATTCTTCATACTGAAACCCGATCCTGATGCTGGTGTGCTGTTGACTTATTGAGCATTACGAAAGACTCCTTGAGTTCTTCTGATGACTGCGCACCGATGTCGTCTTTGGTCGTTATTCTTCCATCAAAAACGAGGTTACTGAGATTATTCGTGTTTGTCTGCCATACTTCTCAGTGCATTTTTTCTCAATACTGGTCCAGTGTGGATTAATGTAAGCTCAGAAAGATTCTCAGCAAACTGGGGAGAGGGGGTTGATGGAGAGACAGTGATGTAGCACTTATTGGCTAATACCTGACAATATGACTTGTCAAGTGACCCCTGAAGAGGTTTACAGTGTCTGAGTGGAATCAGACCCTGCAGTTATAAGGCAGAGGCTCTCAAACCTTAAGGAATATGAGTGTCACATGGAAGCCTTCGTAAAAATACAGACTTGCTCCAAGAAATACTGATTCTGTGGGCCCGAAATAAGGGCTGGGAATTGAAACAATAAACAATCAACCTGGGATGCGGATCTTATTCAGGCAGTCCCTTGACCCCACATTTCATCAGCACGATCCTGATTAGCATGTAAGCTCTAAGAGGATCTTCACCACGTGTCCAGAACACCATACGTTAATACTCAGAACCTTAAGTGGGAAAGTAGTACTCTAATCTAAATAGTCCAAGTGATTCTTTAGAGGTGTCAGATGGTCATGGGTCCTCTAAAACAGAGCTTTGTCGCTGAACAGATGATACGGTCTCACCTCCAGATCTTAGACCTGCTCTGTACAGACTGTCTCTTCCTAGGACATGCGGCTCCCTCCTCTACCACTTCACGTAGCGCACTCTGCATCTGGCCTACATGGCTTAACATCTTCTTATCCTCAGAGATTAAACATATTTGGGGTTTTTTAAACTTCAGAGCCAAGAGTTGGCCAGAAAGACCCTACGTAAATAGACCTTTGTCACCGTCCACCAGGTTTTACATTTTACCAACTGACTTTGTGTATTATCAGCATATATCAGCACACAGAACTGTGTCTGACGCAGAAGAGCTGTGCAGTAACTATTTACAATCTTAACTAATTGATCAGCAATTGACATTAATGACTGATTATTAATAATCAGTTAACACACTGGCTCCTTAAATTGGATTATGCTGGGGGCAGGTGGAGGCAGGGTGGAGCTGGGTGCTTGGTGCTTCAAAGAGGGAACACTATTGGCCACAGAGGGTAGTCTGGGCCTCTGAGCCTGAGAATGAGGATAAAACCCAAGCAATGTTTCTGAATCCATTAAGTCTACATTTTTGAATAATGAAATACCATGAAGGGAAAACTAAAAGAATTTCTAAGAATTCTGGACTCATTTCACTAATGGTATTTATAATTCAGATTCATAGACATAAGGGTCCCCATTCAGGCACCTGTACTTAAATTTTGTGTATTGAAATTGCTTCAGCTGACATAATTTGTGCCTCTTCTATGATTCAAATACAATGAAGTCATATTTTCCATTTATAAATCCAGATGCAGCATGACATGGAACCAGACATGGTCCAGTTCCAGTTTACGTAGGCATGGCAGGGAGCAAGGAGTTCATCTCATCCCAGAGTCTCAGAATAGCTGACAATATTCTTGTCTCCTTCCTCCTACATCTACTCTGTCCCCTTCCATTCCAGAAGTCTCTCTTCTCCCCTTCTTCTCAGGACCCTTCTTTTCCTGCCACATCTAAACTGCTACTCACCTTAGCTTCAGGCCTCCTTATTCTCACACTTTGCCAACTCACCTCAATAGAATATCGAGAGCTCAGAGTTAAGACTTTGACCAAATTCTCTTAGCGTCCTTGCTGGAGTTTTCTTTGTTGGGTAAGGAAGCCCACAGTCTTGCTTTTAGCTTTGGCCCGGAAACTCTTTGGATGAGGGCCAGGCGCTGGAAAGACTGAATTACAGGTGGATTCCTGGTGTATATCATTTATTT
This sequence comes from Mustela putorius furo, assembly GCF_011764305.1. Lineage (NCBI taxonomy): Eukaryota > Metazoa > Chordata > Mammalia > Carnivora > Mustelidae > Mustela > Mustela putorius. Next base: position 33,815,332 of record NW_025421304.1, on the reverse strand, counting down.
CATGTTATAGTACTTCAAATCATGATATATCATGATTTAAAATAACGTTATCATCCTGTAACAGTAATGTTACATCATGGCCCAGTAAGCATTTATCACTCTGAAGCAGCAAGTCTCTCTGCTTTAGCAGTTGAACTCCTTTTGCCAGTGACATCATAATAACTAAATAGCATGGGAATCCAACAGCTGAATACAATTCCTTTTTATCTGCCCCAGCTTGTTTATTCTTATTTATTTTACTTTGTTCTAGATGATGAGGAGCTAGAGGCATAGGGAATTCCAGAGACAAGCCCATGGGCACAGCTGAGGAAATACTAAAATAAACCCACTCAGTTACAGGCAGGAAAGGGCAAGAACCTACGGTGGGCTTTTTATTGCAAAGTGTGTCTCCACACCAAAACATGGTCAAAAAAGATCATTTTCATTTTCTTCTATTCCTTAGATCATTTTGGGTTGAACAGCATTTCAGTTCTAGAAGCTCTACTTAGGAGTTCCTCACTGGGCATGGTGTCTGACATGCGAGGTACAGAATTACACTGATGTGCCCTCATTGAGCTCATGGTCTAGTGGTAGACGTGGACAGGGAAACACATGATGTTAATGGCAGAAATAGGTACCTGGTAGACAAGAAGTTTAGAGGATGGGGATATTAAAGAAAAAAAAACCCAATATACATGTATGAAATACATATATTGTAATAGTGAGAAGAAAATCAAAACCCAGCCTTGCAAACAGGATTTCTGAATTGTGTACTTGTGAAGAATTAATGTTTACCTAATCAGAGTATTTTTTTAAAAGATTTTATTTATTTGAGAGAGAGAGAGTGCATGAGAGACCATGAGGAGCACAAGTGGGGAGAGGGGAGCAGAAAGAGGGGGCAGGAAGCAGACTCCCCACTGAGCAGGTAGCCCGACATGGGGCTCAATCCCAGGACCCAGAGATCATGACCTGAGCCGAAGGCAGACCCTTAACCGACTGAGCCACCCAGGCGCCCCTTTAATCAAATAGTTTTAAACTATGCTTTTAAAATATTCAGGAAAAAATGTCTAATTAAACATAAACATATATGTCATACATGTGTTGAGGATTTTTGCTTTTCCATTAGGTTTCAAGTTAATAACTTCTTATTTTAAGAAGAACTATCCTGGAGAACACAGCCAGTGTAAACAGTATTCAGCTTGAAAGCTTAATTAAAGATTCCAACGACTTTTCAGGGTTAGAGTAGGTCCAATTAAAATGAGCTGCAGTTTGATTAATTGATTCTGGATGTTTCCACTGAGCTATTATGTTTGGAACTGTCTTCCAATTAATTTCCTATCAATTTACCTGCCACGCTATATCAGATATAATGAATTCTGGAACTTCACAAACACTAGGTATCCTGTGAAACTCATGCCTAACCTTCCTACATGAAGGAATAAAACTAAATCTGTTCACTTACATAACAGTACTGGGATCTGTACCTAATAGGTGCACTAGGTGATGAACAGAGACTGACTCCAACCCTTTTATCATGTTCATTACTCTCAGGAAGTGAGTCTAAGTGACAGATGCTATTGTCATGAAATATGAGCTGGCTCTTTCCTTTGCCAATTTTTTTTTTTTTTTTTTTTTTTTGGTTTGGAAGCAGGAACACCTTTAATTTTTTAATGGCAAATTATTTAGGTACTGTGCTTGAATGTTATTGAGGATTAACTGGGAACAACTGTATATTTGCCCAGGGGCCTTAGAATAAAAAAAAATCAAGATCCCACGTTTCTCTTTAAAATTTGAAGTTATAGAAATGGGTCTGGCAGAGTACAGGGGCTCTCCCTGACCATGGCACTGTGGCAGAGAAAGGCAGCTGAGGCTCTGACCACTGAGAGGAATCTGGAACGGGAAAGTGATAGCCCACGCAGGCTGGGCCCAGGACCAAGTCAGGGGACTGAAGGGAAAAAATGGTCTCCTCTATATTACGTACTGGATCTTTAATCCTGACCTACCCAGTCATCCTTGGGATGGCTTAGCCTTGAAGAAATGGTACATTAATGTACAGAGCTGTGAGACTGGACCCCAGCTATAATTTTATCATGGAATATTCCTCACTGACCCTAGGAGAGTCGAGGGGGGAGGACTGTTCTCCCTCATGTTCAAAGACCTATTACAGCTGAAAAGGAAGCGAGTGTAGTAAGCAACAGTGTCACAGGGCAGAAAATGCTGGCACTGGTCCCTGAATCAAAGTCAGTAGTGAGAACAGGCCCCCGTGGTACTCCTAGCAGAAAAATGTGGGTCTACTTAGTTTACTCACATGCCAAGGCCACAGCACCTCTCTGGTTTGACCTAAGGCACATTTTAAAGAAATGAACTGCCGGTGGTCTGAGTCATAGTCTCTGCTCCTAAAAGAGCCCACATGAATTCTGATTTCAGTCAACAGTCACTAAGATTTGCTCACTAAACATGCAAAAGTACACTGAGTGCTTCTTAAGCTGATCATGAAAAAGACATCTCAAGGAGGAGAGAAGAACACAATTGAAGTAAATGATATGATTGCATGAAAGAGAAATGTGGCTTTCATTGCACTGCGCTTTGGTGTGTGGGAACGTATTTACAACAAAAGAAAAATCAGATTGAAATAAAAAATATTCAAATGTAAAACTTTTTGACATTCTCTTCCCATAACTATTTTAGCCTACAAAACGTAAACTAAAAGTAAAAAGACAAATTCTAGACTATATTGTAATTAATAACCCCTGCTCATCAAAAGACACCATTACACATATGAAAATACAATCCAAAGAGAGAGAAGAAATTGGGAATAAATGTATCTGAAATGAATCCAAAATACACACAGAGTTCTTAGAAATTTTTTTTTTTTCAAGCCACAGTTGTGGCTTGAAACCACAACTGTGAGATCAAGACCTAAGCTGAGATCAAGAGTCAGACATTTAACTGACTGAGACACCCAGTTCCCCCACCTTTTTTTTGAAGAAGACAACCCTATAGAAAATGGGCAACAGATTTGAATAGCCACGTCATAAGGAGGGTATCCAAATGGTCAATAGCTATTTGGCAGTGTCTCTTAATGCTTAACATATGCCCATCTTATGACCCAGTAATTCCACTGTTAGGGTACAGACCCAACAGAAATACAAGGATATGTTCACTGAAGGACCAGTATAAGGCTGTATTTGTGGTATCCAACTTTACAAGCCCACGAAAGCCTATCCACCAGAAATAAATCTATCTTTTTACTGATATTGTCAGTTTCCCAAAAGATCCCTGGGTGACACTCATGTGCCACTGAGGGTGAGAACCAGCCTTCAGAGCTTCCATAAGCTCAGAGCTCAATATTAACCTTTGTGTATGACGATTAGAAACGGTCTGCGCTAGAAGCTCAACAAGCATCTGTGGATTTGATGCAATTCAAATGCAATGCAAATGACTTCTGAGTCTATGTCAGGAGTTCTCACTTCTCTCCCAGGTCCAGGTCCGAGTCGCAAAGTACTGCGATGGACTGTGCCCCATTTAAAAACCTGTCAGTAAAAGAATTTGGATTGCAAACAAAAATTGCAGAGCTAGTTGAATGAAAATCAATTCAAGGCTAATTTAAGAAGCTTCTAAGAAAAATGCTGAGTTTACAAACCAAAATAGAAAATGACCACTGTCACATTTCAGCTTAGAAAAAAAAAAAAAAATGATTGATTCTTTTCCCTCCATCATTTCCGTGGTTGGAGAATGTTTGCAGGGGAATGATAACAGCAATGACTCTCGCCACTGAGTCCTCAGTGTAACAGGGTCAAGGGCATATGTTTAATACACCAATTAACATCATGCCACTAAACTTATTTTTTAGAGTAACAAATAGCACCTCTGAATAGAACTGTTCAACTCGGGTCGTAAATCACGCACATACAGAAAGGAGAAAGTGAAAGAATGTGAAAAGGTCAGGAAAGACCCAGTGCCATAATTAAAAGCCAGAATGGGGAAAGATGGGCTACAACTACAAGGTGAATCATCTTTTTTATTACAAAGAGCAATGTGATGGTTGGGACAGCGGGGAAGGGGAGGAGATGGTCACTGCACTGGTGTTCACTGGTTCTAATTTATCACATTCCATTCTCGTCGACCGCTTTGACTTCTTCATACAAGGTTTTATGTTCATTATTTTATTACTCCTTCACATTGCATGGCATCCTACAGTTTAGTTAACTGAAGACAATTGTTCCAACCTTTGAAACTACAGGGATTGTTGTGTTCTATAATTCTTTGCTGTAGATGAACGTAGTTCCACCTCCGAGACTCTCATTTTCTTCTTTCTATTTTAATCGTCATATATCATTGTTGCTCAGTTGAATCACATTTTTAATCATTCCTTCTATTTCTTTTTACTGATTTTGCTCAGAAGGTAAAGCATCAGTCTTGCCCCAGAGTTTCACTCTGAGATGCAGACACACTTTACAACTGCTTTTTAAGGGAGAGACTGAAGGCAGCAATTGGGAAAACATATCAGATGCTTTCAGGTTGTCCCATTCCACTAGTCACTACTGAGCGACCACCAAAATCCTTAATTTCAAAAAAATGTAATGTCAGTAAGTATCATCAACATAGGCCTGGCTGTGGTAGCACAGTGAGATGGAGACTATAAAGGAAATAAAAAGGAATATATATGCATATATCCACAACACTTTACTTATAGGTAAAAATGTTACAGATATATCTCAAAGAAACATAGTTCTATATTATCAAAATTTCTTATGTTTCATATTTGTAGTTTTATAAAGTAACTTTATTTGGTATTTGAAATATTCCACAAGAGTGTTAATGTTTTCTGCCAAATTTGTTTATAAAAAGGAAGGCACATTTTTGGTAAAAGCTACTAAGTGCTGCGATACTAACATTATCTTGGACTAGCATTAGCTTAGTCTTATAGTTTGGTCCCGTGTTTATAAAGAACTGTGTTTCTGTTTAACTTACAGCTATCATCACCATCATTGTCTGGATTCAAACATTATTTAGGAGTAAAAGTTAAACTATAGACTCACTCTTTGCAGTTACATTTATCTCACTATATCCTGATACCCCAAAATGAATGACAGTCATTATGTATACTTAAAAATACTGATTAGCCATAATTATTTTTAAGATGGAAGGGTGAACTACAAATTAAACTCTTGAACTTTAAAGTGAGGGGAATGAAATTACTCTTTAAAATCTGAACCAGAAGATCATTTTTGTTGAATCAGAGCACAGACTCCCAGGCATCCCTGAGTCGTGGCTCAGAGAACAGATTTAGCTCTGAATACCGGGAGGTATTCAAACGCGGGGAAACAGTGCCCAAGAGAGCATCCCTTCGATATCTGACCGTGTGCTAGCACAGAACATATGAAGAGAGAAGCCCAGTTTCTTGGGAGTGTGTCATTGTGGGGTGGGTGGGATCTCACTGAAGAAAAGGGAGAAAGGGAAATATTTTCTCTGGGCTGCGAAGAACGAGCAGCGGTCTTTCGCAGTCTGGTGGGACTATGGTTTGCAGGGCTTATAGTATATAATCCAGACTGAGGGGTCCGGGAACAGCTTGAATTATCCTACAAATTATGATAAAGGAAGAGAATGAGAAACATGAACTTCAGTTGAAATTAAAAACTGAGAAATGTTGTGAGGATCCCAGGGACCTACCAAGAAGCACCTTGTCCCCAAGAAGATTAGCAGGGATAAGAAGTAACACACTACCAGCAACAACCAGTCCAGCACAAGTTGTGTGTGTCTACACTTCAAGATGGCCCACGGCTGGTTTTCACCATCTCCTCTCCAGTCCCTGCCACCGCCATCTCCCACGGGGATCACTGCTCTAGGTGGCTTCTACCCCGTTCCCTCAATCCATGTTCTTCACAGCAGCAAGAGAGACGTGGAAAATGTCCATTAGGGCGCCTGGGTGGCTCAGTGGATTCAAGCCTCTGCCTTAGAGATCAGGTCATGATCTCAGGGTCCTGGGATAGAGCCCCACATCGGGCTCTCTGCTCAGCGGGGAGCCTGCTTCCTCCTCTTTCTGCCTGTCTCTCTGCCTACTTGGGATCTTTATCTGTCAAATAAATAAATAAAATCTTCAAAAAAAAAATGTCCATTAGATCTAGCCACTCCTCTGTACCTCAGAATAAAAGCCAAATTCCTCCCCATGGTATCACAAGGCCCAGTATATAACTTGATGATGATTGACACCACGCCTTCCCTCAGACCCACTCTCTCTACCGACCACAAAGGCTCCTTCTCTTCACGTTGAGTACGGTCCCTCGGCCAGGAATTCTTTCCCTTCAGATGTTCTCAAGTTCCCTCCTTTGCTTTCTCTGGCCTCTCTTCAAAGGTAAGGCCTTCAGAGAGCATTCCCCTGACTACCCCACATCAAGTAGAAGCCCCCCCAACCCAAGTCATTTCCTGACATTTTATAGTATTTACCATTATCTGAAGCTGCACATACATACACACACACACACAAATATATATATATGCGTATGTGCATGCATGTATAAAATAAGCATTACATCAAAAACTTATATGACAAATAAGATCTATTTTGTCTTACTATTTACTCTTTTATTTGCTGCCTCTTGTCTCTTCCACTGAAACATACTATCAGGAATGCAGAGAGCTCCTTTCTGGTCTCAGTAGGAGCTACATTAAATTGGTTCTAATTTTTACTTATTTTTTTTTACTGATTTTTTATCTACTTTGCACTAATTCAGTGTAAGCTTTTAAATTAAAATTTAACCCCCAGTAAAGTATTATCATCTAGAAATTTTAAAAATTTTTCTGATTTGTGTGATAGTAATGTTACAAATTGATAAATTAATATTTTTTGTGTAAGTATAGTTTTTATTAACTTGGTTGGGTCCCTTTCCTAAGACAGGGGCCCACTCATGGGGAAGAGGTAAAGACAGAAAGAAGACACTGATGTGGTCTCTCACAGCCAGTGGCCTTCCCGTCCCTACGCTGTTTTAAAAAATAAGAGTCCTTTCCATAGCATCACAAATTGTCAATTTTCTTGGTTACCTGTGAGTGAAAAGAAGGGAGTTATATAACAGATTTGTCTTAATAGTGAATGTAACATTTTTTTCAGAGATCTTTCTGCCTTTTCTTTCTAGTTTTCAGTGACTTGACTTAAACATACTAAAGATTTTAGTTTATAAAATGTTCACTAAGGCAATCCTTGGATCCGAACACATATGGGAATATCAAAAGCCTAATCAATTGCCATCATAAAGATGAAATCTCTTAGATATATTTATTAAAATTATAACACAGGATTGATGGCGAAAGACTCAAGTCTGTTCCAACCCAGTCTTCTGATATAATAACAGTACTCTAACCATTACAACTTCCTGAAATCAAATTAAGGCCAGGATTCCTATCACACACACTATCTAGTGACTTCATTTCTATGAAGTTAAAATTCATACAAAGGATAAAAGTTCACGTTCAGGCGAACTGCAGCAGATTTCACTGAAAAATTCGAGGACTGTTTCAGCCTTCTCAATTTCCAAGAATAGTAAGGCTATTTCCAAGATACTGACAGATTTTAAATTGCCATAGCTTTGGTTGCAGCCCTTTCTCAGTTTTTGTATATCGAGAAATATCTATGTCAATTTCAAGACCGAGTTTCTAGCATGTTACTAAAAGAAAAGTTATGTATTCCGAGTACTCCCTACTATTTCCATACCCTTCAAGAAGTCAGTTGAGTGGTTGCAAGATTATGATTAGGTCGTTTAGTGCAGCGCCCTACTCAGAGAAGACGCTCATTAACTATTTATTGAATGAAAGAATTGATGATAGAAATAAGGAGTATATAAATTCATTAGAAATCCCAAATGTGTCTTAGCCAAGTAAGTCACAAACAGGCTTCTCTTTTGCAGTGAGAGTAATAAAACAAGATTATTAAGGAACAAAAGATATAAAGGGAATCTGTTGAATTTTGTATTAAAACAGAACTCTTAAAAATGCTTGAAATATAATTTCTGATCATTTATCATTTGTCCTGCTTTATAAAGCTTATTTACATCAAAATATATGAGAAGTGATCAAGTAAGAAATAACTCCTTGAACTTAATGGTCGATGAGTTCTCTGAAGTAATTAGCAAAGGCTGAAAATAAAACAAACGCTTTCAGAAGGATTCCAGTACCCGGTCTATAGAAACCAAGTGAATGTATCCAGGCAATAAAGGAATATCTGGATATAAATAAACGTGAGGTCAGTGTTCAGAAGGCATCCGAACAGTGGGCAAAATGAGGAGCACCGGAAGAATCGATGGAAGAATCGATGGCTCCTGCTTTTCTTTCTTTCCTCTATTGGCCTGTTTTTTGACAGGGGTCCCTGTTTGGCATTATCTGGAACTACAGGGAGGGTTCCTTAAATCCCATGAGAACGGAGAGAAACACCTCTCAACAAAACACTGAAAGTGCTAATGTAATAAACAAAACCAAAACCAAATAAACAAACAAACCCAAACTCGAACCAATTATATAATATTAAGAATCCAGGTTTAGGAATGAATCAACAAAGATTTAAATCTCATTTGCTAGGCAGATGTCTGGAGGCAAGGCACTGCAATCCCTTGTGCCTCCATCCGTTCATCTGTAAAATGGGACTAACCCGTGTCACAGGTTGATTACGAGGAAGAACCAAGAGCCTGGAACACGGGCTCTCAGTCCATAGTGGCTTGCTGCTGTTACCGGTTGTTATTATTTCATCTTGGCCCAGCTCCGCACTTCCGTCCTCTAGTTCAGTGACAAACTGCCCACCCTCAGAACTTACCCACGAAGAGCTGACTGTTGAGCTGTAAGAGGACGTGCCCATCGGTGGGAGCAGGCTGCATCTTCGGTAAGAGCTGGTCCACTTGAAGAGATGCCTCCTTCATGTTCCTTTCCACCCTGACGTGGTGCCACTGGTTGTCATTGAAGTGCGCTGGTGACTGCACCGAGATTTCGAAAGGCCCATTCCCCACATCAAATGAAAAGGTCACTACTGCCGGAGCTGGGGATAGGAGACATGAAGATTGTTCGACTTGGTCCATGTGCTGGACACTGGAGTCCTCAGTACCCTTGGGCATATAGCACCAGGGCATAGCCACCAAGACACAGAAAGGCGATGGCTTAAATCTTATGGAAGGACCCGATGGCATCAGTAAAGAAGAAACATGAAATGAGACCGGAAAGTACAATTTGAAAAAAACCCAGATTTTAAGAAATTCATCCTCAGAGTTAATTTTGCATATTGATAGAGCAAAACTATGTAACCAGGACAAGAAAACTAAATAGCATCTGGCATTTTATGTAAAAATAATTCTTATAGTGATTCAAAGTTCATCTAATTTTAAAAGCATGTAATATACATTTGATATTAAGATACTAACAGTGGCCTAAAAGTATACCAACATTAGACGGCATACAAAATTATATGGCTGGTTGATTTAATTAAGTAATTAACTTAATTACTTAGTGTAGTTAACTCAGAATTTTTAAAAAATTTAATTTTTTGGGGTTTAAAACTCTTCTTAAGTTGGTTTTAGAGAATACCAATTGTTTCCCCAAATTATCATGTTATATATTATTATCTTGCAAAAAGGCCAACTTAATATCATAGATTTTTTTCCAAAAGGACACAATGGAAAGATTTAGCTGATAAAGTAGAAACACAGTAGTTTCACAATTAAAGGGTTTACTATTAAATAGAATGCCACAGACTTCTAAGAAAAAGGAGACTCACAGCGTAGCTCTATCCTTATAAAATCGGTAATCCCCAGGTTCTCTAAAAATACCCCAGATGAAGCTGTTGTCTTAAAAAAGAAAGATACATCTGCACTAAGTTCTCCATGGAAAGTAGGAAAATGAAGGTATGAGGCCTCAGTATTGAAGGAAGCTGAATTCCAAAATGACCCTGTTTAAAAAAAAAAAAAAGGAAAAAAATCAAAAAGAAAAATTCATAAAATAAAATGAATGGCATAATTACATTTTCTATTTTTAGCATTTCTACCATTAAAAAATTGCTAATTTATACAAACCTGCTTCTCTTTTTCTATTAATTTATTATACAAGACGTGAGTGTAAGATTGGTGATCTTACAAAGGACTGCAATCCTGGATTCCTTCCAACATAGAAGAAGAATGAACATGGCAGAAATGGTTCTTATGTTTTATTTTACAGAAGAAAATCAGCCTCACCCTAAATTCTGCCCTCTGGCAAAGCGATATGATAAGAATCTGCCAACCACTGGTTAATAGACTTAATTTTTTTTTATAACTTGAAAATTCAAACACCTACATTCCTTTGAATAACAAAAAATCTAAAGAAGCTCAAAGCACTTTTTGTTCTGACACTTCTAACACACACACTTCACAGACTTACACCTTGAACTAACTGTTTTCATTAATGGGCTTTGCAATTTCCTAAACTGAGACTGGCATTCAAAATAGTCTCAACTAATTAAAGATCAAGACACTACTTAGGTCTGTGCTTTGCTCATCTCATGAAAATGCTCTTTTCATTCAAAATTACCTTTTAGTTTGCTTGTCATAGTGAAGTGGATAAAGAGCAGGAAGGGACTCTGAAAAAGTTTAAAAAATGCTCAAAATAAGGAGAAAATGTTTAAAAGGCTGGGGTATAAATGAAGAGATCTGAGAAAAACTTCTGTGAATTGTAATTTAATTACAATTTCTGTCCACATGCAAACTTCTTCTCTTCACTTTTCATTCATTTGGCTGTTGTTGTATCGACAAATTTCCTTTTGAAAAAACACGGTAGGACTCCTCTAGCTGGCCGCATGGGAAATAAAATATAAATGCAGAGGCATGAGGTGACAGGAGTGAGATCCAAGTGGCTATGTGTGGTTGATGAGAAGCACTATTAGAGAAATCAACTATGTATTGCGGCTGCCACCAGCAAGCTCTGGACACATCAAATATAAATACATACCTTGAGTTTTAAGCAACCTGCCCGCATACACACTCACAGCATTGGTTAAAATTCTATCTAAATTACCTTTCTGGAAGACGTATTGATCCACTGAAGTTAGAAAACAGTAATTTCAAAACAATGGCTCATTATGTTTGCAGGGAACAGATACCTAGAGTTCAAAATCACAAACTCGACTCAGCTTCTATCTGTTCCTTAGATTTTAATTTATTTTCTATAAATTCTGGACCAAATAAGCAGTGGTTGTATCTATTTTACTCTTTCTGTTTTTCTTAGGGACCTGATTCAAAAGTCAATTCTCAGCTCATCTGTGAACAATTTTAGAGCTGAATTTATTCAGCTGAGAATACACTTTAAGGGCTTTTCCCCCTCCTACAACCAAATGAAACTGTATTATCTGAGTTTGCCAAGCCTAGTCCTTATTTCCATTTTACAGTTATTTCTACGCTTAGACATTTTGATCTCTAGGAATGAATGCAAGAAAATGCAAAGTATCAAAAGTCAGGGATAACAACGCACTTGTGTTCTTAAAAGGTCTTACCTGACCTATTTTTTTAAAAGGGTTTAAATGCCTTTCTGTTGAAATGTGATATACATGAAAATTAAAGTTGTAACTCTCAATTATGGAATATTATTGAATCGTATCCGTTTGGTCAGATTAAAAAGAACACTCAGAATTCCTTAAAGGTTTAAATTAGATAATATCATTATTAGACACAATATTTCAGTTGTTTCATTTTAATATCACAACTAACTCAATAAAGCATCCTATCAAGGCTTCAGGGAACTGGTCGAAACAAAGGAACAATTCTTTGAACTGCTGCTATCTTCGCAATGAATGTTCTTACAGCCATGGAAACAATATATTACCTTAGGCAGCTTAAACATTCTCACACACATAATCGTGTCTATTTTGTCTAGTTAGCAAACCTCATTGTGCAGATTCTCAATAGGTAAAAAATAGAGAACATTTTATTGGAGTAAGAAAGTGCTGCTAATTCAAAACAATTATAAAGAAAGCAGAGGCCAATATTTTCATGATCGAATAATGTTTATGGCATATGATACCTCAGCTCTTTACAGACTGCTATTAAGAAGCACTCAGAGGAATGGGAACTGCCTCAGAGAACCGAGGGGAGAGGGAGGGCGGCAGAGCAGAGCCCAGCAGGCGGGCACCAGTAGGAAGCGGCAGGTCTTTTGAAGACAAGAGTTTCTGGCTAAGGTGGTTTAAAAATCCTTAAGCTGCACCAGTAGCAGTTTTGAATGCAATCACTTGCTGGATTAGTCAGGAGAGTTAGGCCCCTTTTATTAGCCCAACAAAAGCAAATCAGGGTGTGTTATTCTACGCGACGTTTTGAATGCAATCACTTGCTGGATTAGTCAGGAGAGTTAGGCCCCTTTTATTAGCCCAACAAAAGCAAATCAGGGTGTGTTATTCTACGCGACTCACTAATAGTTGCAAATAATTTTAAGTCATTAATAATTAGTGTATTTTCAATTAAATTCAGTATAGTGTACTAAAAATTTGGAATGATTCCTTCAGGAATTCCACCTTTTATCTTTCAAAAAAGGGGGGGGGGAATGGATAATGGGATCCATAGAAGAAGGGGTAGGAAGGATTTAACTTAATTCCATTCACAAAGTAAAAAGAGCTCATTCAGAAAAATTAACTAGGCAGAATGTCAAGATTAGAAGTAATTTAAAAAAATATTCCTTTTGTTAAACTTTTATTTATATCATGAATAGATTGTCCTTTAAAAATAACAGATTTATTGAGACAGAAAGTAGATTAGTGGTTTTTCTAGGACTGGGGAGACAAGGCAGTTGGAGAATGACAGACGATAAGGGGCACAGAGTTCTTCTGGGGTGTCAAAAATATTATAAAACTGTTGCGGTAATGGTTATACAATGCTGTGAATTTCTATAAGCCACAGAGTAGCTCATTATACATACGTGAATTGTATGGTATATAAAGTATAGCTCAATAAAGCTGTTTTTAAAAAAGAACAATATTCGAAAAAGCTGTTATTTTTCAAGGCACTCTGTTTTACTTTTAAAAGCAGAATGCATATGACATGCTAACCCTACCTACCTACCTTTCTTTCTTCCTTTCATTCTTGAGGTATGACTGACATGTATATGTTATGTATACAACTCCACAAGTTTGGTAACACTTATGTAAACAAAATGAAGTAAAATACAGAAACTCCAAGACAAGGGGTAATTTACTAGTCAAACATATCTTTCTGAATGTGTAACAATCATTTTCAAGAGCCAGAAATATAATTTCTTTCACTAGTATTTTTATTTTGAGATAATTGCAGATTCTCATGCAGTTGTAAGAAATAATACAGAAAGATTCTGTGTGCCCCTTAGCTAGTTTTCTCCATAGGTAACATCTTGCAAAAGCACACCACTGAAACCAAAAACACTGACACCAGTCAAGATGCAGCAATCTGTATGCCTTATGCTTCTCTTTTACAGCCACACGTACTTCTCCCCTGCCTCCCCGCTTCTGTAACCCTGTGACAACTCCTAATCAGTTCTTTGATGTCATCTGAAGAATGTTCTATAAATAAAGGCTTATGGTATGTAGCCCTTTGAGACTATTTTTCACTCAGATTTACTCTCTGAAGATAAGGCAGGTTTGTGTGTGTCAGTAGTTCACTTCTTCTTGCTGAGCAGTAGTCCATGTATGAAAAATTAGTTTAACCATTCTTCTGTTGAAAGACATCTGGATTGTTTCTAGTTTTCAGCAATTAACAGACAAAGCTGCTATGAACATCCATGTACAAGTTTTCATATGAATGTAAATTCTCAGTTCTCTGGGATACTGCCCAGGAGTACAATCCCTGAGTCCTATGAGAGTTGAATGTTTTGCTTTTTAGGAAACTGCCAGACTCCTTTCCAGAATGCCTATATCATTTACATTCCCCACCAGCAGTGTGTGAGGGATCAAGTTTCTTCATGCCTTGGCCAGAATTCTGTGTCATTACTTTTTTTCCAGCCATTTGAAAGGTATACAGTAACATCTAATTGTGGTTTTGATATGCATTTTCCAGTGGCTAGTGATTTTGAGGAATTTTGTGTGTTTAATTGCCATTTGTGGCCTTTTAATGAAATCTCTCTTCGTGTCTTTTATCTAGTGTATCTCTGGCTTGTAGATGGCCACCTTCTCACATGGCCTTTCCTCTGTGCACGGGTGGGAGGAGAAACTCTCTGGTGTCTCTTCCTCTTCATACAAGCACACCAGGCCAACCAAATTAGGGCCCCACCTTTATGACCTCATTTAACTTGAATTACTTCCTTGAAGACCCCACCACTTAATACAGCTACATTGTGGTTAGGACTTCAACATATAAACTTTGGGGTGGGGAAACAATTCAATCCATAACATCCAAATTTTAATTGGATTGTTTCTTTTTTCCCACTGTTGATTTCTGAGGATTCTTCATATATTCTAGTTACTAGTCCTTCATCAATTCTCAGTCACCTTACTTAATCTATCAAAACCGATGAACATAGTTGATTATTTTCCCCTCCTTGAAACATTTTTCTTCACTTGGTTCCAGAATACCAACACTCTTTTGCCTTTCTCATTAGTGCTATAATTCTGTTTCTTTCTTTCTTCCTCTTTCCCTCCTCAACCTATTAATGTTGGAACACCCCCAGACTCTATCACTACACTTCTGCATCCACAATGACTCCTGCTAGTCCATTTCATGGCTTTAAATATGCTGATGACTTACAGAAACATATCTGAAGCCTGGAACTCTCAAACTAACAGCTCCACATCTCTATCTGTATGCCTCCATCATAACTTTAATACGTTCAAAAACCCGAGTTCTTTACATTTTTCTGCAACTCCTTGACCCCAGCAATATTCTCCCTCTTGCTTAATGCCAATTTTGTGCCTCCAACTGATTATCTGACCAAACACCTTGGTGTTATTCTTGATTCTTCTGCAACCTACATTGATCCATCAGCAAACTATATTGCTCCTCCTTTTGAACTGTTCTCATACTACAACTATCATTATTGCACCCATGGCCCAAGCCACCATGATCCCTCAGCTGGGTTGGTGATATGGTCTCATAAATGGCCTCCTTGCTTCCATCTTCCCCATTATATCTCATTAAAATGTAAATTAGATCACACCAACCCTCTGCTCAAAATTCTCCAACGTTTTCCAATCTTATTGAAGTTGAAAAATAAAGACCTCTCAAAATCCTCAAAGATCTGACCACCAGATCTTCTAATGTCTTCCATCATTCCTTGCTCCCTCTGCTCCAGACATTTTGACCATCTTGTTTTTCCACGAACATTCCCATCTCTGCATGGTTACTCTGGCTTCTTCCTCTGTCCAGAGTACTCTTCCACAGATATACACATGCCTTTCTCCCTTATTTCTTTCAGATTTATATTCAAATGTCACCTTCTTAGTGGGCATTTTATAACTATTCTATTTAAATTTTCCAAACCTACAGCCCCCTCACCTCAACTATATTGTCTTCACAACACTTACTAGCATCTATCGTATCATATATTTTACTTACATATCATCTACCTCTCCCCCAAGAGACCTCAAGCTCCAAGAACGCAGACACTCTGTCTATTCTGTTCCCTCTGTGCTAGCACTCTCTCTCTTTCTCTTGAGATGTGGGGAAGGCACAGTAAAATGTATGGGCTCAATAAATATTTGCTGAGTGAAATTATGAGATTTCCTTTGTCAAAGTAGCAATGAGAAAGGTTAACTTGTCCCAGTTAGTTTGTATTATGTGTATCTTAATAAATACACTCAAATTCTTAGATAGACTACTAGAAAGAAGGAGGGGAAAGAGGAGAGCAGAAGAGAGAGAGAAGAAAGAAGAGAAAAAGGTGGAAGGGGTAAAAAGATGAAGAAACTTCAGGAAAATTAAATAAAGAAAAACCTAAGAAGAGAAAATAAAAATATAAAAATTAAAAAGAATTTCCTAATGGTAGAGGATTAACAGACATTGTGGAACTTGCAAAATTATATGATTATCTGTTGAAATGGAATTGATCCTCACTCTTTTTAATGGTTTATATGTAGTCTGTCAAATGGAACAGAACTTTGTCGAATGGAAGAGAAATTAACCAAATCACTAGTCAATATCTTTCTCCAGTCTACGAATGTAACTTCTGCAAAGTTATTTATTGCCTACATGCACCTTTGATTATTTAATGCATTTTGGGCAGCTGTGATTTCTCAGACAGCTGAATAAGTCGATGCAGACAAAATGAAAAAAAAAAAGAAAACTAATTTCATTGACAAGACTTTTTTGGAACAAGAAACTTAGAACAATAATTTCTAACCATGTAAGTTTCGGGGCCTCCTTCACTGACATAAAAATTCAACAATGAATTAACTGAGAAATACACTGAATAAAATAATTAGAAAAATTCTAATGCCAGAGTTGAAAAGACTACCTTGTTCAGATTAATAAACTGAGAGCAGAAATTTAGATCATGTTTGCAATAACAAGCTTCTTAAAAAATTTACATTTTATATATTTTACAACATCACATCCAATTTCAGGAAAAATTAATGGCAATGCACAACACTGAGATGCATCCTTGTTAAGTTACTGACCTTTAGGGGAAATTATTCTGTAAAGTATTCGGTTAGAAAAAGCCAGTCATCTAGCAGGTGAAAAAAATCGGTTTGTCTTCAGCATACAGCAATAGTTAATATCAGGAGACAAAGGAGCACTATCCACAAATTTCTGAGAGGAAGAAAATGTGTCCAGCCTATTTTGTGTGTGTGTGTGTGTGTGTGTGTGTGTGTGTGTATGTGTGTGTGTGTTAAAGCAATAAGCAGATATCCTCAAATTTGAAAGAAATCTGAGAATAAAGCACACATACTTTTTTTGAGGAAAAATAAAAATAAAACCTACTTTGTAATGAAATATCAGCCAAAAGATATCTATAAAAGCTGTAGAAGACAAGATGACTGCATCTCTCAGTGCAAACAAAAGTGCAATAATATGTACAAATGGTGAAAGTCACAGTGTGAACCCCCCCCAATGTTACACCAGTTTCTAAAAAGTCCAAATGTAAGGTTACATTATAACTCAGAAGTTCCTCTCCTAGAAATAAACTCAAGGTAACTGAGTTTTATAAGAAAAGAAGATAAATGAAAAATATGTTCACAAAAACCTCATACACAGATGTCCATAGCAGCATTATTTCTAAGAGCCAGAAAATGGAACCAACCCAAATGTCCACCAACTGATTAATGGGTAACCAAAATGTAGCCTATCCATACAATGGAATATTATCTGGTGATAAAAAATAATGAAGTGTTGATACATGGTACAACATGGATAAATCTTGGCAACACCATGCTACGTGAAAGAAGTCAGTCATAAAAACCACATATTCCATGTTTTCATCTAAATGTTGTTGACTGGGGTTGGAGTTGTAGTGGGAGGGAAACCGGGAATGTTTGTCCAGTGGGACTAGGTTTCTTTTTGGGGTGATGAAAATGTTCCAAAATTGGTTGTGGTGATTGCTGCACAGCTCCGTAATATACCACAATGATTAAATATACTAAGATATGATTAGATTGTATACTTTAAATGGGTGAATTGTAAGGCATGTGAATTATTTCTTACTAAAGCTGTAACCAAAAATACCAATATAAAGTTAAACCCACAAAGTTTGTTTTAGAGTTCTGAGGCAACAAATATTTCCAAGCACATGCAAACTCAAGTGCAACACTCATGGGTATTCTGGAGAGGAAAGAAAAAATATCAGCTACCTGACAAGGCAATCCAAGAAGAAATAAATCAAAATAAAAAATCATTCAAGAATACAGAGGCTATGATGATAGACTAGTGGCTAGCATTAAGAATAAACAACTACAGAAATAACAGCAAAATTAGCAAAAAGGACAGGTGGGGGAGAAAAAGGAGAGGAGAGGAAAAATGAGTGCTACTTTTCCCATTTTTCACAATAGATCAATACTGCCTAAAATTTAAAAATGAATTTAATATGAAACCTAGTGACTCCATAACCTTTTAAATTTTCATAATCTTTTCTTAAAGTTTAGTGGGATCATTCAAGTTGAACATATATTTATGAGATATATAAATAATGTAAAGCAATTCCCTTAGCTTCAATTTGGTTTCTCCTTTCTCTGTCAATTTCCATTAATAAAGTTTTGGAAACTTATTTCTCAGTTATTTTTTGGGTTGTTTTTTTTTTTTTTTTTTTTTTGGGGTCCAGCATAGTGCTTCTCAACCTGAGGCAATGTTGCCCCAGGGGACATTTGGCAATTCTGGAGACATATTTTGTTGTCGCAACTAGGGGAAAGGTACTACTAGTTGGGAAGAGGGATACCGCTAAGTGTCCATCAACGCATGGAACAGCCCCCAACCATAACAGGTCAAATGGCAGGAGTGCCAAAGTTGGGAAACCCTGCTCCAGAAATATTTAGCAATTCCTGGAATAATAATCACTGGTAGTCATCATTATTTGTGAGCTGCATGACTCACAAAGTGTAATTACTACACTTTTTTTGGCATTTCTGAATATCTTAAAATTTTATAATAACTGTATCAGTTAAGTCATTAATATTTAATATTTAAAATAAATAAGGTATGTGTGTGTATAAAATTATCACAAAAGCATATTATTATAGACTTGAGAATTACCAGGATTACCGGTGTCAGAAAAGTGGAAATTTTCTGAAAGCATTAGAGAGAATGTTTGCCACATTTGTGCTTGAATATCAATTACTAGCTATAATGTAAGTCAGAACAGAACGCAAAATGAAATGAGACCACAAAATATTTTTTCCTCCAAGAAGTAGAAAGTATTTCAGTTTTATAAAGACACTGTATTATTAGAAGAGTGAAAATCAAAAATAATTAGTATTAAGTGAAATCATGTACTCATTTGAAAACACTTCACTGCTACAAGTCCAAGTGTACTGATGAAAAATGATTCAGATGGAACTAGACTCTCTATGTACTATATGATTTTTCAAGTGGAATAAGTCTTTCAATATAATCTAAACTCTTTTCATTAAAAGTGTATGTTTGCACATCATTTAATTGCTTATATAATCGAAACTTTGTTCCTGTCTCTTACGAATAATTCAAAGCTACAGGTTTCTTGAGCTGTGTATGATGGATCATTCTCATTCTTCCATAAACTGCTATTTATCGATTATCTTTCACATAACAGGTAATGTACTAGGTGCCAGGAACACAATAATAAATGAGCAATGGATCTGCTCTTGAGAGGCTCAAAAATAATTAAAAGCCAGTATGAAAAATATATCTTTGTAATTTGTTCAACATTATTTGAAAGTGTAAGACGAGGCTCTCTAGAGACCTTTGGGAGGCTTCATGGCAGAAGGGTTTGAACTTGAGCATGACAGGTTTCAGGACATGGTTTGGGGAGATTTTGCGGATGGAGGAAAGCAAATGAAAGGGCAGTGGTCATCAGGGGTCCATGAGGTTTCTTCCTGCTGCGGGACATGCAGAGCTAGGAAGATGACTCTGTAGATGTCCTCATGATGAATGTCAAGAAAGCATTTAGCCAGCGTAAGCATGAGCTGGCATGCTCTCCAGCTAATTTGCATGCCGAAGTTGAGGGATTAGCAGTAAAGAAGACTTGGGATGGTACCTCAAAATGAGGATGTTCCTACTGCTTCTAGGGGAAAGGAAAGTACATGGGTAAGCCCTCTCATTAGTTACAGTCTCTCTGTTAACCAGTAAACCCAGATTCTTTCTTTTGACTCTTTTGCTTCTATGGTTCATATAAGTCAGAAACGTATTCAGCAGGATTCTACGAGCATCTTGAAGAATAAGCATATTACTAAAACCTTTCCTGTTTTCTGAATTTACTTCAGATATATATTTTTTTTTTATTGAAGGACAGTTAACAATGTTGGACAATGTTACATTAGTTTCAGGTGTACAACACAGAGACTTGACACTCTATACTATGCTGTGCTCACCACAAGTGTAGCTACCATCTGTCGTCATGCAGCACTATTGCAATGCCATGGACTATATTCCCTGTTCTTTCCGTTTTGTTCCCAAGGTTTATTCATTCCATAATTAGAAGTCTGCTCCTCCCAATCTCCTTTATCCATTTCACCCATTCCCTGCCACCCTCCCCTCTGGCAACCACCATTTTGTTCTCTGTATTTATGGGTCTCTCACCTTGAAGCTATTACAGAGATCCTTTTTTCTGCTCCCATTGTTTGCCCTTTCCAGAATATCTTAGACACTGAATAATAGTCCAGCACATTGCATTTTAAGTAAGACTTCCTTCACTTAGCATAAAGCACTTGAGATTAATTCATGTTGTTGCATGTATCAATATTCCATTTCTTCTTATTGATCAGTAATATTCTATCATATTGTATGGATACACCACAGCAAAATGGGAAAGTTCATTCATTCACTAGTTAATGGACACTTGGGTGGTATCCAGTTTTAGCAGACTATGAATAGAGCCAATATAAAACTTTACATACAGGTTTTTCATTTCTCTTGTGTACCTAGGCATGGGATTGCTGGATCATACAGTAAATATGTGTTAAATCTATAAAAAAAAATCTGCCAAACTATTTTTCGAAGTGGCTATAACATTTTGCATTTGCACCAGCAATGAGGATTTCCAATTACTCTGCATCTTCATCAGCATTTGGCATTACCGGGTTTTTTGTTTTTTAATTTTAGCCATTTTAATGGTTATATATTGATATCTCATTGTGGTATTATTTTACACTTTTCTAATGACTAAGAATATTAAGAATCTTTTTATGTGCTTTTTGAAATGTTATTTTCTCTGATGAATTGTATGTGCAGATGTTTTGCCCATTTCTTAATTTGAATTTTTTTTTATTATTGACCTGTGAGAGAGTTCTTTCTATATCCTGGGCAGTAGCCGTTATCAGATATACATATATAAAGATTTCATATATATGTATACTCATATATATGCATATATATTTTTAAGATTTACTTATTTTAGAGATAGCTAAGTATCCCATGACCTTGCTAAACTCACTTAAAAAAAAGAAATTCTTACAGATATTACCTACAAATCCATATCATTTATAAATAGAACATTTTATATCTTCCTTTCTGATCTACATCCCTTGAATTCCTTTTCTTATCGCATGTGCTAGGACTAGCAGTATGATGTTGAACAGGAAGCATGAGAGCAGACATCCTTGCCTTGATCCTCATCTGAGAGGGAAAGCGTTTCAAGTCTTTGACTACTCAGTATGATATTAGCGATCAGATTTTCATGGATGCCTTTTAAAACACTGAGGATGTTCTCTTCAATTCCTATTTTGGCTTTTTTCATAAATAGGATGTTGAATTCTGCCATTTACTTTTCATATCTATTTTCAAGAAATTTATTTCTATGTTCATAAATAAACTCCTTAAAGGATGAATGATATATTTACTAACTTTTGTGTCTGCAGCACAACTGTAAAGGTGGGTTTATCATTTCATGTTGTGCTTTAGGTCAAACACTTAACAGTGTTATCTATGACTTCTGACATCATACAGTAATAGCAGCAGTACCATGGGACTTCAGAACAACATACATAAAAAAAAAAAAAAGGATAAAAGAAGGACTTGGAAAAAGATGGTACCAATTCATTAGGGGTAGGCTCATATTTGGGACCACTAAGGAGTCATACTCATTTTTGTTTTATTTGTCCTGTTTTCTCAAGGCTTCTTTCCTACAAAAACATAGCTAGATATAAGATTTTCAGCATCTCTGGTTTGTGTGAGAAAACCTAAATGTCATTTTTTTTTAATCTCATTTTTCCATTTTTCTGTCAAAGAACATCTAAGAGTTCCTTTGTCTCAGTGAAGGGTACTAGCATCCTGACTGTCTCAGTGAATGCTCCTAAGCGACTATATTTAGATCAGAAAAGCCAGAGACCATCCTCCCCCCTTTCAACCTCAACTCCCCTCTAGATCATACTGAATTTCTCTCTCGATGTGAGTCCCTTCCTTAAGCCCCATGCCACTGTGTTGTTCAAGCCTTTATCATTTTTCCTTGTCTTACATCAAAGGTCACTTTGCTGGTCTTTAGATTTATAACTGGTCTCCCATGCTTTCAGTTGGATCATGAAAATTAAGCTATATCTTGGCCTTAAATTATTCAATGTTCAGGTCCTAGTGCCCTTAAGATGTTGTCCACATATCTTCCTTTTGCTTATAAGGCCCACTGTGCATGATTCCATATCTAGAAGCCCCATGGTAATCCAATCTATCTCAGTTGGAAAGAAAAAACAGTGTCTCTAGGGCATGACACCTTCAGGAGTACAGATTTCCCGTACTGCTCTTCTGACTCAGAAAATAAGAAAGAGCTCTCCATGCTGAGAACAGTCCTATAATGTTATGTGAGGATGAGCCTTGAGCCTAAAATAGATGTACAAGACCAGGCCAAGGAAACTCTCAATTAGTTTCATTAATAACTCAGAAATTATTTAGCTGGTCTCTAAATACTTAGACTACTTGTAAAACCATATATCTCTGTATCCCCATGGTCACAAAAGTTTAACATTCTGGTTTCTCAACCTCAGCACTATGGACATTTTGGACCAGATCACTCTCTGTTGAGGGGAGCGGTCTTGTGCATGGTAGCACAGCCAGCAGCATTCCTCACCTCTCCTTCTAGATGCCGGTAGCACTCAATCCCCCAACAATTGTGACGGCCAAAAATGTCTCCAGATACTGCCAAATGTCCATGGAGGGGGAAAACTGCCTTGCATAGAGAATCACTGTGTTAAGTGAAAAGGTTCCCTGCGTTCATGGCAGGAAGTCTGTGAGAAAGAAGACCTAAGGACTAGTGGTAGTGACCTCAGTCAAAGCAGACACTTGCCCAGGGATGGTGGCAAATGGAATAAGGGGGAGTGTGGAAGCCAGCCTGGGCCCCTAAAGGGTTAAGATCAGAAGCAGCAGTGAAAACTGCGTGTGACGTATAGGACAATTTTCTATAGTCACAAAATCCTTGTACTCCCCTAGATGCATCCTGAGTTTACAACCTCATCTCTTTGCACATAATTTTTCTCTCCATGCAATACCCCGTGTCATCTTCGTGTGATTGTGTGAGGCCTACTAGCAGAACAGGAAGTAGAGATGCCAAAGATCAGGGATGGTAGGTACAATGGAAGACAGTTTTTTACAAGTACATATAAATTTTTATAGGCCACTATCATCTTTGCTTTTTAACTAAGCAACTTCTGCTATGTATCTCCATAAATCCACGGCATTGTTAGATCATCTCCTAGTTTGAGCCCCTAAAATAAAATTTTATCATAGGGTATACTTCTCAACATAAATAAATGTTTCTCCCATTTCCATTTTAAGTCCTGGAAATAGCTAAAAGCATAAATAATTAATGCATCAGTCTCCATATGTATGGGTACGTATGCTCATTTCATTCCCTGCAGAAAATAAATATTTTCTGTGAAACCACAATTCTGGTTTAGAGTGTTAATACACTGAATATACAAAACAGTATGTCCCACTGATTTAGTGTAAATACACAGACACACAGATTGGGAAAAAGATGAGATTAAAAATTGAAACATGTTTGATAAAACTGGCCTTTCATTCTACTGACGCTCTCGTTTCACCACAGGCCCAACAGGAGAAAACTCACCTTGCTCACGATTTTACGCAGCACTGAGGCTTCCCTGAGATGGATCACGGCATGCGGAAGTTTAGGAATGTTGGGATAGGTTTATAAGCCTATCAAATCGAGATGCTTAGTGGTTTCGTTCTCTTAGAATCTGAACAAAGCTTGCCACCAAGCATTTATTACAGGGCTTTACACTTTATAAGGGTACATTATCTGTTGACTGACTGTTAGAATTACTTCAGGCACTTCTCATGCATTTCACAACAGAAGTGAGATTCATTCTTATATGACAGAAACATGATTCTTGCTCAGCCATGTTGACAACCCACTGCCACCACTTACTGTCTCCCCGGCAGAGGAGAGGTCCCAGTTTATAAGCTGCTTCTGAGTGCGGTCGGCCCGTGTCTGTAACCACGATCTTCCTCACTGGCAGATGCTCTTTGTAAGAAAGGAATCCAGTGTCATTGGTCCTAAAAAACAGTAACGACAACAAGATTCTTAAAATTATTCTGATTAACATAAGGGAAGCAATAGTCCTTATTGCATTTCAAAGCCAAGATATTCTGAGGTATGTCTGCACATGCCAATGATTGCTCACTTGAGTGAAAATGTGGCCACATTTTAGTGTCTCCTGCAGACTTATTAGTTGCTGATTTTGAAATTCATTTTCTATGTTTTAAGCAGAATGGTTATAGCAAGGTGATCATTTCATACTGTATGAAAATACTGAATCATTATGTTGTACACCTGAAGATATACAGTACTTATGTCCATTATAATTCAATATACATATATGATTAATTACATTTAGTGTAATGACTGATACTGTGTTTTTAGATCTACCAAATTGGTATTTATTTCTATTTTTTCCCATAGTATTTCTTGCATTTCTCCCTCTCTCCTACTTCTCTTGGTTTACTCCATATTTCTTTGTATTCAATTTTATTTTCTATTCACCTTTTAGGTATATGTCTATTCATAGTTGTTTTAATGTTTGTTTTATGGATCCTTACATAATACACCTTTAGTTCATCCACTTTAGTTAGATTTTGTGTTATATTACTCAATATAAAATGGTAGAAGCTCACTACAGGGTAATATCCTCATACCCCCCCATTTCCCCTCAGTACACACCTGTTCCTTGTGTTACTGCTGTCATATATTCTAAAAATCTAGATGTCATAGATGTTATAATACAGCTAGACAGTACATTTTAATTTTTTAATTACAAAAAAGAATTTAAAGCCTGGATTTTCTATTTAATGACACAGTCATGATTTCCAGGGTTCTTCATTCCTTCCCAAAGATCTGAGTTTTTATCTGACATTATTTCTCTTAAGCCTATGGAATTTTTGTTAGTATTTCACACAATGCAGTTCTGCTGGTAATAAATTCAGCATTTGTTTAATCTGAAAAGGACTTTATTTTACTTTCATTTTTTAAATATCTATTTGTTCTGTATAGAATTCTAGGTTGACACTGCTTTCTCTTTCAACACATTACAGATAGCATTCCATTGTCTTCTGACCTGTGCGTTTGCTGAGAAGTCAGCCTTCATTTGTATCTTTGTTAACCCCTGCATGGAATGTATTCCCCTGTATCTATCCAACCAGGCTGCTTTCAAAATATTTATCTTGATCTTTTTTTTTTTTTTTTTTAAACAATCTGAACAATAATCCAAGGTGTGCTTTTCTCTGTTTTCATTCTGCTTCAGATTCTCTGAGTTTCTGGAATCTGTACATTGATGTTATATTATGTATACACTATAGAGTAACAAATTATCCTACAACTTAGTGACTTAAAACCACATTTATGATCTACAGTTTGTGTGTCAAGAATCTGGGCATATCTTAACAGGATACTCTGGCTCAGAGCCCTTCCCAGGCTATAACCAAAGTGTTGGTGACAACTGCCATCATCTTGACAGGGGAAGGACCTGCTTCCAAGCTTGCTCCAGTGGTTGGTTGTTGGCAGTAGTCTGTTCCTTGCCAATGGATGGACTGAGGGCCTTGGCTCTTCACTGACTATTGGTTGAAGGTCACCCTCCACTCCTTGCCACCTGGCCTCTCCCCAGGACACAACACGGCAGATTGCTTTATCAAAACAAGAGTCAGGGAAAGCGTTGCAAGGAAATCAGAGGTCACAGTCTTTTGTAACCTAATCTCAGAAGTGATTCTCATCCCTTTTATCATATTTTAATTATTTGAAGCAAGTCGCAAGGTCCAGGTGACACTCACAGGGAGGAAATCACACAGTGGTGTGAATGATAGGCTGTGTGGATCATGGAGGGCCATCTCAGAAAACTGCTACCACAGACGTTTATTAAACAAATTTGAGAAATTTCCAGCCATCATTTCTGCATAGTTTTTGCCTTATTTTATTTCTTATCCTTCAGGGACTCTGATTTCTTGCCTATTAAATCACTGATATTTTCTCAAAATCCACAAAGGTTCTGTTAGTTTTTGTTCCAAACTTCCCCCAACCCTACCTGCCATGTTCTTCAGATTAAATGATTTCAATTAAGTTGTCTTCAGGTTCATTGAAGATTTCTTCTGCTAGATCTTATATTCAAATCCATCCAGTGAAGTTTTCTTTTCAGATGTTGTACTTTCCTATTCCAAAATTTATTTGCTTTATGAATACAGTCCTCATTTATCTACTTGGTATGTCCTCTCTTCACTTGTTGTGCTTATTTTTACCTTTAAGTCTTCAGGCATGTTTATAATAGTTGCTTTTAAGTTTTTGCCTACTTATCAAACATCAGTGTTCCAGGGTCTATTTCTAATAACTACTATTATTCTTCTTGACTTTGGATTAAATTTACCCTTTTTTGGAATATGTAACAATTGTTCTAATATTCTGAATATTACAGGTGATACACTATAGAGACTTTGGATTCTGTTACCATTTTCTAAATCTTCCCCTACCCCCCAGACAGGTAAAGAACAGTCTGACCACAATAAACTGTGGAGGTCTGGTTTTATACCATCTTAGGTGGGCCGGCATCAGTTGTGTTCTTAGTGTTCATACTGTTTTGTTACACAGTCTTTTCTGTGAAGACACAAACCTTCTGTCATTTCTCTGGAAAGCGAAAGGGTTTACAAGCCTGTCTCAATTCATGAGAGTTAAACTCCAAATTCTGTCTCTCTTCTGGTAGTAGTCACAGAAAGCTTGTCTCTAAAGCTTGTTCACTTTTCCAGCTGTAGCTGTCTGAGTGATTTCTAGAAACCCTCCCTGTGCATGTGCAAAGGAAATCATACGGAAACCATTGATTCCAGTCGGCATCACAGTTGCAGTAATACTGAGAATCAATGCAGTTCCCTTCCACTCCACAAGTACATTTCTGAGGACAGGCAAAGAACCTCCCCAGTACGTTTGCGTTTCACATGCACAGAGCAGCCAGGGATCTGAGTGGAACTGGTAGAGTGAACTCCCCCCAGGTAGCTTTCTCTTTCTGAGATTTCTACTTCCTTCCCAATATTTAGTCATTTTGGCAGCCCCAAACTCTATCTTTGGATACTTCAAGCCAAAAAGATCTAGTATTTCCTTAGAGTCCTAACCACGTCATGGCATGTGGTCTAGTCAGCACCCTCATGGGGAAAGGCAGGTAGACATCGATCTCATCCACTCAGATTTATTCCTTCTAGGGTCCAGCCCCCACAACATTTGGTTATTCCCCACTTTCTTCAAGTAGGTGTTTTTATAAATATCCTTAAAAAAATTAAAGAGCTACATGTTCAAATAACTGTGAGAAATTCTAAGTTTACCTGTTTAAAGGTTTTATAGGCAGATTACTGAAGAAATGTGCTTTTATTATTAATGCCTGGAAACATATTTTGAGAATAACAGAATTCTCAATTACACTTAATTTTAAAGAAAATGATAATTCACTTACAATGAAGAAAAAATATAAAAATGATGTCTCCCTTTCATTCTATTACAAAAATAAAATGCAAAATTACAAAAAAGTTTAAATAAAAAACTATTGGTCTTAACATTTAGGATTCAGATTAATTGTAACAGATTTCACCAAAATACACCTTTATCTAATTTCTTCACTATGCTCATTTGTTCAGTATCTGCCTCACTACACTAAATGGTCTGAGCAAGTCATTTTTAAAAATAAACTTTATTTTGCATAAGGAAATCATATGGAAATCACCATTCATTCCGGTCAGCATCACAGTTGCAGTAATACTGAGAATCAATGCAGTTCCCTTCTAATCCACAAGTACATTTCTGAGGCTCAGGCAAAGAACCTCCCCAGTACGTTTGCGTTTCATTGGTTCTTCCAACCCACCAACTCAGAGGGCTTCCGTCTGAAAGACAAATGTGAGAAATGTGACAGCTTCTCTATACCCCAGAGCCTTCCAGCCAGGCCATACCCCTCCTCCCCAAATCATTCAAAAGAGTAAGAGGAGGCAAAGAAAGACTGATCTGATGCAGTGATATTCCAAACATGGCTATTGATGGCATTGCCTTAAGAAAGCTTTTAAAGGAGTATTTTATTATTTAAGCTTAAATGGTCAATGTATTTTTCCTTAAGTAGGAAAGAAATCAGCAGTTCCTATTTAGTTCAGGCATGGTACTTAAAAATGTTTTGAGAGCAGTTCACATATGTAATTTCTTTAAAAATAATTTTTGAAACAAGGAGACCTCAAAATATAAACCACAGTAACTAACATATCAGGAACAAACTTGACTTGAGATCATGAAATGCCCATTAAAACATTATGAAATGTTACGGAAAGTCAGGGATTGATCTCAATATATTTATTGGCTAAAAACATATTAGCTGTTTATTAAACATTAGGCATGATATGGTACTCCCTTATTATGATTTAAGATCTATTTGGAAATGTGTATTTTTTTCCTCCCATTTAAAGGCCTGGCTATTTATTTGGAGACTACAGAAATAACACTGAAAGATCTTTATGCCTGAAGCAAACACTACACTCAAAAACAAAATTTCCCTTAGCCAAATGCATTTCTTTCTATGATGAATGTTCAGCTTCCAGCTCCTTCTCAGAGTTACGACTAAACATGATGCCAAAGAACTAGAGCAAAGAACAGACAGAACATTCAGGTGAGGGATGCAGGCCATCTGTCTTTGGAAAAAACAATAGGTAGAGAGGAAAAATCATAGTCATTTGAGAATCAGAGCATGAGAAGAATGTGACATCAAATCAGTCAGCTCCTCAAAGGTGTTAGATCATTTTTCTGTTGATCTTCAAAACTTTTAAGTTATTGCCATAAGCCCTACTGAAAATATGGGACTTACCTAAGAATGCCAATGCTTATAACAACTTACTATTAGATCGAACCTCTACTAATGCCAACAACCTTTCTCTCAGTGTTACTATACATACCAGCACATATCATGCCAAAAAACTCAAGTTAATTGGAAGTTTTTGTATGGATAAAGACATTAAAATCAAGATGATTCATCTTTTTTTTTAATAGCAAGATTAAGTCACCAACAGAAGGTGAAACCATCTTGAAACATTTAATTTTTTCAATATACTGCTTAAAACATTACGTGTTCGTAGATTAAAAAGAAAATAAAGTATTCCTAAATATTCAACAATACTGTCACTCTAAATTTCCAATCTTCCCTATAAAACAAAAACCACTGAATGTTTTAAAGGTACCAAGTACATTTGGTTCCCTTTAAGACTGTTTGAAGCATCCTAAACAATTTAAATAAATATAAGAAAGAATGAAGAAAATCATGAGAAATTATTTAAGTTAAAAATTAAAAGTATAAGGGGCACCTGGGTGGCTCAGTCAGTTAAGCCACTGCCTTCAGTTCAGGTCATGATCCCAGGGTCCTGGGATAGAGACTCAATAGGGCTTCCTGCTCAGTGGGGAGTCTGCTTCTCCCTCTCCCTCGGCCTCCTGCTGCCCCTGCTTATGGATGCATACTCACTCTCTCAAATAAATAAATAAATAAAATCTTTTAAAAAATTAAAATTATAAACAATCGGTGATCATGGTCAGACATCCCACTTCCTGTAGTTAAAATCCCAAAGGACTTGAGTATCCACATTGGCCATCTTTTCAATGTGCTGAGTCACAGCTCCACAGGCTGCTGAAAATGTATTTACAGACACACCCCACCTTATTCATTCACAATAATGGCACCACTATTACTTAAAACTTCGGTATCTTCAAGATCTGAAACTGTAAATTTAACTTGTCTGACACTTCCTTCCTATTGTTCATTGTGAACTCAAATTCCAAATTGTTCTCTCTTTTCCAACTCAGGATCATTCTACATGAATTCTAGGGTGATGGACTTGAAGAAAATCTGTGTATTTAACAATTACCATCATCCCTTGTTCAATGGCCTTTTCTAGAAGTTATTTTCGTTACTAGTGGCTCTCAAGCCTGGCTGAAACATGTGGGAGTCTTAGTAAAAGATACATGGGCACCAATGGCCATGAAGGTAGGCGTTCCTTCATGCTCTATATTGTCCTTTGTGTGGGCTTGCTTACTAACCCTGCGGGGGTTTTGTTTTCTGGTTCTTCCAGAGTTTGGTTCATCTGTGACTCTGATGTTTGTCTTCCCTTTGGTCTTTCTTTTCTACTTAAGCAATTCCATTCATTTTTTGCATCCCATTCATTTTTGCAATCCTTCTATGATTAAGATTCTCATTCTCTGAGAATACACTTACATATTTGTTTATCTATGTTTTAGATTCCAAGATCAATATTTAGCAACAATGAACAACTGAACCATCAGTTGTATATGAAAACTGTTACGTTAACTATAACCATGATGCCCCAGAGAGCCAGGAAGAGAGAAGCTCACTTCAGGCAATTTGATGTGTCATGTCGTACCACCCAATCACTGCCACACCTCATGACTGGCCCTGTGCCATAGAAGAGCAAGCAAAGGCTGATAAAGACTAATCTATCCAAACTCTCTACTTAATCAATGAGAGCCCTGGAATTTGAACCTCTAGCTCTTCCTGCTTTAAATCTTATGCTCTTCTCACTACAACTCTCTGATGGTCATTCACAAATGGGATTGAGGTTTCAGGGGGATAAGATTTGAGGGAAGACTGGCAAGATGGGAAGGGTTGGTGGAGGTGAAAGTACAAATGAGAACCTTCTGAAATAGGAGGAGGAGGAGGAAAAGCAGGAGAAGGAGAGAATAATCTGGTTGTACTCTGGGTGGAGAGAAAGTAGAAGAGGTGCTTAACTAGAAACAACAGGTTGAAATGTCAACCCACATGACATAGGATAGTCACATAAGAAATGCATGTCTTTTAAAATTCTTGTCATGCTATGGATCTCTCTTAAGATTACAAATAGGGGTAAACATTCACTAAGCGGCTTTATTGTGCTGATGTCTTAGAACCTTCTCTAATTTCTAAAGAAAAATATACCTCGATTTTGATGCTAGAAAACAGTGTGTCGGGGAGTGGCATGAAACTGGCATAACCAGGGTGTGGGTCTAGAATATGCACTTGTGGTATCCAGAGAGTAGAGTCTGTTTTAAGGACAGACAGTGAAGAGGAAGGCACCAGGCTTCCTAAGTAGAAAAGTGTGTCATGATGAAGCAGTATTTCTTAGAGGTTAATTCCCATCATAAAGACAAATATTTTGGAATGCATGCTGGATGGTGAGAAGGTATGGAGAGAGGCCCTCGGGAGACCAGCTGGAAAGCTCCTGCAGTAATTCAAGAGCATCAGAAAGGCCAACACTAAGGCAGAACCGGGGGACCAAGATATTGTCACATGATGAGATGTTCTAAAGCAGAAACAAGACCAAAAACAGAATTTAGGTGCTACTAAAAGCAGAATAAAAGAAAGAGTTAAAAAGAGGTTTTCAAATTCCTACTTAAATTGCTGAATAAACTGTTTCCAGCAGCCTATTCTAATTTCCAGTTTTACCCAGAGGCTAACTGCCAACAATCCCTGAAAAAGAGTCCCACAGAATAGCCACTTTCAGAAAAGCAAGTCATATTTTCATTAGTTCTTTTGCATGACAGAACAAACCATAGATGTCACTTGCCCTTTATAAGGGACGAACACTGAGCATCCATCCAGGATCCAGATGAAGCCCTTTTCGTTCATTCATTCGCCCGAATGAAGCATTACGTGATGAAGGCCACGAAGAGACTCTGAAGGCAATCAAGACTTTGAACAAAGCTCAGCGTAAATTGACCTTGTTCTTTTCTTCAGGCCAAAGCATTGCTGTGGTTTCCAGACTGTGACACGTTTGCTAAGTGGACGGGGGCAGACACTCTCAGCGGCCAAATGCCACCGCCTTGGCATCATTAAAATCCACAGGAACTGTTGAAGTCAAGTTCATGGTGCAATGCCTGCGGCAGGACAGATGCCTCAGTTTCCTTACCTTGTTTATTGACAAGTCGTGACTTCTTACAGTAGTAGGTAAGCTCCTGTTCACAGTGCTCCGCGAGGTTAATTGTGGCCTGGAGCTGCTCCATGCTGGCCACATACTCGAAAAACCCAGCGTATGGGTTCTCTGGGTTAGTGTTTCTGACTCTTGTTAAGTCAGAGCCATTGTGCTGTATGACCGTCCATGCAGTTTCTTGTATGCAGAAATGGGGAAGAAAGAGAGGAGACCATCACTAGTCTGCAAAAGTTAAAATAAATAAAGAAAATCAAAATCACCTTTTATCTGAGTCAGATTTTTCTAGTCATCAAACCTCTCTCAGAGGTAGAATCAACACAGATGGATTCTTAAAATTTTTAAATTATCTGAAGTGATTTTTTTCCCTGAAGTTTATACAACTGCCATGCATTTGCAGTGATTTTATTTTACTCTTTGTTGCTAATTTAACCAGAAAATGTTTATGGTGAAAAATATTAAGGAAACGAATTATTAAAATTTGTGAGACATTTCATTTCATTGAATCTAATATTCTACTTTTTAAAGATATGTTTTTATTTTATTTTAGAAAAAAAAATAGTTGCCTATCATATTTCTAAAGCATTGTTGATTACTGACACACCCCAAATTCAGGGATGTTACAATTTAAAAAATAAAGTGTATCTTTGAATTTCTAAAATATTTTAAACTACACAATGTAAGCAATGACTTTTCTGCTCTTAAAAATCATTCCTGTTACCAGCAAAAGGAAGTCACTTTTTATGGCCTATATGTCTATCTCTCTTCAGACAACATTTAATTATGAGTGCACATCAATTTCTTTTTAAATTGAATTTTAAATATTCATTTTGGTCTTGTGTGATGTGCACCATGATGCGGCCCACAGGAAGTTACTCCTTTGGGCTGAACCCATCTGACGCAGCAGCAGCAACTCAACTAACTCACAAAATAAAGTACCTCTGAGTACTTACTAGCGTAATCGCCATTGACACCTGAACATCAACCACCATAAGGATTACTAAAATTATTAAATGAAATAAAAATCCTACAGTGTTTGTAGCAGAAGATAGGCATATTGTATCTAGCCTTCAACTTCTCCAGGAATTGACTTCACATTATATTTATTGTGATAGATGCAGGCACATGAACAGATTAATCAAAAGGCCTCTGATTTAATAGGTAAGAAACAGACTGGAAGTTGTCCAAACCCTGCTATATATAAGCTGTTCAGTCACATAACTCTTCTGCATTGCAGAGGACTATTCCAAATTGGAGGAAAACGGTAGGGAGAATTTCCTCCCCTCTCTTTAGCAAACACATTCACACGGATCGACAATCGGAACAAGGTAAGAAATTCCACTCCCAGCCCTCTCCAGGTCACCAGAACTCTGAATAGAGAGGTCTGCTAAAGAAGACAGGAGACAACTTTGACAGCCTTATTGCCTTCCCTGTGCACATCATTATTTTTCTTGGAAACAAATGCTGTTACTTCTATTGCTGCCTTGCATTTCAGCTCACTGTAGAGCTTTATCAGCAAATTAATTTCCTTCAAGAGGACATGATACATAAGCTAATGGTATTAGGTATGGATGGCCAGACAGTGATATGGTATAGAGACCATCAGGATATTTGAGTTGCAGATACAGTGTGGAATGTGAGCTTACAAAAAGTCAGGTAAAATCTGAGACTCTGTCCCCAAATTTTAGAAAATAAAGTGGCAGAGCACAGGAGACAAAGGGTAGGTCTGAAATTCTCTGATTTTAGCCAACTCGACCCTGGCTATTAGAAGTTTGGATTATTAACCAGGCAAATCTGTTAGTCTAACCTCCACTAGACTCTGGTTATTTTTGTTCAATGAATATTCTTCTTTCCTTGTGGTAAATCAATGGCCTGTGTGAGGAAGTTAGACTCTGATTGGCTGCCAAAGGAGCAGGACAACACACCTACCTGCCTGAGGCCTTTGTCTCTGTCTTTTGCATTACACTGAGCAGGCCTTCCCTAGCATTCAGCACCCACTAAGTCACAATTAACACTTGGTTCCAAAGGTCTTTAAAAGTGCTGTAAATTTAACCCAAGGCCGAGGCACCGTACAACCTTTAAAGGACACCACATGGAAATATTTCTCTTTTTGACATCCTAAAATTTCAGTATTATGGTAGTCTCTGTGTTTTCATTTTCTAATAAAAAGTGCTACAAAACAGAAGGTTAAACAGATGCTGCACTTATGAGATCTCTAGATTTCCAGGGCAAAGCAGAGGCAAGAGAATCATCACCATAGGTTAGGAACACCAGAAATGAGCCCCCAGCAGCCATGCTCCAAATCTCATCTGCTTTGCTAACAGGGGAATTTCTCACAATTATGACCCCGGGGCCTCTTTACTGCGTTTTCAGACATGATTGCATTACCTGATATTCAGAAATTATAACTGTAAAGGACACAGACTTTCTCACAATTTGTAATTCAGCATTTTGTGATTTATTCTTTGGGTCTTCTCCCCTTGTCTGTAGGCTCTAGGAGAAGAGTGATAGTTTCTGACTTGCTATCATAGTAGTATCTGTAGCACACAGCACAGGGGCTTGGCACAACATGCAGAAGACATTAAAGAAATGTGGGAATAAAGGAGTGAATGCACTGTGTCATCCAGACTAGAGTACTGGCTCTATGGTGCCGTGAGACTTTCAGTGCCTTTTAGCTGTTTTAGAACTTCGTAAATTGTAAACGGATAGTTCCGCATATTAATAAGTCTGAAATTACGAAGGTATGAGACGTTATCCTACTTGCAAGTTAACCAGTTCTCGTGCCTCCTATATGAATTATATCCATGTATGTATATCTATCCAGACAGATCTAGCTGTAGACGGGTGCTGGAGAGCTACACTAGCAGACACAGAGTCCCTGGATCGGGGACCACCTGCTCACAGAAAATGCTAGCACCATTTGTTCTCCACTGCCCAGTTTCCCAGGGGCCGATAGAGGCGTGCCAGATGCACCTGGGCATGCTGGAGGAAACCCCTGGTGCGCCTGGGTGGCTCAGTCTGTTGGGTGTCTGACTTCAGCTCAGGTCATGATCTTGTCGGGGGTCCTGGGATCAAGCCCCCCATGTTGGGGGGAGGGGTCCCTGCTCAACAGGAAGTCTGTTTCTCTCTCTCTTTCTGCCCCTCCCCCCTGCTTATGTGTGTATGTGCTTTCTCTCTCTCTCTCTCTCAAATAAATAAAATTTTGAAAGAGAGAGAAAGAGAAGTAACCCTCAAATTGTGAGACTTGGATGTTAGAGGGGATGGCTGGCACATCTTTGACTCCCCTTCACAGAGGAAGAGAGGAATTGTGGCTCTGGAATGCAACAGATCTCTGAGGAGAGGCACCAGTCCATAGGTTTTTTTGTCTTGCTTTTGTTTTTTTTTTGGTCACTTTTAGCATGTAGGCAAATACATCTGGGAGAGATAAACCTTCAACCTTCTAATCTCTGCAGAGAAAGTCACTATCTCTAACTTCCAAGACATAGCTATATGCAATGTTCCTTTAACACAGGCTTCCAGATTTACTTAATTTTTTTTTATTAATTTATTTGCCTCATTTACTTATTTGCTTAGCAAGCAAGGCATTGTTTCCTCATAACAACAAACGATCGTCCACACACCAGCAAATTGCACCTGGCAGAGGTTCAAGGGGCTCCCCTCCTCCACACCCGCTGCCGAAGCAGCCAGTCCCGCCTCCATTTGCACATTAATTTCAGTATCACTGATGTACACATATGTCTGTTTCTTCGATTCTCCTTTGAACTGATTGTGACATCTCACCAGTTTCCTCATTAATAAAGTATGAGACGAAACCTTTAAAATGTGGTTTTTTAGTTTTTATTTTTATATCTGTGTGAGATTTTATTCATTCATTTATTTTTTTGAAAACTGTCCTTGACCCAAATGCTGAGAGAGATGGTTGTTGCAGTAAAGGAGACACAGAGACATGAGTCAGGAAAGACAGCTGCGACGGGCAGGAAAATCTATGAAATTTAATAAATACACTCAAAAACTGAAAGGCAGTTTGGGTCTACCAGCGTGTCTCCCTGAAAAGATTTCTAGTATATAGATTGTATGTAAAGCACCTGAGTAATTAAGAACTTGATTTATCTTCTGCCGGCTGCTGTTTTTGAGCATGATAACAGGGTAAAGAAAAAACGTGCTGTTTAAGGACACAGTTGCAGACCTTGTGTTCCTTGTGTTCCTTGTGTTAACGGGGTGGGGGGTGGGTGGGGGTGGTGGTGATAGATGTGATTAAAAGCTGTGAGGTCAGGGAGGAAGTGCTGTGTGCAGGAAACCCTGGGAGATGAAAGGAAGAACAGCCAGCATTCTGGAGCAAAGCTTGGTATAAACAAGGCTGCATCAGAATAATGATGGTTAGTTATTAACTCTCAGAGCTAACAAGGAGGCCTTATTGTTGGAATCCCTAAAGTAAAAAGAATTCTGCTGTTATAAATCTCATACTCTCCAGCCTTCCCAGGGAATGGTCTCAGGAGCTCCTGTCTCAGAAGCGCACGGAGAGCTTGTTCAGAGGGCAGAAACCCGGCCTTGGTCCTCCAATTTACTGAGTCAGCAAAACTCAACCCAGGCATCTTGATGGTCCCTTGACATCTTGGCCAGAGGGAGTTTAAACCAGGGAATCAGAATCTTCACCAAAGTCTGAGACCTTCAGCACTCATCATTCTCTCCCCACCGAAACAACTGTCCTGACAAGGCGATGTGTGAAATGAGAAATATCTTGAACATAAAACCATTACATTGTATAGAAAAAGCAGTGGATTTCGGGTAGAAGAAAAAAGCCTTGTACATTTCTGCAGGGAGAGCCACTGGGATTCACGTTATCCTGACTACTTATTTTTTAAATTATATTTACAATACCGTACTTAGAAAGAATTTTCCGTCTTTAACAGAGTTTGGGAAATTATCCATTCAAAAGAAGTTTCCTTTGTAGTTTTTAGCTGGTAACGCTTCAAGGTGTTTAAATCCACGTGGAATCATTTGCTTGACACTAATTCTAGACTCATAACGGGATTTTTTTGAAGTTACACAGCTGCAAGTAACTGATTCAGCATTTTGTCTTCTTTTTGTAATTATTACACTTGATTTATATAACTAGAAAATATGTTATTGGCTACAAGCAATGAGACACTGATAGAACACAGCCTTTTCTAGTGGAAAAATGTTCAGGCTGGGAGAAAAGGGGGTTTTAGTCCTTCATCGCTCCCTAATGATTCTTTAGCCTGCTTTACCCAACCTCCCTGCTTTGCTCATTTGCAAAACCAGATCAATAGGAAACGTTTCAAGCTGTAACATTATTTTTCACTGGATTGCTACATTCTGGGATTGTCACTTTAGTGAAAATGTATTTCAGTATTCAGTAAATGTATTACATTTAGTGTATATGTATTTCACTTTAATGTAAATGGGGTCTCTGAAGACACTGAGCTGTCTCCTAACTGGATTATCTGTGTCTCTGCCTTCAATGGCTTACTTTTCAAATGGCTTTAAATGTTGTGAATGTCCTCTTTTGCATCAATGCTTTCCGAAAATTTTGCTGAAACACCTGTCACTTCTCTCTGTGTGGATATACACATTTCCTCCATGTCTCTCAGAATTATCACAGAGTCAGCATGAGACTTCACTGACTGAAATAAGGCACATAACTGATAAAGTAATATGACGAGGTAAATGTTGATTTAATAAAAATGGAATAATTCATTCAATAAAATGAAAGTGATAATTGCTTTATCATGTAGATAACGTAAGTTCACATGGCCTATACATTTTGGAATTATTCCATAGAAAGATATCATACGTGTGTGAGTATGTGTGTATATATATATATATATTCAATACTCATTATTTACAGGTCCTCATTATTTGAGAGTCACCTACTCATGACAATTTGCACCCCCCAAATCAAGGTGCTCTTGGACATCTATAGACATTTACAAAACAGCAAAAAACTTACACTTAATGTATATGTATTTCAATATTCCAGGGTCACGGAAGACACTTAGCTGTCCCTAACTGGATTATCTGCGTACAATGTCCTCAACAATGGTGAAAGCAAATGGAAGCCGCCTGGTAGTGTGATATGAAAAATCCCTGAAGATACATTCTAATCTTCTAATTTCCCTAAATATCTGTTGCCATGGTTTTACCACCGTCCTCCAGCTTTTAGAACTACACATTAATACAAAGGAACTCTTCCTCCCGTGTTCAGCTTCCTTCTCAGTATCTCCTCTGAATGTGTCACAGACATGTTGTGAATGTCCTCTTTTGCATCAATGCTTTCCGAAAATTTTGCTGAAACACCTGTCACTTCTCTCTGTGTGGATATACACATTTCCTCCATGTCTCTCAGAATTATCACAGAGTCAGCATGAGACTTCACTGACTGAAATAAGGCACATAACTGATAAAGTAATATGACGAGGTAAATGTTGATTTAATAAAAATGGAATAATTCATTCAATAAAATGAAAGTGATAACTGCTTTATCATGTAGATAACGTAAGTTCACATGGCCTATACATTTTGGAATTATTCCATAGATATTCCATAGAAAGGCTGGGAGAAAAGGGGGTTTTAGTCCTTCATCGCTCCCTAATGATTCTTTAGCCTGCTTTACCCAACCTCCCTGCTTTGCTCATTTGCTGTGTAAAACGGAGCTGCTGATCTTTCCCCTCAAACTTTTTTTTTTCTTTATCTTTCTTCTCTTTCTTTTTTAGGGAGGGGTAGAGGGAGAGAAAGCATCTTAAGTAGGCTTCAAACCTGGTGCTGAGCCAGTGCAGAACCCAATGCAGAGCTAATTCTCGCAACGCTGAGATCATGACCCGAACCCTGAGCTGAAACCAAGAGTTGGACGCCTAACCAACTGAGCCACCCAGGTGCTCCCTGTTCAACCCTTTTAATGACCACATCTTAAATAATGGCGACCCAATTACTCTGGTGGCCCAAGTCAAAATGTGGTGTTATTTTTATTTTCTTTTGTTTTCTCACACCTGACATGTATTGAATGAGAAGGTCGAATCCCCCTCCCCCAAACACACTGCTATAATCCAGTGCAAGTTGTTACCATCATCTTGCATGGACTCTTGCACTACTTGAACTGGTCTCCAAGCAGGTCTCTCTACTCCTGCTACAGACATACAGATGGACATACGTTATATACGCATACATATAGATCTATACCTTATACATATATCCATGCATATAAGGGATGTGTATGAGTGTTTGTGTGTGTACCTCTGTTCCTAGATGGGCACTTCCTGACATAGGCGCCATCATGATCCCATCAAATGCAATCAGATGGCATCCATCATGGCTTAAAACTCCCTGGTGTCTTCTCATCTCGTTCAGAGTAATGAGACTTCGCCTCCTGGCCCTGCCTTGACTCTTGTTCTCCTACTTGCCATACTCCAACCACACTAGATTTGTTGCTGTTTTCTGAATGCACCTGGCAAGAGCTCTGCTCTCAGGACTTAGTACTTGCTATTTCCTTTGCCTGGAACATTCTCTCCCCAGATATTCACTGCCTGATCTTAAGCAGTGAATCCTCCTCTGAAACACCTCCTACTTCAATTTAGTGTTTCCTTTTTCTGTGTGTTTTGCTCCAGAAAACTGTGACTTCCTGACGCAGTGCTATTCAGTGTAAACTTTCTGCAGTGATAGAATAGGTTGCTGCCGAGCAATGAAAGTGTGACCAGTAAGATTGAAAAAAAGGGGAAGGGCATTTAATTTAATCTTATTTTTATTAATTTAAGTTTTAATTTTTAAAATGTGTTTCTATTCATTTAGTTTTATTAATTAGTTTTAATTAAATGTGAATTGAAATGGGCATTTGTTGCTAGTTCTACTATACTAGAGAGCACAATTCATCTAGAATCCATTGTTTTGGATTTGGTGACAAAGGGATCAAGATTCTTTTTTGAGGACATTAATATACAACCAACCCTTCCCGTGCCCCTACCAGCACCACTGGTTGAAAGACCACCTTCCCTTCACTATAAATCAATGCAAACTTTGCAGTAAGTCAACTATCCATACATGAGGAAAATCTGTTTATAGACTCTCTATTGTGTTCCATAGATGTACTTATTTCTCCTTATGCCAATCACACACAGTTTCACTTAGCCTGTCAGTATAATGTCTTTATAGCTATTAGAGTTGAGTCCTTCAACTTTATTCTCCAAGACTGATTTGGTTCTTCCTGTCCCTTCAAATTTGCTGATAAATTTTAGAACTTCCTTGCCGGTTTTCACCAAAACAGTTACATCAACCAACAAATAAACAGCTCACTGGAATTTTAATTAAGACTTGTACTAAATCAATACCTACATGGGAAGAATTAATATTTACACCGTACTGAGTTTTCTAATCAATAGGATTTTTATATTTCCTCATTTATTTAGAATTTTAATTTATCTCGAGCATTTTATGCTTTTCTATGTAGAAGTCATGCATATCTTTCGTTAGATTTATTACCATGTATTTGAGATTTTTTTATGTGATTGAAAATAAAATCTTCTAAAACTTCATTTTGTTTACTGCTAGTATGCAGAAATGAAGTGAAGTTAATTTTTATATGAATTTGATATCCAGTAATCATCCTAAATGTTAATAGTTTACCATGAGCCAGTGCAGAACCCAATGCAGAGCATTGGTATATGTATATGGAGATACACACACACACACATATACACACCCACTAATATATAACCTAGTCATAGACTAAGAACAAGAATCAATAGGTAACTTGGTCATACGCAAGTAATGATAATCTTAGTTCTACCCTTCCAGTACTTACATCTTCCCTTTCTTTCTCTTGTTTTATTGCACTGGCAAGGACTGCCAATATAATGGTGAACAGTGATAACAGCAGACATCCTTGTTTTAATACTCGTAACAAGGGTAAAGCTTTCACTATTTCACCATAAAGTGTGATAGGTGCTATAAACTTTTTGTTAGTACTCTTTAACTAAGTAAGGAAATTTCCTTCTATTTGTAATTTATTGAGTTTTCATCTTCTCTTTTATCATGAATGGATGTTGAATTTAACCGAACACATTTTCCACAACTATTAACTTCTATTTAAATTTAGATAAGTAAAGAATTCAAGAACACAAGTCATGTGTACCTACATTTAAAAAGTAAATATTTTTCAAAGCTTTCATATGTATCAGTCTACTAAAAGAAATAAGGTCTGTCCTTTTTGTTTAGAGGCTTAATAAGATACATATATTATGAGATGTTCTACACAGATATGAGATTCATTGAAAATAATGAAACATTTCTAAATCATTACCATTAAACTATTTTTAAAAAGTTTTTGTTAAATTCTACCACTGAACAATATATATTTTAATCAAGTTGAAAAGTAGGTCAACTTTCTACTAGTTTCATTTTAAATTTGTGTGTTTAAAGCATTCATGCAAATTTAACTATTAAATGAAAGTTGATTAACTCACCAGTCATATTGCAATATAGAAGAAAGGGCTCCAGGGGACCGCTTCCATCTGAATCTATATAGTAAAACCCTGAAGTATTTCCTCTGTGCTTATAGGCTTCACATGACTGCTCATAGATAGCTGTAAGGAAAAAAAAAATGGATCTTCATAAATGGAATAGCATAAAATGAATCTCTTAAATTTTAATTTGGACACAAAATACAGTAAGTTTTGAAATTAGTACGTATATTACTGACCAGGAAAAAAGTAAAACGTATTTTAAAACAAAACTCATTCTTTTTTTTTTAAAAATTAATATGGATGAAAGGTTACACAGAAAAAGGCAGAATGAGGTAGAATTCTGTGGCATTTCTTTTTGTAACAGAACAGGAGATTAACTAGTCAAAATAGAAATTGATTTTTACATTAGGTAAAACAACAAAAGAGAAAGTATGTGTCTTAAATGTCAAAAGGGTTCTAAATATAATGTAACATCCATTTTGGACTTCCATCCTAATGGGTCTTTTGACATCCACTTTGGAATTTCTAATTTTAGTGACCCCCTATAATAATCTCACATCTGAAACACAACAGTATAATCTCCTTAAATAATCTGCTTTTATCCAATAATTATGTAATAGAAAAATTTTAAATAATGTAACTACTCTTTCTCATATAAAATTATATATAGATAAAATCTTTTAAAAAATTATGACTGACAAAGCTCATCAATAATTTTAAAAGTCATTTATGAAAGGAACTTTCTCTAATGCCCTGTAATGAGAATTTAATATAATTAAAATTGGAAGCAGAAAAAATATTTATATGAAATATGCCCTCAAGTGGTCTCAATGTGTTTTGGTCCATAATTGGATGTTTTTGATTATATAATTATACATTTTCCATGTACAAGGTTTGATATTAACAACTGTATATGATGCGCATGTCTCATTGAAGCACTTTGCCAAATGCACTGATAATTTCCATCAAGCTTTTTATTTTATGAAATGAGAAATAAGTTACACCCTGAATGTCTTTCCTTGATCTAGTCCAAATTTTTAAAAATTATATTAATGACTTTTTAGGCAATACAACTAATTTGCTCAGTGTTATAGAAATTTCAGATATTCATACAAAATTTTTTTTTTAAAGATTTATTTATTTGACAGAGAGAAATCACAAGTAGACAGAGAGGCAGGTAGAGAGAGAGGAGGAAGCAGACTCCCTGCTGAGCAGAGCGCCCAATGCGGGGCTCGATTCCATGACCCTGGGTTTATAATGTAGGAAGAATGTTTTTTGTGATCCCAGGCTCTGGAGCATAATTGCAAGTACTTACATCCTCACTATGCCTCAACTATTTAAGGAGACTGGGGCAAGGGGACTGATCTCTCTCCGTTACTTCACGAAGGTGGGACATATAAAACACTAGATCACTGGCTGGCATTTATAAAACACTCAATAAAATGAACTATTTAATGATTAACATCATTATCTGCCAGCCTTATTTCATTACCCTCATACATGAGGTCACAAGGGAATTGAAGGCTGACATAGTCTGCATTGTTTACGTTTATCCTTAGCTGCCTCGTTTTCTGCACATATTTCCCCTTTGCCAGCTCTCCTACTCTTTCCTATCCTGTTTTAGGTTATCTATTTCTATGAGCTACTTTGACAACTTCTGGAAAAGAGGTGTGGATTTCAAATAAACTAGAAAGCAGATGGATGCTGAACTTTGGGGTTGTACGTCCCAATACGCGGACATAGATGCACCCAGCCATGGAAAGGGAAATGAACAAAGAAACCAGAACAGAGGCAAGAAGCAGCAGGTGTGTTCGGCTTACAGTTGTGGCAGGTAGCTCCCGTGTAGCCGGTGTTCGCACAGTTGCAGTGAAAGGTGCTCCACGACTGGGAACATTCACCACTGTGTTCACAATAGTTGGGCAAACACCTACGAAAAGTTGTAGATACAATCACTATTTTTCATTCTGAGCCATCATAAAGTATTGATCACTTATACATGGTCAAGTGAGAGGAGAATGCCAACAATTAACAGAAAGGGTAAATTTAACATGACTCATGGTTATTCAGTCTGTCGTTAAGTGGTTTAATCACAGAACAAAACCGTCGATCGATAAATTCATCAGATTTCAACCAATTCCCAGGTAGTTGTGACCGCTTAATTTTCAACATGTCCTACTATATCAGAGTCCTTTCTTTTCCATAAGCGGCAAAACACTAATTCAATATGTTGTCACAAATATCAATAGCTTACATAAAACAACAACACTTAATCATATTGATTTCCTCCATGAATATTTAAAAGGAGAAATAAAGAGAGAAGAAAAGAAGGACATCTTTATTCACTTTTTGAGTGAAGACCTCCAGGAATGTTGAAGGTGCACTGGACAGACACATGAATTCCTAGCACTGTCAGGGTGCTCCAGGGTGGTAAGCAGAACTCAAACGGACTCCCAGGATATTTTAACTTTTCAAGAGAAATACAGGCATACTCGGTATCTGCCCGAGACTGCACAACTTCGTAATTCGTGGTAATTCAATTACAACATTAGAACGTAATACATTCCTTTTAATGATGCCCTATCTTTAAAAAGCTGTATTTTTTAGGAGATGATTTAAAAAACAAAACAAAACAGTACCGCATAAAATCAGTGTTGAATAAAAATGAGGGTGGCAGTGTCTGACCTGATTCCAAGCTTTTGAAAAGTTGTGCAGTACTCAACAGGTAAATAT
Organism: Mustela putorius furo; assembly: GCF_011764305.1. Lineage (NCBI taxonomy): Eukaryota > Metazoa > Chordata > Mammalia > Carnivora > Mustelidae > Mustela > Mustela putorius. Next base: position 33,771,159 of record NW_025421304.1, on the reverse strand, counting down.
GTAATTATGAAGTAGCTGTTTTAATTCAAGATAAAATTAAACTATTTTCAAATTACATAAATACTATATATAATATATACTGACCTTTACAATTATGTGGATTATATTATATGTATTATATGTCGGTATATATGTGCGTGTGTGTGTATATATATAAACGTAGAGAGAGAGAAATATATATGTTTCACAGGGTTACTAAATTTTAGGGCATAAATAAGTTGTTTGGACCTAAACTACTTTTTAAATGAAAGTGTGATGAGTTATATTTTGGGCTTGGAACTCTAAAAGAAAATCACTAAAATACACAGCATGCTGTGGACAACAAACCTTGGGAGCTTCTGCTATCAACATGAACAACCCTGATCAGATTATTGATGCTTTTAGAATGTAGAGTAAAAGATATATTGAGACCAAAGCCTGAAAGCTCTCTTTTTTCTCAGAACAAAAAAATAAACTGCCAAGCCTGTCAAGAACGTATTCATACTGGGGTTTCTGCCACCTCTGTTATTAAAAAACTAAGGATGGGAAACTTCATGTTTCACTGATAGGATTTCTCCAATTTTAACTGAAAGTAATGTGTTTGATTTTTCCTGATTATAAAAAGTAGATATCCACTGTACAAAAATCAAATGATCCAGGAAACAATAGGGAAGAAATATAGTTTATAACCCCATATAAAAAAATCACCACTATAAACCTATATACATTCATTTGCATGTGAGGTTATATTTTATAACTATAATTGTATGTTATTTTACAACTTTTTTTTAAGGATTCACAAATAAGTAATGGGCATCTTTCATTGCCAACTAAGTTTACATATATTTTAGCATTTTTATAGATTCATAGGAATCCATTTGAAGAATGTTTCAGGACGTATTTAATTTTTGAAGCATTTCAAGTCAGTAACAATCAAAGAAAGAGGGAGATTAAAACAGTAATAATCCTAGTTGGTGATCAGAAAAAAAAAATGGACAAAGCAGGCTATTCTTTATAGACCTTAGCCATTTTTCAAAAAGGAGCAGATATATGCATCTATACTTATGATCCCAAAGAATGAATAATTAGTCTGATAAACGTGCTGTTTCTATTTGATTTGCTGCTGCTCAAAGATACTGAATTCATTTTCCTTGATTCTTGTTAGACTTGACTTTTCACATTTTTTAATTATGGTGTGAAGCCTAGATTGTGGATGTTATTTAAATTCACCATATAGGGGCGCCTGGGCGGCTCAGTGGGTTAAAGCCTCTGCCTTTGGCTCGGGTCATGGTCCCAGGGTCCTGGGATCAAGCCCCGCATCAGGCTCTCCGCTCCTCTCTCTCTGCCTACTTGTGATCTCTGTCTGTCAAATAAATAAATAAATCTTAAAAACAAAATACATTCACCATATATTAGCTCTGTTTGACAACTAGTAACCAATGGCAAATTACATCGTATAGTCAAGTACTGATTTTCATTCAATGTCTAAACAATTTGCATTTTTCTCCTCACTAGTTATGCCAAGACAAAGTGAAACAACCCATCAACCCATTCTCTCTAGCCTCCAACACTTTCCCGAAGACATTTCCATCATTACTTTCATTGCTCATAACTTACATGGGGACACAGGATATGGACAGCAGCTCCCTTGGTGGTTCTATCCTCACCTCCACCGAGGGATTGACTGCCCTCAGCCCTCCACTACCCCCAACCCAGATTTCTGACAGAGAGCCACACCCCCTGCATGTCCACAGAGGACAGAGGGCTTCTAGATGAGTGTGTGTGGGTGACTCCATAAGGAAGATGTGAGTGTGTAAGGGGTGTGGGAATGATCTTGTAAGTATGTGCATGTGTGTGAGTGTGAATATGTATGGATTAATGAGTGAGGAGGGACAAGAATGTGTGTATAAAGAGTGTATGTGTAAGGTTTGTGTGTGGTAAAGAGCTTTGGGGTGTGAGTGAGCACACGAGTGTGTACATACACATGAAGGCTGTGTGCAATGGCTGTTCATCTATGTGTGTACAGAGTGTGTGCGAATGACCGTGTGAGTGTGAGCATTTGTGTAAATATATGTACACATTTATGAATAGGCTTGATCTAAAAGTTACAGTAAAAAGAGCTACACTGTCAGTTCCTGTCAGATTTTTAAGTATGTTTCTTAAAGATATTTATTTATTTATTTGACAGACAGAAATCACAAGTAGGCAGAGAGGCAGGCAGAAAGAGAGATTGGAGGAAGCAGGCTCCCCACCAAGCAGAGAGCCCGATGCGGGGATCGATCCCAGGACGCTGGGATCATGACCTGAGCCGAAGGCAGAGGCCTTAACCCACTGAGCCACCCAGGCGCCTTTAAGTATGTTTTTAATGTTCTTGTGTTTTTATTTGCAATTTATTAAACCATTAAATTATATGTTTATTATATATAGATTAATAGTAACCACAATAAATGTGAACGTGTCCCCTGGGGGCTATGCAGCTCAGCAGGCAGACACTTCCATGGGACCTTCCCAGCCCCGGGGTACTGAGACCTGGTGTGGGCTCTGTTCTGAGCCATGTCCTCTCGGCCAACTTCCCCTCTCTGTGCATCTGCTTTCATATTTGTTAGAAACAAATACTACTAGGAACAAAGCCCATGAGTTTTTGTGAGGATTACTTTAAGTACATATTAATTAATTTAAAATTCATTTCAGGGAGGGCCCCTCTATCTGCTAAATGGGACGCTGCCCAACTCATAAATCATTTAATAAGCCAATTAGATCTTTAAAGTTTAAAAAATTAATAAATAAAATTCATTTTAGAACCCAGTCCTTGCACACAGTCTCTCACACACATGTAGACACTCACAAGCTCACTCACATATCTAAAAGCACCTTACATACTCACCCAAGTCCTCACACACACCCTCTCACAACTTGTCACACACTAACTCATACAAACGCACACACACACAACCATGCTACCCCAACACATGCACACACTTGTGGGTCATTCACACATGCATTCCCAGACTCCTTGCACACTCACATCATCCTTACACAGAGTCGTTCAAACTTGAATACTAATTCATGTTAAGTGCTTAGAATAAACCCTGGTAAACAGATTTTTAAAAAGACATTATTTAATAATGCTTGGAAGCTACATCATCAGGTATATATAGCACGTAAGACCAAAATAAAGAATATATATTTTCTTCTGAATATAAGAGGATGCATTTAGAGATACTTTTGGAAATTTAAAAGGTAAACAAACGCCAAAATTACTTTTATTTTTGCTATTATTTTTAGGGTTACTAGGGTGACCATTAGTCCTAAGTTTCTCTTAAATAAATAAATCATGTATAACCAAGATCTATCTGTAATTTGCTTACTATTTCTGTTTTTCAAATGTGGAACTAAAACTATACATTCTCCAACTGTGCTGTATCACAATCCTCTATTTTATAAGTGTGTATCTCCCCTAGATTCCTTGTGTAAGGCGCAGCTTCAGAGAAATCCCCATTGGAGAAGTGTGGATCAGCTTGTACCAAGAGAACTGTCGGCAGTCTGAGATGGTCAACGTGACTATCCCTAATAGTGTGGATGACTGAACTTGCCCATGGGGACCTAATGATTGTTGGCCACTGAGGAGAGAGCCCTGCCTTGAAAGAGCTGGCTCAGGGAGCCTTGCCACATGCCCTTTCCCAAACTGAGATTAAGGTTCTAGAGCTGGTGTGGATGTAACTCTGAAGAAGGTCATTGTCCTTCAGTCCCAAAATCGATCCAGTTGAGGTTTATGGTCTAAATCCTTCCTTTACATATCATCTTTCATTGTAGAAAGATTATTTTTATCTACAAATCGGGTTAAATAAACAAATGTGTATTCATAATAAGGAAAGTAAGGCCTTCTAATCCTTTGCTAAATGAGATTAAAATTACTTTTTTCTACACACAACACAGTATCTATTAGTGTTCAAAATAGGATCCCCAGACACTGATAGACTAATGGTCTATCAGATATAATATATATAATATATAATATTACATATAATAGATGTGTGTTTATATTGGTAAAATGTCCCATACAAATAAAAAGTTATTTTTAAAGCTCAGAATTTATATTCATTCAAAATATATACTGAGCACTACTACGGGGTAGGGGTTAAGGCTGTCACAAAATTGCTTAATTTTTTTATCTGTAATGGCTATGACACTCCATTGAACTCACGAATTAAAATTAACACCCTTGATATTAAAGCATGACTGGCAAGATTACTTGGCTAATATGCCCATGCCTAAAAATACTTTTCTAATTATTAACTATCAATTATTATTTTAAATGTCACTTGTCCTCTACAACTAACTTCCAAATCTTGCATTGTCATGTACTAGACTTCTGAAAGAAACCACTGGGTCATCCTTACACCTTGATCAATACTACAGCTCCAGACTTTTCCAGAGGAGAGGCTCTTTTTATTTTCCCAGCAGAGAAGACAGTAATGGGTTGTTAAAGGTACACATTAGGAGCATAGCAACCCGTTAAATTGCTATGCTTCTGAAAATATTACTCAGCTGTCAGAGAAGCAAAAGACACTTTGATAACTGGCTCCATCCATCTCTGACTTATTGGTACGTGGTGATCGATACTACGGTTAGACTGTACTAATTTACTGCATTTAATGATATATTTTTGATACATTTACACCCATCTAAAATTATAACAGCATCAACATTACCTTTCGTAAGTTGATAGCATATGTACGTATCAATAACATGGTCACATATCTTCCATCTAAATTTTATCCCTGGAAATATGAAGCATAAAACTAAAAGTGTATTTTTTTTAAGGATTTTATTTATTATTTATTTGACAGAGAGAGAGAGAGACAGATCACAAGTAGGCAGAGACGCATGCAGAGGGGGAGGAGGAAGCAGGCTCCCTGCAGAGCAGAGAGCCCAATGCAGGGCTTGATCCAAGGATCCTGAGATCATGACCTGAGCAGAAGGCAGAGGCTTTAACCCATTGAGCCACCCAGGCGCCCCTTCTTTTCTTTTCTTAAAGCATCTTATCTCTAATGTGAATGTCATCCATTTCCCGTGGAACAGATGATGGCAGAAAAGAGAAGTTTAAGAACATATTCATTTTAAATATAATTTTTTTGGAGCTGCCAAAAGTTTGAAAATAGACAGGTCAAGGTAAAGAAATGAGATTGCCCTTACCTGTCTGTGATTCCACATGAGTCTATCTGAAGGTCACTGAAGTTTCCAAGGGACCCCTGCTGAACTGAAATCAGATCTACCACCTTGTTACCGATAGAAATGAGTCTCATACACCCCTGAAATCCACCCACTGGATTTTTACATTTGGATCCGAAGCTGTTGTCAGGGCAACCTGACCAAAACAAAACAAGACAAAGTAAGTCAGGATATATCATAATGAATCAGGATTTAGTATCACAGATGACTTCATTATGAAAAAAGAAAGGAAAGAGGCACTTGGTTAATTTCTCAAAATTAAAAGTGGGAAGAAGAGCCCCTCGCAGTCAACATCAGTGTGATCTAAATGACATACTGCAGTTCATACGAAGTATTTCTCTTTATTACCATAAGGTTTGCATGAGATATATAACTATATCTCATGTTACATTTATAAATAATTATAAATATGACAATTATTATAACATTATTTCATGTGAACCCTATGGTAATAAAGAGAAATACTTTGTATTAATAATATATACAATAATTATATGCTATAATTATATATCCTATATACTATATTATCATTATATAAATGACATATTAAACTTAAACACAGGATGCAAAAAAGGGCATAAAGATTGAAAATGTGCACTACAGATAAGAAAAGATAAATCAGTAACAGAGAAATACCTTGTTATTTAAAGCTAACTATTTGGGAGAGGAGCTGTGTTGACTTGAAATAAAATTACCAACTATTTAATTACTTTATTTTCATATGCATATAAGAGCCATACACACATGCATTTTAATAAATCATAATGACTTAATGTCAAAAACATTTCACTGTGGTTTTATTTATTCTTTGCCTCATAAAAGAATGTTCCATTTATATTGATTTTTTTCTAACACTTATCTAAGACCTGTTTCTAATTATTTCAGTAATAAAGAACTATATTATTAACCATTATTCTCTGGGGTTTAATGACGTTCTAAGTGTTTCTCTAGCCAAGTGAAATAAATAATTTTATGGAGTATGAACACATATATTATACTTATGTATTTTTCATTAATCTTTCTCTGCTGTTATGGTTGTCAAGCACTATTACAGTTTGAAGAATAAGAAATGAATCAGCAACTTCCTAATTCCTACACAATCCACATTCTTTTTCTTCCACCTATACAATCCACACTCTTTCCTAATTATAACTATTGTGACTGACAATACTTCTCCTTAATGCTTGCTTTCCTAACAAAACACATTAACATGGTAAGTAAAGGCCAGGATTCATACTTAAAATGGTTATCAGGTACATTGGACTATCATATTTTAACCAAGGGAGACTTCGAAGTTTCAAATTTGATATATCAAGAAAAGGTGATGAGAGCTCTTGGAGTATCAATCTACTGTAGGTGGTATGACACACATTTTCAATGCTTAAAATTCTTCTGTAGTGTAGGATATGGTTATCATAACCTCGATATGTTTTCTGGATGACTTATTAACCAATTAAGAATGTTAAAGTAAAAACTGAGAGACAATAGTTCAGTAACATTTGGGGGCGACTACAATATGCCAGGAATATAAACAGCTCTGCTAATCTCCTTTCCTCCAGGTAGTGTTTCCTGACACATTTCAAACCATTTCAGAATAAAATAAATTGTGCAATATGCCTGTAGGGAATAAAACTAAGCAAACGCAATGACAAAGAAAGATTACGGAACTTTACAGAAGGCACATCGTCATACCATTAGACACTTCATATTCCTACCTACAATGTTTAATAAGCAAGAGATTTTAGGAATAAAGGAGGGTTCAAGCCAGGTTCGTCTCATTAGTCTACGATAACAGGCAACCACAAGTTAATAGATTGCAATGGCAGAGAGAAGTTCAGCACTGAAGCCGTTCGAGATGGAAGTTCTAAAACATGAAGATTTCTGGGGAATACTTAATGCTGAATTAATGGATGGATCCATTACTGGAGGCAGTCAGCATGTGAAGCACCTCTAAGGATGACAGATAAATTATCACTCGGTGTCACCGCACCAGAAGTAAGATGTCGGCTTGACTTCATGGATGGAGAATGTTTGCTTTGCCCAAGTGGAGGTGTGAGAATTCTGCACAAGGTCTAGTGCCTCCGGTCTGCGCTGTCCAGGGTGTTATCAAGAGCACAAAGATCACACGGGGCAATACTGCAGGAATTAGGCGTTTACCTGCCCACAATCTGGAGAACACATTCTTAAAATTTAGAATTTATAAATGACACAAGCTGAGCACCATGCACCACAATGTAGTCCAAGGTTCTGAAAAACCCTCAGTTGGAGGGAGAAGAAGCAGAAAACGATGGAGGCGGAAAATAATGGAGGATGACATGGTGTACGTGGACTGCTGTGATTTCTGAACAGCCTCCTCTGCCAACATGACTATCACTATGAAGACCGGCCAAGAACACAGGTACAATGCAGGTTGGTGGAAGAGACTGAAGCCAGGTTATGGGCTGATAAGATCACTGGAAAGCAGCAGCTGAATTGAGAGAGTTGTGGAAAACAAGTGAAGGGAAGTATCTCAGAACACTAGATATTTATTTACTTGAAGATAAACCAGCTGAAGAACTAAAAACTTAAGAAGAACCGTCCACCTAGATAATATGGATCCTAGTACTAGAGGAGGCTCTCATGCACACAGAGCAGAAGGTCTTCTAGGGCCAACAACTGTGACAGTTTTCCTTGCGACTCACAGCATCCAGCGATAAAACTGGAAAGAGTTGGTCATCCCACTCTCCTCCAGTCTACTCCCCGAATCCAAAATTGCCAGCCCAAGGCCCTAAGTGGGCTTCCAGAAGGATGGGCCTCTTCTACCAGTCTCTGGACCACAAGTCCAGGGAAGGCAAGAAAGGAGTAGGGCAGGAGAAGGCCTCCTGCTCTTTTGCCTCTTGTTCCCACCCTGGAAATGTTAGGTTGCCCTAGAATGTGCAGGGCGTGTGCTCTTTGATCAGCAGAATCTCATGTCCAAAATGTTCAACTGAAGAACACCAATTGACATGACTGATTAAACAAAGATACCTAAGTAAACCTGGGATGGTGTTTTCTTTTTTTTAAGTCCTTATGGAAGCTTCCACAGTATATTGGTTAGGAACTCAGAGACACCTTAATAGATGCCAAATTATAAAGAACACGAGAGGGAGAAAAAACCCAAATTCAAGACAGTGTTTACTTGAGGAGATGGAGATAGGACCCTGGAGGGGCAAATGAATGTTGATAATACTCTATTTCTAGGCGGGGAAATGCATGGTATTCTAATTAGTACCCTTTAAAAGGCACATAATGTAAGAGGTGAACTACCAAGGACACTGGGTACAGGGAATATGGGAACTCTCGATCTTTGCAACTTTTTCATAAATGTAAAACTATTCAAAGATTAAAAGTGTATTTAGATAAAATAGTGTATACCATCTGTACCATAATAGAAACAAGTAAAACTACAGCGTGCACATATGATACATTTCACCATAAAATATAGCAGAATGAATAATAGCAATAAACACTTTCTGCAAAAAATGGGTAGGCATCGTTAAATATGAACACGAGGGATGCGAAATACTTTAAGAACGAGGATTCTATTTTCTGGATTTATACTTTTATCCAGTCTATTCATTTTATCTAGTCTTTTTTTCACATTTAACAATACGCCTGTTTTTAGAACCTTTTAGTGCTTCTAAATCTCTTCCTTTGAAGTGAAAGCTCTGAATTTGCTCCCCGTATCTTACCATTTATTAGAGGAATGCGCTCCTATGGATTGCCATAAAATCAACCATCTATTCCACGAGGTTTAATAAACGACTCGGTTCGGAAATGAACAAACCTGGGGACAGGAGGCGACTCCAATTCGGAACGTCTTGCCGCTGTGCCGCCATTCACAGCAACCGATTGGCAGGGGTTTCCTTTGTTTGTTTGTTTGTTTTTAAGAAACTCTTCATTTCCCCTCGACCTCATTTCCACTTCGCTTGCCTGTGTGGAAGAGCAGCTCGAGACCCCTCAGGTGTTCCCACGCGTTCAGTGGCCGGAGCCGCGGGGCCGCGGCCCAGAGCTCAGGAGCCGGCGGGGCGCTCCGGCCTTCAGCAGGAAACAGGAACGGAGGGCGCCTGCCGCGGTCAGAGCCGCCTGCGACTTCGGGCCGAGGCTGAGCCGCGGCGGGCTCAGGAGCTGGAGCAGTCCAGCGCCCCCCCCCTCCCCGGTCACTGCCTCTTCAGGCGCCCCCTGCGCTGCCCAGTCAACCCCGTGGCCCCTCTGGCGGAGAAGGAACCACGCACGCCTCGCCCGGGTGGTCACGGGAAATGGGGCCACGCATGCGCACAACACCCCCGGCCAGCATCCGCCACCTCGGACCCACGGAGAGAGCTCCTGTGTTCTTGCACGGGGTAGAGCCGTCCACAGAGCATGGAGAGCTGTGTGCTCCACAGAACGGTGGCGGGCAGGTGAACGCCTCTGTGAGAGGCTGGTGGTCAGCCCGGGGGTCGGTCACCGCCAGCAGTCTAGCTCCCAGAAGGCTGCCTCCCTTTGGTTAGTGGATGTTCCAGGGGTGAAGCGGCCGGGAGTAGGAGCGCCCCAGTGGCAGCAGCGGACTTCAGCCCAGCGCGCTGGCCAGGATTCCTGGATGAGAGGACACTGACATCAGCCACGTGTTCAACGGCAGGAGTGGCAGGAGCTGCCCGCAGAAGCTTCTTCCAGTTCCTCCGCAGAGTCATGAGGTGGCCTCCATCACCCCTCCTCCTGCAGATGGACCGTTGTTCCATTTGAAGTCAAGGTTGGTGCCACCTAAGTGGGTTCCTGCTGTGAGGACTTTGAGGACATCCTCCTCCCTCATTTGTAGGACATCGAGGGCTCCAGACATCAGTTATGACATGGACCCCTCCCTGGGTAGCCCAGAAAGTGTTTGTTTGTTCTTAGTATCTGGATGACTGATGCACGGTCTGTGTGCTTACTCTCAATTCTTAGAAGAAATCTGTAGTGTACTGATGAATAATAAAGATTGGGCTACTGCCACCAAATTCAAAAGTGATTCTACACAGAGGTGACTATTAAAATTCAAAATAACAGCAATAAGAAACCTACCAAATCATGATTAGAAATAAGTCTTACTACTATCAGTTTTACAGCTTTGCCTTTCTAATGGCAAATCACATTTTATTTTAATTTTCCAGTGGTAAAGATTGATTTCCATTTCCAAGGTTTTCTTTTCCACGCTTTTAGTTCAATCAAACATCCAGGGCAGATAAATGCTTCATTTGTTTTTGTTCTGTTGGAGAGATGGCCTGGTGTTGAAGGTTGATGCCCTAATTTCATCAAATGTATCAGTGCATTATTACTGAGCAATGAACAGAGGTTTCTATGGCTAATTAGGTTAGATTATTTGCCATTGGCATAATATTGCCTTTCTGCATTGGGCAGTAGGAAAGCAATAAGGATGCTCCAGAGGAGCTAAGAGCCATGTGCAGGAAAATACTGCAATAAAACCAGCCCATAAAATCTGAGAAAGCCATGTAAGAACCATTTAACACTAGGAAAATATAACAAAGTTTGAAAGTAAGAATGGAAGAGGGTTGTCTATTTGCAATCATTCTCATTGTCAAGATTGTAAACATAAGTAGATCCGCCTCTAAGAAATGCATCATAGGTCATAGTTGGTCATCTTGATTCACTCGAAATTTCCACATTCAAAGAAAGTGAGAAATTATTCCATACTATTGAATTGGTTAAAACACAATGATATCTCCAAGACAAAGGGAGGAGTAATTGCAAATATGGGTCAATTGCCCGTATGGCCTGACTGCTTCTCTTACCTCCGAAATAGTAGGTACCACCTGAATACAACTGCTCGGGCCCCAGGGAAGAAGCGGCAGAGGCCACTTGGCCATCTACGGCCACACTCAAGTGATTCCGTTTGGCAGATAAGGAGATGGAATGCCACTGCCCGTCATTTAATCCAACACCTGGGGAAGACAAAACCAGTTAAAAGAGATCTCTCTCAACAGTGAACAGTATAAGCAGTTAGAAACAAAATACACATCGCCCACAGCACTCAGTATATTAATAAAAGGATACAGAAAGACAGGAAAAGGAGGCAAGTGGGTACCCTCTTGTGGAAAATGGTGCGTTATTCCTTTCTTAGGGCCTCAATAAAAAGCACAAAATCCCCAACTTTGGGCAAAGTCCTAAGTGGTTAAAAATCTTTTAATTATTTGGCATGCACAGTTTTTAGCTTCCGTCATGTAATTTATCTTTTCCAGGGAGGGCTATAGGAAAAGCATATTTTCCAGAATTCTAGGTTAGACCCAATAAAATGATGTATCTGCTTCTTTACATTTTTATGTAGTCATCTCTTATAATATTATATATTTAGCAAGTCAATCATTACAAAAAATTACTGTAATGAATATTGAAGAATTTCCCATGTAATATGAACTTAAAAATTAAAGCAATGTGTGAAACCACAATTACATAGTCGATCCTCATGGTGTGTAGATTCCATATTTGCAAATTCACATACTCTCCATAATTTATTTTTAACCCCAAAATCAATACTCAGGGAATCTTTGCAATCATTCACAGAAACGCACAGAGCACTGAATAAATTGAGTTGACCGACACGTGTTTCCAGCGGAGGTTAAACAAGCAAATGCTTGTTACCGCTCGCATAGGTAAAGACATTTCCCACATTTTTGGGCTTTTGGTTAGTGATTTTGCCATTTAAAAGACCCCAGGTGTAGTGATGAAGTACTGTCTGGTGTTTCTAAATGCAAGAAGGCTATAATGGTGCCTCGCAGAGAAAATACACATGTTATATGAACTTCATCCAGGCACTGGTTATAGTGCTGCTGGTCACGAGTTCAATGTTAATGGATCAACAATACATATCAAATAAGGTATCTTGACACGATCGCATAGAGAGCAAGGTTATATATTGACTGTTTAACAAAAATGTTGTGATCAGAAGGTCACAGGAACCTAACCTATAACTCCCCTAGGAGTGGTAACCATTCAATACCATTCAATATTTGCTAATTCAGTGTTCACGATGACTTTACACAACATAACTAATGCAAATAGTGAGAATCAACTATATATATACAAATCTAATGATGGTCCTACTTTTTGTATAAATACAGGGAAGAGCTGAAAGGAAATATCCCTATACAGAAACAGTAATTTTTGCATAACGGAAAATTGTGGTTTTTATTCACTTTTATATTTTCCCTGGATTTTTCAAGATTCTATAACCAAAAATTGCATTAATCAAAAATGAAAGTATTCTCTTCACCTCTAAAAAACAATCTCCCATTCCTCCCATGGCAGCTCTAGTTCGATGAACCCATGAGATGATTTAGCCCTTTCCTTCTTAAAGGGAATTAAGTCTACAAAAGGCTCTGTGTTTGAGTATTAGCAGACAGGTGGAAGCTAAGCATCTCTATTGTGGATTTACCAGTAAGGTTTATATCCATTGAATACCCAATGCTCTATGATTTTGTGTATCAAATTAGTAAACTAAAATAGAAGTACTCTATTAAACCCAAAGGTCATGGCCTCTTTTCTGATATTATGTACAATGTACAATTTCTTTACTTCCCCAGCCATTTTGGACCACAGGCTTTCAGACAGAAAATGCGTAGAAGCTCTCTTATGCGATTAAGCTCTTTGCTCTGGATGTATTTAGTATAACGCAAATTCCATCCTGGGCACTGAAGCTCATTTTTATACTACATCCAGGAAGCAAAAAAGATTTTCAAAGACCCAACTGGCTTGGTGTGTGAAAGATAATGAGAAAGACCTGAAAAATGAAAAATGTAGGTTAGATACTTTTAGACACATTTTCTAAGAGGGGGCTCTGGAAATAGACGACAGAAGAGTTACGTAATCCCTGACGGTATGAGATCGGACTAAAATAGATCAAATGCCCCAGATTTGTCATCTAGAGCTTCCTTTAAGAGGATACATTTAGAGTGAAAGTCCTTGTACCGAGCTTTGCGTCACATGCAAAGACACCTCCCACCTTCCCTCCGCCACCATGCACTGCCACGGCCTCCTATTGGCTCTCTTGAAGACTGGACACGCCTGTAAACATCACTTTGCTTCCGTTATCTTATCTTAGGCTTTTTACCGGTCCAGGACCATGCTTCTCAAACTGTGTGTGTTGATGAACTTTCTTTCCTGGCCTAGAGCAGACTGATACTTGCATAAAATTGAGGGCAAATTAGCTAATAAAAATTAAATAAAGAAGACCAAAAATACAAGCTCAGCGTCCATGTGTTTGGATGGCACGGCAAGATCTTATTGCTCTGACAGGTACTTAGAACTTAATGCCGAGTTTTATGCTCCTCTTGGAAACAAATATTTCACTGAATGGGTGTTAGTGCAGGGACCAAACTTTGAGGAGCTGTGCCCCAGGTATCTGCTGGGTGATGCAGACTGCGGGGTTAAAGTCAAAACTTGGGAATTTCTTCTGTCAATACAGAAAGCAGTTTAGATTAAGAGCAAAAGACTGCTAGGACAGTGGCTCTGGCTCTGTCATCTGACCCAGTGAAGTCACCCACCTCACCAGCTAGCACGTAGTCAAGTTGTGCACTGTTTGTAGGGGAGCCACTGGAAAGCTCTTCCCAAGCCTCGTTTACAACAGACACCACTGACTTCTGAGAGGGAGGCTTGTTCCCCATCAGTGGGATTTACTATGTAAATGAAACAATGAAAAGTCCCACGAGTTTCTTTCTCTTTACATGACATAACAAAAGGGTCATTTTAAAATTAGGTTCTATTTTTTTTTTTTTTAAGTTTACAACTACTTCCCGCTTTTAGGTCTGATTAGAGGGAGCCCCTTAAAAGACCACATCACTGTGAAAGATGGGAAGCAGAAGAATCACAGAATTTGTACTTTTTCTTGTTCGTGATGTTAGGTAAGTAAATGCTAATTCGAGGACTGCTCCTACCCCTCCTAAGTTTTGAATCTGGGGGAGGGGCCTGTTGTGGGTATAATTAAAAAAATAACAGTTTTTATGGATTTCATAAAAAGTACTGTGTGCTTTACATGCCTTGTACATTTCATCTTCAACACTGCTAGTATCATGCTCATTTTCAATATGGGGAAAACGAGGCTCAAGTAAGAACAAATTATCCACGGTACTGTCCAGCTGGTAAGCTGATTCCCAAAACCCATACTCTTCTCTGCCTGCAGGACAAGCAGTCCCTTTATTTTTTTGCTCTTATAAATAATTAAATTTGAAAAAGTGAAAAGCAGCCCCCAAACAGTGAGGAAGTGGCCTGGCATTCTGAACAAAGCTTTGGTGGTATGGGACTTTGGTGGCCACACCGGGCTAGGCCTTGCTGTTCTCCCACTGAGCACAATCTCATAGAAACCAACATTAATCGAGGCAACTCTGTGATGACAATGCAGTTGGACCAAAGGAAAAAAAAAAAGAAAGAAAAGAAAGAAAGTCAAGATGACTTTATAATCTTGTGTAAGCCCAGACAATAACAGGCTACTGCGAAAACCACAAAAATACCAGACTTCATCTTCTGGATAATATGAATGACAACCGATTTTGTTTACTTTTTATACCAATTACCAATCACAGCTTTGGCCTTATTCCATCCTTCCATCCTAGAGAAGCTTTATAAAGACGCCTCATCACACAGTTGCTAAGCCTCACTTCCTAGCAGCATTTAATCCAGAGGAATTTTCCATTTCCTCGAAATCTCCCCGCAAGTAAGCTAACAAACCAAAATCTTCCAATAAATCATTCTTAACACCCTATATTAAGACACGCCCGTGGCTCCCCAGGGTGTGTGTTCTCCTTGCCGCGATAATCAATAAACCCAACTCATTTAATTACAGGTACATTCACTTTGGACTTTTGGTGGAAAGCACTGACAGCTCTAAATGGAATAATGAAAGAAGAGAAAAATAGAAGTGTTTGCAATTATATGTGGTAGGGGAGAACACGGCTGTTTACCAGAACTCTCTCCCTCTCTTTCCTTTTCCCTTCCTCTCTCGCTCTTCCTCCTTCTCTTTTTCTCCCCTAATTAGGTCCAAACACACAAACACACAAAATACAGAAGGACGAAAATGACTTACATCTGTTCCTTGTACACAATCTTCTGGTACCAACCCTAGATTGCTACAAAGAAACTGTGACAGCTTAGCCACCATCACTGTCTCAGAAGACTGCGATGGGCATCCATGAAATAAGATTTTATAAAGAAAAAAAGCCCGCTGGACAGGGTAGGTTCTTTGCAAAGGTGCCAAGGTGGTAATACGTAGGCTCTTGCTCAAGGAGCAACTTAAAGGTTTTTCTTGTTCTTTAATATCTTTAAGTGCTCTGAAACAGGGTCAGAAATTCCTATATCCGTTAACTATAGTCACTAACCAGAACTAAAGTTCCAGACAACCAGACGGCTCTTGTCAAGATGGAAATATGGAGATCACTGGTGCCAATCACTTCAGGAGAAAGAGGGAGTTTCCGGGAGTGACAGGTTTACAATCTGAAAGGTAGGGATATGCTAACAATGAAAGGCAAGAACGTGGGATAAAACAAGGCTTCTCCTGGGTTAGGCAAATCAAGAAGGCTGCTCTTCTGCCAGGGCCACAGGAATCGAAGGTCTAGTAAATGAAAAATGCCAGAAATATCTCTTACTCTGCAACCCTGCATCGCCAGGTCTTGCGCATAGAGCAAGAAGCTGGTTTAAAGGCCTGATTTTCACAGGCAAAAGCAGAAGCAGAAATGCTAAACCATAGCAGAAATCTCAAATCCTACAATAACGAGTTTGCTTTAAATAGGAAAATATAAGCACGCTGTTTGTTGGGTCCTTGATGCCGTCTGAATGATTTTTGTTTTGACATCTATAAAAGCGACAAATACTGGAAATATTTTGTGTCACGAAGAATTTTGTAATACTGCTAATATCTTTCATTATTCAGACTAGTATCTTTAATATTTCAAAAATTATACAGGCTGACACAGTATTTTCAAAGAATTCCAAGTGACAATTTGCCAAACTGTATATCACATTAAAAATTTATCCTGCTAATTCAAAGATCTGGACAATTCTGTTCTTTCCCAACACAATTTCATTTTTATTCCACTGCAAAAGATAGAAAAATTATGATCTTTTAAAACATGTAAGATTAGTGATTTGTATCTTCAGGAGCTATGAAAAATTGAGCCACCCTTACAGAATGCAAAGCTTTGACATAATATACAAATCCGTCAATAAGTATTTGATTCCCTTTAAGCAGTCATTATAATACATTCTGACAAAGGACTTAATTCTTGAACATTGTACATGTGAAAGCCTTCCCCCAGAAGAAAACCAATGAACCACCCACCCAGTACCATTTACACACTGTATTTTCAAGTGCAAAAGGTGCTTGCCTCACTGAAACTGGCCAAAATTAATATTTTTCAAGAAACTGGAAAAATGGGAGTGGGGGAGTTTGTAAGTCAAGGCCTACTTGTATAATCTGAAGTATAACGATTTCTCCTAACTTGGCATTCATCCGTAGTCAAGACTCCTTGTTATTAAGCTATGGAAACAGTCACACTGAGTCCTCTGATGCCATAATGGGTTATATTATATATGAATTTAAACATTAATTTAGAGATTTTTAAATCATTCAGAGAGTATTCTATACAGACCTATGCTTAGTAATTTAATAAATATTCCTGCCTGTAATGTGTTTAGAAATGGACTGACTTCATGGGGCTCACTATAGTAACACTGTACGGAAGCAGTTTCTTTAAGATTTTGAAAGAAGGCTGTGAATATAACCACTTCTTAGGATGTCAAATAAATCACAGTAAACTACACATTAATGACAAGCTTACATTTTTAGGCCCTCGTTTTAGGGAGCCTATTAATTATTCATATGGCACTGATTAATTTATTTCCTTTTGTCAAGCCTGCAAATCTACCACATTTTGAGCATTACATTAAAAAGTCACAACATAGTGGCTGTTAAAAATTATAATTAATATTGAACTTTCAGCTCTCACATTTAAACTGCAGTGATATGTTGAACAACAAAAAGATACATAAAGACTATGGATTTATGCATCCATTTGTATACTTGTTCTTCCTATATTTAGTTTCTGACTGTAATCTACCTGGTTTTTCCTCTTTCAATCATATTATTTTAATTTGGTCATAGTTGAATATAAAGGAGTACTACAATGGCATCTTTTTTTTTTTTTTTAAAGATCATTTATTAAACTGATGTAGCAATTTACCCCAATGTGACCTCTAGTTGCTTGGCTTGGGTGTTACTCCACATATATGAAAATGTGATGGAGATCCCTTGTCAAGAACTATATAATTTTAATGAAGAGACAAAAATATCCCTCACCCAAAGCACTGACCTAAATTAGACATTAATTTTCCAGATACTCATACAGTCTCCTTAATTATATTACTTCGAATCATTATGATACCGTATTGCCTAGAAGTGGAGAGAATCCTACTTGGTGCCCACAGGGAGAACTTCACATGAATCTTTCCATCCTCCCCAAATATATCCAACTCTGTACAGCATACATCAGCAAATGAAGTCACATCACACACAAATCTAGAAATAGAGATCCAGATCCACGAAAGACCTCTCGCTTTCTCTCACAGAGCAGATAAGGCTAATAGCTGTGTTAGAGCCTACGCTTCCATTGAAGATGCCCAGTAAACTTTTGGGTCCATTTCAAAGTCCTTCACATTTTCCCAAAACACTTTTCCTCAGAATATATTCACTTATCTG
This sequence comes from Mustela putorius furo, assembly GCF_011764305.1. Taxonomy (NCBI): domain Eukaryota; kingdom Metazoa; phylum Chordata; class Mammalia; order Carnivora; family Mustelidae; genus Mustela; species Mustela putorius. The sequence goes on along the minus strand of NW_025421304.1, from coordinate 33,753,215 downwards.
AAGTGGGCAAGAGAAGAGGGTCATGAAAGGACACTTCTATTCCCCCGTAACTATCGTTTGGTTAATAAACACTGCTAGTGTCGAAGCCATATTTAAAAGGAAATTGGAATCAAGGTCCTGTAAGGCAGAGCACTGATAATCTTATTAACTCAAGTATTCATTTATTAAACAAATACTAATTTTTTGGTTATGCATAAAATTTTATGGAAAAGGGACCGAGAGATAATGAAATCTTTCAAACCCATATGCTTTGCCTGCAGGAACACACTTATTACCTGCTGTGATGTCACTGGGTAATTTTCCTGGCTGGTAGAGATTCAGCCTAAGTTTTCCATCATTAAGAAAGAGGAGGAGACCCCCTGAAACCAGGTGAAGTTCGCTGAATAGCAGAAGTCCTGCCTTATTCCAGGTTCGAATTTGAAACATGGCCGAAAGCTCGTCCTCCCTGGAAAAGCCTGGCAGGGCTAAGTAACTCTTGGGGCTGAGAAAAGTCACAGGCACAGACTGTGATTGTGAACAGGAAAATGACACATTTCCCTGGGAAGAAAGCAAAAGAAAAAGCTTTAAGAATAGCTCACATCATTTTAGTAATAGAAATGGGAGTATTCACAGACTGTTTATCGATCTCAAATCATCCTTGGTTTAAAACAACAACAAATGGCTAACAACATGAAGATTCAAATCCTTGCCGTATAGCTGAAAGATTCTTCACATCCTGTGATAGTATGGTCAGGCAAATCTTTCCCTGGGTTCTTGGTGAAATCCGTTTTCCCCCAGCTCTCAGCTTCTATAAAGGCATCTAACTCAATGCCATTGAAGTCAATAAAATGTATTTAAGCCAATTTTTGTTTTTGGAACTTTCCTTGGCTTTCCATTGCCTGGGCTCCGGGTAAAATCCTTTTCTCCTTCATCCTTTGATGCCTTTGGTTCTAATCCACCCCATAATGTACCCAATATCAACGAGGTACATTATGTACCTCAAAAATACATTGTGTATTTTTTCATATTTTTCTCTTTTCCCATTGGATCGCTTATTTATATGTAATATATGTATATATAGTTTCAGTTTTATGTTCAGTTATATGTACATAAGCACACACTTAAGATATATGTTGACAATATACCTGCACATTAAGTATTATTTATTTTAAAAAAATAGGAGCTAAATGTTTAGAACTAAAAATTACTTTATGGAAATCCTTTTGAGCTATCTGGCATACATCTAATTCCTTCTTTTTGTTGACTGCATAATATTCTATTATGTGAATATTCCAACTTTTACTCAGTCGTTTTACTGTTAATATGCTTATCCTTTGTTTGCAGGTTTTGCCTCTCCCATAATGCTATAATAAATAACTCCCCATGCTCTTATGTGTATTTTCAGTTCTACAGAAGAGGGTTCTAAATACAGAACTACATATACCTATATGTTTTAATAAATATTTCCAGCTTCTTTTCCAAAAAGAAGTTAAAGTACTCCACATTTCCACTGGTAATATACAAGGATATCCTTGTCCCCACATCCTTGGCAGGAATAGGTGTTACAGATCTTTTAAATCTGCACAAGTTCAATGACAAAATGGCAACATGATAGATCATTTTTATTTATCTTGCATTTACCTCACCAACAGTGAATCTGAGCATTTTTCATGAGTTTGTAGCTCTTTTGGACCAGCTTTCCTCAGAATGGTCTGTTTATATCCTTAGCACATTTTTCCTTTTATGTTTTACACTGGACACTCAATGCGTAATGCATTCCTTACATTCCTTTATTTTTTTAAAGATTTTTTAAAAGATTTTATTTTTAAGTAATCTCTACACTTAACTCAAAACCCAAAGATCAAGATGAGCCAGCAAGACATCCCAACATTTCTTTATTTTTAAAACATTTTTGGCCTTTTCTTATCATTATGCCTGTATCAGCAGATTAACATATGTTATTTCTCATCTAATGGTTTTATGATAGATCTTCAAGATACCTTAGAATTGCATAAATTTTCATTAAAATACTACATATATATAAATTATTCTGCTCGTACAGTAAAATAGATATTTAAGGATTTAAAAAACTTTAAGGTCTGAATTATTTAGAAATAATTAAGCACGTTCCTTAACAGGCTTCAGAAATGACAATACACGTATTTATTTTCCCTAAAAGTAATCTTTAACATGTTTTCCAAATACCGATTTGAAAAGTCAGTGAAATCAACTTTACCTAGAAGGATACACATTGGAATTAAACCATTGGTATTGGTTAAACAAAAATATTTGGCTATACTATGATTCTGTTAAAAGTGAATTAGCTTTCCTTGTGGACAAATACATTGTCCCAGTAAAGGAAATAACAAAAGTGGGAGAGTAAACTACACTGACCCATAATGTAAAGGCAATTAGAAACTAACAAACCTCGTAAAACTGGAAACATTTTACCAGCTGCAGTGTGGTCTGATGCTTCATTTGGACAGCTACCCTCTACCCTGCAAGCAGCAAATCCTCTTGCCTGTGAAAAGTGGGTGTTAGCTGCACGAGCAGTTTCTGGAAACTCCTTTGCCAATGAAACATACACATCTATCTACAGTATTTTTATTTTCCTTTTAAATCATCTTCTCTTTTATTAAAAAATAACTAAAAATCTTTCTGGATGGTATACTCCCATAAATACTACCAATTCACACACAGAGAATCAGGAATAAAATCTTTGGTAAACAGTAAATATTCCCACGATACGCTCTGGTATTGGCTGACACAGCACGTGTGGGCTTACATGGATACATCCTCAATTTTGAACAATTAAAGAAATGTATTTAAATGGATCTGTGTGTGGGCTTTTCTATCATGGTTAAACTGGAAACCGTGTTTCCCAGAGCCCCCTTCCGTGCCTGGTTCTGGTGAAGAGTTAGCCCAAAATGAAGCGTCTGTGGTATTTGAGTCAAAAGTGAGATGCCAGCCATTTCCTTCCAAAGGATTTTTTTTCCTATGACAAAACACAGTGAAAGATGATCACAGAGAAGCTGGCCTGTTCCAGTTTGTCCTGGCTCTCCTTCTCTCTGCTCTGTCTCTTCTTCCTGACAGCTGCCCTCCACATTCCAGTTCCTCTGACAATTGTTAAGATCCAGGTCCTAAAATAGATCCCTTGTTCATAAAACTCATAGTGGTGCTGCTTCCCTGACCGAACCCTGACCAGTAAAGTCATATTTAAAATCTGCTGCATTTCCACAGAATTAGAATATAATGCACCCTGACCAACACTGCTATTGGAACAGACTGGCAGATGCAGTGTTGTAACAGCCTATTCGTTTCTTTTATTTGTTATGAATGACCATGGCAGAATACAGGTTTTCAAATGCCTCTCTAATATACATGGATGTTAACTAATTCCAGGAACTTGGTATGCTTATTTAGGGAGTTTGTCAGGGAATATCTTATTAAGGAAGTTACACAGCAAAGAAATTAGTCCCCTGGAGTAATAACATCACTAAATTAAATTACCAACCGTAAAAAGAAAAAATGCTTTACTTCATATAAAAATAAAAATAATCCTGGCCTGTGCATTATAATTTCTTTAGATGGGATTAATCCTTTCTATGCATATTGCCAGGCAGAGAAAATTTTTAGAAGAATAATCTCTAAAACATAGTGTCAAGTGGGAATCCAAATATGGAGCAGTTTTATTGTGTGGAAAAGTAACAGAGTTTCACTCATTCATTTACATGAGGATTCTCTTACCGTAGCGATGATCTCCGGTTTTTGTTGCTTGGCCAAATCAATGATATCTACTCCATTATAAAAGAGGTTTTCTAGACACCCATGAAAATTCTTATGGGGGAATGATACTGATTTTCCAGGTGCTGGAATCCCTCCAAAGCTGATCTTAGAAAGAAAAATGGCATCAATAATATTGTTTAGTGATTTTCTGATAATCTTCTTAAATAATTATGATTAGCAGCTATAGCTTTAATCACCACAGATTAATCAATTTTTCATCACTACACTGCCATGTTGCTAATTTCATATGAATACTTTTTTAAATTAAAATGCAGATTTGAAAACAAATTTACATGCATTCCATTTTCATTTACACGAGAGCTTGATTATTCTTACAAGTTACTAATCATATCTGGATTTGATGTTTATTGGTTGATGAATCAAAAGGCGGCTTTATATCCATGGTAAAGCTCTGTTTAATAACATAACTGGTTATAATGGCATTTTGTTTTATCTACATTTCCGGCACATATTGGTTATTTGTACATTTTAATCAATTGATAATCTATTCACTACTCCAACATCTCCATAAATCTACACTGTTCAAGGATGCCCTATAGCACACACACACACACACACACACAAACAAAACAAACAAACAAACAAAAAATACATGCAACACATTCTATATTCACTTATACGATCTCCTGAGATTTCCTACATGTGATAATCTGTGACTACGCATTTCAGATAAAAAAAAAAAAAAAAAACTCTCTCTCTGTAAGAGTAGATTAACATATCGTCAGGAAGATGAAGGTCAGGAGTATCTGCCCGAGTCTGCTCTTGTGAGTCAGGTCACCTTGGGAAACACTTCTCCAGGACTTGGATTTACTCTGAAAGAGGGGAGCGGTGCTCCCTACGGTGTATTTTCTTTTGCATGACTCCCCAACATATACGTTGTAAAAATCTGTATTTATTGAAACATTAACTATCACACCTCATAATCAAGGTCCAGGTAACTGAACTCTCCCTGGGCGTGGAAACGGTGCCTGTGCTCATCTACTGTAAAGTTGACTTGCTTGCCCACGCGCTGGAGGAGCACGGAGTGCCAGTGCTGATCGTCCAGCAGGCTGCCCAGGGTGAGATTGATGAGTGTGTGCGCCGAGGGCAGTCTGGCTTCCCCTGAGAAGAGAAAACAGTAACAGCACTCTTATTCCCAGTCTAAAAAAAAAAGTTCCCCCTTGTGGACCAGCATCTCTCGTAACAATCACCATCTCCTTCCTCGCATTCCGCCAAAGACACTAATACAGATCCACCTGAAGTTTGAATATAATATCCTTCCAACCTTGTAATTTCTTCCATTGTTAATTCTTTTTATTAGTATTTCCCATCACATGCTCATTTGCAATGTAAATTTTATCTTTGCTACAACCTCATTATTTTTACTACCTCAGTATTTTTCAGTGACCCATCCCTTTCTTTGTGATGTTTGAAAAGAGCTATGTAGTTCTCTTGGTACTTTGTAAAAAATATCAAATGAGGGTCTTGTACAATTTGCAAAATATGAGCCATTTGTACATGAAAGTGCAATATTGGTGTACATATGAGCCCTCTAATATGGAAATAAGGCACCTTTAACTGTTAAAAGAGAAGCTATAAAAATATAAAGTTACTAAAGTGATATCCAAATAGCCAGATTTTTCAAGTACTTCACCAAATAACTTTACCTGAATTAATAAGTAAAAAGAGCCTTCCTCTTCTCAATTCCAGTGTGATGTGATCTCCGTTTTGTCCTTCCCGGTGGAGCAGAATTCCATCACTCTGCATAGTTTTAAATTTCAAAGAAATAATATCCTTTACTGGGCTCAGGGAGTTTTGGTCAAATCTGTAGAGAAGGGAACTTTTTCCATCAAGATCAACCACCTCTGATCCTAGGGACAAAGACATTAATAGTCATTCTAAAGGACATATATGCTTTTTATTAAAGCATCTTAAATGTGTGTGTGTATATATATATATATATGTATATATATATGTATATATATATGATATACATATAAACAGATATATATATATATATATATATAAAGCATTGTGCATTGTGCACACACACATGCATAGTTCAGTTCAAGCCAATCATAAGAGAAAATAAAAGTTCCAATGTCTAATTCCCTCTTGATGCCTGGGATTGATTCCATTCTAGCTTTTACTAACCTATTTACAAAATCATGATCTAGAAATATATCTTAAACTGTATTCTTAATTTTCTCTATTATTGAAAGTTATTTCTTTTCATTCAATAAAAAAAAAGAAAATCAGGGAAAAGGTTATGATCAATATCCCCAAGACCACTTTGCTTATTTCACAATCAGTATTTTAATGATGTTCCTGAAGTGTAGATGTTAAATGGTTTATAGCTCCTGAAAAAATGTTTTTGACATCTCAAAATTCTCCCAAACATGCTGTAGGTAAGGGATCTGCATAAAATACCCACATATACATCAGACTCATCAAATGCTACCTCAAGTATATATTAAGCTGACCTTTGTGTTTTGTTTTATCTTATTATTTTTGTGGCTAAGTAATAGTACTTAAGAACAATGCTATACTCTGTCTTCTAGAGGACATCGTTGCAAAGACATTCACTTAATGATATTATAAGGGCTGTTCTGCTGCATTTGTGTCAAAAGTGTGACATTGACATGTTTTTTCAGCTTTCTGATGGTGTCTTATCTACTCATTGTCAAGATCACTTTTATTCAGTTCATCTGAAAAAAGATGTCATGTTAAACCAGTAACGTAATAGCACATCTGTCAAAATCAGTTGCATCCTGAACAACAGACACAAAATAGAACTGATAATACTCAGAAAGCCCAGCAGTGTTTTCTACATTTTGCAAGTTGAAGTTGTTTTTTTTTTTTTTTTTAAAGACAATTACCCTTGAGAGTACATTTATGTAATAAATGAAGAGGTTAGGGAAACCCAATGAAGCTGTTTTTCAACTGGTTAGCTGACTCTTCCCAGTCAATGAAATGACAGTAAAGTTTACTCATCTTGTTTCATTTGACAAAATTATTACAGCTACTTGTATGCCCAAATATACATTTCATTAAGATTATCCATCATATTTAATGTGAACCATTTATACTCACCACCCCCAGAAATTTTTTTCAACTATTTTATGCAGCTATCTTTTGAAAATTCAGAGGTTTGATTTTTCCACATCTTGTTAATGTGCTTATAAAGAATTCATTCACCAAATGCACATGAATAAACATTGCATTTTGTAGAAAGAATAATGTTAACTGAACAATTATTCCTTGTTATATAGCTGAATGAATGTGCACGGTAAAAACATAACTCTGTGTCAAATACAAATAATGTGTTCTATGATTATTAGATTACAATAAATTAAGAAAAATTCCAATAAGACAGACTTTAAACGTTGACATATTCAGAGCCATGCAGTTATCTCTGAGTTAATGTATCGCTTAAAGGCAACCATCATCATAATGATTTTATTTTAGATAAAGTCTATTTTTGGAATTAGCTACCAAGAGAATTTTTTTTTCCAGTAAAGGTTCAACCTGTGTGACTTCAGCATACTATTTCTTTTTTCTCTTTTTCACTATTATTAGCATATTACAATGGTCATATATATTCACCCTTCTTGGCACCTAAAGCTTTCGTGGCTTCGATATTTCTATCAGCAAAAACAGGATAGTGGACAACATATCAGGCGATTGATGCTTGAAGCATCTCTTAAACTGAAGCCACGTGCCAATTTCCTTCACTCTTACCTATTATCTTCTTAGTCCGCAGATAATACCTCAGTAACGTGAGACATTCGTTCAACAAGTATGTATTTAGTGCATCATTTGCGAGGCCCTGGGACAGATACTGGGATGAAGGCATGGCTCCTGCCTTCATGGAGCTGACATTCCATGAAGATGGACGCGGCTTGGTGAGTGAGCAGCCCTGACAGGTAGATCAAGCCCAACCGAAGGCTGGGTCTCTTTTACTTAAGGTAGCTGGGGAAACTCAGCTCTCTGATCTAGAAACCTCACCACTAACCTGCCTACTCCCCATGGTCTTCAAGTCTTACTCATGTCCCCCATAAACTTTTAGAATTACTCTTAGGACATTTAGTTCCCAAAACCCAGGCATTCTCCCAACACTTTCTCTCCTCCACTGTCATGAATGGAGGCTCTGAGGGCTGCTGAGAAATATGGAGGCAGTTAGTAATCCGCCTCTCAGAAGAAGAAAAAGACTGAGCAGGGCTTGCCTTGAAAATGGTGCTGAAAAGTAGTTTAAGTAGGAGAAGAATAAACAGACCGCACATGTGGGTGGACAACAGCTTCAGGGAAAAAAGCTAAATATAATTCAGAATGTGAGTACAATGTCAGCACAGGAAAATGTCAACATATATATGTGAAACATAAATACAAGAATTTTCACAAAAGAAAAAAATTCAGGATTCCTAATAGTATTACTTCAGATAAAAACTTCACTTATAAAAAAAAAAACCTCACTTATAATGAGTCTAAGTCACTGTTATAAAAAGCTATCTACACAGCATATCTGACATACAAAAAGCATATAATTTTAAACAAAAATCACAAAACACTGTGTTGTGGCACATACAGTTAATGATATAAAAATCTGGAATTATATGACAAAAGTCTTGAGAGAGAGAGGTTTGTACCTCCTCTTGAAAATGGTCTTACCCACTCTTAAGAAAAATTGGGAATACTAGATATAATACAAAGGAATAACTTTACATCCTTTCAATGTCATATTGGACCATTTCCTCACAGACTCACCTAAAGAGTATTTAATTCCATATGAACTAATAAATGTCAGATTTTACTATTTATTACAGATTAGGATTAGACTTTGTTAAGTTACATGTTAAGTTGTAGATCTTTTCTGCTCAGCAGAAATACAAATGGCTCTACAGTTACGGTTTTATTGCTTTGTTGGACATTAACTATTTATGTACCAACACAGTGATAGTAATCCAACATTTTTTCTTGAATTCCTATTTACAGTCAGTCTCTTGAATCTTCTTTCAACTAGCTTTACCATTCTTCTGATTTCTTCTTTAATTAATTCAATACACCTTTCATATGTGTTTATTCTGTATTTGAATTTAAGTCATGGTTTTTTGCTTCTGAAAAATTTACTTTCGACATTACTACGTACAAAGTACAATTTGAGCTTCACATCAATGGGGAAGCGACATTTCTTTTTTTTTTAAATTCTACTTATTTATTTGACAGATAGAGAGATCACATGTAGGCAGAGCAGCAGGCAAGGGGGCGGGGAGCAGGGTCCCCAAAGCAGGGTTCAATCCCCGGACCCTGAGATCATGACCTGAGCCGAAAGCAGACACTTAACCCACTGAGCCACTCAGGTGCCCCTGGGAAAACAACATTTCAATTTCAATTTCAACTTCAGCCATCTCCAATAACATTCAAGGCTAATTTATTTTCACTATTCCACAAAGAACACTATCAATGCAAATACATTCTCACAAAAGAAAAGTTCAAATGATTCATACCACTATTTCTTTACATTGAAACTAACTTATGAAGATTTGATGAGAGTAGGCCATTAAGGAAAGTAATTGAACTCAATATTTATTTGTTTAGAAACACTAAAGTAAACATCCGAAGTAATATTCATGTTTTAATTAACGGAATCACACTTAAGCCCCTCTTTGTCACTTTCAGAAAAAGAATACTTGGTACACAATTGAAATGCATAGATAGGAAAGGTAGACGTATTAGAAAACTGACTTTAAGAAAAGCTAGAAATCAGAAGTTAACAAAATTTGTTACGGTAAAAGACCTATAGTCCAAAGATGTAGGAGGAGACATGTTACTTGACTGAAAGAATTATGTTTCTAATGGTAAATCTGTTCATTAGTCGGCTTATAACTGAGGTTATATTTTTAATGACTGAATTACTATAGATATTAATAACATGGCCCTGTCAAGCCCTGTTCACCACAGGGAGGACATAAACTCTCATTTTCTAGTAACTAGTTGCAAATTGTTCTGACACATTTATCCCCCTCCAGCTACTCCCCGTCTAAACCATTTTTTGTAAAAGATTTTATTTATTTATTTGAGAGAGAGACAGCAAGAGCAGGGGTGGGGCAGAGGGCGAAGCAGACGCCGACTCGCGGCAATCAAGGAGCCTGACATGGGGCTTGATCCCAGGACCCCGAGATTATGACCTGAGCCAAAGACAGACGCTCAACTGACTGAGCCACCCAAGTGCCCCTTCTGAACCATCTTAAATAGTGTTTTATTACAGTGTAGCTTAGAGGTTAAGACAACCAGTCTGTGTGGGTTCACATCTTCCCTCTACCTTGGGCAAGCATATGAGTTTCCGGTTATTGATGTAACAAATGACCACAAACTTGGTCCCATGCAACAACACAAATTTATTATCTTCTAGTTTGGGAATTCTGAAGTCCTAAAATCAAGGTGCTGCTTAAAAGCAGGAGCTGCTTTCTTTCTGAAGTCTCTGGAAGATAATCCTTTTCCTCCTCTTTCCTAGCTTTTAAAAACCATCCACACTCCTTGGTTCATGACTCCTTTCTTCATGTACAAGACTCCCATCATAGCATCTTCAACTCCCCCGCCTTGTTTCTGCTCTCCTTCCCTGACTGAGGAATACTCACCCCCCTCTCATAAAGAGCCTTGTGATCACACTGGGCCCATCTGCATAATCCAGGCGACTTTCCCTATCGCAAGATCCTTAATTTAATCAAACCTGGAAGTACCTCTGTCATGTAAGGTAACAAGAGTCATATAAGGTAACCGAGCATTACTCCTTCTAAGACACAAAGTACTTAACCCCTTTGCCTGTTTCCTCTCTGTAACATGGGATGAATAATAGTATATTCTTCATAGGATTATTGTAGGAATGTATTTCTGTATAATTTTTGGAAGACTGGCCAGCAGATAACTACAACTCAAGGAACATTAACTACTACTAATGCTAACGCTATTATTTCCTGTTAGAACACTGGGCAGGCAAAGAGGCACAGGAAAAAGAGTTTAATAGATACATCTGGTGTATTTATTTTAAAGAGTAAACTCTTTAAAAAATAATGAATTTCTGAAGAGCACGAGAAGTGCTCAATTATCAATGTCATGGGCCAGGCTATGCAGCAAGAATGATTTTGAGCCATCTGTGGGTTCTGTGGCTTTTTCTCTGTCTATCAACTAAGGCCTGAGCTGACTCACCATGGCGATTGTCAGTGACCTGAATCCTCCTCGGTGAATACCTCCGTCTCAAATCTCCTCTTTTACAGCAGGCAACAGGGAAAGGAGAGGCTCACAAAGACTGCAGACCCCATTCTCCTATCAGCAACCCCAGGAAAGAGGGAGAGACTGCTTTATTTGCATGATTCAGAAATACAATCTCCTGTGGAATGAAGAGTTTTCCCATACAAAATATTTAAATTTCTTTCAGGGAGTTGCGTCCTAAGTGGCATTGCTGAAATGTGTGTTCTCTGCTCCTTTCTGTAAGCATGTACGTATGGCGAGCTCCCTGTCAACAGTGAAAGGCACAGGAATGCATAAACCCAAAGCACCTTTTTTTCTGTCAAGGAGCTTCCATTCTAAGGGAAAGATGCACATCCCCGAGATGGGATTTTTCACGCCAGCGCTTGGATCTTTGCTTTCTGCCTTGGTGCTGGGTCTGAATGATTTCTAGCAGGTACAGGAGTCGATCCACTCAGCCTCAGAGAAAGATGTCAACTAAATTGCAGATGTGCCCCTCTGTGCAGCAAATAGTTCCCCTACCTCTGAAGATTTCACATAAACGCAGTCCTCGTTGTGATATCTGCCACTTGACTTGGTATCCCTCCCTCACACCTACATCCTACCCCTGCTCCGGAAGTTTGAGACTGCAAAATGGGAGGTTGCTATCTGAAAAACTGATGCCCTCCCCCTCTTGCCTAAGTGGATGACTAAGTAACAGTAACGGCAGATGAGCCGAGGACAGCGTGAGGATTATCTGACCAGAAGGACAAGGTTATAGAAACCTCTCCCCTGGAAATGAGTGACCTCATTGCAGGCTGAACTGTACCACAAACAATGAGCATGTTTATCTGCGCTGGAGACGGTATGTGCAGAAAATTGTGGAGGTGGCGGCGGCTTGCCCCTGCAAGGTGTTTTGGGGGAGAAATTGGTTCTGTGAATTCAACTGGGAATCATCGCATCACTGATGAGGTCAGTTGGCTAAGAAACGTGGAAGAGACAAATTGGAATAGAAAATGCATGAGCTGGAAAACAAATCCTTGAAAAACATAAAACTGACTTTATTAAAGGTTATGAAAGAGTTCCTGAAAAAGACACGAGTGCCTTCTATTAATTCTGTGGAAAGCACCCCAAAAATATAAAGACAGAAAACCTGCTCTAAGTGGAGAAAGAACAATGGACCTAAACTCTTTTGTGCTAAACATGAAGTTGGTCTCCAGTACTGAGCACGTCGCTTCTTTATCTGAAAATTACTACCTGTGAATTTCTAAACAAACAGATGTCCAATTTTGACTTCTAAGAAACATAAATCAGACTGAGTCACCGTTAAACGATTACATGGTGAAATATGAAAGCAAGAGCAGGATGTATTGGTACTTGAGATCTGCAAATTACTGAACTGGGTTTTGAAGAGACGGCAAGGAGAGACCAAGCACTTGTGAAATCAACAGGAAATGGGTTGTACTATTTTTTGCATAGTAGCATCAAGGAGCACAGAATGATGTAAGGGACTCTTAAGTTTTAAACCAACCAAAATTAATACAATAAAAAGGAAGAAGATACGGGATTCAAGGGCAGCACCTAACCACAGAGAAAAGGTGACTTTACTATCACAGTTTTAAATAGACTGGATGAAGATCAGTGATAACACTCTAGGAGGTTATAGGAACAAACAAGATCACTGCCACTTAAGTACCCGTCTAAATTAACCTTTTCAATAGGTTTGAAATGGGTAACATCTCCCACATCGAGGACCCCTGACTGTGTTACTGGCGGACAGAAGCTGTATTTCTGTTTCTCATATTTGTAAATTTTGTAACGAATGCCACAGAAGTCACTTAAATGCTGAGTCTCAATTCCCTTATTTGGAATACACGGAGAAAAGTTCCAATTTCTCATACCACACAAAAAGCTGTGGGTTTCAAGTGCAAGTATCAAAAAACCTCCCTTATTATATATTTTGCATGCCATTATTATCATTTTAATAATAGCTAACATTCAAAATCTCCTCTGGTCATCTCACAGCTCTTTCATCAACTGCTCCTGTAGAAGCGTAATACATCTGGGGCGTTTTTTCGTGTATTCACTTTTCAGTTTTTATCATGGCTAACTGGATGTTCTTCTTAGTTGGTCCACACAGCACAGAGTTCCTGAACGTTTACTATGCCGAGTCCTACAGTAGGAGCTGGTATTACAATAGCGAACACATTCTGGCCTCACGGATCCCCCAGTCTGAAGGAAAAGAAAGATATCCAGCAACTCATCCCACGTGGACAGATATGTTTACAGACTCTACGTGGAGCATGAAGGAAAAGTGCCTGGTTGTACAGCAACTGTGCACAGGGAGATCTAAATTAGGCTTTGATTGGGGACAACATGTTTGAGGAAATGAAACTTACTCTGAGTGGATGCCCACCTTTGTGAATGTCTAGGGTCAGGAAGGAAGGAGGAGGTGTGGGGAAGCGGGTGTATGAGTCTGGGAGAGGGAGAGGAGAGGTGTGAGGAAGGAGACTGGCTAGGGCGGGGTGGAGGTGGCATGAGAGGTCCACAGATCACCTGACCCTGTGAAAGCCTGCTTCCAGGTTTTGTTGGGATGGAGCCATTTTGGTCTTGTCCTTCACCGTAGGACGTAACAACTGGTCCTCAGATTGGTCTTTGCTCATAACGCAATGACCTCTGGCTTTTCAGTTAAAAGCCCAAGATGTTTAACGAGTCCCTCTAGGTTGGCAGGACTGATTCTTTCTTTTTCCAGAGGGGTTCCTCCAGGTACTAGGTAGATGCTGACGTCTTTGGCACCTGACCTCTCCCATCCTGCTTTTGCCTGGGCTCCTTGGTATCTCAGGTTGGGCATGTGAGGTTTTCGAATCAGCCAAGGACTGAGGGGAAATTTCTATGCAGGAGTTGAGACAAGGCCCTCCCTCTCTGAACCCCTCCTTTTCAGGATTCCGCACCCAATTTCTAGCCACTCTGGCAACCTTGAACTCTGAACTCTGTCTCCTCAGTCCTGTAAAATCTGGCTACTTTCTGTTTACACATTATGATGTCTGTAAACTAGGATATGTTTTTAGGAAAAGCTCAGTTAAATGTGGATCTGAGTTTACTTCCCTTCTTTCCAGAATCAAATCTTATCAATTTCCAGCCTGTTTCTTACTTGAACTTCAGAGCCCAGAAGGTTTTTTTTTTTTTTTAAATGCATATTTTGTATCCAGTGATTACAACTTCAACACGATAGCCCAATAAAAACAACTCTGCTAGGAGTGGTACTGAAAAGCACATCATCTTTTTGGGAACGTTTTAAATCACTGTCTTGGTTTTTTAATTTATTTAGGATTGTGAAGTGGGAATATGCTAATTCTATTATCCCCTTTTTATTTATTACCTGGAATATACCTTCAAAGAGAAATTCTCCCTCATCTTCTACTTGGTTACCTTGAAGTACAGATCACACAGGAAAAGTAGGATAAATTCTTCATGTTTCCCTTCATTTATTAATTTTCAAAATAATGAGTTGGTTCCCTCATATCTCTCATAGGTAACCAATTAGATTTTCATTTTTTATTACTGTCATGAGCCCATTCACTCAAAACTATTTAATATGTTGCAAAACTGCAGTTACTGACGCCATCATATTTCCATTTTGGGTCAGTGAGAGCCTGCTCAGTTTTTCAAACTAGTATCTACTGATGTAAGTTGCTCCAGCTTTTAATAGCTTTTCCGTTATAAAATGCGTATTTTTATTTCTTTTAAGTTGACATGAGTTTCATAATTGTTGACTTGCTTCCATTTGTTACATAGAATCCATCATTTTCTTTTAAACAGCCTGGATTTAAGCAAATAAACACAATAGTTTCTATGCTATATGTAGTTCCTCTATTTCTATAGCTCTTTTCTCTTCGGATCTTCTCAGTTGTCCCTGTGCTCTGTGTCTGACCTTCCACAGGCTGCACATGCCACCAGGTTGGTGAGAAAAGCCCTCCAGAGGCTCACAGCCCCCGCCCTCCTCATTCATTCATCCACCGAGAAAACTCGTACCCAAGAAGGAACATCTGACTATCATACAGTATCACGTGCACCTAGTATGACCACTGGGAGGAGAATGGCTGTTCTGGGAAGAGGTGAAAGTGTCCTCTGCTCCAAAAGTGACGTGTCAGAGAAATGGTCGGAGACAGTGATTTCTCTGCTGAGAAGTGACAAGTACACTTCTCCTTCTCTCATTACTCAGGAAACAACTTCCAAGTTTTCTGACATAAAAGTAGAACATGCTCTTGCGACAAGTACAAGACTTGTCTTGGTAGAGAGATGAAGGCTACATATGCGGTGATTGCCCCGGGTACTGCGCAAAAATCCTAGGTCTAGAAAAATCATGAAATCACGGCATGTTGGAGAAATGGAAATGGTTCAGGATGGCTGGACAGCTGGAGGCTGTTGAGGATGAGGGAAGAAGCTCACGGAGAACAAAACAAGGATGTTTACCCAAGAACTAGGGAAGAGGAACTTGGGATTTACACAAAGGACAACTGTCGCAGTGGTTCATCCACAGTTAGAGAATACCCTCTCCTGAGGCGTCACCCCCACCCCCTCCAGACATCTCCCACAGTCACTTCCGCTCCATTTTGTTTCCCTTCCCTGCTTCTGTTTACCAGTGTTTTCCTTCCTTCGGGACATTTCGTAGAGTAGTATTTCTATACCAGCAAGCATTTTCTCTCCTTTTTCCTTCTTCCACAAGTTATTTCCTTACCCACATCTCTTGTCTAGCTCTATAAACATGGTCACGGCTGCTATGGCCAAGACATCTGAAATTTATACTTTCTCTTTGAACCCATAAAATTTAGCTTCTCCTTCTCTCATTACTCAGGAAACAACTTCCAAGTTTTCTGACATAAAAGTAGAACATGCTCTTTGATATGGATTTTCCATTCACTTGATGTTCCTTCATAACAAGTTACGGCCCTAACTCACCCAGACAGAGGGTAATAAAATTATGTGTGGCCCTCACAATAGCCACTGTCCCTGCAATATTCATTCGAGCAGCTTGCACCTGTAACTTCAGTGAACACAGGCAGGAGGCCCCGGTATCGGCATAAAAATGCATGTTATCTGAAAAACGGGGTAAAGGACCCACCTTAATTATCATAGAAATGCATCTCTCCTTTTCAACGACATGAGTAGTTGTCCAAAGACAGCACTTTTTACTTTAATTCTTAACAGCACTGCAGTAAGTGGGGAGTCATGATTTAATAACAACGATATTCACATTATTCAATGGTGGATATTCAATTATCCACCTTCGACCGAGAGCATTTACAGTTCCAACCTTCTGTATTCCCCAGGCTGGCCCTCAAGGAGTCAACAGTGGAATTAATGATCCCCCCAGTGCCCTCTCAGAGCTCTTCACTCTCCACTGGCCCTCCCAGCATGGCGCCACTTTCCAGATGCTTGTTCTAGTCTGATAAATCAGGGACCCTCCCATGCAATCACTAAGCTCTCTTAATTCAACATCCCCGGTAGATTTGAGTCTGATTTGAGACAAAAGAACCCTCTCTCCTGATTGCTGGCCCTCTGGTTTGAGGCCCCACTGTCACTGCACACGTGAGATTGGAAGCCTCCCAACCGAGCTGCTGCCTCCAGTGTGTGCGCCCTTTCAGCCTGAGTGACTGCTCTCAAATATAAACCAATCCTACCAGCAATTCTCAGCTCTGTGCTTGATCAATATATGCCCACCTCCCTCCAGGCTCCCATGTGAAAATATCTGCATTTTAGTTTCAAACCTCTTGCTATAAACATTCTTGTATTAATCTCAATTCATCAACCACTCCATTCCTCACTTCCTACATTCAGGCCACAATATTTTACATTGAGTTTGTATAATTTTTATGACTTTGCCTCTTCTGACCCCTGGGGTCAAACTCCTCATGTTAGTTTCTGTAAATGTCTGTTTTTACATGTACCCATGCACCCCCCCCAAACCCCACAGCTCCCTTTCTCTCACTGACATTAATAAGCAAGTTGAGAGCCAGCTCTGTAGGGTCCCCATGGACCCCTGCGACAGCTGTCACACATGGTGGTCTTGCAGGTTACCTTGGCAACATATACATTGCTTTTTTTGGCTTTTATTGTACAGTACTATAAATTTTGTTTTGAGTTTTATAACTTTGTAGCATTTTAGATAATGTTGCATTTGTGCTTTCTTGCGCAGAGTTGAAGAACTATATTGAATAAACCTAGGGTTAAGATGCAAAAAATATTATACATAACAGTAATTCCCAATTATTGAAATACAAGTCAAAACCACAATGAGATATCACCTTACACTAGTCAGAATGGCTAAAATTAACAAGTCAGGAAACGACAGATGCTGGCAAGGATGCGGAGAAAGGGGAACCCTCCTACACTGTTGGTGGGAATGCAAGCTGGTACAGCCACTCTGGAAAACAGCATGGAGGTTCCTCAAAAAGTTGAAAATACAGCTACCCTACAACCCAGCAACTGCACTACTGGGTATTTACCCTAAAGATATAAATGTAGTGATCTGAAGCATATGCACTTGAATGTTTATAGCAGCAATGTTCACAATAGCCAAACTATGGAAAGAACCTAGATGTCCATCAACTCATGGATAAAGAAGATGTGGTATACACATACACACACACATGCACACACACACACACACACACACACACACACACACTGGAATACAATGCAGCCATCAAAAGAAAAGAAATCTTGCCATTTGTGATGATGTGGATGTAACTAGAGGGTATTATGCTGAGCGAAATTAGTTAGTCAGAGAAAGACAACTATCATACGATCTCCCTGATATGAGGAATCTGAGAGGCAGGGTAGGGGTTTGGCAGGTAGGGGAGGAAAAAATGAAACAAGATGGGATCAGGAGGGAGACAAACCATAAGAGACTCTTAATCTCACAAAACAAACTGAGGATTGCTGGGGGAGGAGGGGAGGGAGAGGGTGGTTGGGTTATGGACATTGGGGAGGGTATGTGCTATGGTGAGTGCTGTGAAGTGTGTAAGCCTGGCGATTCACAGACTGTACCCCTGGGGCTAATAATACATTATATATTTATAAAAAAGTAAAAATAAAAATAAAATAAAAGGGAAAAAGATAAAGCAATTCCCAATTGTTAAGAAATATACATTATTAAAATTTATCCCTATACCCAATAGCTAGTAGAGTTCTCTTTCAGCAAGTGTCAATAAGTACTTAAAAGGCAAGTGCATGTATGATTCATAGAGCCGTCAAGAGCACAGGCTTTAGAAAGTAATGGATGTGAATTTAAATCTTAGAACTAAAACAGGCAGTCTGTGTAATGCTGGACAGAGTTCTTGATTTCTCTAAGGTTCATTCTCCCCCACGTCAGGAGACTTGAGCAGCCTGGTATACACCACTCTTGAATGAGTGGCTCAGGCAAAGCCCAGGAAAGAGTCACATTAACTTGGTGCAAGCAAGGTGGACGCGCAGGCCAGCGGGGGCATGCAGTCCTCCAGGCCTTCCCGAGAGGCTCAATGAGCTCCCGGCATGGACAGGTGTCCTGCGACACTGTCCCAGCACAGAGACCTGGACCACTCCCCAATACCACTTCTCCTTTTTATAGGGATTGTAGGAGAATGGCCTTGTGTATCTGAAGAAAATCCAAGCTGATCTTGGATCTGGGCTACTCAGGGGAGTTGCAGATGAAATTCTACAGCTGTGTTCGTGGGTGGAGTATACCTGTGGCCCTTCCTTCTGAGGACAAGGATTGCTCATTCAGCAAACAACTCTGGTCCTCTCCTCTTGCCCCTGCATAAAATGGTAATATTCATGCCCCTACTTCACTGTGTTATTAGGACTCGAATCCAAAAATGCCTAAAAAGAAAATACCTGATACATATTAACTATTTCATAAATGATGGTTTAGTAAATGCATGCTTTAGTAAATTCACATTCTGCAAGGCTGATACCATGAACAGGTGGAGAAGAGAAGTGTAACCCAAGAATTAAAGACCATTTGATCAAAGACCCTCCCTTAAGGCACTCACACCCAACCCATCTTGAGGTTATTTTAGGTTACCTATGAGAATACTTCTCCATTGTTTATATGTTTTTCTCTTATCCTAAATTATACAACAGAGTCCCATCATACCCTTTAACCATAGGTGTTTACATTTGAATTAAAGTCTGGTTGGCCCTCGGGACTGCTCCTTCAGCGGTGGGGCAGCGAGAAGAGGAAGCTGATTAAATGTGTGGACGATGCCTCACTGCAAGGGACAGCGACTGAAGGGGGCAGGAAGAAGACTGTTCCTCGGGAACGCAGATCAGTGAAAGTGGACGGAGATCTGAGTCACCGTGGAGCATACGTCGGAGAGAAAGCAAAGGAACCCATTCCTCAGCAGTCACGTCCATGGGGACATCACGAGGGTACTTTCGTTGTGGAAAAACAGTATCAATAGTCTTGTTCAACTGATGTTGAGTTGACATCCCAGACTGAGGGTGGATTAAGTGGGGGAAATGGCCTCATATTTCTAAGACTCTCTTAGATGTGTGAATATTAAATGAATATTTTGCAAGGCGCATGCTCCGAGTAAGGAGAGAATGCAACTAGAAATACAAAGCACTGGAAATTTGTTGTGCTAATTATCCACCGTGTAGCATGGGCTTTGCTAAATTCTATGATCCAAAGACAAGAAGACAGACTGTCCAGGTTCTGTGTTCCAGAACTGCACTTTGGGGTGGGATATGTTTTTAAAGGATGATCTTATTCAAATGGATCGGTGCAAAGGAGGCGCTAACCCATGATAGAAGCGGCTACGCTGAAGCGGTGAGGCCAAGAGACTGAACGGGCGGACAGTGAGAAGTGGGCTGCCCATGGCTCCTCTCTGGGATTTAACAGCTGGACGGAGCCTGAGCTTGCCGTTGGGCTCTGGAGTCAGGCAGACCTGGCTGCAAACCCAGCTCTGTCACTTCCCATCTTGAGCAAGCCATCTGCCCTGAGCTTTTAGCCACTGTGTTTGCAAAATCAGAGAACGTAGTAGTTATCTTAAAACATGTATCCAGACTTCTAAAAAAAAATTATAAACTACCTGTTAATAGAATGTTAGACATATAATAAGCACTCAAGAAAACATTGCTATTTCCAGCATTAAAAAATTAATGCTTGAGGCGCCTGGGTGGCTCAGTGCGTTAAGCCGCTGCCTTCAGCTCAGGTCATGATCTCAGGGTCCTGGGATCGAGTCCCACATCGGGCTCTCTGCTCAGCAGGGGGCCTGCTTCCCTTCCTCTCTCTCTGTGATCTCTTCCCTTCCTCTCTCCTACTGTGATCTCTCTGTCAAATAAATAAATAAAATCTTAAAAAAAAAAATTAATGCTATTGGGGGATGCCTGAGTAGCTCAGTCAGTTAAGTGTCTGTCTTTGGCTCAGGTCAGGATCCCAGGGGTCTGGGATCAAGCCCCACAACAGACTTTCTACTCAGCGGGGAGTCTGCTTCTCCCTCTCCCTCTCCCTCTGCATTTGCCTCTTTCTCTCTCAAATAAATAAATAAAATCCTTTAAAAATTACACTATTAATATTAGTCTTACTGCCATCATCATCATCATCATCATCATTATTATTACTATTGATATTCGTACTGTGATCACTATTCTATAGGCCCTGGCAGGAACAAAGGCTGGTCAGCTGACCGTTGATGTCGGAAGGGGGGCGGTTTGGGGTGCTGGGAACATCACCAACCAGTGTAAGGAGACCGGCAGCCTGTGCACCGTGGTCTGTCTGAGGTTGCCTGTCCCCAGCATGACATGCCTTCCCTTCCTGCAAATAAAGTGAACCAGCACCTAACTTGACTTACATCAAGAAGTGATAAAATGTGTGTGAAAAAAAGCTTTCATGGCTAAAAAAGAAAGGTTCACTAGAGGAAGAATGATAGAGAAGAACCAAACAGTCCTGGGCTCTTCTCCAGATTCTTCTGTGTGTTAGGCGTGAGATGCTAGGCAAATGACGGAATCTCTCCAAACCTCAGACTGCTCATCTGATAATTGTAGATCATATTAACTAACTCATTTTTCCATAATAAAGGAGCATCTAACAGGATGGTGCGGCTTGAGGTAGGCTATCAATAACTCTTAGGCCCCTGCCCCACAAAAAGATATAATAAAACGCTTCATTAAGAGGAGACTAAGTGAAATCTGTGGCTTCTATCATTTTTTTATGTGAAAGTATTTCAAACACATTTTATATTTTGGCAGAGGTCTTTACCTTTTCTATGAATTTATGCTGAAGGGACAGCACGCTTATAAGTGAGTTATGTGGCGTATTATTTTTAGGCTGGAGAGACAAACATTCTTTCAAGTCCTGACATTTGACTGGTCATACTAAATGGAACACTGTACCTTTTATTAAATTCAGGATACCTAAGTGAAACATCATCAAATACAGTCCATGGCAGGGAAACTCTTAATATTTGAAAGTCAGGGTCTAGCTAATAATATTAGATTTGGGAAAACGGACTCACACATGTCTATAAACAGGTACTTGTGTCTGTTTATCTCGGTATGGATCGATCTATCTATAAAATGCTTCCATGTCTGATTTAAAATATAAAGCCAAACGCTAAAGTCAATATTGCCATGTATGGGCACAAAAAAAGCTTACCGCAAAAATCATTCCTGTTTTTCTCTTTACATAGCTATAAAGTCCATTTCAGCATACAGGTTGGCTTTCAAAACATCTCCTCTGAAACCTATGCGGGGGCATTGGATAAACAAACACTTACTGTATGCACATCCGAACACCTCGATCCGCATTCCGATTCTGCCCCTGGGGTTCCACTCTAAAGGGATGAAGCGCAGAAATCGGGCTTTGATAGAAGGCTGGAGTCTATAGTACACAACACTGTCAGCATTTGCATTTCCTGAAAAGCCCTAAAAGAAAAGGGAAGGAAGGAAATCAATGCATCTAGAGAATATCTGTTTCACCCCGTGACCTCGAATATCAATGAACAATGCCTAACGTGCTTTTTCCTGTAAAAATGGCTACCTGCCTCAAGAAAATCATATTTCCAGTTACACAGTAAAGCCCCCCCATCCACAGAAGGTATGATTGCCCAGGCTTCACTTTATATTGAGAGTAGCTGAAATTCCACCTTCCCCATTAAACCAGCTTTCAACCATTTCAACCTTTCAACCTCAGTAAACTTGTTTCTATAAAGTTCAGATTAAACTTAAAAGGTATTAACATTGTGAACAGCACCCAAAAAATTTGAGAAAGTCTTCTTCCAGTGTTCGGAAAGTAGGGTCTGATGCAGCAAAGAAGCTGCCTATATCATCAATGAATGATAAAACTTAGGACGTTTCTGTTGTTTCATTTTCTCCTCTTATTACCATATACAAGAGTACCGCCCAGCACTCCATTCCGAACACTCTGATACAGACCGTTCAACTTCACCGAGCTGCCAGATACACACATTAAGAATTGCTACACGTTGGGACGCCTGGGTGGCTCAGTTGGTTAAGAATTGCTACACGTCAAAGTTATTTAATAAAAAAAATAATAAAACCAAAGCACCTGTATTTAAAAAAATGGTTAAGTGAGATTGGAAGCAATAATAATTTGGAAAGACCTACAATTAGACTTACAGACTCTAGAATCTGAAAGCTAGAAAGCCCCTGAGAATGGTGCTAAGCGAGCACAAAGTGCAGATGAGGAAATTAAAGGTCCAAGAGGTAGAAAACAAGGGCATCTGGGTGGTTCAGTTGGTTAAGCATCTGCCTTCAGCTCAAGTCCTGATCCCAGGACCCTGGGATCAAGCCCCGCCGACTCCCTGCTCAGCGGGAAGCCTCTCCTCCCGCTCAAATAAATAAATAAAATCTTTAAAGAAAGAAAAAAAAAAGGTATAAAATAACCTTCTGGCGTTTGTAAAGCTACGTAAGGGGAGACCCAGAGCTACCTTCCTTCTGCCATAGCGGGGTGCAGCTGCCGAACGCAGAGCTCCCCTGCAAAACTGACGCAGGACAGCGCCTAGCATCAGAGCGGCCCTGTTTACACCTTCATGCCCAAGGGTAAGGCTTCCGAGGGGAAAATGTTAGAGGGAAGCAGAAGTTGTTCTCCATGATTCGGACGTTTTGTCTCTTCTTCTCCTTCTCTGCTACCCATCCTTCCTTCCTCTTCCTTCTCCTTCTCCGTCTCCTCCTCCCCCTGTTGTGTCCCCACCCCCCCCTTCTGTAACAATGGGCATATGCCAGAACAACAAAGCAATCTATTCAGGCTCTCGGTAGGTCTGCTGACCAAGGCTGGGCCAGCGCATGAGGTCAGCCTCAGGGACCCTGCACAAGGTGAAGGTGAACACGTCAGGAACACCAGTACACAGGAGTCCGCTCATTTCCCTACTTCTCTTTCTAGTTTACAAATAATCCCTTTACCAGCATTTACTGAAACATTTTTTTTAATGTTGGGTGTTTCATAGTCAAATTGATTTTATTTGACTCCCCTTACCAATCAGTTCTCTACCTGCTGCCCTCCCCCACCCTCACCAATACCCCAGGCAGCCAGCTCTCAGGCTCACGTACCACAGGCCTTCCGTGACGGTACTT
The DNA here is from genome assembly GCF_011764305.1 of Mustela putorius furo. NCBI lineage: Eukaryota > Metazoa > Chordata > Mammalia > Carnivora > Mustelidae > Mustela > Mustela putorius. The sequence goes on along the minus strand of NW_025421304.1, from coordinate 33,729,653 downwards.
CCAAATGATAGCCCAAATCGGGGCCTCTGTCTCCATCTCAGCTAGGAACCACCCAGTTACACAAAGCATTACCTCTCCTGAACTGCTTCAGTGACCTGCTCCTCACCATTTTGGTTCTCCTGCTCCCCGTCGCCATCCCCATCCGCAGGCCCCATCTCTCCTCCTCTGAGCAGTAAGGGATATCTTTAAGGGCAAATCAAACGGCGTCACCCACACCCACTTAGAACAAAATCCAAGCTCCTTATCAAACACACAGTCTTTGACAACACCTCCTTATGCTTTCACCACACCGTACCCCCCGGAACAACCAGGCTCGGTCCTGCTCGGAGCCTTCGCAGCCGCTGTACTACTCCGAAAGTTCTCTGTACAGTCAGTCCCCTTGACATCTCAGGACTTGGTCAAAATATGACCACCTAAGTCAGACCCTTTCTGATCACAGTTTCAAAAGCGGTGTCCCTGGTGTACCCCTGCATCTGACCTTCCTGTTTTGTCTTGTTCATATTACTCATTATTTGGGGTCTTCTTTTCTTTGACTACCTTGTTTGTTGATCTCATCCCACTAAAAGACCGGCTCCACTAAAGCATGGACCTGCAGTGGCCTCCATCCACAGTACCCAGAACAGGACTTGGCTCGAAGTGGTTCACAATAAAAAATTGGTCAGATGTGTACATTTGGGAAAGACTGTGCTAAAAACAAAATAAAATTCAACAAGTTTCTCGATTACAGACCCTCTCAGAGCATGTCAAACGTGAATGTGTGTATTGCTTTGTATCTCCCGTGACCAAGACAGTCATCCTATTAGACCCACATTCCTACCTATTTCCTAGAACACAAATAGGAGAACACTGTTTAAATCCACAGATATTTTAACTCTGATAACCAGACCCTTCTAAAAAGCCCCATTCCCTCCACTAGTCAAAATTTTAAACTCTGGGCACTGGTGTGTGTGTGTGTGTGTGTATGTGTGTTTACCTGCTCTTCAAACCAGGGTGATGTGCAAACAGAGTAACGGCTCTGATCCATCACCATTCAGTCCTAACCAGACCCTCTTACACTTCAATTCTCTTTTCTTGGGTGCCACTGGCAGGCTAATACAATTTTGATTTCTTTCAGTGAACAGCTAGATGGTGAATCAGATAACCCTCCCAAGATCTCACATTTTTCCAACATTAACGTACATTCACAGATTTAGACAGATGCCACTATGATGATCTCAACATCTTAAGGGATTAGGAAAACAGAGGCATAGTGGCAGTGGCAACAGACAGGTAAGTGGGATGGGGAGGTCTACCAACGGCAATCTTTCACATTTTACCTGATCGATTGATGAGTTATTTAAATTTTAAGAACATAAAGAAGAAATATATGGTGCTTAGCTTGTATATGTAATAAAAACACCTTGGCACATTCAAAATTTTAAGCAGATTTTTCTTACAAAGGGCAAGGGAGATTGTGAAGTAGAGGGTAATGGATTTTTAGCACAGTCCAACCATAGCTGGATTTTAAAAACTGAACAGGTATTAATTGTATAAAAATTAGTAAAATGAAGTAAGATAGAGACATAAGAAGTGTATGTACACAGTGACAGAGCAGGCAGAATATTATTTTGTAATGCTCTGAGTACCTCAAATTTAACTTTTTGGTGTCAAGGTCATTAGGGGAATATGTACCATTACTATTAATTAAATATTATTTAACTGAATTATAATATATGTTTGTCTTGCTCCCCATGTTGAAATTTTTTCAATACATAAGATAACAAAGGTTCTGCTGTGGAATTCTGTATTTAATGGGCATTCAGTGTTAATGAATGAAGCGTGGAGTTGATGTTACATTACCTTGTAAGTTAAGAGTTCCAGGCATATTATCAGGTTTCAAATGTATATCCTTTGCCTAAAAGATATTTCTCAATTTGATGTGAAGATTTTTTTGATACCATCACAATTCCTAAAAGAACACATGGATTTAGGGGCACCTGGGTGGCTCAGTTGGTTAGGCATCTGACCCTTGATTTTGGCTTGGGTCCTGATCTCAGGGTTATGGGATCAAGCCCAGTGTCAGGCTCCAGGCTCGGTGCAGAACCTGCTTGAGATTCTCTCTCTCCTATACCTTGCCCCTCCCCCTGCTCATGCTTTCTAAATAAATACATACATAAATAAATAAATCTTTAAGTAAATAAAATAAATTTCTAAAAAGAACACATGGATTTCAATTGTTCTTTTAAAAACATAATTTTACTATGTGGCTGTTTGTCTTTCTTTTTATTATATAGATTCTGAATTTTGGTGTCTGTCAGAATTACCTGAGGAGCTGTTTAAAAGTGCAATTTCTAGATCCTGCACCTCTATACTAAATCTGTGGGGGGAGGGGACTAGAATCTGCATTTCTAATGCATACCAAGCCCATTTATGCTGCTGGTCTTTAGCTGGTTTTGAAATTTTTTCTGGCTTGTGGATACACCATGCTCTTTTTCCCTACCAACATTACTGCAAAACTTTTCAGGGAAGGAAAAGATTTTAGAAGAAGGGTTCCCCTGGGCTAACCTCCAAAGAGAGAAACAAGGAGCAAATGTGTTCTGGTATCAACCTAAAGATCATCAGTGTGTCTCAGCATCAGGTACAGATGAACTATGTTATGTCGCTGCAGTATTTCCATCAACCCTGTGGAGTAGTCATTATTTATTTTTTTTTAAAGATTTTATTTATTTATTTGACAGAGAGAAATCACAAGTAGATGGAGAGGCAGGCAGAGAGAGAGAGGGAAGCAGGCTCCCTGCTAATCAGAGAGCCCGATGCGGGACTCCATCCCAGGACCCTGAGATCATGACCTGAGCCGAAGGCAGTGGCTTAACCCACTGAGCCACCCAGGCGCCCCTGGAGTAGTCATTCTTGTACCCACTTTAAATAAAGAGGAGGATAATGAAAATTACAGAGGTTGTGCGCCTAAAGCCACACAGCTAGGAAGTGGCAGAGTAAAGATTTAATCCCAGGCTTTTCTGACCTCATAGCACATTAATTTAGCCAAGCTATGAGTAGACCTCACTCTAACAGAACATGAAAGCAAGCCAACAATCCACCCTAAAGGAAGCCTGATATTTTATTGGAAGCTCCCCCCTGCCTGCTTTTTCTCATAATTTACATTTAAAATCTTTGACACATTGAGAGTAATGCGAGTTAGATGATTGCTGAACGTTGCTCTACCAGTTAACGTTTATAGACAAAAGGATTTTTCTATAAACATCACATTTTCTCAAAATTATTGGAGTAGAAAAATAAAAGACAAATGTTCAATATTCAATAGGACTCTTGCATAAAATGATAACCTCCTAAAAGATACAGAATGTAAAAGAATATGCCAGTATTTCATCAACTATCTGAAATATCTACAAATAGAAGTACAGTGATGTGTCTTATGTGACAAAAAATCAAAGGACTTTAATTGTATTTTTCTTTTCTTTGAGGCCTGATGATTTTCAAACTCAATGAGGTATTCATAGATGATTTAGAAATGTATTTCTAACTGAGGCAATTTATGGAGTTAATGAATTAAAGTTTTTTGCAAGACTTTAAGTATTTCCATAATGATTCTAAAGTTTATGAAGAGGTATAATAGCATTAATCTATTTTATCAATATTAATTGAGCAACTCATCTATGAAAGTCAAGATGCATAAAGGGAAATGCCCATATGGCAGTTCTTAGGGGATCCAAAATGCTGCTATAATAAATCAGAAACATGGGACCACTTACAGGTAGTTATACAGCAGGCTACATAATTACATAAAAATTGGTTTCGCTCCCACCAAAATAAACAGCAATACTAATATAAATTCAACATGACAAGCAGGCAAGCATGTAAATCCCCTGACCTCTCCTGTTGTGAGAATTCATGTGACTCACATCTGACCTATTTCCAAGTACAACTCATTGTGACACAGTCAGCTGACATGCAGACACTAAATGCATCATAACAATATGCTGTCTAATGGAAGTCAGCCCTTTGTTCTATGATGTTCGTTATAAATATTTACCAAGTGTGCCAGTGTGCCTCCCAAGAGGTTGTCTAGTCTAAAAACCAAAAAATGCAAAAGAAAGGCAAAGAAAAAATAAGAACTGCTAAAAAGCAGGGACCTTGCTAACAAAAACCCAGATAAGAATAACTTTTAAACATATGTTGGATAAGACTATTGTACCTATATGTATAAAAGCTGATTCTCTCTTGAGTGTGAATGTCATTCATTTATTGTAACAGAGGAATAGCAATGAGAGTACAGAAAGCAGATTCGAAAGTTTTGTTCTGTGATTATGACAAATCTCACATTTCAAAATGAGAATATAGAATTGTATTAAATAGAATTATTTCTACCATCCCTCTCTGAAAATATTCACAATCTTTAAAATATTTATTTGAGGGGATATCAAATTGTTGGCAATATTTCAGTAAGGCCCATACCTTAGCCATTTTATTAGAATCTGTGGAGACACCAAGTTGCAAAATACACTGTTTCGGCCCTTTTAGCATCAAAAGTTTTCAATTCTCAAGACAGCAAGATCAAATGGCAAGAGTGAAAAAGCATGTGAAAGATACAACCTTGGCTGTAGTTTGTTAACTATTGTTCAGAAAAAGCAATAAATTGTTTTATGGAAGATATGCAGACAAGTCATTACTCTTAAATTTGTATTAGGGTAATAACATGTTGAATTTAGTGGAAGACTAATGTTTTACTGAGATGAAAAATAACTTGAGCTTAAAAAAATAATCATATTATGGTCGATAGACTAGGAAAGTCTGAACAATCCTCCTGCTAGAAAAACTGTACAAAATGGAAAACAGGGAGTGAAGTGCTAAAAGATAATAAAACATTAAATATCCAAGATCTGGAAGAAGAAGAAAATCTATGGAAGCAAACCCTACTTTTAAGACCCTTTATTCTTTCTAGGACTGCTGAAGATAACCTGAGATATGAAGTGCCTGAGGAAATCTTTTACAAATTCACAGGGTTAAAGACAAAATCTTATTCTAGGCCCCCCAAGGATTGAGAATACCCTATAAGCTTCCTACAGCTTAGGACACAGAGTAAGTCAGAGACAAACAACTCCTTAAGGGACTAAAATTCAGTCTCCTGTCTTCTCAATAATATTAAGATGGTCAGAGATGTCTAGTACTCATTTCTACCTGCAGAACCCAACGTAGTTACACTCTGCACAAAGATATCCTTCTAGGTTGCAAATTGTTCATTCTTCAAACTTGATGTCCTATACACCACAGAAAGTAATAAAGCAGCAACAAAATCTGTTCTTAAATGGAAACTCAGAGAGATGGGGCATGGAGGTGGCGAAGTCAGTTAAGTGCCTGACTCTTGGTCTCAGCTCAGGTCATGATCGCAGTGTTGTGATCGAGCCCTGTGTCAGGGCTTGGAGCCTGCTTGAGATTCTCTCCCCCCTCTCCCTCTGCCCCTCCCACTCATGCTCTCCAGCTCTCTCTCTCTCTCAAATAAACAAATAAATCTATTTTTTTTAAGGGAAATTCAGAGTCTTGGATACACAAACATATATATTAGTAAATAGAAAAAGTATCAGCTCTGTATTTGAAGACCTTGGATATCATTCTTGTTCTCTACACAAGAAAGCTACACAAACTTAAAATCATGGACTTTCTCAGACTTATCAGAACACTGAGGTTACATGCACTATGGACTAGAATGTGCCCTTCCAAAACTCATGTTGAGGCCCTAAGCCCAACATAACGTTTTCTGAAAGTGGGGTCTCTGGGAAGTAATTAGGTTTAGACGAAGTCATGAGGGTGAGGCCCCCCTGATGGGATTAGTGTCATAATGATAAGAAGAGAGACCCAGAGCTGCATGAGGACACAGTGAGAAGGCTTATTTCTACAAGCCAGGAAGTGGGTTCTCACCAGGAAGTGAATCAGCCAGCAACTTGATCTTAGACTTTCCAAATTCCACAACAGTAAAAAATTAATGTCTGTTGCTTAAGCCTCCCAGTCTATAATATTTTTGTGACAGCAGCCTAAGCTGAATAAAACACATGGCAAACTGCCACCCTGAAATCTGGAGAGACAAGACCATCCAAAGAGTCAGAGATGAGATCTGTCCACCTAGAGCAGAAGCCCCTGGTACCATAAACTGATAGGGCTGCTTATAGGGTAATATTGATAAATTTACATAGGCTGAGGGTAGACTGGCATGAGAGAGAGAAACGCTTGAGGACCACAGTCTTAGAGGGCCCCCACATTTTTATAAACTTGACTTCCAGGAACCTTTCCATGCTCTTTGTGAAGATCAGAAAATGATTCCCTCCCAGCTCTGGCAGAGAGTGGAGAAGGTAACCGTTGCAAAATATGCCCGGAGTGTTCTGTACACCAAAGGCCTACTGTCCAGGGGAGAAGATTTTACCACCAGAGCCTCATCCCAATTAGGAAAGAACATTCCTCCTACACTGGTTTACTACTCTCCATGCCCCACCTAAGGGAACAAATAGTCCTCAGGAGGCAGTAGCCAGGAAAAGAATTACAGGGCAAAGGGAAACAAGCCACACACTAGAGGAACACTAGTGAAGGTCACAGTTCCAATACGGAAACCCACTAGAAACACTCTCATTTAGCTGGAATATTATAGAATGCTCTCATCCTTCTATCATATCATCATACCAACAGAACTCTAGTATACTACTAATAGCTGAAAGAACTAGAAACACAGACTGCCTTGGAAGAGGACCCCAAAGTCAAGAGGGGAGGCAAAAAACAAGAGTCCTAAATGAATTTGAAGCCTCTGGCACCTGTATCACCTACAGCAAACATTAAATATAGCCCAATTCCTTGCCAGATTAATATAAATCCTCACCACACCAAAAAAACCTATTCACTTTAGTTCCTATTGCTAGATACAACATGTCCAGATTTCAGAAGAAATTGCAAGGCATGCCAAAAGGAAAAAAAAAAAAAAATCTGCAGAGACAAAACAATCACTGGAACTAGTCTTACATATGTCTCAGATATTGGAGTTATCAGACTAGGAATTAAAAACAACTGTGATTAGTATGCTAAGGGTTCTTTTTTTTTTTCTTTTTATTTTATTTTATTTCTTTTCAGTGTTCCAGCATTTATTGTTTATACACCACACCCAGTGCTCCATGCAATACATGCCTCCATAATACCTACCATCAGGCTCACCCAACTCCCCACCCCCTTCCCTCCAAAACCCTCAGTTTGTTTCTCAGAGTTCACAGTCTCTCATGGTTTGTCTCCCCCTCCAATTTCCCCCAACTCACTTCTCCTCTCCATCTCCCAATGTCCTCCGTGTTATTCTCTATGTTCTACAAGTAAGTGAAACCATATGATAATTGACTTTCTCTGCTTGACTTATTTCACTCAGCATAATCTCCTCCAGTCCCGCCATGTTGATACAAAAGTTGGGTATTCACCCTTTCTGATGGCTGCATAATACTCATTGTATATATGCTAAGGGTTCTAATGGGACAAGAGGACAATATTCAAGAAAGATGGGTAAGATAAATAGAGAGATGAAAATTCTTAAGAAAGAACCCAAGAAAAATATCAGAAATCAAAAACATTGTGACAGAAATGGAGGATGTCTTTGATGGGCACATTGATAAATTCAACACAACTAAGGAAAGAATCAGTGAGCTTGAAAATATCAGAAAACGCAAACTTCCTAAACTATAATGCAAAAAGAAAAATGCAGAAGAGAATGTCCAAGAACTAGGGATAACTACAAAGGTTGTAACATGGGCGTAAGTGGAATGCCAGAAGGTAAAGAAAGAGAGAATGGAGTGAAAGAAATATTTGAATAATGGCCAACGGATTTTCCAAAATTAATGACAGACACCAAAGTAGACCAAGGAATTTCAAAGAGTAACAAGCAGGTTAGAAATCTGAATAAACTCTATACTGAGTCATAACATAATCAAGCTGCAGAAAGCCAAAGATAAAGAGAACATTTTGGAAGAGGCTGAGAAAAACAAATGCCTTACCTATAGAGGAACGAGGATAAGAAGTATATTGGGCTTCTCATCAGAAAACATGACAGCAAGAACAGAGCGGAGCAAAATATTTAAAGTGTTGAAAGAAGCAAAAATCGACTTAGAACTCCACACCTGGAGAAATTATCTCTCAAAAGTGAAGAAAAAATAAAAACTTTCTCAGACAAAAACCAACAGAAGTCACTGCTACCAGACCTGCTTTGCAGTAAGTATTAAAAGGAAGTTCTTTTTTTTAAAATTTTTTTTAATTAAAGGAAGTTCTTTAGACAAAAGTTAAATGACTGAAGTCAGAAACTTGCAAACAAAAGAAGAACATTCAAGAAGGAATAAAAAAAGATACAATAAAATAATTTTTCTTATTCTTAGTTATAAAATGACTGTTTAAAGAAATAATACTAAAAATGTATTGGGTGATTATGGCATATGGATAAATTAAATGAAGGGCCGCAGAACATACCTTACTAAGTAAGATAATGTTATTTGAAGATGATCTTTGATAGGTAAGGGCAATCACTAAAATTTTTTAAATTATATGAACATGCAAGGAGATAAAACTGAATAATAAAAAAGGCTCAAATTCAGATAACAAATCAAAAAGGGGAGAGCAAGAAACAAAAGACAAATGCAACACATGGAAAATAGTTACATATATAGCAGATATTAATCCAAACATATCAATAATCACTTTAGAATCAAATGGTCTAAATACAATATTAAAAGACAGATTGTCAGGGCATAAAGAATGATGAGACCCAACTATATGTTACCTATAAGAAATCCACTTATAAAAATCCACAATATAAAGACTAAAATACATTAAAAGTAAAAGGGCAGAGAAAGATATACTATATTAATGTCAAAAATCCAAAACTAACAATATTAAAACCACCAGATTAATAACACAGTAATTAGTAAGAGTTGATTGTGCATATAAGAACAGTTCAAGAATTGGGAGCTTTCATAAGCCATTACAGGATAGCTTATGAAGTGAAAATGAGGAACCTGTCTAACCTTTGCAATGATTGGTTATTCCAATGGGGGTTTCCAGATGGCAGGGGATTGATTGAAAGTGGTTATCTTACACTATCTTTAGGAAGATGACTTAAGTTTCACTTATGTCCATGAAATAAGCTAGATTTAGTTTTGCTTATGGGGTTCAAATGGTTTTGTCTGCTCAGGGAATTCTCAAGTTTGGTTTTCTTTTTGTATTTTAGCCTAACACTAACACTGATCTAAAAAAAGCTGGAGTGGCCACATTAATTTCAAACAAAGCAGACTGCAGAGCAAGAAAGATTATCAGAGATAAACAGGCACATTGCATAATGGCAAAGCAATCAATTTTCCAACATGGTGTAACAATCCTCTATGCGTAGCACATAACAACAAAGGGTCAAAATACATGAGGCAAATGCTGATAGAACCACAGGGAGAAATAGACAAATCCATTATTATAGTTGGAGTAGTTGATATATCAAAAAGACAGAAAAACAGTAAATATAGAAGACCTGTATATCAGTATTAGTCAACTGGATCGAATTGACATTTTAGAATATTCCATCCAACAGCAGCAGAAACATCCTCTCAAGATCGCATGAAGAATTCACGAAGACAGACTGCATTATGTATTATGTTGGTGCAGCCACTTTAGAAAACAGTGTGGAAGTTCCTCAAAAAGTTGGAAATAGAGGTGACCCAGCAATTGCACTACTGGGTATTTGCCCCAAAGATACAGACGTAGTGAAAAGATGGGGCACGTGCACCCCAATGTTCATAGAGCAATGTCCACAATAGCCAAACAGTGGAAGGAGCCAAGATGCCCTTCAACAGATGAATGGATAAAGAAATGTAGTCTATAGACATAATGGAATATTACTCAGCCATTAGAAAAGATGAATACCCAACATCTGCATCAATATGGATGGGACTGGAGGAGAATATGCTGAGTGAAGTAAGTCAAGCAGAGAGAGTCAATTATCATATGGTTTCACTTATTCATGGAACATAAGGAATAGCATGGAAGACATTAGGAGAAGGAAGGGGAAAATGAAGGGGGTGGAAATCGGGGGCGGGGAGATGAACCATGAGAGACTATGGACTGAAGGAAACAAACAGGGTTACAGAGGGGAGGAGGTAGGTCGATGGGTTGGCCCAGTGATGGGTATTAAGGGAGGCCTGTATTGCATGGAGCACTGGGAGTTACACACAAACAGTGAATCATGGAACACTACATCAAAAATTAATGATGTACAGTATGGTGACTAACATAAGATAACTAACATAACATAATAAAATATATATATATAGAGAGAGATCATACAAAACATTCAGAGAGGCTGCATTATGGACCCTAAAACACACCTTCACAAATTTTATAAAAACTGTGAACTGTACAAAATATGCTTCCAAACCACAATAGGATTAAACTAGAAATAAGTAATAGAATGATAGCTAGAAAGTCCAAAAATATTTTGAAATAACCCAAGAGCTAAGGCTCAATTTAAAAAATTGATCTAAATGAAAATAAAAATATTATTTATCAAAATGTGTGAGATACAGCAACATTTGTAGCATTAAATGCATACATCAGGGGGGAAAAGAACCCAAAGACCTCAATAAATAATCTCTGTTTCTATCCTATGAAACTAGAGAAGGTAGAGCAATATAAATCTAAGATAATCAGAAGAAAAGAAATAATAAAAATTAGAGCACAAATAAGTGAAATTGAAAACAGGAAAACAATAGAGAAAATTAACAAAATCAAAAGCTCTTTCTCTGAAAAGTCTCTGAAATTGATAAATCCCCACTCATAATGTCCAAGGAAAAGTAAGAGAGAAAGACCCAAATTACCAATGTCACAAGTGGAAGAGAAGTCACTGGTGCTGATCATTCTACTATCCCAAAGAAGTTAGAACAATCATTAAGAGGTTACTTAGAATAGTTTTTGAAAATTCAGTGAGCAAGCTCTAAATACACAACAACTTGCCAAAACAATTGAAAACCAGGAAAATCGAAGTTGCCTATTTCAGTTGGCGAAATTAAATCCATAATTTAAAAATGTTCACATGTGGAAAATTCCAGGCCTTGCGAATTTTTCTAAAGATCTAAGGACATTTAAACATTTAGGGACAAAACCACACTGATCTTATATAAATACCTTCCAAAAGTAGAAAAATGGAATGCTTCCCAACTTGTTTTGTGAGGCTAGCCTAGCTTGATCTCAAAATCTGACAAAGAACTTTCAAGAAAGAAAATAAAAGCCAATCTTACTCATAAACATAGATCCAATTATCCTCTAAAATAGCCGCAAAATTATTACAGATTACAGAAATAAAGAAAAATTTTCATAGATCATAACTTAATCAAGTTTCTTCCAGGACCATAAGGATTGCTTAATATTTAAAAAACTTTCAAGGTAATTAATCAAACTGAAGAAAATATAATCTTCTAAACAGATGTAGAAAAAGCATTGATTAAATTCGACATCTAAATGTGATTAAAACTTTTAGCCAAAAAGGGAATTTCTAAATCTGTAAAGGACATCTACAAAAATCTTACAGCAAATTGTCACATGTTAGAAGAAATGCTGAGATCTGCTTTGAGTTTGGGAATCAAAGCATGTTCTCTATAGACCCTTTCATTCAACGTGAAGTGAATATTCTGATTAGGGTAAGAAAAATATTTAACAGATAATATGCATTGGAAATAAAGAAACAAGCCTGCTGCCATTCATAGGTTGCGTGATTGTTTATGTAGAAGTTTCTTTACTTTATAGCATGTACTTAGCAAATCTGCTGAATGAAAGTCTATGTATCGATATGCATTGAATTTACACACTTATTAGAATGCCAAAATCCACAACATTGACACTACCAAATACTGGTGAGGACACAGAGCAAGAACTCTCATCCACTGTTAGTGAAAATAGAAAGGAACAGGAATTACCAAGGTACTCTGGAAGAAAAACAAAGTTGGAGGATTTTCTTGACTGGGTATCAAACCTCAGAATATTACAAAAAAAAAAAAAAAAAAGCATGTTACAAAAATAATAGAATGTCATATTGCCAGAAGATGACTTAAACGGACCAGTGGAACAGAACAGAGAATCCAGAAACAAATTCAACATAATTACAGAATGGATTTCTGACAATGTTCGCAATGAAATCAGTTAGAAAAACAACAAACAAAAGTGCAGTGCTGGGTTGATCAAATACTACACTGGGGGTGGGGGGTGCCTGGGTGGCTCAGTGGGTTAAAGCCTCTGCTTTTGGCTCAGGTCATGATCCCAAGGTCCTGGGATTGAGTCCCGCATTGGGCTCTCTGCTCAGCAAGGAGCCTGCTTCTCCCCGCCCCCCCCCAACCCCTGCCTGCCTCTGCCTACTTGTGATCTCTGTCTGTCAAATAAATAAATAACGTCTTTAAAAGAAGAAAATACTAAATTGGGGGAAGGAGAAGAATTTAAAAAAAAGAAAGAAAGAAAGAAAAAGAAAGGAAGAGGGAGAAAAAAAAGGAAGGTTGATCACTCCCTTTAATCGTGTGCAGAAAGACATTCCAGTAAGATTGTAAAGCTAAATGTGACTAGAGCTAGCAGATGTGCTAGAAGACAGCACAGCTGGATACCTTCACAGCCTGCAGGAGGGCAAAGGTGTCCTAAACATGACACAAGAGGAAAGGTTGACACATAAGAGGAAAGGCTGACAAATCAGAATATATTAAACTTAAGAACTTCTGTCCATTTATAGATGTTAAAATAGTGAAAAGAGAAGCCAGAAAATGGAAGAACCTATTTTTCAGTAAATGTGTGTCCAGGATTTACAGAGAAACTACAAAGCAATAAGGAAAAGTGGGACAAAGAAATACCTAGATGACTAGCAGACCTATGCAATGGTGCCCAGTCTCATTAGTCACAGGACACTGTAAATTCAAACCACAGTGTGAGAGTTCGGCATGCCAACCAGAATAGCTAAAATGGAGGGACAATAAAAAGCTAAAGTTTAAAGAAAATTGAGAATACCAAGTGTTGTCAAGAATATGGAAGAAATGGGACTTTTCATACACTGTGGTGAGAGTATAAATGAATATGATCTCTATAAAGTTTTTGACATATTCCACTAAAGTTAAACATACACTTATGAGCCAGCAATTCCCCTCTCAAGAGTGTACCCGAGAGGAAAGCAGGCCTTGTGGACCGAAGGCACATGAAGCCTCCTGAAGTACTATTCAGAACAGTCCCCAAATCCAACTCACATGTCCATTTGGAGAATGGATAAACACATTCAGAAACACCCTATAATGAGATGCTGTAAAATAACTGAAAACAAACCAATTATACCTATACACAACAACATGGATATGTTCCTCGAACAAAATGTTGACCCAGGTAGCCACATGTTAAAAAAAAAATATGTTGCATGATTTCTTTTGAATATAATTCAAAACAGGCATTAACATTCAGAAGAGTGAGAATTTGGGAGAAGGAGGAGGTTGTAGTGATCAGGAAAGGGATGAAAGGAAGTGTTTGAGATATTGTAGTGTTCTTGGCCTAGATAATATTTACATAGGTGTTTTCACTTTTTGATAATTCAGTGAGCTCAGGGGTGTGTGTGTATGGGTACCTTTTGTCTTCTCGGATATGTGTAGTACTTCAATAAAAAGTTAAATGAGGCGCGCCTCGCTGGCTCAGTCAGTTAAGCACTTGACTCTTGATCTTAGCCCAGGTCTTGAGCTCAGAGTCATGAGTTCAAGTTCTACCTTGGACTCCACACTGGGCGTGGAGCCTACATGAAAAAAATAAAGGTTAAATGAAAATAATTACACTAACTTTGTACAAGAAATAAATCCTTAATGCTTTAAAAAATAATTCAGTGAAGACAATCAAGATTTAAAATTGCATGTATTTATCCAAAAGCAAAAAGGGAAGATTTTGAAGAATACTTCATTAAAATTGTATTTTTCACTTTTGTGCCTTTCTATAGATCATTAAGAACACCATGAGAAATACCTTTCAGCTTCAGATTTTAGATATCATATAATTTTTCATGCATTATACCATAAAGAGCTCCATTAACATCTTTCCTATTACCATTAATATTACAAAGAATAATGGCATTCTTACGACCATTCCCATTAAAGTAACTATTGTTCACTGATGAAAGAAAACTACTGAGTTTTCTATTAGAAATATTACAAAATTCAAAGTAAATCATTCCTCACCTCTGCATTCTATTAATGTTTTTATACAGTCTTTCTAATATATTGATTGGTGTTCAGAATGCTTCAAAAATGCCATTTATTTATTAAATGACTGCTAATCATTTTTCCAAGTACAAACTTAAATGTGTGTTTTAGAAAGAGACCCCCCCAAAAAAACCAACCAATTTTTCCAGCAGAATAAAACAAAGTATCCACTTCATTATATTTAATTTTAAAAAGTGAACTATTGGATAAGCTTGAATAGAGTTCTCACATTGGCCTCTGAAGCCATTCATTATTTAATATACATTAAATACATTATAGTACTAATGTATATTGTATCTACACTAATGTATACTGTACAGTGTGATGTACATTAAATACTATACATAATATTTAACTGGTGAACACTGTATCTTCCCTTAGATCAAAACCGGAACTTTCACAGAAGTTGGTCATTCAGGAGCTGTATAATCTGGGGTGTGTCTAACTAGAACACTTGGTCCTGGCAGATCCAAAGATTAATGGTCTCTGAACCCTTCTTTTTGAAGTTGGTGCTGACTTTAAATTTTACCAAATATTTTTAGAACACACAGACTAAAATACAATGTGGTATTATTTTGGGTTGTTTGACCTTCAGAGTCTGTATAATTTGGTCGCACAATTAAAGTTTCATTACACACACAGTCAAGGAAAAGCCTCCTTTATTTAGTAATAACGTCATCAGGAGCAAAAACGTGCAGACTTTGTTAACCTATTCTTTACCAGAGACAAGCTCGACTGCCCTCTGGGAGCAGAGGACGAGTAAATGCAGGCAGCAGACAGCAGACGCTGGGCTAGAGAGGCTGGCACAGAGTGTTTTTATTTCAATCAATAATAACACCTGCCTACCTGCATTGCCTTTTGAAACACTGCCAGATGTAACAAAACAACAAAACAAACCAGTAAATGGTTCCATACCCATGGGTGCCTTGATCGAGATAAATGGAACAAAGAACACAGAGAACTTAAGTGCCTTAATGCATGTGCTCCATTTTTAATGCTAGGATGTCTGAGATTTGGAAAGTATTTCCTCTACTCAACACAGATGACACAAACTCATTATTTCACGTTCAAACAAATACTGCTTTTAGCTCTGTAGACAACTCTTTTCAAGCCCCAATTGCCATTATTCCAAGAACAACGGAAACATTAGTACCGCCTCCACTCCCTCTCGGTGCAGGGATCTCAAGGAAGTCCTTCCAAACATTTGACCTGGAGACCTCAGATCTCCCTGGGAAAGGGCACACCATTGCAGACGGTCAGGGATATGTCACTCATTAGCTGGAGAAACTGGAAGGACTATATTCCTAAGCCTCAGTTTCTTTATCTGTAAGTTAGGGACAGAAATAATTTCTTCCAAAGTTTGAACTACAAGTTACATAAAATAATAAGAGATTAACATCTGCCTGACTTTACGATAAGTGATCAGGTGCAGGTGTGGTTGCTGCCACCCACAGTTAATCAGGCTGACCCCACGACATCATGAGTCTAACACACCAAGTCTAAACAGTCGAAAGAGAAACAGCAACTCCTCTTAATGTCCTATGATCATACTGACAGTCCCACTTAGGAAATAAAGCCAAACACTTATTTGGGTGTAGTTGGCAATATTTTTAACCTTAAGACAAAAAATATCCAGAAAATACTTCCCAAAAAAGTGACTAAAAAAAAAAAAAACTTTTAACTTCTTGAATGCAAAGTTTTCTTTTTTAACTCATATTTACATTTGAATATAAATTTTGGAAATTATACTTCAGATGGCATTAACTGTAGAACCATGCAGCAACAAGAGGTTCCTAAATGCCCATTTGTTTTTCGTTCAATGCAACTGAGATTAGTTGGTGAACATTTAAAAAAGACTTCAAAAATATCTGATATAAACATACATAATTTTCAGAGATATTTGTATGCATCCTTAAAATCAGCTTGTTAGACATAATGTGTGGTTTTCATGATATTGTACAGGTATTCAAAGTCTGCTTATATGAATTTGAAGAAACTACATTATTTATAGTATACTATAGAATAACCATAATTATTTCCTTAAGAAACCAATAAAAATGCCTCTGTCTGCATAGATTTAAAAAAAAAAACAAAACCTTAAATGAATAAATCTGAGGGCAACCTCTAGTAGAACTCCAATGACACAGTTTTGGGGCTTATTATTTTACACATAAATGATGTTTATTTTCATGCAGTATGTAGGTAGAGTTTACTGTTCTATACATTCAAATTTTCCTTTGAATTCTTCCAGAACAGTTGCAAATTCCTAGGCCACATGTGTAACATTTGTGAATAAAGGAATGACCGACACTGTGACCTATTCTGACTGTTGTCTCAGGTATGAAAATCACGGCTCCGTAAGAATAGGAATAAATAACTGCTCTGAACAGGTACACCTTCAGCAATTCCCCAGGGACTCTCATCTCAACTGAGTAACAGAGTAACTGAGACAACACTCCATAGAGTATATGTGCAGAGAACAGGCTCCGGCATCAACAATCCTTAATACAAGACTTTATTTCTTATTAGGTTGAGGTCTTTGAAAAGTTCTAGTCTTTATTTGTGCACTCGCACCATGAAATGCATTTTTCAGTTAACTGCTGGAAATTTGAAAATCAACTAGATATTCAATGAAGTAAGTGAATTATCGTTAAATTTTTTTTTTTTTAGGTTCTGCTTTAAGAAAAGCTTTCATCTTTCAGAGATTCATACGGAAATAGTTAAGGATGAAAGATTAGAGTGTTTGTTATTTGTTTCAAAATAATGTTACAGGAGACAGCACAGTGGGGGCGGGGAGGGGGAGGGAGATGGATGGGAAGGATTGGCCAAGGGTTGAGGGCTGGGGAATGTGTACAAAGGTGTTCATTTTGCCATTCTGTTTACTTGTATGTATGGAGAAAATGTGGCAGCGATTGTTGTAAAAATTAAAAGAATTGGTACATATAAAAAGCCTAGTCTATTTGTAAATTAATATTTCCCTTTATAACCTTCTACTTATCATAGGTATATATTTGGTTAAGTTTCCTAATTGACACACAAGAAACTTAACTTATTTTAACGTACCTAGTCAACTTAAAAGCTCTCAGTGCACCGCAAAAAATATTTTATTTAGTAATCAAGAGTGATTATGTTTGATAAAATTCTCAGTTTCCATGTATTATATTCTTTTGCTATGTAAAAATTTATAATCTGGGGGCCATATGCATGCTACACCTTATGTTTCCAAAATAATTCATTTGGAAATTGGTGATACTGAAAGTTGCAATTCTCCATTTTATTTTGCTCAGCAATTATATTGGTTAGGCCTAAATGGCCACAGGGAAGGAGTAATTGCAATTCTCCTGTGGTTTTATGGTTGTCTCTAGAATAATGTAACCTAATGTTACCTTTGTCAGTGAGGCTAAGTGCTTACAGAGAAAGATAGTGAAAAAACACAATCCTGGTGATGAGACGCTCACTACCAACTGCATTCGATCAGTCTACTAACTCTGCGTCACTTTCTGTTGGGAATTGAAGAAGTTAAATTATTTCCTTAATTGAATTACATCCTATTCTTAAACATTTATCACAATTTTTTTTTTTACCATATGTCACTGTTGTAAGTTCTGAAGTACTCATAATATGAGTGTTCATATAACCTATTCTGCAATTCTTAAATTTCTACTATGTCTATTCTCGGCGCTAAGCAATTTCACATATTTGTTTGACACAAAAATCTTGACAGAGCCTTACACCACGTATTGAGAGACTTGAGAATGACTACTCAAGCTTTCCAAACACCCACGTGCACTAGAGATTCTAATTAGGTCTCTCAGCTAACTTGGAGCTGTTTCGATTAAGTAGAACAGTGATGTATTAAGAAAGGGCATTGGGGAAATGGAATCCCTGTAGGGGGTCTACCACATTCTTAAACACTCAGCCTTGGTTGGTTCTTTCATGTCTAACACCGTCAGAATACCTGGATTGCCTAGATCACCGTGCCGCTTGAAGATAATATTACTGAAAATGTTTACTCTCTATGGGCCTGTACAAATATAAGGTATTTTTAAGCACACTGACTTATACTAAGATACGTCAGCACATCTAAATCCATTTGATTAAAATAATTTGTAATTTATTTTATACATTTTTGAGGATACTGAATTACGTTCAAGTCCCAAACACTGAAATATAATTACCCGGGCACAGGCACTTGATGGAATATTATGAAGCAATTAAAATGGTGATTTTTGCAGACTATTGAAAAATTAGTATGGTCTCTTCATTATTTAAGTATGGTACATAATTGTGTGATCAGCATACTTATAACTTAATTCAGAGTTAAGCATAATAAGAATAAAGATGATATATCAAAGTTTTAATAGTGGTTTTACTAAGTGAGGAACTCCTGGATTTCTTCTTTTTTAACTTCCTCTATGTAGCAAGTTTTAATGACGTGATCAGAATACTTACACATAGAAATGCAAACCCAAAAAAGGAAGAGGAAAACACATTACCCTTTTTTTCTTAATCTACTGTTAATCTCTTTCCTTTATCAAAATTCCCTTGTTATTCCCCCAACATTATCAATTACCTGGACATTATCAACTGTGTAGCCTCTCTTGGTCTCCTGTCACCATGGGTTCCAGTGACCTCAGGAGACTATCCTATAACTGAATTCTGATTATTGGCAGTTTTCTAATATTCCAATTGCTTAAAGACTTTCTAAATTTGCCTTTTGATAATTTTTTTTTCAAAATCCAAGAATAATAACAAATGTAGATAACTTCTTCGGAGAGCTCACTACTTTGCAGACCCAGTCCAAATCACTTTCCATGCATTATCTCGTTTCATGACCTTCCCATGAGAGCTTTACTTTTTCCTTATTTTACAGAAGAGAAAACTTAGAAAGGCGAAGTGACACCCAAGATCACGCAGTTAGCAAGGTAAGGTTGGAAAACCAAACTTATGAACAGATGCTCACTATGGTTATTTAAGAAAATAATGAGAAATAAGATACCTCTGTGTGCTTGAGAGGTTCATGAAAGTCAGAAAGCTGCTAATGCCACATGTTGCTGGGTTAGCTTTTCTCCGGAGCACCCCTGCAATGCATGGTGTAGCCCGATCACTGATCTGTCACCGGTGTGCGAACACCCTACCACCTAGCAACTCAGTCTCTAGTCATAGAACCAAAGGATTTCTCTCCTAGGTGTTCAATGAGCACGTGCACGATGCTCTTTGCAGCAAGCCTGGCTGGCGGAGCAGGTATGAGGACAGGTGGGTGCCCAGCATGGAGTATCATGTGGCAGGGAGCTAGCTTTCTAGATGATTCTGACGCATGCCAGACATAGGGGGAGGACCTCTGTACACATGAAACTAAGGTGTCCTCTAGCATAAAATTCCTCTCTCTCACCCTCTATGTGTACACACAGACACACACACAGATATGTATATATATATATATATATATGCATACTTATATTCCTTTATTTGTTTCTTCATTTATATATTTATTGATAATGATGTCATTACAACATTATCAAATTTTAGTCATGAAGTGACAGAACGTAGGACTTGCCTGTAATACTAGTATTGTATGGCTCAGGCCTGATTATTCTGGGCTATCTGCTGGCACTCCTAGGAATGCAGCACTGCCATAGGTACCATTCCCAGAAATGCACACTAATGAAAGCAGACCTGTGCACTCCACATCTGACAGGTGCTGTGTGCAAAGCTTCTTCCCCTCTATCACCTGCCCCTTCCCTGCCCTTCTCTGGAAGGCAGCCAACAGCCACTGGGTCTACTTGTCTCATTTTCACAGATAGGTAATCCTCTGTGCCTTAATCTCCTACCCCATAGCCCTCTTGACACGACTGGCTCAGGGATCGCCAGCACTCTTCTGACTGTTGTCTGTGACAGCTCTTCTCCGCTGTCCTGGTTTGTCGGTTTTCCACAGCCTTTCCCCCAACCATCACCTATGGACTCTCAGCCTGAAAACTTCCCTGCTCCCTTTGGACCTCCCTCAGGCCCAAGAAGGGTCTGTTGTTCCCTCTCCTGTTCACCCCTGGGTCTCTGTTCCCATGTTCACTGAAATAGAAGCTGGATTACGAAGTACTGTTTGAGTGTCCGGCTGTGATATCCTCTAAAAAAAAAGGGAAGTGTCATATCCATGATTGATTCCCTTGAATGTATCTCGTTGCCTACGGCACAACACTCAATAAGCACTTGCTGAATAAATAAATTTGATCCTAAGCTCAGTAGATGTTTGTCCATTGCACACACTGCGCCCAGCTGGGAATAAGCTTTAGTCCTGGACCAAGTACATGCAGTGATGAATTCAGCACACCCTCTCCAGCCTGCTGTTCCAGTCCTAGCCCAGGCTTCCCCGCCTGTCCTCTGCTCCTGACTGTTGCATTCTCTCTCTTCTTCTCTCCGGGTCTCTCCCTCTCCCTTCCCCCAATGGCCACCCCCGCTGTGCTGCCCCGGGGCTCTCACTCTTCCTTGGCTCAGCCTTTACTCACAGGGGGACCTGGATGAGTCCCAGACACCACCACCCAGGAACAGTCTTTTTTAGTTTCTTTCATACTTTAACTATACCCAAATGTCCCAGTGTCACAAGACTTCCAGCTTCCCCTCAATCCCTTGGGTCTCTGCTTCCTTTGAAACTTCTCACCATTTCTTTCTTTTTTTTTTTTTTAAGATTTATTTATTTATTTATTTGACAGAGAGAGATCACAAGCAGGCAGAGAGGCAGGTAGAGAGAGAGAGAGGGAAGCAGTCTCCCTGCCGAGCAGAGAGCCAATGCAGGACTCGATCCCAGGACCCTGAGATCATGACCTGAGCCGAAGGCAGAGGCTTAACCCACTGAGTCACCCAGGTGCCCCACTTCTCACCATTTCTTTTGTGTGTACTCACTGACCTAATAATGTTTTCATAATAATAGCTTTGGTTGTTCACTGTGTGTCCACAGGCAAGCCACTGGACTTGATTCAGTTATGTGTAAAGTGGAAGAAATGATGCCTCCTATGGTCACAGGGTGGTACCGAAGAGTCACGAGGGACTCGCGTGTGGGGGTCTGGTGCTGCCGGCTGACACCCAGTCTGCGTACGGGGAAGCACCGCGAGAAAGACCAAAGCGGCCGGATGGGAGTCAGGGGGAGCCAGACTGGTGTTTCACGATTCATCATGATTTCACAAGACACCAACAACCCGCAAGGCCACTCTGTAACTGTGAAGGGGTGAGACGAACATAAGAGCACTCTGTACTCCCTTCTGAATGCATCCCCAACTCAAACAATGTCTGAAGTACGAAAGTGACCCAATGCCTACCTCACTGACTAGTGTGTGTGATTAATTCCTCCTTCTTTACCAACTACAGCTTTAGCTCTGCCCCACTCCTCCAGCTCCCCAGTAAGCATTCACAGAGACAAATATGGTTCACCTTCTCCCTTCCTGTAACAGGAAATAAGTCCAGCCTTGTTTGGCTGGGGGCCAGCAATGGCACATATTATTGAGCTCAGTATGTTTGCTATTATTTGTTGAATTAAATGGCTAGCAACCATGTGGCTTTCAAGGGATGTAAAATCATCCCTCCTGTTCTTTTAGATGTATAAATGCCCAAGATGTTAGTAATCAAACTTAAAGGAAGCAGTACTACAAGTAAATTCCACAATACCATCATTTATAACTACATCTTATTTTTAGCCAATGTTGAGACCCTTCCTTTTTTATGATCAAGATTATTTTATTTTAACCACTGTTTGGCTTAACAAAAAACCAAAGAGCTTTTCAGGAGGCCATAACATTGCTGGTGCCTGTTACCACTTTGTGTGACCAAGATAGAACTGCCAGAAGGTTCTCCTCATATATTTATTCTTTTTTTTAATTTTTTATTTTTTATAAACATATATTTTTATCCCCAGGGGTACAGGTCTGTGAATCACCAGGTTTACACACTTCACAGCACTCACCATAGCACATACCCTCCCCAATGTCCATAATCCCACCCCCTTCTCCCAACCCCCTTCCCCCCAGCAACCCTCAGTTTGTTTTGTGAGATTAAGAGTCACTTATGGTTTGTCTCCCTCCCAATTCCATCTTGATTCATTGATTCTTCTTCTACCCACTTAAGCCCCCATGTTGCATTACCACTTCCTCATATCAGGGAGATCATATGATAGTTGTCCATCAACAGATGAATGGATCAAGAAGATGTGGTATATATACTCATACATTTATTCTTACTGAGGATACTTTCAAAATATAATTTCTCTTTAAATGAAATAACTTATCACACTCTATTTTAATAACCTCAGCCTGAAAATGAATAGTGAGGTGAAAAAAAATTAATAATGTCAATTCCCCCAATGCCCTGTAAGGAACAGATTTAAACAATTTCAACAGGTCATGGTCTCCCTGAAGCCAGACCTTACTGCTTTCCAATTGGTTTTCATCTATTGTGATTGTGGTCATTTCTCCCGGAGAGTCATGTGTTGTCATCAGAAGTAAACCATTTCAACGGTCTACAAAAAAAAAAATGCTTTGGGGCCTCTAGTCACACTGATTTGCCCAGTTGCTCTATTAATTAGCAGAAATTTATTCATCATGTTATCCAGCCATCCCTTTGGGAAAAGGTGAGTAACTGAGGCCCTACGTAAATGAGGCCAACAACCTGTTTATATTGACTCGGGGAGAAGACACGGAAGGAGGACCTCAGCATTAAGCACTTCCTGTGGCAGGAAGATGTGAGTGATACCTTACCCGTGACAGCATTTCACACAGTTGTTTGCTGGCATTGCCTAGGGCTCCTTTGATAATAACATTTCGATTGAACTAAATAAATATTTAAGTAGACACCAAGAGTGTTTAAATTTAATTTCAATAAAACTGTTCTATTTCAAAGTGTAATTTATGTTGAAAATACGAAAACTTTCATCATAAAAGTAATTTAAATATGTGGTTCTAGAATTGGGGGGGGAGGGGGAGAAAGGAAGAAAATTCCTACTCAATCTCATCACTCAAAATTAGCAGAAAATTAGGTCAATCTCCTCTTGCTATTTGTTTATAGTTATAGTCTTACTATTCAATCACTTTAAAATTACAATTTAGCACCAGTAAATATAATTTGCTCATTTTTATTATAGCTAATTAGCACTTTGAAGACACAGGCGCTCTTTCCACATGTTCCGAACACTGTGAGGTGTGTACGTGTGTGTGCACTTGCAAGTCCAACCTCCCCATCCCAATGACAGCAAAGGACATAGCATCTGTGATTTACGGGATAAACTCCATTTAAATAGACACTATTTAAATGACTTGCTCAAGGTCAACTTGCAAAACAAGCAAACATTCCTGACCAGTTCTATTCTACCACTAAGATCAGAGCTTCTCATGATGAATGTCAAGTGATAAGATGAATTTTAAAAGGTGCATATTTTCTCATGAATTTTCAGATGTTGTAGAAGCCAGAGCATGCCATAATAAATAGGCATAACTTTTCTCCCTGCTCCATTTGAGTTTTTTCCTTTGGCATGCCTGTTCATCCCCATGAAGGAGTATATCCAGAGGAAAAACAATCAGGGGAAATATTAGACACACTAACGTGCTCACAGTCTAATGGAGTTTGTTTCTGTTAGGAAAAAAATGAAATAAGTCATTTGTATTGACTGCATTTTCTCTGACTTCATTTAACCCCTAATGTTTAAGTTATTTTAGAGCTACTTGATAGATCCAGAGGCTCTCTGCAGAAGCATCAAGGACCGCCAGATTCTGGCTGGGTCTCTGCGCAGAGGGCTGAAGTCTCTTCTCAGGGAGGTGGGCTGGGGACTCAGCTCAGCTTGAAAACCACCCGGTTTCTACATCCCTCCTGGCTCCTGCAGTGTGCCCCCCCCAACAACGAGCGTCTATCTGCTACCTGAATTCAGGATCTTCCCTCACTACTCCCAAGCCACCCCCCTACCAAGCCTTGCCTGACCCCCACAGTCCAGGTACTCTCTGGGCTGCATCACATGGCTCCTGGCTGTTTTGGGGCTTCTCAAAACCACCCCCAGGCTGGGCTCACTTTAGGGCCCAGGACTCTATATCATTCATCTTTATATACCCAGAAGCACATAATAAGTGTCCAGGGCTCAGTCCACGAATCCCTGAGTGACAGCCCAAAGCTTACTAGCATCATTACTGGGACAGATAGGAGTGTGAAATAAGGGATATGGTGAACTAAGTAAGGTTGATCTGGTGACACGCCCCCCCCTCATCTGGGGATACGAGCAACATGACCCCTGAGCTTTATCGATCAATTCAGCACCTAGAATACCACAGCTAGAGAAGTATATCCATTTATAGGTCATCTTTTCACCCTACTGGAAAAAAAAGTAGTAAGGTAGTCCGTAAAGAGAGTGAATTCAGAAAAGGCTCTTTGAATGGGATGCGTCTAGAACAAAAGAATGAAGAAGAGCTTCGCATCGTTTCTTGGCCTTTTGGCTAAGATCAAGTGCAAAATGAGGTTTAGATAATCACTCTCATTATAGACACTTCACAGGCTTATAGATATTAAAGTCTTTATGATAAACTTGGTACGCCTATTATGCTAAGACCCCATTTCTCAGGTATGGCAAGAAGCTGAATTGATTACGACATGGCAAGGGATGAAGCAGAGATGATGGTGGAAGGCTCTGGCTTCCTTCCCCCTAGTAGCACAGCATAGTCAGCCGCCTGCTGTGGCCACAACTGTCCCTCCAAGCACGGGACTCAGGAGCAACCGTGCAAAAGGAATGATCCTGTGCCCAGGTACCCGCATACACGTGCCAGCTTTAAAAATTCAAATTCCATGTCCATTTGTTATTTCAAATAAGAGTTCTTCCCTAAGGACTCAACACTCAAAAAAAAAAAATTATTTTTTCTTTGTGTTTGATGGAGGCACATTTCCTGAATGACAATATGTGCCAGAGCAGAGCTGGCAGTGTTGGAGAGAAAATAAATCTCAGCACTACACATTGAGAGAAGACATTTCCCCCCTATTTCCTCAAGGATGTGTTCCAATCATTTCAAGTAGACTTATAGTGTCTTGTTTAAAAAAAAAAAAAGTAATGAAGTAGGAAGTAGGTCTGCAGTATTACTTTCTCTACCCTTCTTTCTCTAGTAGCTCTCTTTTTAATAGGACTCCTATTATAAATAGTTAATATCCTATCCTAATCCTATCCTATCATGATAGTTAATATCGTGCCTTTCCAATAGAACTTTGATTTCAGAGTTCATGTTGGTTCTCCTTTTGGGTGAGTGATTTTTAAGCACATCTCCTTGATGTAACTCACCTTTTAAAATACCTTCTTTTAAAATAGCATACCACTGACTGACAAGGAAAACGCAAAGCTGCATCCTGCAGACGGAGCCCCTTTGCTGGGGCTCTCATTAACACAGCAGATGAGGACTCAGCAGCCTTGGAGCGGTGCCTGAGATGCAGCATTTCCAGGGAGCTCTCCTTGAGGATGGCTCTGCTGCTGGTGGTCCCAGAACCCCATCTGGAGGAGCAGAGCTGCTCAAGCTTGGCGTGTGTGACATTACATGGAGCGATTGTTAACACACATTCCTGGACCCCATCCCTAGAGGTTCTGGTTGGGTAGGTCTGGCCAAGGTGCATTCCTAACAAGCCCCTATGAGCTGAGATACTGCTGATGAGTACATCAGACTCAATATCCCGTAAGGGAACCTAGTTGAGAAAAAAAAAAAAAAATCCCATCCTGACCCTTTCTAGGCCAAACACAGATTTGTGCTAACATGAAATTTTAGATCAATAAACATTAGTGTGGTTCAGGACCCTTACCCCCCTAAAAAAGCAGTTGCTACAAGTTAAATACAAAATGGAAAGACTGCCACTAGAGGGAAAGAGAATTGGGTTGGCTTTTTCTGCTAAAAATAATTAGAGATAAGAAATAAAGTAACATTTGAGGTCATTTGTGTTGGAAAGGTTTACCATGTCTAATTCTTCCACGCGAGGGGGCCAGGAGTCACCTTTATGCTTCAACCAAAAGTCAGTGTGATTTCCTGTCCACATCAATAAACGAAAGTAGTGAATGGGATCTCAAAGAAATACCATACTCTGTATTTTCCAAACTTCACACAGTTCATTTCAAAAGTGATCAATGAATTTAATTTAGCTAAGAGAGCCAAGGAGGGGCAAGGATGGACAAGTTGGTAAGTGGTGTGTGGTGGTTAATTTTGTGTCCACTTGACTGGGCCAGGAAGGTGCAGATAAATGCTGATGAAGCCTTGTTTTTGGCTGAGTGTGTTTCTGAGGATGTTTCTGGAAGAAATCAGCATTTGAACTGGTGGACTCGGGAAAGCAAATGGCCCTTCCTACTATGAATGACCATCATCCAATCTGTTGAGAGCATGAATAGAACAAAAAGTGGAGGAAGCTTCGATTCATGCTCTCCCTGCCTCACTATGAACTCCAACACCATCTTCTCCTGGCTCAGCGCCCCTTGTTGTCAGGCCTCTGGACTCGGACTGGAATCCACTCCCTCAGCACTCAGGCCTTTGACCTACACCATCAGTTTCCCGGGTTTCCAGCTTGCAGGTGGTGGGGGTTCTCAGTCTCCATTATCACCGGAGCCATACCTTAGAGGACATATCTTTATAAATATGCATAAAAAATTGGCTCTGATTCTCTGGAGAACCCACTAATACAGATTTGCTTACAGAGTGGGGCTACAAGGATAATCTTGGTCTCAGGCCACACCCAAGGCTTCCGATTTCGGTTGCCCTTGGTAACCTACTGATGAGAAAGAATGATGACTGCTTAGAACATCTTAGAGAGTCTTTTAGGGCCTATTATTTATGGGGCCAGAAAATAGAGCATTGAGCTCCATTCCACAAACAGAGCCTCTACTATGAAAACCTAATGAAGGAAGGAACACTGAGCTTCTCTTAGAGAAGCAGCCACATACCGAGGTTTTAAGGGGGAGGCAACAGTCCTGGCAAAGGGATACAGTTCAGACCCTGGTCTTCAGAGTGTGGTCTAGTCCAATGGGCCTAAAGTGCAATGATGAAAAAGAACCTGATGGCTTTAAAAGATTAGCTCTAACAGATAAGGTAGGACCGCAGCAGCAAGAAAATCAATAACCCACCATCTACCTGAGGCTTTTGCTTCCACATGTCTTGCTAAATCCCAGCTCCCAGCACCGCCATGTTTATCTGAGGCCTTCATATGTCCCCCGGGGAGGGAGGATGAGCCTTCAACCATGACTGACCAGAAAGGGTGGACAGCGTGGCCTTTGGGTGGACAACTCTGAGACGTGAAGTGCAGTGGCTCCCAGAACTCCTGCTAGGATTCAGTTCAACCTGCTCTTCCATTCGTTGCTTTCAGTTCCCTGTCTCCCTTCCCGCTCTCCTACTATTGTTTCTTGGATCACCTTCCAGACAAATAACTTGCAATCCAATTCTGCCAGCGGAACCCCAACTAAAACATGTGAGCTCCGACGGACATATCAGAAAGTAGAATTAGAGTGAGCAGAATTAGAATACTCAACGCAGAACAGGGCCCCGTGCTGAGGCAACAAGGTTCCCACAGATGGACCCAGAAGGAAGAGGAGCTGCGGCGCTGCCACAGAAAGAACGGGCATGACACGGAGATCAGTTTCAGACGGAAACACAAACACAAACCGGCTAGTGGCCTGAGCTGATGCGTGTCCGTGTGCTTATGTGTGGGTCAGGACTCACGCTTACCTCCGCATGGCCGACATGGCAGCATGTGCACTACCTGAGTATACACACACACGTGCACACACACACACACACACATACACACGTACACACACAGAAAGCCTTCTTTTGTTCATTAATTTCCTAATACTGGAGTTTCTCTAGTATCTAGTAAGATCCATTTTCTTTTTCTCCATCAGTGAAAATATTCTTGCGCATACTTACATTCTGTTGCAGACTAGACAGTGTCCTCTACATTGTATCAAAATAGAATACTTTGGTTTATATATCCACGTATAATATTTTTATAATATATCCACATATAATATAATTACATACATGTAATCTTTTAATTTTTAGAAAATTATTGACCCTTTTTCTAGAATAGCTACAAGGGCACAGGAATGCTTATCAAATATTGTAATTTGCAGCACAAAATGAACGATTCTGCACTAGCAGCAAGCATGCTGGGACAGATGTGTATTTTGGTGTCGGATACTAACTAGTCACTTTGCGTTACTTGGCAAGGTTATTTAATTCCTCTGACTTCAGTTTCCTTGTATGTAAAATGTCAGTAAATAGTATTTCTGTTACTGTAGGTTTCAAAGGGAAGTGCGCAGAGCCATATGAAATGTCCGCAACAGCTGGAACAGACAGGCAATAAATCACTAGATATATATTTGCATATCCCGGGAAGCGATACTCTTATGCAGCAGATATTGTCATACTTCACAGTAGTACACATGAAATAACTCTGAGAATCTCAAGTTTGTCCTTCTACTTTGTGTTTGCTTTACCTTGTGTGAACTGACAAATATACGAAAACGCTAGGACCGCAGTGTCTCCTTCATGTGTTTCAAATCCTTTCCATCAACGGTCTACTACATGCGATTTCTAAATGTTTCAGGACCACTTCATCACTGTCCCAAATAAGAAAGAATGGTGTTTTGCTGTGTAGGGAAAAGTATGTTTTTCCACTTCAATTATTATACCAATGTTTAAAAAATGCTGACTTTCTAGGAGAGCCGATTCCTTGCAGTTCATGATGGTGCTGCCTTTCTGAGGATGGATGAAATCAACAACAATGCTCTAATGAACTCTCCGGGTAAATGTCTCAGTAATGTTCCTGACACCACAAAGTGCTGACTTAGCTCAATCCGCACGGTGGGAACGTGTCAAGTAATTGCTACCCACCTACATAGGAGGGTGATTTTTATGCATCCTCTGAAGTCAGTGACAGCAAAATAAAAAACTTTTCACTTTGGGATAAAATAGACCAGCAAGCACATCTTAATGAGTAACATTTATGTAGAGCTTTGGGTTTCAGAAAAATTGATGTATTTTTTAATTAAATATTTTCACTAGCCTAGAAAACAAGGGAAGAGGGGGATATATCCATAATAATACCAAAGGCATCTTAGACAATAATAATAGCTTTACATTTACTGAGCACAGCCTATACATTAGGCCATAGAAATAAGGAGTATCATTCCATTTCATTCTCTTGACAACATAATCACCCTCCCCTAAACCTCTATTAAATCATACTGGCCGACAATCTGCAATCAAAATTTTGTCCATGTTCAATGGTTTTTAAAACAACATTAATTTTCATTACTTCTTTGCTAGATTAATTCTGAACATTAATTCTTAAGTTTCAGAGGGCAATTTCTTTCCTTCTTTTTTTTTTTTTTTGAGTACTGTGAAGTTGATCTTACCATATTTTATCCAAAGCCCGATTATAAAAATTTTAGAAATAAAGAGGTATTACTTAGCACATGATTTATAAATACATAAAATAATAATTTATCTCCCACTTGAAAATGACAAAATAGTGAGATAACAAAATCAATTGTGTTAGCCAGAAAGCAAGATAGAGTATTGGCTCCAAAGGATTTGCAAAATCAATCAATTTTATGAAGCTGCCAAACTAGACAGTGAGATTTGAAGACTGGGAATGTGCTTCTCTGAAAATACCAGTTCTAGTTCTCACCACGACATAGGACTCTTACCTAAATATTTATGGTTGGGGTCTTAGTGGCTTTTCAAACTTGTGATGTAACTAACTTATTAGACTATAAATGCCACTTGTTAAGTGTATTTTCTATTTTTTTTTTTAAGATTTATTTATTTATTTGTTTAGAGAATGTGAGCAGGGTGAGGGGCAGAGGGAGATGGAGAATCTCCAGGAGACTCTGCACTGAGCACTGAGGCTGATACGGGGCTCGAGCTCACGACTCTGAGATCATGACCTGAGCCAAAATCAAGAGTCCGACGCTTACCCAACTTAGCCACCCAAGCACCCCTTCTATGGCATGGCTGTGTACCAAACTCAAAGATCTTATGGCTTATGGCTTAAAACTGAAATACAGTATCTTCCAGTTCTATAGGGCAGAAAGCAGACACAGGTGTCAGTGGGCTAAAATCAAGGTGTGGGCAGGCTGCATTCATTTTGGGAGACTCTAGGGGACAGTCTATTTCCCTGCCTGAAAAGGCTTCTAGAGGCCTTCTACATTCCTCCATACATGGCCCCTTCCTCCATTTTTAAAGCCAGCAGCAGCAGAATGAGTCTCACTCTGAATCTCTTTTTCTGCCTCATTTTGAAGGACCCTTGTGATGATCCTAGACTGAACTATATAATTCCAAGTAATCTTCCTATTCTACAACCAGCAGATTACCAGCTTTTATTCCATTTGCAACCTTAAATCTCCTCCTCATGTAACAGCCACATGTTCCAAGATTTAGGATATGAACATCTTTGGAAGGCCAATCTGCTTACCATAGTAGGATGTATATTATTAACAGACACACATTAATTTGTTTTTTCTAAATATTTCCTGAGCACCTATTATGTTTCCAAACACCAAGTCAGGCTCTGGAAAATTAAGGTAAACAAGACAGATAGGATCTTTATCTTTGGGAACTTGCATTTTGAATTTCAGTCTTATTAATAACTGAAAGTAAACACAGATTGAGAGTGTGTGTGTGTGTGTGTGTGTGTGTGTGTGTTTATGTTTCTAAAGAAGCACACAAAAGGCAAAAGGCAATTCCCAAGAGAAAAAAACATACTTCATAATTTGGCCTGAAGCTGGTTCTATAAACACTATAAAGATTATAGAAAGAATAAACCAGAGCTTGTGACCCATATTGTAGTTTTCAGGCAAACAATAAATTAGAGCCAATCCTCATTATTCAAAGATTCTGTATTTGTAAATTCATCTACTCGCTGAAATTTATCTATAATCCCAAAATCAATATCTGTGGTGTTTTTGCGGTCATATGTGAACATGAGCAGAGTGGCAAAGATTTGGGTTGGCCACGGTGCAGCTTTCTAACTCAGTTCAAATGAGACAACGCTCTGCTTTCTCGCTTCAGCTCTCATACCATAAACAAGTGTCTTTTTCATTATCTGCTCAGTGTCACATTTTTGCATTTTTATACTTTTGTTGGTGATTATTGGTGATTTTACTTTTGCTTTTTGCTTTTGTTGGTTTTTTTGTTTTGGTTTTGGTTTTGGTTTACTGGCTAAGGAGTGCCTGGGTGGCACAGTCAGTTGAGTGTCTGACTCCTGGTTTGGGCTCAGATTGTGATCTCAGGGTCATGAGATCGAACCCACCCCCCCTCATCCCTTTGGCGCTTCGTGCTCTGCATGGAGTCTGCTTAAGTTTTTCTCTCCCTCTCCCCTCCTCCCCACACTCTCTCTCCCAAATACATAAATAAATCTTTAAAAAAAAAAAAAAAAGATCAGCTAAGCATTAGTGCAGAAGTGCTGTCTAGCGTTCTTAAACCCAAGGAGGCTACGAGGTGCCTCATGGAGAAAATATGTGTGATAGATCAGCTTCATCCAGAAATGACTTATAGTGCTGTTGGCTCTGAGCTCAGTGATAACGAATCAACAACGCATATTAAGTAAAGTGTCTTTAAATAGAAACACACATAGAATAAGGTTATGTGTTGATTGGCTGATGAAAGTGCGGCCAGAGGCTTGCAGAAACCTAACCCTGGATTATTCCCAGGAGCAGCAGGTCAGTATTTGTAAATTGCACACTCACAAAGGTTTTACAAAATACAACCATCAAAATAATGAGAATTAACTCTATTTATTGTATGGCTCTTCCTGTTTAAAGTAGACTGGAAAAATCAGAAGAGTCAAGTCAAATCAACAAAATGCCTTATAATGTCACAAAAAATGATCTTTAAAGATTTATAACTATGCTCCTAACATAGAAGCCATCGCAAACTCTACAAATTGCATTTGTCAGGTGTCAGAATAATCCACATGTGTGTGTTCATTATATTGATATCTATTTAAGACTATTTTTCTTAAAAAAAAAAATACTGCACCTGGTTGAATAGTGATGATAAATGAAATCATTGATTTTTAAACATTCCAAATACACACTTCAAATGGAGCTCATGTGCTAAACTATATGTTTTACCTGTTGATCCTATTTTCTAATTCTACCTTAAAGAAAATTTTTCAAAAATGTGTTACCACATAGGCTTTTGTAGTTTCAAAATTATTTTTCAGGGCCTAGACAAATATCGGTTAGGTGATTTTGAGGTTCTGATAAAGGCTGGCTGACATGACCGCTTCCGTCACCATCTATGAGTGTCCCTGTGAGACGGGTGATGGAATCTGCCCCAATGGGGGGTTACCAGAGAGTCCAATCCACTATCAGCTCCTCTCTGCCCCAGGCTCATGGGTGTGCAAGCGAAAAGCAGCTCAGTCACGACATGTAGTCCATGGGCTCAGGTGTTACCCAGCCTGCAGTACAGAGGTTGAGAAGGAAAAGAAGCTACAGCCACCCCTTACTTCCCTTCTTTTTTCGGTCTCTGTCCCGCTTCCTCTCTGTCAGCTCTGCCTTCCTTCCTTCTCCTTCTTGGTGGCAGCAAATCTTAGCCTCCACCTTCCACCTTCCCCACTCCAGTCCTGAAAGTTCCTGTATCAGAATTGGCCTCACTTGGGCCCGGACCTCCTCCTTTCTTCAATTGAGGCAATGAAATTTCCATGAATCTCCATACCTGATTCAACTTGGTCCTAATAGTGTTCATCGTTGCTGTGTTACTGCAAGTAAAATTATACTGGGCAAGAATTGAAACTTCAGCTACAAAAAAACTGGCATTAAAAATGTTATGGTCATTTTCAAATATATACCAAAGCAGGGAGAATAGAACAGTAAAGTCATATACGTATACATATACATATACATATACATATATATATACATATACATATCTGGGTTAAAGAATTTGCTAACTCATGGCCAATTTTATTTCACCTATACCCATGCCCCTCACAGTACATCACCCTTCCTATGAGATTATTTCAAATTCTGTCTCAGACATCCTGTTATTTCATACATAAATATCTCAAAATATACCTCTAAGGGATGAGAATTCCTTTTGAAACAAAACTGCAATTTAATGTCAATATCTAAAATGTTGACAATAGATCTGTAATTTCATCAACATCCTGTGATGATCGCTCAGCTCCTAAAGTGCATGTACACGCATATGTGCATGTGTATGCACCATTGTTCAAACCAGAATACCAAAAACCTCCATACCCTGCAATTGGTGGTGCTTCTCTTTTTGCCTATTCTGATGCTGTCTTTCTTCCTATAATCACGTCCCTTTCATCTTCTTCAATGTGTCTATTGAAAACCCCTTATTTGTCTGACTGCTTCCCACAGTTTGCTGGCTGCCTGTCTGTGGTGTCATGCCCGTCCTTCTGTCCCTCTGTAGACTGGTATGGAGATTTTGAGACTTGATTTGACTTGGGTTTGACTTTTTAGCAAGAATTCTTCACACATGTATGAGCTCACTGTCTATGTCTATCAGGACATGGGTTATATATCTGGTTGTCTCTGTCTTAGAGACATTTAGAGCTACTTGATTAGAGGTTATAAAATGGTGATAGTCTGATTCTATCACCACTTCTTCAAAGCTTTTTAAAAAATCTAAAATACCTCTGCAAAAAGAAACTTCCTCTCATTACATATTTGGCTACCGTGAGATGTAATTTGATCAGAAAAGGTTGAAAAATATTTTATTTTTCTTTATATAAGCTGATGTTCAGAATAATGAGTTAATTCCTTAGCATCTCCCAGTTGATGGCAAAGAAGGACTTTTCCTATTATGAATTCATGAATGTTAACTTACCTGGTGTTTTAATTCATTCCTAGTATGACTCTCATTAATATTCTAACTGTTTCATTTTGGCCAGTGAAATCCTTTTTGAGTTGGCTTCTGAGTCATTTTGACATTACTCCAATTATCTGCTAAAAGCCCAGTGTTCTGTATAAGATATCCCACATTTATTTTGTATAGTTGACACTCCAGATTTGGAGTCAGTCATTCTCCACAAGGATTCCTTAGTCCTCTAAGATTGGTGGTATTTGGGGTCCAGGAATTTGGGGTTTGTGGGTATTAGGGGCAGTGGGGAATTTGGGGTCCAGGACTGTGGGATATTTACTTCTTCAAATTTTAGATTTCTCTTTTCTTTTAGACTGAAATTATGGTATCTAATGATATTAGTAAAATCACAAATGTCTTATCAGAATACATTTTAGAATCACAATACATCTTGAATAAAATATAACTAGTATCATTAACAAGATGTGATCACTGAAAGGGGTTTAAGACTTTTTCATCAACAGGGTCTAAAACAGTAAGAACATAAAAGTTGCTGTCTTTGGAAGTCACTCACATAATTCCTTTCTGTGTGCTTATGCCTTTAACTCAACATAAAGGTTTGTGTCATTTTACTCTTAATTTTTAGAAAGATCTTCTAAATTTTTACTTAATTTGGTATACAGTGATTGAATTGTGTAAACCACCTTACAGTCAAGTCTAAAACACAAGGTATATTCAGAAAAGTCTGGCTTCTATTCCTACTCTATCCTTCCCCATATAATTTATCATGGAGGTAGCTTTTTAAACATTTTTAGAGGTAGTTTTTTAAAAAAAAAATGTCTTGCTCGTGCTCACATTTACTTAAAAAACATAAGCAGATATATAAATATATGTGTATATTTCTGTTCACTTTATTTAAATATGGTGGTAGTAGACCGTGCCCATTTTCTTCACCTTGTCTCTGTCAAGGTAATTAAACAAATGTGAAGGGTAGGAGTAAGCCACCTGTTAATCTTTTTAAATCGTCACCACCCTTGAAGCATTATCCAGATCAAAGTGATAATCCTATGAAGGAAGGGGCAACAGTCCAGGATATCCCACAGCAAATTCTGGAGCCCTTTCCAGCCCAACTCCTCAGCTATCATTGGCCACCTCCTTTTCCTTTCATTAGAATGATGTCAGAATTATTACTCTGGCTTCTCATGGAGACGGATGTATATCTCTCAGAGTCTCTGCTAGGAAAAGACTTGGGTCGGGGAGACAGGGAGGCCACTGTGTGTGATGTCAAGCCGTCAGCTTTGGGGAATCTTTCCAAAGGGATTTCAGTGGCCTCTATGTTAACGCCTCTGGGACTGCTGGGATTTGGAGAATACCAACTTCCCAAAGAAGTTTCCTCTCATGAAAATCATTAGATTTTAAAATTCAGACCATCTTTTGAAATGCATTTAGGAGGAAGACAGAGTGAAAGTACTGATGACTTCGGTTTTAGGAAAAAAGTTAATTGTGGGTAAATTACAATAGGCAATAGGGAAAAAAGATGCTCTAAAAGTATGGAGAAAAACTTGAGAAAGCTGTGGTGCTCATCTACAGAGGAGAGCAAGAGAAGACAAGGTCCAGGGCAGTTAGTAGTTAACAATAGCATAATAATAGTTACAATAGCAGACATCCACCTTAAAGAAACTGAGTTCATGATGGATCATAATTTTCCTGTAGCATTCTAAGGGCCACATATTGATGCTTGTGGTGTAGAAGAAGCATCCCATCTGTATGACTTCCTGAGCACGCATTGGCTCCATCTTTGGTAACTGCTACATCATCAAAACCTTTAAATATTTATGGATGACTCAAGTACATATTGTTCTTTGCCAAGTACTGCCTAGTGGTAAGAAAACAGCCCTTCAACTATACAATAGTACCTCTAATTACAAATATGCAAGTGATGAACATTTTCAAGAAAAAAAAATCTCTTGATCATACTTAGTTTCAAGCTCGTCTCTTAGTTGTCTCATTGTTATGCTCTGCTTGAGTTATTCCCATGACTGTGAGCTTTTAAAAACCAGGAGGACAGCAGAAAAAAATTAGAGAATAAAAAATAAGCTAAACATATCCCTTCAAACTACAATAACACTGAATCCAAAGTAGTCCCGCAATCTGAAGGAAACATGGGAACTTAGTTTCTAATGTTCTTTTCATCCTTGAGACCAAGACCAGCTATGGGATACAGAGAGGCCTGGAGTCTGTCAGCACAGCCCAATCCTGGTCCTGTCTGCTCCTGCCAAAAACAGTACGGTCCCCTCAGCATAAGCATTACCACCCTCAGTCCCACCAGATTTCCCTCACCACAAACCCTCTAGATCCCGTATAGTATTCAAATTAAAATAAATTATAGTGTCTATCTAGTCCTAAGCGCAGAGGGTCATTTTGAACACATTTTCCAGCAAAATAAAATGGACCTGGGAGGTCTTGAGATACTGCAGTGAACCTGAGAGTTTCAGTTGAGAGAATATTTTTCTTCAAAAATATGTCGAACATTCACTACATAACTGACTCCCTACGTCTAGTATTTGAGCAAGTACCATTAAACCAGACAGACAAATATAGTCAAGGACTTCACACCCTGAGGTCATCAAGATGTACACCATTATAGAGATGTTAAGCATATCTTTTTAAATCTAAACTTATGCATAGAGAAATCCTTCACAAATCATTAACCCAAGTACAGTACGGGAAGTCAGAATATTACACATCCATGAATCAATTTAGAGAAAAGATGAGGACCATTGTCCTAGTCAGAACCAACTCAGATCAGTCAGTAGTGATTGAAACTGATGTGTGTGCACCTAATTACTAAATCAGAAGTTGAGTATCAGAAGTCATTCAAAAGGTATTTCTACTGCTCAGTTAATCTCCGGTTCCGTTGGGAGGAAAAGCATGATTAATAGATGCATTTCATATGAATGATAAAACAGCATCTGGGTAATTAGAGTGTGACCTCTGGCTGCAATGTATAGGGTAGAGTGGCAGTAATAAGACAAAATCGGTAAGAGGAAGGGTGGCATATTTTGGAGTTGACTCAGCTAAACTCCAAAATGGAAAAAGACAGAAAGTGAAACCATGCCAACTCCAAACTCCAAAGAAAGTTTAAAAGATAAAAGAAATTTTACAACTTAAATTTTTAACGGAAAAGAAAATTATAAATAGAATGATGACTAGTGGAAGAAAATGATCTAACCTCTACATTGTGGGAAAATGAATTAAGGTATTAAGAGTTCCCATTAATCTCATTCTCTCTCAGGATATGTCAACTCCTCTGGGATGCCTTCCACAGTCACTTCCAAAACTCAGGATCCTCTTGCATTCTTTTCTCTTATTTCCCATGTCTTTCTGTGAAGTGGAGTGGTTTAAGGACCAGAAACTAGGGCTCAGATTTAAGAGGATCCTATAATAGCTGAGGTAAGTTGCAGAGTAAAAGGCATCTGTGATGGCTAATTTGATGTGTCAACTTGGCTTGGCTAAGACATGGATGCCTAGATAGCTGTTAAAACATTTTTTCTGGGTGTGTCTATGAGGGTGCTTCCAAAAGAGACTGGCGTGTCCCACAACATCCACATTCTTACTTTGGGACCTAAAATGAAGTTTGCACACTTTTTCCAAATGCTATATTTCCATGGAGTCAGTATTTTTTTAAGTCTCCTGTCAATTTCATATGATTTTCCTTCTTCCTCAGGAAAATAAGTCAACAAAAGAAAAAAAGAGAGGAAACACATTTCTTCTCCTTTTTATGAATGTCCGCGGAGTATAGCAAATTCTCCCCCGGCAGCTTGGGTGCTCCCCAAACTACAGGTCATCTCATATTCGTGGCAATCTCTCAGCAACTCTCTGCTCCCATATCTGTTTGGTGCTCTGTAACACATCGTGGATGGAAATAATCTTCACGTGTTCCCTTTTTAACATTTCCCTGCCCACATCTTGGTCCTTAATCATTTCCTGTGATTGCCCCAACTTTAAAGTGGTAAGTGCTTAGATTCACCTCTTTGATCCTAGACCACCAGATATTTCTATCCCCCCATTCTTATTTGCTTTTCAGCCCCAATAACCCCACTGTTCCTTCGATTCCTTCCGTCTCTGTGATGGTTAATTTTGTGTCGACTTGACCAGGTCACAGTACTCAGACATTTGGTCAAAAAATAGTCTAGATGTCTCTGTGAAGGTATTTTTTAGATTAGATTAACATTTAAATCTGCAAACTTTTGAATAAAGCCCAGTACTCTCCAGAATATGGGTGGGCCTCATCTAATCAGTGGATGGCCCTAGTAGAAAAATGCCTGACTTCTCTGAAAGAGGGAATTCTGGCAGTAGACCTCTCTGAACTCAAACTGCAATTCTTCTGTGGGTCTCTAGACTGCCAGCTACCTTGCAGATTTTGGACTTGTCAAACTTCCACAATCACATAAGCCAATTCCTTAAAATAAATCTATGTACACCCTGTTGGTTCCATTTCTCTGGAGGACCCCAATGCCATCTTTGACCAGTGCCCCCCACCCGACTTCACTTCCTCCCCCTCATGGTGCTAACTCTACCTTTCTCCCCCTGTGCTCTTGCCAACCCATGTGTGCTTGTTCCGGTGTCCACCACAGCAGCCC
Organism: Mustela putorius furo; assembly: GCF_011764305.1. Classification (NCBI taxonomy): domain Eukaryota; kingdom Metazoa; phylum Chordata; class Mammalia; order Carnivora; family Mustelidae; genus Mustela; species Mustela putorius. The sequence goes on along the minus strand of NW_025421304.1, from coordinate 33,690,944 downwards.
TGCAGAGTCCAACCCTGGGTAAAACTAAGAAGGTACACCCTCTGCTCCTGCACATGCATAACTGGAGGGGGTCTATCTGTGGTCTCCAGCCTGAGCTGGGCTCTCAGAGCTATGTGGGATTCCCTTCCTGGTCATTATCACGGAAATTCAATGTTTGTGTACACATGTATCCAAGGGGTTTGATTTTATGGGAAAAGGGGACTAGACTGAACAATTTCCAATTTAGAGAAGTTTCAGTACTCACTTGTCATCTTCAACATGCAGGATTTTTAAAGAGAGCATAAACACCACTGTGAGCTTAATTAATTCATGTATTTATTCTAATCTAAGGGCAGAATAGCTACTTCCAAAGTGACATAGTGAAAAAAATTTTTTTACCTCTTTCTATTTCAGAATAGAAAGATGGAACCACTATTACCATAATAGCTTTGCAGCTCTTGGGACAATTTTCTGCAACTTTCCAGCAACTTGCTAAAATAAATACGAGGTTTTTTTTTTTTTTTCTTGAAACTGTTATTCCCCAGCCCACCCCCAACTCATGATGACTCTGACATATTGTAATAAAGCCATTGCTCCCTGAGGATCTCTTTGCACTGCTCCAGCAATTTTTCTCTTTTCTCTCTCTTATTGAAAAAGAACCCTATTATTAAGTACTTAAAATGTTCAAGATTCCAAAGAGAAGACAACCTTTCGGTATGAGAGATTAATAATAACAATAAGAAATACAGAATGGAAGATATGAGTTCATAGCCAAATAAAAATTTCATTGGCAGAATACAAATCACATGTGATTTCTGCTGAGCTGCATCTCTCTGATTTATAGACAGAGCTCTGTAGAGTATTTGCTTCCTCTGTTCCTCTGTTCATGGTCACAGCTACTTCTGCACAAGTGTCCTTACACCTGAATCTTTTCTAAAGCAGGACTCTTCTAAATCAACCAAAGGACTATTCTTTGTGAGCATTTCTGAAAATAGAAAGATGCAGATAAATATATACCAAGAAAATCTTAGACAATGAGGTATAACTTGTAAAGGCATTTGGGAATATGGATGGATAAAGCCATTTGGTTCAAGTCCTGGTTCTTACGACCAAGAGTTTTTCTTGTACATATGCATACAAAATATCACACGGATGCCTCCTCTCAGTACATACACAGACCTCTGCCTTGTTCTCCAGCAGACACATCACCAGATTATCCTATCGGAAGTAAGTAATCACTAAAGTGTCTCCTTTTACTATTATGGTATTATTAATATCTATTCTAAACTACATTAGTCAAAAAGCATGGTGTTCCTATCTCCTAGAAATTCATAGCCTTAATTAAGAAATGGTTTTACTTTTTAATAAAGACAGTATACATAGTATGCATTTTAGCTAGTAGCATTTGAGTATTTATTTATGGCAAGTGTATAATTTGGAATAAAGGGAAACGTGAGTACAGTGAAAGAGAATGAAAAATACATGAATGTGTTTGAAACTCAGTCGATTAAGGTTATACAAACCATGCAAAGTAATCCACAAGGACTCCCTGGAAATAACACTATCGCAAATGTCACTGGAAACAAGACCCTGGTGATGAGTTAGTGAATACTGGAGAAGTGATGGGGCTGGAGGGACCAGAAAGTAAGTGGTTGGAAGGCGTGGAGTTGGAAGGGATGGACTGAAGCATACTTGGCAAGCATGCCGCACATAAATGAATAGCATACCCAGAAGAGAACTGTGAAAGCACAAGGAACCTTGGTTAATGTCCTGAGCGATGCCTAAGCCTGGGGCTTTGGAGCAGTGGTACACAAGGAAGCTGTCAATGAAATGCACCAGGTTGGGGTTGGACAGGCCCTCAGGTCACCAGCCAAGGAAAACATTACAGTAAAATAGAGCAGCATGCTGATTTTTGTAGACCAAGTGTGACAATTACCCTACCCCAGAGGCAACAAAAAATGTATATGAATCCACCCATATACCTTCTACATAGTCCTCTACCTTCATCTGCAAAATGTTGGATGAGGAACAGAGCAATGCTCTCTTTCGCACATAGAAAGCAAATCTATACTTTGAACTACAACACATATTTTGAGAAATAACAAAGGATTAAGTCCATAAGCTATTAGCATCATTCTACTGCCTGAGAATAGATTATGTGTAAAAAATGACACTAAGCCAATGATTTAATGTTTACTAGGGGTTCCCTTCTTTTGGTATATTGCAATACTGCTCTTTGCTTGATTTGCACACCTACCACTATCCGTAGGAAGGAGGACAGCTAAATGTAAAACTCCTAAATGTGGCACTAGTCAACATGAACTTAGGGGGGAACCTACTGTCTTAAATCTCAATGTCTTCAGTATCATAATATTACTTACCTACTTTCTTTATGGGCTGATAAGGAAGCATTTAGTTTTGCAACTGAAAGGGAATGAGAGACTATTCAGTAAGTACCAGCATTCTACCTGCCCCCTTGTTCTAGAAGTAAAGAAAAACAAGCTCATAGAGGTGGGCTGTCCTTAGGGCTGTCCCAGTCATTTGCTTGTTACTTAAAACCATGTATCAGCCTTTCCCTGCTCTGTCTGGAGGCATAGAAGGGTTGAGTGAGGTAGACTGAGAACCCTAGGCTCCTGGCTTAGCAAGCTTCCGGCTGAGCACCGAGAGGGAGGGCAGGTGAAGAGCAGGGAGGAGCCAGGAAATTTCTCCCCACTCTCACTCTGCCTGGGCAGCTTCTTGGTAGAGCTGAGTTTTTTAGCTTGTGCTCCCAAAGGACAACCCCTGTTTCCATAATCCTCTCCTGGGCAGCTCTTGCCATGGTGCTAGCACTACTGGACGATGTCAGCCTCGAAGCTCTGGAAACACAATCTTCTCATTTTCCCTGTAGCCCCTGGAATTAACGACGTCTTCTTGCTGCCGCTACGCTCTGCGCTATCTCACCACCTCACGTTGGCCGATCAGCTTTTCCATTCCCTGTAACCAATTTCCTCTGATGACTTTGCAGTTTCAAATGCCTGGAGTAGTTTCTGTTTTTCTGACTGGGCACTGACTCAGAGATGAGTTTAGCATCAGAACTAAGGTATTTTTTAATGTCACAATATGATCAAAGATTAGATGACATGCCCGAATGAGTGCCATGCAACCATTATATAAATATATTTTTTAAACTACTACTAAAATAACGATAATTCCCACAGGCTTTATGCTATTAATAAATATCACAATATTATGGAACTATTTTTCTTAAAAATTTAATAATTGAATTATTTCCTACCTATTCTCTATTTGTCATCCATCATTACTTCTTCCACTTCCAGATTACTTGATTTGAAAGCTCATATAAATCTAATATTTACGTGTGTTTTCAATAAATAAACATATTTTCCATCCATCTGCCCCCATCTCTTCCTCTTCGGCCCTTAAGATTCACACTTTGGTAGCAAACAACAGCTCACTTCAAAACTTTACCTCAGTTTTGGAATTCACTCCAGAAATGGCTAGTATATTCTTGCATCATCACCTGGTTTTTTTTTTTCTTTTGTCTTGTTTTTTTGTTTTGGTTTTTAAGATTTTGTGTATTTGACAGAGAGAGTCATAGGGAGAGAGGGAATACAAGCAGGGGCAGTGGGAGAGGGAGAAGCAGGCTTCCCGCAGATCAGGGAGCCCGATGCAGAGGTTCAATCCCAGCCTCTGAGCAGAAGGCAGGTGCTTAAGGACTGAGCCACCCAGGCGCCCGGCATCATCTGCTTTTGATGGCCATAACTTATTCCATTGCGTGAAGGTGCAGTAATTTACTTAAGCAATTGATCTACGGCTGGTGGGTTAGATCAATATTTTGCTGCTACAGACAATGTTACAATGAATATCCTTGCATGCATTTCAAATGCACAGTGAAAGTGAAGTTAGGAGAGAAATCCCTAGAGTCTGAGTCCCTTTTTGGTGCAGATTATTTGGGTAGATTTAACGTATTAGGCAACATTGTTTTGGACTCCCTTCCTTCAATGCACTAAAAACGTTCATTTCTTTCTGAAGAGTTTTCACCTATTTGTTCTCCCATGAACAGAGCTTGAGAGTTCCTCTTTACCCAGGCCCCATGGCAATACTTTCTCTGTCTTAAATTATTTGGATCACTTTCAAAATGTTGATTTCATACACATGGCATTTGAACATAAAGCACGGGCATACTTAAGCTTGCCCCACCGAGCTGTGGCCTTGGGAAAATATCCCCCCCCACACACCCCGTTTTCTTTATACACTGGGCATTATCATAGTTCCTAATTCACTGGGTTGGGAAGATTAACTGGATAAATATATATAGCATACAGAATAATGCCTAGCATATATGTTTTTATTCAAGCAAATAATCCCTCCCTTATTTATGGACTTTAACTTAAATTACTTACAAACCTAGAGACAGATTTAGGCCATAATAAGTATTCATTCTTCTTCCTTTTTAAATGATTTTTTTTTATGGGCACCTGGATGGCTCAGGGGGTTAAGCATCTGCCTTTGGCTCCCATCATGATTTCAGGGTCTTGGGACTGAGCCTCAAGTCAGGCTCTTTGCACAGTGGAGAGTCTGCTTCTCCCTCCTACTCTCCCTCTGTTCTCTCTCTCTCTCTCTCTCCCTCTCTCTCTCTCAAATAAGTAAATAAGATCTTTTAAAAAATAAATAAATAAATGCTTTTCTGTAAAGTTAATTTTTAGCTTCCTCTTGTGCTGAACAGTAGAATCCATAATACCATGGTTTCGATGTAGTAGTTAATCATTTTTTATGAAAAGTCATCACATTAAATGCATAACTATTAAAGTTAAACAAGACATTATTTTGTTATATATCAATTTGCCAAATTATGTCTTAAATAACACTGTAGTTTCAACATTCTTACTTGTTTAAGTCTTTTAAGAAATGTTACCTGACACCTGTTTTCATTTGCTTTTCTTTAATCGTGAATGAGGATGGAGACACTTTCGCATATTACATATCATCTTTTCTTTTCTATGAACTTCCTGTTTATATTTTGCTTCCTTTTTTAAAAAAAAAAAATAAAGCTTCAGGGGCGCCTGACTGGCTCAGTCAATACAGCGTTGCAACTCTTGACCTTGGGGTCACAAGTTTCAGCCCCATGTTGGGTGTAGAAATTACTTTAAAAAAATCTTTAAAAATAAATAAAAAGTAAAAAATAAAGCTTTATTTTTTATTAGTAATTCTAAAGAGTGTTTTGTGCCTATGCTAATAGAATTTTCTGTGCTAACAGGAATATTCTGTAATTGCACTAAAACAGTAACCACTGGGCTTAATATAGCTACTGAACACTTAAAATGTGGCTAGTGCAACTGAGAAACTTTATTTTTATTTTATTTCATTTTAGTTGAGTTTTAAACTTAAATAGCCCTATATAGCTAGTGGCTAACATATTAGAAGGTCTTTCTCATTAGAAGGGCAGAGTTAAATTGTGGTTTATAACTTTTTTTTTTTTAACCTAGCATTGATCTTTTAGCTAAATCCTTCTTGCACAGGAGTTTACTGGATCTAAGATAAACTGGCATCCTGCTGATTTTGCTTTGTACCCAACTAAGAATCTATACTTGGTTGTCAAGTTCATTTATTGAGTAATCCAATGGTTCCCACACTTTGATGCAAACTGGAATCACTTGGTACTATTTTTTAAATCCCAATACCTGGGTTTCCATCTCTAAACTTTATTCAGTGAGCAAGGATGCTGCCAGGGCATTGGAACTCAAATAAGCAGCAAAATTTGGGAGCCCCAGATATAACCTGTAATCAGTGAGTAACCTGGGAGTGATGAGACGCGGGTACATCCCAAAAAGGGGTTGACAAGTGTCTCTGAGGAGTTATATCACTGACAAGGCATCCAAGCTGAAGGTCACCTGAAACTGATGGCTTTCCTGATCTGTGGTGGCCACACCCACTCAGCCTTGGCCATTGTGACCTAGTCAAGTTGTTGATATATTTAGAAGCTGTTCAGTATAACCGAGCATCCATTATGCTGTTGCTGGTCTCTATTCCGTTTTAAATCTAAGTAAACTTGCAGGTGAATGAAGTCTGTTTGGTCATTGTCAATCTGAATATGAATCTTAACCTACGACCACTGCTGCTGGTGAATCAAAGTGAGCATCGCCATCATAAGGCTAAAAGTAATTTCCAATTTATACTCTTTCTTGTAATGTTGTTTATGCTATTCTTTATGCATCTTTCTAAATATCTCATTTTTTATCTTTTCCTCTGTGGCATCTGGATGTGGTTCTCTTGCATAGAAAGACATGTGCCTCCCAATATTATGTGTGTTATCTATCCATTGCCTTGTGTTTTCTTTCATTACTTTTTTTCTATGCTTGTATCATTTTTAAATATTCAATTCATCTGGCATCTATTTGGATATAAAAATATTATTTGCTTTCTTAGAAACTACAGCTTACTACATTCTATACTGATTAATTTCCTCACATATTTTCAATCATACCTCTATCTTGGGCAAATCCCTAAATGCATTTGGGCATAGTAATGGATCTTCTCTTTTGTTCTTTCCCTACGCTTTAATGTGCCAGTATAAACCTGTTTTAATTAATATAGACTTCTAAAATTTTCCTAACATGTAGGTTCTTCTTACCACTGTTATTTTTTGCTAACTTACCTATTTTCTCATATATACTTTTTACATGTGAAATTCAGAATGATTTCACTTTTATGAGTTATTTTAGGTAGAATGAGTAGCTTTATGACACTGTTTTCCACTTCAAAACAGATATGATTTTGCATTTAATCACATCTTCTTTTATGTCCTTCGGTAATATTCTAAATATTACTTTTAGGTATCTCATACATTTTCTTCTAGGTTTTTTTCCTTGACATGTATTCATTTCTGGTTCTATTTTAGGCGGAGTATGTATTCCTTTTATATTGTCTATTGTTATTTATATGTAGAAAGAGAAATTACTGATTTTAAAAAATTAATTTTATTGTTAGGTACATTATTGAATTATTTTTTTAAATAATAAAATAATCCTCTTAGATTTTTAAGGATTATATTGTACCAGAGCCAAATCTTATCTCTTCCTTTCTAGTTAATGATTGAAAAATGCTTGTAAGTTCAGAACTTAGAGTCACATTAGGAAAGACAGCTTAATCCATTGGTTTTCTAGAAGACCTGGTTGCCTAAGTATTTACAATCAAAGAAACATTTCAAAGGGACAGAACTATTCCAAGAAAGAAGAACTCCAAATGTAGCCTCCTGAGACTGGGAAACTAGAGAAGCCAGAAAATGAACATCTACAATATTACATCACAGCAATGGCAAGAGGGAATGGAGAAAAGGGGGTGATGTTTTCATTGAAGGGTCATATGGGAGAAGGTGTGATACAACTAGAAGGTGTATTTAACACATGTTATTCCCTGGTTGACAATTTGAGAATGATCCTGAATATAAGCATGCCCTCCAATCTCTAGCTAACTCTAATCCCTTCTTCAAATAAATTTTATTTTGCCTGCACAAGAGAGAGGTCATTTTGAAGAATGCGAAACAACAGTGCCATTTATCTTATCTCGTTGTATATGTGTGCCTGCAGTTCATAGGGGTTCTCAGATATATATGTATATTACATAAAATATCACATATGGCTATAAAGTCCCAATCTATGTGTGTCTAAGGAAGTTTATGAGAAGGGACTGACATAGTACATTATAGAATGAGCAAAGATGAAGGAGGTAAAAGAAACCACACGACACGATAGAAAAGGTAGCTTGCAAACTGACCATTCTGATCCACGACTGAAGCCGCATTAAAAACCCTAATGCGGCCACCGTTAGTCATGCACTAACAGGTTAATCATTTTCGAAAGGGTGAAGAACTCATAGTTAAACAGAAGAACAAACGGGAGGTATCCTGAGGATACAGACAACTTCCATTAACAATGTCTTTTTGGCATTGAAGTAGAGGCCGGCTTGAAAGGCACATGCAGCTTAAAGCATTCTCCAGGCCTTGTCCAAGGACTGAGGAAGTCTTGCGATCTATCAAGCTTGACGATCTGACATGTTGACATACACGCCATCAGTACCGTTGTAGTCCGTATCACCACAAATGATTTTTGCAGGCTTAAGTCACCAGAATAAGGGCTCAGCGGGGGAAAGAGCTAGAAAAGCTGTACCTTGCAGCTGAGCTTGCAACACGCCTCCCACTTGTATTCCTGCCTCCTTGGGTTTTCTATTAAACTACCCGGTCACGTACTTATTTGATTAGAAACAAATATATATGTTAAAATCTTTGCAGGTAGTCTTTCTGCCCTGCCTGGCTTTGAGAGTTGACAACTCAATCACTCACAGTGATAGTGGCCTGCATATTTTGTGAATATACTATTATGTCACAGGGGCCCTGGGTTTTTCACAGACCAAACCCGGGAATCATGACATTAAACACGTCTCATAAAAAGAAAATAATAAAATAAAACTACTCTAACTTTAGAAAGACGCTAAAGATTTTTTGTTTGGATGAAATCCATAAAAAAGACAAAAAGCAAACTATTCTGTGTAGAAGAATCATGTTTACCTAAATAATTCATAAAACTGGTACCATCCCGTTCTTTTCTGTGTAGTCTACAGTATAAAAGAAACCTGGGCATGCATCAGAGATAATCTGGATAATTTAGCTATAAAGTTCCGACACATGTTGATCTATTTAAAATAGTTTCTAAGATATTACTTTCATGATATTTCAGCACTTGTTCTTAAGTGAGTGAAAATTACACCTTACATTTACTTTTTCAATCACTTACAATAAACTGGCTGAAAAGTCTTTTTGATCATAGATGTTGAGGGATTTTATTTTATCTTCCATTTGAGAGGAACAATTTTAGCGGCTTGTATTTTCTAATTTTTTGTGAAATATTTATATGCCATCTACTAGAGTACTTTGTATAAATTATATTTATGAGCTTGCACTATAAATTTTTTCTAAAGAAATGTTTTAATGTGTAATTTCACAAAATGCCGTATATCTGTCAAGTTTACAGTTCTATTAAATATGTGTGTGACCTGTACAGATAATAAATAAAATATTTTGTCTTTCTTTTTAATGATTATTTGTAAAAAGCAGCAGGGCATTTCATTAATTATTTCAAGTATACAGAAGTCATTGTTTTCCCCAGCGCTCAAGGTAGGATCACATGAAGGAAGAGTGAGGATCCCCACAGCAGCATTTCAATCCAAGTTGATGGGTTTTATTTTCTTAGTTTCTAAATTCACAATTGTCTTTTCTTTGTCCTTCCATCGCACACTCGTATAATGGCTTATGTGTTTCCTAACTCTCTTTCATAGATTTCTTTCTATCATCTGGGGCAGAATGTGAAGCTCTTAAAGAAAACTGGCATGTTGTGCATGGTCTGTATACAACCCAGAGAACCTTTTTAAAAACGGGTAAAAATATACCAACTAAAGAAAAAGAATCTGGGAATGATATATTTACAAAATACAACAAAGGGTTAAATTCCTTACTATGTGTATCAATTAAAAATTGTACTTTGGCTTAAAAAAAAAAAAAACAACCCAAATTGATCTGTGTTATTCCAGATGAACTGTCAAGAACTGGGTACAGCTCACCATGTTTCATTTCTCCTGCTTTGACAATTGTAGATTCACAGACAGGGTGCTTCCCTTAGAGCAGCACCTGAGTCACTGGAGTAGAACAGAATTTTGCAACATACCTGGGATGAACAGGCACCATGAAGATGTGTGTGTGGCCTGGGATCTGAGTTGAGCCTACACCGTAACTTCTCCTATCTTACGTGTACACATGGTACCTGTTGCACCAAGTCTTAATTTTGATCGTGACATTCAAAGGTATCCATCAATTTTCTTTACCATAATCAAAAGTCTCCTTTAGACCTTCCAAAACTTGACAGTCCATTCTGACCAGTAGACTCACTGGTTATTACATGAGATACTATATCTCTGGGTATCTCCAATGTCTACGCTTTTGTTCAGCCTTTTCTAGCTATATAGAATAGCTTCCTTAATCCTCCAGAATCTAAGTTATCACGCTTTATTCAACACCCATGTGAACCCAGCTTTTTTGACAAAGTCAGTCACAATGATCTGTATATTCCACCAATTTCCAAATCTCTAGAAGTCTGTATCCCATATTTTTATGCTTCTCTGAATCATCTTTTGGTTTGTTCTGATGTCTTTTATCTCTTTGATGACATTAGCATGAGGTCTTTTAATACCTCCCAAAATTATTTTTATAAAGTTAGACCCAGATTAGGAGATTGATGTATTCAAATCTATTCATTCATTGATTTTTTTCTGTAATACACTCAACAAAAACCATGTACCATACTAGGTATGCAATGCTGGAAATGCAAAGATGAAAAGGATAAACCCTCTCCCACAGAAAGGTTCAAAATTTGTAGGGGAGAGAGAAATGTACCATCCGAACTCTAAATATATCAAACTGGTAAACATAAATGCACTAAAAGGCAGAGATGATCATAGGGGAAAGGAGTCATTATAATAAAGTACATTGTTTCCGTTCATTCATTTATTCATTCCCTCATTCAGTCATTCAACAAACACTTAGTATTTGCCTGCAGCATGACAGGAACTCTTTTTTTTTTTGTTAATTTAAATTCAATTTTGTTGACATATAGTATATTATTAATTTCCAGGCTAGAATTTAGTGACCCATCAGCTGCATAAAACACCCAATACCCATTACTTCCAGTGACCTCCTTAATGCCCATCACCCTGTTACCCCATCCCCACCCACCTCCCTTCCAGCAACCCTCAGTTTAATTCCTATAGTTAAGAGTCTCTTATGGTTTAAAATGCCAGGAATTCTTAAGATTTGGGATGCTGAGATGAAAGGTTGAAAGATACAGCCTCTATTTTCAGGGTGTTCACACTCAAGAGAGGAAGACAGTGAGTAACCAACAAATTATAGCAGAGTCTAAAAAATAGCATTACCTTGACAATTAATTGTGATAGATGTCAGCTATCTTTATATCAATTAGTTTGGATTAGCTAGGGATATTATTATGCCTCTATTTCACCTTGAGTACCTCATATCTTTTTTTTTTCATTTGTTTATTTGAGAGAGAGAGAGAGTGTGTGTGTGTGTGTCTGTGTGTGTGTACTAGTGGGGGGGAGGGGCAAAGAGAGAGATTCTCAAGCAGACTCCAAGCTAAGCACAGAGTGTGATGTGGGACTCAATCTCATGACCCATGAGATGATGACCTGAGCCTAAACCAAGAGTTGACACTTAACCGACTGAGTCACCCAGGTGCCCCAATATCCAAGAACCTCACATTTAATAAGAGTAACCAAAAAAAAGCAAATGGCGTGGCCTAGGTTTGGATTTCCCCAAGCCTAATGAACAAAGAAACAATTTTCATGGTTGATCCATCATTTTAAGAAGTATCAAAAACGTACCTTTTACTTAACATGGCTAAATATTACCATGAATTAGCCTCTACTTATCTAGTTTAAAAACCCAATGCTCAATTTAGAGAGTAAAAGATAATCCAAACACCTAGTTAAAATAAATACCTCATTAAGCTTTCATTGTTATTGGTTCATAATTACTGTTTATTTTATCCCTAGTTTGAATGGTTCTCATGAAATTAACTCAACCATAATATCCAGTTTTTCTTGCTCTTGTACACTTGAGCTTGCTTTGGATTTTAAGGCAGCTTTTCTCAAAAATGCTTATAGGCAACTTCTTCCAGCCTGACTGTTAGGGTCTCTCTGGAGACAGAGCTGGGCTACTTCTTTTCAATTCAATTTACATCAATAAACATGCATCCAATGGCCACCAAGTGCTTTAGACATACAAAGGTGAGTAAATCACAGTCCATTTCTTCCATGAATTGATAATGTACAACGGAGTTCTAGGAACTTTCAAAAGAGAGGCAATTGACTGATCAAAGAAAATTATCATTATGTGCCCAAATAGGCTTCCAAATTATCTGTGTGCTAAGAAGGATGCTTCATTAAGTTACTCATTTTCTCTGGTTCTAGCAGCTCAACCAGAGGGGAAAAAAAAAAAAAAAAGAAAGAAAGAAAGAAAGAAAGCTCTTTGATTGCAGTATGTTGTCCCTGGCCCACATAAGATCCAAATCAATACCGTTCTACCAGCAAAGATCCTTCCTTCACCACCAGGCAAACTGCCTATAGCTTCATCCCCCCACCAGGTATTCATAAACAATCAACTAACTGCAAACACCACCCCTCTCTACGATAAACGTCCTCCTCGTCAGTCTCCTACAGGAGCTATGCCCCTGCCCATAATATACAGCACTTTACACACTAACACACTTTTAAAAGAATAGAGAATGGTTTACACATAAATCATATATATGTGTACATTTATATCATATAAAAATATTCCAAATATATATACAAACCTCCATATACTAGAGAAAGAGAGAGAGAGAGAGAGAGAGACGGAGATGTTCAGAAATTTCTAAACCATCAGAGTAAATAAAAGGAAACATTCTTTTAACCAAGATTTAAATGAAGACCATGCAAAACCACTGTGTTATTGGACAAAACCTAAAAAATTTTCTACGGATTTTATTTCTTAGATTTCCATACTATATAATGGGCATATAAGATTTTTTTCCAGTTTCTGAGGTCTCTGAGATAAATTTACCTTTAGAATTTTCAAAAGTTATACCATGAAATGAATATTAACTTATTTTTTCTTGAAAAATGTTTCCTAAGTAATTCCAAAAATTCTTTTTCTCAACTGAGTTTAGGAAATTCGTAAACAACATTCAGAGATGATTCTATCTCTTTCCCTGAGAGACTGTGTATATATATTCTGTCAAAGAAACATACCCAGATGCTGTCTTCTTGTCGATACTGTTTCCAGTTCCTGCCACTGTCGCTGAACATCAGGAGGTAGCTGGTCACCCAGTTGGAGCTCCCGTATCCCCCCTGGGTGGCCACAGCGGTGGTCTCCATTCTCTCTCCAAGGTCAATCTGCAACCACTGGTATTTGTTTGACACAAGTGGAGACCAGCCACCAGCTCCTTTTATGCAAACAGAAACAGAAGAAAATGGGCAAAAGATTCATTACAAATCTGTGAGTGGACTAGAGATGTTAGTAAGACTGTACTTCTGGATGGAATTTAATAAAGTTAAGTTTCCAAAATATGAAACTTCTCATAATTGTAGAATAATACAGAAAAATCAAGAATTTACTATAAAAGGATGAAGCTTATGTTAATTATGTTCATTTCTAGGTATTATAACTCCCTGACACTGGGGAGAACCAAGGATCTTATCGAAAGTTTAAAGTACTTAATCTGACAGGTAGACATTCCTGTCTACACTTGGAACTAGCAGGTTTGCTGCCCACACATGATCAGGTAATGATTTAACTTTCAATCGTGGTTCACACTGTGCTGGAACTAGAAAACTGCCTTTGTATCTGATCACGTTCAGACTTCCTGGAGAAAGAAGTACAGCTTTAAGCCTGACAATACAGATGGTCAAGGAACTGTCCCTACCCCCACTGTGCTTACAGTCCTGTGGGAATAACTGACATTGAGAAGCATGTGTGAAGCACAAATGTTAATGGTGAGACAGGTGCAGGGGACAATAATACAATAAATGATGGCGGAGAGTTCTATCCAGCGGAAGGCTCGACCTGGCTGGCAACAGAGGATGAAAGGCAATTAAATTTTCAGAAATTTTGCAAGCTGATTGTGTTAAATGTAGCCATGGTGGGAATATTTAAACCACAGAAATTGGCAAACTCTACAAATCAGTCCGCACACCCAGCCCAGCCAATTCACTGATATGACACTGGTTCTATCCTGTCCGTGGAAGGGGTTGGTGGATGGGGGATGGGAGATGGGAGAGGGACTATCAGAGAAAAGGTCATAGAGTCGGGAGTGCTTGATCACTCGAGAGTGAAAAATAAGAATCTACTGTATGTTCAAGAGGGTACAGGTACAGCAGAACTTATCACATTTTCTTTTATTGACTGCACACCAGAAATATTAGAGATGTGACTACTGTATGTCTTAAGATATTTCATATTTCCAGTTTAATACAATAATGCCTTATTTGGGGAATTTATTGTAAGTAATACTGACATTGATAATTATATAAGTAATATGTAATCATTGTAAAAATTGTGAAATAGGGTTTAACACCTTCTTAAATTCATAGTTATTGAATATTCAGTATCTATTAAGATGCAACGTCTATTACATAACACCCCAAATAAGAATATGAGCACATGTTTTCTTTCCCCCATTCTTTTGTCACTCACCTTAAGGCTCTGATATAAGGTCTAATATTTAAGTAGAAGATCACCTCGGTGAAGTCAGTCAAGCAGAGAAAGACTGTTACCGTATGGTTTCACTCAAATGTGGAACATAAGGAATAGTCCAGAGGATCACAGGGGAAGGGAGGGAAAACTGAATGAGAAGAGATGAGAGAGGGAGACAAACCGAGAGACACTCTGGACTCCAGGAAACAACTGAGAGTTACAGAAAAGAGTGTGTTGGGGGGATGGGGTAACCAGGTGATGGGGATCAGGGAGGGCACGTGTGCGGATGAGCTCTGGGTATTATATGCAACTAATAATCAGCTGCTCACGAATGGGAACTCACCATCCTCTTGTCAAAGCCTCAAAACTGAGTCAATACAGCATTTAAAAAAGAATTACATGACAACAATATCTTCTTTCGATGGTATAATACTAATATTTTGGTCTGATTCCCAAGTTACTCACTACATTGTCTTTAGAACTAGATACTTTTTTCCCTCAAATTACCTTTCTTCTTGGAATAAGTCATTGTTCAAAAAGTGTCTTTCCACTTGGTACATCAAAAGTATAATGCTCTTTCTCCAATGCACTCTCTCCCTTTGATCGAAAATATTTATACATACTATAATTTTTATTGGTTTGTGTTTACTTTTCATTTTCTCTGTAGCTGCTCTTAAAGACTCTGTGGTTTTGTCCAGTAGCCTGAATGGGTGGTGTTCTCTTGGTCACCAATACCAGCTATAATGTTTAAGTCAGAGGAGAATATTCTCCTATTTTGAGCAGGAGGTCTTGTTGGTACACATGGGCTCCAGCTGCATTTTTGGTGTCTTGGTGTCATTTATCCAGCACAGCTCTGCTGTCCCCAAGGAGCAGCCCCTATTCTTGTAGCCTGTTATCTACATGGAAGAGAATTTGTTCTTGAATGATCTGAAGACTATCTTAAATAGCACCCTCCCACAAATAGCCCAGGAAATTCCTGAACCCTCCATGGGACCTGTTCCCACAACATTACTTTTTAAAGCTAGGCCGAATTTCCTTTGTGCTCCGCTTCTCCGGATGTAATGAAACTCCATCCTATCTTTTCTACTTATTCTACTTTACTTAATATTTACTGAGCAAGGGAGGGCTTTGTATCAGGCACAGTGTGAAGATTTGTTATCCGACTCTCAGAGCAGCCTACTGAATAGAGGACAAGTCATATAGGGAGAGTCTGAATACCTTGCTGTAGTCCACAGAGCAGCAAGAGGCACGGAGCTCTTAACCAGGACCCGTAGTGCCTCTCATATCATTAAGATAAATAGAATTGGTATTTCCCAATGGATGTAGAAAAAAGGGAGCTGAGAGAGGTAGGGGAACCCTAGAATCTAGCTATCAGGCAGTAGAGCCAACTTTCCTCCCTTGACTTAAGGAAAACCAGGTCTCTCAAGTACAGACACGGGATGGGAGTGGCGAATGGGTAATTATTTCCCTCCACTGTCCTCTCTCGTCTTACTACTTGTCCTCAGGATCTATCTAAGTCCGGAAGTTGACAATTTCCTGAAGTCTGATGCTACCCAAGCATCCACAGTCCCTTTATTGCTACAGCTGCATATCTCTTTGTATTTTTATCATTTTTTTTAAACACAGAAAAGTAGTAAAAGAGTGAATGAAGTGTCCCCAGCTGGCCATCACCTCAACCTGACATTTCAACATTAGGAATTTTATCTCTATCAGCTTATACCTCTGGGAAAGCGCTGATTGTTTCGGGTCTTGATCTTTCTCGTTAATTTCACCAGTCTGTACACTTTTTAATATAGAATTTCATAATCTTTCTCTAGCATTTTGACACTCCTTGATAGAACAGTATTTAAAAAGTGAACACATGAGAGGAGCACAGTGAGGAAAAAAGAATCAGCAGGACTCTGGTGAGTTAAAATTGGATCATCAATTCTCATCAGGAGAAAGAGGTACCTCTCACTGACCGCTCCCTCTTCCCAGCACCGCTCACTGTTACAGCTGCACTACCCGACTTGAAACATTCGCAGTTAATTGACCTTGAACATTTCAATTTCTCACCTGCGGTGAAAAGGTACTACTGATATGCAAATTAAGCTATATCATTAACGAGGTACACCAATAAAGTAATGGAAATTCGGATGCTCTTGGGCTTTACCAAGTTAAATCGGCCACAGGGAACCCAGAGATTCCCCACGGGGTTTTAAGCTGTTCGGCAATACGGAGGCACGTGGTCTAAGATGTGATGGAGTGTTACGCTTGGTCTAATTTTAAAACAAATGCCGAAGAGTAACATGGAAAATGCAAACTTATGGATATGGGTACAGAAACGGATAGAACATGGCACACTTTGGCAGTGGCAGCCTGCGGGGATAAGTAAAAACAGTAGTGACAGGAAATGAAAGCCGACTTGAGGTAACAGGAGCCATATGCCCACTACAAAGCACCTAGCTTCCTGGAGCCATGCTGTTTTCATATTTACTTTTTTTAATGGAAAAAATGAAGGGTAACTCCAGCTGATGGTGAACTCTAAATTACTATAAAGTAAAATATAAGAATTCCTTCTTTTATTTATTAACCAAACATTTTAGCGGTTCAACAAGGATTATTCATCCTTAAGGAAGATTTTTTTTTTTAAAAGATTTTTTTCTTTATTTATCTGACAGAGATAACAAGTAGGCAGAGAGGCAGGCAGAGAGAGAGGAGGAAGCAGGCTCCCTGCAGAGCAGAGAGCCCCATGTGGGGCTCGATCCCAGGAGCCTGGGATGATGACCTGAGCTGAAGGCAGAGGCTTAACCCACTGAGCCACCCAGGTGCCCCCTTAAGGAAGATTTTTAATATGCCCATGTATTCACGATCACAGAAGACCAACACCTACCAACCAAAGACCACCTATTCATAACCCCATCTATTCCATGGTTATTGACACTTAACCCACAAAACAAAAGCAGGAGTCTCGTCCCTCGGATCACTTTTTTCCTGTTCCACTCTCCTTTTTCTCCAGCTGTGGCCGCCTCACTGAGACTTGGCATAATAAAGTGTCGTAAGTCTAGCCAAACAAAAACATTTGTTGACTCTTTGTATAATAACCTGAAAACTCACATTTAAAACCGAAAATACTTCCCATTGATGAGACTTTAAAGTTAAATGTTGTAGTATTGTTGAGAATTAATCTCAAAAAGCATATTAAAGTACCTATTGATTTCTCTCATACACAGCAAGCATGGTAGTCATTCCTTTTTGAATTGTAAAACAATTATTATTACTATTGACTCCAAATAAAGATTTATGATCACAGCACTAAATTCAGCTTTGAAAATATTTAATTCCTGAATGACCACAAACACAGCATCTCTTTTATCTGTTGCCTACCACTTTAAAACATCAGTTTCCTGGGGAACTTGCTTCGATAAAAAATGTTGCTGTGAATCATAAGGAAAGAAAAGCAAACTATGAATTGTCTAGTGCCTATTGTATGTTAAACACTCTACTAGAAATTTTATGTATCATATTAAGTTTAATTATTAAAATTATCTAGTGACGTGAAATGTCCTAACCTCTCTTCAAAGAAAACTCAAAAAAAAAAAAAAAAATTTATAGAGGCTAAGTAAGTTTTCCTAGTATTATGCAAATTAAATTTTCCCAATGTTCTACAAATGATTTTAGTGTAGGTAAGAAATTACCTATTTTTAAAAATAATTTAGGGGCACCTGGGTGGCTCAGTGGGTTAAACCTCTGCCTTAGGCTCGGGTCGTGATCTCAGGGTCCTGGGATCAAGCCCCATATCATGCTCTCTGCTCAGCAGGGAGCCTGCTTCCCCCCCCCACCCCCGCCTGCTGCTCTGCCTGCTTGTGATCTCTCTCTCCCTCTGTTAAATAAATTTTTAAAAATCTTTAAAAAAATAATCATTTAATCTCTGTGAGGATCTCATTGTAAAAGTCACTTCCTTTTCAATTCTTCACCCCTGATATATTCAGTTCTTTACCCCTGACATCATAATTATGGGCAACTATCATTGCCCATAGTGGTTAGTTTCAGTCTAAGAATATATCCAAATAATTTACTCAATATTATTTAAACATAAAGAATTGGCTGGTTGGGGCGCCTGGGTGGCTCAGTGGGTTAAGCCGCTGCCTTCCGCTCAGGTCATGATCTCAGGGTCCTGGGATCGAGTCCCGCATGGGGCTCTCTGCTCAGCAGGGAGCCTGCTTCCCTCTCTCTCTCTCTGCCTGCCTCTCTCTCTACTTGTGATCTTTCTCTGTCAAATAAATAAATAAAATCTTAAAAAAAAAAAAAAAAGAATTGGCTGGTTGAATTATGTTCAAGATCCATGTAGCCCATGTGCCAGATATCAATAATATTTCATTCTGCTCATGGAGACACATCTTACAATTTCAGGAAAGTGAAAAGAAAAATTGAAGAAAAAAATACTCTTGGGTGAAGCCTTAAAATAGAGAAGAGAATCACCTCTCTCCCCTGCTAATATTAAAAATGGCATGACCGCCATTCCTGGTGGCCATCAATGAGATGACATGTCAGAGTTTGTCAACTCTGTCAGGGTACAAACTGCTCAGAAAGGAGTCCTGCTTCCTTCGCAATATTTGAAGTGTAGAAGGACACAAATGTTCAAGGACACAAAGCACAGTGAACATAGCTGAATGACAGTCCTAGCTACCAAGAGGCCATCTACATTTTTAAGAAATGATTGGCTTAATTAAAATTGCCATAAGAAAGTTTCCCTCTAAGACGATTACTTCTTCTTCACATGTGATTTCAACTAGATTTCCCCCAAGAGTCGAAGTTTGCCTGATTATTTTGACCATGACATTAAGTTACAATAATGTAAGGAAACCAAAACAACATTGTGCCAATATTTGTTTGGCTTCCTAAAATGGTTTTCAGTGTTCCCAGGCCACCATTTAGGACTCTTAACAACTTGGTATCATTACCAGCATAGTTTTTTTTTGCTGAGAAGAAAACACAAAACTTTCAATGCTGTGTGAATTGCTGGTCTTTTTTCACAGAACACTCTGGAATCTTGGCACTGCCTCCCCTGGTCCCAGGGAGTTACAGGGATGAACGCGTCACCTGAGCCAGGCCAATGGAGCAATTCCAGGATTCTGTTGGAGAAGAAGAGACCCTGTTTTCTGCTCCAAAGCCAAAAGGATGGGACTCACGCATCCAAGTGCAGAAGCTGTCTTTGTGGAAAGCCTGCCCGAGTGAAGCCAACACAGAGGGAAGCGGAGGTGGAAGATGAAGCGAGACCAAGTTCTGCTGGCACAGTCAGCACCCCTGAGTCCAGCTGTGCCTGCAGGCCATTCCCTGTGCCTTCCAGTTCTATGAGCCATGAGTTAACCCCTTCACTCACGCTGAACCCGCTTGGGGCCACTGCTTCAGCAATTCTCCTCTTTCTCCACCTCATTTTTTTTCCTCTTGAATGGACCATTCCTATGGATATACAAGCATGATATCATTTTTCCCATTTAAAAAAGAAAAAAAAAAAAAGCTTCTCTTGCCTCCAATGTACTTTTTTCTGCTTTTCATACTGTCCTTCTTTGCGTAAGATGTCCACACTCCGCCTCTGCCATTCTTGCCATTTCCTTCTCGCTCAAGCCAACTATAACTAGCCTGTCCCTGTGTACCACTCAACGGGACCTGCCCTTGTGAGGAGAACCAAAGAACCCCATGTTGCTAAAACAAGAGCTCAGATTTCAGCCTTGCTACCACCTGGCCCATGGAAGACATTTGGACATTTTTGGCTCCTCCCAGTGTTTCGGTATACTTGGTTCACTTAGCGTCCACAAAGGCTCCTTCTCTTAATTTTCTTCCCAGCTCACTGGTTGCTGCTCCTCAGTCCCCACTGCTGATTCTTTTATTTCTTATCACTTCTGAGGGTTCAGATGGTCCAGGGCTCAGGCCTTTGCCTGCTTCTTTTTTGTCCACACACACCCTTCATGATTCCTCTTGGCCTCCTGGATTTAAATATTACTCATGGGCCAATAAGTCCCTGACTTATTGTCAATAAGTCCCATAACCTCTCTCCTGAACTTCAGACTTGGACATTCAACTCCCTCCTTGATATCTGTAGTATCTTCTAAACCAAACTCTCCTTCTTCCCCCTAATCCTACCCTGTTCATACCCTTCCCTAGCCCAGTTTATGAAAATTTCATCCTTCTAGTTTCTCAGAACAGCAACAAGAAGTCATCCTTTTTTTTTTTAATTAACATATATTATTTGCTTCAGGGTTACAGATCTGTGACTCATCGGTCTTATACAATTCACAGCACTCACCATAGCACTTACTCTCCCCAATGTCCCCATCACCAGCCACCCTATCCCTAGTCCTCCCTCCCCCCAGAAACCTTCAGTTTGTTTCCTGAGATTAAGAGTCTCCTATGGTTTATGTCCCTTCTGATCCCATCTTGTTTCATTTTTTCCCTCCCCACCCCCCAAAACCCCCCACCCTGCCTCTCAAATTCCTCATATCAGAGAGATCATATGATAATTGTTGTCCTGACTGACTTATTTCACTGAGCATAATATCCTCTAGTTCTATCCACATTGTTGCAAAAGTCAAGATTTCAGCTTTTTTTTGCTAGCTGTGTAATATTCCACTGTGTATCTGCTTCTTTACCCATTCATCTGTTGATGGACATCTAGGTTCTTTCCATAGTTTAGCTATTGTGGACATTGCTGCTATGAATATTCGAGTGTACGTGCCCCTTCAGATCACATTTGTATCTTTGGGGTAAATACCCTGTAAGGTAGCTCCTTTTTCAACTTTTTTGAGGAGCCTCCATACTGTTTTCCAGAGTGGCTGCACCAGCATGCATTCCCACAACAGTGTAGGAGGGTTCCCCTTTCTCTGCATCCTCGCTAGCATCTGTCATTTCCTGACTTGTTAATTTTAGCCATTCTGACTGGTGTGAGGTGGTATCTCATTGTGGTTTTGATTTGCATTTCCCTGATGCCGAGTGATGTGGAGCACATTTTCATGTGTCTGTTGGCCATTTGGATGTCTACAAAGAAGTCATTCTTGACTTCTCTCTTTTTCACCATGTGACCAAACTAACAACAACAACGAAAAAATGCTACTGGTGCTGCTCACCTCTCCAGATCTATTTCCCCACCTTCATGAGCACTCCTTTGGCTCAAGCCACATGATTTTACCCTGCTTTCTTGCAGAAGCCCCCAAAGAATCTCTCTGCTTCATCCTTAGCTCACTGAGACTCCATTCTCCATGCAACAGATTTATAATATCATCCCTGTGTTCAAAACACCACAATAACTCTCAGTTGTCCACACAGTGAAAGACAAGATCATCACACATGGCCCACAGAGTCCTAGATAATCTGCCTCCTTCCACCAACTCCCACCCATGTCTGCCCGGTCCTCTTCCTCCCAGCAGCAAAGGCCTCCTTGAAGTTCCCTGAAAAGAATACCAGTCATTCTCCTACCTCCCATCCCCTGCCCAGTGAAGTTATCCTTCCTGCCTGGAGGCCTCTTCTCTGACATACACTGGGCAAACATCCCTGCCACTGTCAATCTTCATTCAGATCTAGTCCTTCCTGTAAAGGCCTGTATCCCCTGACCTCCCTTGTTACAATTCCTCCTTCCTTGTTACAGTTCCTCCCACCCAGCAATCCTGCTCCCATTTGTCTTACTCGAAACCACTTTTTTCATTTTTTTTGACAGAAACTGACATCTTTACACATAGTATATGATTTTCTTATTATATTTATTGTTTATCCTTTATCTTGCCCTATTAAAATGTAAGCTCAGTGAAGCCAAGAGTCTTTGCCTGATTTATTCACTGACAGATCCGAAGTGTCTAGCATATGGCCTGACACACAGCGGATGCTTACTAAATGTGTACTGCATAAAGGAAAGAAATAAATCTGTAGCCATATAGACATAATAAGACTGTGTAAATTCATACTCCAAACTAGGGGCAAAGGAAGAACTGGAGCCAAACTAAATAAAGGCACAGGACACTTTTCTTTGAAGCAAGGTATCGTCAATGAGGTTCTCCAAGAGAAAGCTCAAAGCCCTTGGTACACACACATACATGCGCGCACTGACTACCACTTGCCCCGAAGTAATACAGTTTAATCACTTGTAAACTATATTTCCTAGATGTATTTACGGCTTTGTTTTTGGATTTTTGATACAGTGAAAAAGATGCTTTTCACTTCATTTCCCCAGAAAGGCTCTAAATTAATAACACCTCACTCAGTCCTCTGAGGTTTTAGTTCTTTGCTGTTGATCTGTTTTTCCCTCGCGGCAAATTGGCAGACTGACTTTCTGTCCCACTTCTTGTACTGCCAGAGCAAACATTTCTGAAACCTTTAATAATTCAGTGGATTGAAAAGTAAATATTTACACCCTTTCTCTGTTTGGGCATTTTGATTTGATTATTTGATTTGCAAATTTTGTGACAGCCAAATCTCCTCTGGAAAGCTGGGTAAAAGTTATAAAAACACTAAATTCTGTGCCGGCAAGTTTTACTTCATTCAAATTAGTCATTTTAGAAAACTGACTTTCAGCACATGATGTCTAGAAATTCAAATGATAATCAGGACTGGCTCATGTTTTTGCTTTCTAAGCCCATTGTGATGCTTTGCTAGAAGTTTCGATTTAGATCTATTGCAGTGAGGCAGGTCATTTCAGTAAATGACCCCATGCATCAGAAAGAGCATACTGACAATATCCCAGAGGTTTAAAAACCATTTTTTGCTTCCGTACCTTCTTCTTCTTCTTCTTCTTTTTTTAATCTTCCTTAACCAGACAGAGATGATAAGCTATCATGAGCCAAATGTCCTCATATTACTGCTTCTGGGTCAACAAACTGAAGTTACTCTCTTGTTGTACCAACAGACATCATTTCCACATAATGACTGGAAAAGGCAGTGTTACTAGAGCATAGTATATCAAAAGGGTAAAAAGTGCAAAACCAATCCAAAGCATTTGATTGATTAAATCCTTCAATACTTTCTCAGTTTGTAAAAATGCTAAGAGCTATCAAGATAATACCATATTCCCAATTAAAGAGTTATGTTTACCCCTAGGCTTAGGTATTTGTTGAACTCAGTCTCGAATAGACATACTTTATTTAACTCCATGATTTATTCCTTTTTAAGTGTTATTTCATTGTGCGAATTTTTATTTTACAGGCAAGAGGAAAAACTATTAGTGATGCTTGTGACATGACAGCCTTCACGTTCTCCTCACTTTGACTTAGACAGGCTCCTTCCTTAGTATAGGTCCCTGATTTCCCTTTTCGTAGATCATTTAATGTAGGAAACTTGAAACTGTGTATTATTTTTCTGCCCCTTAAGATATAAATCTTCATCAAGACTCTTTCCAGGTTTACAATCCAAGAATGTCTTTCTCAAGGACCTGAGTCATCCCTTGAAATGCAGTCATCAAGAAAAATAGTGCCTCATTTCCCAGTCTCTGTGGGAGGGTAGGAGCCTAATTTCCATAATCACCAATTAGCGAACACAAAACGCATAATCACATTGACCAAGTTCCCCCCTAATGTTCTTGAGTACTTTTCTACTGGCTCAGCCCAGTGCTTAAAAACTCTCGATTGGATTATTTGTTCTTTGGGTGTTGAGTTTGCTAAATTCTTTATAGATTTTGGACACTAGTCCTTTATCTGATATGTCGTTTGCAAATATCTTCTCCAATTCTGTCACTTGTCTTTTGGTTTTGTTAACTGTTTCCTTTGCTGTGCAAAAGCTTTTGATCTTGATGAGATCCCAATAGTTCATTTTTGCCCTTGCTTCCCTTGCCTTTGGCGTTGTTCCTAGGAAGATGTTGCTGCGGCTGAGGTCGAAGAGGTTGCTGCCTGTGTTCTCCTCAAGGATTTTGATGGATTCCTTTCGCACATTGAGGTCCTTCATCCATTTTGAGTCTATTTTCGTGTGTGGTGTAAGGAAATGGTCCAATTTCATTTTTCTGCATGTGGCTGTCCAATTTTCCCAACACCATTTATTGAAGAGGCTGTCTTTTTTCCATTGGACATTCTTTCCTGCTTTGTCGAAGATTAGTTGACCATAGAGTTGAGGGTCTATTTCTGGGTTCTCAATTCTGTTCCATTGATCTATGGGTCTGTTTTTGTGCCAGTACCATGCTGTCTTGATGATGACAGCTTTGTAATAGAGCTTGAAGTCCGGAATTGTGATGCCACCAACTTTGGCTTTCTTTTTCAATATTCCTTTGGCTATTCGAGGTCTTTTCTGGTTCCATATAAATTTTGGAATTATTTGTTCCATTTCTTTGAAAAAGATGGATGGTACTTTGATAGGAATTGCATTAAATGTGTAGATTGTTTTAGGTAGCATAGACATTTTCACAAAATTCTCCTACCCTTTGTTTCAAGAGTTGAGTTCAGTATCTCTCCCCTATTGCAATAGTTTTGACCCTCATTACTGTAGTTATGAACAAAGTCTGTCTGGTCTGTTTACCCAACCCAGTGCAATTATTTTTTTGAGTTTTTTTTAAAGTTTTATTTATTGTTGAAGTATAGTTGACATACAATATTCCATTAGTTTCGGGCATAAACAACAGTGATTCAACAATTCTATACATTACTCAATGCCCATCACAATATAGTCATCATCTGTCACTATATGATGTTATTATGATGTTACTGGCCATATTCCCTACGCTGTAATTTTCATCTCTGTGACTATTTTTTTTAAAGATTTATTTATTTGAAAGACAGCATGTTTGAGTGCGTGCATGTGAATGGGGGAAGGGGCAGAGGGAGAGAATCTTCAAGCAGACTGCTACAATGCAGAGCCCTATCTCACGATCCATGAGATCATGACCCGAGGTGAAACCAAGAGTCCAACATTTAACTGACTGAGTCACCCAGGTGCCCCACTCTCCGTGACTTACTTATTTTTTAACTGGAAGTTTATACTAGTGCAATTTTTCTTTGCAGGAGGCTAGCTGTGGGTTTCTTATTTGGAACAATGTGCTTTTCATTTTCCTGTCTCATGTATTATAGTCCCCCAGAAACCATTCCACAATCAGAGTTCAGGAGGGGAAGACAAAGAACAATGCTTAGAAGAGAATGAGGGTCTGACTGGAAGCTCAGCAGCGGGATTCTTCATGGTAGTGACATTCTGCAGAGACTACTGCACATCCGCTCCATCTATTATACTAAAGAATGTCACAACTAACTGCAGGGAATCTGAATAGCAACAAGAAGTGTCATGGAGCCCCTCCGGCAAAAGGGAATGGCCTTTGACAAGAAAACAGTCATGGAATGGACTGGCCACTAAAATTGGCGTTGCATGCCAACAAACATGTAGGGTTAGGACCAACCCAACCACACTCAGCAGATAACTGCTGACCTGGGACGTAAGGATCCAACCAATGATCCTGGGGTAATCACCCACACAACAACCAACATATGCCAGGGGAGCCTCTACCCAGCGATGCCATGTATCATCTGAGTTCCTCATATGCCAGCTGTCATTTTTGAAAGAACTAGAAGAAAGATTAGGAAATCGGAAAATCTGAGCATTTATCTGGAAAGGACTGGCACAACCAAAGGAGGCTGCTTTACCCAGAAGATGCCAGAGGGGCATGAGGTGACCTGATATGTGGGCACATATGGGAAACAGTCTCTAAACTAAAAAACAAGTAGGATCTTCCCACCTTGAAACGAAACTCACAGATGCTAAAGTGTTGACAACTGAAAACTATGTGGTGTTTCCATGTTATTCCTCAACTAACATAACCTTCACACTCAGAGATTTGAAAGTGGCTGAGAAAATCAGATCAACTAATATTTCAGATCCAAATGATTAATGTACTGATTAATTAATGTCAAAGATGTACTGCAGTATCTTCATGAGTATTTTGTTTATGTGCCTAATATCTCCAAAGCCGCTGATTAAGTATTTCATACAAATTACGATTTTATAAACCTGTATGTGAATTGCGAAGAACAATCCTATTTGCAGGAGTATATGGGTGGTCAACCAGAACTGATGCTTTTATCTGAATAAAAATATATTCGGCCCGTGTGCAGTAGATTCTCTGCTCTAGATTCAGCACTGGAGAGAAGAATCGCTCAACAGTCATTGAGTATCACAATGGTAACTGGCACCAACTAGACAGAGAAGCAAAAAAAAATTATACATATATATAGTGTGTGTGTTTATACATATATAATATATATAATGTGTTTATATATATAAACACACACACAGACACACACACACACATACACAAACACTGCTTTTAATAGGTATAATGTTCTACAATAGCATGGAGGAGTGGGATGCAAATAAAATTTAGTATCTGAAGCCAGCAAGTACAATATTTCCCCCATGCACACATTCAATTCTAGAAATGGTTTCCAGTTGCAGACACTTTTGCTACATAGACAAATGAATTGCTTCCTCTAACATCCAAGCACCCTAGCCAGCTCCATCTGGCTCCTGGCCTATGTACAAATAGAGGCGCACACAAGAGTTATGTTTTCATGAAAAATACAGAGAAAAAATATGCTATTATGGGTTTTATGTCAAAGATGTGATATATTACCATTAATTTTGCCAGTGATTGACATACATTTGGATTTTTTAAATTATGCTCTCACATGTGTTTTAAATGATCTCTTTACCTCTTTTAAATGATCTCTTGAAACAAATCTAGTTTCAACAGATTTAATTTGGGGATATTGTGTTAAACTAGTGAAGAATACAAACAGATGTTAAGTGTTAACAAACCATTGCTGGCAATTTTTCCAATCAAGCACTTTCATATAGCAATCTGATTTTAACCTAGGGCTATGAACTTGCTACTTTGTCATCAAATCTCCTAAACTGAGGGGTAAATAACTTCTAAAACTATTTGCCACTAATTATTCTGTATTAGAAAGAGCAGGCACATAGCACCTTGGCTTCACCAAGATAAAAATCCCCTCAGCCTGAGGGAGCAGGATCAAGTCTGTCAGGATGCAAAAGGTACAGAAGTGCAGGCAGAGGAGGAAAAAGCACATCATTTTTCTCTGTTTATCTCCATCTTATTTCTATTTGTAATGCATAATGGAAAGTTCTAAATTGTCCATTTTGATAAAAAGAAAGTCTCACAAAGCAACCTCATTTCCACTCAAACCAGGGAGGACTTTCATACGATTGTCAGGCCACCTATCATAGTTCATGGCTCCCAATGTATATTGATCCAATGAGTCATAATAAAGCAATGCTTCCAGCTGGGAATGAGAGTTAATACAAACACTTTCTGGATCAGAAAAGACGGACAAAAAAAAAAAAAATAGGTCATGCTTCTGCCTAGCCAATTTCAAATTGCTTCTGGCGATACTGTGAATCTCATCCACACCCCTGCGTTTTCCACACACTCTGTTACTACCAAGGAGAATGGCAGCAACTGAAAAACAGCTCCCTAGCAGAGCAGTTCAATGCTCGTGATGACAGCTACCGTAATTGCAAAATGCAAATCCTTTTGACAAGCACAATGGAAAATCAATTACCAGCATGGATTATTACACTGAAATTGTCACTGCTCTTTTTATTTTCTTCTCTGAAAATAAAAAAAATTAATAAAGATCCATTTGGAACATACCTTCAGAGTTCAGAATCTTGCATCTTCATTTTAAAATTATCACAAAAGAAATTTTTTAATTTTTACTAAAAATGAATAGGAATGAATGAATATATACATATATACATAAATACAAATATATAAATAAAGGGCAGAAGGAAACTTTTGGAAGTGCTGAATATGTTTAAGGCCTTGATTATGGTGATGGTTTCATGGATGTATTTTTTTTTATTTTTTTTATTTGACTACAATTGAACCACAATGTTATATTAGTTTCAGTGGAATATAGCCATTCAGCGTCTCCATACGTTCTGCTGTGATCACCACAGAGTAGCTACTTCTGTCCCCATACAATGCTACTACTGTACCACTGACTATATTCCCTATGTTATACCTTTTATTCCTCTGACTTACTCATTCCACAACTGGAAGTCCCATACCTCCCACACTCCTTCACCCATTTTGCCCATCCGTCCACAGCTTCCCTCTGGCAACCATCAGTTTGTTCTCTGTATTTATAGGTCTGATTCTTCTTTTTGTTTGTTTATTCATTTGCTCAGTTTTTTAGATTCTACACATGAGTGAAATCATGGTATTTGTCTTTCTCAGCCTGACTTACTTCACTTATTAGCATAATACCTGCTAGGTCCATCCATGTTTTCACAAATGGCAAGATCTCATCCTTTTTTATGGCTGCACAAAATTTTGTTTTCCACAGTGGCTGTACCAATTTACACATCCCACCAATAGTGCCCAAGGGTTCCTTTTTCTCCACATCCTCACTAACACTTGTTATTTCTTGTCTTTTTTATTTTAACCATTCTCACAGGTGTCAGGTGATATCTCACTGTAATTGATTTGCATTTCCCTGATGATTACTGACATTGAGCATCTTCTCATGTGTCTGTTGGCCATCAGTATGTCTTCTTTGGAAACATGTCTATTCAGGTCCTCTGCCTAGTTGTTAATAAGATTATTTTGTTTTTGTTTTGTATGGTTTGGTTTGGTTTTTGTTTTGGTGTTGAGCTATATTAATTCTTTGTATATTTTGTATATTAACTCCTTAATAGATATATCATTTGCAAATATCTTCTCCCATTCAGTACGCTGCCTTTCTGTTTTATCAATGGTTTCTTTTCCTGTGTATTAGTTTTCATTTTGATGTAGTCCCAATAGTTTATTTCTGCTTTTGTTCCCCTGGCTTCATGAGATAGATATAGAAAAATTTTTTTAAAGCTGATGTCAAAGAAATTACTGTCTGTGCTCTGTTCTAGGGTTTTTATGGTGTGAGGTCTCACCTTTAGATCTTTAATTTTGTGTTTACTTCAGCATACGTTGTTAGAAAGTGGTCCAGTTTCATTCTTTCACATGGAGCAGTCCAGTTCTCCCAGTACCATTGAATGAGGAGACTATCTTTTTCTCCCATTGTATATTCTTATCTCCTTTGTCATAGATTAATTGGCCATATAATTGTGAGTTCATTTCTGGGCTTTCTATTCTATTCTACTGATCTCTGTGTCTATTCTGTGTACCAGTACCATACTGCTTTGATTCCCACGTCTTTGTCGCCTATCTTGAAACCTGGAATTGTGATACCTCCAGCTCTACCCTTGTTTCTCAGAATTGCTTTGGCTGTTCAGGGTCTTCCGTGGCTCCACACAAATTATAGTGTCATTTGTTCTAGTCTGGTGAAAAATGCTGCTGGCATTTTGACAGGGACCACGCCAAATCTGTAGATTGTTCTGGGTAGTATGAATTATGGGTGTATTTTTACCTCCAAATGCATCAGGTTGTAAACAATGAATATGCACAGGTTTTTGTATATCAATCATACCTCAAAGTGGCTTTTAAAAATTAGCAATTTGTAATTTTAGGAAATATGAATGTAATATTTCCAGAGTCAGCGTGGCCTAAGAGTCAATCATAAATGTCAACAATTTTATATTTCTATTTAAAGGCACTAATTCTCAGTAATCAAAAAACCACCAACAAACGAAAGTCCAGCACCAAGTGGCTTCACAGGTGAATTATACCAAACCTTTTAAAGAAGAGTTAATACCTATTCTATTCAAACTATTCTCAAAAATAGAAGAAGGAGGAAAACCCCCACACTCATTCCATGAACCCATCATTACCCTGATATCAAAACCAAATAAGGACATTACCAAAACAAAACAAAACAAAAACTATAAGCCAATGTCTCTGATAAACACAGATGCAAAAGTCCTCAACAAAATATTAGCAAATCAAATCCAACAACACATTTTTAAAAATCATTCACCGTGATCAAGTAGGATTTATTCCTAGGATACAAGGGTGGTTCAATATTCACAATTTTTTAAAATGATTTCATTTATTTATTTGTCAGAGAGAGAGAGGATAAGCAGGCAGAATGGCAGGCAGAGGCAGAGGGAGAAGCAAGCTCCCTGCCAAGCCAGAAGCCCGATGCAGGACTCAATCCCAAGACTCTGGGATCATGACCTGAGCCAAAGGCAGCTGCTTAACTGACTGAGCCACCCAGGCATCCCCAATATACACAAATTAATCAATGTGATATAGCACATCAATAAGAAAAAGGGTAAAAATCATATGATCACTTTCAATAGATGGAGAAAAACCATTTGACAAATTACAACCATTCATTATTAAAAAAAAAAAAAAAAAAAAAAAACGGGACGCCTGGGTGGCTCAGTTGGTTGGACTACTGTTTTCGGCTCAGGTCATGATCCTGGAGTCCCAGGATCGAGTCCTGCATTGGACTCCCAGCTCCATGGGGAGTCTGCTTCTCTCTCTGACCTTCTCCTCGTTCATGCTCTCTCTCACTGTCTCTCTCAAGTAAATAAATAAAATCTTTAAAAAAAAAAAAAACCAACCCTCCACAAAATAGATTTAGAGAAAACATACTTCAACATAGTAAATAGTGAAAAAACCACAGCAAACATCATACTGAGTAGGCAAAAACTGAGAACTTTTCCCCTAAGGTCAAGAATAAGACAAGGATGTCCACTCTCACCACTTTTATTCAATACAGTACTGGAAGTCCTAGCCATAGCAATTAAACAATGAAAAGAAATAAAAGACATCCAAATTGGAGGAAATAGTAAAATGTTCACTATTTGCAGAGGACATGATACTATATACAGAAAACCCAGAAGACTCCAACAAAAAACACTAGAACTTATAAATGAATTCAATAAAGTTGTAGGATACAAAATCAATGTGTAGAAACCTGCTGCATTTCTATACACTAACAATGAAGAAGCAAAAGAGAAATTAAGAAAACAACCCCATTTACAATTGCACCAAAAACAATAGGGTAACCAGTAATAAACCTAACCAAAGAGGTGAAAGACCTATACACTGAAAACTATCAAACACTGATGAAAGAGATTAAGGGTGACACAAAGAAACAGAGATATTCCATGTTCATGAATTAAAAGAAAAATATTGTTAAATTGCCTACACTACCCAAAGCATTCTACACATTTAATGCAATCCCGAATGAAATATCAACAGCATGGGACACCTGGGGTGACTCAGGTGGTTAAGCTTCCGACTCTTGATTTTGGCTCAACTCATGATCTCAGGGTTGTGAGATTAAGCCCTACATAGGGCTTCATGTGGGACATGGAGCTTGTTTAAGATTCTCTCCTCCCCTTCTGCCCTTCCCCCTACCACTTGTGTGTACTCTTTAAAAGAGGCAAGAAAAAAAGAAAGAGAAAAGTTAGAGGTACCACAATTCCAGACTTAAGTTCTATTACAAAGCTGTAGTGGTTAAAACAGTATGGTACTGGTACAAATAGATACACAGAGCTCAATGGAACAGAACAGAAAACCCAGAAATGAACTCACAACTAAAAGGTCAGTTATTCTTTGACAAAGGAGGAAAGAATACCAAATAGGAAAAAGTCTCTTCCAAGAAATGTGTTGGGAAAACTAGACAGCAACATGCAAAAGAATGAAACTGGATCACTTTCTTACAGCAGATGCAAAAATAAACTCAAATGAATTAAAGACCAAATATGAGACCTGAAGCCATAAAAATCCTAGAAGAGAGCACAGGCAGTAATTACTCTGACATAAGCCATAACATTTTTCTAGATATATCTCCTGGGGCAAGGGAAATAAAAGCAAAAATAAGCTACCAGGACCACATCAAAATGAAAAGCTTCTGCATAGCATAGAAAATAATCAACAAACTGAAAGGCAACTCACTGAATGGAAGACAGTAACTGCAAATGATACATCTGATAAAAGGTTAGTACCCAAAATATATAAAGAACTTATAAAATTCAACACCCAAAAAATGAATAATCCAACTAAAAATGGGCAGAAGAAATGAACAGACACTTCTGCAAAAAAGATATCCAGATGGCCAAAGGACACGTGGAAAGATACTCAACATCACCCATCGTTGGAAAATGCAAATCAAAATTACAATGAAATATCACCTCATGCCTGTCAAAATGGCCTAAAATAAAAAAGACAAGCAATAACAGGGGTTGGCAAAGATGTGGAGAAAAAGGAACCCTTTTTCGATGTTGGTAGAATGCAAACTGGTGCAGCCACTGTGGAAACAGTGTGGAGTTTCCTCAAAAAATTAAAAATAGAACTACCCTATGATCCAGTAATGTGCGCTACTGGGTATTGACCCCCAAAATACAAAAACACTGATTCAAAGAGATACGTGCACCCCTAAGTTTACAGCAGCATCATTTATAATAGCCAATTTATGGAAACAGCCCAAGTACCCATCAAGCAACAAACGGATAAATAAGAGATGGTATATAGATGCAATGGGATATAATTCAGCCATTAAAAAAGGATGAAATCTTGCCATTTGCAGCGTCATGAATGGAGCTGGAGAGTGTAATGTGAAGTCAATAAATCTGCCAGAGAAAGACAAGTACCATATGACTTCACTCACGCGTGGAATTTAAGAAACAAAACAAAGGAGTGCATGAAAAAGAGAGAGTGAGACAAGCCAAGAAACAGATTCAACTACAGAGAACAAACTGATGGCTACCAGAGGGGCAGGGGGTGGAGGAAAGGGTGACTCTGGTGATGGGGATTAAGGAAGGCAGTTGTGATGAGCATTAGATGGCGAACGGAACTGTTGGATCACTATACGGTACATCTGAAGCTAATATAACACTGTGTGTTAACTATACTAGAACTAATAAAAATAAAGATACAGATCTTTCCAGTATAGATGCATAGTTGAGTAGAAGGATACTGTGTCATGTTATGCACTCATACAATTTTTGAGTCTATCATTTTTAACAAAATTATATGCAAGCCTGGATACAAACTTCCTAGCATTTTATGTTCCTTTACATAAAAACAGGAGGGACAATACAAAGGGATGGGTATCACATAGAACTCCCAGATGCCCCACCAGTAGAGTTTTAAGAAGAAATTCATGATTTGCATAATTCTTGAAAGATGATGCTTTCAAAAAAAGAAAAAAGGCTTTTTGCTTTTGCTATGCTGACATCCTGTACCTTTAGAATAAAAGATTTGTCTAGGTCAATAAATGAGCTGAGAAAAAACCATCAGGAAATGTCTCTAGATCAGAAGTCATGACCAAATCACTTAGAGAAAACCCTTCCTTCTTGAGCTCATTTCCTCTCCTCAGCCCCTTTGGCCAGCCTTTTTCTGTCTCCTTCATAGAGCTCCCTTTCTGTACTTCTGTTTAAAAAGCTAATACAATTTTCTTCTCCTCTTTTGCTTTTCATTCTCCATGGACTGCACTTCTAGTGCCTGTGGCTGCAATGATTAGCTTTTTGTTTTTGGATGATGACGCCTAAATTGTTATTTTGAGCTCTGACTTTCCTTTGAAATCTGTATCCCAAATCCTGAATGTTTCCTATACATCTATTCATGGATGCCCTATAGATATCTCAAGCTCAACATTCCAAAACTGGATGCCTTACCTCCTGTCAGAACCAGATGGCCACATCATTTCAATCTTTGCTCAGACTGAAATCTTAAAATCACTTCTAATTATTCCCTTTCAATAATAGAAGCAGAAGCCTCTAATATGTAGAAATTGCCAGATCTAGTCATTGTTACCTCCAAAGTGATTTTCACTGTAGCCTTTGCTTTTCATGATCCCTACCTTGGTTTGAGCCCTTCTTAGTCTAACCCCTCTGGTAAAAACTTACTTTTTGTACTTATCTGTTAGTTGCTAGGGATATAGTCTTGAACTGAGTACATGAAAGAATGAAAAGATGAAAGCACGTGAGTGATCTTAGTGAGGGGGCACTGGCAGTGCTCAGTGATCTGTGGGTACCCCCTTTAGATATCAAATGCTGGAAGGGCAAAAAGAGAAGCTTATAAAGTGAAGGGTAATGGCTTGGAAAACTTTCTAGATGGTGACGCTGACAGTAAACTCATCAGTGGATGGGATATTTGGAAGACATCAAATGGAAGACACAGGAATCCTGAGGCAGCTTGAAAGATACAGGATACTGTGGACCAATTCGCTTTCGAACAGAGGGACAGCTCTTCCAGGACGGTGACTATGAAGGAAGCAAGGCCAGTGGGATTTGGCTACATTTATGGGCTTTGGAGAGGAGGACAGGAAATTGTGTTCCTGCCTGATGTCCTACCCTTCTGGAAATCTTCAATATGTGCCTCTTAAAGAACCAATCTATTTTTGTCATTGTTCCCAGAGTTGCTTTAGTAAAAGGAAGATGAATAATTTTTCTGGTGACAAAAGGAATCCTTTTAGGCAGGGCATTTAACGCAACTTCAGTTTGGCACTGGAGGCACTGGAGCCTCCGAAAACTGTACTTTTCTATGAAGCCTATTCTCATCCTTCACAATTTCACTTGACTGATGTGTGTTCCTCTGCCCCTCACCCAGCCAGGACTTTCCCTCCTCCACCTCTCAGCGGCATCTCAAATAGCGCCTCTCCCACAGGCTGGCTTGTTACTTCCAAGTAACTTCCTTAGTAACAAGAAAGAATAGAGTTTATTTACATTTGTTAAATTAATAACTAAGAATCAAAACTCCGTATTAGAATATCACTGTCATACTTAAATCCAACCTTGTAAAAACTTTTGTGAGCTGGTCAGACATAAAAGTGAGGCTTGCCATTAGCTGCACTGTTACCATTTGAATACGGCCAAATTCAGAGTAACAGAACTAAATTAGACACTGAGATGACTCCGGAAGGCCAAAGGTCTGTAAGAATTCTGCTTTCTTCTAACGAAGGAAAATGATGGACTTTTTTTTAATGAGGAAAGTTGACATTTCAAAGTATCTTAAACTCCCTTTTTGCCATTTCTTTTATAAAAAATAGTTCTGATTAATTCTCATCAATCTTTTTTTTTTTTTTTTTTGGAGTATCTGAAATGTGTCCTGAATTCCAATGAATAAATGAATATTTGGTGAATACTGAACTGATTTAATAAAGTATCTTAACTAAATATCTAACATTTAAGTTACTGTGGCTTATGTGTAGATTACAAAGCAGTTAGATCTCACGTTTTTGAACTATCTAAACAC
This sequence comes from Mustela putorius furo, assembly GCF_011764305.1. Taxonomy (NCBI): domain Eukaryota; kingdom Metazoa; phylum Chordata; class Mammalia; order Carnivora; family Mustelidae; genus Mustela; species Mustela putorius. The sequence goes on along the minus strand of NW_025421304.1, from coordinate 33,655,569 downwards.
TATTAAAATTTCCTGATACAGGCATAAATAAAATGCCAAAAACTTGAATCCAGGAAGGGCTATGAAACTTAAGACATTTCTAATTCTTAATGAAAATTATGAAGGGGTGCCTCCGTCGCTCAGTTGGTTGAGCATCTGACTCCTAATTTCAGCTCAGGTCATGATCTCGGGGTTGTGAGATCAAGCTCTGAGTTGGTTCCCTGCTCAGCACAGAGTCTGCTTGAAATTCTCTCTCTCTCCCTCTGCCCTCTCCCCACTCACACACGTGCATTTTCTCTCTCTAAAATAAAATAAAGAAAGAAAGAGAGAAAGAGAAAATCTTTAGAAAACTATGAAAGCATAAGGAAATAGAAGAATATGAAATACTACCTTCTTTAAAATCTCTAAATGCCATCCCTCGTAACAAAGAATATAGAATTTATCTCCCTAATCACACCGACTGGCTATGGTTTTCACTACTAGACCACACATAAACTTTTCAGAGAAGGCTACTACATAGAAGGAATTATCAATATTGCTCTAATCACCACCACTAATATCACAGTTAGTGAACCAAATGCGATCAGTATACCTACTAGCACATACATAGTCAAAAGGAATGTCAAGAATGACTCTGGATCACTAGTTATAAATAGAAGCTACCCATGTGCTTCCCTGTTCTGACTCACTTGGTTCTCACAAGTCTATGAGAGGGAAACTACTATTTTTCCAGTTTAGACATGAAGAGAACGAGGCAAAGGGAGGTAGTATTCCCTTGTGAAAGGTCACAGAGCTAAAATCAGACAGAGCCCTGAACACTGTTGACCCCGGAGCCTGTCTTCATCACAGATGATATGGCTTCCATCTTTAGGAAGTCTGCTTCTTATGAAACAGGAAGTCGACACATGAGCAGGTGACATGTATTATATGTGGAACTGAAAGAGGATATACACTACCGAAGTTTAGGATCTGGAGAGGGTTGCTGGCTGAGTGATTAGCGAGAGAGAAACATTCCTTTCAGGTTCTAGGGTAGGATTTTGAAAGGTCTAAATGAAGGGTTGGAGCCTTCCAAGCAGAGGAATGATACAAGGGCAGACAGATGCAAGGCACATTTTTCAGAATGGCAGTAACTGGACTGAAGGGAGAGAGAGGGCATGGAGAGGGCAGTGGTCATTAAGGCAGGAAAAGAAAGTGGAGCCAGACTGTAGAAAGTCTTTCATTCAAAGCTAAGAAAACAACTGTCAAGCTTGCAGCATCTGAGGACCACTTAGAGCGTGTTTTGTTTTGGGTGCACGGAGGGATCACCAACTTTAGATAAATTAACATCAAAAACGACAATCTACAATTTTAAATGCATAGAATAAGTAAGATTTAGGATCACTAATAAGCTGCATGCTTATTCACATTGTTCTACAAGAAGGTATTATTTGCGATCTTTTACCAAGCTATACTCAGCTTAATGATGGATAGCTTGATCTGTCTGGGCCACTGACACAGCCAGCAGCTCTAACTTCTCACTCTTGATAGTCACTCCATAAAATATTTTAACTCCTATTCTTAGGTCACTAAGAAAAACAGGAAACTTTGTGGCTCTGTCAGAGATTTCTGGATATTTGGATAAAAGACAGACATTAAATGGAGGGCTGTTCTCCTTTTAGCATAAAATCAAATAGTATGTCAAAAAACATGTCCAAACCCAAAAGCTGTAAGTTTGAATGTTTCAACTTGGGGTATACATTCTTACACACTTTCTTTTTGTATGTGGTTCTAGAAATAAACTTTTTACACTATGCTAAAGAACTTACAGAGGCAGGGGCTCCTGGGTGGCACAGTTGGTTAAGCTTCTGACTCCTGGTTTCAACTCAGGTCATGATCTCACGGTTGTGGGATGAAGCCCCAGGTCAGGCTCTGCACTGGGTGTGGAGCCAGCTTAAGATTCTCTGTCTCTCCCTCTCCCTCTGCCCCTCCCACTTGTGCTCTCTCTCTCTCAAATAAATAAATAAATTGCTTTTTTTTAAAGATTTTATTTATTCATTTGACAGTAGGCAGAGAGGCAGGCAGAGAGAGAAGAGGAAGCAGGCTTCCCGCTGAGCAGAGCCCAATGTGGGGCTCGATCCCAGGACCCTGGGATCATGACCTGAGCCGAAGGCAGAGGCTTTAACTCACTGAGCCACCCAGGCGCCCCAATAAATTGCTTTTTTTAAAAAAAGGGCTTACATATGCATGAGTATACCAAAAAACCATTTGTAAATATATACATATATTTACATATGTATTATATATATACATATATGCAACAAGCAATCAAGTACTGGGAACACATCAAATTCATGGTTCAGGTCTTTTGCATCATAGCCCAATTTGTAAAAGAAATTCTAATATTTTTCCCCAAGATCATTATATTTTGACTCTCAGGAGATCAATTCAGGTAGGTGGTATGCTAGCAAGTGTTTAACATGTCCTCTGGGGAATGTGCAGGGGAGGGAGCCCTGCGTTGTAGCATTCGTCAATTCCTGTGGTGTAAATGCTCCCCCAGTGGCAGATTTCAAGTACCCAATTCGCTGACGCAGACGTTGGCAGAGCTGCAGACAGTGGGCCCCCACCCGCCAGCAGGTTACTGACCACAGCTCAGATGAGCTGCTTGAGCGATGCGGCCAGAATCATATTGCAGTTATGAATTTCTCAGTTATAGCCTCGGGTATGAAAAATGCACGTTTCCCCCTAACTCAATCTAATTTTCTCTCTTGAGTTTCTATTCTGTCTAACGTAGAAAATCAATCCAATCATTTTGGAGGAACTCGGTCCTGTTCATGGATTCCTCAGTTGATTCAGGATTTTATTCCTGTCACCTTCGGCTTCCAGATGTTTACAGGTGTCTGTTTCCCTTCATGTCGGCCCTGAGAGCCAGGGACAGGAAGACTACTTCCTGGTCTTCCACACGTGCAGTCGAGCAGCTTCCCCTCTGCTGTCATCACCCGCTGAGGGTTGGTCAGGACATGCTTAATCACAGCATTTGGACGTTCTTCCTCCCATCCAAGGTGTGACCTTCTGCGCACACCCACCTCCCCACTCCCTATCTCCTGCATTCATTCTTGGCACCCACAGTATCTCCTGGTTCTTGCCACATGCCATCTGGGCCTCACCACCACATCTACGCTGCAGCGACAGGGTGATCTGGTGACTTGTCTTGGGTGGGCAGCTCCCCCCCATCACCCACTCCGCTCACAGCCTCCACGGGCAGACTCCTGAACGTGAATGAACATTCATGTGACAGTCCTGACTGTGAACTTCATCTGAGGCAGGACTTCAAGGAAAACAAGTCTTCACACGTGCTTGTTCATGTCCAGCCCTCTTCCTACTTTTCCAAACCCTCTTTCTCTCTTCTCCCCATTGGGATACGGGGGAAAGGGATTCCTTTGGGCTGCTCATTTCTCCTTCAAATTCTTTATAACCTAGACCTCAAAGGTACCCACTTAGTTTGTTCCCAAGATGTGCGGTGACCCCCTTTCTTTAATTGGGTGACAGGTGTCTCTCTGAGCTGGCAGAGGAGCTGAAGGACAGGTAGGGAGGTCATATCCATTTCTGCTCCCCAAATCATCCCCCACACAGAAATATCTCTGAAGGAATTATTATTGTCATTAAAAAAGTTTTTATGTCTTCCTTCATTATAGGAATTTATGGGCTCACCCTTCCCCACATTAACTATTGTGCTTTAATGCAGAAAAGCAGAAGCTACTGCCCACTTGTTTGCACAATACCATGGAAAGAACTCCCTACCGCCCACTTCGCGGTGACCACAGTTTGGTAAGACCGTAACACTGAGACCCGCGACTGTCTGCCAACCATCTTCTGTGAATGAAGCCGCTCCTGTCCACCCACTGCTATCTCAGTCCAGCCCCACCGCACATTCCAGGCTGCCACATGGCACATCAGACGAACCGGAACAGGAGAAAAAGTATTTTTTTTCCCCCAGTATGGGTCACCAAGACAAACCAGACTGAAAGACTGATGAGTGGTTTTGCTATTATAAAGGCAGAAGCAGGATTAAAACTCAGAAATCAAAGTAGTTCTCACATCGAAGAAAGCAGGAGTCTGCTAGCATTTTCTCATAATAGCTACTCTTCCACATTCAGAGCCTCTTAGAAAATATAGGTTTTGATAGTGTCTTTTGATAGAGGAGTTCTGCAAAACTTATTCTACTTTGCTCCCTATCATATCAATAATGAGAAGGTTTGGGGGGTTTTGTTTTGTTTGTTTGTTTGTTACAAGGAGTCCAGCTTGGATGCCTATTAGTTCTTTCTTTTCCATTACAGAAAAAAATTCATAACCTTCACATTAGAAACACTAGTTTTTTTCTTGTTATAATGTACTATTCTCTATTGATATTCTCTACTTGTTGAGACATTATTCTCCTCATTTCTTTTGGTTATTTGAGGATACTTAAGACAGTTGATTTAAAGTCTTTTTCTACTAGATCCAATGTCTCTGCTTCATCTCTTCAGTGCTTGCTTTATTTGGATGCTTGTATGAAATCACCACACTCAAATATTCACATACCTATCCCAGCTTGCGTGTTTTGTTCTTTGTGCTAAAATCATGGTCATTCCGTATAGTTAGGGTATTATTGAAATTTCTATTTCTTACTTTTTTATTCCATTGATACTTTATGCATCAGTGAGCCCTTTATGGGTTTGTGCTACTCACAGAATTAATGCCATGTAATATTTATTAGATTTATTAGATTAAATAATTAGATTTGTAGAACAAATATAAGAGCCCACAAATTAAGCAAAGATGGGTTAGAGAAGCTACACTCTGTTGGTAAATAGCATGTTGGTAAATAGTAAATAGTAAATAGGTTGGTAAATAGTAAATAGCAGACAATTCACAGATTATCTTACTATTAAATCTGAAAAAGTTTATGAATATTTTTCCTCTTTCCTTAAAACTACCAAATTATCTGCTCAACCACTGCAGAATATTAGCTAGACTTTAGAAAACATTTTCAGAAACATCCATAAGTGCAATGAAGTTGGGGTTGAAACCTGAAATAGGCAAAAACAAGGTCACAACTGCATTTGAAAGTGGATTTTTATTGAGAAAAGCCTCAAAATTGAATGAGCAGTTATGGGTCTATTAAAATAACCTTAGTTAGAAACCCAAAAACTGCAATAGGCTAATAGCAATGGAAACAAACAAAGAAACAAAATATGAGAGAGAGATTTCCTGCATCCACACATAGAACTTATCATCTTCAGAAGCAAGGATCAAGGAGAGAACTAAAAGTCTAAGAATGTTAAGCCATGGTGATTAAGATAACCACCAGGAATCAGAAAAGAACAATAATTATAAGCCGAAGCGGGCCTGGAGGTGTTATATTTAACTTAATATTTAACTTAAGATATGTAGAGCTTTTTTATAAAGACAAGACATCTCATAGGCAGCTGGAAAATTCCAGCAGGCAGTTGAAAATACAAGAAAGGAGATTGTTAGACATGTTTCTCCTCCAGCGCAAATGTGGGAATTGTCTGCACAGACCTCCTCCTGAGGCCCTGGCAGAGGGCCAGCTCGTTCTAGGAGGGCATGAACAATGCCAAGGTCAAGGAAGATGCTTTGGAAAAACCCACATAAACATTCTCATTTTGGCACAGAGTCTCTGATCCTGTTTTTCATTTTTATATGGTCAGATATTTTTATATAGTCTTTTAAATCAGTTACATTTTATATGGCCAATTATATAGTCCATCTTACATGTGTCCCTTTTATTTTCTATTGTTAATATTCATTACATGTCAACTTTTTTTTAAAGGGTAGAAAAGATAAGAGAAAAATAACAATCCTCAAATCACTTAAACAGGATTTGGGGCTAGCTTTCTACTTAAATTATTAGACCTTTAAGGACCTGACAATTCCCACTGAGAGAGAAAATCTTTGATATAAAGTTCTATTTGAGAAGAAACAAAGAGAGAGCCTTACAAAATCCTGTAATTTTTCCACATCTTTTCTCATGAAAGTACATCTGCAGGGGAGCCTTCAAAGGGGTTATAGTAAAAAATCAAATGAGATAATTTATGGGAACAGGTTTTAAATTACAGATCATTAGACAGAGGATGATAACAATAGACAGACACAGAATATATGAAGTGATGTCAGCAAGATGGCAGAGTAGGAAATCTCCTGCTCATATCTACCCACAGCAACAATAATTTGGCAACCCTCCATGGACAGAAAAGTGCCATCACGGGAGCTCTGGGAACCAGCCACAGGCCAGAAGCAATTCTGCCCTCCCAGGGTCCATCCAGGAGATACAACTGACGGCAACCCTGGAGGGAGGCTCTCCAGTTTCCATCCAGAAGGAGATCCTGAAACAGCTCTGTAACTGGGCTCCAGCCCCTCCTAGCAGTTCTGTCCATGAGGAGACTGGGCCAGTCCCTCACTGCCCAATCAGGAAGCAGTCCTGCCCCTCCAGGAGCCTGCCCCCAGAGGTCAGTCCTGAAATCTCAGTCTGACTGTGGATCTTGAAGGGGTCCTGTACCCCATTCTAAACCCTGTCAGCTGCAGTCCAGAAGCAGTCCTGCCCACTCAGGCCCATGGAGGGAGACACACCCACTCTAGTGGTAGGCCTGCCTACTTTGACCCTACTGGACTGTGAAGTAGCCCCGTGACTTGGCTCCAGGCCCTCTTAGCCACAGTCCTTGAGTAGTCCTGCCCACCCAGGAGTCTGGCAGGAGACACTTTCTTCCATGACCTTGAAAGCAGGCCTGCAGACGTTGGTCCAAGCTGTGGACCCTGACACAGCCATTTGAATCAGTTCCAGACCCCTCCGACACAGTCTGGGACCAATCCTGCCTGCCCAGGGACCTGTCCCATGATCCTCCTTCAAATGCAGACAACAATGCAAGGTTATACAGATCACAAAAAATCAGGCAGACACAACACCACCAAAGGACACTAATAAATAAACATCTAGCAACTGACCCCAAAGAAGTGAAGATCTTCAGACTGCCTAACAAAGAATTCAAAATAATCATGAGAAAGAAGCTCTGTGAGATATAAGACAACACACACAACGAAACAAAATCAGAAAAACAATGTGTGAATAAAATAGGAATTTAATACTTCTGAGCACCCTTACTGAAATGCATCTCAGAACTTCCCACCCTGAGGACAAAGCAGGAAGGTTTTATCCGTCCTTTTGGGTTGTTATTCTCTGTCGGTCAAGATCAGCCTCATAGGCAGGTACTACTCCCCATACTCCACAGTCACAATTATAATGTCCCTTGGATTCCCTGGGAGCATCAAGGAAACCATGGACAGGAAGCTTCAGGTAAGTGGTACAATCCCAGAAGAGGCCCTGTTATACCTGTTGGAAGCTGGACTTGCTCCTTACCTCACTGGCTAGAGATAGAGGTGTGGCTGAGAGGATGTGTCACCTAAGAGAGGTCCAACAGATTACAGCACATCTTTAATGACCATAGTCTCTAATAAGAGTGAATACAAAAAAAAAAAAAAAAAAAAGATGGTTTTCTACTGCTGGCTATCCTCACACTTCTGCGTGATCCCCTGCTCGGGAAGATGCTCAGGATTCTTCTGTACATCAGACTGGAAGGTTCCAAGCCCCTGCTTTCACTGTTTCTTTGGTGACGCGACCCACCCGGCTTGGAGAGCACATGGGCTTTCCAGCCAAGAGGGTGTATTCTCATTCTGAAGCTCAGTCCCAGTCCCTCCACACATATGGGCTAACATTTTGTTTGGAGTATTTTGCATTTATATTCATGAGAGAGAGTGGCTTTTAATTTTCCTTTCTTGTTTGTCCTTGACAGGGTTTGGTATCAAGGTTATGCTGGCCTCATAGAATGAGCTGGGAAGTATTTTGACTTTTTTTCTGTCCTCTGGAAGAGAATGTGGAAGATTAGAGTTTTATCTTCCTTAAAAGTATCTGGGAGAATTCACGTATGAAGGCATTTTAGCCTGGAGTTTTCTCCGTTGAAGCATGTGAATTATGGATTCACTATCTTTAGCAGACAGAGGGATATTTAAATTATCCATTTTATTTCTTGGGCACAACTTTTTAGGTTGTGTTTTTCCAATAATTTTTTCAGTTCATTTAAATGTTCACCATGATTAGCAGAAAAGTTTGTTGAAATATCCTCTTGTTATAGTTTTGTCTTATTGATTGTATTGCATCTTTGCTATTTCATTAATCAATGTACTTTTTTCTTGTCCTTTTGCTTACTTTTGGTTTAATCTGCCATTTTTAAAAGAAATTCTCAGGAAATAGAAGAAGCAGGCAATGGTCGGATCATGAATATTTAGCCTGCCCTTTTTTTGGTAATATGTGCAAGGAAGGCTGCTAGCCTGTAATATGTGCTATCTCAGTTTTCACCTACAGTATCTGGTTATCATTGAATTAAAATGTCCCCTAATTTCCACTGAGATTTCTTTTTGGAAAGTATATTAATTAAATTCCACACCTTTTTAAGGTTTTGAAGTTGTTCTTAATCATTGATTTCTAGCTTAATTCAACTATGGCCAAGGGACTTACTCTGTAGGATTTAAATCCTTTGAGATGTGTTCAAACAATTTTTATGGCCCAGAATAAGCTTAAGTAAATATGCAAACATACACTGGACAAGAATGTGTATTCTGTAGTTTTTGGGGGTAGGGTTTTATACAACCTACCCATTACACAAATATAAATTACATATTTACATATTTAGTCAAATTTGTTAACTTAGCTGTTAAAATCTTCTGTACTTTCAGTGTTTTTTGCCTACTTCTTCAATACAAGTCAGAGAGAGCAGTTAAAAACTCCTCACTCCGTTTTGTGCATCAATTTGTATTGTCTGTTTCTCCTATTGTTTCTGTCCATTTTTCTTCATATATTTTAAAGCTCTTGTTTGGTGCAGAAAATGTCAGGCTCACTATATACTATTTCGTTTCTCTCCAGGATCTTTCCCCCTTGAAGGCCTGGCTATCTTGGGTTTCTATCAGATATCTTCAAGCAGTTAACACTTTCTAGCTGGTTTACTAGTTTATAGAAATGAAGCTGTTAAAGACTGAATCTATGTCCCCCCCAAATTCATAGTTGAAGCCTTAACCCCCAGTGTGATGGTATTTGGTGCTAACTTGCAGAAGTACTTCGGTTTAGATTAGGTCTTGAGAGTGGGCCGCTGGTGAGGGGATTAGTGCTCTTTTAGGAAGAGGAAGATGGAGAGAAGCGCTCTCCCCAGACACATCAAGGGAAGGCTGTGTGAGCACACAGCGAGAAGGTGGCTATCTACTAGCTAAAGCAAGCTCTCACCAGGAACTGAATCTGCCACCATCTCTCAATCTCAAGACTTCCCAGCCTCCAGAACAAGAAGAAATAAATATCTACCACTTACGACCTCTACAGTATTTTGTTACAGCAGCCCAAGCTGCCTGAGACATTAACTTTCCTAAACTGACCAGCCACCTTGCTAGACTCAGTTCCTTTACCATGAGGTAGGACAACAGCTTAGGAATAATCTGAACATCCAGAGTTTCCTGGGTGATCAGGCTGTGTATAGGACTTGACTTGCAGTTATTTGGTTTCTTTCCCTTCCTCTCTCTGCTTTCTCCCCCACCTCCCTCACTGCATTCTCCTGGTAGATATCCCCTAATAACCTACCGGCACCTCATCATGGCCCAGGGTGTGCTTCTGGAAGAGTCCACCTAACACACCACATGATCCCATAACTCATGGTTTTCTCTGTCCTTACCTGTGAAATTTTCCTCCTTGGCACTCTGAAAAGTATTAGATATACACAAAGAAAGGTACATTATACTAATGATAACTTTAAATTTTATGAATGTATTTTAATTGACCAAATTTGAGGCACTGTATCAATTTCAGTATTTGATATTCAGTATCTATAACTTGAATTCCTAGATTTAGGATTAGGATTAGTTTAGGACATTTCCTAAGCCAGGACAATTCTGTGTCTTCTCACTTGAGGGCACAGAGAAGAACAATCTGCCGTAAGGTACCCTACTTACTTTCTTAGTGAAGGCCCTTCACTTTCACTCACTCACATGCTTTGAAAAACTCCCCGTTATTAGAGCGAGTCAGAAAGAAAAGATATTGCTTATAGAGTAGTATAAATAAGAAGGCTATATTGTCATGGAGCTTAGAGATCCTTGAATTCAACCCCCTACTTTTATAGGAAAGGAGAAAATTTCATTCCCTAAGGCAACTCATAATTTAGTATTAGGATCTAGTTTTTGTGTTGCCAAAACCAGATTTTTTTTTTATCACTATAAATTGCTTAGGATTGGCTACTTGGCACATCTACACATCTACTCGGATTACAATATCAGATAGACTTAAGTTGAAGGAAGTGTGCTAGAGGGAAGACAAAGACCATAAAGGGAAGATAGAGGGAAGACCAGGACTCTGGCAGAAGAGATGAGAAGAGAATGGAACATACCCTTAAGGAAGGAGCCCAGAAGGGACGGCCACATCCAAAGTAAAGAGAGAGCCAAGCAGCCAGGTGGATGATCAACTCTGGTCTTAAGTCAAGTGAATCAATAGAAGAGTGGAAGTGATTCTATATTAATCACAGAAATGACAGGAAGCTCTCCTCTGCTTTAATGAACACAGGATGTAGGTATATGGAGAAATAAGATGTAAATCTTCACTCATTTTTATTCCACCTTCTCAAGGCCAGCATACAAAATATAATCTATAAGCACAGGTGACACACCACGGACCATAAAATTGATCTAGAACTTCATTTTCCAAACCTTTATCAAAATGTTAATCTCTTTGGAAGTTCTTTTTTAACCTCATAAACCAATTTCCGGTTGCTAAAAAAGTAGAATATTTTAAGTAGAACCATCAGATGACCCTAGCTCACAGACTTTGACTAAGGATATAGGAGAATGTTTTATCTTTGCTTCGAGCTACTAATGGACATATAAAAGATAAGTGTAATTACTGTTTAGCTTTGTAATTAGTCAGGAAGAAATCAACTCTTCCTACCAGAGTTACATGGAAGCCCAAATTTCCCGAGATTACCTTTGGTCCCGTGAGGTTTGTTAAACTGTGGTTAATGCGCAGGACACGCTTTGAAACTGTTTAACATTCTCTTGGGACAGTGGTTTTCCTATGGTCATATCAGAGCCATCATTTTCCATAAAGCGAATACCACTTCAGTATCAACCCTATTCTTTCAACAGAAAATAAGGAAATTAAAGGGGTGTCTGGGTGGCACAGTCGGTTGTCCATCCGACTTTTGGTTTTGGCTCAGGCTGTGATCTCAGAGTCGTGGGATTGAGCCCCACTTGGAGCTCTCATAAGGTTCTGTGCCTGGTCCCGAGTCTGCTTAAGATTCTCCTGCCCTTTCCCTCTACTCTTCCCCTCTCCACTCTCTCAAATAAATAAATCTTTAAAAATAGAAAAAAAAAAGAAAGAAAAGTAGAAAATTAAATCATAGTGGTTAAATTTTTTTTTTATGTCCTTAAATGAGTAAGAGTTTTCAGTAATTTAAACCCTAGAATGGTGAACTGGTCTCAGATATGTCTAATCCAGAGGTGTCTGCTTTTCACCTAAAATTTTATGATCCACTGGAGAGAGAGAGTATGAGAGCACGTTAGCTAAGGTTCAAGTGTGCTGGGGATGCTTGTGTTCTGTGACTACAGGGGTAACTCTCAGGGATCTGACTACTCAGGGATTTAGTTGGGTTTAAGTGCTCTCATCTCAGTGTATCTCCTAATCCTGGAGATAAGTTAGGGCAGGAGACAGAGGCATCAGGCAGAGCTGGTGAGAAGTCATGTACTCACAGCCCAAATCAGCATAAAGGTGTATGACCCTTGCAATTTGGTAATTACTCAGGTGCCAAGGGTTTACTTAGGCACATCAGATTCTGGGTTTAATGGGGAAACAGAATACAGAAGCAAATAAATTGCTGGCATCTTTGTTCCCTAACACATACAAGAAAAGTCCATCCCCAATGCACCAAATCCATATTCTTTTCAGTCGGGAAGCTTGTCCACCCCATCTCTTGGCCTGGGGACCTCTCAGGCACACTCCTGACCCACACTCACTGTGCCAATGAGGCTCCCCTTTCCTTAGGCTTGAGTCTTTCCAGTTCTGTGCAAAATTCATCTCCTATTCTTTTCCTCATAAAGGAAAAGAATTGTTATTAAGTGCATTATTGTTATCTTTTTAAAAATGTGATAATTATAAGAGATTTTATGCAATCTGTTTAACAGCAGGAAACATTCACCTTATCTGTCCTTTTCAGCACTGACATGCATCATGCATACCTTGGGGATTTTTCTTTTGGGTTTTAATTTAGGCATGATAGTTGTATGCGAACAAGCACAGTAATTTAGGGCAGTAAAAATCACCAAATAACCCTGTATAGAATATCATAATTATTCTCTTAGAAGTACATCTGAAAATGGGAGTTCTGTCAATTAACCAAATATGCTAATTTCTCTACAGATAAGATGCTTGATTTTAACAGCAAATTCTATAGGCATGGGGAAGCACTGCTCTGTAAGCATTTTGAGTAGAAGGGTTTAGCTGCAGTTAAAAAAAACTGACAGTGGGAAAATAGAGACAAACATTCAACTTTCTAGCAAAATAGGATATATTTTGATCTTACAGAATAGATGAGAGAAAACTTACCATATTTTTCGGTTATGGAAGCAATCTGCTATATAAATAAACACATGCACGTATATATGTTTGTACTCATACCTGTAAGTATTTTATTTTTGCTGTGCATAATAACTTTATTTACTACTTTACTATTTTACGTGAACACACAAGTATATCAGTTTGCAATAAACCATTTCCTAGGTTTCCCGAGCACATGAAAATACAAATTGTCATTTGGATTACACTGCAGCATGAAGAACAGTTCTACTTAAGTGGCTTCCTTACACTCTGTCCTAAGAACACACTTGGACTATCAAATGGTGCACTAGAACCTGTTTGAACTTGACATTGACAGCAGTAACTTTAGGTGCCCATCACAATTCAAACTACACTGAAACTGTAACAATATGGTATTATATAAAGGCAGAGAGGGGCTGAATCCCATTATGTAGCCAGTATTAGCAGTGATGGCTTTTTGTTTGTCTGTGTTATTTACGGTTACATCTGGATTACAGTCCTCTGAGCTATGAAATCTTCCAGGTTCAAGTTGAGAGTCATCTCCCAGTACAAACAAATATGGAAAAGAAGTTATTTGCTCAACGGCACTGGTACTAGCTGCCCAGGCTGCTAACACTGAATATCACAAACTGGGCAGCTTAAAACAACAGAACTTATTTTCCACAGTTTTGGAGGCTGGAAGTCCAAAATCATGGTGTCAGCAGGTCTACACTCCTTCTCCTGGAGCTTTAGAAAAGACTCCTTCCCAGCCTCCTCCTAGCGTCTGGCAGTGACTAGCAATACACACCTATCTTGGTTTGCGGCCATATCGTCCCAATTTCTGCTTCCGTTTCTACATCTCCCATTTCCACATGGCCTTCTTCTCTTGGTCTCTTCTGTCTCTGTGTGTCTCCAAATCTCATTCTCCTTAGAAGGCCTGATCTGGAGCTCCCTGATCCAAAGCCAGTATGACCTAATCCCATATGACTCTAACTTGATCGCACTGTGGAGACCCTATGTCCAAATAGAGACTCGTGGGTAAGTATCTGTGAGAACTTGAATACGTCCTTTTGGAGGACACAACTCAACCCACAATAGTATTCAACTGGTAAAATTTAATTAATATTCCTTTGAAAGGTTCATTTTTCTTCCTCTCTCCTGGTAACTCATTGTGTTCAACAGTATCTTTTCCTGGTCCCCTTCTCCCAGCACGGGAATAATGGAGCCTCTTTATGTTCACAGTTAACCAAGGCATTTAGCGAGCAGAGAGAGAACAGCAGCTGGACGAGCCGGATTCTTTGTTTCTCGATTGTCTTTCTTTGGCTTTAAGATTTCTAGATTCTAAGATTCTAAGATTTCTAGATTTCTAGAGTGACTCCACAAGAGAGAGGTCACTCTATCTGTATTTCTGGGACACTTTGACCTTTATTTGTTGATTTGGTTTATTTATACATGACCTCCTGACTTGACGAAACACCCTTCCACAGTCTAAATATACTGCAAGGAGGGGCGCCTAGGTGGCTCGGACAGTTAAGCGACTGCCTTTGTCTTGGGTCATGATCTCAGGGTCCTGGGATCAAGTCCTATGCCAGGTTCCCTGATGAGCAGGGATCCCGCTTAAGCAGGGAGCCGGCTTCTTTCATTCCCTGCCCCCCACTCATGCTCTCTCTCTCTCACACTCTCTCTCTCTCAAATAAATAAAATCTTTAAAAATAAATAAATAAATAAACTACAAGAAATGTAGATAGTAGAAATAATATATAGCCTTTAATAAATCACTCAAAATCTGACATTCCTTTGTAAACACTTGATGTAATTAAGAGGAAAGAAAAAAGAAAAACTAAATAAAAAAGAAAAAATGTAATCAAGTAGGTTGACAACCAGCAAAAGATAATTAAAATGATCCTGTTTTGTTTCTCCATTTCATTAACATGCAAATGAGATTCATGAAGTTTGATATTGTGGTTCACCAAGAGCCATAGAAACAAATTAAGAATGAAAATGAGTCTCACTCATGAAGACTTCTGATGAGTCTATAAATAAATGTAAAATATGACCTGATCCAATTAATAACATATATATTTTGTGTGATTTATTAAATTTCAACAAACAAAACAACGATAAATAGTTAAATTAAATTTTGTACCCTTCCATGGGCCAGATTCTAAGAAAGCTCTTCTTATTCTAATGGAGCTGTGGTAAATGTAAAAGCCTGCCCTACTTTGAAAAGGACTATAAGAGGGAAGGCTCATTGTAAGATCAGTGATGTCAGCATTTCTGCTAGGAGAACTGTGGGGGCAGGGGCTGGACCGGTCTCCAGAGAGGCTAGGAGAGTTCACTTGCCTTTGGTCAGTCAAAAATTCAGAACAGCAAATAGGGAGAGAGAGTCCAGTGTGACCATTAACCCTCACTACAAGGCAAATAAATGTAACTGACAAGCAGGGTCTACGCAAATGTATTCAAAGCTCTTCAAATTCCCCATCTGATACAAGGATCTCCATGTTTGCTCTCCCACTGATGCTTTCACACCCAGAAACACACATAAGTGACTGTCTTAAATAAGAGAAGATATCATTTTAAAATAAACTTAAATTTAAAGTCATGCTAAAGTATCAGATATTTATCATGTGTACCAGATGGCAAAACACAGACAGACAGACAGACACACGTATGATCCATTTGCTATGTCCAATGTTCATTGTGCTCAAGCATTACAATAGCACCAAGGATAACACCAAGGAGAAAAATGAGAAGTGGCTGACATATGGCAGCGAGAAGGGGATAATAAATGAGCAAATCGTGGTTTCAATAATATATGATGTCGGCGTCTATTTTTTCGTGGTTGCTAAAAATGTTTTCTGTGTTAGGATTGCCAAGCCTCTTTCCATAGAATGTAAGTGCAGATGGCTTTTGCCTTAGCGTATTATGGAAAGGGGCCACGATGATGCTGTCTCTAAGTGTGCAGAGTTTTGAAATCCTCTCTTACTTCAATAGCAAGTTGCCTTTTAATTATCCACACCTTCCTTTAAACATAGTCAAGAAATCAAACACAACCTACCTAAGAGATTGTCAACAGTAAGAACTGAGTATTCCTACAGGAGCACGAAACTTATTAAGTTCTCTTTCCTCCACAGGAAAGAAAATCGTGTCACCTATATTGAGAATGAAACAAACTGTGGGATTCTTATTTTTAAATAACTAGCATCTTTGAAAATTACGTCTTCTTGTGAGCTTCCTATGTAACTTGAAATAGAGGGTCAATTAAATTTTCATGGCTACTATATACATAATGATTATATATTGTTGTGGAGAGGTTTATTTTATAAGAGATATATGAAGCTCACCATACTGAAGGAATTCGCTTCTTCTGGTGCTGAAATGATGATACAGAATTTTAAAATGGGATGTGACCCTTGGCCATTCCAGAACCAGTCCTACAGCCCCTATATGTCCCATGAGTTCCAGCCATTTGCTGATTGTGAAATATATATATTTCACAATATATCACTTGTAATGATTTTATTATAAGAGAATAGAAAATTAATGAGATTCATCATGAACCGATCAGAAGGAAAAAAGCAGACTTACCATCTCTTCGATTTAGTCTTGCAAATCCAGCACCATGACTGCTAGAAAGTTCAGAAGAACTGCTGAATGATGCCTGAGACAAGGTGGACACCAGAGGCTCATCACAATCATCTACCAAAAGGGAAAATCCACATTCAGGTTAGTACAGTGCTGACAGCTTCCTTGGATCCAACAGGTCAAACAAACAAAACAAAACCAAACAAAAAAGTACCAGGATCTCGAACAACATGCCCATTGCTTATATGCAATTTTCCACCCGAGGGCTATTAAGTTCAATAAGAAAAGAAAAAAGAATTTAAAGACAAGAGAATAGGAAATAGGGAAGAAAAATTTCCACAGAAATTATAATATCTTGAAGTGGAAAAAAGGTTTACCAAAAGCAAGAAACAAAAATACCCAGTCAGTATACTGAATTTATAAAAAAGGTATACAAGGAAAGATTTATAAATTAAACTATATTAAAATTAAGAAATTATGGTTGCCAAAGGACACATAAAGAGAAACATCATCTGTGAAAAGTGCGTGCAAAACAGCATATGATTAGTATGCCAAATTAAGGAAAATAAAATAAAATAAAGATAAATGGGGTTGCCTGGGTGGCTCAGTTGGTTGAGCGTCTGAGTCTTGGTTTCAGCTCAGGTCATGGTCTCATGGCTTATGAGATCAAGCCCTGGGTTAGGCTCCATGCCCAGCAGAGACTCTGCCTGAAGATTCTTTCCCTCTGCCTGACCCCCCAACTCACACACACACTCTCTCTCTAAAATAAATAAATCTTTTTAAAAAAAGAGAGACAGAGAGAAAGAAAAACTACCTTTAAATCAGTTAAAAAACACACTTGGAAAAACAGCACAAGGGAAGAGCGGAAAAGACACAGAACAGAACCTACATAAACTGATGATCTAACTCATCAGTAAAAAGAAGTGTAAATCAAGACTACAGTTAGATACTATTTTACAGACAGTATATTCTCAAGATTTGAGGATTTTGACAACACCAGATCATCTGCAGAATGTGGGCCAAGAGAAGCTCCAACAGGCTGCTAGTGGAAGTGTAAATTTGAGCACCTACTTAAAAAAACAATTTGTCATTAGCTTGTGCATTTGAACTTTCCGTACCCAGATGCTCCTCCAATTCCCCTGATATATATGCCATCCTGGGCACAGTATCCCTAGGACGAACCGCTGGTCTCAAGGAGTTTGCCTTTCTAACCCAAGGATGTGATACAAGTACTAGTATTTTCTCTGTCCTATGAGAAGAGAAAAGTTGGCAAACATTGACCTAGAGAAACTCTAGCATTGTGCACCAGGAGACATGCAGTTTCCAGCAGCACTGTTCATAATAGAAAACAATCGTTCACAACTCAAACAGCCAATGACCAAAGAACAGATCAATGAATTGTAGTACTCATCACAGTGGAGTAATCTGCATCAGTACAAAGAAAGCACACTAATGCACACCAAAGATATAGTTGGATCTTTAGACACAAAATTTTTAGTGAAAAAAATCAAATTATAAGAGACCATATAAGACATAATTGATAGTTTTAAGTATCTTAAAAATAAGCAAAGCTAAGCAATATGTTGTTTAGGAATACATGTGAATTTTTAAAAACACTTAAAAAAACAAATGAAAAGCATAAAATTCAGGATAGTGGATACTTCTGGAGGAAGGTAATGTGTCTATTGTGTGTGTATATACATGTATGCATATATCAACATGCACATAAGGATATATATGAAAGCACACATCTGTCTATCATCTATGCTTTTTTTTAGGTTTTTATTTATTTATTTATTTGACACAGAGAGAGAGAGAGAGATCACAAGTAGGCAGAGCAGCAGGCAGAGAGAGAGAGGAGGAAGCAGGCTCCCAGCTGAGCAGAGAGCCCGATGCGGGGCTCAATCTCAGGACCCTGAGATCATGACCTGAGCCGAAGGCAGAGGCTTTAACCCACTGAGCCACCCAGGCGCCCCATCCTCTATGCTTTTATGTGTACCACATACAATTTAAAATAAGGCACCAAGAAAGAGGGAAGGGATAAGAATGATCTCCTGGTGACCACAATATCCATATACACTTATTTCATTCAGTTAGTTCTTCAATATATTCAATCTTTATATATTTGTATTTTATTTTATACAATTATTAAGTTGTTGCCATTTTTTACTCTAATCAGAAAAAAACATTTCTTTCATATTTAGAATTTAACATAATTGGTAATTAAAAATCATGCAAGGTTATTGTCCTAATTTTTAAATTAACAGTAAGCAATTTCATTTAAATTAATCTAGGAATTATCTAGATTCATTTGAAATTTTATGAAGCTTATTCTGCCTGAACAGTTATTTTTAAAGTCATTAGTAGTTTCATTGCTTTAGTATTCAAACTACAATATTTTGGCAGTCCTGCTATTGGAAATGTTTTTCTTTAAAGCTAAATGTCTAGAGTATAAGAGATAAGGAATGCCAACTTAACATCAGCATGTCTTTCAGAAGAATTTGCCTGAGATAACATTTTACTTTTTAAGATCATCTCATTTTCATTTAGAGTCCACTTTTTCTTCCTGCACACCTGAAATTCTTCAGCTAACTCTTAGGACAGACTTGGTAACTGGCCCACAGTCCCTGCATGTCTACTGATTGGCCTAAGTACTGACCCTGTCCATCTGGTGGTAATTCAAGTATTAAGGAGGACAGACATAAAGAGACACATAATCCATGGGGTGACAGAGGGAGTTTTGATTATGCCCAACCATGAGCAACTTACCAAAACGCCTTAGAGCACACTTGTGTGTGCATCTGCACGTGCAAACAAGTGCATATCTCTATGGGGAGAGGGCCTGCGCCGTGTGTATTTACCAGAAGTACAGTCATTTTTGAATCATTATTAGTATTCAGGTATAAGTGTGACCAAAAAAGGATGTTTAACTGCAATTCACAATCAATTATGCAGATTCAAATCGACGTTTCAGATGTAAAATGCCTCTCCAATGCAATCACTCTTGAGGGCATATATTTACTGCTCATTTGTTTTTGCCATTATAAACTGAGAATCAATACTGTTCTATTTTTAGCTTATGGTGGGATTAAAATAAGAGAATGGGTGTGATTTCATTTATGGGGGAAAAGACATGGGATATGGGAAATGGGTCAGGGAGGCTTCTGGTATTTGGTAAAGTTCCAGTTATTGGTCTGAGTGGTGACTACATGACCTTATTATGTTTTATCACAAGCACACATATTTCCCCCATGAACGACTGTGTGTTTATTTAGCAATAAAATATTCTAAAGTTATTTTTGCATAAAAATAATAATAACAGACATTCAGTGAGTATTCTGTGCTAAGAACTTAACAATTTCACAAAGTTATTAATCTCTATCACTCTTTCTCCTCTTTGAGATATCAATATTACTTACAGATGAGGTAAATGACACACAGACTTTGGTTAATTTGCTTGTCTCACTGTAGTGGAACCACGATGTCTAAAAAGTTAGCTGGGGCCTAGAATCCAGGATGTAAGAATGACATAACTACAACTACTATTTCTTTAGATCTGGAATATAGGAATTTCATCAGATACCATTATGACATAAACAACTGTCTCTCAAGAAGTTGTATTATTGGGGCGCCTGGGTGGCTCAGTGGGTTAAATGTCAGCTTTTGGCTCGGGTCATGATCTCAGGGTCCTGGGATGGAGCCCCATGTCAGGCTCTTTGCTCAGCAGGGAGGCTGCTTCCCCCTCTCTCTCTGCCTGCCTCTCTGCCTACTTGTGATCTCTCTGTCAAATAAATAAATAAAATCTTTAAAAAAAAAAAAAGTCGTATTACTCTTATTCCAGATGTGCCAAGCAACTTATTACCAAAAAACTATAAAATAATAAATAAACTGTAAAACTATTGATCTTCAACAGTCTTGAAACAAGGGAGGGAGGTTTCAGATGGCAATAACAAGTCTGGAGTAAAAGGAATAGTTCCCTCTAGACCTTAAGAAAATGGAATTATGGATTAAACATCAGTCTCCTGTGAACTGAATTCAGAAAACAAGTTTTCTCTGATTGCATCAGTAAATGCAGTGAAATACACGTTCTAGACTTGCAAAGCTGTGAACCACAACTGAAGGTGACTTAACACCCCAGGGGACAGTTAGCAACATCTGGAAACGCTCTAGTCATCACAGCTTGGGGAAATTCTAGAATCTAGTGGGTGGAGGACGGGGGTGCTGCCATCATCCTATAGTGCACAGGGCAACCCTCCAAGACAAAGAATTATCCAGTCCCAAATGTCAATAGTGCAGTAGCTGAGAAACCCTATCCTAGACTCTAGAAAAGCAACCCAGTGAACTAGTCTTCTCTGGACTAATCTCTCATTTAGAACTCTTGGCTTCCTCAAACTTTCATGATTAATAATTTACAGCTTCTCAGAGAGCATATGATCATTGTTCAGAGTGCATAAATATGTAAGTATTTAAGCAAGGAGCAATCAAATCTGAAATAACATACTAAGTCAGTTCAGAAACATAATTGTATTATTTTTAAACAAAATACTATGTCAGATCATGAACATCCTGGTCCCTACATCAGAGATGTATATATATGTACATTTATTTTATGCACATAATAGTATGTATGTCTTACAGTGTGCACATAGTATATTTGCACATGCACAAATGTGTACTTATATATGTGTGTATAATATGTATGTGTGTATAATATATAGATAATTTAATGCATATATGTACATACATATACATATGCAATATATATCATAATGTATACATATATCATAATGTATACATGTACATTTATAATGTGTATAAAGGCTGTATAAATGCTAAGTTGGCTATTAAATTATAAGTGATGGCATTCACTGTATGCCATCCTCATAAATATATATGAATATATTTTATATGAACACATATACATATAAATGTGTCATTAAAAAAAGAATACATACATGTATACATATACATAAACATGAATTCACACAAACCAGAATATACATATACATTATATGTATATATAAATGTATAAAAATATGTATTTATATGTGTAAATATTTTGTAGATTCAAAGTTGCATATGCATTAGTACACACGTATTTACATGTCTGAATATGCTATAGGCTATACATATTATATATCATTATATTATTATAAATATATACACATTATATATTATACATACAACACATGTATTACATATATAATGTACACATTTGCAAACATAAATATACAGCGTACAGTACAGGGCCTTCACACCCATCCCTGTAAGTCTCCAAAGGACTGCCCACCACACGAGTCATCAATCAGGGAGCACCTGTGCTAACTGTGGAGGGGGCAGTTTGGGACCATCCCTTCGACCTCTGTGGACCCCTCCTGCTGCTGTGAGCAGATGTGCTGCCCAGGCTGGGGCTCTTACCCCAGCCCACTTCTCCCCCAGTGCTGCAGGCCACTCACCTCTGCTTCTGGCCCATCACTGGCATATGTGCTGCCCATTCTTTTTCTCTGCAGCCCTTGCTTTGCCCTGGTGTGGAGGTCCTAGCCCCCAACTCCTCTCCATCGGTGCTTTGACACTGAGAAGGAAGGCTTCCGAATGACAGGAGCAGGATGGAACTGTTTCGCTGCCCTCCCCACCTGTTAGGATAGGCCGAGGGAGACTGAGATCTCCCTGCCCCCGGGGCTGCTCTTTGCACCCCTCACCACCCACACGCGGGACAGACTGGGCTGTCTACCTCCCAGCAAGAGAGCTTTGGCCTGCATCCGCTTTCCTCCTAGGGGCTAGTGGGCAGAACGGGAGTCATCACAACTTCCACCCAGGCTTTGGGCTGCCCGCAGTGCATGCTGGGGACTCAGCTCCCACGCCGTCCCACCCCTCACCCAGCTCAGCGGCCACAGGTGAGTAGCCAACTCCACTGCCCCAACTCCCTGCAGGAACCAGATGTGGACCGAGTACAGCCTGACATCTCTATGATTGGAGGGATCAGGTGGGGGGTACATCAAGGTCAAAGGGCAGGAGCTCATTAAGAGTCCAGCGGCTAATGAAATTTAAAAATACAGTCATTGGGCGCTGGGTGGCTCAGTGGGTTATGACCTCTGCCCTCCCAGGTTCCTAGGATCAAGTCCCACAACGGGCTCTCTGCTCAGCGGGAAGCCTGCTTCTCCCTCTCTCTCTGCCTGCCTCTCTGCCTACTTTTGATCTCTGTCTGTCAAATAAATAAAAATAAAATCTTAAAAAAAAATACAGTCATTAAGGGGGAAGGATTGTACTATTCAAAACCGCAGTAGTACATGCTTGGTTAATTAACGCCTTTTTTTTTTTTTTTAGAGGAAGAAATGAACATGACTCTCTACTCTGTGTTTTTCCAAAATTGTTACTTTTTATTCAACCTTTCTGAAAGTCATATTAGAATTTCCACATTAGCCTTGATAAACTCAGAAATGTGAAACTAGAGTTTTTAATCTATTTTTGTTAAAAAAAATCTATACCCTGATTACATGTAGAAGATAATTTTAATGAATTATGTTAGAATATCCATATTAACCTAATTTATATTGAGACATTTTCACATATACATACACACATACAAAGATACACATACCTACAGCTTTTGGGTCAATATCTCAGAAAAGTCACCATTTATTCTTCACTTGAGAGAAAAACTTACCATGGTCATTAAAAGACAATGATAAATTAGATCTCTGGCAAATTGTGTATATAAAAAACTCAATAGCCTCTTACAAATAAAGATGCAAGCTACAGTGAAAGTATTTTAATATAGCTCGATTGAAAGTAATTTAATTTTATTTTACTAAGGGCTTTAATGCATAATTCTCATAAGTAAGTAAAAGCTGTTCAGTTTTTAATAAAAGTAATTCAATTTTCTTAATCTCTGTGTAATACTACCTGTACTAAGTTAATGGGTATATGTTATTAGCTGCTTATGTTCTCAGTGCTTCACATGTATTAACTCATTTGATCCTGACAAATAGTCTGTATTACTTGATAGTATTAACTCCATCAGACAATTGAAGAAAAAGGTATACCATGGTTAAATAATTTACCCAAGGATACAGAACTCCTATTCTGAGTGAGTATACTATTGAAACAAGTATTGGTAATCTTAAATATACTTGACCAAAACAAAGGTCTGATTGCAGCAGCATTGAGCTAAGTTGTCACTGAGTAAAACCACCTTCTCTGTTATTTGGAGTCCTGCCAAAATCACTGCATGTCTGCTAGTAAATCATGTTTCCCAGAGGACTATGCACTGGAGAAGGATAGGACTAGATTGAATAGGATAGGATATAATGGGACAGGATAGGATAGAGAGCAAACATACTTAATTTTTTTTTTTTTTTAACCAAAGTGGGACTTGAATTCACAACTCTGAGATCAAGACCTGAGTGGAGATCAAGAGTCAGACACTTAACCAGCTGAGCCACCCAGGCACTCCCATGCTTAAAATATTTTAAAATTCCCATACAACTCGAGGCAGATTGAGATCTTAGACAAGGAGATTTAGAAACAACAGAATCTCAGTCTTCTCAGAAAGATCTAGTCCAAATATTCCACTGACAGAATCAGGATTAAGGAATGGCCTTCTTGTCAAGAAATCCATTTCCTTGAACAAAATGTCTTATTCTAATCTATATTATTGAAATTGTCATTAGTTGAAATTAGGAAAAATTAAGGAATTGTGCTAGCCTATATAAAAAATACTGTGTACAAGCCAAGACCTCATCCAAAAAATTAGACAATAATATTGTTCTTTTACCATAAGCCCAGGCTAAGTTAGTTCTACAAATTGTTCAGGCCTAGTTCCAAGATTCCAGGAGTAGTCCCATCTCCCCACCCTGGCATGGCACAGGATCCAATCCCTCATGCACCTCTGACTCTTGCGCAACTAGAGAATAGGTATACAAAAGGGCAATGGCCAGATGATATACAAAAATACAACTCTGACCTATAACCTACAGCAAGCAGCCCAGGAAGCCAACCTACTATCTACAGTAACAAGCCCAAAAAGCCAAATAATAACCTCTGTATCGACTGGCCCCAAACAGCCAGGACTTGGCTAATAACTTGGAATTTTGCTAATTTTTACCTCTGCTTTCAACTTAGTACTGGATAAATGTATTTAGTAGAGATTTCTCTACCAATTATAGAAGGAACCAAATACACACACCTGATAAATCATATAGGATGTCCTGCTTCTGCTCAGCCTGCTTTCTGCTTCCCTATGTCAGAAGCCTCCAACCGGAGCATACCTCCAGGTAGAAAGCTTTCCTTCCATCATGCCTGCCTCTGAGTCTCTGTCCGACACAAGTGATGATGGCTGACTCCCTTGTGATAGTGAACTCAGAACCATTAGCTTTTGCCTCTTCTCAGGGTCTTCCTTTACTGCCATGATAATAAGTTCTTCCCAACTCTGCAGACTCATCTGCACAATTGTAATCATCTCAGAAATTCGCTCAGCACATCAAAGAAAAGCCCCATAAGTTCATCCTAAGAACTTCCAGAAGACCCAGGTATATCTGAAAAGCATCATTAGCCTCCGGATAAGACTATGGACTCTGAAAAACAATCTGAGGGTTTTGAAGGGGCAGGGGGTAGGAGGTTGGGGAAACCAGGTGGTGGGTATTAGAGAGGGCACGGATTGCATGGGTGTGGTGCAAAAACAATGAATACTGTTACGCTGAAAAGAAATTTAAAAATAAAATAAAATAAAACAGATACAAATTAAAAAAAAAAATACATGGATCAGCTCCACGTTGTCTCTGGAACTGAAGGTGGAACCGGCGCCTTCAGTAATGCATCCTGGTTGCAGAATGGAATCACATGGGGGAGAGCTAGGACTCTCCTGTGACTGTGCCCCATTCCAGGTCACACTCTGACTTCCTTTGTCTGGGGAGTAGTGCAGCCAGTACCACGCTAGCTCAGAAACCAATAAAACAGACTTCCAGATTAATCCCTATCCAAGGGAGAGTTTTGTTCCTTCTGCAATGTCTTTCTGCTTTTCCTATGGCTTCATCAGGCTGGTTTAAAGATTGAAAAGTGGTTTGTGTTCCATACAAACCCCCTTCTTCCCTCCACAGCTAAGTCAACCACCCATGTATGGAGGCAGCTACTACACAGTAACATTCTGGCAAGAAAAAGAAGTTTTAAGGAATAGTGATATAAGTGGTTTTAAATAAAAAAAAATTTTCAGAAGAGCAGGCGACAAAATATAGGCCGATCCTAATTTCATCTCTCCTCATCATCTGTCCATCAGTGGCTTAAATCTAAGAACAACATATTGCCGCAACTTAAAACAAGTAAGTATCAGTATTTTTTCTAGAAGTGGTCAGACTCACGGGGTGATTTTCTCGTTGTCAAGAATTTATTATTGCAGCAGCCTCTCAGGTTCTATACATTTTCTCCTATAGACGCCATATATACATTTCGTCCTATAGACGCCATGTGTGAATTATATATATAATTGCTTAATACGCTGTGATGTTAATGGGATAAACTTTCACTTGGAGGCAAACACGGGCTTATGTGTCCCAAGTTAGAGCCTTGGTTTGAACCGCTTTCCCAATTAATCTGCACGATTAATGGATTAATGGGAAGGCAGTTAACTTTTAATGACAACACAGCCAGAGGCTGATTGATTTTAGAGGCTTAATAGTAACTATTTAAAGTCCAGATTTTAGGACAAGGAGACTTACAAATCCAACAACAAAACCAACCAAAGTTGAAAAGGTAAAACAAATAATTACAAAGCAAAGAGATAGCAGAGCTCTAAGACCCTGCACACGTCATGAACTTTTCCCGACAAAATGGCCGCATGTGACACTGTGATGAAGAGATTGAGGACCCGTAACTTTGAGCAGTTCCTTTTACGACCACATCTAAATTTCAGAACTGACTCTTGATTTAAAAAGGACTTACAGGGAAACTCAAAATAATTCAAATAGATTTCAGAACGTAAGACACAGATTAAACTGACATTAAATCCATGGTAGGACAACTACAGCCAAGTGGTAATGAAGACGTTTCTTTAAAAGAAAATAGGTTTGTAATATATTATACAGAACTTTTTCTTCTCCTTTTTCTTTCTAATAGGTTCATGTAAAAATTCTTGAGTGTATTATGCAGACAGTTCTGTGCTTTTCATAGCCCAGGAATAGAGACAGAGAAAGTAAATGGCTGCTGTAGTAAGTTTGCTGTTTGTTGCTGATATAACAAATTGCCACAAACTTGGTGGTTTCTGAAAGCAACAAAAATCAATTATCTTACAGTTCTGATGTCTGAAGTTCAGACTTAACTTCATGGGCTAAAATAAGGTTTCAGCAGGGTGATGTTTCTTCTGGAGGCTCTGGGGGAGAATCTGAGTGCTTCCCTTTTCCACCTTCTACAGGCTCATTCATTGCCTTCCATATGGCCTCTGATTATCACACCTCTCCCTGACTCTCTTGCTGCTTCTACTTTTGAGAATTCTTGTGATAACCCTGAGCCCACCTGGATAATCCAGGATAATCTCCCCATCTCAAAGAGCCTTAATCTAATAACATCTGCAAAATCCTCTATGCCCAACAAAGGTAACATGGTCAAAGATTCCAGGGATTAAGATGTGCACATCCTTGGAAGGCCATTACTCCGCCTACAACAGTTACCAAACTAGAGGTGTAGAACCAAGAAAGGAAATTTTTTGCAGATTCTATGCCTCAAAATATTGCCCATTCATTGTTAAAATGCACTTTTGAGTCTGATGTGGGGACACACATATATTGTTTTAAAGATGAGAACTCCCATTTTTAGTAAGCCCTTAGAGTTAATAGAATCCACACATATGATTGCAATTTGAGACAAACAAGACTGGTTCATTCCCAAAGCCAACTGGAAGATTACTCGAAGCCTCTCCTCAGTGCACAAAGCTGGGGCATTTTGAGCAACTGCTTCCTTTCCAAGTCACAGCCATACTTCCCTTTACTATATGTCACTCTTCCTGAGAGCCACCACCCCTCACTCCCTTCTGGAAGGCCCCTAACCTGAACAGGCATCTATCATAGCACCTACAAGGTGGTCTGGGTCTCCACTTGCTGGGATCACATGATCAGCATCACATTGTACCCGTCACTCCGCGCAGAAACCAGCACATTCTGTAGCATAGTGAGTTCAAGTACAGCTTTGGAGCCATCCTCCCTCAGCTCAAGTCCTGTCTTTTCCAATTACTAAGTGATCTTAAATGCTTCATTGAAACTGCCTCCCCCATCTCTAAATGGGGAACACGATTGTACTAAGGTAAGCAGGGGTTTCTGAGGATTAAATGAGTCAGCATATAAAGAGTACTGGCACCTGGTGTATAAGTACATATAAGTGTTTGTGATTGCTGCCCTAAGTGTTTATTATTATAAATCCAAAACTCCAAGAGTTAGAAATGAATAAAATTTAGCTGGATATCTCTTACAAAATTTTATTATAGGAATTTTCCCTTGAGAAGGAGAGAGGGGGTAGCATTTAACATGCTAAACACAGTGTCGTCCTACCCTCTAAAAAAATAAAAAAGAAAATGGCACAGAATTACTAACCCAAAAAAGGAAGTAAAGCATCCTTGTGATGTACTGGTTTCCCATTAAGAAACAATTTTTAATGTTCCAAAAGGCCATATTTTTCTTTATATCCCTCAAGCTTTAGATACATTTTCTTTTCTTTTATTTAGATTTAGATTTATTATTCCAGGGAAACAGGATTTAAGACTGCATATAATACAGAAATTGAGTGGCCACAATTCCCAAGGAAAGTGGAAAGGAATTCAGAGAACATGGGCATCTTTTCATTTGGACACCTTTGATGATGTCATTAGAATGTTCAGGAGCATTCACGCTGTGCCCAGCGAGATCACATGTGCACGAACTCACAGCAATGATGACCTCCTAAGTGTGTGCTATTTCCATTAACTGATATTTTCAACCTGAAATTGCAATGTTTTAGATTTTGATTCCTAGAGGGAAAATTGAGTAAGCCTCAATTCAATTCCTATTCTAGTCATATTAGATGATATTTCGACATTTCTGAGCAAATACTCCATTTTATTACTAAATTATTTTGAGAGTTGTTATTTGTGTCTCAAAATATCGCACTTAAAGATGAAGGCTGAAATGCTGCATAGTGATAAGGAGTTTTTCTGCAGATAAATGCTTTTTAATAAGTGAGCCTGTAAAGTGATTTTAATAAACAGCTATTTCTAACTAAGGGTGGGAGAGAGGGTACTAAGCCAACTAGAAACAATAACCTTCCTTGAGTAATAACATGAAATTATATGGAGGATATTTCCATTTCATTGGTTAAGATTATTGTGTTTGATTTCATAATCAAGCAACGGACAAGCTCGACTGGCTTTGGGGTACATTCCCACTCTGCTTTTGACAGCTTAGTTAAAAGCTGGCTGAGCAGATATGAGTTTGCTCAGCAAGAGAAGAGGCTGATAGGTTCTCTGAGCTCTGGAACCTCCCTCTTCCCAAGAAGGCCACACCCTCACTATAGAACCACAGGATCCTGCAAGGACATCTGGATATCTCTAGCCCCTGAGCTCCTTAAATATAAGTAGCACCATGGCACAGGCAGCTCTCTGCTGGAAAGATAGCCAAGTGTGTGAATCCTTCAGAAGGCAGAATTCTAAGACAGCCCCCAAAATTCCAGCCCCTTGCTACAGATACCTCACATAACCTTCTCCCCTTGAGTGCAGGCAAAATCTGTGCATACGATAGGATATCATTCCTGTGATTATATTACATTAAATGGCAAGAGGTATTTTGCAGATGCTGTTAATTAACTAAGATCCCTAATTTAGCTAATTTTTAGTTACTAAAAAGGGAGATTATCCTGGGTGGACATGACCTAATCAGGAGAGCCCTTCAAAGAGTCCTAAAGGTCAAAGACACAAATAAGAAGCATGAGTGAAACTGCTCCCACCAGCCTTGAAGGAGCAAACTGGCAGGTTATGGTAAGCACCCGCCTCTAGGTGCTCAGAACAGACCCAGATTGAGAGCAAGCAAGACAATCAACGGCCTCAAGCGCAAGGAAGTAAACTCTGCTAACAAACATGTGACTCCAAGACTTAGACAAGACTGCAGGACACACCCTTTGTGCTTCTAGGTCTTTCATCTCTTTCTAAAACTACTGTAACCCTTCCAACATCCCGCAATCTCCATGATATAGCAAATACTGGGAATAGAGCAAATATTGGGAACTCGCTTACTTCCTGGTCTCTCAGTGTATCTGAGGTCCCATATCATTTGCAAACACCATTCTATTAGTTGTTAATGTTATCTTCGGTATACGTACTATGCCTCAAATTAGATCAGAAATAACTTAAAAATAGAAAATACATATTTCCATTCCTTTGCATATCCCGCCATGATCTACTAATAATAGTAGATACTAATAGTCACCATTTGACTTTAGAACTTAAAATACTCACATACTAAAATTCTAAGAGTCGCCATTTGACTTTAGAACTTAAAATAAAAGGCTTAAAATAATCCTTGGAACTTTGAATATACTGAAGGTATCACAAGTGGCCATGATATGCCATTCTGGTTTTCAAGACTACTATGACTTACAACTGATAGCTCTCATAGCACAACACAAAACTTAGCAGTGCCTTTCAAAATCTTTCTCTTTTTCCAAGCTAATTGTTTATATACTTTTCCTACACACACTTCTCTGGAATTAGAATCATGTATAGCTTTTACTTTGTTTTCATGTACAGAAATTATCACTTTCACATTAGTTCCTACAAAATTCTGAGTTGACCCAGGATTTGTTCACTCGTTCACACCCGCACCTCTCCAGTATAAATGCCATCTTCTCAACCTATCACTCGGGTTCTTCCCTGACATATGTCATAGCGTCTAATCTATGACATCTTCTTGGAGAGCAGCTAAAGCATTACTAATATGAACAGATCGGTGCCAATGTACCAGTGACATTTTAACTGGCATCCTCTAGAGAAAAACACTAAGAACAGGAATAGTTATACATAGCGTGTGCTATGATCCAGCCACATCAAATCCTTACCAGAATCCTGGAAGGAAAACACTGTCTCCATTTTCTAGATGTGGACTTAAAGGTCAAGAATTTAAACTTCTTGCTGAAGGCTTTGGCTTATGACTTTGTGCCATTCGGCACCTTCACTTTGAACAACTACGTTACGTCGCCAGTACAGCTCTCCCACTTGGTTGCCCAAGCCATCGAAAAGTTACTTGAGCAAGAACACTGAATATGCTGTCCTAAGTGGACACGATGTAGCACAGGCGAGGTTCTCTGTATAAAGGACAACGGAACACATTCTCTGTGGTGACATTTATTTAAATGTGCATCAGTGATGCTCTAGACATCACTTGCAAAAAATTGGCTTATTCAACCTTTTTTGAAGATAAAATATGGTGATAGATGCAATTAAAAATCCCTACCAGGTTTTTGCTCCATTCCTTTGCTTGGTAAAAAGAGATCCCAAGGGTCTGCATATGAGAAACCTTATAAAAGGGTGATCGTCTTGGAACTGGTTGGCAACCCAGTTGGCCAGTATGGCTGCAGGCAGCTGAGCCCTTGGAGAGCTTCATATGGCTGTAGCCCCCATGACTTCCAGGATGTGGTCACTTCTCTCATTGGCTTTCTGCCTGAATTTCACATTCCAATGAACTTCTCCACTTGGAGATTGAGAATTGAGGCCAGCAGTAAGGCTTTGGCAGCTTCTCAGCACTTTCCCTCTTCCCACCCTACCCCTACACACATGACTGCAGTCATCTAAATAATTGAATTGCCTTCCATAAAACCCAGAGCATTTATTCTAAACTCATCTTTAACTCTACTTCCTCTTGTCTCATTAACCCTTCCTATCAATGCTCTATGGTCATTACATTTTGGTTAAACGTGATGATCACATTTTGATTAAATGAACAGTTCTGTTCAGGTTCATTGCTCTGCGCCACTGAGAGACCATCAGCTTAGAATCTCCTCCATACAAGGAGCCATTGGTGGACCTGCTCAGGCTCAAGTGCCCTGTGTAAGACTCTTACACAATAATTAATACACTGAAATTCTGTGCTCACGTACTTCCGTCCCTGTCTATATGTTCAACACCATGGTGTAGTTGGAAAGGCCCCATGCTTCTGGCTGTGGCAGTAAGAAAAAGAGGTGGGTTAGAGACACCAAGAGACAAACAGCTAGTAATACGTGACTACTCACAGAGATGGGTGAAGGCAGCAGAGAAAAATGACTCCTAGGGTTTCTGGCTGTGGGTTACCAGAAAAAGATGAGGCATCTGATAGGAAGAGGAAGGGCTAGGACAGCACACATGACTTCTGGATTCTAGGTTAGCATCTGACTTATCAGGTTTTTTAGTACAAATATTACTATTAAAGAAATATATAAAACAGACATCTTTATAGCTTGCACGTGCCAAACAAAATCACAGAGGGCAAGTTGTTTGGAGTTCTTGGGTAAAGTGACCTGACAACAGCACGCTGGAGGATTCACATATAACCATTAACACAGTGAAAGCGTATCTATCCACTGACCAATCAATGGATTGATCATAAATTTGGGGGCTTCTTTTTGACTAGTAAATGTTGACAAGCTTAAGACATAACAACTAACTACTTCTAAGCCTGAGAATATATATTTCATTTAAGTTAAGGGAAGTTTAAGTACTGCACTGGAATCAAGATCTTCCTATAAACTTCCTACCTCATTCCTTAGTACTAAGGATTTAATTTCCATTGTAAATTAACCACAATATGCACATCTGGAAGAACAGGTCCTTTGTTTTTTAGAGCTACAACATAATAAATCAAATATATTATTGTCACTGAATAAAAATAAATATAAATAATCATCTTTTATTATAGCTCATTCAATACCTCAAGTTGTTTACAGTGTAGATCATTTCCAGTGGCAGGGCACATTCTTACTTATTAGAATTCTGAGTATATGTTTGCTGGTTTTAAGCAACATTTAAATTAAATAAGTGTATTACAAATGCTGAAATCTAAATGGCCAAGAAGAACCAGCTAAATAGCATCATCAATTGTAACAACTTTCTAAAGACCAGTTGCTGGTTTGGTTGGCCCTGAAATTCAGATGTTTAAAATATTAAAGCACTTTTTAAAAGAGAAGTGTCCTTCTCATTTTTAGTAAGTCCTCTGAGTTCACATACACATCAGTAAAGGTTATTTCTTGACAACTCTGTCGAGTAAAAACCTTCCGGGTTTTTCTTCATAGCTGGACATGTCCAGGGACACATTTTTAAAATGTAATAGCTGCCGGTGGAGGGCCATTCAAAGCCTCAAATGCTTCCTGTCACAGATTTTTAAACCTCACGAGATGGTGTAACACCGCAGAACACGCTGGAGAATGGAAGCTTCCTGGAAGGGTGGTTACCTCAGCTCTTCTCAGTGCTTGGAATATATCAAATATGGTCAACAATTCAACAGAATTCACCTCTGGCTTCCGAATCCTTAGATACAGCAAAAGAAGTGAGTTCAAAATGATGTGGCATATCCAAAAATGTTTCAGTTAGCACCACCTAATGAACTGTACCATTTTTCTTCTCTCTCTTCCCCTTCCATTCTGAGAGCAGAGTCTATACATCTTTACAGGCCTATTTTCTAGTACACACTTCAACAGGGCAAGCAGAGGGTAAATGTTTAATTAAATTGAGCATAACTTGAAGAGCATATTGTAAAATTTTAATCAACTTTTGCTCTTCCATTTTATCTGTGTCCTCTTCTTACACATTAAGTGATGGATATACTTCGGGGCAAAATGTATTTGTCCCGAAGTATTTAAACAACTCCACTGAATAGGCATTCAGCCTCTTACCATTAGAGGCAAATGTTGAATCTCTACTATGTGAGCCAAGTGGGTGGGGCAGGGGCAGGTATTTGAGAGGGAGACAAGAAAACCTCCTGGTTATCAGTCACAGGGAAGAAGAACACTCCATGAAACCTTCAATTCAGGATATATTCTGGTTCCTGCCAAAAGTAAAGGACTTCATTAAAATGCGGCCATGCGTGACGCCAGAAAGTATTCTGTATGAGCCTTATCTCGGAAAGATTTTACTCAGTATGCCACCATGGCACGAATCTTTGTAAAATACTGCATTATACATATCACACACCATCTCAAGAAAATTTAAATATGATCTTTGTAGGCAGGTTGGAGAAGAGAATGGAAAAAGAAAAGAAACAAACATGAAGATAGTTAAAATTCCTTCATCGGGAAGAAAGCAGCTACACAGGAACTGCATATTATACTTTCTGGAACATAAACACATTTATAATAAAACCAAAGTGAAAACCGCCAGCTGGAATCCACCTCTCCTTGCTCTGAAGTATCTCTTGTGTTCTATCTGTCAGGGTGTCCTGTCAGTCTTTCATGCTCACGCAGGACAAGTCTGCTGCCTGCTCCTTATGGCCTCTGTCACTATCTGGGTTATTTCGTAGCTCTTATTACTTCTCACGTGAATTAATTCACCAGCTAAATATCTGTTTTCTATGTTTCCAGGTTAGACGCTATTGCCTTGCCTTTCGCTCGTTAATCCCATCTTGACACTGCCAGGAGTTCTAACTTTACAAAATACACATCTAATCAATGTCGCACACGTGCAGCTAACACTTAGAATATTAAGATGACCTTAGGGATAAAATCCTTCGGACTTCCCAGGACTGCTTCATGACTATTTCTTTAGCTTTCTCTGCAGCCACTCCTCGCCCTCAGCCAGTCCCGGATGGTTGATGATGCCTTCAGATGCTCCGTGCTTTTGCGGGGCTCATTCTCATTGGAGTGTGCTTGTCCCTTCTCTTCCCTCCGGGTTCTCCCACTCGTCCTTCGTGAAATAGCTATCTCTGGTGCTCTGCCTATAACCACCCAAAAGTCTTGCTTCTCACACTGTGCTGTGCTCTTTTCTGGGACCAGAAAGTGACAAAGCTGAGCTTTAGGCCAAAACAGCAATGAGCCCATGACCAATGACACCGGTCACCCTATCAGCACCCTGAACACTGCTGTACATTCTGCTGTAAAGGAAAGCAAAACCTTAGGCATAAAATATGATTTCAAAAGCATTATGTATCTGTGAGTCAGAACTCCCATTCTCAGTTGTTGGCAAGAAGTTACTGATTGTGACCATTTTAACATTTCAAAACCACTGATGCTGAAGACATGTGTAATGACAGGTAGCATGCTAAATATTTGTTGAGTGAATAAATGAATAAAATGAGCAGGGTAAGGTGAAACCCCAAGAGGCCTCAGAAATTACAAGGGTGAGAAATGCTTTAATAGACTGAAGGAACAATCATGTAACCCAGGGAAGAGTTATTGTATGAAACCAAACACATCCGGGGATCGTAAACATTATTTCAGCAAGAATTTTTATAATATATTTAACTAGCATTTCTTTCTTAGGTATAATCCTCTGAATCATCAGTGCCTACTGAAAAATAACCAGGGTCCCAAAGCATGCAATTTCAGGGTCCATTTAACATGGAACATATTCACCCAGTGTAATTTGTAGAGATAGATTCCCGAACTATCAACTCAAAGTCAGTAAGAAATACAAGAACTCCTCTTTTGTCAATTCTAGTAGTCATTTCTACTGGTCATTTGTTGATCTTCAAAGGACATGAGAGGAGGCACACGAGAGGTAAACAAAGGTTTACCAAATAAATCAGAAGGCATTACATCAGGAATTTAGACTGAAGAAGAGTATCTATCACAGTCTGCCTTTCATTATACTGTAAGGCATGTCTTTCTGTCTTCCCCATTTGGTTTTGGTTCCCTGAATGCAGGGAGTTGTGATTTTATCCTACTACCCTGACTAGAACAAGAAAACTCATGAGGAGCTCTTTGAGAATCTGAGTGGATGGATGGATAATTTGCTTGCCCAGCCTCTAAAATCTAGAAACCCTAGAGTAACTCTGATATTTGTTTTCCTGTGCATGACATCGGAAGCTTGTTTAGAAATAAGCAGATACCTTGAAATGGCAACTGGGTAGACAGGCAGGGACTTACTCTGTTTCCATCTCTTGCTTTTAGAAGAACATATAGCTTAAGAAGCATCTATCGGATGTAAAGTACAAAACTGATCACAACTTTCAGTTCAAAACACTCCACTAAAAATGCTCCATTTGGTTCTGGGCAACAACTGTGTCTTTTAATTTAAAAAAATAGTTCATTCTAGGCGAAGCAATAAATTTCAACTCCAAGTTTAAACATTTGCTTGTACTATTTCACCTGGTATTTTGTCAAGCACATGAAATATGGGATCGAATACCTTTATTTTCAACAATATCCAATTAGTTCCAAGCTATGAAGGTATATTTGTGAGACACTGCCTTAAGTGCAAAGTCACAGAAGTCTACCTAACAAATGTATCGTACAAATTATAGGCCAATTAATTAATGCCTTATAAAACATTTTCCCTTAGTATTTTTTACTTGTGGAATCAGGAAGATAAGAAGGGAACCAGAATGCATCTCATCAATATAATTGTATCAAATAAAATATTATTAAAATGGGAGTCTCATTGCTTCGCTTGATAGAACAGATATTTAAAGGTGTGGTATGCTATGTGTACCAAGGGAGCAGGAAATTTCAAGAGCTTTGGGCATACTATAAAAAGAACGGGGCTAGATGAACAGGGGTCAGCAGTCAGAGAAAGAATGAAGCACAAACTGCCCTTAATGCCTCTGATATTTTTCTTTTATAGAAATGGGCTGGGACTAATGAGGAGCACCATTCAAAGACATATCAGATATTTCACAGAATCCTGTCTACTCCCTGGAAAACTGGCTCAAACATAGGGGTGTTGGCCATCCAAAACTGGAAATCTGAAATGTTTTCTTTTTCAATTTGATCTTCATTAAGTATGGGCTGCTCTCCCTGATTTCAGAGGGAAGAACAATATTGAGGAATACTAGTCTGTTTTTGTGAGATGTTGAAATTTTTCTCAGAAAGAAAGAAGAAATCCTAAGTCTTTCTAAAGAAAGAGACAGAACTCTAAAGACACCAGAAGGATATCAAAGTCAGTATCAAGGGAGGAATGAAATGGCAGGTAAGAAGTTCTTTCCGTAAACAGTGACTCATGCCTTCTGGAGAAAACACTAGGCTCCTGGTTACAACCAAAAACCTCCACCCGCAGCAGCCCATCAGAGGCCAGGGGCATGGAGCTCCTGAGAGGGACACATGTAGGGATGATTGGTGGTGCTGCTGAGGGCTGCCAAGACGAGACAGCGGTGTGTATAACTGACAGGACCAATTGATGAGTGAGCCGGTTTCCTGCAGGGTGACAGATGCGTTTCTGAGATCTGTCAGACATGGCAATCTCTACTCACCTCCTCTGATCCATGCTTGAACAAATGATACTGCTAGAAGAGACAGAGAACCATCTTTAAGTGTTATAAATCCTTGAGCAGGAAAGGGAAGTGTATAAGACAGCTATTGCTTTAAATTTCTCCTTCCAAAAGAAATTTAGATTTTTGCCAAAGTGGGACAAAGAAATTGAACAGTTTGTGACACTGACATTTGTAAATGGCTTCAGACACTGTGATCTTAGAGAATTATGAGAATCTGAAGATCGCCAGTACTAGAACAAGCAGATACTGGTAGACTAGGAGAATTTAAAAATAAATCAATGAGCAATCAATTGGTTCAAAATAGAGGAACGTTTAAATAAGAGTGCATCCACTTGATAGATTATTATGAACCATTAAAAAAGATAAATACAAAGACTATTTAGCCACAAGAGAAATGCACTGGAGAGGATGGAAAAACACCCATAAGAGGAATGACTGGGTGCGAACAGATGCTGTGTTAAGACTGAGTGAAATAATGTATGGCAAACATCTGTTCCAGTTCCCAATACTAGAGGGCATTCTACAAATTTAAAATTAGACAAATTTTAAATTGAATTTAAGGAAGTTATTAGAATCATGGTTGTTTGTTCATTTTATTTACGTCGTGTTTGTTTGTTTGTGACTAGACATAGAAGGATCGCAGGATGAAAAGGGAGAGCCTGAGATTTGCAGACAGAAAGAGGAAAAGCACCAGAGAAAACAAACTGCAAAATCCACTTTGGAGAACGGGACACGAGAAACACACAGAGCAAATCGCTATGTAACTGCGGCTTGGCAACACGGAGGAGAAAGTAATTTGGAGGGGGATAGAATAACATTTGTGATAAAAGCTGTGGGAGTGTGGGTGATAAATAAAGAGGTGATTTTTAATAAAGGGAACTAAACTATCATCCTATACATCTCTAAGACTTGTTGGAAGGACAATTTAGAACAGAATAATGCTCACAAAGAAAATGATTTGCTTCGAAGTTATAAAACCATTGTGAAATGATGGAAAGGCAATCTTTGGTGTCATTAAGATGCACTCCTCTAAGAGATATCAGAAACTCTCAGGTGGAGACAGGTAGAGAGCACCAGGCGCAGATAAAAGGAAAGAAGAGACAGGACGGTGGTAGCTCGCAACC
Source organism: Mustela putorius furo (assembly GCF_011764305.1). Classification (NCBI taxonomy): domain Eukaryota; kingdom Metazoa; phylum Chordata; class Mammalia; order Carnivora; family Mustelidae; genus Mustela; species Mustela putorius. Next base: position 33,617,854 of record NW_025421304.1, on the reverse strand, counting down.
AGGCAGCAGGAGCTAATGGAGAAGCGCACTGGGTGTCATCCTAGCAACGCCATTGGAAAGGCAATCAAGTGGAAGACGATGTCACTCACCTGATATGTTTCAATCAGTAAAAACAACGTATCTGCTCTTGAGCTTGCAAAAATTCTCCCAAATATCAAGAGATTTACTTTATTCAGGCAGTTGAGACAGGGAGAGCACTCATTACAAACTGAATTGTGCACCCCCCACCTCAAAATTCATATATTGGAGCCTTAACCCTCAATGTGACTATATTTGGAGCCAAGATCCAGGGCCTTTAAGAAGGTAATTAAGGTTAAATGGGCTCATAAAAGTAGCGCCCATCAGCAGCCCAGGCCCTCATCGTGGGATGGGACTGATGGGACTGGTGTCCTTATAGGAAGAGGAAAAGGATCTCTCCTGACTGATCACACACAGAGAGGAAAGGCCACACAAGGACCCAGTAAAAGGGCGGCCATCTGCAAACCACGAGGAAAGTCCTCACCAGAAACCAACCCTGCCTGCGCTTCGGTCTTTGAGTTCCAGCCTCCAGCACTGGGAGAAAACAAATTTCGGTTGTTTAAGCCTCCCAGCCTGTGGTATTTGTTATGGCAGCCGTCACAGACTAATACAACGCCCAAAGGGAATGGAGAAGGGAATGGGCAAGGAGAGGGATTTAATAGAGAAAGAAACAACACTGGCAGAATGCCCGGGTCACACAGTGTTGCAAGCTTGCAGAAAGGAGTTGGTTTTCTTGGTCATTTGAGCTTTTTCAGTCCCTTAGGACCTGTTCTTGGAACTGTTGACTCAAGGAAGAAATTTAGACTGAGCGGGTAGGTCTGCGGTACCAAGGAGCAAGGGGAGTCAATGGACATTCAGAGTAGGATATTTTATGGTTATATATGCCGAGAGATGCTTAACATCTCATGCTGAAGAGGAAGGAAGTGCTTGTGAATAAAATGTAAGTGACAGAATCCTTAGAAGAAAGTAAGCATGTCACCTTATAATTGATCATGCCAGAGACGGAACCTTGAGAAGAGGCAGTGTGGGTTCTAACACACAGGGGAGGTGATTTCAAAGGCTCATGGAGAAGATGAATGTGTTCCATCTCAAAGAGATGGAACACCATCACTGACATTGGGCCCAAGTCTTTAGCTCTATTCTTCCTTACTAGATGACTTTGGAAGTACCTCCTAAATTTCCACTTCCTAGTTTGTAAAATAATAATAGTAATGCCTGCCTCCACCACCTTAGAGTCTACAGAGCCCAACGCAAAAGGAATATTTGCCAATATGAATGATAACATATGTCAGCACACACAGAAAGCTATGAACTCTACAAATCTGGCAATGAAAATCACAAAGGTACACAATGAGGAATTAGAAACAGGACAGGAATCTAAAAAGAGTAATGAAGAGTTACAGGAAATGAACAGAAAGAATATGTGTACAATTCAAAGAGGAAAAAAGAAGTTTGGAACTCACAAATGCTTATAAACGTAGCTACAGACAATGAAGAAAAGTGCTGCGTATGTTTGCAGGCGAGAGAAGCACCAGGAAGCTGTGGTTACACTCTTTATAAAGTTAATGATGAAAATTTTAAAAATAGAGAACTAATTTTATTTTTATTCTACCCTCCGTAAAGGGAAAAAAAGTCTTTAAGTGGGAAAAAAGAAAATACAAGCCAACATAAAGGAACTGAAGACCAAGACAGATGAAGAAATCGGAGATTTCTTTCCAGAGGACAAGATTTCAGCACAAGTTCCAAACTGGAGGAGATCATGTGGCAGCTTCAGAGATGGAGAGGCACAAGGAGGGCCTGGACAGAGGCAGATGCACTTCCAGTTTAGGCTCATGATGTATTTTGTGTTTGCCTGTTCACGGAGGTCCTCAGTCCAAACACGATGGGAGATACCAGCCTATCAGATTATATTTGCTCTACATAGGAAAGTGGGGAGGGAAGGAGGGAGGGAGCGGGAGAGCCAATAAGAGTCGGTTGGCCATGACAGTATGGATCCTAATGAATTACGACAGACCAGAATAAAGTACTCAGCCTACCTAAATGAAATCTAATAGAGATAAATACAAAATCCAAAAAAATTAAAAAAAAAAACAAAAACAAAAATAAGTGGTCCCCTACCTAAAAATGACTTTTTTTTAAAAAAGATTTTATTTATTTATTTGAGAGAGAGACAGTGAGAGAGAGCATGAGCAAGGAGAAAGTCAGAGGGAGAAGCAGACTCCCCGTGGAGCTGGGAGCCCGATGCGGGACTTGATCCCCGGACTCCGGGATCATGACCTGAGCCGAAGGCAGTCGTCCAACCAAATGAGCCACCCAGGGGTCCCTAAAAATGACTTTTTTATCATTAAAATAATACACAGTGCTCCAGTTTATCTAGCCTGATTCTGTTCATCTCCTCTCTTTTTGGTGTTTCAACTGAAAAAAAAAAATTACAGATAAGCCACCATTTGGTATATTCTTTCCACATTTACTGAATATCCTCTTTTCTCCAGGCACTGTGCCAGGTGTTACAGACACAGAAATGATTAAAATAATACCTTCGCCTTTCAAAGATTTCACCGTTTTGTAAAGGAGACATATTCTCGAAAAATACAGTTTGAGAGTCTATGATCAGGGCAGGAACAGGCGAACACTTAGGGTGCTCTGGAGATTCTGCCAAGATAGTGACAGCTGAGATGGTTTGATCAGGAAAGGCTCCGCACAGGAAGGAGGTCAGGCTTGCTTTAGGCAGACGTTTTCCAGGAGGATTCAAGGGGAAGGGATTGATGGCCATCCGGCAATGGCAGAAAGAACAGCGGATGTAAAGACCAGACAATAGAGGCCAGAAGACATGGGGAGGGGCAGCACTGTGAGAGAGACAAAGGTGGAGCCATCAGCAAATACAGAGGAGGAAGATACTCCCTTGCTATGCTAATAAGGCTGACCTTATTACTGAAAGCACCTAACAATGAGATAGAGCTACAAGGCAGGAGTTACCTTCTTTTTAGACAAAACCTTAAAAACTGATGAAACATATCAATGCATTATGGCAGGCTCACCTAAAAATACAATAATACGTGTAGTATTTAAAAATCATGCATGATGTGAAATGGAAGGAATGGAAGTCACAGGAAGTCGTGAGGGAAGGAGACAGCTGCCACGGCGGTCCTACCAGCCAAATCAACCCTGGCAATCCTGAAGATGACAGATGCCACAGCCCGATCATCCCCGTATCCAGAAGAAGGAAAAAAGGAAAATGATCAAGGCTCCATTCTGCTAACTCAGAAAATCAGAGAACTGCCCGCATCTTCTCTAGAGAATGTTTCAGTGATTAATACCACTACATATACTACATATACATTCTTTCCACGCTAATCTATAGCATGTTGCAACTATGTATCTAAATAAAGAGATGGAAAGAAACTATTCCATAGGCAAGCACATAGCAAGGCTTTCAAGAAACGAATGTGGTCATTTACAAAGCCACACCAGCAAATGGCTGTTTTATATGTCAAGCATAGCAAATCATTGTGATCATCGTTTTATTCTTAGTACCTAAAACTCCACATCAGATTTTTATGAGCCTATTTTTTCCATTTCTCTAATGGGTATTTGACTATGAAATATTTTATTTCACTGTGTTCTGTTTGGCGGTTAGGTCCTATCGGATGCTGTGAGTTTAGGAAACCAAATGTTATCTTCAGTGCTTGCTCGTCGCTTTCTTAACCATAATCTGCTTCCTTTCCCAAAGCATCCTCTCTTTCGTTTGTATGAGGAAAGGCTACACATCTTATGATACTTAAAAGATTGTGCTATGACATTTTACAGGCACCTGACGTTTTCCTAACAGGATTACAACACAGCCTCCATGTTAAAGCACAACACTTCAAATAAGCACAGAAATCATACACACAATGGAACCAAAGAGCCTATCTGAGCAGCTTTATAACCTTGCACAGAATTCCCTCACCACCACTTAAGATAGAATTGTTTTTATTTCAGCAATGTTCATTTAATTAAGTCCTAAGCATCTAAAACATGGCAAATGTAAATATGTATTATAAATCCTTAATTATGAGGATCACTAGCTTTCATGCAGCTTCCCGCCTTGGAATATCTATCTTGGAGATAGATTCTTTTTGTTCAATATCAGCCAAAATTGAGAGATAAAAGCGAATGATGTGAACAATGTTAAACTCTGTTTATAATGCCCTTCGCTTGGTACCAGTGTCTTCACCGCATTGTCTTTGAGAGTTACATTCTGCTTCAATGTATCTAGCGGTGTTTAAGCCAAAATCTCTCCCCCATTTTCTGCCTTGTCATGTTCAGAAAGATCAGCTAGAAGTTGAGTTAAATGCTGGGGTCCCTGAGATCTCCATGTCATATCCTAAAAAATAAAGCACTTTGGGATCACAAAATGGCAATATTACCCCTCTGTTTGGGAGGAGTTTAAATTGAATTCAGAAAGACCTCTTGCTAAATTTTAATCCCATATACTGGTTGGTTTTTTATTTTATTTATTTATTTATTTATTTATTTATTTATTTGATAGAGAGCGAGCGAGCACACAAGCAGGGCAGTGGCAGGTAGAAGGAAAGGGAGAAGCAGGCTCCCTACAGAGCAGGGAGAGCCCAGTGTGGGGCTCGATTTCAGGACTGTGGGATCATGACCTGAGTGAAGGCAGTCGCTTAACCAACTGAGCCACCCAGGTGCCCCCATATACTGTTTTTTAAAACTATACCAGAGATTATTCTGGTATGGTAGCAACTAAGAAATAATCTTATCTATATTCCAACACTACTTAATTAAAAATGTGCCACCCAGGGACAATGTTTTCCATTTCTCTGCCAATATGGACCGTTCCCAATTTCCACCAACAGTATCTTCCAACATATGCATGACAGTGTGTCACACACACACACACACACACACACACACACAATATGATAATTTCATCTTAGCAACTCATTTCCCCTCAGACCAGTTTCAATTTAGCTCCTTCCTTCTCTTTGGCTATCTGCTGATCTGATTTTAAAAGACAAACACGGGACACCTGGTTAGCACAGTTGGTTAAGCATCTGAGCTCAGGTCATGATCCCAGAACCCTGGAGTCGAGCCCTGTGTCGGGCTTCCTGCTCACTAGGGAGTTTGTTTCTCCCTCTGCCCCTCCTCCCTGCTCATACTTGTTCTCTCCCTCTTTCAAATAAACAAAATCTTTAATTAAAAAATTGTTTAAAAAAAGACAGATACGTATCATTATCTTTGAAAACTAAAGATGTCTTAAAGATAGATAGATATTCAATCTCTTAGAGCACAACTATTAGCCCAGAGGGAAATTTAACTTTCTCAAATTTTCCCCAAAATCTCTCTCTTGGGTCTGATACAGCAAAGGTCAGGTTGATAGCAAACTGTGGGGCTCTCAGTTGTGAGCCATTCAGTTCAGATATCTATTCAGTGTCACCCAGGCATCTACCAACTCCAAAGCTTGTGACCAAGTCCAAAAAGCGTTTATCGGTGCCCTTATTCAAAGGGAATTTTTTTTAAAATCTCTCTATATAGGTTATAACTGCAGAGTAAGTCAGTGATAAGATTATAGGTTATAGTTTGCTTTGAAACTATAAAATAAATGCACTTTAGGAAGGCAGGTGAATTTATATATTTACATGCTGTTTCTAAACTAATATCAACCTATGACCTCAGTTGTAAGTACCATAATTGCCAGTGAGGGGAAAAAAACAGTTACAGAAACAAATATGTCTTTTATGATTTAGAAGCACATAATATCTTATTCTAGAGCACTGCCAAGTAATGAGAGGTACTTAATAAAAAAAGTAATTAGAGCTATAGCCAACTGATACATATCATACCATTTTTTTCTTTTGTGATTTAAACACCTTAGAGGTAAATTTCATCACTGTTCTATTAAATACTTATAGCATTAAAAACTTTTATAGTTACTAATTTTAAACTACTTAAAATGTCAAATGTTTTCAAGCTTCACTCACTTTTCCAATTATTACATTGGAATGACTCATTAACTGTAACATAAACAGACCACTTTTACCTCCTGTTATGCTTTATCTTTGCTTTTATTACCAGAGTACCACTTTTCTGTGAACCATGACAAAAATTCATTGGAGGGAAAAAAAAACCCCAAACCAAACACATACTCTTCCTCTTCCAAATACCCATTTTCCTCAAAAGAATGAAAACAATGATACTTTGTAATAGATTTTACATGTACATTCCTTACCATTACGTGATAGTGTACATGGTACATAATAGTTCATGTACCCGAACACCTTAGCAAAAACATTCTGACAAAAACTTTATTATCCAGAAATCACTGGGAAAAAAAATATCTTTACTTGTGAAGTAGAGTATCAGATTTGGTCTTTACTACATGGACCTGGGGCAATCAGTTTGTAGAGGGTCTAAATTCAAAGACTAAAAACAAAGAAAGTTCGTTCTAGAAGTCAAATAAAAAGTTACACATGCACACATACATACATACATACATGTATAACTACTTGAAGCACAAGAAACAGGAAACAACTACAGCTCTAGAACTCACTGAAGAAATTTGAGTGTTGAAATTTTAGGCACCAGAGTTTCCCCTGAAAAAGCAGTCAAAAAGATAATCCAATGGTCAATGACACCTCCATTATTTAGAAGTACAATTTACTGTAATTTAGAGTTATGGGTAAACTATTAAGAAATTTTAAATATTTTTTTAAACTCTCAAAGCCTTCAAATTACAATATTAATCTCCAAGGTAAAAATTTCTTTAAGACTATTTAGTTAATTGAGGCTTTTTGATGAATTCATTCTACCTTTAAGAAAGACTTTCTTAAAAAGTCCTTTCACATCAATTTCATGTGATGTGATGAGCATGGGGTATTATATGCAACTGCTGAATTGTTGAACTCTACATCTGAAACTAGTGATGGACTACATGTCAGCTAAATGAATTTCAAAAAAAGAATTTAACATATTCTTTAAATGCCAATGTAAGAACGATATAAATATCTCAATTGTAAAAATAAATTACAACCTTGATTACCAGGGAAAAAACAAAAAAAGGAAAGACTTTCAGTGATAGTCACATGGTCTCCTAAAGTTCCAAAGTTTTTGTCTGCATTTAGTTTGGGACACTTATTTCTCTTTCTGAGATTTTCCTTTTTAAGTGACCTTAGCATTTAATCCTACAATTCGAGACCTGTTTTTAAAGATCTGCTTATTAAAGGGTATTTCTAAAAATGTCTAAGTGAAATACCCATTAAAACAATTATCCATAAATTCTATGAGAATTCGCTCCACCACTGCCACAACACAGCTCATTTCACTACATGAATGTAGTTCATTATTGAAACACGTCCTATTTTAAGCAAATATTCTCAACAGGTCTCCCCTTCGCCATCATACTTGTCTTGAAAAACAGCAATGATTCTCAACAAATACTAAAAAGGTTATGGAGGACAAAATTCCTGAATCAATAAAAATTTTTAAAAATTAAGCTAAGCAAGAATTGAAATACCAGCCCACGGAAAAAAATCAGATCAAAGCCTGCGTTATTTAATATTTCACCAGAGATATTCACTACCTATCTAAATATGCATATCTGGGGTGAACATAACAATGTTGGATAAGCTTTCACTACTCTTTCCACTGATTTCAGGAGCTGGGTGGGTCTGTGAACTTTCAACACTAAGAAGGAAAGAAAGAGATTTTAAAAGGAGGCTGGAGGACTTAGATAAACTTACTAACTGGCAACCTAAAGGTTGTGGGATTCATCAGTTGACAATATTAAGGCCCTAGTACTGATTTATCTGAAGTAAAAGCCATTCAAATTCTAAATATGGTATCAACTTGAGAAATACAGATATTTATAAAGCAAAACTGATAATCTATTGTAAAAAAAAAAAAAATTCAGAGCCATGTAATGGCAGGTATCCCTGACCCTCCTCATCTGTTCACAGAGGACAGTCATGAACCCCACTACAGTTCCTGCTGACACCCAGAAAATGTCACATTTCAGTGAGCTCTATGAGACAATCCTTGGCTGTCTTTGATTTGGAAGTTGGTTTTTTGATAAGACAGAAATCTTCATTAGAGCTGAGCCATTAAAATTAACAGAATTATGAAAAATAAAGTATGTTAACACATGGCCATTTACTTCGGGGAAAAAAGTTACCATGGAATTTCGATGAAAAGAACTTGTAAAATGTTATATTCCATCATATTTTTAACTTAAACTTTAAGAAACCCCACATTAAACAGGGTAGTGTAAATAAAATGAGGCCAATGATCAGTTCTTGGAAATGAAAAGGAAATACAATTCCAAATGGACAAGACATTTACATAAAAATTAATTATGTTGGCACGAGTAGGTGAACGGCACCTGCCTAGTTATTATGAATTCTCAGTGGGCAGTGTTTAAATGAAAGTCTATTTTTTTAACTTATTCTAGAAAGTTCGCCAATTTCAGAGTTTGTAGGAAGCTGCTACTATAAATGTCACAGGGACGAGAATACTCTTCCAGTAAGATCATCTCCCTCATACAATCAGTGATTCCAAATGCAAGTTTCTGATTAGTATGGAATGGGATAATTTACACTCATGAAAGTATAAAATAACAACAGAATTTTCATTTGAAATATCTGAGATGCAATTACTTACACACTTTATTGAACTTCTTATATTAACAGATTACTTGAGATTGAAGGTGCTCCTTTAGCAACCAAAACTGCTGAAGCTTTACAAATAGTTACAAGTAATTCACACCCACTGAAATAATATCTCTGAACAATAAAGTCTTTAAGAAGAAACATATGAGGAAGATACTGATTTGAAGGTCTCTTCTGTTATACCTCCTAGTAATTACTTTCAGTACCACAATTCCATAAGTATGTATTTCTGTGCTAAATAATTAAGACTAAATTTCATCATAGCAGTATAATTTATATATTACCCATGTGTCACCATTATATTGTATGTTATTTAAATCCACGGGTGTTTTCCTATAAAAGCCAGAGAGTAAAGAATATTATGAAGATCTTTATATCAAGAGAGGGAGACCAATTTTAAGAAAATTTTGTTGATAAAATGCAAAATATAATAATAATGCATACAAATTTTGCCACACAGGTCTACTAATGACAGGAATGGATGACCGAAATTCAAATTTCATTTAATTTTTTTGTGCTGCAAAGAATTCTTTTTCCAAACATTTGTTAAAACTTTTTTTTTCCCAAACATTTAAAATTAGAAAAATGACTCTCAGCTCACCGATTCTACAAAACAAGGCAGTGGGCCACATGTGGCCAACCTCTGAGGTAAATATTGCATCATCTTACAGTTGATGTTACACATTTCTACTAACTGTTTTCCCTGAAGAAGTAAATTAACTCGATCTTGATATAAAGATTGGGTCCCTTAAAGGAACTGTTGATATCTGACACAATTTCCAAAATTTTAGAAGACAATAATGTTCATTACTAAGAGTGAGCCCTATGAGTGTTGTGAAAGTTGTATTTTTGAGCCCTATGTTAGGTATGAGTTTTGTCATCCCCAGAGCTGGAGACAGCCCTAATCAGAAATTATTTGGGATGCACACAGTTGGAAGTGGGGAGAAGGCACTAAACTGAAGAAAACAAATCAGTGACGCTGTTAGAAAAGTAAGTCAAAGCGCAAGTTCACCTGTGTGTCCAAAGGTCACCTATTCATGCATTGTATCATATCATTATATTTCATCAGTACTCTACTATTACAGTCTAATTGTTTTTTGCCATGGGCAGAAATTCTTGGGAGAAGGAGGAAAAGTAGGAAGCTTCAGGAAAGAATTGCAAGGTTGAGTTTTAACAATTCGGGAATCTGTCCAGTTGCATTTCACATTGGAGCCCGGACCCTACAAGAGTGATGATCCACTCAAGCATTTACCCTCATCTATTGCTGATTTTTAACATACCCTTCCCATGCTTCTGTCAGAGTAGATCTCAGATAAGCCTTCTTTTAAGTTAGATAAAGGAAAGAATTTAACTTCTAATTAAGTCATTCAAAAGCTACTTGGTGAGCATTAAATATTTTGAGAGTAAGACTCAGTAGGATGCCAGGAAGCCTTCATCACATGATCTGCGAAAGTAAAAATAACAGCAAGACTCTTACTTGCCTTAGTCCATACAACTGTTCCTTCTTTTGTGGTGAGTCAACTTTTCCCAAAACACCTTCATGTTGAGCAAGAAACCGTGGGTCCGTAAGAGTAATTATAAAAATAGATATCTCCCTTCTCACAACTCATGTCTCTTGGGAGCAAGTGAAGAAACCAACAGTCTGTACAACGCATCACAGAGCAAGCTCTTCCAGAAGGACCTGTCTCTAAACTTCCATGAAAGGAACACCTCAACACGTTTGTCTTGACCAGAGCAAAGGAGAAAGACCTGGGGCTGGTTCACTGCTTTTGAAATGTCCAGTAGGGCGCTAGTTGACAAAGGATGGGGCCCATTCAACATATCTCATCTGTAGACAGGTGAGGAATGAGCAGAGTCACCAAATATGTGTGAGCACATGCGTCTGGTGGTTTATACAGATTTATTTACGTATATATACATGCACATACACATGAACATGTATACAGACATGTGTTTATTTGCACAGAATCCTTCCAATGGAAAGTTACCATGTTGATTGATTTTGCTCAACTAACATTCAAATTACAATGCACCTAATCCCTGAGCTGTTCCTGGTTTAGAGTGCTGTCCCACGAAAGCTTTCACACTGACAGCCTTGGGTAGTCTTGGGCTGACTCAGTGGAGAACAGATCTGCTCTTGGTGAATCAGCTGTAAATAAAGGGAGAAGGTCTTTGTATTCACCTAGGACAATGACCCTTAATTTTATTTATTTATATTCAATTCTCCCTGACTTTAACATTGGTATTTAAGATTGATTCATATTTTAATACAAAGTCTTGTCCAGAAGAATTATTGGTGTTGACTTTATAATGCTTATGCTGAAAAAATGAAAAATATAAAAAAATAAAAATACTTATGCTGGTTGATGGTCACTTGTCCATACATCAAATCCCAGCCTTGCTAGTAAACATATCTACTTGTTCTTCCAAACAAGATAAAACATATGAAGTGCCTTGTTACTAACAACCAAAAATTAAAATTGCTTCCAACCAAAAATTAAAAATTAAAAAAACCCCACTAAGTGCTAAAGAATAAAACAAAAATTGGGAAATGAAACTTTTCTCATATGTACTATTGTAAAACATATGAAATGATGTTAACAAGAAATTATTAAATACAATTTTAATTAGATGAGGGCACTTAATTGCATTTTTAACACTCTAACAACTGTCAACTCAATATATGGTAACTCAATATATGGTAACCAAGAACTCCAACTTCAGTATTTAAATAATTCCTAGTAATTTAAAATTTTACAGGTTCTTATAAGTTTTTCTAGTATCTAGAAGAACATTAAACCACTTCACAAACAAACCAAAGCTGAGAGAATATAGAACCTGGGTTGAAATTTAAAGTGTCAGCCAGAAGCCCAGCACTACTGAATATTCTGCTTTCCTCAGGTCTCAGCAGCTCCTCTGCCCTTCACTAAAAAGATCTATTACAAACAAAAACTATTTAGTGTCTATCTGCCTTTTATTGGACTCCAAGCAAACAAACATAAACGACTATCAATCAAACAGATATCAATCATACTCATATATTATTAACCCAAATATAGGCAGTGCCTTGATAAGGCATGACTGTGTCTAGGCCAGACTTCAGCTCTGCTTTTCTGAAGGGAAGGATGCTTCAAGTGATGTGCTTTCCATTGTAAGAGTGACCTCTAGTGCCTTCCTTTTTTGTTGAACTTCTGTAGTTGGACGATGAATTACTTAAGCCTTCTCAACAAAACTTTGTGTGCATGGGTGTGGTGTGTGTGTCTGTCTAGTTGTTGTTTGTTTGTTGCGATGCTTGTCAAAAGCTACCATTACAGCCTTCCAAGATTCTGACCAGGTGGAAACAGGTAAATTTTCTTGTCTCATGGAATTCTTATACAACCAAATGAAAACCAAGTCTGAAACACAGTGCAGCATCTGGAGGGTGTTCTCTTCTTGCAGAGCGATGGATACACCACGCCAGTCTATGAGCTAATATGCATGGGAACCTGAAATCACAGGAGCCCGTGTGGTGTAAATGGACATCTGACTTGTGCCAGAGGGTCATTCATCATGTTTTTCCCACATCAAAGTTCTTTAGTGTGCTCAAGGGATGCACGGGAGCAAATGCCTGATTACTGGCTTATTTGTAGCCCCAAAACTAACCCTGGTTATACAGCAACAGCAACATCAATTCCTGAATAGGCCTCATAGCCCTTTCTGGAAAAGCAAATGAGCTTTTCTTTTTAAATCAGAGAAAGAGGTAAAAAGTTGAATTTACAGGGCTTATTTATCATTCATCAAGGAGGGGGGAACCTCCCATTTGGGGATTTTAACCCAAAAACAACTTTTAAAACTTTTCTATCTCTAATAAAACATGGATGAAGGGAGTTCTGCCAAATTATATTGAATGATACTTAAATAAGAAATAAGGTCTTGATAAATCTTCCCCCAATCAATTAACTGAGAACATCCAATCATAAATGCATAAAGTTAAAAATAATGCTTTTAAGAATTCATACTTTTGAAAAATCATGTAAACATTTTTCCTTAAGCAATGGATGAAGACCCCTCTTTCAAGAGTACTCAAATCTTTAGGAGTGAGGGCACGATTCTTAATACTGGGGTTCACCTCTGCCAGTTTTGCTCCTGAATTCTGCAGTGCATTTCAGTTATTCTCAGTTATTTAAAGATGCAGTCAGCTATCAGTCTGTCAGTGCAAACTTCAGAAATCCAAGCTAATGCAGCATAAGGTAAAGTCTGCCAGTTGTTTTCCTGATACACATAATTCCAATAAAATTCAGTAATCCTTGAGGAGGAAGAAATGAAGACATTCACAGGCTATTCCCTGGTTAAGATGCTAATGTAATGTTTTACTCGAACTTGAGCTCTCTCAATGAATATTCAAAGACAGAAGAATAAGAGCCTGCTTATGGCCAAAAAAGAAAGGAAATGACACTTTGCATATTTTGACCAGATCAGGAGGAAAGACATGTGTAAAGCCAGTCATATTTGCAAGGTTTTTAAGGGAGACTCATTTATAACAATATGCTTTGCAGCAATTTCAGTAGCAAATAATAATGATAAAAAAAAAAACAGAATTAAAGTTTTGCAGAGAGCCCCCCCACCACTACCACCCCTGCAAGTTTTAAATCATTTGCTGTATACTTACAGGAATTCCCAGCTATGACTATGTTCCAATTTTGAGTAGATAACAGAAGTAGCGTCTTGAGGACAGCTCCGGTGATAGACCCCATGTTCACATTTGTTGGGTTCCCCCAAAAGATCCTGAGTGGCTCTCCCAGCGCTGTCTGGGTCTCTCCGTCGATCTCCTTCCTTCCCTCCTCTCCTCTCTCTCTCTCTCTCTCTCACAGACACACACACAGGCACACACACAGACACACACCCCCCCCACACACACACAGCCCTGACTCCTCAGTGAAAGGCTCCCAGCATCTTTCCTAACAAGCATCCACAGCGACGAGGCCACGCCCACTCCTCGCCGCGGCGGTCCCCGACTGTGGCCGCGGTCCCTCCTCCAAATTCACAGGGGCGCTCGGAGCCCACCGCGCGCTGCTGCGGCCGCTATTGGAAGCCGCACCTGCCGGCGGGGCCTGCTGCTCCGGGGCCTCCTCGGGGCTCCCTCCCCGCCCCGCTATTCTCCAACAGTCCTTAACCCTTTCTCCCCTCTGGAGATGTGGCTGGGGGAAGGGGTGAGGCGGTGGAGCCTCCCGATTTTCCGGAGGTCTTGCCTTTAGCGGAGCCAGTCAACGCACTGAGCTCATTCCTGAATATCCGGGAGGGCGTCCAGGTAAAACTGCGTTATGTTTCAAAACAAAAGCATAAAAGAAGACAGAAATAACTAAGCCGTATTGGTAAACTGTAGCTAAAACTGTCCTCGGGGAAAATACTTGCTGTTGTTTTTCTCTGTTTATATAAAACTATCCTTTTCAGCGACGGTGCCAGGATTTTATTATGGAAATTCCTCCCAAGGAAACAGACATTCCTGTTTGGCAGATATTTAGAATCATCTGGTAATAGTCTGCAAGAAATTAACATTTCTTATTTTAGTGCATCAGGAGGCCAAATCCCCAAATTGAACGCTTTGGATAGATTTATTTTGATGAATACATCATGCTGTGAATAGGCAGCTGCATTCTACAAATTCTTTAATAACAATTCCCTAAAGGCCCAAAAAGAAGAATGATGGGATACTGAAGGGGACCCCCCCAACACACACAAAGGCACACACACCCCAAACCTAAACAATGGAAAGATATAATTCAAATGCTTAAAGGAGAGAGGAATAAAGTTGAATTCAGAAGCTCACCGACTTAGGAAAAATTACTCTCCTAATGGTTGATTCACGAACACTGCTATTTCTTGAACAGAATATTAAAATATTTAAGTGATGGGGTTACTATCACATAATAAGTGCATCACATGGTATCACAGAGGATAATCTCTTTAAAATAAATGCGAAGCTGTTTAACTGATAATGTGCTAGATTTTGTAGTAATCTAGATTTCTCAAGCCTCTCTTGGTGATTACAAATTAGAAGAGCATAAGCCTGTAGCAGCAGTACCCTTGCTGTGCAATGAATGAAATAAGGAGCAAAAGGACAGACGCATCCTTCTGCCTAGCCATAAAGCTATATAAATACGTTTGGCTCTTGCCTACAAACAAAGCAGGAGAGGTATTTTCTTTTCCTACTTTACAGATGAGAAAACAAGAACAGAGAATGTAAATAATTTGTAGAGGTCATAGAGTTAGTTTAGTAAAGTACTGATGACTGGACTTTGTTTTTCTGACTCCAATTTTCCTGTTCTTACCCTAGGACTTAACCGCCCCACACATCAGAGGACACCTCCTCCCCGACCTGGCAGTGGTGGTTAAAACCAGAGGCCCTAGGTAAAAAAAAAAAAAAAAAAAAAAAAAAAGGAAAAGAAAAAACCCAGCAGGGAAAAGAAAGGTCACTGTTTGGGTGTTTACTTGTATTCCTAGGCCTACATCCCTGATTTTGATATTTTCTGATATTATATATTAAGCAAAAGCAGATATAAGTTGCCAATTTATGTCAGGTAATTCCTGAAAGGGATTATATTTTATTAAATACATACTATTTGTCATTTGTTATCTAATTAAATTATTATAGCAATCTTTGGGGGAATTATCATTATGTCTATATAGCACAGAGACTGAAAATCCAGGAAGCGAAGCCGTATGTCCAGAGTGCTCACAGCGAGTGAGAAAGACAGAAGGATGGACTGGCATTCTGGACAGCCAAGCTCTAAAATCCTGACTTTCAAGGACTCCACACTGAGGAATAGATTCCTGGGCTCTCCGGAAGAGAAAAGTTGTCTTCCTATTAAACATTTATACTTAGTTGTTCCCATAAAACAAATTAGAGAATGCGTTTTAAAAGGATCAGTACACATAAATGAAAAATAACCAAACCATTCATGCCCATAATAACTTCCTTAGGACAAAGTGTAAATGATCACAGCAGCCATTAATGATGGCTTTTCTGTATGGGTGGCCTGTAGATAGAGAATGAGGTGAGGGCTGGCCCTGGGAGGAAGACCACAGCATTTCAAGCCTCCGCAACGCCTGTCCCTGCCTGATGACCACACAGGGGAGAGACTGCCCGGACAACGTGAAGCAAGGGCAAGAATGTGGACTTCGCAAACAGAGGAGGCTAGATCTGAATTCAGCTTTCACTATGGTTCTCATTAAGTGACTCCATTTCTCTGGCCTTTGATTTCTTTAAAAAAAAAAAAAAAGAAAGAAAGAAAAGAAAAGAAGGGCGCCTGGGTGGCTCAGTTGGTTAAAGCCTCTGCCTTCAGCTCAGGTCATGATCCCAGAGTTCTGGGATGGAGCCCAGCATAGGATCTCTGCTCAGCAGGGAGTCTGCTTCCCTTCATTTCTCTCTGCCTGCCTCTCTGCCTACTTGTGATCTGTCTGTCAAATAAATAAACTCTTAAAAAAAAAAAAAAGAAGAAGAAAATAATGACGGAAAGAGTCACTGACTGTGATATAATGTACGATGAGTACAGAGTACCTAGCACTGAGTGAGCCCTCACTTTCTTACTGGCCTTTAGATCTCTGCATTCTGACGATTCAGGGTAGTGGTTTGAGCAGGCAATGCTGGAGTCTGGCAGCCCAGGTTCAATGTCTGCCCCAGCTACACCACCAACAAGCACAAGCTCTCAGGCAAGCTACAGGTCACCTCTGCTTCTGTTTCCTCATCTGTGCCCCAAGGATAAGTAAACGATCCACCTCAATGCCGAGGCAGTGCCATAAAGTAAAAGCCCTTGGAGCTGCACAACCAGTGTTGTCCTGTGATCACCGTACTCCACAGTTCACTTTGCACAGAGGAGAAATCCAATGAGCAAGGGAATTGGAACTTGCCAGAGGGACACGATCCATTAGTGGCAAGAAAGAGTTGGTCACCAAGACCCACTGACCTGTGCTGCTTTTCTCCATCCCCACCAGATGGTGCTTAATGTCAGGGAAAAAAAAAAAATTAGTCTGAATGGGGAAAATCAGGAAAGCATAGAGCCCTAATTTTGCACATCACTGTACTGCTGACTCAGATGCCGCGATTCGCTTCTCCCTGTGCATGCATTGTGGTTATATTTTCCACCGATTAAGATAAACACAACTGCTGGTGCTAAGGGTTTGGCATGTGCATATTATGGGCCTGGCCCTGCCTGAGAAAGCATTAGAAATCGAATCAAAATGTTAGAATTTATAAAATAAGGCTTTCAATTTTCTCTTGATACAACTTGCCAGAGAACTGCATGTCCCGCCACAGTGTACAAGGAGGCTCCTGGATTGTACTTTAGATTGGAAAAAGACCTTCAGGCCATAGCGGAACAAAGTCACATCAAAAGATTAGACAGTTGGGACACCTGGGTGGCTCAGTTGGTTAAGCAGCTGCCTTCAGCTCAGGTCATGATCCCAGAGTCCTGGGATCGAGTCCCACATCGGGCTCCTTGCTCAGCGGGGAGCCTGCTTCTCCCTCTGCCTCTGCCTACCATTCTGCCTGCCTGTGCTTGCTCTCTCCCCCACTCTCTCTGATAAATAAATAAAACCTTTAAGGAAAAAAAAAAAAAAAAAAAGATTAGACAGCGATCAAGATACCACTCCTTTGTTTCTTTTATTCGTGTAACAGTTGTTTTCTTGGGTGCTTGAATTGCTTAACTGTTTTTTTTCTGGATTTCAGGGAGGGTCTAGGCTTCCTATTCTGCAATTTTGTTGATGTCACTATTCAAAATAGATTTCTTTTCTTTCTTTCTTTCTTTTTTTTTTTTAAGATTTACTTATCTGAGAGAGAGGAGAGAGGGTGTGCGCTCGCCCAAGCAGGGGTAAGGGGAAAGGGAAAGAGGGTCCTAAGCAGACTCCACACTAAGCGCAGAGCCCAATGTGAGGCTTGATCTCACAACCCTGAGATCATCACCTGAACAGAAACCAGCAGTCAAGCCACTTAACCCATTGTGCCACCCACACACAGGCCCCCCAAACAGATACTTTTTAAAACTAAAATATACTTGAAGTGCAATATTGTGGATTATAGGAAATATATACTAGGTCATTCAAATGGCCAAATGTATTTCTCATGTTATATTTGGTATTCTTCAACAGTTTCTGGCTTGAAGCTCCTAAAACCCTTGGAATTTCCTGATAAAGGGTGATAAATGTGTCTTTGTTATGTTAATGAAGTGACCTTTGGAAAACTCTTAGGTAACTTAAGGATGGAGAGGATCCCCAGGAGAACCAACCATGTGATGATTAAAGGGTTGGAACTTTCAGTACCTCCCTGCGTCCCCACTCCTGGGGAGGATCAAGAGCTAGAGATTGAGTTCTGTGGCAAGCGATTTAATTAATCATGCCCACGTAATTGTGTTTAGAGAGCTTCCAGTTTGGTGAACACATACAGTGTAGAGATTTAAGGAGAGTGGCATGTCTGCTGAGGATGTGGAAGCTTCGCCCCCTCTTCCCCATACCTTGCTCCATGCATCTCTTCTAGCTGGTGTTCCAGAGTTCCATCATTTTAGAAGAAACCAGTAATCTATTAAACAAACTATTTCTCTGAGTTGTGTGAACCATCTAATAAAATAAACCCAGGGAGGGGGTTGTGGGAACCTCTGATTTATAGCCACTGGTCAGAAGTACAGGTAATGTTGGGGGAGGGAGGGAGGTCTTAATAACCGAGCCCTTAACCTGTGTGATCTGATGTGATCTCTTGGTGGATGCTGTCAGAATTGAGTTGAATTTTTGGACAGCCATCTGTTATCCTGACAACTGCCTGTTGGTGTGGGGAATTGGGGAATCACTCCCCAACACATAACCACTAAAATTCATCCTGAAACAGCTATTTATGAGACAATAAAATTTTTGCCAAAAGCCCCTTCCCAAATATATTTATATTGAATATAAACAGTGTTTTCTGTGCTACAACCAGTAAACATACAAAAATATTCATTATTGTCACTGTTGGGGTTGAACCTTTAATGAGTCAGTATTTACTGTTATTTTGTATTGTATTTTCAGTTAAGGGACTTAACGTTCTGGAACATAAACACACTTTTCATAAGTGACTTTTTATTGCCCTAAGTGCTACTATTTTATTTTTTCTTTTAATCACTATGTTACAAATGTGTTAAGTGATGACTTTGATAAAAAGACACATATTGAGTTTTGCAACTTTGCAAACACCCAAAGCTCTGGCAGTGCACTCTTTAACCTTGCATCTGACACAACCCTTCCATAATAAAGACTTAATTGGCAAATAAAGATAACAATTATAGGCAACACTGGATTCTCTCTTCAGAAAAAACAACAATAGTGAAAAATACGCATGTTTTCTATGTGGCACTGTAACTTTACTTCCTTTTTTCCTCAATATTATTAAAGAAAATCTGTATTTCTTGCCTACCTAAACAAATTATATATATAACTATGGATAATGTTTACATTATATGTAATGCATGTGTGTGTATCAGATATAATATGTATTCATATATTATATATATACATCTATTATATGTGTATATAGTTTGCATCAATCAACAATATTTTAAATGAAATATAATTTAGTTTTTAATAGAAAGTATTTAAGATTTTAGATATTCTGATTAAAATGTGTATTAAAACCATATACAAAGATAAACTCAAAATGGATGAAAGGCCTCCACGTGAGAAGGGAATCCATCAAAATCCTAGAGGAGAACATATGCAGTTAACGTCTTCAACATTGGCCACAGGAAATTCTTTCAAGACACGTCTCCAAAAGCAAAGGAGACAAAAGCAAAAATGAATTTTTGGGACTTCATCAAGGTCAAAAGTTTCTGCACAGCAAAGTCAACAGTTAATAAAATAAAGAGGCAACCCATAGAATGGGTGAAGATATTCATAAATGACTACAGACAAAGGATTGATATTCAAGATCTATAAAGAACTCCTCAAACTCAACACTCAAAAAACAGATAATCATGTCAAAAAATGGGCAGAAGACATGAACAGACACTTCTCCAAAAAAGACATAGAAATGGCTAGCAGACACATGAAAAATTGTTCATCATCATTAGCCATCAGGGAAATTCAAATCAAAACCACGTTGAGATACCACCTTACACCAGATAGAATGGCTAAAATCAATAAGATAGTAAACAACAAGTGTTGGAGAGGATGTGGAGAAAGGGGAACCCTCTTACACTGTTGGTGGGAATCCAAGTTGGTATAGATACTCTGGAAAACAATGTGGAGATTCCTCAAAAAATTAAAAATAGAACTGCCCTATTACCCTGCAATTGAATTACTGAGTATTTACCCCAAAGATACAGATGTAACAAAAAGAAGGGCCATATGTACCCCAATGTTCATAGCAGCAATGTCCACAATTGCCAAACTGTGAAAAGAGCCAAGATGCTCTTCAACAGACAAATGGATAAAGAAGATGTGGTCCATATATACAACGGAATACTACTCACCCATCAGAAAGGATGAATACTCAACTTTTGTATCAACATGGACAGGACTGAAGGAGATTACACTGAATGAAATAAGTCAAGCTGAGAAAGTCAATTATAATATGGTTTCACTACTTGTGGAACATAAAGAATAACATGGAAGTCATTAGGAGAAGGAAAGGAAAAGTGAAGTGGGAGAAATCGGAGAGAGAGATGAACCATGAGAGACTGTCGATTCTGAGAAACAAATTGAGGATTTTGGATGGGAGGGAGTGGGGGGACAGATGAGTCTGGTGGTGGGTATTAACGAAGGCACGTATTGCATGGAGCACTGGATGTGGTACATAAACAATGAATCTTGGAGCACTGGAAAAATGAAATAAAAGTAAAAATAATCATAAAAAAATAAGTATTATAGTGTGTATGGGGTCTTTAACAACTTAAAATTTTTGCTTTTTAAAATATAATTTTAAAATATTTAAAATATTTAATATTTAAGTATTTTTAATAAATTTTAATATAAAAATCATTTTGGACTTACAGAAAAATTACAATAGTACAGAAAGTACCCATTTACCCTCTATACCCAGGTTCCCCTATTATTAGCATTAATTTGGTACATTAGTTTGGTACATTTGTTATAATTAATGAACCCATACTGGTATATTATCATTAACTAAAAGTTTGTATCTTATGCAGATATCCTTCATTTTTACCTAATGTTCTTTCTGTGTTCTAGGATCCCATCAGGATACCACATTACATTTACTATCCAGGCTCCTTAGGATCCTTTTCCCTGTGACAGTTACTCAGACTTTCCTTATTTTTTTATTATTTTAACAGTTTTAAGGATATTGGTCAGCTATTTTGATAACAGGTCAGCTATTTTGTACAATGGCCCTCTAATGGGATTTGTCTGTTGTTGTTTCATGATTAAACTAGAATTAGGAGTTTTTGAGAGGAAGACTATAAAGTGCCATTTTTATCACATCATACCAAGAGTGCAATTAATATGACTTAGCATTGATGATGTTGACCTCAATCACTTGGGGGAGAAAGTGTCAGATTCCCCCATTGCCGGATTCCTCTTCTTTTTCATCCTTTCTCCTTTTCTCTTTGGAAGGAAGTCACTGTGTGCAGCACACACTCAGGAGTGGGGCCTTATACTCCACCCACTTGCAAGCAGAATTTCTACATAAACAACTTGGAATTGTTCTATGTGACAGATTCATCTATTCTTCCAATTTATTTACTTAATCCATTATATGGACTCATGGATATTTATGTCCTATATTGGTCTATAATCCAATACCACGCTACTTTGTTGCTCAAACTGTTCCATCTTTGGATGAAAAAGCTTCTATCACTAGCACCTTTTTAATTGGATCCTGTGGTTTTTTGACATACTTTCAATATTTTGTGTATTTGTATGTGTATATATGCACATTTTGGCATTTTCTTAATTTCTGGCATCATAGGATTCTCTAATCTCATTTTCTGTATTTCTGGCCCTGTTTTAGAATTAGCTATCAAAAAGCCTTGGTTCCTTTTACTAAGGAAGGGTATTAGAAACCCAGATCTAGGTGCTGAGCGTGCTTATTTCTACTGGTATCCTTACTTCTAGGCCCTTCTACTGAAAAAGCAAGGAAATATACATTGTTTATGTACCTGTGTATATCCAGATATCTACAAATATTTGTGGCAATTTATTTGTATCTATATTAAGCTAAATATGATTTCATAGTGATGTCTCCAACTTCAATCTATTACCATATGGGTTATTTTAGTCTCCTTCTCTTTCTTACCTGTAAAATGCCATTCCAACAATGAGAAATTTGAATACCCTCTACCTTCATTTACATAATTGTCCAATTTCAATATGCCTTTAGAATAGTATCACAATTTTTAACCTGTACTCCCATGGAAAACACCTTTATCAACTAAATTACAGTGATTAAGTAGTATTCCTTTAGTCTTGCAGACGCTAGTCATTTCCAAAGTTACTTAGTTCAGAACCTTTTTAACCCCTCTTAAATGAGGTTTTTCATATTTTTCTAATACAGATAATTGTTTTGTCATATTTTACATTCCATCCAGGTAGTCCTACCCTCCTATGTGATTTTTTTTTTTTTTTAATTTGCACACAGTAAGGTTAACTCTGTGCTAAAAGGGTCTACAGGTTCTGTGGCTTCTGACAAATACATAGGGTCATGTATGCATAATTATAAATAATACAATACAAAATGATTTCTTGCCCTTAACAAAGGTCTATTATGCTTCATCTATCTAACCCTCTGCTACTCTTCCTCCAACTCCCTGGTAACTACCAAGAGCTCTGCCTTTTCAAGACTGTCATATACTTGGTATCATTATGTAGCCGTTGCAGTCTGGCTTCTCTCACTTAGCAATACACATTTAAGATTGATCCTATGATTTTCATGGCCTATTAGCTCCTTTCTTTTTATTGCTATATAATACTCCATTGTTTGGATAGGCCACTTTGGTTTATCCTTTCACTGTGGAAGGACTTCTTGGTTGCTTTCAGTTTGGGGCAATGATTAATAAGCTAGTATCAACATTCACATGCAGTATTTTGTGTGGACACAAGTTTTCAGCTCATTTGAATAAACATCCAGGAGTTTGATTGCTGGATCATATGGTAAGATTACACTTATCTTCTGAGGAAATAGCCAAACAGTCTTTCAAAGTGACTATACTATTTCGCATTCTACCAGCAATAAATGAGAGTTCCTGTTGCTCCGCATCCTCGTCAGCAATTTTATTATCAGTTTTCTGGATTTCAGCCATTCTAGTAAGAGCATAGTTGTATTTATTGCATTGTTGTGCTAATTGATAATTCTCTAATGACAAATGATCTTGTGTATCTTTGGATATGCTTACTTGCCATCCATACATCTTCTTTGGTGAGACATCTGTTCAGGTCTTTTACCATTTTTTAATTGTTTTTTTTTTTCCCTTATTATTGAGTTTAAGAATTTTGTATATTTTTAAATAGAGTTCATTAATCAAATATATGTTTTACAAATATCTCTTCCCCATCTGTGGATCTTTTTTTGATATGGTATCTACAGATTTTTCACCAAACTCAAGATATAAATTTTCTGCAAAATTTTCTTCTAGTTTTATTTTTGCTTCTGACATAGAGGTTTATGATCCCCATTGAGCTCCATTGAGCTCATTTCTGTGGAAGTTGAAATGTTTGAAAACTACCTCTTCACGGTTGAATTGCCTTTGCTCCCTTTCAAAGATTAGTTGAGTGGATTTGTGTGGGCCTATTTCTGTGCTCTCTCTTCTGTTCCATTAATCTGTACATTTTTCCACTAATAGCATGCTGTCTTGATTATCATGACTTTATAATGAGTTTTAAAGTCAGATAGTGTCAGTTTCTGCCTTTGTCCTTATTTAGTATTGTGTTGGCTATTCTGGGTCTTTTGTCTTTCTGTATAAACTTTAGAATAAGTTTGCCAATATCTGCAAGAGAGCCTGTCTGGTATTTGGGATTGTGCTGCATCTACAGACGAAGCTGGGAAGATATGATACCCTAACTCTATTGAGCCTTCCAATTCATAAATATGAGCACCATGAATCTACATTTTATAGTCTTTTTTAAAAATTTTTTTAAATTTCTTTTCAGCCTAACAGTATTCATTGTTTTTGCACCACACCCAGTGCTCCATGCAATCCGTGCCCTCTCCAATACCCACCACCTGGTCCCCCCAACCTCCTACCTCCCGCCCCTTCAAAACCCTCAGGTTGTTTTTCAGAGTCCATAGTCTCTCATGGTTCACCTCCCCTTCCAATTTCCCCCAACTCCCTTCTCCTCTCTAACTCCCCTTGTCCTCCATGCTATTTGTTATGCTCCACAAATAAGTGAAACCATATGATAATTGACTCTCTCTGCTTGACTTATTTCACTCAGCATAATCTCTCGCAGTCCCATCCATGTTGCTACAAAAGTTGGGTATACATTTTATAGTCTTAATCAAATTTGGACAACTTTGATCATTATTTATTCAAATTGGTTTGTGCCCCCCCCCCCCCTTCTTCACAGACTCCAATGACATGTATTTTGGCCCAATGTAAGTTGTCCTGCAATTCACAGATGCTCTTTTCATTTTCAATTTTGTCTGTGTATTTTATTTTGAATAGCTTATATTTCTAGGTCTCCAGGTTGACTAACCTCTTATCCAGTCATATTTAATATGCTGTTATAGTCTGAGCATTTTTTATCTTAGGTACTGTAACTTTTTGCTCAAGAACTTCAATCTGCAACCTTTTGATTTCTTCTTTCATTACACTACTTAACCTTTTGAACATATGGAATACAATTATATTAAGTATTTTAATGTCTGTATCTGTTCATTTTAACATCTAATAGATTATAAAATATTAGATTATTATTATTTCCCTCATTATGATTTGTGTCCACTCTGCTTCTTCATAGTTCTGGTAATCATTGACTGGATGTCAGAATGATTCATTCATTTATTCATTCATTCATTCACAAAACTTCTTAGCATAATTCTGAGATTCAGTTAAGTTATTTAGAAATAAGTTGATCCATTCAGGTGTTGTTTCCATGATTTTTAGGTGAGACTACTCCAGACTACTAAGGCAAGAATTTCCTGAATATTCTATCCAATCCCTGTGAATTATGAGTTTTCTTCCTCTGGCTGGTAGGCATAGACATTTTCCCACATTCTGTGAAAGTGCCAAAACTTCTTGCTTCTAATATTTTTGAATGCTTGTTCTCATTCTCAGATCATTTTTTCACACACAAATGCTAACTGGCATTCTCCTGAATACTTGAGAGGAATCCTCCACATATGTCCAAGGTTCATCCTATGCAATGCTCTTCTCCTTGGTGCTCTGCCCTGTGAATTCTAACTGCTTTGGTCTCAAACACCCAGTTCCATCTATTCAACTCAGAGAAACTGCCAGACTATGTCTAGGCTTCTCCCTTCTGCACCATTGCCTGGAAACATTCTACAGCAATAAGCTGAGGCCATTGTAAAACTCACCTTGTTTGTTTCTCAACCTTCAGAATTCACTATCCTTTGTCTCCTGGTATCTATTGTCTTAAAACCAATTACCTTATGTATTTTGCCTATTTATTTTAGTTGTTTTAATTAAGAAAATAAATCTGATCCCTGTTCTCCACATCAGGTAGCAGGATAAAAACGGCGTCACATATTCTGTTACACATCAAGTGAGCATGCTATTACATGATGAATTCTTTCTAAATGAGGTCCCTGACCTAAAGTCAGTTAACTATCCATGAGGAGTTGAGAAGTTAGAGAGGGAGGAACAGTGTTTTTTGTTTGTTTGTTTTTAAAGCTCTTTTCTAAACAATTTGCTTGATTATGTCTTTCCATTAAAGGCATTTAAAAGCAATTTTCCTTCCAATCTTACGGAAGTACTTTGTGGATGGTCTCATGTCTAATTAAATATTAAAAGTCATTACACCCATATTCACTAACATGTAGGTTTCCTATGTGATCGTTCATTATTTAGGTATCTTCTTTGATACAGAAAAATTAGGCTGATCTTTAATTAGGGTTAACTTTACACATAATAACAACAGGTAGACAGAATTAGGGTGAGAATTCAGGAGCTAGAAAATAAATCCTTGATTCTAAATGAAACAAGATGGGATGGGAGGGAGACAAACCATAAGTGACTCTTAATCTCACAAAACAAACAGGGTTGCTGGGGCGAGAGGGGGTTCGGAGAAGGTGGGTGGGATTATGGACATTGGGGAGGGTATCTGCTTTGGTGAGTGCTGTGAAGTGTGTAAACCTGGCGATTCACAGACCTGTACCCCTGGGGATAAAAATATATGTTTATAAAAAATTAAAAATTTTAAAAAAAAGCATTTGTCTGTAGGCTAAACACAGACCAGCAATGTCAATGAAAAAAAAAAAATCCTTGATTCTATCACATTGTTTTAAATATATTTAGCATAAAACAAAGCACTGTTTCTTAAACAGAACATTTTGCCTAAAATTCTAATACTCTAAAAAGGTGAGATTGTCTTTGACCACCCTCATCTGAACTTCAGCACTTTTCCTAGGAACTGACTACGACTTAGGAGAGGTCAAAGATCACCAGATTCAAGAGGACCGGACACAGAGGAAAAACAGAATAAAAGGTAGAGAGTGGTGGGGAAAGGGCAAAATTAGGGAAGGGGTAAGCGTACGTGTCCAAGATTTGCCTCCTATAGTCTGTCTTGGTGAAACCCTGTGACTACAACATTCTGAGTTTTACTTCTCTGACAGAAAAAAGCTTATCCCAGGAGGAATGTATAACGTTAGAAAATGTCATGCTTAGATTTGTGGTATCTTTATAGTGAACTGATTTAAGCATAAGGGAACACAGTTACTGCAGAAAACAAAGAATTCGGTAGATAAGGACTTTGAAAATTTTTTATATCTACTAGCATTTATGTTTTAGAACTCTAGAATGCCTCATGGAACGTTTCCATTTCTCAGAATAATGAAGCAGAAACAATTTTGGCCTCGGGCAGGTCCAGGAAAATCAAATCCACCCACTACCTAGATCTTCAGATCCACGACCCACGGCAAGCTTCATGCCTGGCAGCTGCTGTGCCTTAAAGCGCCTTAAGGGAGCAATTCTCCAACTTGCAGGGAGAAAACTACCACAATAGAAGAGGGAGGATACCTGGGGTTAATCTCCTGCAAGTAAAACTGGTCCTTACTTTTCCAAACACAGTAATGGTGCCATCTTTACAGTAGCAAGAAAAAGGAAGAGTGCAGTTGTGGATTGGTAGGGTATCTTCAAGAGATGAGCTCCCTTTCTATGGGCTGTCTGAACAGGATGGGGAGGTCAGCCCTTCAAGGTGGTTGGAAGCACGTAGTCATTTTACTTTGACCTGCTTGCTATTCAACATGGTAGCCAGTAGCAGGATTAACATTAGGGTCATTTGCTCAGTCGCACTGGCCACAATGTTGCATAATGCAGATAGAAAACATTTCCATCAGAGCAGAAAGTCATACAGGACAATGCTGTTCTCGATGTTTGCAAAGGGCGGGGAACATTTTTATAATATGCCAATACTTCAGTATCTAATTTTTCCATTAAAGGCATTTAAAAGCAATTTTCCTTCCAATCTTATGGAAATTATGTGCATTAAAGTTTGTAAGGTCTCAAAAGAGGAAAAAAGTCTCTATGCTCTTTATGGATAAAGAGTGAACTCAACTGCCTGAAATAACCACCTAGAGTATCCATACACAATATTTTGGTGGTGTGCATTGAATACTCCTACCAAAATGATAAATAAAAGTGAAACAGTGCATGCAGTGTAACTAAAGTATACAATAGGCCTTTTTAAAAAGATTTTATTTATTTAATTGACAGAGAGAGACACAGCTAAGAGAGGGAACACAAGCAGAGGAACTAGAAGAGGGAAAGCAGGCTTCCTGCCAGGCAGGAAGCCCAATGCGGGGCTCGATCCCAGGACCCTGAGATCATGACCTGAGCTGAAGGTAGATGCTCAACAACTGAGCCATCCAGGCACCCTTACAGTAGTCTTCTTATACAGATTAGTGTGCATACTCAAGTTCACATTTTAAAACAGAGTAGCTTGGATGTGATGAAATAAAAGAAAAAAAACGGAAACATTAAAAAATACAATTAAATTGATGGTTTTTAACATACTGAGAGCACTGTGACCCAGTTGAGTGAAATGGGAAAGAGAAGAAACCCAAGATTAAGAGTTCTCAATTTCGGGCGCCTGGGTGGCTCAGTGGGTTAAGCCGCTGCCTTTGTCTCAGGTCATGATCTCAGGGTCCTGGGATCGAGTCCCGCATCGGGCTCTCTGCTCAGCAGGGAGCCTGCTTCCTCCTCTCTCTCTCTGCCTACTTGTAATCTCTCTCTATCAAATAAATAAAATCTTTAAAAAAAAAAAAGAGTTCTCAATTTCTACCCCTTTCATCTACATGAGCAAGACACTAAACTTCTCTGACCCCTGATATCTATACCTGCCTTCCAGGTGTGTTGTGAACATGATATAAGGATAATTAATACAGTATGTCAGTTATACTTTAATTTAAAAAGAATAATACAAAGTTCCTAGTTTGTTCAGCACAATGAGGGCTTAATAAATGTGTCCCATCATTATGACTATAAAAAGAAACCCATGAAAACTTGAGTTGTGTATATTAAATATATACAGCTTTATGTCTGTCAATTATACCCAATGAAGTGTTTTAAAAAAATAAATCCAAGAAACTGCTATGAGAAAACTTTCTCCAAAATCTAATAATTATAGACGTATTTGCTGTCACTAAGTGTTTAGCCCAAACCAAAAGTTTAATACAGTCACCCGTGGATTTTAAAACACATTGACAATCAACACTTGATTTTAAAACACATTACAGATATGATAGATATAAAACACATATAGATATGATATAGAGGGCAGTGAGGTAGGAGATCAGTTTTGAACTCTCTGAGTTACAGGTTGTATATTCAGATATTAATTACCCCACATCCATTTCTGCACACAAAAAATATAATATTGATGTCCATTATATTCGTGCTGTTTTTATGGCAAAAAAAAATCCACAAAATGATATGAGACTGTTTAAGTTACAAAATCCCTGTGAAGTTCTTGTACAGTCAGTTGCCAACTTATAATGTTTCGCCTTATGATTTCTCAACTTTAGATACAGCAAAGGCAATCCTCATTCAGTAGAAACTGTACTTCAGGTTTAGAATGTGGATCTGTTGCCAAGCAAGCGATATGCAGTCAGACTCTCTCGTGACCCTGGGCAGTGGCAGCAAGCCACAGCTCCCAGTTAGCCTCATGATCGGAGGTAAACAGCCAAGAGACACACCACTATCTGCACTCATACAGCCTTTCTGTTTTTCACTTGCAGTTCAGTATTCAATAAATAACATGGGATAATCAACACTTGATTCTAAAATAGGCTTTGAGTTAGGAGGTTTTGCCCAACTATATGGTAATTACAGTTCTGAGCATGTTTTAGGTAGACTAACCTAAACCATGATGTTTGTCAGGTTAGGTTTATGAAGTGCATTTGTAACATAATGATATTTTCAAATTACAGTGGGTCTATTGGGATATGACCCATTCTATATGTTGAGGAAGATCTGACTTCATTGAATGCCCTGGTTGAATTAAGAAAGTCAGAATTTTCTTGCTTAAGGACCTCCACTTATATGCGATTGAATACAGATCCACTGTGAGGTCAGTATCATTAATTTTCTTTATATGTTTGTGTTTTTTCTTAACTTTGAGTTTTTCACAAGTCATGAAACACAATTTGTGGTACATGTGCAATATATAGCACATGTGTTATATATGACACACATGGGTTATATATATAACACATATAAATATGGACACATAACTATATGAACATATAGTTATATATCTAATAATCTTTCACTGTCATCACATTCCGGGTGTTTAATTTTATAGGTACTATCTCTTCACCTGGTTCATTTTCAAGAAAATGTCACGGGATCTCCCTCAAAAGGAGGGAGATATATAATACAAAGCTGCACATTCTTGAACAAACTATAGCTTTGACCAATGACTCTGCTAAGTCTTGTTAAACACATAAAGGAAAATTTTAAGAAACTCATAGATTCTTCTGAAAACATCTCATGCTTTCATATATGATTAAAATCACTGCCTGCTTACTAAACATCATTTTTTCCTTGAAGATACGAACCTGTACTAGGATGAATATTTTGATCACTCCTATAAACCTGCCCATTCACATCCGTTCAGAAATTGAGGTTTACGACAAGGACAAAAATTTATTCACCCACTGAATACTGCCCAAAGATAATATAAAATTGGCTATAAAAATATTTTGGATTGGTAAAATAGCTCATTGTTTATTATTTTATATGAAAAAGGGCATTATCTTTTAAAACAGGAACACTTTTGAAAATACTGCAACTCTCTGCTAGTTATTAAAACAATCTAAAACTGAAAGCAAGCATTGTGTTTCAGTCAAATTTTGCTATGTGAAAACCACCCCAAAATGTTAAGACTGAATACAGTAATGATTTCTTATTTCTCCTATCTCTGGTGTTTAGCTGGACAAGAAAATCCAAGATGGCCTCTTTCACACGTTTGGTAACTGGGTGTTAGATGGAGTATTTCAGTTCTACACATGGCTAAATTGGCTACCTTATGTGGATGATTCAGGGCAGTGATCAAAGAGAATGAGGATATAAACTGCAAGGTCCCTTGAAGCTTAATCTCTGGAGGTCACCACACTATGTCACTGCCAACACATTCTATTTAACAAGCAAGTCCCAAGTCCAGCTCAGACAGACATTAGGGGCTAGAGAAAGAGATTCAAGATAAATGTCGGGAGCAACCGCAATGGCGCTTTGCAAAAAGAGGATGGAAAGAATTCATAGCCATCACATAATCTAACTCATCCTGAGTCTTTTTCTGTATCTTTGCATTACTTTTTTGACAAAACTGACAACATGGGGGCACCTGGGTGGCTCAGTGGGTTAAGCCGCTGCCTTCGGCTGGGGTCATGATCTCAGGGTCCTGGGATCGAGTCCCGCATTGGGCTCTCTGCTCGGCAGGGAGCCTGCTTCCTTCTCTCTCTCTCTGCCTGCCTCTCAGTGTACTTGTAATTTCTCTCTGTCAAATAAATAAATAAAATCTTAAAAAAAAAAAACTGACAACATCATAAGACATCGTTTGCATCTGACTTTAACAACATAAACACGAAAGGTAAATTTTGCAAAACTATTTGTGGTCTTCATCCATTTTTCCAAGGGCCTTTCTTTTTTTTTAATATTTTTGAAAATTTTATTTATTTATTTGACAGAGAGAGATACAGTGAGAGAGGGAACACAGGCAGGGGGTGTGGGAGAGGGAGAAGCAGGCTTCCTGCTGAGCAGGGAGCCTGATGTGGGGCCTGGATGGGGGAAGATCATGACCTGAGCCAAAGGCAGACACTTAACGACTGAGCCACCCAGGTGCTCCTCCAAGGGCCTTTCTTAATCTTTTGATATTCAAAGCATTATCCTTTGAAGTTTGAAATAAATTTGCATTTAATTTGCTGGAGATATATATGTATATATATGTAAAATGTTGACATCTTATGCTCAACAACGAACTAACTAACCTACAAATGACCTAAGACTCAGTGCGGTAGTGTCTACAGCATCACGCAAAAATAGTAGCAGAGAGGTGCCTGATTTAGTAAGTAATCATTTTTTTAAATAACTGTTTTGCTCTTAGTGTCCCTACACAGTCTTACAACTGCAGACCTAAAACCCTATTTCATTAGTAAGGATTCTCTGTCAACCAAATTCTTTTTCTATTCCTCCTTATTTTGGTTTGAACATTGCACTACTTCCAAATATGAAGAAACAGAACTGTTCTAGGAGTTTCAAACACAAGGAGTTTTACACAGCTTTCTCAAATGGGTCCTGGAAGGGCTGCATGAACAGAGGGAAACCTGCCCGCCCTCCTAGCCCCTCCCCCCCCCCCCCGCCCCTTGCACTGCAGCAATCTCTCCCATCTCTGGGCACCACCCCTGCTGCTCCTAAGGACACAGTTCAAGAAAGGAGTGTCTTCTCTCTCTCTCTACCTCTCGCTAGCTGAACCCAACAGAACTACAAATTACAGGAGTCTGGGTAATGTAGCCCACAGTTTCCCAGCCTCCTACAACACAGGGTAGACCACGGAGAAGAAAGAACCGGATACAGACAAAATGGCAAATGCCCAGCACACTGCGGAAGACATAGTACCTATGTCATAGTACATATGTCTTAGGTACTACGCAACGGTGGACATGTATGTGAGTAACTCTAAAGCAAGCTCTCTTGTATTGAGTACTGTGGTCATGTACACATGAGATGGACCCAGACTATTTCTAGGAAAGATGTATAACAGATTTAGAGATCAGAGGAGGTAAAATCTAAACTGAAATTCAAGCAATAGACGAGAGTCTAAGTATCCATCTGGGCAGGACAAGGGATTTCCAGATAGAGGAAATGACATTTGGGGGCGGGGAGGGGGGGGGTGTTTGCTTTCTTTTTAGTTGAAAGACAGTTGTTTCTAGGACTGGATAACATTCCGAGCGCTTATTTTTTATTAACAGGAATAAAAAAAATTTTCACAAGATACTGAGGTTAAATTTAATTTGCGTTTTCTCAAAGAGGCATCGCTTTTCAAACACATCAATAAAACATTTAAACACATTTCCGAGAATTACTAAGAACATTTTCCCAATTGTTACGCCATTTTTTGGTGTACTCTAAGAGATCACTGATTTACTTCTCCATCCTCTCTGCTTTGAAGGAACTTTACCCGAAGCTGCGGAGGAACCCGCTCGGGGCAGCGGCTGCTAAATTCTACTGAGATTGCACTTTGTAGAAGCATAATAAATTTGTGGTAGAGCTGGCTCCCATGTGAGGAGTACGCTAGAATATTTGGCATTCACTTTCTCTTTCTCAAATTGCTTCTAAAAGCATTATTCTGTCCAGAATGACGGAAATCCCTCAGGTCACTGGATCAGGGCTAGAAACCGCCTTGGGATTTAGACACCAGAAGTGACCTTGAGACCAGTCCAGATTCGGCTACGAGCACTGTAACCTTGGGAACTTTATCTGTAGAATAAGGGGATCGGAATAAATGATCTCAAATGCTCCTTTCAGCTCTGATAAGGTAAAATGTTACACGAAATGCTTTAAAAGAGGTCTGCGTTGAAGTGGGTGGAAACTGCATTACGAAATGTGCTTTCGGTTTATTGTAAATATTTTTACATGTCAATGCTGGTCTCTGCATCTTTTTATACCTGTTTTCTTATTTTCAAATGAGGACAGAAAAATATTAGGGGAGACAGATTTTCTATAATTTAGACACGGTGTCTTGGAGAACTACTGTACTGTTGAATTTTGGCCAGAACGTAACTGCAGAAGGTTGGTGCAAAGCTATCTTAAAGAACTGCTCTTTCCTATATCCCTGTTCTTTGCAGCAGGTTGGTATGGTGGAAAGATACTGAATTTAAATCCCACTGACTGAATCCGCCCTCTGTAACATTATACTTGTATAACATTAGACAAATAAATTAACTTCTCTGATCTCTCATTTCTTTTTCATCAGCTACATAGAATGGGACTCATCATCATCTTTGGTTCATGATTCTATTACCTCTAGAAGTTCACATGACTCTCTTTAATTTCATGTATATTTTGAGTCAATTTCTTAATTTTGAAAAAATAATGAATGTAAGGTAACTAATATAAGGAATACAGCTGAACTAGCCCTAGTTTTACTTGTTTTTGAAGATATAAAAGAAGTCATACTGCAAGTCTTCTGGCTTTTTATTTTCCATGCAGTAGGATGTTATTAAGAATAATCTACATTAAAAGGCCTGGATGTGTCAGTCAGTTAAGCTTCGGACTCTTGATCTCAGCTCCAGGTCTTGATCTTGGGGTCGTGAGTTCAAGCCCAATGTTGGGCTCCACACTTAGTGGGGTGGGGGGGAGAACGAGGAGGAGAAGGAGAAGGAGAAGAATCTATGTTGTCCTGTGGCCTTCGAGTAGTGCAGTTTGTTCATTTTGATTGCTGTTTTGTGAATGTATACTAATTTGTTAAAATTAATTAGGTCATCTCTGGATTTTTAAGATTACAAACACTACTGCTATGAATTATCTTCTTTATGTCTCCTGGTGCCAGGTGTAAAATTTTTACCCAATATGTAACTAAGGATGGATAAATGTATATATATGTTCAAATTCATAAGCTAATCTATAAACTAGTTTTCAACAAGGTTATGTCAATTTAAATTGCTGTTGGTAATGAATAATAAATTCTACTAATCCACATCCTCTCAAACACTGGGTATTTTCCCTCTTATTTTCTGCCAATTGAATGAACACAATGTAGTAGGTCACTCTGCATGTTTCTGATTGTAGTGAATTTAAACTTTTCTTCAAGAGTTTACTTATTGAACACATGTCCTTCCTTTTAAGGAAAAGCACGTTCATATTTTTCCCATCATTTTATTGGCACCATCTGTGGACTTTTTATGTTATTGTGTTGTTGGTCAATTTATATTCCCCTGCACCAGTAGCAGACTATATTAATTACCCTGTTTTTAAAAATCTTGTTCTCTAAATTATTCACTATTCATGTTCATGTTCAGGCCTGACTTATCTCTTAGAATCACTCTATTTACATATAAACTTTAAAATCAGCTTGCCAAGTTTCATGGAAAACTCCTGTAGGTTTTATTGGGTAAGTCTCAAGTCCATAAATCAATTTAGAGAGAATAGATATCCTCACAAGATAAATGTTTCCATTATGAACAGGGAATACATGTGCATCTGTTATGTTTTCTTTAATATATATTAACAAAGTTTTAAAAACAACTATGCACAAGGCTTGCAAAACTTTTGTTAGATTTGTATCTAGATCTAGTATAATCATAGTTGTAAACTATGTATTTTAAATAACATATATACATGTTTGTATTTCTTAATTGTTTGTTAATTGTATATTTAAAAAAACTCTCCACTTGTATGTATTGGTCCTATATCTAACCTCATTGCTATGAACTCCTGCACCTTGTATGAACCATTAGTTCTCTATCTATAAAATACCTATTGCACAGGGTTGTTACGAAATGAGGAAAAATTACTGACAGCACACACTTTCACAGGCATGTCTAAATATTACTTTTCATCCTGTCCTTTTAGGAAGACTAAAAGAGAGGGACACAGAGAGGAAGATGATGGACAGAATGAGCTCTAATGTTATTTTGGTTTACCAGTGCTTTGATTTTTTTTGGTATATTTTGAGTATTTATGTACATAATGATTGTGCTCTATTGGGTTAGGGAAATGCAAAGTAAATAACAGCATAACATTTATTTTAAAGCCAGGGAAAAACAAAGGACATACTGAAGAATCACAGTCACAATATAATGGCTTTGTTACTGTTAAATATGTTACACATAAAAATAACTCATAAGAAAATTGTTTGAGAGGGGCATCTGGGTGGCTTAGTGGGTTAAGCCTCTGCCTTCGGCTCAGGTCATGATCTCAGGGTCCTGGGACGGAGCCCCACATT
Source organism: Mustela putorius furo (assembly GCF_011764305.1). NCBI lineage: Eukaryota > Metazoa > Chordata > Mammalia > Carnivora > Mustelidae > Mustela > Mustela putorius. The sequence goes on along the minus strand of NW_025421304.1, from coordinate 33,582,593 downwards.
GGACTCTCTGCTCAGCAGGGAGCCCACTTCCCCCTCTCTCTGCCTGCCTCTCTGCCTCCTTGTGATCTTTCTCTCTCTGTCAAATAAATAAATAAAATCTTAAAAAAAAGAAGAAGAGGGCGCCTGGGTGGCTCAGTGGGTTAAGCCGCTGCCTTCGGCTCAGGTCATGATCTCAGGGTCCTGGGATCGAGGCCTGCATCGGGCTCTCTGCTCAGCAGGGAGCCTGCTTCCTCCTCTCTCTCTGCCTGCCTCTCTGCCTGCCTGTGATCTCTCTCTGTCAAATAAATAAAATCTTTAAAAAAAAAAAAAAAGAAGATTATTTGAGGTTACTTGTTTTATAGGGAAAAAATGTATTATTTTACATTTCTGTCTACACTTTCAGTATATATAGTAAAAACTAAATTTTTTTGCTACATTTTAGACCTGTAAGATGCCCTCTCTTCCTTCCCTTTCTTTCTTCCTTTCTCCCTTCTTCCCTCCCTTCTTCTCATCCTCCTATCCATGATGAATGTAAGACTCTTTGAATCCTGAATTAAGTTTAAGAGCTAATGTGTAGGTGGCTTTGGACACTTACTTGGAACATTAAGTAGTCTTTCACCTTGACTCTGGGTGTTAAAATAGCAATTTACAATGATGTCACCTTGGATAAGTGTATTCACTTTCACTATCTCTTATGTGTAAATGTAATATATTCAAATTTTTAATATTAGTCTGCAACAGAGATATTTCATACCCTAAAATTAAAGAGATTCTGGAATTTTTAATTATTATTAAAATCCAATGTCGTGACATGCCGCTCATGACCCAGTATGTTTGTAAGTCATATATTAAGGAAGCTTTCCCCACAGATGTACAGGAGGACTATGCTTAATGCTCCTTAAGCTATAGAAGAACACCTACAATAAAGTACATAAATGACCTCTCATTAGGATGACTTTGCTTCAGTAGACTTAGAATGACTCCCATATCTGAAACTGTTCCTACATATGCATGAAAGGTAAGTCTTCACATCAAACAAGCTTACTTCATCTTTTATAGAGTTATAAATAGTCAAATGAGGTAACTTAAAGGTGAACCAGTGAAAAATTCAACTCACTAAATTTATTTCTCACAAATTGACTCTTTCCTATCATCATCCATTTTCAATCCTTGTCTTCAAATAAGAGCTATTTCTTGCTTATAGTAGTGAAATGTCATCAGACCACATTTAACAAGAATAATTCTACTGTTTAAAAACTAAATGTGAAAACAGAAAACCATCTTCATGTTCAAATGCTGTCTTTCATTCTACTCCTAGATTTTCATTCTAAGCATAAGAGTTAATGATTTTTTAAAATCCATGTAATTAAGATCAATAAAGGACAGCTATTTCCTATATATAAACATCTATTTTAAGAAGTCTTATATGTGGGTTTTGTACCATATACAACTTTTAAAATTCATCTTGTCTCCCCTACTCTAGCTTCTCCTAGATTAGTAAAATGTAAACTAAATAATCATATTGGATATAATTAGTGACATCAAAGAACATATTAAAGAATGGAAGTCATGGCATAATGGTTCATCATTTTAAAAGATATTTTATTTTTTACAAAAATACCATAAATTATGTAGTACTACTCCACACAGGTGGTATGAGTAAAAACTACTGCTGATTTACTAGTGGGTATTTACCCTAAAGATACAAATGTAGTGATCTAGGGGCACATGCACCTGAATATTTATAGCAGCAGTGTCCACAATAGCCAAACCTATATGTCCATCAACAGATGAATGGATAAAGAAGATGTGGTATATATATTTACAGTGGAATACTATACAGCTATCAAAAAATGAAATTTTGACATTTGCAACGACGTGGATGGAACTAGAGGGAAATTAGTCAGTCAGAGAAAGACAATTATCATATGATCTCCCTGATATGAGGAATTTGAGAGGCAGGGTGGGGGGGCTGGGGAGTAGGGAAGGAAAAAATGAAACAAGATGGAAGCGGGAGGGAGACAAACCATCAGAAATGCTTAATCTCACAAAATAGACTGAGGGCTGCTGGGGGGTGGGGGGAGGTGGGGGGATCAGGGGAGGGCGGTGGGTTATGGACACTGGGGAGGGTATATGCTATGGTGAGTGCTGTGAAATGTGTAAGCCTGACGATTCACAGACCTGTACCTCTGGGGCAAATAATACATTTTTTTTTAAAGATTTTATTTTATTTATTTGACAGAGAGAGATCACAAGTAGGCAGAGAGGCAGAGAGAGAGAGGAGGAAGCAGGCTCCCTGCCGAGCAGAGAGCCCGATGCGGGACTTGATCCCAGGACCCTGAGATCATGACCTGAGCCGAAGGCAGCGGCTCAACCCACTGAGCCACCCAGGCGCCCATTATTTTTTAATAAAAATAATAATAAACTACTGCTGATTTAGAAGACACTGTTGGATACGGAGGCTGACTTAGTGACCATATTTTTTTCCAAAGGGATGAAAACAAAGTTTGCTGCCATAGATAAAACAAATTATCAAGACATATTCTCATAAAGGCCGAATTAAATTACCTACTTTATTTCCTACGTAAGCAGTGACAATAAAAATAGTGTTTGGTGTCCTTTTCCCATCTTCCCCTGAAGGAAAGTTTTTGTGACTAACTCTCCCTAGTCGCCACTTTGACTTGGATAGACTCTAATGAGAAAGGAAAGAGTCTGAGAAAGCCCACATTGCCTTTCATATAATTATCTTTATATATTAGTTTAATAAATATGTGTTATTTCAGACTTTCTTAATAAAGATTATTAATTCTTAAAGGTTACTTCAATATACTTTAATAGAAGTAAGAGTCTTTAACATATAATTAGATTGCCCGTGGATGACCTTCAAAGGTTTGATTTCCTTGTTATGGAATTCATTTAACAGGTACTGATTACGTATTTTCTAGTTGTTTGTAGGAATATTTGTAGACCTGATCTAAGCTGGACTAAACAATCCATAAAGCCTTATTCAGATCCAAGGTTCTAGGCTCTCACATTATCAATAAAAGTTTATCTTTACAAGTGTCTGTGTTCTTGATTACTTTTGAAGAAATTACTTTTGAAGGAATTATGAGAAATTATCTTAAAAAAATAACATTGGTTTCTCTGGGGTAAAAGTTTAGAGGAAGTTAATTTATTTTACATTGTTCCTGGCTTTATCTGATCTCACTTTAATTTAAAATTAACTCAATCTATTTGGATATGGGGTGCTCAATGAAATAGAAACAATTACCTAAGTCATGTGTAAATGCAAGATTTGCTAAACTCTAACTCATGGTTTTCTTTCAAGATGCCTAATCTTTTAGACTAGTGTTCACCAGAAGGATTTCTGACTGACAAAGTCTACTTCTAAAAGCATTACCTGACATCAAAAACATCAACTTAAAGCATTTGCAATTTAAAGCATTACATAGTCTTACATACATAGAGAGTCAACATTCTCACTATTACATTTTAAGAATATTACAACATAACGATTGAGGGATATTAATGCCCTGATACTTAGCTTCTTCAAAACAAAGAAAAGTGAATAAATCTTCAGTAGTTGGAGTCTTTTAAATGATTTTTATATTCATTACATGAATAAATGTACTTAGTGAAATTTCATTTAAAAATTTACAGTGAACAGCTGTCTCCTACTTCAACCATTTATTAACTGTGACGTAGGTCAAGTCATTTGACGTATTTCTGCTCTACTTTCTTTGTCAGGTAAATGAAGATATTAAAAAGACTCTATCTCGTAGAACTGTTGTGAACAGATGTATAAAACAATATGCACAATGCATGTAACACAGTAAACCCAAAATAAATGTTAGTCAATATTATGAACCTCATCTTTCCCTGTCCTAATTTTCGTGGAAGCCACCCTCAATTTTTCCCCTAGAATTTACCTCCATATTCTAAAAAGTGATGTACTTTTGTGCATTATTTACTTGCTTTGGACTCCAGGAGATGATAACTTTGTGCATCCTCACCAACCCCTAATGTCCCCCCAAACTACCCATACAAAGTTGCTATTTTATAGTTTTGGTTAATGCAAGTTTCATCCATGTTTACAATCTCATTACATCAGTTAGGAATTTCAGACACAAGTAATAGTAAAACCAACAACAGTGATTTAAACAAGCAGAGGTTCTACTTCTATCTAACAGTAATTTTGGAGATACATTGTTACTGTTGTTCCCTGCTGTCCCCAGTATCTGCTTTGTATTTTTACAGTTGTCAAATCACATTGCATGATGGCTGACTCTGCTCCAGGCAACGGGACCACCTTCAAAAGCAGGAAGCAGAGGCTGGCCAGGGTGGCAAAATCCTTTCATCTCTTGTGGACTGCTCTTATTAGGAAAAGAAGTAACTTTCTAAAAAGTTAGTCAGTACAATTTCTCCTGCATCTCATTGACCAACTGAATCCTATGGTGGCTCCTAACTCTAAGGGAGGCTGGGGCAGTTAGGATCTTACACACACACACACACACACACACATCATTGTGTTAATTGTCCTGGATTAAAGGGTCCCAAACTTTCTCAGTTCACTGCTCCACTGGCATTTCTGTGATTATTTTCACAGTGCCCCTAGGCAAAAGAAATGTCAATATTTCTCCCCTTTTATGTAGTTGGGACCAAACAATGTAATATATTGGATAGATCTGGATAGATCCCTTACAACTTAGTAGCTATTTGATTAAATACCATAAACCAATTATAAAATAATAATATTTAATTAAAGGAAGTGTGAGCCTGTTGGGCACTGTATGGCTTCTCAAATTTTAAAATCATATTAGACACTAACACCCTCTTTTCTGTTCCACATTGATTTCCATGCATTACATTCTATATATCACAGAAATCACTCCAAAACCTGCTTCACAAAGATATGACATCCTAGAAATGAAGGTAGTCAGAACTAAGGATGAAACCAGGAACTGCCTCAAGTTAGCTCAAGAACTAAACTCCTGTCACATTGGAAGAGGGTTGACTACCTCTATGTACAGAGTGGAGAAGGATTTCCTTTTGAACAAGTGCTCTGTCAACAGAATGTTAGTCCGTTTTTTCTCTTTTCAGCTCAGTGTCTGATCCCCACCAAGGGCTACTAAAAAGCCCTGAGCACTGAGCTTCTAAAGGTTCTGCTGGGGCTAATGGTTGGACTGCTCATCTATAAAAGGCTTCAGGTTCAGAATTACTCTGCATTCTTAGTTACCATTCTTCCATTGCCTTCTGATTCCCAATAAGTGTATTGATATCTTTGATCAATGGTGGACTCTCAGAACTTTTTATTTTTCATATGTGTTGATTATTTTTAAAAACTGTTTTCCTATCAGTGCAATGGGGTTTGAGAAAGGATAAAAATAGAATGGTTGACGCAATATTTTCTTTTCTTTTTTTTTTTGAAGTTTTTTTTTTTTTTTTTTTTTTTTTTTTGGACAGACCGAGATCACAAGTATGCAGAGAGACAGACGGGGGTGGGGGGTAGCAGGCTCCCCGCTGAGCAGAGAGCCTGATGTGGGGCTCGATACCAGGACCCTGAGATCATGACCTGAGACAAATGCAGAGACTTAACCCACTGAACCACCCAGGTGCCCCAATGCAATATTTTCAACTAAGCAGTCCATTTATTCCAAAAATGACTCCACCTTGGTAGGATGTGATAAAAGTAGAGAATTCCAGGTGTGCTTTATCAGATAACACATGGTCAGCCACCACCTATACCCAATACTATGAGAGAGTATGTATTTTGGACATCACAAAACTCCCGTTACTGCCCAGGTATCTAATATTTCAGGATGTTCTAATATTCACCTGTTCACCACACCTCTCCACAGCAACAAAGCCCTGGTTAAGTGCAGGTCTAAAACAAGTCACCTCCTCTTTCAAATACCCATCTGTTCTTTCACAGTGACTTGGTCTGCACATGGCTGCAGATTGAAAATAAGTTTTCAGCCAGATATTAATTCCAGGTAATTGGCTATGGGTAATAGATCTAATGTAGGTTTTACCAATTTCCAATTCAGTAAATTTTTGAATTATAAAAAAGAGTCTTTCAAAAATACCTACTTTCATATCTTGGTGTCTATTGTGTATTTCTGGATGACATTTTTGAAGACAAAGGTATTTTATTTCTATTAAGAATATGTTATGTTAAGGAAGAAAATAATATATACACAGATTTAGTTATAGATTAAATATTATCAGATTCAAAATTTCCTAAACCATTTCCCCTACTCCGTTCCCTGAATGACTATAAAATGTTTCTTTGAAAGTTTTCATGCCAGGAATCTTCACATTTGTATACATGTAACCAGGTCTCATGGTTGAGCCCAGGATCAAAGTTGGTAGTTACAACTTTATCTATTTTAGATGAAAGTGTTCAGAAACAAACAGTAGTTTCCCTTTTATCTTTACACAGGGCCTGTGCTAAGTTCAGAGTTTATAAAGGAAGAAAATGCCTTAAATATATCTGTCTCTTCATTTCCCACGTCATGCTGGCAGGTAGGTTATGCAGACTCACATACGCACTTGGTCATCAGCACATGTGGTAAATAAACTTTCTGATTTTATCAGCTTGAAAAAACCTGCATTGTTAGTATTTAAACATATTGAGCCACCCAGGTGCCCCAGTCATTGGATCTTATTCTTAAGGCTTCCTTTCAAATTATATTTATTCTCTGGAGAGAGCAGTTCATGTTAAAAAATAAGTTTTGGATTGAGTAGCTCTGAGGAAGTCATGCATAGGTTTTTAAATAACCTAAAATATTGTCTCTCTCTCTTACACACATGCACACACACACACCAGAGTTGTTTTGCAAATCTTCCCAATGAAAGTAGGGCTACCCTGTGTGAAAAAGTTCTTGGTAGTTTATTGAGTTGTCCCAAAATCCTGTATAATATTTTCATTCTTTAACATGCATATTAACACTCAGATTGTTTTATTACTCCATACATCACACTTCCCATACTGATTCACCTCCTGCTTGAGGTTGTAAATTTTGGGGAGGCACAGACCATGATTTTCCTTAGTAAATAAAACTACAACATCTGCACATTACTAAAACTGTAGTAAACCCTTAAGAAATATATGCAAAAATATCTTTTCAAAATAAGAGATCTTGTTGCAAGCAAAAGAAACTGATACTAGCCACCGTATATATGTACACAAAAAGGAAATATAGTGGAAAGATAATGCCAGTTCTCGGGGTTCTCAAAGACTCAAGTTAGAAATTGCACTGAAGGGGTACCTGGGTGGCTCAGCGGGTTAAAGCCTCTGCTTTCAGCTCAGGTCATGATCCCGGAGTCCTGGGATCGAGTCCCACATGGGGCTCTCTGCTCAGTAGGGAGCCTGCTACCCTTCCTCTCTCTCTGCCTGCCTCTCTGCCTACTTGTGATCTCTGTCTGTCAAATAAATAAATAAAATCTTTAAAAACAAAAAAAGAAAGAAAGAAAGAAAGAAATTGCACTGAAGCCAAGGCCATCCTGAGGAGCCAAGAGTTAGGACCCAGCCATCCCCTGGTCTTTTGCCAGAGCCTGGCCTGAGTGGTGAGCAAATAACTAGCCAAATTTCAGGTGCGTGCTGACATGCTGGGTACCAGGGAATCCAGAAGGGAGCTGCAGTCCCCCAGCTTCCATATTGGGAAGTGCTCTGTTTCTCACCAGTCAACCCATAGGAGAATCCCCCAACCCCCAGGATGGGGGTAAATCTTGAGTAGACAAAAAAGTTAATTTGATTGCCTACGAACCTCACACATGCCTTATCCTACCTTGTATTTCCAATCAAGAATGTTCCTTTGAAAGTATGAAGTGCCTATTTAGGAAAGAATGAGCTCCATTTTCTTATTCTTAATTGCATTTTCAATACTGTACCATTCTTTATGACCATGAATTTACAGGTCCTCAACATTTAGAAAATGATGAGCTGGACCAGAAATCACTTTATAAAACAGAACTTTTATAATTTCTCCAGAAACTCCCCAGTCTAGAAGATGCTCAAATTCACAACATCATAGTTATAGTTCCTTAGGACGTAAATAATCTTTCCAAATAATTACTTAAATAGAAAGAAAATTAAAATTTTAAAACTTTTTAAAATATTAAAAATCCTGTTAAAGAAGCCTAACTTTATTTAATTTTTATTTATTTTTTAAATTCCTTTTCAGTGTTCCAGAATTCATTGTGTATGCACCACACCCAGTGCTCCATGCAATACTTTAAATGGTACAACAGTAGATTTAAGAACTTTATAAATAATAAACATGAACATTTTAAAGTGAATTTATTTCTATAAAAGCCTTAAGTTAACTTAAAGTCTATTTAGAATCCATTCAGATGAGGGGTGTCTGGGTGGCTCAGTGGGTTAAAGCCTCTGCCTTCAGCTTAGGTCATGATCTCAGGGTCCTGGGATGGAGCCCCACATAGGGCTCTCTGCTCAGTGGGGAGCCTGCTTCCCCCTCTCTCTCTGCCTGCCTCTCTGACTACTTGTGATCTCTGTCAAATAAAATCTTAAAAAAAAAAAAAAAAAGGAATCCATTCTGATGAGAAGAATTTTTTTAAATAGTCCTAGTTGTACAAATTTTAAATTTTGAGCATCTATCCAATTCTTTTTGATGATGTCTATTTCAGCAGACTTATGTGCAGAATGAGAATACTGGAGTTATTGTAAGGATTGAAGGAAGTAATGCATGCAAATGTATTAACATAAGTAATAATAGTACTTATATTCCACTTACTACCTATAGGAATAAATCTGCTTTACTTTGAGATATTTAATCTAAAAATCTTGACATATACTGTGGCTTCTTGAATGACCTCTAGAATGCAAGATTTTAGATTTTAATAGCACATGTTCAAAAAACTGTGCTAATGCAGCATCACCAAAGTATTCTTAAAGTTATGCCAAACTGAGTGATATGCTTCTTGTTTATACACAGCTATCAGAGCAAGCGCTTTATGAGTTTGAACATATGGGGAAATTTTAGCAAATGAACTTTTTATCTTAAAAGTTAATAGATTCTCCACATGTAGCGATATATTAGTGAAGCTATTATCTGGGAAAGATTAAAAAATAAAGACACAAATAGATGGAACGTGTGTGCACACACACGTGGCTGTGTGCATGTGCGTGCGTGTATGCGCGCGCACACGCACGCACACACGTGGGGAGGGGAGGAAGAAAGAGAGAGAAGGTGGGGAGAGGTCTTTTCAGAAAATGCGCATAGGGACAAGCTGCAGGGGGTGTGAAAAAGTAACACCAGGTTCCTCAACGTTGATCTAGTCCAGTTCTTCTCAAACTTCATTTTGGCTCATTATAACCACCTGAAGCATTTGTTAAAACACAGATTGTGGGACACTACCCCAAGATTCTGACTGGTAGGTTTTAGTGGGACCCCAAATATTGCATTTCTAACAAGTTCCCAGGTGATGCTGCTGCTGCTGGTCAGGGGACCCAACTTTTGAGAACCACAGGTCTAGTTCATAAAATAGACTGATGGCCTATTGCTTTGTTCTTCTGCTTGAGAAGAAATCTAAAACGTGTTTTGGTGAATAATATATATGACTAGTACTATTCAGGTTTCCCCAGATTTTACCAATTATTACGAAGAGTGATCTATTAAAGTTTAATTATTACACACATATAGTACACAAATACGCAAACAAAAATTACCCCCACAACTTGAAAATTCCATGCAACATATAGCTTTATCTAATAAGTAGATTTAAAAATGTACGAACGTAAGCTAAATGCAATAAGCATTTTTGACCAAGGCTAAGAAGTAAGAAGACAGAATATCACTTATGTTGATACAAATGAAAACCCATTTTTCCCATTTCAGAAAGGCAAAAACTAAAATGCATTATTATATCCTACATCCTCTTGGTGGAAGGTGAGGGTAAGCCCACCTAGAAAAGGTGATTCCCGGCTTCATCTAGGTGGTAAGATTTGGAGTCATTATTTACAGCTTAGTATAGTTTCTTATATTAAAAAGTATAAAATGTGTTACCTCAGTAATGAAAATATACTATAATGTTTTAAAAACTAGTCCTCCTTCAGTTCAAGTTATGGATATAAGAAGCCAAGATTTAAATTTAACTTGTTTCTTTTGCGAAGTCAAAAAACATCCTTTACTTTATTACTAAATTTGGGAACTTTGCAAACAATGTAGTTAATAAATAATTGGTGGCAAACAGTGAAGTGGCACAGGAAGAGAAAAGGTCCGCAGACAGAGCCTGCAAAACAACCCGGAGAACGGGAGTTCAGCTCTGGAGTGGAGGAATCATGATGCTGTCCACTTGGGCTGCGTGACTCATACGTTATCACTAGACACCTTCTCCCTACAGAAATACCCATTAGCTGATTAACTGCTCCCTCGTGTCCCCAGCTGCCCTGACCACACAGGTTAATAGCATTGCTTCTGGGCTAGCTGATGTTGCTATATTCTCATATTTTTAAGGAATTACATACCAAGGAAGCACAGGCCAAATAAAGTACATATATAACTTAACAGGGTACACCAAACAAAAGGTACTGCCAGAATCGCAGCCATTCCCTTAAATTCCTTGAGCAAATATTTTCTCTTCACAGGAGAAACTCTTCTAAACAATATGAAATAATCTTTTCTCAATGTCATCAGAGACTATACAAATGTGCATAAATATATATCTGTATATGTTTTATGCATTTTACAAATATTTACATGTTTTTGTGTATTTGTGCACATGTATTTATATATATTTATACTTACATACTTAGAGGTAAAAGAACCCAAAAAGAAAAAAACTGACAAAAATCAATATCAAAACCTCTCACTATATACCTCCAAAGATATATCAAAGGAATTAAAATTTTCAGAGAGTTACTTTTCTTGTTATTTAAATCAAATAAAATACTAGATGAGCTAATCATGTTTCACACTAAAGAAGCTCAATGAGGCTGGAAAATAGTAAAGAAATTAATCCACATTTAGGACAAAGTTAACTTGTTTTGCAAGCCTATGGGAACCCTAACAGAAATTACATAACCTTGCATAATAGCAGATTGACTGAATACTCAAGAAGTTTGCTCGTTTAGCATTTAATTCTTGCAGAGCAATTATTGTTGTAAGTTCTGTCAGATAATAAAATTAACATTGCTACAGTATCTAGATTTTTCAAATCTCTGAAGATTGGTTTTGTGAAGATAAAATGTGTGTATGTGTGTTATAAACACAATATACACATATGCACATGCGCGAAAACACACACACACACACACACTCTCTCTCCCCCCCCCACCGTAGAACATACACATATGCGTATGCGCGAACACACACACACACACACACACACACACACACACCCCTTCCGGTGGTAGAACAAAGCCTCATTCTTTACCCATACGAATATATCTCTTTTCATCATTTAGTTGATTCAGTCATGCAGTCGAGTGTTGAGCAACAGATGAAATGGTGGCTATTTCGTTTTCATCAATCCTGAATCCATGTAGGCTGTTCTTCTATTTTGTCTGTTTTCTAATGTAACAAAACCGGTAACCTTTAGTAAAATCTTAATATCTGTGACATACCTCTTCCTGGTATGTCTTCTAAGTTAATAATTTTCCCATGATTTTAATAAAATATTTTTTATTTCAATAGTAAAAAAAATCAACTTCTAATACTTAAAAATGTAGAGTGTAAGAAATCTGGATTTCCGTTTTTTAGAAACTACTCTTTCTTGCTCTTACAGGGCTTTTTCACAACTTCAGCACTGGTCTTGCCCTCCCTCCCCACGGATTCTTGAGGTGTCTTTCTGAAACCTCCACAGATGAGAAATCTCAGGGGCAGATGATCCCCCTCAGGTTGCAGAATGTTATTCTCACTCCTTACCAAGGACACAGCCTAATGTACCTCTTCTGTACACCATCTCTTCTCTACATATAATTCCATGTCGCCTTTTCTCACCCCTCAACATCCCTGGAATTCCTGTGCTATCCACTGTCTACATTTCCTTTGCCCTCCTCAGGGATCAATCTCCAGCATCATCTGCCCTGAGATCACCGCACTGACACATGTCAGCCTGGAGCGCCAGGATCCCAGACCTTCCTAAGGGAGCACAGCACCATCACTTTACAACCTTGTCCTAGTTCTTCAGTCAGCCACTGGGAGAAAGGCTGAGTATGAGGAATAGACATTACTGATGGTTTGGGAACACAGGAAATTACAATACAGCAAATGAAATGTGACTGTTTATAGGAGGAGGAAAAAAAGACCAAGCCCTTCTCATAAGGTACCCCACAAAATGACCTTCCTTACTTTTCTAATTGTCTCTCTCCGTGTTATTTAATGGTCTGCCTCCCCTTAGATTAAGACCGCGTTTTCATAGCAGCACAGTCTATACCTTCATTCCTCTTTAGGAAAATCTGACTCCTACTAACATCACTTAATGCATTTCCACTATGTTTCCCCATGCCCACGCCCAACCAGGACAGCCTGGTGGTCACAACAGTTTTCCAAATGTTTTCTCATGTTCTCCAAATCTGAGATATGCTTTCAAAAACCACACCATAATTGGACTTGGGCAGGACAATGCAGGGTTTGTCTTGGCTCTCCATGTCCTGCAGGATGGTTCAGAGCTGGCTCCAACATGCTACATCATTCTTTTTGAGTTCTTTCCACATAAGGGGCCAAAACATGACTCTTTATTCTTCCTGTAGTGCCCCCAGCCTCTGGCAGGTTACTCTGGACAGGATATACACATGAACACGTACATTCACCCAAATGCTTTTATTCCACAGATCTCTTTAGAAACTTCTTATGTCTCACCCATGGTGATCAGAGATGTGTTTACAAAGGTGAGCAAAGCAGATGTGGAGCTTGGTCATGTGAGGCAGACAAGTCACATTGAACACAAATCTTTAACTGGCTGGTGTAAGAAGTAGAGCAAAAGACCACTCTAAGCCCTGCTCAAACTGTCCGCTCAGGGGACCTGAACTAGTCTTGGGGTCAGAGAAGGTGTCCCGGAGGAAGTGAGTCTTCATTTTTATCTGAACCATAAGTATTGATTAGGTGAAAAAGAAACCTTGTGACCAGAGGAAGCATCTCTTTCAGGCTTAGAATTGCTCCAAGGTATACTGGGCTGAATGAGACTGACTCAAGACATATCCATCACTCCTGCAAAGCGCAATTCTAAAAATATACTTGTGTGATGGTGCATCAGAAAAATCATATTCATACATGAAGAACTGCATTTTTTAAGTCCCCATCTGACTAGATTCGAAAGTAAATATATACATTTACCTTATATTTGAAAAGCTCTTTCTTTCAACATTTTAACACCAGCTAGTGCGAAAGTTATCTTTGGAACAATTTTCCTTTGATTACACAAGTCTCAATGGCACTTTATCTTCTGGCAAATAATAGACTGATTATATACATTTGCTTTAACCTTCTGAAATTGCCGGGAAAGAGTGTATCTATAAATACACAGTGATAATTGATGGTCAAAATGCCAGTTGGGGTTTGAGCTCATTGAACAATTTTAGGCTCAAGAAAGAGAACAAGTTAAAATTGCTCTAAGCTTGTATTGCTTCTAAAGATTTCTTTCCTTTATGCACTCTGTTTTCTGAATGGGCTCCAGTGATATTGTTACATTCATAATACTTCACTCTTCTGAGTAGTCAAAATGCAACCTTTATGTTTCCTTAACCTATTAATTCAGTAATGCTTGATTAAATGCATATGTAAAAACTGAAAAATTCAGAAAGAAATCCATATAGTACAGAGCTATCAAATTAAAAAATAAAAAGTCTCTCTTAACTCTCTATCCACAAACTTGCCAGCAGAGGTTTCTCTCTGTTTTTCTGTTTTGTTTTGTTTTGTTTCGTCCTTAACAAGACTTCTTATAGCTCTTGCCAGACAAGCACTGGAGAATGCATCCTGTAGAATGACTGCATTTAACCTGTCTATACTGACGACCACTTAGTTTCTTCTCTTTTGTTTCTGTCATAGACACCATAATACTAGATATAAACATTGCTGTAAAGTTTAAAGATACTTCCCTGTGTGTGTGTGTGTGTGTGTGTGTGTGTGTGAGTATATCTAGCTGACATACCAATACTCTCCAAGTACTTCATTTTCTCCCCTGCAGGGGAGTTTCATTTGCTGAAACTACTGAGTCCCGTGACACGACCAGTGACAGTTCACGATTTGATCCTCCTTGTTTGGCCTGCCCTGCCATGGTGACCAGGAATCTGAGTGCCAGAAGTTTCCGCTACAAGACAGTGGCGCTTCCATCAGACTGACTACATGAACCAGAACCTCCCCACAACCTCCCAATCCTAACCTGCACTGCACTTCCAGAGGCGTGAGAAATAACTTACTGGCTATCAAGAAAAGTTTTCATCTTTGTCATGACATTTGTTCCATGGGGTTTCAGGTGCTCACTCAGTAGGCAGCCTATAAATATCTCATAAATATATTTAAAAATAAATAAATATACTTCTAAATAAATATAGTACCCCATATCTCATGTTTATGGGCCACCATATGTCTCCTTATCATGCTGACCAGGGAAATTTATGCTCAGAAATCAAAAATCCCCAAGTCCTTTTCTTTGTAAGATTTTTACCAAATAGAATTATTACTTGAAGTCTTATATTTATGTGTGTGGGTATGAACGTACACAAATATGTGTGTGTGCTTATTTCAGCTGTAGTTCTTCTTATGACACATTAGATTTTGTTGTGGTTATTTTGCTGTATGATATTCATCTTGCTTATTCCAGTCTTCCCCTCTCTGTTCTATAACCTGACCCCTCGTCTTTCTTCCTCTTACCTGAACCCAAGAGACTATGTGTCTTCAGGGATAACAGATTATGTGTTCCTTAATTCCAAACTACTATTCCAGTACTCTGTTGGAATTCCACGAGCATTACCATTAATTTAGGTGATACTATGACCCTGTTGACACGTGACATATATATTGTTATACATACGTATATATGTGTATGTATATATATGTATATATACATGTATACATATACATATGTATACACATGTATACATATACGTATGTATACATATACATATTTATACATGTATATATACGTATGTATATATGTATTATACTTCACTTCTTTGGAGAAGCATCCCTACCATGAATCTTATCTTCAGAGCACATATCAGAATTGTTCATTTAATTTCATACTTGTTTGCATGATTATGTATATGACTCTTCTACACTGTAAGTTTCAGGAAAGCAGGGATCCCTTTACTTTACTTCTGTACTTCAGCACCTCCTTGGAAGAGCATCAAGTTCATTCGATTGGCTCAACACACATTTTTAGAAAACTATATTTGGTCTAATTATAATGATGGGTGCTTTCTTAATTAACATAATGATATTCAGAGCAAATTTTCAACAAAAAAATTTGGCACGTGAATACATAATTTGAGAAGATCATTCTTGTCCCTCTTGACTTTCCTTGATATTGACTGCATGGAAGTTTTACTTCATGTATTTTATACAGTATTTAGATATGTTACAGTTTTTATGTGATCATATGTACCTGAATACCCTGATAAATATCCAGTGTCTGTACCTGTATCATATACATGCGCACACATGTAGTGAACTCTGTAAAATGTCCCTTTAAGTCAGTGCTTCTCAGGGGCGATTTTGCCCTTTCCTCCAAAGGATATTTGGCAGCGTGTGGAGATATTTTTGGTTTTTACAACCCAGGGACAGAAGCTATTGGCGTCTAGCAGACAAAGGCCAGGAAAGCTGCTAAATATCCTAGAAGGCAGAGAACAACACCCACCCGCCACCAAAGAAAAGAATTATTCGACCCAAAATGTTAATAGTGTCAAGACTAAGAAATCCTGACTTAAACCACGACCTTTACATTTTAAATACAGAAAAAGTGTAATGCATTTCTTCCCGAGTTAACATGTTTGATATACCTTATTATTCAGAGCAAGTAACGTTTTGGTCCTTTTGTTGAAATTGGAATGCTTAGCTTTGTCAAATTATTGCGGTCCACAGAGTTTCAATGTCCTCGAAACTGGAAGAAAGTGAGGTAAGCTTCTATCTATAGCATGTCTCTCTGGGCTTGGCTCCTCACTTTGGGATCTTGCTGTTTGAAGTTGGTCTACACAGTGTGCAGGAAACGGAGGAGGACCCAGTGCCCAGAGCGGCAGGGTCAGCTGCTATTGGGAGACAGTGAATGTGAACTAATGCCTAATCTTCAAGTCCTCTATAAAACCTGCCTCTATAAATCCTGGTTCTCAGTGTTTTTATGTGAGGGTTTATTCATCTTCTGCATTAGGAGTTAGAATAATTCCCTTGTGTGCCCAGAATGGACAATGTGAAAGATAAAGTGGCGCCTTCCATTCCCCGAGGTGGGGATGATCATCCTTATGATGCTTAAAGCTACTCGATTAGCCTTTTACAAAGCAACAAAGTAAGCTGTTCTATGTATGCCCAAGCAGCAACTCTTTTAAAACATATTTACCTAAAACACTTTGAAAACTGATTTTTACCATTCCTTCACAGCCTTGGAGAATTTAATAATTTATAGGTCTGCACATTGACCATAGAAATATTTTGTCATTGACGTTTCCATTAAATTGTACTTGCTCGAAGTCAGCATGGAGTTGAAATTCTTTCCAGTGAATACTCTGATTTCTTTCACTCATTTATCAAGGATGCTTACTGACAGTTTACATGAAAGAATCCTGCCTTTGGACATCATTTTTACAAGAAAGGAACAATCACAACATTGAGTAAGATTCTTTGTGAATAAAAAAAACTTGCACATCAATAAAAGAATATATTCTCATCATCAGTTCCTTGCTTTTGCACAGTAGAAAACTTTCTACTCAACTTATCCTTGGATTCAGCATAAGCGCCTTTAGAGAAGTAAGACTTAAGACCCCATCTGTTAACTTGCCCCAAGCCCTCCGCTGAGGCCTAATGACCAGGTTGGGGTAAGGAAGGAGTTTGGGTTTTCTTACATTCTCTGAACTCTGAGCAGCAGCTTACTCACAGGTCTTATTTATATCTTCCTTTTACCCCAAATGAAATGATAGGAACGTGATGATAAATTGAAGACTGTGGGTTTTCCACGAGCTGTTTGATCAGAGATTTAGGCATTAAATAGATAATATGTTCATCTTTACATGTGTTTAATTATAAAGTTGGGGGGTGGCTAGATACAATAAGAGCTATATTTTAGTGTAAGAAATAAGGCAATATCATACATGATAAATTAGTGGCAAGTAGTTCTGTGCCATAGGGAGGAGGTGCCATTTCAGTTGGTATTTGAATTAGAGAAGCAGGCAGAAATGGAAGGGAACAGTCCTTATAAGAGGGACCAAAATAAAGGACAGGAATACCCCAGGTATTAGGGAGGTAGAAATCTGGCTTTCTTTCTAGAACTTCATTGACAAATGGTAATATAATGCACATCACATTTGTAATTTTAAATTTCCTGGTAGCCATATTATATAAAGTAGTAAAATTCACTTTACTATTTAACTCAATATAGCCAAAATAGTATTATTTTAACAAGCAATAAAGAAAATGTATCAGAAATATTTTATATTATTTTTATAAATTTCTGAAATTCAAGGCATATTTTACAATGACAGCACTTCTCAACTGGACTAGTCATACTCCAAGTGCTCAGTAGTCACAAGTATCCAGTGACTAGTGTGGCTCCAGAGTTTTGAACAGATGGCCCAGGCTATGGGGCACCAGGAACAACCTGAACAAAGAATGCATTTTTCCTCCGTGGGCACTTTGTGCACTGGACTATAGACAATGGGCAAAAGGATGCATGGCTGCTTTGTATATTCTTCTGGACTCTGTGTACACTGTTTCTGTTTACATTAAAGTTGCTGGACAATACACTGTTCCACCCCCTCCTCTGTGACCAGTTAAGTTCAGGTGATAAAGACTTGACCATCCTTGCAGACAATGGAAAAAAGGTCCTGGTGAGGAAGGAAGGAGTCTTAGCTGTTCCAATATTTGGCACTAGGGGCACTCTAACAAATCTTGGCTCAACTAGTGATGACAAAGCCCTGCAAGCAGGAAATGGAATTAAGAATAGAGACAAAAGAATAAAGACTGAAAGGAAATTTGCTTGTGTGTTACAAAATTTATATTCAAATACAAAATATGCAACTGATATGCTATAGATATAAATGTTAATATTTGAAAACTAATAAACACTTGACCAAGACAGGTTTAACATTCTCCTTAGTTTCAGTAAACTTTAGACATGTTTCTTCTTGACAATAGGCCCTGACTTCCTTATTCTTAGAAAGTTTTACTTAGAAAACTTGCAATTATAAATTCTTTCTCTGCCCCTTTGAAATGTATGCCATCCTCTCCCAGTCCCTTATGGGTTTTACAACCCAGGAAATGTTTTCTCAAGTCCTTTCTTTGAAAGTAAACATCTAAGGAGGTAGCAGCCCTATCTCCCAGTCTCTGTTGGGAGATTGCAGGAGGGTCGGAGTCTAACTTTGATGAGCACCAATTAGCAAGCAAATGGCCTAACCACTGTGAAAAACATCTGTGAACTCAGGAATAATTTGATGAGCTCAACACATCCCATTGATCAACCTCCCCCTTAAAGTATTCTAGTACTTTTCCACTAGCTCACCCAATGTTTAAAAATCCCTACCATTTGCTTCAGGGAAGCTGAATTCGGTCTCTCGTTTTGCAACACCCTAGCTAAAGTCCTCCTTCCCTGCTTAACTTTGGTGAAGTTTTTGTCTTGACACAATCTGTTAAAGTATAATACTCCTAGTTACAAAAATAATGTAGGAAATAAAGTAGAGCTAAGTAATAAACATTAGACATAGAATGAAAAGAAGAGACAAATGAAGATAGGAAGTTATAAAGGAGCCGCCAAACTGCCTTGGAAAGTCTAGAAGAGGTGGCTAAGAGAAAAAAATTATCCAGTATTCAATGGGAAAAGATAGGATTTTATGAGCTAACCTGGGGTAACAATGTTTATGTGGGGGGAAAGATGAATTTATAAAAATCCCCTTGACATATACAACCCTATCTATAAATTGAGATGTTCCAAGCATATCATTCATTTTTATCTGTCTAGGTAGGATGTCTTTCAATTTCTCATGGATATCTCTAATCATATACAATATTCTGTCATGGTATAAGTGACTTCCTCATTATGTCCCTTTTTGCCTTGAATGTTCTATGTGCTTTCGGCTTTCCTGGCTATGTGTGAACCCTGACCTAGACTTTGAAGGGTAATGTCTAGTTATCCAGGGCCTTTCATTAAGCCCTGACTCATAGGTCAAGGTCCATCATCAGCTTTATTCTCTGAATTGTCCCAACTATCCAGGGAATTTGTTCTCATCCTAGGATGTGCTAAAACAGCAGGATATAAAGGATATTCTGATGGGAGTCAGAATACTATTTCAGATGAATAGATTATTAGCCTGTGGAGTGTGGCATTTAGAAATGTTTTATAGTCAAACATCTGATCAGAACATTTATGAGTAGTGCTCACATAAATCCTTTAGCAAATTATATCTATAAATGCAAATAAAAACATCTTGGAAACATATTTTCCATCATTAATCATAAATATGTAGCTCCTCACAGTTATGAATTCAACAAAGCAACCGGAGTTTTATGTAACAACGGATCTTAGAACACTGTTAGGTGAAATTTAAGATATGTAAATTAAGGTATTTAGCCTAGCCAAACAAGAAAGTCATTGGAATTAGTAGCAGTATAAACAGACATCATTAGAAACTAATCTTCTTTTCCAAGTCTCCAGCATAGACACATATGATTACTTGTATGAACCAACAATCACAAGATGTCTGTTTCAAAAATCAGTGTCTATCAGGAAAGCTGTGTAATTGGGTGTCTGTTTTCCTTTCTGAAAAACTGCCTTATTACCTCTGATATGCTCTAGTGTTAAAATAGACACTAACGTTTGTAGAGTCAAGGATCCCCAAATTGGCAGGTAATAGATTCTACAAATTATGGATGGGATGGAATTTTGAAAAATCATTTTATAGTGCTTTCATGCTTCTTTCATCAAGCGAGTTTAGGACTTTCCAGTTTTGGCAAATATGCCCTAGAATTCTGTGAGTCACAAGAATAATGGACAGAGTCTGGCATTTTGTGAAAGGAGAGATGCATTCTCTAGCTTTGGGAAACATAAATGCTTCTTCTCTGGAACTTATCATTAGATTTCTGTTTAGAAAATAAAAGAAACATGAAAAAAGAACATTGGTTTTTTTTTTCTGGTATACAGTACATATTAATTCTGAGAGTGAATATATATTTCAAATAAACACCATATATTATCAAAATAAATTTTATGTCTATATTTTGCCACTCTCAATTAAATATTTTCCATGTGCTTATAGTCATTTTTCCTTTTCCAAATAGGTCAATTAACTATCGACTTTAAATGCAAGGTTATAACACAGATGAAAATATCCATCAAGCAAACTATTATATTCTTAATAATGTATTTCTAAAATAACCCATGAAGGGCAGCAACTACACAGTGGGGCTGAGGGCCAGTGCAGCTGAGTGGTGGCAACAAGAGGGCATGCAGGCTGGGCGGTCTGGCCCAAGGGCTCACCTCGGGTCTCATGGTCTTTGGGAGCCTCCTGAGAGCATGGAGAGAGTCTAGGATCGCCATCTGCCACCACTTCCTGGATTATGGACCGAAGCCCAGTCCCTGGAAGCCCCTAAACTTTCAGGTCTCATGTCTGGGCCCCAGCCTAAGGTCTCAAGCCACTGACCCCAAACATCTAGGACACGAAGCGGAATGTGGGAGGCCTACTTCACTACACCAGGCTGCACAGCCTCACAGGACTGGACACCATAGCTGTGGGCCATGTTCAGTGGCCACACGGAGGTGCCCGCTGACACAGGAGGTTGGGTGCTAATGGACCCGAGCAGCCGTCCCTTTGCTACAATACTCAACTACCTGTGGGACTGGACCTTGTCCCTGTCTGACAGGACCAGAGAACTGGGGGAGCTAGTAGGCAAACCATGCTACTACCTGAACCAGGCCTTCGCCTGACTGAGGACTGCCCACTAGCACTACAGTTCACAGGTCTTTGGATCAAGAGAAATACACTTCAGGAGCTGTAGTTAAGGAACTACACCCAAGAAGCCTCCTCCCTATTTGGACTTAGATGACAGGATTCTGTACTTCAAGCTGATACTGTCATGGGATGAGACTTTGGGGGATCTTGGGAGGGGATGTGCATGTTTTTTCAATGGAAGCTTTAGAATCAAAGGGGCCAGAAGGTGGCCTGTGGAGCCAGCCTCCAAGGAAATCCCCAAAGATTCTTTTCTCCACATTTACTCTTTTGTGTAATTTATTTCCATACTGAACAGGGCTGACAAAAATGGGTCATGAAACATACTGAGGCCTATACATTGCTCTCTCTTGAATTCTTTGCTCTGGAGAAGTCAGCTGCCATGTTGGGAGGACACTCAAGCAACCCTATGGAGAGGCCCAGATGACAGGGATCAGATGTCTCCTGTGGACAGCCAGCTTGAACATTCTAGCCATATGGATATGTTTTCTCACAAATCCTCCAGACCGAGGCATGCCTTCAGATTACTGCAGCACTGACTGATGGGCTACAGCCTTGAGGCCCCAGGCCACAACTGTCCAGCTAAGCCACTCCTGCATTCCTGACCCACCAAAACTGAGATAACAAATATTTACTCTTGATTTAATAAATAAATAAGTAACCCATAAAATATGCAACATAATAGAAAGAATGCATAGATAGACATTACTTGTCATATTTACAATGGAAGAGTTTAAGGAGTAAGTTCCTTTGAGTTTCAAATCACATCATTTTAAATATAGAGAATGAATCTATGTGAAAAAAATAGATTATGAAGGGAAATGCAAATCAGAATGATTAAAAAAATAACTGTGAGAGAAGATATTACTGGTCTTCTGAGACAAACACACTTCCTGTATTAACCTCAAATCTTACATGATTTTTTCCTCTGATTTGTCCTTTTATTTCTTAAAAAATTTAATATCCAGCAGCTTAAGTTTCTTTCCAGAGTGAGAATTATCTGGAGAGAGGTGGGAACATATGACAGAATGCCTTGATTTTTCATTATCTGAACATTACTGTATTCGTCTGTAGGAAAAAAAATAGTTAAATTATTGCAAGGCCAAGATCAGCTTATGAAAAGCTCGAAAAAGGGCCCAAATAAATGCTCAGAGCCATTGCATTATTGACTTAATGGTCTGTCTTAATGAACTGTGTAACCACCCTCTGTTAAGCATGTTGCTTGTTTACCTAATTTCACATTGTTTTCTCCCTTAAATGTTCCAAACACTGAAGTCTTGAAGTAATTTGAATCCCTATTGATTGCCATCTCCTAGAGCTCTGCCTTGAACTGGTCCTGCTTGAACTGGTCTAAAACATTTTGACTTAAGTCTGCTTAAATAACAAAACAGAGGTGGCCACGAACAGTGAGATGTGCTTTATTTACTCCTCCTAAGGTCAAACACCCAATCACAGAATTAATTTCACAAAAATTTCAGAGACACTTCGCGTTTCCGACCAAGAATTTAAAATGCGACCCATGTTGTACTTGTTGAAGCTGCACTGGAGATTCAGACCTTCTGTTAGACTTGCGATGACCAGAACTCTTAACAGGACCCAGTGTTTGAAAAGCATCCATCACTCCTCTGGACGTCAGTCTTGACTGTACCCTTTTAAGGAATTCTAATCTTGTGTGCCTTTGAAGTTAAACTCCTAAAATCTACCTCAAATATAATGCTGTATGGTGCTCTGGATTAAGTCAATTCTACTGACAACTCAGACTGATTCTGACCCAACTAACCATTCAAAGTCCATTTTAAGAAAAACTTATTCATCCCACAGATAGGTTGGTCCTCATATCTCTTCTAGGCTATGCATGGGCTAACACACTGGCTCTCTTGAGTGTCTATTACATAATACGACAATTATAAAGACATCTGAGCTTCCCAGACTAAAGTGTGGGCACAGTGAAACTATTTTACTCAAGTGTGGAAACACGTAGATGTTGCCACCGTTTGCTTAAATACGACACTATTTCATCAACTAGGAGGTGAAATGTTTGCTTTCACAGGATTGAGTGTGATACTGTTCTCACAACTGGCACATATTAAATATTTACCACATAGTTGGGACGCCTGGGTGGCTCAGTTGGTTGGGCAGCTGCCTTCGGCTCAGGTCATGATCCCAGCGTCCTGGGATCAAGTCCCACATCGGGCTCCTTGCTTGGCAGGGAGCCTGCTTCTCCCTCTGACCCTGCCTGCCACTCTGTCTGCCTGTGCTCGCTCTCGTTCTCTCTCTCTCTGACAAATAAATAAAATAAATAAAATATTTAAAAAAAAAAAATATTTACCACATAGCAGCTATTGTTACTTTTGCTGAATTTTTAAAACTAAGTGAAGTTTAAAACATTAAGCTTTTACGGAACTACATATGCAGAAGAGTGCTCATATAATCAATTTACAGTCCAATAAATTTTCAAAGGCTAAAATTTGAAGTTCAACATTTCCAAATAAAAATCTTCTGCTTTACGTTATATTTTTTCTAATTCTTTTTATCTTAATGTTATCTAAAACCTGGGAAATGTTTAGTCAATACCATAGATTCAAAGGTACAACAATATAAGCTTGAGGGTACAGCTTTATTACCTATATATTGATCTGAACCTTTGTTCACAAAGCAATATAAATATGATCATTTTTCTTAACCAGGCATTACCTATTAAAAATAGATTTTTTTCCTTGTGTGTGTGGGTGGTAAGAAGGATATAAAGAATAGAATTAATTTTTATTGAGTTCCTATAAAGAGCCAGGCATTGCCATAGACATTGTCACCTTGTTTCTTCCAGTACAAATAGTAAACCCTTACAATCTCTATGAAGAAAATATTTATTTTTATAGATAAGTAAACGAAGAAAGAGACAGATTGAGTATCTTGCCTAATACCCATACTTTGTAAGAAGAGCACTGGAATTCCAATTCCAGTGTGATTCCATGATCTTTCTACCATCCCAGGTTGGCACTGACAGTGAAATTTTTATTTTCATGACCGAATATCCAGTTCTAATAGTTCCTTTTCCAAGACCACTGCTAATGAGTTTTATCATTATGAACATTATTCCTCATGTCAATCAGGCTTTTTTTTTTTTTTTTGTTTCTCAGGTTCAGCTTGAATAAATTTTTTCTCATCTACAGGCTGACAGAACATTTCACCAAAGCCACACAGTCTTTTTTTGTGCCCAATTTCATATGTTCACCTTCCGCTCTATTAGTCAGTGTCAGAGAGAGCGAGCCAGAGAGGAATTTAAATCCATCAGCTAACACAAGTCAGAATATAAAATTGATTGATGCCCCTGGGTGTGTTTCCATTGGGAAAATCAAAATTCTGGCTTCTTATTTTATTCTATTCCCACATGTCTAATTACTCACTGAATATTTCTATTTGGAAGTTCATGTTCATTATTTTTTATCCGACCACATCTTGCCACCATACCTTTTCTTTCCCTTTCATGTTTTCCCTAAATCATCTGCTACGAAAATCTTAGGGAAATATTGGATTTTTCTTTCTTCATTCCCCTCTGTCCAATGGGTCAATAAGTTCTGTAGATTCTTCATTTGAATTGTCCGCCCCTCTGCCTCTCCCCCTATGTTTCTTACTATACAAAACAGACCAAGTGCTCACTAATTCCTTCATCAATTCCTCGCCACCCCAGTCTCCTCTCTCTCATCCGCCTTAAGCTATCTCAGCTAATGATCCTCTCGCCATGTCCTTCTTCTGCTTGCTTAGCTTTGAAAGTAAATTCCTTCCTGTTTCCCAGTTATTAAAGTCCCATCCTGTCCATGCAAGCCCTCCATAATCTGGCTCATCTGGTCTTTAAGGCACTGTCATTATAATTCTGACCTCTTCTGGCCAGGCCTCTCCCCACACATACCCTATACCCTCTCTCCCTTAATATGATTCTACTGTATTATTTTAAGAGATGACAGGACATGATATTCTAAGCAACTTTATTCAGCATTATGCTGAACAAAGAAGATAAGAGCTATGTGAAAATTAAACAGAAGAACAAACCATATTAATATTTATTAGTGTTTGGGACTTCTTTTCCTTTTGTAGAAGAACCAATATGATGTAACTAACTAATGAAAGTTATTTGTATTCCCTCTTTTAGAACAACTGTACTTGTGTGAAAACTCATTTACTTTCCACTGGCCAGGGGTTATTAATCACTTTTCAGTATGAATGGCAAAGTAGTTACTTTAATATTAGGCCTGATTTTTTCATTTAAAAAAAGGTCCTCCATCAATATCCTGTTAAATGTATGAAGTCCATCATATTATTATCAACAACCTTATTTTCATTATTGATTCTTATTTCAGTCACCATGTGCTACCTTATTTCTACTTAATTTATATCAGGCATGTATTAGTTTCCATGGCTGCTATAACAAGCTAAAAAATACAGCAAAGGAAACAGTTAACAAAACCAAAAGACAACTGACAGAATGGAAGAAGATATTTGCAAACAACATATCAGATAAAGGGCTAGTGTCCAAAATCTATTAAGAACTTAGCAAACTCAACACCCAAAGAACAAATAATCCAGTCAAGAAAAGGGCAGAAGACATGAACAGACATTTCTGCAAAGAAGACATCCAGATGGCCAACAGACACATGAAAAAGTGCTCCACATCACTCAGCATCAGGGAAATACAAATCAAAACCACAATGAGATATCACCTCACACCAGTCAGAATGGCTAAAATTAACAAGTCAGGAAATGACAGATGCTGGTGAGGATGTGGAGAAAGGGGAACCCTCCTATACTGTTGGTGGGAATGCAAGCTGGTGCAACCACTCTGGAAAGCATGGAGGCTCCTCAGAAAGTTGAAAATAGAACTACCCTAAGACCCAGCAATTACACTACTGGGTATTTACCCTAAAGATACAAACGTAGTGATCCAAAGGGGCACGTGCACCCAAATGTTTATAGCAGCAATGTCTATAATAGCCAAACTATGGAAAGAACCTAGATGTCCATCAACAGATGAATGGATAAAGAAGATGTGGTATATATATATATATATATATATATATATATATATATATATAATGAAATACTATGCAGCCATCAAAAGAAATGAAATCTTGCCATTTGCAACAACGTGGATGGAACTAGAGGGTATCATGCTTAGTGAAATAAGTCAATCAGAGAAAGACAACTATCATATGATCTCCCTGATATGAGGAAGTGGAGATGCAACGTAGGGGGGTAGGAGAAGAATAAATTAAACAAGATGGGATCGGGAGGGAGATAAACCATAAGTGACTCTTAATCTCACAAAACAAACTAAGGGTTGCTGGGGGGAGGGGGGGAGGGAGATGGGGGTGGGGTTATGGACATTGGGGAGGGTATGTGCTATGAAGAGTGCTGTGAAGTGTGCAAACTTGGCAATTCACAGACCTGTACCCCTGGGGATAAAAATACATTATAAGTTTATAAAAAAATAAAAAATAAAAAAAATATAGATTAAGAAAAAAACCAAACTAAAAAATACTCTTCTCTTTTTCTTCTTCTTTATTATGCTATGTCCCAGTGTCCTGAAAAGTTGTCTGATACAATACAGATGCTCAATTATGATTTGTCAAATGAATAAATTTATCTTGTCTTCATTTTTATGGTGACATATGCATCTTTCAAGGAATCACAGCTGGCCAGTCACTAAGTGTAGTGCCTTAAAAATGGTGAGCTCACTGCCTCTAAAAGGACTCATGTGAACGCTTGATGATCAACCAAGAGAGAAGTTATTAGAGTTATATTGGGAATGGATGTGGAACAAATGATTTCCCAACTCACCTTCAAACTTGATTCTAGAGTTCCATATATACTAGGGGAATTGGCCTCATTAACATTCATACACGGACCCATGAATAGAGTTTTCATTTTTTGTCCTTTTTTCCATTTCTAAAGATATATTTTGATGCCATATATCATGTATTCATTTCTTGTGGCTACAGTCACAAATTGCTACATGCTTAAGGGCTTAAAGCAACTCTCACAGTTCTGGAAACCAGAAGTCTGAAGTCAGTATCACTGGACCAAAATGAAGTTGTTGATTGGGAAACACTCCCTCCAGAGTCTCTAGGGGACAATCCACTCTTCTAGCTTCAGGTGGCAGCCAGCACTCCTTGGCTTGTGGTCACATTATTCCAATCTCTGCCCCGTCGTCACATAGCCTCCTCTTGCATGTGTCTGCACTTTTCCTCCTCTGTCTGTCCCAGATCTTCCCCTGCCTCCCTCCTACAGGAACACTTATGATTGCACTTAGGGCCCATTCCAGTAAAATACAATCACCTTTTAACCTCAAGATCCTTTCCATCATCACATTTGAAAACACCTTTTTTCCCTGTTAAATAACACTTAGGTTTAACTTCCAGGTTCTGGAAGTTCAAATTTAGTATCTGTGGGTGGCCACATACCCACCTACAGGCATGTAGAAGATTACCATAAATCATGACTTAACTGTTACTCCAACTGTGTACAAATTTGGGGTCAGAAATTTCTATGTACCTGCAATGAAGTGATAACTAATAGGTGGTATTAAGAGTCAGACTCTCAAGTTCTTTTGCACCAAAGAAGAAAGGGTTTTAGGAAATATTTTGTTTATAAACTTTTAGTGCTGATGAAAATGGTGATTTAAAATATAATAAAAATTGTTTAGAAAGACTACAAGCTGCATCTGTGGAGAGCATTTCCTTGATGGGTCATTTTAGTTAAATGCTTTTAAAGGGGAGAACATCTAAAAAATGGATCTATATGGAGACTGTTCATATGTAAAAAACTTCACAAATTCTTTTTTGAGGTTAAAAACAGTGTTAAGAAAGAATGTGGGAGAAAGGGATACATTATAAGAACCCAAAAGGCAGGGGGTGGGGAGGATCTTCAGTTCTGGAATGAGATGTCATGGAAATATATTAGTAAATGAGTTTTCCTAATTATCTATGAGCAAGAATGAGAAATTCTCATTACACTTTCAGTTAACCTTTTGGGGGAAAATGTGGTATTATTAAAAGTTGTGTCAATGATTTTTAAGGAAGTCTGGGATCTCAGATTCTCTGATTCTCTAGTTTTTTTAATTCTAATTTTTTTTAACTCTCTTCCTACCTTTCTCCCATGAGATTTCCAGTCCTTTCAGTTTGGGGATTTTTTTTTCTACAAAACTTGGAAGTATTTCAAGAACTACTTTTGGTGGTAATTCAATGCTTTCCTGGCTGATATTGATGGAAATAACACACTTCAGAAAGGCATGAAAATTTAAAGAACTATTTTAAACTTCAAAACTGTTTCCATTTGATTTTAGTTTGACAGTTTAAAGTAGCTCTTATTTTATAAGAATTCTTTCACCTACCATCAACTAATGTCATAAAAAGGAAGCATTTGCTTACATAGAATTTTATGCTTAGAATAAAAAGACTGAGACAGCACATCTTAAATAATCAATGTTGTGCTAATATTTAGATAAGTTACATTAACTCTAATTTTAATAAAAGGATAAATAACCTTGTTTATTGAAACTATACATATTATTAATCTTGACTGGCTGCAATAATAAACATTGTTCAGACACTTTCATCCACATATATGAAGGTTTAAACTATTCAAAATGTTACTGTATACAAGGATCTCTAATATTTTTTCTTAGTTCTCCTTTTCTATTAATAGGCTTTTAATCCTCAGTTAATGTGATTTCTCTGTCCCTTATCCCTATTCCTTCTGCCAAATCCCACCCATTCAAATGTTTTATTCCCAGGGTGGGAAGCATTGCTATTGGTCCAACTCCAGTCAATGTCTATTACTGAACGAACACTTTTTAAAGATTTATTTAGTTATTTGAGAAAGAGCAAGAGTGCACAAGTGGGAGGGGCAGTGGGAGAGGAAGAGAGAATCTGAGGCTGAATCTGTGCTAAGCATAGAGCTCGACACCATGTTCAACGTCACAACTCTTAAGATCACAACCTAAGCCAAAATCAAGAGTCCCACACCAAACTGGCTATACCACCCAGGCCCCCTGAGCAAACACATTCTGATTATTTATAAAGTCATGCACATTTCACTCCCTTCTTTCATTTATTCAGCAAATATCACTTGAACATGCTGCAGGCTTTGGACTCGAAGCTGAGGACACAAAGACAAATAAGACAAAGCTACAGGCCATGCAAAGCTCATTCCCTGGTAGATGAAGCAGAATTACCAACATGAGGTCTCCCAACACCAACAGTACTGACATAGAGGACCAGATAATTCTTAATTGTGGAAGGCTGTTTTGTGCATTGTAGAATGTTCAGCAGTATCCCTGGCCTATACCGAGAGATGCGGGTGGCATTACCCCAGTTGTGACAAGCAAAATGCTTCCAGGCATTGCCAAAGGTTCCCTATGGAGTACAAGTGCCCCTGGCTGAGAACCACTGTTACACACCAATGTGTCAGATTCAGAAATAACACACAGCCTAGAGCTGGAAGTTGAGAAAAAAATCAGAGAAGGCTACATATAAAAGGTAGAATTTGAGCCCAGACTTAAAGGATATGCATCAATTAACCAGTTTTGTATCGTTGGCAGAAAATTCCAAGTAAGCGAAATATCATACACAAAGGCACAGAGGTGAGATTCTGCATGACTAATTTGCAGAGAAGACAAGGAAATTACAAAACATAGGTGCTTTCAAAGCTATAATTTTAAAACAGCAAGTGGCAAGAACACTGAAGTTGTGGGAAATGTTAAGATTACGGAAGGTCTTGGGTGACATGTCAGAGCAATGAACTTTGTCTTATAAAACCTGAGCAGCTGTTGCAGCATGATGGGGAGAATGAGATTTTGAATAGATGCCTTTTGTAGCCCCATTAGAGCATAAGGAGAGAAATCATGTGTGTTATATGCTCTCCCCTTTTTAAATATGATGCACACAGCAGAATAATGTTCATGTTCATGTTCAACAAATATTTGTTGAATAAATGATAATACTAATAGTAACCACATTAAGCACTGGTATTTATTATACCCTCACTGTGTGTGCAGTACTACTTTAAATGTTTTCATGAATGATAAAGTTGGGGAGCACATCTGAGATGGGAAGAATCCCAGAGGTAAGGAAATGGTTGGGATGTATTGAATTATTACCCATTTTAGAAATAATTGGTAGGTGAGAGCAACACTAACAAATGCTGAGGCCAAGGGATCCATCCAGCTGGTGTCAAAACTCATGCCATATCTCACCCTGGTTTATTATCTAGTACTCTTTTTAATTTCTAGTGCCCCTCCTATTAAACTCCAAATTTCTCATTTTTAAGCAAACATGAACACCTATCTTAAGTTCTACAATAAACGCGATAACCCTTCGAGTTGCTTAAGATAAGTGATCATTAGGATCCATCATTAAAATGTACATGGAAATATTATATTCTGGCCCAACATGGTATACATTTAGATCCTATCAATTGTTTCTTAAGAATATTCCCAATGATCCCACATAAATTAGTTTATTGATTGGGTTTCAGTGTAAACAGATGAGACCGCAAATCTCTTCAAAGTAAATGCAGAGGACACCTGAATACACAAAAAAGCAAGTCCTTGCTATCAAATACTTCAGATATTCAAATTATCTTTTTCTTTCCCTCTTCAAAAAAAAGGCACAGACCTAAAAGTAAGAAGTGCTAATTATCTTAACAGTTTTTGCAAAGTTGCTAAAAATACAAAGATCTTTATCCTCAACAAAAACTAAATAGTTGAAATTTACTCTGGAGTTTTAAAAGAATTTAGCACACATGGCATTCAGAAGCGAGTCAAGCATGCACACAGATTTTATATCAGAATTTTTCTGGTAACTATGCTGTGACCAGGGATTTTGTCCTTTGTCTGTTTACAGATTTTATGTCTATTTTTCAGATGAGAAACTTTAATGATGGAAGTGCACAGTCAATGAGCCAATGATGTCCCTCTTCAATTTCATTCTATTTTGATGGTTCATTTCATTTCTCCAACTTATAAAGGAAATTTAGCATCTTATTTCTACATTACAGACTGTATGTCCTTACATACAACATGGTGTCATTTGTGATTTTAATGACAAACATCTCCAGTGCTTTCCTTTGTCACTGATACCTATTTTTAAATACTTACCCCCTGAAGAACGGTGCCAGGGTTTTGGTTTTTTTTACTCTGTTGATGAGTTCAGATCTGAATGATACTTTATTGAGTAGTTATCTCATACTTATATGATCTACATAATGCTATAAACTGACCAGTCATTTCTGCAGAATAAATTAGTTTTGCTTCTCGTTCCTTCTCTACCACAGCATGTGATCAATTCCTATATTCTCAAAACCACAGGCATTTATTTTAACAAAAGAAGTCTGTGTTTCTGAGTAGGTTTAATTGTTTATGTTACTGAGTCTGGATAAAAAGTTCTCCCACTGACTTAATAAGTATTCCTTCTCTTTGTCTTTTCCCTTTTTGTCTGGAATTCTAAATTCCTTTTTATCTTTGTGGCGGGGAGCCAGATTTTTGTATATCCCAGGTTCCAATTACATGTAAACTCTTATGAGCCCAGCGTCTGTGGGCATATGCATGAAATATATCCATCTATATATTTCTTTAGTATTTTTTGTTATTAAAATTTATTAGCCTTACGTCTTTGTTCAGGTGTTAATTTACATGGAGTGAATTACAAATTTTCAGAGTAGGCATTCCCAGTGTTCTGCCCTGAAAATATAAAACAGAGCATTCATGGAATATCTAATTTTAAGAAAAGACAAACTTCTTTTTGAAAATTACAACATGAAATTGTCAAAAGTATATTCCCCTGTAAGTCAATGATCTAATATATATGTATACATATATACATATGTATGCATACATATATACATTATACATATATGTGTATATATATTATACATATATATTATATACATGTATACATGTATACACATTATACATATAATATATGTATAATGTATAATATATAATGCAGCTTCATCAGGCTTTAATTAAATAAATATTAGATCACAGGCACAACAAATGACAATTCTGGCACAGTACAGCAAATCATGTAACTGTATTGCAACTTATTGTCTATTAAAGCCCTCCTACTACAAATGGTATTAATCACGTTTTTTATTTTCTGTATTTCCTGATAACTTTGACACCCAGAGGGTGTCTCCAAGATTAACTAATTCCTAGAGATAGCAACAACTCCACAAAGAGTATGCCTTTCATATGCAAACCAACCAGTCCAAAACCCAAACCTCAATCACCTCCTGAATCTGGCTTTCCAGGACACTGAACTTCAGGCCAATATTCCCCTCCCTAATCACCCCACGACCACGTTTCAGACAACGAGGGGCAGCCCCTATACTCTACACCCCAGAGTCTGCTGAAATTATTCACATTAGCCAATGCTAATTTTGCTTCCCCGGCTTCACCCATTCAATCCCAGGGAAACCACTATAAAGGCTCCTGCCCATGTTTTCTCTTTGCTCCCTCTCCCTCCTGAGGGTGCTACCCTATATGGCTCTGCACCACATGGACCCCCTCCTCTTGGGAACTGTGAATAACAAACCCTGTTCAATGGGGATTGTCTCTGATCTATTGCCCTCATTTTACCTGAATAGCAATAAAACTTACATTTTAAAAAATACCAATTAAATTTGACACAATTTTTCCTGGGACAAGACAAGATGTGCTTTTTTACACAAGACAAATTCAAGCTCTAAGTTCGGGCAGGGGTGGTGGGGAAGGTGTTTGATTTTATATTTGGGAATTAATTTGGAATATATTTAGAATACACCGAAGACTAAAATTCACCTCCTGACCAATGAATGTCCACCAAGAATCTCTCCCCAACCTCAAGCCAATAAACTTATTGCTTAATAAATAATATAATTAAAAATAAATAAATATTTCATCTCTGCAATAACCTTCCTCACTGTTTTCTTCTTAAAGAATTTTAAAATACATCCATCTGTTCTTTACAAAATTTGTTCAGGGAGATTTTGATTATGTCAATTATCTTGATGACCTCGCCTTCTCTAGGCAATTTTTCTTTAGGGTGTATACCCTTTTTCTTCCTATTTTTTTTAAATTTTTATTTTATTTTTTCAGTGTTCCAAGATTCATTGTTTATGCACCACACCCAGTGCTCCATGCAGTACGTGCCCTCCGTAATACCCACCACCAGACTCACCCACCTCCCCACCCTCCCCCCTCCAAAACCCTGAGTTTGTTTCTCCAAGTCCACAGTCTCTCATGGTTAGTCTCCCCCTCTGATTTCCCCCAACTCACTTCTCCTCTCCTTTTCCCCGTGTCCTCTGTGTTATTCCTTATGCTCCACAAGTAAGTGAAACCATACGATAATTGGCTCTCTCTACTTGACTTATTTCACTCAGCATAATCTCCTCCAGTCCCATCCATGTTGATAAAAAAGTTGGGTATTCATCCTTTCTGATAGAGACATAATACTCCATTGTATATATGGACCATATCTCCCCATATTTTAATTCCTTTTTCCTTTTGATTGGTGCTCGGATCTCATGGTGGTTCTTTTCTAATTGGTTCTCACTAGATCTTTTCTCATCCATATATCTTATGGAAGCAACCGTAACAACTGTGGGCAGGCTACCTCAAACACACTCCCACCAAAACTGTGATTTCCTGGGTCCTTCTCTACATGTCCCATTTTAGCATGCATGACGTCAGTGTGCTTGCAGCAATCATATGTGTATTAATTTCTGACCTGGCAACTACTGTTTATCTTCCCATCTTCTTGAGGTCAAGCAGCTCCCTTAGATTATAGGAGTTGTAGGTGATAAAAACATGCTGCCCCAGGAGTTTCCCTTCATCAACATCTCCTCTGCCATTCATATTTCTGTATCCTGTGTGTCCGAATTAACCAAAGAATAGTTGCCCTGGACTCAGATACAAGATACAGGAGAATCTTTTAGACTCCCTGATATCTGAAAAGGAATGTTTTTGGCCCTCCTGCCCTCACATGTTTCCAAGCATATTTCCCAATATTCAATACATCTTCTTCCCAATTTGTAGTGTTGGGATGTGACCATTTCCTTCCTTCCATTAAAATTCGGTTTTTCTACATTTACTCTTGTTTTTGCTTGCTTTTCCAGTAGACTGGGAGGCAGAGGAAAAGATGACACTACCTACTTCTCTGCTTTTCCCTTCTTTAACCAGAGAGCACCTACATAGTTTTTTGTTTGTTTGTTTGTTTTAAAACAGGAGGAATACATAAAAGCAGTTACAGCAAGATGCCATGTCGAAAAACTACAGTTAATATTGCTCGGCAAATGACTTATCCTAAAGGCTGACACACACATAAGATAAAATAACAAAAGCAACTTTTATATGCATGCAGCATGAATTTAGTGCATTTTAAAAATCTCATTAGATTTTCACAATAACCTTGTGAATCAGGCAAATCAAGAGTTGTTATCTGCATACTATAAATGAATAAACTAAGCCTGAAATCAAGTATGTAATTTTCTCTAGTGTGAATTAAAATACAAATAATTCACATTCTGATGTCATTTCTTCTAAATATCTCTGCCTCTTCGAATTTACAATACACACCAAATGCAGGAGGATATATTATTAACAGGCAGTTGGTTTCTAAGGGAAATAAGAAAGCAGAATCATTGTGTCTTAATTAGAATTCTGCTGGATAAAAGTGACAAAATCCTAATTCAAACCCACTGAAGATGGATGTATCAGACTGAATGATGCCATCCAATGATGTCCATGTCCAAATCCCTAGAACTTGTTAATGCATTATTTTACAAGGATTTTGAAATCTGATTAAGTTATAGATCCCAACATGGGGAAATCATGGGCCCAATATAGCATTAAGGTCCTTATAAGAAGGATGCAGGAGGGTTAGAGTCAAGGAAGGTGATGGGACACAGGAAGCAGAGAGAGATGAAGATTCTACACAACTAACTTTGTGGAAGAAGGGGCCATGAGCCAGGAATGCAGATAGCATCCAGAAGCCGGAAAAGGCAAGGAAACAGATCCTGCCTTAGACCCTCCAGGATGAAGGCACCTCTGCTTACACCTTGATTTAAGCCATGTAAGACCAATTTTAGACGTTGGACCTCCAGAAGATATCAAATTTGTACTGTTTTAAGCCACTAAGTTTGTTAAATATGGTTACAGCATAAATAAGAAAATGATGCAGTAGCGACTTTACTGGTGCACACCCCTGGCTAAGGCATGGGGTATGGCTGGATTTCTTGGATACCCAAACCTCTATCTCATTTCACACTCACGGCCATCTCCATGCAGCTAGGAGATGCTCCATGCAGCTAGGCTCCCATTTTTCCCTGTCTGTCTCCTTAAGACCACTGATGACTCTTGTGTCCCCTCACATATTAATCAACATGTCTAGGAGAAACATGCCCTGATTTGCCCACTGGAGATCAGGTACCCATAGGGCCAGCCAACCTGATGGACAGTACCACAGAGCTCACATAAAGGTTCCCAAAAAGACAGTTGAGGAGATATTCCTGGCCTCCTTAGCATCCTCATCCCCACCCCTCCTACATGTAATGTAACAATTAATCCTAAACAAAATAATGCAACTTTCCCACGTGCACATAAAATGCACACTAATTCTGCCAAAATCTGGCCCATTGACTGGTCCAGTTCTTAGTCTAGGACCTTTGGGGTAAGGTGCATTGCTTTCAAAGAGCTTCAGAACTAAACACTTCATTGTTTAGTTACCTGTAGCCAAATGACCATCTTACTGACCCCAATTCATCTACTGTATACTTATGATGGGACAGCTAAGTAACCACAATGAACACTTCCACTCATAGCAGGAAGAAAGGAAGGCAGTACCTCATATACAGTTTTCATTGATTATAACACCTTCTGGGGACAGTGAGTACGTGCAGCTGTCATGCCATTCTGGTCTTGCTCCCAGGGACTATGGCTCTTGGCTCTTGTTCTGATCACAATGAGAGGAAGAGAATTGCACCATCTTTGTCTTTTACATCTTGTGAAAAGGCACAATAGCCAGGGGATGGTCTTAGGATGGATTAATGCCAGACCACCATTTCTCTAAAATGGGTTTTTCAAGTAATAAAACTTCCTTTAGTTGGTTTACAGTGTTTCATTTCTTTGGTCTGCAAACCAAAAACTAGAATCTAGATCCAGAACTTTCTGTCCCTCAGCTCTGCCCATTTCTTAGTACCCCAGAACCACAGGGCAGCTTGATGACAGGAGCTCTTGCAACTCCAAGTTGCATCTAGAGGTTGGCGTTTGCAAAATGGGTAACTACTCCTCTTGTCAGACAATGAGTTGACATCAGGGGGTAGGTCAGAGAAGCCCAGGGAATTAGGCTTTGATGAAAGTTCCCTTATCTTACGAACTGTATAAAATCTTACTTCTTTGGGTTAGCAGAGTTTCTCTCCCTTAACTTTGTTCTCACTAACAAGCATTTGACTGAAGAAAAATATAATTACTAAATTTACATGTGCTCTTTCAATTAAAGATTGAGCCAATTCCAAAACTATATTACCTTTACCTTGTTAATTTATATAATAATAATAGCCATAATCATAATCATAATGTCTTTAACCTATCATTCAATTCTTAGGCTGAGAGGGTATCAAATCTTATTAAACATTGCTTTGCTAAATATAGCTTTTTCCCCTATTGGGTTGTGATAAAGCAATGCAATTAAGAATGGATGGGTATTTATAACCACACACACTAATAGATGGATGGAAGTTTATAACCACACATACTAATGTCTCCTTAACAGCTAACATCATACCAACCTATTTTGTGCCTGTTTTTATCAACTGACTTTAAAGATGAGTCTGTTAAAGAGAATTTGCAAGAATAACACAATGGAGCGTAACAAAAGGTACCTTATTTAGACGAAACAACTTAAATTCACATAAGGGACTCTTTCTGTCTCTTTCAAGCAACACTAATGAACCAACCCATTAGCAAATGTTTAGAAATAATGGGAAACATGCTCTGGCAATGACAGTGACTTCTTAAAAAGATAAACTACAACATACCTAAAACATTTGGGAATTGTTATTTATATATCAAATGTATGTGTTTGATATATACATCTAAATATCTATTATCTATCTAAATATCTAAATACTGTCTATTAAAGATAGATATATATAGCTAAATATCTTTCTTAATTTGTGTGTATGTGCTTGTGTGTGTTGAAATTATGTGCAAGTGACTGATAAACTTTCATGATGACTGCAAATTTTATAATATTGGAAAGATGTGCTATTCATCTTGGATATGTTGGGCTTATTTTTTAAAACTCGAAACTCTATTAAATTGGTGGGTTTGTTTTAGAGTTACGGCCCATCTTGTCCCATTTTAGGTCTTCATCTCTCTTTTCTTGCATGGTATGGAGAGATCAAGTTCAGATCCTTTGAGGAAGCAAAGATGAAATTATTTTGCAGTCATTAAGATCAGTGCCAATGCTATCAACACTTAGACTTTCCTGATTTATCATAATGCTTCCTGAATCTCTGAACACATTTATCCTTCATAGTTTTGAACAGAGGAGTAAAATTCAAGCAGAGGAGCAACTGCAATAAAATGACCAAAGAAGGAGAGTGTGTGTGTTCTCACACTGTGTGCACGCACACACTGGACAATCGGAAAACACATGTTTCTGTTCTACTGGTTGCTGCATATGTTCATTAACTGCTAGCACATTTGACCGAAGTGTTTCAGAACAGACAATATATTGCAATGAGAATATTACCAAAGTGTGGATTCGTCAGATGTTATTTTTATTCTATCAATGCATTCTGTCCATTGTATTTTGTGGATATAAGGCACTCAGGCCTGTTTTATGATCTGTGACAAAATGTAATAGAAGTTCTGACCACCAACCAGGTAAAAGGCTTCCAACCAGCATCAACAAGGACGGGTTTCTGAATTTTGAACCATTAATCATTTGTGTCCCAACCGAAGATAACAGTCTATTAATTGTTCCTTCACTTTGGAGGCTAACATAACTCATGCCATTAAATCCAGAAACGTTATGAAAATATGACTTTCATGTCTTGTTTTCAAGCAAACAAAAACACTGTTTCCATTCTTTTTGATGCTGCTGAGGAAACTCATGGCCTCCCCCACTTACCAGCAAACACATTTTGAACCAAAGAGCTGCCTGTGACAACCCTGTAGGAGACCTCCCTCATCCTCAGGACCTCTTCCCGTCAGCATCGTTGACAGGAGATTCAGAGAAAAAGGCAGATTACTTAGTTCAGAACTACTGCTACATGAGATTTTGCCCCCTGAAGGACTCTTGTGAGTTCCCTACTGCTTCCATCATGTGACCCAGACTTAGCCTAGCCCAAGAACAAAGACAGGAAGGCAACAAAGCTACCCCACTACTTGCAACAGTGCACAGTTGAGTTTTCTTCCCTGATGTAATAAGACAGAGAGGGTACTGAAAATGGGGTATGTTTAGAGAATAGACTGAAGCATTTTGCATTCAGGCAAATTATGTTTTGTTTGCAAAGGACGCTCCAGAGCCTGCCCCCACAAATGAAGCAGGTAATACTTATTAGAAATAATGCATCGTTTCTCAATTGTTCTGCTGAATTACAGTTCAAAACACTCTGGCCACTTCCCCAGGCCACACTTTCTCTCACTGAGCTCTCTGAGGTTCTCTGCAAGGAAAGTGCACAGAAGGCAGTCTGGTTCCCCATCCGAAAAGTGGCCTCCCTCCTCCCTAGTCAGAAAGCAGAACTATTTACATTCCTAACAGCCTCTAGGAATGGAAGAGTGTTCTGTATGCTATTAACATGTCAAAAGAAGGGTTGATAAACAGAGACAGAAGACAAACAAACAAAGAAACCTAAAACAAAAAACCAACACACCCAAACCTGTGGAGAGCGCTGGTTTCCCAAGCAGTGCTCTGTTAGGAAGGAGGAAAATCCAAGAAAGGAAGTAATTGTTGGGGATCCCAAGCAGGCAAAGAGGAGGGAAAACCCATAGCTCACCCCTATGGAATAGCTCCATGCACCACATGGTCCCATGCACCTTCCGTGTGTTAATTCTTTCGAACCCCATTCTATAGGAGAGGAAACCAAGGAACTTCACAAAGCTGGTGATGGTACAGGCCAGATCTGCCTGGAGGCAACCTCTCATTCCAAGCTCCCAATTTTAACCTTTATGCTTTCCTTTCTCTACTACCTCAGTACGTGAGAAGCCATCAGATCCTGTTATTGGGATTTAGGAAATAGGGAATTTCATTCTAACTCTAAACAATTCAGGTGGAGGCTCAGAAATAAGGTTTTCATCTGTCTTATGATCTTATAATCATTTGTGTCCCAACCGAAGATAACAGTCTATTAATTGTTCCCACATACGTGCCATGACTGACGAGCAAATCAAACAAGGACCAGAAGTACTCCTGAGAAATCCTTGGATGGCACTTCAGATTAGCAAGAAACAGTTTATAAATATCAAAGAGAGGACACTGATTTCACTCCCTGGGATCTGGGGCACAATTTATTATAACCTGTTTTTCACACTTGGAACCCTAAAATATTTCTTTCAAAACTCCGACTTCATTATGATCAAACGTGGGTATTCCATAAATAATGTGGTAATTTTTGAGAATCTACAATGAACAGGACATTTGTTGGGGTATTGAAACTGGCTAACTTCAAGGGAAGACAGATGGTTCATGAAGTAAATACAGAAAAAAGTAAATGAAAAGAGGAAAATCATTTTAATTTTTTTTCATTTGTGACATTTTTACAGTGGTTTTAAAAATACTTGTTGAAAACTTTCAATAATATTAACACTAAAATCTAGGATGCACATTCCCTCATAACTTTTTAAAGGAAAATCATTTCAGTCTACATAAAACTACTTTTACCACATCAAATATCTTCTGGAAAATATCACCCATACCAGTATCTAAGCATTTCTATTTAAGCCAACTCCAAAATGATACTGAGTCTCCATATTTCTCAAATTCTTTCACAGAAGTTAACTTATACTTGATCTCTCCGATGATATTATTTTCTTCTTAAAGGCAGTGGCTACTCCTTTCATATTTATATTTTTAGATCCAGAAGAAGCAGGCATTCAATAAAGATTTAATAAATAAATTAGACCAGTTAATGGAAATCATCTCTGTGAGTAATGCCATACCACAAATGCTCTACATAAACTCACAAAATTCTGAGGATGTATAGGCTATTATAGATGATAGCACTTCCAAATTCCCCCATGGAATGGAATGGAATTAAATTTACTATAGTGCTATCAGAAGAAACCCTTCTATATGTGCATTTGAGAGATTCCTTTAGTAAAGGATGGAGAGTAGTATATCTCCATTGCCAGTTATATCATGGCTATAGGTAAAATAAGAGCTGTAATTTTTGCAGAAATGTTATTCAACATAATGGCAATAACATATATTAGAGGTAGTTCATGGTGATTGTGAGTAGCAGACGCATACTTATTGTTTCCCATCTATCTATCTCCAAACATAGTAGTTCATTTATATATACCAAATAAATATCATTTGTTACATGTTATATGTCTGTAGGTTGACTGAGTCAGGGGGTCATCTTACCTAGAGTGGCCTTGGCTGGGAGGCTATAAAGATCTTGAGTTGGCTTGCCCATGTGCTTGTGAATCAGATGGAAGAATGTGCTATATGCTGGACCACTCTGTGTGTCTCACCTTCCTCCTGGAGCCAGTGGCTTAACTTGATCATATACTTTTAATGGAAGTGGCAGAGGCAGAAATAAGCAAGCACTCTTGTGTGTGTCTTCCCAGGTCTGGACAGGCATAGTCACCTCTTGATTACATGGCAGAATCCAAAGTCAAGAAGTACGAAAAAAAAAGTTCTATCTGTATCGATATCAATAAATATAGTATGCCAGAGAAATTACAAAGTCTCTTGACTAAGGATGTGTAGATACTGGGACAAGCGAGGAAGTGGACCCATTAATATCTATCTCTAGTTCTCATTCTGGGTGCTAATGCTTCATCAAAATGCATGCTCATTTCCACCATTTGATTTCTAAAACAGCAAATTAACAAAAAAGAAAGTAATTCTCTTATCAAATGGATGGTTGGATTCAGCAGATTTTATGGATAATTAAGTCTTTAAATGAAGATTTGGGAATACACATTTTTGTGTTTTTTTGAAATTTTGGCTATTGGACAAATCAAAAGTCATCCATCTTAAACATTATTCAAAGAATATGACTTCAAAATCCTTATATATCTTTAAATGACTATGAAGTGTATTTTGAAAAAGAAAATTTTAAAAGAATACAAAGGATTGGGGCACCTGGGTGGCTCAGTGGGTTAAAGCCTCTGCCTTCGGCTCAGGTCATGATCCCAGGGTCCTGGGATTGAGACCCGCATCGGGCTCTCCACTCAGCGGGGAGCCTGCCTCCTCCTCTCTCTCTCTGTCTGCCTCTCTGCCTACTTGTGATCTCTGTCTGCCAAATAAATAAATAAAATCTTTAAAAAAAAATACAAAGGATCTAACTAGAGGATCTATTAGTATCAGATTTGAAAAAAATCAGTTGTTTGAACTTCACTGGGAAGGGACATATATCATTTGTTACAAATTAATACTTCCATAGCAAAAAAGAAAGGATTTTTCAGCTAACAGCTAAATACACCCTAAGATTCAGTCTACATATAATTCAATTAGCCTTCAAAACAAAAAACAAACAAACAAAAAAAAAAACAACTTAAAACATTCAACAGCACAAGCCAAAAAAAAAAAAAAAAAGGCAAAATAAACATGGCCCAATATAATGTTGCTTTAACACACTTATTTGATTTATATACTTATTTATTTTCTAACCTCTCCTTGCCTATAATCACTTAGTGTTCTTAATGAATCATTTTAGCTAAAAATTTCCTAAAGCATCATCAATACAAATAAACATGAGCAGCTATTACCAACTATCAATGTGCCTTCAAGCTGATATACTGTATAACATCTCTTCATATCTAGGACTTTGGGGCTCAGACAAACCAGACTAATCAGATGAAAATGGACATTTTATGGTCTCAAGAGGTTTCTGAGTTGAAATAACAAGTATTAAGAGCAGAACTCAGAGATGGCCTTAACATGTCAGAGACTGGACTTCCAATATGATTGGCGATGTCTTACCAACTAGTGTCATAAAAGTAAACTGACGTTATTCTTTTAGTAACTAAATTTGTAGTGTCCTAAAATGCAAATTATGTATAAATACTTATTATTACTAAAAACTCTACCAAGCCATCTGTTTGGTGGCTGGCAAACTTTTTGTTTCATCTTGGACAAGGAGAATGAATCACGTAGGATTCCTGTTTGCTGGTTGCTCAGAGCGGACTGAACTAGTGATCTCTTAAAACATAAGAGCAGAATTCCAAGGCCATTTTCTAAGGCTATTTTAAATCCTCTTCATTTCAGGGGCCAGTTTCACCTACGTTTTTGCATGGTCCAACTGCCATGCACACTGGACGCCCGACAGGCAATCCCTCAGATGCTCTAGACTTCACCTTTCTTCTGCTCCTGTCCAACTGCTCCTGGGACAACCAGCTCTCATGAGCTCTGGCTGGCTTCTCAAAAACAGGCCCCGCACAGCAGCTCTACTTCTGTGTGGGCCTTCCTGGTTAACTCCTGTAGGAGAACCGACAGCATGCACATGTCCATACATATATCACCAGAATTGCAACACCTCATAGGGTGAAATTCTGAGCAACCGGAATCAGGATCCCATCAATGAGTGTTTCTCCCTTCAACCCTCGAGTTGGTTGCAAGGCAGTTTATTCAGCATCGTGGGGGTTTGTTACCATGGATCCGGCAACCCTCAGCAAACTTAGTAGCACCAGCAAGAAAACACATCCTCGCCTTCCATCTTCCTCCTTCTGTGCTTTCCTCCCCTCTTGCTCACTCACACTTCCTTTGGTAATAGAATACATGCCCTCGGCCCCAGGATCTGGCTTCTGTGGAACCCAGAGGAAGACACAGTGAAAGAGGAATCTGTCGTGGGTCACATAGAAACATGAAACGAGTTGGAAGTGAAAGAGAAGAAAATAAACAAGAAATGAAATTCTGTTATGAAGATGAAAGGAAATACTAGAAAAGAGAAACAAAGTCTAGCTGAAGAACTTGAGCGGAAATCCTTTAATCACTGTGAGCAGTGATAATACTCCGAAGAGCCAGTCATCTTACTTTGAGGTTTCCTCTGTTGTAAAT
The DNA here is from genome assembly GCF_011764305.1 of Mustela putorius furo. Classification (NCBI taxonomy): domain Eukaryota; kingdom Metazoa; phylum Chordata; class Mammalia; order Carnivora; family Mustelidae; genus Mustela; species Mustela putorius. The sequence goes on along the minus strand of NW_025421304.1, from coordinate 33,539,243 downwards.
CTTTTTTACTGAAAAGCTCTTGAAAAACAAAACTCATTAGAGAGTTGAGGTAATGGTTCTCCTCCGAAACGTCTACTGTTTGCTTTTATTACTGTGTTACTGCCAGCAATACTGAGAGCGCTGTGTCACTCCAACAGCAAATGGGTGGATGAGTGTCTTTCCCCAGAGATAAATGAAGCAACAATGTGGTAAAAAGCTCTTGGTTTCAGGAGGTGAACAGTTGGATCTTTAATTACAAAGGACTGAAATCCATTACCACACAACGGGGGAGTGTGTTTAATTTGCAGAAAGAGAGAAATTTCTGGGGTTTTTTGTGACTTAAATGACCTTAACACAAAAACCCAACCATCCCCACTTCTGAAGGGCAACGAATAGCCTCTACCCTATACAGCTAAACTGGGGGCTTAGAAATTGCTTCATCTTCAAAACTGAGTGAGAAAATGATGACGCAATTTTACTGTCATCTACCTGATTTACCACCATGAGCTCAGCTTTACAGTTCAATGCAGTACTCAAACCTTTGACTGATTTGTAGAAATAGAGTTGGTCTTAGAAAGTAAGTGGCTGTTGAACAGAATTTGTGGGTTTTTACTTTCTTTTAAAAATATGTTACATCGGCAGGTTTTGTATTATCTTGCTTAAAGAAGCAATATGCTTTTATCTTTTATTCGAGTAGTTGGCAGAGTCCCCTACCTTATTAATGACACAAAGAATGCTCTAAAAATATCTAACTCACTTTACTCCAAGTTCTGAAGGTGTGACTCTCATTGTGACTCTCTGATACACGCCTCTTCCTCAGCAAGGTCTCGCCCCTGAGCTAAACAAAGTGAAACATGACTTTGTGAGATCCCTAGTATTGGAAACCACCCTTTAGTAATTCTAAAGGAATCCAAAATGGCATTCATTTGCATGGTAATATTTGGTTTTATGAGCTCATTGAGAGGTAGAAACAATGATTTCTAACTCTTGCTGTTTTGCTCCATGGGAAAAGTAGAGAGACATCATCAATTAGTTTAACAACCAGCCCTTTGCAAACTCATTCACTTTCTTCCAGGGCAAAAGGAATGATTAAACTTAGTTAGGTTGCCAGGGGCCGGACCCTTACTGTCCTCATCCTTCCCAGTGCAGACCACTCAGGGCATATGGCCCATCCTGCTCAATGGGAGATCACTGGAATTTCGCTTTAAGCTGATTCAAGAAGGATCCCAAACTCTCTCTAATTTTCTTCATCTGCACAGGGTTCTCTCTAAATTCATCTCTCTTCACTTTCAAAGAAAGTTTGATCTCAAATATGCTCAATTTTGTTTTATGCAAAAATCTAAAAACTACTTCTTCTGCCCAAAGATTGATTGGTTGATTGATTGATTTGAGCGAGAGAGAGCATGAGTGAGGTGAGGGGCAGAGAGAGGGGGGAATCTCGAGCAGACTCCCCACTCAGCGGGAAGCCTGAAGCAGGGCCCAATCTCACATCCCTGAGATCATGACCTGAGCCAAAACCAAGAGTCAGAAGCTCAACTGACTGAGCTCCCAGGTGCCCCTGAAAACTACTTTTAAATGACGATTCCAAAACATGCTTTTGGTAAACATCTTCAAAGAGATTAGAGTTTCACTATCTTGTTTAATTTACAATTTTAAACAAAATAGAGTACTTTAGTCCACATTGCAAAATTCCATAAGATTTACACTTATATGTCTAAAAAAGAGAAGGAATACACAAAAACTTGCAAAAACCTGCAAATATTCCTAGCAGCTTTATTTGTAATAGTCAAAGACTAAAAACAAACCACATTTTTGACAGATAAATTGTTAAATAAATGTGGTACCTACATGCACACCATGAGATACTACCCAGCAATAAAAAAGAATGAATTATTAATATACAGGATAGTGTGGATGAATCTCAAGGAGAATGTGCTGAGTGAAGAAAACCAATCCCAAAGGTTACATATTTTATGATTCCATTAATCATACAAATAATCATCTTAAAATAAAATCATGGAGATGGAGAAGATGAGAGATTGTCAGGGGTTAGAGGTGGGAATAGGTGACAGGAGGAAGGTAGACGTTCCTTGTGGTAATGTAACTGTTCTTTATCTTAACTAGAGTGAGAGAAACACCTACCCACACATGTGATAAAATTGTCTAAAACTACACAGACACACATACACACATACACACACACACACACACACACACACACACAATACATGTAAAACTGGGGAAAACTAAATAAAATCAGTGGATTGTGCCAATGTGATTTTCTTGGTTGTGATATTGTTCTACAGTTTTGCAAGGTGATACCATTGGCAAAACTGGGTAAACAGTACCCAAGATCACTTAATGTTATTTCTTATAACTGCACATGTACCCATAATTATCTCAAAAGATTTGATTTTAAAAGGAGAAAAAAAAATGTGTTTTTTCTCATCAGGTTGATTCATATCATAATCAGATAACCAATTTTGTATACATAGAAAGAGAGGCATAAGGAAAAATAGTACATCTAGTCTTGTATGTAAAGCACTTTCTATGCTACACAGTACATTTTACATGTATACAATTATGTTTATGAATCTTCAAAGACAAGAGTGGCATAGCTTTTAAGAAAACCTTTCACTGGATAGTTTATAACAATGATTTTCAAACTTATTTCTTATTTTATTTGGAATCAGCTAAATAAAACCACTTTCATGATTTTATTATGAGAATCACGATAGCTTTTATTTTTATCTAGTATCCTTGTTTGGAATTACAAAGGCATGTAGAAAGATCATTACTATATTAAACTGATCTCTCATTCAAATTCTTAAGGCAGAGTCACCTCTACTTCCTCATGGCACTACCTAGAAACATGCTCCTTCCTTTTATTTTCAGAAAATGTTAAAATGAGAAAGGTAAGTCATTCTAAGCCCATGATTTATCTCATGTATCTACCTTGAACACTGTGAGACTGAGAACCCAGCTTATTTTAATTAGAAGTTGAGTTTAAAAAAAATTTATTCTAACTTTGAGTGCCCGAAATCCTGTTTCTGAAACTCAACTAAAAGTAGACTTTTATCCTTAAAAGCCAACCCATGATTATGCACTGAGTCTTTAACTTTTGAAATAATCATTTGGCTAGTGCTTTCTACTTCTTTACCTAGTTATGATGACTATATCTCTAACTAGAAGGAGAAACAGAACTAAGCTGGTGTCACTTACCATGATTCATGTACCCTGATTATTGTGTAGGAACAGAAATTCTGCCAGCAGTACTCACTATGATCTAATTGCAAATTTTAAGAGACAAGCAAGAGATAATCCAGACAACACTCTAAACAGGAAAACAGATCTATTAACATTTCAGAAAAAGACTCAAAATTCTAATCCCAAAAGGTTACTTAAGTGATCAACACTTTTAAAAGACTCTACCTAATTCTATTTTCTATTTAACTCTAATTAAAATTAGTTTTTCCCTAGAAATAAAATATCAACAAACAAGAACAGAAAAAGTGAGGAAGAGAGCACCATATATGTGTTATTTGGGGACGTGAAAAGAGAAGACATGCATCATTTGCTCACCAATACTGAATCATTCTGGATAATATTCTCAACACGGTGGTGAAACAATGCCTACTGGTTTTGACCAGTTCTTTTCTGTTTTAGTTGCTAAATTCCATCTGTATTTAATATTTAGCTACTCCTGGAATTATTACTTCAACCTACAGCCTTAATTGTCTCCAGTGTTGTACTTGGGGTTTCTCTCTTGTTATTATTCTCAATTGCCTTTTAGTTGATTATTGTTTTACCTACTGCTCTATCCAAATGGGACAATAGCCTGTAGGATCTACCACTCTTTGTCAGTTGACAGATTAATCTGAAAACCTCCCTTCAGAAGCAACAGTTTACAAAATCAGATGGATCTTTGAGGTAGTTACAAAATAAATACTTCAAAATCATAAGTTAATTTGTCTCATCACATCTTTAATTTAGGAAAAAATATGTATTTCAACCTTAGTTATTTGTGACGTGTAACTGAGATCGCTATAGGTATGTGCGCACATCCAATATGTTTTCCCCAATGAGCTACTGAGGCCTTGAAACGTGACTAGTCCAGATTAATGTGTGCTACAAGTATAAAACTGCTGGATTTCAAATATCTAGTATACGAACAAAATTAAAAATAGAATTATCATATAATCCAGCAATTCTTTCACTATTTACCTGAAGAAAATGAAAACACTGATTCAAAAAGATATATGCACCTCTATGTCCACTGCAGCATTATTTACAATAGCCAAGATATGAAAAGAACCTAAATGTCTATCAACAGATAAATGAATAAAGATAAATAAATAAAACAAGATAAATAAAAGATATATAATAAAATACATATAATAAATATAATAAACTTTTTAAAAAGATAAATAAAAAAGAATGAAATCTTTCCATTTGCAACAACAGGGATAGACCTTGACTACATTATGCGAAGTGAAATAAGTCAGACAGGCAAGACAAATACCATATGATTTCACTCATACGTGCAACCTAAAAAACATAACAAATACAAACCTCAAAAGAATGCAGAGAAAAGAATCGTGGTTGCAAGAGGATAGGGGAGTTGGGAGTGGGAATGGATGAATAGGGTCAGGAGGTACAAACTTCCAGTTATAAAAGAAATATCATTTGTTGGGGATGAAATGTATAGCATGGTGATTATAATCAATAATATCATTTGCTGGACGCCTGGGTGGCTCAGTTGGTTAAGCAGCTGCCTTCGGCTCAGGTCATGATCCCAGAGTCCTGAGATCGAGTCCCACATCAGGCTCCTTGCTCAGCAGGGAGCCTGCTTCTCCCTCTGCCTCTGCCTGCCATTCTGTCTGCCTGTGCTCGCTCTCTCCCCCTCTCTCTCTCTGATAAATAAATAAAATCTTTTAAAAAAATAATATCATTTGCAAAATTAAAAGTTGCTAAGAAAGTAAGACTCAAAGTTCTCATCACAAGAAAAAAAAGAATATTTTTGTAATTTTGTATGGTGATGGATAGTAGCTAGACACTACAGTGATCATTTTACAATATATACAAATATCAAATCATTTTGTTGTACACCTGAACTAATATATTATATGTCAATTATACCTCAATCAAAAAAAAACCTGTCATTTGGGAAAATTCCATGTACATACAATGTTTCCAAATAACAGAATTTTTTTTCTGTTCAAAATGCTCTCCAAAGAAGATTCTATATTTCCTCTTAGAACATTTGCTTTCTTTATTGAAATGTCAACTGATGGTTTTTATTTTGTTTTTTACATTCAAACACTGATGGCCTTATACATAATCATACATTCTGAATCAGAAAAATATAAACTAGAATCCTGCCTGGAACCACTTAGTAATTGTTTTGTATAGTTTCTCCCTTTCAATGTTTACGCTGTGACCTCTATTTTAGTAGGAATCAAAATTCCATTAATAACTTACTATTTATATTATTCTCTTACACATTGCTGCAATATATATAGCACAGCGAAGTTTTCTTTATTACCCTCACCTTGGGCCTATCTATAAAAAATATAAATAATAAAAGGAAAAAGTATTGACATACATTAAGCTCCTATTCACCTCTGGGCGCTATATATAGTGCTTATATAGTGACTCAAAATCTCATTAAAAATTATTTTTTTACTGTTATGCTAATGATGACACTGAGATTCAGGGTTCTAAGAGGACTTGCTTAAGGTTATACAGTTAATAAATAGCACAGTTATAAATGCTCAATGTTTAATACAGTTTTATCAAAATAGCTCGTTTTCCCAATCTTTACAAAAACTTTCACTAAAATACTGTTTTGTGTATCCTTACCAACTAAGACAAATTAATGATAATTTTTTTATGTTGTATGACAGACTTGGTACATTAAATGCTATTTTTAATGTAAATAACCCAAACCCTTTGTCCTAAACATTAATATTTATACCCTCTTCCCTCTAATTATTCATCCTCTACAGTATACCATAAGAATTTACGTTCTTGAGATCCCAAACTTAAATTTAGTTCATCTTTCTCAACTTCTCTCACCTCTTTTTTAGTCTGATGTACAGAAAGAATGCCCTTCCCCATTCAAGGATTCAAAGATCAGTGGTAATCAATAAGGAATCCACAGTAAGAACTGCCATACAAGACAAATGCTCTGCATCCTTTCCCTGCCCTTCCCCCATTTGCCACCAGCAATGAGAAAGAGATGTGCCTCCCATCTGGCTAGAGAACCGATGGGATGTGGAACAAGGGGAATGACTCCAATTTTAATTAATTAATTTAAATTTTTAATTTTATTTTTTTACAGTTTTTTAATTTTTTTATTTTTTTATAAACATATTGTGTATTATTAGCCCCAGGAGTACAGGTCTGTGAATCGCCAGGTTTACACACTTCACAGCACTCACCTTAGCACATACCCTCCCCAATGTCCATAACCCCACCACCCTCTCCCAACCCCCCTCCCCCCAGCAACCCTGTTTGTAAGATTAAGAGTCTCTTATGGTTTGTCTCCCTCCTGACCCCATCTTGTTTCATTTATTCTTTTCCTACCCCCAAACCCCCCACCTTGCATCTCCACTTCTTCATATCAGGGAGATCTTATGATAGTTGTCTTTCTCTGACTGACTTATTTTGCTAAGCATAATACCCTCTAGTTCCACCCATGTCACTGCAAATGGCAAAATTTCATTTCCTTTGATGGTTGTATAGGATTTAATTTAAATTTTTAGATGGAGAAAGATCAAATGAACACAACTAATCACGCAACTAGAAAATTCACTAGAGATACTACTACTACTACTACTACTTAATATACACTGGCCTCCTACCGGGTTCTTATGACTTTATATAGGTATTTAATTCTCATAAAAACGTATTTTTTTGCAAAAAAAAGAAAATTAAAAACAGAATTTTTCAGTCATTTGAAGAAGACTATCAATTTCATACAAACATTAAATGGTAAAGACAAGCCTGTTCAGGTCAAAGTGATTATTCATATACCACCTGTCAATACATTCCTTAATTTCTATCCAAATAAACTTGAAAACTTTAGTAAAAGGAATGATTATCTGGCAAAATAGAATTATAAATATAACATTTAATAATATAAGACCACATTGACCCTATCAAAATATATAATCTAAACAAATCACCAAGTAACAAATGGAAAAAGCTATCAAATCACTCCCTACTAAAAAAAAAAAAAAACAAACAAAAACAAACAAAAACCTCAATGTATAATTTCATGAATTCTGTGACTTGACAGGTCACTTAACATATCTGTACCTTCCAAATATTAAGCAAAGAAAACTCTGATGATAACAGAGGTAAGAAAAACTTTAAATAAGTCTGAAATTATACTTACTATCCTTAAACAAATGTGTTCAATAATATTAGACTAAATAATGAGAATAAAAATTAAAGATAATAGGTAAATTCTGCCTCACATATATTTCACCATTAAAAAAAAGGGCTATTTTGTTCATTAACTCAATTAGTCAGGGTAATAACCCTAGCCTGCATCACAGCTTGATGTCCAGGGACTAGCTAGCCCCTCCCTTCCCATATGGTTTCTCAGAAATCCAGGCTTCTTTCATGTTGCACTCACCTTACAGGGAATGGACAACAGAGACAGGAGAAAGAAAAAGTTTGCATAGGAGCACACAAGTTATCTTAGGGTCAAGAAAGAGCATCTATTACCCCCTTGCTACATTCCACCATCCAGAACTGGTCCCATGGCTCCAATTTACCTGCAAGGGAAAGTGGGACATGTTGTTCTTCCCACATGTGTAGACACCGCAATGAGATGGGTGACTATCTTGCCAGCTTCTGCCACATCCTGCATCTGTCATACCCAAATACCCACTTGACTCTTCCTCACAAACGCTGAATACACTCTTGTTCTTTCCAAAGGGGTGAACACAGAGGCCACCCAGTCCCTGGATTAAGCTCCAACCCAGGTGAGGCATGCACAGTCTTTTCCTGCTTGTAAAATAGCCAATCCTTTTCTGAGTTCATAATGCATGCCAACTTACATTACTAAGGTTCTTTTTGCCAATCCCTTCCCCTAGAGCTCATTACAACCATGGTCGGCCTTCCAAGTGTTCCCCAGAACCAATTATTTTACCTAACAATTTTTTGGTACTATGCCATCCCCTGACTGAGTAATGTTAAATAAAAAGAAAAGAAAATCAGGATGCTCTCAGTATTCATGGATAAGGACGCTGCTGATGATGAGTCACTACATAACATAACAGTCTCTTTGTGATGAATTTCTTTCCGGTGGCAGTACTAAGAATTGTGTTTTTCTTATCATCTGGTTGTTCTTGTCATAAAGACAGAATGAATCATTCCTATCCTTGCCTCGGTTACTATAAAACCAGGTGAGTTTGTGGTAAACTTTCTAAACTATAATTTAAAAGTTAGACTGAGAAAATACACTGAGCTTCAGAGAATGCATTTAGCAATTAACCTCCCAGGTTTCATCCCCCCTTTTTAACCTATATGTTTCCATTGTTCCCCACTTTTGAAATATATAAAATTGTTTAGCTACATATTTGATCGGTTTCTTATCCTCTCAGGATGGAGGCTGGACTGCTAAAGTAAGAATTAAGGTTGTGATGACTTGTAGAATCTCCTGGTTTTGAGCTTCTTTCTCCCTACAGTGCTTTAATTACAGAGTATGTTTCAGTGCCTGGGTGGTTCAGTTAGATGAGTGTCTGACTCTTGATTTCAGCTCGGGTCATGATCTCAGGGTTGTGAGATGGAGCCCCACGTCAGGCTCTGTGCTTAGCGCAGAGTCTGCTTGGGATTCTCTCTCTCCCTCTCTCTCTACCCCTTCCCCTGCTTATGGAAGCATTAAGTAAATCAATAAACAAGCAAATAAACAAACAAATAAATAAATAATTTTTTTTTTTTTGAAAAAAGAATATGAGGAAGCATGGAGGGTAAAGGCTCTGAAACCAGGACTGATTTTAAAAGTCATGTAGGTTGGCACACCTGGGTGGTGCAGTCAGATGAGCATCCCACTCTCGGTTTTGGCTCATGTTGTGATCTCAGGGTCGTGAGACAGAGCCCTGAGTTGGGCTCCATGCTCAGCATGGAGTCCGCTTGGGTTTCTCTGCCTGTTCCCCTGCACTCACTCACTCACTCTTTCTCTAAAATAAATAATCTCTTTAAATAAATAAATAAATAAATGTAATATAGGTCTATTATCTAGGCTAATAATCTCCTTTAAAAAAATGACCTGTGAGATAAAGAAGATGTTAGGTTGGTTGTTTTTTAATTTGTTAATGATTGGCAAGGGAGGCCAAGAGGTGTCTCGCTTCCTCTCTGGAAAGGACATACTAGAACAGCTACGCACATACAGATTAATGGTCTATATATCCCAGTCACTTGTTGCTGACCAACTGATAAGACACATAATTGTCCTTAACAATTGGGTGTAATTTATTCCTGCGTTAGGTGGCTGTCACCTTCAGCAATTAAGGTATAGTGACTGATGGGCCCTCTTATGTTATTTAGCAATTAAGCTGAATCTGCAATTCCTACTGTACTATATAGCATGTCCATACATTGCCAGAAAATTGCAAACCAAATAGTTTCAGCTCAGGAAATGTGCCAGTCTCAGAATTCTAGCAAACATCATAAAATAGATATTCTATTCCATTTTTGATGAGGTACTCTTTCACTACAGACTTAAGGCACATTTATATACCACTTTTGAGGGGAATGTTATGGTTTTGAGGTTAGGAGGTCACCAATATGTATATGTGTACTTGGTATTCAAACTCATTAGGATAAGAAAGTGATGTCAGGGGAAAGCCTAACATGCAGAAACGTGGACTGTACCACCCGGAATACTCAGCCTGAGAAGCATGGCAACAGACGATGAATTCCTAGGGTATTTCCTGGATTGTTCTGTTACACCAGAGAACAACGGAAATCTTCCCCCAAAAGGAATAATGAGATAGTCATGTTAGGAAGTGGTATTTTCACTTTCTGAAATGTTAGGTAGAAATCAAGGGTTGTTCACAAAGGGAAGACATGGTTTGTGAGAGATGCTAAGCTATATGTCTCCTCTTGCCAAGCACAGAGATCACAGCTCCAAATTTTTTCAGTGACTCGTGATGGGGTTTCTCACCACTGGCCCCTCCTCCCCAAGGTATGAATGACTCCTACAGTTTCCCATATTGCTAATCTCTCTCTTAGGTCTTAGAAAGAAACAAAGATTATATTTTTGTTATGCAGGCCAACTCAGCTATTTTTCTTTTTTTTTTTTAAGATTTTATTTATTTGAGACACAGAGAGAGAAATCACAAGTAGGCAGAGAGGCAAGCAGAGGGAGAAGGGAAGCAGGCTCTCCATTGAGCAGAGAGCCCGATGCAGGACTCAATCCCAGGTCCCTGAGATCATGACCTGAGCAGAAGGCAGAGGCTTAACCCACTGAGCCACCCAGGTGTCCCTCAGCTCTTTTTCTTAACAGAAAACTTAATTTCAGAATTTTCTTAACAGAAAAATTAAGTAATCATAGGAATTAATTCCATAAGTACAATACAATTCAAGGAATAAGAATTTAGTTTGGAATACAGTATCTTTCAAAGTTTCTATTCCTCTACCATTAGTAATGGAATATAAAAGAAAAGGAAATGATCCTCTCACCATGTCAGTAAACAGACATCTTTTTCTTAATCATTGTAATTACTTAACTCATAACCCTAAAGCAAACCCCAGGAGGTGGTTTAATTGATCATTCTACCAACAGTGATCCTTCAGTAAGTCATATGGCAAAGATGGTAAGTGGTCTGTACTATATTACAGAAGCTCCTGTTAACTTCAATTCCTTTAAAAGAAACTACTCTTGTTCTTTTCCATTATTTAACCAGCAGTACTCCTCTAGAAATCTAAGAGTAATATCATATTAACATCAGACTATTAAATCATATATATATATATATATACACACACACACACACGACTATATATATGTATCCATACATATATTTATGTGATTAATAGTCTGCTGTAGATATATGGAGAATCAACAACCTTCGGTACTTCTAAATGTTCTAAATAACTGCCAGTTTATTTTTACTTTGCTTTTCTATCAGCCCAGAAGCATCTCTCACGCCCATTCGCATTTAATCCCAGTCTCTACCCCAGCCCCAGGGAGCCACTAATCTTTCTGTCCATATAGACTTGTCTTTTCTAGACATTTCATATAAATGAAATCACGCAACAGGTAGTCTTCTGAGTAATTTTCTCCATCAGTTATAATATTTTGTGGTTTATTTGTGTTCTAGTATGTATCAGTGGTTAGTTCATTTTATGACTGAGTAGTAGCCCATTATATGGGTACAACACATTCAGTTTATTCATCCACCAAGCCATGGAAATTTGGAGTGTTTCCGCTTTTTGTCTGTTATGAAGAATGCTGCTATAAACATTCACATGCAAGTCTTTAGTGAACATATGTTTTCATTTCTTGGGTAGATACCTAGGATGGAACTGTGGGGTTGTATGATATATTCACATTTAACTTTTTAAAAAACTGCAATACTGTTTTCCAAAGTAGCTGTATCACTTTACATTTCACCAGTAATATCTGAGGACTGCATTTTCTCCCCACGCTTGCCAAAGCTTGTATTATCTTTTCTATTCCAGCCACTCTAGTGAATGTGAAGTGTTATTGCATTGTGGTTTTAATTTGTCATTTCCTAATGACTAATGAATGATGTTGAACATCTTTTCACGTGTTTATGAGCCATTCATATATCTTCTTTGGTAAAATGTCTATTCATGTTTTGCCCATTTTTAACAGTTTACTGAAATGTTATTTACATAAGATGTAGTTCACCCATTAAAGGAGTATAACTCAATGGTTTTTAGCATATTTATAAAGTTGTGCGTCCAGCAACATAACCTAATTTTAGAACACTTCACCCCCCCAAAAAAGACTAACAATCACTCCCGATTCCATTTTCCCCCCAAATTTTAAATTAGGTTATTTGTTTTTTATTGTTGAGTTGTAAGAGTTCTTTAGACTTTTTTTTTTCTTTTTTTTGACAGACAGAGATCACAAGTAGGCAGAGAGGCAGGCAGAGAGAGAGAGAGAGAGAGAGGTGGAAGCCAGCTTCCCGCTAAGCAGAGAGCCCGATGCGGAGCTCAATCCCAGGACCCGGATCAAGCTGAAGGCAGAGGCTTTAACCCACTGAACCACCCAGGTGCCACTAGATATTCTTGATACAAATTTACCAGATATATTTATCAGATATATTTGCAAATATTTTATCCTGCTCTGTTTCTTGTTTTCTTATTCCTTACAGATATCTTTTGGAGCACAAATCTTTAATTTTAAAGTCAGATTTAGACATTTATTCCTCTATGCGTTTTGCTTTTGGTATCATATCTGAGAACCTTTGCCTAACACAAGGTCACAAAATTATTAAAATCTCTGGCATTATGGAAAAAAAAAACTATTATGCTCTTCTTATGGAGAAAATTGAATCTCAGAGAATTAACTAACTTCCTTACGGGCTTTACAAATTAGTAACTGAGCTGGCATTTTCTGCACTTCCATTTTTAGCAAAGCATTAATAGGGACTCCCTTACTTTAAATTCTCTTTAATAAATATTTATTTAATCTTGAATATTTAAAACAAAGCCTTAGAATCTAAACTGATTATCTACATAGCTGCATCAGATAGAAGTTAAGGAGTGCATATAATTAGTGCATCCTACCCAAGAGGAAAAGGTATTTTTCTATATGATTATGTGAGTGATTAATTAACAAAATACCTAATAATAAGAGGAAAAAGCATTTGATTTTGTTTAAAGAAATAGAGATGAACTAAGAGGTTTATAGACTGAGTAATATTAGCGTATTAGTTTCTTTTCAATGGACATTTTTTGTACTGTGTGATAATTTTTAAATAGTTTATTAGAAGAACTTTTAACAACAATTAAATAAACAACAGAAATCATCTAAAACTGGTTATGTTACATGTGGGAAAAAATATGTCACTCATTTTCCTTGCTAGCCTCTGCAGTAGATGGTAATAGCTGTTTCTTTTCTTTGTAATTACAAAGTAAAGTAAAAATAGAAAGCACAGCAACAGAAAAGTACAGTCAAATGCTTCTAATGGGCTTCTTTGCATTCTTAAAGACATTTGCTATTAGTGATTTTTCATTGTGTCCTAGTGGGTTTGCAATAGTGATATTTTTATATTTTCTACAATATTATAATCTATTGAGATTTTATGGTGATAAATTAGATACTAAGAGTAGTTGATAATAATATGATAGTAAAAAAATAACATCAAGGATGTCATACATTCATGCATTTATCATAAGTTTCTGTCATTTTGAGAACAGCCAAAATATGTACACTCAGGGTATGATTCTTCATAACCCCTGGCACCTTGATTTTATCATTTTCAGCAACCATCTGTGCTCTTATCTACACTCACACATTGTTTCCATCACTCTTCACAGTTCAGCATCTTTACCTGTCAAACCCGAGAATTATGATCTGAATGAGCAAGATTCACAAAGCAATTTACATTGTGCTAGCTAAGTGTCTTGGGAGAATTCTATATCCAGGTAATACTTTCTTAGACGAGGCTATGAGACTTGGTATTAGGAAGAAAGAAGTTAAGCTCTGTTCTGGGTTGGACCTTGGAAAAATCACTTCCAGGTTCAGTTTGCTCAACTGGAAAATGGAAACAGTAGGCCATCCTTCCCAGAAATGTTATGTTAGTATCTGGAGACTGAATTGAAATCATTCCTGAGACGCAGGCATGTCTATGCAAGGGGAGTAAAGATTTCAAAGCCTATGATGGACAGAGAGGAAAGGACAGTGGAATACAGCTCAAGAATACATGGCCACTGAATGGACAGAGGAGGTAGAGGGAAGCATCAGAGAAATGGACCAGAGGGCGGTCGACAGGAAGCTAGAGAACCACTCTGTAGAGACAGCCTCAGGGCTCACAGGATGGTGAGTATATGACACCACCTATGTGCCTTTGAGTTTCTGCCTAGCCCGTTACAATCTTCTTCATGAGTTTGAGTAGATACTTCTGTGGGAGGTATCTCTTCATTATTTTATGTATCTGCCAATTACCATGAAAAATTCACTTTTTAAACTGATCTCTATCAGTTGCTTATGAAGCATCTTTTCCACTAATGCTATAGCCTAGTTACTGAGTTTTGACAACGTGTGAACACACCTTTCTTGACTTCCAGTCAGCCCTCTACCTTTGTGGTGCCATCTACCTGTACTTTATAGTCCGAGACATACAGTGACTGCAGAGCTGGTTATAGGAACTCTCTCTGCATGTTCAAACTTACTTTAAATATGGTAAATGATGGGAAACTGTATGTCACTACAGATAAGAGCAGGGGCTTTACAATCAAATCTTGGTTTATATTCTGGCTATGTGACCCCTGGCACTATTAATAGTCACTAACCCACATGTTTGTGATGAAAACTAAGTGAGATTACGCTTGTAAAGTATTTGGCAGGATGTCTAGAACATGGGATCATTTAAAAATCCCTAGCTATCATTTAAAATTTTATCAAGTTAACACTACATAAGGTCTAGTTCAACTGATTTCTCCCATCAAAGGCCTCAAAACATAATGCATCTCACCAAAATAAATGAAGACACATACATAAGTTTCACAGTTTACAGGAACCACACATATGTGAACTGAGCAGGAACATGTACATGTACATGTCAGACAATGGGATGTTCTCTATTGTTGTGTTACGTTGGTTTATCTTGAACATAACTTACTCCAGGTAGACACTTCAGGTACTTCCTATGGAGAATATGTTGCTTTGGTGACTAATACCAATCCTTTCACTTCTTCTCCCAATTTTGTCCTTTCCAACTTGTTAGCAAACTTTCCTTCATCAATCCTGCCTTTTCTTAGGCATACACAAATGGTTTTCATTTTTTGGTTTTTTATGGGTTATATTCCTTCAACATTTAAATATTTTTAAGGCTTCCCCAGATGAAAAATTAAATAATCCTTACTTCCCCCTGAAACCCTCAGTCATGATTTCCCAAATCACTTTTAATCGATCTAATTCCTCTCCTTCAAAGTCCAGTTCCTGAAATGTGCTGCACAACCACACATGGGGAGTAGCGAATTGTCAGCAACAACAAAGTAAAAGCACAAAAATACCAAGGAGTCCATTAGAGCATACTCATGCAGAACTGTGCAATTAGACAATGTACAAGAAAGCTGTTCCAACTCCAGACTTCGTGTAAATTTTGTGTCATCTTGAAAAATACAATTGTATTGAGAATAACCTTTAGGAGAACAGGCTCTACTGTTTTTATGCTTACAGGTATTAGAAGTCTTCATCTGATTTTGGCTCCATTCACCACTTATTTCCACTCCTTTCATTTATCTGCCACATCTCTATACTTCAGCTTCCAACCTAAAATAAATCCACTGGAACTAGTTTTGTCAATATAACCTATGCCTGCCTTGTCACTAACACAGTGGCCATGCTTCCTTAATTTAACTAATATCTCTTCAGACTGTGGCCGTGTTGACCCCTCTTTCTGAAATCTTCTGTTGCCTTGACCTAAAGCTGTGTATTTCAGCTTTACTAAAAATCTCTCCCATCGCAGAAAAATTCAGATATTCAGTCCTACCTTCTGTCCTTGGACTTTCACCACTGTGTTTCCAATGCATATCACAATACCTGTCACACAGTAGATGGCAGGTACCCAGGGAAGATGGATGAACTCATTGTTGAAGGCCTGAATCTCATTATCCATGACACTGCAGTTTATATTACCCTGTTAAATGCCCATATCTCCACTGCTTTTCTGCCATCACTCACTTCCCCCATCTCCCCTACCTGGTCTTTGTAATTTTCTGATTTTCTTCTCTTGATTCTATGCTAAAACATTTTTTAAGTCAAAAATTATATAGACATACAAAATTCAACTGTGTTTCTTTTTGTTTTAAAATAGGTTCCACATCCAACATGGGGTTCCATGCTCTACCCAATGAGCCAGCCAAATGCCTCCAGCTGTGTTTTTATAATTAACAATGACCAATCTGAAAAGAGGTTAAGAAAAACAACCCATTTACAATAGCATCAGAAAGAATAAAATACTTACAAATAAAATTAACCAAGGAAGAGAAAGACTTATACACTTAAAACTACAAAACCTTGCTGAAAGATATTTAAAAAGACATGCATAAATGGGGGCACATCCCATGTTCACAGACTTGGAGACTTAATACTGTTAAAATGCCCATACTACCAAACCAATCTATAGATCTGATCCCTCTAAAAATTCCAATGGCATCTTTTAAAGAAATAGCAAAAACAATCCTAAAATTCATATGGAACCAAAAAAGACCTCAACTAGACAAAACAATTCTTAGAAAGAACAAAACTGAAGACCTCACACTTTCTGATTTCAAAACATATTACAAAGCTATGGTAATCAAAACAGTAGGGTAGCAGCACAGAGGCAAATATACAGACCAATGAAACAGAATAGAGAGCCCAGGAATAAACCCACAGGTAAACAGTCTTGATTTTTGACAATGGTTCTAGGAACACACAGTTGGATAAAGATATTCTCTTCAGTAAGTTATGTTAGAAAAATTGGGTATACACATGCTGAAGAATGAAACTGGACCCTTCTCTGACACCATACACAAAAATCAACTCACAATGGATTAAAAAGTCAAATATAAGGCCTGAAATTAGACAAACTGAAAAACTATTGCATAGCAAAAGAAACAATCAATGAAGTGAAAAGATAATCTACAGAATGGAAGAAAATATTTATAAACCATATATCTGTAAAGATTCATTTCTAAAATACATAAGGAACTCCTGTCACTCAATAACACAACACAAAACAAATAAACTAATTTTAAAAGGAGCCAAGGAGCCAAGGACTTGAAAAACCATTTCTCCAAAGAAGACATACAAATGGCCAACAGGTAAATAGAACTATGCTTACCATCATTAATACTCAGGAAAAGCAAATCAAAACCACAATGAGGTATCATCTCATTGTTAAAAGAGCTATTATCAGATAAACAGAAATAACAACTGTTAGTAAGGACTTAAAGAAACTGGAATCCCATTCCCATTGTTTGCTCTCACAAATAATGAACATCCAAATACATATCTCCCTATGCATGTGTGTAAAGTTTACTGGTAAGTAGAACCTCTGGGTCATGAGTGAATGCATATATTGAACTTTGCTAGAAATCATCTTCAGCAGTGGTTGTGCCAATTTTCACTTCAAACCCAGAGCAGGTGTGTTTTAGAATTCCAATTTCTCTCTCTCTCTCTTTTTTTTTTCAACCAACATTTGGTATGTTTAAGTATGTTTATTTGGGTAAAATGATATCTTGATGTTGTAATTTGAGATTTCCTCATTACTTACAGTCCTTTCCCTCATTTTTGTAGATGTATAGATCCCTCTTTCTTGAAAAGTCAACTAAATGTTCACTGGATCCTACTTCTTATTCCATGTTTTCCCCTATTTCATGTTCTAGATAACTGCCAATCATTAGAATGAGTGGGCCTCATTTGTCATTTTCACTCCCTTAACGAATGGTTCTTCCAGATTTTCTTTTATTTTTTAAAATTTTTAATTAACATATAATGTATTATTAGCGCCAGGGGTACAGGTATGTGAATCACCAGGTTTACACCTCACAGCATTCACCATAGCACATACCCTCCCCAATGTCCATAACCCAACCACCCTCTTCATCCCCCCTCCCCCCCAACCTTCAGTTTGTTTTGTGAGATTGAGTCTTCCTGATTTTTTTTTTAAGATTTTATTTATTTATTTGACAGAGATAACAAGAAAGCAGAGAGGCAGGCAGAGGAAGAGGAGGAAGCAGGCTCCCTGCTGAGCAGAGAGCCCAACATGGGGCTCCATCCCAGGACCCTGAGATCATGACCTGAGCCAAAGGCAGAGGCTTTAACGTACTGAGCCACCCAGGCGCCCCTCTTCCTGATTTTCT
This sequence comes from Mustela putorius furo, assembly GCF_011764305.1. Taxonomy (NCBI): domain Eukaryota; kingdom Metazoa; phylum Chordata; class Mammalia; order Carnivora; family Mustelidae; genus Mustela; species Mustela putorius. Next base: position 33,521,201 of record NW_025421304.1, on the reverse strand, counting down.
TAGAGTTTAGTTTACATCTCTATACTTACAAATCATTATACTGAAGGACATTAGTAACATCCTACTTAATTAATCTCTCACTGTTGGCTAGTGATTTGTAAGAGATCTTGATGTGCAAGTACTTGGTACCAGAAATACGAACCAATGATATGTCTCTTTAGCGGGGATAAATGAACAGTAATTTGGATCATAATCCACAGTGAGACTCTAGAAATATATCTTAAAATTCCCAAAAGGATTTAAAAGTAGTAACAAAGGCCCTGTTGCATGTAAATACAAGCTCATTTAATGAATAGACTAATAATTTTTGAATGACAAAAGTGGATAATTCAAGGCAGAGAAACATGTTGCTGACACCTAAATTATGACAGTGAATAAATACATCAGAGAAACATGGAAAGCACCAGATGGATTTAAATACATCAGAGAATTGGATTGCCCATTAGCAGATGAGATCTGACTTAGAAGACTGTAAGCAAAATGCATGTGTTTATATAGTTCTAATATCTGCCTGATGATACAATCACTTAGAACAGCCGGCAGGAGGTAAAGTAAGCCCGAAGAAATCCAGGGCCCATCTATATCAACTCTGCTGCATTTTTTTTAAGGCAAGTGTTATGTTTAACTTTTTTTTTTTTTAGATTTTATTTATTAATTTGACAGAGAGAGATCACAAATAGGCAGAGCAGCAGGTGGGGGGAGGGGGGTTTGGGGGGAGAAGCAGGCTCCCCACTGAGCAGAGAGCCTGAGAGGGGGCTCAATCCCAGGACCCTGAGACCAAGACCTGAGCCGAAGGCAGAGGCTTAACCCACTGAGCCACCTAGGTGCCCCATGTTTAACTTTTTTAAGATAAGAAAAAAGTAAAGAAAGCATGCCAGAATAACATGTTTGAGTTTCAATTTTGAATGCAAGAGCTATCAAATGACTCATTTTTATTTTTATAACTAAAAATTGAGTTTTAAAAATCATTGTTACAAAATGAGAATAATATAAGAGAGGAAAGAACAATTAGGTGTAGCATAACCCATTCCTGTTTTATCATATCTGTGATTGAGGCAACAATTAGTAGTCTTTAAAAAAATGATTAAAGCCTTGATAGGAAAGTATTCTGCGCATAATACTAGGCTCCCTGTCCTCCATTAGTTTCAGTGTTGAATAATCTATTTAAGGAAACATAATGAGCTTTCTCAAAATTTATCAAGTGATCACTAATGTACCACAAAAGTTCCAAGGGTTCTGTTGGTTTTTATAATAGGAAATTGAAGTGTCTTGTACCACCATCCGTTCACACTATGGCTGTGAAAGAGCTGGAAATCAAAGCCTTAGAAAATCAGTTCCAGCTTTCTTTGCCATTTGAATGACTCCTCTTTCTCTCCAGAAACCAGCTTCTTTGCTCCTATTTATCTGTTGCCTACACTATTCCTAATTCTGCCTTGGCTTTTGCTGGTCTCATTTCCTGTCATTTCTTCCATGACTTCTGACTTATCTAAATTCTTCTCATTCAATGACTCTTACATCAGTTTCCCATCTTTTATGAACACTTTCCATTAGTCTATAGACAAGTCCATCTTATCCTTTTTTAAAAAAAACTATCTGCCTCTTTTTTGTTGTTCTTGTTACTTGACGTGTCACCAAATCCTAGAGCATCTACATTCCTCAGGCATCCTTCAAAGCTGGTATGAGCCACATAACTTATTTTTAATTCTTCCTTGCACCCAGTAAATTACATATGCAAGAAGCATTCAATACCTATTGAAAAACATAAACAACAATGATGTGAATGAGGAGATGTAAGTTGAGGCAGTTATGTTGACTTTTCTTTGGAGACAGTAAATTAATAATTGTTGCTATTTCTATTTAGTTACCCATGAAAAGAAGAACTATTTAACCCTGTAAGAAAAGCAATTATAGCAGAAACTATAGCAGAGATGACAATTTTGCATAAATCTTAGGAAATGATTAGAAAGAAGAATGCCCCCATACTAACTAAAAATACCTTAATATATAAATAAAAATAAATAGGGAGGCTGAGAAAACCACATTTCCAATTATGCCTCTTTCTTTCTTATGATCTGAATTTCAAGGAATCTCTAAAGTGCATATATTTAAATATTTTTTTCACACCAACCAGGGCAGTACATAATTCCAAATGCCATTCAACTCTGGTAGCCTCACAATTCCACTGTTGCCAAGGAGTAAGACAAAAAGGACTCTTAGCCTCCATTCAAAATATACCTTCACTTTACCATTAAATTAAATATAATTAGAATGACAATTAAATGTTATATCATTTTAGAAAGAAAATTATTTCTCCATCAAGTTTTACAGTGGCCTTTGGCACAGCACAGTAAAAGTGAACCTAAAAATAAAACCTCAGTTAAATGAAAAGCTCAAATTAACTGACACTTTCATACTTCAGAACTTTCCTATGTATTCTTCTCCAGTGACCTTTCTGATGACAAAGCCTGAAATGATAGTCAATTAAATTTATATCCCAGGGCACACTATAAATTTGTCAGGACCAAAACAAGTACGCTGTGAAGTTCATGAAATCAGCTCCTAGTACCAGGGAGCAGAGGTAGAGAAGAGGTGACAGATCAGTCCTTGGTGCTTATGTTGACACTGACATAACGATGCTCAGGTTGTGAGGAGGAAGGACCAAGAAAAGCCTCGGAAGCTCCCTAATATGCATGTAATTGCCCCAATTTATTTCAATATCAACACCCATGGCAGAATGTGGCCTCTTTTCTAGGCATGAAGTTCACACGTGTATACCCTCCTTGACAACTTCCTGAAGCAGGCCGCTGTAAGACAGCATGGAGGATCTCGGGGCTCACTTTCTCTCAGGTTATGACAATATGACTTATTCCTGTGCAATTCAAACTTTCACCTCAAATGGACTGATATTCTTTTACATTTTTTCTTTTCATTTCACTTCATTACATTTTTCATTTTTACAGATGAGTAAAATTGTATAAAATAAATAAAAATTTCTACTTTGTTTTGATCCTTTTATCTTGAGTGATGTCTAATGATTCTCTCTGTTACACAAACCAGGTAAAGATTGGGGTTCCTCATCATTTTTCAGTTGCGTGAGAACCTTGAGATTATATTCTTCAAAGAATAGATGTGTACCCATTTTGGGGAGGGGGGAAGTTGCCAAATCAAAGTTTGTCTTAACATCATAAAAGTCCCTACGTTTCAATATATTTAGGCAACCCTCAAATGGATGACCCATGTCTCGTATGTTCAACACTCTGTACACCAGGGTACCTGACATGTGAATTTTTAAGAAGATCAACTCCAGACACAAATAGAACTGAAACTGTCCTCCTCTAGACCTGAAAAGGTATCTCTCAAGAGCAGGCACATACTCTATTCTTCCTTCTTATACTAAACACACACTCATTAGTACTTTTGTATCAGAATGGTTTTTAAAAAGCAGATTCATTGGCAGTGGGAAAGCATTTTGAGAAATAAAATACCTTTAGAAACTTAAATTTCTCCTTTCTCTATTTTTTAAAGATTTTTCCCCCATTTATGTTCAAAATATATGACTCTTTTCCATTAACATTAAATATTTATCATGATATGAAAACATGACAGTGTATTAGGATGTCTAAGTTAAGTTTTTAAACCATTAGAAAAAGCAAAAAGGTTGTGGTTGCTCTTTTTATATAAGCAGAGATAGAAGAAAGCTCTTTAAAAATTACTAAACTCCTTCAAACAATATTTTCAAATACAGCAAGATAGATAGTTTGGATTCAGTATGAGGCCCTGTTTCAACTCTGTTTATTGAAGAGAATAATTGAGATTTATGTGAACTTTTCCTCCAATAATATCTAGACCCATTTACAGAAACCCACCTGCTAGCAACAGTATGAATCTCCCTGCAAGTCACCATCTGAATCGAGCAAAATATGACAAACCAATCAGGATCATGAAATAAACACAGGGGGTGATTTCTGGGATTTAATCAGAAGTGAATATTAAAATACTTGTTCAAGTGGGAACTAATTCAAGCCTGACTGTCTTGGTCTTAAAATAAGGTATTTATCTGACATCCCATTATTGAGCATCCATTGCAAGGACTGCTAAAAAAAAAAACGAAGACCATGTAGCCACAGTCTATCTTGAGTTTCTCTTAGGGAGATAAAGACTTTGACAGTAGCATCAAAGTGTCTACTGCCATACTGCTGTAACAAAAGTAGTATTTAATAGAGAAATAGGGAATAGACTGTTCTAACAGAGACTAGGAAAGGACCATAAAGAAACATGTGTTAATTAACGTAGCCAGATGTTAATTAATGTAGAGAGATGGCTACAGAGAAAAATGGGTAAGAATAAGGCCTTTCCAAACAGAGAGAACCATATCATAAACCATAACATAAAAAGAAGAGACAAATTAGGTGCAGGAGACTTTGATTCTCAGGCTGTGTTTAAAGATGTCAAGCAGGAGAGTGGAACTATCAGATACCTCTTTTAGAAAGATAATTTGGCAGAACTTAGAGTTATGATTTCCTAAGTGAAATGTGTACACCTGGACAGAGATGAGTAGGGAGAAGAAAATCAACTGGGCTTGATTTATTTTTACTTAATATATATCATTCAAATATGTTGCTATTTTGTAATGTGCATAATATTTCAGGACAGTAGAATATGTAGACTAGTTATAAATTTGTATGTATACATCAAACCTGATACTAAAAATCACCAGTACCAGCAACAGCTCTATCCTTGCCTTGGTTGAGATTAGGGATAGTTGATGTAGAGCACGGCTTGAAAAAGGCATAAATGGAATCAGGTTGAGTTAGAGAAATGCTGCTATGATTCACAAGCTTTTATTACTCTGAAAAAGTAGAACTACAAGATATGATCAATACATATATATAATTAAATAGATGGCGAAGATGAGACCCTGAGATTATTTCAAAGGTTAGACATGAATCAAATGGATAGGATATGAATCAATAAGTTCAGAAAAAGGAAGGAAATCAAGGGAGAATGTACGGATCACTAAATTAAGACTCTCTAAAAACAAATAATCCATATATTCTCTTTCATCTCTTCATCATGAAGGACACAGCAAATTTAATTAGTGCTGCAAACATCACTGTTTCCACCTACTCTTCTATCTTCTGCTCAAGGTAACATGGCTGGATGAAAATTGATAATTCTCAGTGTAATATATACTTTAGTAGCTTAGTTTTTCCTCACTCTAATTAATACACAGAGCTGGAAACCAGTAGTAGTCTATTAGTAAACAGGGGCAGAACCAGAAGCAACTTCAAGTTTACTGTGAGAATTAGTTAATACATGTAAAATATTTAGGTGGGTCCACAATATAGTAAGTCTTAGTACACGATAGTCACTGTTATTAGTAAGTATTTATATAAAAGGGGCACCTGGTTGATGCATTCAGTTGAGTACCCGCTCTTGGTTTCAGCTCAGGTCATGGTCTCAGGGTCATGAGATCAAGCCCTGCACTGGGCTCCATGCTCAGCATGGAGTCTGCTTGAGACTCTGTCTCTCCCTCTGCCCTGATGCCCCCACTCATGCTGTTTCTCCCTCTCCCAAGTAAATAAAATCTTTAAAAATTATTATTATTATTATTATTATTATTTATACCCAAACTACCTATGTTGAAATCCTGGTTCCTTCATTTATAAATTTTTTTTACCTAGGGTAAGTTCCATCTTTTCCAAAGCTCTTTTTTCTCACTGTTTCTCACTCAATAATAACAGTATTATTATTTAAAACTTGGAAATGAGGCAAAATGATGGCTCTGTGCCATTTTATTGTCTTACCAGAATACTGTCAAATGGGTCTCCACAAAATAAAGAGTACTAATTCTAAAGGGGACTGTGCCTTTATTTTACTTTGTATTTATTACTTATTAGAGTCGAGATTCTAGGAAGTTTTATGTTAACTTGCAGATTTATTTCTGTTTAAATTGCCAATGATGTCTGTCAAGTAGAAAAGATAGTTCCAAAACTTAAGCTTATATTGCCTTGCAGGACACTAACCAGTTTTGCACTTACTATATATTTGTAGACTTTTAAACATTTTTAAGAACATTCTTGTATAATGGTTAATATCTGGATGCTAATTAAATATTATATATAATTATTAATTCATTGGTTTCTAAAAACAGCAATACGAGATGAGATATAGTATAATCCATCTCTTATAATAAGGAGACCCTCTTTCGTAATCACCAATCACTGAATAAGTAAATTTCAAAACAATAGTGTACCTTGCCCTAGTATTCCATTCTAGGAACTTAGGATATAATACCACAGAGCTGCATCATCCTCTTATCCACCAAAACTCCATGGTTAGCAGATTAAAGAGAATGTATAGCACATTTGTTCTTTGAGAGCCTTACCTTATGATTCATTATTTTCTACTATGATTTCTTTGTATTCTGTATTTTGTGCTTTAATTCAGGTTATACCCCTAGTCGTTAAGGTCTAAGATTTTGAAACTGTCTCAGGATCTACATTCTCCAGATTTATAATAAAAAGAAATCACATACAATCTCACAAAGTAGTAATAGATATAACAGGATACCTAACTTCTCACTCTTCCGCTATTGAAGTTCCTAGCTGAAAATAACTCCCACTTTTCCCCCATCTGATGCATGCCCTGAACCACTAGTAATCTCTAACCTTATAAGGGCAGGGTATCACCATTGCTATTGTCGATGTTATTGGGTTTGAGCCACTAGAAGTGAGTTGAAGTAAAAAATAATAATAATACATGCACCGTAAACACATGTATATTAACTATAATATTACTCATATTCTGCTAAACTTAACTTTTTTATAAGATTTTATTTATTTGAAATAGAGAGAGAGAGAAAGAAAGCACAAGTAGGGAGAGGGGCATAGGGAGAGGAAGAAGTAAAAGCAGAATCACCGCTGAGCAGTGAGCCCAACACAACCCTCAATACCAGGATCCTGAGGCCATGATCTGAGCTGAGCCAAAGTCAGACACCTCACTAAACTTAACATCTGCATCTTATAAATCAAACGTAATTTGAAATTAAAATGACTATAATGATAAGAATTAAAATTCAAAAATGTCTTCCCTTAATCCCAGTTGATTGGCATTCCCTATGTCCCACCAAGATGAGCACATATCACATATTCTATGTTACTGCCAATGTTATATTCCTAAAAGATGGATCTGATGGATTCTCTCCTGCTCAACATCTTCATAAAGACATATGTCAGACACATAATCTGAATCTTTTGTCTCCTTCCTTTGGGTACTACAGTCTGCTCTGTAAGTAATGCCTGTTGTATCCACCTTTTCTTAGGCCCCTAGTAAGTCCTAAGCATTCAAGTAATGCTAAATGTTCAGAGTACCACCTCTTTCAGCACTAGCTTCTCTCACCCATATGAACTGCTCTCCCACCTTTAGATAGTCCATATTGCTCTCCATCACTGCTCTAGCACTTTAGACAGCTTACCTTGTGTCCTAGACAGAGCATGCCTCCCACCTGCCCCACTCCAAAAGACACCCATCGTGAATATATCACCTTGCATGGCAAAAGGGACTTTCCAGACGTGATGAAGTTAAGGATATTGAGAGGGGGAAATTTCCTGCATTATCTGGGTGGGCCCAATGTAACTACATGGGTCATTCCAACAGGGAAGCAAAAGAGTTGGAATCAAAGCATAAGAAGTGAAGACAAAAGCAGAGACACGGAGATTTGAAAATGCTATCTATGCAGCTGATTTTGAATATGAAGGGCTATAAACCAGGGAATGTGGGGGAACTCTCCAGCCAAAAACAGCAAGGGAACAGATTTTCCCCTAGACCTTCCGGAAGGAACATAGTGCTGCCAACCCATTTTATACTTGTGAATTCCAGAACTTTTGGATAATAAATTTGTGTTTGTGGTGATTTGTTACAGCAGAAATAAGAAACTAATACATCTTGTATTGACATGATTAAAATCTTCCCTTCCATATGGGAAGTTACATGATGACAGACTATGGTTTAGTCTACTTGTTTCCCACAGACATCTTTGGAAATAATTAGATGCTCAATTAGTATTTATAGAAGGTATGACTCTTTGAGAGCCAAGCAAAAGTTTAATTAGTCCCCAGTTGAGGAGAATACTTAGTCTAAAGGGACTTTTGGCTAGCCTAAAGGGACATCACTTATGATCCTGAACGATTCTGTAGAGTTTTTATACTTTTTGTTAGCCTGGGATAATAACTGCCAATTTTATCCGTGTTCTGGGTAATATGTAGGTTTACTTATGGGTCATGGCATTTAGATAACAAATAGAAAAACCAAGTTCCACAAGTCTCTCTGTATTTTTTTTTTTTGCAGGAAATAAAATTGAGACATATTTCCACAGTAAATCCAAATGCCTTCTATATTACCAGGCTTAAAAAGGTTATGTACATTAGATATTACATCATTGTTTGAAGTACATTAGTGCTTTTGAAACAGCTGCTTCAATCCCCATTCTCATAAAAAGAGCAACCACAGTCTGTGCTTTTTCTAACGGTTTTAAAATGTATGTTAACTTAGAAACTCTGATCCACACTAATGTTTGTACACCGTAATACAGAATATTAATGGGAAACATAAAGGGAGGAAAGTCTTTACAAAATAGGGCAGAAGGAGGAACATGTTTCTCTAAGTGCTTCTGGTGTCAAAACGCTTTCCCTTTGGCAATGAATATGTTTTTAGAGAAGCTTTATGAGGCAAAATTACTAATAAATGTGTATATTTAGTATAGGATGTGAGAACAGAACAGAGCCATTGATTTGGAGAAACTTTTCTAAATGAGAAAAGTTTTGACATTTGTTTGACTTCTTTGACATCAATTACTCCTCATTCAGGATTGTCCTATTGTCCACAGGTGATGCCGTATGAGCTCCGTGTTAGTTTGCTAACTAAACGGATCGAATATAAGGATTTCTGTGGCCTCAAAACCAGCTTTACTCCAGGAACAGTTTCCTGAAATAAAGGGCACACATCTTTTTGTCTGAACAGTGTGATCTCCATCACCCTGGTTCTGACTGGGGATCCTTGTCTGGTTTACAGAGCAGTGAAAATGGAAAACCCATTCTTATAGCAAAGTACATCTTTAATATCACTCAGGATACAAGAATGGAAATGGACAGAGAGATGATAATCATAATGATGATGATGATTGTGATTGGTTACTCATCCTTTACTCACTTTGGCAAGGTAAATACAAAAGAAAAAAAATTTGCTTTTTTTCTTTTGCAATGAAAGGATGAACTTCCCAGCAGCAGGAACCAGAGAGCAAATTTAGTGCAAGTGTCACTGACGTTGTGCTGCAGTCTGCCTACATAAAGAGGCAATGAACATTTATAAATGGCTGTGTCTTGCCTGAACCAGCAGGGAGAGGGCATATACATGCACACTTGGGCACTTAATGTCTAGAAATGGGGTTAAGTGCTGCATTTGACTTTCTCAAGGCTGAAAAAAAAACGAAGATTTTGTAAAAATAAAGCATGGCACTGGGAGGTTGGTGTCCGCCTTCATCCTTTGCCCTCTAGCCGAGCTGAGAAGTACAACCTCAGTGTCCGTTAAGCAACAAGCTCCCCTACGGCCCACCTGCTGGTCACAAGGAGTATGGTGCATTTGTTTTCTGTTTGACAAACTCACAATTTACCTTGGGATGTAAACTGAATGGACAACATTCAAGGGCTTCGTACACAAGAGGAGTGCTTGGGAAAAATACAGCAAGAAATGCTGAGCCATAAAAATTGCCTGTTGATCTGCCCTAAATGGCCACTGAATTTAAATTCTAGCTAGTTACCATACAGTGTAATATTGGTTTCAGGAGGAGGATTTAGTCATGTATCACTTGCATACAACATCCCACGCTCATCACAATATGTGCCCTCCTCAATGCCCATCATCCACCTAGTCCATCCCCTACCCACCTCCCTCCATCACCCCATAGCTTATGACCTGTTCTCTATTATATAACTGCATTTTTTCTTCTTTCCCAAAAGAACACTTTAAAAAAAAAATTTATTTACTTTCAGCATAACAGTATTCATTGTTTTTGCACCATGCAATCTGTGCCCTCTCCAATACCCACCACCTGGTTCCCCCGACCTCCCACCCCCCACCCCTTCAAAACCCTCAGATTGTTTTTCAGAGTCCATAGTCTCTCATGGTTCACTTCTCCTTCCAATTTCCCTCAACTTCCTTCTCCTCTCCATTTTTTTAAAAAGATTTTATTTATTTATTTAACAGAGAGAGACACAGCAAGAGAGGGAATACCAGCAGGGGGAGTGGGAGAGAAAGAAGCAGACTACCTGCTGAACAGGGAGCCCTGAAGCAGGGCTCTGTCCCAGGACCCTGGGATGGTGACATGAGCTGTAGGCAGAGCGCTTAATGACTGAGCCACCCAGGTGCCCCTTATAACTGCGTTTTTAAAAGGACATTAAATATGTCCATTTTTAAAACTTTGGAAATGTTTTGAAAGAAGGTTACCACATTTTCCCCTGGGCAAGAAAATGTGTATTTATAAATATCTATGTAAAAAGACCAAGACACTGAGAAAATGTTACTGGCTGAAAAATATACATAGACTTTTTTTATATATATAGGAACACTTAAATAAAAAGGTACAAAGCACTTATGTATTTGTTGAGTTTTTTATATTCAAAATGCACTGTTTATCACATCTGCTAATATTTCATATATACAAAGGCAAAGTCACCATCCAAATTAATAGTAGTAATTAAGAGACTGTGTTTCTCACCACAGGCAAATGTCTGACTTTAGAGATACAAATGAGCATTAAAGGGTTGTAGCAGTAGGTAGAATATTCTCAGAGAACAAAATGATTATTTAACATAATTTATAAAGAATGATATAGTCATATTAATTCTTACTAAAACGTAGGTTGTACTCCATTTTATTAAAGTTTTGTTTAATATTAACTAATCTTTGAGAAGTACTTCTTAAAAGTTCTTGATATTTTTGCTTAATTTCTATTCTCTTGATAAAGAGTTTATATATTTTACTTCAATAAATTTAGGTGAAAAGGTCCATTAATTAATTATTATAGTTACAGATTCAGAAACTCACTTTGTTTAACCTGAGATAGCTTTAATATATTAATTTACATAGTTCTTAATATAAAAATATGTTAATAATTGTGGATAATAATGACAGCTGGAAGAGTGACTGAACAAAATCAATTCATGGAAATAATCTTTGATATTTCATTTATTGCTTTAAAGGTTATCTTTGGCAATATGCTATAAGGATCTTGGTAAATTGCAATACCTTGGAAAAATTAGTCAGCTTTATTGACTCATAGCATAATAGATATAGTAATTATTACCTAATATGGTTATTTGACTTATAAACAAATAAGCAAATATGTCCTATTATGGGGATACCTAAAAATTTTGCCTATTTCAGCAACCTACTGAACGGGAGAAGGTATTTGGAAATGATATATCTGATAAGGGGTTAATATCCAAAATATATAAAGAACCCAACACCAAAAAAAAAAAATTACAAATAGCCTAATTCAAAACTGGGTAGAGGACTTGAATATACATTTTTCCAAAGAAGGCATACAAATGGCCAAGAGACACATGAAAAAATGTTCAACATCACTACCATCAGGGAAATGCAAGTCAAAACCACAATGAGATGTCACCTTATACCTGTCAGAAAGACTTGTGTCACAAAGACAATAAATAACAGTGTTGGCAAGGATGTGGAAAGAAAGGAACACTCACACGCTCAGTGGGAATGCAAACTGGTACAGCCACTATAGAAAACAATATGGGAGTCCCTCAAAAAACTAAAAATAGAAATGCCATATGCTCCAATAATTCTACTTATCCAAAGAAAATGAAAACAGTAATTTGAAAAGATAATATGTACCCCTGTGTTTACTGCAGCATTATTTACAATAGCCAAGATATGGAAGAAACCTAAGTGTTCAATCAAGAGATGAACTGATAAAGAAAATGTGGTATAGATATATAATGGAATATTACTCAGTCATAAAAAAGAAAGAGGTCTTGTCATTTGAAACAACATGGATGGACCTAAAAGATATTATTCTAAAGAAATAAGTCAGAAAAAGAAAGAGAAATACGATTTAATTTCACTGATATATGGAATCTAAAAAACAAAACAAACAAAAGAAACAGACTTATAAATACAGAGAACAAACTGGTGGTTGACAGAGGGGAGGGAAGAGGGATGGGCAAAACAGTTGAGAAGGATTAAGAGGTACAAACTTCCAGGAATAAAATAAGTCAGCCACAGGGATGAGAAGTACAGCATAGGAAATAGAGTTGCTAATAACTGCTCTTCAGATAATTTCTCTCTACCCCAAAATCCAGTTCAGGATCACACATTTATCGCATGTATTTGTTGTAATTCTTCAGTCACCTGTAATCCTAAACATTCCTCAACATTTTTTTTTTATTGCTTTTCAAGACACTGTCATTTTGGGGGGAGTTCAGGCCAGTTATTTTGTATGATATGTTCCCCAATTTGGGTCTGAGATTTTCTTATGGTTAGATGAAGGTTATGCATTTGTAGCAGGAACACCAAAGAGATATTGATGTCTCACTAAGGGCCACATATCATGAATCAGATGATGGTTTTTCTCTACAAGGGTGGTGTTAACTCTGACCACTTGATTAGAATGATATCCAACTGTTGTAATTTAACAAGCACTTTTTGTGGAGATATTTGAACCCATCTAAATACCTGGTTTCCCATCTAAATTTCACCCAGTAGTTTTCAGCCTCAATCCATCATTACTTATTGCCTGAATAAATTATAATTATGATGGCTGAACTTGCTGATTTGTTAACACCATCAATCATTCTACATTATATAGCATTCTACAGCAAGAGAGCATCCTTTCTTCTCTCTCATTTAGACATGTTTGAATTTAGGAATGCATTTGTGTGCACATATTAAAGTGTCTGTAATGCTACATACCAATGTTTACTTCTTGATCTCCAACAACATTTATCAATAAGCAACATCATTGTCGCTGCTTTCTGACTTTTTTGTCTAAATTATGTTTTATATAACATTATAAATTATTTCTTATGTTCCTTCAGTTCACTTTTTGGGGGAATAATGCATTCTACTCTATTATGGAATTAATTTTATCTTTCTGTAAATGTGTCCTCAGTTTTAAAGCAGTGCCTCTTATTATAAAGTTCATCTGCTGCCTTTATCACATACTAAATTTCCATATGTATTTGGGTCTATCTCTTGACTTTCTGTTCTGTTGCACAATTCTATTTGTCTACGCACACACCGGTACCAAACTATTGGAGTCACAGAGAATATAGAGTCACACCTGGTAGGGTTTGTTCCCCTCAAACTGTTTCATTATTTTCACTGCTATTCTTACAGCTTCTTACTTCTACACAAAGTTTAGTGCCCATTAGTCTGGCTCTGTGAAAAATGACTGCTGTAATTTTTCCTTTTGGTGGTTACTCAGTTAAAATGTAGCAAGTTAAGTTGGATGGACAGTGCTAACATCGTTGAGTCACCCTCTCTAAGAACAGGGGATGTCTTCCCATTTGTTCAAGTCAGTTTTGTATCCTTCAAACCTTTCCTCAACTGGTACTCAAACTGCTTCTACTAATTTTGCATGTGAATTATATATCCTGATAGCTTACTAAAATTTTTTTTCAGTTTCATCATTGATTCTATAGATTCCTTAGTTTTTCAGATATACATTCATGTCAGCTGGAAAAAAAAAAAGAAAGTGTTACTCTTTCCTTATTTCACCCATTCTTATGCCTCTAGGTCATTTCTCTTGATCAAATATTGATTCATAGTTGCCTTAAAGTGCTGATTAGTAGCAGAGATTGTGGGTAAACTTGTTCTCAGTGGAAATATCACTACTGTCTCTCATTAAATAAGGGAATGACTACAGAAGATATGTGTGTGTACACGCACATGTATATGTATATGTGTGTATATATATGCGGATACATAATGTGTATACACACATTCACAAAACATTAGTGTGTATTTGAGTGTGTGAATAAAACTATGGGAACTTTTCTTGGAGTTTTAAATATTATTTCTGTTGCATCATTTTGTTTTATTCTTCAGGATCTAAACTAATAGGAATGTTAGTCCTTCTTTTCCTATCGTCCATTCCCACTACTTTCCTTTTCACCTTTTTAACTCCTTTTTAAAATTTTCATTTTTATTCTTTTGGTTGCTGCCTTTCCGCAATTCTTATAATGAAAGTTTTACTTCAGTCTATTCTTCACACTTGGACATTTTGTAATTTATGTTTCTGACATCATTCTGTCTTTTTCTTCCCTCTCTCTGCTCAGTAAACTTTTTCTTCCTGGGTTTTGTCTATTGTTGTTCATTTCTATTCTTACCTTTTGACCACATGAATCAAGTGTTTTTTCATACTGTTAAATGTTCTTCTGAGCATATTTAATTCCATCTTAATTGTTAATATACAGTTTATTTCTATTTTCTGACTCTTTTTTCAGAAGGGATTTTCCTCAATTGATGTATGTTGACTTCATATTTTTCTTGCTCATCTTTGCTGTGCTGAAGCATTTTTTAAAAGATTTTATTTATTTATATGAGAGAGAGGAATAGAGCACGAGAGGGGAAAAAGTCAAAGGGAGAAGCAGACTCCCTGTGGAGCTGGGAGCCCAATGTGGGACTCAGTTCCCGGGCTCCAGGATCATGACCTGAGCCAAAGACTGTTGCTTAACCAACTGAGCCACCCAGGTGCCCTGTACTGAAGCATTTTTATAAAATTCCTACCTTAATGGTGCTCTTCTCCATCAGTGTTTCATTGCCCAGTTACTTAATGGATGTTTATCTTTGCTTTGGTGGTTTTAGTAAAAACAAATAACGATTTTATATAGAGAAGTTTATTTCCCAAATACATATTAATAGTGCTTAGCTTTGGGGCACTTGGGTGGCTCAGTCAGTTAAGTGTCCAACTCCTGATTTTGGCCCATGGCTCAGGTCATGATCCCAGAGTCATGAGATCAAGCCTTGTGTCAGGCTCCATGCTGGGTGTGGAGCCTGCTTAAGATCATCTCTCTCCTGCTCCCTCTGCCCCTCCACCTCGCCTGCCTCTCTCCCTCTCTTTAAAAAAAAAAAAAAAAAAAAAAAAAAAAGCTTAGTTTTGCTTCATTTTTTTAATATATTTTTTAGTTTCAGCATAACAGTATTCATTATTTTTGCACCACACCCAGTGCTCCATGCAATCCGTGCCCTCTCCAATACCCACCACCTGGTACCCCGACCTCCCACCCCCCGCCCCTTCAAAACCCTCATATTGTTTTTCAGAGTCCATAGTCTCTCATGGTTCTCCTCCCCTTCCAATTTCCCCCAACTCCCTTCTCCTCTTGCTTCATTTAAATTTACTCTAAGCAGAAAATATTTTTCCAATTAGCAATGTTATTAGGTTGAAATTTTAATAATCATAAATTAATGCAAACTGTAAATAATGGACAGTAAAAGCTCTTTTTCTATTGTTTGTATTAAAAAGAAACTGATGCAATGGAAAATAAATCTTTGTTCATTTAATGTTTAAATTAACATCCATTTAAAATTTCATAGTTAAGTGCATAGAGCCTGTGAAGAAACTCAAATTGGAAGATTTATCCTGATATATCCTAAGAGAAAACTGATGCCAAATTTAGTAGAGTAATTGAAGCGCTCTTTACAAAGAGGTGGGGTGGGGAAATGTTACAGACAACCAACAGAGCACACTATTCTGAGGCTAGCCACATAAGAAAGTTATGCCACCTCTTCAATCAGGGCAAAAGGCCAAGAGGTTGTCTGAAATGGAGGAAATCACTAAGGAGTGACAGTTGGCAGGTGCCGTGGCCATTGACTGAAGAGCACACTCAGACAAAGTTTCTTGGCAAGGATGGAACCAGGGTAAGTATGTATGCTTCCCCCCTCTCTGCCTCATGACTCACTCAATTTTCAGAAAGATTTTGAGTGTTCATTATAGCCTGGTATGTAACTGATATACTTTTTTTATTTACTAACTCACCTCTTCTAAAGTTTAGTAATTATCAGCATCTCATTTTCCCTCCACCCATGCCATTTGCCTATTTTTAATTTGTTTTTACTCTTTTCTCTCAAAATTTGTATGAAATATTTTTAATCTCTCCCCGTTATCCACCAGTCTGTCATAATAGTTGTGAATGTTTTTCTTAGTTTGTCATTCAATTTTTAATTTTTCACAGTGCCTCTGATGTACACAAGATACATTTTGTGGGAGCTAAGTAGTCTAGGGCTTGTTATATTATTTCTTCCAAAGGTTTTTTTTTTTAATCATAAATACTTTCTCTATTTATTAGCTTAATATATTTTTGTGATGCCAGCAACTTAATTATAAATGTAAGTAAAGATCTTACAACTCAGAATATTTTTTGAGGTTAGAAAAAATTCTAAGACATGTGTGTGCATGTGCATGCTTGTTTATAAAGCTAATTATCCCAATGAGTTTTTGAATAATCTATTCTTTTTCATTTTATTGTATGCATCACATCAAAGTCTCTTTAAGGACTATGCAAGTTGTTTCACTGACCTATTTATGTCAGCATCACACCATTTTAATTATCATAGATTTATCATTTTTGGCTCTGATAAGGCAAGTCACCGTGAAACCTGTTTCTGCTCACTGATGCTGATCTTTTACACTGAATTCTTCATTCAGTGCCATCAATCGTTTCCCACTCAGAGACAGTAAATCCAATAAAGATCCAGTGTTGAGAATCCTGGGGTGTAGAGTAACAAAACTGAACAATTTGCAGAACACATCAAGCCAACTCAAAAATGAACCTTGTCCAATTTAGCAATAGAAATCCCTCCTTCGTATTGCATTTATGCAAATAGGCTTAGATGATCAAATCACCTGTAAACCTCTCTGAATTGCCATCCATAAAAGTAAAGTATAAGGTGGCTTTAGATCTGTCAGAAAATGTATGTGAACAATTGTTTGGTTGGATTTCTATATGTTTCTATTCAGTGTAAAACAGTTTTGAATTGAGAATTCAAGGCAACCCGAATCAGGGAAGGAAATTATTACCCAGCTTCGGCTCTGATTCATATTAAAGCAAAAGTTATTTCCAAAATTTTAAAAATAAATGCCGAAATGTCTAGAAGCTATGCCTGCTTTCAGAGATGAACATGTTTTCTTGTTGCACCTTGGGGAACTGGGTTCATGAATGCACAATGTTCGTCAGCTTTCATTCTCTGGGCCACCTGCTAATTTTCTGTAAGCAACAGAATTGATGATGATAGCTTTGTTTCCTCACCCACTAAATTACCTCCCTGCCCCAAATGTTTTAATTGGTATTCTGTTCTTCAAAGCATCAATAGTTGGTTTTCATAAGGAAATGAGAATGGTAGGAGGGGTTCTCTGCCTGAGTTCCTCGCAGGTAGACAAGTCTTACAATGTGCTCACTGCCCACCACCGCTGCTGGAAAGCCATGCCGCGCTCAGCATCACCTGATGGGGGTCCTCCATTAAGAGTTACAAAACTCGATTTAATTTGATTATCCATCCTTCTGACAAGTCATTAGCAGTCTTCTCCTTCACCCCCCAGACTTCAGAGATCTTGCAAAAATCTGTTATAAATAAATAAATTTGACAAGCTACAGGATATGACTTGTCACTCTGATAATATTGACAAAAAACAACCGGATTGAAAGATGAAAGCATATGGCATGAGGAGTGGGAGGAGGGCAAAAAGGAAAGGACGTTTAAGAATGCAGAAAACTGTGTGTGGCCAGACGGCACAGACCAGCTCACAGTGACCACCTCGGGGCGCTGGAGGGAATGAGGAAAATCTCACTTAAACCAAGTGGGAAATTATAGTTACCAAATTGACAATTACTTCTTTCCCATACATATATATTTCATTGCTACATTTCCATTACTGCATGAATCACTTCTGACTGGAGGGCTCCTTGCCATTCTTAATTTCATTAGTGTAAAAAACATGCCCTCTGAGCACTGACTGGAGTAAACTCCCAAGCAGAAAGTTCAACTGTGTTAACCAAGCAAAGTATCTTCAGCAACCCTTGAGCTGCTGTGCTATGAACTGGCTGGGCAGATTGCTAATGCTTTGTTGGGAGTTCTTTCAACATGAAAACCATCTGATGCATCAGCTCTGAAGTGATGTGTCATATGCACTCTAAAAGAGTGAAATGCTAAGGTCTTTCCTTCTGAAGAGCCCAGGCGTCCCACCAAGACCCTACCACATAAGGACATAGCTTCTTCACAAGTTCTGATGGTTTGCCCAGGCTGTGCTGGTCCTCCATGCCGAAAGCCAGGATAGCTATCATAAGAGCTGTGCTCAGGGGGGTGATCAGCATGTGGGGCAGGATGGCGAGCCCAAGCTGAAGAATCTGAAATGTATCTTTATGTCACCTGCCGGTCACAGTACTCATAAGTGACCTCCTAAATAAGAGCAGACTTCCTTTTGTATTATTAAAAATATCAAATTTATACATTTCTGAGCACTAAATTAAGACATCATATGAAAATGCAAGGTACAGAATACTCAATAAATATTTAATGATTCTGAGCCTGGATGACTTTGTCAAATAAAAATTAGAACCTCACCCACGTGTGATGATTTTGTAATGTACCTATGTGCAAATTTCCTTATTTATCATTTTAGCAAATAATATTTTATCTTTAAAAACAGTTCTTTAACCTTTAGCAAAAGCTTAATTTCAAAAAATGTAAAGGCACTGAAATAGATGATTGCATATTGCCATTGCACCGAAATATAATTATGAACACCCTGAATAGGAGCACTATAAATAAAAATAACTCATCAGGTTGCTTTTACAACCTGAGCAATGCACAGTAATTAAACCAAGAAATTAAATTCTGTAAAATTAAAAATGTAATTCTATACATCAGATTTAGCAATGGTTTCCAAGAAACTGATTAATCTAACAGTTTTGAAACAGCCTCATTTGGTTAAATTGTAGACAATGACTGTTTTGTAGACAAATTTTGTCAAGTTGTAGCCAATGTGTCTTTTTTCAAAGACTGTATTTCATTAGCAAATTCACAATTTAAATTTTCAAGTCAACTTGAATAATCTATACAGTTAAAAAGTGTGTGTATAGGTGTGGGTGTGCACACACACACGCACATTTCTGGCCAAGAGCTTTACAGAAGTGATTCTCATTAAAACTATCTCATATTATGATCTATATTGTGAAACAGTCTCAGAGTTACAAAAATACAAGTAATTACTGATAGTAAATGATTCATGCTATTTTACTTAGAAATATTCTGGTTAAGCAATTATAAACTATGAAATGCACATAGAGTATTTTTTTCTATGTGTACATGCAGAACACAATCCAACCTCAGGTCTTTGTATACAAATATAGGGGGGAATTATGAATTCATTATAATTATCCATGAGAAAATCAGAACATAGAATTCCAGGTATACTTGTTTGGTTTTTTTTTTTAAGATTATTTATTTATTTATTTATTTGAGAGAGAGGGAGAGAGAGAAAGAGCACAGGGGAGGGGCAGAGGGAGAGGAAGAGAATCCTCAAGCAGACCCTGCTAAGTGAGAAGCCTGACACTGGGTTTGATCCCAGGACCCCAAGTTATTACCTGATCCAAAACCAAGAGTCAGTCATTTAACCAACTGAGCCACCCTGGTGCCCTGGTATCCCAGGTATTCAATGAAATATTTTCTCATACAATTCTTAGCACATATCAATAATCAACCCATATTATTTCTATATATAAATGAAAGCTTAATTTTAGCCTCTTCTCCATATCTCAGTGTATCTTGAAAAATACATGTTAGTTTTGTTTCAGTATTTTTACTGAGAGCTAACAAATGCTGAAAGTGTTAGTAAACATACACACACACACACACACACACAAACCAGTTTATTTCTATGGGGAAGGGCAAAAGGAGAAGGATCGTCTTCCCACTTCCCTTCCAATTAATAAAGAGGTACCTCTGTCACACGGAAGGCTGGAAGCTAAGAAGGAAAGAGCTCTTTTCCAATAGCTCCCCTCTGTTGGAACCTGCTCCCCACCCTTTCCTTCAGAAGACTAAAGGCTGGAGATGATAGAAAGAGTAAAATCTTTCTACTGCCTCTTGTCCTTATAGCATATGCTGTCCTTCCTGGGTGCCGTTAAATTCTGTCCACACTTCTGTAAATAGTCCCTTTAACAAATTCTCCTCAATCACCATGTTGTAGTCCTCTGATCCTTGTGAGAACTGTGGCAGCTATAGTAACTGGTACCAGAAATGTCCCAGAAAAAAACGTTCAACTAGGACTCTGAGAATGGGTTGCTCAGATTTTTGAGGGATATACAGAAAGCCACTTTGCTGTGGAAAAGTGATAGGACGTTAAGCCCTGGGATGAGGTAGCATTGTAATTACTCACACTTTCCCTGGCGATGATGTGGCATGAGATACAAGTGGAAGGCAGAAGTATGAGGTCATGTGGCCATAATACTTGGCTGCTATGGTAGAATTAGTAATATTAATGAAAACAGAGTCAGCTGGATGCTTCCAAGAGCTGTAGAAGAGGTGTCTGGAGAAAGAGAAATTGAAAACCAAGACTGCCCTATTTACAAACAAGTAGAAAATCAGAGTCTTCATAGTAGCCTTGAAAGAACACCCCATCTCCTATCGTCTTGGTGGGATATGTGAATACCAAGCCCAATTCAGGATGTAATTTTAAGTATTGAAGAGCAGTGTCCATCTCCTGTCATCCCTGACTTATGAATGACTAATACGTTACCATTTCATCCCACACAACATTGCCTCAGACCAAGGGACCACCTTTGATAGCAAATGAAGCTCAATAATAGGCTCACTCTCATATAAATCATTGGATTTATCAGACACTCCAGTCTCTGAAGCCAGGGAGAGACACTATTTTGCAGGGTCAAGGGCAGTACAACAAAATATAGCTCTCCGTTAAGCCAGCAGTCAGTGTATTATTGAGCAGGAATCTATGAGTCCAAAAACCAAGAGGTGGAGGTAAGAGTGTCCTCATCACTGTTATTGCTTGAAAATGTTTTTAACTCCTTTGTCTGGCAACACCATGACTGAAGGAATTTGAAAGTCCTAGTGTCCAAGGAAGCAATGTTTCCAACAAAATATACAGTTAGGTACTGAAAGAGTTGAATAATGAGGCAAGCCTCTGGTCATTCTGAGGTCCTCGTGTGCTGTATAAATAAGGTGAGAAGGGGGCCCAGAAGCTGATTTTATTCCTGAGGGGAATTGAGCTGCTGTTACACAATGGTGCCAGGGGGAGGAGGATGTACGAATAAAATTTTATGTAAAATCTAGGGGATCCAAAAAGACGCCTCTTAGTGCATCATTGTCCAATAGTTCTGGTCAATGAAAAATTAAGGTAAGTCCATGAAGAACAGGAACACTAAATATTCAAGGGTGTTTTCAGAAATGAAGGTTCAGCTCACGCCTCCAGAAAAAGAATGCAATTCAAGGTCAAAATGGATAGTAAGTGAAACACAGAAATGACAGAAGGACAATATTCCAATTATTGACTTTGGCTTTGTGATGAACTCCATAAATGGGGACTCTTCCAGTAATGTTTCTTGTCATTGTTGTCAATGCATTCCCTCTTCCCCCATTACCTTATAAGAACAGCAGTGGCATTGCTAACATTTTAGTTTTACAGAGGGGAATGTGTTCTAATTGGTATTTTCTCAAGATGCTACATTACATAATCAGATTTGTGAATTCACTATTCGAGTGCACAAATTTTCCACCCATACAGAAATCAAAAGCACATGTAAATGACACAAGTGATGGATTATGTTACATATCTTTAATTAACCTCTCCAGGAGTAGGCACCTGCTGGATATCAGAGGCAGAAGAACAGGAGGTTGGTGGCTTTTTCTAGGGCTTCCTTCCTGCAGGATCATCTTTAACTGCCCCTCCACCAAAGGCCAAGCTACTGTCCCCAGGTCTCCTCGAGTATAGGGGAGGTAGAGCATCCCCTACTGTTGCTAGATCTTCAGCACTGAATTATTCTTTGCTGATTTCCCTAAACCCTGCTCACCCCTTTAATTTTTCTCAATTTCCCTGTTTAATTGAAAAAGTTAGCTAAAGGTAAAAGCATAAAATAGTAATATACTTTAAACATTTTACTTTAACTTAAAGAACATAAAAGATTTTCTGGTTCTTTAGAAGAAGTTTACTATTTTTTGTTTTCCATTACCCTTCAAGCAAAACTTTGCTCACAATGCATTATCTAATTGTTTCTGGTTTCAAGTTTTTAAAATGGAAAGAGAACATCAAAACATTTGTGAAAAATACCTGAGTACAAGAATTCTATATTTTTATTGTTCTCTCTTACTCTTTCCTGCCTTTAAATCAACATGAAAAAAAATCCTCATGACTTCCCTATAACACGTCTTTCCAATGGATTCAACGTGATTTTCATAGAAACAACTCTGTTTTTTGTTTCAATATATTTTCAATTGACACAATCTATCACTAAAATACAGAAAACGGTAACATGTCTGAACAGGTTTGGGAACAAACGCACTGACCAAGATAAGCATACAATTCTATCAGCAGGAGGAAAAACAGAAAATGCAGTCCACCAGGCACAGTGGTTCAACATCCTGTGAGAATCAATGAACATATTTCACTGAGGAATGGTGGGTATCAGTGAAACCAGCACATGGGGTTAGGCAGAGGATTACTGTAAGCACACCCAATAGAAGGGGATGAGGGTGCCTGCGAAGAGCACGTAGAGTATGATTGACAGGGCCTAGGACAGAATCACAAGAATCACCAGCATGGAAGAAATGTATCAGGAGAAGGAGCTGAGAAAGGAGACAAGAGTCCAGAACACTGGAGACTCACCAGGAATTACTTGTTAAATAAAAGAACATCTTCTATCCCAACACAATTAAATTCACAAATTATATGGTGTTTTGGGATGAGCACAGGATCATAAGTTAAAGAGAACTGGCTGCCGAGTCTGCCTCTGACTCACATACCACAATGACTCTGTTTCTGAGCCTCGCTGACGTCAGTGGTAAATGTGAATAACTATAATTCGGGAAAGTGGCCGTGAAGATCCCGTACGCTGTCTTGCACAAAACCTACTCTTTGCAACTGTTCCATAAATGTGAATTTCCTTTTTTTTTCTCCTCAGCACATTATCTCCAGGATATACTGTGAAGCGGCTGAATACTGAGAAGGAACTCCTGGTCTATACTTTGACAACGTATGTGCAAAGTGCGTTCCCTTTATTCTTAATCAAGGCCATTTACTGACAATTTCTGTACCACGGAGGGAAAATGTTCTGCTTCATGGCCCAGAATATATGCTTTGTGATTTCCTGATTGATTTTGTTGATTTTAGTTCATCCCACTTTGGTCATATTTCTCCATTCAGGTGTTCTTCCATGCCACACATTTTCAACGGTGTAGCTGAGTCCCTGCAGAGTTGTACAGTCTAACAGCCCTGGTTGAGACCCAAATCTCTTCTGCAGGACATCTTTCTATGGGGCTTCATGGAGCCAAGCTAGATTCCATAAAAGCATCTTCTATAGAAACAGCATTTCCTCTAAAGGTGTGATGAAAGAACCACACTTTGGTTAGCACTGTAGGCCATGAAGACCAAGTTAAAGTATGAAGATAGTGTATTAATAAATGAGTAAAACCAATCCTTTATGTGATCTAATGGTTAACTTTAGATACAAAATATACAAAAATTGTGGAAGGAAGATATAAAATGGCAATTTTCTTTCTCTGTCTTACATATTGTTACATATCTAGGAATTTAGAACCTAAATTTCAAGAGGCCCTTGAACCTAAAATTCCCAAAGATAAAACCCAACATAGTTGCAGAAATCCATCTGCTCATGATTTGCTCACAGTGTTTCACTGGTCCACTCAACTAATCTGCAAGATTCAAACTGTGAAATCAGACCAACTCTGGAGAGAGCTGTGTGGCAAAATGCAACTGTGGTCAGTACAGGAAATGCAGATTGTCCATGTTAAAAATTCAGGGGCTTAGCTAATGAAAAGTACCAGTATAGAGTTTCTAAATTCAATTATTACTATTTTTAAAGAAAAACTATAGATAGTATACATGATAATTATTATTATCAAGACAGATTCTGAGATTCATCAGACATCAACCTGTTTTGATATTTGTATTCATTAAAATATCTCCAAATGGACCACTCAAATTCAAATGCTTCCTTCTGAAGTAATGAATGAGATCTTTAAGCTCCATGCCCCACCCTCAGTCACCCACCTACTGGACATTAAGAGAGCTTTATGCTGATAGTGAAAAGAAACAGAGTATATCATTTGAAGATTAATATTTTAAATGGCAGTTAAGATTTTTTTCGTAAAGTAACATTTCCCATCAGTAAAATATTTTCAGTCTTATCTTTTGAATTATATTTAACTTCAACATCTAAAAATAAATTAGAATGTATGTACGCGTGTGCGTAAAATCTTGTACTACTGGTGTTTTTAACTTGAGACAACTGGGATGATTAAAGAATAGGAAAAATATGTGTATGAGAAAATATTCTAATTTAAATTTAAATAATCTAATATATCTCACTAGCGATTCCTTTTATGAGCCAGATTTTATGCTCTGTGGTTATTTCATTCCACCATAAGTATAAGATCAGACAGATTCCGTTCTTGAGATCATCTGGGTTTGACATCAGAATGGGGAAAAGGAACACTGCACTTAGAGCTTTCTACCACAAAGGGATTTTTCTTCCATCAGATAGTTTAGTCAGAACATTAAGCAAGGATCTTTTTTTATTATTATTAAAAAATTACTTGGTGACCCTCTAGGTAAACCTCTAAACAAATGCACTGAGTAATTAGATGAAAAGCACAACATATTATAGGCATATGATGCTGACGGGAATTCCGATGAGGTGCTGGAAGAATCCTATCCCCAGGCTGTCTGGGCCAGCGGGCTTCACGGCTGACTCCATGTGCCATTTACATGAGCATGTGTTCTTGGATTACACCTTTCATTTATTTGAGCTTCCTTCTGCACCTCCCCTTTCCTACATCTTCTGAACCTCCCCTGTGGACTTCGTCTCTCTTGTTTCTTTGCTCAGCTCTGGAAACCTACTGCTGATAACCTATTTACTGCATATACAACCAGTTTTCTTTGCTGAGGTTTCCCCATCACAAAATTTATCATTTTTCTTCTGTTAGCATCCTGATGGAAGAGAATACTTCTTGAAAGCCTAGTAGTCCCTACATTGTCCCTAACCAACAGCCTTTCTGCATGGAGAGAGCAGAACATTTCTTTCAGGATCTTAGTATACAGCAGAAAGTCATGACTAGGGCCATCCCTCCACCTCACTCTCAAAGGAAGAAAATAACCTTCGAAAAACCTTGCTTCTGTGGCACATTCATTTTTGTACACTTATAAACATCCTCTCATTGGTTTGTGGAATGTCAGGGATTATAGTAGCCCGGCAGAAATGCTGCCCTGGCCCTTTTATAAAAGTTCACTCCTAAAACATGTGACTATTTGAATTTCACCACAATATTGGATAAAACTTTCCATTTGAACTGACAAAATGGTGAAATGTGGACTGAGTACTCTTCAATGTCTTTGCGTTTTAATCTATCTGTCATTTGCCAATGTGGCTGGATTGGTTTCCGCCATGAGCGACCTTTACGTTTTACGACAGGGGACTCTGGCCAGGGCTGTCCTGCTTAGCATCTTTATTGATGATTTGAACTCAGATACAGAAGGTATCTTACGATATTCAAGAAGACACAGGAAAAAATATTTTAAAGTTTGCACTATGAACTGAATCTACTAAATTTTGGAGATAGACTTAAGTAGACTATTATAGCTAGTAGGCAATCGCTATTTCTCCATTTTTGTTGGTTTCCAAAATTTCATACTACATTTAAAGACCAGTTCTTGTTGCTAACAACTTTTGATCAATGAAATATGCTACTCAAAGGGTATGATTTGAGAATCAGCTATAGCTCTAAAGCAAGACTACTTTCAGTATGGATGCTGGACTCCATTCTCACAAGCTGTGCAACTTTATTTAAGTTACTTAGCCTCTCTGTGCCTTGGGTGATAATAGTAGTATCTATTCTATGTGGTTCCTGGGAGAAATAAGTAACATAATGCAAATCATGTGAGTAATGCTTAGCAGATGGTATGTGATCAGTTAGTCCCAGCGACTCATTATCTGTTCTAAGTAGCTTTGCGAGTGGGATGTTTTCTTCTATATTTCAGCCTTAAATTTTATTTTCAATAAAAGTGAAATGGTAAGAGAAATCGTCAGAAACCTGAAACACCTTTTTAATTTTTATTTGAATGTTGGTATATTCACATAGTACTGAATAATTGGGAGGTTTCCTTAAATGAGAACCCATACTTCAGCGCCGTGAAAAGAAATGAGCAATTCAAGAGAAAATTAGATTAAATCCCTAAATTAAATTCCAGATTAAAAAAAAAGGTCCTAGTAGAAAATGTACCAGTATGGCTTGCTATTAAGATCTAATATTTTCCCAGTTGTGTTGTAATGACGGTGGGGGAATTCCCTTGGGCATTCTCATGAAAAGATTTGGATAAACAGCTTAAATAGTGTGATTAAGGCCTCTTCAAAAACATCAAAATCACCTTCAACTTAATTCTATTCATTCAAAGAAGGAAATTATTTCAAAGTTAATACAAGTTTCCTTTTTAATGTAATAATTGGCAGGCAATTATTTGGATTGATATGCAATAATCCTAAATGTATTCTGGAGGTTATTAAATCAGTGATATTTTCAAGGCCACCGAGAATAAGAAGATACAGTTGTTTTATTTCTCTCGTGGGTTCCTCTGTGACTCAAATGTTCAGATCCTATTTACAAAGTGATTTTGGTATTGGAAAGTTAATAAAAAAAAATCATGATTTTATCAGAAAAACTGGTAATTAAAGTTCACATACTAAAAGGAAAAAGTGAACCAGTGAAAGATGCTTTATTTCCATTCCAACCACTTCTCATCCTTCATATAGGAGAGGAGAAAAAAGCATATTTACAATGAATATCAGAGAGTTTGACATGTTCTTACCTAAATACATCTTTAGTAGAGCATTTTCAGAATTCTTTTATAAACGTCTTCCTATGAACATTTTCCTGAGGTTTATTTTTAACTTAAGCTGTGAGCTCCTTGAGAAAGAGATGCTTTGCTTCTCTAGGAAAAGGCCTCTCTGAGTACTCAGCTGACATGAAATAGTTCGTCTTTAAAACACGGAACAATTTTACCAAAGGTATGTGAAGGACTTTAAATATCTGAAGAACAATGAATATGTTACACAAAGTAATAACAATATTTTAGAATTGAATTCATCTCTGATTCTAAATAAAACAAAATGAAACCCAAAAAGAGTCCTTTAAACTAAAATGGGATCATATATGCTACCATCTGAAAAAAAAATACTGCTGACCTTGAACAACATGAGGGCTGGGGCACCAACACCCATGCAGTAGAAAATCTACATATAACCTTTTTTTTTAAGATTTTTTTGAAAGACAGGGACACCTGGGTGGCTCAGTTGGTTGGGCAGCTGCCTTCGGCTCAGGTCATGATCCCAGCGTCCTGGGATCGAGTCCCACATCGGGCTCCTTGCTCGGCAGGGAGCCTGCTTCTCCCTCTATCTCTGCCTGTCATTCTGTCTGCCTGTGCTCGCTCTCTCTCCCTCTCTCTCTCTGACAAATAAATAAAATCTTAAAAAAGAAAAAGATTTTTTTTGAAAGACAGAGAGAAGGCACAAGCAGGGGGAGAGGCAGAGGGAGAGGGAGAAGCAGATCTCCACTGATCAGGGCGCCTGACGCAGGGTTCGATCCCAGGACCTAGAGATCGTGACCTGAGTGAAAGGCAGATGCTTAACCACCTGAGCCAGCCAGGTGCCCCTACATATAACTTTTGACTCCCCCAAATTTAACAATGCATTAATAGCCTACTGTTAACTGGAAGCCTTACTGATTGAACATAGTCAACTGACACATATTTTGTATGTTCTATGTATTACATACTTTATTCTCTTTTTTTAAAGATTTATTCATTCATTTGAGAGAAAGAGAGAGCATGTGCATGAGCAAGGGGAGGGGCAGAGGGAGAGAATCCTCAAGCAGACTCCCCACTGAAAGTGGAGCCCAAGGCAGGGCACAGTCCCACAACCCACCAGACCATGACCTGAGCGGAAACCAAGAGCCAGGCACTCACCCAACTTTGCCACCCAGGCACCTCTATACTGTATTCTTAAAGTAAGCTACAGGAAAGAAAATGTTATTAAGAAAATCATAAGGAGGGGGAAATAAAATTACAGGACGGTACTTTATCAGAAAAAAAGCCACATGCAAGTGGGCCCATGCAGTTCAAATCTGTGTTGTTCAAGGTCAACTATATATGCACCTGCACCCTCCCTCAAAAACTGTCTCAGTGTTTCATTTCACCATCAAATGCCTTAAACTGGATGCAGTCTCTAACCCCCACACCACCATTCATTCTTCCACCCCACTGCAAACTGAATTTTTATCTGTGTGTGACTCTCTTCATTCTACCGTAAGTTCTATCAGGGCAACAACGTCCTCTCCCCCCATCAACGTCTTATTCCTCTTCTCACTCCTTATTCTATCTGCCTTCTCAGCAGGAAAACGTAGATCACTGCTCCTCACTGGGCATCCCCCACCTCTTCTTCCCAACCCTCCTCTGCCTCATTGCTGTTCTTCTCTTCATACCCAGAGAGAATTCTTCATCCTTCCTTGTAAGTCACTTGCTGAAGCTACTTGCTAGTCCTGCCCTGGTACCAAGTACCCAGAGGGAGTACAATGGACCAGCACCGATCAAGAATCTGAAGTCTGGACAACTGAGTTTAACCAGGTTGAATATTCTCAAAAAAAAAAAAAAAAAAAAAAGATGTGTTTTCAAAAGGAAATAACTTAAATATTGCTGTCAAAAATACTGCTTTTTCTTGCAGAGTCAGACCTATAAACACAGAGAATAAACTGATGGTTGCCAGGTGTAGGGGGTGGGCAAAATTTCTATATGCTTACATACAGAGGGAGATACAGGCTTCCAGTTAAAGAATGAGTAAGTCATGAGAATAAAAGGTCCAACAAGAGGAATATAATCAGGAGTATTGTAATAGTAGTGTATGGTGACAGACGGTAGCTACACTTACAGCTACACTTGTAGTGAACACAGCATAACATACAGAGAATCATAGAGTATAGAGTGATAGAGTCTAGTGATTTTATGCTATATGTTTTTACTATTTTATTAATAAATCAACTTTACACATTGATATTTTTCTGGTGGGGTTTACTGCACACACCATGTCATTTTGTTTATGGAGTCTCAAAGATAGCTAAAATGAGCAAGGTCATACATCCCTTCTCTCAGAGGGTTTGATAAATTTTAGTGCTTTCAGAGCAGAAATAATAAAATATAATTGGAGGTAGAATGATGGATTCAAATTAAGGGCACCATCAATTTCTACTCAGCTACACAGCAAATTTCAACATGTGCTGTTATGTCAACATAGGTGCCATTAGCAAAAAAGTGATTTTCAAAGTTTAGCTTTATTGCTGAAAACAATACAATGTTTTATTTGTTTTCATCCAGTATGGGAACTTAGGCACAGTAATCCCATTTGTCTCAACAACTTTCATAAATGGGCTTGTGTCTCAGCCTATTTTATAAAGACATGTAGTGATGTGGATTACATTCAATTGCTAAACAAAAAAGATGAGAGATGCACAATCTTCCTCATTATTGAGGCTCATTACTAAGAGTATTGGTAACTTACTAAAACATCTATTGGGGCTCATTTTCAAAGAAGCCTCAAATATTTAACCACTTGAAAATATAATTACTGTGAAAGAGATCAGAGAAAATAAATTTTCAGTATAATCATAAGATTAAATTCCACTTTCAAGTATCTTCTTTGTTTCCTTAACTATGTCCTACATAAGCTGTTTTCTCAAGCAGCAAAGAAAAAGACCAATCTGGTCAATACAGGCATCAGTGTGTTGATATTTTTAAAGGAAAAATGTGCTGGTGCCTTAGTTATCTGGGCAATTGCTTCAAATATCATATCTATTTCTATTCATTGAGACACCTGCACAAAGCTCGTGTGTCTCAAATTGAAGGTGCAGGTCTTCTTTATCCAGTCCACTGCAGAACCTGAACAGGGATCAGGACCAGAAAGAACTGAGAACATTTTTTCGTCAAAAGGAAGAAGACGGTACAGTGCATGACTCAGAGAAGAGTCTGTGTCACACTCAGCACGGAAGTTTGTGTTCATAATTGCTGGATTGAGCTATTTTCCCCAGCTCAGCCATTTAAAGGGTGTTGTCTTTTAATCTTTTTTTTTTTTTAAGATTTTATTTATTTATTTGACAGAGAGATCACAAGTAGGCAGAGTGGCAGGCAGAGAAGTGAGGGGGGAAGCAGGCTCCCCACTGAGCAGAGAACCCGATGCAGGGCTTGATCCCAGGACTCTAGGATCATGACCTGAGCCGAAGGCAGAGGCTTCAACCCATTGAGCCACCCAGGCGCCCCTAAAGAGTGCTGTCTTATCATATTTGCCTAATCACTGAAAGAGTCTTGTCATATATCTTATGTACTTAGGACCAGTAAGATATGGCCTTTTTAGGACTTCCCTTTTGAGCCAGATAAACATGTTATTTTGTAGTGATGAACACTGGATCATGATTATATCCTATAAAAGGAGATAGACCTTAGAGAAAAAGGAAAAGGATTGATAGGATCTAAAATTCACAGTGGCTGCATACATCATGATTTGAACACATTCATTAAATATAACTGTACAACTTATTTCTTAATGAAGAAATGGAGGAATGCACTGATAAAAGAATAATAGAGAAGAGGAAAGAGGGGAGCTTATCTATATAATCTTATCTATATAATCAAACAAGCATAACTTCTGTACAAATGAGCGAATCACAGCTTTGCAACAGAACTGAGTACAAAATTACCAAATAATACTCTAACTTTGGCAGCAGGGGGTGGGGGGGGATAACTTGGAAAAGAATGACTGATTTGTTTAATTTCAGCAAAGCAACCACTCTCAAAGTTTGTATTCCTCTTCTGTAAGGAGGTACAGCAATGGAACATAACTCACCAAACCAATTGGAATGAATCACAAACTGCACAGATATTGTTAAAAATGAAAAAGTATTGCATCTAAGTGAGTAATAGAAAAGCTGAATCATCTAGTACAGTTATACTGGCAAGCTTTAGCACAGTTATACGGGTAATGAATTTCCATTTACTTGGTTAAAAAACAAAACAAAAATCTAGAGTTATATATAAAAAAGAGGTATTTTATTTTTAATTGTGTTAAAGTTCCTATGAAACATGATTCAGTCTACTTTTTAATAAAACGCTTTATGGTTGGAAAGATTTTATTAATAAAAAAATCAAATGCAGAAAATTTTAAGAAAATAACCAACATCATTCAAAAATCTCAGTATCGAGATACCATTACTGTTGTCAGTGATATGTATACACAGTGCTAAGCACTTTGTAAAAAAAGATACCGCAGTAATATTCCATTGTTTATATATCCCCCATCTTTATGCATTCATCTATTGACAGACATTTGAGCTCCTTCCATATCTTGGGTATTGTAAATAATGCTGCAATAAACAGAGGTGCATGTATCTTTTCATATTAGTATTGGCTGTTTTCTTTGGGTAAATACCAAAAAGGCCATAAAAAAGAGAGAGAGAGAGAGAGAGAGAGAGATCTTGCCATTTGCAACAAATGGGTAGTCCTGGATGGTATAATGCTAAGTGAAGTGACTCAGTTAGAGAAAGACAGATACCATATGATTTCAATTCATATGTGAAACTTAAGAAACAAAACAAATGAACAAAGAATAACGAGACAAAAAAAAAAAAAAACAACTCCAGTACAGAAAACAAACTGATGGTTGCCAAAGGGAGAGGGGGATGGGAGATGGGGGATGGGGGAAATAGATTAAATAAATAAACAAATAAATGTATCATAGTAACACACTACAAGAAATAATTTGCAGCTAACTTTTTTGTTGCTTAATACTATGTAGTGGCCTTATTTTAAAATCAATACAAATAGGTGTGCCTGTTTCTCAAATCGCTAGGGTGATATCCATAGTAATTTATTTAACTACTATCCTCCTAATGGAACATTTAGATGAGTCCAATACACTGCTACCACTAACAATGTTATAATCGACATCTTTCTATATGCTTACATCGTGAGTGCATCTTGAGAAATTGTCAGATCAGCAACATGTAAGAGATTATTTCTCCCCAATTTTGTCATCACTGAGAATCGTGAACTATTTTAATCTTTGCAAATCTGATAGGTAAAATCATTGTCATAATTTTCATCTACATTTATTTTTAGGACATCAAGTGATCTTTTCAGATAATGTTAGGGATTCATCTGCCAAATTTTCTATTGTTCCAGTCATCATTTTGATTATTTTGTAAGAGTTTTTTTTTAATGTCCTATAGATTTATGTATTATATAACACTCATGGGTTACGTGAAATCCTATGAGGAAAAGCACTATTAGGGACTGAATGTATGTCTTCCCCACAAAATTCATACATTGAGGCCCTATCTTCTGGTATGGCAGCATTTAGAGGAAAGAAGTAATTAAGGTGAGATGAGATGAGATGAGATGAGATGAGAGCATAAGCAAAATGATGATAGGATTATTGTTCTTATAAGAAGAGACACCAGAGAACTTCATCAATATCTCTATGTATACCCATGGGAATATAAGGAGAAGGCAGCCATCTGCAAACCAAGAAGAGAGTCCTCACTGAAGGCCAAGAACCTTAATGTTGGACTTTTTAGACTCCAGAATTGTGAGAAAATAAATTTCTGTGGTGTAAGCCACCTAAGTTATTACATTTTGGCCAATATTTGGTGCTTTGAACATTTCAGACCACTAAGATCTTTTGGATCATAATTCAGTTCAGTAAAAATTGGTGACTGTATTAGCTTTCTGTGCTGTGTAACACACTACCACAAACTTGGCAGTTTAAAACTACACTCATTTATTATCTCGTGGTTTCCATATGTCAGAAACCATGCCACAACTTACTTGAGTCCTCTGCTTCAGGATCATATGAGCCTAAAATCCAGGTGTCCTCAGGGCTGTGGTCTCATCAGAAACATGAATGAAAAAAGACCTGCTCCCAAACACTCTCAGGATTTTGACATAATTCATCTCCTTATAGCTGTGGGAGTGAAGTTTTTGTTTTCTTTCTGTCAACCAAGAGTCATTCCCAGCCTCTAAAGGTCACCCACGGTTCCTTGTTCCATGGCCATCTCCAGAGGCCCTCTTACAATGTGGCAACTTTACTTCTTCAAAGCAGTGATGGAGAGAGGGTTTCTCATCTCAGAGAGAGCTCAGTCCCTGCTATAAAGGCCCTCATCTGATAAAGCCAAGCCCACCAGGCACATCTCCCTTCCGATTAATTCCAAATCAACTGATCTGACATCTTAATTACATCTGAAATAATCCTCACCTCCTTCATATTCTATTGGCCAGGACCAAGTCACAGGTCGCACCCACACTTAAGGGTATAAAATTGAGGAGGGACAGGAATCATGAGTCCATCAAAGTGAGTATTTTGTGTTTTTCTTTAACTCTAAAATCTGTGAGGTTGCTTTGCACTGACTTTTGACCATCTGTACAGTGGTATTTGAGGGTCAGAGGAGAGGGTGATAAGCAGGAGTTATGGAGAAAGAACAGGAAAGATATAGCAAGAGGAAGGGGGGCTGATTAGACAAAGGGAGACCTATCCGTGCAGTGGTGAGCAGAAGGGTTCTACTGGAGCAATGACTTCTTGTGAAAGAGAAGATGAGCTTTAACTCTCTCTTGTCCTGTATTTACCCTGTCTAACTATGCAATAGTTCACACAAGCTTCTCTCAATTTTATTTTTCCTCCATGTCAATAAGGCACCTAGTTCTTGCCAATGACAGCACCATCAAAGTGCTCCTTACTCATCCATCATGCCTCGGCTATAATGAGAAACTACACTCTCTGACTTCATTGCTTTTCCCCTTATAATGTGAAGAACGAGCCTCGGAAACATAAATCAGAGTTCAGCTGGGTTTCCCCTGTTCCTGAAGAGATTAGTGTAAGTCCCTGAAACAACTTTTTGGAGTAGTAGAGAATCCTCTCCAAGACACATGGACACTAAGCATTTCAGCCCCGGGTCCTCTCAGCCTGAGGCATCATTGAGCTTTTCCGGTCCTACGTCCTTTCACACCACCCTCTGGGCTCCCTCCTCACACGTCACTCTGAGGATACTAAACTGCATAGTTTTAAAGGAAAAGTCGATTTTTTAACAATGGAAATGAAAGGTATGTTCACATGACAGGAAGGTTTTCTTTTTTTTTAAGATTTTTATTTATTTATTTATTTGAGAGAGAGACAGAGGACATGAGATAGGTCAGCTGGAGAAGCAGATGCCCCGCCAAGCAGGGAGCCTGACACGGGACTCGATTCTGGGACTCCAGGATCATAACCCTAGCCAAAGGCAGTCACCCAACCAACTGAGCCACCCAGGCGCCCTACGTGATTTTATTTTAAACATGAATAACCTCTTAAAACCTACGCTAGCTTCCCTTCATCTCACCCCCTCCTCAGCCAGCCCTCAGACAACATCATCTCACTTGTCCCTTTTCTCTGTGTCTTCTCTCACTTATATTTTCCCCCATGTCCCTTCATAAAGAAAAAGATGTAAGAACCAAAGAGTCATCTAATTTTCTCCTACTGAGTAACTTTTGTTCGGCGAACGTGATAACCACTACACTACAGAAACCCACTGAGTAACTTTTGATGGTGACTGGGCGCACTCATACCCTGGTGATTTCACCCCCGAGTTCATCCCCTAGTTCAAGGCATCCTTCAGGATATTTCCCTTAAAATATTTCCTTCCCTTAATGGAAATCTCTTGCTTGTTGTCAAGAGCATAAAAGTTAGACACTGGTAGCATATTTCTACTCCTCCTAGACTGAAGCTCCTGGAGGACGCTTACTTAGTTTGTCATACTCATTCTTAGGAACATTCAGTCTCTCTTATGTCCAACAAGCCTTCCCTATGTGTGTACTGCTGTGTTAAGGCCAGGAAAACATACTGAAACCTAGCAAGTTCAAATAGTACATACTAAATAAGTGTAACCCGGATTCCTTGGTAATTTGTGGGAACATATTTCCTTCAGTATTTGCAAGACTTCAGGAACATGAAACTTCAAAAATGCAGCACTAAGTATAGCATCATATTATACCAAACCCCACACTCCCAGACCTATTGCTCCAATACACCTGTCATCTACACCACACATCTACAACCCTATTGTATACATGCCACCCTGAGCACCAGATCCCACAGTGTGCACATGCGCAGGTGTGCACACACAACCACCTGTCATTCTATCACACCACAGAGCACAACACACACTAAAGTACATTCCACTACACACCCCACATCCACATCTACCATCCCCAAAAGACCACATTACACTAACCACACACCACACTGTATCACACATCATCCCACACTTACCTTCACAACAAACCACACACACACCTCAGGACCGCACACCAAACATAAAAGCTGCTATGCACTCGTACTGGTTCAATCCTGAGTGGGAACAGGGAATGCTGAAATTCAAGAAAGTCTCATTCTTCCACAGTTTCATGGCCACAGAATGCCGATCCAAATAAAAATTATTACAGACATCAGGAACGGATGTTTTTGTGCATATCTCCAAAATACGTGAATACACACAGGGAAAACTGTGGTTATGTAAGTAAGGCAGAAAACTGGAATGGGAGAGGGAAAAATAAAGTTAAATCCTAATAATTAGTGGGTGATCAGAGTGACTTTTAAGATGATATGTTGATATGTCCCTCAGTCACTCTTCTCAGAGCAGATAACATTTATCACAATGTACTATAAATACTACTTTGCTTGTCTTGTTTTCTAACCCACTCAGTGAGGGCATTAATCAAATCTTTTGTTTCAGTTTGCTCAGAATGTTTCTTGGTACCTGGCAGACAGTAGGTATTCGAATCATTTTCAATGAGTCAAGGCTTTGAAGAGCGATATTAACCTGTTATTATAGAAGTTATAAAAACATAATTTCAAGATGTATCTAGACAACTCTATTAAAGTAAATAATACTGTGAAAGGAGTTTTCAAGCCCTTGCCATCTTGTTCATTTTCCACCCCTTTCAGATTTCATGGGAAATTTGGGGGCATTCAATTTCAAACAGTTGTGTAACAGATTTCAAATTAAATCAAAGTAGATTTCCCTGTGATTTAAAAGTGGGTAAGTTTCTAATCAATTATGCATAGAGTTCACTTGGTTTGTCCTTCACAGTGTAGAATTTCTAATGGTGTTTAAAGTTGGGAAAACCATGAACAGTCTCTCTACCATATGCTATCGTTTTCTTTAATTACAGTCGTATTTGGGTTCTTAATGAAGTAAAAATAAAATCCAATATATAAATGTTATGACATTTAGGGATATCTAATTCATGTTCTCATCCTGTGATTGATTTTCCTTAATGAAGAATTAGAGTAGGTTAAGGCCTTTAAAACCAAATATATTCTAAGCCCCTCAACATATCAGGTTTCAAATAATTGTATTTTTATTTTCAAAGCCATTCAAGTACAGCATTTTATAGCTCCTATGAGGCCATCATTTTAAACACAGGTATCTTCATGAAAATGCAATCAGTGTAAATTATCATGTGCTTGAATTTGAAAAAGACCAGTCCAAACTGCACATTAACTCTGAAGGCAACTACACTGATTCTTATTTATCATGAAAATATTCCTACCTGACACCACATTCTGTTTGTCTTTATCTTCTAAGTGAAATAATGGAAAATAAGACAGTAAGTACTATAAATAAAAATACCTTTATCCAATCATAAGATTTGAAACTTATATTGCCTATTAGATAATAATTGTAATTATTTTAATTTTTTTTAAGATTTTATTTATTTATTTGACAGAGACACAGTGAGAGAGGGAATACAAGCAGGGGGAGTGGGAGAGGGAGAAGCAGGCTTCCCTCTGAGCAGGGAGCCCAATATGGAGCTCAATCCCAGGACCCTGGGATCATGACCTGAGCCGAAGGACCATGAGCCACTAACTCCTCAGTGGGTTAAGCCCCATAATTGTAATTATTTTAGTTTAAATCACCACACATTAGGATATACACTTGGAATTTTATACACTTAAAGAATGTTAATACAAAATCATAGTTTGAGAATTTTTTAATATACAAATTGAAGTTGTGAAGTAAATGGTGTTGTTTTTGTTTTGTTACTTGTGACTTAACTTGAAAAGCTCCCTGAGTGGAGAATGAAACTATAATTATTATACTTTTTTCCTCATTATATTATGTATTAATAGACACATCAATAGCAGTATCAGGCAGAATTCCAGGATCTCAAGTAATTCTATTTTTTTCTTTTTTTCTTTTTTTTTAAGATTTTATTTATTTATTTGACAGAGAAAAAGATCCCAAGTAGGCAGAGAGGCAGGCAGAGAGAGGAGGAAGCAGGCTCCCTGCTGAGCAGAGAGCCCAATGTGGGGCTCAATCCCAGGACCCTGAGATCATGACCTGAGCAGAAGGCAGAGGCTTAACCCACTGAGCCACCCAGGCTCCCCTCAAGTAATTCTGTTTTTTTTTTTTAAGATTTTATTTATTATGTGTTAGAGAGAGAAGAGAGAGAAAGTGCGCGCGTGTGAATAAGCAGGCAGAGTGTAGGCAGAGGCAGAGAGAGAAGCTCCTTGCCAAGCAAGGAGCCCAATGTGGGACTGGGACCCAGGACCCTGGGATCATGACCTGAGCCGAAGGCTTAGCCAACTGAGTCACACAGGCGTCCCTCAAGTAATTCTATTTTACTCCCCATAATGCACACTCTCTATAACCCTCTTCTGCTAAGTGTGGAAGGTCTGAAGAACATGATAGAATGTGATTAGGTTGTCTTAACACAACACAGCTGACTTTTAAAAAGGATTATGATTCTCCCTGGGTGTGACCTAATCGAATGATTCCTAAAAATAAATGAGGCTCTTCCTGGAGAAAGATTCAAAACATGGGGGAGATTTAAATTGCCAGAGAGCCCCCTATAGAGGAAGAGAGGAAAAAATGAAACAAGACCAAACCAGAAAGGGAGACAACTATAAGAGACTCTTAATCTCAGGAAACAAACAGAGGTTGCTGGAGGGGAGGGTGTGGGAGGATGGGGTGGCCCGGAGACTGACAGAGGCGGGGGTATGTGTTGTAGTAAGCACTGTGTGGTGTGTAAGATTGAGGAATCACATATCTGTACCCCTGAAACAAATAATACATTGTATGTTAATAATAAATGAATAAATAAATAAATAAATTGAGATAAAGTCTCCATTGCTGGCTTCGAAGATGGAAAAAGCCACAGGAGAAATTAACCCAATATATATCTAAATGAAAACGCTAAAGTTACAAAATTTTAAGAATAACACAATGGAGAAAATATCTATATATAATCTGGGTTATGCAAAACCTTCTTAGATACAACACCAAAAATACTACCTACAAATGAAAAAAAGAATGGGTATGTCAGACCTTATCAAAGTTAAAAACATTTGTGTTTTAAAAAGACACCATTAGTACAACTTCAAAACAAGCATCAGACTCGGAGAAATTATTTGCAAATTAAGTATTAAACATGTGGATCAAAAACTATAAGGAATTCTTAAAACTAAGAAATAAAAAACCTTAATTTAAAATGCACAGGGCGCCTGGGCAGCTCAGTTTGTTGAATGACCAGCTCATGGTTCTGGCTCAGGTCATGATCTCATGGGTCGTGAGATCAATCCTGAGATGGACTCTGTGCTCAGTGGGGAGTCTGCCTCAAGATTCTCTCCTTGCGTCCCTCGTCCCAATCATGTACGTACATACTCTCTCTCAAATAAATCTTTAAAAAAATAAAAATAAAATGGACAAAAGCATAGAATTGACTTTTACCAAATATATATATATATATATGATTAACAAGCACATAAAAGATAATCAGCATCATTAATCAGGAAAAGACAAATAACACGTGATACTTCACACCCACTACAATGGTTAAAGTAAAAAAAAATTTTTTTAACATGTAATAACAAGTTTTAGGAAGAATGTAGAGAATATGGAATACTCACATATTTCTAATGAGAATTAAAATAATGTTGCCACTTTGGAAAACTGTTTGCTTATTTCTTAAAACTTTATATATAAATGTCCCATATAACCCACCAATTTTACTTTTCTTTCTTAAAGATTTTTTTTTTTAATTTACTCATTTGACAGAGAGACAGCAAGAGAGGGAACACAAGCAGGGGGAGAGGGAACACAAGCAGGGGGAGGAGAGGAGGGAGAAGCAGGCTTCCCGCTAAGCAGGGATCCCAACATGGGGCTCGATCCCAGGACCCTGGGATCATGATCCAAGCTGAAGGCAGATGCCCAATGACTGAGCCACCCAGGTGCCTCTCAATTCCACTTTTAGATCACTACTCAAGATAACTGAAAACATGTCCACACAAAGAATTGTCAATGAGTGTTTCCAATAGCATTACAAATACTAATTTAAAAGTGAAAACAATCAAAATGTCCATCTACTGATAAATGGAAAAATAAAATATAGTACACCCACACAGTGTAATACTCCTAACAATAAAAATAAATTAACTACTGCTCCATGCAAAATACAGATGAACCTCAAAAACATTATGCTAAAAAATAAATTATGCTAAGTGAAAAAAAGCCAGACATGAAAGACCACACATTATATGTTTCCATTTATAGGAATCTTCTATTTATAAGGAAATGCCTAGAAAAGGAAATTTTTTATAGAGACAGCAGATTCTTGTTCACTGGGAGTAGGAAATGAGGTTGAGCAAAGGAATTTTTTGAGGAGACGGAAATATGGAATTCTGCCTCTCTATGCAAAACTGTAAATTTATTTAAAACTACTGAATACTCAAAATGGGTAAAATTTATAGTATGTAAATTATACATCAATAATGTTTAAAAATCACACAAGTAGTTAGGTAAATCATACTGTACAGTATACTACAGTAGACACAGTTGCACAGTAGACTACAACTAGTACAGTACTAGACTGTAATCCAGTATAGTAGATTACCACTTGTAAATGTGGACATTTCTGTCTTGACAGCCAAGGCTATACTGTATCATTTCCTTAAATATACCAAGGTCCATGAGATATATTTTTGGCCTTGGAGTCCTCTAAAGTGCTTTCCTTCCATTGAAGCTTTTTGTGCTTCAGCTGCCTGTCCCAGTTAACAGCACAGCTAGGGTAGGTCGATGACAGTGTACTACACTTATTGGTCACAGTGCTAATGGCATACTTAAGGGTATGGTGCACGTGCTTAAAGATTGATTCCTGGCTAACAACCAGAGATAAGAAAACAATCAGATATTGAATCACACTCACAGTGAAGTTTTTATTATTAACATAGGCAGAAGCCTATGCTTAGAAACCATACCAATGAAAGAAGCTGGCTGAGATAGTCACTGATCCAAAACACAACATGATTTTTGCAAATGCACTTATAGCTATCAGAAGCATTTCTTTTTCCTGAGGGATACTAACAAACATTGTCAGACTTTTATCAATAGAACTATCAATTAGACATACATCAGAGAATTTGCTAAAAGTTCCTCTTTGCCTTAGACATTAACCAGGCAAACTCTATTTCCAGCTTATGCTAAAAATATAAATTAGGTCTGATTGAATAACACTAGATTGGAAAGCATAGTTTATAGCTTTTAAAATCATATTTAGCCTCCTTAATGTGTCCCTAGAGCATATTTCCTTCAGGGCATATTAAATTTATATGGCATTATATAATGGCTTGTGAATTGCAAGCAACACATATTAGTAATAGAGAAAAAAGCTAGACATAATATTGAAATCACCTTACATAAGATACGTTTCTCCTATTTTCAGAAACCAGTATCATTTTTTTGTCGACTGAAAGGGTAATGAAATTAGTTTAATGCTTATAAGCCAACTGCCTATGTTTATCTGAAAACCTGTTCTTTAAAAGCAGAAATTCTTACAGGGCACGTGTTCCTCAGTTTTTTCATTTTAATATTTTCCTTTAAATCAACTCATGTTTAAAAATCAAGATACAATAAAAAAAAATCACATATAATACCTGATACTAAAACATTACATTGAATGAGAATTATTTTTTAATAATTTTTTAAGATTTTATTTATTTACTTATTTGAGTGAGAGAGAGAGAACACAATCAGGGGAAGGAGCAGCAAGAGAGGGACAAGCAGACTCCATGCTGAGTGCAGAGTCCAATGCAGGGCTCATCCCACAACCCTGAGATCATGACCTGAGCCAAAAATCAAAAGTAAGACACTTAACAGACTGAGCCACACAGGTGCCCCTGAATTAGAATTATTGTATCTGACTCACAATAGGATGAAAATGTAAATTAGTTTGGTTAAGATGAGGAAAATCTTGTCTCCTATCCCAAAAGAAGATTATTATGAAATAAAAATTGTAAAAGCATGTTTAGCAATATACAATTATACCAATAACTGATAAATGTGCTATAAGATAAAGCAGAAATTCAGCGGGTATAATGGTACTATATAGGAAAGAGGAAAATCTATTAGACTCTTACAACATTGGAAATGACAATAAAATGTCTAGATTCTAGAATTAGGACTTTGTTTCAAAAAATCCTTTCTCTTCATATGGTATCTAAATGTCATATTACCTGTAGTAAAAATTGTACCTATCATTTATCTTCTATTCTATGCCTCAAATGACATGATTTTTTAGCGATTTTAAATTTCTTTATGTTGATCTGAATTAGATGTATTAACATATTAAATATAAAAGATTAGATTGTTGAGTAATATCTTCTCATCCCCCCATTTGATCTGGTTCTTGTCACAGGCAAATAGTAAAATTACTTTGACCTCATTTCTCGTGTTAGTCCTCCAATTACATGCTTTGGTTAAGTCAACAGGTTTCATTTTGAAAGGGGGAACAATTTCCTTCTGCATGGCAGGATTCCATCATTTGTGTGCAGATAAATCATGGAAGAACACACAGGAATATCTGTCAGACACTGGCGATAATTATATGGTCCTATTGACCTCAGAACTAAAGTGTCCTTGAGACGTACAATCCTGCTAGATAATATCAGTATACCATGTAAGTATGGTCCTTGACCTATATGTTTACTATATAGAATTAAGTAGGTATAATCTTTGTTGTGTACACAGCATAACCATTGCTCCTGTGGCTCCCACTACTTTGAATTGCAGTTACCACACCTATAAAAATGGAGACGTTTACTGATGTTCAAAGATTCTTCTAGCTCCAAGTTTCAGTAATTTTTAAATAGTCAATCAGTTTTAACGACAGTCATAAAGTTAAATGTATGTAAGTCAGAATTTTGAGTAACAGTGACGGGTAGATGGGTTGAGGAAAACTTTCAGTGGTCACAGAACACCCATATCTCACAGCTTTAACTATATGAACTTAAAAACAAAATTACAGGGTTATACATTTGTTTAAAATAATTTTATAAAATCTCTGATATATATATACATATATATGTGTATATATATATATATATATATATATATATATATACACACACACATATACATATATATAAAAATAAGAACTCCGGTTTTGGTAATGGCCACCCTTACTTCCCTTGGAGCAACCTTCTAATTGGGATCCACTTAAAAAATTAAATTACAAATTTAGGTGTGAAGGCATCAGAGAATTAATGAGGCAATAAAAAAATTAAAAGGTTAAAGTCCAGCATAAGAAACTCACTGAGATGAACCCAGAATTAAAATCTATATTTACCAAAGAAATTAATGTCCATTTTTGAAGCGTGTTAGAGGCTGAAAGATCCAAGCTTTTGACAGATTTCTAGGATTAGGAGTACAAAAATAGAATCAAGGAACCTTCAAGTAGAGAGAGCCTTGGTAAATCATAAAGGCTGTGATTTGGAAAACAAAAGGACCACACCATAAGAAAAGGATCAACTGGAGACACATCAGCTTTCTCAAGACCAGTGATTGCTAATGATCCTACCTTCTATCCAAAGCAAACTTACAATCTCTCTGGCAAAAGAGTACATCCTTCTAAGGTGCAAATTATTTTAACAATTTCTTATTCACACTATATAGCACTGAGTTTTTTTAAAAGGTCACTACTAGTAGATGCTACTAAATGACAAAAATCAAGGAAACAGCAAAAAATACAAACAAACCCAAATAGGATTCAGA
This sequence comes from Mustela putorius furo, assembly GCF_011764305.1. Lineage (NCBI taxonomy): Eukaryota > Metazoa > Chordata > Mammalia > Carnivora > Mustelidae > Mustela > Mustela putorius. Next base: position 33,477,758 of record NW_025421304.1, on the reverse strand, counting down.
TAATAGAATTACCATGAATTTTAAAATAACCCTGCATAATAGGTTGAAGGAAATAAAAATCAGATCAAGAACTTTTGCATAAAACAGTAAATTTTATATAAAAAAATACACATAGAATTTTAACAATGGGAAATCATCGATTATAAAAACTGAAAACTGAATGTGTTCAACAGCAGGTTATACATAGCTAAAGAGAAATTCAGTTACCTATAATATAGGAGAGAATAAAATGACTAAATAACAGAGGGAAAAAAGGGAAAAAAGTAGGGGTAAGTTACTTTTACGATGAAAAGAGCTTCCATGTTATTGAAGACCTGAAGGTGAGAATCAATAGAAAGGGTTACAAAAAGGATTAGCTGAGAACTTTCCAAAACTGGCAAATGACATCAAGCCCAAGAAGCTGAAGGGGGAAAAAAAAATAATTACAGGCAGGTCACATTGTTTTAAAACTTCTTGAAGTTTTTGAAAACCAAATAAACTTTGGAAAACCAAATGAAAAGGAAAAAAAGATTTTGAAGTAGCCAGAGGGAATAACAAGCAACGACTTCAAAGAACCAAGAATAAGTCTGGCAACAGACTTCTCAGCAGAAGTTATGGAAACAAGGAGACATGGAATGAAATCTTCAGAATGATATTAAAAAAAAAAAAAAGTTATGTGCCAAAAAGTATTCTGTTCTGAGTGATGATGTAAAATACTGGGTGAATCTAAATGAATGATGACTGTATAAAGCAATAATAATAAGGCACTGTGACATTTAAAATATGTAAGATAGAGGATTACAATGCCTGAGAACAATAACAGATCAAGTTATCCTAAGAACATTGTTTTCTCTGGGAAGTAAGGAAATTTTTAATATGTGTTAACTTTGAAACATTTGCTATGCCTGTGGCATGAATCTATGTATTTATAGGGAAATCACTGAAATAATTCTCAAGGAATGTGTAACTCATAAAATCATAGAGAAAATGCCTAAGAAAATATGCATTTTAACTTATGGCAAGAATGGAGAGAAAAAGAAACAAAGAACAGGTAGGAGGAAAAAAAACACTAATTTAAATTCAATAATCCAAATGATAGCAATACATTATTATATAGATTATCAAACTGCAGGAGATAATAAATTTCAATGACATGCTGTTTAAAAGAGACACACCTTAAGGATAAGGACACTGAAAGTAAAGAGATAAAAAAATTTATGTCACAAATACACTAAAAGAAAGCTGGAAAACATTTTGCATAAGTGAAGGTAAAGAGGAACACTTCACGTTGGTAAACACTTTAGTTCACAAAAAGATATAATATTTCTAAATTCATATGTAAATAATATATAAAGTAAAATACAAATGGCAAAATACTTGATAAAGCCAAAGGGAAAAAAAAACATAAAATCCATCATTAATGTGTGACATTTTCATTGATCCTAGTATCTGATTGATGAAGTAAAAAAAAGGGCAATGACATAGAATATTTAAGCAAAAATAACAAAAAGATAGCTGACCTAACTCTTATATTTGATACAATATAAACTCTGGAATATATCTAAATTATCCCCATTTTTCAAAAGAACCATTAAAAAATAATCATCTTCTGAAATGCAAAACAAATCCTAAACATTTTGACAACTGATGACATGTAGTAAATAATATCATGATATAATTAGGCTTGAATTCTATAACAAAATATAACTAGAAAATTTCCTTATATAGTACTAAGAAATTCCTGTTTAACCTAAATATTAAGAAGGAGTCATAATTCAAATTCAAAAATATTTTATTTTTATATACATGACATGGTAGTTTTAAAACCTGACCTCAAATTGCTTCAATGGCTTTCTTATCAAGAGTCGAGTTCCATATGCCTTCTTCCCCTTGCATCTGGGCTTTGTTTTACCAAAAGAATAAGGTGGCAAAGGTGCTGTGCCAGTTTCTGGCACCTATCTTCGGAAAATGCTAAGTTCCACTTCTGTTTCTTTGGACACTCACTCTTGGACCCCAGACATGATGCCGTAAGGAAGCTGGGGCAGCCTTTGGAAAGACTTATGTGGGGAGGCCCAGAAGAAGGGGAACAAAGATGCCAACTTGTCAGCCACGTGAATGAGCTGTCCCAAGTAGAATCTGCTCCCACTTGAGCCCTTCCAACTAATGTCACATGGAGGAGAGAAGACAAACATTCCTCATGAGCCCTGACAAATTACAGACTCATTAGGTAAATGTAAATGATTGATGTAGAAACCAGAAACTGCCTGTTAGGAGTACAATATGCCTGTTTGAGGAACAAGCCTGGAAGAGTTGTAAGAGTATGAATTTCACTTGTTTAGTAGTTTATTGAACCAGAATTCCAGAAAGAAGATCCTGTTTTGATAAGCAGGCTTATAAAACATATTCTCTCATCAACTGAGAAGATGCCAAACGGTGTATTATACAGCTTCCCTTTCAGCTGATACATCAAACACATTTCAGGATGGCAGAGTCACTGGTAAGTATTTGATTGCTTGCTCCCTTCCAAAAATTCATAGACATTGTTTCTGTGCTCTAACCTTGTTGCACGAATCCATGTATGGCATTCTCAGTTTTCTCACATGTACAAGAGAACATACAATTGAAGTCTTCAAAAAACAAACAGGATTTCTAGAGGAAAAGCAAACAAACAAACAAACCTGGAACCAAGTGGTATGAGAGAGTTGCTTTTACAGAATATGAGTTCCAGCCATGATCTCATCACAGAATTTCTGTCAGCATTAAAAGATAAAAAAAAGATATGTTTAAAAATTGATAGAAAACAAGCCCAAATTTGTAGTGTCTATCGTGGACTTCCATATTTTAATGATGGGAGTTTGACAGATTATAATAGACAGCATTCTAAGGATTAGAGGGAGAGGCCAGAAAGCAAGAGAAACAAGAAAATGGCACTAAGGCAAAGATTTGGATCAGTTCCCAGCCCATCGAAACAGCGGGTGATGAAGATTTTCAACTGAGTTATACCTAATTACAAGCAGTGTGAGTGGAGAACACAGGGATGAAACAATGAGACAAGAATTTTTCATTAGCATTCCAAGGGGGAAGAGACAGGCTGCCCTACCTTATCAGCAGTTCACTGATAAATTCTATATCAACTTAACAACGATTGCGGAGCTCTAAACATTTCATAACTGCCAATTTGGTCTTCAGACTATAGAAATCCCCCAAATTTCTATCTAAAATTCTGAATTTGTAATCCTTGGTTAGATTCTCTCTCCTAACTTGAAAATATTTTGCCTCCTTCACTATGTCCATTTCAGATTTCAACATACTCATCCTCCCCATACTTTAGCTGAGAGTAAAGACAATTTGTTCTACATTTAAGAAAAAAAAAAAATATATATATATATAGGGGTGCCTGGGTAGCTCAGTGGGTTAAAGCCTCTGCCTTTGGCTCAGGTCAGGATCTCAGGGTCCTGGGATCAAGCCCTGCATCAGGCTCTCTGCTCAGCATGGAGCCTGCTTCCCCCTCTCTCTGCCTGCTGCTCTGCCTACTTGTGATCTCTCTCTGTCAAATAAATAAATAAAATTAAAAAACAAAGATAAAATATAAACATTTCTTAGTTAAGGAAAGCAAGTTATATTGCTTACAATTGCACACTATTTATGGATTTATTTACTTGCCTTTTCTAGTTGATGTCTTCAGCACAATAACAAAGTATTAAAGTATTTGCTCTAATAATTTTGCTAAGCACATATAATCGTTTTCAAAGTGTGTAATCAACAGCAATGGTCATTTTCATAGCCACCAACTTTGTATTTTCAAATTTCTATGGATACAGATATTCCTATACATTTAGACACATAGATAGATGGATAGCAATGCACTTTCTCATTGTCCATGATCTACATTTGATAAACATTGTATTAATCGATAAATTCCATTCTTTCTGTTAATCATACTGGCCAAAGTTCATAACATGCTATAGCACATGGCTTGAGTATTGTTTGCTAGGATGCCTGACATTGCTTCTACAATCAGATATATGATTACTAAAAGCGTATGGAGATGTTTCCTATTTCTTAAGTTAATTGTGCTTCATATATCTCTGAAACTTAATTAAATTATAATACAATTATAAAGAAAAAGCAATGAAATATAAGGGAGATACAATACTTGTTTGTTCCAAGAAAAATAATTTGAATGTTTAGCAAAGACACAATAAAGGAATACATTGTAAAAATGCTTTTGAATTAGATATGAATGGCAGTCCAAGATAAGTTTAGGAACACGAGTTGAAAGATTTTGCTCTTAGACGGTTACACAAGTCTTTTCAATGTCTTACTTTAAAAAAAACCACCAGGGGACAGAGGGACGTTGTTTTAATAGGAACAGAGTTTCAGATTTGTAAGTTGAAAAATTCTGGAGATCTATTTCAAAACAACATGAATATACTTAACACTACTAAACTAGGCACTTAAAAAAAGTCAAACTAGGTATCACAGATAGAATCACAAGCATATTTTTCCTAAGAACTACAGTTAATTGAACACTGCTCTTTAAAAAAAGAACTGGTTCTATATGAAAAGACCCAAAAGTAAGTAACATATATGCATGTGGTTTTTAGTGAACACAAAGCATTAAGTTCACATGAGTAATTATTTTTATGTTATTCCTCTATAACCGACACGATTGTATCCAATAGGTTTGTGGCAAATGTTATTGTACGTGAGACATCATGGCTTTCTAAACTCTGGTGTTGGAGTTTTCACATTGTGTTTCTTGGGTGGAGTCCTATAGTACTGAAGTAGAGTTCCCAGAGAGTTCTTGGTGTAGACAGGGGTGGAGGAGGGTCTGGAAGTTGGAGAGAGGGTGGAAGTGAGGTGCGGAGGGAGAAAAGCAGACAGAAGACGACTCAAAGACTCCAAATCCTTGACTTCAATTCCTCTTCAACCCAAAGAGCTCTCATTCCACCTGTCATATGTTGGGGTCCAGGTGAGGGTTCAGAAAATAAAAGGTCCGAGGAGTTTTAAGTTTGAGGAATGTGGTTTTAAATAGCAAAAGACAGGGAGGAGTTCTGTGCGCTTGCTGTGTACCTGGAACTATGCTAGATCTCTTTAAAATGTAGATATTGTTTTGTTTTACCCCCACAGCAAATTTAAGAGTAAGGTATTACCATCTACTTTTACAGAAAGTTATGCTTCAAATGCATGAATTAATGCAAGCAAAATCACATTGCTTACAAGAAAAGTCAAGTATTTGATGAACAAGTCCGTTTACATGCTGATTTACATAGTTTTATAACTCTGTGTTACCCTTTTCTGAATTCAATTTAATATATCTTACCAATTTTCTTTGCTAATCAACTCTGATTTCTCACCATCAGTTCTGAGGAAGACCTCACTTATTTTTCAAATCCCTTTTGTTTTTACTTTATCCAGCAGGTCTCTTGTCTCATGGATGTCAAGACTGTGTTTGTAAATCATTACAGAGTAATATATATACACATGAATATGTTTTCTTGGAACACCATATGTCATTAAATTTTTCTCTCTGTAAAGCATTTAGTATTATGTCTGAAAGAGGTGGGAACCTAAATTCGACTTTAAATAAATGCAAAACTATGAAAGCAATCTTCTGAGGCAGGTAATGCAATATGCCAGCAGACATATTTTAACGAACAAAGAAAATTCAGAAAAGGAATCACAGAATGATGATACTTTCATTTGGATTTAGAACTAAGTTTTGTTGCATTAAATTTTCAATTCTCAGCCTCCTAGAATAACAAAATTTAGCATAAGGAAAAACACTGAGTAACTCGTGTTCTAGCATCATAACACCCCCATGAACAGTGCAAACCAAGAGGAGCTTGGTCCATGTGTGATCCTGCACATACATTCCCCTACAGTTGGGTCCCCTCTTCTAGAATAAGACATCATAAGACATCTGATGTCTTATTCTAGAAGAATGAACAAGCCCACAGCAAACCCATGAAAAAGCACCTATGTTTCTAGCTATGAAATCGGTGATTTTAGCTATAGGAAACATGGGTATTCATTTCACTTAGGTAATATTTACATAAAAACTCAAAAAGACTCCTTACAATTTAGCTATTTTCTGAGTAAGAAAGTTTATTACAGTCTTTTGCATGGAGAAGAAAGGTCACACACAAAAGAGCATTGCTGAAGTCCACCAACAAGTTCCATGATCTTTAGCTTGTTGATTTCCTTCAGGTTACATAGCCATGCATGTGGTTTTGTCAAATTCTTACACAAATTATCCTTTTAAAAAGAAATTATTCAGAGACATAAACCTTAGAATTTGATAAGCTTATGGTTTTTGTTTCTCTTGGACAAATTATAGAATCACTGTTCTGCTTCAGCTTATCTCTACATTTCTATTATCTGATAACTCTCAACTCTTGGGAAAAAAACTGAAGTAACAGAAACACAAAGGACACAATGCAACAAAAAAATATTCACATGAATCTTGTGTTTCTTTTTCTGTATTGCTGTGCAATCAAGGACAGGTTTTCTCTTTGTTCTAATACTTGTTGAATAACGATACAGATACGTGATCTTCACGTTAGGACAATTAGACAAAGGAAAGGGCAAAGGGCAATCTCAAACCAATTTTACATTAAAGCAAAGAATTTTGAAAGTATTGCTTTCCCTTGAAATCTCATATAGGCACCAACAAAAGCACCATTTGTGGTAGTGGGGGGAGTGGTGTTTTAACAAAAGAAAATAGCTTTTTCAAAGGCTGTTTATTGCTTTAAATGTTTAAAAGCTTTTTAAAAAGCAACTTTTTTCTTCTCCTTAGGCATCAACAGGGGATAATTGCCTTAGCATGCTTTTAAATAATCCTGTTTAAGACACAGAGTAGCATGGGAGCCTGTGCTTGGAAAACTTTTTACTTAACTGGATTGTGTGGGTGTGGATCCGAGGTCAACAACAGAACCTCCCTACAATAAAGACACTTCCAATTTTCTTTTAGGATGATTTATTTTATTTTTTAAATTGCCAGAAGGTAAAACTGACTTTTTTGGGTGTACACATTATGAATTTTAACACTCTCTAGATTCATGTAACTACCCTCACAATCTGGATACAGAACAAGTCTATCACCCCAGGAAAACTCCCTGAGCTAGCCCTTTGTAATCACACCTTCCTCTTTTCCCTTAAGCCCTGAAAACCAGGGATCCATTCATCACTATACTTTTGCCTTTTTGAGACGGCCATCCAGTGGACGGCATGTTTTGTCTGTGATGAGGAAATGACCAACTGGAGAGCGGAAGTAAGTGAGGACTTTCTGCACAGAAGATGAGCTAACGCAGTGAAATCAGCTTTGAAATACAAAACTCTTGAGCCATCTGTGGCAGCTGTTCATGCAACGTGCTCTAAGGTCTCTAAGCCAAGTGGTCTCTACCTCCCAGAAGGATATACTGGGACCTAGTCGGATCGGAATGGGTGATGTCTTTCTACAAAGGATTCCCCAGATTCTTCAGTGGCCCTGAGTTATAACATCAGGATTAGAAGGACCGTCCCACTTTTTACTGACTATTACATTAATAAGTAACATAAGTTCTTGGGCATTTTTGTCACCCCAAAATGAAGTGAGCCCTCTCTTATCTGCAACCAGCAAACCAGAAAGGGTCATAGTGTCACATGGATATAAAAGAAGAAAATGAAGCAGCCTCATCTTAAAGCTAAAATCTACATTTTCATCTTATTCAAAAATAATTGATCCTAGGGTTTATCAATTTTATACTTCATTTTGAGGAATTTTAGGAAATGATATAAACCTAAATCAGCAAAATATATTCAACATTTTTAACAAAACGGAAGAGCTGCTTGGGACAGTTTAGTACTATTTCACAACTTGAACATGAAAACATTTTGGTCTGAGACATGTTTCCCCCAAAAATCTTAATTGTATAATGATTCTAACTAGATTGTATGAATTTCACCATTGTAAAATGTTATGCGTTCCTTGATTTAGATTGTGCGAGGGTGAGCAGATGTTCAACACTTTGAAGTCTGTTTACAATCTTCCTACCTGCTGGGTTTAATTTCAGAAGCAAGAAACATTCTTGAAGATAGACAAAATGTTATTTGTTCTTCATCCACGTACCACGTTGCACTGATTTTCATCATTTCTAGCTCTGCTCATGGCAGGTCATTTCTGGTATACATAAAATTTAATTGTAATCTTTAGAAAGAATTTTATTCCTGTATCTGGTAAATAAAATATGATAAAATCATTTGAGATACAGAGAGCACTTACTATCCTGGTTTTGAGTTAAAAATAAAAACCCATATATTTTCTACTATATTAAATAAATGCAAAGACAGACCTTAGAAAAAGTGTTTATTCACTTTCTCTACAGGTTAATAAAGTATCAAATATAATTTAATATTAATTTTATATATAGTTAGATATCAGCATATTCTAATTTTCTGTGCTTGGATTTTTGAAATAATACTTGTGTACATATTTATGTTTACAATGACTAATGACTGGTTTCATTTTCCTTATTCTGTTCACTTCAGCATCTGCATTACTGAACTGGGGGGAGCGCTCTACTCCTCTGTTGATAAAGTGATAGCAGACCTCTTGTTTTATTATCTTCTCAGAATGACGTCATTACATCATTATAGAAGTTATCATAGTAAGGAAGTTCCCTTCCATTGACAGTATGCTAGATGTTCTAAACACAGGAGTATGGAATTATCAAGTGACTGTTACTGTATCTATTTCGGTGGCAATCTGCTACTTCTTACTTATTCTGTTAATGTTTAAACTATACTTAGGGATATTAGAATATCAAATCAACTTTGCATTCCTGGAATAAACCTCACCTGTTCATGATGTACTGTGCTATTTATAATCACTGAATTTTATATACAAATAATCTATTTAGAATTTTGTGTTCACCTCACGTAATATATTTGTCTATATTTTTCCTTTCTTATACTATTTCTGTCAAGTTTTGGTATTAAGGATATACTACAACCATAAAATAATTTGAGAAACATTTCCTCCTTTTCTCTGTAATGGAATAATTGGCAGAGAAATTGCAGTATTTCTTTATTGAATGTCCTTTAGAAACTCACTGATGAAACTAAGTAGGACTAAAGAATTTTCATTAAAGATTTCTTTGTAGGATTTTAGTGTCTTTTTTGAGAGAGAGAGAGAGAGCAGGGGCAGGGCAGGGAAGGGAGAGAATCTTAAGCAGGTTCCTCACTCAGCAGGGGGCCTGACATGGAGCTCTCACCACCCTGAGATCATAACCTGAGCCAAAATTAAAAACAGGACGCTCCACCAACTAAGCCCCCCGGGAATCCCAGGTTTTAATGTCTTTAACCATTACTACACATTCATATTTCCTTTTTTTTCTGGTTTCCATTTTATACAATGTGTTTTTCTAGGAAATTTTCTAAAACTCTTATCACTTGAATTCTAAAATCTATTGACATAGGTTATTCATAATATCCTTTAATGAAGTTAAAGACATTTTCATAACTAGTAATGAACTATCAATAAACTCTGAAGAAGGCTAAGGAGGGAACCAACTTCATCTCAAGTTTCTTCCACATAAACCACACTCTTGACTAACCAAATAGCTGACAAAGGAAAATTTCTTTTTTAGAAGTATTCCAGCTAGGGGCGCCTGGGTGGCTCAGTGGGTTAAAGCCTCTGCCTTCGGCTCAGGTCATGATCTCAGGGTCCTGGCATCTAGTCCCGCCTCAGGCTCTCTGCTCAGCAGGGAGCCTGCTTCCTCCTCTCTCTGTCTGCCTCTCTGCCTACTTGTGATCTCTGTCTGTTAAATAAATAAATAAAACCTTAAAAAAAAAAAAGAAAGAAAGAAAGAAGTATTCCAGCTATATTTGAAAAGGGAACAGAATGAGAATATCACTATTTTGCAAATGACTGCTAACACCAGAGAGACTGGAAATAAGATTGGGTACATTTTGATGGAGGCACAGAAGGCAACCCATGAAGCAATTTTATCCAAAAATTCTAGCTTGAATTAGATCACACCTGTAGATCTAACTTCCAATTTATAAGAAACACAGACAACAGGGCAACATGCTAAATATTACCAGAAAGACACACTATTCAAATCGGAGCTGTGGAAAACTCTACAGAATAATTAATATGTTACATCTATTAATACATTGCATGGAAAGAAATGTGATAAAAAGATTTACTAATTCTGTTTTTATAATCTGTTAAAAGATACTTTAAGATATTTAAACAGGGCGCCTGGGTGGCTCATTTGGTTAAACTTCTGTCTTTGGCTCAGGTCATGATCCTGGGGTCCTAGAATCAAGCCCCATGTCAGGGCTCCCTAATCACCAGGGGGTCTGCTGCTCTCTCACCCTCTGCTCTACCCCTCCCCGCTCATTCTCTCTCTCTCTCTCTCTCTAGCCCTCTAGCTCTCTATCAAATAAATAAATTAATTAAATATTTAAGAAAATATTTAAGTGCCATTCAGTACTTGAATCTTATTTGGATCTTGATAAAGAGTTTAAAGAAAAAAAAAAAGGTACAATTGATGTAATCAAAATCCCAACAAGCTTTTCTGTGGATACTGACAAACTGATCCTCAAATTTATATAGAAAGGCAAAAGACCTGGAATAGCCAACACAATATTTAAAGAGAGAACAGAGGAGTGCCTGGGTGGCGTAGTCAGCTAAGCCCTGGCCTTTGGCTCAGGTCATGCATGATCCTGGGGTCCTGGGATCAAACCTTGTATTGGGCTTCCTGCTAAGGGTGGAGTCTGCTTCTCCCTCTCCCTTTGCTCCTCCCCCTGCTTATTCCCCCCCATCAAATAAATTAATTTTTAAAAAATAAAGAGAGAGAGAGAACTGACGTTACCTGACTTCCAGACTTACTATTAAGCTACAGAAATCAAGGCAGTGTAGTATTAGTGAAAAAGGAAGCAAATGGATCAGTGGAACAGAATGGAGAGCCCAAAAACAGACACACATAGATAAAGTCAAATGATCTTTAATGGAGGAGCAAGGCAGTGCAATGAAGATAACTTTTTCAACAAACAGTTCTGAAACAACTGAATATCCACATAGAAAATAATAAAAACAATAATTTAAAAAACCCTAAAATCTAGACGTAGACCTTAAATCCTTCAAAAGATGAACTCAAAATGAATGAAACATAAATGTAAAGTGGAAAACTATAAAAATCCTAGAAGATGACATAAAGAAAATCTAGAGGACTTAGGGTATAATGATGACTTTTAAATACGATACCAAGTCATGATCCATGAAAGAAATAATTGATAAACAAGACTTCATCAAAATCAAAAATGTCAAGAGAATAAAAAGACAAGCTATGAACTGGGAGAAAATATTTGCAAAAGACATGTAAGGAAGGACTGCTATTCAAAATGTACATAGAACTCTTAAAACACAACACTAAAAAGTGAACAACTCAGTTCAAATACAGGCAGAAAACTTAACAGACACCTCAGTAAAAAGACATACAGAGAAGACATAAACCTATAAAAAATGTTCAACGTCATATGCCACCAGGGAATCGCAAATATCAATTACAGTAAGATACCATTACAGACCTATTAGAACCGCCAAAATCCAGAACTTGACACCAAATGCTAGTGAGGAGGTGGAACAGCAGGAAGTCTCATTCATTCTGGTGGGAATACAAAATGGTACAGCCACTTTGGAAGACAGTCAGTTTCTTAAAACTAAACATAATCTTATCTATAATCCAACAATCATACTCCATGGTATTTACCTGAATGAACTAAAAATATGTCCACACAAAACTTATACCCTGCATATGGATTTATAACAGCTTTATTTATAATTGCCAAAACTTGGAAGCAATCAAGATGTCTTTCAGGAGCTGAAAGCATGAACAGTTACATCCAAGCAATGGGATATTTTATGGCACTAAAAAGAAATGAGCTCCCAAGCCATGAAAAGACATGAAGAAATCTTAAAAACATATTACAAACTGTTAAAGCCAGTCTGAAAGGACTACATACTGTAGGATTCCAACCACACGACATTTGAGAAAAGACAAACTAAAAAAAAAATAAACAAAAAATCAGTGGTTATCAGGTTAGCGGAGACAGAGGGATAAATGGGAGCAAAGGGACTTTTTCAGGAAAAGGAATTACTCTGTATGATATCAGAGTAACAGATACATGTCATTATACATTCGTCAAAACCCAGAGAATGTACCACACCAAGAGTGACGCCTCATGTACACGATGGACTTTGGGGAGCAATGTGTCAGTACCTGTCCATCAGCTATTACAAGACGTTGATAGTAGGGAGGCTGTGCAGATGTGGGAACATGGGTATATGTGCATGTTTTACGTTCCCTGCTCAACTTCTCTGTGAACCTAAAACTACTCTAAGAAAGGAAGTCTATTTAAAAGTGGGGGGGGGATGATACATTTGGGGATTTTGAAATACTTACTGTTTATTTCATGACAATACAGAATTACTGCTAATTAATTTAGATTTTGGAATTCTGTTGTGGCTGCTTTTAAAACCTAATAACAATTCTTTAATTGAGAAATACAATATTTCTCTGGCTATGAGTCAGATAGTAAAAATCTCTGAAATATTTCCTTTCATGTCCTATTTATCAGAATATAATTTACTTATAGACTCAGAGTCTCTCCTTATTTACTCACAGAGCATACTTATGCATGAGCACATAAGGACAAGCATATCTATATGTGTTAATAATACCAGAGTGAGGTGGCGACTTCATCCACTTTTTAATAAGATGGAAAAAAAAAAAAAACACTGCTAACAGTACGTGACACAAACAAGAAGGTGAAAATGGTGGGAAACGCGGATGTAAATAGCACACTTTCATCTGTTAACAACAGTCTGGTTTTAAAATATGTATTATTTTTCTGGATTGCTTTTATACTTCATGTATCAGGTTTCATCATTTTCATGGAAGATAAATACTTGTTTTACTTCAGTTCTCTGCTGAATGGGGTATTAACACAGTGTATATTCATCTTTTGAAGAAGATGTATCTATATTCTAGGAGAAATGAGTTCATCTGCTTCTATTTCTTCATGAACATTTAAAAATTTTGATACCTATCATGCAGTGGTATGTATTGTCAAAATTATCACTGCCCTTCAGAAGTCAAATGTATAAAGAAATGTCTGTGTTTGGAAGAGTTCAGTATCTCCCCTTCTCTGGCTCCCCTTCTTTGCGTGGGAGACCACGCAAAGTCCCGGGATGCTCCCCTAGCACCTGCCATTGTTCACATCTGCTTCTGTTAATGTCTAGCCCTAAACAGTAACTTACTATCTGCATACTTGTTTAGATACTTGTTTTTCATATCTGAAAGTAAACTAATTTTTCTTCTTGCCTTTTTAAAAATGTTTCTTAGGGGGCGCCGGGTGGCTCAGCCAGTTAAGCCTCTGCCTTCGGCTCAGATCATGATCTCGGGGTCCTAGGATCGAGCCCCGTATCCGGCTCTCTGCTCAGCAGGGAGCTTGCTTCTCCCTCTCTCTGCCTACTTGTGATTTCTGTCGAATAAATAAATAAAATCTTTAAAAAAAAATGTTTCTTAGAATCTAAGGTCGGGGACACCTGGCTGCCTCAGTCAGTTAGCATCTGCCTTCAGCTCAGGTCATGACCCCAGGGTCATGGGATCAAGCCCCACATCTCCCTCCCCCCCTCCCCACTCATGCTCACTGTCACTATTTCTATTTCTCAAATAAATAAATAAATCTTAAAAAAAAAAAAATTAAGTCAGGATGGGGATCAGTAATACACTGTGGCTCTCATATGCCGCCATAACCATATAATATGCAAAACTCCTGGTTTAGTGTGATAAAACCTCAGTGTGAAAAGTAAGGATCCTAGACTCTAACTTTTAAACAGGCTTCAGTGTCAAGGGCCCTAATACACTTGTAGTAAGAAGACCTCTTTGATCATGGTAAGGCTTATCCCTAACCTCCAACAGTAGGTGAGAGAAAACCAGAACCTGGTATTTGTGTCAATCCATCTCCTTGTTCATGAAACACACAGACAGAGTAAGAAATGGAAATATCAGCCAATGTGAACAGAAATGTTAAAATTATGTTTGAGTTCTTTTCTCCCATACCAGTAATTCAGATATCTAGTTTGAAATTAAGATAATAAAAGCCTTCAATTGGTGGGATGTAAAGAGGGAGCAATCATTTGAAAGTTGCTTAAAAGCACTAATAATGTTCACGTACATACAGTTTTATCTACTTGTTATATATGTACTTTATGTCTATAAACACAAAGGTGAATTTCAGGAGAGCGAATACCAGTGAATCTGCAGCATCTCTCCTAACTCAGAGCCCTTGACACCTTGACAGGCCAAGCATAAATACAAAGAAAGTATCTGTTAAATGAATAAAATAATCTATAAACATAGTAAGGAAGGTCTCATGAAGGTCACAAAACAGGAGGTACGTGCCAGAGAAAAATTATAGTGACAGCGGACAGCTCTTAGAAGGTAGGAATTAGTGAGGAGAAGGAGGAAGTTCCAGGGCCAATGAGAACACCTCTTACAAGAGGCTGTCAAGGAGGCAGGGCTTCCGGAACTGTGGTATGTAAGAGCTCAGCAAAACCGCTCTGCAGAAAGCAACACTACAACTAGATAAAAATGACCAAAACAACCACTTTACAGTCTAGAGATCAAGCAGAGGCATATAAATAAGCGGAGAAAAATTGATTCAAGAACAATGACCACACCCGAGGTAAGAACACTGGGACTTGATGGAGCTTTCACTGGGGGCTCATTTCATCTGCCTCACACCTACCCCCACCACCCTGGCAAAGCAGGAAGGAGCAGTTTCTCCATGAGACAGCACTGACTTAATTTGGATCAGAGGGTAAAAAATTCCCAAAGTCCTGGCCATTGTCCACAACAGCAGCAATCCTGGTGGCAAACAACAGGGTTACTTAAAATATAGTTAGCATGAGGCTGCAGGTCTGGTTGAGACAGGCAGCAGCTTGCTGGGTTGGCCAGAACTTACCAGGGCTCATGGAATGAGATATTGGTGGCCCCTGATATAGTTCCACGGATTTCAAGCAAACATGGCCACGCGTGTGCAAAACTGCAAAGATACTCAGGATATACTGGTGGGGATCCTAGTTATCCCAATAGCCATCTTTGGATCATGAGGACTTATGTCTTCCCAGAGAAACTACAAGAGGACTAAGCAGAAAATATAGAACCAGTGTAGACTTACAAATTGCAAGAACTTTGGCTATTGTTCTCCAAAACACAATAGGGAAACGAATGTGTCTGTATTCCAAAAAAAAAATGGTTGGACCAGATTTGGTTCCAGAGGCCATGGTTGGCTGACCAGTGCTCTAAAAAATATAAGGTAACTTAACTGTGACATGAAATAGATCACTGGTTGTGAGGTTTTGAAGGCGGCAGGCAGGAGTAAGGGATTATAAAAGAGCATGAAGAAACTTTTGAAGGCTGGTAGAAACGGTAATCATCTTGATTGTGGTGACTGTTTCACAGGTGCATACATACATTAAAATGTAAAAAATTATGAATTTTAAATAAGTGCAGTTAATTTTGTGTCACTTATATCCAAATAAAGTTATTAAAAATCAATTTTATCACAGTAATAGAAAAAACAGAATAACCATATGACTATATCAATAGAGGCATAAAAAGTATTTTTTTTTCAAATTTGGCACTCCTTCCTGGTGTAAAAAATACTTGACATATAATCAGTAAAAGCAGTTCTTATTATGTGAGACAGTAACATAATAGAAAGTTATGGTAGAAATAACACTGGCTTTTAAAACAGGTAGGCTATTATTTAAGTCCAAACTAAACTATTTATAAGTGTGTAAATTAATGCCAATAACAGTTACTTTATTGGCCTGTCTTGTAATCATTAGAATAGCTTACATAATTAGTATATTGTAGAACTCCTGATGATGAGTGGGTAGTCATTACTCTTGTGGTTTACTAAATTTAACATTTTAAAATACATACAAATCCTGGCATGCTGTGCCAGTAGATCCACCAATAATTAATAATAATGAGTTAGTTAGATTTTGAAACTATTTATTATGTCAATTTTCAATCATATACTGAAGTAGAGAAAACATATAATGAATTTCCATGGACTCAAAATCAGTTTGGCATTCTTTATCATCTATACTCCTTTTGTTTTGTTTTGTTAACAGTTTATTTATTTATTTAACAGAAAGAGATCACAAATAGGCAGAAAGGCAGGCAGGGGGGGGGGGGATCAGGCTCCCCACTGAGCAGAGAGACCAATGCGGGGCCCGATCCCAGAACCCTGAGATCATGACCTGAGCGGAAAGCAGAGGCTTTAACCCTGAGCCACCCAGATGCCCCTGTTTTGTTTTGTTTTTTTTTTCTGGAGTATGCCAGAATGACTTCCAGACATCATAGCATTTTCCTTTTAAATATTTAAATATGTGTGAGATGGATTTTTTTTTTAATTAAAGACTTTAATGTTAGGATCTGGTATTAGCTTGTTAAAGCTGCCATAACAAAGTATCTCATACTGGACATCTTAAACAACAGAAATTTTCTCACAATTCTGAAGCTATATCTAAGTTCAAGATGTTGCAGAGTTGGTTTTTTTCTGAGGCTATTCTGTTTGGCCAACTTGGTGGCCATCTTCCCAGTGTCTTCACGTGGTCTTCCCTCTATGGGTGCCTATATCCTAATTTCCTCTTCTTAAAAGGTCATGAGTCATATTGGAATTGGGCCCATTCTTATGACCTCATTTTACCTTAATTATTTCTTAATTATTTCTGTTGAGGGTTAGGACCTCAACAGTGGAATTCTGGGAGGACACAATCTAGCACAAAATAGATCAATAAAGTAATAGAGTATTATAATGGGGAAGTATGTGGCTTAGATATACTGCAATGAACTGAATCATTTGATGGCAGTCCCCAGCTGCTGAACTCTGACATCTGTTGCAATGTTCATAACAAAGCCACACTACCTCTGAACTGCTCCTGGTCAATGACAGGACACAGTGGGGACAGAGCCAGCCATTTCTTCCCTGCATGGATCTCCTCTAATGGGAAATAATTACTCTGGGACTCCTCAGTGTCTTGGTAAAGACTTTCTCAGAACTGCACCACAGTGTGAGGCCCTCCTAGTACATTCTTCTCTCCTACCTTTCTTTCTTCCTCCCTCCCTTCTTTCCTTCCTTCCTTCTCTTTCTCATTTCACAAGTGTGACACCTGTCTCATAGTCTAAGACCTTTCCCTACCTACTTCTGCTCTTTCCTTGTTCCTAGCCAGGTATATCTCCTAACAAATCTGTGAATGTCTAATTCTATCTTGATGTTTGCTTCTTGGACACAAGAAGCGTACTAATAATAAATGTGGACATCTATAATAAAACAATTAAGTAAATAAATAGCAATGCTGGGAGTCAGGTTTCTCATTGTTGGAATGGGCTGCTTCATGTAAGCAGGAGCAGGAGTTGGCCCATGTGATGAGGGACTGCAGTTGAAGACACGAATAAGAACTTATGTGTGTGTTAGTGTGCATGCTGATGGTTACCTGTAAAATATTTATAGATATGTGTATACACACAGGTTAATATGTATACATATATGTACACTTACATTCCTTTGCTTCGTCAGCTGAGAAGGCCCAGAAAAATGACATTTCAGTAGCAAAAATCGCATTTATCACTCAGATGTTGGTTTCTAGAACCATTCTTTAATGAAAGGAACCAGGGTCCCTTGAAGAAATGGTTGATCTCAGTACTGGGGCAGAATATCTGCAAGATGAGCTTGGAGAATCTTGAGGTGCCAGAAGGTAAGGAAATGCCAAACAAAACAATAAAACAAAAACACCCACACTCACAATAATGGGGGTATGTCAAGGGACTTAAGAGCCAACCTAAATGACTCCCAATGGCCAAAGCTGGAAGAATTTGAATAAAATAAAGTTGTATTGGACTATAATGCAAAGTAAAAAATATTTACAATTCCATACAGATATAAGCATATGATTGAATAAATAAACAAATGGGAGAGAAAGACAAATCTCTTAAGCAGAAGATTTTTAAATAATTTATGTAGATACTCCACCCTAAAGGAGGTAAAGCATAACTCATTACTCCTTGATTGTGGGCTACACATATTGACCTTCCTCCAAAGAGTTCAGTATTTAAAAAAAAAAAAAAAAAAGAGGAAAAGAGTAACTTTGCAGTAGAAAAACTGACAAACACCACTTCAGCCTGATGATCAAGGTAAGTAAGTGTTGAGAGTGGTAAGTCATGTTGATAGTATGCACGCTTGATATGCTGTGATGAAATCGTACTTTACCTCTGTGACCATGCTCTTAAAAATTCAAAACCCCAGTCTAATATTATGAAAACACTAAACCAATCTCCAATGAGAGACACTGTATAAAACACCTGACCAATACTCCTCAAAACTATCAAAGTCATCACAAGCAAGGAAAGTCTGAGCAACTGCCACTGCCCAGAGGATCCTAAGCATTAAATGCAAAGTGGTATGATGGATGATACCAGAGAAGAGAAAAAGGACCTTAAGTAAAAACTAAGGAAATCTGAATAAAATATAGACTTTAAATAATGTATTATATTGGTTCATTTGTTATAATAATTGTGCCATATCACTTTAAAATATTAATAATAGGAGAAGCTAGGTGTGAGATACATGGAAACTTTTTGTACTACTTTGTAACTTTTCTAAAATCTAAAATTGTTCTAAAATTTAAAAAATCTATAAGAGAAAATGCCAGGTGGATTATAACTTCAATAACGAGTATTTATTTAGCACTTTCCAGGCTACAAAGCACTCTCTACTGCATTAACTCATTGAATGATAAATCCATTACCTTCCAGGATTTTATGATGAGATCATGTTATAAAGCCTGTCTAAAAAGTACATTAATAAAACATGTAACTGTCATTATTTCAATAAAATCATGTTCAGCTCAGGGAAAAAAAAAAGTGAATCATAAAGGACCTGAATTTACCAGCATAGCTTTTAATTTCTGGCAAATTTCACATCTTTGCTCTGTGTGTCAAACCAGTTCTGGGCATGTTGGGTTTCTATTTTGCAGATCTCCAGTGATTTTAACAGCAGTTGTGAATACTTAATGAAATTCATCATACATTTGCAACAAATTGCTCACCTCTCCGAACCCTAGAGAGAAGTGTAGAAGAAGAAGAAAAGAAGCTAGTGATGAATTCTATCCCTCCTCACCAGAGCAGGAGGGAATAATTGACAGAACAGGTGCTTGCCAGAGATCCAGCAAGTGCTCTGGTACTTCAGGACAGCTCCTCTCCATATGCATCTTTTTGTTCATCTTCTTCTCCAATATCACCCTGTTTGTCACGTCACTTTCTCCTCCTCTGCATTGCCTTAGACCAATCAGGAAAACTCAGAAAAATCCCCAAATCCCACAGATGATACTCAGGAAAAATAGGTAGCTAAGTTCAGAGTGTTAATTGACTTCTCTGATACCATAAATGCCCTAAAAGTACTTACTCACTTTTTCTAAACTTCTCAATTCTTTATTTCACTTTTCCTTAGACATATAAAAATCAGGTAGGAACCAAATCGGGGACCAATATCAATGTATGGAATAACCTCCCACTCCAAAAACAAGTAAGCATTTTGATGGACCTGTGAGGCCAACAATGGTATGTTTCTTGACCATAACTCATCATAAACCTATAATACATAAATTGAAAAAAAATCCTTGACACAGGAAGATAGTAGTGGAGTAGGAGGACCCTACCATTGCCTCATCCCACAAATATTAGAAACTATCAAATCATCTTAAACACCCCAGAAATTGACTGAAGACTGAAAGAACAAACTCTACAACTAAAGGAAGAGAAGAGGCCACATTATGAATAAGGTAGGAAGTGCAGAGACATGGTTTAGGACAGAAACAGATCATGATTACTGTGGAGGGGAGGGAGCCATAGTCACAGAGAAGGGTAAGAGAGAGGAGCACACAGAGGAATACACAAAGAAAAAGTTTCCCCACAGCCACTGACTTGGAAAATGAAAGGGGTTGAATTTCTTGAGTTCTTAAAACCATCAGGGCTTAAAACCTGGAATTTTAAAGGTCAGTGGACTTGGCTGAGATAGAGCTCAGAGGGTACTGTGCTGCTCCTAGAAAGAAGGCAGGCAAACAACCCAGGAGCATACAACATGGAAACAGTGATCTGAAGAGCACCTAGGGCACACAGTGGGGAGATTCTTTGCTCTTCTAAGAGCATGGCCCTGAGAGGCAGTGTTCACTGAGACACCTCTCCAGGAACAAAGCAGCTGGCCTGAGTCATATTCCCTCTGCCTCCCCTCAACATAAACACAGACTCACCAGTGGGAAGCACCTCAGCACCAATGCTGGCTGCCTAACTTGCTTATACTAACCCCCACCCTCCTGTCCTCTGGTGAATTGTCTTTCTCAGTCATGCAAGGCAGGCCCTTTCCCCAGAAGGCCAGCACAAAGTCTTGCCCATATCATATTTCCAGAGCAGAGTTTTGCAGGGCCTCAGTTCCCAGGAAGGTGGTAACAAATTTCATTTCACAAGCAGACCAGCACACACCTAGTTAAAAGTCATCACTTTCAGGCCAAGGACCAAACACTGACCACAGCAGGCAAGGAGAGCCTCTGAAGATGACTGGCCTGAAAAACAGAGCAGACAAAACACAAGAGCACATGTAGCACACACTGGAGTTACTCCTGAAGTACCAGGCCCTGGGCACTATGTGACCTCTTCTTCATAAGGCCATTACTTTCAGAAGCAGGACACATAACTGGCTTTTCTAACACAGAGAAGCAGGCAGAGACTTACACAAAATGAGAAGACAGAGGAATTTATCCCAGATGAAAGAACACAATAAGGCCACAGCCAAGGATCTACATAAAACAGATATAAGTAACGTTCCTAATGGAAAATTTAAAGAAATGATCAAAAGGACACTCACTGGACTTGAGAAAAGAATGGCAGACATAAGTGAGACCCTTAGCACGGAAATAAAAGACTTAAAAAAAAATCAGAGATGAAGAGTACAATAAACCAGATTAGAAACATTCAAAGAACATGAGAACATTAGAAACATGCAAAGAACATGAGGATGGAAGAAGAAGAGTAATGAATTAATGATCTGCTTTGGAAAGCAACAAAAGAGAGAAAGAATTATGCAAAATGAGAATAGACTTAAGGAACTTAGTGACCCTATAAAATATAATTACATTCGTATTAAAGGAATCCCAGAAGAAGAAGAGAAAGAAAAGGGGCAGAAAATTTACTTGAAGAAATAATAGCTGAAAACTTCTCTAATCTGGGTAAGGAAACAGACATCCAGATCTAGGAAGCAGAGAAAACTCCCATCCAAATCAACAAAAGCAGGCCCATACTAAGACATGCTATAATTAAAGTTGCAAAATATAGAAATAAAGTTGCAAAATAAAGAAAAACTCTTAAAAGAAACAAAACAAAAGAAGTCATTAACTTACAAGGGAAAACCCATAAGACTATCAGCTGATTTTACAATGGAAATTTTGCAAGTCAGAAGGCAGTGGCATGATATATTAAAAAATGTTTAATGGGATAAATCTGCAGGCAAGAATATTCTATCCGGTGAGGCTATCATTCAGAATAGAAGGTGAGATAAAGAGTATCCCAGACAAACAAAAACTAAAGGAGTTTGTGACCACTAAACCAACCCTGCAAGATATTTAAGGGGACTCTGTAAGTGGAAAGGAAGATTAAAAGTGACAGCATAAAGGTAAGAAACATAAAAGCAGTAAAAATGAATTATTCTATAAAAGATCAGTCAGAGAACTCATAAAAAAGGATATAAGATACAATCACATATACCTAAAATGAGAGAAGGAGAGAAGAAAAGAATGGATTCAAACTTAAACATCATATATCAAAAACCACTAGTAAACATGAAAAGAATAAAGAGAAAGGAATTCATATATACCACTAAAGAAAATCAGCAAAACATAAAGGAAAGAAAAACAAGAAAGGATTGGAGAAAATCTCCAGAAACAACAAAATGGCAATAAATACATATCTATTAATAATTACTGTGAAGGTAAATTGACAAAATGATCCAATCAAAAAACACAGGGTATGAGAATGGATTAAAAAAAAAAAAAGACTCTTGTATATGTTGCCTACAAGAGACTCATTTCAGACCTAAAGACACCTGAAGATTGGAAGTGAGAGAAGAGAGAAACACTAATCATGCAAATGGATGTCAAAAGAAAGCCAGAGTACTAATACTCCACTGGACAAAAAAACACTTTAAAAAAAGACTCAAAAAAGAGACAAAGAAGGACACTATACAATAATAAGGGAACAATCCAACAGGAAGATGTAACATGTGTAAATATTTATGTACCTAACACAGGAGCATATAAATACATAAAACAATCACTAAAAAAAAAAAAAGGAACTAGTCAATAATAATACAATAATAGTAAGGACTTTAACACCCCACTTACATCAATGAACATCATCTTAACAGAACATCAACAAGAAAACAATGGCTATGAATGACATACTGGACCAAACGCACTTAACAAATATTTACAGAGCATTCCATCCTAAAACAGCAGAATACACATTCTTTCCAAGTGCATATGAAGCATTCTCCAGAACAGACCAAACATTAGGCCACAAAGTAGGCCTCAACAAATTCAAGAACACTGGTGTCATGCCATATACCTTTTCTGACCACAATGCTATGAAACTAGAAGTCTAGTACCAGAAAAAATCTAGAAAGACTACAAATACCTGGAGGTTAAATAACATGCTACTAAACTAGATAAAAACATAAAATAACATGCTACCAAAACTAGATAAAAACACCACAAAAAAAAAGAGAGCTGCAGGCCAGGATCTCTGATGAACATAACTAAAAGTCCTTAACAAAACATTAGCAAACTGAATCCAACAACACATTAGAAAAGATCATTCACCACAATCAAGTGGGATTTATTCCTGGGCTACAAAGGTGGTTCAATATTTGCAAATCAATCAACGTGATACATCACATTAATAAAAGAAAGGAAAAGAACCACATGATCATTTCAACAGAGGCAGAAAAAAGCATCTGACAAAGTACAACATTCATTCATGATAAAAACCTCAACAAAGTAGGTTTAGAGGAATATACCTCAACATAATAAAGGCCATATATAACAAAACCACAGCTAATATCATCCTAAATGAGGAAAAACTAAGAACTTTCCCTCTACAATAAGGAACATGACAAGGATGTCCACTCTTACCACTTTTATTCAACATAGTACTGGAAGTCCTAGCCACAGCAATGAGACAACAAAAAGAAATAAAAGGCGCCAAATCAGTAAGGACAAAGTAAAACTTACACATTTTCCTCAAAAAATTAAAAAGAGAACTACTCTATAATCCAGCAATTATACTACTAGGTATTTATCCAAAAAATACAAAAATACCAATTTAAAAGGATACATACACCCCACTGTCTACAGCAGCATTATCTATAATAGCCAAATTACAGAAATAGCCCAAGTGTCCATCAACTGAGAAATGGATAAAGAAGATGTGGGATGTGTACACAATGGAATATTACTCAGCCATAGAAAAGAATGAAATCTTGCCATTTGCAGTGACATGAATGGAGCAAAAAAGTAAAATGCTAAGTGAAATAAGTCAGAGAAAAACAAATACCATATGATTTCAGTCAAATGTGAAATTTAAGTAACAAAACAAGCAAGGGGGGGGGGAATGGGGGGCAGGGAGAGCAAACCAAGAAGAAACAAACCTTTAACTATAGGGAACAACCTGATGGTCACCAGAGGGAGGATGGGTTGGAGGTGGGTGAAAGGGGTGATGGGTATGGAGGGGCACACTTGTCATGACGGGCACCAGGTGATGTATGGAAGTGTGAAGTCACTGTATTGCATACCTGAAACTACTATTACATTATATTAACTAACTAGAATTTAAATAAAAACTTAAAAAAGAGAAAAAAAGAAAAATCACACAAATTCAAACACTCATGTGTTTGAAAAAACAGAACAAAACAAAAAAATAACAAGAGGATTCAAGATTCAGAGGTGTGGTGCTTGGGTGGCTCAGTGGGCTAAGCCTCTGCCTTCGCCTCAGGTCATAATCTCAGAATCTTGGGATCAAGCCCAGAGTAGGGCTCTCTGCTCAGCAGGGAGCCTGCTTCCTCCTCTCTTTCATCCTGCCTCTCTGACTACTTGTGATCTCTCTCTCTCTTTCTGTCAAATAAATAAATAAAATCTTTAAAAAAAAAAAATGCAGAGGTTACGTGAGGACTCTGGCACATGCTAGCCGTGTGATTTTGAGATGCTCACAGGATCAGTTTCCTCATTTGTAAAACTGGAATATTAACAGCAGCATCTAAAGGAATCATGGAATTTATAAGCCATAATGTGTTCTGAATACATTTTAAGCATTTGATGACTACTAGGGGAGGAAAAAAACTATTTGAGATAGGAGTAGCATATGCTATAATGACTCTTGCTTCAAGGTCCACATTGTATAAACATAACAAAAATCCATCTTGATCTCAGGATAGTGTGTGTTAAATTTTCTTTTCTCATATGCTTTTGAAATAAATATTGCATGTTGTTCTAAGTAAGTCATACAGGGCGGCTGTATGGCTCAGTCAGTTAAGGACCCAACTCTTGATGTCAGCTCAGGCCATCATCTCAGGGTCATGAGACTCAGCCCTGCAATGGGCTCCCTGCTGTGCACAGAGCCCATTTAAGATCCTCTCTCACTCTCCTCCTGCCTCCCCCCGCCCAACTCATGCTCACTCTCTCCCAAATAAATAAATCGTGTAACATCGTCTTCATAAAAACAATCATAAACGTATAGCATATCACAAAAATGTAGCCCTAAATCTGACACCTATTTTTGGAAAGACAAACATTCATGAAGTATGTGCGTGACTTACAAGTTGAAATGATCAACGTTTAGTCAATTCTTTGAAAGCAAATCATCTATGTTTTTAACCTTTTTAAATCAACTGCTTAGCATTATTCTAAGCACATACGTTTTCTATATATTTTAGATGAATGAATAAATGATAACAAATATACTGAATTTTTAGATATTTAGTGAGAACATCTGGTGAATACACAGGACATATAAATGAAAGAATCTAACTTTTATGTTTCCTATAATAGGAAATTTTTAAAATCCATCTTGTCCATGCCAGAATATTTCCTTGAATACTCTGCTAGCTGCATTTGGAGGGCCACCCACCACCATTACAACCACCAAGAAAAAATGCAGACAATATCATCGCCATGTCTCAAAACCTCTGATTTGGTCTCTGCCTCAGAGTTTAAACTGCTCCAAGCTGTGTATGCCAAATAAACACACACGATCAGTAGTAGACAAAAATTATAATCAAAATTGCTGCATAGGTTCTTTTCTCAAGGAATTGTAAAGTTTGGACCAGTAGCGCAAATGCCAGGATTAGGTATGATGTTTTAAAAAAAAAAAAGTAAGAAATGGGAAACATAGAATTTAAGACAACAGGCTAGCTTCCTTTTCTCTGCTTTTATATACTGATTATTACTTTTCTATCCTTTTCAAATCTTAACCTCAGCGGTATACTGCTTTCACACACCTTGCTTTCCAGTGGCATCTCATAGGAAGGGAACTAGTACTATATCAGCAACTATATTCTTTCTCAGAATAGAGAAAACTTTTTCTACATTTAATCAGCATGATGACATTTGGATGTGTTTTTTTCTTTCATTTTTTTATATTATGGGATATTCAGATTGTGACTAATCCTTATAAGAAATACATCAGTTGCCCCTCCTTCCCTTACTTTTCACCAACATGTGAGAGATTGTTAAGAGACACTCCTTACATCAGCAAACAAGATAATACTGATACTGTGTCTGACTCAGTAAGAGACAGGTATATGGCAAAATTTGTCACCGTCCAAGAAATACTCAAACTTCATGGCATTCACTAAATGACAAGTGACACAGAGCATGATAATTACAACTCAGTTAATAGGTACAGCTTCCAGAATATACTGAAGTAAAAACTACAAAAGAAAAAATAAGCAGTTCAGGAGAAAGCCTTCAGCCACTCAATAAACTGGAAAGTGGAAAATAGGTCATAGTAAAAGTCACTGTAAAGCAAATTTCCAAATTCAGTAGGGATGTGGCTTTTTGACCTGCTACCAATGAAGACTGAAATATTATTCATCTTCTCCACATCTTCATGTAAATTTAATTTTTATGAAATTGTTGACTTGCTAACCCTAGAGACTAGTGATCTCTCTATTAATCTACAGAATGAGTCTTAATGGTAAACTCTTCAAACAAGCACTTTTTCATTCCCGTCACCTCTGTTTCCATTCAAAATAGTACACTGTGCCTCCCTTGAATACATTTACTGGATAGAAAATGAAGAGAAAAATGAATGTTTTATACTCACTCCCTTACTCCTAAAGGAATGAGTGGATGATCCTTGAAAGCCAGTTAATTATTCCCTGAACATGTCCTGAAAACAATAGCAAATCTGAAAGTCTAATTCTTTCTCATAAAATAAGGGCAAAGAAACTACCCCAAAGATGTAGAGATTAGCAGAAAACAAAGAACCAAAGGTTATTCAAGGAGTTGTAAGAATGCCTTGAGCTTGGCTTGGTTATTTTTCACTTTTATAAAATTAGATGGTACATTTTTAAAATGTTCAAGTTTTCAAAATGTCATGGAAGAAGGCAGTAACTGCTTTTAGTTCTCATTAAAGTTTCTTTAATTCACACATGGATTTATGAAAGAAATTGATTTCTGCTATCAGTTACACTGAACCAACTCTCCCACTGAGAACAACTGTAATAGCTAGATACATTTTTTAAAGTCTGTTTGAAGGCATCAGAGAGCTATCAAATCAGTAAGGACCTGAAGGGTCAAGAACCCAGGGAGAAAAGAAGAGTAAAGAATTGAGGTTGATATTTAGAAGTACTTTTACCCATAAGGCATTTTCTAATTCCCAAACAGGAGCCAAAAGGCAGAAAAACCTAGCAAAAAGGGATGGCCACAAATCTTCACTTGGGTTTTTTCAGAAGCAGACGTTGAGAAAAAGATTTTAGGGTGAGTAGTTCATTTGGAAGATGCGAGGAACATCAAGAGGGAAGTGGGAATTGATGTGAGGAAGAAAAACCACCAATGAGAAGCATCTGAATGAGCAGGTTACAAAGGACCAGAGTAACTGGGAAAGGTGAAGCACATTTCATTTATGTGCTATGGGGAGGAGGTAGTATTTGTGTGATCTTCCTTATCAGGTGATAACAGAGGGATGTTTCTGAGGGTGTTAAATCATTCCAAAGCATTCCTAGCCTTCCAGGAATATAGCAGAAGATACAGATACTGGCAACCATCTATTACCTGGAGCACACAGATATAGAAAGCTTTGGGGGTTTTGAGGAGGTACTGACAATATCTGCTACAGTATGACCTCTGTAATACTCAAAACAATTCACACCCACAGTTAAGTTTACTCTTTGCTGTCACCTCTTCTTCAGGGTCAAATTTTTTTAAATTAACATGCACAGGAATTTTAATGGAACAAGGGACCTGCCTCATTGTAGTTCATCCAAAAGTTGCAAATAATATTCACTACCTCTTCTACTATTCGATCAAGAGTCCCTTTATAATTGGCCAGTGGGTGATATGGGATAAACAAAAGTTTTTTACCCTTGAGGGTTGTGAGCCCCAAGTTACCACGCTCTTGTTAGGTCATGGTTTCTGCTATTACCCCTTTCTGGTAAATTACTAGATATAAAAATACAACTTCCCTGCCTTCATTACGTTGCAGCAACTCTTTATGCACATCTGTTTTCTAAACATAATAAGTTTCTAACTGTGTAAAAACCTCTCAAACACCTTCCATACTTCTGTGTGAGAATTCGGCATGACTAGAGAGTATATAGCTGTGATTTTAGCTTTTGTGGCACTCTTGCTGTGTACCCTGGTGG
Source organism: Mustela putorius furo (assembly GCF_011764305.1). Taxonomy (NCBI): domain Eukaryota; kingdom Metazoa; phylum Chordata; class Mammalia; order Carnivora; family Mustelidae; genus Mustela; species Mustela putorius. The sequence continues at coordinate 33,449,744 of NW_025421304.1, read as the reverse complement.
AAGCATTTCTCTCTGAGAAACAGAAGCACAAATTCATCAAGTGGGTCCCTGAGAGTAATGGTGGAAGACACCACTGATACTTGCACTCTTGGTTCTTAGATCCTGGTAGTCCTGTGACACCTTCAGAGGTCTTCGGGGTCAATAATATTCTAATAATATTGACAGGTTATCTGCCTTGGAATAGAGGGTTGGTGCTATCACTGGCTAAATTAATGGTACTTCCCCATTATTTTCTATATCTGCCTGATATTTTCAGGATTTAGCTTGGTTAACTGAATGGAAATACTATAGAAACCACCAACCTTGAATCCTTTAAGTATATGGGGTGATACTAAATTTGCCATTTCTCTCAAGATACATTATGACTTCTCACTTAGTCTTTTGAGCAGTGAGGAATTTTAGGGGCTTCCATTTGTTTGTTTGTTTTCAAACATTCTGGTTCCTTCTCCATAAGTCAGAGAGCCAATGTGAGAATTCTGAAAAATTGTAAGTATAAATACCTTTGTTATGCAAGGAGGGACTGGAAACTCACCAAGGAATTGATGAAACCACTGGATTCACAATGAGACAGACTTAGTTCAGCACCCTGTGTACCATCTGACCTCCCTAGTACTTCACTAGCAAGAGAGGCATAAGATTACAAGGATTAAAATAATTCCATGTGTATCTCTAAGTGGAATTTGATTAGAAACCAGTAACAAAAATATAATTTCCCAATACTGGAGTTCAAGTTAATGTTGCTGTATGATCTTTTTTAATTTGCTGAATGGAAATATAAGAAACATAAATTATATTGGGTCTTCTGGGACACATTTAAAGATTCTAAGATAGAAATTTATAGCCTTGAAGGCATATTTAGAAAAAGAATGAATGCTAATACTCCATGATGTCTGTATCTATCTCAGTAAGTTACCCAAAGAAAGTAAAAGGAAGGGAATAGTAAAAACAAGAAACTAGTAAAATAAAGAAAAGCACTCATTAGAGACAAAAAAAATTTAAATGAGGAGTTTGGAAATAATAGCTTAACAAAATAAATAATAACTTAATAAAACTGTTGACTTCATGGAAAGACTTTCAAGAGAAAGACAAAGACAAAGAGAGAGGGAGAAAAGCCAAACAATATCAGGAATGAAAAATGTTAAAATACCATATGATTTCACTCATATGTGGAATTTAAGAGACAAAACAAATGAACATGGTAAGGGTGAGAGAAGGGAAGCAAACCAAGAAACAGAACAAACTGAGGGTTACTGGAGAGGAGATGGGTAGGGGGATGAGTTAAATAAATGATGGTATTAAGGAGGGCAATGGTTGTGCTGAACACTGGATTTCGTATATAAGTGATGAATCACTAAATTCTACACCCGAAACTAATATTACAATGTATGTTAACTAATTGGGATTTAAATAAAAATTTGGAGAAAGAAAAAAAGATGTAAAATGAGAACGAACAATTTTACATAATTTTAGATAAAATGAACAGATGGCTAGTAAAATACAGCTTCATAAATCTAACACAAGAAAAAATAGACAATCTGAATATTCTTATACCTATAAAAATTACCGCTCCAATGAAAATCTCCGAGAAAATTTCAGGCCAAGATGATTTCATTATTGAAGTCTTTCAAATATTTAAGAAATAATTAACAACAATCTTACTCAAAAACTATTCTTAGAGAATAAAGGGGGAAATTCCCAGCTTATTTTGAGACTAACATAACTATCATTCCAAAATCTGACAGAAACAGAAATATACATGGAAAATCATATATAAAATATTGGCAAATATTTTATATTTAATAAGCCAGAGATATATACAATTCTGGTTGATTCCAGAAATGCACAATAGAGTCTAACATCCAAAAATAAATCATAAAATTCATCACATTAACAAAATAAGGGATATTTTGAGGAGTATATTTGAAGAAATGTTCAACACTCTTACATGCATTCATAATACTAATAGAAGATTCCCTTAAGCCATCTAAAAAATATGTTACAATAAAAAATTACATCCAACAGTGACTACTTAAAGATTTCTAGGGGTACCTGGATGGCTCAGTCATTAAGTGTCTGCCTTTGCCTCAGGTCATTGTCCCAGGGTCCTGGGATCGAGCCCCACTTTGGGCTCCCTACTCAGCAGGGAGGCTGCTTCTCCCTCTCCCACTCCCCTTACTTGTGTTCCCTCTCTCGCTGCATCTCTCTCTGTCAAATAAATAAATAAAATCTTTAAAAAGAAAAAAAAAAAGATTTCTCCATGAAATTGTAGGGAGGGACTGAAATGTCCATTATCACCAGCTTTGTTCAACATTCTTTTTAAGGTCCATTTAGGAAAAATAAAGCAAGAAAAAAAATAAAATTATAATAACTTCAAAGGAAAAATAAAACTGTCTTTTAACTCTACCTTTTATGTACATAAAACATATAAATAAATCTGAACACAATTTTTCACCTTAATAAGTGATCTTAGGAATCTTCTGGGATAATCTGTCAATATAAAATCAATTTTAATTCCATTTAAAAACAATAATTAGAAGAATATTTTTCATAATACAATTTGCAATAGCACCAAAAACATCAAATATATAGGCATAACTGTAATTTAGAATAATACAAAATTACCAAAAGAAAATAAAGATGTAAGGCAATGAGGGTTATAACATATTCATGAGTAGAAGGATTAATACGGTAAAGATTTCTTTGTTCTTAAATTGATCTATAGATTTTGTGCACCACCAATCAAAAACCCCACATTTATTTTTTAAACTAACAGGCTTTTTCTAAAATTTATATGGAAAATGTAACTGGCCAAAAGCAACCAAGATTATCCTTAAAAAACCCAAACAACATTGGAAGACTTGCATAACAAGATATCAAAATTTATCATAAAAAGAGAATATGTAGAATGCTGTACTGAGTGAAGCAAAGGCAAACAGATGAATGAAACAGAATAGATTCAGATTACATTTATATTTTTTTAAGGTTTTATTCATTTATGAGAGAGAACTTGAGCAGGAGGGAGGGGCAGAGGGAGAGGGAGAAGTAGGCTCCCTGCGAAGCAAGAAGCCCAACACAGAGCTCCATCCCAGGACCCTAAGAGCGGAAAGTAGATGTTTAACCAACTGAGCCACCCAGGTGCCCCTTAGATCATATTTAAACAGAGACTTAATGAGTGGTAAATGTATCCTTGCAGAACAGGTGGAACAGAATAACCTTTTTGATAAAATGAGTTTGGTCATTGCATAAGGATATGCCCTCGGTCAGTCTATATGGACAACAGTTAAACTGGACCACCTACCTCTCATAAAAATAAAAGTGGAGTATAGAAGAGTAAAGGGAGTAAAACTGTAAAAGATAAATATAATAATAAAAAAAACTTTTTTGGAACTTAACATAGTAGAAGTAGGCAAGACTTCTTATGGAGTAATTATAAGCAAAAATATTGATAAATGATATTAAAATAAAGAAGAGATTCTCATCAAAAGAGACTACTAAGAGAGTAAAGATATATGCCACAGAGTAGGATAATATATCTACACTGTATTTAATAAAACAAGAAGCCCATAATCAGAATATATGAAGAATCTACACTAATCAAGATGTAAAAGACAACCAACCAACAGTAAATGGCCAACTGTCTTTTGCATCTCAAAAGGGAGTAACTTGGAGTACCTGGGTGGCTCAGTGGGTTAAGCCTCTGCCTTTGGCTCGGGTCATGATCTCAGGGTCCTGGGATCCATCCTTGCTCAGCTGCTTCTCCTTCTCCCTCTGCCTGCTGCTCCACCTACTTCTGCTCTCTCTCACTCTGTCAAATACAAATATAAAAATATTTTTAAAAAGAGGGTAACTCATGATCAATAAACATATGAGAAAGTGTTCAGCCTCCTTAATCACCAAAAAAATGGAAACTAACTTCCCAGTGATCTATGTTTGCATATATATCAATATGACTGCAATGTAACAGTCGGAGAACAACCAGAAGTGCAAGGATGAGGAGAGCCTGGAACCTTCATCACTTCCACTTCGGAAAACTGGTGCTCTCTGCTGAAAAGGGACATGTTCGTACCCTACCACATCCACCCCCCCCACCCACCAACAATCACAAAACTAAATACAAACCCAATAAAAATACATACACATAGTGACTGAAAGTTTTGCTTAACTATATTATAATAACATTACATGAATACCTGCAAACCAAAAACAATGCCAATGTCAATAAAGATTAGTGGAACTCATAAAAATAAATAATTACTATATTTCTAAAGCAACAGAACAGAACAACAGCACACATATAACTCTTAGTGAAAGAAACCAGACACAAAATACTACACACTGCATGATACCATTAAGTCAAACTAATCTATAGTGAAAGAGGTGGCTTCTTTGCAGAAGGTGGGTAATAAAATGAAGGAATCACAGAAAGACATTTGTGAAAATTCTTCAAGGTCCATTTTTAATGTCTGTATGCTTTTCTTTGTGTACATTACAATTTGACAAAAATTACTTTCAAATATAGATTAAAAATAATGGAAATTATAATACAAAAAGCAAAATATAATGTCAAAATTAATCACAAAAGAAAACAGGGGATAATTAGTATAAGCCTTTGTACTAGGTAAGTAAATCTAATTTCTTGACTCGTTCTTTAAATGATTTAAATTAAGTTTTGAGAACACGCTGAAACATCAAATTCTTACCATGAAATGAAACATCATATATTAAATGTAAAATGAATAAATTGGAGTATTAACTCAGTGTATCCACAGGGTATTCTGGATTAAATGAGAAAGATCTCAATTATAGAGTTTTACTATTACAAACAGAAAGTTTGCACACCTGACAAACTGTGTATTTTCATTAATGAACTTGCACGACTTTGCAGTATCACCAACTGTAAGTACCACCAACCCCTCAAATAATTTTAACCCCAATTAAATGTTTTATATTTTCCCCACAGCTACTTATGCTTCTCTGTTCCTAGTTGCTATAAACTGACAGCCTGGTCTCCTAACCATTTACATTTAAAACCTCAGTGCCAACCTTGACACTGCCCTCTTTTCTATTGATCCTTTTTGCTTTATTAGCTTTCACATCTATCACAACCTTTACATTCCAGTGGCCAACCTCTCCTTCAAGCCCATAATTACTCTCTCCTAGAATACTGCAAATAGTCTTTTCACTTTTAGTCTCTTGATGTCACTCAGGGCTATTCAAGCTAGTAGATTAGTCCCTTTTTGTGTATGTGGGCAGCACTAATCACGTTATTCTTCATCTCAAAAACCTTAATTGAGTTCCTACTATCTAGAGAATGAACCCCAGTATCCTTAGCTTGACTTCTAAGGCCATCCAAAATCTGGCCCCAAACTAATCTCCGACTAGCATGCTCCATGCCGCCAACACCAGCAGTAATTACATTCAGCTCGCTTTTCTGCCTATTTCTTTGATTGGGCTGCTCCCATAGCCCAGAATAATTTTTTCCACTCTTCCACAATTCTAAATCCTCTCCAACCTTTAAAAAACTAATTTGTCATGAAAACTGTAGAATAAAAACTTAAGTGGTTTTTTAATTTGATCAGGTTTCAGGATCACCTGAGGAGCTTCTAAAATTAACCAATACTGGGATCATATCTGCAGACTGCTAGAGTCACCAAAATTTACAAAGTCCCCCGGTATTGCTGTGGCCACCAGCTCAACACCAGCCCAGACTAGTTTTGTGGGACCTGATAGTCTAAAATCCGCACGGAGGATAGCCAGGCTAAGTAGAGAAGTAAGATTGTAAGATTTGCCACATATATGGGAAACCTTGATCACAGAATGAAGGCTGAAGTAAAAGCAAATTGTTTGCAATCCCCTTCTTGATATGGTTGTTACATGCCTACCAAACTCTATCTTAGAGGTAAAACATAGATTAATTCTGGAGGAATTACTAATAAATTTTAAAAAGCAGTATAGTGAAAAAGATCCTGGAGAAGAGGAAGAACACAACTGGAAGAAGGGAAGAGCACAGTTCCCAAAACATCACAGGAAAACACTCAACAACACAAAAGTTGCAGAGAAAATAACTGAAAGCAGTCAGGAAAAAAACAAGTCAAAAAAAAAAAAAAAAGGTATTCTGCATGCAGGAAACACCAATTTGAATACTACTGATTTCTCAGTGAGGGCAAAGAAAACCTGGAACATCTTTAAAGTGCTGACACACAACAAACAAACAAACAACAAAAACCTACCAACAAAGAATCCTGTGACTCACGAAATGCTTTTCATAAATGCAGGCAGACTTCCAGTTTTTGTCTAAGATGTACAAAGCTGGTAAGAGCATCATTCCCACCCTAATGACAAGAAAAAGGAGGATAATGTACAAAATTATAATGGTTCTTGGACACATCAAAAGCTGAGGTAACAGAACAACCAACTACTCTGATATCAAAGGGAAGACGGGCCTGAGCGCCGTCATAATAGCCGCAGCAGCAGCAGATGAGATCTTCATACAAGATTCCATAAGAGGAATTTGATAAGATCTGAGAAGAGGAATTCAGCTACATTTTTAGTGAGCTGTGCAAGGCCCAGTGTGAGCTAGTGTGAGAGAAGAGGAACCCTAAGGGTCGCAGACACAGGGCATTTTGCACCCACTCGAGACTTCTCCATGGACGCACAAGGTACACAGGACTCACCATGTGCATAAGAAATCTACAGGACAAAGCCTCCCGCAGTGTTACAGGCCAGGACACAGGGAGCGGCAGCCCCTGGACAAAAACACGAAGTGCCTTTGCGGTGCCACGAAATAATGAAAGGTTTAAGCCACCAGGGAAAAGGCAGCAAACCCCATACCTGAGAGGACAGAGTAAAAGATCCACCGCGGCTGGGACGGTGGAGAAAGGGAAAAGGAAAAAGAAAAATGCCGTTGTTCCCTCAGGGAAGGGGCAAGAGATCCGTCCTGGACTCAGTCCATTAGATGTTTCTGAGTACACAGGGCAGTGGCAAAGAACCCACCCCCGAGAACCAGAGACTCAGCCCCTGCAAGAAACTATGGCTGAGCCAGGAACACAGAGACCCCCTTGCCTCGAAACAGGCAAGCATGCACACAACCAAAAGCAATGTACCAAGTCGGAGAGTGGCAAAAGCAAGGAATCAGATTCTCTCTGAGAATACCTGATATATTACCTTCCAGGTAGTGTGACATCACTTTCTTAGGTAACTAATTAGATCAGATGAGAATAACGCATGCTACACTATTTCAGGTAGAGTGATACATACATACATACATACATACATACATACATACAAATTTGTACCATAGAAAATATCTTAGGAGTAAGTACAAGAAGCTGTAACATTCAATACTAAAGAAAGTGGACTTTGGGAGAGGTGAATTAGGAGCTTTGTCTCATTATTTTAATCATCATTATAATATTTGTATTATTTCAATAAATTTCTATTTCAAATATTTCATAAAGGCTAAAATTATTATACTGATGTTGGTAAAGATGCAGGGAATTACTGGTAAATTCTGAGATCCATATAAGCTTTTTGGAAAATAATTTGATAATTACACAATCAATGGTCATGAAAATGTCAAATTTTGTTTTTGGCATAAAGTTTAATCATGGAACTATATCCCAAGAAAATAATCCAAAATATGAAAAAGACTATTGCACAGATATAGAACAAAGTACCCTGCTGAATTTTTTAAATGTAACTACAATTTTCAACTCTAGAATAATTCAATTTTTATGGCACCTCCACTTAATGGACATGGTATCATCATTAGGAATTATCGTTATACAGACTCCCCAGCACCATGGACAATGAATATGATTTGATTATGTTAACTGCAAAGTGAAGACAATACCACCTGGTTGTGCACAGGCAAAGGGCCAAACTTCACTAAGCTTGTACCCCAGAAAATTTGCTACTCCAAGCTTCACTTCAGTCTTTAGATCTATAAAATGAGAAGTGCACATAAAACAGATTTTTCACTAGAATGGGAAAATAATGAGAATGCACACATTACCTGAGCTCTCAATAAATACTATTAGTATTATGACATATATTATACAAATGGCATTTTAAATACACAAACATACAGATACAAATGACACTGGAAAGAAACAAACTAATACATATAAGTATGCTCTTGGCTGATTTTTTTTTTTAAGATTTTATTTATTTATTTGACAGAGAGAAATCACAAGTAGGCAGAGAGGCAGGCAGAGAGAGAGAGGAGGAAGCAGGCTCCCTGCTGAGCAGAGAGCCCGACGCGGGACTCGATCCCAGGACCCTGAGATCATGACCTGAGCCGAAGGCAGCGGCCTAACCACTGAGCCACCCAGGCGCCCCTGCTCTTGGTTGATTTTAAAGGAATTTTTTTTTCCTTTTCCACAGTTTCTAATTTTTTCAATATGGATTATGGTTCCCTTCTAACTTAAAAAGTGATTATATTAGATAATGTGCTTTCCCTTCTTATTCTCAGCTTAGGTCAAATCTATTAAATCTAGAACTACTGTCCATATTTAGAACTTTCCTTCAGTGTTTTCAAATGCCTAATTAAGGAAGGATATAAATTCTTTCTTTGGTAAGTTACTTACACTTGAACTTTAGGTGTCTATAAATGTGGCTCTCTTAGATAAAATTCTTTTCTGCTGGAATATTTAAAACTTTCTGAAATAAAAGCTTTATATTCAATGAACACATTCACACGTACAAACCTCATCCGGGAAAAACCCATGCTCCAGTCATCTAGAAATTGATAGAAAGACTCCATCAAGTTCAGCAGTGGACCTGGTCATAAGTGAGGGACTTAGCTCATTCTGGAGCCAAAGATTTGTGAGGCCACAAAACGAATCCCTGACACACATGTGATTGATGACATTGCCCTAGATCTGGGGAGTGTGGATTTATTCAAATATATCCCTGGACTGCTGACAACACCCAAATCCAAACTGTTCCAAATGAAGGCTTGAAGAAGCAATTTTCAGGTGAACTGAAGAAGAAAATCATATGTTTGCACCGAGGGAGGTAGCAAATTTATGAAAACAATATGGGTGAAATGACAGGTTTGTAGGACGATTTTGGTACATCTGCATGTGAACTTTCACTCAGCAGGAACTGTGAGGACAAGGTGAGGAAAGAAAAATAAAAATTCAGTTCTTACCCATAAAGCTGACTTGGTGTATGTAGTTAGAAATTTGGAATATACAGGGGTGTGTGTGTATGCACATTAAGAAGAAATAAAAATACTTAGTTTATATTTGAGTTCAAAACTGGCACTAAAGAAAGTGTTGCTAATCATGTGTAGATGTTCTGAAAAAATCATTTACAAAATCTTACTTGACAAAAATAAACCTCTGCATTGACTATTAAAATACTCAACGAAGGTCATCCTTCGTTGAATTATTAGCAGTTTCTATAAGGATGAGTTCAGCTAAAACTATATAAATACTACACAGTGATTAAGAAAACAGGCTCAAGTGTCCAACATACAAAAATCTAAAAGAATAAATTTAACTTTAGGAAAGCAAATTGTGTGGTAAAATATGCACATTTTATTTTTTTATAAAGATTTTTTTTTATTTATTTGACAGATGGAGATCACAAGTAGGCAGAAAGACAGGTAGAGAGAGGAGGAAGCAGGCTCCCTGCTAAGCAGAGAGTCCAATTCAGGGCTCAAGCCCAGGACCCTGGGATCATGACCTGAGCCGAAGGCAGAGGCTTTAACACACTGAGCCACCCAGATGCCCCAAAATATGTATATTTTAAAACAGTTATGTAAAATAACTATGCCATTATTTATCTATTTGCAAGTTTAAATGCACAGAAAAAATACCAGGAATAGTGCATACCAAGATTAATAGTGGTAGAGGTTACCCTTGGAAGTGAGCATGTATTTGCATTTGTGTGTGCACGTGCAGGTGTGTGCCTCTGTATATGCACAGGTAAGAATTCTTTATGTTTTTCCATCATGTTTCTTTGATTCACTGAAAACATTTTCTTTTAATTTTTAATTTTTATGTAACTGAAAATAAAATGCTGTATATTTCAAATGAGAGACACTTTTTATACACAGGAAACTACCAGACAACAGTATATAATGAAGAAAAATCAAAAAAATAAAATGTCAATAACTAGTAAAGGCTAACATTCAATAATAGGTTTTCAGAGAATAAAAAGATCATTTACAGCAGAATAAAAACTTCCTAAGGTCAAAACTAGGAAGAAACTATGAAGAAATATAAAACGAAACAGAAACAATAAAAATCCTTACTATTTAGCCTAGTACCCAGTACTAATACATAGTAGCTATTTCCGTGATCATTTTTTCAATGCCAATAAGTGTCACAAGACCCTGGGCATGTAATATCTCTGCCACTGGTTTCTCATACTTGTCAAATACACTCATCTTCCTGCGTTATTTTTAAGATCCCATTAAGGTACAAAAATCTTCATTCAAAGGATACCATCATTTCTATGCCAATATGTTATATCCTAATGTGCAAGAGATTTTCTGGGACTTTCAATTTCCAAAACAATCTACCTCATGGTCCACAGAAGTAAAGTTTTTGGGGGGTGCCTGGGAGTCTCAGTCAGTTGATTGCTTTTGATTTCAGCTCAGGTCCTAATCTCAGGTCTTGAGCCCTGAGTTGGACTTTGTGCTCTGCAGGGAGTCTGCTTGAGTTCTCCCTCTCCCTCTGCTCCTCCCCACTGTGCTCCCTCATGCTCTCTCTCAAATAAAGAAAAAAAAAAAAAAGAAAGTTGTTTGGTTTCTTGTAGTACTTAATTTAGGAACTATGACCATAATATGTATGCCTCCTGCTGGCAAGGTATTTAATGTCACTGACAAGACACCCATTTCAGGCCCTGAAACTTGGAAAACAATTCTCATAGCTGCCACTTGAAGAAGGGCTAGGTATTACCATCCCAAATTGATTCTGGTTTCAATAAGGCAAACATCATGGGCACCTGGGTGGCTGTCATTAAGCATCTGCCTTTGGCTCAGGTCATGTTCCTGGACTACCGAGATCAAGTCCCACACAGGGCTCCCTGGTCTTCAAGGAGTCAGCTTCTCCCTTTGATCCTCACCTCACTTGTGCTCATTCTCTCTCTTTCTCTCTCAAATAAATAAATAAAATCTTTAAAAAAAAAATAAGGCAAACATCACAGTAAGTCAGTAGAAAACTTTAAAACCCATTTGTCTACATTAAGTGTTAAGAGAAAGGAATGTTTCCAGAATAAAAGTCTTTCTTTGAAAACAGACAAGATAGGTTTTATCAAGAACATAGCAATAAATATAATGGCGAATAGGACTATATATGAGAAACTATGAAATGAAAGCAAAATGCTACACAAGGTAATTGCTAAATTTGTGAACTGTACCTGATTTTTTCCCAAATGGAAATAAGTTATAACTGCAAGTAAAGAAATACATGTACTTTGTTTTTTAAAAAATAATAAATCAGAGACAAGTACATAAATGAAAATAAAAACTACACATAAAACTACACATAATACCACCATCCACAGATAACCACTGCTGACATATCCTTCCATTTTTTTCAAAAGCACACACAAACAATTTACATGTCTGAACTCATAATCTGTTTTCCCTTTAAAATGCAGTATTATGAACTGTAACTTATGTCATCATAGCATTATCAACAAACACTTATATTCTTTCTAGCTTTTCACTACTGAAAGACATTATAATGAAATATCTAGAAAAGAAATGTTTCCTCAGCTGTTCTAAATTCCCAGTCAAGATTCTGAAAAATAAAATAGAAATTACTTCTCTAAGGATGAGATTGTTGAAATTTCTGTTGAAAAACTACAGAAAACAGAAACAGAGGAAAGCAGAAAACTTCAACGGAACATTCCATATGAACATTCCAGTCAGGGGTTGCATCCTCCAGAAGCAAACAGGCACATGTAATCCCTGCTTTACTGCAAAACACTTCTGCAAATCAACACAACTCTGAAGGATGTATTTGAAGGTAGCAAGGATTCCAAAGAAGGCAGAAAGATAGGCAGGTCTCTGAAAAGAAAAAGTTGACTAATTTTAGTTTTTAAAAATTTTTTAAAGATTTTATTTATTTATTTGACAGGGAGAGAAAGAGAGCACAAGCAGGGGGAGTAGCAGGCAGAGGCAGAGGGGGCAGCGGCTCCCCACTGAGCAGGGAGCCCAAGGCAGAGCTCCATCCCAGAAGCCTGGGATCATAACCTGAGCCAAAGGCAGACACTTTAACCAACTGAGCCACCCAGGTGCCCCTAGTTTTTTGTTTTTTGAAAGATATTTAAAGCTTTATTTTATGATAAGTATTAAAAGTTAGTCCCCTGATTGGTCAGGGGAATGAGACTGAGACAAGGTGAGAGTTATGCAAAGCTCTATTCTATGCTAAGCATTAGAAGTCAGACTGACCGGCCAGGGCTGTCTCCGAAGAGAGCGACCAGCCACAGCTGACAGGCTCAAGAATTGACTGACTGACCAGTCAGGGCCATATACACTATGGAGTATGATGCCGCCATCAGAAGGGATGAATACCCAACTTTTGTAGCAACATGGACGGGACTGGAAGAGATTATGCTGAGTGAAATAAGTCAAGCAGAGAGAATCAATTATCATATGGTTTCACTTATTTGTGGAGCCTAACAAATAGCATGGAGGACATGGGGAGTTAGAGAGGAGAAGGGAGTTGGGGGAAATGGGAAGGGGAGGTGCTCCTAGTTTTTAAATTTTATTGATGTATAGCTTACTTTAAAAATTGCACATACTTAATGTATACACCACGACCAAGGTATTGAACACATCCATCCCTTCCAGGATTTTCCTTCTGTTCTTTACTGGGACTTTTTTGTTTGTTTTGCTTTGTTTTGTTTTTGTGGCAAGAAAACGTAACATGAAATTTACTCTCTTAAATATATTAAAGTACAAAATATGTGTTGTTAATTATAGGCACTATGTTGCTCAGCAGATGTCTGAAACATACGTATCTTGTATAGCTAGAACTTTATGCTCCTTGAACAGCTCCCCCTCCCCCAGCTCCTGGCAACCTGCATTCCATTCTCTGCTCCTGTGTTTGACTATTTCAGCTGTCTCGTAAAGTGGAATCATTTATTGTGTGTGTGTCTGTTTATGACTGGCTTATTTCATGTAGGGTACTGTCCCCTAAACTCATCCGTGTTATCACATATTTCAGTATTTCCTTCTTTGTAAAATCTGAATAATATTCCATTGTATGTTTATTCATTTGTCAAAGGATATTTTGCTTTCCTTTCATAATTCCTCATATATAATCCTAAACCCCACTATATTTAGCCTGTTCTTGATAAAACCTATCCCATCTGTTTTTAAATAAATATTTTTATTCGGGGAAACAGTCCTTTCTCTTAACATTTAATGTAGACAAATAGGTTTTAAAGTTCATTGAAGAACTACTGTCCTCGAAGTAACAATGCTGAGATTGGACACTCAAATATTTGTTCAGGGAGCAGATCTCTTGTATGTGTGTGTTTTATCATAATAAGATAAAGGAATAATTTTTTAAAAGAAAAAAAGAAGAACTTCCAAAACAATGACAGTTCAGAACACCTCTCTGAATAGTCTATGCAGTACCATCTCCACCCATCATTCAGAGACAAAAGACAGGAGGACACAAAAGCTTTGATGAGCATTGATGGGACGCAAATGAAAGCATATGCTACAAGGAGGGCTTCTGAAGTGTATTGCAGCGATTCTGAAGAAACAATGCTTCAGTTGTTCTCGTGCTCAGAAATAATCTTATCGAAGGTGAAGCTTCCGGGTGTCCGACAGCTCTTCACAAAAATGAAACCTTTTCTCTCTGAGTACTTCTAAAGCAAGACAGTGTGATTTAGGCCAGGCTGCAAGAGTGACTATAATAGACCTCACAGAGAAAGCATCTGCTACACAGTTTCCTTTCATCCAAAGTCTTTATGATCCCAAATATGTTTTAAAGAATTTTTCTTAGAATCTTGCAAACAATTTCAGCAATGACTAAACTTCCACTTTGGCAAATGCGCGTGGACAGTTACATGGAAACAATGTAGAAGATAACCAGGCTGCTGGCCATCTTCTAACCAGGGGCAGCATTTCAGCATTGTTTAAACTGTCAGTTTCATCCTCTTGTTGTTTCATTTGTTACTATTACATTAGCTGACAGGGAAAATGTTCTAGTTATTTCCTTTTCTTCCTTCTTTTTAAAATGTTTTTCCTTTGGGGAAATATAAAAAATGTTTCCATGAAATACAGACACCCATGAAAATGAATTAAAACCATACACAACTCAACTGACTTCATGCTTACTTAGCCATGTTTTACTTAGATTAATAAATGTTTAAAAAGAAATGTGGGGGGGGGGCACTCTTGCCTTTGTGGAGTAAAACGGATTTGAGTCCATTATGCTCAGAAAAACAGAAATTGCTCCATTTCAATCCCTTAAGTAAACTTACTTCTAAAAATAATGATTATGAACTAATTTTCCATTAGGCAATTAAGTATCAAAGAAAAAGCCTACAAGGAGATGAAATTACTTCTTCTGTTAAACCTCTTTCTCAAGAATGTTTCCATTTCACCAAATCATTTAAAAATTGTACAAGATATTCTATTAAAAAAAACTGATACTCAAATAGTAAATTCCATGATAAGGATCTTTAAGTCGTTTCCTGTTCATTTTTATCATGCGTAATTTCTTCATCCTTTTCAAAAATACATTCATTTCCCATTGCTGCTATAATCAATTACGACAAAATTAGTGGCTGAAAACAAGTTTATTATCTTATGGTTTTGGAGGCTGTAAGTTTAAAAAGAAACACACTGGGTTAAAATCAAGGTGTGCACAAGGCTGCATTCCTTTCTGGAGGATATAGTGGAGAATCCATCTGCTCAACTTTTTCAGCTTCTCAAGGAGGCCTGCATTCTGAGGCGGGTGGACCCTTTCCCCTGCCTTCAAAGCCAGCAACACTGGGCTGAGTCTCCCATATGCTGCCATCTCATTGGTTCTCTCTTCAAGTTCTTTTCCATTTTAAAAGAACCTTGTGATTATAATCCAAGATAATCTACCTATTTTAAGATTACTTGATTAGCAACCTAATTCTATCTACAGTCTTTATTTCCCTTTGTCATATAATATTACATGGAAATTACTAAAAGATACAGAAAACTATTTGTAAATCGAAACTGCCTTTCTATCTGTTGTTAATCCTAAAAGCTGAGGGAGGGTAAAGTTTATCTAAAATCCCCAAAATGGTTAAAATGGAAAATTCAGTAATAATTAGGAGACTTCCTCATTTGTATATACCTTTATTATTTTTTCTAAAGATTTTATTTATTTATTGGACAGACAGAGATCACAAGTAGTCAGTGAGGCAGGCAGAGAGAGAGGTGGGGAAGCAGGCTCCCTGCTGAGCCGAGAGCCTGATGCGGGGCTCGATCCCAGGACCCTGAGATCACGACCCAAGCTGAAGGCAGAGTCTTAACCCACTGAGCCAACCAGGCACCCCTGTATGTACCTTTAGAACCTCTGCTCACTAGGTCCCTCTAACAAGAGTAGACACTAGCAATAATAAATAGAAAGGTATGGGGCGCCTGGGTGGCTCAGTGGGTTAAGCCACTGCCTTTGGCTCAGGTCATGATCCCAGAGGCCTGGGATCGAGCCCCGCATCGGGCTCTCTGCTCAGCTGGGAGCCTGCTTCCTTCTCTCTCTCTCTGCCTGCCTCTCTTCCTGCTTGTGATCTCTCTCTGTCAAATAAATAAATAAATCTTAAATAAATAAATAAAAAGGTATTCTGCTCACTAAACAAGATCAACATTGGGGGGGGTGGATGAAAATATGCATGTACAGTCACCACCAGGCCAGAGTGCATTCTGTTATGTGATAAAGTTGTAAGAACCAGGAATGCCCTTGCCAGTTGGGGATGTCAATATGGAAATGAATGGGAACAAAGCAGGCTAGTGCCAAGTGGTGTGAAGAGATGATAAGAATCACCATTAGTCACAAGACAGAAAGGAAACCTGAGAGAAAAGACATAGGTAATGGGGACTACTGTCACCCAGGACATGCACAAGAATATGACTCTAGACCGCAGAAATCATACAGCCCGTGAATATGCTGGGTTCTGAGGGAGAGGCCCAGCATTACCTTTCCTATTCCATTCCATTCCAGAATGGAATTCTGGAAATGCCATTTTCTATCTTATTCCCACCTTCCCTCCACTACAACTCCTCTGTTCTTTTTTTTTTTTTTTAAGATTTTATTTATTTATTTATTTGACAGAGAGAAATCACAAGTAGATGGAGAGGCAGGCAGAGAGAGGGGGGGGGGGGAAGCAGGCTCCCTGCCGAGCAGAGAGCCCGATGCGGGACTCAATTCCAGGACTGTGAGATCATGACCTGAGCTGAAGGCAGCGGCTTAACCCACTGAGCCACCCAGGCGCCCCCAACTCCTCTGTTCTAAACACTGGCCATCCCACCAGTGCAGAACTTCAAGCCCTGCTTAGAGTGACTTGGGAAACCTTAAAATATATCAGTGTCCTGACTCCACTCAAGACCAAGTGAAGTCAGGAGCTAGGTATCACATCACTGTTTATTCTTCAAAGCTGGTTAGATATTTCTAGTATACAGTCAGGGTAGATATTAGACCCCAGGGTGGAGAGCTGCTACTCACAGAAAGGGTGGCAGGTTTTTCAGAATCGTCAAAGAGAAGCATCTAGAAGGAAGATCAGGTACAAGTGGCAACCACATCTCATAGTACAAATTGAATTTTCTGCTTCTTTTTTTCTATTCTCACCAAGAGTAGAACTGAAGAGAGGGAAGTCAAGAAGGAGGTGAGATAGAAAGACACCTATTTCTACACCACTTTCCGTAGTTGAATATGAATTGTTGCCAACAAGGAAGGATAGCTCTCTCCCTACTTGGTTGCTAGAGGAAATGGAAGGCTATTCTGCATCCTATACCAAAGGAGACATTTGCTATCTCAGATGACACTAAGCCCCCAGAAAATTTAATGGCTCTTAAGCCTTCTCAGCCACAACACCCCACACATAGTGCTACATTTGCTTCATTTGTGCTACATTTGGGGTTACCCTCCCACATCCCCAACTCACAACAAGGCACAGGGTCTTCTCTATAATGATCCCACACCCCTCCAGAGATTATCTCAATCTCTGATGGCCAGCAAGAAGTGAGAACAGGCAAAAAGAACACCACTAATCTCATTTTCATTTCAATCTCTGATTTCTGGATTTGGAATCTGATCAAGAGATGGGAATGGAGAGGGACTTTCCCTGTCATAATATGTGATCTTCCCAGAGCAAACAACTATATCAATTATTTACTCACAGCCCTAACTTTCAATTCACAAATCTTCTTGTCTATGAAAATACAGGAGTTTGGGGCGCCTGGGTGGCTCAGTGGGTTAAGCCGCTGCCTTCAGCTCAGGTCATGATCTCAGGGTCCTGGGATCGAGTCCCGCATTGGGCTCTCTGCTCAGCAGGGAGCCTGTTTCCTCCTCTCTCTCTCTGCCTGCCTCTCTGCCTACTTGTGATCTCTGTCAAATAAATAAATAAAATCTTTAAAAAAAAAAAAAGAAAATATAGGAGTTCAATCTGTACATTGCAAGAAAAGAGCTGAGAAAACAGCACGGGGAGCTGACTATAAAATAAACAGTCCTGACTCCATGGTGGCCCAGCATGGGCTACTGGGTGTGTCTCATGGCAAGACCACAGAATGAAAAGACAGCATGGGTATGAGGAAATATGTAGCAAGTATGAAAAGTTCCTCAGTAGATCAGAGACTGTTGTAGATGTGCTGTATCTGTTAATGGGCTGTGTGAGGCATGGGTAGGTCTGGGGGCTTCCACCCCTCCCCCATACATGGTGCTTTGGAACAACCTTTGCCCAACATGGCTGTCAGGCGTTCCAGTGATAAGGCGACCCCTACAGGGTTGAGGCTATTCTGTGTCCATATCCCCATTGATTCATCTATTCTTCAGTCCAAAACCCTGAATTCCAAACCTAGGGAAATTCCTACTCCCCAACCTTCAAGTTACTTATTCCTCAAGTTACCTAACCCACAAGTCCCTAATCCTCAGGGAGGAGAGAGAACATTTCAGAGTTAAGGACAATTCTCTGGTGCCTGCAGCTCTCCATCATAGAGTTCATCCCTTCCCTTATGTCCAAACCCACCAGGACAGTCACAGGCCAGTACCTGCCCCTGACACTTCCTGGCAGATAAGGTGGCTACTAATTGAGGGGACTATGAGCAGCTCATATGCAATAAAACTGAAAAAATTTTAAAAGAGCAATATGAACACAACAAGAAACACAAAAACTGAAGAATACATATCATCTGAATTATTGAAACATGTGGATCAAAAATTTATAATAAATGTAATAAATATCCTCAAAGATAAAACAGAGAGTGGTAATAACATGAAAGAGAAACAAGAATACAAAGTCCCAAGTAGGAGTTAAATGGAATTAAATGCTTATAAAACTCCTGCATAATTTCCATTACTTGGGAAATATAAAAAGTACTAATTTAAACTTTAACAAATCAAGGATAAATATTGCAATCAACTGTAAGTACTAAAAATGAGAAAGGAAGAACAAAAATTTTTGATTAATCCAAAGATACAAGCAAAAGAATAAAAAAAGAGAGAAAGGAAAAATAGAGAAAAAGCAAAATGACAGAATTCATAATAAGCCCACCTATAACTGTAATTAAATGTTAATAAAATAAACATTCTACATAAAGTAAAGATTTTCAAGTTAGATAGAAAACCCTACTGTATGCTGTTTACAAGGCCTGTTTTAAAAAACAAAAACTGGGATGCCTGGGTGGCTCAGTCAGTTAGGCATCTGCCTTTAGCTTAGGCCATGATACCAGGATCCTGGGATCAAGCCCTTCATCGGCTCCCTGGTCAGCTAGGAGCCTGCGTTTCCCTCTCCCTCTGCCTGCCACTCCCCCTGCTTATGCACTCTCTCTCTCTCTGTCAAATAAATATACATTCTTTTTTAAAAATTAATTAATTGATTGATTAAAGATAAAAACTGTCTAAAATAAAGGGATAGAGAAAGATATACCAGAAGGTCATAACTAAAATAAAGCTGGTATAACTACATTAATATCAGACTTTTAAGCAAGAAATACTACTTCATAATAAAAAGATGTCTCTTAAGGATAGAAAGATCATAAGGATGATTTTACTGGACGAAGTCATAGTAAATTTATTTTTAATACACTACTTTCAAATATTCTCATTAGAACTTCATAGGTACACATGACCATATGAAAAATTGGGCTGTTGAATGAAGTTTTGCTTTATTTCTTTATTTTTTTTGTTTTAGTCAGTTGGTCAAGCTTCACAATGACATAAACAGGGAAGCATGCCGCAGCTCTCTCTGGAATAGTATTAAAGAGAACCAGGATAATGAAAGCTAACATTAAGCTCCTTTGGTATGCTTGGTAAGGCAATGAATGTTACATGTACTGTCTCATATCCTGGGGGAAAATATGGCTGTTCAATACTGGAATCTGAAACCGAGTTGAGCTGCACACTCTATTCCAGACTAATTACTGCTTCATTATTAATCCATAGAACCTAAAGGAGCTCCAGGCATACATACCTTTCTTATTTTCCTTAGAAATACACAGTTGTTAAAGCTATGCATCAGGCCATCTACAGTGCTGAATGTCAGTAAAACAATACAATGTGACAGTTATAATAATAAATAAACATTAATATTTCTGATTTATCAATATCCTGCTGTATTATCAGACTAGTATGAACCTGACTGCTTTTATTAACACTCTCGGGAGGAAAAAAAGGACTCTACTCTGACTTAAAGGATTATTTCAAAGGATTTTATAGTATTAAAAAAGATAGAAAAAATGGATTAAAAATCTCAAAATCTGTCTTTCGAAAAATATGCAGGAAACAAGTCATTCTTAAATTTGTGCATTCACCAGAATCCCCAGAAGGCTTGTGAAAACAGATTTCTGGGCCCCACCCAGGAGTTTTTCAATCAGTAGGTCTGGAATAGAACTTGAAAATTTCCATTTCTAACAAATTTCCAGGTGATGCTGATGTTGCTGGTTCTAAGACCAAACTTTGAAAGAGCCACCACTTTAAACAAATGAATAGACCCACCTGGGAATTATCTTATCTCCAGTATCTGAGTGCTTTTTTTTTCTATTCTGGAACATGAAATTAGTTTAATGTGAGTGAGATTTCTTCCACCAGAAAAGCGAACCAATAATGGGCTATTTTCCATAAAAGTCTGCTGGTACAGATCCAGTATCCAGACACCTTCCCTGTGTCTCTATCTCACACCTGTGCAAGGGACCTGCAGTGCTGAAATACAACAGTGCTCCACAATTCTCCTTCAAAGTTCTAGAGAGTCCCCCAAGGCAAATTTTACTATGGTGTTTGGCCTTTCAAATTTGTTCACATCATTGCATTTTATGCTGCTCTCTATTCTCATGAACACTGAGTCTCATTAAAGTAGGAAAACACCACAATCAAAAATGCCCAGAGAAACCAAGGGTATCCACGAGACACGAATACTTGTCTTCTCCCTTATTATCTGATGTTTAGTGTGTCTAACTTACACCAGGGAATGGATGTAAACAAAAACCTTAAGAGCAACAATAAGTTGGGAAGAACATCAAGTGGGACATAAGGCACAGTATCTTGAGACAGGCTGGCATTCAGTGCAGCAGAACAGGAAGAGAGGAGTCTCTCTAGAGAGGCACCTGACAGGACATGTGCAGTACAAAAGGCATAGGGTAGGACGATTAACAGCACTGCTCCCAGATCACCAGGGGGACATAATTATAACAGTACTGACCAGGACACATTAAATAAGTTCTACAAATCTGCGGTACATTGTTGCACCTCGAGTCAATGATACTGCATACTAAAAATCTGTTAAGCGGTAGATCTCCTGTTAAGTGTTCTTCCCAAAATAAAAGTAAAATTAAATATGTATGTATGCATGTATGTATAAAGAAGAGACATCAGCACCAAACATCACTGTTTTGTAGATGGGATCTTCTCATGGCAGATGCGGCTGCTTCACTCACACATGGTTTATGTCTTATGTGTTTGAAAAGGTGGAGAAATCAAAAGGAGTCACCGAAAGTGGGGCAATCACAGGGTACCATATAAATTAGATAGTTTGGGGGAGAATCAATGGGGAGGATATGTGTGGCTGAACATTCATATTATGGGGTAGGCCCTCTGCACACACACTTGTGACTACCTTATTTAAATTCAAGTTATCCTGCTTTTCAGGACCTTTAAAATGATGTAGGTCCTTAAATACTATTACCTCGGTTTCCCCAGTTTCACACTGGTGTTTTTACAGGTACTTGACCAGATAATCACATATGATAAACTGTTCAAAATGCGCCGTGCATGGTTTGCCTGAGATACACTAAAGCACAAATTTGTGTGTATCTACAATATTTGAGGGAGAAATAAGAAAATATTTCCAAGATAAGAATATCAAATATTACAATTATTTTACTAGTCATTTTAAGTTATTTACATAAAGTTAAAAAGTACCACTTACAAAAGAATGGCAGGTTATATTTTTCCCTCAGTATTGCTAAAAAAAAGTTTTTAAAAATATGGGATTTTGACAGTATTAAAACCATTAGGACCAACAAAATTCTTACTTTGGTTAAATTAGTAGTACAACTATCAATAGTATGTTTTAGAAATTATATTATGCACATCTTATACACAGGTAAAATTCACAAGAAGTGTTTGAAATCAATTTACAAAAATAGTAATTTAACACAAAATTGAAACACTCTCTTTTTTTGTGATTGTATCGGAGCAATGTCTAAAAATTTTATAGGGGCGCCTGGGTGGCTCAGTCATTAAGCATCTGCCTTTGGCTCCCAGAGGACTGGAATTGAGCCCCGTATCAGGGTCCCTGCTCAGTGGGAAGCCAGCTTCTCCCTCTCCCATCCCCCTGCTTATGTTCCCTCTCTTGCCGTCTCTCTCTCTCTGTCAAATAAATAAATAAAATCTTTAAAAAATAAAAAAGCAAATAAAAAAATAAATACATAAAAATAAAAATTTTATATCAGCTCCAAACAATACCCAGACTTGTTCTGATTATGTCAACCCTGTCTTTAAGTCCTTGGTCATGGAAAATACAACTCTTTTACCTACCATCTTTGTGTCTTAGGGTACTCCTGCTCCCCTTTTAACTATGCAAAGTTTCAAAGGTAACCAGGAGTACAAAGAACACTCTAATCATCCAGCTGTAATAAATATTAGCATGTGCCAACTTCATCTACTGACCCACATATTTTAGACAGGATATTTTTTCAATTCAATCCATTTTATTGAATATATACCATCTGCCAAATACCTTTTCTCATGATTAGCTGGAATATTTTAAAGTAAATATCATAGCACAGTATTTCAACTATAAATACTCGGTATCCTTCTCTAAGACTATTTTTAAATAATCACTGTACTTTAAAAATCAATAATTTGGGGGGCATTTGGGTAGCTCAATCAGTTAAGCGTCTGCCTTCGGCTCAGGTCATGATCACAGGGTCCTTGGATCCAGCCCCACATCAGGCTCCCTGCTCAGTGGGAAGCCTACTTCTCCCCCAACACCCCCCCTCCCCGTTTGTGTTCCCTCTCTTGCTGTCTCTCTATCAAATAAACAAAAATCTTATTTAAAAAATTAAAAAATAAATAAAATAATAGTCAATAATTTCTTAATATCATGAAAATTTTTATTTACTTGATTTGAATCAAAATCCCTCAATGTCCATATACTGTATTGTTATATCTTTTAAGCTTTATTTATTCCACTGATGTGTATTATCATGTGTTCCCCATTGTGCATTTGACTGATTACTTCCTCATCGTGTATGTTTTAACTCTCCTCTGTCTATTGTATTTCCTATAAACTGACACGTACATCTTGGAGGACTTGAGATAATCAAGCTCAAGTATAAGGCACATAACTAGAGGTGCCTCCACAGGGTGCGGCCCAGAATAAAGATGGCGCCGGCTTGCCGTCTCTTCCGGCCAACAAGGCGCCAATTTCACAGTTTCGGTTCCTGAAACCTATGGCACTTCCTCCTCTTGCCCGATCTTATTGGCTCTTCCCCCTCTGTCCTCACTTCCCTTCTGCTGCTCTATATAAGGTGTACCCCCGCACAATAAAGTGAGATCCTGCTTCGACAGATCCCCCGAGCCTGGTGTCGTCCGTTGGTGCGTCCGGGTTCGCGGGTTCGCAACACTCGCCATCCCGCTCAGCCCCGGGAAGGGGCCTCCGGCTGGTCCGGTCGCCTCCACCCCTCCGAGGGAACCCCAACACTCAAGTTTCAAGACAACATATCTCACATATGTGCTTCCTGTTATTTCATATCACTGAGACCCCCATGATATTTGGTTGTCCCCTATTTAATGATGTTAAGATTTATCAGTGGATTCAAATGATGTTAGTCTGTCCTCATTTTGAAATTCCTAATCAAGTTTTTCCCTAGTGATTTAAAGATTCATTGTGCTTGTTGCCTAGACCCATTATTTCACCCAGAGTGGCAAAATGTGATTTTAAAATTCTATCATTCTTTTATCTATGTACTCATTTGCTGAATTCTTTTTTTTTTTTTTTTAAGATTTTATTTTTTTACTTGTCAGAGAGAAAGAGAGACAGCACAAGGAGGGCGAATGGCAGGCAGAGGGAGAGGCAGGCTTCCCGATGAGCAGGGAGCCCGACTTGGGACTCAATCCCCGGACCCTGGGATCATGACCTGCACCAAAGGCAGACACTTTAACCAAATGAGCCACACAGGCATCCCTGCTGAATTCTTACAAGGAAGAACTATCCTTCCCCCAACTTATGTTCCATTTTAATGTCTTTTTCATTCTTCTAATTTGAAGAATATTTTTCTATCTATAGAAGTCAAAAATATTGTCTTGTCCTATTTTTGGATATGTAGCCACGATCTACTTGAGTGCCTAGGGAATGTTAAATAATGCCAATAATGAGCCACATCATCCTGATGCATAAATTATCCTTAGGCTTACATCCCTTACTTTAGAAGCTTCATTAATTGCTTTAGCAGCATTAACTTTTAAAGGCCATTGGGGTCCCATTAAGTTAAAGTTATCTTATGTCTCCATCCCAGATGCCTCTCCCTAGGGAGTAGTTTGTGTGCTAAGAGAACTGGGGGTGACAAAAGACAGAAAGCATCACTTTTAGCTGCAAGTTAACTCAAAAAGAGTAAGTTTTGCAAGAATAACCATAAAATCCATTTATTTAAAGCTTCATAAAATTTGACTGAAGTACTCTTTTTAATAGTCTAGCTACACTTTTAAAAATGTGGCCATTTTTCGCAGCCTGATGAAGCACAGTGCTCATGAGGCCCAAGTTTGCTCCCACTGGCTGGACTAGTTAATATCTTGGGGAAAACAGGAAACAACTCAGGAACTTCTGCACCTTAACTCTAGGGGCTGAGTCAAAAAATGCATGTCATTAAACTTGGAACCGTAAAGAAAGACAGTGCATGTCTCAGTAAAATAACTGCTTGAAAGAGATCTGACTTTTGGAGGAAAGAAATGCACATATTTAAGCAACAATAGCAAAGATCTGAAGGCACAACAGTAACAAGAATACATTCAGAGTAAAAGAATATGCCTTTAGCTCCCATAAGCTATCCCTTCTTGTGGATTCATGACAATTTTTCCAATTATTTCTATATATATCTTCCCTCTCTAAAAAATACATGCCTTTCAAACTCACAGAATTACCTTAACACCACATCTCCTCAAAATACAATTCTTTCTCTCTTTTTTTTCATTCATTAATCAAGCTTCCCAAAAGACTAATTAGGCTTTTGCTTAAGAGAGACAGAAACAGAGATACAGAGGAGAGAGACAGAAAGGCAAGGAGAAAGGAAGCACATGAGACAGAACCAGTGCAAGACAGTCAGAGAAACAAGAGGAAGTGCTTTAAGAAATTAATGAATTTTTTTTTTCATCAAAGGGCAGGGAGAAATAATGATCAAGCAGAATGGTAACATGGAAGTGTCTTCAGAGCATCAGGCAGAGAAAGAGTGACCTTGCAGACCCCTGACAAGTTGTAAAGAGAGAAGTTCCTCATATGCCAAGCATGGGCTCCCCCCAAAATTAGAGACTTGTTTGAAAACTTGTCCACAGAGCAACCGGACCCTAAGATTTTCTCCCTAAACCAGGAAATTCTGGTGGCCCTTCCTTTTACCCCACAACAGACCTATTTTGGGGAGAAATAAAACCCAAGAGATTCCATGGAATGTTGTGGAATTCATTCTGGAGTGAAAATGTACTGGGTTCTTTGCTGTCTTTCTGCACCACAGAATACACATCCCTGGTCCTAATAAGCAAAAGCCAAGGATACTCTTTGTCCATGAGATTAATGGAAAAAGGGTTATATTATACTTGTTTAATGATCAACAGGCTAGTCAGCTGCCTTCATATTTTCCTTCTAGGATTTCAATTGCTTTGGTCCTTTGGAAGTAAAACTTAGAACTCTTTCTGCCTACCACATGATGAGTAGATAAAGAATCCAAAAACCATATTTCTCATGCGATGACCTATTTTATGTTCTCCATTTTCACTTTGGTCCCCCTACTTAAGGAATTTTTCTTTCTTTTTTTATTAATAAGTTTTTATTTAAATTCCAGTTACTTAAAACACAGTGTAACTTTAGTTTCAGGTATAGAATTTTGTGATCCAGTGCTTCCACACATCACCCAGTGCTCATCACAACAAGTGCACTCCTTAACCCCCATCACCTGTTTCCGCCATCTCCCACCCACCTGCCCTCCGGTAACTCTCAGCTTGTTCTCTTTAGTTAAGAGTCTATTTCTTGGCTTGCCTCTCTCTTTTCCCCCCTGATATACGCTTTATTTCTTGAATTCCACATATGAGTGAAATCATATGGTATTTGTCTTTCTCTGACTGACTTGTTTCACTTAGCGTAATATTCTCTAGCTCTATCCATGTTGTTGAAAATGGCAAAATTTCCTTCTTTGAATGACTGAGTAATATTCCATTGTATGTATACACCACATCTTCTTTATCTATCCATCAGCCATTGGACATTTGGGCTCGTTCCATAATTTGGATATTGTCAGTAATGCTAATCCATAGACATCGGGAGCTTGTATTCCTTTGAATTAGTTTTTTGTTTTTATTTTTTTTAATCCTTTGGGTAAATACCTAGTAGTGCAATTGCTGCGTCATAGGGTAGTTCTACTTTTAACTTTTTGAGGAACATCCACACTGTTTTAAGGGAGCTTTTTCTTTTCCACAACGGCATAAAATTTTCCACAGTTTTATTGTGTGACACAAATTTTTAAATCTAAATAGTAATAAAACAATTATTAAACAACTATCCATGTATCAAGATTTCCACTGAGAAAGAGAATGCTCCTTAGCCCAGTGATTAGGAATTTCAAAGAGGACATCCAAGGGGACAGCGTTTGTCCTCGTGTGTTCATCAGCTTTATATTTCAGAAATTGGAGAAGCCAAAGTATTCCCCATTAGTATGCATTTAGGACATCTATCTTCAGTTTACATTACACAAGTGCATGTTAAAGAGAGTGAGAGCAGGTTTTACAGAGGCATACAGGAGTCTGAAGAAAGAGGTAAATCAAGATTTTAAATCAATATTTGCAAAATGTCACTGCAAGTAGATAATCCTGGGAATTTCAGCTCAAATATGAATTCAGAGAAGACATTTGCCAGTGGATTATCTGCAAAGATCAGTAGTCTGGTTCTCATTATGGATTTGAGCAAGTTACAAGAGAAATTTGGCTATGGCAGCAGGACACAGTTACTGCTATGGTTTGAATGTTTATGCCCCTTTCCAAAATGCGTATTTTGAAATCCTAATGCCCAGGGTGATCGTATTAGGAGGTGGGGCTACTGGGAGATGCTTAGGGTATGAGCACAGACCCCTTCTAGGAATGGAATTAGCGCCCTTATAAAAGAAACCCCACAAAGCTCCCTAGCCCTTTTTACCATGTTAGGATACAATAAGTCTGCCATTCAGAAGACAGCTCTCACTTGGCCATGCTAGAACGCTGATCTCAGACTTCCAGACTCCAAAACTGTGAGAAATAACTTTCTGTTCGCTCTAAGCCACCCTGACTGGTGTATCTTGTTACAGCAGCTTGAATAGAACTAAGACAACCCTTATAAACTTTAGCATCACCATCTACCCAAAACCAATGTCTGATCTTCAGGAAGATAAAACAGTATTAGAAACAATAGATTTCCAGGGGCTTAAGTGGGTAGGAGAAGAATAAATGAAACAAGATGGGATTGGGAGGGAGACAAACCATAAGTGACTCTTAATCTCACAAAACAAACTGAGGGTTGCTGGGGGGAGGGGGTTTGGGAGAAGGGGGTGGGATTATGGACATTTGGGAGGGTATGTGCTTTGATGAGTGCTGTGAAGTATGTAAACCTGGTGATTCACCCCTGGGGATAAAAATATATGTTTATAAAAAATTAAAAATTTAAAAAAAAATTAAAAATTTAAAAAAATTAAAAATTAAAAAAAAAGAAACAATAGGTTTTCTCTGACAAACTAATACATCTAAATGTTCCCATTAACTTATATCCTTCTGATGAGTTAGATGTTTGTTATTTTTGACTCAAAGCAAAAATGGAGTTGACAGTGCACAATACAATGTAAATTAAAATAATTATTATCAGAACATGTGCAAGCAATCTTACACAAAGACTTTCTTTGAGTATGAGTTGTTTTGTTTCTGTTTATCTGGTTATACTTTCTTTTTAGGAAAAAGGAAAAATCATATGTTATCAAAATTGAAGCTTTAAAGAGAAATGGGTAAATTATTTTAGAGATTGGCTCTAGTTGAACATACACAACTTCCAGAAAACATGCCCTTGCATATTTCTCTCTCCAGTCCTCTCCCTTTCTCTTACCCACCCAGCTTGATCCGTGTCACAGGATCTGGCCCCAACTTTCAATACAAAGAGTCTCACTAGAGTTGCGATGGCTAATCCCAAACTCGGATGATTCTGAAACTACCCCAACCCTCTAAAGTGTGCATCTGTGTGGAAGCATCTTCCATTGTGTTACCTTTACCTACCGAAAAATCTAAAATCTATCTTTGAATAATTCTAGGTTATTGTCACCTTGTCTTATCTTCTCAGACTGAACAATTTCCCCTCCATCTATATGGTTACCTTGAATGTATTCATAGAGTGACAGTGTGTTTCCCCTGAGCTTCTTTCTTTGTACCTGATGATTGCCTTGCTGCAGGGAGGCAGATGGAAAGGAATCATGCATTCTTCACCTTTTAAAAAGTAAAGCAACTCAGATTTAAGATGTCACACTGTTTTATTGGAAAGTATAAAAAGAACTGTTTTACGGTGTCATTACAATGACACGGTGCAAGGGCTGGCTCTAAAAAATACCACTACCTTGGGAGACCAAATAGTTTAAAGCAAAAACTATCAAACTATCTCATGCTAAACTGTTTATCCATCAATTGAGAAAAGAATTGCTTTTGTAGTGGAATGTTTTATCTTATTATGGATTTATTGAATATTGACATCATCAGTGTGAAAATTAATACTGAGGGGAAATTTCATGTGTCATTTGATTACCTAGTTAGGGACACATGTTCCAGATTGAACGAAATTTAATTCCAACAGTCAGACAGAGACAAAACATTGCTGGAAGATTTTATCTCTGCCCAAAATTTTAGCTGCCCAAAATGCATAAAATTAATAAAATGTTTTTCATACTTCTGTTTTACTTAATAATTATTTTCTTGAACTGACTAATCAAAAATCCAAACAGACAAACTTCTCAATTCCCAATACTATTGACCATTGAAAAAAAAAGGTATTTTTGCTTTTTTGGTTTTTGAGGATTTTTTAACACTGTCTTAATTCACATACACAACTAGATTCTTAGAAACACCTTTTATACATGTGTCTATGTGTCTTTACAAAGTGTATTTCATGCATCAAAGTGTGATGAACACATTCTTCCACTGAAATAACTGTCTTAATTCACATATATAATTCCAAAACCAAAACTAAGAAGTGGGGCTATATCAAACTAAAAATCTTCTGTAAAGGAAAGGAAATAATCAATAGAGTGAAAAAGCAACTGACAGAATGGGAAAACATACCTGTAAACACTATATCTGATAATTGGTTGATTTCCAAAATATATAAGGAAGTCCTACAATGAAACAACAAAAACAGGGGGGAAAGCCATACTTTTAAAAATGGGCAAAGGACTTGAATAGACATTTCTCCAAAAGAAGACATGCAAATGACCAATAAGAATATGAAAAGATGCTTAACATCACTAATCATCAGGGAAAAGCAAATAAAAACCACGATATCACCTCACCACCTGTTAGGATGGCTATTAGCAAAATAATAATTGTTGGCAAGGATGTGGAAAAATTGGAATATTTGTACACTGTTGGTAGGAATATAAAATTGAGTAGTCCTTTGGAAAGCAGTACAAAGGGTCCTCAAAAATTTAAAAATAGAACTACTGATCTGGTAATCTTCTGAAAGAACCAAAATCAGAATCTTGAAGAAATAGCCTCACTCCTATGCTCCAGGCAGCATTATTTACAATACACAAGAACTGGAAACAACCTAAATATCCATCGATAGATGAATGGATAAAGAAAATGTGGTAAATACATACAACAGTATACTATTCAGCCTTAAAAAGGAAAAAGTCCTGCCATATACATCAATATGGTGAACCTGGAAGACATCATGATAAGTGAAATAAGCCAGGCAGAGAAGGACAAACACTGCATGGCTCCACTTATATGAAGTATTTTAAATAGTCAAGCTCATAAAAGTATAGAATAGAACCATGATTGCCAGACACTAGGAGGAATGGGAAATAGGGAGTTGTTATTCAATGGATATTAGTTTCTAATTATGCAAGATTAATAAGTTCTAGAGGTCTGTTGTACTACACTATATCTACAGCTAACAATACTGTATTATATACCTAAAAATGTGTTAATGGAGTAGATCTCATGTTAAGTGTTTTTATCACAATAAGAAAAAGTTAATTGAAATTTAAGTTAAAGAAAGATGTTTCTAAGAATGTTAGTTGTAGGTAGGGGTGTGAGAAAGCAGTAGAGTAGGTACCTCATTTCATCTGGTCCCTCTAATTACCTGGATATCTATCAAACCATTCTGAACACACACAAATTCAACCTGAGATGTAAGAAGATTTACCTGGATCTCCACAAGCAGAAAAATTACTACTTTTTGCAAGATGAGTGGTGCGGATCCTTCAATCTTAGGGGGATATATCCGAAGATAAGCAGAGGGGGTACACGAGCCTCTATAAGCCAGCCGCCAGAAAGTGATATAGCACTGGAGCAAATAAATTGGGACCATTGGAAATCTGCTCTACTGAGAGACACTCCCTTTTCAAAAGGGTACAAGGGGCAAATAGGGCCGAATTCTAGGTGGATCATTGTGGTCTCAGGATTCCAAGAGAGTCAGAAAGAACGGGAGAGCCCAAACCAATAAGGCGCCCGAGCAGTGGAGTAGAGAGACTGATTGTGGTCAGCGAGCCCAGAGGAGACTTTCAGTTTCAGTCACCATAAACCACAAACCCAGCTGGAAGGGAAACCGCCCTCTGCATGAACACCGTGAAAAGGACTAAATGATGTGGGCCATCTAACATTGCAGGGGAGATATAAAACAGCTTGTCCTGTGACGGGGACACCTCTGAGGGTGTGTGGCCCATGAAGAGATGCTGGGGCAGCACCTAGCATGACCTTGGAGCTATGGAAGAGGGTGCATGCACAAACACACATCTGTGTTTGTGGAGACACAAAGCACAGAGAAATTTGCAGGTCCCCATCACCCACCCTGGGGAGAAGTGCAGCCAGTGGGAACCTCCAGATTTGGTGGTTTGGCACACAGAGCCCATGCCCACTACTAGACAACAACTCTCAGGCTATTGTGACCCTCAAAGGGACACTGAGGCAACACCCAGCATGACCTGGGAGCTGTGGGAGAGGATGAACACACACCCAGCTGACAGCCACTAACAACTGCAAAGTCACAAAGCACAGAGACACTCGTGGGTCCCCCTGATTCCCAGGTGGTGGGGGGGGGGTGTGTATGAATTGTACAAGTCTTTGGGGTTTAGTACGTGCAGAGGTGGAGACGGATTGACCTGGAAGATTTGTTGATGGGTGGGGACTGCAACACTGCAGCTCCAGGCCAGAGATTCCCACACAGGCTTATTTGCTCTAACCCTCTAAGGAGAAGTGGAAAGTTGCCAGGAAACAAAAGCTGCACAGCCAACCAGCCCACATTAAGCCACCCCCTAACCCCGGACAAAGGGTGGGGCAATTCAACCCAGGCAAAGATGCCTAAGAAGCGGAGTAGCAGGCCCCCCCAGAAGACCGAGTGGAAAAACAGGTGAATGATAAGCTTATTTCCCACAGGACTGTAAAACTCCAGTGCAGGGGAAGATGACATAGGGAGCTCCAGGTGTTCCCTCATGACTCTTTTATACTTAAGACTAAAATATTATACTTCTTTTTTAGTTTCTTCTCTTATTCTTTTTTTTTTTAACTCTGAGTCCATTTCAAATAGGTTCTTATTTCCCAACCTATGCTTTTAAGTCACTTCTTAACTTTTATTTTTTCACATATGTTTTATAGATTTATGCCCCATACTAGCCCATGTTTCACTCTATTCAATTTCATCTTAATATACATATAAATTCTGATTTCTTTGCCATTTGGGGATATAGTGTCTTCTAACACAGACCAAAAATCAAGCAGGAACAGGCAAATCACCCTGCTTTGTCCACCCTGAGAGATTATAATCTCTTTCCCCTCTCCTCCTTTTTTTTTCCTTCTCTTTTCTCTTTCTTTTTACTGTTCTGGATCACAATGGCTTTGGTGGCATATCTGTGGTAGCTTTCGACCACTTCAGATGTTTTCTAAGGTGCATTTTGCTTGGGTCATGATTGATATTCTAGACTCTGCCCATTCACTCAACCATCCCTCAACAGAAAGACTAGGAGGAGGAACTTTCAACAAAGTAAAGACCCAGAGACAATGTTTTCTGCCATAGAACTAATGGATATGGACATAAGCAAGATATCAGAGATAGACTTCAGGATAACAATCATAAAGTCAATAGCTAGGCTTGAAAAAAGCATTAGTGACACTATAGAATCTGTATGGGCAGAAATGAGATCTAATCAGGCCAAACTTAAAAATGCTATGAATGAGATGCAGTCTAAACTGGATAGTCTAACAGCCAGGGTAACGAAGGCAGAATGAATTAGTGATCTTGAAGATAAGATGATAGGAAGGAAGTTGAGGATGATAAGGATAGGGAGCTAGGAGCCCATGAAAATAGATTTAAAGAGATCAATGATGCCATGAAACATGCCAACGTCAGAATTACTGGGAACCTTGAGGGGGTGGAGAGAAAGAGGACCAGAAGGTATATTTGAGCAAATCATAGCCGACAACTTCCCTAATCTGGGGATGGAAATAAGCAATCATGTCCAATAGGCAAAGAGGACCCCGCCCAAAATCAATAAAAATAGATCAACACACCAACATATAATAGTAAAGCTTGCAAATCTTACAGCCAAGGAAGCTATTCTGAGAGCAGCTAGGGGGAAGAGATTTCTAACAAACAGAGGGAGGAATGCCAGAATAACATCATATCCATCCACAGAGACCTAGCAAGCCATAAAGGGCTGGCAAGACGGATTCAGGGTACTAAATGAGAAGAACATGCAACCAAGAATACTTTATCCAGCAAGGCTGTCATTCAGAATAAACGGAGGAATAAAGACCTTCCAGGACCAGTAGAAAGTGAAAAAATATGTGACCACTGAGCAAAAAATATTAAGGGAGATTCTATAAAAGAAGAAAGACCCCAAGATTAATATAGACCAGAAATTAACAAGACAATCTGTACAAACAGGGACTTTAAAGCAATACAATGACACTAAATTTGTATCTTTCAATAGTTACTCTCAATGTGAATGGGCTGAATGCTCCCATCAAGAAAAACAGAGTTTCAAATTGGACAAAAAAGTAGGACCCATCCAAATGCTGTCTACAGGAGACTCATTTTGAACCTAAAGACACCTCCAAATTGAAAGTGAGGGAATGGAGAACTATTTACCACGCCAATGGACCTCAAAAGAAAGCGAGGGTAGCAATTCTCTTATCAGACAAATTAGATTTTAATCCAAAGACTGTAATAAGAGATGTAGAGGGACACTATATCATACTAAAGGGTCTATCCAACAAGAGATCTAAAAATTATAAACATCTATGCCCCCAACATGGGAGCCGCCTACTATATAAACCAACTAAAAACCAAAATAAAGAATCATATTAATAATACATTAATAGTAGGAGACTTCAATACTCTATTCATAGCAATAGACAGATCATCTAAGCAGCAGATCAACAGAGAAACAAGAGCTTTGAAGGACACATTGGGCCAGATGGACTTAATAGATATATACAGAACATTACATCCTGAAACAATAGAATACTCGTTCTTCTTGAGTGCACATGGAACTTTCTCCAGAACAGATCACATCCTGGGTCAAAAATCAGGTCACGACTGATACCAAAAGACTGAGATTATTCCCTGCATATTTTCAGACCACAATGCTTTGAAACTAAAACTCAATCACAGGATTGGAAGGAACGCAAACACTTGGAGGTTAAAAAGCATTCTCCTAAAGAATGAATGGGTCAACCAGGAAATTAAAGAGGAACTTGAATAATTCATGCAAACCAATAAAAATGAAAACATATCAGTTCAGAACCTATGGGATACTGTAAAGGTGGTCCTTAGAGGGAAGTACATAGCCATCCAAGCCTCTCTCAAAAAAATTAGAAACGCCCCAAATGCACAAGCTAACCTTACACCTAAAGGATCTGGAGAAAGAACAGCAAATAAAACCTACACCAAGCAGCAAAGAAATAATAAAGATTAGAGCAGAAACCAAGGAAACAGAAACTAGAAGAATAGTAGAAGAGATCAATGGTTCTTTGCAAGAGGATTGATTTAATAAAATCAATAAACCACTGGCCAGACTTATTCAAAAGAAAAGAGAAAGGACCCATATTAATAAAACCATGAATGAAAGGGGAGAAATCCTGACCAATACCAAGGAAATAGAAACAATTATTAGAACTTATTACCAGCAGCTACAAACTAAGCAATCTGGAATAAATAGATGTTTATAAACTACTGGATATTTATAAACTACTGAGACTGAAACAAGAAGAAATAGACAATCTGAACAGATAAATAACCAGCAAGGAAACTGAACAGTAATTAAAAAAACTTCCCAAAAAACAAGGGTCCAGAGCTAGATGGCTTCCCAGGGGAACTCTACCAAACATTTAAAGAAGACATCATATCTATTCTCCTGAAGCTGTTCCAAAAAATAGAAATGGAAGGAAAACTTCCAAACTCATTCTATGAGGCCAGCATTACCCTGATCCCAAAAACAGACAAAGACTCCATCAAAAATGAGAAATACAAACCAATATCCCTGATGAACATGGATGTCAAAAGACTTACCAAGATCCTAGCCAATAGGATCCAACAGTACATTATAAGGATTACTCACCATGACAAGGTGGGGTTTATTCCTGGGATGCAAGGGTGGTTCACCATTCACAAATCAATCAATGTGACAAATCACATTAACAAAAGAAGAGACAAGAACCAGATTATCTTCTCAACTGATGCAGAAGAAACATTTGACAAAATACAGCATCTTTTCATGCTTAAAACTCTTCAAAATATAGGGATAAAAGGAACATATCTCAATCTCATAAAAGCTATCTATAAAAAGCCCACAGAAAATATCTTTCTCAATGGGGAAAAACAGAGCTTTTCCCTTAGGATCAGGAACACAATGGGGTACCTGAGTGGTTCAGTTGGTTGAACAGCTGCCTTTGGCTTGGGTCATGATCTCAGGGTCCTGGGATCAAGCCCATATCAGGTACCCTGCTCAGTGGGGAGTTTACTTCTCCCTCTTCCTCTGCTGACCTCTCACTCTCTCTCTCTCTCTCTCAAATAAATGAATTAAATCTTTTTTTTTTTTTTAAAAAAAAAAAGGTCAGTAACACAATAGGGATACCCACTCTCACCATTTTTGCTCAAGATAATACTAGAAGTCCTAGCCTCAGCAATCAGACAACAAAAAGAAATAAAAGGTATTCAAATTGGCAAATAAGAAGTCAAACTCTCTCTCTTCACAGATGACATGATACTTTATGTCTAAAACCCAAAAGACTCCACTCCCAAATTATGAGAACTCATATACCAGTTCAGCAATGAGGCAGGATACAAAATCAATGCACAGAAATCAGCTACACCTCTATACACTAACAAAGTGAATGAAGAAAGAGAAATTAAGGAATAAATTCCATTTACAATAGCACCAAAAACCATAAGATATCAAGGAATGAACCTAACCAAAGAGGTAAAGTATCTATACTCTAGAAACTACAGAATACTTATGAAAGAAACTGAGGAAGACACAAAGAGATGAAAAACATTCAATGCTCATGGACTGGAAGAATAAACATTATTAAAATGTCTATGCTGCCCAGAGCAATCTACACTTGCAATGCAATCCCTATCAAAATATCATTGACATTTTTCACAGAGCTGGAACAAAAAATCCTAAAATTTGTATGGAGCCAGAAAAGACCCGGAATCGCCAGGGGATTTTTGAAAAAGAAAACCAAAGCTGGGAGCATCACAATGCCTGACTTCAAGCTGTACTACAAAGCTGTGATCAAGAGAGCATGGTACTGGCACAAAAACAAACACATAGATCAATGGAACAGAATAGAGACCACAGAAATGGACCCTTAACTCAATGATCGACTAATCTTCAACAAATCAGGAAAGAATATCCAATGGGAAAAAGTCTCTTCAATAAACAGTTTTGGGAAAATTGGACAGCCACATGCAGAAGAATGAAACTGGACCACTCTCTTATACCATACACAAAGATAAACTCAAAATGAATGAAAGACCTCAATGTGAGACAGGAATCCATCAGAATCCTAAAGGAGAACACAGGCAGTAACCTGTTTGACACTGGCTATAGTGACCTCTTTCTAGACATGTCTCTAAAGACAAGAAAACAAAAGCAAAATGAACTTTTAGGATTCCATCAAAATAAAAAGCTTTCGCACAACAAAGGAAACGGTCAACAAAATTAAGAGGCAACCCATGGAATGGGAGAAGATATTTGGAAATGACACTACAGAAAAAGGGCTGGCTTCCAACATATATAAAGATCTTCTCAAACTCAACACCCAAAAAACAAATAATCCAGTCAATAAATGGGCAGAAGACACAGACAGACACTTCTCCCAAGAAGACCTACGAATGGCTAACAGCCACATGAAAGAATGTTCAATATCACTAGCCATCAGGGAAATACAAATCAAAACCACAAGACGATACCACCTTACACCAGTTAGAATGGCAAAAATTAACAAGACAGGAAACAACAACTGTGGGCGAGATGCAGAGAAAGGGGAACCCTCTTACACTGTTGGTGGGAATGCAAGCTGGTAGAGCCACTCTGGAAAACAGTATGGGGGTTCCTCAAGATGTTAAAAATAGAGCTATCCTACAACCCAGCACCTGCACTACTAGTTATTTACCCCAAAGATACAGATGTAGTGAAAAGAAGGGACACACGTGCCCCAGTGTTCATAGCAGCAATGTTCACAGTACCCAAACTGTGGAAGGAGCAAAAATGCCCTTCAACAGATGAATAGATAAAGAAGATGTGGTTCAAATCTTCTCAGCCATCAGAAAGGATCAATACCCACCATTCGCATCAACATAGATGGATCTGGAGGGGATTATGCTAACTGAAATAAGTCAAGTAGAGAAAGACAATTATCATATGGTTTCAGTCATACGTGGAACATATAGCATAATGCAGAGGACCACAGGGGAAAGGAGGGATAACTGAATGAGAAGAAACAAGAGAGAGATAAACCATGAGAAACTCTGGACACTGTGAACCAAACTGAGGGTTACAGAACAGGGAGGGGTGGGAGGACGAGGTAACCGGGTGATGGGTATTAAGGAGGGCACATGTGGGGATGAGCACTGGGTGTTATACACAATGAATGAATTACTGAACAGTACATCAAAAACTAATGATGTACTATATGTTGGCTAACTGAACATAATAAAAAAATAAACATTAAAAAAAAGGAATGTTAGATGTATGTGTGAATAAGAACAGTGTTAGTTCAGTGAAAAAATGTGCTCACCACACTGCAGTGTGTAGAACAATAGATATTTCTTGAAAAATATGTATAATTGAGATAGTTTTCTTTTTTGAAAGTATTTTCACTATCAATAATCAGGGAATGTGATATTCTTGGAATCCAAACTGGATTACTGTTGCAAATTCTTCAACAGTTCCATTGCACTTGGAACAAAATTCATCTTTCCATCATAGTTTATGTTTTCTGCATGTAGGTTCAGGTTATTTCTCCAGGTTCCCCTGTTGGAACCTACTCTCTTCCACCCCACCCAGCTCACAGTACCTTTACCACACTACTCTTCAGCTTCTTGCAGAAGGGCAAGGAGGGCACTTGCCAGTTCAGGGCACTTTTTTCCCAGTACGTAGAGTGCATCCCCCTCTTCACTGGCCTTGGCACTTTTATCTATCTTAATTCTCTATCCGAGCCCTTAATTGATTCTTAGTTTTTAAATCTCACAATTATTTTATTTTATACTTGCTTTCTATATATACTTGCACAAGGACGTCAACTCTGTCTAAGTATCCCCAATTACTCCAGTACCACCTAGGACAGCATGTAGAAGCAACCAAAATATATCTACAGAATGAAAGAAAGAATGAATGAATTTAGGTTAACTCTTAAAGATGTGTCTTATTCTTTTCTTCAGTACATAAACTCAGAAGATCAATGGTAAAATGGTATGTTCTAATACTTATTCATCCTCATCCATAAGGACCAATGGCCAGGAGGGCCTGGCTGGCTCAATAGGTTAAGGGTCCAACTCTTTGTTTGGGCTCAGGTCATGATCTCACAGGTGGTGAGACTGAGTCCTGCTTCAGGGTCCATGCTGAGCAGGAGTCTGCTTGCAAATTCTCTCCCTCTGCCCCTCCCCAGGCACACATGCTATAATAAATAAATCTTTAAAAAGAAAAAAAAGAACGAATGGCCACATACTGTGCTCTAACACAAAATAAAATGCAAACTCTCCCTCCTTTCCCTCCTCCTTCTCCTCCTTCTTTCAGCAGCAAAAAATCTAAAGTTTGTGAAGAGAAACAACCATGTCTTGAGCACGTGATAGACGTATTTATATATACACTTCATTCCACATATGAGGTTTTTTCCTAGAGCCTGTTTCATAACAGCAGGTTTGTGTAATGCCAAATATTGGATCATGCTCCTTAACACAGGGACTAGGTAAGGGTGTGAAGGAGGTTATTGTGAAAATCGATTCTTAATATAATAGCAGCACAAAGGAAGGGCATTTCCTTATTGATTCAACAGAGAGCCAAGAATTATCCTAAGGTATATCAGGTCTGTAATTAGAATTTTTCTCTTTAGAAATCTTCAGTTCGGTCTTTTAAGCTTCAAATGCATTCTACTTTGGCAAGTTGCTTCACTGAAGCAAAAGAATGTTTTTACATTTACCTAAAAAAGATATACTCTAGCTTATAAGCCCTATTCAAGGCAATATCTTTCTGATTCTGAACTTAACAGTTTAGCAGAATTCAAATAAATGCTTAGTGGTGGTCATTTCACAATATATACAAATATTAAATCATTATACACCTGAAACTGATAATAACATAGGCCCATTATAATAATAATAAATAATAAATGCTTAATTACAACAGCTAATATCTTAAATAATTTCTATGACAATATTTAAATTAAGTAAACCACATTAGTCTGTCTCCTCTGCCTCCACAACTATTGTTATTCCTATAATGTGTCCTACAAAACACTCTGCAGCATTTACAAATCCACGCATCATCCTACACTGATACATAACTTATTTTTGCATTTTAATAGAATACCTTATGTATTTTTACCTTGCTTTTTTCATATCCTATCTTGCAAACCAGTCTGTGACAGAACATCGTATTGTGTAAATCTTCCTAGTCATAATAATATAGTTGTACCTCAGGTACTTTCTCATGCCCTAATGCTCTCATGCCCTATTACTAAATTAATTTAATTTAATATCATAAAAAATATATCAATGCATAAAGCATGGACATTTAAAACTTAGTAAATGATACCAAATTTCTCCCTATAGAGTCTATACCAATTAATAACCCCAGTAGGTCTCAAAATATTTGATACATACCATTAACCATACTTGATATTAGCAGTATTTTTTAATTGTCATTTTTTGTCTAGTTGGTAGGAAATTCTTCCACTTAGTGGTTAAATTTTTTCAATTGACTTTTATGATAAAATATATTAAATCTATGTATGTTTACTTAACTTCAGTGTTTCAACTTCTGTGAATTGCCTCTTCCTATCTTCTGTCCATTTTTATTGGGTTATTGATACTCTTCTTAAATATCTGAAATGTTTCCTTCAGGAATTCTAGATATTACTCTTTTATCTGTTAATACAACATAACAAAAGATATTTCTTCCTTATTGTCACTGATATTTAACTCTCTTGGCCTGCTTTTTCACTTTCTGTTGGACTGTACATCTTAAAAGAAAAAAATTTACCAGTTGCTCTGCTCAGGAAAAAAACAGCCTGTCAAATTCTATTTTAAAATCTAGTAGATGTTTCATGGGGACCACATTGAAATTACACATTAATTTATAGGGACATAATTTATTTTTAAAATACTGAGTCTTCCATTCAAGCAAAATGGCATATCTTAACATTAATTGGCATGTTTTTATATTTTATGGCAATTTTTAAATCACAACAATGTTTATGTGACTTCATACAACATAAAAAATGCAATATAGGCTGAGGGTTGCTGGGGGGAGGGGGGTTGGGAGAAGGGGGTGGGATTATGGACATTGGGGAGGGTATGTGCTTTGGTGAGTGCTGTGAAGTGTGTAAACCTGGTGATTCACAGACCTGTACCCCTGGGGATAAAAATATATGTTTATAAAAAATAAAAAATTTTTTTAAAAATGCAATATAGGAATACAGCTAAGTGCATAATAGTTATATTCTTTTTTTCAAGAAACTATGATTCTCATTTCTAGTATAAATAGAAAAGAACTGCACATACAGAGAAACTGGTTGGTCATTAGCTTCAAAGTTTGCCCCCAAATTACCTATAGGTGCATTCTTTTCAGATCTTTCATAGAGTCCAAAAAGACAACCAAAGAAAAACTTTATTTTCTGGTTCCTACCTTTTGAAAAATGTTATGATGTACTGTAGCAGGACAAGAAATGGAAAGATGTCTATATTAAACATAATTTTAAAAATGAAGCAGTAAAGAGAATCTTCTTGTTAAGGAGGTCACTACTCTAGGATATTTCTTATAAATTCAAAATGACAAAAATACTGTTATAAAAACCTTATAGGGGCACCTGGGTGGCTTAGTCAGTTAAGCCTCTGCCTTCAGCTCAGGTCATGATCCCAGGGTCCTGGGATCAAGTCCCACATCGGGCTCTCTGCTCAGCAAGGAGTCTCTTCTCCCTTTACCCCTCCCCACTTCTCATGATCTCTCTCTCTCACACTCCCTCTCTCTTTCAAATAAATAAATAAAATCTTGAAAAAAAAGTTCTAGGTACACTTGTGCATAAAGATTTTCTCTTTATTATGTGTATTTTTAAATAACTGAAGTCTCAAAAAATAGAAGCAACTATCAGACTAAATTATATCATTGTATAAAAAAATTAATTATATTATAAATATATATATATTGCATTGAATGGAATATTTGAATTATAATTAACCTACAAAATCTCAGATTGCATCATAATTGAGAAGTGTATCCTGAATTAAAATATTCTAGTATGCTTCTGTTTTGGAATATCATGAAAACACAAACACCAAAACACAGCTGTAAGTTGTAGATTAAAAGATGCTTTTTCCATGAAACTGAAGATGTTAGTTTAATTTTAGAAAAGAAAAGTAGGAAAGTTATATGAAGTATCACTTTCAAAGTTCACAACATTCATTCAAGGTATCTTATTCTCCTTATGAACAACAGCAGAAGCAATAATACAGTCAGTCTTAGAAAAAAAAGACCTGGGGCACCTGGGTGGCTCAGTGGGTTGGGCCTCTGCCTTCGGCTCGGGTCATGATCTCAGGGTCCTGGGACTGGGCCCCGCATTGGGCCCTCTGCTCGGCAGGGGACCTGCTTCTGCCTGCCTCTCTGTCTACTTGTGATCTCTCTCTCTGTCAAATAAAAAAAACTTTAAAGAAAAATAAAAAAGGACATTCTGCCATATGTGACAATATAGATGAACCTGGAAGATTCAGTTATGTAATATGAGTGACTGCTGCCATACAAGATTGTGTCCATACTGAACAATACTGTATTGTGCGCTTAAAAATTTTGTTAGGCAGGTAGATCTCAGGTTAAGTGTTCTAACCACAATTTATAAAGAAATAATGATTGTAAATTAAAAGAATAATGATAAACTTTTTTACCCATCAGATGAGCACACACACTTAAAAGGCAATAACGCTCATAAGCTAAGACTGTTCTTTTATTTTTTTAAGATTTTATTTATTTGACAGACAGAGATCACAAGGAGGCAGAGAGGCAGGCAGAGAGAGAGGAGGAAGCAGGCTCCCAGCCAAGCGGAGAGCCCGATGTGGGGCTGGATTCCAGGACATGGAGATCACAGACATGAGCCGAAGTTCAGAGGCTTTAACCCACTGAGCCACCCAGGTCCCCCCAGACTCTATTCATTTGAGTATGAGTTGTTGCAAGCAGGGGAAAATAATCTGGAAACGTATATTCAGATTAAAATATGCAGATTTTTAAACTAGCAATACTACTGTTGGGACTCTGTCCTACTGCAATAAAAAAAAAAAATACATGTATCTAAGATAAATGTATAAAGGTCTTTGTTGCAACATTATCACAGTAAAAAAACTAGAAACAGGGGCACCTGGGTGGCTGTCAGTTAAGCGGCTGCCTTTGGCTCAGGTCATGATCCCAGAGTCCTGGGATGGAGTCCCTCATTAGGTTCCCTGCTCAGTGGGGAGTCTGCTTCTCCCTCTCCCACTCCCCCTGCTTATGCTCTCTCAGTCTCTCTCTCTCTCTCTGTCAAATAAATAAATAAATAAAATCTTTTTAAAATATAGAAAAAAAAAAAAGAGTCATGAGATTCACTATGATTTGATTGCTTTAGGCTATACTTTTGTTCCTTTACCAAACTCTATGCCTAAGGAATAGAACAGAGGTTGAGATCAGCTCCTGAAGAAATAGATAAATAAGGGTCCAGTGTAGACACCCAGAGAAAAAGTCTGGGTACTATTAGTAAACACAGACGTTTATGGACATTGGAGTGTGTGCTATGGTGAGTGCTGTGAAATGTGTAAGCCTGATGATTCGCAGACCTGTACCCCTGGGGCTACTATACATTATATATTAATTAAAAAGAAAAGAAAAGAAAACAGAGACATGGTCATATACAGAGCAACAAATATAGACTATGGTACTAGTTGGTCCTTTCAAGTCAGTAAGAGTGAAGTAAATCTACTGTTTACGCTACAGCTGAGCCCTGAGAGCCGACAGGAATTCTTGGTGGAAAGTTAACAAATTCTTTACCTTACAGAGCCCAGGAAGTGTCTGCTGAATGACTGAGAAGTGGGAGAGAAACACACCCTTATTAAGTATCTCCCAGGTACCTAGTACTTAACATATATTATCTGTTAAGATATCTGAAACTCTATATTACTCTTACTCCCTCCATTCAAATCATTACACATTGAGAAACTTAAGTTTAGATATTTGGCCTAAGGTAACGTGATTTGCTAAAGGCAGAGCTGAGACTTTAAAGTCGTGACACAGGCCAAGTTGAGGTAATTTTATACTTTCTGTGAGAGTCCAGATTACTGTTGACACTTGAACAATATGGTCCCCAATATGCAGACAAAAATCCGTACAACTTCTGACTTCACAATGAGTTTTTAGAGCCTATGGTTGATGAGAAGCCTTACTAACAACATAAACTGTCAATTAACACATTTTGTTTGATATATGTAAGCTAGAGAAAAAGATATTATTAAGAAAATCATGGAGTGCCTGGGTGACTCATTAAGGTAAGCATCTGATTTCAGCTCAGGTCATGATCTCAGGGTCCTGGGATCCAGCCCTGAGTCGAGTTGGTGCTTTCACTTCAGCAGGGAGTCTGCCTCTCCCTCTGCCCTGACCCCCTACCCCACCCCACCCCCACTCAGGCTCTCTCTGTCCCCCTGTCTCTCTCTCAAATAAATAAATAAATAAATAAATAGAATTTTTTTTTAAAAAAAGAAAGAAAAAAAATCATAAGGGAGAGAAAATACATTTATAGCACTGGACTTTATCCAAAACATTTCCATGAACCTGCACAATTCAAACCGCGTTGTTCAAGGGTCAACCGTACTAGCACTATTCCTGGACACCAGGTGTTGGTTATGTCCTCTTCTACTTACAGCTTCCCTGAAAGAACAAATTCATACAAAAACACCACTGGGCAATGTGAAAATTATTATACATCTAGATAGGGAAATGAATGACAATATTCACTAAAAATAATTCAAAACCCCCCTCTTTAATTCTCCAAATCCCCTTTTTGGCCAAGCATCCACAAGCCTCCTGTCTCCTTTTTCCCCACCTGAGATCTGTTTCCTCAGCCCCACCTGGCTCCCTCTAAGCTTTCCTCACTGAAAACCATATTTCTTTATCACCATTCACGCAAAATGTCATGCCCTCCACCTGGGAAACCTGGGTATGGTAGATCTTAGCCCTGGAAGCTCAGCCTCTCCTTCCAGGGACCCTTGCTGAAGCCACTTTGAACAGAACACTCTCCTACAAGGAACTCTCTCACTCTAGTCTGTAAGAAAATAAAACTGTCGCCCTCCATAAGTCTGCTTTTGTCAGTACTCTCAAAAGATAAACTTTACAGGAAACATTGTGACCTTAAAAGAGAGAGCAGAGAAAAAAAAAAAATTTAAATGTGAAGGACAGGTATAGCAATTACTGAAAACCAGTCCATTCTCCTAGACCATAACAAAGACAAAAAAACATCTCCAAACCCTGTGTGAGACAGAAAAGATAACCAGCCACAAAGGAGCCATTAAAATTGGTTCCTTATTTCACCTGGGATAAGCTTCACTGTTCAAGTATTTCAGTCAGCCTTTCAGCTTTTTCCTATTAGATTACTTCAAGCATCATTTATAGAAAAAAATTATTAAATGCAAGACAATCCAGTATGTGAGTAGAACAACTGATCCCACAAAAGTTTTATTCCACTGTTCAATAGTAACTCAACCTCACTAGAGATAACTCCACAATGAATGTTGAGGGTACAGAGCACTTCATAAATACTAGCTATTACTATTACTAGCATTATTAGCATTAGTGTTATTGTTCTTAGCCTTCATATTCCAGATTTAACACTTTAGTATTACACATGAAAAGTTATAAACTAACAATGTATAACATATATGTATGTATATATGATTGGGCTATAAGGTTAAATACATGTC
The DNA here is from genome assembly GCF_011764305.1 of Mustela putorius furo. Classification (NCBI taxonomy): domain Eukaryota; kingdom Metazoa; phylum Chordata; class Mammalia; order Carnivora; family Mustelidae; genus Mustela; species Mustela putorius. Next base: position 33,404,945 of record NW_025421304.1, on the reverse strand, counting down.
TTGCTATATGTCATGGTGAAAAAAAATTTTACACACTGATGTATATATAATAAGCTTTATTTTTCCCTACTGGTAAGACTTCTTAAAGAAGTAGGTCCCTCGTTCTTATAACCAACAGTGATTGATATGTGCCTTTTATTGAGTTCTGACTTTCTATGTATGTACCATGATATGTTTTAATTTACAACCCAGATAATTAGCATAATCCAATACTGACCACACCCCTCCTAAATTCCTTCTTCTCTCAAAGGAGGAGGAGTCATGTAATAGATTCATCAGGTTTTAGGATGTTTTGACTATCGTCTTACAATAGGGAGCTTACACTGTTCTGGTAAAATGGGAGGATCCAAATAAAGATGGCTTCTTGTGGTATTCTCCCTTCAATATGGAAGAAAAAAATTTCTCCTAAGTGTCTGAGGATCAGAAAGCAGGCCAGTGCGCCTGAAGAGTAGAACAATGGGAGGAGTGAAGAAAAGAGTTGTAGGTAGGTGTTAGATTATATAAAGTTTGACTTTATTCCTTTGCAGTGGGAAGCCCTTGACTGGTTTTAAGCAGGAAAGTAATGTAATGTAACAATGTCTTTATAAAACTCTCTCTGGCTGCTGATTAAACTAAGTTGCAGGACATCAAGATTAAAGGGTATTTAGAAATTGGGTGCAGTGGTCCAGGGTGACTGACAGTGGTGGCTTAGACTAGAATTATTATATAGAAGATCGTAAAAAGATTTTATATCTTAAATATATTTTAAAGATTGAGATGTCTAAGTTTACTATTGAATAATCGATGGCTCATAAGTGTTTGTAGCATGCAAGAGGTGAATGGTGCTGCTATTTGCTGACATAGGGAAGACACTGGGATTGAGAATGTCAATTTGGAAAAGGGGTATGCTATAGCTCCGCGTGAGCCATATGAAATATGGCATCTCTGTGCCTTTTTATTTCTTTTTCGTGTCTAATTGCTGTGGCTAGGACATCCAGTACTATGTTGAACAAAAGTGCCAAAAGCAGACATCCTTGTCAACTTTTCACTGTTAAGCATGGTTTGTAATAGGTAGCCTTTATTATATTCAGGTGTATCCCCTCTAAACCCACTTTGTTGTCAGTTTTTATCGCTGATTGATTTGTGGTTATTAAACTATCCTGGACTAAATCTGTGATTGTGGTGAATGATCCCTATACTGTATTGTTGATAAAATATGGTATAACTAAATGAAGACTCACTAATCTACTGGATGAGAACATCTAAAAAAAAAAAAAGAAAGTAGATGGAGAGACACACTGGATTAGAGACCACAGGTTCTCTAGTGTTCAGACCAGATGAGTAAGAGTAAGAGATTAAAAAAGGAACACTGCTGAAGGCTGATGTTACAGAAGTCCTTTAAAACAGGATTTCAAGAAAGAAGATGAAGTCGGCTACATAGAAGCTTAAATAAATTCATTACAAGGAGAATGAAAAATTGACTATTCATGTGGTCAAGACTGAAGTTACTAATAACCTGAAAAAGTTATCTCATTGTATTTGTGGGGGTTAGAAAACTTGATAAGAGTGGGCATATCAATATACAATCAGAGTCCACTGGATCTAATTTTCAATTTTTGAGTATCTTCTTTGAATAGTTCCATTTGTAAAGGTTAATATTTCATTATATTAGTCTCTGAGATCTTTAAAAAATAAAACAAAAAAGTTTATTATTTTTAATAGAATAAGATTTGTTCATATGAATTATCATATGAATCTACTGAACCCTTTTATAAATCTAAGGTTTATGACAGGAACTTAATGATCTTATGTTTCCTATCTTTTGAAGCATTTTGCTACATTACAAGCTTAAAATTTATTTTATCACTATTCATCAATAATTCCCATGCATGCTAAAAAAGAGACTAAAATATAAAAGTGGGAAAATACTAAACTCACCTAAAAGGATAATGCAATAGTGAAATAAATCATCATTCTTCAATTTTCCTATTCTGTTATCCAAAGTATTGTATCATCTTTTGAAAATGATTTTTAAAAGAGGAGAAAAACAATCCCTGTAGCCTATTTTTACTTTTCATTGAACAAAGTGGAGAATTCAGATTTTTTTTTCCTCCCCATAAAAGCAAAGAAAATATTCAAGACATTTCACAATTACTAGAAAAATGAGATGAATACAAAGAGACAGCCTAACTCTGAATTCTACTGATGATGAAATTGATCATATAAGTGAAATATCAGACTCAGTCTTCAGATGATGACATCTATAGATGAAATTTCTCAAACTCAAGAATCAACGTGTGAATAACACACTTCTAAGGACAAAAAGGAAATACATTGTTATCATCTAGTTAATCATTTAATAGAAGGACATGATCATGTAATTTTTTTGTGACAAAAACCTGGAACCAATCCTTTTTACTAAAGGAGTATGTGGCAGTATTCCTTTTTCTCTAATGAGGTACATGTAGCAAAAATCATCTGATATAAAGAGATTTCCTATGTTTAACGCTTATTACAATTTTGGATTTTTTTAAAGATTTTATTTATTTATTTGACAGAGAAAGGGAGAGAGCATGCACAAGCAGGGGAAGCAGCAGGCTGAGGAAGAAGGAGAAACAGGCTCCCATCTGAGCAAGGAGCCGGACATGGGACTAGATCCCGGACTCTGGGATCTTGACCCAAGCCAAAGGCAGATGCTTAACTGTCTGAGCCACCCAGGTGCCCCACTTATTGCAATTATGAATAGTAATTCTCACTAACCCTGTATTCTTCTGTATTTAAATAATTTATAGAAATAACTAATAAAGATTTTAAATAGGTGATAATCCATAAAACCCTAATGGTAAATGATGATGACTGTTTTTCCTGGTACACTAAGAGTTTAAAAATGTGAGATGAGGGCACGGATTGCATGGAGCACTGGGTGTGGTGCAAAAACAATGAATAGTGTTATGCTGAAAAGAAATTTTTTTTTTTTTTAAAGATTATTTATTTATTTATTTGACAGAGAGAAATCACAAGTAGATGGAGAGGCAGGCAGAGAGAGAGAGAGAGGAAGCAGGCTCCCTGCTGAGCAGAGAGCCCGACGCGGGACTCGATCCCAGGACCCCGAGATCATGACCTGAGCCGAAGGCAGTGGCTTAACCCACTGAGCCACCCAGGCGCCCCTGAAAAGAAATTTTTTTTAAAAAATGTGAGATAAGGAAACAAAGACTGTAAGTGTATATTTTAAGCAGTATTTTTGGGGAATATTGCTGAAAGGAGGAAAGAAATGGCAATAGCTGGAGAGAGATAATTGGTTTAAGGGATAGTTAGTAATGGATGCTAACACTCAACAAATAATTCTGGATAATGCTAAAAACCAGCCCTGGGAAAAGACCTGTACCCTGACCCAAGAGGGTATCTTGACTATTTTAATACAAATGGAGTCTGAATTGGCCATTAAGCAATGGTCCTCCATTCTAACTGTTGTGGCTCTAGGGGCACTCCTTTGGGAATCTTATGGCCCTCCAAATGTATGGAAGTTCTCTGGTGGCACTTGTAATTTACATCAATGTACTATGATTGCTCTTGCCCCCAGAATAAATTGAAATAAAATATCCTGCGATACAGCTAGTAGGGATAGAAACTATTCAAAGTACTGCTCATGGGCTCCCCATAGGACAGAGGTGGGTCCTGCTACGTAACTACAGTCAATGGAAACCAGTCTTCATATAAGCTGCGATGAGACAGAGTGATTGGCTTTGTATCTAATTAACTTAGAACCTAGACATAAATGAGTGATAGCCAACTGTAATGATGTCTGTCCTTAATAAGACCTTACATAGGGGGAAAGGCAGATTTTGTTGGAAAGGCAAAGAAAGTACCTCTGCAATTCTTATTGATTTGTTCTGTAATGAAACTGCATTATGCTATGATCACACTGTGATATGCTAAAATATTAGAGTTGGTAAGATTCAACTACCTCGTGTAAATAGGTCTTACGATAATACCAATATTGACAATCGTGTATTGAGGGAATGAATTAAAGCCTCCTCAGGATGTGATACCCTTGGAAAATAACAGGCCTAGGGAAGAAATGAATCTAGCTAACCATCAGCTGATTTCTGTGCTCAATAGTTCTGCATTAGCTTATCATGAGGTACAAAGAGCAGGGGGGAATAATCAAATTATGTAAGAATATGAAAATGTATGTGATGGTTTTGTAAGGCAAATTAGTTGTCTCTTATCTCACACTGACTTCTCCAGATATTAGGCATATTCATGTTGCTACCACTGGTATATCTGTTCTACATCAAATATAAATGCTCTGAAAAATATGATGACTTTCTCTAAGGGGTCCATGGCCTGAGATCAGAGTATGGAAGTGACATAGTAAGAAATGTCTATTTGGTCTCTGTCCCTGGTTCCAGATAAAGAGCTCTAAATCCTTTAGAATTTCTTGTATGATAAGATTATATTTCAAATGAGGCAACTCTTAGTGGGCTACTGGATGATGAGTGGTCACTAGAAAGACCAAGCATGATTAGAAGCTTGGAACTTTCAGCCCCATCCCCCATCCCCCAAGGAAGAAAGAGCTGGAGATTAAGTTAATAAATCAATCATGAATATGTGATGAAGCCTCTATGAAAGTACCTAAACTAAGAACTTCTAGATTGGTGAATACATTTACATGCTGGGATGCTGGCACACCCCAACATCAAGCGGACAGAAGTCCCTGTGATGGGATCCTCCCAGACAGACCTTGCCATATGTACCTCTTTATCTTGCTGTTCATCTGTATCTTTTTTCATATCCTTTATAATAAAACAATAAACATAAGTGTTTCCCTGAGTTCTGGGAGCTGATACAGCAAATTATGGTACATAAGGAGGGGGTTGTAGAACTCCCAATGTATAAGTGGTTGATCGGAAGTACAGGCAACAACCTAAACCTTGTGCCCCACGTCTGGAGTCATGGCCATCTTGTAGAACTGAGCCTTTCACTTGTGGGTCTGCAGCTAGTTAGTGTCATAATTGAATTGCAAGATAGACAATTAGTGTCAGAGAGTTGAAGAATTGGTTGGTTTGGGGGAGGGAAACTTACCCATGCAGTGTCAGAGTGCTGTGAGTGTAGGAAAATGGTTTTCTTCTTTAAGTACATAGACATTCCCAAGGATTTACAAGTACGAAGAAGGGGTAATGTTTGTCTGATTGCATCTCCCTTCTCTAAGAATTATAAAGCAATCCACCTTAACACAGTTAGCTATCAAAGGTCACAGAGCTAATCAGTGGTTGAGGAACAACTTGAAGGTAAATCTGATTGCAGAATTCAAATGCTAATGATTGTACCATGACTCAGGGAAGGCAACTGCTAGTCTTACAGTAACCCAGTCAACTGCATGTTCATCTCATTCATATTTTTGTTGTACCACTCGCCATATTGTTTCGTGATTTACTTATTTATCATGTCTTTTAATTTTATATTTTTTTAAATTTTATTTATTATTTGACAGAGAAAGAGATCACAAGTAGGCAGAGAGGCAGGCAGGGGGCGGGGGTGGGCAGGAGGGAAGCAGGCTCCCTGCTGAGTAGAAAGCCTGATGTGGGGCTCCATCCCAAGACCCTGAGATCATGACTTGAGCCGAAGGCAGAGGCTTAACACACTGAGCTACCCAGTTGCCCCTATCAAGTGTCTTTTTAAACTAAATCTCAGTGCCCTCTAGGGTAGGCAAGGTATCTGTCAAACAGAATCCATTATTTGGCCAGTGAAGTCAAGGAAGGCAGGGACAGGAGGAGGGCATATGGAAAGGAATAAAGAAATAGGGATAAGAAGAGAAAGAGATGAGGGTGTCTGGGTGGCTTAGTTGGTTGAGTGACTGCCTTCTCCTGGGGTCTCAGAGTCCTGGGATTTGCATCTGGCTCTCTGCTCAGCAGGGAGTCTCCTTCTCCCTTTGACCCTACCCCTTCTCATGTGCTCTCACATTCTCTCTTAGGAGGATAAATGGAGTCTTTAAAAAAAAAAAAAAAAAAGGTCAAGATGGATAACGTATACAAATAAATACCTGGTCCTGATTCTGCCATATATACTGGCTTGTAACTGGGGAGCTATAGACAATCAGACATAAAACCTCCATGTGCCTTAGTTCCAGTTTCTGTGGGAAATTTCTTTAGATAATACAAAAACAAATTGTTTAAATGTTGTTGAGGCTATTAAGTTATGAGGAAAACCTACTCATTTCTCTCTGCCCTGAGTTCACCAGAGTGATTGTGCAAAGTCACATACCCACTAGAACTCCAAAGCACTGGAAAAACACAGAATAAGGTGGTTTCCATCTTTAAAGATTAGCCAACTTTCAAGGGATGAGTTTGGCAAACCTCAGGGTTGCAAGGATGGGGATGATTCTTCTTTGGTAAACTACTGACTTCTCCCTGCCTAATACCATCAACCCTTATCTAAATAATCAATTAGAACAACAAGAAGAAATATTGTTCTATATGATATGAAAATTCTATTACTATAAAAAACATCAGCTTTATCAACCCAAGTGTCCACTGATAAATGAATGGTTAAAGAAAATTTAGTGTGTGCACATACAAACACAAACAGACACACACACAGTGAGAGTCAGCCATAAAAAGAAGAGTGAGAGGCACGTGGGCAGCTCATTCAGTTAAGCATCTGACTCTCAGTATCAGCTCAGGTCATGATCTCAGGGTCCTAGGATCAAGCCCTGCGCAGGCTCCTTGCTCAGCAAGAAGTCTCGCAGAGATTCTCTGCCTCCCTCTCCTTCTGCCCCTCCCCATTGTGCTTACTCAATCTCTCTATCTCTCTCAAATAAATAAACCTTTAAAAAAATGATATCTTGCCATTTGTGATGATGTGGATGGACCTACAAGGTATTATGCTAAGTGAAATAAGGCAGAGAAAGACAAATCATTTGATTTCACATATATATAGAATCTAAAAAACAAACTAACCAACAACAACAACAAAAAAAAACCCCAAAAAGCAGAAACAGGCCCGTAAATACAGAAAACAAACTGATGGTTGACCCAGGGGAGGGGAGTAGGGGGCATGGGCAATATGGGTGAAGGGAGTGGGAGATACAGGCTTCTAGTTACAGAAAGAAAAGGCACCGGGATGAAAGATACAGCACAGAGCATATAGCCAACAGTACTCTAACAGCATTGTATGGTAACAGATGGTAGCTACACTTGTGGTGAATGTGGCATCACGTACAGAGTTGTCGAATCACTACACTGTATGCCTAAAACTAATAAGGCAACACTGCGTGTCAACTATACTTCAATTTTTAAAAATTAGCTTCATTTTAGTAATCACAAATTAGTATCTCTACCTCTTATCAGATATACATCCAAGGCACAGTTTGGATAACTGTTGATGTGGCAAGAATAAACAAAAAGAGAAATGCTTTTAAAAGTTCATAAACCAGGGCACCTGGGTGGCTCAGTCCATTAATCTGCTGCCTTCTGCTCAGGTCATGATCCCAGGGTCCTGGGATCAAGCCCCGCATCGGGCTCCCTACTCAGTAGAGAGATTGTTTCTCCCTCTCTTCTGCCTGCTGCTCTGCCTACTTGTACTTCTCTCTCTCTGTGTCAAATAAATTTAAAGAAAAAAAAAAAAACTTTTAAAAAAAGTTCATAAACCATATGCTTACATTTTTCAAACATATAAAATCATGCTAATACTTGAGCATTATTGTTATTGGGTTTTTTAAATCTTTTTGTTTATATCCACATTCCTATATGTATTCCACGTACAGATAACAAGTCTATGAGTAAGTAAAATTCATCACTTTGTATTCTTTGAAAATGAGAAAATTAAGAGCAATTTTTCATTATCTTTCCTTTTTTTTTTCTGTTATCAGTTTTTTACTCTATTAAGAGTTTTGAGGATTACTTTCTGTTTAAAACATCAAATCAAACTAATTACTCAGAGACAGTTTAAAGTTAAAGATAAACTGAATAGTTCCAAAGATAAAAAGCATACCCGCCTTCTCTAGAGAAACCTCTGTTGATCAGATTTGGACCGGCTCTTAGCAATAACAAAACAGAGTCTTGAAATAGCAACAGACAAGCACAAAAGAGAGCAGGTCATTCATGGAAGGGTCTTCCTTTGAGACTGCTTTAAATTTATTTCCAAAGCTTTAGGCAACAATAAACCTCTCTTTCTCCCCACATTTGCAGTAGCATTAACTCCAAGTCACCACCACAATAGAATAATGAAAACGGATTCAGAATCTTTTGCAGCTTTACAAAATGCCTGTCCACTAATCCTAAGCAAATGTGATCTTTATTCCTTAAATCTATTGGGAAAAGTGACCTTTTCTAATGGAGTAAATAAGTTTAAAGTAATATGAAGATATCTTCTCCTTCAAATGCTTCTCCTCATTTCACATTCAAATCTGACCATTTTCCTTGTTTGACATAGTATCAGCACTAATTTTCTCCCCTAGATTACTTTAGAAAGCTATGGGGAAAAAGTGAAAATTTTATCATAATACATACATTTAGTTTTAGCTTTAATTTACTATCACTATCTCATTGATCAGGTACATAACACAAAACAGGCTACAGAATGATATGTAACTATATAGCTACTGACCAAAAAAATGCTGAAAAACATGTCTTTAATTTTAAAATCTCAAAACTGAGCCTTGATTACTTTGTTCATTAAAAAAAAATCTATGTATTTGCTCCACCAAAAGAAATATAATCATAAAGTGTTGATTACAACATTAATGTTGATCTACCCACTAAAAAATAACGCATTGTTTTACGGTGAACACAGTGGTCTAAACCATCTTTAGTTACTCTTTCCTTGCTATCATTTTTGCAAGTATTTATGTTACAAGTGACTCAATGCATTCTTGGGATGCCGTCTGCCCCATAGTTGAAGGTAAGTATTTCATGTCTGAATCCATTTCCAGTTGGGAAGTTGAGGCAACAGCCAAGGTAGAGGATAAGTTCGTGTGGTAAGTAAGTATTCAGAATCCCTTAATCCCCAGTAGTTACAGAAGTTGATCTCAGTGTGGGATGGCAATTGTCCTGCGTTCATTTGTAAAGTCGTTCAAGGATGTTTGTTTTACCACCCAACTTCTGTAAAGGAGCCAGAGTCCCGCTTAGAAAGAGCACAGTCCTTGGCTTATGAAGCACCGTATTAAAGGGGCATGGTACCTCATCTACAACTCGGTAGACAAGACGAGCATTGTTGGGAGAGAATGTAACACATTGTCCTCTCCTTAATCTAATTCCCAATTGACCTTTTCCTCTAAAACTTTCTACTTGTGCACTGCTCTCCAACTTCCTCTACCTGTGAGTACTGTGACCAGTACTCTACCTTCATACCTGAAACACTTAGAGAATGTTTTCTTTACCTGTTTTCCTCTTGCTGAAACCCAGGTCCTCACTAGGACTCCTGTGCAAGACTCTCTTGAAGAAACAGTTTTTCTGTCTCACACTGTGCATACCTCAGTCTGGGAGATTTCGGGGTCCTCCTGGTTTCCTATGCTTTTTCCAGTCCATATGCCCCTTTCTTCTGATCCCTGGAATTCATCCTTCTGGTTTCAGCACCCTCTCCATTCCCCCTACCCCTCCTTCCGTTGTACTTCCTGCTAATCTCCTTGACATTCTTCATTAAACACTCTAGGTAGGTCCTGACTCAGGGTCTTCCTCATTCCCTCTGCTTCTGGCCAGTATTCTTAGCATTGATAATGTTCACATTGCTGGGCGAACATTTTACACTTTGGGTTCTTTGGTCTCCTTCTCCTTGAACCTCCACCTCCTACATGCTACCTCCTTGCATCTTGGCTTTACCAGACTTTACAACACTTCTGAAAACTGGATTTCTGGTCACACCAGCTCGCTTGCTCAAGTATGCCCCTATCAAAGGCACCTTCCACCACCACCTGATACCTCCAATCTACTGACATCCCCCCCAAGGGCAATTCCTACAGCTTTTAGTCCTACTTTAAGTGACTCTGTTTTCTGGTCCAGCCTCTTTTCTTGGTGCATTATTACAATCACTCCTTTAAAATGCCTTTGACTTTGTGTTCTTCACTCTTTCTTTCACTGTGTTGGGAATAACCACAACTTATCTGTAGAATATCAACCTACAGAGCACCTCAGCCAAAAACCCAGCTGATGTGTTCCCTTTATATCATGACTGTGAGTCTCAATTTAGAACTTAGTATACTCACAAACGCTGCTATTTTCTAATAAGCTTACTTTCCCACCCCTTAGAGGAATACTTCATGCATTCTCTTACTTGTTAAAACTGTTTCACTTATCCTCCTCACAAGTGATTTTTCTTGTCTTCTATTTCATTGAGATAACAAAAGTAAGCATACATGAACACACTCAATTTTCCTACAACCAATCGATATACCTACCTGCTCTTGAATCCATTTCCTTCCTTCCTTCCCTGTCACAGGGCAGTAAGTGTCTCATATGGGCTCGGAATACTTAATACCTCAAAGTCTACTTCCTGGATCCATCCAAACCCTCCACTCATGTGGTTAGCCCCACCTTCTGTTTAAACTGGATTATTTTAGCAAACAAGCTCACTTACGTTTCTATTATCTAACAATAAATTAAACTAAATTAAAATAGCAATATACGGTGCCTGGGTGGCTCGGTGGGTTAAGCCTCCGCCTTAGGCCCAGGTCACGATCTCAGGGCTCTCTGCTCAACAGAGAGCCTGCTACTCCCTCTCTCTCTGCCTACTTGTGATCTCTCTCTCTGTCAAATAAATAAGTAAATCTTTAAAAAAAAAAAATAGAAATATAAAATTACATAGAGCGATAGCTATATGCACACATATGGTTTTACACTTTTTTGTTCTTTGTTCCCCTCACAGCAAAAAGTCTCAATAGAGTTACCCCTAGAAGTTGCCCAATTCCTAACATCCAAACCAGGACAGTCGGGCCTGCATCCCCACTTCTCGAAAGACACCACTCTTGTTAGGCTCACCAATGACCTCTATATTGCTAAGTGCAGCCTAACGAGCAACACGTGTTACTGGAAACTCATGCCTTAGTTTTCAAATTAATTCACAGCCATCCTCCAAAGAATTAGGACTGAAGAATGGTACAGATTCACAAGCTAGTCTGCAGCAAAGATGAGGCAGGGAGTGGCTCCGAACCACACAAGGAGTTAGGAGGAACTACATAAAAAGTGAAGGTCAACAGAAAGGCCCGTGTCAAAGCCAGGAACTGGGGCCAGTTAGATATAAACATAAAAGAGTGGACCAAATAACAAGCAGGCTTTGTAATGATCAAACTAAATCCACTGACTGGTTCTCCAGAGCCCAGGGGCACCTTGGACATAGAGAAGTCATTTGACATTAAAGTTAAAAGAACAAATATATATAGAATATATGTATTTACACACACACAAATATTTGACACAAATATAAATATTTACACACACACACATTTGACCTTTGGAAAGGATACAACCTTCTATAAATTATCAACTCTTTTGTAGTAATTCCTTGGTACATACACATATAATTCTGTCTTATAACTGTGTTTATTTTCAAACACACATATAAATTAGGCTATCTTATGTAAGTACGGTATTGAAAAAAAATGAACTTAGTTGCACTTGTGTCTGTCTACATATAAATAGAATATTTTGGATAAATAAATACAGTTCTATGTACTGCTTGTGGAAATGCAGTAGTCTCTACACTGGCACTGTTCTGTTTTGTGTCAAGCCCATCTGTTGCAATTATCCAAATGTCTATTTTTATTATTCAATTTCCCAATAACATGTGTCTGCCTTCCTTGTCTCATTAACTCTCTATTCTTTTATGCGCTTCCTATAGAATAATCAGCTCTATTCACTATATTCTACCACCAAAGAATATTTTAGGAAAGAAAAGGGTATTTTGGATAAAGGGCAGCTTTATATAGCTGCTGATGATTTTTGTGATCTTTGATACACAACACCTATTTACCCTTTAAAGAAGATTGATTCAGGCAGAATGATCTTTTCCTAAATTTATGTAGTAAGTACAGTACTAAGTATAGTAATAGTAATAGTAATATCATGAGTAACTGTTTTTACCCCTGCATCTAATCTGATCGAATTATACTGTACTATATAGTGCCCCCCAAATTAAAACACAGATGACTAGAAAGACTGTTACTCAAATGTGGAGTTGTTGGTGGCTGTCAAAGATTTATTTTCTGGATAGAACTCACGTCTCTTCTTCCATGGGAGAGCTCTCTTGGCTCATGTAACGGAGTCCCTGCACTGGATAAGGAGCAAGCACATGCACACTTTCTTTCCATGGGCTGTCCTTATTTTCAGAGCAGGAAATGTAGCATTGTATTCACATCAGCCAGTGTGCCCACCTAGTGATCTCAGACTCATTTCTGGTTTCAGGAAAAAAGAGCTAAGAAATTTCATAGCTGGATCTAGCCCAAAGTCAAAACTGACTTCTAACCTAGTGCTGCATATGGCAATCTTGTTTGCTATCGAAGCCCTGTACCCAGAGTGTAGTCTTTGCTCTGACCTATGAAGTATGTCAGAGAAACACTAAAGGTCCAATGACCACTTTAAAATCATTTCATCAGGGGCTCCTGGGTGGCTCAGTGGGTTAAAGCCTCTGCCTTTGGCTCAGGTCATGATACCAGGGTCCTGGGATGGAGCCCCGCATTGGGCTCTCTGCTCAGCTGGGAGCCTGCTTCCTTCTCACTCTTTGCCTGCCTCTCTGCCTACTTGTGATCTCTGTCAAATAAATTTTAAAAATCCTTTAAAAAAATAAAATAAAATGAAATCATTTCTTCAAAGGACAAATGTTCCTGAAAATAAATACATCGAGAAAATATGTTTCTTTGTCCTTTTATCTTAGTCAAACACCCTATAGATAACCATATAATGTAACAGAAAGCTAGATTTGACAACCACTTCTGGTTCAGATACTAACTGGAACTTTCCTTAAGGAAGAGATTTAACCTCCATTCATTCAAAATGTATTCACTGACCACCCACTGTATGAATATATGTTAGGCAGAGTCTTGGACCTTCTTGGTCATAGTACCTTCAAATGAATAAAACTTTTGGATTTTAGTGTTGCAGAATTCTATATAGTTTTTTGACATGTTGTAAGATCTTGAACCAAGGTAGGATCTGTCTTATGCATTAATAACAGGTACAGCAAGGTGGGAACACATTTTGTGTATCCTTTTAACCAAGCATCCACCAAAAACAGCATTCTTTTGAGCACAAAGACATCTCTTAAGCTGTTACGTTTTTAATAAAAGAAGTGTGTAAACCTGGTGATTCACAGACCTGTACCCCTGGGGATAAAAATATATGTTTATAAAAAAATAAAAAATAAAAAAAAATAGTTCTATTTTCTGCAGGAGTAAAGAATGTGGTTTTAGGTCCCCTTTGCACTTATTTTTAAAGCTTTTTATAAGTTTTGTTCAAAGCTTATTGAAAAGACGTCATAATGTCCCTCTTTGGAACAGGCTACCCTCAAGCACAGCTCAGGACCTTTTTTCCATCAATATGGAAATGCTTTCACAGGAGAAAACTCCCCTCAAAATAAACTGAAGAGTTTACTGCTAGATCATATCAATACTAAGGAAAGCATAATAAGAACATATAACTAGTATCACACAGTTCTTCTAGGTGACAAACATATTCCCTCCCAAGGCCTGCTTATAACCTATCCCTTCAGCCAGTTTTCCTAGCTCAGTCACCAAATATCATCTGATGAGCGAATGAAATCTTCATCCTCATTCCATGACCCAATTTTTAAACCACTTTATTAAGGTACAATTGACATAAGAAAGCTGCCCATATTTAATGTGCACAACTTACTGAGTTTGAGGATAACTGTACACCCTTAAACCACTGTGAAACGATTATGAAAGGATTGTTTTCTGAATCTTGAGCTATCTCCTCCTCTTTTATTTTAGAATGGGGCAGCTAAGAAAAAAATTGCAAATACTAGGTTATAAAATATAAATATTTGCTTCAAAAGTACCATTACCTCCCTACATATGTATTTTGACGTTGCTTCTAGAATTATTTGCAAAATAAAATGAGAAGTATAAAAATGATGCTCTTCAAGTTAGCAGTTAGTAAATTTTCAAAGCAAAGTATCTGACGATATAAAAGTACATGATGTTATAAAACTGGTCCCAAGAAGACAGCACCTTCTGGGAAGGAAATACTCATGATATTTGGAATAAAGACTTCCTAAGCTACATGCCAAGAGGAATAATCATAAGGTAATAATAAGGCAAACTTGTTCTGTTTATGTGATGTATGTATCTTATTGAATATAATTATAGCTCAAAAAGATATTTTCACATACTCTATTCTAGAGACATTCTTGTTTTCATTTTCATTTTACAATCCATGATCCATTTGAAATTGATTTTGGATTATAATGTGACATAGGAATCTTTTTTTTCCATTTGGACATCCAAATGACCCAACACCATCTTCTGAAAAGATATTACTTTGTCACTGCAGAGTAAATTTTATCTATAGCCCACATAAGTGTGGGTTCCTTTTTGGATTCTATTTACCTCAATGCTAATTGTCTATAGTAGCACCAATACCAAACTATATCATTTAGAATAGCTTTATCACGACTATTGTATTTGATAGAATAATTCTTCCAGCTTTATTCTTCTTCAAGACTCTTTTATTCATGGCTCTTTGTAACTTTTTTTTAAATTTTTTTATTTTTTATAAACATATATTTTTATCCCCAGGGGTACAGGTCTGTGAATCACCAGGTTTACACACTTCACAGCACTATGGCTCTTTGTAACTTTAACAATATTTTGAAATCAAAATGTCAAATTCTATCAATAATTTTGATGGTAGACTGATTAAATCTATATAGTTTTCCTTAAATGCCACTTAACAATATTAAATCTTCCAACCCCTTGCCATGGTATATCCCATCATTTGTGTTCTTCTATAACTACTCTGTTTATAGAATTTTCTTTCATATGTTCTATGTAAGCTTCAGCACACTTATTCTGGCACTTGGTGTGTTTTTATTTTACTACTAATGCTATTTTTAATATTTTGACCATGATCTTTAAAACTTAAAATACAACTTGTGTTCCAATTAATGTAATCTGTGTTCATGACTCATAAATGTTCCATAGTTTTATACTAATACTTTGTCCAGTATGTGAATTAAGTGAAAAAGATCACAGCTAAAAGCACAAAGACATTTGCTATAAGTGTTTTGTTATTTGGATTTATTGGCCTATGTCTCATCATGATGGAGGAGTGAAATGTTTCTCACAAGACACTTAAAGAGCTTTGATCACCATTACTTGGACTCAAAAACTAAAAGGATGGGCACAGTAACTCAGAAATTGAAATTCTGGTAAATATAAAGATATGGGTTCCATCACTAATGTCACAAAAGGAAATTTTCCAAAATCCATATCCAGGAAAACTCCCACTTAGTGTAACTGGGCATTTACCCAGAGGGGATTCCATGGCGCAGTACTGGCACATTAGTAGCTTTCTTGTCTCAAACTTAAGGTGCAGAACTGAAGTTCTGCAGACAACTGGATCTCTCTGTTGGTAACAGATTCTCAACAAACTCCCAGATCCCATTCCCTGCTTTGTCCCACATTCACCTGCTAGTAATGGTGATCACAGATCACCACTGAGGGGAGTTCAGGACACAAATTGAGTAGCTGAATCTCTAACACACACATACAGCTTCTGTCTATTTTTCCCACATTGAATGTTCCTCCAGTCATCAAAAATCATGAGGAATTAATTGATTCCGTCAGTATCCACGTTCATATATACTTGGAACTTGAGCATTCTTGGATTCATCTGTAGAATAGCTCAGCTGGAGCTCTAATTCCTTGATCTTGGATGCCAGTTCTCCCATTTGGCAAGTGGGTCTGATAATGTTCTTCTGAGAGAACAAAGAGCAGAGGAGCACAGTAAGTAAACCCTCTTCATTGAGTTCCTTCTGCAGGTTAATGATATATACCATGTTGATTGACTTGTAAATTATGAACCACACTTGAATCCCGAACAAATCTCACTCAATGAAGGTAAGTGATTTTTGTTTAATGTCTTGTTGGATTCAATTTGTAATATCTTGTTGAGGATTTTTGCGACTATATTCATCAGAAATATTGGCCTGTAGTTCTCTTTTTTCATGGTGTCTTTATGTGGTTTCATATCAGGGTAACACTGGTTTTAAAGAATCTGAAATTTGAATTTGAAGTTTCCTTCAATTTGAAAGTTGAATTTCAACTTTGAAATTGAAAGTTTCCTTCCTTTTCTATTTGAATTTGAAAGTTTCCTTCCTTTTCTATTTTTGGGAAAAGTTAAAGAAGAATAGATTAACTCTTCTTTAAATATTTGGTAGATGAGCACTGGATGTCATATGCAACTAATGAATCACTGAACACTACATTAAAATTAATGATGTACTATATGTTGGCTAATTGAACATAAAAAATAAAAGTTTGGTACAATTCACCTGTGAAACCATATGATCCTGGACTTTTATTTGTTGGGAGTTTTTTGATTACTGATTCAATTTCATTGCTGGTAATCAGTCTGTTCAAATTTTCTTTTTAAAACTTCCTGCTTTAGGAACGCCTGGGTGGCTCAGTCGTTAGGCATCTGCCTTCAACTTGGGTCATGATCTCAGAGTCCTGGGATTGAGTCCCGCATTGGGCTCCCTGCTCAGTGGGGAGCCTGCCTCTCCTGTGCCCTGCCCCCTGCTTGTGGGCATTCTTTCTGTCTCTCTCAAATAAAATAAATAAAGTCTTTTTAAAAAACAAAATAAAATAAAACTTCCTGCTTCAGGTTTGGTAGGTTATTGTTTATAGAAATTTATTCATTTCATCTAGGTTGTCCAGTTTGTTAGCAGGTAATTTTTCATAATATTCTCTTATAATTGTTTGTACCTGTGGTGTTTGTTGTTATTTCTCCTCTCTCATTTGTGATTTGTCTATTTGAGTTCATTCTCTCTGTCTTTTGATGAGTCAGTCCCTCTTGCTTTCAAAGCCAAATGTTAGGCTCCCCAATGTGACAGTCTGTTTCTCACCCTTCTCTGGGCCTGGGGGTCTCTCCCTCTTACGATGGCCTGAGGGTCTGTTGAGGTCCCCACGAGGTCTCTGACCTTCCTGTCCTTTTCAGTGTGGCTTTTTTTTTTTTTAACCTTTAGTTGTGGATTTGTTCTGGCCAGTCTTTAGGTCGTTTTCTGGATATTTACACTGACATGAGTGTTATCTAGTTGTGTCCAGAGGACAAGGTGAGCTTAGGGTCCTCACTCCACCATCTTCCCACAAGGTACTTTTTTACTAGTTACCTCTTTAAAGTGCTTACTATGGCAACTGTCTGTCCTCCACTAGCTGTATAGATGTATGGATATCTTTCTTCATTCTTGATTCTGTTCCAGTGTTCTAAATGTCTGTCTTTATGCCAGTACCACAATGTCAATTATCATGACTTTGTTGTAAATCAGGAAATGTAAGTCTGCTAAATTTGGTCTTTTTTTTTTTTAAGACTGTTTAGGCTATCAAGATCCCTTTCATTTCATTATGAATTATAGGATCTGCTTGTCAGTTTCTGCAAAAAAAAAAAACACAGCTAGGATTCTGAAAGGTCCCATGTTGAATCTATAGATCAATTTGGATAGTGTAATCATATTAATAATATTAAATCTCTGAGCCATGAATTTGGAGTATCTTTCTATTTACTTAGGTCCTTAGTTTCTTTCACCAATGTTTTGTAATTTTTAGTGTACAAGACTTCTTGTCCTTCATTTTTAAAATTTATTCCTGAGTATTTACCCTTTTTTATACTATTGCAGATGAGAACTTTTCTTAATTTCCAGTTCAAATTATTCATTGCTAGTGTAAAGAAATAGTGTTAATTTTTTATAGATCTTAAATCCTATCAACTTTATGAATTTATAACAAGATTCTATGTAATTTTTTTAAAAGCTTTTAATTTATTTATTTGACAGAGAGAGATCACAAGTAGACAGAGAGGCAGGAAGAGAGAGAGAGAGAGGGAAGCAGGCTCCCCACTGAGCAGAGAGCCCAATGCAGGACTCGATCCCAGGACCCTGAGATCATGACCTGAGCCAAAGGTCATGATCAAGCCCAACCCACTGAGCCACCCAGGCACCCTGATTCTATGTAATTTTTTTAAAAGATTTTATTTATTTGGCAGGAGAGAGAGAGTGTGTGGACAAGCAGGAGAAATGGCAGGCATAGGGAGAAGCAAGCTTCCTGCCGAGCAAGCAGCCTGATGCAGGACTCTATCCCAGGACCCAGGGATCACAATGTGAGCTGAAGGCAGACACCCAACCAACAGAGACACCCAGCTGTCTGGAGTCCATGCGATTTTATCTCTAACTCTCACAACAGTGATACACAAAGGATGTTATTATTATTTTTTACAGATGTTGCTAAGAATAGGAAGGAAGAATTCTGAGACTAAGAAATTAAGAATAAATTTTGACAAACAGAAGTAATTGTAAAGGCTATAAAAAATAGACTATAAACAAATCCTACAGGCTGAAATGACCTCTAATATCATCTACTTGCTAATATGCCATCTGTCCTCCAGTGACCCTGGCTCTCCTTAACCTTAGTAATTTATTCTTAACATTGCCTTATGAGCAAATAATCGTTTTACCTATCTGTGCACCTCAAGTATGCCTTATTTTTTTGTTTCACTGTGTAAATCTGCAAAATAATAACCATTTGTATTTTCTAAAATGACTTCATCCTTAGTAAAATGTCTTATTGTGATTCATTATTCAAGAGTAGAAACTATTAGCTATGTCATAAGAAAGACATTTTATCTTTTTACAATTATTTAAGTCTCTTTGAAAGGCTAAGTTTACATAATGCTTGAAAATGAGGAAAAGAGGACAGAAATTATTTAAAATGTTCACAGTATTTTTAATGCTCCAGATTAAACAGAATTCTGAATACCAGGAAGTTTGTAGAACTGTGGGAGTATAGCATGCCAGAAACACCAAAAATTCATGAAAGGCCAAATGATAATCTTGATAGGAATTAAATAAAACTTCTGTTTTCTCAGTTTTTATTTTAGGCAACTGGCTGTCTCAGACTTCAAAGTCCAGACAGTAATGTAGACTCAATATAGTGAAATCGGATTTCAAGTAATATTTTATTTCATTGGATTTCAAGAGCTCTTTAAAGTAACCCCTTTTATCTGGAATCCATGTGGGAAAGATGGCGTGCCACTACTCAGAATAACAAACAAATCCCTTGGCTGTATCCACCTCTATGTTGTATACCGCCTAAAGTCCCTTGGAGAAGGAAATGTGCTGCATTACAATTTCAAAAATAGCCAGAGATTGAAAATTAATGCACCACAGAGCACGTTGTTTTGGCCTTTTGTCTAAAGGGCAAATGCAGACAAATCAGAGTCTAGAGCTGTGTGCCATATACAGGGATTTGTTTCCTGCACAAAACTCCAAAGAAAACAGTGCATTCAAATGGTAATGAAGAGAGGGCCTGGGTGCAGATAATGGTATATTAAACTTGGATGAGCTAATTGTGCATTTTCATGTGAATCAGCCTCCTGCTAGGACTCATTAGGAATGCACATTAAAGATATAGACAAGTGTGCCGCCTTTTAATCAAGTGTCTTATTTCTAACAACACTATTAGTATTGTGAGCATTCTGGTAAGTGGAATTTTTGACTGAAATTTAATTGTGCAGCCTGGAAATCTGATTCCATTTCAAAGCTGTAAAAATATCTTCGTGTGAGGGTAGAACGGGGAGAAGTGGGGGCGGGGGGTAAAGAGAGTGGACTAGAATAGGAATTGATCAATTACTTTCTTTTCTCTTAAAAACTAAATATGCTGGCCTGTTGAGCTCAATTCTTACTTGGAATCCATACAAATTCCCACAAAATACCAGTCTACAGATGGTGCTGAGGAAATGACAGCCGAGACCATACCAGCAACGCTTAGGAAAAGTTGAGAGGCACTTCTGCAAGAGGGTGATAGAACACATGGGGAGCCTCAGATGGAACGATGTTACGTATGGGGCAATCTGCATGGAGAAGAGCAGAAAAATACTCATATGATTATGATTAGACATGCAGCAGGAAAGCAAAACACAATTTAGCTTATTAAGAAACTGAAATGCAAGTGGGTCAGCCTTGAAATTCTAAAATTCCTTGCAGAACAATATCCGCTTTTCCTCAGTTCTTATTATACCATGCTTGTAAGAGGCAAACACTTAAAATCTGGTTGCATTTCATTCCAAAGCGTGTTAAAGGAAGATGAATTAAAAAAAAAAAAAAAAAGACCACCCTAAAAGACTTTTATCTTACAAAGATAGGTCTAAACACTAATGTCATTTCTCCAGGATTCTAGGACAATGGCGTGCTGGTCACATATCACTACTCTACCTTCATTGTCAATATCCTCTCTGGAGAAGGTGATAGACCCAGATAAGCATGTTGTTGGTGGATCACAAGGGTCCAAGGACACAAGTCCTGCTTGGATTTCTAAGGAAGGAAATCAAGGCATGGCCTCCTTCTCCAGGGGATCTGAAGTAAAAGACAAGGTCTGTCTCTCTTCAGTCTGAGGAGAACTGTTCATGAGTGGTCTCAAGTGACTGGCTCTCTGGATGACAGGCAGCACATGTCCATTCACTTCTGGTGATCATTACAACGGCTACTCAACTGTGTAAACCTTTGTGAGCCCTGGCGGAAGCAGCACTCAGAGCCAGGGCTTTCATCTGGGACATGGTAGCCAACCCCTAGAAACAGAAAGCAGAGGGGGATCCTCCCCAAACCATAAAGAATGACTCGAGTCTACAACTTCACTTACTCAGAGCCACAAGAGAACTGCCAGGCAGTCCATTACCTGCTAATTTGCCACAGTAGAAGACAATGTGCATGTCAAGGTATATAATTAAAGGGATATACAACCATGATGAGGTTTAGGAATGCACAGATAATCTTTTGTCATATGACTTAAAAAAAGAGAAAAACTGGAGATACATAAAGTTAGGTTTATGGAAGACAAAGTATCAAAAGGAATTTAAGATACAAGAGCAACTGTAAGACACCAAATGAAATCTTGAGGAAAACTATGAAATTTGATCCAAGAGACAAATAATCTTGACAGACACATAATCACAGAATGGACCATTACTTAAACATCTACCTTTAAGATGACCTCACTCCAGATGGTTTTATAACTGATTCTACCGAATTTTAAGTATTTTACTATTTCTTTCAAGATCAAGGAAAATATGGAAAGAAATTTCAATTTGTCATATAAAGCTAGCCTTTTTGCTAATGATATTAAAGAGAACTTGGCCCTGATATCAAAGTATAAAAATAAATTTCACAGTAAAAAGTATGACAATTGTTCTGGAGAAAATTTTGTAACAGGTTGTATTAGTCAGCATTCTCCAGAAAACTAGAACCAGTAGCATATATAGTGATATATATAAGAGATTTATTATAGGAATCTGTTCAGGCAGTTATAGAGGCCAAGAAGACCCACAATCTGCCATCTGCAAGCTGGAAAACCAGGAAAGTTGGTGGTATAATTCAGTCTGAGTCCAAAGGCCAAAGAATCAGGCTGATGTTGTAAGTCCTGGTCTGAGTCTGAATGCCCAAGAGAGTCCAAGGGCAGGAGAAGATGGACGTCTCAGTTCAAGCACAGAAAGCAGTTGCCCTTCCTCTGCCTTTTTGTTCTATTCAGGCCCTCAACAGATTGGATGATGGCCACCTATAATCTTCTTTACTCCTCCTACCAGAAATGTCTTCTAGAGAAATCCTTGAAAACACATGCAGAAATATTATTGTCCCACAAGAGGCTTAATCCCACAACCATGACATCAGGATCTGAGCCAAAATCGAGAGTCAGACGCTTAACTGACTGAACCATCTAGGCGCCCCACCAAAAATAATATTTCTAATATATACGAAGTTCTTCTAATTAGTAAGAGTAAACTAAAAAAAGCAATAGAAGATTTAGCGAAGGATATTAACAGACAAGCCACAAAGGACATATAATGGTCATTAAACACAAAAAGATTTTCAGCATCACTAGACATTCAAATTATGTATCATGGGGCACCTGGGTGGCTCAATCATTAAGCAACTACCTTTGGCTCAGGTCATGATTCCAGACTCCTGGGATCAAGCCCCACATCAGGCTCTCTGATTGGCAGGGAACATGCTTCTCCCTCTCCTTCTATCCCCACTTGTGTTCCCTCTCTCACTGTATCTTTCTCTGTCAAATAAATAAAGAAATCTTTTAAAAAAAAATTAGGCATCATGAATAACATACACTTTTTCACTCATTAGATTACCCAAAATTTTAAAACTTCATGGTATCCTATGAATTTGAGGAGAAAAGTCATGTCCACCATTGTTTTACAAGTATGAATTGCAAAACTTTTTTTAAAATAATCAAACAATCTCTATAAATTTAAAAGGCACCTATTATTTAAACAAGTTATCATATACTTTGGAAGTCAATTCTCTACCTCTGTCTCTCACAAATAAAATCTTTTTTAAAAAGTCTCAAAAAAAAGAACAATAATGAAAGATAGAAAAAGGAAAGAATATATGTGAGCACGAAGAAAAGAATACTTGCATATTCCCCAAATTATCAAAAGGCCAGGGCGGGGTGGGAGGGGTTAAGGGAATACTGAAAAGGCGATATTAAATTTATTTTTAAACACTTCTACTTTCTTCTGTAAGCATTTCTATTTATAACTATGAATTTATACTTTCTTCTCTGTGGTTAAGAAAAGGTATTATATATATAAACCTAAACATAAATATTTATCTTGTATAAGTCGCTATATCATAGTGATATATATATAGTGATATATGCTATATCACTATAGCATATAAATATATTGTATATACCATGCATATTATACATAAATTTTGTGCTAAATCTCTATCATTCATTTATTAATTTATAGTTCTTAGCCAGAGAAATAAACAGTCACAAGAAGCTTACAATTAAATGTTCCTTGAACTCAACTAAAGATTTAGGAATGAAGATGCCTTGATGTATCCTTTCTTGACTGATGACAAGGCAACTTCCCACTCTGTCCCATGCTAGATGAGACTTACCCAAACTGCCTCTTCTAGTGATCTGCCTTTTGATCTTGATTTAAAACAGTATCCCCAAAATTACAATATCCCAGGGAGGATCATATTGGTTATTTCCACAACCCAAAGATCAACTGTTTTAAAAGGACACAGAATTTCAATAATGTAATTTATCCAGAATAATACAGTTAATAATAAGGCATGTGCTTGCAATTTATATAAAGGAGTGTAGAATAGTAAAGGAATCAAATTTATGGTCAGACCCAGATTCAGGGTCAGTTTGGGCCCCTAAACTAAGTGACAACACCTCTGTCAACTGCCAGACTTAGAGGATATCAGTAATTGCCTTGTTGGCTGCACAAATGCTTCACATTGTTGGTTACATGTACACATTAGGGAAAAAAATGTAAGTAAAACCCCTAGTCCAGGATTTTGTGGTTGCTCACTGACTCAATACACGGTGGTTACTTTTATTATTATTAGGGTAGTGACTGTACAGTTATGGGGTGATACCTAATAATGTCATCTCATCTAGGTAAAAACTGATTATATTTTACTTCGGTTTTATGGTATGTTTACTAAATATTTAAAGAAATGTTGGGCAGAAAAAAGATTAGACATGTCCTATGATGGCTGCAGAGGGTAGAATTAGGAATCTTGCTGACAGTTACCGATCTGATTCTAACTCAGTAAAAAGAAACTTGGATTCATGTAAGAATGTGATGAGTGATTCTAGAACTCAAGGGTTTTCTTTAACAGAAGGTACAGAACCAGATGATGTACGTGTCTTTCTCTTCCTGAGATTCTAATTCTATGTCCTCCTCTCTCCCAGCATCTAGTCAGGGGGGCAGCGGAGACAGAAGGTGTAACATAAAGGCAAGACTGGTACATGCAATGTTCCTAAATCAAAAGATTATAGTCTCAGAGAAAATGTGAACAATAATTAAATATAGTTGGCTACTAGTTACCATATATTGGATAACAGTTTTCATGTGTTTGGATCTCATTAGATCTCATAGTCCCATTTGAAACTTAATCTTTTTATAGACTTTTGTTTACACTTTCTTCAGCACTTTTATCACTTTCAATGGGATTTCCTAAAAGCAGCTCAGCCATTTGTTTGTCCAAATCCCTCTGTGTTAGGCTAGACATTTATGGACATTCATTTTAGAGCACAACCATAAAAGCTAAAATTATGGTTTATTTCCCTTCTCAAGAAATAAATTTACCTACACCTTTTTTTTAGCTTGTCTTTCACATTTTCAAAAATTCCAAGTCTGCTTTGTTGATTCATCCCAGAAGACACTTGTGTTTTAACAGAAAATACAAACAGCAAGAATGAGAATGGAATGCTATTCTTCATAACGAGTTTCATTATCATAAAGCTTGTTCACGCTATGTCCTCTCGGTAAAGACAAGTCAAGGCTATCGTCTTCTTAACTCACACAGTGTCAGAATTGAATATCATGAGACTCGAGTAATTAGATGCTGAGAAATGGAAAATCAGATTAATCATAATGACTTGTTAACTTAGAAATTTTCTATGTGGGGATACCTGGGTAGCTCAGTCTGTTAAGCATCTGACTCTTGACTTCAGCTCAGGTCATAATTTCAGCATTGTGAGATCGAGCCCCATGTCAGCCTCCATTCTGGACCTGCTTAGATTCTCTCTCTTCTTCTCCCTCTCATTAATTAATTAATTAATTAAAATACAATAAAATAAAATACACAGAAGTTCTCTATGTGAAGTAGCAAACTGAATGGGACATGGATATAGTATAATCAATAAACTAGAAAAAATTAGGACTTCTAATTCAAGGAAACAAGTCTACTAATTACGCTCTACCATCAAAATTGCTCCTTAACTTCCGTGAAATCAGAATAAGTCTTAATTTCAAAACTGAGAAGCCAAAAACTCCTTACTGAGACTTTTATCTTGGTCCTAAATTTTACTGGAAAGGTTCATATAGGACCTAAAGGTATGGGAGAACAAGTAATACTCCTGACAATATCTTCAACAGCAGATTTATAATAACCACTTAAATTTTTAAAAATTATGTTTCTTGATTTTAACTTCTGTTCATTTATTTTTTATTTGAGTTCCAACAGTTTCTCTGTCAACTCAGAAAAATTCACTCAGATATGCCTCAGTAGAGCCTGTTTTTCAACAACAGAACACACAGTAGATAAAATGCAGCAATTATGCAGCTATAACCTACAAAGAGGGAAAAATCTCCCTCCTTGTAGGTTACAGCTACACAAAAATTTGTGTATAAATAAAATATATAGGTGTATAAATAAAATATAAAGGTTATATATAAATATATAAATAATAAGTAAATAAATAAAATATATGTTATAGCTACATAAAAAATTGTGTATAAATAAATAGCTTAAAAAAATTTGTGTTTATAACCTTATGCAAGAATCATTACACTTTTTGCAAAAGTATTCTTTAGTAAGGATCAGAATGGAAGAATAAAAGAGGCTTTTAATGATCATTGGTCTCAAGGTTTTGATTTATAGTGAATCTCATACAACCCTACCATCACTAAAATAAAGATCCTGTTATCAGGAAAAGGAGATAGGGATTGCTATCATAATTTGAGCTTTGATTTTGAATATCCACTAGTTTCTCACTAATGATAAAACAAATTCCAAACTCACCACATGCAAAAAAACCCTCGTTCTGTCATACTCATATCTGTTTCTCCAAATAGATAAACCTTGCTGTAGCACTATCACTGTTACATGCGCTAAGAAACTTCCTTTCATAGCACTTATCTGTTACGAACTTAAATGGATTTGCGCTTATTTACTCAATGTCTGACTCACCAACAGGCAGTAATAGCTACGTCTATTTTTTTGCCCATCATAGTAGCCACAATACCTGATTTCTAATAGGTACCTAGTGTATATTTGAAACAAATGAGTGAATTAATAAATCTTGTGTTTTCGTCACCTTCTTTCGATTACCATTTTCATTTCCTTCATAATTTTTCATGTTACAAAACTCCAGTAATCTTAATTTCACATTCCTCAAATCATCCTGAACTCTGCTGACAGTTAAATTTTTTCAAAACATAGTTCTATCACATCACAGTTCAAATCACATGTTTTCCATGGCTCCCCATTATCTAGAATGTAGACTGGCCTTTCTCAGTTGAGGTTCCCAGAGAGTATTAAACCCCAACCCCCCAGGCACCCATTATATGTAATGAATCAACTTCTCTCCTACGCCTCTAGATTGGTGGTAGCTATGCAGTAATTTTCAGAGAGTTGAGAAAATAATTGCTCAACTTATTTTATGTAAGGCTTTATTCTCTCATGGAACCTTGGTTGAGAAAAGCTTGTTCCAGGAAAACAATGTGGACCTGCCTTAATTTTCTGATCTACTCTTTCCTAACTACTCTGCACATTCCCTTGGCATTTCTGTCTCCACCAGTTAGTGTTCCCCATTCCTCACATATCCACTATGCATCTCTTTGGATGAAATCTTACCCAACCTTTAAGTTTACTCACAAACACCCCCATGGAGAGTTCTTTGGGATTCCTGCATATTGTTGCACTTACTACATTTAACTTACCATTATTGATAGTTTTGCATTTTTTTTAATCTCCCTTACCAGTTCCTTGAAAGCTGAACTTATGTCCACAAAAAAGAGCATCATGTCTTTTGCAGAGCGGATGCCAGTTTCAGAGGGCAAAGAAACCTAAGCAAAGCAACAGAATCAGGAAAAAAAATTAAGAGAAAGTGCAACTGTCCTCTGATGTCAGCTTTCCACCACTGCCTGACATAAAGAACCAATCCTCATAATGAGCAGTAGCATGACAAGGAATTAAACATCAGGCAAAAATACCCAAAAGTTATTACTCACTCTTTCTTTGCATGTTTGTGTTATTAAATTAAAATACCAGGATCCCACACACGTGTGTGTGTATGTGCACGTGCATGCACACACGGACTTTCTAAGCTATAGAAGTAAATATATTCTATATTTAATCAGTATAATCCCAGAAAGGTGATCAGCATAAGTGCATAATCGACAAGATAGTGAGAAGCTTTAGTTCAAGATTGAATAGTAACACCGTCCTTCAAAATCGGGATGTTCGGACTCTGGTTGAGACTTTCTTGAGCAAATTATCTGTCCCTTCGTTATGCGTATATAGCAGTCTTTTGAGCAACTGTTTACTATTATATGATCATATTGTTCTAAAAATGTCTACATATACCCCTGCTATAAATGTATACTATATGTTTGTGCATGTATGTGTGTATATGTGTACACATGGGTATGTATATATGTATGTCTAATACATATGTGTATGTGTGTATATGTATAAGTACTTTGGAATCTAGATCAATTTTCATTTCCTATATCCTATTGCTAACTTTCATGAAGTTCACTGTAATATACATCTCCTGTCCGCAAAGTTGATTGCGATGCTGTTTTATTATATTAATGTCTTCCTGACACATTCTCATTTATGATATTTAATATAATACTATTGTTGCATTGTGCTAAATGGCACCATGATAATTGTTTTTTTAAAGGTGAATATAAATTTTTTTTAAAGATTTTTTTTATTTATCAGAGAGAGAGAGGGGGAAAGAGCGAGCACAGGCAGACAGAATGGCAGGCAGAGGCAGAGGGAGAAGCAGGCTCCCCGCCGAGCAAGGAGCCCGATGTGGGACTCGATCCTAGGACGCTGGGATCATGACCTGAGCTGAAGGCAGCTGCTTAACCAACTGAGCCACCCAAACGTCCCGAATATAAATTTTTTTAAGTATTTAAAGAATCATAGTGAAAATTAATCACTAAAAATACATAACACTCAATTTTTTATTGTGAAATTTTGCTCTTGGCTTAGAGGTTGTATACTATCCATATTTACAAAACTGTCTATTATTTGAAAGCAATACAATTAAAAGTTGTCCACTTTTGAGCCTGAGCCTAATAGTAATTAAAATACTCAGGAAAGGGACACCTGGGTAGCTCAATCGGTTAAGCATCTGTCTTCAGCTCAGGACATGATCCCAGGTTTCTGGAATCGAGTCCCATATCAGGCTCCCTGTTCAGCGGGGAGCCTGATTCTCCCTCTGCCTGCTTCTCCCTCTGTTTGTGCTCTCTCTGACAAATAAATAAATAAATTTTTTAAAAATAAAAATAAATAAAAACAAAAAATTAAATATTCAGGAAAATGTGAAAAGTATGTTTTAAGAGGCCATCATGAAAGTGAATTCTATGGGTACAGATTATTCCAATGGAGAGTTGGTGTTCAGTCTTCAGTTTGCTGAGAGCAGCATGTCTACCTGTAAAGTAGTCTATCAGCAAAACTGATAAGCTGGAGGCCTCCATGCAATTCCTGCCACACCACTTGTTTTCATGTCAAGTTACAACAAATGTCAATAAATAAGATACAAAGTTATAGGCACATAGGTCTGTGTGATCATTTTTTACTCTACGCAAGTAACACTGGAGGATTTCAAAATATATGCCCTAAATCTTAAAAATTATTCTTAATAAACAAACCAAGACAACAACCATATAACATATTAAACACAAGAAATACTAAAACAGAACTGTGCAGAGTTTTATAAAATTAAAAAGCAGAATAAGTGATATATCAGAGTAAATGGAAATGGAATAAAGTCCCTATTAATCGTCTGAGAAGTAGGTGACATAGCATACTCAGCCCATCCACACAGCATAATATTTACATCTCTAATGATGGAAACACCTTAAAAGTGTATCTAGAGTGACTCACATTAATCCCAATAGAACAATAAACACTTTGTGCACAGAGAAAATGTATTTTACCAGAAAATGGGTAAACTTTCAAGATATTCTCTATGAGAAGGTCCCAAAACTACCAGTACAGATCATCTAGTTTTAAAATGCAGCTTAGAAACCAAGAAGCTACATGAAGAAATCATGTAATAGAACACCACCTGTGGTTTGCAATGCCACCAAAGTCCCAGCTTCTGAGAAAGTTGGAAAACTAGAAAATAGACAAAGAAACAAGTCAGAAACAAAGAATATTTTTCTTACAAAGAGTTAGAAGCAGTGCAGCTCAAAATACTAAGTTGAACCAGCTAAATGACTTGGAAAGATGTGTTAACTCTCTAATCCTCAGTCATTCCACTGTAAATATAATACGAACCATTTCATATATTAAAAACCATTTCTATTACCTTCTCAACTTTCATCTCTCTAAAACATCACATTTTAGATGTAAGGCATTTAAGGAAAACATGGACAAACACACACATACACACAAGAGGGGTAAAAACAAGTGTTGTTGCTTACTTAGTGTTTTGTTCTGACTAAAACATTCTTTAAAAATCCATATACAGGGGCACCTGGGTGGCTCAGTAGGTTAAGCCTCTGCCTTTGGCTCAGATCATGGTCTCAGGGTCCTGGGATCGAGCCCCGCATCGGGATCTCTGCTCAGCAGGGAGCCTGCTTCCCCCCTCTCTCTGCCTGCCTCTCTGCCTACTTGTGATCTCTCTCTCTGTCAAATAAATAAATAAAATCTTTTAAAAAATAAAACCTTATTTTTTTAATAAAAATCCATATATACAATATGTATGAAAAATGGGACTAAAAGTACAGAACTCATAAAGTTGCTGTGTAGTCCAATGAGACTATAATACAAGACACAGCATTATACTTTGTACACTTAGTCAGTAGTCAATAATATTGGTTATTATTATCACTGTTGGCTCCAAATGCTATGGAGAGCCATGGGAAATGCTGAGGGTAAGGCTTGAGCTGTGCAAAAGAATAGGATGTTGTCATTTGTAAATCTGACTTACGCCAATTCAAGCGAGCTGCTTAGGGCAAGTGTTGGCAATCCACTCTGTTCCTCTCAGTGAGCATATGCCACAGTGTGAGTGTGACCCCAGCCACAGAGTCTGCTGTTTCTTCAGTCAACCCATCTGCCTCCAATGCTGTGAACATCTCAGCTCACTAAACATGATTCTAGGGTTAAATGTACATATTTTTCACATAGCATGATGCCAAAACACAAGCTAGAATGCCACCTGACACTCAGCTGAAGAAACAATGATTGGACTGATGTTGCAGGAAAAGCTGTCTGACTGTTGGTTACTGAAGTTACTCCCGTCAATATACTGTACATCATGAGTGATTTTGTGGGAACTTTCAAGGGGAATGTTTTACTATGTTCCCGTTCCACCTTAGGAAAAAATTTTAGAAGCCACCTTTGTGTAGGATATAGCTCCACCTTATACATAGGAGAAAGAAACACACCCCTAGAGAAGACACAATAAATATTGTTAATGTTCCCCCTAAATAGAAGGTTTGCAACAACTCAAACCTAGTTCACAAGCAAACACTGAAGATGGTTTGATCAGAGTGAGCCAGATGAAGGCTTACCTATTTAATTTCTATAGCACAGTTTAGGAGTCTGGAGCAAAGGTGCTGCAGGCATCAGAAGCAAATGTGCTCCTAACCAGAGGGTGATTCAGCATGGAGAGGTCCTGGGAAATGCCAACACCATCAACCCTTGCACTGAAGACAGAGCTCAAGGCTCAGAAGGCAGAAAACCCCCAGGAGGCTGAGGTGGTAATTTTGCAGACAAATGCTTTGGGGCCGAGGGACAGGAGGGGGGAAAGGGCATGCCTACACATGTACCAGCTCTTAAGAAAGAAAGCAATGGAAGTGGGGGTAGTAAGGCAACTTGAAAAAAATATTAGAAGCTGCTGCCAGATGATACAGCCCTGAGCATTTAGGGTTCTGCTATCTGGCAATCAGTGTGATCTCTGTGGTCTCCTGGTGCAGGAAAAGAAATCTTAAACACCTCTTTGGCTAGGCTCTCACTGCAGTAGGTCTTGGTTAGGGGTCACTTGAAGAATTGTAACAGACCTTTAGGGTTTATCAGTGTTGTGACTATAAACATTTGTTAAGGAGAGCCAGGGGATATCAGATGGTAAACTGCAGGGCTTAACAAAAGACTATCAAGGAACTGAAATAGAGACGTTTATGACTCACAGGTCCTGGAGAAAGTACACTGCATGCCTCCAGGAGCCGCAGGGAGAGGTCAACATAGGAGCAGGCACAGAGCGCTGTAGGACCCAAGGCATGTGCCTTCATTAGGGTCCATAAATGGAGTGTTCAGGGGTTCCTGGGCTTAGACCAGATTGGTCAATTCAAATGAAAAAGAGCAGGGTTTTGGTCAGGTTCTCAGAGGTCTTACTTAGGGGTTCACAAGAAGGCAAACCTGGAAGGTGTGGGAGAAGAGTACTGGGAAGTTATATCAGGAATTTATATTTATTTGTGACTCTACAGGCTGTAATCTAGGGCATGAGCTGAGGCGAGGCACTAGTTAGTTCAAGGGCACTATGAGCCACCTGGCCACACAAAATGGATGCTGAGGCAACAATATCATGGAATAGTTTAGCTAATCTCTCAATAATCAAGAAAGACTAACCTGTCAAGAATGAAAAAGTAGGAAACCAAATTAATGCAATCCTTCTTCCCCAGTCACCTAGTTTTTAAAAAGTTTGGCCTTCTCGGGCACCTGGGTGGCTCAATTGGTGAAGTGAGGACCTTTGGCTCAGGTCACGATCCCAGAGTCCTAGGATCAAGTCCTGCATCAGGCTCCCTGCTCAGTGGGGAGCCTGCTTCTCCCTCTCCTCGCTGCTCCTACCCTCTCTCACTATCTCTGTCTCTCTTTCTCTCCAATAAATAAATAAAATCTTTCAAAAAAAAAGAAAGGAAGGAAGGAAGGTAGGTAGGTAGGTAGGTTTGGCCTTCTTTCAGTGGCACGCATGTCATCCAGGACAATTATCTGGCCAGACAGTTATGAAAAAGAGTGACCATGCTCCTTGGATGCCTAAGATACTATTCACTGGCCATGATGACTGCCAGCTCTGGGCTATACTGTTAAATACAGACCCAATCTCCTTCTAGAATATTCCTCTGCCTGATAGTTGCTGTTGCTCTCCTGGGGGTGGGGTGGGAGAAGGCGGATGTGAAACCATATGACTGATGCTCTATTTATAGTCACTCACTGTGCAGGTAAGGAACTCGGCACAGAGGCAGAGATTTCTGATAAGCATCCATTGATCCTCCCTAAACAAAGGCTTCGGACTTAAAGCAAGAGAGAGAGAGTTACAAAATCAATTTGGTGAAACTGGCTGCATCTTCATGAAAAGAGCTAACTCTGTGTATTGTGGCTATGACTTTTTGTCATCTTCACTTTTTGTATACACACAGGTAGTGAAACACTGCCAGTAGCCCTAATATTCCATAAAAGGGGCAGCAATTATGTCAAAACAAAAATATATTGTCTCTGCTCAACTAAAATTGTCTACTTGCTGTCTGTTGCTGGCAAAGAGATGCAGCAGAAAATACTGCATAGGACAGAGAATTGCTAAGCAGCTGGCTAATCATGGACTATGCAATTATTATATTTTCATTCTGGCTCTGAAAAAGGAAACACTTAAAATGAATGAAATATGCATCGGCGCCTCTAGCAATGAAATTAAGCCACCTTATTAACTGTGCAATTTTTACAAAGGTTTCAAGAAATACTCATTAGGCCTTTTGTTTGAATTGAATTTCATCTCTTGCCTCATCTTAATTCCTAGAATACAAAGCAACTCTTACTTAAACACCTTGGTTTTTACTGAGAGATGGTCAAAAAAATACTTGGATATTTTGGAAATAGAATAATTTCCTAAAGGTCAATAGTAGCTGTTTCTTACTGTATTTAGCCTATTTCTTATAGTGATTACCTTATTGTTACTGTTATTATTCACCATTACCATCACTACACTCAAACCATTATGCTAGGCACTTATACAATGTATTATTAATACTTTAAAAAATCAGTCAAGACAGAAATTACCATTGTCATTACTAGGTAAGGAAGAGCTTCAGAGTACAATTAACTTTCTAAAGCTCTCACTACTAATAAGTCCCACAGCCTCTATTAAATCTCATATTGGAACAATTCCAAAATCTACAAATATCCATCCCATCAGTCTTGTTTCCATATAAAAACTTGTCAAGGATCAATGAGAAAAATGCATAATTTATATTTTACTATTATATCAGTCAATCTAATAATACTAATGTAATGAGATGGTTACATTAAATGTTACTGTTATCCATAAAAGTTTTATAAATATTAATCTCAAATTATTAAAGTCTCTAAATACTTAATATTAAATGCCCACACATTATTATTGCTTCTTCATCTTTAGGAAATCATCCAAGGAAATAGTCATAAAATGAGAACATTACTGGAAGTTTTTTTATCACCAGGTTTTTAATCACTCTGAAACGATACTTGGCATTTTCAGCTAGGAGAATGGTGCTGTATATTCAATTGAAGAGATTATGACTAAGGATTAACAGTAAATTCACAGTAAAGAAGCAGCTCTCTAGAAATTGTGTTTGATCTCGGGAATTTTCTATCTGCCTCCCACATCCTACAACCTACCAGGCAAAACCAGAATGAAAAATAGGACAGGTATAGAACAGCTATCTGTACAATTAGATTAAAACCAAAACTCCTACTCTGAATAATAAGTATTAATTTGCCTACTTCACATTATACAGATCTTGTTAGAAATCTTCCAAACCACCAGATATCATCTGTACGTAAACACAGAGAGTCTGCAAGCAGAACAGATCAAATCCAGGCTACTTCACTGCTCTAGGACTAAATTGGTTGAACTCTGGTCAGCTAACAGTTTGACAACATCCTTGCTGTGGATGTTATCACCTGCTCAAATAATCCTTTTGCCTGAAAGTCTCAAAGCAGCATAATCCAATGCAGCTACTTATAAAGCTCATACCAATTACAAAAATATTGAACATATAATCCCTTCTAAAAAGTCTGGAGTGAATTAAATATACAATTATGAACCAGGTTCTTAACTCACATTTATTTAGAGTCAATTTTATCATTTACATACTTTGAAACCGGAAAAGCCCCTTCCATGTTTATTTTTCATGATTTAAAATAGGATAATAGATGGGATGCCTGGGTAGCTCAGTTGGTTAACCGTCTGCCTTTGGCTCAGGTCATGATCCCAGAGTCCTGGGATCAAGCCCCGCATCGTGCTCTCTGCTCAGCAGGGAGCCTGCTTCTCCCTCTCCCTCTGCCTGCCACTCCCCCTCTTGCATTCTCTCTCTCCCTCAAATAAATAAATAGACTCTCTCAAAAAATAAATAAATAAAAGAGGACAACAGAAGAACCTCTAGACACAATTTCAAAGGCTATTCCCACAGCAGTGAATCACTAGTACTTAAAAAATACCAGAAATCTGGCACATGTTGCTTCAGACCTGGGTATTGAAAACTCACAAGCAGGCACAAGCTACTAAGCACAGGAGCAGAGTTTGGAGGAAAGGAAGCTACAGATTCTATCGAATGTGCATGACAGAATCCACCCCATTCAGGGACTCGTGACTTAGTGGGAGAGAAGCAACAGCAGGTGAATCACCCCAGTAATGGATGATCAGAAATCCTGAAGGGGTGAAGGAAGACACTCTGGACTAGGACCTGGAAGATTTTTTATTATAGTATTGGCCTCCACACAAATTATTTTTGTGATCTTAGGCAAGCTGTTTTCCTCCTTTGGGCTTCCATTTTCTCATCTCTAAAGGGATATTCAGGAAAAGGCAGATGGATGAATTCGATTGAGAGTTCCTTCAAGTTCAAGTTCTGAAATTCCCAAATGACAAATTTGCGGAACAGGTAGTTTGCATGAAGGAAACATGAATGCATGTATCTCTCCTTCAGCTGTCTTTCAGCGCCTGGGTGCAGAGCTCTGAGAAACACTACAGCGCCGCTCATTACAGTTTGCTGGTGGAGTTTCCTGGCTAAGGCTCTTCCTTCTTCACGAAGAGACCACGGTGGAGCTGATGTTATTTCTACATATTTGTGGACTGGTTTACTCACAGTGAAGATGCAGGTGTTACAAAAGGCTACACCGGCACAGTCACACCAGCTGATAACCCGCACAGCTGTGGTCAGTAGTCCTGGGCTGGCTGTGACTGCAACGTGCAGTGTAGTTCTTTAGACTGGCTGTGGAGTGGAAGCTCATGAAATAAAAACCTACTACACAAGGACCAGTGGAAAGAAAGGCATCTGGTAGAATCACTGTGTAGTTAGCCATAGTCCAAATTGGAGATTTACTTAATTGATGACTATTTAACTCTCTTTTTTGGAAACCTACAAATGACCAGGTCTTTAAGAGAAAGATTAAAATTATAACTCTTTGTGTGCATTTCTGCCCCAAATGCTTTTAAGACTAATCAAACACCTAAAGAGAAAATTAAGGGTTGGTATCTAGTAGAAACATTTAGTATATTTCAAAATCAAATGCATAAATAGTTCTGCTTATTCACATCCAAGATGAAAGGCAGCTAAATCTCTAAAGGTTACCCCTCAGTATTAGTGAAAATAATACATTGTAAAAAGAAGAATTCTCCATGTTCCAAATCAAATAGTAAATTTTCACAATGCATTTTAAATATCTACACCTGCAGAGGCACTTAGGAGAGTGTAAGAATATTCTATGTGGCTCTCAGCAGTTGAGCATGGGTGTGAGTGTTTATGGACTTATCAGTGTGTGTGTATGTGGGGGGGGGTGAGAGAGAGTGAGAGAAACAGAGAGAAAGAAAGAGAACAAATAGATAATCTTGTGTATAAGCATGCAAGTAGGAATGTGCACACCTCTAATGGGAAAATTACCAAAGATCACATTTCCTTGTATAGCCAGAAGCACACACAAGTCTTCAGCTTCATAGGAATCTTTCCCATTGAATAACGAACTATACCTGTGCAAACAATAAGCATTTGTTTTTGGAGATTTATGGAAGCAATTTTAACAAAGCATGGAAAGATACCATATTCACGTAGATGATAATTTTTTAAACTTTGATATGGACCTAGATATACAAAGAGAAAATAAACATTTATCTTATAAAGGAAAAAACCTAAAAATTGGTAAATATAACTGTAATTTACTTCTATACAAATTGGAAATAATTTTTATTTTATATGGACACATAGTTCACAAATAAATAATGTCAATACAGGCCAAAGGTCAAAAAAAATACAAAAAGCAAATGATGTGCACAATTTTACATAGATTAAATGCTTTTAGAAATGACAAAATTATTATGGTGAGTGGTAGGTGGCAATGATGCTGCTCTAATTTGTCAATGGTTATTGGGAAATTAGGCAGTTAGATGTTAATGGTCATACTAAATCCATAATGAGGAGGAGAATGATCACATTAACACACACCATATGTTTACAATCATTTTTGTTATGGTTACTCTACCATCTCTAAAGGGAGAGGAAAAGTTCAATTTAAACTGGGAAGAGAAATAAGAGTACCTTCAACACTGAAGCCAGAGATACAATGATTCTTTCTCCTTTCCACCAGGAATCTTGATGTCTCCCTACTTTGCTTCTTGTTTTCTTAATGACCCATTGAATTCTATTTATTTCTTTAGTCTTATCCACTCTTCTCTGTGTGTTTTCCTACATATGAACAGCTCACTACTCTTAGCTTTCTCTTTCTCTCTTCCTTGTCCTCAATTCACCTATCCTATATCTGCTTTTTTTCTTTATGGCTTGGCTCCACCAATTTAAAGCCCCGGGCCACGCTACTCATCTCCTATATTCTGGGATGCGTGGACTCGCTCACAATACCACACACAAGTCACACCTACCCTCCCTATCTACCCCACACTCACATGTTTACATTCAATGGCACATTCATGCAATAGTAGTTTTCCATTTCATTCCCCCCCCACACAACATGAACTCCCAGTAATTTACATAACCTTACACACATTTTGAAGGACAAAACTCTCTGAATTTTTAACTCAGTTAAAAATTCAATATGCCCTGTGACACATAGCATATAAATGACAAAATAACAATAGTTATTACCGATTAGTACCATTCTACTGATGATAGCTGCTTTGGATTGAATCCCCGTTATGTGACACAGATTTATGCTGTAGCTAATACTCAGAGTAATCTGGGAGGTCTTTGGTATCACTACAGATGAGGAAAACCAGAATCAGGCAAATAAAGCATCTACAGACCTGGGATTCCTACTCAGAAATGCCAAATGCTGACATGGGTGCTTTATTCATTCTAGCACCAACCATGTAATCCCATTTCAAAAATTCAACAGACTAGCCATACTTGATTTTAACCTTTCACTTATTTGGGATGGTCATTATCTTTTATTATTGTTTATTTGTTTGCTGCTTGTTCTTAATACCAATAACCACCATTAATATGGTATTAAGCTATCATGGGCATGTCATGAGTATAGAAGTTGTGTGGACTGTGCATGTACTGAGGAATATAAGATGGGTACAACCCCTTTTACCTACCTTTAAGTAGTACAGTTTTGATACTGTTAATATACCTATCTCACGCTGACCAAAATAAGATTCAAAAAGGAACTCAATAGTGATATTAATAAAAATGCAAAGTAAAAACCTCTAAAACCTTCCATAAAAGACACAAGAAAATTGTGGGGGGGGGTGCGTGCGTGCGTGCGTGCGTGTGTGTGTGTGTTTAATGGTCAGAATCAACATTTCAGAACTCTGGAATTAACTGATGGTTTGCAGCAATCTGGATAGTGCTTAATTCAAAAAACTTGCTAAATTCCAGGAAGAACAGAGAGTTTCATGGCATTTTTAACTTGCCCTATTCCCATTTACCCCATGCCAGCTCAGTGATACCCTTGAACACAACAGCTTCACAATCACATGAAAATCAACAGGTTGGCAGGCACTGGAGGAAGAAGAACAAGACTGGAGCCCTTTCAAAGGCCCACTGAAGAGAATTCAAGAGAATTTTCATTATTTAACCAGTTTGGTAGTTCTCAAGAAGACTCCGCTTGCAAAGCTGTTCTTTATTTTAATTGTCTTAGCCCATATTCAGGCTCTTATAACAAAAATGTCATAGACTGAATAACTTAAACAACAGTTATTTCAAAGAGTTCTGGAGGATGGGAAGTCCAAAATTAAGGCACCCATCAATTCAGTGAATGCTAAGAGCCTGACTGCTGATTAACGGATGGCTGTCTACCAACTGTGTCTTCACACAACGAAAGGAGTGAAGGAGCTCTCTGGAGTCTCTTTTTTAAGGGCACTAATCCTACTCATGAGGGCTCCCACCTCATGGTCTAATCACCTCACAAAAGCTCCACTTCCAAATACCATCACATTGGGGATAAGATTTCAACATACAAATTGGGGGCTGGGGGACACAGGAAATCAGTCTTTAAGCACTGACTCAAAGATCACTCAGTGCAAACAGACTCGAGAGATTTGTTAAAAACAATTAGAGGCAATTGCTTAATATCATGAATGCCTGAGGTGGTAGATAATAGTTTAGACAAACAATAGGCTAATCATTAAGTTTAAAAGGAAAAACTGAGGAGTGAGATGTCCATATACAGGGCTGAAAAAACTGTAATGTATTTCTAGCAATCCTGAAGGCACATACATAGGGCTATGTGCATGTCCAGCACTGTGCACATGCTTGGGAAGATCTGAGAACATCCTAAGTATCCACTTCTGGTTAACCTGGAGGCTTTGTGCCCATAAGCAGCAAAAGCTAAACAATGTTATAAAAGAAAAGATATTGCCTGATAAACGAAACTGAGTTCATTGCTAACACATTTGTCCTATAAGAAATATTAGAGGAGTTCTTCAAACTGAAATGAAAGGGCAGAAATAGTAACTCAAATCCATATGAAAAAATAAAAAGCAATGGTAAAGGTAATTATTAGTGATGCTTTAAATCTATGCAAAAGTCTTCATCACCTGCCCTTTGATACCTCAAAGCTGAGATAAAGACATTTACACTATTTTTAAAAGAAATTCAGATGAATACCATATTATCTTTGTTTTTTATAAACATACTAGCATGTGCAACATTTAGCATGTACACTTATTATATTTCAAAAAAACCTGGAAACATGTTTATAAAAATATTGTAATAATTTTAGTAAAATTCATTGCATGAGTTTAGCAAAATCATATATATATACATATGCATCTATATTTAAATGGATGAGAGTATGTGTGTGTTATATATATACGTTTATGCTTAAAAATATCAGGTAAAATAAATTGGTGAGATGATTTTAAATACTTGATTTTCTTTCTAATTTCCATCTGATGGCAATCAATGAATTTCCATTTTATAAAAATATACCCAAGTAATGAAACATCTGGCACTTTAGAATATTTCCCTAAGCAATAATGTTCAGGGACATAGTATGTGGAACTGTTCCATTTGTCAATTTAGAGATAAGGTGACTGGTGTTCTATTATTTGGTGATAGAAGCTTTACATAATGCTATTTTTTATTTATATCTTGTACTTCTTTTGGAAAACATGTATTTTTTAAAATTATTAGCTCTAAAATTAGGTTAAAGATATATCATAAGTTTAAAATAAGATATATTCTTATTTTCATGTCATGCTAATAGCAGATGCTGAGAAACAATAAGTTAGGAAGGGATATCAACAGGCAGGTAATAGAGAAGTGGCATCCATGATATTTCCATGAACAGTTCTTTGTCTTTAGAAAGAATAGAGATTATGAATTGATAGATATTAACTTCTGTGGCCAGCAGTGTTGGACAACTTGGATGTAGGTTTACATAAGATGGACAATTAGACTGAAGCATGGTTGGGATTTTGCCAGGCAAACATGATGAAAGGAAAATGGGATCAAAAAAGTGAACAGTATTTCTAAGAACTGAAGTTGAACTAAAGAACATGCTGGAGCCAGGTATGAAAGGAAGTGAAGCTACAGGGGCCTGACAGAAATACCAAACATTCCCATATGTGCATAATCACTCTGTGAAAGCTTATCTATTTTATCCATGAAAATATGAAATTATACATGCATTGCATCCTAAATTCCAAGCAATTCTTCAGGGTTTCCAACTCTATTACTATATGAATGCATGTTCTTATCAAGTCATTAAATCAGAACAATAATCCTCAGGATTATGTGTACATGAAAGCATTCTATAAACTATCATTGCTGTTGCTTTGAAGGAAAAAATACAGAAATGTATGACAATTTTATAAAGATACTAAAACAACCTAATTCCCTTTCCTAAGGAAGGATCAAGATGAGACAAGGACAGCTTAAAGAGTACAAACCTTTCCACAGAATTTAAGATCAAGCTATGCAGACTTTAGTGATGTAAGTAGGAGTAAAGTCTACGATATTATCATGTACTCATTATAAATTGCTTCTTAGACCATCAAACATTTCACTTAGTATTTATTTTTCATTTAAACACCTGAAAATAAATGTATTGGTTTATATCCTATTCTTGCTTGACACATCATCTCTTAAATAATAAATAACATTTTGTATCCTCTCCATCCTGCTTCATAGGGAAATGGAGCTTTGTGATAAGTGCATTACAGCAATTCAGATAATTTTATCTGCCATAATTCAAGGTTTAAGTTACACATTCAAGGATTTCAACAGGAAAAAAAAAAAACTTGTCTCTCTATAAGAATGTAAGAATAAATACACAGATGACAATAACAAAATTCAAACATAATTTAACTTAAAAAACTACAACAAATGAACTAAAATCTTACACCCTATCACTCATATTACTTTAGCTATTTTATTTAAGGAAGAGAAAAACAAAAAAAAACACAAAGTAAGATCCAGTGGACATATGTCTTGTAGAACAGAAGTATTAAAATTAATGACCTTATTTCTCTGTTTTAAAGAAAATGTGGGGTCTACCTTGAGTAGCAGAAACAATGAGTTAAAATAAAATAGTATTTCAGGGCATCTGGGTGGCTCAGTGGGTTAAGCCTCTACCTTTGGCTTGGGTCATAATCTCAAGGTCCTGTGATCGAGTCCCTCGTCGAGCTCTCTGCTCAGCAGGGAGCCTTCTTTCCCCACCCCACACCTCTCTCTCTGCCTGCCTCTCTGCCTACTTGTGAGCTCTAACAAATAAAATCTTAAAAAAAAAAGTCTTTTAAACAAACTATTATAATCTTAATATAATACTAATAATCTTAATATATACTATAATATCTGTTAGTCAAACTATAGGGAGTAGTAGAAGAAAACCACACTTTAATTAAAAACTGTTGATGCTAACAGACATTTTCTTTCTCTTGTTTATAAACATAAGCCAAAGCACCTATTAAAGCTTGCTTTGGGTGTGCATGTAAAGCTCTATGTGGACAAGTCAATGGAAAGGAAGTTTTGTACCTTTTTTTCATAATTTTTAATATTTTTATAAACACACAATGTATTATTAGCCCCAGGGGTACAGGTCTGTGAATTGCCAGGTTTACACACTTCGGTTTTGTACCTATTTAAGCCAAAGGACCTGGTTCCAGCATTGGAGTCCTAGGTAGTTCTAGTAAGTGGAAAAATCTAGAGAAAAGGTGGGGAGAAAATTTTCAGTATACCAAAATGGCCATTTTTAAGTCATAATATCCCAGTGTTGGTCATTTTTATCAGCAGTTGTTCTGCTCAGTTTAATTCAAAATCTCTGTGTTTGACTCTAGAGAACTTTTATGTCAATTTTAAAATCATGCCCCACCAAGAGTTACCATCTTAACTTCCAATCACTTCCCAAGAGCCTCAATGTTGAGACACTGAATTTTACACTCAAGAGGGAGTATACTTAAACGCAGTTGTTAAAGTTTCAATGACTAATCTGAACATCCTTTAATGCATTTTCATGGAAAATACAATATCATAATGAAATTTATTTCTATTATAATAAAAACACATTTCAACCAGTTCAATGATGGCAACAGTATGAAAACTTGCTATTGAACTGCCCCCACAATGCTGAGTTTAGGAATAAAGTTATCATTAAAGAAGAGAGTGCCATTCCTGTGTCTAGCAGGTGCAAAAGAAGTCACAGAGTGTCTCTTGGTTCAGGAAACCAAACAAATAAACAAACAAATAACTTGATTCTGCTAGGTGAATTCCTCCTTGAAGTAACAAGCTAGAATTGATTATGGGAGTTCATGATAAACAAC
The DNA here is from genome assembly GCF_011764305.1 of Mustela putorius furo. Classification (NCBI taxonomy): domain Eukaryota; kingdom Metazoa; phylum Chordata; class Mammalia; order Carnivora; family Mustelidae; genus Mustela; species Mustela putorius. Next base: position 33,362,782 of record NW_025421304.1, on the reverse strand, counting down.
ACTAGTCTATAGCTAAAAAGCAGTACTAGGGGCTCCTGGGTAGTTCAGTGGATTAAGCCTCTGCCTTCAGCTCAGGTCATGGTCTCAGGGTCGTGGGATCAAGCCCCACATCGGGCTCTCTGCTCAGCATGGAGCCTGCTTGCCCTTCTCTCTCTGCCTGCCTCTTTGCCTCCTTGTAATCTGTCTCTCTCTGTCAAATAAATAAATAAAATCTTTAAAAAAAAATAAAAAGCAGTACTATTTGAAGGATGAAAGTAGTGTAACACAATGAGGGTACCCTAGTACTATAAAGAAAGTTGTCAGACCTAATGAAGTACCAACTGAGATGGGGGTCAAGGGTTTGCTGAACAATGCTAAAACAAATATGCCCAGATCATTAAAATAAGCAAGAAACCAGTTATCAATAAAGTATATCTTCATAAAAAATACAAGTAATGTTCTCTTATATATTGTTTATTTTTTCAATGTCTATAGTACTGTCAACTGTACTTTCTAATTCCTATTGTATTTATTTTTTCATCTTTTCCATTTGCCTTTTCTAAAGGCCCATACTTTGGGATGTATTTATTTTTTGACAGTATACTTTTCTATTTCTTTAATTTTACCTTTTATAACACTAGTTATCAGTAGCTTCATTCTTGCAGTATGTGGTCACCATGCCTGTTCTAGTTTCTCAAGCTAAATAGCTTATATTTATTATGAGACTTTCTTTAATAATAGTAATAATTTTTTTCTCCAAATAAAGTAATGGCTAATGTCACAAAAGCCATAAAAGCTAATCTTCTGTTGTTTATCTAGATAATTCATGATATTTTATTTTTTTTCTTTAATTGAGGGTTTGTATTTTTAAATCCTAAGACTGTATAGTAATTGTATTGTTGGCTTATAGTTTTATTGGCCATAATAAGGAATGTGACTCTGCAAAAGCTCTAAATTTTTAGTATGTTATGGTCTTACTCATTTTTTTAAAGATTTTACTTATTTATTTGACAGAGACACAGTGAGAGAGAGAACACAAGCAGGTGGAGTGGGAGAGGGAGAAGCAGGCTTCCCGCTGAGCAGAAAGCCCAATATGGGGCTCGATCCCAGAACTCTGGGATCATGACCTGAGCCGAAAGCAGATGCTTAGCTACTGAGCTACCCAGGCACACTGGTCTTATTCATTTTTTGATAATTGTACATGCCTGTGAAACAAAAAAAAATACTTGCTCTTTGCACATAAGCTAGAATATTTCTTTAGTACATATTGCTTTGTGCTTTTAATTATATAAGTAAAATGCTAGGTAGTTTGGCTTTTTTATTGAATTGATTGCTAAGATTTTTCTAACAAGTTATATTAAAACCTACTACCATAATTTTACTGGTCCAAGTCATTCTTATTTCTTAGAGCTCTGTCCTTGGTCTGGCACATTTAACTAATACTGTTTTAATTATCACCAATAGTTCTCTCTTCTTTGTGTACTCTTGCTCTTTAATCACCTATGGAGTCTCTGAAGTGGGTAATGGAAACTGTCAGTATTTTTTATATAATGTGATAATTGATAATGTGGTTTTATTCTTACACTTTAATTTCATTTGATCTATTTATCATTGTTGTGTTTGTTCTCATTTTTACTCTTTCCGGCAATTTTTTTTCCATATTAGTCCCCACACCCATCACCCATATGCCTGGTTACTTTGGAAAGATAACCTCACTTCAGTATTATTACTATTTATATATCCATTCTGTTTTTTAAGATTTTATTTATTTATTTATTTGAGAGAGAGGGCAAGAGAGAGAGCATGAAAGCATGAGCAGGGGGAACGGGAGCTGGAGAGGACGAAGTAGACTCCCCACTGAGCAGGGAGCCTAAAGCTGGGATCACAACCTGAGCCAAAGACAGATGCTTAGCCGACTGAGCCACCTTGGTGCCCCATATATATAGTCATTCCTAATAGTTTTAATGACACCTACATTTTACTACTGATGAATCCAGATTAAGTAGTCATGTTACCAAGTAAGACAGTATATTTGCCCATTGTATTTCCCTGGCCCAAATGAAATTATAAGAATACTTTCACTCCAAGTCTGTCTCCACTTGGCCAAGTGCCACATCATATATTCATTTTATATTATCCTCACCCTTGTAGGTGACTCAACCCTTTTGTATTATACTTGACTTTCTTAAATAAAGCAGATGGGTGACATACTAATTGTATCTTCTATTCTCCCAAAAGAAAGAAAGAGAAAGAAAAGAAAAGAAAAAAACTATCTTAAAAGAAGAATGTTCTCTTTGCTACATATGTGATCCTTAGAGTTCTGACTGTAAACTAAACAATCATTTAGATGTTGTTCTTCAGCTCCCACTTGATACTGCAGCCTTTCATTTCAAAGCTATTTGGGAGCCATGGAGCCTTTCAGTCATTCTTCCACCTCTGCAAAGGTTCTGTTACTCCTTTCATTAGTACCTATCCTCTATTTATTCTTTTTCCTTCTCAGTCATCAGTTAACTACCTTTCACTTCTGATTTCCATTTCTTTATATTTGTCCATCTCGTAAGCTACTTACGCCACTTGGATTTTCTGAGACAATAATTGGGTTCTCACTAGAAATCTATTTTTTTTTTTAGTAATTTTACTGAATTGTGAAATCCAATTTCAGAAAGTAATTTTGTTGTTGTTGCTCCATTTCATCTACTTGAAAGTTTGATTCATTTTTTTTCTGCGCTGATGCTCCACGCTATTTATCCATTGGTTTTCCCTCAAAATTAATCCCCTCTTTTAACTATTGTGTGTGTTCATTCTGAGTCATTTTGAATTAGTCATTTGCAACCCTGGCACTACATTAGAAGCACACGAGAAGATTTTTAAATTTTCTGGTACTTGGACCACTGACAGCCCCAGCGACTTGGCTTCATAGTCTGCACAGCACCCAGGCATAGGCATTTTTAAAAGTTCTAAGGACTGAGATCCACGGTCAAGAATGACAATGACCTGCTCATGGTTGTAATCTCTATACTGTCTACGTAGGCTACAAGGGTGTCCAGGCCACTGGCAAATGAGTGGGCAATGAACAACCGAACAGCTCTTGCCAGAGTCGGAGAAGCAAGCTGCTGCCCTGTGGAGGGTGAGGGAGAGAAGGACTCCCTGGAGCTGTTGGGATATATGGCCTCTCCCAGACAGGGAGAGATGCTGTAATTCAGCCCCTCCGGCCAGTTGCTCTCTAGCTCTGTGCAGATTTAAAACAATGAGAAAGCCCATCCAAGGACCAGAGGCCAGCAGGAGCAGACACTGGCAACTCTTTTCTCAAATCTGCCCTATCTGCTGGCAAAGGAGAGGCTTGTGCCACACTCCAGATAACTAAGTCCCCTGCACCTACCCTCTTTCAGAGACATCTCAGGAAATATCACCACCAGAAACACACCCTCCAGGGCCCACCTGTGATACTGGGTGGGTGGAAAAGGGAGCCAGGTCTGCATGTCAAGGCCATCATCTTTCAGATCCCTCTCCTTGGGCATGGCCGGACACTCCACATGACACAGCACAATGCCTTGCACACATGTGTGGAATACAGAGTCACTAAATCTTTGGTAGTAAATGAGGTCTGAGTCATCCCTGCCCTACAATCTGCATCTTGGGGAATCTTCCAATTCCAAAGTAATGTAGTGACTGTTTCAAGAATGCCTACCTACAGGGGCACCTGGGTGGCTCAGTGGGTTAAAGCCTCTGCTTTCGGCTCAGGTCATGGTCCCAGGGTCCTGGGATCGAGCCCAGCATCGGGCTCTCTGCTCAGCGGGGAGCCTGCTTCCCTTCCTCTCTCTGCCTGCCTCTCTGCCTACTTGTGATCTGTCAAATAAATAAATAAAATCTTTAAAAAAAAAAAAGAATGCCTACCTACAAATCAATTACGCTTAGAAATCAATGCTGATACGGGCACCTGGGTGGCTCAGTCGGTTAAGCATCTACCTTTGGTTCAGGTCATGATCTCAGGGTCCTGGAATTCAGCCCCGCATCGGGCATCCTGCTGTATAGGGAATCTCCTTCTCCCTCTCCCTCTCCCCCAAAACCCCTGTTGTTGAATGCACATGCTCTCTCTCTCTCTCAAAAAAAAAATAAAAATAAAAATAAAATCTTTTTTTAAAAAATCAGTGCTGATACTTGTTTATTCTTACTATCCCTACTTATTACAAACTATATTTTTTCCATTTATAAATTGGTGATCTCCACCCTCTGTGAGAGTTCAGAAAGCAGAAAACATATTTTAACCATTGTTGAATTCCCAATGGTCTACATAATGACTGATACCTAGTATGTAGTTAAGTACTTGTTCTTGAAATGCTTAAAGTAGTTTCTTGCACAAATTAAATAATAATAAATAAAATATAGCCCTTGTTTCACTCAAATCAAATTCCTGCTACTTTCAAACAGACCTAAGCAGGTCATTCAATCTTCTCTTTCACTGATCATAATAAGAGAGAATTTATAACATATATAAATTAATCATTTTATTTTTTAACAGTAATACCCTGTGCTCTCTTCCCAGCCCCTTGTCTATATATGTTGGATAAGTGCAATACTGTTACTTAAGAAGAGAAAAACACTTTGAGTTTCCATGCCAATTATTTTTACAATGGTCCCTAAATTCCCCAGACATTAAGAAAGAACAATTCTGTCAGATTAAACTATAGTGTACACACACCACACATGCATTGTTCTACAGTGATTGTGCAGAATGTCAACAGCACCAAGGCTGAGTGTAATTAGGTAACTCACAAAGCTAACTCTGATTCTAAAAGCTAATAAACGACTCTGAAATTGCTTATAGTCACCATCCTCCCCAGTTAAGCAATGTAGAATTTTAAAAATTAAAACAAAAATAAATTTCATACAATATCTTTAATGTTTTTCTGTCTATTAACATCTTGGTAGAAATCTTGAAGAGAACAAAATAGCCAACTCAATTTATTTATTTTCCAAATATCCCTCTGGCACTTTGTGATAATTATGTGAAGTACTAATCGCATTTAAATTTTATTTAGTCATTAGACTTCTTTAGAGCTTTAGTTCCAGAATCCAAAGTGCTTTATGAAGAATTTATAAGCCCCATTATCCAGAAAGTAAGGAGCAAAAGAACTCATTTAATTGTGCATAACTGTATGCTGATGTTTTTTCCTATATTTATGGAAGGAGGAGGTCAAAATTCCACTAAGTTTAATGGCATCACCAGCAGCAGCATTATCATCATCATACAATAATAAAACAATCATTTGTTGAGCCCTTACAATATGCCTGACACCGTTCTAGATGTTTAACCTCACAATAACCCTATGAGGCAATGATTATTAATTACATTATACAGATAAGGAAACTGAAGCTCAGAGAGCTTTAGTCACTTGCCTAACACTGCACACCACTGTTAGATTCAGGCCGGACTCTAACACTTGTTTTACTAACACATGATATACTATCACACATCTATGTGTGTGAAACTTATCTGATGTCCCTGAAGCTACTATTGATAGAGGAGGCAGTTGGTTAAGACTGGAGCTGGAGACAAAAGCAGTGATAAATAGATGACACATTAGAAGCCTGAGGGCACAACATCTTGAGTTTGTGGCTCTTAACATCCTGGCCTTATGGCTTCCCTCGCCCCAGGGCAGGCTTCCCATACACCAGGACTGACAAACCAAGAGCTACAACAGAATGAGCACTCTTCCTCTTCAACATCTGCCCCAAGGTAACCTCTAGCTTCATTATAGTATTTTCACATTGTGGTTTTGACAGCCCTCCCCCCACTCCCCCACCATCCATCCTCCTCCCCGCCCCCCAAGATGGCCATGACAGTTCCCACAAGAACCTTGTAGAGACGAACACAGTCCCTCCCAGCTGGTAGGAGGAATCGCTTAGATGACTGGAAACCACCTCAGTCTGCTGTCCTTAATAAACTGCTCTGTGCTTACTACTTTTCTTCTGGCTGTCTTTATTCCAGCGCAGATCCTCTCATAAATCTTTGATGGGGAATCCAAGAACCACAACCTCCATTCACACAAAGCATACTCTCCCACTGATAACACTATGGCACCTCGGGGAAATCCCAATGTATAATCCATTTCTATCACAAGTTTTACGCAAGGTCGCCTGAGCTTGTCTGGGCTTGATGAAGGGATGCCTCCTACCGGACGTTTCTGAAATAACAGGACGGGGGTGGTGGGGAGTCAAGATGGGACATCTAATGGCAAGAAATGTGTGACAAGTAGGAAATCCTTTTTAAAAAAATTCTTTTTCACAAGTGCACAATAACGTCAGCTGAACAAAAAATTTTGTCCATCAATGCCACACTTCAAAGATGAGTTAGTATAGCAGTTTGGGAAGGTTTGTTCTCCTAAACAGTTTTAAACAATTTGTACTTTTAGGTCAATCAGAAGCTCTCATTGTAGGGGTGCCTGGGTGGCTCAGCTGGTGGAGCATGTGATTCTTGATCTCAGGATTGTGAGCTCAAGCCCCACAATGAGTGTAGAGATTACTTAAAATTTTTTAAATCTTTAAAAATTAATGCAACTACCATTTAAAAAAAAAAAAGTTCTCACTGTAAGATTGACTCACAGTCAGTAATTTGGTCAAGAAAATCTCTTTATATAATTAGTATAAAGATCACCCGTTTTCAAGCTTCTATCCAAAAGAACACATAGTCCAAGTCATCATATTTAGAAATAATCCATGGGTAAGGGGGAAAGAATACAGAGAGATGATCTACCAGTACTACTGTGGGAACCACCTGGAGCCCTTAAGAATACTGACTGGAAAACTAAGGTCTTTATGAGTCATATTGTTTAAAGCTGCTGGGTGGAGGCTGAGCCTCTTGCACCAGACCAGTCAGTTGTCTTGACTTGGACTCATCTTCCACCAAGAGAAGACACACATTGTCAGTATGCAGAATGCTCCCTTATGCCCTTCCCAGACAATGTCTCCTACCCCAGGAAGTAATAGCTATTTCAACTCTTCTGCCTTCTATAACTGTTGATTCATTTTGTCTGTTCTTGAACTTTACATAAATGGAATCATACAGGTTGACTAGATTTAGACCTGGATTCTGGAGCTTTTCATTATATCTACACGATCATCCATATTGTCCTGTGTAACAAATGTTTATTTTTCTACCGGTGTTATATTGTCTTGAATGAATATTTCACTATGTCCCCATTCTCCTGCCAATGGGCACTGAGCTGCTTTCTAGAACTGGGGTATAATGAATAAAGTTGCTGTGCACAATCTTGTGCTTGTCTTTTGGTCAATTTGATTCTCAATGGTAATATCTATAAATAGGTTTGCTGAGCCATAGGGTAAGCATAAATTTAGCTTTAATAGATACTTCCAACTAGATGCATCAATTTAAATTTCTTGAGATTTGTTTTATGGATCAGCATACATCTTGAAAGCTGCACAGCACATGAAAGGGATGTGTATTCTAGCTATAGAACATTGTTTTATAAACAATTAGATCAAGGAGGTTAATAGCTCTGTTCATATCTTCTATTTTCTATTGATTTTTATGTCTACTTGTCTCACTTATTGAGAGGACATGTTAATATCTCCAACTATGATTGTGCAACTGTCTATTTTCCCTTTAATTCTGGCTATATTTGCTTCATGAGATTGGAGGATCTATGATCAGGCACATACGTATTAGTAATTGTTATGTCTTTGTGATGAGTTGGCACTGCTTTCATTTTAAAATGTCCCTCTTTATCAATTCTTGTCTCAAGGTCTATCTTGTCTAATATTAACATAGTCACTGCATCTTTCTCATGTTTATTGCTTGCATGGCATATCTTTCCCCATCCTTTTGCTGTCACTTTTTATCTGTTTTTATAATTAAAGTATGTTTCTGCAGATAGGATTTAATTAGATCTTGCTTTTTTCCCTCCTGTCAGACAAACTCCATCATTTAACTGGCATATTCATTCCATTTAAATTAAATATGATTTTAGATATAACTTGATTTTGGCTTACCGTTTTGCTTTTTGATTTCTCATTGTTTCATCTGTTTCTCTTTTCTCCATCCCTTCTTTTCTGCCTCATTTTGAGTTAATGAAGTATCCTTAGTATTTCATTTAAGTTCCTCCATTAACTTTTTAGCCATATATCTCTGCATCTTTTTCATGTTAACTTAGAGGTTACATCACCAATAATACAATTAGCACTATCAATTTTATGTTAATAGTGTAACATCTTACATAAAATGTGTTAATTTCAATAGTATGAGTCTACAAGCCCCAAATCCCAGTCTCTGTGCTATTTTTGATACATATTCTTACCTTCATATGTTATAAATTGCACAATCAGAATATGTTACAGACTGCCCAATTTAGAGTTGTCACTTCTGCTTTACATAATCAAATGGTGAAAAATGTCATTGTCCTCTCCCATGAACCACTATAGTAGCCTCTCAGCTTACTTTCCACTTCCCCTCTTACCCTCTTTTTTATGTCACTATTTACACAACAGCCAGAGATACTCGGTTTCAAAGGTGAAATGGATGATGCTATGCGTCTCAAGCTTAATTTGCTACAAAGACTTTTCAGGATGAAATGCAGACTCCCAGAAGTGGTCTTGTGTTAATCTTCTAGGACTTCTATAACAGAACACCACCGACTGGGTGGCTTAGACAACAGAAATTTATCTTCTCACAATTCTTCTCATAATACCTTCTCACAATTCTGGAGGCCAGCAGTCCATGATTAAGGTCAGTAAATTTCGTTTCTGCTGAGATCTCTCTTCCTGACTTACAGACAACTTCCTTCTTGCAGTGTCCAAAACATGGTCTTTCCTCTGCGAACGCACAGGGAGCTATCTGGTCTCTTTTTCTTATAAGGACATTACGGTTATCATGTGGGACCCCACTCTTATGAGTCCATTTAACCTTAATTTACCTCCTTATAGACCTATATCCAAGTTTAGTCACACCAGGGGTTAGGGCTTCAACATGTGAATTTGGGGAGAAGGACACAATTCAGCCCATAAATAACGGGCCTGAAATGGTCTGCCTGGGCCTAAGGAGGGAAATACCTGCCTGGGTTTATATACAACCCAACACACCACACAGCATAAATATAACAGCTTATGCCTATTAAATAATGCAGGATGCACTGAGGATGGACCTCACTAGGCCTGTCTATGTAAGCACAATTTGCATGGACTTTTAGATCCCACCTCTCAGGGCAGGTTGTATTCCCAAAAAAGGAATCATTTTTGAACAGATGAAATTATAGTACAATTAAACCTAGCGACGATCCAGGCACAGCCAGTCAGAATCCCTCTGTGCCTCCATGTTACATCCCTGGCAAGTCCTGAGCACACTTGGGTAGAGTTCTGCATGCTCAGGAGAACCCCAAACACAGGATCCTAATGAACAAGTAGGTGATATTCAGGAGCCCCAAGAAGAAGGCCAGGGAAAAGGTGAGGTGGTTAAAAGTAGGCGAGCTAGAAAGACGACACTCAAGCCCTCATTTGGTAGAAGATTCAATAACTATAGCAGAAAAAAACTTGACCTAAAAAAAAAAAAGGACAAAAAACAAAACAAAAAAAAACTTGATCTTATTGCTAGGCACACCATTTTTCCATGACAAATTATTTTTAGTTTGAGCAACTGCAATGGATACATTTACATATGACATTTACCCAGAAACAAGAAATAGTCCACTAAAATAATCTGAAGTTATTTTTTATCTATATCTCAACAAAAAGCTATGCTCCTGTCTTCTAGGCCTATCTGAAAATGAAAAGCTATATTCTACAGTAACGGGTAACAAGTCTGTTTCTTGCGTGCATGTGGTCTTTATCCATATTTTAACAGGCCTGGATGTTTGCCTGAGGTGTCAGTAATGTTTTGCCTTATTCCACATGGCAGTTCCTTCCAAGTGCTGAAAGTGACCTACCCAAATGAGGGTGTTCTCTCCATCTTTTCATTTTTTCCATAACATTTGCATTCGTTTCCTATTACTGCCGTAACAGACCACCACAGAATTAACAGCTTACAGTTTTGCAGGTCAAACATCTGGTGAGGGTCTCATTAGGCTACAATAAAGGTACTAGAAGGACCGTGTCCCTTTCTGGAGGCTCTAGGGGAAGACCCTTTTCCTTGCTCACTCAGGTTATCGGCAGAATTCAGTTCCTGTAGTTGCAGAACTGAGATCGCTGTCTCCTTCCTGGAGAGCAGCTGAGAGCCATTCACAACGTCTGTGGGACACCCACCTTCCTTGGCTTATTGCCCCCTCCTCCTTCTTTAAATGCAACACTCTCACATTTTGAATCTTTCCCTCTTCTTCTATTGTATCCCTCACTGATCAAGCCAGATTACATTGGTCCACCTGGATAATTCAGGATAAGGTCCCCATCCATCTCTAGGTGCATGCTCTTAATCACATGTTCAAAACTCCTTTTACCATGGAAGGTCACCTATTCACAGATTCCTGAGAACAGAGTATGGACATATCTGAGAAGACCATTATTCTGCCTCCCACACTATTGCAAGAAGCTCTTTGTGTCCACAGACTGGGCATCCGACTACTGCAGCACTTTCAAACTTTCCCCTCTCCTCCCTATCATGCAGAGAAAGTCATGATGACAAAATGCACAAGGGCTATTGTTTTCACTTGCACTGGATTTTCAGCCTCTCAGATTTGGTGGATACACAAATGGTGTCACTTAATAAAGACCAGCCTTTGCCACCATCTAGCTGCAGATTCTCCACAAAGGATCCAATGCTATATTTCTATTTTCTAATATTCATAGTCAATACCTGCAGAACACATAAAATGAAAAAGGTGAGAGAAGCTAGCAATAACTTGGTGTAGATTACTTCCAGGGAAGGTGCTTCAAAAATGTCTTCAATTAGGACCAAAAAAAATAAATAAGTAAAATAAAATTCTAATGCCTGGATGAACATTAAAAAATAAAAAGAGGGAAAGAAAAGATTCCTCTTTAAATGTAAGTGAATTTAAATGAAATAATTTGTTAACTTATCTACCACTTGAATTGCTATCAATATCATCTGGCTTTTGTACTGAAAAATAAAGCTAACATATCCTTTCATATGTCTGAATTCCTTACAGATGCAAATAAAAATAAATGTTAAAATTCAGTAAAGTTAAAGAAAATGGGTTCTAGTATATATTCATTTACTTCTGAATAATCTGTACAAGACTAAGGACACATCAAAAGGGCAAATGCCTCATTTCCATGGTCGTGACCCCACTTTCTTAGTGCCAGTGGCTTTGCCCACATTTGCTCCATATGAGCTATTTAGGATACAGCCTGCAAATCTGGGAAGTGTATTTAAAATAGAATGTTCCTGGGGCATCTGGATGGCTCAGTCGGTTGAGCATTTGCCTTCCACTCAGGTCGTGATCCCAGGGTCCTGGAATCGACCCCCCATCAGGCTCTCTGCTCAGCGGGGAGCCTGCTTCTCCTTCTCCCTGTCTACCACTCCCCCTACTTGTATGTGTGCTCGCTCTCTGTCAAATGAATAAAATCATCAAAAAATAAAAATTTAATTTAGTTTAATTCGTTTAAATAAAATAGGATGTTCCTATGTTTGGAACATAGGTTCCTAGGTTGGCCATCCCTCAAAGTTACCTCTCCCCCTTCACCTTATTTTTCTCCCTACCACTTACCATTCAATAAGCCATGTAAAAAGCCCATTTATTTGTGCATAAATAAATGAATATACTCCATTTGAAATGATTATACTCCAAACATACAGCAACAGTCATGAGGCTCCCTGCCCTTTAATACACTATCAAACAGCAAGAATTTCACAATCTAGAATCTTTTATAAATAATGACGACATCATAGATTCAAGGCAAGGGATATGACATTTAGTATGAGTGAATCGTTATTCTTAGAAGGCTTTATTTGAATTCTTCACTTTCATTTTCACCTGAGGGTGTGTTGGGAAGTGATGGTGTTTATTTGATTTATCTTATTGTCCACATATCTTCTGTTGCTCAATTCAATTTTCTTCCCCTCGGGTCAACTAAACTACAACAGCAAAGACCTAGGTGATGACAGGACAATTCTGAGTATCAACAGCCACAAGAAAGTGACTGAGCATGTGTTCTTCAGAAACCAAACTCATAGACTAATGTCCCTGCCTGACTGCCTTCAGTGGGCACATCATGTCATCTCTGCAAAAGAATGCAGGTTTGAAATAAACATAAAGCAGAATCAGACCCATAAATACAGAGAACAAACTGATGGTTGACAGAAGGAAGGGGGTAGGGGGATGGGTAAAATCAGTGAAGGCAAGAGGGAGAAACAGGCTTTCAATTATACAATGAGTAAGTCGTGGGAATAAAAGGCACAGTATGGGGAATATAGGCAATACTGTAATAGCACCGTATGGTGACAGCAGTTAAGCTTGTTGTGAGCACAGTATAACATACAGAGAAGCTGGATCACTCTGTTGTATACCTGAAACCAACATAACATTGTGTATCAACTATACTCAATTTTTTTTTAATTTTAAAGCACATAGGTTTGCCTAGAATGTTAATTTCTGCCTCAGCTCAAACCAAGCTTTAATATGATGGAGCTCAGAAGCCATCAATTTCCTTCTCCCTGAGCTGATGGCCCTGTGGCCTGGAGTCTGTCCCTAAATTCTCAGCCCAAACTACTTATCTGCATAATGAACATTCTCCAGTAGAATACTGGTAAGCTTCCTTCCAGCTAGAAAGCACTATAATTTTAGTCATTAGAACAGAATGACCATTCTCTAATGATACAAAACATGCCTAGAATTCAAAGGTACAAAGGACTGTAACCTAATCCTGAAAGTTGTTTTTCCCATGTGGTGTCTTGAGGTCCAGTCCACACCTACTTTCAAGAACAAAGAGAATGGCCAATGAGGAATGTCCTATTTCAGACTATAATTCATTCTATAGATAAAAGGAAGACCTGAGCGCAAACTGTCAGTGTCCCTTCCCGGACAGCCTCAGGAATGAATAATTAACTCACTTCAACCATCATTTGTGGAACTCCAACCATGGGCCATGATGTGTTGGTTGGTATAACCACAACAAGAAATAAGGAAACAGTTCTGATACAAATCTGATTAGGTTAAATGAAAAACATTCTTTAAATACTCCCTGCAATACAATATCAGGGTGATAATAAGCACTGGACTAAACAGAATAAGGATTAACTCTAATTTATTTTGACACGAGGCCTGCATGTCCAAGAAAATACTATCTATGTACCAGAACCACACAGTGAGAGAAGATAAAAGCAATTGCTTCTGAAAAGCTGACATTGAAACAGGACCTCTGCTTTTGTGCTAAATAAAGACATCAGCATACTCTTCACACTTATAGTAAAATCGGGATGGAATGTAAAAGGAAATAAAAGGTAATGATTGTGGAACAAGGTGCATGATGCAAGTGCACCACTGGGAATAAACAGACAAGGAGCAAGTTAGAGGGTTCTGTGCGATGAAGGTCAGTTTCCAGTCCATTCAGCAGAATCAATACAGTGCCTTGGACTTGCAATAGGTTTCATAAGTCATAGACTGACTGGGCCATGTATAAACCTCCACCCTGCACAGTTTTCAATGCCCCTCATCGACAAGCATTGCTGAATAAAAATGTGTGATCAGAATCTACAATTGGAGTAGAATAGTACCCACACATAGACTGGCTGAGAAACCGAATGGACAACCAACAGCAAAAAGTACCATCACTTTCAGGAGACTATGTCAATTCTGGAATTGATTTCCAACGTCGAAATTGAAACTGCCATCAGAGGCTACCTCTGAAATTCCATTTCATGGAAGAGGTTTGTCTCAATGAAAACTGATGTTCTGTACAAGTCAGAAAGGTCCAGAGAATCATATTAATGTCTGGCGTTCTTTCTGATACGGTTTTCTCATGGGAAAAATACTTGACAAAATAGAATAAGAAACAGACAAAGGGAACAGTAAGCACCAGGAAACATCATTCATTTCTCCAGGCACTCTTCCAGGTGCTAACGGTGAGCAAAAGTCAAAAATCCCTGCCCTCTTAGAGCTCATTCTCTACCAACAGGAGACAGAAAATAAACAAATAAATAAGCATGTCATATATATGAGAAGGTGATAAGCACAATGGAAAAAATAAAGCAGTAAAGGCAGGGAGGTAATCTGGGTGGAGTAGGGCTGCATCAGAGCAGCTGATGTTGCAGTCAGCTACAAAATATGATATTAAAGCACAATTTCCTGATGCCACCACTCTAAGTAACACCATCACTGCTCACTGTCCAGGCAAAGGGAAAACAATCACTGGGCTTCACCCAAATTCTGTTTATAGTTTGACCTCTAAGTTGGCAACCAAAAACTATACAAAACAGGCATTCCCCAGACCCTTGTCTCAATCTAGCAATTTTTATTTGATGGGCCAGAAAGATAAAACTCTGAATGTAATAATAGCTAACAATTATATAACATTTTCTGTGATCACCCAGCCACATTCGAAGAGTTTATAAGTGTCGAGTATTTCAGTGGCTCATGTCACTTCAATAAGGCGTATTTATTATCAACCTGTTTTCCAGACAGGAAGACCAAGACAGTGAGGTTCACGTGGAAAGTGGATTTGGGATTCGACACCAGATGTTCCAGCTCCAGAGGCTGTGCTCTTAACTACCGCTGTACGGAGACACGGGCCTGCAGCTAACAATCTTCCCGTTATCTCCACTTGGATAGCAAATGGGCAACATGAAATTAATGTGCTTAAAGTAAAACTTTGGATCCTTAATACATCTTCCCTCCCTACCTTTTCCACCTCTGCACACCTGCTCCTCACCCAGGCTTCCAGAACTGCTTTTATAAATAGCACACCATTCACACAGCTGCTCAGGCCCAGAACGTAAACTCTGATTTATCTGTCTCTCTCACACCCTTCATCTGATCTGTCTGAAAATCCTGCAAAATATTTCTCAAATCCCGCAACCTCCAATCACTTCCAGGCCGCTGTCAGGTCTCACCTACAAAACAGAACAGCCTTCTAGCTGTTCTCTCTACTTCCCTCTTGCTGCCAAGAGTCAATTCTCCCTCTTCCAAGTATGAGAGATCTTTGAAATGCAAATTAGATCATATCATGCCCTTGCTCAAATCAATCTGACGACTGCTATATGAGTCAGGGTTCTCCAGAGAAACAGAACAATAGGATGAAAAGAGACCCAGAGAGACAACAAGAGACAGAGAGACAGATTATTTATTTATTTCAAAAAACTGGCAGGATGCCTGTGAGGCTCAGTGGGTTAAGCCTCTACCTTCAGCTCATGTCATGATCCCAGGGTCCTAGGATCATGCCCTATGTTGGGCTCTGTGCTTGGCTGGAAGCCTCCTTCTGCCTGCCACTCTGCCCATTTGTTCTCCTTTCTCTCTCTCTCCGTGTCAGATAAATAAATGAAATCTCAGGGTGGGGGTAAGAAAGCAGTTGGCTAATGCAGTTTTAGGGACTGGCAAGTCCAAAATCTGAGGAGTGGGCCAGGAGCCTAAAAATGCCAGCTAGAGTTAATGTTGTAGTCTTAATTAAGTCTCTAGGCTGCAAGCTCAGGAAAAATTACTGTGTTTCAGGCTAGAGAAAGAATTCCCTCCTCTTCAATCTCTTCTCTTAAGGCTTTCAACTGATGAGATGAGGCTTGCCTCCATTAAGGAGGGTAATCTGCTTTATCTAAAGTCTACTGATTTAAATGTTCGTCATATCTGAAAAAACACCTTCATAGCAACATCTATACTGGTGTTTGGCCAAACAATAGGGCACTATAGACTAGTGAAGTTCACACAAAAAATTAACAATCACAGCTTCAAAAATTCAGAACAAAGTGTATGACCTATAGGTCTCTTTCTACCTTTCTGCTCTCCCCTTATCCATTTTTTGAACCACGTGGGCTTCTTATTCTGGGTACGTGACATGCTCCTTCCTATCTGCAAAAATGCTGTTTGTTTTTTCTGTTCTTTGTACCTAGAATGTTCTTCCCCCAGAATTCCATATGCCTTTGTCCTTAACTTAATTTAGGTCTGTCTCTAATATCACCTCCTAAGGGAGGTCTTTCCTGCTCAGCATATCTCCAACAGACCAGTACACCTTAGTACCCTCTAGGCCTCTGTCTGCCATCATATTACTTCCCACTGTCTAGAAGCATACTGTGTGCTTGTTCACTGTCCCCCACTTTGCTCCACCAAGACGTTTTTGGGTTTGGTTTTTTTGTTTTGTTTTGTTTTGTTTTGTTTTATGTATTTGAGAGGGTGAGCAAGAGAGAGAACATGAGCATGGGCAGAGGGAGAGGGAGAAGCAGACTCCCTGCTGAGCAGTGAGCCTGATGTGGACTCAATCCCAGGGCCCAGGGATCATGACCTGAGCTGAAAGCAGGTGCCCAACCAACTGAGCCCCCAGGTGCCCCCAAGATGTTTCATTTAAACATTTAAAGCTCATATCGCCTGGGTGGCTTAGTGGATTAAAGCCTCTGCTTTCGGCTCAGGTCATGATCCCAGGGTCCTGGGATCGAGCCCCACACTGGGTTCTCTGCTCAGCAGGGAGCCTGCTTCCCCTCCTATCTCTCTGCCTGCCTCTCTGCCTTCTTGTGATCTCTGTCAAATAAATAAATAAAATCATTTTAAAAAAATGTAAAGCTCTAGCTTTACTCACTGTAAGGTTGAATACTCTCTGCCATACTGTTGATCCTCAATAAATGGAGCTCAATGAATGAAGGACACTATAAAAGTAACTTTTTAAATTCCTTTGGCTGAAAGAACTATGGAAATATTAAGAAAGATTAATATCAGTTTTCAAATATTTATGATGTAAGTGAAACTATAAGTGGTATTACTTTTTTGCCCTATTTCATATTCCATTCAATATTCTTTTTTGCTGTAGTGGTTGTTTTTGTTTTCATCTAAGGTTCTTGACAAACTTCAATGTTTCCAATCTTTTTTTAATTTTATTTATTCATTTGAGAGAAACAGAGAGACAGACCATGAATAGGATGAAGGGCAAAGGGAGAAGCAAACTCCCTGCCAAGCAGAGCCCGATGTGGAACTCGATCCCAGGACCCTGGGATCATGACTTGAGCCAAAGGCAGACGCTTAACCTTAACTGAGCCACTGAGGCACCCTGTGATTTTTTTTTTTAATTTAAGGTTACGACTCTAAATGTTCTTTCCTTCCTAGAACATTACTTGGATCAACTGACCCCATCGAAGCACACTACCATGAATAACCATCATTTTTTAAAAAAATCATACATCACGGGGTGCCTGAGTGGTTCAGTCGGCTAAGCCTCTGACTTCGGCTCAGGTCATGATCTCAGGATCCTGGGATTGAGCCCTCCATCAGGCTCCCTGCTCCGCAGAAGTCTGCTTCTCCCTCTCTCTCTGCCCCTCCCTGACTCACGCTTTTTCTCCCTCTCTCAAATAAATACATAAAATCTTTTAAAAAATTATATAATTCTATGTTGTACCAGTCTCCAGAGCTTATCATCTTGCATAATTATAACTTGAGAGTCTATAGTTAACCATATAATGTTGTGCACTTAAAGTCATGTTAATAGGGTATATCTTGGGTGCCTGGGTGGCTCAGCGGGTTGAGCCTCTGCCTTTGACTCGGGTCATGATCTTGGGGTCCTGGGATCAAGTTCCCAGTTGGGCTCTCTGCTCAGCAGGGAGCCTGCTTCCTCCTCTCTCTCTCTCTGCCTACTTGTGATCTCTGTCAAATGAATAAAATCTTTTTTTAAAAAAATAGGGTAGATCTCATGCTAAATGTTCTTACCACGAATAATAATAAAGCATGGAAATATAAAAATGTTTTGAGGTGATGGATATGCTTATTACCTTATTTGAGGCGATGATTATTACAGGTTGTAAGCAAACGTACAAACCCATCAGAATGTACACACTAAATACATGCAACTTTTTGTATATTAAGTATATATCAATGAAACCAGGAGGATTTTGAGTGTTCTTAGTTTCAAGTTCGCAAATTAGATAACAAAAAAAAAAAAAATTATTGCTATCAGATTCTGCACTGAGTCAGAGAAATATCTTCAGGAATTGGAAATAAATTTATGCAAATTTACTGTTTGACTCTTCTGTGTTCGTCAGACAAGGCCATTACTAAGTATTTATATGCCATCTGTCCTTCCCCCTCACAATAAGCAGAGATCCAGAGAATTCAGTGTCTATATGTGGTTATAAAGAATGTCCCTTTACAGAGTCAAAATTCTCTCCCAGGCTGTTCTAAGTCTGTGTTCTTCTTGGTGACCTGGCCACACAGGGGCAGACTACCCAAGACTCCAGGCACCAAAACAGTTCCACAGGTGGATGCTGGACTGGATGCTCCAGTATTTCACTTCTCCAAAATCACTCTTATATTCTGTGAACACTTCTCTTTCATCTTTCCATGAATGAAAAATCATATACATAAATAAGTGAAGTGGGTGTTTAGTTTATAAAAGAAATGATAGTTCTAGACAGAATTCTACAATCATGTGAGTCGTGTGAATTTCATGCACCAACCTGTCTGAGCCATTCTTTAGTTGTAAAATGACAAGAGAGGAATTCTACAGAATCTATCCCAGCTCTCAGTTTCTGTGAGCTAAAATCAATTAAGGGGTGCCTGGGTGGCTTAGTCATTAAGCGTCTGCTTTTGGCTCAGGTCATGACCCCAGGGTTCTGGGATCAAGCCCCACATCAGGCTCCCTGCTCAGCGGGAAGCCCGCCTTTGCCTCTCCCACTGCCCCTGCTTGTGTTCCCTCTCTCACTGTGTCTCTCTGTCAAATAAATAAAATCTTAAAAAAAATAAAAATAATAAAAAATAATTTTTTTTAATTTTAAAAAAATAAAATCAATTAAAACCTTCTTGTTTTTCCTCTCAAATTTCACTTCACCTTATTTAATTTTTTCTCAATTAAAAAGAACAATAGTCGAGTGAAAATAAGCTTTTCCCCTACCTTTAAGAAACACACCTTGTCTTTTCATTTTGTGTCTCCTCTTTGTACCTCCCAGCAGTTGCCACTTCAAGTGCCCGCTCTATTTTGTGCTGAGTTTTATTTCCTTCACTTTCCTCTTTCCTTGAACAGCAGGCGCCAAAGTAACAAGGCAGTGTGAAATTTACAGAAACAATGTGTTTATACAGTTGGCTACCTTATCTAAAATTTAATTCTATTGGACTCTAGATCAGATGTCTTGCCGTATGCCGTGGGTTACAAAGAGTACTGTACAAGGCTAGTACCCATCAAACTTTGCACAAAGTTATGGGGTCCCCAAATCAGTGAAGTCCAAAAATTTCTGTGAACCCTTTTGTTTTATCTTTATGAAAAGTAGAACACTCTTAATCTCAAACTATTCCCTGTATATATTAAAGAGGATTTAATAAGGTCCAATTAAAAACTAGTCATAGCACTGAGTTCCTGGGTTGCCTCACTTGATTAATTGTCTGACTCTCTTGGTTTCAGTTCAGGTTGCGATCTCAGGGTTGTGAGATTGAGCCCTGCATCAGGCTACAAGTTCAGCACAGAGTCTGCCTGTCCCTTTCCCTCTGCTCCTCTTTATTATTTCTTTTCTGTATTGCTATATACTTCCCTCTTAGGACCACCTTTGCTGCATACATACAACATACATATACTGTGAAGAATTTTAATCAAGAAAGGATGCTGTACTTGTCAAATGCTTTTTCTACATCAATGGAGAGGATCATATGGTCCTTGTCCTTTCTTTTATTTATGTAGTGTATCACATTGATTGATTTGTGGACTGAACCACACTTGCAGCCCAGGAATAAATTTCACTTGGTCATGGAGAATAATATTTTTAATACTGTTGGATCCTATTAGCTAGTATTTTGGTGAGAATTTTTACATCCATGTTCATCAGGGATATTGGTCTGTAATTCTCCTTTGTGGTAGGGTCTTTGTCTGGTTCTGGAATCAAGGTAATGCTGGCCTCATACAAAGAGAAGTTTTCCTTTTTTTTTTTTTTTTTTTTTAACAGCTTCAGAGGAACAGGTATTAATACTTCTTTAAAAGTTTGGAAGAACTTCCCTGGGAATCCATCTGGCCCTGGGCTCATTTGTTGGGAAATTTTTGATTACTGCTTCCATCTCCCTGCTGGTTATGGGTCTTATAATTGCAGTGTTGGTTATGATCTCTCCTCTTCCATTCAGGATTTTGTCCTTTCTCTTTTCTTTTGGGCCAAGCGTTTATCGATCTTATTAATTCTTTCAAAGAACGAGCTCCTAGTTTCCTTGATCTGGTCTATTGTTCTATTTCATTCATTTCTGTTCTAAACTTTATTATTTCTCTTCCTGTATTGCTATACACTTCCCTCTTAGGACCGCCTTTGCTACATCCCAAAGGTTTTGAACAGTTGTGTGTTAATTTTCATTTGTTTCCATGAATTTTTTAAATTCTTCTTTAATTTTCTGGTTGACCCATTCATTCTTTAGTAGGATGCTCTTTAGCCTCCCTGTATTTTTCTTTCCAAATCTCCTCTTGTGATTTGTGTCTAGTTTCAAAGCACTATGGTCTGAAAATAGGCAGGAAATGGTCCCAGTTTTTTGGTATCAATTGAGACCTGATTTGTGATCCAGGATGTGTTCTATTCTGGGGAGTGTTCCCTGTGCACTCAAGAAGAATGTATATTTGGTTGCTTTGGGATGGAATGTTCTGAATATATCTGTGAAGTCCATCTGGTCCAGTGTGTCATTCAAAGCCCTTTTTTTCTTGTTGATCTTCTGCTTAGATGATCTATCCATTGCAGTGGGGGAGGGTGGGGGGTGTTAAAGTCCCTTATATTATTATAATATTACTGATGTGCTTCTTTAATTTTATTATTAATTGGCTTATACAATTGACTCCTCCCATGTTAGGGGCATAAATTTTATAATTGTTAGATATTCTTGCTTGATAGATCCTTTAAGTATGATACAGTGACCTTCCTCATCTCTTATTACAGTTTTTGGTTTAAAATCTAATTTGTCTGATAGAGGATTGCCACCCCAGGTTTCTTTTGATGTCCATTAGCATGATAAATGGTTTTCTACCCCCTCTCATTCCATCTAGAGGTGTCTTTGGATCTAAAATGAGTCTCTAACAGATAGCATATTGATGGGTCTTGCTTTTTTATCCAATCTGATACCCTGTGTCTTTTGATTGGGGCATTTAGCCCATATACATTCAGGGTAACTATTGAAAGATATGAATTTAATACTACTATATTACCTATAAAGTGACTATTTCTGTATATTGCCTGTTCCTTTCTGGTCTATGTTACTTTTGGGCTCTCTCTTTGCTTATAGGATCCCTTTTAATATTTCCTATAGGACTGACTTTGTGATCACAAATTCTTTCAGTTTCTGTTTGTCCTAAAAGCTTTTTATCACTCCTTCTATTTTGAAAGACTTCTTAGCTGGATAAAGTATTCTTGGCTACATATTTTTCTCATTTACCACCCTGAATATATCATATCAGTGCTTTCTGGCCAGCCAGGTCTCTGTGAATAGGTCTGCTGCTAATCTAATGTTTCTATCCTTGTAGGTTACAGACCTCTTGGTCCAAGCTGCTGTCCGGGTTTTCTCTTTGTCTCTGAGATTTTACAAGTTGCACTATTATATGTCAGGGTGTTGACCTATTTTTACTGATTTTGTGGAGGGTTCTCTGTACCTCCTGGACTTAGATGCCTGCTTCCTTCTCCAGATTAGGGAAGAGATATAAACAGACAGGTGAACAGAACAAAGCAATACACTATATCCTGAATGTATTTGGATTGGTTTGTTAGAAGAAATTACATCTCAAAATTGTAAAGAAAAGAAAAACATATATATACAAAAACAAAATTACATACACTGAAAGGATATAATGTAACTGTAACACAAAAATTACCAAAAAATAACAAAACAAAAGGAAGAAGAAAAAAATATATAGTGAGAATATGATCAGACAGGTGAACAGAACAGAGTCATACACTAGCCTTTGGATGTATGTTTGTCTGTTAGAAGAAACTGCATCCCAAAATTATAAATAAAGAAAAACATATATATATATACACACAAATAAAATTAAATACAATCAAAGGATAGAATATGACTGTAAAAATTAAAATTAAAAAAGATTTTTAGAAAGAGTTGATAAAATAAGAAAATGGTTGAAAATAGAAAGAAAAAAAATTTTTTAATTAAAATTGAAAGACTAGGGGTGCCTGGGTGGCTCAGTGGGTTAAGCCGCTGCCTTCGGCTCAGGTCATGATCCCAGGGTCCGGGGATCGAGTCCCACATCAGGCTCTCTGCTGGGCGGGGAGCCTGCTTCTTCCTCTCTCTCTTTCAGCCTGCCTCTCCATCTACTTGTGATTTCTCTCTGTCAAATAAATAAATAAAATCTTTAAAAAAAAAAAAAAAAAAAAAAAAAAAAAAAAAAAAAAAAAAACAAAATTACATACACTGAAAGGATATAATGTAACTGTAACACAAAAATTACCAAAAAATAACAAAACAAAAGGAAGAAGAAAAAAATATATAGTGAGAATATGATCAGACAGGTGAACAGAACAGAGTCATACACTAGCCTTTGGATGTATGTTTGTCTGTTAGAAGAAACTGCATCCCAAAATTATAAATAAAGAAAAACATATATATATATACACACAAATAAAATTAAATACAATCAAAGGATAGAATATGACTGTAAAAATTAAAATTAAAAAAGATTTTTAGAAAGAGTTGATAAAATAAGAAAATGGTTGAAAATAGAAAGAAAAAAAATTTTTTAATTAAAATTGAAAGACTAGGGGTGCCTGGGTGGCTCAGTGGGTTAAGCCTCTGCCTTCGGCTCAGGTCATGATCTCAGAGTTCTGGGATCAAGCCCCACATCGGGCTCTCTGCTCAGCTCAGTGGGGAGCCTGCTTTCTCCTCTTTCTCTCTGCCTCCCTTTTTGCCCACTTGTGATCTCTGTCTGTCAAATAAATAAATAAAATCTTTTTTTAAAAAATTGAAAGACTAAAGAATCATGGGGGAAAGGGCCATGAATTCTGTGCTGTACTCCCCAGCACTGAAGTTTTGCAATTCCCACTGATTGGTAAACTTGGTCTTGGCTGGATGTTCTTGCTGATCTTCTGGGGGAGGGGCCTGTTCCTTTGATTCTCAAGTGTATTTGCACTTGCAGAATTGCACCAGCAGGCCAGCCTAAGTAATCTGCTCTAGTTTGCTCTTTATACCTTTTGTTCCCTGAAGGCTTTCCAGGCAGCTTTAGAAGATGAGAATGAAAGGTGGCCTCGAAATCTTCAGTCCCAAGCCAAAAGCTCTGGGCCCCACTCCTCATTGAGCCCTCACAGAAAAGCTGTCAATCACTCCTGTCTCTCTGGTCTCTGCCTGCACTCTGTGCTCACCCAGCCTATGACAGAGCATTTCTATCTCAGATACATGTCCCTGTTTTGAGTCTCCAAACCCCGCTGACTCCTGTGGGGTGCTCCCACTCCACTCCTTCCAGAGCAGGACAGGTGGTCTCATTGGTTCTGCTGCTTGCTGGGTCCCTGCTCAAGGAGTACTTGCCTGATTGTGCCACAGCTCGTAGTTTATGGCAACCCTAAACTGAGAGCCCACTCCTGGGCTTTCTGATTGCAGCTGGCTTCCCCCACTCCAATGTGCAGGAACTCTGACACACTCAGGCACCCCTTGTCTTCCTGTGACCCTGAGCATCCTGAGACCTCACTGACCCACCTAGGATTCCACCATCACTTACTCACCTGCGTACCTTTCAGGTGGGACATCCCTCACTGGAGCTGACTTCCAAAAGTTCTGATTTTGTGTTCCACTGCTCTTATCACTTGCCAGTAGGTGGCTAACAGAGGCTCCCTCCCTCCACAGTCTATCTTTACATACATTCCCCTTGGATTCACTTCTCCGCATCTCCACATCTCCTACCTTGCAGAAAGTGGCTGCTTTTCTCTTTGTAGAGTTGCAGCTATTCTTATCTCTTATCTCCACTTGGGTTCACAGGTGTTCAGAATGATTTGATAGCTATCTAGCTGAATTCCTGGGACTGGAAAAAACTAAGATCTGCTCCTCTGCCATCTTGGACTTCTCCCCTAGATGAATTTATTTTAAATCTAATTCCTGCATCACAGGCTTCTTATCAGCTAATACTAACGTCTAACAATTGAAGGTCTCTGCTGGAACTCAGTCTTGGGCAGCACCCACAAAATCTGCACAATGCATTAAATTAAGTACATTTACTATCATTCTACATTGGGCACCGGAGGTAGAGTTAGAAAAAACACATTTCTTGTCCTCAAGGAGTTTGTTATAATTTAAGGAGCCTAGGAAACCCTCTCTGTTCCGAAATACTTGCCAATACGGCCTGGCCATGGGGTCTGAGATTCCTACATTCTTCATTCTTTTGGAGTGAGGCATTGAAAGCAATTGTGAGGACAACCAGTATACAATCTCATTAAAACTTGCTAAAACCCTTACAGGATAGAACCCAGGAGGGTCAATGCTCCGACAATCTCAGTATTCTCTAACCCAGTTATCCCTAGCTCTGCTGATAATCAGAGCTACAAGAGATTTGTATCAATTCCATAGGCTACTGGGGAGCCCAAGAATCTATGTTTTTCAGCCAGATTTGGAAACTAAAACCTCAGGTTTGTTCTCTTGCTTTTTCTCATTTCCCTTCCTCTCCTCTCATCTCCTTCTTCTTCCCCTTCTTATTCTCCTTCCCCTCCTCCTGCTTCTCCTCCTCCTTTCTCTTCCTTCTTCAAATAAATAAATAACAAATAAAATATGGTAAAAGTAGAGTTCTCCTAAACTATGTTATGGGTGCAGATTCTTTTTTTTTTTTTTTTAATTTTACAGACAGAGATCACAAGTAGGCAGAGAGGCAGGCAGAGAGAGGAAGGGAAGCAGGTTCCCCGCTGAGCAGAGAGCCCAATTCGGGGCTCGATCCCAGAACCCCGAGATCATGACCTGAGCCAAAGGCAGAGGCTTTAACCCACTGAGCCACCCAGGAGCCCCTACGGGTGCACATTCTTAACTTGATAACCAGAACCATCCTGCACCTATACACTTCTACATTCATTCACATCTACTATGAATATTCAGATTAAATGTATAAAATGTCCCCCAAAAAACTGGTAATTTTATTTTATAGAGATACTAAGCAAAAGTCTTGATTGTTTTATGTGAACACCTTATCACTGGCACATAAAAAATCTGAGATATTTGTAATACCACATTTACATTCTAACAAATAGTTATGGTCCTTTAAATATCTTCTCTATTATTTCAGCCATACTTCACTTATACATGTGTATTTCTGAAAAATCTAAAGGAAATTCTTAGGGATTTTTTTAAATTTTAGCATAATTCTTTCAGCAATTGCTTGGTTTTTAATAACATTTCTTAAGCCATGTTTTATAAATGTTTATGACCTTTGAGCCAAATTTTAAAGGCTTAAGACTTAAATATATATTAAGTGAAGGTGTTTAGAATTTTGTTTTGTTCTCTTTATCTCCCCAGAAAGCAATATAGGCAGGTAGTTATTTTAGGAAATGTTCTACTGTCATTTACTTTATTGCTTCCTTATTTTGGCTTTGTCATATTGTTCCCATATCTTTCAGTCTAAGTGCTAATTATCTTTTCCTCAAATTTCTTAGGATTAATTTAAAACAAAGTTGATACTTCATTTGCTTCAATTTTACTTGCTTTACTTTGCATAGCAAATATTTATTCCATTGATAAGTATTATACATACATAAATCAAACTGCCATTACAAACTAGGTATGCTATCTACTGTCTTAACAAGATTACTCTGAGTTGTTTTTCTCTTTCATGAAAATATGTTATCATCTCTCTAAAACTTGTCAAGCCATGTTGTTTCAACTTATTCTTAAACATTGGGGTTTTTTCAGTCATTAACACTTTGTAGAAATTTTAGCATGAAAAGATCTCCTTCCTAATCTGAGACTATCCATAATTCTTAATATACTTAAGCTCTGATTAAAAGGTAATTTAGAGGTGCCTGGGTGGCTCAGTGGGTTAAGCCTTTGCCTTTGGCTCGGGTCATGATCTTAGGGACTGGGATCGAGCACCTCATCGGGCTCAGCCAGGAGCCTGCTTTCCCCTCTCTCTCTGCCTACTTGTGATCTCTCTCTCTGTTAAATAAATAAAATAATAAAAGGTAATTTAAACAAATTATGTTGGTTCTATCTTCTAATTTCTTTCAAATATTTTTTCATCCAACTACTAGAAATAACTTAATATTAAGTATAAGGAAATATAAACTATTTTGTCCAATTCTTTTGAGACCAATAACACACCAAGATAGGCATAGCATTAGATTTGTTTTAATTTTTGTAAGTAAAATGTTCTATGAAGTATAATATAGATACAAATGTCATAAATAAATGGTACATTGGTAGACTAACAAAAAATAAATATGAAACAAGAAAAAAGATACAAAAATTTAAAAAAAACAAAAAGTGAGTGGTTGATGTATTTTCACAAGTGAACACTCCATGGACCCATCACTCAAATCACAATCTAGAACTCTACCAGCACACTTCAGAAACCCCCTCTCCTAGGCACTATATGCCCCCTCTGACTTGCCTTACCCCAAATTAAGCACTTTCCTGAACTCTTAAATCATGGAATAGTTTGCCCATTTTTAAATTTTTTTTTAAGATTTTATTTCTTTGACAGAGAGAAAGAGAGAGCAGCAGCCAGAGGGAGAAGGAGAGGCAGGCTCCCCACTAAGTAGAGAGGCTGATGTGGGGTTCAATCCCAAGACCCTGAGGTCACAACCTAAGCCAAAGGCAGATGCTTAACCAACTGAGCCACTCAGGCACCCCCAATTTTTAAATTTTATTTACGGTATTTTTACCTGGCTTCTTTCACTCAATATTATATTTGTTAGACTTATTCCTATTGTCACCTAGAGCAACACACTTCATTCTCATTATTGTAGGATACTTTATAGATATTTGTTTGTTTACTTATTCAACTCTTGGTAGACATTTGGGTGGTTTCTTGTTTGAGGATATTACAAATGGTGCTGCTACAAGCATTCTAGTAGGTGTCTTTTGGTGAATATGATAGGCCTTTCAGTTGTTTCCATATCTAATAATGAAATTACTAGCTTAAAGGGTATATACCTAGCTTGGCAGATAGTACCAAACAGTCTTTCAAAATGGTTGTACCAATTTATGCTTTTATCCATAATGTATATGAATCCCAATTGTGGGGCACCCAGCTAGCTTAGTCAGAGGACCATGCCATTCTTGATCTTGGGGTCATGAGTTTGAGCCCCACATTGCATGTGGAGATCACTTAAAAAATAAATAAATAAACTGAAAAAAAAGAGAGAGCGAGAGAGAGAGATCCCAGTTGCTCTGTATCTCCAACCATGCTAAATATTGTTAGTATTTTTTATTTGGGATATTCCGCTGGATATGTCCAGATTTACTTATATTTCTTTCTCTAAAAAACTTATGAGAGAGTTTACTGATGATATTAGGGGGTAAAATATTTGATATCCCAACACAAAGTGTTTTCACAAAGTGAAAATACATTTTAACAGATAACTGTACTACACACTTTGTGTAAATAGCAAACATAGAGAGATGTAAATGTTGAAGCACCTATGCCTCTACTCCAGGAGAGTTTAACAAATATATCTTGTTATGCCATCACTTCCTGGACTCCCATTGTATACACTCTTAATCAGCTTTCCCACTGAATAAAAGCATTTTATGAGATTCAAAACATTCCTTCCTAACTATATTGTGTGAGTAGTTTATTTTGTTGAACCATGTTGCATGTGTGATTCAGAGAGGTATATAAACAAAATCTGCTCATCCTTTTTGGGAGAAAGAGAGAGAGAAAGAACATGAACAGAAGGAGGGGCAAAGGGAGGGAAAAAGAGAAGCTTAAGCCAACTCCACGCCCAGCACAGAGCCCAGTGTGGGGCTCCATCTCATGACCCTGAGATCAGGACCTGAACTAAAATCAAGAGTCAGACACTAAACTGCCAGAGCCACCCAGGCACCCCTGCTTATCCTTTTAAAAAAGCAAGTAAACACACTAAAGGTCACTAAAGGTCTTCTAAGTCCTGTTCCAGGATAAGACAAAGGTTATGGTTAGAAAATTATACGGTCATTTCATCACACTGAGACTCGAGCCTGGATTGCCACCCATTAGAAGAGGGTAGAGAACTATTTTGCAGAGAGAATCTTTTAGAAGAAGACACAAATTATCTTATGTTCCAACTAATTACTCTGTATGGAAATGGGTTAATCCCAGATCTAAAATCAATAATGATATGCCCTAAAGTTGCCAGCTAAGAAGGGAAAGAGGCTCAGTTATAAACCCCCAGCGTGGACAGTGGCATAGGAGAAATGTAGAATTGCTGGCATAAAATTTTATCAGCTTCCCACTATTCTCCATTTTTTGTAAAGGACTAAATGTATCCAGATATTTGAGAACCTGTTTTAGGCAATGCATCCTTGTTGCTTATAGGTATGAAGAGGGAGCCATGGTAAGAGGGGAAACTATAAAGCCAGCACTCTAAGATACGTGGCTGCTGTTTGCAAACTGCTCAGATACATAAAAGTCAGGAAATACACAGCTCCTGTCTCCTACCCACTACCTTGAAGGCAGGAACTACGTTTTACACATCCATCACCACAAATGCCTTCGACTGTCATCTGCATCCAGCGGCTCACACAGCAAAGACAACACACAGGCTGTTAGGTTATGTTCCTCTCTCTGCTCCCCAACCCCATCCCTTCACATTCCTTTTTAATGTGTCTCCCTTTCATGTCTCCCAGAGAGGAGGGTAATTCGTATGTTTCCCACCAACCTCGCCAGTACATCTTTGGTCCCGGGCTCCTTCTTTCCTTCACCCTAGCACATTACACACTTAGAAGAAAGTGGACAGAATACAAGCTCAGTGATATCCAAGGCAGAAAAACTCTTCCTTAGCATAAGATCTCAAATACAGTTTTCAGTACACAACTGGTGCTCAATGAAACACTAGCAATTTCCCTGTCCTTTAGTGACACATTTCCTCTGAATCTGACACTGACTCAATGAAGACATGCTTTCCACTTAGGGGGACCATGTGCAAAAACTGAAAACGTGAAAGAGTGTTCTTCCTGAGTTAGGCACCATGGTCATGCTTTGACCAAGCATGAACAATGCCTTAAAACTCTTTAAGAGTTTTAAGAGTTTTTAAACTTTGTACAGTTTCTGGCTGTACTACAGCTTTAGAGCTGAAATATAGGTCTTTAATCTCCTAGGGGTGTTACTCCTGAAAATCAGCTGAGTTCCTGCTAGAACTCAAGCACCTGCCAGAAGCCATGCCCTATGCCAGGTGCTTGAAATACGCTTCCCTCGGGGGCCTTCTAAGGTTAGGAAGAATCCAAACCACAGAGAGAGATACTGCACAGCAGTGAGATGGGGTTATGCATGGGATACATAGGAAAAGAGGGCACTTACCCTTGCCTGGAGAAGTCAGGGAAATTTTGCTGAAGGAGGAGACTTGGATGGAGTAATGGATGCCACCCACAATGTCATCACCTCATTGGTGATAACTTCTTCAAAGCATGCAGACTCACTACCTTGCTCACCAAACCTCAGTGCATCCCTAGATTAATAAACCCAAACTGAACACTCTAGCACATCTAGAACATGGTTCTTCTGGTCTTCCCTTCAAGCCATCACTAGTTTCCATCCCTTCTGCTTATTCTTTCTTCGGTGCTGCCACCTAAAATATATTCCTTTCCACACACCACTTATTCAAACCCTCTATTTTTTTCATCACAGTCCAGCTCAAGACTTACTTCCTCCAGAAATTATTTGTCTACATACAAACACTCCCTTCCCTATGATTTCCTTCTCTATTGCACTGTCATCACTGTGTTTGGCTGTTATCTTGAAACAGTCTCTGTCCTCTAAGAGTACC
Organism: Mustela putorius furo; assembly: GCF_011764305.1. NCBI lineage: Eukaryota > Metazoa > Chordata > Mammalia > Carnivora > Mustelidae > Mustela > Mustela putorius. Next base: position 33,332,826 of record NW_025421304.1, on the reverse strand, counting down.
TTGTCTCCCAATAGGAATTCAATTCTGAACAACAGTAAATGTAGGGTTCTGGCAGATTGTTCAAAAAAGCAGGAGGTTTTAACAGCAGCACCTACCCTGCCTGACCCTCAACTCCTGGGCTCAGCTGTTCTCTGGACAGTGCAGCAACTATAGTTTTGATTTCAGGCAGGACATGTATTCACCGCCCCTGAGTCTATGCCAAGGAGAAGCCCTTCAGCATGGGGTTGTAAAGCATTTAAGAAAGCAACATCAGGAAACCTAGGGCAGCACCTTGTCTCCCATGTGCTCCAGATACAGGGAGGGTAGTGTCTAGTGAACTTGTCCAGAAATAACTAAGGTGTGTTAGTTTCCTTAGGGCAGTGGCAACAAATTAGTACAAACTTGGTAAATAAACAAAAACTTGTTCTCTTATAGTCCTAGGGCCCAAAAGTCCAAAATCAAAATACCAGCAGGACTACACTGCCTCAGGGTACTATCATGGGCTGATAATCCATTCCATGTCTTTCTCCCAGTTTCCAGTGGCTGCCATAATGTTGTTCCTTGGCTTGTGCCCACATCCCTTCTCCATGGTCATGCTGCCTCCCCCTCTTCTCTCTTGGAATCTCCCTCATGTGTCTCTTACAGGAAACTTACTGCATTTAAAGCCCACCTGGATAATCCAGGCTGATCTCTTTATCTAAAGATCCTTACCTTAATTTTATCTACAAAGACTCTTTTTCCCAATAAGATCACAACCACAGTTTCTAGGAATTAGGATCTGGACATATCTTTTTGCAAGCCACATTCAACTGAGAGTGATAACCTAATAACCTGAATTTTCTCACTACCAATGGTGGTTTACAAAGCACACTCATCATTTAGCTTAAAAATTACAAATAATTAGGGGCGCCTGGGTGGCTCAATGGGTTAAAGCCTCTGCTTTCAGCTCAGGTCATGATCCCGGGGTCCTGGGACTAAGCCCTGCACTGGGCTCTCTGCTTCAGCAGGGAGCCTGCTTCCTCCTCTTTCTTTCTCTGCCTGCATCTCTCCTACTAGTTAGTGATCTCTGTCTGTCAAATAAATAAATAAAATCTTAAAAAAAAAAAAAGAATTACAAATAATTAAGTCTACCTCTGCGTTATTAAAATGTATTCAAGGAGCACCACTAGGTGGTTTGAGGGGGAAAAAATGAACTAAGGTTTCTTTAAAGGTTATTATAAGCTAGCAGGAAAAACAAGCATGTGCACAAAGGCAGGGAAGTTAGAAAGAGATGAGAATACAATGCTTTCCAAGAAAAGTAGGGGCAGAGTAAAGACTGCTTGTTCCTCTTCCCTCTAATTCTTCCTCAACACCACTCTGACCAGTAACAAACATGTTACATGTATCACAACTGCCCATTACCTGCTATTTTGCTTCATTCCTTTCATGGACACTGAAGGCAAGTGGACACCCTTTGCCAAATATATTCTTAGGGAGTTCTCATGAGCCCAAAATCTGAATCTGTCATATTGCAAATATAGATCACATTTTAAAATATGGTAACTGCTGGGGTACCTGGGTGGCTCAGTGGGTTAAAGCCTCTGCCTTTCTGCTCGGGTCATGGTCCAGGGTCCTGGGATCAAGCCCCACATCTGGCTCTCTGCTCAGCAGGGAGTCTGCTTCCCCCTCTCTCTCTGCCTGCCTCTCCACCTACTTGTGATTTCTGTCTGTCAAATAAATGAAATCTTTAAAAATAAATAAATATAAAAATAAAAATATGGTAACTGCCTAATAAACTCTCAAAGGAAAGCAAAATATGTAAGAATAACAGTATTTCCAAACTTATTTTCTTTAACAATCTGAAAACCTGTGGACAATATATATAAAAGCTATACACACATGCACATACAAACACATTTACACATATGAAGAAAAATCTACCCTTTCTAGAACACCAGCTGCCTCTCCTCAATATAGGATATACATAAAACATTATCTACCATTAATGACTTTGTTTTAACTTCTGCTTTGTAAGTGACATCAAATTGCCATTTCTTCATCTTTATCCATGATTCTGGGTCTTTATCCACATAGAAGTAACACTAAATCACTTCCACAGAAGGGCTTAACTTCTACTGCCAGCTCAGGGTCAGCAGGCAGGGCTAGGATAGAAAGCAGGACTGATTAATAGAGCTTTAAAGACGGTTCAAATGTCTTGAAGACAAATACCCAAAAAAGTTCACAGATTTCTCATTCAAAATTTCATTTGCAATCACTACTTCCAGCCCAGTTATATGGGACTACAGTTTCTCTAGGCCAAAGGTCTGCTTCCTTTAGTTTTTTGGCACTTCAAGGGCAATCCAAGGATATAACTGATACACTATGGATATGCAGTTACAGAAAGGAAATCAGGGGATGGAGACAGGGACAAGGTCCTCCGAGGATAAGGAAGAACACAACATGCCAGGCTGCTCAAAAAGGAGGGAGCTTTGTCTAAACATGGGTACAGAATTTTCCACAAAGGGTACCAATCCTTAAAGCATTCATCTTTCCAACCCCCGAAGTTCAGCACAAGTACATTAGAAAATCTTTTTCATCAAAGTTGAAAAGAGAATATCCTGGTTCCCTATTTACCGAGAACACTCCCTGAATGGAAAAAAGACCTGAAGTGGTTGAGTTTTTTGTGGATTCTTCTCACCCTATTATAGATTCAATGTACCATATTGTCAATTAATCAAACAATCAACATGGATTGCAAAGCAGTTCATAATGCCTGCTAGATTTGAGTTACTGGCTCAAAGCTGATTACCTAACAATTTTTCTATAAAAGTAGAGCTCAGGAGCTCAAGATCCAGAGAATCTACCCTTCAGAGAGACCAGCAGCTTGGCCTTATGAGCACACTGTGTCTCCTCAACAATCCCACCCAGAGCAAAGCTTTGGAAAACAGCTCACTGCCCGTTATAAAGCAGTAACTCAGAGAGGTTGTAATCCAAATTGAATTTGTATCCACCTATATTTTCTTAAATCAGTTTACTATTTCCCTGTTAAATTATTCTAAAGGCTGAATCTCATGAAGCAAAGCTTGTCTTCTGGAAAAAAAATCCATAATACAGTATGTTCAAGTTTACAAAGTTATTTTCAAACATCAGATACTAATCCACATCCACAAATTATCCATGAGATATTTATCAGTGTCATTGTCCTTTAAACCAAAGTGAGGGGCACACCACAGAGATTTGGAAGGTGAAAATGAAATAGCCAACAATTCCCATGAAGAAATGGTGGGGCAAAGTGAAGGTTTCAGCAAATGGCAGATGAGGAAATTTTCCAAGCCTTTCAAAGTGTCCTCCTGCATATCACCAACTTCAGGGATGTGGGCAAATGGACTCATGGGCAGAGATACCTTGAAATTCCTGAACTTATTACAGATGTTTTCTCCCTTTCCCCTTCCATTTGTTTTTAAAGCCCCTAATCCTCTGTATTAATTTCCTTCCGGTTTGAAATACCTGAAGTAATTTCCTTTCTCCTGACAACTCCTGACTAATCCAATAAACAAAACAAATTATTCTCAAGTAGACTGAAAAATGAAAGTTCATTTTATTTAGTCCAAACACCCAGGGTTTAATTCAAAATTAGAATTTCTACTGAGTCAGATGATAATATTTCCAATGAGTCATTTCCAACCACTATTTGCCCTCTGCCACAATCTGGGATCATTTATCATACAGTCAGTTGATTCATCAGCATTCATTTGACCAATGAGCACTGTACTTCATTGAATGTTGACAATGACCTCACAAATCTGTAATATCATCTCCAACTTACAGTTGAGAACACCAAGGCTTAGAGATATTGCATGACTTGCCCTAGGTCGCACCTTCAGGAATTATAGGAATTTGAAATCAAATCAGATAGTATCTTGTGCCTGAACTCTTCCTGCCACAGTAAATGACTTTCCACCATAGTAAGTAATGTCAGAGAGCAGTCGGTATGAACATTTTTGGTAATTGATATAAGGTAACCAGCACCATATATTGTTTTGTGGCAGCATCTGCATTCTGAAATCTCTCCCATCTACCCAGATACTGTGGAAATTTTCCCAGGCCGCTCATGGTGGTAGGCATATACTTTCTAAGATGCCATGAGAACCTATTGCCACACGGGTCCAGTGAGAAGGGCTCTCAAGAATCAGAAAAGCTCTAACAAAAAGGCTGACTAAAGGGGATGAATTTAATACAATAACAACAATCACCCAAACATTATTCCCCACATGTCACTAGAAGATATGCTAGCTATCTTCTATTCTTCCATGAAACACACACTTCCTTCAACTTTCTTAACCCAATGCTGGAAATTCTGAAGCAAAAAAGATTTGCTTTTTGCTGCGAACAATGCAAAAACAGAGCCTTCTCTCTGGCAGGCAACCTCCTCAAAATATGCCCAGTGGACTTCCCAGTGAGAGGTTTGGCTTCACCTGGGGGCAGGAATTGTACCACCAGCAACTTTCCCTGCCAATCCTTCTACATGACAAAACACATATGGATGCAAATAAGCTAATCCTTCTCTGGAAGAGTGAACTGCACCTGGCAGCCAGTTTATAAGAGTGCCAGATAGAGAAGATGTGATTGTGAGGTACCTGGGGGATTGCTACAAAGCAGGCTGGGAAAATCCCCACCTGGGATGCCTGAGATAAAACCTAATCACCTGCTGGGATAATTGGCCTCTGAAAGAGATACAAGCTAATAATAGTATAGAGTCATTGGTTATTAAACTGCCAAAAGGTTAGGAATATTTGCCTATTGATTACAGAATTCCTGAAAATGGCAAAGCCATGAAGCTCAAATAAGTGAATCAAGTGAAACTACAAAAAACAACTCTGCATCCTATTAAGCAACAAAGAAGATATCCAGGGATAGGCCATCCCCTCAAATAATGGGACATAGAGGATTTTCTTAGAGAACAAGATGGATCTCTCTAAAATTTGAGAAATCCCACCACCACTTTTGCCGAATCATCAAAATAATGTTGGTATAGAATATAATTAGGTAGAGAAAAATATTCTTTGAAAATTTTGTAAATACATGGTCTAACTCATTTTCCAAAGCATGCCCGCTTAATTTCTCTCTCTACTCTGAATTTTCCAATTACAAGAGGTGGTTTTAAAACATGTCTGTGATATCACTGATACTCCTTCCATTGAAAGATGGAAATTTTATCTTCCCTTCTTAAACATTAGTGACTTGCTTGTAACCAAGCGGATGAAGACTAAATGATGCCACAGGACCTCCAAAGCTTCTATCTGGCTTTCTTGGGACACTCATTCTAGGGAATTCATTTAATAAATGGCTACCCTGAAACCACCACACTGAAGAGGAGGAGTAACGAAAGAAGCTCTTATGGCCCCGGCTACAGTTCTAGCTTACCACCCGCTTCAGTTCCCTGTCATGTGAGTGACCCATCCTGAACATCCTGTCATTCAAGTCTTTAGATGATTACATGGATAGTCAGCATGTGATCACAATTGCACAACAGACCCAATCAAGAGCTGCCCAGTCAAACCATTTCCAAATTCCTGAGCCATGAAAGTACAAGCAAACAAAATCATTTTTTTTCACACCAGTAAGTCTTGGAATAACTTATTATGCAAAATATTGCTGACCATTCCCCAAACTTCCAACAAATCATAGTTAACATTTTGTAACACCATTCCATTTACAAAGAACAATCATATAATCTCATTTAATTTTTATAAGTATCATGTGAAATATGTATAATTATCATGAGTTGCAGAGATTTGGACAAATGCTTAATATCACAATCAAGACTCAACCTTATCATTTTATTCCTATGCCACTCAACACTGTGCTTTCACATGTGGTGAAATATTTTCAGTGGCTAAAAATTTTATCTGTGCAAAAATGCTAGATGACAATGAAAAAACTGAGAGAATTGGTCCTTTGTTTGATATTTCCAAATAGACTGTCTCTTCATGCATTTATATGTTCTTATGAAATTTTTTAAATAATAATAAAGACCATTCCTGGAGAGTCTAGATGGCAGCCAATTCTTGCATTTCTTGATATTTGTAAATAATATAAAGATTTCTCTATAATTTTACCTTCAACATTATAAGAACAGACCAAGTTTCAGGAAATGAAATAAAGCTAAACCTTAAACAGGCATGGAGAAACTTATATTTCATACTAACTCTATGAATTTCACATCTCAAATACACACTGGAAATTGACTGATTGGGGTCCTAAAAATTTAGAATTTGCTTAATCCTACAAGAGTTTGCCAAATCTGGCATGTTGTCTAGGTATTTTGAGTTCCCCTGTACTAAATTTTTACAATGGATAAATCAACAAAAACACATTTACTTTTTCCTATTAAGGGCACTGATGTGATGCAAAGAAGTATAAAATGTGCTTCCAGCCTTACAAAAGCTTACAGTCTGTTGGGGCTATTCAGAGATGAATGTGTATGATGTAGTAGAAAGCATACGGAATTGGGAATATATTTCCCTACATACCTAAGAAAGTGCTATAAAGATTAAAAGCAAAAATGCTTTGTAAGTCACAAAACACTAAGAAAATGTAATATAAAATAAACATGTAAGTTAAAACAGAAAGATTTTATCCAGAATGGAGGTTGGATCCCTGCTCCGTTTTTAGGAAGTTGTTAAGCTGGATCTTACTGGCTGATTCCGCAGTAAAGGTGAGTTAAGCCATACCTTATTAGCTCACTTCAAAAGAGATAACCCATTGCAGACTACTAAATTCTGATTACACACATCATATGGAGGGAAAAAAAAAATGTTTTCTGGGAGTTGTAATTAAGATAGACATTAGCAAGATTCCAGAAATTCATCAACAAGTATGGATCACCAAAAGTCAAAGTCAAGCTGAGGTGTACTAGCATAGTACATAAATTATGATGTCTGATTAAAGTAGGGGAAAAAAAGAATTGTGATATTGACAAACCATTTCTATAAATTTCTTAGAGCAATTTATCTAGAGTCTATGAGAATATTTACATACTCCATAATTGTTACAAAGTTTTCACTCTCCTGAAGTTAGTTGTTTTTTGTTTTGTTTTGTTTTGTTTTCCTATCACCACTAATAGGGCATGATGGACATGATGTGGAGAACTGGGTACAGTTCTTTTGTACCAGGCATCTAATTTAATGCTATCGGGAAAATATTGCTAAGAAATATGAGAGTCTCTTGAAACATTAGGAATACAGATGAGAAGCTGCCTGTTTCTCTTGATTTCTACATTTAAAAACAAACCAGAGGACGAAATTGTGTCCCTCAAAGGGAATCAAACACCAGCAGGATGGGACACTGACTTGCAAATTAAGATCCCAGTGTCTTGACACGAACTACCACCACGTTGGTCTATAACCGTTTGGTCCACTTTTGTCCTCAGTTTCCTCTCTTGTTAAAAGAAACAACAGCAGTGGAACATCGAATATTCAAGAAAATCTTGAGATGGTTCCCGTTCGAGATGGTGACGTAAGAGGATCCTAAATTCAGCTCCTCCCACGAACATACCAGATCTGCAGCTACCTATAGAACAACGTCCTCTTGGTGGTGGTGGTTGGGGGGGACCCAAAACTGGCTGAAGGACTCCTGTGCCTCAGCAAAGGACCACACAGACCCAAAACTCGGAGGAGAACCCGGGAGGGAATCTCTCTGTAAACCCTCCAACCGCACCCCACCCAGAGACCCAATAAGCCCTTGTGAACTCAAAACCGAAGCTTCTCCCGTTAGAGGGAAGCCTTTGTATCCCACATCCGGTGCTCCCAGCTTTGAAGACCCGCCCCTGAGAGACAACTCCCCATAACCTCCAGCTTGGGAAACCAACCAGGCTCGCGTGCAGCGGACAGACTCACTCACAGGCCGCGCTCAGACTCACCGGCCGGGTCCAGCGCAGAAGCGGCGACGGGGCAGCCGGGACTCCGCGTGGCTGAGGCTCCTTTCTCGTCTTGGAGCGAGGACGTGAGGGGCAGGTACCCGGTTCGACTGGAGTCTCAAAGCCTGTTGAGGTTCCCCCCGGGGGGAAATGGTGGGCGCCATCTTTGCGCTTTCCCTCCACAGCCGCCGTGGCTTGCGGAGGGGAGATTTTACGTGCCGTTAGTGCCCCGGGTTTACGTCGGGTGCCGGGTTTACGTCGGGTGCCGGGTTTACGTCGGTTGCCCGGTTTACGTCAGTTGCCCGGTTTACCCCAGGTGTCTGGTTTACGTCAGGTGCTGGGTTTTATGTCAGGAGGGCGTCCTATTTTTATGTGGGGTGCCCCATTTTTCTTCTGGTGCCCAGTCTTAGATCTGAGGCCTCGATTTCAACTCAGAGGCCCTGATTTTATGTCCGAGGCCCCCATTTTTGTGGCTGCCACCGGGGGACCCCCGCTCTCACCTGGCTCTGGTGGCCCACAAGGCTTACACTTGCGGTCCCAGAGTAGTATATATTTGCACACTTTAAAACTACTGTCTGAAGGTCTGGTTTTCAATCAGCCTGAATCTCGGCCCCCACTTAGATTCTCCCCCCACGGCACCCCCTTGGGGACACGGACAGGTCTTTCCACGCCCTCAACTACTAGCAGCCACTAAAAATGGGCTGCTTGGACAATCACAAATATTTGAAAGACAACCAAGAACTAGGGCAGATTTGAACGATAGGTTAATATCCCACAGGAGGTACTTACTCCTTCAAGACGGGGGTAGTTGGTTGTTTTATCTAATGAACAGAGAGTCCAGAACCACACAGAGAGTCAAGCAGAGAACCAGAGGAATATTCTATGAACAAAGGAACAGGATAAAACCTCAAGAAAAAAAACCTTAATGAAAGAGAAATAATTTCCCTTTTAAAGAACATTTTAACTGAGCATTGATCAGTGTGATGAAGCAATGCAGGTGGCCAACACTGCCAAGATGGAGAAACACACAATGAAAAATAAACAAGGAAAATATCAGGTACTGGGAAGTACTATAAGCACTACTTGTAATAGTGTAATCAAAATAGCAGTATTAAAATACAGCAGAGGGGCACCTGGGTGGCTCAGTGGGTTAAGCCTCTGCCTTTGGCTCAGGTCATGATCTCATGGTCCTGGGATCATGCCCTGCATCGGGCTCTCTACTCAGCCCGGAGCCTGCTTCGCCCTCTCTCTCTGCCTGCTGCTCTGCTTACTTGTGATCTCTCTGTGTTTGAAATTAAAAAAAAAAAAAAAAAAATCTTTAAAAATATAATAAAATACAGCACATACCTCAGCACTTAACATTTTGAACTAGACAATTCTCTGTTGTGGGGCCTTTCTTGTGCATAAGGGAATGTCTCCCAGCATCCCTGGCCTCCACCCACTAGATGCCAGTATGCCTCCTCTAGCATGGCAACCAAAAAATGTCTCAGGACATTGCCATATGCCAGGGCAGAGAAAGAACCCACACACACAACCCTGTTGAGATCTGCTACAATTGTCACTAGATGATACCTTTCAGCTCCAAATTTTTATCATCATATGGATGCCAGAATATAACACTGAACACACTGAACCTGCCCCGTCCTCCCTTTTCAACCAACCTTTGTAATTATAGATGCCATCCTCTTCTGTACCCAATTGTAAAACTTGCTGAGCTGTTTGCCTCAATAACATTCCAAACCTGTATTGTAGGAACTGAAATCACCGTCGGACCCTGTAAAATAGATGACAAGGTGTCCTGAACTATTGACATAGTTAAGAAACTCGATGAATAGCGCTTCTAAGCTATTATCCCGAGACGGACAGGAATGCCGTAGACTTTCTCCAAATGAAAGCACTCATCTTCACAGTTATAAAAGATAACCCATTACCATGGCAGGAAATCAAAACTGCAATAAATTTCAAAAGAGAAGAATGATGAGGAGGAAGCATAAAGGACTGGTAGAAAATCTCAAGTGAGAACCTGCTCAACGCATAAAATGGGAGGAGGGCTGTTCAGACCATGACAGCGCTGCGCGCAGGGAGTGGTCTGATGCTGTTGGTGAGCAAAAAGACACTTAGAAAACCGGTGGAAATTTGTCAAGACAGTCTAGACGGTAGTGTTTAGATAAACCCTTCTCTCCGTCACCCAAATCATTTTCAAATTAAGTTGAAACCGTGGCAAAGAAAATCTTTATATTTGATTCTGGCTACAGAGAAACTCCATTTGGAAGCTGTTAAATAGCTCATGAAATTAAAACTCACACCTGAATAAAAGTCCCCATTTTCTTTTATTTGTGCTAAAATTTTAGGGCATATCCCATTGGAGATTTTTGAGCAAGAAACTTTAAAAACTCTGGGAAATGTTTAATGAGAATAAGGAGAAATAACTGAGTGATTAGATATTTGTAGCAAATAAAAATTGGTTTTCATGAGTTACTTTTTCTATATAATGTTCTTAAACAGTCACAAACTCATTTCTAATAGGGAATTGATCTGACCCTTTACTTATCATCCAAAATTAATAGTAGCAATCTATTTTGCTTATCTACTAATCTACTATATCATTACAATTTAAAGAAACAAAACACAGGAATCTCAAATCAAAAAATATAATGTTAGAGCAATTGTTCTCCTTCGTTTGTCTGAAGAATTTATCACAGATTTCCCTTAAATAAGAAGTTCAGGTTGGAAAGAGCAGAGGAGTCAGATGCCTTAAAATACCTCCTCTACCATCCACCAGGACCATGATTCTGTTAATTCATTCAACATTTCTGAGAATCAAGTTTCTCATATATAAATGGGATATAACAATTATACATTATTCATGGTGTTAAGATAAAAAGAAATGGCATGTAGGAAAATATTTTGCAAACTGTAAAGTTATTTGAAGTGCCATTTTGTTATCTTATTATTGAATTAACATTAAATGGGACCACAACATGGTGGAAAACTTCCAAGCATCCAGATGACCCAAAAGGTCCTTTCCAGTTTGATTAAACTTTAGACCGGCTTCTTCCTGACTCGGGGTGGTGACCTCCCTCGCCTCTGAGGGTTTTCTTTTAAGAACCTGTAACTTCTTTCTCTGCCCCTTCGATATGTAAATCCTTTTAAAGACCTCTTGCCCGTTTTTCAATCTAGGAGCTGAGAGCCATCTTTTTTGAAATGTTAACATCAAAGGGTGTCTCCCAGTTTCCAGGAGAAGGAAGGAGCCCAACGTCCCTGGGTACTTTGCTCCAAGTAAAATGACCTTCTGTCGTGAAGATAAGAGAAAGTTTACTTTTCCTTTGGGCAAGGCCAATTAGCAAACACGAAGGGATCCCTCCATGTCCCAGCAATTCAAATCTCTCCCAGCCTTTGTCTCAAGAGTTGAGTTCAGACTTTAGTTCTGGCACCTCTCCCCTACTGCAACAGCCTTGAATAAAGCTTTCCTTGCCTGTTAAACTGTACCCTCTGCTATTCTTGATTTGACACATACTTGCAAAAGAATGAAAATATTCTGGGATGCATTTGCCACAAAATTCAACCCTGGCCCTACTTGTGACTCACCTAGTCACATCTCGCACCAGTCTCTAAGAGATTGTAACCTCCTGAAGCAGAGGGACTAATCTAAGAACTGACCACATCTAACAATGGCCTCTCTATATAAGCATGTATTCATATATGTGAATCAACATGTAATATTATGGTTTCAGTTCCTGTATCTATTTCAGTATAAATATCAGAGTTCATGGGTGCCTGTGTGGCTCAGTCAGTTAAGCATATCCCTTAGGTTCAGGTCATGAGTCCAGGGTCGTGGGATCAAGCCCTGAGTTGGGCTCCCTGTTCAGTGCAGAGTCTACTTCTCCCTCTCCCTCTGCCCCTTCCCCCACTCATGCTTGCCCTCTCTCTTTCAAATAAATAAAATCTTTTTTAAATAGATAAATAAATATCAGAGTTTAACTTATTTGAAGATGGAGCCCTTGAAATGCTTCTATGGGTGGTCATTATGGTGATGCCACAAAGCAACTTGCAAAATAAATGCATTTCTTTTTTTTTTCTAATCACTTTATTGAGGTATGATTGAGATACCAAAAGCTGTACATATTTAATGCATACAACTTGATGAGTTTGAAGATAAGTATATTCCTGTGGAACCATCACCACAACCTTTGCCATAAACATGTCCATCACTTCCAAAAATTGCCTTGCACCCTCTTTACCAATTTGGTGTGTGTTAAGAAAACTTAATATAAGATCTATCCTCCTAGCAAATTTTTAAATATGCAACACAGTACTGTTCCCTATATGCACAGCAGATCTCTGGGACTTGTTCATCCTATATAACTAAAACCTTGTTCTCTTAGACTAATACTTCCTGTGTTTCCTTCCCCCAGTCCCTGGCAACCACCTTTCCACCTGCTGCCGCTCTGATGTACGTTCTTCAGCTAAGTGGTATCACGCAGCATTTAACCTTCTGTGCCTGGCTTATTTTACCTCACATAATGGACTCCAGGTTCATCCAGGTTTTTGCAAATGGCAGGATTTCCCTCTTTTTAAAAACTAAATTGTATTCATTTTATGTATATACCACATTCGCCTTCATGAAAGCAAATGTTGCTTCATTCAGGTTGCTTCCGTGTCTTAGATATCGTGAATAACGTTGTCATGAACACGGGAGTGCAGATACCTATTCAAGATGGTGATTTAATTTCTTTGGATATGTATCCAGAGTGGAATTGCCAGATCATACAGCAGTTCTATTTTAAGGTTTCGAGGAGAACTACATCCTGTTTCCCACAGTGGCAGCAACAGTTTATATTCCCACCAATGTACAAGCGTTCCCTTTTCCCCACATCATTCCAATTCTCACCTTTTGTTTTTTCATGGTTTTTTTATTTGTTTGTTTAAGTAATAACCACCCTGACAGGCGTGAGGTGATAGTTCATTGTGGTTTTGATTTGCATTTCCCTGTTTAGTGACACTGAGCCCCTTTTCACAAACCTGTTAACATTTGTCTGTCTTCTTTCAAAATAAAAATACATCTCAATACGACTTTACAAAATAAGGACTTTGGAGATGGATTATGGATAGGTAAAGGTACAAATTCCCAAACATAACCATATCAAACATTTATCAATATGAAATACAATTAAACTAGCTAATTTAGCTCTAAAACATTTCTACTGAAAGATGTAGAAAGATTAAGTGTAGCACAGAGACTAATGAGAAGAACATTGAGTCTTAGGGAAAAAGCTAGGGATTACCAAAAGCCTCTCTTAAAACCCTTCAGTAGTTTCCAATTACTTAAAGTATAAGATAAATCACCTTACCAGACCAAAGCCTTTGGCAAAAACTGGACCAAATCAAATTTCTCCCTTTACTCACTTTGCATTTGGTCCTACATCGCTGACACTCAGTGTCTTCTCATGAATAGAGAGGAACTGCTCCCTACTTCTAAGAGCTCGAAATAGCCAAATCTCTTAATATAATTACCTAATACCTTCGTTTACATAATAGGGTTTACAAATGGGTAATGCAATCATTGTGTCACATCCAAACCCAAAAGCCCTATGAAATCTCCTTACATCCCAATCTGATTAGTACCTTACATTTTTCAAAGCAAGTACACACCTATTACCTTATTATCACTAGCAGTGAGCTACATATCACTACTAGTTCACCTTATTTGTGAGAAACCTGATGCTAATAGAGTTTATTTGTATAGCTTTATGAGATATAATATACAAAACCTGCGCATATTTAACATATGCAATTAGATGCAGAGAGTTTAAATATTTAACTTGTGTCTCAGGACAAGACTTAAGAAAGACCTGAAGCCTGGGGCACCTGGGTGGCTCAGTTGGTTAAGAACTCAATTTTTTATTTTAAATCAGGTTGTGATCTCAAGGTCCTGAGACTGAGCCCACATCAGGCAGCACGCTAGTCATGGAGCCTGCTTAAGATTCTGTTTCTCCCTCTTCCTCTGTCCCACACCCTTTAAGAAAGGAAGGGAAGGAGGAGAGGAGAGGAAAGGAAAGAACTGAAGCCCATTTCTCTGTCAGATGATCAGATTTCCAGGAGTGACAGAAGCAATCATTGATTCTGCACACCCTGCATGTTCCCAGAAGGACTTGAGGACCAGAGTGCATCCAAAGTGATAAAAAGCAAATGACCTCCTCAGGACAACTGAGAGGGTTAATTTAAGGTTTTGCCTGGATTCCCCCATGCAGCAGGTGAGCACATAGCATGGACTGAGAATGACAGGTGCTTCTCTGTATGGTCATAATCACGTAAAGGCCAGAGGGGCCAGATGGCCTCTTCTGTGACCCAGACTGGGCTTCCTGAAAAACCTGCCTAAGGAGAGCCTCTCCACAGACAGGGTGTGTTACAGACTGACAAGCATTGTTCTAGGAATTTTAAAGCCATGAGAAGTGACCTCCAAAAGGGAGAATGCCACTGAGTCTCCAAGTTGGTACAGCCCTCACCATTCATCCTTCACTTCCATTAAAAGCATCTGCATCCTCTGCCTGTGTCTGTTGATACCTCACTGTCAATCACGTTCTCCCTTGTGAACAACATGCAGAGACTCTCGCAGACTCCTAAGTGGTAGATTTGGTGGTTCAGAAATTCCAATTGCATATCCAATACTCTTCTACTGCCTGCTTAATATTTAAAGGAATCCTCTAAGACAAACCTGCTAAATCACAGAACGGATCCCAAAGTTTATAATCAGAAATGAATAAATGCTCTAAAGTTGTTGGGGGAGTTCTGCCACTGATTAGAATGTGGAATGGTGCACAAGACCATCATTCCCATGGTAACAACGAAAAAAAAAAAACAGTTTTCTATAAAGCTATCATAAAGCAGTGGATGAATGCAGGGGGTGGAAAAAAAGCTTTAATGAGCTAAATTCCAGAGAGAGACGACCAAAGAGCTGCAGATGCTTCCACACCTAGCGGCAAATTCCAACCCAACTGCAGATACGGGAAGAGTACGCTTGTCACGGAAGGAAGCAGGAGGTGTGGGGAGAAACCAGCCATGCTTTGGCAACAGTGAAGCCAGCAAAAGGAGGTGAAATCTGTAACAGCTCAAAGTGTGAAATCATTGTTGAGGCCAACATACTCCCCCACTCCCCATTCCCAGGACATTTTTCTGAGAAAGTTGCAGAAATCATTATGAGGACAGGGCTAAAAGACAAAATTTTAGCCATTTCATGGTACTCGGATCCCAGGGCCCCTGCAAAATGTGAATCCATATAGGAATTGTAACCAGCTAAGCTAAAAATCAAACCTCTTCAAGTTCAAATCCTGGGAGGATCAAAAGGTTTTATTTGTCCCTCGTTGTAGCAACAGTAGTAAAGAAAGTGGGGCATTGAGCTGAAGGACAAAGTTAAATCCCCTAAACCATATTTGAAATCAGACATAAACTAACCACAAGCTGCAGCGCAGCCCTGGCCCAGTTCGAAGTCAGTGGAATCAAAAGGGACAGGCGTGGCTGTCTGACTGAAGAAAGTTCTTGTACCCTCTGAGGAAAAAAAAGAAGAAGAAGAAGAAAGAACAAAGATCATATTTCAGTGTTCATCAATGGTATAGATGCTAGGATCACGACCTGAGCCGAAGGCAGAGGCTTTAACCCACTGAGCCACCCAGGCGCCCCTCATCAATGGTATAGAATAAAAATTCACAATATATGTAAACAGTAGGAAAGTTTGACCCATAATGAATAAAAGGAAATTCAATTAAGACAGACCTACTAATGAATCCGCTATTGAAATCTGCAAGGATTTTATTTTTTTTTTTTTCTTTTAAGTAGGCTTCATTGCCAAAATGGAGCCCAATGCAGGGCTTGAATTCATGACTCTGAGAGCAAGACCCAGAGATTGAGACCTGAGCTGAGATCAAGAGTTGTTCACCCAAACAGCTGAGCTACCCAGGTACCCCTGAAATCTACACAGATTTTAAAACAACTGTTTTAAATATACTGATTCAAAAAAAAAAAAAGATGAATAGGTCAACTGATGGTAGATTTTACAAGAGATGTGTAAACTAAAAAAATAAAGAAACTCAAATTATCAAACTGAAAAGAAATGAGGTTTTTAAAAAAGCAATTGAATCCTGCTGGAGGCTGAGTCGGTCTCTGCCTGGACTTCTCCATGGGGGTCTCTCCATAGTGCATGTGGGCTTCCTCACAGAAGGGTGGCTGGATGCCAAGAACAGCTGTCCCAAGAGACGGGAAGTAGAAGCTTCTGGTTTCTATTGTCAAGCAGCCACAGAACCCAACTTCAAATGTGGAGACAGGGGTGCGTGGATGGCTCAGACAGTTACGTGTCTGCCTTTAGCTCAGGTCATGATCCCGGGGTCCTGGGATCAAGTCAAACATTGGGCTCCATGCTCAGCAGGGAGCCTACTTCTCCCTCTCTGTCTGCCTGCAGTTCCCCTGCTTGAACTGTCTCTCTCTGTCAAATAAATAAAATCTTATAAGAGAAAAAATAAACAAACTGTGGTATATGGATAGATACAATGTATTTCTACTTTGCAATAAAAGGACAGGAGGATTAATACACACACCATGGATGTATTTCAAAAACATAATGTTCAGTGAAAGAAGCCGGACTCAAAGGAGGAGTAAACACTGAATCACCCTATCTAGATGAAGTTTAAGAACAATCAAAAATAAATCCATAAAATGACAGAAATCAGAACAGTGGCTGTCTCTGGAGGAGCAATGGACTGAAATGGGGTGCAGAGGAACTCTGGAAATGGAGAAATATTTTATGTCTTCATTTTCACGTTGCTTTCATAGGTTTATAAATGTGTCAAAACTCACTGAACTTAAACCTAGGATTTGTGCATTTTACTGTACATAAGCTAGACCAATATAGGAATGATCAAGACACAAATAAAAAATCCTTGAAACACAAGCTATTGTGTAGTTCTGGATTGGATACTGATTTGGACAAATGAGCTATAAAAAACAAAATGAGGACATATGGAAATATTTTGTTGTGTTTATGGTATTAGGTGAGATCAAATTTATTGATCTATAAAGACCAAGATAGCTGAAAACAGCAGATTATAAAACAACGTGTCCACTATGGTATTGTAGCATCAAAAATATATTACAGGGTGCCTGGGTGGCTTAGTGGGTTCAGCCTCTGCCTTGGCTCGGATCGTGATCTCAGGGTCCTGGGATCGAGCCCCGCATTGGGCTCTCTCCTCAGTGGGGAGCCTGCTTCCCCCTCTCTCTATGCCTGCCTCTCTGCTACTTGTGATCTCTCTATCAAGTAAATAAATGAAATCTTTAAAATATATATGTATATATACATATATGTATCAGAGGATTTTTAGGGCAGTGAAAATATTCCGTATGATACAGTCATGGTGGACCCACTTCGTCATACATTTGTCCAACCCACAGAGTGTGCACCAAGAGCGCACCCTCACATAAACTGCAGACTTCGGGTGATATGATGTGTCAGTGTAAGTTCATCATTTGTTACAAATGTTCACACTCCCAGGAGATGCTGATAGTGAAGGAAGGCATGCGTGTGCTGGGAGAGAGGGTACATGTGAAATCTTCGTATCTTCCTCTCAATCCTTCTGTGAACCTAAAACTGCTTGAAAATGTGAAGTCTTAAATATATATAGAATATTGCTCACATATCTTCCTAGGAAAAGTGCAGGTGGAAATGCTGCAGGGTGCTACCCTGGTAATATCTGTGTCATGGGAAAGTATGCTTTCATTCTGTATTTTTGCTTATATGCTATTTTCTAATCTTACACAATGCACAAGCACTGTTTCTACGATAAGAAACGTTTGTATGAATAATTTGCATTTTGTTTGTGAAAACAGTGCTGGAAAATCATTTCTGCCCCCCAAATATGCCATAGTCACCAAGTGTTCATTGAATTAAAATAATTAAAATGTATTATGTATAGTATCTAATAGAAGATTGAATAGAGCATAACAGCAGGAGAACTGTGTTCATTGCTGTGGTTCATGCCTGTGTTTAATTCTTACTACCTACAGGAAAGGAGCCGTTACAGACTGGGAGTCAGAGGCTCACCCCAGTCACTGAACTGGCAAAAGTCAGAGTCTCCACTTTTCCATGGTCCTGACTATGTCATCCCTCATGGAGTTAATGCTGCACTTGCATCATCTCCTTCTTTCTCAAAGCACTTTTTTGAGATTGCAGAGGTTCAGAAGGTCAAGCCGGGGAGCCAAAAAGAAACTTGCCCAGGATCACCAGCCAGCCGGGGGCACAGCCCAAGAGGAAAGCTGGTGTGTCTGCTCGAGAGCCACAAAGGCCACACTGAATCCCCAGCGCTACCAGCAACGTTTCCCTTTGAAGCCCCAGCAGAGACTGTCGCCCCTGTGTCCACTGCGCAATTAATTTATGAAAATACCCAGATAAGAGAAGTGATATTTAGGTAAGGGTTTTTTTTTTTAAGGTTTTTGGTTTTTTTTAATTTATTTGACATAGAGAGAGAGATCACAAGTAGGCAGAGAGACAGGGGGAAGCAGGCTGCATGCTGAGCAGAGAGAACGATGCGGGGCTCGAGCCCAGGACCCTGAGATCATGACCTGAGCCAAAGGCAGAGGCTTAACCCACTGAGCCACCCAGGCACCCTAGGTAAGGTTTTTTGAAGGCAATGAGCTCCTCTATTTCTTTTAAATCTAGAGCAAAAGCCTCATCATCAGAACACGGCAGGTTTGGAACACAGTATGTTGGCTTTTTGAAGGATGAGCAGAGAAAACATGCCATGAGTCCCACAGATGTGTTTGCAGTGGAGAAACCCCTTGCCTCTCACTGACCTATCGACAAGGTGAAGCTCCCAGAGGAGAGCTAGCCTTTAATATTAGGTACGGGGGAGGGGTGGAGCGCCTGGCTGGCTCAGTCAGATGAGTTCTTGGGCGTCTGACTCTTGGTTTCCACTCAAGTCAGGGTCTCATGAGTTGTGGGATCGAGCCCCGCTTCTGGCTCCTCCCTCGGGGAAGGGTCTGTGTGAAGACTGTGTGAACGACTCTCTCCCTCCCCCCAACCCCCATCCCTACTTACGAGCTCTAAAATAAATGAATGAAAATAAATAAATAAATCTAATAAAAACAAATAAGTCTAATAAAAATAAATCATAAAGAAATAAATCTCTCTCTAAAAATAAATAAATAAATCTCTCTAAAAAGAAATGAATACATAAATAAAAATAGATTTTATTTCTCTCTCTCTAAAACCAAACAAATAAATCTGATAGATAAATAAATAAAATTAGGTGCTGGCTGAAACTTTACATTTCCTTGAGAAATTTCCTCGGTGTTTATTTTTTTATTTTAAAAACACTTAAACAGGGCTTACTGGGTGCCAGCCACCGTTCTAAATGCTTTGCTAATACTGGCACTTCTGATTCAATCCTCACCACATGCCTGTATAAAGAAGCTGCTTCTATCATCCACATTGAACTTGGGAGGAAACTGAGCCACAGGGCATGACTCAGGTGCTCAAGGTCATATAGTTCATAACTAGCTTTCTTTCCCCCCTTCACTTACACTGTCCTCTTTGCCAGCGAATCTGTTTTCCTTCTTACAGAGCTTGCTAGGGGGTTCAAAGGCAGAATTTTTACCTGTCTCCAGCAGCTCTGGAAGATCCTTTCACCTGTAAATAGGCATTTTGATTTCCTTTGTAGCTCTGATGTCACAGTACATTTTGCATTCTCTTTGTCCCTGGATGGATGAATATAGGAATAGAAATAAGAGTGGAGCCAATGACTGCGGTCTAGATGAAACAGCAGTTACGTCTGCAGTGTCTGTGTTCTAGAACAAGTCCTCTGTAGCACTAACATCAGGGGAAAGAATGATTTCTGTAACTGATTAAAGTTTAAGCAAGAGTTCAAATTAAATCAGATCAAGAAACAAATATACAAATGAAGTTAACTTAAACAAGAGGCTGAATGCTTTTAGACACATGGGAGGAGAATGGAGGAAGTGGTTGAATCCGCTGAGCAAATGCACTGGGGTTGGAACACGAGGACCAGAGTCTGGGCAGGAGCTCGTCATGGCACTGCCCAGAGCTTCTCTCCTTAAAGTGATTTTTCTCCTAAGGATTCCAGAAAAGCAATATGCTTAACAACACCCCAAAAAGCATTCAGGAGCCCAGGTGCCTAAACCACCTGCTAGAACACAGGAATTCGAAGAAATACTTGTTCTTGGCTTTTGTTGCAAATAAGATCCTTCAACGGTGACAGATTTTCATTTGTAATCATTCACAGCCGATTCCAATTCAGGACTGAGGTGGGGGGGGCGGGGGTCTAGCTTTACAGCTGAACCAAAGCTGCTCCACACGGCAGAGTGTGTCTCAGCTTTCTTTCTGTAATATTCCTTGTCAGGAAATGATGAGAATTGCTCGTGGGCAATGGAGGGCTTCTGCGAAAATACACACTGTGTATTTAGGTGCTATTTCTTTATAAAGATGCTTATTCGTGGATCATTCTTCTGGAAGTCATGCGGAAGGGACTGCCTACATTATGACATCCACATGGGAGTTGAGAAGCCCAGGGAGCCTTTCCCTGCCCACCTGCACAGGGCAATGGCGTACCTTTGCCATTGGTAGTGGGCAATGGCGTACAGTGGGAAGGCGGCGGGACTCTGCCTCCAGGGCCACCTGAATGTTTTCATTTGCTTGGGCTACGATAATAAATAACCATGGACTGGATGGCTTAAACAGCAGATATTTATTTTCTCACAATCCTGGGGGCCAGATGTCCAAGATCTAGGTATTGGCAGGTTTGGTTTCTTCTGAGGCCTTTCTCCTTGGCTTGCAAGGTGGCCTCTCCCATGTCTTCATGTGGCCTTCCCTTCATTCACTCCTGTTTCCTAATTACCTCCAAGAGTCATATTGGATGAGGACCTACCCTAGTCACCTTGTTTTAACTTAATCACCTCTTTAAAGACCCTATTTCCAAATACAGTCACATTCTGAGATACTGGGGTTTGGGACTACAGCGCGTGAATCTGGGGGGACATAACTCAACTCATAGCATTGTATCCAGGCCCTGACGCCTCCTCACAGCTCTCTACCGTGTTCTGAGAAGATTGGGTATTTTGGGAACGAGACATCAATCGCAGCCGCCCCGTTTCTCAGAAGCCACATCAATGACTTCAAAAGCTGATGATTTTCTGCCTAAAGACATTTGAACAGACTTAAGGAGAAAAGGATTTCAACTACAAAATAAATTAGGATCTCGGGTTTTTAAACTTTCGTGTGACATAAATGTGAATTGAGACTGTACCCCAGACTAGAATCAGAATAATGGGAATAAAACTGACATTTTCATTTCTGAGACCCTGTGTGGGCATTTAGCGAGAGCCAAAGGGGAAAAGGAGTTGAGAAGTGACAAAAGGAGACACGACTCCCCAAGAAAATTTAAAATATGGTGAAAATATACTATAACACAAACCTTCCATGGCAACATCCTCATCAGATCAGAAAATCAAGAGGAAATTGACAAGAGCAGATTATACACATACCTTCATGCGGGCTTTCTAACAGTCAAAGAAGGTACTCTGGGGGCGTTGACATGGTTTGTGAGTGAGCCAGAAGGCGGCTCATTGGCCCCCCCATACTGGCTGCATGCTCTGAACATTGAAGGTTTTCTCACTCTTTGCACAGTTTGATCCACAATAGCTCAATCTCCTGAAATATGAGCCATTGTTGCATTTCACTAAAGCCAAGCCTTTCTGGGGATCCCACAGCCTGTTAGAGCTGAAGAAGACAAACCCAGAGTTCACCAGGTGGCCCCTGCAGTGTTCATAGATGGCTCAGAACAGGGTTTGTCCAAAAGTTTGGGGTATCCACACTTTGCACTGTTAATTTGTTGCCGTAACTTGTTGAGACTCGTGTTGCTAAAATGTAGTTATAGTTTGGATATCCCAAAGAAGTTTGCAGTTTTATATAAATTGCTTGACCCCAGAAGCACTGTTATAAAGACGGTTCTTAGGGCATACACACCATGAGACACACAGATGTAGTCCAGCTGCCTCATTTTACAGACGAAGCAGAGACTCGTGACTGATGCTCCTTTTCCAGGGGCAGTGCTGAGACCAGGACATAAATATCCCAATTCCCAGACTCTTTTCTTGATGCCATTGAACTTCTTCCTAATGAGTACTGGTCTCTGGACTTGGAGAGAGAGCTGTGAAGGTATCTATTCAGAAAATCTGAATCTTCAAGTTGGAACGTAGCTTTTGATATAACTGACTAATCTAACCCTCAAAAAATATGCACCAAACACCATATAAAAATTTGGATTTGGCTTATAATTGGGATGTTCAAATAAAGAAGAGTCGTCTTATAAATTGAACAAGTTTAAATTCTCACGGTTAAAAAAATCACTTCCGCAAATTAACACTAGTTACTCTATATTATTATAGAAGCTCAGAAGTGTGAGGGCACACACAGACAAAGGAAACGCAAAGAAAACACAAAATTCTCAGCTATAATATCTATCTCCTTCTTTCCTAGCCACTTTACAAAATGTACAATTTTAATTTCATTTTTTTTCTTCCCCTAAGAATAGGAGTGCCAGGTCAAATAAAGGATGCCCAGTTAAATTTGAATATTAGATAAACAATCCATCAATTTTTAAAATGAGAAGCTCTCAAATACAGAATAAGGTGGACTGTATTTTTTTTTTTTTAATCTGGCAATTCTGCCAACAAAGGATGCTCACACTTAGTGAAAAAGCATTAAGGTCAGCAGTACATGAAAAGTTTTTTATGAAGCCAAGGAAAGGGTGGTCATTATTCAAGAATGGAAGATCAATTCTAAAACATAAACTTGAGATGCCTGGGTGGCCCAGTCGATTAAGCATTTGCCTTTGGCTCAGGTCATGATACTGGGATCCTGAGATCGAGTCCCGCATCAGGCTCCTTGCTCAATGGGGAGTCTGCTGCTCCCTCTGCCTGCCTCTTTCCCTTATTTGTGATCTCTCTCTCTCTCTCTCTCTCTGTCTGATAGAAAAATAAAATAAAATCTTTAAAAGCAAATGTAAACTCAAGTTGAGGAGATGAGAAACTAAGGGATAATTCTATAGATTAAATTACATGCCCTAGGGGCGCCTGGGTGGCTCAGTGGGTTAGGCCACTGCCTTCGGCTCAGGTCATGATCTCAGGGTCCTGGGATCAAGTCCCGCATCGGGCTCTCTGCTCAGCGGGGAGCCCGCTTCCCTCTCTCTCTCTGCCTGCCTCTCTGTCTACTTGTGATTTCTCTCTGTCAAATAAATAAAATCTTTAAAAAAAAAAAAATTACATGCCCTATATTCTCAACCAGAGCCTCAATGAAAACTACCCTATGTAAGCCTGTGTTTTAAAAGGTAAGTCGAGGGGCACCAGTGGCTGTGACTGATATGAACTTGCATATACCTAGCAGTCATAGTAACAAGAAAAATAAAGTTAAATCTGAATGTCGTGATAAAATAAGTAGGGAAATTTATTTTATTAAAATGAATATGAGGGGCGCCTGGGTGGCTCAGTGGGTTAAAGCCTCTGCCTTTGGCTCAGGTCATGATCCCAGAATCCTGGGATCAAGCCCCGAATCGGGCTCTCTGCTCATCGGGGAGCCTGCTTCCCCCTCTCTCTCTGCCAGCCTCTCTGCCTACTTGTGATCTCTCTCTGTCAAATAAATAAAATCTTTTTTTAAAAAGGTTTTATTTATTTATTTGACAGAGAGAGATCACAAGTAGGCAGGAGCGGAGAACAGGCTCCCCGCTGAGCAGAGAGCCCGATGCAGGGCTCGATCCCAGGACCCTGAGATCATGACCCAAGCCGAAGGCAGAGGCTTCAACCACTGAGCCACCCAGGTGCCCCTAAATAAAATCTTTTAAAAAATAAAATAAAATAAAATGAAAATAATAGGGGCACGTGCATGGCTCCGTCATTGAGCATCTGCCTTGGGCTTGGGTCATGATTCCGGGGTCCTGGAATGGAGTCCCAAGTTGGTCTCCTGGCTCTGTGGGAAGCCTGCTTCTCCCTCTTCCACTCCCCCTGCTTGTGTTCCCTCTCTCGCTGTGTCTCTCCCTGTCAAACAAATAAATAAAATCTTCAATAAAATAAATACATAAAATGAAAATGATATTAAGAAATATAGTCATAGAAAATACACATTAGCAACATCTCTATACTTATTCAAACTCATTTAGGCATGTTTGGTGTGATTATTCGCTCTGTGGAAATAAAACCTACTGAAATGGTAGAAATAGACGTGGCTCAGTACATCATGGAAATACAGACATGAGAAAGAGGAAGAGAACGTATACTCTGGCAATCTTGAGGCCCAAAAGAGAGGGAGGAGATGGGGTGAAGCTTAGAAAGTGTTTGTGTAGGGGATCACGGATGGAATCATATAGAGAACACTTTGGCTCCAGGAGGAGGAGAATGTGTTCAACCAGAGAACATGAGTATGTCTCAGAGTCGGTGGTACAGGGCTCTTTCTCCCACAGGTGAAGTTGTAACCACTCTGAACAAGTCAGGGTATATTAAAGTAGGTTGTCTTGCTCAGTTCCTATTGGCCAGCACTGTTTCATGGTTGGGGCTGGGTGTAGAGGAGATATGGGCAGAGGTAGAGCTCACTCTCCAGGAAGCTTTCCCACAATGCCATGGGTTGTCAGGCAGCACAAACCACTCTCCCTGCCCCATACCCACCGCCACTGAGGGCTAGGCCCACCTCAAAAGGTGTGAAATCAATTGGATGGGGATTATTTGAACAATAGTAAGAAATACATGGCTAAAATAAGTTGAAAACAAGTAGCAATCCTCACTCCAGAAATAGGTACCTGAAATAGTTATCTGAACTATTTTGTTATAAGCCTTCCCTGATGAGTAATTAGATAGGAAACTTGTAGGTACCGTATCATTCAAGACGGACTTTTGTAGCAGCAATGTCCACAATAGCCAAACTATGGAAAGAACCTAGATGTCCATCAACAGATGAATGGATCAAGAAGATGTGGTATGTATACACAATGGAATACTATGCAGCCATCAAAAGAAATGAAATCTTGCCATTTGTGACAATATGGATGGAACTAGAGTGTATCATGCTTAGTGAAATAAATCAAGCATATGATCTCCCTGATATGAGGAAGTGGTGATGCAACATGGGGGCTTAAGTGGGTAGGAGAAGAATCAATGAAACAAGATGGGATTGGGAGGGAGACAAACCATAAGTGACTCTTAATCTCACAAAACAAACTGAGGGTTGCTGGGGGGAGGGGGGTTGGGAGTAGGGGGTGGGGTCATGGGCATTGGGGAGGGTATGTGCTTTGGTGAGTACTGTGAAGTGTGTAAACCTGGCGATTCACAGACCTGTACCCCTGGGGATAAAAATATATGTTTATAAAACATATAAAAATATATAAATATAAAACATATATTTTCTTGTGATCCAAGAAAAAATCCCACCCAATCAAAAAGCAACAAATTCCAAACACCGCAGTAAGAATTAACTGTATGCATAAATTCAAAGCCAAGTTTCAGTGTGCCCTGGCTAGTAGGGTACATCTAGGTACCCAAGAATCAGACCTTCTTTGAGAACGTGGCATTGTAATTCACTCTTTACTGACTTAACCCCCTTCCTACTTTCTTTTTTTGTTTTTGTTTTGTTTTCTTTGTTTTATTACATCAGGACCATATAGTCATTCTCCATGTAATTTAGAACCAGCTAAATCAGGCAATAGCAGACAAGATTTACACTTAACCTAGATTGTCTTTTTTTAATGAATTTGATATGTAACATTATGTAAGTCTAAGGTTAAGCATGTTACTTTGATATCTTTATTGAAATGGAAAAACAAAAGACCCAGTGCAAGCCGATTGAGTGTAGGGATGTCCTCAACCAATTTTTTTTTTTTTTTTTGAGGTAGAGAGAGCACATGAACCAGCATGAGCAGTGGGGAGGGACAGATAGAAAGAGGGAGATAGAGAATCTTAAGCAGGCTCCACACCCCATATGGGGCTCAATCTCACCATCCTGAGATCATGATCTGAGCAGAAATCAAGAGTCCGATGTTTAACCGACTGCGCCACCCAGGCACCCCACCCAGGCATGGTGGCATGCCTGTCAATTCGAGCCTCCCCAGAAGCAGAAACCAAGTCAGGGTTAGGCATGAGGGACAAGCCTGTGGTGGATAAAGAGGAAGGGAGCAGCAAAAGGGAGGGAAGGCCTTCAGACTGTGCTGTGGAATGACACCTGCAAAAGAAAAAAGAGGAGGAAGGGGTGGGGCGGGAGAGTCCTCATGTACAGCACGGTTTGAGAAAACTTCAACCAAGCCAATGGCGCATCCCTGATTAAAAGTCGCTTGTTAAAGGGCTCTTGCGTTAAGCCTATAGCACAGTCTCCACGGTGCTCAGTCTAGACTGAAGGCAGCCCAGGGAAAGCCTGATTTCAGCGTGAATGCCAGGGAGAAACCATGGTGGTGGCAGCTGGTGCCATCAATCAACTATGCTCTCAGCAGCAGGTTCGCTTCCTTTTCATTTTTTTATTGAAGTATAATTGTCATACAATATTATACTCGTTTCAGGTGTACAGCGCAGTGATTGACATTTGTATACATTGCGAAATGATCACCTCGCTCAGTCTAGTTACCATCTGTCACCACATGAAGTTACAAAATGTCTATCTCATGATGAAAACTTTCAAGGTTTTCTTTCTTAGCAACTTCCAAATCTGCGATACAGTATTGTTGACTCTAGCCATCATGCTACACATTAGAGCCCCATGACTTATTTATGGGATAACTAGAAGGTTGTACCTCTTGATGCCCTTCCCCTGCCCCATTTCACCCACCTTCTCCTCTGGCAAATACCCATCTACTCTCTGGTTCCATGAGTTTACATCTTTGGATGCCATGTGTAAGTGAGATCACACAGGATTTGTCTTTCTGGGTATGGCTTATTTCACTTAGCGTGATGTTCCCCAGGTTCATCCATTGTCATTGAAAATGTCAAGATTTCCTTCTTTTTATGGCTGAATCTTATTTCAGTGTGCGTGTGTGTGTGTGTGTGCGCACGCGTGCACATGCACGCATGCGTATGTGTGAGTGGGTGGGTGGGTATACCCTTTTCTTTACCCGTTCATCCACTGATGGACCTTTAGTTACTTTCCATGTCTTGGGTATCACAAACAATAGTTGCAATGATTAAGAGAGTGCAGATATCTCTTTGGGATACAGGTTTCATTTCCATTCCTTTGGATATATATCTAGAAGTGGACATGCTAATCATAGAATAGTTCTATATTTAGTTGTTTGAGGAACCTCTATACTGTTTTCCATAATGGCTGTATCAATTTACATTCCTACCAACGAAGCACGAGGGTTTCCTTTTCTCCAAACCTTGACCAGTGTTTGGTGACTCTTGTCTTTTGGTAACAGCATCCTAACAGCTGTAAGGTGGTGTCTCATCATGGTTTATATTTGTTTTCCCCTGATTGTTAGTGACGTTGAGCACCTTTGTCCTTTGCATGTCTTTGGGAAAATGTCTATTCAGTCTTCTGCCCATTTTCTAATCAGGTTCTTTGGTTTTTGCTATTGAGCTGTTGGAGTTCCTCATATATTTTGGATATTAACCCCTTATGAGATAGATGGTTTCCAAATAATTTTTCTCCCATTCCGTAAGGTGCTTTATCATTTTACTGATCACTTCCTTTGCTGTGCAGAAGCCTTTCGGTTTGATGCAGTCCCACTTGTTAATTTTTGCTCTTGTTGCTTGTACTTTTGATATCATAGCCCAAAAAACCACTGCCAAGACCAATGTCAAGGGGCTTTTTCCCTGTTTTCATCCAGGATTTTGACGCTTTTATGTCTTCCATTTGAGTCCTTAGTCCATTTGGAGTTAATTTTTATAAGTGGTGCAAGATGGAGGACGGGGGTCCAGTTTCATTCCTTCACATCTAAATATCCGATTTCCCCAACATCATTTATTGAAGAGATTGTCCTTTCTCCATTGAGTATTCTTGGCTCCCTTGTCAAATACAAGTTGACTGTGTATGTGTGTGCTTGTTTCTGGGCTCTCAATTCTGTATCATTTGTCACACCTGAGACATAGGCTGGCATGACTCCTGCAGAGTCCATTGGCAGGTGTTGCTGGCGGCAGGATCAAGGCCCCCCAGAACACTGTTTCTGGGACCACAGCTGGCGATTCAAAAGCCCAAGCATGGGCCTGCCTTCTCAAAATAGCCCTCTTAGGTGTTGGCATTTTACTTGGGTCTCACTGTTGGCACTTTACAGTCTTCTACCTGGATCCCAAAGTTCCCATAAAGGCACTTCTGTCCAAGATGGCTGTCAAATGATTGTTGCTGAGCAGGCATGTGGTGGGACCTTCTAGTCTGCCATCTTGCTGGTGTCACTCCCTGTGAAAATATTATTTGTTAGAAATTTGATTTCTCCTTTTAAAATTAGTTTGTGTGTGTTTGCCTTGCTGCCTCATTTAACATCTTTCCATATTCTACCCAAAGAAATCTCTCCAGGACATGTTGATAAGAGAATCTATCAAAATTAAAACAGGATTTCTGCTCAGGTCATGACCTGAGGGTTGTGAGATCGAGAACCCTTCATCAGGTTCCACACCAGGTGTGGAGCCTGCTTAAGATTCTCTCCCTCCCTCTCCCATTACCCAAAAAATTAAAACAAGCATTCTTTATTAGTGAAACCAAGAACATGTTCTTTTTCTACAACTTCTAAAACAACTTAAACTTGTCTGTACCAGGAAACAGAAACCTCTGCAGACCAGCATCATCTAAAGCAAATCTTAAAAGATGAGAGTAGGGCACCATGTGGGTAATGAACCATGCAGCACTGGCTTCGAGAGGCACCCAGTTTGAAAAGAGCATTGTCAGGCTGACGGAAGCATTTGTCTCAGTAAATATTCTTCTTCATCCCTAAAGCACTCAACCATGAGAAGGTGAGCACAGACAGCAGTCTAGAAGTCTCTAATGAATACTTGTAACACACAAGCCAAAAAATTCTTAATCTGTCTAACCTTTGTGAAAAATAGCAAGAGAAGAGGTGGGGTTAAAAATGAGGTAAAGGTGTCCACTCCCAACTACAAGGGACCAGCCCGTAGGAAAATGAACCTCTCAGCTAGGAAATTTTTAAAAGATGAATAAAGTACAGAAAACATCAGGTCAAAGGTGTTGGAGAGTTATCAAGTCAGCCAAGACTCAAGGAGCCAAGTTGATGGAAAGACCAGAAAAGTTAACTAAGCATTCTGGGCCCCCTTCCCTTTAAGCACTTGAGGTTTCATACACAGGGCAAAGGATTTTTAAAAATCCAAAATAGGGGCACCTGGGTGGCTCAGCCACTTAAGTAGCCAGCTCTTGATTTCAGCTAAGGTCATGATCTCAGGGTCATGAGATGGATCCCCCCACCAGGCTCTGTGCTCAGCCCAGTGTGTGCTTGAGATTCCCTCTCCCTCCTCCTGCTCTCTTTCTCTCTGTCTAAATAATTAAATAAAATCTTTTTTTTAATCCAAAATAAAGAGGGAATGTGCCCCAATTTATTTCATGAGGCTGACCCAAATTTCGTATTAAAATCTGAAAAGGAGGGGTACCTAGGTGGCTCAGTGGGTTAAAGCCTCTGCCTTTGGCTCAGGTCATGATCCCAGGATCCAGGGATTGAGGCCCGCATCCTGCTCTCTGCTCAGGAGGGAGCCTGCTTCCCCCGCCCCCCACCTGCCTCTCTACCTACTTGTGATCTCTGTCTGTCAAATAAATAAAATAAATAAAATCTTTTTCAAAAATAAAAATAATTAAAAAAATAAAATCTGAAAAGACATTGCAAGAAAATTACAGATGAACATAGTTGTAAAATTGATTTCAATATACTAATGAACATGGTTATAAAGTTTATTTCAATGTAATTCATAGATATATTTTAAAAATAATACATTCTAATCCATTTGCCTTTATTTCAGAAATGCAACGCTGTTCCCATATTAGGAACATTTAAAAGAAGAAAAAAATAGAAAGAAAGAGAAGAAAGAAAGACCAAACAATTCACCACTCTAGAAGAAGAAAGGGAAAGAAAAAAAAAATCTTTTCAGTAGGTGCCAGAAAAACACTTGAAAAATTTCATTATAAAAATATAAGCAAAGTTGGGGTACCTAGGTGGCTCAGTTGGTTAAACAACTGCCTTCAGCTCAGGTCATGATCCTGGAGTCCCCAGATCAGAGTCCCACATTAGGCTCCCTGCTCAGCGGGGAGTCTGCTTCTCCCTCTGATCCCTCCCTTCTCATTCTCTCTCTCTCTCTCAAATATATAAATAAAATCTTTTTTTAAAAAATAAGCAAAGTAGACACAGAAGAATCTGACATTAGTTTGATATTGAGGGACTACAAAATGCTTCATGATAAAATGGTATACATTTTTGGTAAAATACAGCAGACTTACTGCCTAAGATCAGGACCATGGCAGAGTACTATCTATCTTCATGTCTATCCAACACTGCAATTTAGATCTTGGGCTGTGCACCTATGTAAGTAAAAGAACTACGAAAGCATACAGAATGCAAAAGGAAATATACCTGTGATTAGTCACTGACAACATGGTTATTTATATCACATATCCAAAAATATTCCACAGGAAAACTATTAAAATAAATCAAGGAAAATAGCTCAATAAAGTCAGGGTGGAAAAGTTTCATTATTATCTACCAGAAAGAAGTAGAAAACTAGTTTTTTTAATGATCCTTATAAAAACATAAAGAAGGGGCGTTTGGGTGGCTCAGTTGTTAAGCATCTGCCTTCAGCTCAGGTCCTGGGATCGAGCCCCGCATCAGACTCCCTGCTCAGGGCAGGGCCTGTGTCTCCCTCTCCCCCTCCCCCTGCCCATGTTCCCTCTCTTGCTGTGTCTCTCTCTGTCAAATAAATAACTAAAATCTTTAAAAATAATAATAATAATAATAATAATAGTAATAAAGCATAAAGAATATTTAGGGATTACCCTCACAGAATATGTACAATCCTTTGTCACAGAAAACTAAAGACAATATTAAGAGAAAATAGAAAAGATCTAAACAAAGGACAAATGTCTATGAATTGCAGGACACAACATGGTAGAGATAACTCCTTCTAAACTGATATATACATTCAATACAACCCAAATGAAAAACCCAGCTCTATTTTTATCATGTGGAAATTGAAAAACTGCTATTAAAATGTATATGTAAATTTAAAAGGTCACAACCTAAGACAGTTCTGAATTCCAAGTAAACAGAATAGAGTTCAAAAGCACAGCTACACAAATATGCCCACGCACATCTTTACAAAGGAGACACTCAGGGGCACCTCAGTAGTTCATTCCATTAAACATCTGACTCTTGATTTTGGCTCAGGGCTTGATCTCAGGATCATGAGTTCAGGCCCCCTCTGGAGACTACTTAAAAATAATAATATAAATACATAAACAAATAAATAAAAATAAAAGGGGACACTCCAGTGAAGTGTCAAAAAGAATGTTCCTTCCAGTAAAATCTCAATGTGGAAAAAAGTCATTCTTGACTCTTCCTCATACAATACACAAAAGCATTCTAGACTTTTTGAAGATGTAAAGAGTAAAGGCAAAATAATAAATTCTTACAATAAAACAAAGGAGAAAATATTAATGAGCTCAGGGTAGCAAAGAGAACTAGAGAAGACAGTCCCAAAAACAAATGCCACAAGTTCCTCTTATCTACAATGTTTAAATGTGAGTGTGTGTGTGTGTAGACAGACTATACAAAAAGACAGACAATGCTATAGAAAAAAATGAACATACATTTGAACCACTCCCCAAAAAAGATGTCCAAATGGCAAATAAACAAACAAGTAGGTTCAAACCTCATCAGCTATCAAGAACATATAAATGAAAATTAAAACTACAATGATACACCAATGTACATAGACCAGAATGTCTAAAAATAAACAATATGAAAACCACAGACGTCCCTAAAGTGTCGGCAAGGCTGTGAACACTTGGAAATTCCACGCACGCTGCCCATGGGAGTGTTAATTGGCACAACCACTCCGCAAAACTCTTTGACACTATTAATAAGTTAAAACTGTTTTGTGTGTACTGTAGGAATAAACAATGAGTAAATATATAGATATGTGAGTCAAGTTTCTCCCAACAGAAGAAGCGAGAGACAAACAATGAATGAGGGAAGCCAAAGGGCTAGAATTAGAAGAGGAAAATACGGTTTCAGTAGTTTCTACGAAGGGGCCCACAGCAAATGACACCCCAGGAGAACTCGACTCCAGGCCATGACTTCTAAATGTCATTCCCCTATCCAAGGAAACAGGGCTCGCTGGGGTGACCCTGGAGTAGCCACCAGATGAATCTGGAACATTTCCAAGCAAGCATTATGAATGGATGCTAAAGTTAAACAGGGGAAAAGCTTTGAAGAAAAGAAGGCTATTTACATAGGCTTTGAGTATCTTCCCATAACTTTTTGCAAATTACAAAATAAAATAAACTCATAATGGTGAAGAGAGATAATAACCTAGCCAACAATTTCAAACTCACAGAAAGAGACAACACATCAACAGAAAGAGTCATATGTGCTCCCGGACACAACTGCTTGAGAAAGACGTATCAACGCACGCATCCAAAATGCAGAACCATGATTCACTGATGAGGAAACATCAAACCAACCCGAACTGGGGAACAGTCTACAAAATGTCTGGCCTGTGTTTTTTCATGGAAGGCCAGAGAAGGCTAAGGAACTCTTCTTTTGTTATATACAAATGTTAAGTTTTATTTATTTTAGAGAGAGAGCAGGCCACGTGCATGAGTGCAGTGAGAGGACGCGGGAGGTGGGGGTAGAGAGGAAGGGAGGGAGAGGGAGAGAATCTCAAGCAGACTCTGTGCTGAGTGCAGTTAGCGCTCGATCCCACAACCCACAGACCAGAGATCACGACCTGAGCGGAAACCAAGAGTCAGACACTTAACCGACTGAGCCACCCAGATGCCCTGGAACTCCTCTGGATTCAACGAGACTAGACACATGAGAACAAGATGCAGTGTGGGTCCTTAGCACAGTTAGGGAGGATATTATTGAAGCAATTGATGTATTTGGAATATGACCTATAGAATAAGCAACAGTATTATTTGATGTTAAATTCCCTGAATTCAATGACTCTATGGTTGTTATGCAAATAAATATTCTTATTCATATTATAATATTATATTATAATACATAATTCATATATTTCATTATATTTAAAGATTTTATTTATTTATTTGATAGACAGAGACCACAAGTAGGCAGAGAGGCAGGCAGAGAGAGGAGGAAGCAGGCTCCCCATTGAGCAGAGTCCGATGTGGGGCCTGATCCCAGGACCCTGGGATCACGACCTGAGCCAAAGGCAGAGGCTTAATCCACTGAGCCACCCAGGCGCCCACCTTATTTGTTTTTCTGACTTTCTTTAATGCCGTTTATTAAATTTTCATTCACATCTATTCTCCCTTGACACCATGTTCATTTATTAGCCATTTCTGATGTATCTTATTTCTGACATATCTTATTTCAATTTCTATCCTGAATTCAGCCAACTCTGGTAATATTTTTTCCTGGTTTTTCTCCATCTTTGTTCTTGCTTTTTGAATATCTGATTTTAGGGATTTTTCCCTTTAAATGCTTCATATGTTATTTTTGAGTGTTATGTACAGCTTTATTCTGCTTTGCTGGGAATTTTTGTCCGCTGAAATGTGTTGATTCTCAATTTCTGTTTTCTTCTGTTATTGGCTTTGAATGAAGTTGGTCTCATTTTTCCCTTTGGAGAAGCATTTTATATGAAAAGTTCCTATAAGAGTCCCTCCACTGTCAGTAGAATAAGTTATACTTTCACTAAAGATCGATCTGTTTTTGGAGGTCATGAGCGTATCTTTTGAGCGTGGGTAAATTTCCCCACATACCCATACATCCCACTTATCTGCAGTATACTGTGAGGAAGTCAAGTTACTTTTCTTAACCATAGTAATTTTTTAAATATGTATTAAAGAATTGACATGAAAAGAACGCAAAATAAAATATAGACCTTAAAACACTAGAAAATACAAAATAGAAGGCAAGCTATTCCAGATGGCACTTATACCACGTGTCATTCCTTTGTTGTTGTCAGATCACAGTCTCAAGTGAATTCCTGAGACTAAGCACATGGTACCTTCATTTTTCTAAGTAATTACATGACTTCATATTGTCTCTATTCTATGAGACATTTTGCTTATTTGATTAAAGAATTGAAGGTTAAAAATCACTTCTTCAGAATCATAACAGCATGGCTCATTCTGTACCATGTTATTTCTGTGGTTGAGATTTGTGATACCATTTTAATTCCCTCCCCTCCTTGAAGTGCTCATTTTTCCCCTTCCCAAGAAACTTCTGTGTGGGCTTCTATTTAATCTGCCAAGTATTGAAAAATGAAGGCTTCCTTCTCTTCATTTTTTTGGGAACTTGCTACAGATAGACAATCTGAGGACCCAGGTCCTTTTGCAAGTCTTAGTGAGGACATTGCATGCTTACTCTAGTACCTTCTCCTCCACATTTCCTGGAACAACCATTACCTGTGCACTGGAATTCCTAGAATAAACCAATGTGATCACATTCTAAGAGAAAAGAAGCTGACTTTATTCTCAAAAACATATTTAGAAATGGTTTATAGTAGACTCAATAGAACAAAAATAATTATAGAAGTAGTAAAGATTTAAGTTTTATGTGAGAGGACTTCAGTGAGTGACAGGGCTTAACATGCCAAACTTCAAAAACAGAGTAAAACTGAAGATCCAGCTGAAAGGAAGGTCGTATTGAGAACAGTTACCTCTTGGAGGGTTCGGTTATGATTTGGGGACCTGGGATCGGGTCCTGCGATGGAGCCGTGTCCGGCTCCCTGCTCAGCAGGGGTCTGCTTCTCCCTCTGCCCCTCCTTCCGCTCCAGTGCATTCTCTCTCTCTCCCCTGACCCTCATCAAATAAATAAATAAGATCTTTAAAAACAGAGAGAGAGAGAATAGTACTCAAATGCAAAGATACAATAGAGGCCATTTTTAATCTCCAATCCTCCCTGTTTTCAACATATGTTTAACAATAACCCAAGGTCTGTAACATTTATCAGTTAACATGATTCACAACCTATGATAATCCACATTTCCAAATCAAAATGGTCTTTATTAGTTGGGCTCTCATTTAAATAATTTTTCCTTCCCCTGGGATGCCGGCAGTGTGAACAATTATCACAAGGATAAAAGAATATTTATTTCTCTTACCAGAAAGCCTTTAATTTAGATGAATAAGTCAATTTTTTTTAAAGATTTCATTTATTTATTTGACAGACAGACATCACAAGTAGGCAGAGAGGCAGACAGAGAGAGAGGAAGCAGGCTCCCTGATGAGCAGAGAGCCCAACGTGGGGCTCCATCCCTGGACCCTGAGACCATGACCTGGGCTGAAGGCAGAGGCTTTAACCCACTGAGCCACCCAGGTGCCCCCTATACGTCAATCTTATAAAGAACCTTCACGGGAAAATACAAAGTCTGGATCCTGGCACAGTATCTGACAAAGGGTGCCCAGCCAATGTAAAGAACTAATGGGTTAAGAAAGAAGCTTCACTTCCCTGCTTAAAACTCTGCAATGGCTTCTCATCTCATTACAAATAAAACCAAAGTCCTTACAATGGCCTACAACATTCTACATGATCTGGCCCGCTTCCTTTGTTCCATTTCTCAGTATGACCACTTCATTTGTACAATCCATGGTACTCATACTGACCTCCCTGACATTTCTAGAACATTCCAGGTACACTTAGGATGTTAACTTTGTTCTTCCCTAAACCCTGCATTCTCTTCCCCTGGACACCTGCAGTTTTTTCCTACCTTCTGTAAGTCTTTACTCAGCTTCTCACTGAAAACTTCCTTCACTGACCTCTCTGTATTTTCAACCTTCCCTGCACACATCCTTCCCTGCTTTATTTTTCTCTTTTGCCTTTATCATCATTTAATGCATTATAATTTTCTTTTCTAACCTGTTTATTATTTGTATCCCATCGACAGATGGCGCTTGGGTACTGGTAGAATATGAACCCCAAGAAAGCAATAATCTTAGCCTGTGCTCCTCACTCGGATCCCAGGACAGTGCTCAGTGCATAACTGCTAAATGAGGGAAAGAATTCATAAGCAAAGAATAAACGAATCAATGAATGGCAACTCATAAGCTGAGCCTGAAGAGTTAGTGAGAGGCCAGATGACCCACAGCTCGTAAGTCAGGTTATGGGATTTCGATCTCATCCTAAACGCAATGGCAAATCATCAAAGGTTTTGAGTGGGGAATGATATGATCTAATTTACATAATAAGTTTATAATTTTTTTAATTTTTTATTTTTTATAAACATATATTTTTATCCCCAGGGGTACAGGTCTGTGAATCGCCAGGTTTACACACTTCACAGCACTCACCAAAGCACATACCCTCCCCAATGTCCATAATCCCACCCCCTTCTCCCAACCCCCCTCCCCCCAGCAACCCTCAGTTTGTTTTGTGAGATTAAGAGTCACTTATGGTTTGTCTCCCTCCCAATTCCATCTTGTTTCATTGATTCTTCTTCTACCCACTTAAGCCCCCATGTTGCATCACCACTTCCTCATATCAGGGAGATCATATGATACTTGTCTTTCTCTGCTTGACTTATTTCGCTAAGCATGATACGCTCTAGTTCCATCCATGTTGTCGCAAATGGCAAGATTTCATTTCTTTGATGGCTGCATAGTATTCCATTGTGTATATATACCACATTTTCTTGATCCATTCATCTGTTGATGGACATCTAGGTTCTTTCCATAGTTTGGCTATTGTGGACATTGCTGCTATAAACATTCGGGTGCACGTGCCCCTTTGGATCACTACGTTTGTATCTTTAGGGTAAATACCCAGTAGTGCAATTGCTGGGTCATAGGACAGTTCTATTTTCAACATTTTGAGGAACCTCCATGCTGTTTTCCAGAGTGGCTGCACCAGCTTGCATTCCCACCAACAGTGTAGGAGGGTTCCCCTTTCTCCGCATCCTCGCCAGCATCTGTCATTTCCTGACTTGTTGATTTTAGCCATTCTGACTGGTGTGAGGTGATACCTCATTGTGGTTTTGATTTGTATTTCCCTGATGCCGAGTGATGTGGATCACTTTTTCATGTGTCTGTTGGCCATCTGGATGTCTTCTTTGCAGAAATGTCTGTTCATGTCCTCTGCCCATTTCTTGATTGGATTATTTGTTCTTTGGGTGTTGAGTTTGCTAAGTTCTTTATAGATTTTGGACACTAGTTCTTTATCTGATATGTCGTTTGCAATATAAGTTTATAATTTATAACAAGAGTGATAACTGAAGGAAGCAGAGAAGACGCAGTAACCCAAGGTTGTTGGTGGCTCCAGTTGGGACGGTGGCTGAGAAGCTAGAACAAGATGGGATATTGTCACACTGGTGTGGTGCCCTGAATGACAGCAGGAGAGATTGCTTGAGGGATGAGAAAGATGTTATCCCTGAAGATAACAAAGATACACACTAAAGAAGTCTCATTGCATTTAACCACACGGAAGTCCCAGCTAAGCTCAGCGGAGAGGGGGAAGCCATAAGGCTACTCACAGAAGACAGGGTCTCAGGAAACCAGCCTGACAAAAATCCATGGAAAATCGGTATTGTGGATAACTTGGCCTTGAGAAGAGATGGCAACGGTTTATAAATCAAAGATATATTGATCTCACGTGGAAGGTGAAGGAAAACAGCTGGCATACCGAACCCTAGTCCCTTCCTCTGCCATTTTACAAACAACCCTCGGCCCAATTCCACTCTTAATTCTCAGCAAAATGCCCTTGAGAAACGGGAAGTAGGTTAACCTTCCCTAAGTAACTCATTCTACTGTTTAACCCCAGCTTTACAAACTAATGCCCTTAAATCCTAGTTAAATCCCCCGTACCGCAGACTATTTTAGGACCATAATCTCTTCTCACTGCATGATCAAACCAACTATCTCTTCAAATACTGTCAACTTTTACTCTGCCTTTTCCGTACATTGAATATAAAACTTGAAATAAGAGGCTGAAAGGGTAATTGTATGTGATTATATTTCTTTGTCACTAATTTCAAAAGACCACATAAACCATAATTCGCTATGTCTTTGCAAATGTTATCTTGTATTACCTATAACCTATCTTTTTTTCTTTTTTAGAGAGAGGGAGAGAGGTTTGGGGGGGAGGGCAGAGGGACAAGGTGAGAGACCATCTTAAGCCGGTTCCACACCCAGCACAGAGCCCCACAGGGGGCTCGGTCTCATTCCCCTGAGGTCATGACCTGAGCCAAAATCAAGAGTTAAAAACGTTTAACCTACTGAGCCACCCAGGTACCCCATTGCCTACAATCTCTTAATTGTTATGTTGTTCAAATATTCTGAATCTGCCTACTTGCTTCACTTGAAAGTTAGCCCCACTTACACTTTCTTAAAACCTCCAATCATCTCCCTGAGTTTTGATGTTACTGAAGTTACACTTTTTCAAAAAGTGAAAGAATATCTACCATAAGTTTTATGAAAGATGTCCTCTGATGTTCCTGACCAGGATACTCTTGTATTTTTATTTTCCTCACCCACATTTCATACTGTATTTGTAACTTCCAAACTTTGCCCTGTTAAGAAGCTCTACACAAATTAATTTGCCTCCCAATTAGAAGGCTCAATCACATAAAAGGAAGAGATTTTCAATACCTATAATACTTACACTTTTAGAATAAAAAAAGAATGACACGTGTCTTTTTTTTTTTTAAGATTTTATTTATTTATTTGACAGAGAGATATCACAAGCAGATGGAGAGGCAGGCAAAGAGAGAGAGAGAGGGAAGCAGGCTCCCTGCTGAGTAGAGAGCCCAATGTGGGACTCGATCCCAGGACCCTGAGATCATGACCTGAGCCAAAGGCAGCGGCTTAACCCACTGAGCCACCCAGGCGCCCTGACACGTGTCTTCTATCCTACTCATTCTTGTGCCTGCCACAGACAAGGTACTTCATAAACATGTGCCAAACGAGGAAGTGAATGAATGAGAGCATTTCACATTCGGGCAGAACGTGTGATGGTCTAAATATTCTGATACTGGGGCGCTTAGGTGGCTCAGTCAGATAAGCATCTGCCTTCTGCTCCTATCATGATCCCAGGGTCCTGGGATCCAGCCTCACACGGGGCTCCCTGCTCAACGGGGAGCCTGCTGCTCCCTCTCCTGACCCCCCACTCTTGTTCTATCTCTCTCTTAAGTAAACAAATAAAATCTAAATAAATAAATAAATAAACATTCTGATATTGAAGAGTAAAGGAAATTACTACATGCGTTTAGAGGTGTGTGATTTGTTCATGTCAACACTATCCTACAGAAATTTCCAAGACGATAGCAATGTTCTACATTGTGTGGTTCAGTATGGTTTCCAGCAGCCACATGCAGCTCCTGAGCCTTTGAAATGTGGCTTGTGCATCTAAGGAGCTGAACTTTTTTTTTTAATTTAATTTTAACGAACTTCAATTTAAATAGCCACATACAGCTATGAGAGAAGACAGTGCAGGGGCTCTGGGTGGCTGAGTCGGATAAGAGTCTGATTCTTGGTTTTGTCTCACGTCATGAGATTGAGCCCTGAGTGGGGCTGAGCACGGAGTTTCCTTATCCCTCTCCCTCTGCTCCTTCCTGCCTCTCTCTCATAATAAATAAATCTTTTAGGAAAAAAAAAAAAAGATGAAAAAGAGGACAGTGCAGTTTTAAATGAATCTGTACATGTTTGGTCCAGAAAAAATATTCCTGTCCCTTTAAAAACTAAAATAATTTCCTGAGAGGCCTCAAACAATGTTAAAAAAAAAAAAACACTAAGTCAAATCACAGTTTGGGATGTTTATGCCAGTTTTAAACATCAGTGCCAAAGAGGCAAGTTAGCTGGAGAAACACAGCCTGGGACTGTACATCACTTGTAAGTGCCAGGGAAAGAGCACCCCACATTCCTCTGCCTCAGTTCGTAATCTGCTTCAGAATTCACCGAGTTCACAGAATATTTCTATGATCCCTGGAGCTAAATTTTTTCGATCTCTGTGTAGCTACCTCCTCACATGCTGGGCACAGAGTAGGCATGTTAATGTCCAGTGAATGCATACACAGCAAGGCGTATATGCTGCTTTTTTCATTTAGGTACATGTCGGTCTATGCAGCATAATAGTCAAACATCACACATGCATAGACACATCCATAATTAGGGTTACCACGTATGCAGGTTTAACGTAGGCAACACAGGTTTAAACTGGCGGTCCCAATGTCCCCATCTGGTTGTGAGCATTTTGGAGTCGCAAAAGTGTCACTGTTCAGACTCGACCAAATCCCTACTCTTCACCAACAATCCCGAGCTGGATTTATTTGGATGGCTACATTTTGGAATAATCAATGTATGATGATGATGATGATGATGATTAAATTCTCTTTCTTGGCCTGATCATTGCAAATGTCTGTTACAGGTATTTGATTAACTATTATAGTATGTTCTTACTAAGTAAAAAAATAATAATAACATTGAAATTAAAAAGCCACTTGGTTTCCATAAAAAACTAAAGATCTTGGCTTAAGTCATAATTAAAAAGGAATTATGTACAAAATTAAGACTGAGTGATGAAATTAAACCCTCGCTGCTGTCCCCCATGTATTACAAGGAACACGGAGGCCCGTTGAAAACCCACTTCAAAACCAGGGAGCGTGTGCTCACACCCGAGGATGTCCCCACTGCTGGCCCCGCCCACGTCACTGCAGATCACACCCGAATTAGAATTCCCATGTTGAACATTGTTTAAGCTAATTTGAAATGTAATTGCATAATCACATCAATATAGTCAAAGAAATGTGGTTTTTACAGACAAGGTATAATCATTTTCTAATTACCAATTAAGAACTCTCCACGGTTTATTAGAAAATAAAAGCTTGGAATAGCTTGGTGAATTACAGTACGTGAATTAACCCAGCGGCCCTCTGGAGCGCCTCAGGTGACAGAAAGACAAATAATTTACTATGAAACCCTAGCTCTAATTTGTATCCTGAAACCAAAATTCACGCTCCCATGCCCTGCACCTTCTCTAGTTTCTGCAATCTTTCTAACCAGTTTCTGTAATCCAGGTGCTAGGGAAGGATGATACAGATCCCAGAGGCTCTGAGCAGTGGCTTTGCTGTAAGCGCCAGGGAAAGACCAATCTTTGCAAATACAAATGACTCGAACAGGGTCCCTTCCTACGATGAGGCTTAAAGTAGCTTCAGAGTTGCTGAGCGGCCAGTCTCAGTGCCTGTATTAATAGAGGCCGTGGCCACTGCATGAACTGTCAGAACATCCTGTTTCCAG
Source organism: Mustela putorius furo (assembly GCF_011764305.1). Classification (NCBI taxonomy): domain Eukaryota; kingdom Metazoa; phylum Chordata; class Mammalia; order Carnivora; family Mustelidae; genus Mustela; species Mustela putorius. The sequence goes on along the minus strand of NW_025421304.1, from coordinate 33,291,523 downwards.
CCCCGCTCTCCTTCTGACCACTGAACCCCAGGATCCTTATCTACAAAATCAGAATTAGCCCCACATCTACCAATTTAGAAGGGCAAAGAAATGAAATACAGCAGGTGGAAATGCTCTCTGAGTCTCACTATGCACATGAAATTAAATATTGAGGGTATTCTTGGAGTCGAATTATCTTTTTTTTTTTTTAAGATTTTATTTATTTATTTGACAGACAGAGATCACAAGTAGGCAGAGAGGCAGGCAGAGAGAGAGAAGGAAGCAGGCTCCCTGCAGAGCAGAGAGCCCCATGTCGGGCTCGATCCCAGGACCCTGGGATCATGACCTGAGCCGAAGGCAGAGGCTTTAATCCACTGAGCACCCAGGCGCCCCAAGAGTTGAATTATCTTATAGTGACAGAAAGTCCTTTCTCTAGGATCGGAACGCTTAGTGGACAGATAAACATCCTTTGAGAGCATGGTGGGCCGTGTCCTTGGCCAGAAAAGCTCTGTAAGAGAACTTTCTCTGCCTTCAGAGTTTCCAGCCCACACTTCTTAACCTGCCACCTCTAAGAGTTTCAAAATCTGCCCTAAAAAATATGGCTGGAAAGACCAGCTCTTTGTTTTCTCCCAAATTGGGTCTTTATTCCCTATGCACCTCAAGAGTACAGGACACGTCACTCTACCTCTGAAAATATTTTGACCAAGATCCCTAGCTTCCATTACATATCAAAACTGGCTCAAAATTCCCATGAAAAAAGAAAAGAAAAGAAAAACACCCTCTATTGTATTGTGATATGGGCCCTGCATGACCAGGAAAAGCTTTGCTGGTTACTCTTTTCCCCCAAGATAGCATTGGTGCCTGCCCCCCAAGCTCCCAGGTCACATTCAGAATCAGGAAATGCTTCTCTCACAAATTTAAGGGGAAAAAAGGCAAAGGTCACGACCTCACCGTTCTCTCCTCCCATAAGTTGTGGTTCATCTAAACCCTGTGCTTCCACATATCTCTGATATCTACAAAATATTTTTTTATTAGGATTGGGTTGGAGGGCATAAGCATACTTGCTGCGGTGCCCCATTACATCGGTCCTGGGAGCGGAAGTCAGGTCATCTTCCTTTAATTCTGGTCTAATATATTTTGCCCATATTCTTTAAGTAAGTTTAAAATGAACCCTTGTTTTTATTTAAGCTTGGGAGTCCAATTTTCTAATAAATGGCATATTGACCTTGAATTCTAACTGGTGTTCTTGCAGAAAATTTTATTATTTCAATATACTCTCTACTCCAGAGAAATTGATACCAGAAGTGCTTGGCTTTGTTCTTATCCCATAGAGAATGGCCACTCGTGGGATCAGCTAAAAAGTTCCTTTTGACATTGCCTTAGAGAAGATATTAATCATTGAATTCTCTTAAGATCATATGATACCTATTCCATAGAAATGAAAATAAAACTGGACATGTTATTTATTAGGCATTATTAAATATTGTGTGGTAATTCCCTCCATGTATCAAATAAAGAAATACAAGTACAGAGAGGTAAAGTAAATTGCCGAAGAGTACAGCATTACCTGTTGGAAACATTAAAAAAATTAGCCCAGATTTCAAGGATTATCTTTGTCAGAGTTCTGGCTCCTACCTCTATTTGATTCAATCAGTGCCCCCCTGTATTTACGGTTCAATCCTTCTAGTGTGGATAAGAGATGGGTTCTGGTACAACCCCTTCAAATTGCTAATTCCAAAGCCCCAAGTATGATCAGCAAAAGAAAGGGGTAACAAGTCAGTCTGTTCCCTGGTAAGATCCTGAAACAGCAAGAGCACCATTCAAGGTGCTGAAGTATTTGCCACCAGTTGAGAACAATTAAAAACTGACTAATTCATAAAGAGTGACTTACAAAAAGAATCCCTCCTCTTTCATGTTGGGAGTATATTTGAAGAATCCACAAATGAATCACTGTCAGATGCCCCATGGGCAGGTACACAAAAGGAACCTCCAACAGTCACAGACACACAGGTAACTAAGGCCACTACTTGAACTGCCTCAAGTGCTGTGCTTAGTACAGCTATCTATTTAATGAGATAAAATAAATTTCGGGTCATGATAAAAAAAAATAATACTCTCCATTTTGTATTATCTAGGAAATTGCTTGTGGAAATTGCACAGAAGGAAACCAGATAACACGGGCTTTAATTCCAGCTTTGTCAATAGCTGACTGTGTGAATGTTAGCAAGTCTGGAATTTTTTTTAAAGTCTGTATTTACTTGTCCATAAAGAAGGGATAATGTACACATTCCTTATTTACCTCGTGAGATGCAAATGAGCAGAAATCTGAAACAATCTGTAAACTACATATCACTACACACAAAGAACATGTTAACCTACAAGAAGTTATTTTCGTAGAACTGTAGACCTGTCCAAAATAAAGCCACTTTTTTTATTACCTTTTTAAATTAACATATATAATGTATTATTTCTTTCAGTGGTACAGGTATGTCATTCATCAGTCTTATATAATACCCAGTGTTCATCACAACACATACCCTCCTCAATGTCCATCATCCAGTAACCCCATCTCCCCACCCCCCACTCCAGCAACTCTCAGTTTGTTTCCTGAGACTAGGAGTCTCTTGTGGTTTGTCTCTCTCCTTGTTTTTGTCTTGTTTCCTCTTTTCCTCTCTTCCTCTGCCTTATTTCTTAAGTTCCACATATCAATGAGATCATACAATAATTGTTTTTCTCTGATTGACTTATTTTGCTTAGCATAATACCCTCTAATTTCGTCCACATCATTGCAAATGGCAAGATTTCATTTTTGATGGCTGCATAATATTCCATTGTGTGTCTATATACCACATCTTCTTTATCTGTTCATCTATTGATGGACATCTGGGCTCTTGCCACAGTTTAGTTATTGGGGACATTGCTGCTATAAACACTGGGATGCAGGTGTCTCTTTGGATCACTATGTTTCTATCTTTGGGGTAAATGCCTAGTAGTGCAATTGGTCAGTCATAGAGTAGCTCTAAATTCAACTTTTTGAGGAACCTCCTTACTGTCTTCCAGAGTGGCTGCACAGCGTGCGTTCCCACCAACAGTGTAGGAGGGTCCCCCTTTCTCCGCATCCTCGCCAGCATCTGTCATTTCCCGACTTGTTGATTTTAGCCATTCTGACTGGTGTGAGGTGGTATCTCACTGTGGTTTTGATTTGTATTTCCCTGATGCCGAGTGATGTTGGGCACTTTTCTATGTGTCTGTTGGCCAAACAAAGCCACTTTTATTTGTGCTGATTTTTCCTCATCTACTACAAATATATGAGTAGAAATAAAATCCAATAGAAGACACACGGATTTTCTTTAGTGCAGTTGGTCACTCCTGCCAGTTCCTCTTTACCTAACGGAGTGGAGAGAGTTTCCTTGACCAACACCTGGATTTACTAATGGCAAAATAACTCATTCTCAGGTAACGCTAGATCAACTGTGTTTAAATACGTTCACATCAAGAGTGATATGGCTGCTTTATGGTGCCGTCAATTCTACCTAAAGTACTTACAGAAATGCATGTTAGTCTTTGTCAGAATAAAAATACCAACAACAAACAAATGGCAGTGTTGAGAAGGTAAGAGAGGTGAGGGGAACGGCAGCTAAAAACAGGGGCTGTTTCAGTGCAAGCCTGTAAAAACATAAAATAGAACAACAAAGGTGAGGCCTTGGGAAAAAAAAACATGGCATCAGTAAGAGACCGGGGTTTAGGTGACAACTGGTATGGTTTTACTTCTAGGTTCTGCTAACAACTGGCATGAATTACTTCAGGACAGAGTTCAAATCATAAAGCCAAATGAAGTACATTTTTCCCTCTAAGAGGATTATTGAAGTTTGACTGAAAACCCCTGCTTGTTCATATCACACTAGCTATTATGTCTTTAGAGTACCAGGTCCAGGAATGAAGTAAAACAGTTTCTACAGAAAAATTAGTTGGATATTATGCAAGAAGATAAAAAGTAAATTCATGTGGCTTTACACTGATTTATGTACTGAGTCGGGCTTTGCTACTAAATCCTATTCCTCTACTTTAAGGCTTAGAAACTGGAACTGGCCATCTGGTTTTGCTTTGGGAGTGGTGTGTGCAACTTCCTACTGGAAGAACTTAGTTGCCTGTTTTCATCTTTCCAACAAGGCCTGTACTGCCCTGGGCATGTGTGAAGGTGCCAGGCTGAGCCAGGACATGGAGAAGTGACCCAGGAGCGGAGTCCCAAACATGCAGTGGGCTTTCTATGAGTGAAAAATAAATTCTTGCTCTTTAGGCCATTGGAATTTGGGGATTGCCTAGCATCTGATTCATTCTCATGCTAAAAACCTTAAAATATAAATCTTAGCATAGCATTGGCTTAAAGAAGCGGTAAGGAAAATCACATTACAAGCTGGAGAGATAGATAGCGAGCCACGTGATGAAGGAGCAAGTATTTGGGAAGCAGTCATGTCTGAAAACCTTAGAGAGTGTCCATGTGCCTAATCATATGGTACTTGTATGGGAAATAATTAGACAACAGAAGGTTAATAGCATGAGCTGCTTGTTATTGAATATATTTGACAAAGCGTTTCAAGAGAGATTAGCTGAGAAAAGAATTTCCACTTGTAAGCAGGAATAAAAAGGCACAGAGAGAGTCCAAAAATTCTAGGATTTGCAAAGTCAGAACAGACAATAGCACTCCATTCCCAGCTGGTGAAAGATGACAGGTTTTGTCCTCATTCCTCTCTAAAAGCATCTTCTCCCACGTTGGTGTAACAGCCATTTTCATGTGGTCAGTCATTCCCTCAAAACACTTCCTTCATTTGGCTTTCGGGTTATCCCACTTTCTGTGTTTCCTTCTTCCTCACTGATCACTCATCTAAATTTTGTTGATGGTTCTTTCCTACCTCCCTGACCTCTGAACACTAGACTTTGCCCAAGGACATCTTCTCTGTCTGTATGAAATCTCACCCTTGGAGCTCTCTTGTTGTTGCCTGTTTTGACTTTGCAAATCTTAGAACTGGAGCTTTCCAATACTCCGTGTGTAGGACAATTCCCAACGTCAGCCCCAAATTCTAGCTGTCTACTTGACATTTCTGCTAGGATTGCAAATAGCCATCACAGACTTTCTGTGTCCAAAACTGAAGGCACATCTCCCCAAAACAAACACCTGATCTTCCAAACCTGATGTTCCAATAGGGCTTCTCATTTTAGTAAGTGGAAATCCCATCTCTCTGGTTTCAGTGCCATAAACTTTCCCGGAGAGAACCTGCAAGAACAGACAGCAGCCTGTTTGGTCTTTGATTTCTTTATAAACCCAGTATGGAGGCTGGAATCAATAACAATGAAAAATAACCTAATTTTCATCCCAGGACTAAAGAATAAGGTATCTATATTTATATTCCAGTATTGGCTTTAGAATTCAACACAAAGATAGCCATTTGCACCCTTACGCAAATACCACTCTTTGGATCACCTTAAATATGTCACAGGGCCTGCATCTGGCTGAAAAAATCAGCTACTAATGACCCTGTTCTTTCTACCGTATGTTCTCCTGACACCAGGAAAATTATTCTTCCTACTATTTTAAGATTCCCAGCACTCATGTTTTAAGATGTTTTTGCAAATTGCCCCTGTACTAGTTTTAAGATTAGATTTCTATTTCAAAATTCAATTGCAGTTTAAGGAAAACTAAATCCTCTTACAAATCATGTGTCAACAGGCTGAATACCATCATGGCTGAATGTAACCAACTTAGAAAGATAAGTGAGTATACGCTCCTAGAACCTAGTAACACAGCTAACGGCACCCCAGTGATACAATCTGATAGACGGGTACTTAACATTACTTGGAAGATCTCGATCTGAAATCTTTTTCTTTAAGATTATTTATTTATTTATTTATTTGACAGAGAGAGAGAGGTCACAAGTAGGCAGAGAGGCAGGCAGAGAGAGAGGAGGAATCAGGCTCCGCGCTGAGCAGAGAGCCCAATGCGGGGCTCAATCCCAGGACTCTGAAACCATGACCCGAGCTGAAGGCAGAGGCTCAGCCCACTGAGCCACCCAGGCACCTCTTGACCTGAAATCTTATCTCTTTTGCTAATGGACTCCCTCACAATAAAATGGCAAACAGAATTTGGGACTCAATGAGACACTTTAGTCACCCCTTCTCTTGCTATTCATAGTAGATTTTCTTCCATGCTCCCAACTCAGTATATGCTTCACTTTTATGTACTTGGATATCAGTAAGTCCAAACTCAAGTGCATTTTTCATCAGCTGGGACACTACCTGCAGATGCCCAGGCTTCATTTAGAGTCAGCCACCCAAGCAGACCAAGCCAGAGTCCACCCAGTTATGCCAGCCATCCTGCGTATAAATCCCCCTCTATACACTGTTTGCCACGAACACTGCTGTGCTGGAATCAGTGACCTAGAAATGCACATCCACTGCAAGCAAGTTGAAATAAACAAACCTCACTTGCACCCTGTCATTTCGGCAGTCTGTGCCCAATATACACAGTGCCTCAAAAGAAAATGCAACGTGAATATCCATTTGTCCCAATTCTGGGCTCCATTAGGGTAATTATAAATCAGTGCCCCTGGTGTGAATGGAATTCATGACACTCAGAATGATGCTCATTTGGGGGGACCATTAAATTCATTTGGAACCACCCCATCCACATAGAGGAAACATCCTTCCTTTCATTAGTCTGGGAAAACGACCCATCAAACTCTCTCTCAGTTGAACCAGTGGAAACATTATACTCTAATCCACTGCCTTGGTGTTTCCACCTTTAAAGCTCGAACATTTTCCCATTAGGAGCACTCATGCACTGCCGACATCCACATTCTCACGTGTCCCTTTGTCCTATCCGGGTCTTGGCAGCTCACCTTCTAAACAATCCATATAGAGCTATGGCAAGCTTGCAGAAGCAACCAATGCAGCTGGTAAACAGGAATTGAGAAGTTCATTTTCTGTGAGCCAGTGAAATCCACTTGGTGCTCTATTTCCTTTTCCCTGTCCTCAATCAAGCACAAACTTGTTCGTTGCATTTCTCTGGCCACTAGAAGAAAGCTAAGGTATAAGTAACTACATTACTACCTGCCTGCCACCTGTGGGCTTTTTCCATGGACCCAGGAGTATCCTACTGCATGTTAAAGACATTAAACCATTGACTTTTTAATTATGATTTAATATTATACATATGGAAATATTACCCAGATTAATCCTAGTTTCTTAAAGATATTCCATCATTTTATTCCCATATTGTCTTCTTAGTGCACAGCATTGATTAGGAAGGGGTTACATAAATATTGAAAAAAATGAAAGCATGAATGAGTAAATGAGCAAAAAAACTGTGTGCCTTTGTTGACTTCTAGAATGTTCTATTCGTGTTTTCTTCAGGAATACTCTGCTTTACTCGCTGGCTGTGTGTGAGTGTGACTGGGTGCATATAAACACGTGTATTGAAATTATTTTGTATTTTCACCTCCTACTACAGTTTGGTTCTCATCTGCAAGACGGCCTGCATCTTATCACAAGTGACAGCTTGCCATCCTCCTGGCTGACCCCTTCTACCATCTCTGCTCAGCTTCTTCACAGTTTCTAACAGCAGAGGACATCCCAACCTGTACGACCGGAGAGTCAGACAAAGTATGGCACGAGCTTAGTCGACAACGGGGATGAGAACATTGACAAGAGGGAAAGATGGTTGTAAAGCTGCTCGTGATATGTGGCCATCACTACACTGGTATTTTTCCACTGCTATAGCCTTTTTGTCCCTAAATTATTTTTGTGGGTATCAATTAATTAACGTTCACAGTGCGCTGAGTCACATCACGTGATTTCATGTGTGCCATCTCAACGATTGTCAGATGAACCAAATACTGGAGTTTCGCTGGCTGTATCTCTGAAGTAATGTGGACCACATCTCAGTTTCCCATTTCTGGAATTTTTTTCCCTATTAATAAAAAACACTGCATCCCAAGAGAGGAGTGGAGAGAGGGGACACACTTCCATTCTGCATGGGTCGAAACAGGAGTCAAAGTCCTTTAAAGCAGTCAGAAAAGATGAATTGTTTTGTCAACCAGGTATGAAAATCTTGAAACATTTTTTCTCAAACAAAGGGGAAAGACTCTTTTTCTTAAGATATAAGGAAAGGAATATAAAGTGAATTGTTGATTTTACTACATGGATAACTGTGCCATAAGAACACTTATACATAAACTCCCAAATGTCTTACCCCCCACCCCGCCATGCAAAAGCCCTATTTAATTAAGGTTGCTGTCTTTGTTTTGTTTGTTTGTTTGTTTGTTTGTTTTTTAAGAAATAGAAACATGAACCCAACAAATAAATAGCCACATTTGGATGACTTGAATGTGTTCAGAATGTTGAGAATCTATTTACATTTTAATAAGATATTTCCTCAGTGCAGGTCTTAGATAAATCTCCATAGAGATGAGGCTAGGACACAGAATTAAGAAGAAAGAGGCGCCCTTGACAATTTGGAGAAAAGGAAAGATAAGCAGAGTGGTGTTTAATAGAAACAGATGTGGATGTAATCCCTTTAGGAAGAAAAAATCGGTACAAATAGAACATAAGAGGAGGAGAAATGGCTTTAGACACATATAATGGAAAAACCTGGGGAGCTTTGAGAAGCCAAGCTAAGAATGAGTTCATGACTCAGACTCTCTTCTAATTCACAGCCCAACAACTGGTGCGTTATGCGGGTAACGTGAAGAAAGACTTGGTGTTCAGTGCAATATGTTACTTATAAGAAAGATTAACAGGAGTTTCTGGAAGTGGCATGAAGGGCTGAAGGAAGGATCTGTCAGCCTAAAAATGTATAAATTATATTTATATAGTCACAGATACATAGGTTGGTCGGCCCATCTCCAACGGACGACCAGTGACATTAGTTTCTAGTTTCCCAGAAGGAAAGATTTGAGTTAACTTTAAGGAAAACCTATTGACTAAAGGTTGAGCATTAAAATACATTAATGGAAGTCAGAGAATTCTATTAACCCCATTTTTAAAAAAGGACCATCTATTTAGTTTGCAATGCTTTGCCTAGTTTGCAGGAGTATAAAATTGACCTTGAGTTACAGTCCCACCAGCAGCTGATAAATGGTTAATTATTAAAGGATCAGGAGAATCTGGGGAGAAGCCAGGAGATGAACACGTGTCCCAATGTGCCCTAAGCCAAAACAGCCCCCTCGCTCTTCAAGGGTATTCTCTCTCCCTCTGAGAAAATATTTCCTATTTTCCCTCCTTGTGCTTTATGTTTTCCTCAATTTTAAGGACTTGGACTGTGTGACTCCTCCCCTTTGCTCTTTAAAGAAAAAAAGATTAGCAGAGACGCTGCCAAGGAAAACCTTTACCTGCGGAGTACTGAGAGGCAGAGGTATGCAAATCTCTCTCCTAAAGGCAAGGAATAAAAAGTAACCATTTTGACTCTAAATCCTGACCCTTGAGCCCCTTGTCTCAGGCAAGAACTTGAACAGAACTCTCAAGATAGCTCTCAAAGCTGAACCGCGTCATTGATGGTTACGACAAAAAAATTGCGAACAGCATCACAGTAAATCAACTAATCGCAGTGACTCAACGAATCCAAGCTTGTGATCGCTTTAAATAACTCGCTTCGAGGCGAAGTAAAATTTCTCCACCAAGAAATTTATTCTACACGGTTGTGGCTAGAATGTAATACAAAAGCAAGATCCCTCGGCTAAGTGAGGTTGCGGGGGGAACAGCACAGCGGCCTGGTGTGGGATATAACCTCCAGCTGAATCCAGCAGCAAGCCACGCTTTCGGCCTCTTAATAGGGGCACAGGGAGAAAAGATTATTTGGAGGAAAAAGACAACTGCCAGACCTCACAAACTAAAATGTTCCCTCAACTAACCAGGAAAGGGTCAGCATTTTGTGACACGTATCATAGAGGAATAAAGACTCTAGCACACAATTTTTAACAAAACTTCATCAAGTTTAACTTCAAGCATACACAGATTCAGAGTAAATTCTCCACACGTGGTCATTATTACTAAGATTAATATTATAAAAAGATTCAGAAGCTCTAAAGAAATGATTTCAAGGGGCACCTGGGTGGCTCAGAAGGTGAAAGCCTCTGCCTTTGGCTCAGGTCATGATCTCAGGATCTGGGATCCAGCCCCGCATCGGGTTCTCTGCTCAGCAGGGGGCCTGCTTCCCTTCCTCTCTCTCTGCCTGCCTCTCTGCCTGCTTGTGATCTCTGTCTGTCGAATAAATAAATAAAAATCTTAAAAAAAAGAAAGAAAAAAGAAATGATTTCAACATCATCATAACATCTCGCATGTAAAACTTCGCTCAAGCTTTTGAAAATACAGAGTGGATGTTATTATCTATTATAAAGTGAGATACGGGTATTGGTAACGGACAAAACTAGACCAAGAGCACCTTTTCTAGACTCTGTATTAACAGAGGCTATCCCTCCCATATAATTTTTCTCTGAAGTATCCTGAGTTCTTCATATTTCCATGGTAGTTCATTTAATTGATGGTATGGTATTATCTGCTGGGCCTAACATTTTGCTAATTATCATAAGCAGTAGTCAGGAAAGCAATTTTTTTTTTTAAGATTTTATTTATTTATTTATTTATTTGTCAGAGAGAGGACACGTGCCCACAAGCAGGCAGAGTGACAGGGAGAGGCAGAGAGAGAAGCAGGCTCCCTACTAAGCAAGGAGCCTGATGCCGGATTCGATCCCAGGACCCTGGGATCATGACCTGAGCTGAAGGCAGCAGCTTAACAGACTGAGCCACCCAGGCGTCCCAGCAAATGGCTCCTAAGCTAAAAGTCTACCTATAAGAGCCTAGATGAGGGCACACACACACACACACACACGGCTGTGTGGGGGTATGTGTAGTAGTGCTGATGTGTTGTGGTTGGTTTTGCCTAGAGGGATGGGCACAGAAATGGAAAGCCTTCCTTTCTTATTTTATTTTATTTTATTTTTTCAGTATTCCAAGATTCATTGTTTATTAATTAAAGTACTTTGTGGGGGCACCTGGGTGGCTCAGTGGGTTAGAGACTCTGCTTTTGGCTCAGGTCATGATCCCAGGGTCCTGGGATAGAGCCCCACATCAGGCTCTCTGCTCAGCGGGGAGCCTGCTTCCCCCTCTCTCTCTGCCTGCCTCTCTGCCTACTTGTCATCTCTGTCAAATAAATAAGAAAAATCTTTAAAAAAATAAAAAATAAAGTACCTTGTAAAACAAAACGGAAGGCATGTGGTGATGGGAAAGAGAAAGATCAGAGACTTCTGTGACTTCCGGGGCTGGAAGCAGGAGCCGCTGCCCTGGGGGAGGAAGTAACAAGGTCAGCTTTGGACAACCTCGGTCAGTGACAGAACCCCAGCTCTACCCAGAGGTGTGACACTGCCATTCTCTGCTCCCCAGAGAGCTCGAGCTCTGAGGAGAGGTTCCTACAAATAGAGGAGTGCCTGAAACCATGACCACATCAGCCCAAGGGGGTTATTATCTCACAAAATGAGACATCGTGGCATCATCATTGCTGCCACGTAAATAGATCCTGCTTTACGTTTACACGTCCAGGAAAATCTAAAAATTTAACACTTGACTGCATATGTGCTCTATATGCACCTTCGATGAGCCTGTTCCAGAAACTCTCATTTCCATTCGCACCTCTTTTCCATTCCTTCCTCTCCGCTTCCAATAACAATCTCATTCTGAAGCTCATCCCAGAACAAGAGCAGCGCCCAGCAGACGCGCCTGATTTGTATTCTCCGCAGAGCTGGTGGGAAAGTGGCCACAATGATTGAAACTTATTAAATACCTGTTGTGGTCTTTAGAAATCACCGGGGAAAATATCACACATAAAACTATCACCAAATATTTCAATTTAGTAGTTACAAGTACAGGCTTCCCATCAAAATGTATTTTTTCTTCTTAGAAGGATACTTAAGGCAGGATTCCTAATTCATATTCATCCTTCCTCAAAAACAAGTCGATCTCGACAAGCAGTGCTGCTCAGGTGGGGAAGGACCTCTGATAAGGGCTAGCTCCTGCCTGTCCTTGTCGCCTGCCTCCCCTCCCCCCACCCCCCACCCCAACCTGGGGAGGACTGAGTGAGCACCATGTTCCCAAGCAACTCTCAAAAGGCTTTTGAATCTTATTAATTAAAATAATTAATTAAATTACTCTGAAGGGCACTTGGACGACATGGGCAGATCCTGTCCAACCGAGGCAGGGGCAATACTCAACAAACACCCGCAGGACCCAGCATGAAGACCAATCACAGAAGGGGCTCAGTAGACAGTGTTTCCCCAGGCAAGATTTCCTGACATTCTGCAACAACACAGAGAAATTGAGGGCATCATGCTAAGTGAGATAAGCCAGAAAGAGAAAGGCAAATACTATATGATCTCACTTGTGGAATCTAAAAAACCTGAACTCATAGAAACAGAGGAGAAGGACAGTTGTGGGTGGGAAAACCGGGGAGATGTTTAGAGTGCAGACAGGCAACTAGGAGATCAGTAAGTCCTGGAGATCTAATACATAGCATAGAGATTATGGCCAACAATACTGTATGATAAACTTCAAAGTTTCTAAGAGACTACATCTGCATTATTCTCACTCCAAAAAAGAAATGATAATTATGTGACATGATAGAAGTGTTAGCTAAAAGCACACCAGTAATCACACTACAATTTATAAATGTATCAAATCAACACATTGTATACCTTCAAGGGACACAATATTACATGTCAATTACACCTTAATATTTCACATTTGAAAATTAAAAAATAGGGGCGCCTGGGTGGTTCAGTGGGTTAAAGCCTCTGCCTTCAGCTCAGGTCATGATCCCGGGGTCCTGGAATGGAGCCCCGCATTGGGCTCTCTCTGCTCAGCGGGGAGCCTGCTTCCCCCTTTCTCTCTGCCTGCTTCTCTGCTTACTTGTGATCTCTCTTTCTCTCTCTCTCTTCCTCTCTCTCTCTGTGTCAAATAAATAAGTAAAATCTTTTTAAAAAAAGAAAATTAAGCTTTGCGCAGTGGCAGTATCGTAGCCAATGAGGTTTATCCGAGGAGCGATTATTGCTAATTAAAAAAAAAAAATTAAAAAATAAAAGAGACAGAGAAACAAAGGAGTATGAGAGTCAAAGCACAGATGAGTATCTCATATCACGGACTGAATTCTCCTGAAAATGTCACATTTCGGGGGAGTATCATCTTGTCAGAATTGTAAGACTCAGATATCCGATGGGTTTTTGGAACTTCCTCAGCTTTGCCATTTTTCAGCAAATATTCTGAATAGACCTGAACCGGCCTGAACTTGCAGAAAGACTGTGTCTTCTCTTTGGAGACCCCCTTCCCATCACTTTAGTGCTTCTGTTCGAATTCAGCTGAGTGTGCGCTGACTCTGTGGTTGTCGTGTTTTATCTTGTTTTCATGAGTACTTTCCTCACGCTTTATTCAATTAAAGTAAATATATGTTAAAATACTTCCCTAATAAAAACAGAATCAGTTGTTTTTGTTTCTCTTTTCATCACTGTCAGTAAGTAATCACATCATTTTGTACATCGATTTTCCTCATTTTTGGTACCTTTTATTCCTTTGTGTGGGTCCAATTTCCCATCTGTTACCATTTCTACTACACTTGAAGAACTTCCTTTAACATTTCTTGTAGTGCAAGTCTGCTGGTGTCAAATCATATACATATTTGTCTGAAAAAGCCTTTATTTTGCCTTCACTTTTGAATACTTTTTGTGGATTTAACATTCTACATTATAGGGCTTCTTCCTTTTCTTTAAGGACTATGAAAATAGAATTCCATTGCCCTCTGATTTGCCTAGTTATTGAGTAGACATCTGAAATTATTCTTATCTTTATTGCCCAATATGTAATGTATCTTTTTTCTCCAATTGCTTTTAAGATTTTTTTTAATCAATGGTTTTCACAAATTTTATTATGATGGGACACCATCTGTTTTCTTTTTTTGTATCTATCTCACTCGGTTGGGTTCACTGAATCTTTTAGATCTCTGGGTTTAGAGAGTTCATTAATTTTGGAAATTTTCCAGCTATTATTTGTTTAGAAATTCTTTCTGATCCCATGTTTTCCCCAGAACTGAATGTAAATTAGACCTGATATTGTCCTACAAATCATGGGCTCTCTATTCTTTTTTTATGTGTTTACTTTTCTCTGCTTCTTGTCTTAATTGTATATTTGTATATAATATATATATCTGTATATATATACATATATGTGCATACATATGTGCATAATGTATTATGTATATTTAACATATAACATATAAATATATGTACATATATATAATGTATATTCAATACATTTAGATTTTTTGGTATTGTTCCTTTGTATAATTCTTTTTGTACATCTTCAGGTTCACTGAGTCTTCCTTTTTGGTAGCTACTCTTAGTCCCATCCAGTAAAATCTTCATTTTGTATATTGTACTTTTATGTCCACCGGTTCATGGTTTATTTTATATCTTCCATTCCTGTCCTAATCCTGTCCTGTCCTAATATTTAAAGTGAAGATTTTTATCATAATGATTTAAACATAATGATTATTTTAAACACAAAGATTTAAAATAACCATTGTAAAGCCCTTAAGCTAATTTTCTCACCTTTGTATTTCTAAGTACCTATTGCCTGATTTATTTCTTGGTTAACTAGAATTATACATATGTATGTAAGTACATATGTATATATACATATGTTTATAACATATATAGTTATATACTTTATTATGAATAATATTTTATGTGTTTATTTTATCTCATTATATAGACTTGCTTCTGCATGTCTTATAATTTTGTAATAGATATTAAATATTATGAGGTTATCCAGGTTTTGCCTTTCTATAAAGAATACTGAAATTTGTTTTGGCAGGCAGTTAAGTAACTTTCAGGTTGGCTTATTTTTAAGCTTTACTGGGTCTAGATTAGGATTATTATTATTAGGCTTATTAGAATAAGTATTACAATTATTATTAGTTTGGCCTCATTACTAAAGCCTGACCTTTCAGCTCTCTCCACTGACTAAGCAGCCCGGTTCCGTGGAACGTGTCTCCCAGCCAATGGTGAATTCTGGGAAGTGGCTGAGCTTCTAGCTGCCTCGCTCATCTTCGTGGTGCCTCATAGAGTTTCACATCCCACATACGTGAAGCCTAGTATTCAGTGACAGATTCAAAAGGACCCCTATTCTGATCTCTGGAGCCATTTTCTGCATGACTCCCCCTTCTGGCAAATTCCACCCACTTCCTCCTCCCCAGATTCTAATCTCTGTCTTCTCAACTCCACGGAAGTGTTATTCCCTGCCTGGTTTATCCCTTCTGGTGCTGAGGTGCACAAAGGCTCTCCAGGTAGTTGTAACCAGAGCAACGGTAGGGATCCCATCATCTCTTATCCCTCCTCCCCCTGGATCCCAGTCCTTTGCTGCCTGTTGCCCAAATTCTGAAAAACCATTATTTCACACGTCTTTCCAGTTTTTAAAATTTTTATAGCAAGAAGACAAACAAACCTAGTACGAGTTACTTCAACATGGCCAGAAGTGGAAAATCTACAATTCCGGTGGTTAAGGAATTCGGGACCACCGGAATTGGTACATTTCACTCAGGGTCTCTCACAGGCTTGCAGTTGACCTGTTTGCCCAAACTACGATAACATGAAAGTTCAAGTGGGGCTGGACAATGAACTCTAAGGTGACTCCCTAATGCCAGATCCAAGCTGGAACTGGTGGTTTGCAGGAAGTCACGCACCCTCTACTCATGGATGTCTCTGGCGGCTGCTTGAATGTCCTCAGGGCAGAGCAGTTGGCTTCTCTCAGAGCAAATGATCCAAGAACTACCTGTGCTTTCTACAACCACTAGAACCCTTAAAACACAAGGAAAGGTTGCCTTAGAGTCCTAGAAATTGCCCAATCATCGGCATTTCCTTAATACAAACCACTATGGACTGCATACAGCACACCAAAGAACCAGAACCACCCCCAAATTCTTCAATGAATTACTTCTATTATGAAAAAAAAAAAAATGACCCAAGTTCAACTCGGTAGAAATAGGGAAAACCCCCAAAGAAGTTTGCCCAGCATTCCGACAGTCACTGCCCTCCCTCCCTTTCCCAGAAAGCTTGTCATGCTCTTTCCGAGGTCCTAATGGAGAATGTTTCTCCAAGACTCTCAAGAGGGCCAAAGGGCACTTTCCTTGGCACACAGCATCAGCACCCCCAGATAACAAGAGCCTGGGTACAACACTCCCTTTGCCCATTGCAGCGTACTTGGCTGCCTTGCTTCTTGTCTCTCTCCACAAAGCTAAAGCCAGCAACCTCTTTCTGAGACTTCTGCCATTCCATGCCAACACCCCAAAAATACGGTTAAGGAAAGGTAGGAAAAGAAAAAGGCTCTTCTCTTTAAGGGGTATTCCGAGTACGAAGGAAAAGATGATGAAGCCACATGCTGGCTTCTCTGTCGCTGCAGACATGGTTGACTTCGTGAAGGACAAGGTTGCTTTTGCTTCTAAATAAAGGCAACTTGCAAGTCACATAACATTTTAAAATACACGCATTTCTTTGGATTTTACGTACTCCTTCCAGAAAATCTACTTCTCTGCCAAGTGTGTGAAACTCACAGCTCTTAGTAATAAATTTAGCATTTAACATGCAGAAGTCTAAACCAGGAAGTCAACAGAGGGGAGAGAGACACTGAACTTTTCTGGCTCACACAAAAATGAAAGCATTTGTGTGTGTGTGTGTACGTATACACGTGCATGTGGTGATGTTTATGTATTCATATTCATATTAAACACAGGATTTCCATTCGTTTTTCTTGATGATAATTAGAGAAATAGGGCACCTGGGGGGCTCAGTTGGTTAAGCATCTGCCTTCGGCTCTGGTCATAAGCACAGGGTCCTGGGATGGAGTCCTGCATCAGGCTCCCTGCTCAGCGGGGAGTCTGCTTTCTGCTGCTCCCCCCACTTGTGCTCTCTCTCTCTCACTTTCTCTCTGAAAAATAAAAAAATTAAAAATCCATAAATTAAAAAAAAGATCTAGAGGAATAAACAGGTGCCAAGTCTAGCTGTCAGTTCACAGGCATTTACTGTTGCCCGCTCTGCACCACTCACTGTGCCACTTGCCAGGGGTAGATACTGAGCTACTTGCCTTTGAGAACCACAGACTAGGCAATGTGCGTACAACTAACATACTTCCAGCTATTCGTCATATATAGAATTACACCCACCATACGGCAGACTCTCTGTCAGACAATGAGGTTTCAAAGTACAAGACAAAGAGCCTGACAGTAAGCCGGAAATGGAAATGTACATTGGGAGAGGTGTTGATTTCTATGACTGTCTAGTGTTTAAACATTTGTGTAGCACATTTTTTAGTTTAATATCTCAAGCAACATTAGCAACATTTATTGGTTGGAGGTCTGAAATTTGATAATTATGAAATACCATACAGATTCTCTGTTAAGAAAGTATTGAGGAAAAAAAGAATGTCATCACTTAGCCTTACTTCCATTTTTATTAATACGCTCTGGAGCTTATAGTCACAATTGATAAATACTCCTCTAAACATCTAATGATCACAGCCTTCTTTCAGTGTCTTAATTTTTAGGGTATAGCTGTGTTCTCTAAGATGGCAGTCATATGTATCTACCTAAATTTACATGCATATTGATTAAAGATTAAAAATAATCCTCAGTCCTACTATCCTCACTTCAAGTGTTCAGTAGCCACTCTATTATAGACTATTTCCATCATTATAGACAGAACTAGTTTATCAATTTCCTTTTTTTAATTTTTCTTATTTTTTATTAACATATAAAGTATTATTATCCCCAGGGGTACAGGTCTGTGAATCGTCAGGTTTACACATTTCACAACACTCACCATAGCACATACCTTCCCCAATGTCCATAGCCCAACCACCTCTCCCTACCCCCTCCCCCCGGCAACCCTCAGTTTGTTTTGTGAGATTAAGAGTCTCTTATGGTTTGTCTCCTTCCTGATCCCATCTTGTTTCATTTATTCCTTTCCTACCCCCCAAACTCCCCAGATTGCCTCTCAACTTCCTCATATCAGGGAGATCATATGATAATTATCTTTCTCCGATTGACTTATTTCACTCAGCACAATAACCTCTAGTTCTATCCACGTTGTCGCAAATGGCCAGATTTCATTTTCTTTGATGGCT
The DNA here is from genome assembly GCF_011764305.1 of Mustela putorius furo. Classification (NCBI taxonomy): domain Eukaryota; kingdom Metazoa; phylum Chordata; class Mammalia; order Carnivora; family Mustelidae; genus Mustela; species Mustela putorius. The sequence continues at coordinate 33,273,337 of NW_025421304.1, read as the reverse complement.
GCATAGTATTCATATATATATATATATATACACCACATCTTCTTTACCCATTCACCTGTTGATGGACATTTAGGTTCTTTCCATAGTTTGGCTATTGTGGACATTGCTGCTATAAACATTCGGATGCACATGCCTCTTCAGATCACTACGTTTGTATCTTTAGGGTAAATACCCAGTAGTGCGATTGCTGGGTCATAGGGTAGCTCTATCTTCAACTTTTTGAGGAACCTCCATGCTGTTTTCCAGAGTGGTTGCACCAGCTTGCATTCTAACCAACAGTGTTGGAGGGTTCCCCTTTCTCTGCATCCTTGCCAGCATCTGCCATTTCCTGGCTTGTTAATTTTAGCCATTCTGACTGGTATGAGGTGGTTAGTTTATCAATTTCTAACATTAAAAAAATCTTCCAATGGAAAACATACTTGTTTGCCAAGCACATTCCCATAGCATTTCATTCATTTATTTTTTTAATGTTAACTTTTTGACTCCTACAGATAAACCTAATGTTATTCATTTTATGGTAATTTAAAATAGCAGTTGATTAATAAACATGTTCCCTATGCTAAGTCTGTTCTCTGCCCTATAGCTCTGTCATTGGAGGACCCCATATTAAAAGTAACACTTCAAGTTTTTTAATATTAAATTTGAAAAATATAATTTGAAATTAAAAATTGATTACCACAAAATTAAATCAACTACTTATTTCTGTTATGAAACTCTCCATGGAGGATATACTGAAAATACAGCCCTTCCTCCCTGGATACTTGCAAACTACTTGCTAATAAGAATTTCAGAAATTTGGAATTTTGTACAATATGCTTCTAGATTTTGTTTTCCACAGTGAGAGAGAGGGAAAGAAAGAGATTTGCATATACTACTTCAATTAAAAGAAACTCCAGGTCACTTTTGAAAACTCAAACTGATAGAACATCAAGGGCAGAGATAATTTGCTTGTTATTGGGGAAAATATTATTAGATTTGATGATGATTGGACTCAGTGCTCCTCCACAGATATTTTATTAGAATGCTTCATATTGCTTAAAAGTCAACATGATACATTCAACTATTCCACTATAACTTTTTTCCACTAAAACTTAAACAACCATCAGCTTATTATAGACAACTATACTCAGGAGAAGTTATACACAAACCTATGGTCGCCATATATCAAAACCACTAATAAGTATGCAAAGAATAAAGAGAAAGAAATCCAAATATATCACTAAAGAAAATCAGCAAAACATGAAAGAAAGATAAGAAAGGGTCAGAGAAAATCTTCAGAAACAACCATAAGTCATAAAATGTCAATAAATATTTATCTGTCAAATAATTACTTTGAATGTAAATGAACTAAACAATCCAATCAAAAGACATAAGGTGACAGAGTAGATTAAAAAAAACAAGACCCATCTATATGCTGCCTATAAGAGACTGGTTTTAGACCTAAAGACAACTGCAGGTTGCAGGTAAGGGGATGGAGAAACATCTGTTATGTAAATGGATGTCAAAAGAAAGCCAGAGTTGGAGTGCCTGGGTGGCTCAGTCAGCCAGGCATCTGCCTTCAACTCAGGTCATGATCCAGGAGTCCAGGGATCAAGCCCTGCATCGGGCTCCCCCTCTGCCCTTCTCCTGACTTGCACTCTCTTTCTCTAATAAATAAATAAAATCTCCAAAAAAAGAAAGAAAGAAAGCCGGAGTAGTCATACTTACATCAGACAAAGAGTCTTTAAAACAAAGACTGTAAAAAGAGACAAAGAAGAACACTATGTAATAATAAAGGGGACAATTATACAAGAAGATATAACAATTGTTAATATTTATGTACTTAACATAGAAGCACCTGAATACATAAAACAGCTAATAACAATACAATAATAGTAGGGGATTTTAACACCCCACTTACATCAATACACAGATCATCTAAACAGAAAAGCAATAAGGAAACATGGCTTTGAATGATATACTGGAATATATGGATTTAGCAGATATTTCAGAATATTCCATCCTAAAATAGGACAAGACACATTCTTTTCAAGTACACATGGAACATTCTCTAGAATAGATCACATATTAGCCCACAAAACAATTCTCAACAAATTGAAAAAAAGATCAAAGTCATACCATGAATCTTTTCTGACCACAATGGTATGAAACTACATGTCAACCACAAGAAAAAATAACCTGGAACAAGCACAAATACATGGAAGTTAAATAACATGCTACTAAACAATGAATCAGTTAATCAGGAAATAGAAAGAGAAATCAAAAAATAAACAGAAACAAATGAAAATGAAAACACAACCATCCAAAATTTGGGATACAGCAAAAGCAGTTCTAAGAGGGAAGTTCTTAGCAATACAAGCCTACCTCAAGAAGCAAGAAAAATTTCAAAAAAACAACACAGAAATACAAACAATTATGAAACAATATTATGAAAAACTATATGCCAACAAATTAGGACAACCCAGAAGAAATGGTAAATTCCTAGAAACATATAAACTACCAAAACTGAAACAGGAAGAAAAAAAATTTGAATGGATTAATAACCAGCAAAGAAATTGAATCAGTAATCAAAATACTCCCAGCAAACAAAAATCCAGAACCAGAAAACTACAGAGGTGAATTCTACCAAACATTTAAAAAGCTAATACCTATTCTTCTCAAAAATAGAAAAGGAAGAAAAACTTACAAATTTGTTCTATAGGTCAGCATTACCTTCATACCGAAACCAGATAAAGATGTCACAAGAAATAGACAACTATAGGCCAATATCCCTGATGAACATAGATGCAAAAATCCCCAGCAAAACACTAGCAAACAGAATCCAACAATACGTTAAAAGAATCATACACCATGATCAAGTGGGATTTATTTCTGGGTTGCAAGAATGGCTCAATATTAAAAAATCAACCAAAATGATATATCACATCAATAAGAGAAAGGATAAAAATTGTATGATCATCTCAGTAGATTCAGGAAAAGCATATGATAACATCCATTCATGATAAAAACCCTCAACAAACTTGGGGGGTGCCTGGGTGGCTCAATGGGTTAAGCCTCTGCCTTCAGTGCAGGTCATGATCTCAGGGTCCTGGGATGGAGCCCTACATGGGGTTCTCTGCTCAACGGGGAGCCTGCTTTCCTCTCTCTCTCTCTCTGCCTCTCTGCCTACTTGTGTCAAATGAATAAATAAAATCTTTAAGAAAAAAAAAAACCCTCAACAAACTTGGTTTAGAGGGAACATACCTCAACATAATTAAGGCCATATACAAAAAACCCACAGTGAACATCATACGCAAGGGGGAAAAACTGAGACATTTTCCCCTGATGTCAGGAAAAACATAAGGATGTCCACTCTCATGTCTTTCATTCAACATAGTACTGGAATTCCTAGCCACAGCAATCAGACAACAGAAAGAAAGAAAAGGCATCCAAATTGGGAAGGAAGAAGTAAAACTTCCACTCTTTGCAGATGACATGATACTATATAGAGAAAACCCTAAAGACTCCACCAAAACACTGCTGGAACTAATAAACAAATTCAGGAAGGTCACAGGATACAAATCAATATGCAGAAATCTGTTGCATTTTTATACATCAATAATGAAGCAGCAGAAAGAAAAATTAAGAAAGCAATCCCATTTATAGTTGTGCCCCAAATAGTAAGATACCTAGGAATAAGCCCAACCAGATAGTGAAAAGCCTATATTCTGAAAACTATAAAACACTCCTAAAAGAAATTGAAGATGATTTCGATTGGAAGGACAAATATTGTTAAAATGTCTAAGTACCCAAAGCAATCTACACATTTAATGCAATCCCTATCAAAATACTAACAGCACTTTTCACAGAACTAAAACCAAAACACTCCTCAAATTTGTATGGAACTACGAAAGATCCCAAGTAGCTAAAGCAAACTTGAAGAAGAAAAGCAAAGCTGAAAGCTTGACAATTCCAGAGTTCAGGTTCTATTACAGAGCTGTAATGATCAAAACAGTATGGTATTAGCATAAAAATAGACGCATAGAGCAAGAGACCAGGATAGAAAACCCAGAAATAAACCCACAACTGCCTGGTCATTAATATTTGACGAAGCAGGAAAGAATATCCAGTAGAGAAAAGATAGTCTCTTCAACAAAAGGTGTGGGAAAACTGGACAGCTACGTGCAAAAGAATGAAACTGGACCACTTTCTTATACCACACACAACAGATAAATTCAAAATGGCTTAAAGACCTAAATGTGAGACCTGAAACCATAAAAACCCTAGAAGAGAACACAGGAGTAACCTTTTTGTTTTTTTAATTATGTTCAATTAGCCAACATTTAATACATCATCAGTTTTTGACATAGTGTTCATTGACTCATTAGTTGTGTGTGACAGTATATAGGCAGTAACCTCTTTGTCATCAGCTCTAGCAACTTTTTTCTAGATATGTCTCCTAAGGAGGCAAGGGAAACAAAAGCGAACATAAACTGTTGGGACCACATCAAAATACAAAGCTTCTGCACATCAAAGGAAACAATCAACAAAACTAAAAGGCAATTTACAGAATGGGAGAAGATATTTGAAAATGACACATCCGATAAAGGGTTAGTATCAAAAATACATAAGGAGGGGCACCTGGGTGCCTCAGTGGGTTAAGCTTCTGCCTTCAGCTCAGGTCATGATCTCAGGGTTCTGGGATCAGGCCCCACATCAGGCTCTCTGCTCAGCAGGGAGCCTGCTTCCTCCTCTCTCTCTGCCTGCCTCTCTGCCTACTTGTGATCTCTCTCTGTCAAAAAAAATCTTTTTTTAAAAAAATACATAAAGAACTGATTAAACTCAATGCCCAAGAAACAAATAATCAGAATAAAAAATGAGCAGAAGACGTGAACAGACATTTCTCCCAAGAAGAAATCCAGATGGCCAATAGACATATGAAAAGATACTCAACATCACTCATCATTGGGAAAATATAAATCAAAACAACAGTGAAGTATCACATCACACCTATCAGATGCCTAAAATCAACAACACAAGAAACAAGAAGTGTTGATGAGGATACAGGGGAAAAGGAACCCTTGGGCACTGTTGGTGAGAATGCAAACTGGTACAGCCACAGTATGGAGGTTACTGGAAAAAAAAAAAAAAAAACAGAACTACCTTATGATCCAGCAATCTCACTACTAGGTATTTATCCAAAGAATACAAAAATAATATTTCAAAGGGATACATGTACTCCAATGCTTATAGTAGCATTATCTACAATAGCCAAGATATGGAAAGCCCAAGCATTCATCAATTGATGAATGGATAAAGAAGCTTCAGTATATACATATAATGGAATATTACTCAGCCATACAAAAGAATGAAAGCTTGCCATTTCCAAAGACGCGTATGGAGCCTGAGAGTATAATGCTAACTGAAACAAGTCAGTCAGAGAAACAAATACCATATGATCTCACTCATATGTTGAATTTAAGAAACAAAACAAATAAGCAAAGGGGAAAAAGAGAGAGAGGGAAAGAGGTAGAGGCAAACCAAGAAATAGACTCCTGGCTATAGAGAACAAAATGATGGTTATGAGAGGGCAGGGGGGAATGGATGAAATAGGTGATGGGGATTAAGGAGGGCACTCGTGAAGAGCACCAGGTGTTATATGGGAGTGTTGAATTCCTACAATGTACATCTGAAACTAATAACACACTTTCTGTTAAAAATAAATAAATAAGAAATAAACAAATATTCCACTAGACAAGGAGAGCAAAATAGTTCTGAGTGGTCACTGCTTTTTTGTGAATAGCCTTTTTCTCTGGCTTCACCCACAAAACATCTTTTTGACAAGGATTTAACATGACCTCACTTAATTTCCTTAGCAGACAAAAGCAGTTTCTCTATCCTATATCTGATCTCAGGTTTGCCTAGATCTTCTTCTACGCTTGGAGGTTTCTCAATAGAGTTTGACAGTAGATATACCCTGGGGATAGTTTAAAACCCTCTCCCTGATATGGAAGACTGTGCTCCCTGAGTCCTCTGACCCACAATTACATTAAAATTTTAGATACACTACCAATATTACCAGCTCTAAGACAAGACGAGCCTCACTTCTCAGTCTTGGACACCACGGAGTTAATTGTGGCTCAGCTGGACATAGAGGTGATCTTGGAAAGAGATATGTTTCTCTTCTGGGGAATGACGTCTTTATAATTACATCATTCTCATTACCATTAAAAAACAGAGTTTACTAATAACCGAACAATCCTGGACCTTTGCCCTCCCATCATTCTATCCATAAACTTTCTCAGTTTCTGATCCACGTAGATCATGCTAAAGTCAAACACCAAGCCTTTGATCAAAATGGTCACAATTCTCCTGCTACAGTGACTCCCCCTCACTCTACCTATGGGCTGATCTGATTTCCCTATCAAATGTGTCAAGTAAATCTCTAAAGGTGTCCATCAGTTGCCAACATGAGGTCTGGCAGACAAGAGTGCTGCCTTCAAGAAGGAAGAAGAAACCTCCAGAGTAACAGTATAAAAGGCAGTGAGGCTCTGAATATCCGGGGCAGTAACACTACCAACTAACTGAAATTCAAGTCTAGATGTTCATAAGCTGTGGAAATACAGGAAAGCAGTTTTACAGCAGACTTGAAAGTGGGGGATATTCCTTTATTTCCATAACAAGACTAATTTTTCATTTATGGAGTAGAAAAAGCTCCTCGTGAATTTAAACATCATTCCTTGCAGACTTTCAAGGAGCTAGAGAATTTCTACTAAAAATTTTGGATAACCTATTTGAAGTCAAAGCTGTAAGACTCTTTTTTTCTTGTCTCGACTCTATAGAAAGCAAGCCTATATTTAGTGTGAGTTATTGAATAGGGGAATGGCTATTCTAAAGCGGTCTAAAGACTTCTCAATGGCTAGATGCCCCATCTTATCATTCCTTAACAGGGAAGGCTAATGAAGAGCTGCCTCAAATAGTTGATCTATATAAGTCTCATTTCAGCTCCGCTGCTGATTCATCAGATACATTTCTCACTGTGTGCAGGGGCTTTCTGTCTGACAAGATGAAATTTGGCTTAGTAACTAGAATTCTGATTGCTATATCTTCTACTTTCATAATATGTTCTCCTAAAGGTCTTGAAATGAATAGACCAACTCCCCTTGCCATCATCCTCTTGTGCCCTCTAGCAGAAACTAGAGAAGCACATATCTGAGATTTGTATCAATTCTGCAAAAAAAGTTGAGAAAAAGAATGCAATGAATGTAATTTTAAAGTAGCGGATAAATGATAAGTTCCAAATGGTCTAGAGTATGACTAACAAAAATTGGAAAGTAATAGAATATGTGGGAGAAATATTACTGGTTTCTTTTGAGATGACAATAGGTTAATAGATTACTTGTTCAGAAAATGTTCAAGGATTTTTGATTGCTTAAGAATAAATTAAAGTGGAATGCTTGCTTTATGAAAGGAAAACTTGAGATAATTATCTGAAAAGTATTACACATTTGAATAAGTGAAAAGAACTTGGCATATTGAAGAATTATAACATAAAGTCTCTTCATTCTGTCTATACAACATTTACTCCTAATATATTTAAATCAAACTGAATGCCTAATAAAGGAAGAGAGTGATTTAACATACACATACACATGTGTTTTATATACATCTATATATATGTGCACATGTATATATTCCAATGAAATACACTTTTTTTGTTTTTAAAGATTTTATTTATTTATTTGAGAGAGAGCGGGCATGAGCTGGGGGAGGGGTAGAGGGAGAGGGAGAAGCAGACTCCCCACTGAGCGGGAAGCTGGATGTAGGGTTCCATCCCAAGACCCCCAAGCTCACGACCTAAGCCAAAGTCAGACGCTGAACCGACTGAGCCCTCCAGGTTCCCCCTTTTTCATTTGTATATACACATATATCCCATGTGCACATGTATGATTTATTTAGAATTAAACTATACTTCTAAAATAATACATAGGAAGTTTTTTTCATTACATTGCAAACCACCAATATACCAAATGAAAAGGGTACAAAAATACCCAAAAAAAGTCATTATGTCGGGGCGCCTGGGTGGCTCAGTGCGTTAAGCCGCTGCCTTCAGCTCAGGTCATGATCTCAGGGTCCTGGGATCAAGCCCCGCATTGAGCTCTCTGCTTAGCAGGGAGCCCGCTTCCCTCTCTCTCTCTCTGCCTGCCTCTCTGCCTACTTGTGATCTCTCTCTGTCAAATAGATAAATAAAATCTTTTTTTTAAAAAGTCATTATGTCATATGTAAATTACCTGTAATGTATACAAGATATAACTGCCATAAAAATAAGATGGTTGAGAGATACTGCAGCACAGATTTCAAAGACTTTTTATAACTGTGTTCCTCATTAAGAAGATAATAAATGTCCATTTTGAAAAAAGTAAAAGGGTTTTTTTTTAAGATTTTATCTATTTATTTGACAGAGAAAGAGAGACAGTTAGAGAGGGAAGCACAAGCAGGGGGAGCAGAAGTGGGAGAAGCAGGCTCCTGCTAAGCAAGGATCCCGCTGCGGGGCTCGATCCCAGGAGCTCGGGATCATGACCCAGCTGAAGGCAGACGCCTCACAACTAAAAACTAACAAATAAAAGGGTTTTTAAGCTAAGTTTTTTTTAAGGTTAAATTACAACAAATTATTTTTTTTCCCTAAAGATTTTATTTATTTATTTGACAGACAGAAATAACAAGTAGGCAGAGAGTCAGGTGGGGGGTGGGGAGGAACAGGCTCCCCACCGAGCAGAGAGCCTGATGAGGGGGCTCGATCCCAGGACCCTGAGCTCATGACCTGAGCTGGAGGCAGAGGCCCAACCTTCTGAGCCACCCAGGCACCCCTACAATGAATTATTTTTAAAGAAAACAAAAGATCACCAGAGAAGACTATGAGCACAATTTGATATATAATCTTCCAAACTGGTTTTCAAAATGTATCCTAACACATTGCTATTTTTCGGAAAGATTTGTTCATTCACTTTGATTCAAACTCAAAAGAAGGAAGAGGAGAGGGTGGAGGAGCAGGAAGTGTTGAAGAGTGTCAACGTTGAACCCTCCGTACTGCATACCCTCATGGTTCACTAGCACATAGTTAATAGAGAGTTTCTGTAATCAAACAGGTCAGTGCATTTATTTACATGTGTTAGTTCAGTAGGCCTATGTCTCAGCAAACAAGACACATCATGTAATTACAAACACATTTGGAGACCCTGAGGTTCTAGGCAATCCTGCACCACCAAGGTGCAAAAAGTTTCCCCTGGGCTGGATTTTTTTTCCCCCATGAAACATGCATGTTTATTTACACTAATACCGCCAATGTGTTCCTGGATTCTGGTTCCCTTGTGATAAGGAGAGGGTGTAAATATCATTAACATACAGGAACACCAAGGAAAGTGAAGGCATCGTTGGTATGCATGTCAGTAACACACTGCCACCCCACCACTCTGCTCGAAGTCAGCCACTTCTTTTTTAATAACTGAGCGTCACATGGTTTTCTTTTCATAGAAAAATGGAAACTCTTCTTGGACGCTCTTCCAGTCAGTCAAGACCACACACGCTTACTGAACAGCATCTATGTACGTGCCAGCCACTGTTGCTGGTGCGGGCACTTGTGATAAATTATTCTATCTCTGTAACATGTTATTTGGAGGCAGACTGACACTACTGACAAGGAATTTAGGGTTTAATTCTCATCTAAAAATTTTAAATACCCATAATTGTGGATGGCCAGGAACATTACCCGTGGTTAATTTGCATATTGTTCCTGTTGTCCCTAAAATACAAGGACATTGAGCAAAACTTAATGCCATGTGACATGGCACACCAAACTGAAGGCAAAGATCATTTGATGGATGCTTGGTATGGAGGACTGGTGGGGGCATGATGAGTCACCAGATTCACGTCATGCACACTGAATCTCGCCTCTGAGCTTACCTCCTGCCTAAGCTCTTGCAGATTCATCCCAGAGGTGTCTGGCTCAGTTATCTTGATCCTAGGTTGCTGTAAGCAGAATTGTACTTCAAGAGGTTCAAAGGGCTCAGGGGTTATCCTTCAGGCCAATTCCATTTCAAATACTAAAAAAAAAAAATCTTGTGCGCTCTGGTCAAATTGACATTTTCCCCATCTTACGTGTCAATAGCACAAAAGCTAAAGCTCCTTCCATATTGAGATTCTGAACTTTATTCTCCTTTAATGTAACAGTCCTTTCCCTAAATCCTTTCTCAGGCTCACTGATTGCTTCTCTTGAAAATACTCTAACCTTGTATCCCTTTCTTATAATGAGTAAAACAGTCATCCAGACCTCGAGAAATTTTCCTACGTCTCTAGCACTTTCAACCTGCAACTCTGTGCCAATAGTAAAAATTGAATCAAGGTTCTGTAGGGGAAAAAACTGCGCTTCAAAGGGAAACGATGTGCCGTCTATACAGCACGTATCTTCCTGTTATCTAATTATGATTCTATGACAACTCTTCCCCATCTCTGCAAACTCTAGATCACTGATAGCAATGAAGAATAATTCTTATCTACAGACATGCAAACGTGCCCTGCCCACAGAGAGCCAGCTGGCCTCTCACCCCAGCTGTGTAGAAGCCAGGATTTTCTTTCTAATCTATTAAATGTCTACTTGATTCCCTCATTGATTCACCAGTTAAAGAAAATCTCTAATAATTATTCACTTTATATCAGCACAGGAGTCACAATTTCATCTTGTTTTGGAAATTATTATTTAACAGCTCCAAATGAGCAAAAAGAAACATAACTGGATTACTAATCAGGGAATGTATAAATATGAGATGAGGAAAGAGGACATATCCAGCAAGAGGGGACCAAGAGTCATATTCTCTCATGCTTTGCTTGCTTGCTTGCTTTTTCAGAGAGAGAGAGAGCATGAACAGGGAGAGGGGCAAAGGGAGAGAGGTAACTCTCGAGCAGACTCCCCACTGAGTACAGAGCCCATCATGGGGCCCGATCTCAGGACCTTGAGATCATGACCTGAGCTGAAATCAAGAGTCAGATACTCAACCAATGGAGCCACCCAGGCACCCCTCATCCTTTTTTAAGCATAAAAATATCATAATTTAGGGGGGATGAAAATGAAGATTTATTTAATAATTTTCTCTTAAAGTAATAACACTTTTACATTCATACTAAAGTCTTGATGGAAATGATTAAAGGGTGATGGTTAGTGTATGAAACCATTGCCAAAACCACTACACCAGACAAAGTTAAACAGGCAAGGAAGACTTTACTCAGGGCGGTTGCAGTGAGGGAGAAAGACCATTCTGAACTTGATTCCAGTAAAACTACAGGCAGGAGGGTTTTTTGAAGCTGGGCTGGGTGTTATCATAGGTCACCTGTGTTCAAATATTGGTTTTTCCAAAGGGAAAATGGAACCAGAAAGAGATTTTAACGCTGAGAGGAGAAGGTGATACAGAGTGGTATCCACCAAAACCCAGAAAACAGAAGGAGATTTTCCCCTCTAAGGCCACCAAAGTGAGCGCAGCCTTGCTAACATCTTGACTTTGACCTAGCAATACTGATTTTGGACTTCTAGCCTCCAGAACTACAAGTGGAAAAATTACCTTTGTTTTAAGCCACCAAGTTTGTGGTAATTTGTTATAGCAGCCACAGAAAACTAATACAGGTGTGCCTGGGTGGCTCAGTCAGCTGGGAGACTGACTCCTGATTTCAGTTCAGGTGATGATCTTGGAGGTCACAGAATAGAGCCCCATATTGGGCTCTGCACTCATCTGGAGTTTGCTTGTTCCTCTCCCTCTGCTCCTCCTTCTGCTTGGATGCTCTCTCTCTCAAATTAAATAGATAAATAAATAAATGAATAAATAACATCTTTTTTTAAAAAAAAGAGTACAGATTTTGGTACTAAGAAATTGGGTGTTGCTGTAACAAATACCTAGAACTGTGGAAGAGACTTTGAAATTGATAATGGACAATGGCTGGAAGAATTCTGAGGCAAAGCCTAGATTGCTTTAAATAGACTATTGGTAGAAATACAAACATTAAAGACAACACTGGGACCACTCAGAAAGAAATGAGAAGCACAATACAAGAAGCCTGGATCATCTCAGAAAATGGCTATATTGCCATCAGCAAAATATTGGAAGCAAAATGGCCACTAAAGATGCTACTCAGGAGTCTCAGAAGAAAATGGTAAATGTGATTCTGGAAAATGGAAAGGCAATCCTTGTAATAGAGTTACAGAGAGCTCACTTCACTGAGTTGGGATGTAACACTGCATGGGAAATAGAACTTGCAAGTGATGAATGCGGGTATTTAGCTGAGGAGGTTTCCAAGCCAAGCACAGAAAATGCAACTTGGTTTTTCTTGCTGTTTATGCTAAAATGCTAGATGAAAGAGATAAAGTGAGGAAAGAATCATTAAGTGAAAAAGATCCAGGACTAGATGACTTGGGAAATTCCCAGACTGTCTATATTGCAAAAGATACTAAAATCAGGAGATTCGATGTTATGAAAGCGTGCTCAGGAAAGAAGGCTGGAGAGGGTGCTCAAGAGATGAAGCATGAACTAAGAGGAGCAACAGTTGGGGGACTGGAGCAATCTAGGTGAAAAGAAGGGTGCATTGGTCCACCACTACATGTCCTGAAAAGTGGTTCTGGATATATGGGTTTTTTTTAAATATTTTATTTATTTATTTGACAGATCACAAGTAAGCAGAGAGGCAGGCAGAGAGAGAGAGGAGGAAGCAGGCTCCCCGCCTAGCAGAGAGCCCAATGCAGGGCTGATCCCAGGACCCTGGGATCATGACCTGAGCTGAAGGCAGAGGCTTTAACCCACTGAGCCACCCAGGCACCCCAAGTTCTGGATATATGTTGAAGACAGAACCGATGATATTTTCTGATTGAATGCACATAATTTGTGAGAGAGAAAGGTTGGGGATTGTTTCAAAGCATTGGGTCTAGATAACTGGAAGGATGGAGTTCACATTTCCTAAGATAAATTTATAGGAAAATACCAGGAGGTCAGTTTTTAGCATAATAGATTGGTATTTCCATTTAAAAAAAAGTGGAGATTTTGGAAAGATAATTGAATTGAATATGGGAGTTCAGAGATCAGCTTCTAGGTCCAGATAATAATTATAAATTTGGTATTATCAGTATAGAGATGCCATCTAATGGATAAGACTGGAGGAAATCATCTGGACCGGACTGTAAAATACAAAATAGAAAAGGCTAAAAAAAACGTAGTCACGACAGCCCTCAAAATTAAAAGGTCTAGAAAAGAAGAGACTAAGAAGAAATGTGGTAGGAGAAAAGCCAGGAGATTGTGGAGTTCTGTTAAGCCAAGTAAAGACACTTTCAATGAAGGGGAGATCCAAAATGTCCAGTCCTGCTACGCAGGAGAGTTAGAAGAGGTCTGAGAAGTGTCTATGGGATTTAGCAAATGCAAGTCCTCAGAGACAGTGTCTAGAGAAGTTCTAATAATGGAGATGGAAGATTAACATGATGACGGCAGAGAGGGGAGGGGATAAGAGAGAATTTAAATATAGTAGCTACAGGAAGTGAAATGAAATGGACTGGAAAGTCAATTAATTTTGCTTTGAAAAAATCCACAAATTTGGCCAGATTAAGCTCATTACTAAGTGAAAAGAGAAAACTTATGCTGAGAGACACCAGACGGCTAGAGGTACGGAGGAAATGAGTAACCAACATGACTCATTCAATTAGAGAGTTTGCTAATTAAAGAAAGAGGTAGTAAGTGCAGCGTAATTTGCAAGATCTAAGGGGAAAGCAAATGTGATTGTTTTAATCTGTTAAATCTGTGTGGTAAAATGGAGACAGAAGAGGCTGAGTGGGGTTCTTGAAAGATGAGAGGCGATGCGAACAGCAGGCAAAGGTGAAGGAAGGAATTGATTTTTGGCAAGAAGTACCTTTTCCTTAGAAACCATAAGGATAGGCAAGAAGGGAAAAGTTCACCAGGGTTTCTCAGTCGGAGCACTACTGACATTTTGAGCTGAATGATTCTTTGTTGTGGGAGAGCTGTTCTGTGCACGACAGGACAATTGGCATCCCTGACCTCGACCCACTAGGTGCCAGCAGCACTCCCTCCCATCGTGACAACCCCAACTACCCCCTTAGAGAAAAGCCACCTTGGCTGAGATCCGCTGATAGATATATTGAAAAGAGAGAATTTCCCTGTTGAACTTAGAGCACTAAGAGCGTACAAAGCCTGAGAAGGGGCTGGGTGATTAAGAGAACTTCTTGGAAAGACATTTTTAATAACAGCTGATACTGTGGTGGCTTTGTTCTGTATCGATTTAGCTGACCACAGACTGTGTGTGCCGGAATCCCTCTTCCTGTGTGGTTCTAGACTCCTGTGGGCCACAGGGGATGTTTTGCATGAGAATTGGAAGGGGAGGGAGTCAAGCCCATTCCTTCCATACTCCGAAGGCTCCGTGGCAGGCCCCAGTGCAGCCCACAGAGCACCCCTCATCTGTTGATCCACCTGGGAGTGAGGTCACAACCACACAATTCCTCCAAATACCTCCAAGTGCCCTCCTGCTGTCTCTCCCACTTGGGGAGATCCATCTCACTGAAGGGGGAGACTTGGAAGCAGTGCGAGACCTGTGAGCGTTCCCGTTCGTGTCTGAGGGCTCCAGCCCATCCTTGGATTTCCAGTTTGTGCCTACTCGCCCTTGCTTCCCATCCATCTTTTTTCCTAACTGCCAACCCTACTGACTCCAAGCTGTAGCATCATGCCATAACTGTACATAAACTCTTTAACAAGATCTCTCAGTTGTCAGAGGTGAAATCCCCCCAACAAATCCCACGTTCTATACCGCTTCCTTACTACTGCCTGTACGTCTGGTATAATAGCACTATAAACTGTGTTTTAGCATCCTTATTTTATAGAGGAGGACACTGACGCTCGGGAAGACTAACTCCCTCTAGGTCCCACGTTCAGTAAGTGGTGGACATAGAATGTGAACCACATTCACTTTTCTTTAAAATCCTCTCTCCTTCCACTGCATTGGTCTATCATGCTGTCAGTGGCTTTAGGAGGTGAAAAGGAGTAGAACTTTTCAAATGCATTAACCTTGACCTATGGATCAGCGACTCTCTACTGTATTCTAATAATGGTAGCAACTAAATAAAGGCTCCTTCCAAGATAGCATTTAATGATAACTAGAGGTAGGAGGCACAGAATTCCAAGATACAATTTACTTGCTCTTCACAGATAGAAAATAAGAAGAGTTAAAGTTTCCCATCTTTTATGACTGCGTAATGCTTATGAGACACTAACATTTGGTGGCAGCAGATGTCCTAGAAGTTTAGAAGGGACCGTAATCAACCCATCAACATTCAGTTTAATCTGGACTAGGAAAGAGTGATCGGGGTTTAATGGCTGTACTTATGCCACCGTCAACGCCCTGGTTCTAACTTCCTGCCTCTAACTACCACAGGCAGAGCTTCTAAACCTCTCCCTCCCCAAGTTACACTTACAGTAACAAAGCAGCCATATACACAGTACACATGGACGGTGGCAGTAGACCAAGATAGAACGAGTCTTTATTTTTATTTGCCGGTGTTGTACAAATCAGCGGCATAACCAGCCAGGCGTTGATGAAAACATATTAGGTTCTCCGGGTGAACGATCTCAGATGTACATCTCTCTTGTGTCTGCTGTAAAGTATAAAGTCCTAAGGTACAGGGACAAATCTATGAATTGCTTTCCCAATAAAGCTAGACTCACAGAATATCAACATTGGAAGAGATTTTTTTTTTCAGGTCACCTAACCCATTTCCATTCCAAATGGTTGAATCCATTCTAAAACAAGCTAGCCGTCATCCATGCGCTTTTTGCACTCCAAAACACCAGACAATTACCCAACCCAAAAGAGAGCCCACATTCTCCTCTGACAGCTAAAAGCTAGGATGCATTTCTTGCTTTGAGCAAGACTCAAATATGCCTGCCCATGATTATGACCCAAAGGTGTTAGAAGAGTCATTTTGCATCATTCAGAGTATATTTCCTCTATCCACTGTGTGCCATATTTAGTATTTAGTGCATGCTCTGTTGTTAGAATAATGGCAATAATAACGAGATTGACATTAAACTAGCTACTTTGCAAACCAATTTGTTCCATCAGTAAAATCTTCATTAGAGTGATTACTAGAAGCATAAATGATTATTGTTTTTGCCATATTTTTTCACTTTATATCATAGTAGCATGATGGTTATAAAAGCTCAAAAAAGGTAATAATTGTTTTAGTAGTCATTTTGAAAAGTCTCTTTTTCATGGTTTGGACAGAAAACTATTCACTTGAACAGTTTATTTTTAAGTCATAGTGAATATAAGATATGTGGGTGTTGTTTTTTTTTTTAATCTTCTAAAAATAAGCTTAGTGTTCCAGGCCACCCTAAGATCGCAGTTGTATTACCTGAGGACAGGATAAAATTTTAAAATTGAATATCTTCATCAAAGAGGGAGTGTAAGTTGGCAGAGTAGCAGAACTCCAACCTCAATTCATCCCATGTTTATAACTAGATATCGCTCACATCCAAGGAAATAAACCAGAGAGCCATCCAAAGACTGGCAGAACAAGCTCCACTACTAATTGTCGAGAAAAAGCCCTATCAGAGAAGTTAGGAAAAACAGAAACAGTGGTTGGGAGCTGCTCACAGGCCAGAAGGAATTGGGTCAAAGACAGGCGAAAGCATCAAGCAGTCCACACAGGCAAAGTATCTGGTTTATCTGGCCTTTATCATACTCAGTAGGGAAAAACTGAGACCTTTTCCCCCAAGGTCAGGAACAGGATAAGGATGTCCACTCTCACTGCTTTTATTCAACATAGTACTGGACGTCCAAGCCACAGCAATCAGACAACAGAAAGAAAGAAAAGGCATCCAAATTGGGAAGGAAGAACTAAAACTTCCACTCTTTGCAGATGGCATGATACTATATAGAGAAAACCCTAAAGACTCCACCAAAACACTGCTGGAACTAATAAACAAATTCAGGAAGGTCACAGGATACAAATCAATATGCAGAAATCTGTTATATTTTTATATATCAATAATGAAACAGCAGAAAGAGAAATTAAGAAAACAATCCCACTTACAGTTGTGCCCAAAATAGTAAGATACCTAGGAATAAGCCCAACCAGATAGTGAAAAGCCTATATTCTGAAAACTATAAAACACTCACAAAAGAAATTGAAGATGACACAAAGAAATGGAAAGACCTTCCATCCTCATGGATTGGAAGGACAAATATTGTTAAAATGTCTAAGTACCCAAAGCAATCTACACATTTAATGCAATCCCTATCAAAATACTAACAGCACTTTTCACAGAACTAAAACCAAAACACTCCTCAAATTTGTATGGAACTACGAAAGATCCCAAGTAGCTAAAGCAAACTTGAAGAAGAAAAGCAAAGCTGAAAGCTTGACAATTCCAGAGTTCAGGTTCTATTACAGAGCTGTAATGATCAGAACAGTATGGTATTAGCATAAAAATAGCACATAGAGCAACAGACCAGGATAGAAAACCCAGAAATAAACCCACAACTGTCTGGTCATTAATATTTGACGAAGCAGGAAAGAATATCCAGTGGAGAAAAAACAGTCTCTTCAACAAAGGGCGTGGGAAAACTGGACAGCTACGTGCAAAAGAATGAAACTGGGTCACTTTTTTATACCATACACAACAGATAAATTCAAAATGCATTAAAGACCTAAATGTGAGACCTGAAACCATAAAAACCCTTGAAGAATACACAGGCAGGAGCACCGGGGTGGCTCAGTGGGTTAGGGCCTCTGCCTTCGGCTCAGGTCATGATCCCGGGGTCATGGGATCGGGCCCCGCATCGGGCTCTCTGCTCAGGGAGGAGCCTGCTTCCTCCCTCTCTCTCTGCCTGCCTCTCTGCCTATTTGTGATCTCTGTCTGTCAGGTAAATGGATGAAATCCTTTAAAAAAAGATATTATAAAAAAAAAAAAAAGGAATACACAGGCAGTAGCTTCTTTGACATCGGCTGTAGCAACTTTTCTCTAGTTATGTCTCCTGAATCAAGGGAAATAAAAGGAAGAATAAGCTATTGGGACCAAAAATAAAATAAAATAAAATAAAAATATTCATTACAATGAAGAAAATAGTCCACAAAACTAAAAGGCAACTTACGGAATAGGAGAAGATAGTTGCAAATGATGTATCTGATAAAGGGCCGGTATCTAAAATATATAAAGAAATTATAAAACTCAACACCCCAAAAACAAATAATCCAATTAAAAAATGAGCAGAAGACATGAACAGATTTGTCTCCAAAGAAAACATCCAGATGGCCAACAGATACATGAAAAGATGTTCAACATCACTCATCACCATGGAAAGGCAAATCAAAACTACAATGAGATATCACCCCATGCCTATCAGAATGGCTAAACTCAACAACATAAGAAACAACAGGTGTTGGTGAGGATATGGGGAAAAAGAAACCCTTGGGCACTGTTGGAGGGAATGCAAACTTGTGCAGTCACTGTGGAAACAGTATGGAAATTCTTTAAAAGTTAAAAATAGAACTGGGGCACCTGGGTGGCTCAGTCAGTTGAATAGAACTGGGGCACCTGGTTTTGGCTCAGGTCATGATCTGAGGGATGTGAGATTGAGCTGATTGGGATTTTCTCCCTTTCCCTCTGTCCCTCCAGGACCCCCCCCCCCCGCCTCTGTCTCTCAACCTCTCTTTCTCTCTTCCTCTCTACACATCTAAAATATATAGATAGATAGATAGATCTTATGATCCAATAATCACACTACTAGGTATTTACCCAAGAAATACAAAAACACTAATTCAAAGAAATACAAAGGTCCTGATGTTTATTGCAGCATTGTTTACAATAGCCAGACTATGGAAGCAGCCCAAGGGTCCATCAAGTGATGAATGGACAAAGAGGTATATATATATATAATATACATATATAATGGAATATTATTCAGACATTAAAAAAAAGAATGAAATCTTGCCATTTGCAATGACATGGACAGAGCTAGAGAGTACACTGCTAAGTGAAATAAGTCAGAGAAAGACAAAGACCATATGATTTCATTCATACGTGGAATTTCTTTTTAAGATTATATTTATTTATTTGACAGACAGAGATCACAAGTAGGCAGAGAGAGAGGAGGAAGCAAGCCCCTTGCTGAGCAGAGAGCCAGATGTAGGGCTCGACCCTAGGACACGGAGATCACGACCTGAGCCGAAGACAGAGGCTTTAACCCATGGAGCCACCCAGGCGCCCCTCATATGTGGAATTTAAGAAACAAATCAAATAAGCAAAGAGGAAAAGAGAGAGAGAAGCAAATCAAGAAACAGACTTTTAACCATGGAGAAAAAACTGATGGTTACCCGGAGGGTGGCAGGGGGTTTTGGGTGAAACAGGTGATGGGGATTCAGGGGTACACTTGTGACAAGCACCGGTTATTACATGGGATTGCTGAATCACTGTATTGTAAGCCTGAAACTAATAACGTACTGTATGTTAACTATACTGGAATTTTTAAAAAAAAATTTTTTTAGGGGTGCCTGAGTGGCTCAGTTGGTTGGACGACTGCCTTCGGCTCAGGTCATGATCCTGAAGTCTCGGGATCGAGTCCCACATCAGGCTCCCAGCTCCATGGGGAGTCTGCTTCTCCCTCTGATCTCCTCACTCATGTTCTCTCTCACTGTCTCTCTCTCAAATAAATAAATAAAATCTTTAAAAAAATTTTTTTTTAAAGAACACCTTCATCACCTTCATCAAAACTAGGAACAATTAACTCTTGCGTATTATCTTCTGCTAGTGCCCGAGGGATTTTGATTCATGTTGTATCCCTTTCAAGATTGGATAAATCAAGTCAAAAAGGGCTCTTACTATTTTTGAAATCTCACAATCATCTGCCAGATACAGCAGGAAGGGCTTTCAGTGGCCCGTCTCCTGGTACCGAGAGCCCAGTCCCTCCAGGAATGCCTGATTTCACCTCATCAGACTCTGTCTCCGCTGGAAAGTGGATAGTGTGGGTATGGACAATATAAACGACCTCAAGAAGAAACTTGTAGGCATGACCAACATGTATTAAAGCACAGAGTTTATCAGGATTAAGAACTGATTCATGGGGCGCCTGCGTGGCTCAGTCAGCTGAGCGTGTGCCTTGAGCTCAGGTCATGGTCTCAGGATCCTGGGATCAAGGCCCACATCAGGCTCCCTGCTCGGCAGGAAGCCTGCTTCTCCCTCTCTCACTGCCCCCACTTGTATTCCTGCTCTCGCTGTTTTTCTCTGTGTCAAATAAATAAAATCTTTTTTTTTTTTTTAAAGAAAGAACTGATTCATCAGTTCAATTTCTCAGTTACTGGATTAGTATCTGTCTTCTGAATAAATCTGCTTCAGGGATGCCTGTGTTCTGCTCAGTTTCAAGTAAAATAATGTTTAATATGAAAATGAATGAAGGATCACTTCTTTCAGATAAAAGAGTGAAAAGTCCTAAAGGGGAAAAAAAAAACTAGAAATAATAAGAAGCAAATTTAATGATTCAACTTTATATAGCAGTACACAATGGAAAAAAATGCAATTTAGTAAAATTCAATAAATAATTCTTTTAAATTAAATTATTTGTTAAAATTAAGCTGTGCTCTGGGTTTTTAAATCAAAATGAATATACTATGGTAATTGGGGATATGAGAAAAAATAAATTAGCACTACTTGGAACATAGTTAATGTGTCTGAACGGATGCCAATACCTGTTTGTGAGAGAGAATAATATTCTAGTAGATGAAAGTTGCAAATTATGTTTTAATAGGTTCATATACAATGATAGGCACATTCTGATACTCATTTTCTTCTGAATACTTCAATTTGCACTGTTTTCTTCCAATAATTTCTGCTTCAATGATTGTATATTGATCTTTACTATGTATTATTTTTCCTTAAATTAAATACTCTATTTGTAAGTTGCAGGGGAAGTAGGGGATGACACACATGAAGACTCACCCAGATTCTCGTGAAACCACCCAATCTTTCATCACTATGGTGTTTCATTTTCAAAAATAATTCCTGTGGGGTTTTTTTGCCTTGAATATTCAGGAATTGGCTGTCCAATTCATTTGTATTTATTCATCTTGCTTTTTCTTCATATTTGATCTTTGTTTCTGCCTTGAGTCATTTCACAGCTAATTAATTTCTCTACCTCCCAAGTGAGAAAAAGGCAAAATAATGTAAGCTATTCTGGTAGTGTCGAAGGAGAAAAAAATTAGAAAGAGACTACAGTTGCTCCAAATGTCTGTGCCCGCTGACCCTGGGTCCACTTCCTTCCTTCCGCACTGCCCTGAGTAGGAACAACTTTTGACATGCAGCTCTACCTCTGCCCTACTCAGAGATGCAGCCAATCCTGCCAAGCCTGGCTATATATATGGAAATAAACATGACAGCTCCATGCCTGTGAGGTTACCAATAATCCTGGTTCCCTAATACAAGATAGCCCTGGAAATGGCATGCTTACTGAGAATTCCCTCCATTACCTCCAAATCCATTTCTCCTAAAGAATACAGTTCTACCTCCTTTTCCTGACTAATAATCCGTCTTCTCTGAAGGGTCTGGAGTTCTCCTCACTCTTGCCCTCACGTAGCTAATTTCCAACCACCCACCAGCTGGCTCCTCCTTGCCTGCTCCTTTCTCCCAGGGATGAGAATTGGAGCCTGTAACATCAGACACTGTTTTGAACTAGAGATACCCTTGGGAAATCTGTACCACTCACTTACGACAAGTATGTCCACCACCTAGAGATCTCAATAAAGCAGCCCTGTAGAAAGCCGTAGCTGGCTAGAATATGGTTCTCTTCAGCACTTCCCCCACGGATAATGTTTGGAGACTTAGCCACTTCATTGAAGGCAACTCAGCCTTTAATTTGTCCTACTAATTAGTTATCCCCTGACCTTTCTTGGTTCTCTCTGCTCCCCCACACCAGCCAACATTCTAAGTCCTATAACAGCTCATATAATTTAGGTTAATTTCATCTTTTTGTCATTATGTTTCTTACTCCAAATAACCAAAATTTGCCATCAATTGTAGTAATGGCTCAGAACTGATGTCAGGTCTCTCTATAGTAAGTTTCTTTTTAACAAGGTTGATAAACTCTACAACAAAACTGGTATAAAATATTGACCCACTCTCTCTATGTGTCTATGAATGTTTTAACTACTATGAAGAAGGCCTGGAGAGATACCCATTAACTAAAGGGATTACCCATACATTGATATTTTAGTTGGCCTCGTGTTACAGAACTGAAGGATCCCCAACAATACAGAAGCTTATTGTCTTAATCATTGCTGCATCCCTAGGACCTATTGCAGTACATTACTAATGGTGGGTTTCTAAAACTTTAGTTAAATAAATAAGTGAATGGATGAAGACAGGACCTTGTATCTGAATTCAAGGTATCAAAAATAACTTGAATAAACATCAGGTATGAAATAATAGTGCAAAAATAGTGAGTACTAACAAAATCAGAAGAAAAGAGAGAATGGAATTTAATGAAGAAGTTGGAAGAGAATACATAGAGAATTTGGAACTATTCAGCCTTAAATTTTGGGTAAGATTTAGCATTAGGTAAGGGGAAACATGTATTCTTAGCCCAGAGAACAGAATACATGAGAACCCACAGGTGCATAAGAGAAAGGACCACAAGGAGGATGACTCTTTGGAGTGAAGAACGTGCAGGAAATACAGTTAGTTGGAGAGACTGAGGCTAGAACATGGAGATCTTGAAAATTCAGGCTAGGGAGGACTGGAAAAGCACCAGTAAAGCTGAGTCTAGTCAAGAAAGATGTTTGTTGTGCATCAAGACAAAAACTTCCTCTCCATTCCACTAAGTCCATTTTACCCAAAGATGCTTATTTCTTTCTCATGCTCTGTGTTGAACATAAAACTCCCAGATAAACAGGGGGTACAGAGTTCATGGTAGACTGAAAAGAGAAAGCCACAATCAAGTACACGACATAGTAACTTGGGCAAGGATGTTGTCAAGTGCCTCTTTCCCAAACTGTCACCAAAGCATCTATTGATAAAACAAAGCAGTTAATTGCTCACCATGGTACCGGAGAACACTAGGTCAACAGAGTCTAGTAATGTCCTAGAGAGGGAAGGACAAAGTCGGGATGTCGATTGAGATTTTGGAGTCTGCTTAAGGTGGGTGTTTCAGTGTGGAGGCTTGATGACTACTGAGCATGAGTCATGATGTAATGGCTTAGACTAGTGGGCACAGCAATGTGAGACCATTGAGGTGAGGGGTCAGGGTCTGATGTAAACTGTCCACAGGTGCTTTCGATTCATCAGCTGATAGAACTATCTGGAAGTCCTTGGCATTAAAAAGCTAGTTACATGTTGTATCTTTCTGGGAAAGAGTCTCACGAAATATTGACGTCATGTCAAAGACAATGGAATAATTAAGTCACGCTGCAGAGATGGTGAGCCACAGAGATGGTTTTGATTCTCAATGTACATGCACGCAAAGAGTAGAGGAAGCAGAACCAAAGGAAGAGGGGCCATGCTGTGCTAAGTAGATTGGGAAAAGTCTTCAAAGAAGACATGACCTCCATGCTACCTCCTGAAAACTGAGCGGGGAGTTTGACCTGTGTACAGAAAGAAGAAAGAATTTCAGTGCATATCACTGTGTACAAAAATGTCTGGAAGAATGTGTTTAGTCCAAAGGACTCTAAGGAGTTTCCATAAGCAGAAGGCTTTTCTTCTGGTTCTAAAATAGCAATTGGTATACTTCTATTTTATTAATTTTAATGATTCAGAATATATTATTGGGAATGATCTTTGTGTATAAGAACTAATTTTTTTTCTAATTATTCCTGAAACCCCTTTAGTGTTTTAAGATTAGTTCAAAACAAATATAATTTGGAGAGACAAACTTAAACTCAAGCGGGTTTTTTTCAAAATAGTTGTTTTTTTTTTTTTTTAAGAATGAATTGTTAAAACATATAGAACCTCGCTCTCACCTAGGGAGAGCTAAAAAGAAAGGAAGCATGGAGCTTCCAACAGGGTTCGTAGTTTCTCTGATACAGTGCGATAGCATTCTAACCCTCCAGGAGAGAAAAGGAAATATTCGGTCCTACTGAAAGCCAGAGTTGAGACCATTTAGATCTCTCTCCTCCTGCATGTCAGGGGACTCTCGGTAAACTAACTTAGAAATAAAACCACATAGGAAACGACTGCCATGCTATATAATAGAAGAAATGGCTTTGAAAGAGATTTAATCCAAAAATAAATTTCAAAATCAAAAGCATGTTTTGCCTGGATTCACCATTCCGGACTTAAACTCTGGTCCACAATGGAGCCCAACAACAAGGAACTAAAATCCCTCTGTGAACCCAGAAAGAACCTCAAACTAGTCTTGAAGTGACTAGATAAGTCTTCTTAAATGTTACTTTCCCTATATGCCATCAAATCATAATCCTAAAAAAAAAAAAATCATAATCCTTAATGCACTCCTTTCGCCTGCCCTCTCCTCACAGCATGTGGGAAGTTCACTAAAACAGCCTCTGTCTCCTTCTGGACACCTGGCTGTACTCTGTCTTGCATCGTGCTTTGGGCCTTGCCTTCTAAATGCCCTAACCTGCTTTATATCCTCCAGAATAAAGGTCATCAAACTCCAGATGGTGGTTCAGATGGAGTCTCCCATGGACGTCAAACCAAACATCGACAGGGGACCCCTTAATAGATGGGGACAAGGGGAACCCTGACTGCTGCCCTATACAATCACTGCCCCTGCCCAGCAGAAAGTAGCTACAATCAGTGGTCACTCTTCTTCCCTACCAGCAGTTAGGGTTACCTCTTCAAGGGGGGAAATGATGCAGGATAGTTGGAAGGCAGGCAGTCAGGGACAAGGACCCCCACCCCACCCTAAAAGGAAACCACCCTTAAAAGGATTTTGCACCGGGCACCTGGGTGGCTCAGTCGTTAAGTGTCTGCCTTCAGCTTGGGTCATGATCCCCAGAGTCCTGGAATCGAGCCCCACATCGGGCTCCCTGG
Organism: Mustela putorius furo; assembly: GCF_011764305.1. NCBI lineage: Eukaryota > Metazoa > Chordata > Mammalia > Carnivora > Mustelidae > Mustela > Mustela putorius. Next base: position 33,248,288 of record NW_025421304.1, on the reverse strand, counting down.
TCAACGGGAAGCCTGCTTCTCCCTCTCCCACTCCCCCTGCTTGTGTTCCCTCTCTCACTGTGTCTCTCTCTGTCAAATAATAAATTTAAAAAATAATAAATAAATAAATAAGGATTTTGCGCCACATTGTACGTTAACTTAAAAAAAAAAAAGGCTTTTGCACCAGGCTGGAAGGAGACCTCCCCCCTTTCCCACATGATAGATAAATGACAAAAACCTGATTGGATGACAGGCGCTAGGAAGGTTCATCAGATTAAAACAACCTACCAGCAAGCCCATAAAGACCCCTCGACTGAGAAACTCCGGTGGCAAACCTCTTGGGTTCCCTCCCTCCTTGGGAGCTTTGTACTATCACTTTGCTATGGCTCAGTAAACCTTGCTTTGCTCTCCACCAAAAGAAAAAAGGCATGCTTTGGTGCCAACCAGCATTTGATCTCAGTAGCCTCACCTATAAAACTGCATCCTTAACTCTTTAGTGTCCTTGTCTGATAAAGGTCAAGGCCCCACCACCTGGCCCTTCTGTGAGGTGGTCGGACCCAGGTCCTCCAGCCAGTGATGAGCACAGCTCAGACTCAACACGCTGCTAGGCTGCAAACCCCACACCTGAGAGCCCAAACAGATTCAAAACAACCAGCTAATTAAACCTGGAGCACCAAAAGCTATCATCCGAGATTCATGGGCCTCCAACAAGCAGAAGAACTAGCAACACGGCATTCAGCAACAGCTGTCACCTGCTATAATGTTCCTTAATTATCTTAAAATCTCTAAGAACTGACAAATGGGTGACAAAATGCAATTTTCTGTGTCAGGAAGCGAGAGACAAGCCTGTGTTCCTTTGATGAAAGGAAATACTGTAAAATCATCTCTCTCAGCTCTTCTTATTGGGGAGGGGGGCTGTTGTCACTCAATCTTAGTCTGTAAACACTGTTTGCTTCTTCCTAAAGATTAAATGGAAGAAGTCAGAATGGGCACCGGGCTGTGCCAGGCTGTCCCCTGACCCAGCTCCGGCCCCAGCCGCACAATGTTACTTCACTTCCTCCCACCGAGATGCCCTCCTGGGCTGGACCATTAGCAAAGACTGATTGACCCAAGTTCCCTGGAACCACATCATGCCTCTGGCCACAGATTTCTCCAGGTGCCTGTCCAAATTGTGACCTAACCCCTCTAGGTTGCCATAACGTCTGTTATGACCCCCGTGAGGATTTCCAGTGATCCCTAATTTCTGTTTTGGTCATTACATTCTACCAAATACACATGATGACATCCTTTGTTCCTCTGGGGCAAGTTTACTTCTACCATTTACACAGCTTTTCCAGCCTTTATACGTAAAAAATGTTCATAAGAACACAAAATAAATTGTAGAAAGAAGGTCACTGTGTAGTAAACAGCTCTTAACATCAGCTAGAAAACCACATCATCTATATAGAGTAGTAGGTCACTCATAAGCCAAGAGCATTCCACTACTCATGGTCACAGAAATAAAACAGAGAAAAATATGATCAAGCTCACATTGCCTGAGAGTATAAGATAGCCCTTACAGCTGGAGGAAAACATATATTAACAGTGTGCTACAACAGATTGTTACATACAATTAAAAGTGATAGATGTGTGTGTAGTTTTTGTATTTGAGAGACAAATAGCATAACCAACCAGCATGCTAGTGTCTGTTACCAGGTATAAACAATCCAAAAGGATCACTAATAATTCTCGAAGCATACAGTATTTGTGACTTGTTCTTAAATACAGACCTGTACCCCTGGCGCTAATAATACATTATATGTTAATTTTAAAATTTAAAAAATAAAATAAAATGAAAAAAATTTTTAAATGTGCAGATATATCAATGCATTTAACAAGGACTATAAGCTCTGGTTACATTTTTGAAACACCAAAACACAGTTTTTATATTAAGATATTAAATTAGAGTGCTAATAGCTGATCCATGAACATTCCTGCCCATAGTTATAGTATAACCACTTAAATTTTGTGTTTGAAAATATTTTATACAGGGACACCTGGGTGGCTCAGTGGGTTAAGCTGCTGCCTTTGGCTCAGGTCATGATCCTAGGGTCCTGGGATTGAGTCCCGCATCGGGCTCCTTGCTCAGCAGGGAGCCTGCTTCTCTCTCCGCCTCTGCCTGCCTCTCTGCCTGCTTGTGTGCTCTCTCTCTCTCCTTCTCTCTGACAGATATATTAATAAATAAATAATTTTTTTTAAAAAGAAAATATTTTATACAATTAGCACATTATTTTTTAATACCTGTTAATAGTTAAATTAGACTGTTTTGTGAGGTCTGAGATGTTAGTTCTCTGGTGACAAGGCCAAGATCTGTCAAGAAGTTTTGTTAGTGACATTCTGATAATGTTAATATTATCAACATTTGGTATCTGAATTTCTTAGAGAGAGAGAGAGAAAGAGCACATGAGCAAGCAGTGAAGGAAGGGGGAGGGCCAGAGGAGAGGGAGAGAGAGAATCCAAGCAGGCTCCACACCCAGCACAGAGCTCAACACAGGGCTCAATCTCATGACTAGGAGATCACAACTGAGCCCAAATCAAGAGTCAGACGCTTAACCGAATAAGCCATCCAGGGGTCCCTAATAATTTTTTTTAACAGTTTTATTTATTTATTTGACAGACAGATCACAAGTAGGCAGAGAGGCAGGCATGGGGGGCGGGGGAAGAAGGCTCCCTGCTGAGCAGAGAGCCCAATGCGGGGCTCAATCCCAGGACCCTGAGATCATGAACAGAGGTGAAGGTAGAGGCTTAATCCACTGAGCCACCCAGGCTCCCCCCCGCAATAGTTTTTGATGACAGAGAAAAGTCAACTGTTTTCTTTAAGGCCATGTAGTCAAATTCATCCATTTTTTTTCTTTTCTATTTTCAATCTCACTAACCATTCCCATCACTGCAGCTCACCTTATCACTTCAGAGCACAGGTCTGGGAATCCCAGTGTTCAGCACATGATTAGGTCAATGATTGAAATGGCACCTGAAAAAAAAAAAAAGAAGAAGAAGAAGAAATGGCACCTGAAATGGACATGCCACTAATCTAATGAGAGGAGAAGATATTTATTTTCCCATTCGACATCCACTGAAAACCAAGGGTGGGGCATGATGTTGATCCAGAAAAAGGCACAGCACCAAAAATAAATTAATTAAAACAAAAAAAAAGAAAAAAGAAAAAGAAAGAAAAGGGTGGAATCTATGGATTCAAAGAGACTTAAAAAATATATTGATAAGTGCAATTTGGAGCCATTTATGTCCTTCTTAGTTTGCCCCAGATGTAGAAAGAAGGAAAGGAAGGAAAAGGAAAAAGGAAGACGGGAAAATGCATACAAGCACCAGGTGTTTGATTGCATTCACTCTTATTAACAATTTAAGCCTAACAATGAAATCATTTTTATATTTTAAAGATATACACTGAAGTACTCATGAACAAAACAATATAATTTATTTAAAATTCCTCCAGGTGGGAGTGGGGTGGGTTTATTTTTGAAACAAAATTTTTGAACCAGGATGCTGAATACGTGGCTGATCACTAAATTATTCCGTCTTTTTATATGTTCGAAATTTTCATTAAAAGTTTTTGCAAATAAATAAAAAATAAAACTCATGGTTTGGTTTGTGGTCCAGGGTCATGTATTTTTCATTGCAATGGGCTAACTAGATTCTATTTAGAATGGAATGTGGTTTATATAAAATGCAGTATTCGGTTCAGTCTAATTAATCTACCTGTCCACCCATGAGAAAAGGGAATAAGGTAAGAGACACACACAGCTTTCCCCAGTAATTCCTATACCATGTCCAAGGCCAGGTTTCAACAGCCCATGGTGGAGAGCGTCAGTGAGCCACCTTCCAAGTGCCCCAGGCGACCACCCCTGCCTCCATGGACAGGAGCCACTCCCTGCACACTGGCCTGGCAGGCAGGAAGTGCTGAGGAAGTAGCAGCCCAAGGAATGGTCCTCAGCAAATGACTATCAGGAGTTGTACTTAGCTTCCTAGCCTGTTTACTAGTAAGTTCTGAAGCATGAGCTTTGCGCGTTTCCCAGATTCCTTGTGGGATCATTCCAGCTGACCCATGATGGCGACTGGCCGGGGGCTCCCCCTTCATTTGGTTCCCTTTGATCCTTCCCTTCCCACCAGTTTCCTACCAATGTCCCCTTTGCTTCCCTACTTCGCATCTCAGAATCTGCTTTGGGGAGAACCCGAACTAAGAAAAATAAATATAAGCAGTGAGCTTTCCTTAAAAATAAACTTATTCAAAAATACAGATATGGAATAACTAATAACGACAAAAACCTAAATATGCTAAATACTGAGTATTTACCGCAGGCTGTGAATATACATACATGTATATGTATATGCATATGTATATATGTAATAAATATGTGTTGTGTGTAATAAATATTATATGTAATTTATATGATATATAATAAACATATGTATATGGTATATATTTATCTCACTTGATAGTCACAATTACCTTATTTTATACATAAAAAGAGATATTAACCTGACCAAGCTCATACAGCTAGTAAATGATGGAGTCGATAATAATATTCTTACATTTGGGTATTAAGCTGATATTGTTATTAAGTTGATAGTGCTAGTTGTTCTGGGGAAAGTTTGGGGAGGTGTGTGTGTGTGCTATGATAGTCTCACTCAGCAAAATAAAATGTGTACTCTAAGTCCTTCTCACTAAAATAATTATGAAAATCACCAGGAAAACTACATTAGCCATATCTTCTGAGAAGGAATATAAACAAATGAATAGTCCTTTTATCTGAACCTCCTCCCCCCCATCATAATGATGCCAATTTTTTTCTCTCGGAAGGAAACATTTTGAAAACAGAATGAAGAGGAAATGTACACCAATAGGATAATTCCATCACTCCAGGCTTCTGCCCTACAGAGAAGAAAGCCTTCCCGAAATTAAAGCTGTGGCCGCTAACAGAGCACCAAAGACAGCTCAAGATAACTCAAATCACCACATCAGTAGAACAGAGCTGAACCTCAACATGTAGCTGGCTCTGAGACTTGCAAGAAGTATCCCCAGCTGTCAGTCAAAGGACATCTACCTTTAAAACAGAAATACTTTTTAAAAAAGAAAGAAAGAAAGAAAAAGAAAAAGAAAGACCTCAAATGCAAAAGATCAGTGATACTAAGGGAACTGTTTTATAGCACAGAGCAAAAGAGGTAAATGCTAATGATGTCTGGCCCTGGGATATATCCATCCTGGACAGCGTGAACTAAAATGATTCATCCTAAGGTCTTCACATTTTTGACAATGCGGATGGACCCAGAGGGTATTAGGCTAAGCGAAATAAATCAGACAAGAGAAAAACAAACACCATATGATTTCATGTCTATGTGGAATCTAAAAAACAAAATAAATGAACAAACCAAAAAAAAAAAAAAAAAGAAAAGACTTACAAATACGGAAAACAAACTGGTGGTTGCCGGGGTGATGGGAGGAGGATGGGAGAAATAGGTGAAGGGGATCAGTAAGTACAGACTTCCAGTTACAAAAAAAAAAAATTTTAAAGTCACAGAGATGAAATATAGGACAGATCATCAATAATATTGTAATAACATTGTATGGTAACAGATGGCACCTCTATTTATTGTAGTGAGCATTGTCTAATATAATCAATTGTTGAATCACTATGTTGTACATCTGAAAGTAATAAAACATTGTAAGCCCACTATACTTCAATAATGAAAACTTAAGTTACTAAATAAATAAAATTATTCATTCTTAGATATAGCTGTTCTCTGCTTTAAGAGAACCCCAGTGGAATACTCAAGTGAGTGCATTTCTATATTCGTAAAACTTATCAGGCAGTAGATGGTAATACATATCAATTCTGGGAATTAATTGAACAGAGATAACAAGTATAGTAATATGTATCTATAGGATTTTTTATTAAACTGATAATCTTGATAGCACAAAACAGAAAGAACTAAATTGCATACAGTATTGACTGAAGTATAATATACATATAAAATGCAATCACAGGCATCCATTGAGAAGAAGGAACCATGTCATCATTGGGCATGGAAAGTATTCTACCGGAGAACATGGCGAGTGAGGGCTCTTCATGTTCTAAACATATATAGAAATATTTAGAACTTTGCATAACAAATTCTGGATAGTTTTATCTCTTCAACTGAGATTAGTAAGTTTTCATTTCAAACCTCATTAATTTCATTATTTTCCAAGTGTATATTTTTACACCACTTTTTTACACTTTTGCAACCAACAGAAAGTAAAGATGTTTCGAAAATCTAAAAAGACAATATAACACAAAAGAAACTGAGCCTACCTGTAATATTATAGCCCTAACAAGGAAATTCTATCCACATCAAAATTCTTCATCAAAAGATACCCTGAGGAATGAATTGTGTTGGTGCTTTTATACTTAGTCACAGATTATAGGCTCCTTGACTGAAGGTGCTAGAAACAGAGAAATTCAAGATTGAGGTCTCAAAAGGCTATTGTCAAAAAGTGAAAAGAATCTCCAAATTTATATCACTACAAATATTATAAATTGGAAAAAACATAAATTTGCAAAACTCCCACTGAAATTCAATTCATGCAAGCCTATGTCTATAGCTGCTTAAAGTAGGGTCCAAAAGCCATTGTGCCAACCCACCTTTAGGTGTCATTGGAGCCCAGGTCACAGCTGTGCCTCCTCAGGGGCCACTACACCTGCATAGACAACAAAGCAGCAGCACCAGAGCACAAAGGTAATGGATCTGAGTCCTAAGGAAGGAAGATAGAAGTCATTGGCAAGGAAGTGTGGTGCCTGCTGACTTATTACAGCCTTCTGGTTTTTTATTCTATTAATTCTATGTTATTATTTACCTTCCTCTTGCATAACCAAAGAGGACATCTTTGTAAGTCTTTGGCACCCTCTTTTGGACAGTCTGATAACTTCCAAACTGAAATTTGTTTCAATGAAACGGGTTTCTGAGTATGTTATAGGCAAAATGAAATTAAACCTGTATTGATATTTTTAATATTTTTGTTTTCTATGATTGATAGACTTCACTTTTAGAGCAGTTTCACATTTGCAGAATAATCAAGCAGATAATACAAAGCTCCCTTACCCTCCTCTCCCCCGTAGTTTCCTCCATGATTAACAACTTGGGATTACTATGGTACGTTTGCTAACGTTAATGGCAGAATATTAGTATATTACTGCGAATAAAAATCCATAGTTTACAGGAAGGTTGCACAGTCTCCTATGTCTGCCACTATAGTATCAGGGAATAGTTTCACTGCCAACTTCATCCTTCCTCTCTTCCCCGCTATCCGTGTAACCGCTGATCCTTCTGAGTATCTCTACAGTCTTTTTATGTCTCTATAGTTTTTCAGAATGATACATACACATATTTTGGGGGCATGTGGGTGACAGAGACAGTTAAGAGTCCTGAGATCAAGCCCCAAGTCATGCTCAACACAGAGTCTGCTTGAGTTTCTCTTTCCCTTTCCCTCTCCCCTCTCCCCTGCTCTTCTGCACGTACTCTCTCTTTCTAACATAAATAAATAAATCTTACTGTGAGTGTGTGTATGTGTATTTTTTAGACTGGCTTATTTCATTTAGCAATATGCACTTTAGGATCTTCCATAGCTTTTTGTGGTTTGATAGTTCATTTCCTTTTGTCTGAATAATATTCCATTGTATGGATGTACCAAAGTTTGTTTATCCATTTCCCATTGATGAACATTTTGATTGCTTCCAGTTTGGACAACTATGAATAAGACTGCCATAAACATTTATGTGCAGGTTTTTTTGGTGTGTGTTAGTGGATATGTTTTCAACTCATTTGGGTAAACACCAAGAAGTTTGCTGGTAAGACCATGCCTAGAAACTGCCCAACTACCTTCCAAAGCGAATGCACCTTTCTGTATTCGCACAATATATTCTGTATTCTCCCACAATGAAGGAGAGTTCCTGTCATCCTGTATCTTCAGCTCCTGGTATTACTGGATTTTAGTCGTACACACTTGACATATATCCTACTTAGTCATGATGTATAATCTCCTATTCGCTGTTCAATTCAATTTGCTAATATTCTGTTGAGGACTTTGTGTGTATGTTCAAAAGAGATGTAAGTCTGTTGTTTCCCTTTTTATAATGACTTTACCTGGATTGGGACAGGGGAGGTTAGTGTAATGTGAGCTTCATAGGATGTGTTAGAAAGTGTTCTCTCTCCTTCTAATTTCTATAAGAGGTTGGAGAGAATTGATGTCATTTCTTCCTTAAATGCTTTGTAAAATTCACCAGCGAAGCCATCTAGAACTGGTGCTTTCGGTTTGGGAATTTTATTAAATAGAATTTATTAAATAAACACGATTCAAAATAGTTAATAGATACCACCCTGTTCAGATTATCTACTTCTTCTTGTTTGAGTTTTGGTGGTTCTATTCCACTGACCCATTTTATCTAAGTTACCAAACTTGTGTCATAGAGTTGTAGGCAAAATTCTTTTAATATCCTGCTATTGTCCATGGAATGAGTAACGAAAGTTCCTTTTTTTAAAGATTTATTTATTTATTTATGAGAGAGCATGTTAGTGGTGAGGGGGGCAGAGGGAGAATGAGATAGAGAATCTCCCGTCAATTCCCCACTGAGCAGGGAGCATGATGGGGAGCTCGAGCTCACCACCCTCACAATGTGAGCTGAAATCAAGAGTTAGACTTTTAGCCAGCTGAGCCACCCAGGTACCCCAGAGTAATGATCAGTTCTATCAGTATTTTTTTAAGAGTTTATTTATTGGGACACCTGGGTGGCTCAGTGGGTTAAGCCACTGCCTTCGGCTCAGGTCATGATCTCAGGGTCCTGGGATCGAGTCCCACATCGGGCTCTCTGCTCAGCAGGGGGCCTGCCTCTCTGCCTACTTGTGATTTCTCCCTGTCAAATAAATAAATAAAATCTTTAAAAAAAAAGAGTTTATTTATTTCTTTGACAGACAGAGATCACAAGCAGGCAGAGAGAGAGAGAGAGAGAGAGAAGCAGGCTCCCTGCAGAGCAGAGAGCCCAATACGGGGCTCAATCCCAGGACCCTGAAACCATGACCTGAGCCAAAGGCAGAGGCTTTAACCCACTGATTCGCCCAAGCACCACCTTCTATCAGTATTTTACTTCATATATTTTGATGCTGTTTTGTTGGGAACATGCATATTAAGGATTGTCCTGACTTCTTAGAGCACTGACCCCATTTTCCCTGTGCAATACTTTTTATCTCTGACAAATTTCCTTGTTCCAAAGTCTGCTTGACCTGAAATATAGTTACCCCAGTTTTGTTTTGATTGAAGTTGGCATGGTGGAACTTCCTACAGCCCCTCCCTCTTTATCTATCTGTGTCCTTATATTTAAAATGGCTTCTGGGGCGCTTCTGGGTGGCTTCTGGGTGGCTCAGTCATTGGATGTCTGCCTTTGGTTCAAGTCGTGGTCCCACGGTCCTGGGATCCAGCCCCGCATCCGGCTCCCTGTTCCCTGGTTGTGTTCCCTCTCCCTCTGTGTCTCTCTCTGTCAATTAAATAAATAAAAATCTTTTTAAAAAATAAAATAAAATGGCTTCTTTATAGACAATATATAGTTGGGCCTTTTTTTCTTATCCACTTTAACAGTCCCTATCTTTTAATTGGTGTATTTAGACCATTTGCATTTAAAGTAATGATTGATATTTTGGATTAAAATATGCCATATTTATAACTTTTCTATTTGTTACCCTTCTTTGATTCCTTTGCTTTAATCCTCCCCTCTCTTTCTGCCTCTCTGGTTTTAACTGAGCATTTTATATTATTCCATTTTCTCTGCCCTCTAACATATCAATTGTACTTCTTTCCAAAGTTATTTTCCTGGCTGCTATAAAATTTGCAATAGTTATTTACAACTAATCAAAATTCACTTTCAAAGAACATCATAACCTTTCTTCAGTATTGCAGGTATCTCATCACAAAATATCTCCTCCAATTCCTTCCTTCCATCTTTGATAACATTGATGTCACTTATTTCACTTAAAATCTCTACCTAATGAGTGCTGTGAAGTGTGTAAACCTGGCAATTCACGGACCTGTATCCGTATCCCTGGAGCTAATAATACATTATATGCTTATTAAAAAAATAAAAAATTATAAATGAAAAAAATAAAATTTAAATAAATAAATCTCTACCTAAGGGGTGCCTGGGTGGCTCAGTCAGTTAAGCAGCTGCCTTCAGCTCAGACAATGATCTCAGAGTCCTGGGATCAAGCCCCACATCAAGCTCCCTGCTCTGCAGGGAGCCTGCTTCTCCCTCTCCTTCTGCCTGCCAATCTGCCTACTTGTGCTCTCTCTCTCTCTCTGTCAAATAAATAAAATCTTTTTTAAAAAATCTCTACCTAAAATCACCCAATACACTGTTGCTATTCTTGAATAGTTTCTATCATATCAATTAATAATAATAAAATATCTTATTTCATCTTCATATATGTATATCTGAGTTTCTGACATGCATTTTCCTTCTCCTTTTGACATTTCTTATAAGGCATGTCTACTATCAACAATTTTCTCCAGTTTTCTTTGTCTGAGAAAGTAGTTTTCATTTCTCTCTCACTTTTGAAAGATGATTTCTCTGGACACAGAATTCCAAATTAGTGGGTCTTTTTTTTTTTAAGATTTTATTTATTTATTTGACAGAGAGAGAGACACACTTAGAGAGAAGGAACACAAACAAGGGGAGTGGGAGAGGGAGAAGCAGGCTTCCCACCCAGCAGGGAGCCCAATGTGGGGCTCGATCCCAGGACCCTGGAATCATGACCTGAGCTGAAAGCAGACGTTTAACGACTGAGCCACCCAGGCACCCCCAAACTGGTAGGTCTTTTAAAAAGAAAACAAACATGGTGGGGATATGGACATTGGGGAGTGTATGTGCTATGGTGAGTGCTGTGAAATGTGTAAACCTGGCGATTCACAGACCTGTACCCCTGGGGATAAAAATACATTATATGTTTATTAAAAAATTTTTTTAATTAATAAAAGAAAAAAAACATTAGGGGCACCTGGGTGGTTCAGTTGGTTAAGCATCTAACTCTTGGTTTCAGCTCAGTTCATGATCTTAGGGTCATGAGATCGAACCTCATGTCAGGCTCTGCACTCAGTGCAGTCTGCTTGTTCTTCTTCCTCCCCCTTTGCACCTCCTTTGGCTTAAACACACACACACACACACACACACACACACACAGTCTCTCTCTCAAATAAAAAAATAAATAAAATCCTTTTTTAAAAAAACACTTTAAATATTGCATTACACTCTTATTTGCATGGTTTCTGACAAGGAGTCCAATGTAATTCGTATAGGGGTCCCTCTAAAGAGAAGTCTTCCCACATTTCTGACTTCTTCCTCTGTCTTTGTTTTTTTGTAGTTTGAATAAAATATGTATAGGTATAGTATTTTGGTGTTTATTCTTCTTGATATTATCTGAGCTTCTTGGTTCTATTACTTGGTGACTGACATTCACTTGGAAAATTCTCAGCCTATTACTTCAAATATCTCTTCAGCTCCTATTTTAGTTTTTCCATCTGTTATTCCCATTCTGTGTATATTACACCTTCTGCAATTGTCCCACAGCCCTTGGATATTCTGCTCCATATTTTCATTCTTTTTTCAGTTTGGGGAGAGAGTATGGTGTTTGCTTTGATGGTATCTTACTCATTTTTTATGAAGCTAATTTGATTCATAGATTTCAAATTCATAGCCCTAACCCTCAGTATCTCAGAATGTGACTCTATTTGGAAACAGGGTCTTTAAAGAGATAACTGAGTTAAGATGCGATCACTATGGCAGGTCCTAATCCAATATGACTGGTTCCTTACAAGAAGAAGAAATTAGGACATAGTTACAGAGGGAAAGTAACGTGAAGTCAGCGGGGGAAAGACACTCATTTACAAGCCAAGGATAGAAGCCTTGGAAGAAACCAACCAAGCAGATACATTGCTCTCAGATTTTTAAGCCCCAGAATTGTGAGAAAAATAATTTCTGTTGTTTAAGGCACTCACCTTTATGGCAGCCCCTGCACACTAATACAAACACCAATCGGAGGATGGGCCCAAGTTCTTCCAATGTACATTCATGTACCTACATTGCAGCACCAAACTTTTATTTTGAAACCATTTGTTTTCTTTTTGGCTTTGTAGAAATAAACAGGGAAAGTAATAATAAGCAGGGAAAGTTAGACAGAAATGTGTCTGCCACATACAGATTTCACATGGCTCAAACGTGGCTACTTCTTGGAGACTGGGAATGTTTATAATCCCCAAATAATACCAAGGTAAAAGCCAAGTCCATGAGAAGAGCTGTGGGGCTATGCAATGCCTTATGGTATCTTATCACTTTCAAAGTCTTACAGGGACTTGCCACATGCCCAAGTGAAAAGGGAAAACACGTATAGAAGGCTGGTTGATGAGACTTGGGAAAATTGCAAAGGTTATGTACTGAGCATTTTTGTTTGAGCTCTAACCTGTCATCTGACTTCGATTCTAAGCTCAACTACCAACTACAGGAAGAAGCCAAACAATTCACTTCACTCCAAAAGAGGTGCCAGTTTTCTCGTGTGTGAAACAAAAGCATCAATCCATTAGCCACCCTCTGAGGCTTTTAACAGCTCCCAAACTTTATAAATAATAAAAGGAGAAGAGGATAGTATCCAGTAAGAAAGATCTGTGATGACAGACTTAAAAGAAGCTTGAGTGAATCTTTCCATAGCATCCACACGACTTCGACAAGTCTCTATGAAAATAACCAAAGGCAAAGCAGTGATCTCACTGCTGTGTAAGTCAAAGAATTGAAGTGATAACAGTGAAAGTGTCAGAATAAGAACCTCTGGAAATTTTACCCCCTTATCAGAGAAATGAAACACTAATGGCAAAGATGGTCAGAATCAACTTTTTTGGAGCTTGGATATTAAACCAAGGAATACTTATCCAAGAGGGAAAAAAAAAAAGACTAGTCATAAGAACATATTTTAAAAAGTATCTTGCTGTGATGATGAATGAAATGTGGGAACAAAGTGGGGTTTGCCTGCCTCTAAGTGGGCTGGTAGGTTTTGTTTTTTGGTTTTTGTTTTTAAGATTTTTTTATTTATTTTAGAGAGAGAAGAGATGGAGAGGGACGGAGGAAGAGAAACTTCAAGCGGACTCCCCACTGAGTGTGGAGCCTGACTCACGGCTCAGTCACACAGTCCTGAGGTCATGACCTGAGCCAAAACCAAGAGTCCAACGCTCAACCAACTGAGCCACGTAGGTGCCCTGCCTTGTGGTGTTTTAACCTACCCTAGTACCATCCTCCCCTGCCCATCTGACAATAGCCTTGGAAACCAACAGTCTGCATTCCTAGGTGCCAGAGAGAGCAAAGGGCATCATCAAGAGACACACCCCACAGAATGGGGATTGGCTATCATTTTTTTTTTGTTAGTGGAATATAGCAGGTGTTGACAAGGATTTGAGAAATTGGAATCCTCATACATGAAAACTTGCACATCTGCTGTGGGAGACAGTTTGGCAATTCCTCAAAAAGTGAAACACAGTGGTGCCTGGGTGGCTCAGCCAGTTGAGCATCTGCCTTTGGCTCAGGTCATGATCTCGGGGTCCTGGGATCAAGCCCCAGCACCAGGCTCCCTACTCAGCAGGGAGTCTGCTTCTCCTTCTCCTTCTGCCTCTCCCCACCACCCATGCTCTCTAACAAAGAGATACAATCTTAAAAAAAAAAAAAAAAGTAAAACATAGAGTTACCACATGACTCAGCAACTCCACTCCTAGCTATATTCTCAAGAGAAGTGCAAACATATGATCACACAAAAACATGTACACGAAGGTTCACAGCAGCATTATTCATAACAGCCAAAGAATGGAAACAAAGCACATGTTCATCAGTTTATAAATGGATAATAAAATGTGGCACAGCTAGTTGTCCAAAGGGCTAAAATTCATCCATAAAAAGAAATGAAGTATTGACCCTGGCTGCCACATGGAGAAACGTGGAAGTCTTTGCTAAGCGGAAGCAGTCAGGCACAGGACAGGACTCCGCTCACATGACATGTCCCGTATAGGCAAATCCATAGCCACAAAGGGTGTATGGGTGGTTTCATCTTTTGGGATTAATGAAAAATTCTGTAATTAGTTATGAAAGTTGCAAGACCTGGTGCATGTATTCAAAATCACTGAAATGTATACTTCTTTCTTTTTCTTTTTCTTTTTTTTTTTTTTTTGAGAGAGAGAGCATGCGTGGGAGGGGAGGGGCAGAGGAGAGGAAGAGAGAGAATCCCAAGCAGCCTCCATACCCTGCGGGCTCAGTCTCACCACCCCAAGATCATGACCTGAGCCAAAATGAAGAGTCAGACGTTTAACCAACTGAGCCATCCAGGAGCCCCCGAAATGTCTACTTTAAAATAATGAATCTTACGGTATCTTAATTACATCTCGACAACAACAACATGCAATTAAACCAAATACTATTATGGATTCCAAAAACTTGACCTTAAGCATGGAGCAAAAACCAGCCACATCAATAAGAATAAAGAGAACACCAGCACTGTGGCTTTTCTGATTCTGACACATATCCTCAATCTTTCAAAAGTCCAATAGTGTTGCCAGTAAAGCATTTTCATTTTAAGCTTCATAATAAGCCGGTCCATTGTTGTCATCATTCCTCGCCTGACATGTGATTTTATTTTATTTCCACAACATAGTAAATTTTGATAGATCACAGTAATTTCAATCCATGAGGAACTTTCAACTGTAGGAGTGAATTAGAAAGATATTTTTATATTGCCTATTTAAGATAACAGGTCCTAGCACCATGCTTCGGGCAAAATACATCAAAAGAATGAACTGAAGGTTAAGTTTCCTTTTAGATCTCAATTTTTATAACATCACAAAAATTCTTGCCTAAAAGCAATCCAAATTATTCAACTGCAAGATATTCTATATTCACCTCGTTCAGCCTGAGGGAAAGAACAAAGCCAGGAACTGGAGACACTTCGAAGGTTGAAGCACATTCATCTTCTCGTTATGCCTTTCTCAGTCACCAATCCCTGAGTGTGACACTGGCCCCTTAGAGAGAAAATGCAAGTAAGAGCTCTTTGAAAAGTTTTCTATGATGTCAGATTTGCAGAGGTAATTCTCACGTGAAAGGAGCCATAAGAAATTCAAGTAATGAAATTTAAATACCATGTCCAACAATTATTGCCATTTACCCTACCCAAATCAATTAAATTTAACTCTCTCTCTAGTGTTAGATAGCAGTGAATCCCAATTTGATTGTTTTTTTTTAAAGATTTTATTTATTTATTTGACAGAGAGGGAGATCACAAGTAGGCAGAGAGGCAGGCAGGGGTGGGGAGGGCAGGCTCCCCGCTGAGCAGAGAGCCCCATGTGGGGCTCGAGCCCAGGACCTTGAGACCATGACGTGAGCCAAAGCCAGAGGTTCAACCCCCTGAGCCACCCAGGCACCCCCCCCTACCAATTTGATTTTCTAAAAAATACTTTGTATACATGTTTCTATTTTTTTTATAATTTTTCTTGTCATTTACTGAAGTAAATAAATTATTTTTTATTTATTTTTCTTAAAGATTTTATTTATTTATTTGCCAGAGAGAGAGAGAGTGAGCACAAGCAAGGGGTGGGGCAGAGGGGGAAAAGCAGGCTCCCCACTGAGCAGGGAGCCCGATGCAGGGCTGGATCCCAGGACCCCCGAAATCATGACCTGAGCCAAAGGCAGAAGCCTAACCGGCTGAGCTACCCAGGTGCCCCGACTTGTTTCTATTTTTAAAAGTATCTTGCTGTGATGATGAATGAAATGTGGGAACAAAGTGGGGTTTGCCTGCCTCTAATGCTGTGTACGACAGAGCAGGGTTGGTACTCAAGTTTCAGAGGGCTCTGTGGGGGTCTTTACCCGGAAGGGTTTATCTACGAGCCACTGAGACATCCTCATTATGAGATGATTCCAAATATAAAGGAAGCCACAGGCACATGATCCAGGAGCTACTTGGATGACAAATTTCTATATAGTCGGGTCTTCCTGGCATCGGTCTGTTCTGCGCAGGGCCTGGTCTTTCACACACAAACACACACACATACACACACACAGCCCACTGGGGTTGTGCAACACTGTGTTGCTGCTTAACAAACACTTCTTTAAAAAAAAAAGAAAAAGCAGAACAAAACTTGAGGCACCCGGGTAACTCCATTGGTTAAGTGACTGCCTTCCCAAGATCAAGTTGTGCATTGGGCTCCCTGATCAGCAGGGAGACTGCTTCTCCCTCTGACCCTCCCCTGTCTCGTGCTCTCTCCCTCTCTCATTCTCTCTCTCAAATCAATAAGGAAAATCTTTTTTTTTTAAACTTTATTGGGCTATAACTGACATATCAAAGTTTGCACACGTTTAATGTATACATCTTGATGAGTTTAGGCATCTGCATGTACCCATCGTACATCACCACACCCAAGATAGGAAACATAACCATCACCTCCCCAAATTTTCCTTCTGTCTTTTTGTGGGTTTTTTTGTCTGTCAGTTCATTTGTTACTGGTTTGGGGGTCAGAACACATAATATGACCTAGTCAGTCTTCACGTATGTTCCACTTCACAGTGCCATATGGGCACATCGTTGAGTAAATGCTTCATGACAATGAACATGACATCAGGTACTACTGCATATGTTCATTTATTTACACAACCAATGATTTCGTATTGACCACTCAGTTTGTGCCACATCCGGTCTTGGCAGTGATGACAGGTTGAGGAATAGGAAAACAAGGCCCCTGACCTCCTGTGGTTTTACATGTAAGTGAAGCCAGGGAGAAAGTAAACACAACATATGTAAACAACATCATTTCATATACCGGTAAGTGCTATGGAGAAAATACAGTTGAATAATGAGATAAGAAGTGATCGGGCGATGGGACGCCTGGGTGGCTCAGTTGGTTAAGCAGCTGCCTTCGGCTCAGGTCATGATCCCAGCGCCCTGGGATCGAGTCCCACATCGGGCTCCTTGCTCAGCAGGGAGCCTGCTTCTCCCTCTGCCTCTGCCTGCCATTCTGTCTGCCTGTGCTCGCTCTCCCCCGCCCTCTGATAAATAAATAAAATCTTTAAAAAAAAAAAAAAAAAAAAAGAAGTGATCGGGCGAAACAGTGCCCAAAGGTTCACGAAGTGCACAGGGGAAGTGGTCAGCTCATCAGGCCATCCTGTGCTAGCAAACGCCAAGGGAGCTCCTATGGAGAGAATACTGTGGAAACATGACATATGCCAATTACGGATGTTTGAAGGCCAAGTAAGAAATCAATTTATCAATAAAAGCATCCCACTCACATCAGGTTTATACCAGGGTCTGCTTCAAAAAGTCTCCCCTAAGATTTGGTGCATATTATCTTTATACACATCCAGGCTTTTTCAGCTTTCAAGATTTTACTTATTTATTTATTTATTTATTTGGGGGGAGAGAGAGAGTACAGGCAAGCAGGGGCAGGAGCAGAAGGAGAGGGACAAGAAGACTCCCTGCTGAGCGCAGAGCCCTATGCAGGGCATGATCTCAAGACCCTGAGATCGTGACCTGAGCCCAAACCAAGAGTCAGTCGCTTAACCGAGTGAGCCACCCAGACCCCCCCCCAACCTGTTTCAGCTTTCAAAAGGTGTTTGCCTAAAGACTAGCCACAACTCTGCTGTTTAGCAGTGAGAAAAAGCATACTTTCAACTTTCTCTGGAAGACAGAATTCAGGAACTATAAATCCTGAAATGCCTCACTGAACTGGTATCACCCTCACACTCAGAAGTAAGAAAAGGGATGCAATTTTCCAATCAACCAATGAACAAGGTCAAGATGCAATCTGGGCATGAAGAAATGGCCGCTGCAAAGGGTCTAGCTATAGATTTTTACAACCATTTCTTTCAAGCCAGCGGTCTTAATACTTCACATGATATTAATTAAGAAACAAACCTTCTCTGAATTTATTTAATATCTCTCATGTGCGTGATACAATTTATAAACAGCAATTTATAAGGGTTACTATGAAGCTACCTGGAAAACTGAGGCGGGGCTGTGATCCTCCTTGCTACTTGGGAGAGGTTCAGCATCTTCAGTGAAGCGCGCGTGTGCATTTATGAAGGGCTAGTGTTTGGGCAGAGAGACAGAGAGATGAATGTCATTCAAGCCTCCCTGAGCACCTTCTGTAATACTGCGGCAGAGAACCTAGGTCAAATATTCCTGTTCATCTTTGTTCTTGATCCTGGTCCATTTGAGCTCCTGTAACAGAACACCACTTGTAACTAACACATACTTACTTCTCACAGTTCTGGATGTTGGAAGTCCTAGAACAGGGTGCTAGCATGGCCGGATTCTGGGGAAACCTCTCTTCTTGGTCACAGGCTACTGACTTCTCGCTGTATCACCACCAGTGAAGGGGTCTTGTTTCTAACACACTGACCGGAGAATCTATCACCAAGTATTGTTCCGAGATAATTCTAAACTATGTTCACTTGTAATACCTGAATTGCAGGGGACACGATTATTATTTTTAATATTTTGCTTTGTTAATTTACAAGAGGCTGAAATGAAATATGTATTATTTGAATTGGCCGGTAACTGTTTATCTCAGACTTAATTGATCTCTGCTCTGATTACCAACAGACAAGCAGCTCCTATTGGTGTCTGCGTTGGTCTCCCGCCTACGTTCTGCAACCAGAGCCACAAAGCCTGGGGGGTGTGAGGACACGGGTATTGTAGGCTGCCCAGATGCTCCACAGGGGACAAATAAAACAGTAAGTCTCCAATTTGCACTTGTCTTATATTAATAAATAAGAAAGAAGATAGACCTCTAATATTGACTTGGGAGAACAATCCTACTGTTTGTGTGTGAGGTAGGCAGTATGCCAGGCTTGAAGGAAGAGAGCAAATTCATTGCCATGTTCAAATACCTTGAAGCGATCCAGAGATACAGAGAAAGACACTGAGACTCCGATGTCTTCCGTCCCACTTAAATTAGCTCTGCTATGACTGAAAACACAGATCTAATCAGACCTGATGCGTAATCTGCAAAAAATTCTCAGTTGTCAAAGACGATGTCATTATTACCACAAGCTTCATAGTTTTGTGCATCTTTTATAACTGCATAATATGTCTGCATAGTCCTACATATGTATACCTTATAGATATGTAAAAATTTATTGGATGTTCACTAAAACAACATTTATTATAAAAACTGTTCAGCATAGTAGGTTAGAGACTCTAGTCAAAAACACCACTTTAATCACATCAATCACTTAATTGAAAACTAGTATTCACTCTCCACTGGCTACAAGTTCTATTCCAAGCCCCTAGGTAGCAAATCTGGCCCTTCCCACTGTGGTCCCGGTCCCCTTCCTTATCCTCATCTCCTGCCGCTCTTTTATTCCTCCTAACTGCGTGGACCCGCTCCATGGTCTCTGATCTGGTTATGGTATTTTGAGTACGTACCTCCTTCTATGTAATATTTCTACGGCTGGGGATGGCCCGTTATTTGCCCCCTTCCCCAGTGAAAAATTTCTACACATCTTTGCACCCCGATAGATGGTTACCTACTCTGTGAAGCATGCCTCGTTGGTCACTGCGGGTCCATATCTGTGTCTCTGCCATGCGGACAGGAGCCCTCGGAGGCAAGAAACACATCTTATCCTCCTCTGCACGTCAGGAATGAATGCTCATTGATGTCTTCATAAATATATCTAAATCCATTTAGAGGTGGAAAACTCCCCTTAACAACAGTAACATTTCTCCTACAGGGTCCTAGTAGACATGATAGTCAATCTATGACATGTATGATTATAGGCAAAATATCTTTATACATTTTACATGGAAGTAAAAAGAGATACAGAAATAAAGTAGAGCTTGACAAGACAGACGTGTGTACCCAAACTAATAACAGCTATGTGATTTCACAGATCTCTTAAAAGAACTTAAAAATCCTGGGGGCACCTGAGTGGCTCAGTTGGTTCAGCGACTGTCTCCTACTTAGGTTGTGATCCAAGAGTCCTGGTATGGAGCCCCACATCGCGCACCATGCTCAGTGGGAAGCCTGCTTCTCCCTCTCCCATTCCTCCTGCTTGAGTTCCCTCTCTTGCTGTGACTCTCTCTCTGTCAACTAAATAAATAAATAATCTTCAAAAAAAAAAAGAACTTAGAAGTTCTGTACCCTGGGCCTTTTCTGAAAAGCATCTCAGTTGTACAACATCGCCACCTAGTGGTAGACTTCAAAACACAGTAAATCAATCCTGTCTTCCCAGTTTCAAAGATACTCTCTAGAAGACCTTAGGTTCTTCATAGTGGAATGATACAAGATGAATTTGCCCTTTCCCCAAGGAGGAGGGGTGGGAAAAAAAAACAGATAAAATACACCACACCACTACTCGCAAGACACTGGACAACAGACAATAAAGGACAGGAGTCCTGTGAAACAGGAAACAAACGAGGTCAGCCCTACAGTTTCCTCTGATTTCTGCCTTTAAAGAGATCCTAGGCCACAGGCAAGGAGAGGAGGAGAGCTGGGGATCTTGACTCTGAGTCAAGATTTGCTTATCAACTGTAACTGTGTCACACTAATACAAGCTGTTAATTATAGGAGAAATTCTGTATTTATAAGAACTCTTTGT
This sequence comes from Mustela putorius furo, assembly GCF_011764305.1. NCBI lineage: Eukaryota > Metazoa > Chordata > Mammalia > Carnivora > Mustelidae > Mustela > Mustela putorius. The sequence continues at coordinate 33,227,619 of NW_025421304.1, read as the reverse complement.
GTTTTATACTCATTTTTTCCTGTAAACCTAAAATTGCTCTGCATAGTGTGTGGGGGCAAGGTGTCTGGAGCTCTGGGAGTGCCCCTGGGGACCCAAGTAAAGTTGTTTGAAAGAAGAGCATTGGCCAGAATTTTGTATTTGTCCCTCTCCCCCATGTCGGCTGAGGTCCGCCTGGCTGCCCAGCACTGGTTTGGTTCCAGGCATAATGCTCTCGATGTTCTCTGAAGTTAGTGGAACTCTGGATGTGAGGTGACTCCACAGTGGCCTCATGTCATATTCATGATGCTCTGTGTCCTGCTTGTCCTGGGGCCAATCAGTAGCAGCACGTCCAGGGCACCTTAGACCAGACCCCGCTCCCCACTCACTGCTGTGTGCAGTGCAGTTGTGATAGTCAAGGTTGGATTTTTCATTATCAAGATCTGAGTTTTAAAAACAGATAAATAAAGATTATTTATTTATTTATTTGACAGACAGATCACAAGTAGGCAGAGAGGCAGGCAGAGAGAGAGAGAGAGGAGGAAGCAGGCTCCCCACTGAGCAGAGAACCTGATGCAGGCTCGATCCCAGAACCCTGGGATCATGATCTGAACCAAAGGCAGAGGATTTAACCCACTGAGCCACCGAGGTGCCAAAAAAAAACCAGATAAATAAAAAGATCTGACTTCATACAGAGACAAAGTGGACACAGGATGGACTCCTGTGTGGCTCAGTCCATCGGGCATCTGCCTTCAGCTCAAGGTCATGATCCCAGGGTCCTGGGATAGAGTCCCACATTGAGCTCTCTGCTCAGCAGCAAGCCTGCTTTCCCCTTTCTCTCTGCCTGCCTCTCTGCCTACTTGTGATCTGTCTATCTCTCTCTCTCTCTCTCTCTCTGTCAAATAAATAAATAAAATTTTTTTTTAAATCTTTAAATTGAATTTGAAGGGCCTGAGTCAAGTTCAGTGGCACACTTCTGGGAGACACGATATCAGGAACAGGAAAATTGGAGACCATGAATAAAGACCTAGAAACATCTGACCTTTTACTTGGGTATAAAGTACACATTCCAAAACTACCAAAAAAGGACAAATGTCAAGATAAAAAACAAGTCGAGCTAATCACCAACATACCAGAAAAACACAGTCTTTACCAGCTACATCAGAGTACCCAAATGGAGTCCCTGCAGCTGTTAACATCTGTAAAACCCATTGGGGAAAATGAAGGAAAATTTCAGGGAGCTCTCAGAGATGCTCTGGAGAAAAATTCTCATCTTCAAGGAAGCCTGACACAGTTTTCAAAAGAAGCCAAATGAATGAACAAGAGAGTGAAGACATTTGTTGCACAAAAGAAAATAATACTACAAAACTCTTTTTACAAGGTCAGATCAAGTTTCTGGGTAGACAATGACGAAGATGAGGGCTGGGGCTCCAGGAGAAGACCTGGATTGTGGGAGCCTGGAACTGGATGATATAAGTTCATCAGAAGGTGGGACCAAGTGCAAGATGAACCAAAGGAAAGACAATGATTGGTGTGGCTTGAGTTTAAACACTCATTTTAAAACTCCTAAAGAGACCAGCTGCATACTAACTGAACTGAAAAATAGGAAATAATCAGTGCCTTGAAAGATCATCTGAAATGTCTCTAAACCAGAAAAGTTTCACAGAAATCAGGGGGAAAAAGGCGCAGTTAGAAAGGGAGACACCCCAGCTCTTATCCTCCTTCAAGTGTATCCACATAAAAATCATTTTCACCAAATACCTGATTTAGAGACGATGTACCCTGCAGAGATGTAGGAAACTCCTTCAAAATCATATGACAAGACCATTAATGCAAAGAGCTGGACACCTACAAAATACAAGCCAAAATTCTGTCAGGAAAATTCTAAAGAATCATGTGTTATTATTGAAACCTATTCAAAGAGCTCATGACTATGAGTCAGGAGCGCTGTTGGCTGAGAGACACCTCCATAGCTTAAGAAAAGAAAGTGCATACCTGGGGGGGGGGGTGGAGAAGGAAAAAGAAAAACTGAGAAACAATGAAAGTTTCTGAAAAAATATCTTTATGTCCCTGATGTTGCAAATAGGACATTTGGCAGAGGACAGAGACCACCAGGACATCCTCCGGTGGAATGAACCCCATTAGGCTATGGCTGGCTGAGGATCCAGGAATGAACCCCATTAGGCTATGGCTGGCTGAGGATCCAGGGTCCCTCCAAAGATCTGGAGACCAGGGGAAAGACTCCTCTGGCAGGTCAGCTCCATCCTGACACAGATCTTTTTCAAGATCTCAGGATAGTCAGGGTACCCTGGTCCTCCTGGTGCAGATAGCAGCTTGGGACTTTCTTTTGACTCCACAAATCACAGGATCCAAATTCCATTGACCTAGACTCTGGTCCTCCCCCTTGCCCCTTATCAGACTTCAGATGTTTTAGAAAACCTTAAGGGGATTGCTCATGGGGGATAGAACTCTCTGGTCTTCCCCCATTCCAGAATTTCAGAAGAAATTGCCTAGGAATCTTCTCCACCGAGGGACTTCCCTGGCCCTGCGCACTTCCTCTTCATCCTCCATCAGCGACAGGAAATGTCTCCACATTGAAGTCTGTCTACACAGCCTGAAAACAGAAGTGAGTCACCACTGAGCTGACTCCACCTTCCATTGATCATACAGCTACAGAACCAGACCACAGAAAGATGTTTTCTCTCCACTCAAATAATTTTCTAATACTATATGAGCCTTATGGCTATTAATTGATTCTGTAATGTCTACAGTGAAAACCACTTGGGATTATACTACATAGACAATGTTCTATAGTTGTGGATTACTTCAATGTGAAACTAAGTTAATTGCTTCATTTTATCCTATTTGCAAGCAGCATAATTACAGCTTTTTATTGTTTTTAGCAAGTCTTCTAAAATAATCCAGGAGGCCAGTGTTTCATTTTGCCCTTTTTTTTTTTTTAATAATTTTGATGTTGTTCTTCTGGTTTTATTGTCATTGTAAAAAATGATTACACAACATCTCAATGGAGGACCTGATCAAATTACAACACTGAGGATTGTGGATTACTTTGTGCCTGATGTGAATGGGAATCAGATTTAACCCTGAGGTCACCACTCTGCTCAACCTGCCCCCTTTGGGATGCTCGACTGGGAGGCAACCTTAACCTTGACACTGAAAGGTGACCCAAGTTCATAGGTCAAGCCCAGCTACTCTTTTTTTTTTTTTTTTTGACAGACAGAGATCATAAGTAGGCAGAGAGGCAGGCAGAGAGAGAGGAGGAAGCAGGCTCCCCGCTGAGCAGAGAGCCCGATGTGGGGTTCGATCCCAGGACCCTGAGACCATGACCTGACCCGAAGGCAGAGGCTTTAACCCACTGAGCCACCTAGGTGACCCTGGCCCAGCCACTCTTTACCCAAGGCCTGCCCCAGACAAAGTTACAAAGGTGACCCCACCTTCCTTCCCTGTCCTGTGTCCTGTAGCACCCTGCCCCATCACAAGCCTGGATTTGGGACTAGACAGGATCTCAGAGGCTGTCAACCCTCACCTCTCCTTCCCTGAACTGTCTCACCTTTACAACAGCACCGCCAGTGGAAACAATTTAACACCCTAAATGACACCAGGAGTCCATGATGCTCAAAGCCCACCAATGACTCCAAATCATGCTGAGAGTCAAATCCATGCTCCTGGTCTAGACATGCTTATGTCCAAGACCCTCCTACTCAGACACTGACCATCCTTCTATCCGAAAAGCATCTTAAGGTCACTTGAATGATCTCCTCTGCCAGAAACACCTTTCCCCAGATGGGTGGGTGCTGCCTCTTTCATTTAGATACCAACACTGGTCCTATCTTCCAAAGGTGCCCTTTCCAGACCACCCCAGGCCAGTGGCTCTGCTCACTCAGTCCTCTCTATTCCCTCACCCTATTTATGACCTTGGAACCATGGTCCTTTCAGAAATCATCTATTTCCATGTTTATTCACATGTATTTCTGCATCACTCTGGACTTCGAGGCAAGTAGGGCAGAGAGATGATCTTATTTCTGCCAAGCCCTCCCTCCTGCCAAGCACCTGACAGTCACTCAAGGATTTGGGAAACTGAGCAAGAAATGAACAAGTGAATCCAGTGGAAAGACACCCATGAAACCTCAGACCTGACCAAACAGCCATTGTGGGCCTCCCAGGGCAGGACCCACATACATGCGATGCCTCCTTGGAAACTTGCCTGGACCCCGCTGCTCCCATGGGCCAAACATTCCCTGAAGAACACAGGCTTTGCCCTAGAAACGGCTCCTTTCTCCGGTGTGGGTTTCAGGCCAAAGATTCCACATTAACACTGCTCATGGAGAAGGGAGGGGAAGGTCAAGATTGTGGGGAAAGAAGAGGAGGTGTGGTAGGGTAGCCCCTGCCTCCCGTCCTTGGCACTGAGCAGGAAGGAGCTCAGGTGCTTTTGTGGTCAAATAAAACCGCCAGGGATGCCTGGGTGGCTCAGTTGGTTAAGCATCTGCCTTCAGCTCAGGGCATGATCCCAGAGCCCTGGGATCAAGTCCCACATTGGGCTCCCTGCTCAGCAGTGGGGAGCCTGCTTCTCCCTCTGCCTGCTCTGCCTACCGCTTCCCCTGCTTGTGTGCTCTCGCTCTCTCTCTCTCTCTCTCTGACAAACAAATAAATAATAAAATCTTGGAAGGAAGGAAGGGAGGGGCGGGGAGCGAGGGCCACCAGACCTCCAGCCCAGGGTTTTCACTGGTTTGGAGAGTCCCTAGCAGGGAGGGACTGGCAAGCACTCAACACTCAGCTCTTTGCTAAGAGTCACGGCCAATATCTGCGAGGCGCAGAACTCAACAAAGCACACACCTTGACAGGAATTCCACCCTGTTCTCTACCTTACCCCCTCAAAACCCACTGATGACCCCACTTCGTGCAGGAGTCCCATGGAGAGATGAGGAAACTGAGGCTCAAACACGCTCCAAATTATGAAACGTTGAGATGGGGCTGTCAGCTCATGCTCCAAAGCCCAAGGATGAGGCTCGCCTCTACACCTTCCTAGCTGGGTTTCTTTGAGCCACATCCCCTAAACCAGGTCCCTCGAATTCCTCAACTCTGACCGAGGTGTGCAGGTTAAGTGAAATGAACTTGCAGAGAATTCTTAGCACATGATAAAAGAAGTTGCTGTTTTTATGATCCCCTTCTAAGTTATCAGCACTCAATCTGGGACATCCGCCCCAAAATTCCACTCATTCCCCATTCTCTGAAAAGCTGCCCGGCCTCGCCTCTGCGGTAGCTGTTACTGCGGCAGACTCCACCGAGGAGCAGTACGAGGACCTCTCGTGGAGGGAAATGGTCATTTACTCAAGAGGAGCTGCTCCAGAGACTGCAAATATGCATGCGTTTGGGCCACATGTGCACAGGTTGGAGGCCTACGAGCACACTCTTCCGAGGGCAAAACCAGACATCAGCAGGTGCAGGGGGAAGGGGCTCAGCCTTGAGTGCAGATCACGGGAATAGGTCTGGGAGCTGAGCAAGGTCAGGGAAGAGGAAGTCGGCCATTCCCGGCTCACCATGAGTGGGTAAGAAACGATGGGAGCATAACTAGCAAACGAGCAAACGCAGTCCTAATTAGAACCAGAGGTTCTTCCTGCAAGTGGCAAAAACATTTTGGAGGTAACCATGGGAACAGAGGGGAGCGGGCCCATAAAGAAACACTGGAAATTAACTTGCGTTGCTCTGCAACACTGACAGCTGAAATCCAGGGATGCTCCCTCTGCCCGAGCCCTCACATCCAATTTGATATCACCGCGTTAGCATTTGGGCCTTTTATCAAGGTCAGAGCCTAGCAAGATGTCTGCCTCCCCCTGGCCATGGGTGGCCCAAAAAGCTTTCATTCAGACCACTCACTGCCCCATGTGGGAACTTGATAGGATTGTAATTCTTAGACAGTGCTCTAGAACAGTGGGTGTGGCTCTCAAAATTCAGCATCTCCCTGTTGCTCTATTTGTAGGTGGTATTCTGTGGCTACTAACGAGTCCACTAACGTCATCGGAAACACAGAATTTCCTTTTTTCTTAAAATGAGACTTTATATTTCTTCTGCTTTCTTTGCTGGTGTGTAAGTAAGAATAGAATTTTGGGAGACAAACCATAAGTGACTCTTAATCTCACAAAACAAACTGAGGGTTGCTGGGGGGAGGGGTGGGAAGAAGGGGTGTGGGGTTATGGACATTGGGGAGGGTATGTGCTTTGGTGAGTGTTGTGAAGTGTGTAAACCTGGTGATTCACAGACCTGTACCCCTGGGGATAAAAATATATGTTTATAAAAAATAAAAAATTTTAAGGAAGAATTTTGGTTGGCTTTGTTTGACAAGGCCCCATACCATGAACGCTAAGAGGGAATTTTACAGGAGTTCTCTCCAGATTTGGAATGCAACATTTATTTTGGTTGTAACAAGAGCTGAGCTACTCTAGTTACAACATTAATATGTTTAACAAGATCAAGTTTTGACTTAAGAAAGGGTAAGGGTATGAAACATTTTGTATGGCCAAGCATCCCTTTCTTCACTAGTCATCACACGTACTTGTAATGATGCCACTACGTTCACCCCTTACCCTCGGAGGGGAACTGTGGTGCGGGATACCAGCTCTTAGAGGTGAGCCGGTTTCCTACACTTGGGAGTCAGTGTTCTCCACCACCAGAAGCCTGATGTGGTTCTCCACCACCACACATGCCAGAACCAGCCTTTCAAAGAATACATTTCAGTTAGGTTTGGCACAGAAGAAATGGGGTCATCAGATTGTGTAAGAGAAACACTGAACTCATATTTAACCCTAAGGCAAAGCGCTTCTCATTGTCCACAAGCTAAGCTCCCTGGGATGATCCTTCAGACCGAATCTCAGTCTTATCTCTGAGAGGTGTCCCAGGCGGACCCCTCCAAAAGTCACTGGACACACCCAGCACTTCAGCCAGGCCAGCTCCCAGCAGGATTATGAAGACTCTAACAGAGACATTTTTAGGACCTTGACCCACTGCTCTATTCTGTGCCCTTCACCTCCTGTCCCCATCACAAGTCTGGCCTTGGGGTTGGAAAGGACCTCAAAGGCCAAGCTGTCAACCCTCGTCCCTCGTAGGTGGCCCCATCCACCCTCAGCCACTGCCTGCCAGCCCAGTGACAGCTGGAACGAAGGTTCATGGACAGTTTAGAACTCTAAGCTTCTTAACGTTCCGTTAATATGTCAAGGTCAGTTTTTGTCTGTTTGTCTGTTTGTTTTGTCTCAGATCCCACACTGTTTCCTCTGCCAGGAACACCTTTCCCCCAGATAGGTGGGTGCTGCCTTCTTCACTGAGATACCGACGCTGCCCTGGCTTCTGGAAGCGCCTTTCCTGACCACCGCAGGCTAGCGTCTATGCTCGCTCATCCCCGCCCTTCCTTCTCCCTATTCAGGGCCTCAGAGCATCCATCCTCTCTGAAGGAATTTTATTTCCTCGTGTATAGTCTGCATTTTCCTCTGAATGGTACAGGTTGTTACAACAGAGTTTATCTTATCCCCACGGAGCCGTCCTGTCCAGCCCATGGCAGGCACTCATTAAGGATGTGAGGAATTGGGGCGCCTGGGTGGCTCTGTGGGTTAAGCCTCTGCCTTCAGCTCAGGTCATGATCTCAGGGTCCTGGGATTGAGCCCCACATCAGGCTCTCTGCTCAGTAGGGAGCCTGCTTCTCCCAAGCCCTCTGCCTGCCTCTCTGCCTACTTGTGATCTCTGTCTGTCAAATAAATAAATAAAATCTTTAAAAAAAAAAAAAAAAAGGATGTGAGGAATTTAGCGAGAAGTGAATGCATGAATCCAGAGGGAAGGACCTGAGACCTCACACAGTTCCGGCAGGTCGGGCCTCCCTGGGCGGGACACACACATCTGTGGTGCCTTCTTGAGCCTCACCTGGGACCCTGTTGTTCCCCACTGCCTGCAGTTTCCCTGAAGAACCTCAGTTTTTATCAGACCACTCTACCCTCTCTGCGTGGGTGATGGGCCAGCCCCTTTGAGATGGACCCCTGACAGTGAGTCGTACACGCCACACAAATGTGGGCAGTGGGAATGGGTGCCAGTCCCAGTGTTGTGGGAAAAGAGGAAGATGCTAAAGGAGACGTGGGTACGGTACCAGGACTCCTAAACCACAATTAGGCAGTAAAGAGTATGGGTGCTGTTGTGTTGAAGGAAAAGCTGCTGGACCTCAGGGACCCAGAACATTCCACCAGCCTGAACAGTCCCAAGTGAAGGAGGTGGGGGAAAGTACAAGCACTTAGCAAGTCTCTCGAAGCCCAGAGTGCTTGCCCCCACACCAGGTTTCTATTTATCTCATTTAGCCCCACTGTGGCTCGCCTTGAGGAAAGGAATGGCATAAGAGGTGAGGAAACTGGGTCTCAAACAAGTTCTAGAACTCTAAGTTTTTTCCAGGTGTCTCTCGAAACTTGATGTTTCCATGTTATTCTATTTGTAGGTGCTGTAATGACAGCATCTTCATTCCTGTTAACAAGACCACTGAAATAATCAGAAACACAAAAGGAATGTGGTCTTTCTTTTGAAATAATTTTGATTTCTTTCTCTTTGTCTTCCTGCCTTTAAGTGATTGCGCAATATGGAGAACTAATAGGATTATAATGTTTAGGACAGTTTTTTATAAACGTTCATTACATAAAACATGAATATTACTTTTGTCATTACTATTTCATCCAGAAACAGGAACACTTTTTCTCTCTTCTGATGTAATTTTGGACTTTCTTACAATTGTTTTCACTGCTATTGCTAAATAATTGTATATTTGCTCAAACTAAAGCTCAATAGAATGATTATTTTGAAGATAATGCTTCATAAATAGAATTTGTTTGGCAGTAAATTTGGTGAGTGCCTTGTTTCTTTGTTCCAGATGATGTAAGGACAGTATCTCGGAGATGGCAGTTTAATAAAGTCCCATAAGAAGGGCTTATCGTGCCGGATCTTACACCTAGAGGGATTAGAAACACAGAGCCTACTTCTGTGTGCCAAGAGCTGACTTGACTCCACTTAAAAAGACGGATATGGCTTACTAAGCTGTTCTTGAAAGAGAGCAGTCTGTGAACCTTCTATAGGAACATCCTTCAGTATTCACCTTGTATTTAATTGTTTGAACACCTCCAAGGAGACATGCCTGCAGACTCGGAAACCTCTAGCCTCCGGCCTCAAAATCCAGCTCTGCACAAAGATGGCCACACAGAGGAGTCTGCCTTCAGAGACAACCCAGTCTTATCGTTTTCTTCATGTGGCACCCTACGCCATGCCCCTCGCTTCCCGCTGACCCTCCTGACCTCTCTGACCCTAACTGACAGCCCTCAAAACCAGCCTCTCAGGGCACACACTTCGGTGAAGGAGAATGTAGGTAAAGTGGAGTCACTGGGATACAAGAAAGGGAATCTGAACTCGGATCTAACCAGAGGCCACAAGGCGCTGGGCCTCCCCAGGCAAACACTCCAGCCCAGTGTTCTACCATGGCCAGCCTCAGGCCAGATTATGATGGTGAAAACACTTCCTGGGACTCTTAATTCCCTTCTCTGTTCTAATGTCCTTCACCTCTCCCTCCCCAGCAGAAGGCTTATTTTGCGGGGGCGCCTGGCTGGCTCAGTGGGTTAAAGCCTCTGCCTTCAGCTCAGGTCATGATCTCAGGGTCCTGGGATCAAGCCCCACATTGGGCTCTCTGCTCGGCGGGGAGCCTGCTTCCCCTTCTCTCTCTGCCTGCCTCTCTGCCTACTTGTGATCTCTGTCTGTCAAATAAATAAATAAATAATAATCTTAAAAAAAAAAAACAAAAAACAGAAGGTGGCTTATCTTGGGAATGGAAAGGCCCTCCATGAAGCTGTCCCATCCTTGGCCACTGCCAGGCCAACCCGGTGACAGTTAGAGCTGATGTCCACAGTCTAGAACTCTGTCTTCCACCAGGACAGAGCAAGGGCACCCAGCCCATGCGGAGGAGGAGCCCAGCACAACTGGGCCTTGGGAAGCCCTCCTTCTCCCAGGATCAGCTTCCTGTCACTATGACAGGACTGCAAGGAAACATAAACAAGGCTATGGGCATGCCACTGCCCTTCGACCCTCACAGTATTGTCAGCTCACGGGTCATGGCAAGTCACACACAGAAACGACCTTCTACAACAGCAGGTCACTTTCCTGAGGGCACTGAGGTCTTTGAAAATGGTGATCTTAATGAGATGGGGCCCAGGAGTAAATGTATCCCATTGCTCAAGTTATCAAAATGCAGAATCCTCCCAGTCTTGTGGAGACGGGCATAACGCATGCAACAGTGTGCATCTCTAACCTTGGCTGCAGGTGAATGAGACTATTAGAGACACACACAAAAAAATCCCAGAGTGGCTCCTATTCAGTTTCTAAAGACAAATCACCCAGTTGTTACTTGGAGGGAAATAGTAGCCCAGAGGAAGCACCCTCCTTCCACAGCAGAAGAATCGCTGTGAGTTTTTAGCGGTACCCTGACATTTCACTTGATCGCGGACTGTGGTTTTTCTTTGATCATCTGGAATTGTGAATGTTTTGGATATCGGCAGATTTGTCCCCACTTAAAGCAAGGACATGGGGTCTCCATCGGTTGATGTATTTTCTTTTTTTTTTTTTTAAGATTTTATTTATTTATTTGACAGAGAGATCACAAGTAGGCAGAGAGGCAGGCGGGGGGGGGGGAGTAGACTCCCCACCAAGCAAAGAGCCCGACACGGGGCTCAATCCCAGGACCCTGAGATCATGACTCAAGCTGAAGGCAGAGGCTCAACCCACTGAGCCATCCAAGCACCCGAGGATGTATTTTCATCCTAAGTTACTCTCTAGCACAATTTCTGCCTGGAGGCTTCCTGATACAACCTGTACCTGAACAGATTGCCACATCGGCCAGGCCCGATGCCCTGCACCCCTGACATGACCCAAGGTGAGACCTGACACCCAGACACATCTCTAAGTACCGATTTACATGAAATGTCCCCCAATATCAAAGGTGCCTGAGTGCCCAGATGGTGTCCAAGACTAAGCCCAATGTGGGCCCAGACAAACAAGCTCCCAGGGAAGAACTGTTCGTGAGCTCACCGCGCTGGGCACTGCGTCCACCCCTCCCCTTGGTACCCTATTCCCAGTTATGTCTTTCTTCGTAACTTTAGTTTGTATTCCTCTTGATGAGGGTGTAAGTTTGTGAATTTTGATTAGGATGTTGAATTCAACTTAAGGATGTCTTAGAATCAGATGTTGGGGGGAAAGTCATGTAGCAAGTGAATATACATTCCAGAATAAATCAAAAGCTATTCAGCATGACTTCATGGTTTGTTCTAAAGAACAAAACTTTTTTAAATAACTGCATTAACCAAGGTGCCTTAAAACAAAATATGGAATCTGAGTTTCAGCAGATAGGAGCATTTTCTTTAATGATACTTTGTACTTCCTCAGTGGACTGAGAGATATGTAAATAATCGAGAAAAACAAAATCAGAAAAGAGGAGAGATTTTAGAATTGAGGCGTGATTATTTGGTTAGACCATTCTTTACATATTTCTTCTAACTGATAGAATATTATCAAATAGAATATCTAATTTATAGAATTGTTAGAATATTTGGGACACTTCAGGTTTCAGAAAGGCAACTGGTCTTTTCTGAGACAAAATAACAGAAGAATAAAAAATAATAAAAGAAGAATATTATCAGAATATATAAGTGTGTAAGTGTTCTATAAATAAATATATATACATATATATTTGTTCATAAATGGTATGCATTCTGTTCTAAGGAATATGAAGAAAGTGCTACCCTAGATTTTTAGCAATAAACAGTGAGGTATGCACTATAATGAATGCAAGATGAGATAAGAAGATGTGATAGGACATAAAGTTTGTGCAATGGAAATCTTAAGATCTGAACACATTATGTTATTTCTGGCCACTTATGTCAAGCGCCCAGGGCCTCACACTTTCTCGCATGTTATTAGCATCCCAGCTTCACCAATTTATTCATGGAGAAGTCCCCCCGACCCCCCATGGTCATACACACATGAGAGAGTTCTGAAGGATCCCAGGATCTTTCTAATAAAATGTGAATTTTATAATCTATAATAAATTTAATAAAATTCACATTCTTGGGAATTTCACTTTTTATTTTGAACTTCTTAATTTGAATACTGCAAATAAAATATGATTGACAATAGAACTTACATATCTTCTGGTAGCACCCAGACAGTGAGAGGCCTCAGATTTTAAGACAGCAGGATTCAGTGATATGTTGATTTTTATGAAGTCTGGAAGTCAAGAGAAAAGTGGCATGAATATCTTAGGAAACCAGAACAATGTGAAAGTATCCAAAATAAAAGGGTAACTTTAAATGATATAATAATAACTATAATTCAAATGATATAATAATTAACAAAAATATTAAACAATTATAACTGAGTGTTCTAATAGGAAACATATCATAAATTCTAAATTTATTCATATATTTATATCATCTGGGCTCATATTGTTGAGACTGGGTTATGAAATAATGATGAATAATTATAGTTTATCAATATAATGATGTAGCACTATTAAAATATTGATTAATAGAAACTTAATTTGAATAGAATTGTAACCAATGTTAGTGATTAGTAAAATATATTTTCATAATTTTTAAGGCAATACTTCCTAAGTTTAACATTAATACTTATTCATAATCACATGCACTATCTCTTGGCCAATAAACACAGTGACATTCCTTAGATTGATGTTATTTTCTTTTTGAAAAAAGAAAGTGAACCACTGGAAATGAATGGATGCTTTTGAGTTACATTTTAGTGCTCTCTCATTTTCAACATTAATCAGATTGTATTATGCATTCCATGCTTTCAAAATTTCCAATATTTGGGGCATCTGGGTGGCTAAGTGGTTTAAAGCCTCTGCTTTCAGCTCAGGTCATGATCTTCGGGTCCTGGGATAGAGCCCCACATTGGGCTCTCTGCTCAGCAGGGAACCTGCTTCCCCTCCTCTCTCTGTCTGCCTCTCCGCCTGCTTGTGATCTCAGTCTCTCAAATAAATAGATAAAAAGACGGGCGTCTGGGTGGCTCAGAGGGTTAAGCCTCTGCCTTTGGCTCAGGTCATGGTCTCAGGGTCCTGGGATCAAGCCCCACATTGGGCTCTCTGCTCAGCGGGAAGCCTGCTTCCTCCTCTCTCTCTGCCTGCCTCTCTCCCTACTTGTGATCTCTCTGTGTCAAATAAATAAATAATCTTTAAAAATAAATAAATAAAAAGAAAAAAGAAATTTCCAGTATTTGTCAGTATCTTCTTTGGAGTTATCCACACAATATAACGCATAAAAAAATTTTTTTTCTGGCCAAAGATATGTTATATAAGTACTCAAGTTACAGCAAGTGAGATGATTTTAATCTAAAATGTGTGCCCTGTGAATACAGTACATTGACAACCGTTAATAGCAATGGCCTTAAATTTGATGATAGTGTGTGACTCCTTAATTTACACATTCATTGGAAGCAGTTTTTCAATATGAACTGTTTTGGGAAAGTTTCTTCCACACATTCACTTACTTGGAGGGTAAACATTTCACGACCCTTTCCATTATGCTGTCTTTCTAGGAGTTATTCTCCATTTGATAACAGAGAATGGAGATGTAATTTTATCGAGATGTAATTTATTCACCATAAAATATACCCTTTTACAGTGTACAATCCAATGGTTTTCAGCATATTGGGAAGGTTGTACAACCATGAACATTGGCTAATTTTAGAAAATTGTTATCATCTTTAAAGAGAAATCCTCTATCAACCAGCGCTCAGTCCCATTCTCCCTCCTCCCTTGGCAGGTAGTGGAAACTACACACCTACTTTCTGCCTCTATGTATCTGTCTACCCCAGACATTTCAGTAGGAATGGAATCAACCAAAAGGTGGCCTTCTATGTCTGGCTTCCTTGATTCGGCTTAATGTTTGCAAGGTTCACTCGTATTAATAGCATGTATTTCATTAACTTACATGTCTGAATAATATTGCATTGTAAAATACACCACATTTTATTTGTCCATTCATCAGATAAAGGAGGCCTCCGAGGCTAACATTCAGTGATTACCAACATCTTTCCTCGCCGTTCTTCTTAAGAGCTTGAGCATAAAATCTGGGAAACAGGTGTGCCCTCCTGGAGGAGAAAAAAGTCCTCAGATGCCACCCCCCAAAACTGGATAAGACTTGTTTTACAAAGATACAACGTAAACTCACTAGGAAATTTGTCTCTAAGAGACTCAATTCGCTGTGCGCAGGCAAGAATGACTCAGTAGTCAACTTGGCACCCAACGTTAATCCAAGAAATACGTATGCATGCATAGGCACACACAGTTTTCTACTGGATCCAGTGTACCACTGCCATTTTATTCTCTGAAGTCACGAATGGCTTTAACATTTATTTAGGGTAAGAGCCATTTTTTTCCCCCTGAATTGAAGTACTTTTTCAGTGCTGTGAATATTTTACTCAAAATGCTTTCCATAGTAGAAATTTCTGTTTTGCATCAGTTTTGCTATCTCTTTGGAATATTCCTAGATGTGCTACAGTACAGACACTACGGTGTTCCAGTGGGGTCACTGCTCAGCCTCCTCTACCCCTTCACCCTCCCCAGGCGGCATCTAGCAGTGAGGAAGCTCAGCACTTACCAGCCCTAAGCTTCCATTTCAGCATTTCCCAGGACTGAGATGGCCGATGTGAGAGAGGGAGGGGGAAGCAACAGATGGGAGAGAGGGGAAGGTAGAGAAGGGTCAGACAATCAGGAGAGAATGGAAAGAGGTGGTTCTCAGGGGAATGCCCCAGGGCACCGTGGCTGCCTGCATACTGGTTCTTCCCTTTGCAGCAGGTCTTGGATGTCACCAGCCCAGGTTTCCCTCCTCCCCCAGTTGAACTCCTCATGGCTCCATTATTTTCTGACAACACTTTTCTTTTCCATCTTTACTCCAGACCCATATTTGAGAGCAGACAGCACAATGGCTCCAGCAGATGGACTGCAATTCTCGAGCTCACCTCCTGCCCCTACTTCCTGATGAAACATATGAGAAAGAGCAAAGCCGCACCCAATGGCCAGGACCAGGCCTGGTACCCTCAGTTATGTCTTGGTGTTCTTCTGAAAAACTAGAACATTGTCTAAACCACAAAATACCAACCGTCCTTTCTCCTGACCAACACAGGTGACGGCTTCTCCTTCATAATTATGGCACTGGCCTTGTTCAAGCTTTGGTTCCTAAAGATAAGATTTATTAAACTATCAATCATAGAATCATCCCTGCATGTGGTAGCACAAAATCCAGAGAAAAATGTCTGTTTCCATGACCTCACCCCAAAATCACCCGACCTCAGTGGAAATCCTATAAGGACTTTCTTCAAGAGTAACAAATGCCAAACCATGGGGGATTAGGAAGATGGGCAAGGAACTCAGCAGCAGGACCGGGAACACTGATGGCGGGCCCTCACAAGGGTCAGAACAGTTCCTTCAACCCCTGCAGCCTGGGGCAGGGCCATCAGGAAAATGCTGCCTGGAAAGGTGCCTTCCTCCCTGCCCCTCTCCTACAGGGGCTGCGCCATGTGGGATCCTTGTCACTCTATTGGGGGAACAGGGTTGGATTCCATTCCCCCTATCACTTAAGGTCCCTTTGACCACAGTGTCCCACACAAGTGCATCTTCCTTCCAGTTGGAGCCCCACTCGGGGTTGACACCTTCCAGGCTACTGCTGCAGTGAAATTAGAGCCCATGGAGTAAAATGAGCATTAGGGAAGTTAAATGAAATAATTAGGGTCCTACAACAATCTGTGGTCAAATCTGTGAATATCAATTACCTAAGAACCGTGTGCATAGAAGAAATCGATATCTGGGGTATCAGGAAGTGTGTCATTACCTCACCTGGTGGGGCAGCTTGAGCAAAGGAATGGTTGTAGGAAAGATGCACTGTGTGGGTGGGACAGCTGGGACCCTCCTGTAGGACAGAAAGGGCGTCTTAGTGAACAAGGGTGAGGAGACTGCAAATGGGTCAGATTCTGAGGGGCCTTGATTGACATGTAAACCATAGGGCCATTGCCTCTACTGGAAGAGGCTGTGGTTCTAGAAAAGGGCATTGCACCACCACAGTCCTGGGAAAGATAGCCTTCATTTTTCACATGCCCTACCCACTGTCTACGTCCTGACATCACTCTGTCCCATCTGCCACCAGGGAGAGAGCTCCTCACCCCCTCTGATGAGGCCCAAAAACTATGTCATCTCAGTTACTTTCTGAACCAAATTCCCCCTTCTATTGGCCCTGAGACTGTGAATTTGTCTCTACATTTTAATAAACCAATGAGGGTAACCGGATAACGAAATCCAGGGAGGTCTTTAATTCTTTGTGTCCTTTCTTCTTAAAGAACAAGTAAACATCTTCTCCAGGATGAAGAACACATATGGATTCCCTCCTTTCTTGCACATGTACACAACATTCTGAGTGTCAGGTCCAGGGAGACTCCCTCATTTTCTGCAGGTCACATGACCAGCTGAGCAAATAACTTCCCGTGATCTTCAACCAAATGGATCCTGTCCTGCTAGTGCCCCCTTAGGTTTCACACCTGAGGTAGGATAAGTCTCTTGCAACTTTCTGTTTAGAGAATGAATTTCATGCCCTTCTAAATTTCATGGAAATTTACTGCAGTTAAAAGAGAAGGGGCTATAAAAATTATAAAAACTGGTTTCTTGGAATATTCAGATAATGGTTTAAAGCCTTAACTCTGATCTCAGAGATTAAAATACAAAAACCAAATTTGTACACCCACCTTGGCCTCAATTCTGTCATGGCAATAAGTGACCTCCAAACACGAGTGACTTACCTCAACAAAAGTCTATTTTTCATCCTTCTGGGATTCAGCTTAATGGGGTCATCATTATGTAGGACAGAGAAGGGTCATGGCAGTGAGAGAAGAGCAATGGCCCCCAAAAATGGAGGATTCTGCTCAAAGATGGTACATTCCTATTCACTGACTGAAAGAAATCACAGGGCAAAGCCTGAAATCAACAATTTGTGAAGTCCAGTCCCCCTACAAGACAAGGCCTAACGGGGCTAGTGACATGAGGCTGGGCATGAAATAAGTGGACCCTATTAAATACACCACGGTTCATATGTTTGGTCAACGTTATTAACTTCCATCTCTAAAGTACACCAAATAATCTTACCCTTCTCCACCAGACACAATATGAAACCTCCATTCACACCAAAAGCAACGAGAAGATCTCACTACAGTTCCTTCATCAAGATCTCAAAGAGCAAAAGCCCAGGCTATGAGGCAGCTGAAATAGGGGCTGGACCCATGTAGTGAGCATCCTCTCATCTGTGGAGAAGAGGGGGGAGATGGCATCCGTTGGAACAGAGCAGTACCAAGATTCAGCTGGGGAAATGTTTAGGTGTAGACCTTTAAGGGAGAATGCTTCCCCCCTTTTTAGATCAATTTCTGCTTCCTGGCTAAGGTGCCCAGACCAGGTCCTTGATTGTCCCTTATCTTGCTTGGCTTCATTAGTAGGGACCCTAGAGACTGCGGTATTAAGAAAAAAAAAAGAAAAAGGAAAACAGAAGTACGAACCAATTACCCTGATTCCATTTACTTCCGGATGCAGTTAGCTCACCCCCTAACTCATTACGCCTAATTTCTCTCTCATCTTAACTAAAATATCTCAAGCTTATCAGTTCTCTGTGGCAAAAGCACACTCCATTTTTTCCCCGTGGCAGTTTACAGGAATGCTTAAATAATAGAGAAATTACTTACTGGTCGAAGTTTCAATGCAATCCTTGCCATAGACCAAAGGTTTTAAATCACAACCCAGCTTTGATTTTTGCAATTCTTAACTATGTATAAAATTTTTTTTAAAAAGTAGGTCTCCAACATTTTATGTCTTCATTTAAATGAGTATAAAATCTACCTGTACCCCTTACCCTAAAATCTCCTACCCTTCTTCCTGTTGAACAACAATTCCTTTCTCTTTTTTGTTTCCAATAGTAATAGATTATGCCTTTATTAACACATTCCCTTCTGAGCTCATTTCTTTCTAGATGGTCCCAGGCAACAGTGGCCAAGAGCATGTAAATAATGACAGAAAATGGGGCGCCTGGGTGGTTCAGATGGCTAAGCATCTGCCTTTGGCTCAGGTCATGATTCCAGGATCCCGGGATGGAGCCCCACCTTGGGCTCCCTGCTCAGCGGGGAGTCTGTTTCTCCTTCTCCCACATCCCCTGCTTGTATTCCTCCCTCTCTTACTATCTCTCTCTGTGTCAAATAAATAGAATCTTTTTTTAATAAATAATGACAGAAAATTCTGTTTCCATAATTCAAGGCACAAGTGGGTTTCACCTATTTTCTGCCTTCCAGGTTTTCGCAGCTAACATAGCTTTACCAAAAAAAATTTATAGTGGTGTAACACGAGTAGGCATTTTTCTAGGATTCAACAAAGTTTTCCACCACCCATGGTTTGTCTCTGTGACAAATCCACATATACACTTTTTCCCTGTTAAATGTCATCATTTCCAAATAAGGCAGAGTTCAGCCATCCAACTAGAGAAACAGAATCAGTATATATAATGATTAATTGTAAGGAATTAGCCTATGGGACTTTAGAGACTCACTAGGCAATTCAAAAATTCCTTGTACGGGCTGAACTCTTGAGCATGAGCTGAATATCAATGAACAGGAAGAATGTCTTCACAGGGAAGTCTCTATTGGCTTTTCAGTTGACTTACTTAGGCCCAGCCAGATTATATAGGATAATATCCCTTAAAGTTAAATGATTGTGGACTTTACTCATTTCTACAAAATACCTTCACAGAAGCAACTAGATGAGAGAATAAGTTCTATAGATTAGCCATACTGACACATAAAACTAATCATTTCTGTCTACATGTTGTTGAGCTGTATAAGCCATACACCTCTCCTGAAACCATATATGACTTCCAAATTTTAAAAAGTGATATTTCTGCCTAATATAGTACAACTATCTTGCCTACAGCAGAAACACACTAAGAAGCCTTTCCCAAGAAGACACAACATCCTTGAGTCATGTGCATCATTCTCTTTTGATACACCTTAAATACAGTGATTTAAAGTGAACTATTGGGGTGCTTGGGTGGCTCAGTCATTAAGCATCTGACTTTTGATTTCTGCTCAGGTCATGATCTCAGGATCCTGGGCTCAAGCCCCATGTGGGGCTGTGTGCTCAGTGTGGAGTCTGCTTGGCATTCTCCTTCTCCCTCTGCCCTTCCACCTGCTCGTGCTATTTCTCTCTAAAATAAAAAAATAAAATGAAAAATCTTTAAAGTGAACTATTACTGGGATGCCTACTGGCTCAGCCAGTGGAACATGTGACTCTTGATCTCAGGGTCATGATTTCAGACCCCCAAGTTGAGCATGGAGCCTACTTGAAATAATAACAAAGTTAACTATTATTAATGAATTATTGGGGATAACTGTGGGAAGAAAACAAAGTATTTTACCACATATACAGATTCATAGCAAAACTCTCAAAACTAGTATATCCTCAATTCTGCAAATGGTCACAAGGTAGTAGCTGGTATTAAAAGTTTAATATTTTTTTATTAAGATTTTTATTTTTTATTATTTATTTGACAGACAGAGATCACAAGTAGGCAAGAGGCAGGCAGAGAGAGAGAGAGGAGGAAGCAGGCTCCCTGCCCAGCAGAGAGCCCGATGTGGGGCTCGATCCGAGGACCCTGGGATCATGACCCAAGCCGAAGGCACAGGCTTTAACCATTGAGCCACCCAGGCGCCCCTAAAAGTTTAATATTAACAGTATTTCCTTTGACCTCAGCAACAACCTCACATGGCTTTGATTCTGGCCAGGTGACCCAAGTACTTATTTATATTTATATATATTTATATATATTTAAATTTATATATAAATATATATATATTTAAATATATATGTAATATATACAAATATTTATCTATAAGTCTGTTCTTATAGAACTACCTCTAGTGCTAATACCTGTTAGCACTAGAGGTAGTGAACCAGAAAAACAGGATCAGTAGCTTTCGGAACTCATAGGAAACTAGTGAAATTATACATACACATGTGTGCTCATGTATATATACATATATAGACTTTTGTTATTATGGGCTTATACAATTGTAACACCTGGCTAGGCAAGAATGAGATTTCTGGGGCAGACCCTATGGAAGGCTGAAACTCTCATGTGAATGCAGCTACTTTCCACAGCTGCAGCTTTCTTTCCAGCCAGGAATGCCCAACTTTGCTCTTAAGACTTTTCCATGATTCTGGGTGCCTGGGTGGCTCAGTGGGTTAAGCCTCTGCCTTCAGCTCAGGTCATGATCTCAGGGTCCTGGGATCAGGTCCCACATCAGGCTCTCTGCTCAGTGGGAAGCCTGCTTTCCTTCCTCTCTCTCTCTCTCTCTCTCTCTCTCTCTCTGCCTGCCTCTCTGCCTACTTGTGATCTCCGTCAAATAAATAAATAAAATCTTAAAAAAAAATAAATAAAAGAAGTTTTTTCCATGATTCTATCAGCCCCACCCGGATTATCAAGGATAATCTCCTTTACTTAAACCCAACTGATTGTATAATTCAATCGACAAAATACCTTGAAACCTAGATACTTTTCTTTTTTTAATAACTATGGCATACAGACAAGTGAAGATGGCATGTACACTTTCCTATCAATGATGGAAAGAGATGTGTTTTGGGGCAGCTGGGTGGCTCAGTCAGTTAAGCATCTGCCTTCCACTCAGGTCATGATCCCGGGCCCCTGGGATGGAGCCGAGTGTGCAGTTACTTGCTCAGCAGGGAGCCAGAGCCTGAGTCTCTGTCTGCCTCCCACTCCCCCTCCGTTCACGCTTTCTCAAATAAATAAATAAATAAATACCTTTTTAAAAAAGTGTTTCACTAATGAATCATTGAACACTTATCAAAAACTAATGATATACTTACTATACAGTGGCTAACTGAACAGAATTTTTAAAAAGTGCTTCAGTAAGAACTCAGGAAAAACATAAAGTGACATATATATATATCCGTACAATATCGTATCATCATCAAGCCAAAATAATTTATAGAGTACTAAAACACTGTGGAAAACAAAACACTTAGAAATGTCTGTATGGGGACGCCTGGGTGGCTCAGTTGGTTAAGCAGCTGCCTTCGGCTCAGGTCATGATCCCGGCGTCCTGGGATCGAGTCCCACATCAGGCTCCTTGCTCCGCAGGGAGCCTGCTTCTCCCTCTGCCTCTGCCTTCCACTCTGTCTGCCTGTGCTCGCTCTCACTCGCTCTCTCTCTGACAAATAAATAAATAAAATCTTTAAAAAAAAAAAAAAAAAAAAAAAAAAAAAAAAAAGAAATGTCTGTATGTGTAAACTAGAGAGCACGGATTCTAAGTCATATTTGGAAAGACATTAGGAGAGATGTAAAATTGCCTGGTGGAATCTGTACTTCTTAATCTGATTACTTCAAGTTTCTTTCTAAAAGCGCTAAACATTTAATGAAGGGATTAAATAGAAGGGCATTTAAGAAATGGGTGGGTCACCCTGGGTGTTGATAAGGTGTGTCTTGAAGTCCTACTCAGTTGCCCACTCACCTCTTGAGATCCAGGCAGTTCTTCCCAAGATGGATTTGAACAGCACTAAAAGCGTAAGTTTTCATCTGCAATTTGCTCTTGGATAATGCCACATGCTTTATTTTAAAGAGTTTATAAAAGTTGAAAACACAATCATAATTAGAGAAGCATATTGTTGGAGCAGGAGCTGTTTGCATCCGTAAGCTGTGTCGGGGGACTGAAAAGTGCTTTCAAGTTGGAGACTGGAATTTCAAATTTAAAATAAGAGCCATAAGTCCCACAAGTGGGTTGTCAAAAGTTCTGAAGTTGACACCGTAAATGGAGAAAATACACATGGAAAACCTAATGTTTTATATTAAAATGTATTTTACCACAAAGTACTGGCTACTGTGTAATTTATCTCAATTTCTTAAGGTTTTACTTGTTTATTTCCATTATGTTTCCCAGCTCCTATTGCTTCCTATTTTTTCTGAGTAATTTTTTGTATTTTCAGTAACTCATATCACAGATTGTCATTTTTTTTCTATTATACGTACATACTTAACATACATGTCTCCAATTCAGCATGACTTTATCTGTACTCCTAAAGTAAAAATAGAGAATCATTGTTGAATGTATAGGCTTTCAACCTGGAAAAAAAAGTGAAGACTTAGGTTTACACAGAGTTTTTAATCCATGAACATATCCTCCATACCCCTCTTCCGATTTTCTCTTCATCAGGCAGACTACAAAAAGAAACCTGGCAAGGCAGGATTGTTTACAACCAGAGTCAAAAGGATATCCTCCAAGAATGGTTTAAACAAAACCTTTACCCTGACAGAGCTACCAGGAAACAATGGGCCAAAGAAATTGGTATTTCAAAATTGGTTTCCAAAATTCAGGTTAAGCATAGGTTTCTATTTCACTGTCAGATTAAAGGTAAAGAGAAAGGCTGGGCTCAGGACCTTCAGGCCATTTTTATGTCCAGTTTGTTGCTCAGGGGCTTTTTGTTGTATATTAAAAACAAGAACTGCGTTTATATCTTTTACCAATTGTGGAAATTTGGGCTGGGTATGTTCACTGATGGCAGGAGAATACACAGACTGGTTCAGGCTCTCCCAATAGGAGGTAAGTTTTTAAGATTTACATAATTTAGGAAATTATAATGCTATATTAATGATAAGGTATCATTAAGTATTGAAGTGCTGGCTCAGTTGGTAGAGGCAAGCAATGCTTGATCACAGAGCTGTGAGTTCAAGTCTCACATTAGGGGTAGAGATTACTTAAAAATTTTTTTAAAAAAAATTTTTTTATTGATAAATACTGCAGGATGAGTATTAATATGTAGTTATAAGGAAACCGTGGGGCAAGAACTCACATATGTTCCCAATTTTCAGGCTAGTTTTTTGTTTTTTGTTTTATACCTGAAGTGTAATTCATACACAGAAGTATATGACATAGGGGCGCCTGGGTGGTTCAGTGGGTTAAAGCCTCTGCCTTCAGCTCGGGTCATGATCCCAGGGTCTTGGGATCAAGCCCCGAATCGATTCAGGCTCTCTGCTCAGTGGGGAGCCTGCTTCCGGCCGCCACCCTCTCTCTCTGCGTGCCTCTCTGCCTACCTGTGATCTCTGTCAAATAAAGAAAATCTTTAAAAAAAAATAAAAGAGCATATGAAATAAAATCCCATATTGTATTATTGAATAGAGCTACTGATATGAAAATGAAACTAAGTTGGATTTCTTCAGTTAGCAAGGCGATAATTGTAGACAATGTAATTATACCTAGTGAGACAGCATTTAAAACAATGAAGATCAGTAAAAATGTGCTCTTTATGGAAAATAATCAATTCAGATTTTTGTGTCTATATATTAAGAGAGCCTCCAATTAGCCATTGGCTGTATGGACCTTTGTCTGAAGGATGCTGGGAAGAAATATTTTACTTTTCATGCATTTGTTCTAGGTGTAAAGAGACCGTTTACTCAAATCCCAGTAATAAAAGTGGGACTATCTGGTGATGTGCTTAAGACTTACCTGGAAACATTTTAATTTAGAGCACAGATAACCTTTCAGCACAATGCCTGGATAAAGGAGTGGGTTATTAAATATTGGTGGTCATTAACACTAAATTTATCACAAATTATCAAAATAAAACAAGTAATTAGAAAGTACATTGCAAACCCTACTCCAGAAATGAGGAAACAAGGAGTTCCATGGGTTTTATATGTGACAAGTTGCACAGCAAGGTGTACAAGTTATCTGTTGATGATTATATGTAAGAGGGAATATTGAGGAGTATCAGTACAGCTCAGCTTTGCTAACTTACTCTCCATTTAAAGATATTCTTGGGGCACTTGGGTGGTTCAGTCAGTAAAGTGTCCAACTCTTGATTTCAGCTCAGGTCATGATCTCAGGTTTGTGAGACTGAGCCCTGGGTAGGCCTCCACACTCATCAGGGAGACTGATTCTCACCCTCTTCCAGTGCCCCTCCCCCGGCTCACACACTCTAAAATAAATAACTAACTCTTAAAAAAAAAAAAGGTTCTCTCTCTCTCTCTCTGCCTCTCCCCACCCTGCTCACACATACTTTTTTAAGATTTTTTTTTTATTTTATTATTTATCTAACAGAGATCGCAAGTAGGCAGAGAGGCAGGCGGTAGGGGGTGGGCAGCTGAGCAGACAGCCTGATGTGAGGCTCAATCCCAGGACCCCGGGATCATGACCTAAGCCAAAGACAGAGGCTTTAACCCACTGAGCCACCCAGGTACCCCACACTCATACATACTTAAAAAAAAGAAAAAAAAAAAAAAAAGAAACTCTTTTCCACAATCAATTCTGTATGTATTACACATTATAAAATGGTGTTACTTATAAACAGATGGTAAGCCAAGAAAAGACTTTCACAGATTGAAGACCTGTTATGAGAGAAGTAGGAAAGGGAGTAAAAGAAATATTGATCTGGGCGCCTGGGTGGCTCAGTGGGTTAAAGCCTCTCTGCCGTCGTATCAGGTCATGATCCCAGAGTCTTGGGATCAAGCCCCGCATCAGGCTCTCTGCTCAGCAGGGATCCTGCTTCCTCCCCCCTCTCTCTGCCTGCTTCTCTGCCTACTTGTGATCTCTGTCAAATAAATAAATAAAATCTTAAAAAAAAAGAAAATATATTGATCTCCTTCAGTAGAACTGACTGTCTCATAAGTCATAATTTTTCTTGAGATACCATGTGATAAAAGAAATGCTGTCCTGAATTGTAAGCTAATAGTAATGTAACTCCTAGCATAATACATCACTTTTTTCTTATGGATATTATCACAATGGTAGTTGATCAAATCAATTTTAATTATATTGACACTTGGACCGACACAGATTGAATTACATGACTCTCACATCTTCTTCTCCCACTTAGGTCTGGTTTAAAAACCACAGATCAAAACAGAGACAATTGGAATTGGGAGGCTCCTTAGGAAAAGACAAAACCCAAGGACAACACCATCATCAGCCTTGGACTCAAGGTGAAAAAAAAAAAAAAAAAAAACCACAGGCTCAAATGCATTTCTTCAGCGGGTCCTAGTGAAAATGGAAACAACTTGGCATGTCATGCCCATGTTCTCAAAAAAAAAAAATCAGTATCTTGAGAGGCACTTACAGCTTTTATTCTGGGCACCCTAGTGTCAGAAAGAGAAGCACAGTCCCACAGCTGATAGAGGTTCTCAGCAGGCAAGGTTCTGGGCCTTTTGGTCCTTCTGTTCCAAGCATCCTCTTCTGTCACCATTGGGGATTCAAGGAGTGTAAGTGTAATCAGCATGACCTTCCCAGGCTCAAGTTTCCAGGTTAAACATGAAAACTGTTCTAAAAGATATCTTCTACTCCCATGTTCTCCTTTAGAATACTTACCAACAGCAGCCAGACAAGACTGGACATCTGTCCCAAGATCTCGAACACACGTCCTACTTTAAGCCTCTGAGAGGAACCGATTGCTTGATATTACAACCAGGGAAAAACTGGCCAAAAAAACAGGCATTCAGGAACCAAGAATTCAAGTAAGTTCTGTGTCTGTGACATGAAATATGTTATATTACCCCCCCCCCGGTGGGTTGCTGAAAAAACTGACCTATCTTAGATTATCACAATCATCAAGGCTATGTAAAGGTATGGGATGGTAAACATTTAGCACTACAAGTCCCACTCCTGCAAAATGAAGAACTCTTGTCAGTGGTATACCCATTTAGAATCACCAGCCGCAAATACGTGAGGAAATGTGAAAGTATCTATTTTGAGAACAATTTTCTACAGTTGGAACTGCCATTTTGGTCCAATAATTCCTTTATTATGACGCTGTCCTGTGCCTAGTAGGTATTTTCAGCACTCCTGGCCTCTACCAACTAGTTACCCTGCCCACCTCCCCTCCCCCAATTTGTGACACCCCCAAAACTCTATATACTTAGTCACATGTCCTCCAGTTGGGAGAACAAAATCACTCTCATTGGGTACCTTCTAAAGTTAGGGAGACGGTGGTTCAGTATGTTAAATGCTCATAACAAAGTAGCAATCATCAGTTTATCAGCACAGAAACAATCCTTGATCAGATTTATACATGTATATATAACATAGGGACTTTTATGCACATGTTGGCAAAGAGAAAAATGTCAACCTGTCAAGAAAATTGGTTTCTGATCCACTGTTGAAATTAAAGGGAGGAAAGGATCTAGATCATATGCCTTTTCAGCCAGTTTCAATTCCTCTATCGTTGATTGCTGAGTGTTATGACCTCAATTTATGTTTTTATGCGTATACACACACACTTGTACACATACATACACACACATATATACACATACATACTGAACACATGAACAAGAGTAACGAATTTCACACATACAGAATACTTGTATTTCTGATATTGGGGCCGAAATTAATAGCCCTTTTGCAATTTACACAGTATGAAAAACAGAGCTGCAATCACTTGTCCTGTATCTTCTCTCTTTTCTTCATGTAGATGTGGTTTCAGAACCAAAGAACCCTATACCCAAAGCAGAGCAGAAGCAAGTCCATGAATTCCTTGGCAGATGGCCCAAATGGAAGACCAGATCTCACAGCTCAACAGTACCAAATTCATTTGTCCACACCCCTGGGCAGGTCTCATCAATTTGCTTTCTCCAATTCCTTCAGCAGGAACCCAACATTTCTACCTGCTCCTGTCCCTTGTGTGAGCCAAGGACCAGGTGTCATGATGGTGCAACCTACACAGGCTACGCAGGCAGAGAATTCTCTCTCTACTCTGACCCTTAGACCTACCTACCAATACCCTCAACTTCAGGAGGGGACCTCTCAGACCCTTTTCTGGCTCCCAAACCAAGAAAAATGCCAGAATCACATAGAACAGACTGGCCCAGGAGTATTGCAGTTGAAGGACTATTCTGAGTCTCGGCCCGAGCATCAACACCACCAGTCGCAGGATCTGCTACAGGTGGACATAACTTACGTTCTGCAAAGGTGGGATGAGGTCTGCCAGGCTCTGATCGCAAAATGGGATCCTCAAGAAGGTACATACTGGGGGCGCCTGGGTGGCTCAGTGGGTTGAGCCGCTGCCTTCGGCTCAGGTCATGATCTCAGAGTCCTGGGATCGAGTCCCGCATCGGGCTCTCTGCTCAGCAGAGAGCCTGCTTCCCTCTCTCTCTCTGCCTGCCTCTCCATCTACTTGTGATTTCTCTCTGTCAAATAAATAAATAAAATCTTAAAAAAAAAAAAAAAAAAGGTACATACTGAGATACACACGGCTACAGCACACAGTCAGCTGAGAACCAGCCCACTCCCTCAGCCAACTGCACCAGCAATGTGTAGAGCCTTATGTCAAGCCTTATGTCAGCTCCTGTTACCCACAGATGTTGAGGAAAAGGTTACCTTTTCTGAGTCCCAATCCACAGAAAGAGAACCCTCCAGGACCCCAACTGTGCTTCAGTGAAGATGATTTTCAGGCTGTGTTCCATATGCTACAAAGCTCACCAGGGCCTGAGTTTCAGAAGGAAGAAGTCATTCTCAAAACCTGGTCCAGGCCTCTCTTCTTTTGATGGACAATCAGTGCAACTTAAAAAACAGCAAACAGTGAAGTCATCCTGTTTGGGACAGGATTAATGCAAGAGGAAGGAGAAAACTACTGGAAACCCAAATGAAGTCTTAACTTCTTTGCAGGCAGTGGTTATTTTCTGTACTCCCTTCACTGACTAAGCTGCATCCAGCCTCTGGAAGCACCATAGGCATTAGCCACCAGACAGGCCTGCGGAATCCTTCTGAACCAAATATTTTTCTGACAAACATGACCCCCTCTCTGTAATCACCACATCCACCAATCGGGAACATCCATGAACCGTAACCAAACCCAAGCAAAAATAGGTCTACCAGGGACACATCAGCACACCCTTTCCTGCTAGCAAGATGGGAAAGCAAACTTGAAATTAGTTTATCATGTAGAAAATGAAAAGGATAGTGTATTTCCTGATGTGAGTTCATAAAAGTGAGCTTTTCTCCAAAGCTCTGAGGGCTTTAGTAGGAACTAGAAACTATCTTAGTATCTACAATAAGAGGATGATCAAATGAATTAGAATAAATCCACGATACTGAGTAATCTTCACTTGTATTTTTTTCCTTTGTCTATTTAAAACATAAAAAATTTTACAATGAAAATGCAGTAGTGATTACTTACTCTAATACTAGTATTTCTACATTTTTAGGTTTTTCATATACTCACCAGTGTTATGTGTGGGTCTATATATATACATACACACATATATGTATATATATACACACATACAAACGTCCAGAAAATTATAAATTTTCTATTAAACTAAAACCTGAGGATAACCATTGTCATTTTCATTTTTTCTCTTCTGAAATGGTAACTTTTCAAAGTAGATTTTAATGTATGAAGGTGTACTAATGGTTACTTTGGTACAGTAAAAATATCTTTGAAAAGTATTTTTTTTGTTCATTTTATCAATCTGCATTGTCATATTTGCTGTTTACTTTCCATATGAAGGTGTCAGAATAAGGGCCTTGCACATACACCCAGTACTACAAAGATAGCCATTTTACACTAACACAAACAGGTATAAGGTATACATCCTTACCAGTGATATATGCGTGCGTTACACCAAGAGTTTCTCTAGATGTTCACACACTAACACTCAAGCATCAGAATATTCCAACATCAGTATTTATGGTCAAATTACACTCAGCAGAAATTACTTTTCCTAATATTAGCTGGACTTTACCACCTAACAAATTAAAACTCACACATATACACACATAAGGAACAAATTACTGTGGCATCTATCAGAAAAAACAAAAAAAAAGAACCTGACAGATTTGGTGTTTGTGAATGAACAGATTACGTTGCTTGAATGACAGAAATTCATTTTCTCACAGTTCTCAAAGTATCTGCCGGTTTGGTTTCTTCTGAGGCCTGTTTCTTTGCTATGCAAACGGCCATCTTCTTCCTGTGTCCTCACATGGTCTTCCCTCTGGGCACACACTGCAGTGTGCCTCTCCATGTATCCAAATTTCCTCTTCTTGCATTTGGTTTTCTTAGCTTTCAGTATATGGTCTCTGGTTTAGGTTTTGGTTTGCTTGGGTGGCACTAGAGCCACCCCCGTCTAATGAGCTCCATGTTTTAACTACTTTAACCTCTGTAAAAATTTATTTGTAAAAAGTTTCCACTACCTGCTTTAAAAATATTAGAAAATAATTTGATTTACTTAAGTCTATATTGTGGAAAAGCCTCCAGTTAAATACACAAAACAGGCAGAACAGTTAGCAGCAAGCTTCTCTGAAGAGCTCAGATGAGCTCTTCATATCTTTGGACACAAATTTATGACCTGAGGCAGCCCACAGTGCCCAGGCGCCAAGCTTGTAAAACCTGATTCATTCCCCAGAAACACCCCAAAGGCAACAAACTATCAAAACTGAATGCTGCAGAACTGAGGAAGCCCTTTGTTGTTGACAGGCACAACCATACTGAAAACTAGAGAATCTGAGAGGATAAAAGCAAAAAGATAAGCAGAATAAGTTTTATGGTAATGTTTATTATTGACAGAGAAGCATAAATGGCATTTGCTTCAAGAAAATATGCTCAAGGGGCACCTGGGTGGCTCAGTCAGTTAAGTGTCTGCCTTTGGCTCAGGTCATGATCCCAAGGTCCTGGGATTGAGCCTCACATGGAACTCCCTGCTCAGCAGGGATCTGCTTTTCCCTCCCCTTCTGTGCTCTCTCTCTCTCAAGTAAATAAATAATTTTTTTTAACGGGGGAGAATAAAAGAAAATATGCTAAAGAAACATATTAACAACCCTAAGGTAAAGCACAGAAAAATGAGAACTCAAAAGGTTAAGTCCAGGCTGATGATAACAGATAATAATCCACTACTGGGTGGATATTCTTGTTCCTAGAGAAGGTCACTAGGATTTATCTGTACAATTGAAGGTTTTTAGACGACTTTTATTTGGGGACTTACGTTCCCCTTCACACATTCCCAGGGAAGGTTATACAATCTGCAGCCCAATAAAGACAGACCTGGAAATTTAAGTCAATCTAGTCATTTAAGAAGTTAGGAAGGGGCATGTGCCAAAATTCTAGAAAATGAGAAGTCTAGGGGCTTCTGAGAACGGTCACTGACCAATAAAGGAGAAACAAGGAGGAAACAGTCCCTCTCCCACTGTTAGAACTACAGCAGCCAACTTCTGACAATGAAGTAAGCAGGCTACAAGACAAGCTAGAGATAGAACAGAAAAATTTTAACTCGTAAGTTAACTGCCTCAGGACTTCTTATTATATATACAAGATATAATCCCATTTCCCTTGTTTGAAGTCCTGTAGGTTAAGTTTTCTGTTATAAGCAATTAAATGCAACTTATGGATATAGGCAGAGGAGGGATATGATCCAGCAAACAGCATTAGACCAAAAACAAGAGATCTCAAGAATTCAAGCAGCAGCTTCAACCTTTAAAATGCAAATACATCCGCTTTAAAGGGACAGGGAACAAAGGAAGACTGAACACCAGGAGCATAATCCACTGCTGCAGTTCGCAAAGAGGAGACCAGAAAAAATGTTTCTGCCACTAATGAAGGTATAGAAGTTATTTAAGTCTTAGAAATTTTCAAAAGCTTAAGTGGGGGGTGGGGAATAATGAGGAAGGTCCAGGGGCATCTGGGTTGCTTCAATGGAACATGCTGGAATGGTGAGTGCCCAGAGAACATGGGTAGGGCACCGACTCCTTCTGTTACACACCTGTTGGTTCGTGATTCGCTCCTCTCCACTCCAGCTCTCAGCAGTTCCCAGTGTCCCGCCTTCTCTCACAGTCCTTGATGCAGATCGTCTCTCTGCTCCATCCGGAAGAACTACCATCTTTTTAATAGCCTACTAGTTCTAAAATGAAACCACTCTGTTCTTTATTGACCTAATTAGGATCCAAAAAATGTCAGTTCCTTCATGGTTTTTACATTAAAAATGTTTTGTGAACACAATCAAATAAAAACACTTGGAGACTCAAAGTTCTATTTATTTTCAACAATAAAAGCAACACAACAAAGAGGAATCAATTCACTAATTTGTAAATCTAACACAATCCTTAGCACAAACTATTTTCAATAAATAAGAACACATTACTATTAACTGAGTAAGACTGTTTTTAAGACTCTCTAGGGTTCTGTGTCTGTTTTAAACAAAACTGGGTGATAAAGAAACACGTGTCACAAGTATGACTGACAAAGACTGGAAGAAAAGAACAGCCAAGGAGCAGGTCCCCAAATAGTAAGTTAACAAAGGGAATATGGGATTTCCAAAGCAGTTGAGAAATCAGAGCTCACGAGAAGATGCAAGGGTTTAGGGAAGTCTATATTCAAGGCCTTGTAATTAAAACTTTCCACATTTCTAGATTCTTGATTTGGAATCTATACAATCTAGAGGAGCTTCTGCCAAAAGATTGGAAGCTCTTTATTCATGCTGCCCAGAAAGACCAATCTCCTAATCTCCCTCCTTTGACTCTGTCCCTAGCTCCTGAAACAATATAGTAAGGTATCCATTCAGAAAGGATTACTACTACACAGGCCAACCTCCCCCTGGTTTAGATTTTCCTTTCATAAACACGCCGATACTGCCACGGACAGCTCTAAATATATCCAATGTCTTTTACTTTTAGCCTCCTACACAACTCTGCTTGGCTACAAAATCTAATACTCACAGAGAAGCCTATGCAGGGCAATGGCAGCATTGGTCAGAAGACAAGTGTCAGTTCCAATGTACAAATCTCTGAAGTTCAATGATCACAAATCTTTTTTTTTTTTAACCTCACTTGCCAGGTGTTTTCTCTTTTCTCATATCCTGCCAATTATTTCTTTCGGAATTCAATCCTCCGAGCCACATTCTGAGCACCAAATTTTTTGACCAATGCATCTCGGGCATCCTCATCATCTTTTTGCAAATCTAAGTCATCCTGTCGGGACCAAATGGGATACCCATCAGCCCTCTGACCAGACTCTAAAAAGGAGGAAGTAGCCTCCAGCTCACCACTATTTTTTAGGAAGGCTTGTGTTACTGTTGACAGATCCAAGTTAAACTTTTCCATTAACTGCCGGATGATCTTAATAGCAGCTCCCACCTCTGGTGCAGAAACTTTTTCTTCTTCTTCTTCTTCCTCATCCTCATCAGGCTGTGTCTCAGAATCTTCCTCAGGTGTGGGTGGATCATCGTCACACATGGTTATGTGTATTTCAAAATCAGGGCTCTCGTCAACCTAGAGAAAGTGATGAATATGACCAGTTCCTAATTACCAAGTCCCAATTTACTCTTTCAGTATCTACTCTCTCAACCACACCGCCCCCCCGCTTTGTCCTTTTCACGCCAATCACACTGAACTTCCCTCAGTCCCTTCAGTACCATCATGCTCCTTCTTATGTTATTCATGTTGGACGTGTTTACATATACTTACAGATAATGGGTTAAGGGGGGACTGACCGTGTGTGTGTGTAGGTGGAAAATATGCAGTGTTTATGCATACATTATGAGCACATACGTTTATATATATAACTACAGTATTCCCACAAAACACCAGAAGCTACACTAAATATTAAAAAATGTTTGTGCATACACGTATTCATTAGGTGATCTGTTAAAAGTTTGACTTCACTCTCAGATTGTAAGCTACATATCTGAAACCAAGATCAATCCCACTTTCTATTCTCCCTCTCCCACACCCCCACCCTTACCTTGCTGGGCCTCAGGTGTACAAAAAGAGTTAATTCAATAACGAATTTTAAAGAAGAATGAAGTAGGGAAGAAGTTAAACCTACTCAACATACCACAATCTCCTCAAACTCCCGGGTGGCTTCTACAAGCATCTTTTTGACTGCTTCATCATTCTCCTTGATCTCTTCCTTTACATATTCCTCCTCAGGTAAGTCTGGAGTTCTCTTATTCTGTGGTTCTATTAAAGAGAAGAACATCACCAAATTAGAAGTAGCCTCTTTTTTACAGAAACCAAAAATACAATGCATGCTCTATGAGCTCTTAGCCAGAAGTGAGCCTGTACATTTTTTCTATTAGAAGACACCAGTTTTGGATCTGAAGGTTTAGAAGAACATAAGATAAGCATATTCAAAAATTTCTAACTTGATTCTGAAAAGTTGTACTATCCAAATGAAGATATTTTTCCCAGGCTCTAACACATAAAATAAAAATATTCTTAAAGTGTTAATTCATTTTTGCTTTCTATTTATAAATGTGTAAATTAACAAAATCGTGCCATAAATCGGGTTCTCTTCTCTGTGAAGTAGATTATGAAATGGAGATTAACACGTAGGTGTTTATTAGGGTGCACTTCTGGCAAAACACCTGTTGAGAAGAAAGCAGGATAGGAGCGAAGTTGAGTGGTGAAAAAGCTCCAACAAAGCCTCCGCTGAAACCATGGGGAAGTCTGGAGCTGGCCAAGTTGAGGTGAGGAAGCCATGACAAAATTCGCCATAGATCAGTCCCTAAATGCTAGCCATCCTAAGATGACAAGACTTTGGGCAAGATGCCTCTCCCAGCCATTGCAGACAATTAGGAGGGTGCACCACAAGCCACTACATCCCATCTACAGAAAGGAGGGTCTCCTAAAGCTCAGCATCCTCTGGTGTCTCTTTTTCTCTTTGTTCTCTAAGGATTTAATTCTGCTTTCTTTTCCACTTAACAAAAACTGACTACCAAGGAGCAGCAGAGAAAGTTGTGATGTAACTGCTCTGTATCCTGATTTAGGTGTGGTTACAACAATTATATACATACTAAAATACACAACTGGAAAATAATATGGTGGCCCCTCAAAATACTACACACAAAATTACCATATGATCCAGCAATTCCACTTCTGAATGTATACTTAAAAGAAATGAAACCAGAGTCTCAAACAGCTATTAGTACACCCATATTCACAGAAGCATTACTCACAACAGCCAAGATAGGGAAATAACCTAAGTGTCCCTTGATGGATGACCAAATAAACAAAATATGGCCTATACATGCAGCAGAATATTCAGCTTTAAAAAGACAGGAAATTCAGACACATACTACAACATGGACACTGTGCTAAATGAAATAAACCAATCATAAAAGGACAAATGTATGATTCCAGTTACATGAAGTAGACCAAATTCATAAAGACAAAAAAGGAGAAGGGTGGTTGTCAGGAGCTGGGGGAAGGAGCAAAGGGGAGTCAGTGCTTAATGGGTACAGAGTTTTAGTTTTAGAAAAAGAAAAAGTTCTGAAGACAGACGGTGGTGATGGTTACATGACAACATGAATGTACTTAAGGCCACCAAAGTGAACACTTAAAAATGGATAAAATGGCAAATTTTATGTAACATATATATTACCAAAAAGATATCTCTAGATATTACCCATTTTGTTCATGTACCCACTGATAAAAAACAACACTTCCTTGTTCTGATTTACTTTCCTGAAAAACATCACCACACACATTTGTTATTTAAGTTTCTATGGGTCATAAGTCCAGGCATGGTTTCTATCGATCCTCTGATCAGGGTCCAGTTTATTTTTATTTAATAACAATATTCTGCATTTGCTTATCGGCCATTCATTTCCTTTTCCGGAAAATCCTAGTTCCATTTCTTTTGCTCATTTTTATTAGTTTCCGTTCACTAACTTCTACCAGCTCTTTGGACATTAAGGAAACAATGCTGCCATGTATTAGGACTCTTTTTCCAGTTTGCTCTCTGACTTTATCATGAAAAGTTTTTAATTTCAAATAATTGAACAAAAATTTTTTTTAATCTCTCTGGTTTCAGGACTATCACCATGCAAATATTAAAAAGCATATCCAAGGCAACCTACTGCAAATCATACATCCAATAAGAGGTTAATATCCAGAATAAAGAGTGCAAACAACTCCATAACAAAAAAAAATTCCAATTAAAAAATAGAGAATCTGAATAAACATTTTTCCAAAGAAAACATACAAATGGCCAAGAGGCACATGAAAAGATGCTCAATATCACTAATCATCAGTGAAATGCAAATGAAAACCACAATGAAGTATCACAAAACACCTGTCAGAACGGCTATTAACAAAAAGACAAGAAATAACAAGTATTGAACAAGATGTAGAAAGAAGGAACCTTCGGGCATTGCTGGGGGGAGTGTAAGCTGGTGCAGCCACTATAGAACCAATGAGGTTCCTCAAAAAATTAAAAACAGAACCGCCATACAATACAGCAATACCACTCTGTCGTATCAATCTGAAGAAAATGAAAGCACTGGGGAGCCTGGGTGGCTCAGTGAGTTAAGCCTCTGCCTTCGGCTCAGATCATGATCTCAGATCTCAGATCCCTCTCAGGGATTGAGCCCTGCATCGGGCTCTCTGTTTGGCCGGGAGCCTGCTTCTCCCTCTCTCTCTGCCTGCCTCTCTGCCTTGTGATCTCTGTCTGTCAGATAATAAAATCTTAAAAAAAAAAAATGAAAGCACTAATGTGAAAAGATATATATATACAACCCATCATTCACTGCACCATTATTTACAAGAGCCAAGATACAGTAACAACCCCAATGTCCACTGATAAAAACGAATGGATTAAAATGTGGTGCATGCACACATACGCAGGTACACATACACACACACACACACACACAGGACTACTACTCAGTTGGTGTGTAGGAAAAAAAAAAAACCCAATAAGGAAATCTTGCCACCTACAACAATATGGCCAGACCAAGAGGATATTATACTAGTGAAATAAATCAGAAAAAGACAAATACCATGTGATTTCAATCATAAGTGCAATCTGAAACCAACCAAACTAAACAAAACCTAAGCTCACAGATACAGAGAATGGAGATGGAAGAGGGCTGACATGGGGGGGGAGGGATGCAGGGCAGCAAAATGGAGAAGGGGATCAAGAAGTACAAACTTCCAGGTATAAAATAAATAAATCATGGGGGTAAAATGTACGTACAGTACAGGGAATACAATCAATGATACTGTATTAACCTGCATGATGACAGATAGTAGCCTAACTTACTGTGACAGTTTGCAATGTATGCAAATGTAGAATCCCTAGGTTGCATACTTGAAACTAATACTGTATGCCAACTGTACTCCAGATTTTAAAAAAGATTAATAAACAATACCAGAATTAAAAAATAAACTTAAAATATATTCAGGCATTTTTTCTTCCAAGTTATTTTTTTTTTCTTTTCTTTTTTAAGTAATCTCTACACCCAAGTTAGGGCTCAAACCTACAACCCTGAGATCAAGAGTCACATCCTCAGGGTGCCTGGGTGATTCAGTGGGTTAGGCCTCTGTATTCTTCTCAGGTCCTGATCTCAGGGTCCTGGGATCAAGCCCTGCTTGGGCTCTCTGCTCCGTGGGGAGCCTGCTTGCCCCTCTCTCTCTGCCTGCCTCTCTGCCTACCGGTGCGTGCGCTCGCGCGCGCGCTCTCTCTCTCTCTCTCTCTCTCTGTCAAATTAATTAATTAATTAATTAATTTAAAAAAAAAAAAGATTCACATGTTCTACCGGCTGAGCCAGCCAGGCACCCCCTTATCCATATCTTCTTAGTCATTTTGGGATTTTAATCTTTACAATTAAATACCCGATCAACAAAATATTAGAGTATGGTGAAGCCAACTTAATTTTCTCCAAAGTTCCAAACGGCCTGTAGGCCCAACACTACCAATTTAAAAGCAAAGCCCTACACGACCTACCCCACCCATACACATAGCCTTGTCCTCTCTTGCAAAACTCTCTGTTGCTTACTCCATTCTAGCCACACTGGTCTTTGTTGCTCCAAGAACACACCAGCTACATTCCCACCTCCAGGCCTCTGCAGGTAATATTCCCTCTGCCTGAAACACTTCCTCAGATAACCACCTGGCTTGCTCTTTTGGTCTCTGTTCAAGCATGTAGTGACCTTCCCTGATCACCCTGTAGAAAACAACCTCCTCCCCAGCCATTACCCTGATTTTATTTTTCTCTATAGCACTTACCACTGCCCAGCTAGCATGTTAAGTTCCATGACCGCAGGGACTTTTACTTATTGTTATATCCCAGCAGGATAACAGTGTCTGGCACTCAAATATCTGTTGAATGAATGAATCTGAAATGTCACGTTTACCAAAAACAAAATTCTACTAAGCATGCTGAACTACCTCCCCAGACCTGAAGTGTTCCATGGGACTAGCCAGCCACCTAAGGAAAAGGGCGGGGGTGGGGAGGCGGGGGGGGGGGGGGGTGACATGCTTCTTTCAACAAAAGGGTCTGTCAGTTTAAGTTACATCAGAAGTGAAGCATCTTCACAGCTCTGCACTAAGTCCTAACCAACCTGCATCCCCACGTCCAATTCGACTGCATTAAAAACTCACTTCACCTGAGCCAGAGACCAGCAAGACCATTCCAACCGATGAAACCTGCTGCGAGTACGCACAGAAGCCAAAACATGAAATAAACTGGTCCGGCATGCCTTTAAAAAGGCGTATACTCTATCTGAACTCATAGGAATATATTTTTTTAACGAGTTTCTGGAAAAGAAACCCTAAAAGCTGGTTAACAACACACTGCCTCCGGGGAAGACAACTGGGTAGGTGGTTCGTAAGAAGGGGGGGGTAGGTATCTCTAGATAGTCTTTTTGTACCTTTTGAACATCAAACCACGTCAGTTCCCTAGTTATCTGGAAAATATATCTTTAAGTGCGATTAAGAAAATGGTGCAGTTTTACCCGGATGTCTAAAGGGGCGGGGGGAGGGCCGGGCGACGCCACCAGCCGCGCCAACATGGATGCCCAGCAGGAAGGGGAAGGCGCCCCGCCCCCACCCGCACAGGTGCAGCGCAGGTCCCGCGTTCGCGGCAGAGGCCTCACCCCCGCTGTCAGCAGCTTCGGGATCCTGCTCAGCTTTCCGCTTGAGCTTCTGGGACGAGGGGCTCACTGGGGCGTCCCCCAACAGGTACTTGTGCTCCTGGCCCCGCAGGTGCTTGAGGTAGCGGTCCTTCAGGGACTGCCACGAATGCTGGGTGAGCGAGCTCTTCTCCATCGCCTTCCACAAAGCGGTGCCGGTGACGGAGCTCGCCGAGCGGGCATTTTCCTTCACGTACGTCAAGATGGCCACGTCGTCCGCGTCCGTGAAGGCGATGCGCCCCCCGTGCGGCTGCGGCTCGGACTGCGCGGCGGCCGCGGCGCCCCCCTCGGCCTGGGCCCCGGCCTTCGTCTCCGGTGCCTGGTCGGCCGCCGAGCCGAGTCGATAGTCGTCCAGGTCGAGCCTCTCGTTGCGATCCACGCAGTCCATGATGTACTGCGTGGAGATGAAGTCTCCCGAGGCCTCGGCCGCCGCCTCCCCCGGCTGGGCCAGCAGCACGGCCCCGGGCTCCTGCACCCGGCACAGGGTGCCGCCGCCGTGCAGGATGAGCGTCGAGACCCGGCGCTTGGCCGGGCTGGGACGCACGTAGAAGGACATGGAACTGCCATCTTCCCTCACGAACAGAGTCGAGGAATGGGTGAGCCCGTTGGGGTCTTTGCCGAACTCCATCGTCTCCGCCATAGCTGACGCCAGGTACCACAGGAGCGGCCCCCAACCGAGCTCTGACGCGCCAGAGCAAAATAGAACCAACAGGCGCTCCCTACGCGGCGGCCGCGAAGCCCCGCCCTGCGCCTGCGCAGCAGCAGCGTACGAAGAGCGCCCGCCCCCTCTTCTCGGAAGAGGCGGAGCTTCCGGCCGTGACCTGGAAATTACTGAGCGACTCTCGTCCCTTTTAGGTCCGGCCGCGGGAAAGATGGCTGCGGTGCAAGGGGTTGAGGTGAAAGTGGACGGCGGCGAGCCAAAACTGAGCAAGAAGTAAGTGTCGCCGCGAGTTATTAGGGTCTTTACGGCATGACAGTCCGAGCTAGAAAGCGCCTCGAGGCTCCGGCCGAGGCGGCTGTGCCTGGGGCCTTCCTGCCGGTTCTCGTGGGTATAGCCACGCCGGGACGTAGCCGCTACGCCCCGAAACTACATCCCCCAGGTTGCCCCGGGGCCGGGCTCTGCTGGAGCCCTGGGGTCGTATTTCTGGAGTTAGGAGAAATGAGAATGGACTAGAGAAAAGCGAAACTTAACGCCTTCCTTGCCCTCCCTCTGAAAAAAATGCGTTCTTTCCTTATTGAGCCACGCCTCGCTACCCGTCGGAGAAATGCTAAATACCCGAGCTTTTCGGAAAGACCTTCCAGTTTTCCTTGGTCTCACTCTGGTTATTCTGAGTATTATGATTAAATGGATCCTCTTTAAAAACTGTTGTGCACCTATCTATGGGGGTTATTTAAAGGATCTGTGAGTGAATGACCGAAGTCTAGCAGTAGGGTCTGATTCAACCGTCGCGCTAAGGCTGCACTTTGGAGCACTGCTGGATAGATCTTGGTTAACCACCCTAAATCCTTAACAAGAGTGTGACGATAAATATAAATGTATCAAGATTAGCCTTCCGTTAACTGGCTGTGTCCTGTATTTCTGGGTATATATAATATATTCCCTCTCAACTAGGGTTCTTCAGTTGAAGCACAGAACACAGGCAGTGATTTGTTTTCTTAGTACTCCCAAGGACGGTGCGTAACTAGTACCATTCCAGAGGCATAGGAGAGCAGTTAATTCATTAAAAATAATGGCTGCCTTCGTGCATTAGGGCTCAGTTCTTTTGCTGAACCCTGATGGAATAGACAACTTAACTAGTAAAAATTGATTTTCCTCTATGTCTCTGGATTTATGCATCAGATGTTCTAGAAAAATGAGAAAGGAAACATCTGAATTGATGGTTTGACAGCATCCAATATGTTGTCCTTCTGAGAGCATCTGATGTTTGGAACCTGGACTTGGACTTACGCCTTTGGGAAAGTTGCTTGGACTTTGATCTGTTACATCGGTATATTTTGAGCCTTGAGCAACTCCGAGGTTAGGGGTACCATCCTCCTATATAATGGAAAGTTCGAGTGTAACGTTTGACTCCCCCAAAACTGAATAACCAGTGTTGACTGGAAGTTTATCAATAATATAAACAGCTGATTAACATGTGTTTTGTATGTTAAATATGTGCCATACTTTTACAATAAAGCAACAGAAAAAAATTTAAGAAAATCATGAGAGAAAATGTATTTACAGTGCTATACTTTATTTATCCCCACAAAAATCTGCATTTAAATGGGCTCTGCACAGTCAAAACCCAGGTCGCTTAAAGATCAACTGTAATTGAATTTAAGGGTTGTAAATCATAAATGCCTCCTAAACAGGTTTCCAACTGAGTGCAGTTTTGAAATAAATTGAGGAACTTGGCTAATTCCTTTTACTCACTCCCTAGATTAATTACAGCTACCATTTTTTAAAGCAGGTTCTGTGTGTCAAACACTATGCTAGAACTATAAACTTTCTAATCTCAAGAATAACCTTACAGGGAAAGTATTAATGTCCATTTTTCAAATTAATAAAACGAGGCTCTGAGTGACTAAATACATTGCTGAAGTGTGCTGAAGTGTGGTCTTGTCACCGACTCGGACTCTGGAGCAGAGATCTAAAACCAAGTCCAGAACTCCACAGCCCATGCCCTTTACGCTGCCTGCACCTTACCTCCTCACGTTGTCTTAAAAAAATCTGCTGTTGATGTATATTCCTCTAGTTACCAAGGGCTAAAATAATTATTTTAATGACTAACATTTCCTTCTGTATCTTAATTGTTCTTGGGACTTCCTTGGTCTGCATTTTTAGTGAGCACCATGCTATGCCAGTTATCTTCTCCAAGTTTAAAAACAGATGGGCTGCCTGCCAGGTGACTGATTCCCAAATGAAAGGTCAAATTAATGTAGTCCAGGGCGCTTCCTGAAATTCTCCTTTCCTCCTTGTTCCTAGAGTTCAAACAAGTCTTATCTTTGACTCAGGTGCTTTGGCGTGGCTTACTTTTAGCCTCATTCAGAGTTTGCAGTTGACAGTGACATTTCATATGCTTCCCATTGCCATCTTCGTGGCCACATATTTAATCTTCAAGGGAGAAGCCACATGTCGGGGCTTCAGAGACACTGCTTCTGGTCCTGTCTTCCTATTTTCTAGATTGTTGTGATCATCTCTACCTATAAAGTGTTGAGTGTCTTGCTCTTGCGTTTTGACCCAGGTGTGCACCTTACTACCATAGCAAGAACAGACCGTTGTCAGAGGTGCAGCACAGGGAGTGTTACAGGGCTGTTGTCAGTTAAGAGGGTCTTCAGTGGAACACTAAAAGGTTGTGCAGCCTCCCCTTGCCCCCTCCCTGTAACAGTAGGAGTGCTGGTTGGGTGTATTTATACTGTTTTGTCCCATCTGACACCACATCTCTGTTTCCTGTTAGGTGGTGGTAATCATTAGTTCCGGGGTGTTCTGCCATGTTGACGCAAGCTGCTGTAAGGCTTGTTAGGGGGTCCCTGCGCCAAACCTCCTGGGCACGGTGGGGGCAGAGGGAGCTGCGACTGTATCAACTTGCTCCTTTCACAGCGCTTCACAAGGACAAGCCACTTTCTGATAAAAGAAGGTTGGTGCCCTTATCTTTGTTGTTGCTCTGGGAGCAGAAATCCTTCCCTTACTTAGGTCCTTATCTGTTAACAGCCTCTGCTTAAGTCTTTGGACTTGTTGCTAAGGAAAGAGAGCTCCACTACCAAAACTGGTAGTTGTTTCTTATTTTCTCTTTTTAATAAATTCAGATCCTAGAGGTGACTTATGGATCTTATTCTAGAACAATGTTGAGAACAAATGTCATTTTCCCTTTCCTGTCTTTTTGACTTGGTTTGCTCCTGAGATTAATTTGGTTTCTAGTCTTTGTTCTATCTCTAGGACCTTTTTGGATTTTCCTTAGGATTAATTTGATTTAAAGAACAACATCTGGTTGAATGGAAAACAGGTTTTTTTATGTTACTGCTAGGGAAAACCAAAAAGGCTCCAATGCCAACTGACTGAATTACAGCACAATAGGCCTAGCATACAGTTCTGCAATGATTGTCTTCACAGCTGTTACAGGACAGTTTACATCCAGAGACACCTACTTCGAGGCCCCTGGAGTCAGTCTTCTTACTTAAAAATCATTATTTAACATCACCAGTTTATTTTTTTAACTGAGTTATTCTAAGTTCATACTGAAAATTAAGAATGGCCCTCAAGCCAGATAATATGCAAGCATGACTTGGTATCATTTGCCATGGTTCATTTATTATAGAATATTTGGTGAACATTGGTAGTTTGAATGATTGATCAATTCTCTTTGAAATCTGTTTGGTTTCTGGGT
The DNA here is from genome assembly GCF_011764305.1 of Mustela putorius furo. Lineage (NCBI taxonomy): Eukaryota > Metazoa > Chordata > Mammalia > Carnivora > Mustelidae > Mustela > Mustela putorius. Next base: position 33,185,257 of record NW_025421304.1, on the reverse strand, counting down.
TCAGATAGCAAGATTTCAGATCAGAGTGTGGATGTTGAGGGGTTTGACTAAAAATGTATCCGTATCTAAGATTTCTGTCCTAGGCACAGAGAATGAAGGGTTTGAGATAGTGAAGGATAGCCAGGATGGCTCACATTTGCGTGTCTACTAAATGCTAAGGGCAGGGTCATCTCAGTCCTCACAACGTTTGGGGAGGGGAGCATCTTCTGTTATGTCCATTTTACATATGGGGGTCCTGTAATTCCTAGGCAGGTATGTCAGGATTTAGTCTCAGGCTTTGGAGTCTGACTCCAAAGATGTTGTATGATGCCCTGCTCTATGCTGGTTTATACACTGTCCTGCCAGTTTGTTGTCAAAGTCAAGCTCCATCAGACAGACCAATACTGAGGGCCATTGTCAGTGCATTGACCAATGCTGAGGGAGAGATTGTCAGTGACGTGTCTCCTTGAACTCTGAAGAGCCACCTGTCCCCGACCCTGTCCTACCCCCAACTAACCCATTCCTTGGAGAGATGTAAAGAGGGGTGGCAGACAGAGCTGGAGATGTTGCCTGTTTCAGTTTTTCTTCGTCCTGGGGTATCTTGGCTTTAATTAGGATCTCACACTAGAAGTCAGAGGCTGAGAAAGACCTTTCACATCTTTAGGCTAAACTTACTTTTCCTTTATCTTATTCACTTATATCGTTGACTAAGAGACTAGCAGTGGGGGTGTAGAACGGGGCAAGAGCATTTCCCCCCAGGCTGTTCATATTTTTGATAAATGGTTATGGGGCAGAACAGAGTAGAGGACTCTCAGGCAACTGTCACATTGAACATTTCCATCTTCCCAACAGTGAGCTAAAGAGACGCCTGAAAGCTGAGAAGAAAATCGCAGAGAAGGAGGCCAAGCAGAAGGAGCTCAGTGAAAAACAACTAAGCCAGGCCACCGCTGCTGCCACCAACCACACCGCTGACAATGGTGTGGGTGCTGAGGAGGAGACTCTGGACCCAAATGTGAGTCCCCTGGGCCACCACTCTGGCTGAGGTTGGGGAAGCTTCTGATGAGACTTAAGGCAAATTCCTTGGCACCAGTCACTAAGAAAATAAATAGGAATGGGAACAAGCAGTGAGCCTTGGGTCGCTGCAAATGGGGTAGGGGGGTGGGCAGGGAGGTCTGTTACTCCATCTGATTAAAGGCAGAGGCCACGAGCATTTTCCTGATGAACTCTCACCGGGCATTTGGGAGGATTCAGGACTTTCAAGTGTCTGGCTAATCTCCCCTGAAACTAGCTGGGCCTTTGAGTAAATCCAGAGAAGCTATCTCTCTAAAGATTGGCTAGGGTTTACTTTGGACTGTAGTCTGTAGGCCAGATCCACTTTTCCTTGTCTTTCCTCTCATTCCCCCTCCTTGGTTTTGAAAATAAAATGTGTTGGAGCCCATACCCATTCGTTGACGTTGGTCTAAGGTGCTTTCACATAATAGCAGAGTTGGGTGGTTGCATCCAAAAAAGTGTGCTGGCCCTGCCTTAGAATATTCCCTTTGTACATTCTCTAGGCCCCAAAGGCTGGTCTTGGGGAAAATCGGATATGTAGCCAGAGGTGGGAAAGTAGGAAAAAAGGTACATAACTCACCATGCATGTGTATCCACAAAGTGCTAACCAAGGCCACTGGTACAAATTAAACTTATTTTAGGCAGAATTCCAATTTTTCTTTTCACTGAATTTTACGTTTTGGAGTTCTGGTCTTGATTTCCACCCGTGGATTTGGCCACCGTGCGTAACTTAAGTGCAAATCTCAATCCATATCAAATCCTGGGATTTCAAAGATCTGGAGGTTTCAGGTTAGGAAACCTTAATGCATTGGAGCCACTCTGGGGCAGAATACAGTACTGTGCTTGATGGGCCACTGGTCTGACCAGGTTCAACTTTTCAGAGGCTTTTTTTTCCCCCCCCTCCAATAGCAATACTTCAAGATCCGCAGCCAAGCAGTCCAGCAGCTGAAGATCAGTGGGGAAGACCCGTACCCACACAAGTTCCATGTTGACATCTCGCTCACTGATTTCATCCAAGAATACAGTCACCTGCAGCCTGGGGACCACCTAACTGACATCACCTTAAAGGTGGCAGGTACGAGGACTCCCTGGCAGTTTGCTGAGCTCCCACAGCACAGGCCTCTGCAGGAGCACAGAGGAAGGTCAGGGTTGGTCTTGCTTTCAAGTAGTCTTTGTCTGAGGCTACTACTTAACGAGGGACAGGGCTGCTCTTTTTCCATCACAGGAAGAAACAGAGCAGCCCTAAGACATGAGCGTATATTCCAGATGAGGTGATACAGCAGAGGAAGGTGCGTTCTCTGAGCAGAGCTCCTGACCTGATGCAGCTGCTGATTCACAGTGCTTCGGAGGACTTCCTCTTTCCAGTGGGAGCTGTGGCCCCATGCTCCTAAAAATTCCCACCTGTGGCCTGAGAATGTTTTGCACTGAGCCTGTATTTCTAGAACATGGTTATTTTGGAGTTCTGGTATCTTTTTTTTTTTTTTTAAGATTTTATTCATTCATTTGACAGACAGAAATCACAAGTAGGCAGAGAGGCAGGCAGAGAGAGAGGAGGAAGCAGGCTTCCCGCTGAGCAGAGCCCGACATGGGGCTCGATCCCAGGACCCTGGGATCATGACCTGAGCTGAAGGCAGAGGCTTTAACCCACTGAGCCACCCAGGTGCCCCAAGAGTTCTAGTATCTTGCATGGGATCTTTTCCTTAATTTAAAAAAAAAAAAAAAAAAAACCTGGGGCACCTGGCAAGCTCAGTCCATAGAGCAGGAGACTCCTGATCTGGGGGTTGTGAGTTCAAGGCCCACCTTGGGCATAGAGGTTACTGTAAAAAAAGAGAATGTCTTTGGAGTGCCTGGGTGGCTCAGTTGGTTGAACATCTGACTCTTAGTTTCGGCTCAGGTCATGATCTCAAGGTCTTGGTATCAAGCCTCATGTCATGCTCTGCGTTCAGCACAGACGGAGTTGGCTGGAGAGTCTCTGCCTGCTGCTCCCTCTGCTTGTGCACACGCTCACACTCTCTCTAAAATAAAAAAATTTTTAAAAAAAAGTCTTATTTGACCCGCCCCCAAAAAGTGAAACTATTAATAGTAGAAAATTTAGAACATTTAAAGCAGCAGGGAGAAAAGTTTAATTACCCATAATTTCAGTTACCCAAAGAAAACTTCTGCCAGTACCTAAATGCCCAAAGGTTCAAGCCTAGTAATTTTATTAAAACGTGTCATGATGTTAGTCATTCTGAGACAGTATTCTCAGGCACACAGTATACTCTTCAAATATGTATTTTCAAGTCTTTTAGAAAATTTTTCTTAAATACAATTTTTTGTATGTTCTGTTTCTTACTTTGGTTTTCTTTTGGGACTCCTTATATCCGTATGTTGGATCTTCCCTTTTGAATATTTGTCACTTTTCAAGTCCCTTTTATCTTTTTCTTTATGCTTTGATATTTAAATTTTATTCTTCCCCATCTGGTGTCTTTTAAAGCATTATTGTATTCACTCTTATTTTTCTCTAGTCTTCGTTTCTGAAATGACTTTATTTCTGATTTTTTCGTGTGTCACTTCATTTCTTAGTTTTTCTGTGACTCTAATTTGTGAGGCTTTTGGTTTCATGTCCCTTTGAAACTCACTGTGAAATAGAATTGTTTTTTTGTTTTGTTTTGTTTTTTAAGATTTTAAAAAATTATTTGACAGACAGATCACAAGCAGGCAGAGAGAGAGAGAGGAGGAAGCAGGCTCCCTGCTGAACAGAGAGCCCAACACAGGGCCTGATCCCAGGACTCTGGGATCATGACCCGAGCTAAAGGCAGAGGCTTTAACCCACTCAGCCACCCAGGCACCCCAGCATTGTTTTTTTCTGAGCATGTCTGTCCCAAGTGCTTTTTTATTTAATAACTGATATTTTACCTCAGTGCTTACATCTTTTTCATTTTTATGTGAAATTACTTTTCCTGAAATGTTAAAAGGGAATTTAGTTTAGACAGCTTTTCCAGCTTAGCTGAGCTCCCTCTTCCGTTGTTTTGTCCAGTGTTGGAATTAAAGCAGCTTGCTTTCTGAGATTTCCAGGCTCTCTTCCCCGTCCTCACTTTTGTTGGATCTTCTCTTTCCTTTGTCTATGTGTTCCTGGTCTTTTTCAGCTTTGTGGGCCTTGCCCTAGAAGGGAGCTCTGGCTGTTAAATTTAGTAGGTTCATGAGGCTACCCTGAAGGGCGTCAGCTCTTTTAGACTTTATGCAGCCCCAGCCCCCTATACTTACGCATGTGGCAGTGGGCAAATCCCCTCCTGGGTTCAGCTGCCACATTTTCCAGTGACTGCGTATGGCTATTTTGGAAATTTCCAGTTCTCAGACCCATCAGACACTTTTCATTGCTCCCTACAGCTTTTTCCTTAGGTTTCTTGGTGGTTTGCCCCATGGCTTGTATTTGGAGATTTTGGGGAATATCTTCCCACATAATTTTGTTATAAATTTTGTCCATAACTTTTTGACCTTGCCTGTCTAGTAATGCATGCTTGCTTGCTTGCTTGCTTGCTTTTTTTAAGATTTTAATTTATTTATTTGACAGGGAGAGAGAGATCCCAAATAGGCATAGAAGCGGGGGTGGAGGTGGCGGGGGAAGCAGGCTCTGCTGAGCAGAGAGCCCAATGCCGGACTCAATCCCAGGACCCTGAGATCATGACCTGAGCGGAAGGCAGAGGCTTCACCCACTGAACCATCCAAGTGCCCCTGTGCTTTCTATTTTTATGTGAGGATTGAGATAGATACAAAGACTCTGCTGCCACTGACACAACCATGTTCCGGGAGTCCAGTAAACAGCTTTAAATCCTGATCTTCCTGCACATTTTTAACAGATTTAATGAGGATCGTTGCCATGAAGAAAAAGACTGAGCTTAATTCTCAAGCTGAAATCGAACTGTTCTAGTCTGTGGTCATAGGATATTTTACCCAGACATAAACAATGGCAGAGGGAACTTTTCTAGCACTGATACTACAAAATGGCTTCTGGTTTTATTGGTCAGTATTTTTGTTGTTCTTTTTCTAGGTAGGATACATGCCAAAAGAGCTTCTGGGGGAAAGCTCATCTTCTATGACCTTCGAGGAGAGGGGGTCAAGTTGCAAGTCATGGCCAATTCCAGGTATGTAGAAATACCCCATTACAGGCCTTTCTAGATGGCCCCAAAGCAACATGGTTGGGGACAAAGGCCCATGTGGTCTCCCTTTCCTTTTGATATTTAAAGTTAAAAAAGCTTATGGTTGATTACGGCTGAAAAAGAGAATAGAAATGCCATCTGGTCACCTAGAGAATAACAGCTGCTCTCAGGTTGTGCAGCAGTTACAGGTAGCAGATCACACTTCAGCAGCTGACAGAAGAATTGGAGATTCTTCTCGGGTGCACACTAACTAGGCATCTGCGGTTTGGTGAAGATGCCAGAGGTCAGTTTGAAAAACTAAACTAGTGGGGAGTGAAGTTAGTTAAGCATCCAACTCTTCATTTCACCTCAGGTCATGGGATAGAGCCCCGAGGAAGGCTCTATGCACAGCACGAGTCTACGCGGGATTCCTTTAATCCTCTCCCCTTCCCCCCACTTGTGCTCTCTCTCTATATATAAAAAATAAATAAAACCTTTAAAAAAAAAAAAACTAAATCTGTGGTCAGTTTAATTTGGCGTATTGTATACTGAAGTACGTTTTACTTTCAGGAATTACAAATCAGAGGAAGAATTTATTCACATCAATAACAAGCTGCGTCGGGGAGACATAATTGGAGTTCAGGGGAATCCTGGGAAAACCAAGAAGGGTGAGCTGAGCATCATTCCCTATGAGATCACACTGCTGTCTCCTTGCTTGCATATGTTACCTCATCTCCACTTTGGCCTCAAAGACAAGGTAAGCTCTTGTGGCCTCTTCACTGTGATTTATTGTGGCATTGAATCAGGCCTAACAGTGATTTCTGTCTGTTGTTTTTGGTTTAGGAAACACGGTATCGCCAGAGATACTTGGACTTGATCCTGAATGACTTCGTGAGGCAGAAATTTATCATCCGCTCTAAGATCATCACATATATAAGGAGTTTCTTGGATGAGTTGGGATTCCTAGAGGTGAGGGAGAATTTTTACCTGACACAATGAGCGAGCTGCCTTGTTATGCCTGCCTTTAATTATTCCTTCTCTTCCCATCTCCGTGTCCTATGTCCATATTGTTCATGCTCAAGGAAAAGTCCCCTTTCTTTGTATTGTCTTCATTCCACCTTGTTTTTTTCAGTGCCCTGATTAAGAAGGCAGGACCTGAATTCTGAAATAATGGACAAAATATAGGGCCTTCCACACACTAATGATGTCACGTTCAGTGTGTTATCGACTCATTTTGCTTTTTTGTAGCATTAAAAAAAAAAAGAATAGGTTTTAATTTGTGCAAGAAAAGTAAATTCATGTTATTGTAAAACAAATTCAAAGAAAACAGGGATGTATGAAAAATATATGCTGCACATATATATGTACCTGAGCTTGCTGCAAATGAGGTTTGTGGTGAAATGTCTTAGAAGGGTTTTATTTTTTGCTTTAAACAAAAATGAAGTAACACTGTATGTATTCTAATGGACCTGGTTCCCCCTTCCCAATATATTCTGGAGCATTTTGCATGTCTGTAATAACTGAGTCCAAAGATAAAAGCATTTCAACTTACAGTGTTTCTTAAAATTTTAATTTATGAGCACCTGGGTGGCTCAGTCAGTTAAGCATCTGCCTTTGGCTCAGGTCAGGACACTGGGGTGCTGGGATCGAGTCCCCCATCAGGCTCCCTGCTCAGATTAATAAAATCTTTGAAAAAAAATTTAATTTACAGTTTATGAAAATTTATGGTACCATATTAATGGTGTTTGGTGTTAAAAGAAACTGAGATGCTTCTAGAAAATCAAGTCATCTCTACTTTTTTTATTTTTTCGTCTTTTTTTTTTCATCTCTACTTTTTTATCAAGCACCACCTGATATGACTATTAGACTTGACTTTTACTTGGGGGTATGACAGGGATGGAACATATCCATGCAAAACCTGAGTTAGCCCAAAGGCCTCTAGTTTGAGGACCTCTGTATGAAGACTAAATGTTTTTCCCTGTCGTTTAGATTGAGACTCCCATGATGAACGTCATCCCAGGAGGAGCTGTGGCCAAGCCTTTCATCACCTACCACAATGAGCTGGACATGAATTTATACATGAGAGTTGCTCCAGAGCTCTACCATAAGGTAAGCAGTAAGAGGATGCCTTGTTCCTTCAAGAAGCAGAAGGCTGGAAATCCACTGGCTGGGTAGGAGCAGTTAGAAATAAAGGAACAGTGAGGGTAGAACAGCCAGGAGAGTATTATTATCTGCCGGGCCTATGAATGTTATACTTCCAGAAGTTCTCTACAAGATCAGTAAAGCATTACAGGTCCGAGGGCAAAGGGATTTTCTTTCCTAGGTGTAGAGCTCCTCCTAACCTGCTTTGGTTCTCATATTTTAAGTTTATAGTCCTCCTTGGATTAAATCTGATTTTAGTCTTTTATAGAAAAGTTTGATCTGGGCACCTGGGTGGCTCAGTGAGTTAAAGCCTCTGCCTTCGGCTCAGGTCATCATCTCAGGGTCCTGGGATCGAGCCCCCCATCAGGTTCTCTGCTCAGCAGGGAGCCTGCTTCTCTCTCTCTCTCTGCCTGCCTCTCTGCCTACTTATGATCTCTGTCTGTCAAATAAATAAATAAAATCTTTAAAAAAAAAAAGAAAGAAAGAAAAAAAAGTTTGATCTCTGCCTAGAAGTTGACAATAAATGTTATAAATGACCAGAGCAAATATAGAAGACTGTCATTCGAAATTGTTGCAGACAACAAAAGCTGTTACAACTAGCTTAAACACAAGAAGAATGTATTCAAATATATAAGGAAGCTCACAGTTCCAAGGAGCCAGAGGGATCAGAGATTCAGGCTTGGAGACCACAGGGCTAGGAATGATTCTCAGGCCTATCTGGGCTGTTCCTATGGAGAAGCTGGATCTTTTCCACTGGGGACAACAAACACAGCTCGTGACCCTGGCTCGGCACAGGTTGTTGCCATTAGGACTTCTGTACTACTTACTTCTTTCATCAGTAGCTTTCAAAAGCTGTATTCTCATGCTGACTGGTGGGGAGCTTAGGATGCCTGCATCATAACCCCAAGAGGCTCCTTTCTTGAGTCTCACACTCACAAAAGAAAGTCCTCTCCCAGCAGAGGAAGAGTATTCAGAGGTCCTGAGCAACCAGAATGAATGATGACTGTCCACTACAGAGGTCTGAAGAGGGTAGGTTACTCAGCATTTGCGTAGAGACCTGAAAACAGGCCTGAGCTATGAAAACCAAATTAGCTTTTGTAGACAGACTTTCCAGAGTCATTAATATTAGCTGCCATGACCTTGGCCTTGTGTTATTAGATACTGGTGGTTGGTGGCATTGACCGGGTTTATGAAATTGGACGCCAGTTCCGGAATGAAGGAATTGATTTGACTCACAATCCTGAGTTCACCACCTGTGAGTTCTACATGGCCTATGCAGACTATAACGATCTCATGGAAATCACGGAAAAGATGGTATCAGGTGACCTGTCCTGTTTCCTTTGTCTTTCACACATGTCTGAAGGAGTGGGGTGCTGCTTTCGGGAGGACTTCCTGTGGGTCCTCTTTAAATGACAGATTTCTTTCCCAGGGATGGTGAAGCACATTACAGGCAGTTACAAGGTCACCTACCACCCAGATGGCCCAGAGGGCGAAGCCTGTGAGATTGACTTCACCCCGCCTTTCCGGAGAATCAGCATGGTGGAAGAGCTGGAGAAGGCCTTGGGGATGAAGCTGCCAGACACCAGGCTCTTTGAAACTGAAGGTAGGTGAAGTGATGCACACCTCCACGGAACGGCTCCTTCCTATTCAGCCCTGAATTAGATGAGGTCAGGGCAAGAATTTCCCACACCATTTCTTTTTTTTTTTTTAAAGATTTTATTTATTTGTCAGAGAGAGAGAGAGAAGCACAGGCAGGCAGAGTGGCAGCAGAGGTAGAGGGAGAAGCAGGCTCCCCGCCGAGCAAGGAGCCTGATCTGGGACTCGATCCCAGGATGCTGGGATCACGACCCGAGCTGAAGGCAGCTGCTCAAGCAACTGGGCCACCCAGGCGTCCCTGCCACACCATTTCTTATATACTTTTTTACTGCGTAACGCCTTCTGTCCTGACTTGTACATTTGTATTACAGAAACTCGCAAAATTCTTGATGACATCTGCGTGGCAAGAGCTGTTGAATGCCCTCCACCTCGGACCACAGCCAGGCTCCTTGATAAGGTGACAGACTGTGCTCTCTGCAAGTACATGCCCTCATCCCGTGCTAACCAGCCCCGTGCTCCGTACGAAGGTGAATTCCACTGTGGAGCACCAGCTTCTCCAGCCTCTCAGGAAAGCCCTCACAGAGAGAAATAAGAGAATTCATAGGCTTTGAACTCCTGTTGTACTAAGCTCTGTGCCCAGAAGTTAGGTAATCTCAGTTAAAGTGTACCAGCCAGGGAGAGACTTAAGATAAACCCCAGTAGCAGCAGGTAGTGGGTAGAGCAGAGTCCTCCTCCACCAGAACTGGGACAGTCAAAATGCCATTCAGAAAGGATCTCTAGCTCTGCTTTGCTTTTTCCTTAAGCTTGTCGGGGAGTTCCTGGAAACGACATGCATCAATCCTACATTCATCTGTGATCACCCGCAGATAATGAGCCCTTTGGCTAAATGGTAAGGTAAAACAAGGTATTTCATTTAACTGTACTGCCTAACAACTTCAGAATTTAGTGACACAAAGCAGCAGTTCTCAGGAGTTTGTGGGTTCATTGGGTACTCTTCTCTGTTGAGTGGTAGCGAGGGTAACTAAAGTGGCTGTAACTAGGAACTCAGGTGCCTCGTGTCCCCTCCACGTGGCTTCTCATCCTCCAGAACCTCTTCATGTAGCCTCTCTCTGGCAGCATAGCCTGGGTTCCCTTACATGGTAGCCGGGTTCCAGAACCAACCCCAAGGTGCAAACACATGTCAAGCCTCTGCTGATGTCCCAGTGGCCAAAGCAAGTCCTGTGGGCAGCTCGGGGTCAGCGTGACAGGGCACAGCAGGCCTGAACACAGGAGGTATGGGCAGTGCACCCATCTCCCACACAGGCATGTTGTGAAGATGATTAAAGCGTCCACGTCTCTCACCCTCCTCACTACTGTACCAAATGACTTGGTGCCAGAGTGCATACGGGCCTCAGGTCTCAGTTTGCAGCACTGTGGAATCAACTGGAATTCAGGAACTCCTGTGATTGTAGCAGATGTTATTAGTGAACCTGTACATACAGTGAACCTGTATATTCAGCCTCCCCTTTGGTCTCCCACCCCAGGCACCGCTCTAAAGAGGGTCTGACTGAGCGCTTTGAGCTGTTTGTCATGAAGAAGGAAATCTGCAATGCCTACACCGAGCTCAACGACCCTGTGCGGCAGCGGCAGCTGTTTGAAGAACAGGCCAAGGTAAGGAAGGGGGTAGGGGCAGAGGCAGCTGTTTCCTCCTGTGCCCACTCACTAGACAATGTCACCCTAAACCCTGGTCTCTGTCATTGTCTACATCTCTTGGTGGGTTCAGCAGAAACGAAGGGTAAAGCCACGGGCTTCACTGGAGGAAGTCCCATTTCAAGATGGAGAACTTGGCTGGTTTGGGCCCTAGAATTTCCACATGGAGGAGCTTAGGCATGATCATATCTGTGTGGGGAGTGTGATGCTTGCCTTGAAAATACATTTGCCTAACAACAATATTTTTCTTAAATGATACTTTTATTAAGGGGACTTTGGGGCAAGAGGCAGATAGATTAATGAAGACAGAGCCCCCACCAGCTGCCTGCACCAGCACTGCCACGGATGGGTAGTTTCAGGAAATGAGGGAAAGACTCTTGGGAATCCTCAGTCTCCGAATATCAGTCTCACTGATATTCTGGGGCAGTGGAGCTGGTTTCATTTCACAGGGAAATTCTCATGGGTTCTGAAGTGGAGCTCACCTGCCCCCACCCGGTCTTGGAAAGAAATGGCTCCATCCTGAAGTTACTGGGAAGCCAATTCCCGAGACGTGCTGGGTGTCCAGATCATTCCTGGAATGGTTGTCCCTGGGAATGTGCTGATGCGCTCACTCAGACCCTGAGAGACCGTGCGGCCTGGAACACTGTTGCTCTTTGGTTCTCTTGCAGGCTAAGGCTGCTGGCGACGACGAAGCCATGTTCATAGATGAAAACTTCTGCACGGCCCTGGAGTACGGGCTGCCCCCCACGGCTGGCTGGGGCATGGGCATCGACCGCGTCACCATGTTTCTCACAGACTCCAATAACATCAAGGTACGTGGCGGGCCTCCGGTGCGCACTGCCCCAAGGAGCTCCGCTCTCAGAGCCGGGTAATGCGGGCCTGGAGAAGAAAGGTGGAGTCTCTGGGCTGGAAGGAGGACAGTCAGGGCCTCTGACCTCATAGGATTTGGGTTTTTCCTACCTGAGGCAGAAAGCGTCCTCGTCGTTTGCACTTCTTGAGGATCCCAGGAACACACTAAGTTCTCTCCGTGCATGATCTCATATAATTTAAGTCGCCCTATGAGAGAGGCACAGAAACTCTTACTCCCATTGTTACAGACCGGGAAATCCTACTGTCAGAGAACCTCTGTGTTCACTCATTCTTTTCCATCCCCTGTATTTGAGAGGGACTAAGTTGAAGTAAAAGCCGAGATCTCTGGATTTGGGCCATGGTAACCAGAAGCAAAAGGAATGAGTGGACAGCTGTGGAAAAGAGCATGCTTCTTCCTTCAGAATGCATTTTCTCTCCTGTAGGAAGTACTTCTCTTTCCTGCCATGAAACCTGAAGACAAGAAAGAGAGTGGGGCCACCACTGATACGTCAGAAAACACAACAGCTGGCACTTCTGTCTAGAAAACGACGGCAAGTCGTACAACTCCGGCCTCTCTGCATTTCTGCATAAGGTCAAGGACTACGGGGAAATTCTTGTGTGTTGCTCTCCATTGGACGATCACAGTTCGGTTCTGCCACCAAAAGAGAGAAGAGGAATTAAAAATTCCTTTTTACTTCTTGTTCCCAAATAAACCATTTGTCTCTACTCGTGTCTCATGATTTTGTTTTCTGTAGAATGTCAACTTTTACTCAGACAGCTGGCCTAGTGGATGTTTAAGATTATACCACTTCATTCATTCAACAATTTTGTATTCATGTCTGCTCTGTGTCAGGCATTGTGCTGAGGGGTTGGGGACAGCAGTGAACAAAAGCCATGTTCCTACTTTTGTGGAACTTGTATTCATTTAGGGGTTGAGGGCAACTAGACAAGAAATAAGTAAATACACATTTCTGGTACATACTAAGAAAAAAAAACAGGTCAGGACAGAGGTGCTATTCTAGAAGAAGGTGGTTGCGGGACAGTGCTATTCTAAATATAATCAGGGAAAACTTTTAGAGGACTTTTTTTTTTTTTTAAAGATTTTATTTATTCATTTGACAGAGACACAGTGAGAGAGGGGAACACCAGCAGGGGCAGTGGGAGAGAGAAACAGGCTCCCCACCAAGCAGGGAGCCCGATGCAGGGCTCAGTCCCAGGACCCCAGGACCATGACTCAAGACAAAGGCAGAGGCTTTAACGACTAAGCCACCCAGGCGCCCCTAGGTAACATTTTTTTTTTTTTAAGATTTTATTTATTTATTTATTTGACAGAGATCACAAGTAGGCAGAGAGGCGGGCAGAGAGAGGAGGAAGCAGGCTCACTGCTGAGCAGAGAGCCCGATACGGGACTCCATCCCAGGACCCTGGGATCATGACCTGAGCTGAAGGCAGAGGCTTTAACCCACTCAGCCACCCAGGCCCCCTTAGGTAACATTTTTAAATAATCTGTACACCCAACATGGAGCTCAAACTCTACCTGAAAACAAAAAGAGTTGTGTGCTCTACCAGCTGAGCCAACCAGGTGCCCTGAGAACTGTTTTTGACGAACAGCAAAGCGTCTGGTGTGGCTGGAAAGGAGTAACCAAAGGCCCTAAGGGGCCAGATCACACATGCCGCTGTAAGCCATGCTGAGGAGCCTGTGTTTTATTATGCATGACATGAGTAGTCCCTGGAGGGTTTCAGGCAGAGTGCTTTGAAAATACTGCTGTAGTTAGCACTGGGAGGGCAAGAGTTAGAGGGAGACAGTGGCTGATGGTTTGAAGTAATGGAGTTGGTTACATGTCTTTGGACTCCACCTGGTCCTGAGGTTCATAGAACTTGGTGAGGGGACTTGGGTTGTAAGAAAAAGAATTCAAAAATATGATTTTAGGGGAACCCCCCGCCTGCCTCTCTGCCTACTTGTGATCTCTTCCTCTCTGTGAAATAAATAAATAAAATCTTAAAAACGATTTTACAGTTTGGGACCTGAACAACTGAAGAGTTGTCATTTACTGAAATGGGACAAACAGGAAGTGCAATTTCAGAGGAAAGAATGAGCATTGGGTTTCAGGCCTCATTTAACGTCAGGTAGGAACAGTAAGTATGATGAGTGTAAGTCTGGACTTTTCTCATTACCTTCAGCTCATTTCAGCTGGGCTAGGAATGAGACAAGGGTACGGCTGAGGGCCTGCTGTTAAAATGGAGCCCCCAGCCCCAACACGCGAGGCAGCGGGGGGAACTATAGGTGAGTCCTACCCTGAACAACTTGTCTTTCTCATCTCAGCAAAACCTGCAAGTATCCCAAGGAGTCTATTTTGACAGCAGGGTGTCACTTCTGTAGCTGGTACACTGATCTGAGCACACAGAAGTCCCTTGCTGGGAATCAAGCACCTCCACCCCTCGCTGGCATTTAAACACAGGCTCTGGGAGCACTTGGCAGTGGTAGTGGATGACCAGGTGGCATTTCAGAAGAAACACTTCCAGACGGCACATCCTTCACAAGACAGTATTCAATTAAAATGAAAACCACCTCCCCAAAGGACACGTCATAGGTTCAAGATACGTTACTACCCCTGGAAAAGGCAACAAGGACCATCAAGGTCCCGAGTGACCTTAGAAGAGCTGTTTAGGGGTGCCTGGGTGGGGCAGTTGGTTGAGCATCTGACTCTTGGTGTCTGCTCTGGTCATGATCTCAGGATTGTGGGATCAAGCGCCACTTCAGGCTCCCACTCAGCGGAGAGTCTGCTGGAGACTCTTTCCCTCTCCTTCTGCTCCTCCCACTTGTGCTTGCTTTCTCTCTCTCAAATAAATAAATCTTAAAAAAAAAAAAAATAGAGCTGTTTAGTAGTAGGCTGGGTGCAGAAGCCAGCTGTCTGTCCTCAAGAAGGCTGGAGACAGATGAACTGAAGCAGTAGACAACATGTTTGTGGGGTGTGACAGGGAAAAATGACAAACAGGATGAAAGCCAGAAGGAACAGAAGGACTGCAATTATAAAGTCCTCATTACCTCCTTCAACAGTTGAAGCTCACAATTTGCTAACTGTTGTACTGGAGCGAAAACAAAGGCACGGTCTCCAGTTTCATCAAGCTTCTAGAATTGTACGGAAAACAGACATTTATTAAATCATTTTTCAACTGTGTAGCATGGCAGTTCTAATAAATGCTTTGAAGGAGAGATTCAGGCAGTATTGAGAAACCCTAATAGACTCAGTTAAGGAAGGTTTCCCCAAGGATATCAGAATCTGAGATCTGAAAGAAAATGGATCATTAACTAGTCAAAGGAGAGGGTTTTCCATGATGTAGCAACAAGCATAAAGGCCCTGAGGTAGGAAAGAGCATAGAAAAGGCCAATGACACTAGAGAGAGCCCATAAGACATGCCACCAGATGAGGCAGGAAGAAGTTGGTCATACAGGGGTAAGAGCCCTATTATGGGATTTTGAGTAATCCCTGAGCCTATAGGATTTTGTATTTTGAGAGTCCTGGGAAGCCACTAAAGTATTTAAGCAGTGACATCACATTTGTGTTTTAAAAACAGCAGTCTGGCTGCTCTGTGAAAAAGAGCTGGAGTTGGGCAAAGAAAGGTCTAAGTGTAGAGGTTAGTGCAGCAATCCAAGGGGAAGACAGACTGGGCTATTGCCATGGAAATGGACAGAAATGGATATATTCAAAAGACAAGAAGTTACGAACAGGACTTGGCAGTGGATTATATTGTGGGGGTTACACAAGGAAAATGACAAGGAGGGTGACTCACATTACGGTGTATTTGACTACACTGGTGATGGTACTGACCCCTGAGATTGATGACTTCCCACCCCACCCGCCACCAGGATCAGTGCCTCTTTAAAGGCAGAAGAGGGAGGCAGTTGAAGGTTAAAGATATTAGAGAGAAAGGGATAAGGAGCAGGGTCCTTAACCTTGGAGAAGGTCTATGGCCCTTTTCCCCTGAACTGGAAAGAAGAATGGCGTCAAGCAAGTTGCACTCCTGTCTCCTCTAACTTTTGAAGTTTACCGAGAGGAAAAGTGACTTCTCTCACCTTTAAGAACTGGCACGGGCTCCTGAATCATCCAAACAAGGTATGCTACTATTCCTGGCAACCTGACGGTTTTAGACCCAGGCTATCCATTAGAGTAGCCACTAGCCACGTGTGGCTGTTGAGGATCTGAAACGTGGCCAGTCCATATGAGAGGCATTTTTTAAATTAAATTTATTTATTTTCAGCATAACAGTATTCATTATTTTTTCAGCACACCCAGTGTTCCATGCAATCCGTGCCCTCTATAATACCCACCACCTGGTACCCCAACCTCCCACCCCTCCCGCCACTTCAAACCCCTCAGATTGTTTTTCAGAGTCCATAGTCTCTCATGATTCACCTCCCCTTCCAATTTCCCCCAACTCCCTTCTCCTCTCTAACTCCCCATGTCCTCCATGCTATTTGTTTTGCTCCACAAATAAGTGAAACCATATGATAACTGACTCTCTCTGCTTGACTTATTTCACTCAGCATAATCTCTTCCAGTCCCATCCATGTTGCTACAAAAGTTGGGTATTCATCCTTTCTGATGGAGGCATAATACTCCATAGTGTATATGGACCATATCTTCCTTATCCATTCGTCTGTTGAAGGGCATCTTGGTTCTTTCCATAGTTTGGCGACCGTGGCCATTGCTGCTATAAACATTGGGGTACAGATGGCCCTTCTTTTCACTACATCTGTATTTTTCGGGTAAATACCCAGGAGGGCAATTGCAGGGTCATAGGGAAGTTGAGAGGCATTTTAAGTGTAAAACACATACCAGATTTCTAAAGTATGGGGAAAAAAACCAATGTAAAATATCTCAGTTTTTTTTTTTTTTTTAAATATTGGTTACACGCTGAAATGACAAGACTTTGGACACACTGGGCTAAATAAAATATATGATTACAATTAATTTCACCTGTTTCTTTTGACTTTTTTAAATGTAGCTATAGAAAATTTTAAATTGCATTATGTGGCTCATCGTATATTTCTGCAGGACCTTACTGATCTAGACAGAAATTCAGACTAGTATTTCAAGATAGTAGTAGTTCAATCTACTATTTGAACCATCTTACCAGCTTCCGTTGGGCCATTTCACACTCCAACACGCGGGACTCCGACCGAGAAGGACTACAAGGGCCAGAGTGCACAGCGCGCCTTTGGGGGCGGAGCCTGAAAGAGCTGCCTCCTTGGGACGTTACTTCCGCGACGTCCCGCGATTCTCTTCGCTGCCCCTCAGGGCGCGTACCCTGGAGGTTCGAGGGGAGCGTCCGGCAGGTGGCGGGGTGGCGGGCCCGAGGGCGCGCAAGTGTGGGGGACCCCCTCCACCAAGGCTGCTGGGGGAGCTGCCCTCGGTCTGCCTTCCCGAGCCGGTTTTGCGTGTGAAGTGGTGGGATGGACCGTGCCTCCCCGGGCGCGCGTCCCGTTTCCCGGAAGCGCCGGTGTCCGCGGCGGGCGGGCGTGGTGCGGGTGGCCTCGCAGCGGCGGGCGCGCCTCCCGAGGAGGTGGGCGCGCAGGTTGTCGCTGTTTCACGCGGGCCCAGAGCTTCTCGGGCAGCTGGCCGAATGGGCCCCACTCCCGCTCTAGAGCCTGCAGAGGAGGGGCTGCGGTCGGGATTATTGAGCAGAGGGGACTGCAGCCAAAGCCTTTTCTCCCGTGGTGAGAAAATGAAGCTGAGCTGCCTTCACCTTACTTTGAAAAGGGAGTGGGTTCTTGGGCTTTTTGTGCGTGTTGCCACATGCGATCTTGTGGGCAGAGACCTGCCTGTTTCACTGAGCTGTTGTTTCATAGGACGTTACTCCAGACCCAAGAGAGAGTGGATGTGGAGTTTGGATTTTAGTGGACCTAGTTTAGCAAAACATGGATTCATGTCAGCTACCGTGCACGCTCACCCAGACAATTACGTGAATGAGAAGATGGAATAGTTCCGGGCTGCATCATCTTAGGGAGTCAGTGGTACTTCTGGCAAGTTCTGTCTTCCCTGGCTACTATGGTTCGTGGTATGTGCCTCTGGTTTAATTGCACGTTGATGCCTTGTGATGCCCGCTCTCCCCCGCCCAATCCCAAAATGAGGGGGGAAAATCCCTTCCAAATAGAGGATTCTAGGATCTCCCATGCTTTTCTTCCCCACCCCCCAAACATAATTTTCTTTTGCCTGGAGAGATACATGGCCTGCTGGTTCTCTGACTTTATTTTATTTTATTTTTTGACAGAGAGAGAGAGAGAGATCACAAGTAGGCAGAGAGGCAGGCAAAGAGGGAGGAGGAAGCAGGCTCCCTGCTGAGCAGAGAGTCTGATTCGGGACCCTGAGATCGGAGCTGAAGGCAGAGGCTTAACCCACTGAGCCACTCAGGCGCCCGTGGTTCTCTGACTTTCAAGTCACAATTTATGTCAGTTCCTGGAAGATTCTGGTTTTCAGTCACTGTGGTCTGATTTACCATGACCATTTATTGCAGCAGTAGCCTCCACATTAGAACTCTTAAAAGATAAATGGGAGCATATTAAAAATTGTAAGAGCCTTTTTTGGGGCAAAAATCAATTCCAGTTAGGCAGCACCAAACCGAAAGTGGTTAAGAACATTGCAGATCAGAGCTAGGGGAGAGACTTCCAAAGAGTACAGCAAGAAGGGAAATTAGGTGGTTGGCAAAAGTTTAAGCCTGGGTCTGGCTGTTTGTGACTGGTTATCCTTACCATTTTGCTATTGTAACCTACAGGCATGTACAGACTTAGATCATGGTTTCCTTTATAGGCCACTATAGCACATCATTAATGGTGTTCTTGTTTAATTAATTTAACTCCGTGCTGGGAGCTCATTGTAGAAATAGCATTTTTCAGAAGCTGCAAGGAGTGGGACTCAGTAATGTCTTTTTTTTTTTTTTTTTAAGATTTTATTCATCCATTTGACAGAGAGAGATCACAAGTAGGCAGAGAGGCAGGCAGAGAGGGGGAAGCAGGCTCCCTCCCGAGCAGAGAGCCTCATGCAGGGGCTCGATCCCAGGACCCTGAGATCATGACCTGAGCGGAAGGCAGAGGCTTAACCCTCTGAGCCACCCAGGCGCCCCAATGCCTTTTTTTTTTTTTAAATGCATAGCTGTATCCATCACCATATGATCTCATTTTCTGCTAAGAAGCTTTTCATACATTTGAGTCCAAATGAAATTATTGAGTGAGCACAGAGTCAATAGTAGACAGGTTTCTAGCAAAGTAGCCTCTCTGATCTAATATGCTTAATGGTTTTTTATTCATGGCTTTACATTGCCTTTGCAGCCCCCTGCTCCCCAGGGGGCTCAAGACAATCAGGAACATGAAATGTTCCTTTTTGAAACATTAATCATAGTTGACATTAATTATGCTTAACATTGTAGCAGTAGCTTTTTATAAATATTACTTAATCCTCACAATAACCCATAGATTAAATACTACTGTGATCCCTGTTTTAGCAGATAAAGACACAGAAACAGAGAGGTTAGGTAATCTACTCAGTATCACCCAGTTGGTAGCAAAATCAGGATTAGAATACAGAAAGGGTAACTCCAAAGCCCACACTCCAGCACAGACTCCTGTAAGGAGAATGGTTGACTGGTGAGAAAGCTCTGGGCTTTGTCACTTCTCCCACCTGCCTCATAAAACATTATGGGAGAAATTGTTTTCTTGATGGGGTCATCGGAGATTTATTAGAGGGAGATCAAGAGTCAATCTGCTGGAAGAAGTCGGAGAAGAGAAAAAAAGTCGGAAAAAGAGGATGTAAAAGAAGAACATCTGCCCAGAAAGATAAACCTTGTATGGTTAGAGTCTGCCCGAATCCAGCTAAGGTGTGCAATACCTGATGTGCTACTTCCAAATGAAAATTGGAGTAGCAAGGATACTTCCCTCTCATGCACTTTTATTTTTGAGTAGTAGGTTCAGATTCATTAGATACATGTCAGATGTCCAACATTTAAAAAGAAACATCTTTAAGAAACTGGGACTTCTTTGATCTTTCCTTAAAATGAAAAGGGGAGGGGTGCCTGGGTGGTTTAGTGGATTAAGCCTCCAACTCTTAATCTCAGCTCAGGTCTTGATCTCAGGATTGTGAGTTCAGACTGTGTGTGGGGCTCCATGCTGGGTATGAAGCCTGCTTTTAAAAGGGGGGGGTCGCCTAGGTGGCTCAGTGGGTTAAGCCTCTGCCTTCAGCTCAGGTCATGATCTCGGGGTCCTGGGATCAAGCCCCACATGGGGCTCTCTGCTCAGCAGGGAGCCTGCTTTGCCCCCTCTCTGCCTGCCTCTACCTATTTGTGATCTCTCTGTCATCAAATAAATAAATAAAATCTAAAAAAAGAAGGGGGGGTGGTGTGTGAAGAGGGGACAGGGAAGTAGTAGAAGAAAGTGACCCATTAGAGTTCGAGATAGAGAAACCTTGGTATGAATGCGGTCAAGCTATCCTGAAAGCCCACTGAAGTGCCTGGGCAAGTTGTAGCATCTTGCGTTGCTTCTCTTTTCTGTTCTTCTGATGGTTGTGGTTTTTGATCTGGCTCAGCACTAACGCGGACCATGTGGACTGCAGATGAGATTGCCCAGCTGTGTTATGAACACTATAGGACCAGACTGCCCAAGCAGGGGAAGCCTGACCCCAACCGTGAGTGGACATTATTAGCAGCCGTGGTGAAGATACAGCCTGCAGCTGACCAGGCCCATGGCATCACTAATAAACCGGCACAAGGTGAGGCCTTTTCACCTTCCAGCGCTCCCTCTCCCTGTCAGAGATGGTAGGAGAATTGTTCATGGCTGTGCAGGGACAGTCCTGGCTGGCGACCGCCACAGCAGTGGGCATGTTCCCCTTTCTCTCCACCAGGGGGCGCAGTACTTGTGGTTGGAGCCTGCGGTGTTGCAACCACAGCCCTGGGTTGGGTCCCCTATAGAAAGGCCCTGGAGGAGTGTGCATGCGTGAAACCTGAGGGCTGGGGACCATTCACAGTATGGGAGCACACCTAATGATTCCTTTCCCTCTCAGTGACGAAGGAAGTTGTCTCCATGGGAACAGGAACGAAATGTATAGGCCAGTCCAAAATGAGGAAGAGCGGTAAGCCCGGGTGGGGTCTGAACAGCCTTCATCCAGGGCATGTTGGAAAGCCCTTTCCTCTCCTCATCACTGAGGTGGCTGACCTTTCCTTTCCCACTGTCACTCCACTGGGAAGGTCAGAACTCATTTTAAGAATCAGAATAAACAGTGGGGCCAAAGGCTGCCAGGAACATACTTTCTGCATAGATTGGAAGTTGGCCAGTATTTTCCTGCGCAAACCAAAATTTCCCTGGAGCAGCTCCTCCCCGTTAGGTGTGAAGCCCCCCTAAGGCAATCTTGAATTGATGGAGATTTGGACAACAAAAAGAATATGGAAATCCCTTGGAAATCTGACATCTTCACCTCCTGCTTCCCGTTAGCAGATTCCTTCCCAGGTTTGCTTCCTCCATTTTCCCAGCCTTGCCTCCTGTGTGCCTGGACCACTGTGGATTGAATTTGATGGACTCGTATCACCACAAGCTCAAGTGTGATATCAGGCCACAAAAGATTTGGACCCCCTTCCTCCATCTATTTTCCTGTAAATCAGTCCTTCTCAACTATGGGGAGATTTTGTCCCCTGGGGGACCTGTGGCAGTGGTTGGAGACATTTTCCATCTTCGGTTGCCACACGTCAGGGGAGGGCGTTACTATGCTATCTGCCTCTGGTGCTAGAGGCCAGGAATGCTAGTAAACATCCTCCCTTCCACAGTACAGAGCCTCACAACAAAGAATTTTCTAACCCAGGGTGTCAGTAGTACTGATTTGAGGAGGCCCTGTATTGCCATCAGTGATCACAATACTTCCTGACAGCCCTCCAGGAGCTCCATGGCCATCCTGGTAGCTGGGGAAACTGCTGTGTTCTACTGCAGGGAAACAGGGCCTCTGGTCCTCTGTGTCTTCACTAGTGTCCTGTCTTTGCCACAGGAGACATCCTCAATGATAGCCACGCTGAGGTCATAGCCAGGAGGAGTTTCCAAAGGTAAAGGGACAACCCCAGAGAATCTGACTTAGCCTGCCATGGGGAGCCCCAGAATTTGCATTTCTAATAAGCTCCCGAGCAACACGGATGATGTCGGTATGTGAACCACACTTTGATTAGCCCTGGTCTAGACGGTGGTTCTTACACTTGGTGTGCATCAGAATTACCTATGTTTGTGAAAACTCAGATTGTTGGGCCCTCCCCTGGAAATTCCGATTCAGCAGGTCAGGGGCGGGACCTGGATTTCTAACAAATTCCAGATGATGCTGATGCTGCTGGTCAGGGGCCACACTTTTGAGAATCACTGGTCTGCATCATCCTCGAAATTCCAAATCACTGCCAGTCCCATCTGTCTGCAGTAACTCTTTCTTAATCATCAACCAGCCAGTCTTAGACTTCACCGAAGTGTTTGGTTGTTCATTCTGGCCACACCTTGTGCCCCAATTAGGTACCTTCTCCATCAGCTCCACTTGGCGGCCGCCCTGAAGGAGGATAGCATCTTTGTCCCTGGAACTCAGAGAGGGCTGTGGAAACTCAGGCCAGACCTCTCCTTTGTGTTTTTCTCCAGCCATACACCCTGTAAGTATAGCCAACCCTTTGGATCATTATTACGTTGTCTACTTCCTTATGTCCTCTTATCCTTAGATCTATTCCTCAGAAAAGCTCGTCTGGCTGCAGTGTAGCTGCAGGCAGTGGACACTGCCTTTTTCTGAACGGGCCGTGGTGCCTGACCACTTCTCTATCAAGGAACGACACTGTAGTTCTAGGTTCCCAGTCAGGATTGGGAAGCTTCAAGCAGAAACCCCACAAAGGTCTGAAAGAAGTCCAAAGCCCTGAGTTCTGTAGTAATTTATCCTGAAACTCAGTCCATTCATTCACTCCTTCAGTTATTTTCTGCTACTTGTCAGGTACAATGTGACGTTGGGTCTACAGCAGGGAGTAAGACTTGTCCCTCGCCTAGCCTCATAGAGTGTAGACAGTCATGATCAGTTAAGTTAAATTTTGACGAGTTAAATGGGGACATTCAGGTGCTGTGGTTGCATCAAGCAGGAAGACCAGACTTCGCCTAGAGGAGACCACTGTTTTTTTGTTTTGAAAATGGAGAATTTCTGCTCTCTTTAGATAGCAGCTCAGGGATGGCAGTAAACTTCACTCACCCTAAAACCTTTGGGAAGGAAGGCTCTAACAGTGTTCTGTAAGTATTAAACTTTAAAACTACACATGCAATTAGAGCAGATATAGGTACTAGCTCTGAAGAGACAGAAGAGCTGTCAAGACTTGTCATAATACAAATCCAAAATATAATACAGCTTAAGGAAGGATGAGTCTCAGAAAAGAATCGGTTGAGTCAAAGGCCAGAAAATGACATACAGAGAAAGGCAGGGCTCATCTGTGCTTTCTTACTAGCCCTGGATACCCTGATCCAAGAACCAAAGGATGTTTCTTAACTCAGTGCTTCTCAAACTATAAAATGCAAATGAATGATCTTAAAATGTGGATTCAAATTCATTAGGACTGGGATGAAACCTAAGGTTCTGCATTTCTAACCAAGTCCCCATGATGTCAGTGGTGTTCACCTGTGGACCACACTTGGAGTAACTAGGGCTTGGCTGACCCAGTGGTAGGTGTAGCCTTATGATGGAGAGAGATGCATCTGTGGATCACAGCTAGCCTCACCCACTAATCAGACCACATAGATCAGTGGTCCACTGGCTGGTCTATAGCCAGCTGGGAAAAATCTGGACTATAGTGTGTTTTTCAAAAAGTTTAATTTCTGGGGTGCCTGGGTGGCTCAGTCCTTAAGCATCTGGCTTTGGCTCAGGTCGTGATCCCAGGGTCCTGGGATTGAGCCCCACATCAGGCTCCCTGTTCAGCGGGAAGCCTGCTTCTCCCTCTCCCACATGCCCTGCTTATATTCCCTCTCTTGCTATCTCTGTCTCTCTCTTTCTGTCCAATAAATAAATAAAATCTTTAAAAGTCAAATAAATAAGCTCTTTTTAAAAAAAAATCTAATTTCTTTCCATGAAAAGGTTATGAGATTTTTATCTTTTTATTTTAAATAGTGGTAATTAGGAAAAAAAAATAAATAGCAATAATTAGGATTTTTTTTTAAGATTTTATTTATTTATTTGACAGAGAGAGATCACAGTAGGAGAGAGGAAGGGAAGAGATCACAGAGAGAGAGGAAGGGAAGCAGGCCCCCTGCTGAGCAGAGAGTCCGATGCGGGGCCCGATCCCAGGACCCTGAGATCATGACCCGAGCCAAAGGCAGCGGCTTAACCCACTGAGCCACCCAGGCGCCCAATAATTAGGATTTTTAAAGATCTTAGTTGATGGAATACAAAATTGACCACCCCCTTTGTTGATCTTAAAATCTTCTGGAAATTTTACTGGTCTGTGAAATAAAAATCTAAACCCACCAATCCAACTGCCCTGGGCTAATAGGTCATCTTTTGCACTGCAGTGCCCACGCATGGTTTGTGTGCAGGAGGAAAGAATATTACCTGGAGAATGTAACTGTCTCCCTTTGCATTTATTCCTCATTACTAATTGATAATTTGGTGCCTGGATTAGCTATTTCAGACTCTTACTTGTGAGTTTTATTAGCATGAATCAGCCTCTCAGGTTTAGGCATCTGTCTGGATCAAATCTCCGAGCCTTCAGAGTGGGAGATGGGCCCAGTCAATTCTTCAAAGTCACTGTCCCCTTGTGAGGTCTCTGGAAGTCCGCCAGCCAGCCTCTCTGGCCACAATCCCAGTTCTACATTTCTTGCCTTTCCCACTCAGGTTCTAAAGGCTACAGATGTATTATTTACACGCTTTAGAAAAGCCACACACACTAGGTTAGTGTTTGAAGAAGTAGCTCCCTTCTCCAGGGAACGCTGTGCTTTTTGCTAACCTCTGGTTTACTGTGTTTCTATTTAAGCACAGAGTTGAGTCAGAAATCTCTAACCCAGCACAGGGAAACACCACTTGTGTAATTCACTGCAAAGCCTTTACTGTGAAGATACGCACATAATTCTCTAAGATGGGGAATTTGGGAACATATTTGCCAAATATTTAACCATGAAACCAACCTCCCACTTTTGTTTTCCAAAGCATCTTACAGGATAACATTCTAAAAAATGCACTTGGGAAACTGTGCTCATTGTAAATCAAGGGTTCTCAACTCAGGACAGTTTTGCTTCTCAGAGGCCATTTAGCAACATCTGGGGACATTTTTGATGGCCAGACTTGGGGTGCTATTGGTATCTAGTAGGTAGAGACTGAGGAGCTGGTAACCGTCCCATGATGTAAAGAATAGCCCCCACAAAAGGAATTACGTGGCCCAGTAATAATAATAATAATAATAATAATAATAATAATCAGTATTATGAATGTTGACAAACCCTGGTCAAAGCTATTGTTTCCAAAACTTCCTGTAATGAGCATTACCTGGGATCTTTGTTAAAGTATTCTGCTTCCCAGACCCCCCACCCCCACCCCAGAGTTTCTGACTCACTGGGTCTAGGTAGGATAGAGCCACGAAGGAATCTTACTCGGGAAATTTGGGCAAGTGTGCCTAATCCCAAGTCAGCTAGGAAAATAGAATTAGACTTTGTTTCAGACAGTGGTTCTCCAGTCATCAGAATGACCCGGAGAGCTAAAATATACACTGCTGGCGACCACCTCCAGAGTTTCAGACTTAGCAGGTCGACTGTGGCTTCCGAGAATTGGCATTTCTAACAAGTTCCGTAGGGACATTGATGTGGCTGGTCCTGGGCCCTCACTTTGAGAACCACTGGTTTTTAAGAGGTCCCTTCTCTTGCAGGTGGGGATGCCTCCATCATTCCAATGCTCGAGTTTGAAGATCAGCCCTGCTGTCCTGTCCGTAGAGACTGGGCCAGTAAGCCATCAGAAGCCAGTGGTGACCTGGAAGCTCCTGAGGACACAGAGAGATGTGAGGGCCTGGGTAGTCCTATGACCAAAAAGATGAGGCTTGAGCCCGGGACTCCTGACGGTGTAGCTCAACATCAGAGTTTTGGCCATCAGGAGAGTGGCCCAGTCACACCAGACGTCAGCGGCTCTCATGTTACTGCACAGGAACAGGCCCCTGTCACCAGAACGGCCCCCGGTGATGTCAAAGTGGTGGACATTTATAGAACTGGAGCCAAGTGTGTGCCCGGAGAAGCTGGAGACTCCAGGCAGCCTGGTGCTGCGTATCACCAGGTGGGGCTGCTCCGAGTGAAGCCCGGCCGGGGAGACCGGACTTGCTCCCTGTCCTGCAGTGACAAGCTGGCCCGGTGGAACGTCCTCGGATGCCAGGGGGCACTGTTGATGCACCTTCTAGAAGAGCCCGTCTACCTATCAGCTGTGGTGATTGGGAGGTGCCCATACAGCCAGGAGGCGATGCACAGAGCTCTGACCGGGAGGTGAGCCTGGAGGGGGTGGGGGGGAGGGAGCAGCTGGAACAGCCTTTCCAAGAAGACTCAGAAGATGTCCGAAGAGACTAAAATACCCATACGTTTTGATCCATTGGGTCTATTGCTGGGAATTTGTCCTAAGAAATAATTAAGAAAGTGCTCAGACATTTAGCTGTGTGTATAGTCATGTTTTAAAAAGAAAAGGAAACCAGTGAAATAGTTTAAAGCTAATATTGATGACTATTGGACCTGAAAAGATGCTCATAATTTTTATAAAATTTTATCTTATTATTTCAGTGTTCCAAGATTTATTTATTTATTTATTTATTTATTTATTTGACAGAGAGAGATCACAAGTAGGCAGAGAGAGAGGAAGAAGCGGGCTCCCTGCTGAGCAGAGAGCCCGATGTGGGGCTTGATCCCAGGACCCTGGGATCATGACGTGAGCCGAAGGCAGAGGCTTTAACCTACTGAGCTACCCAGGCGCCCCCACAAGATTCATTGTTTATGCACCACACCCAGTGCTCCATGCAATCTCCGTAATACCCACCCCCAGGCTCACCCAACCCCCCACTCCCCTCCCCTCCAAAACCCTCAGTTCCTCAGAGTCCACAGTCTCTCATGGTTCATCTCCCCTCCAATTTCCCCCAACTCACTTCTCTCCTTCTCTCCATGTCCTCTGTGTTATTCCTTATGCTCCACAAGTAAGTGAAACCATATGATAATTGACTCTCTCTGCTTGACTGATTTCACTCAGCATAATCTCCTCCAGTCCTGTCCATGTTGATACACAAGTTGGGTATTCATCCTTTCTGATGGAGGCATAATACTCCATTGTATAGATGGACCACATCTTCCTTATCCATTCGTCCATTGAAGGGCATCTGGGCTCCTTCTATAGTTCGGCAATTGTGGACATTGCTGCTATGACCATTGGGGTACAGATGGCCCTTCCTTTCACCACATCTGTATTTTGGGGTAAATCAGTAGTACAGTTGCAGGAGATGGTCATAATTCTTAAAGAGCAAGTTTTTTTTTTTTTTTTTAGATTTTATTTATTTGATAGACAGAGATTACATGTAGGCAGAGAGGCAGGCAGGGAGAGAGGAGGAAGCAGGCTCCCTGCTGAGCAGAGAGCCAGATGCGGGGCTCGATCCCAGGACCCTGAGACCACGACCCGAGCCGAAGGCAGAGGCTTTAACCCACTGAGCCACCCAGGCGCCCCATTAAAGAGCAAGTTTAAAGATACAATGAGTTCGTGTTGGTCGTGAAGTATATATGCACATAGTAAAAAAATTTTGGGAGGATATATACCAAGGTACTAGTATGATTATCTCTGAGTTGTGATATTATGGGTATATTTTTTTCTTCTTTGTGGTTACTCTGTTTTCTCATTGTTCTGCCCCGTACATATATATTGCTACTCTAATTTTTTAAAACCATCAATGTCTTTAAAAGATAAAAGACAGGGGCGCCTGGGTGGTTCATTGGGTTAAGCCTCTGCCTTTGGCTCAGGTCATGATCTCAGGGTCCTGGGATCGAGCACCACATTGGGCTCTCTGCTCAGCGGGAAGCCTGCTTTCTCCTCTCTCTCTCTGCCTGCCTCTCTGCCTACTTATGATCTCTGTCAAATGTATAAAATCTTTAAAAAAAAAAAAAGGATAAAAGACAAAGGATGATCACTCAAGTGTGGTTCCCCCATAAGGAAGCGTGGCTAAGCCCAGTTAAGGCTGTGATAAAAGAAGGCAGGGAGAGGCCACCGCTGGGGGGAGGCCTGTTGTGTCGGCTGCACTGCTCCTGAGACCAGGGCCAGGGAACACACCCAGGGAGTGTACCCAGGAGAAATGAAAACATGTATCCACGTAAATACCGACACATGAACGTTCACAGTGGCACGAGTCACACCAGCCGCAAAATGAAGCTGCCCAGATGTGCATCAGCTGGTGAACAGATCAACAAAAGGTAATAGATTGTTAGATCATCAGCCCCAAAAAGGAGCAAAGACTGGCCAAGCTACCACATGGACAAGCCTCAAAAGCTCCATGCTGAGTGAGAGGAGCCATGTAGCGTATGAATTCATGGAGCGAAATGTCCAAAATGGGCAAATCCAGAAGTAGGTTGGAGGGTGCTGGAGAAATGCATGGGAAGTGACCGCTGATGGGTGCTGGGTTTCTTATCAGGGGTCAAACATGATAAATTCAGATTATGGTGACAGGCACAATTCTGTGAATATAGTAAAAAACAAACAAAACCTTAAATTGTACACTGAGAATGGATGAATTCTCTGGTATACAACTACAGCCCAGTATGATGTTTTCAACAAAAGCACTCCCAAGCACTATGCCCAAGACATTTTCGGTGTTTTCCGTGCTTTCCCTAGTCTGTCTGCTCGGTTCCAGAGCAGCATCATGGTAGCCTCTAGATGGTGTGAAAGACCCAAGAGGGAAAAACGAAGCTTGTCTGTTACAGGAGAGCTTTGGTTTCTGGTGTGTTTGGACGATTCCCTAGGAAGAGATACTGACGAGTTAATATTGCTCTTTGAGGGTTTGCAGTCTTTCAAAGCCAGTACCAGGACTGGAGTTCACAGTGTCCCTAAAGTTTCTGAGGGGTGGTGACTCAGCTAATCCTTTTCACTTCAGAGAGATAGGAAGGAGATTCAGTTCTTTCACACCCTCTCACCGAGACTCAGGGGCAGGGAAGTGGTCCCCGGGTGTAGACACTGTCTTCCAGAGGACCATGCTGAAACTGAGTGCATTCTCCCTCACATTTAGGTGTCAGAACGTCTCTGCGCTACCGAAAGGCTTTGGAGTTCAAGAAGTGAAAATACAGCAGTCTGGTTTACTGTTTGAACAGAGCCGCAGCGCAGTACAGACAAGAAGGGCTGATGGCTCGGGCCGACTTGCTCCTTGTGGTGCAGGTAAAGTATCTGCCCTATTCCACTTGCCCTGGAGTAACTTTTGCACAGATCATGGAGTGGCCCAGAGAGGGGCTGCATTTCCCAGCCCAGGGAGACAGCTTCTGACCCGAGTCCTCAGTAGCGGAGGCTTGACCACACTGAGTCAGGATCGTGCTCTGCAAGACACCAGGCAACTTACTTTTCCTGTCTTAGCCTCAGGCTCTTCATCTCCAGATAAGAACATCATTTCTTAATTAATTACTTATTAATTGTTAATTAATAGAATTAAGGAATTCTATTAATTATCAATATCATTTCTTTAAAATTAATCCAATTAATAAAACGGGCAGAAGGGATGAACAGACATTTCTTTAAAGAAGACATCCAGATGGCCAACAGACACATGAGAAGATGCCCAACGTCACTCATCATTGGGGAAATGCAGATCGAAACCCCAGTGAGCTATCACCTGATGCCTGTCAGAATGACTAAAATCAACACAAGAAACAAGTGTTGGCAAGGACGTGGAGAAAAAAGAACCTCTTTATACTGTTGGTAGGAATGGTGGGAATGCAAACTGGTGCAGCCACTGTGGAAAACAGTACGGAGGTTCCTCAAAAAATTAAAAATAAAACTACCCTATGATCCAGTAATCACACTAGGGGTATTTACCCTAAAAGTACAAAAACACTAACTGAGAGGAATACATGCACTCCTATGTTTACTGCAGCATTATTTACAGTAGCCAAGCTATGGAAGCAGCCCAAGTTTCCATCAACTGACCAATGAATAAAGATACTGCTCAGCCATAGAAGAAAATGAAATCTTGCCATTTGGAGGGACTTGGATGCAGCTAGAGTGTATTATGCTAAGCAAAATAAGTCAGGCAGAGGAAGACATACTGTATGATCTCACTCATATGTACAATTTAGGAAACGAGCAAAGGGGAAAAAAATAGAGACAAACCAAGAAACAGTCTTTTTTTTTTTTTTTAATATTTTGTGTATTCATATGACAGTGCACAAGCAGGGGGAGGTGCAGAGGGAGAAAAAGAAGACTCCCTGCCAAACAGGGAGCCCAATGTGGGACTCGATCCCAGGTCCCAAGGATCATGACCTGAGCCAAAGGCAGACACTTAACTGACTGAGCCACCCAGATGCCCCAAGAAGGAGAGACTCTTAGCTCTATAGAACAAACTGATGTTACCAGCATGGGGGGAGGGGGGTTCAGATGGGGATTACAAGAGTATGCTTATGAAAACAATGTGTCAGGGCACCTGAGTGGCTCAGTGGGTTAAGCCTCTGGCCTCAGCTCAGGTCATGATCCCGGGTCCTGAGATCGAGCCCCACATGGGGCTCTCTGATCAGCAGGGAGCCTGCTTCCCCCCTCCCCCTCTGCCTGCCTCTCTGCCTACTTGTGATCTCTCTCTCTCTCTCTGTCAAAGAAAGAAAGAAAGAAATCTTAAAGAAAAAGAAAGAAAACAATGTGTCATTTTCTTATCGGTATTGTTACAAGGATTAAATGAGAAATTCTGTTTCCATGCGCTGCTGACTGTATGTCCAGCCTGTAACAAGTGCTTAGTGGTTATTGGGTCTTAGAATGAAGATGATGAATGATGAACCTCTTTATATCACTGTATTCTGGAGGTCGGGCATCAGAGTGGCAGCCATTGACTCTGTTTTGGAGAGAGAGGGAAGTATTTTTGTGAAAAGACTTCTGACATTCACAGGAAACTGAGGAATTTTAGCTAGAATCTTGTCTTTTCATAGCCATCAGCTGGAGCGCAGTTCCCGAGCAGCCGCTGGATGTCACTGCCAATGGCTTTCTGCAGGGAACAACGAAGAAAGCCATCAGGTGCCTTCAGGCCAGGTAAGCAGGTTGAGGCAGGAGGAGACGGTGGCCTTGCAGGCACCCTTTACCACTAATTCCAGAACATCTTCACTGCCCCGAAAAGAAGCCCTACCCCTCTTAGCAGTCATTCCCCCGGCCCTACTCCGGCCCCTGACATCCATGAATCGACGTGTTGTCTCTGTGGATTTGTTCTTTCTGGGCATTTCGCTGTGTAAGGTCATACAGGATGTGGCTTATTTTACTTAGCGCAAGGTTTTCAAGGCTCATCCGTGTCGTAACATGTATCAGTCCTTCATTCCTATATACCATTGTGGTATTTTGTGGGGGTCTGCCTGCTGCTTTTTGTTCATCAGTCCTTTTGTCCGTGGCCATTTGGGTTATTTCGCTTTTGGGCTATCAGAAATGGTGCTGCTGTAAACATTTATATAGTGAGCTCTTAGGTGGGCATATGTTTTCAATTCTCCTGGGTATACCGTGGCATGGAATTGCTGAGTCCTGTGATAACCTTGGGGGTTTTTTGCTTTTCTGCTTTTTGGAGGAACTGCCAAAAATTTTCCGTAGCAGCTGCAGCAATTTGAACTCCCACCAGCAGTGTATGCATCTCAGTTACCCTACTTCCTTTACGACACTCGCTGTTGCCTATTTCACTGGAACCACTCTAGTGAGCATGAGAGCTGTCTCGTGGTTTCGATGCGCCTTTCCCTAATAACTGTTGGAGCTTCTTTGATGTTGAGCATTCTTTCGTATTTTATTTGCCATTTGTGTATCTTCTCTGGAGAAATACCTATTCTGATCCTTTGTCCGTTTGTTTATCTTTTTATTGTTGAGTTGAAACATTTCTTTGTATAATCTGGATGCCAGTCTTTTTTCACATATGTCTTTGAACATATTTTCTGCAATTCTGTGGGTTATCTTTTCACTTTTTGAAAGGGTCCTTTAAAGCACGGAAATTTTAAAGTTTGATGAAGTCCGTTTTATCTGTTTTTTTCCTATGGTGGTTTGTACTTTTAGTGTCGCAGGTAAGAAACCATTGCCTGATTTCCCAAGGGCCTCATGGCTCCAGGCCATTGTTTGCATCTCTCAGGAGACCAGCTGTTAGCCACTGACCAGAGTGTGTTTTACCTTCAAACCTCAACTCAACTACCACTGCCTTCTGGCTCACAATTACCGTCCTCTTCAAATTGCCACAGTGCTGTTCTGCAGCTTGTTCCAGTATGTTGGCGCTCTCTGTTGACCGGGAGCACCTCACATTCCCGTGCTCTCTCTGTCTCCAGTATCCACATGACTTTGGACAAGGCCAGTTGCTCTCCAGGCCTCCATGCTGCATCTCTTGTCAGATGAGGATACTGGAGTAGATGATGAGATCTCTGACGGGCTGTAGATGTCTCTCCGTTTAGAAGGCAGACTCCGTAAGGGAGGAAGTGGAAGGGGCAAGAACAGAAACCTTACGGTTCAAGAGACTGATGTCTAATTCCTGGTTCGCTTCCTCCCCAGGGTGTGACCTTGGGCAAATTACTTTACCTCCCCAGAGCAAGGGGAACTAAAAGTATGTTTAGTTACAAAAAGTATGTTTCACCCACGAATGTGGTGAGAAGTGCTGGCGAAGGTAGTGCAGGCTTACAGCAGACATCTTGTTAAGATTTCCCCTTCCCTTCTTCAGAGAAGCTTCATATTCTGTGTGGAAGAGTCAGTTTCTTCTAAGGACTCCCAGGTTTTCTCATGGCTCACGCCCTCATGCTGGCATCCTGGAACCACCTTCTTTAGAACTGTGGGGAACAGGAACGTGGACTGGGATGTTAGAGACATTTAGTATACTAATACAATATAGGAAGAAAATATTTCATTTAAGTCTTTGTGTTCTTTTACACACAATGCAATAATAACAGACCCTCATTTTCAAGAGGTTTCATTTTACTCTTCCTGTAAGTGGCAGATCCTCTTCCCTTCCCAGAGGGTCCCAGAGAGATCATTACATGCCTCACTGGATTATAAAAGAAAAGGATGAGGAATTAAAAAAAAAAAAAAACCCAGAAAACCTAAGTGCACCTGAGTTTCTTAAAGATAAGGCTAGATTAAGAATACCAACGTTGGGGCACCTGAGTGGCTCAGTCGGTTAAGCATCTGCCCTCGGCTCAGGTCATGATTTCCGGACCCTGGGATCGAGTTCTGCATCAGGCTCCCTGCTCAGTAGGGAGCCTACTTCTCCCTCTACCTCTGTCCCTCCCCACTGCTCATTCTCTGTCTTAAATAAATAAATAAAATCTTAAAAATTAAAAAAAAAAAAAAAAAGAATACCAATGTAGAGGGTACCTGGGCAGCTCAGTTGGTTAAGCGTCTGCCTTTGGCTCAGGTCATGGTTCCAGGGTCCCGGATCGAGCCCTGTGTTGGGCTCCCTGCTCAGCGGGGGGCTGCTTCTCCCTCTCACTCTCCATCTGTGCCCCCTCCCACATAAATAAAATCTTTTTAAAAAATAATACCAATGTAAATGTGTAATCTTAAAGAAAGTATACTTGCGTGTATAGCTTTTCTGGCTTCTTGATGCACCAGCCAGCAATGTTTTTCCTGAGGAAAACCTAATACCAAAAGTGTAATCCTTGCTGCTGAAAGGAACCAGGGCTCCCTAGAGAGTGGCAGCTGCCATGATTGCTATGGAGGGTTGCTGTGCTCCTCAGATGACCCGAGTGGGGATTACTGAGTAGGTCTCGTTGACAGAGGAATAACTAGTGTGGCCACTTGTTCTCCTGTTGAATAGATCTTCAGAAAGGTCTTATTTCTCTTGAGGGAGCTCTGTTTCAGCAGAGGAGAGATTCCCAGCATCTCTCTTCTGTCTTTATAGGTATATGTACCTTAACATTACTCACAAGGCCATTGCCTTAGGTTGGAAACATTGATAAGAGAAAGGGCTATTTGTTCCTCCCGAGGGAAAAATGTTGGAACCATTTACAGACCTGGTCTCCAGAAGCTGTTAAACTCATTCACACTGATGGCTTCTTACGGTGAACCTGGAGGCCTTGACATTGCAGTACAATGTTGGTGGTAAACTGAATCCATTAGGACTCCTTCCAGGGAGGTTTAAGTGATGCGTTTCTTTAACACACCTTGATGGGGAGCTGTCTCCAGCTCCGGATAGGCATGGTTGATTGCTAAGGCTTCTTGTTTTGGTGAATGAAAGTCCTTTGTATGCTTCATTCACGCTCTGTAAAAATAAACCCAGATGTTCTCACATCTCCCAGTGGCCCCTGGGCTGTAGCAGAAATTTCAGGAGCTCACCTATCAGTGTTTCAAAAGGAAGCCGGAGCGTCAGGCAAGACACTAGTTTATTTTTGATGTTTCTTCTTTACCTATTCTGGGTAAGGGTGGGCAGCGCAAATGTTGAGTCTGTAAGACTCTCTAGACTTCTTCAACAGTAAGATGTATGGTCCTGTCCCCTAGAATGATGAAACAGACTCAGAAATACAGAACAAACTGGTGGTTGCCAGAGGGGAGGGGAAGGGTTTGGGATGGGCGAGAATCGAGGAAGGGGATTAAGAAGTACAGACTTCCGGGGGTGCCTCGGGGGCTCGGTTGGTTAAGCCTCTGCCTTCAGCTCAGGTTATGATCCTGGGATCGAGTCCCACATGAGGCTTCCTGCTCCTTGGGGAGCCTGCTTCTCCCTCTACCCCTCCCCCAACTTGTACTCTCTCTTTTTCTCTCTCTCTCTCAAATAAATAAATAATATCTTTAAAAAATAAAAGTACAGACTTCCATTTATAAAATAAATCAGGAGGACGAAGAGTACAGCATCGAGGTACAATCAGTAATCCTGTAATAACTTCATGTGGTAAGAGGCAGAAACTGTGTTTACTGTGATGAGCATTTCATAACATAAATAATTGTCAAATCACTGTGTTATACACCTGAAACCAATATAACACTGTAAGTCAACTATACATCAGTTTTTTTAAAAATCACCATGGGGCACCTGGGTGACTCAGTTTGCTAAGTGACTCTTGATTTTAGCTCAGGTCGTGCCCTCAGCGTCCTGGAATTGAACCCTGTGTTGGGTTGTGTGTACGTGCACGCACCTGTGTACTTTCTCCCCCCTCTCTCAAATAAATAAATCTTTAAAAAAAAAAAAATCACCCTCTTGGAGGTCAGCTACTACAATGCTATTTTAAGTAATTTCTTTTTATTGCATTTTCTGCTCACTGCTGTTGTGATCAGTTTTTTGTTTTTCCCTGTTGCAGCTAATGTTTGTATCCAGCAACCTTGTTAACTTCTTATTCTCCTAATTTATCTGGGAATTCTGTTGCTTTTTTTTTTTTTTCTTTTTCAAAGTAAGCAATCTTTTGCAAATATTTCCTTTCCAACCCTCCATTCCTTTCATTTATTTATTTTTCCTTGATGTACTATCCTGGCTAGAACTGACAGTCTGCCAATCATTGGCAAATAATGACTTTAGTTTTTGTGTTTTTATCCTTACTCCTTTTATTTCTTGTCTGACTGGCCAGAAGCTTCTGGGTAACATGGGATAAAAACAGTGCCCTTGTCTTACTCCTGATTTTAAGGACATGAATTTGCTGCAGGTTTTTATAGACATCCCTTACAGCTGTAAATATTGTCTTCTTCCTAATTCTCGTTTGCTAAATGGTTTTAAATCATTCTGTGGATGTTGAATTCTAACAGATGCTTCACTGCATGTTTCTTCTCACAAAAAATTTTTTAAAGATGTTATTTATTTATTTGAGAGAGAGAGAGAGCATGAGAAGGGGCAGGAGCAGAAGGAGAGGGACAACAGATTGCCCTGAGCACAGCGCAGCGGGGCTCGATCATGACCTGAGCCAAAATCAGGAGCCAGCCCTTAACCAACTGAGCCACCCAGAGCTCCACCCCACCCCCCCGCTTTTTTTTTTTTTTTAATTTCCCTTATTTACTTATGGGGTGAGGGAGTTTCTCACGATTATATTACATTTCTCCTTTAATCTGTTAACAAAATAAGTTTCATTAGTTTTTTGGCTTTGGGTTTTTTTTTTAATGTTAGAGGATCCTTATGTTCCCAAGCACCAGCTGCCATTCCAGCTCCGTGAGGGGCCGGGGAGAGCAGCGTGTGAGGGCTCAGGGCCCCCTGCTAAGTAGCCTAGGTGACAGCCAGGTAAGGGAACTTCTTGACAGATGGTACACTTCCCTTTTTGACATATCCCGGTTTGGCCACAGCGTCCAAGCTAATGGTACAGTCTGTGAGAACGGCGAAGGCTCTGGTGTGTAAGGATGAGACCACCCATTGTTGGCCGACATGCTTCCCTACGCTCAGTCAGCTCAGGAGCTGTGTAAGGGAGGGAAAGGAGGCACATACAGGCCAGATCCTGGCAGCGTGGATGGCCAAAAGCAAAAAGGCCCCGGTGGGCCGATGGCCAGGTGGCCTGGCCACACTCACTTTGCCCGATGTTCCAAACTGGGGCCTGCATGAGGCTTTGTGGTGGAAGCCAAGGGTTGGTCTCAGAGGTGCACAGTGCCCAGAGGAGAATCAGGAGACTCTGTGTCCAGAGCTCATCCAAGTGGACTTTATGATCGCAGCTCCCACAGGGAACAGCTCCCTTGGGAAGAGGTAGCCGGCATGACTGTGGCTGTCCTGGAGGGAGTTTAGTAATGCCATCTCCGCCTTTACCTCACATGAGCATGTCATCTTGATGATTTTGCTGCTGATGACACTTCTTTTTGTTTTGTTTTATTTATTTGACAGAGAACACAAGTAGGCAGAGAGGCAGGCCCACTGAGCTACCCAGGCGCCCCTGCTGATGACACTTCTTAAGATGAGATTGCTGGGCGCCTGGGTGGCTCAATGGGTTAAAGCCTTTGCCTTCAGCTCAGGTCATGATCTCAGAGTCCTGGGATTGAGCCCCTCGTCGGGCTCTCTGCTCAGCAGGGAGCCAGCTTCCTCCTCTCTGCCTACTTCTGATCTCTGTCTGTCAAATAAATAAATAAATGAAATCTTTAAAAAAAAAAAAAAAAGATGAGATTGCTTTTTCTCCCTCACCCACTCAGGTCTAGATGTCCTTCATGTGAAGAACAGGTGGAAATGGGGCCCTGGTGCATTCAAACGTAAGAAAGCTCCATGTGAAGCCCAGCATCTCGGAGGGACGGGTACGCGCTCAACACTTCTAATAAACCTCTTTGTCCTCTGCTTCCAAACAGATCCCGGATCAGCAAAGTGGAACTCTTTAGATCATTCCAGAAACTGCTAAGCAGTATTTCGGAGGACAAGTGGCCAGACTCCCTCAGGTGACGCTGTTGACCCATGTTTTTTCATATTTAGGAAGATTTGTGGGTTAATTCTGCCTTACGAATGTCAGGAAACCTTGGCGGGAGTCCGTGGGCACTTAATTACCGCTCGTGCGCTCCTCTCTCCCTGGGGCTCTGATCGCCAACGCACATCTGAGGTGTGCAGGATGGTTGGCTTAGTGGTGCCGTTACAGAGGACATTGGGGAGTGGGGCAGGAATCGGGGCTTGGCCCGTTCCAGGCTCTCCTTTCACGCTCCTCCAATGGAGAGCAAGGCTGCCGTGAGGGCTCGGGGAGCAGTAGAGTGTGTTAGGAACGTCACCCTCTTCTCTTCTGTTCACATCAGCCGTTGTGAGCTGCAGCCTTGTGAATGAAATTGCTGCCCAGCAGGAACGTAGAGAGCTCTCAGTCTGCTGCTGGGACAGCTGGGTGGGGCCGTTCAGACACCAGGTACCGGAGGGCGGTGCCCCTCACTTCCAACATCAGACACAAGCCGCTCGGGCTTCTGACCACGGCCTGCAGACTTACTAGAACAACTCATGAATTCAGGAAAGCACTGTACTGAACAGTTCCTTTGTATTGTGAAGGATATAAATCAGAACCAGCTAAAAGAAGGGTCACCCCCCAGCACATCTCTATGTATCACCAGCCAGAAGGGGGACCCAAGTTTCAGTGTCCAGAGTTTTCGCTGGTTTCATTGTCAGCCTGACCAAATCGTTGGCCACGTGATGTGACCAAACTCATTCGCCATCTCCCCCTCTGGTCAGATCAGACCGATAGCATGACCCACTGGACTCTGTGGTTAGTCTTTCTGGCATGGCAGCCCCACCCTGTTCGGTTAGGGCCCGCCAGGAGTCACCTCGCTTAGTGTAAACTCGGGTAATCACAGGGGTCCACCATGAAAAACAAAGACGTTCCTGCCCCCAGGGAAATTGAGAAGGTTGGGAGGTTCCTTTTCAGCAACGGACAACAAGACCTGCCAAACTCTTTTTATCATACAGTATACAGTGGGGAAACTGAGGCGTTGCTAGAAACTTCTCCCAGCCCCTTGCTGTCACCACTGTGCACACTATAGTCGGTAATGCTGCCCTGCAGTCCATTTGCTTGTTTTTTTGTCTAGAAAAATGAATCAAACTGACCAGGGGGCAGGTTCCAGACATTTTATGTGTCAGTGAAAACAACTCTGAACTAAGATCAGGAGAAACTTGATTCCAAAAGATCACTGCAGTAAAAGAGGGGCCGTTAGAGCAGCAGCAGGACTGGTGCCAAAGCGAGGGCTCTGAGGTCGTTTGGTTTGTAAGCCTCCAGGGCGGATGGGAAAGAGCCTTCCTTTGCGGGGAGCCGTGAGCAAGGCTAGAAAGAAGCGGGAAGGGGGCATGGGAGGTGCAGTCAGTGTGAGGGGACAGGTGGACAGGAAATGGGAAATGTCTTTTCTTGAGATCAGTCGATTCACGGTGGGGTTGGGGGGGCTGGGGGATAGTTTGTTAAGAAGGGCTCACTACACATTCTGCTGCTGGCTCAGGCTGAGGGTGGGTCAGAGTTCAGGGTCTGGGAGAAGGACAGAAGCATAACTAATGTTGGTCACAGAAGCAAGAATTATGTCCAGTTTGGTGTATGGTCCAAACAGTTCAGCTTGTCACTGAGACACATTGGGAGTTTGGAGCGTCTGTCGTAGGTAGGCCTAGGGTGCATCCATGAGTCTTACAGGGAAGGGGACTTCTTTGCAGTAAGCCATTTCCCGGAACACTGTAAGCCAAAAAATAGTTATTTGTCTGATTCCACCAGGACCAAACAAGACTAGCATTATTGATTATCACCTGTTTCAATCCATGTTGCTTTCTAGTGAGTTTCTTACAATAGAGAGAGTTGCTGTAGGAAAGCGTATCAAAATCCTCCCTTTCCTAGGTCTGTTCCTAGGTCTCTGGTTAGAAATCTGTCCGGCCGCTGGCTCAGTTGGCCGCCCCACTGAGCTGATCATGGAGAACCCGTGTGTTTGCTGGTGTGTGTGCATTAGGCTGCGGAAGCTGGAGACGTACCACGAGTACAAGGAGGCCGCGTCTGCTTACCAGGAAGCCTGGAGTGCGCTCCGAAAGCAGGCCTTCGGATCCTGGATCCGAAACCCACCAGATTATCACCAGTTCAAATAAGAAGGGCAAACTGCAACAAGCATGTTGGTGGCAGAGTTTTCCGGCTCTTCACACTGGACCACTGCTTTCTTTTGTGCTGGACAAGATGGAGCTTTTCTTGTGGCCGAGTCAGGCAAAAAAAGATCTGCCATCTACCAGAGTGACCTATCACTTCAGACAGAACTCTGGAACATGGAACAGTCTATCCTTGATTGAAGTCGCTCTCTCTGCTGAAATGGCACCTAGCTGATGACCTTGGCATCTGTGCTGACTCGTGTGTGATTGCTTCTCTAAAATAATGGAATAAGATCGTGGAATGTGATGCTTTAAAAGGACTCTGTGGTTGCTCTGTTTTGGGTGCTCTTGCTTTGATTTGGCAAGTGTTTATGGGACTGAGATGATGTTAGGATCTGCAAGTTTTAGTGCTTCCTTTGGTGTTGTGGACGGGTTTTCTCTACCCAGCCTTTCTTCCTGGGAGAACTACCCTTTCCTGCTCTACCCACAGCACTTGGTTGAAGCAGACCTTTCTCCCCGGCTGTGAGAGTGGGAGCCAGCCCGACAGTCCTGGAACTGCTGCGAGAGCTAGCAGGAAGAGTCTCTCTCTGCTGTAAAGGCCACAGAGTTGTGGGACCGCCTGTGGCTACTTTTGCCACCACACAGCGATGGGCAGCTTGAGAATGAAGGCAGTCAAGAAGGAAATCTGTTCCCGTGACCTTGTCTGTATGCCACTGCTCACCTTGGACTCCCAAGTATGTGACTTAAATTTGTATTATTTTGGTTCAGCCTGGTTGAGTAGGTTTTCTGTAGCTTGCAGCTGAAAGAGTTCTGTCTAAAAGGCCAAAGATCTGGGGTGCCTGGGTGACTAGTGGGTTAAGCCTCTGCCTTCGGCTCAGGTCATAATCCCAGGGTGCTGGGATCGAGCCCCGCATCAGACTCTCTGCTAAGCAGGGAGCCTGCTTCCACCTCTCTCTCTGCCTGCCTCTCTGCCTGCTTGTGATCTCTGTCTGTCAAAAAAATTAAAAAAAATCTTTTT
This sequence comes from Mustela putorius furo, assembly GCF_011764305.1. Lineage (NCBI taxonomy): Eukaryota > Metazoa > Chordata > Mammalia > Carnivora > Mustelidae > Mustela > Mustela putorius. The sequence continues at coordinate 33,145,192 of NW_025421304.1, read as the reverse complement.
TTAAAAAATAAAAAAATAAAAGGCCAAAATTCTGTATAGCAGATCGGCAGCAGACCTAGCAACCAACATGTAATACTTAACTCTCGGCCTCTCCATACCTTCCATCACTGACGGCAAGGCAAGTTCTCCCTCTTGGGATTATTCAAAATCCTTCTCAAAGTTCTTCAGCCTTTTTTTTTTTTTTTTTAAGATTTTATGTTTTGGGACGCCTGGGTGGCTCAGTTGGTTAAACAGCTGCCTTCAGCTCAGGTCATGATCCCAGCGTCCTGGGATCGAGTCCCGCATCGGGCTTCTTGCCCCGCAGGGAGCCTGCCTCTCCCTCTGACTCTGCCTGCCACTCTGCCTGTGCTCTCTCTCTCTCTCTCTGACAAATAAATAAATAAGATCTTTAAAAAAAAAAAAGATTTTATTTTTTAACTTTTTGTATAAATTCATTTTAGTTAACATATCCTGTATTACTGCTTTCAGAGGGAGAATTTAGTGATTTCTCAGTTGCCTAGAACACCCAGCAGTCACTACCTCAGGTGCCTCCTTAACGCCCCTCCCCCAGTTACCACAATCCCCCAACCACCTCCTTTAGATTTTATTTTTAAGTAATCTCTGCACCCAACATGGCGCTCAGACTCACAACCCCAAGATCAAGAGTCATGCGTTCCACTGACTGAGGCAGCCAGGTGCCCGCCATTTTTGTATAGCTTTGAATTTTTTTTTTGAAGATTTTATTTATTTGACAGAGATCACAAGTAGGCAGAGAGGCAGGCAGAGAGAGAGAGGGAGAAGCAGGCTGCCTGCTGAGCAGAGAGCCCGATATGGGTCTCGATCCCAGCACCCTGAGATCATGACCTAGGCTGAAGGCAGAAGTAACCCACTGAGCCACCCAGGCACCCCTGAATGTTTTTTTAATAACAGCTTTATTGGAATATAATTTACATTCCATACAATTTACCCATTTAAATTATATAATTTAGTGGCTTTTAGTTTATCCACAAAGTTGCACAGCCATCACCACAATCAATTTTAGAACATTTTTGTTCTAAATTTGGGGGAAGGGACACTTATCAACCCAGTCGGGTGCCCATTTGCAGCCACTGCCCATTTTCCCTCAACCCCACCCCGACCCCCGCCCTAGGGCCACCGGCAGTCTACTTTCTGTCTCTAAAGATTTGCCTATTCTGAACATTTCATATAAATGGAATCACAGAATACATGGTCTTTTGTGACTGGCTTCTCTCACTGAACATAATGTTTTCAAGATTCGTGATGTGATAGCACGAATCAGCACAGACCCGTACTATATTCCTTTCTGTGGAATAAAAGTTACATTCAGTTGTATGGATGTATCACATCTTATTTATCCAGTCATCAGTTGATGGGCACCAGGGTTGTTGGCACTTTGGGGCTGTTATGAATAGTGCTGCTGTGAACATTCTTGTACTAGTTTGTATGTGAACATATGTTCTTAAATTTTTTTTAATGACAGAAGTAACACATTTTTGTCCTAACAAATTATCCTTGAATTTTTTTCCATAAGAAATCTTTTTTTAAAGTTATTCTTTAAATATTTTATTTATCTGAGAGAGTGAGTGAGCAGGAGAGAGGGGGAGAGAGAACCTGAAGTCAGCTCTGCACTGAGCACAGAGCCCTATGTGGGGCTCGATCCAGTAGCCACGAGATCATGACCTGAGCTGAAACCAAGAGTCAGATGCTTAACTGACTGAGCCACCCAGGTGCCGCAAGAAATCTTTTTAGATAGCAGGCAGAAACATCACCCTGAAGACCAGGCTCTCCCATATGCTGCTTTAATCGGGGAGATTCTTTACCTGACCCCAAATCCCATGTTTATGACAGCAGTTAAAGTAACAACTAGAAGGAGCTCTTATCCACAGAAGATTATGCCTCTCTCTCTCTTACGAGATGGTCTTTAAAGATTTTTATGAGAATATAAGGAGGTGGTGTCTTAAAAAAAAAAAGAGAGAGAGAGAGGTGGTGTCTTTTTATTCCAAAGTTTTATGGTAGATTTGTCAAATCAGTACCAAGAAAACCCCTAAATACAAAAGCCACCCCTACATTTAGACTTTAGGGCAGAAACTGGGGAAGCCCTGAAGGCTTCAGACAAAAGGTAGCTTCATCTTGGGCTCCACCTGTTTTCTCAAGACCTGAAAGGGATGCTCGGACATCCAACTTCCTACCTTTTACTTTAACCTCTTAAAACCCTTGTAATCTCACCTATGCCTTAAAATCACCTCTCTGAAATATTGGGAGGTTCTTAAATTTCATACATTTAATTAGATCATGTATTTTTAACTTGGGTTTCTTAACCCATATTTGATAACTGCTTCTAATTTTTATTTTTATTTTTTATTTAAATTAAATTAACATATAGTACTTTATTATTTTCAGAAGTGGAGTTGAGTGATTCTTCAATCCTTTTTTTTTTAAGATTTTATTTATGGGGCCCCTGGGTGGCTCAGTGGGTTAAAGCCTCTGCCTTTGGCTTGGATCATGGTCCTGGGCTCCTGGGATCAAGCCCTGCATCGGGCTCTCTGCTCAGTGGGGGAGCTTGCTTCCCCTCCTCTCTCTCTGCCTGCCTCTCTGCCTATTTGTGATCGCTGTCTGTCAAATTAAAAAAAAAAAAAAAGATTGTTTTTACTTAGGAGACAGCAAGAGCAGGATGAGTGACAGAGAGAGAAGCAGGCTCCCCACTGAGTAGGGATCCCAATATGGGGCTTAATCCTGAGTTTCCAGGATCATGATCTGAGCTGAAGGCAGACACCCAACCAACTGAGCCACGTGGGCACCCCTCATCAGTCTTATGTATACCTAGTGCTCATTATATCATACACCCTCCTTAATGCCCATCACCCAGTTACCCCAGCCCCCTACCCCCTCCCCTCCAGCAACCTTCAGTTTGTTTCCTATGATTAATAATGTTTCATGGTTTGTCTCCTTCTCTGATTTCATCTTTTTGTACTTTTCCGTCCTTTCCCCCATGATCCTCTGTTTTGTTTCTGAAATTCTACATATGAGTGAGATCATATGGTAATTGTCTTTCTCTGATTGACTTATTTCACTCAGCATAATACTCTCTAGTTTCATCTACATCATTGCAAATGGTTAAATTTGATTTTTTTGGTGGCCGAGTAGTATTTCATTGTGTATATACACCACATCTTCTTTGTCTGTTCATCTGCCAGTGGACATCTGGGCTCTTCCCATAGTTTGCCTGTTGCGGACACTGCTGCTATAAATACTGGGTTGCAGGTGCCCCTTCAGATCACTACATTTGTATCTTTGGGGTAAATAACCCATAGTGCGATTGCTGGGTCATTGGGTCATAGGACATTCAACTTTTTGAGGAACCTTCATACTGTTTTCCAGAGTGGCTGCAACAGCGTGCGTTCCCACCAACAGTGTAGGAGGGTTCCCCTTTCTCCGCATCCTCGCCAACACCTGTCATTTCCTGACTGGTTAATTTTAGCCATTCCAACTGGTGTGAGGTGGTATCTCGTTGAGGTTTTGATTTGTGTTTCCCTGATGCCAAGTGATGTGGAGCACTTTTTCATGTCTCAGTTGGCCATCTGGATGTCTTCTTTGCAGAAATGTCTGTTCATGTCCAATGCCCATTTTTTTTTCAAGATTTTATTTATTTATTTGGCAGACAGAGATCACAAATAGGCAGAGAGGCAGGCAGAGAGAGAGAGAGGAGGAGGAGGAAGAGGAGGAGGAAGCAGGCTCCCTGTTCATCGGAGAGCCCGATGCAGGGCTCAATCCCAGGACGCTGAGATCGTGACCTGAGCCAAAGGCAGAGGCTTTAAACCACTGAACCACCCAGGCACCCCCTCTGCCCATTTCTTGATTGGATTATTTGTTCTTTGGGTGTTGAGCTTCATAAGTTCTTTATATATTTTGGGTACTAGCCCTTTATCTGATAAGACATTTGGAAGTATCTTCTCCCATCCTGTTGGTTGTTGTTTGGTTTTGTTGAAGTCTTGATGCAAAAGCTTTTTGTCTTGATGAAGTACCAGTAGTTTCTTTTTGCCTTTAGAGACGTGCCTAGCAAGAAGTTGCTGCGGCTGAGGTCATAGAGGTTGCTGCCTGTGTTCTTCTCTAGGATTTTTATGGATGCTTCTAATTTTTAAATTCCTTTTAAAACATGTTGAGAAAATTTTAAATGGACACAAAAATAGAATAGTGCACCCCCCAACCCCCATGCACTTGCTCACGCGCACGCGCGCGCTCTCTCTCTTTCTCTGTCTCAAATAAATGAATAAAATCTTCAAAAAAGAAAGAAAACTTCTGGGGTGCCTGGGTGGCTCAATGGTTAAGCCTCTGACTTCGGCTCGGGTCTTGATCTCAGAGTCCTGGGATCAAGCCCCACGTTGGGGGCTCTGCCTGGCGGGGAGCCTGCTTCCCCCTCTCTCTCTGCCTGCCTCTCTGCCTACTTGTAATCTCTCTCTCTCTCTCTCTCTCTCTCTCTCGGTCAAGTAAATAAATAAATAAAAATCTTTAAAAAAGAAAGAAAACTTCTTAGGCGATTCTGCATACATCTGTTGCACAATGTGAAGAGGAACATCTGGTTGCCCCATGTTCGGTGACCGAGCAGTGGGTTCAGTGGTGTCAGCCTTATCTCTCCCACCGTGAAGTTCCCTATCATCTTTTTACCTAAAGGTTTTTTTTGTTTTTGTTTTTGTTTTTGTTTTTTTAAAGATTTTTATTTATTTATTTGACAGAGAGAGGTTACAAGTAGGCAGAGAGGCAGGCAGAGAGAGAGAGGAGGAAGAAGGCTCCCTGCTGAGCAGAGAGCCCGATGCGGGACTCGATCCCAGGACCCTGAGATCATGACGTGAGCCGAAGGCAGCGGCTTAACCCACTGAGCCACCCAGGCGCCCTCATCTTTTTACCTAAAGGTTTTGGCAGCTGGGTCAGGGATCCCCAAGACCACCCTCAGGTTTGATGAGCCACTGGACAGACTCACAGAACACACCAAGGCTGTCCAAGTTACCATTTATGTCAGTGAAAGGGCACAGATTAAAATCAGCAAAGAGAAAAGGCAGCCCGGCTCAGTCCAGCAGAAAACAGGTGCAAGGTTCCAGTCGTCTTCGCTGTATTAACCATGTGCGTCTGACGCTTTGACTTCTGGGGCCTCGATTACCCTGACGAGACTGCCTCCAGGAGTCTAGCCAACTCCCAGCAAGAGTAAAAGATTCCGGCCACGCACTGCAAAGCTCACAGCCCAGCCACCTGCTGCATGGGGCTCTCATACTGGCCGCCTGCACTCGTCACCCCGGCTCCAGGTACCGGAAAACCAGGGACAGCCCTTGTGCCTCAGGTGCCACTGAAATGAATCACACTAGCCAATCCGCAGTCTGCTTAGCTGCCCCATCCCTCCCTTGGCCCTTATCATAACACCTCGTGCTCACATGTCCTCACTCCCTCTGCCTCCGGACCAACCCTGGTACTTCTCCATCAGATGGAAGGGCGCCTGTGGCCCAGCGCGCCTCTCCTCCTACATTCGCAAACTCTCCCAGTGGACTTGCACACAGGGCACTTAATTCCCCCAGCAGTGACGCGTGACCGTACAGCCAAAGTTTTGCTTCAAGTGCCGCTGCCGTGGGGCTTGCGCGGGGCCACACCCCATCACAAAGAATGATATGGCCCAAGATGTCAGTAGTGCTGAAGGTGAGAAACCCTCACCTAGGGATTGTGTTTTAAAGTCACTTGAGGGCCGCCTGGTGGCTCAGTCAGTTAATCATCTGCCTTCAGCTCAGGCCATGATCTTGGGGTCCTGGGATGGAGCTTCTGCTGGGTGGGAGTCTGCTTCTCCCTCTGCCTCTGCCCCTCCCCTGCTTATGCTGTCTGTCTCTCTCTGTCTCAAATAAATAAAACCTTTAGGGGCACCTGGGTGGCTCAGTGGATTAAAGCCTCTGCTTTCAGCTCAGGTCATGATCCCAGGGTCCTGGGATCGAGCCCCGCATCGGGCTCTCTGCTCGGCAGGGAGCCTGCTTCTTCCTCTCTCTCTGCCTGCCTCTCTGCCTAGTTGTGATCTCTCTCTGCCAAATAAATAAATAAAATCTTAAAAACAAAAAAAAATCTTTAAAAATCAAGTCACTTGAAATCGCTCCTCTTCCAAATCTATACACAGTTAACTTTGTTTCATTTTGCTTTTCTATTTTGGGGGAAGGGGGGAATGGCTTTTCAAAAAATTATGTAAAATATTTATATGATTCCAGAGTTAAAACCAGTAAAAAAAAAAAAATCAGGGGTAAAAGCAAGGTACATTCAGATAGGTCGACCGTCCTCTCCCTCCCGTTTGTCCCTTGGTCCAGCACTGACCAGCAGTGTTTATTAGTAATTGGTGGTTTTCTTGCTTTTCGAAATGCTCTGTTACGAGCCTCCATACAGTATTCTGTATTTTTGCCAGGATGTCTTTGGATCCATTTTTAGAAGTAGGATTTGCTGGGTGAATGGGTAAATGAACATACAGTTTTTCTTTATTGAAATCCATCTTCAAGGTTCTGTTTCTAAATACAGTGAGTGCAAAGAAAAAAGAAAAGCAAAATACAGGATAGCGTTAGTAAATTCCATTTCCATAAAAAAGAAGAGTGAGAAATTTATATCTGTGTTTTACTTGTATATGCCAGACTATCTCTGACTCAATACAAGAAGCCACTTAACCACTAAACGTGGGGCCCCATGGAAGGGTAAGGGAATGCCTCCCTACCCAGGAGGGAGAGGGAGACTTCTCACCGAAGACCCCTTGTATTTTGTTATTTTTGAATTTTGAACAATGTTAATAGCATGCCTGTTTTAGAAATTTACAAAATGGAAAAAAAAAAAAGTCTCAAAAACCCCAGGAAATACTCAGAAGTGACATTGTGTAGGGAAGAGAGACTTTCCAAGCTATTTTCGGCACCTCTGCTTGTAATTCCGCAGACTCATCTAACAAACCGTCTTACGGAGTTTGGCTCCAGAGGGGCCTGAACGCCTCCAGCATTGCTGCTTTGTTCTGGGTTCGCAAGTGGATTCTAATGTTACATCTATGTGTGCCTCATTTTTATTCTTTTTCTTTAGAATTTTTAACATGTGGCTTGATTGAAATAATTGTGTGCATATATTCCATGCAGTCATTTCTGCCTAAAAGCACGGGCCTAACTGCCTCATTTTATGGAGTTGCCGGTGCCAAGCATTAGCTCACCGTCTGGGGAAACGAAGCTACTACGGAGAAAATGAGCCGCCCTGGCTGCAGCGCTCGGCTTGGAAGGGAAGCAGGCCCCATCGGACTGGGTCGTGTCTGTGGCTGGTGGAGAGCTGCCTGCACCTGGGCCTCGGCTGCATTTGTTGGCCTGGAAGCAGTGTTCTGAGCAAACCTTCACCCAACTTTTCCAGTTTCTAAAACCCAGTTTCCTTGCAGGCTAGTTAAGTGGCTGGGGACAGCATTAGATTTTCAACCAGCCCTGTCCTCTTGGGATGCTATGTGGAGAGGCCAGATGAGCTGGGAGGAGGAGGCCCCGCACAGCAGGAAGGTGACCAGGACTAGGAAGTGGCTTCTCCATTGAAAGATGGCGGACGTGTGCTCGCTCACAAGGGCTCGGCCAGTTCTCACAGATACAAAGCCAGTATCCTGAAGGTTAGCTGAGGTGGGACACGGAAAGAGTCCAGAAAGCAGATATGTTGAAAGAAACTTGACTTTCCAGAAAGAAGCATTCTTTTTGTACCACATGCTGAAGAATCACGTTGGCCTTCATCTCTCATAAAACGTGAATCCCTTTAAACCTAAATGTGTCTGTACTGCGGTTAAGACGGACTTCCTGGAAGGCTGTCCAGATGGATCCAAAACAAATCTTAAGTAATACTTGTGGTCCAAAAAGGGGAGGAAAATCTGCAGAGACAGACTCCCCGGCTGCAGGCAAGGTTGCATGCGTTCAGTTTTTAGTTCTTAAAACCCCAAAACTAACCAACAGGGATAGGAATCAAAGAATGGTTGTTGCCTGGTGGGGGAAGAAGCAGGATGGACATTGAGTGGAAAAAGGCCTAAGGCGACTTCCTAGGATTATGGAAATTTTGATAGAAGTGTTGATTACATGGGTGTAAACATTTGTCAAAATGTATTAAGCTCTGCCCTGAAGATCTGTGCATTTTATTCTACGCCATTATACCTCAACTTAAACATGTAGAGACAAATAAACCCTAGTCCTATTATTTCGTATCTGTGTGGATGTGGGGGAAGTATTTAATCTGACTTCCGGTCTATCACCTGGTTGTACAAAACGAGGTCCCAGCAATTAGGATGCTTGGTGTTTTTTTCAACTGTGAGGTAGGATTTCTCATAAATTCTTAATTGGGTCAATAATGCAAAGAGAAATTTTCTCCAGGAATCTGAGTCCATTGACACTTTGAGATACATATGGCCTCAGTCATGTTGGTGACAAGAGAGAGATGGAAATAATTCTTGTCTTCGCCTAGTCACTCGGGTTCTGAATTGGGGTGTGGTTTTTTTGCCCCTTATACAAATAAGCCAGCAGGGGGTAGGAACCTGCTTTTAGCACTAAGCGTGTTCAGCACTTCATTTCAATCTCCAAATTCAGCGAAGTGTCTTAATAGGAAAAAGGGAAAGACAGAGATTCACTCCAAGTGGGGACACAGGCTGCCAGATGCTGGGCTCAAGCACATGTTCCCTGAACTTAGGCTGGGCTCCAAGAGGAGAAGAGCTCACAATGGAAACAATGATGGCTGTTTGCTCAGCAGCCAGGAGAATGAAAAGCGCATTGAAACCCAGCAGTGTCTCCACGGGGAGAGGTACGGTGGGCCCCTTCCTGGTGAGACCAACCTGTCAACAGAGCAGGATAACAGAGCCCATTCCCAACAATAAGACCTTTCTGTGCAACCTCAGGAGATCGCGGAGAAGTTCTGCTATGGGCCCCCCAAGCCTTGCTCAACAATAAGTGCACACTCAATCCAATTCACCCTGTCTTGGTTGAATTAGATTCTTCCAATAGAGAAGGCTCTTCTCGAGGTATATTCCCCCATCGCCACCAAGATTTCACCCAGTTCCTTTTTTATTGCGATGATTATGGGCTCTTTTGACCTTCAGTCAGTACTTTTCCAACTGGTATTTCCTTTTCCATATATATATTATATATAATATATATATATATATATTTTTTTTTATCTTAAGTAATCTCTAAGACCAACATGGGGCTTGAACTCAGGACGCAGAGATAAAGAAGCCCAAGCTTCACCGGCTGAGCCAGCCAGGCGCCCCTCAGCTGATATATATATATTTTTTTTTTAAATAATTTTTTATTTTTTATAAACATATATTTTTATCCCCCGGGGTACAGGTCTGTGAATCACCAGGTTTACACACTTCACAGCATTCACCATAGCACATACCCTCCCCAATGTCCATAACCCCACCCCCCTCCCCCCCCTCAGCTGATATTTTCACGCCATACTTTTTGGTCTTCGTTGATCCATTGCCGTTGTGGACACCCTTCTGTCCTAGCCCGTCCATTCTGCCGAGCCGAGAAACCAGGGGGCGGCGGGAGAAACAAGGCTCCGGGCGATAGAGTGGCAGCACAGTCTCCACCAGGCCCGGACGACCGCGCCCCCTCAGCTGTGCTGCCACAGGCGGACCAGACAGGGCCGCCCACCCCTTGGCTCCTTCACGAAAGATGAAGGGCCACACGGGTTAGTATTTTGCTTGCATCCACTTTGGAGGAATTCTGTTCCTAAACAGAAATGTTCCCAAACTGTGGCGCAGGGGGTTGCAAACCCAAGCACTTCTAGGGGTCGGAAGCTCAAAGCAGGCGGAGTGAACTGAGAAGTGTAGTCCTTGTCCAACGAGGAGCCATTATTTTGTTCCAGCTGATTGTCGTCAGATGTTAAGAATTCTGCGGGGAGGGGCGCCTGGGTGGCTCAGTGGGTTGAAGCCTCTGCCTTCGGCTCGGGTCGTGATCCCGGAGTCCTCGGATCGAGCCCCGCATCGGGCTCTCTGCTCAGCAGGGAGCCTGCTTCCTCCTCTCTCTCTCTCTGCCTACTTGTGATCTCTGTCAAATAAATAAAATCTTTAAAAAAAAAAAAAAAGAATTCTGGGGGGAGAAGCAGGAAAGTGGGGCAGTTACCTGTCTGGGGGCCACGCAGAGACACGGACCTTCAGTGTGGATCTTTTGGTCTAGCAGAACAAGGATGCTTTGGGGCCATCGACCTGAGGCGGAACTGCGGCTCAGGTGGCACCGCCGGTGTGATCCCAGATAGGCGTGTGTAGAGGGTCCGCGCTCGCCTTCCAAATGAGGGCACAACTCCCGCCAGCAGGAGGGTCGCAGGGATGAGCTGAGACCACGGATAACACGGGTATGGGGAGGCCTGCCTGCCTCGCACACAGCGAACCCCAACCTTGGTATTTCAGCTCGTACGTGACTCACACGTAAGTCAGATGCCTTCTGAACACCATCGCTATGTCAGGCATTTTGCTGTGGACCTGAGGTGCAAGTCCCCTCACAGTGGCCACAGCGCAGTGCGAGGGTGGCTGTGATCGAGGTCGAACACCCTACCTGGCGGGGGGAGGCGCAGGAAGATCTCATGAGCCCAGGTTCACTTGGGCAGAGGCAAAGGCAGAAGGCAGGATCTGGGGTTAGCAAGCCAAGAGAAATGGTGGTGTGTGGGGGTCGGTTTCGTGAGGATATTTGGGGCCAAATCACCATATACACAGGCCAGAGAAAAGAGCAGGCCACGGCTGTGCTGGTAGAGTATGAGGGCCGGAGAGGAACTTGGGCGGGTCAGGGAGGACTTTGTCCATCCTGCGAAGGAGAAAGGTTTTCTCCTGACAACTCCGCCATCCAGCGATTATGAGAAAAGGGTATTGGGAAGAAAGATGGATTTTAGAAGGATCACTCTCCTCTGTGGCAGGGAGGTTGGAACGGCAGGGGCAGGGATGCTGGTGGGAATATCAGAGCTTGGGGGTCACTGGACATGTTTTTATTTTCAAGGAGAAGTGAGGAGGCCCAGACAACGCTGGTGTTAGGAGCCATAGGAAGGGGATCGGCGAGGCTGCTCAGCTAGTGGCAGGTAGGGGATGAGGGAGGGAGTAATGCGAAGGCTCCAAGGTCCCTGCTGGGGGGCAGGACAGAATGTGGCGCCATGCGTCAGCAAAGGGGCCCCCGGGAGAGGAGCTGCAGGCCGGGGACGACGGGCTCAGTCTCAGAGTTTAGGATTGCTGCACTATCTTGGGATAAGGACTGGGAGTGGGCATTTGCAGGGGCTGCTTGGGGCTCAGGAGAGATGGGCTGCACATAGAGATTTGCGGGTCATCTATTTTCAGGAAGTCCTTGAGGAACATGAGTTAGGGTAAAAGCATCCAGACGGAATGTGGGTGGAATGATAAGAGAAAGGGGGCGTGGACGGAGCCCTGGAGGCCATGGAGGGCTCGGGAACAAGTGGAGAAGCAGAGAAAGAGTGTGATCAGGAGGCCAGAGGGAAAAGACAGGAGCTTCAAGCTGGGGGAGGGTGTGGCGGGCATAACCTAAAGGGTAGACTATATAAAAAGAGACAGAGAAGGTAGGAACTGAGAACCTCGTTCCCCGCCTCCTTCCCCACCGAGGGACAAGGTTATTTCTGGCATCCCCAGCAAGCGTCGGGGAAGCCAGCCTCTCCCGGGCTAAGGACTAAGGGAAGGGGAAGTGAGAAACGGAGGCACTGTGTGTTCTTCCTCAAGAAGGGCCAGTCTCTGTTCTTGCTGATGTAACTTAGAAACAAAAAGTTGGGAAATATTTCACACGTAACAATAAAAAGAACACCCGCCACACAATTGACAGTAAACATTTACTGATTTGCTTCATGTTTTTATTTTCTGGAGAAATGAAACAGGTCTAACTAGGGGTTGTATTTGGAACCCCACTTTTACCAACACCTGCCCCCCCCAGCCTCCCCAATACTGTCCCTACCTCCGTTAGGTAGCCACCACCCTCAACCTTACAGTTTATACTTTCTGACCTAAGTTTGTATCCTGAAGCAATGCATACTATTATTTTGCATGTTTTTACATTTTTTTTAAAGATTTATTTTTTTTAAGTAAACTATACCCAACACGGGGTTCGAACTCATGATTACGAGATCAGAAGTCACACACTCCACTGACTGAGCCAGCCAGGAGCCCTGCATGTTTTTAAATTTTAAATGATATGCTGAATAAATTTCTGCATCTTGCTTTTTTTCTTCCTCAGCACCATTTTGGAGATTCATTTCTTTTACCATCCATAGCTCCCGTGCATTCATTTTACCTGCTATATAGTATTCCTTTGTATGAATAGACGGCATATCACCCCTCCATTCTCCAGTTGGTGAACATTTAGCTGGCTTCTGATATTTTGCTCAGGCAAACAAGGTTGCAGTGATCATTCTTGGACATGTCTCTTGTACATGGGTGGGGATATTTCTAGGGTATATACCTAGACGTGGAATTTGCTAGGTCATGGGTTATCTGTATTTTTAAATTTTATCTGATATTGTGAAATTGCTTGCCAATGTGATGCTACCAGTTTACACCCACAGAAGCACTTGATAAGAATTCCACATATTTCACATCTTCCCTACCATTTTTTTTTAAGATTTTATTCATTCATTTGACAGGCAGATATCACAAGTAGGCAGAGAGAGGGGGGAAACAGGCTCCCCACTGAGCAGAGAGCTCAATGCGGGGCTCAATCCCAGGATCCTGGGATCATGACCTGAGCCAAAGGCAGAGGCTTTAACCCACTGAGGTGCCCACCAAAGCGCCCCACCAAGCCTGGAGCCCACCATGGGGCTTAAACTCATGACCCAGAGGCGCCTGGGTGGCTCAATGGGTTAAAGCCTCTGCCTTCCGCTCAGATCATCATCCCGGGTCCTGGGATCGAGCCCTGCATCAGGCTCTCTGCTCAGCGGGGAGCCTGCTTCCCTTCCTCTCTCCCTTCCTCTTTCTCTCTGCCTGCCTCTCTGCCTAATTGTGATCTCTGTCTGTCAAAAAAAATAAATAAATAATCTTTTAAAAGATTAATTAAAAAAAAAAACTCACGACTTAGAGATCAAGACCTGACCTGAGATCAAGAGCCGGACCCTTAACCAGCTGAGCCACCCAGGTGCCCCTTTCCTACCATTTTTATTTTTTATAAAAGATTTTATTTATTCGTTTGATATACAGAGATCACAAGTAGGCAGAGAGAGAGAGAGGAGGAAGCAGGCTCCCTGCTGAGCAGAGAGCCCGATGTGGGGCTCCATCCCAGGACCCTGAGATCATGACCTGAGCCAAAGGCAGAGGCTTAACCCACTGAGCCACCCAGGCGCCCCTTCCCTACCATTTTTAAATGTTACAACTTAATTTGGCCAATTTGACAAGTGTGAAATGGTATCCCCCAGTTTACTTTCCTTTGCACTTTCACAGGGCCACCAGCCATATAGTATAAGAGTGTATCCTTCAGTGTAGAGCTTGTGCACTGCACAACTCTAGGGGGCACTGTTCACATTGTAGTCTGAAAACACACTCTAGAGTTGGTGCAATGTGCAACGTATACAGTGGCCCTAAGTAACAGTAAGGATTTTCTGTTGTTCTCGTTCTGTTGGGCTGTTATACCTTACTAATTGGAGAAATTCTAAAGAGAGTTCTTTATTCTGGATATGAATTCTTTTTTAAATTTATATCTGTTGCGGGTGCCGGGGTGGCTCATTCGGTTAAGTGTCTGCCTTCAGCACAGGACATGATCCTGGAGTCCTAGGATCAAGAGCAGGGAGTCTGGTTCTCCCTCTGATCACGCCCCCGCTGCCATGTTCTCTCTCTCTCTCTGCGTCAAATAAATAAAATCTTTTCCTAAAAATTTAGGAAAATACCTTTCCCTAAAAGATTTTATTTATTTGACAGAGAGAGACACAGCAAGAGAGGGAACACAAACAGGGGGAGTGGGAGAGGGAGAAGCAGGCCTCCCACCGTGTGAGGAGCCCGATGTGGGGCTGGATCCCGGGACCCCAGGACCATGACCTGAGCCGAAGGCAGACGCCTACCGACTGAGACACCCAGATGCCCCAATAAATACTTTTAAAAAGTGTGTATCTGTTGCCAATGTGTTCACCTAATCTGTGGCTCCTATTCTGTTATAGTACCTTTTTCCTTATGCAAAATTTTCATTTTTTTAATTAAGAAATGTAAATGTAATTAGCTTAAATGTTTCAGTTTTTTACTTTATTGTATTTTTTTAAAAGATTTATTTGAAAGAGAGAGCAAGCGAAAGAGAGGGTATGAGTGGCGGGAGAGGAGGGGCAGAGGGACAGAGAGAAGACGACTCCCCTCTGAGCAGTGAGCAGGACATGGGGCTTAATCCCAGACTCTGGGATCATGACCTGAGCCGAAAGCAGACACTTAATAGACTGAGCCACCCAGGCACCCCTATTGTATTTTTTCTCTTGTCTAAGAACTCCTTGCCTATCCCAAAGTCACAGATATTCTAAATTTCTTTTCTAGATATTTAAAAAAGAGTTTTGCTTTTCCACACTTAAATCTTTAAGTCATCTATTTTAATATGAGGATCTATTTAAAAAAAATATTTAAGTAAATATTTACTATACCCAACATGGACCTTGAACCCATAAGCTTGATCAAGTCGCACACTCTCCCGACTGAGCCCGATGACCCAGGATCTATTTTTTCCATATATATAGCCAATGACAGAATCTGAGATTAAGGGGCACCTGGGTGGCTCAGTGGGTTAAAGCCTCTGCCTTCAGCTCAGGTCATGATCCCAGGGTCCTGGGATCGAGCCCCAACATCGGGCTCTCTGCTCAGCGGGGAGCCTGCTTCCTCCTCTCTCTCTCTCTCTGCCTGCCTCTCTGCCTACTTGTGATCTCTGTCTGTCAAATAAATAAATAAAATCTTTAAAAAAAAAAAAAAAAAGAATCCGAGATTACCAGTCCATCCTTTCCCTTTTGCTTTTCATGCTGTCACTGTTATATTTTAAACATTCGTCTGTCTCTGGGCTTCTGTTGTTTCCCGGTTTATTTGTCTATCTCTGTGCCATATGGTACAGTCTAATTAGTTAACTACTGCTAAGATAAGTCTCCCCAGCTTGTTTTTCTTAACACTTCTTGGTTATTCTTGGCCTTTTGCTCTTCTAGATGGGTTTAGCATCAGTTGTCAGATTCCACAAAACAAAACAAAACTGGCTGGTATTTTTATTGGAATTGCATTATAGATTAATCTACAGCAATATGCAGCTTTACAATACTGGGTGTCCTCATCCTCAGATATTGGGAATATTAGTGTATCTCCTTTCATTTAGGTCTTCTTTCGTGTCCTTCAATAATGTTTTGTCATTTTCTCCATGAAGGTCTTGAATATCGTATGAAATTTATTCCTATCCACTTATAGATGTTTGCTCTAACTGAGGAGATCTTTTTGCCTATTTTATTCCCTAATTGGTTACAGATGATATGTAGAAACAACATCCACATGTGTAACTCCTCTGGTACCCAGCAACCGTGCTGAACTTTGTTTGAAGTTTTACAGATTCTCTTGGATTTTTCTGTATAGACAATTACTGTCTACATATAAGAACACTTGAGTCGTCCTGTCTCATTTTTATGCCTCTCATCTACTTTTCCTCTCTTACTGTATTAGCTGGCTTTATGCCGGGACATGGTGAGTAGAAGCCCTGGTAGACTTTTTTTTTTTTTTTTAAGATTTTATTTATTTATTTGACAGAGATCACAAGTAGGCAGAGAGGCAGGGAGAGCAGGGTGGGGAGGCGGAGGCAGGCTCCCTGCTGAGCAGAGCGCCTGATGCGGGGCTCCATCCCAGGACCCTGAGATCATGACCTGAGCCGAAGGCAGAGGCTTTAACCCACTGAGCCACCCAGGAGCCCCTACCACATCTTTATCCATCCATGTGTTGATAGACATCTGGGCTTGTTCCATAGTTTGGCTATTGTGGACGTTGCTGCTATAAACATTCGGGTACATGTGCCCCTTCGGATCACTACATTTGTATCTTTAGGGTAAATACCCAGTAGTGTGATTGCTGGGTCGTAGGGTAGCTCTATTTTCAACTTTTTGAGGAACCGCCATGCTGTTTTCCAGAGTGGCTGTGCCAGGTTGCATTCCCAGTGTATGCAAGAGGGTAAGAGGGTAACAGTGTAAGTGTAAGAGGTTTCCCCTTTCTTTGCATCCTTGCCAACACCTGTCATTTCCTGACTGGTTACTTTTAGCCATTCTGACTGGTGTGAGGTGGTAGCTCAGTGTGGTTTTGATTTGTATTTCCCTGATGCTGAGTGATATTGAGCACTTTTTCACGTGTCTGTTGGCCATTTGGACATCTTATTTAGAGAAATGTCTGTTCATGTCCTCTGCCCATTTCCTGATTGGATTATTTGTTCTTTGGGTGTTGAGTTTGAGAAGTTCTTTGTGGATTTTTGGATAGTAGCCCTGTCATGTACAAGTATCTTCTCCCAGGGGCGCCTGGGTGGCTCAGTGGGTTGAGGCCTCTGCCTTTGGCTCAGGTCATGATCCCAGTGTCCTGGGATCAAGCCCCGCATCGGGCTCCCTGCTCAGAGGTAAGCCTGCTTCCCCCTCTCACTCTCTGCCTGCCTCTCTGCCTACCTGTGATCTCTGTCAAATAAATAGACAAAATCTTAAAAAAAAAAAATCTTCTCCCATTCCGTTGGTGTTCTTTGGTTTTGTTGACTGTTTCCTTTGCTGTACAAAAGCTTTTTAGCTTGATGAAGTCCCAATAGTTCATTTTTGCTCTTCCTTCCCTTGCCTTTGGTGATATACTACCCATTCTTGAGCTCAATTCTACCTGGTCATGATTGTTTTGTTTATTTAAGAGACAGTGAGTAAGTAAGTGAGAGAGCACAGCAGGAGGGAAGGTCAGAGGGAGAAGCCGACTTCCCACTGAGCAGGAAGCCCAAAGCAGCGCTCAGGTCCAGGACTCTGGGATCATGACCCAGCTTAACTGACTAAGCCACCCAGCCGCCCCAGTCATAACTGTTCTAGCACACTGCAAATTTTTATTTTATCTTTTTTTTTAAGATTATTTATTTATTTATTTGACAGAGATCACAAGTAGGCAGAGAGGCAGGCAGAGAGAGAGAGGAGGAAGCAGGCTCCCCGCTGAGCAGAGAGCCCCATGCGGGACTCGATCCCAGGACCCTGAGATCACGACCCAAGCCGAAGGCAGTGGCCTAACCCACTGAGCCACCCAGGCGCCCCCCAAATTTTATTTACTAGTATTTTATTTAGGATTTTTCTGTGGTGATAAATGAGATCAATCTGTAATTTTTCTCTTATGAAGTTTTGGCATTTGGATTTCAGTGTCAAAATCAATTTGTGATCATTCATTTTCTAATCTCTGAAAATTTAAGAATGGGTTAAGGTATCCTTATATAGTTTGATAAAATTCATCTGTAAAACTTTGCTACTGTCTTTTAAGGACTGGAATTAGGGGAAACTAGATGCTACTTTTTTTTTTTTTTTTAACTTTTCAAACCTTCATTCAGATGCTACATCCTAAAGGCAAGATGGACAAATCCATTTTTATTGGTATTACAAATAAGGCTGCTTTCCTCAGTAGCTTGTTTTATAGATAACAGCTGCTCCCTCCTCTGACCCAAGAATACTTTCTAGTATCACTTTTTTAATTATATATGTGTAGGTTTACCCCCATACTGTAAGCTTCTGGAGGATGAGCTAATGTTTTTATTCCTGTTTATGCCTCACTGTCCAGCAGTGTAAACAGAAAAAACAAACACCATGACATGATTTCACCTGGCCAACTGTCTTTCCTCTTAAATCTCAAGTCTGGTGTCTCCGCTGTCACTTGGTAGCGGTATAGCTATGAGAATTACATTACCTATATCTCGTGAGTACCTTTTGAAAACTAATCTTAATAATATTTATAAATCATCTGCTATCCAATGAGAGCTTGATAAAAACTATAAAAATTTATCTTTTAATTAAAAAATTTTAAAGTAAATCTCTATGCCCAACATGGGGCTCAGACTCAACGACCCAGTGATCAAGAGTCACATGCTTTCCGAACTAAGCCAGCCAGACACCCCTAAAAATTACTTTTTAAAAGAAAGAAAAACAGCTGGCTTTGGTGACCCTTGCTTTATTTTCCTCTTCCCCTACTATTTCTGTTCAGTTGCATTTGTGGGTTTGTGGTTGTGAAACAGAAACAGATCAAAATGCCTTTGGAAAACTAGCCCTCCCCCATTTCTCTACAATCCTCTTCTGTTCATACTGTTAAGGAGGGTTTTACCTTTCCTTCCCGCCAGTCCCTGTCTCGGGCAGGAAGGGTGAGGGGCTCTTTGGTAATTCAAGTGAGGCTGGAGTCCCCCAGGGGACTTTTGACACTGCCCTCCGAAGAAATGCTCTTCCACTGGATTTGCTACACTGCTGGGGCCACTCCGCTGTCACATGAGAGGAGTCTGCCCGAGAGTGAAGTCAACACAGAGGGAAACAAAACCAAGAGGAAAGACTTTTGATGTTATCAACCGACTTCTGGTGCGAGCTATGTCTGAAGCCAGTGAACTAACTGAGCGAATGGCCTCTTTAGGGCTTAAGCCATCTCGAGTTGGGTGTTTATCGCCGCAAACAGATTCCCTTCAACATAGAATTTGTTCCTTTCCCTTCCCTTGCTCACTCAGAGGTCAGCTTGACCTGCTTCTAGTTCGAGACGACCAGCAAAGAGACCGCAGATTCTGCTGGGGCAGGTTTGGGAAAGACCAACACAATGCTTAATGACAAGTGATTCCTCTGATCCCAGTTGGGGAGCTGACCTCAGTGGATGGCCTTGACAGGTTGCTTCTATAATTTGGTGAAGACAAAGCTAAAGATCTTTCTTCCCCAGGACAGAGTTTAAGGGAGTCGTTTAAACTACATGTTGATCGTGGGGTGATACCTAGTGATTCTCTATGTAGAGCTCTAGCCTGTCTTTGGAAGATTTGGGAAAGTAACTAAGTTTTCCTCTTAGATGCATTTGTGTTCCAGCTAGCCTACATATTTATTTGTGAGAAATCATGAAACTCGTGAGCATGGGAAAATCTAATTGTGATTTCTAGGAAGAGGGCTTGGAGAGCAGCCCCATGAAGAGTGCAGGTACATGTAAGTAAGAGGCTGTGTGTGTACAGTTATCATCCCAACACTGTACGTAATGGTGAAAGGCTGCAAATAACCCAACGGCCATTAATAGGGGCCTGGGTACTAGGTAGGTAATAACATACTCACACAACACAATACCATTTAGCTGTGAAAATGAAAAAAAAGTTTCCCTATGAACTGATATGGAAAGGTCAGCAGGATATACTGTTAAATGAAAAAAAGCAATATACATAAATATATGTTTTCTTCTTCTTTTTTTAAGATTTTATTTATTTATTTGACAGAGAGAGATCATAGAAGAAAATAAGGACATATATTCACATTTAATTATACTTCCAAAAATAAAGACTGGAAAGAAACAAGATACTAGTTAAAGTAGTTTCCCAGGGGCACCTGGGTGGCTCAGTGGGTTAAAGCCTCTGCTTTCGGCTCAGGTCATGATCTGAGGTCCTGGGATCGAGCCCCACATCAGGCTCTCTGCTCAGCGGGAAGCCTACTTCCTCCTCTGTCTCTGCCTGCCTCTCTGCCTACTTGTGATCTCTGTCTGTCAAATAAATAAATAAAATCTTAAAAAAAAAAAAAAAAAAAGCCTCTCTTACGACACAGATCACTGCTTCCTGTCCCAGGCTGTGCAGCCAGGGGCTCCACAAACCCTCCTGTTGGCCTAGCAGATGCCAAGCCACTGCTCTGACCGTTCTGGAAGAAAGTGAATAAAGGACATGGTCACACTGCAATGCCTTTATAAGAGGAAGTTTTATTGTTAATTATTTACCTTAATATTTCAGAAAGAGGAACAGATTAGCTCAGTCCAACATGATTGGCAGTTGGCAAAATCTAGTGAAGCAAGTGTCTGATTGCTAAGGATTTAATTTGGGTGCTTTTAATACTTAGCCATCTTCAACACTTCAAACATAATCCAGAAGAAATGTATCATCTCCCTCCCTTTCACTTTAATACCCCACCTACCTCACTTTAATATGGAAATATCTTCATTAAATAATGATCCTCAGAGAACAGGTTCCCTGGAGGGTACAGCCATGAGGACAGTGCACAAAAAGGAAAACTCAAAATAAAACTCTGTATGATAATTTACTAATCTAAGGAAACAAAACCTTCCAATATATTAAGAAATAAATCCAGTTACAAATGCACTACTTAGGTCTATGTGAGGAGGTCTGGTAACTGAAAACGGCCGGCTATTTACAAGATACACAAGCAGGAACGGTGCACTTAGCCCAGCGCTGGCCCTCAGAAGCCAAAAGTGTTCTCTCCGCTGTAGGCCACATACAAGAATCCATCTTCATCTTTTTCCTTCTCGTAAAGCTGTCCCATAGTTAGGCTTGAAAGAAAAGAAAAAACAACATTGAGAATTGGGTTTGGTCTCTGAGTCTGGGTGTTTGAAGAAAGATGACCTGAGGATAAGGGACAGACCGCGACCGCTGGAACCAGTTACTCTGCCTGGGTGGTAGATCACGAAAGTGAAAGTAATTCCAATCTCAGCACTGCTGTGCGCCAACAATCCATTACCGAAAGGAAATGGAGCCAGGAAAGATTAAAATAAATTAGGCTCCTGGCAATCAGTAAATAAGACTAGAATCAAATCTCCACCCTCCTGCCCTGCGGCAAGGCCGTGCACTGCGCGCGCACGCGCGCGCACACACACACACACACACACACACACACACCTGATTCTTCCTTCAGAGGCCAGTGCTGGCTCCTTGAGTGGGCTTGCCTGGTTAGCACCTGAATGCTCTCTGGATGCCAAGGGCAGGAGATAAAACCTAAGCAAAATTAAGAGCCTAAGAGGCCCATCCCTGCATGGGTGAAGGACCAAGATAAAGAAACTACATGGGGCTTGCTTCTCCTCCTTATGTGAAGGTTTAAAATCTGTACCTAACATGATCAATATTAGTGGGTTCAATCTTGTGGAAGCTCCCCCACCAAAACCCTCATGCCCCTGCGATCAGCATCAGTGCCATCAAAGAGAAGTTATTTTCCTCAAATGTAATGCAGAAAGCCCTGATTGTATCTGGGATCCAAAGAAACCCTGCCCAAAACTCCTAAGAACCCTCCAGAAATAGATAATTGCTGAAACTAAACATGTGTGGGCAGGAAAGCTGGTTTTCCTAAGCGGTAAAACAGAATGCATGCCGTACAGGAGACCTAATCTAGTTCTCTGCCATGGATCTGAGTTGTACAGGCTCCAGAGTTAAGACTAGAACCACGGGGAAGCCCAGGAGAGCTGTGGCCACGTGACTGCACTATGAGAACAGCAGGCGGCACAGATGTGTGCTGAACGTCAGTGTGCCCTCCGCACGTGGGGTCACCGAGAACCAGTAAGACAGCAGTCTGACAGCCAGCCAAAGACGGCACAGGTCACTAGCTGCACAGGCCACAACAGCAGCTTATAAGCAGGACTCAGTAAAACGAGGGCCAGGGGGTGACAGAGGAGGGTAGGGCCGCAAGCTGGTACAACTGGGACTGCCCCACTCTGCTGGCGAGCTCCTGGCGGGCTGCGTAGACCTCCATGTAAACGGGGACACGGGCCGCACGGAGCAAGGGGGGGGTTTTCCTTTCCTGTTCTTCCTGCCCAACTGCCAGCTTGGCCCGGCTGGCTGTGTGGGCAGATGAGAATTCTTAAGTAACAACATGAGGGCGGATGAGTCTGAATACAAATGACCTGTCACCAGCATCTGGTAACTAACACGGTGCTCCCGAGCTCTAACCTGGGATGTGTAAAATAAGGGCGCCCTGGCCCAGGACTGTCTACACGCGCTACTTCTGCGAGGAGGGAAATGTCCTGCAGTCTGGCTGTCCGGTACCGTAGCCGCTAGCTCCAGGCGGCAAGCTCAGACCCGTCTGAACTGGAATGTGTTGTTACATTGTGTAACAACATCGTGTGAAACATACATAAGATTTCAAGCCGCCTGGGAAAAAAAGGATGTAAAAATCTCAATTTTTATTATATGTTGAAATGACATTTTGGATATACTGGATACATAAAATATATTATAATTCACTTCACCTGTTTCCTTTTTAAGGCACTAGAACACATTTTAAATTACAAATGTGGCTCATGCACCATTTCTCAACAGCACTGCCCTGGAGCACACGAGGACTTGAGGGACGGTGGATAGAGGGAGGAAGCCCCCGCATGAGGCCCCCGAGAGCAGTGAGCCCCAGCCTCAGCTCTACAACAGAATCACAGGGGAGCTCTGCGACATCTCCAGGCTCAAGCCCAGGCATCAGTAGGTTTTTAAACTGCCCAAGATGATTCCAGGTGAAGCGAGGTGGAAAAAACAGTCTCTCTACCAGAGGGAGCCGTGCTTGTCTTTTTAATGTATTTGCTTTTCTTATGTTAAGCAAGCAACATGGGGCTTAAACTCAGGATCCTGAGATCAAGATTTGCAGGCTCTACCTGACTGAGCCAGTCAGGCTCCCCATCTGTCTTCCGTGTGTCTGCCGTGCTCAAAAGAGCCATGTGATTGGCAAGTGCCCTGAGGAGCCAGCGACCAGCCAAAGGCTTGACACGTAGCCGCCTCTCTCAAGACCATCACCCGGCTGGCTGGGAATGCCCCAGGACTCCCGCTTTTCTCGGAGCTGCCTCGGGGTGAGGGGACAGGGAAAACTGCCACAGCTACTACACAGCTCTCAGAGCCCACCTCATCCATCCACATGTCCAGGATGACCTTGGTGAGCACCTCTGCCACCATCTCCTCAAGGCCACTCATTCCCAGAGGGATTTAGAGGCAAAGTAAAAAGACCGTGCAACTCGTGCAACTCAAAGGCAGACACCGATTGATACCAATGTCACATCTGGTTCTACCCGACAGACTAAGTATGCTCCGTTCCTAGCAAGACAGAAGCCCCAGTGCATATCCAAATCCCACTGCTGAATTAGAAATACTTGAGGAGGGGTGGCTGGGTGGCTCGGCTGGGTGGCTCAGCTGGCTGAGCGTCCGAGTCTTGGTTTTGGCTCAGGCCATGATCTCATGGTCATGGGATCGAGCCCCATGCCGGGCTCTGTACTCACTGGGGAGTCTGGTTCAGATTCTCTCCCCCTCTCTCTCAAATAAATAAATAAAATCTTAGGGGGAAAAAAAAAAAAAGGAAATACCTGAGGATCTATGTAAATACCGGCGGCCCACCCCAGACTCGGCCTGTGGTGAACAAGGGCCCCCGGCTGCCTAGGGCAGGCCTGGAGACTGTGCGAGCGGACGCCGGTCACCATGTGGCTGTCGCTCCTGCCTGTCTCAAAACTGCAATGTCTTTTAAGTAAAACTTGAGCTTATACATTTGTTTAACCTGTGCCCCAGCTGCTGCAGAGGCGGATCATAACCCTCCGAACTATAACAGCACTTATGTGCCAAGCACTGTTCTGAGTTTATTCTTTTTATCCTCACGGCAGTCTTCGGAGGCAACATCACCCTCACAGGGATCACAAGCCACAGTTTACAGAGAACAGAAGTGAGACAATAAGAAAAATGACACACAGGGAAGTTACATGATTCACGCGAGGACACGTGCTTCGCACTCAGCCATGCCGCCTCCAAGTGAACACGCAGATCTGTCCTACTACCCTCACGTCGGCATCCTGTACCTTCTGCACAGATCGCCTGAGAAAGAGCTGCTCACACACACGCACACACACGCACACGCGCGCCCGAAATCACTCGCGCGTCTGCTCCCAGCGCCTCTCTGGATTCGGGAGGTCAGAGCGGAGCCCGAGATTCTACATTTGTAACAGATGCCCGAGGAAGGCAGCCGCTGCCAGCCTCCGCGTCTCACAACTCGCTCCTTCAGCTCCTGTAACGGGACAAACGGCTGGTTGTGCTATGACTCTAAGAGTCCTCTTGCTGTTCTCCTTTTCTGTCACGCAGCCTCGTCGGAAACCTGACTCGGCTGGCAGCAGCACCGGGTGTTACACGCGGAGGACAGCCCTGGGGCAGGCACTTGGAAAGTGACGACACTCACGGCGGGCAGCTGCCACACACTCCATTCAGCGGCCCGGGACCGAATGCCCGATTCTGAGAGCCACTGAGTGCCACAGGAGAACACCGAGACACCTTACGGTATGACTTCAAAATAGCTCTTAGAGGATCGGGCCGCACACATACAAAGCCGAATAATTTGGTCTGGAGCCAAACAGAGCTGGCCGCAAACACAGTTTACATTTTGAGTCCCGTTAAAGAGTTAAATGTTAAGTGCAGGGGGACAAAACGCAACCCCAGTCAGCAGACAGTCTCCCAACAGGAGGCTGGCCTGTCCATTTAGGACAAGTTCCACAAGCCTCTGAGGAGCTTCCTCCGTCTCAGAGGCCACAGAGCCCGAGCCCCGCAGCGCTGGGCAGGCCACGGCCGGGATGCCCGAGGATGCTCGTACCGGCGGCTCTGACGCGCCCGTCGGGCAAGGCAGCACAGGCCTGCGAGATGGCCCGACAACTTGCAGGCCACGCTGCACCTCCACAGCATCCCGCCCAAGTTACTGGCTAAGGAAGACACACAGAGATGACCTCAGACCCTAAAGCTCACCACTGTGACATCAGCAAGGACAGCCACTCACCCTGGAAGGGTGCGGCTGAGCACCAGGAGGCCCGCCACCTTCCACACTCGAGAGTCTGATGAGGAAAGAGATGGGAAAAGCCAATGGCAGAGTCAAGCCACGGAACCAATCTCAGGTGTGGCGGGACCCTGAAGAACCGAGTCCAATGAACCTAAACTGACGGCAAAAATGGTCACTCACCCCTCCATTCGGAGTCACCCAGATTCAGACAAACCAGCCAATAATAACGGCACCTTTCAGAAGGGTCCCCATCCAGGAACGGCCGTGCTACTGAGGGCAAACACTGGCTTTAAGCTACTCGAGAGCACATGCGTGGGGGCAGCCGACATAGAAGTGTGTGGGTGCCTAAGCCCTGTAGAACCTCCCCGGCCCCTGACCAAGGTTAGGTCATGAAAGCCGTGGGCTCCAGCCTGACTCAGGAATTGGCTGGCCCGACAGGCACACACCTGGACACCCATCTGCTTTGGTGCCCACGTGCTTCCACTGGACCTGGACTTCTCTCTTTCCAGCAGGGGAGGATGGGGAGGACAGCAGGGGTGAGGTGGGAGGACAACGGCCACTGCCGTGGACCCTGGAAAGGCAACCACCTCGAAGTGAGAGGTCATGTAGCCAGAAAGGCTCCCAACATTCTGAAAAATAAAAATTAACTACTGGCTCTTCCTTCCGTCAGATTTTTCTCGGATATAAATAAACCCTATTCTGTTACTGCGGGAATAAATCTTTGAAGAGATATTTACCTAGAAATGATCAAAAGTGCTTAACCTAAGCACATTTCTAAATAAAGGATGGACTGTAAGATGTCACAACTTTTACTTATTAGCTCTTTAAAATCGAAGCAGCAACTAAGCACCACAATATTAAACAAACCGGTTTCCAAATGTAACTAACATTCCCAAATTATCACATCATAGAGATATTTTACTTAATAACATACTACTGTTTCTATTTTAAATGGGGATCAACAAGACTCCTCTGTGTTCTAAACAAAGACCAAAACGTAGATACCATTGCCAGGTCTGGGTTCTCCCCTAATGCCATGACTGGGAAGCTTGTACACTGATACTCTTTCTCGAACTCGGTCTGCACCAAGACACAATTCTTTTGTTTTGGGGCTGATTCTGGATACAGGAACCTAGGCAGAGAATTCAGCTTTCCAATGCTAAATGGGAAAAAGGAGCTGAGTAAGATTCCCTCCCCCAGCCCTGCTCTAAAAAAAATAGAACTCAGAAAGAATTTAGGAAGTAAAACTCTCAGGGACTTGCCTTGGTCTCTATTTCTAGAATCAGTATTTAATACTCACTAAACGATCACCACCACATTTTTACATGATAATCACTTGTGCTCCAGAACACTCTCCCGAAGTTCCACTGCAAGGCAAGAATAACTGAAGTTACCTCTGCTTCGCCTCCACCTCACACGTGAGCCTCCCGCAGCTCTGTCTGTCACAGGATGGGAGAGGCCTCCAGCAGGCCTGGATTCACCCTTTCCCAACTCCGGTGTCCCCAGACTCTCCTAAGGCTGCAAGCCCTGGTGGAAGGTTAAAGGAGGCCCCACACCTCCCTAAGGAGGCTGGAAGGAGCTGAGAAGAGGCTGCTGCTGAAGTGCCTTGGGGAGCAGAAGGCAGGGTTGAGTCACACACCAGCTTTCAAGGGAGACCCTGTGTGATTGTGTGTGTGCTGCCGTCAGGTGATCAGCATTTGCATAAAGCCCAATGATGTCACACACCACTTTTGTTTAGAAACCATTTTTCTTAATAAAACCAAACTGCTGCATTAAGTGTGGGAAAGAAAGCCATTAACTGAGGTCAAAGACCTGGGCAGAGGAAGCCTGGTTAGTCATTCTCTGAAAACCTGACTTGGGTCACTGGTGTCATCTGCTTTAGAGTTGATTCTTACCAGCCTGGAAAGGCAAAGGGGACTGGGAGAGAAAAGGAAGCAGCCTCTGCTGCCCTGACAATCACTTTCCTTTCCAATTCTATTTATAGCTCAGGGATAATGGAGGGAGGGGGCAGTCGCTAATCTGCAGCCATTTTAATTGCTAGATTAACATGGAGCCATCAGAGTAACAATGTCTCCAAAAGCCTTCCTTTTAAGAAGTATCATGGGATCAGAATTGATAAAATAAATTCAATGCCACAGGTCAGTCACCTACTTCCTCTACTGAGACGCCACCTCCAGGAAGGAGGAAAAACAGGGTCGCCAAGACTCTGCAGAAGCAGGGTGAAGGAGTGAGGACTTACTTCCCCACCACCTTGAGAGAAGCTGAGTGTGACCACAGATGCCCACGGCTTCCAACTCTGATGAAAAGTGCACCCAGCACCACGAAGCCTACAGGCCCAGGAAGGAAAGCTGGAAGAGCTCCAACAGGCGGCAAGACTGCCTCTGCCAACACCGCAGCTTCCCAAACTATAGCTGTAGTAGGCCAACAGCACCTAGCAGTCAGGGCCAAGGCCTACCTCCTCAGGCAGAGCATTTCATTTCTTCCCTAACCTGCTTCTCTGCCAAACACAGGAAATGGATGTAGTTGAGACTGGGAAAGCAAAAATCAGACGAAAAAATAGCCAGAGCTCTCTACTTTTCATAAGAAAAGGACTGGAATTTGGCTTACACCTTTCAAGGGTTTTCAAAGGAAACATATTTTGGCCATATGGGCCTCGTTCCCTGGGATTCTGAAAGCCTTAGCTTTTAGAAGTACTACTTTGGAGGGGTAACAAATTAGGCTTAGTTTTGGGTCTCTAAGATGAGAAGCAGCCAGAAACTCACACTCAGGGGAGAGGGCCTGACATCTGGCTCAGAAGCTAGTACTCAACCAGTAATAGCCAAGGACTCACCAGGAATCCAGAAGGAGCCAGGCCATTTTCTTTTTCCCACAGGGGACCAGAGCTGGGTTGTCAACTACACAGAAGGAGAGAAGTGTAATGCCCCTGCCTAGATTCAGGCCCCAAGTTATCCCAAAGAAACCTTCCAGGCAGCACAACAGCTAGAGCAAGGCGGGGGCCAATGACTCTGACAGTCGGAGCAGGTGGGACGAGGGAGTGTAAGTCTATAAAGAGACCTGGGGGAATTTTTGCTGGACAGTAGCCATTCCAGCATACCTGAAGATCAGGCAGCTATGGGCTTGCACAGGGGCACAGAACTAGGTCCGGAAAGCCAGCAGCAGGGTGATTAACTGGAGCTGCGCCTCAGCAGGGCCCACAGGCTCCCAGTGGAGAATGGCAGGACTTATTTCATGGGTCATTTGAAGAAAACCTCATTTTAGGTTTCAGTTCTACTGATGGCTTAAGCCTAAGTAAATCCTCCACTGTTTTAAAGGATTCGTGAGGGTCTGAGGCTAGATTTCAGGTTTTTCTTTTTTTTTAAAGTCCAACCTTGTTCTATTTTCTTGATCCAAAGTACATTCCCACGCACTACAGCCCTTTTTCATTTTCCTTGAACTCCTCATGTCAGGGAGCACAAAATCCAGACTTTCAGTCAGGATCTCTAAGAGTTTTCTGACCTCCAAAATGTAGAGTTCTGTAAACAGCCAAGCAGATGGCCAATGCCAGTAAACACCTCTCACCTGGACTGTGGGACTGTCTTATCCACAAACAGGAAGATTGCCTTTTCAGAAGGAAGCTGGATCCTTTTCCTGATGATCCACATGAACTGAGCCACAGTGATGTCAGATGGAACCAGATACTTCCGTTTGTCAATGTCAACAATCTGAGAGCCTGAGACTTTTTCCACAATCACCTAGGAAAGCAAAGAGAGATCAGGACTGGATTTCTAACGTGAGGCTCTGGCCCTGCGTTCTTCTAGCCTTGCCTTGTCAGGGAGCTGATGAATAGTATGTGGGCAAGGAGGTGGGTGGGAAACTGCACAACACTGGAAAATAGGCCCCTGATTTAATAAACCACAAACTCTGAACTCTGGAGGTTAAGAACTGTCATAAACGTATGATACAGAAACAGAAAGTGCTTTTCTGTGGTCAATTATGTTTATCATCCTGGATCTCAGCAAGCATAAGAGAAACACAGCCCTTACTACAAAGCTTTTCAACATTTAGTCCGGGCAGAACTGAGACTATCTGGTAACGGTTTCATCTACAGCCAGTTACTCCAGGACCCCAGAATGGATCTGCCTTCACACCAGAGGAGAAGACCCCAAGGAACACAGGAAACGGGAAAGGATGGCCTAATAGGAATGAGTGGCAATCCCAGACAGCCAAGAACCAAGCTCCTCATTTGGCCTGTTGCTTCTCCCTGAACTAGGTTTCAAATGTGTCCCTCCTGACCCCTCCTCAAAAGAATTGTTCAAACAATGAGCTACAATGACAGGCATGGATGTCCTTTAAAAATCAGTTAAGGATTACAGAAACTTACCCCCTACCACAGAAGAAATATAGGACCATACTTATTACTGATTAAGGAGAAATGAGAGAAAGGCTTCTCAGAGGCTTCTCAGATTTTTTGGTGAGGAAAGGAAGCCAGAAGTCAAGCAAAGATAGAGGCTCAAAGTTAAGGATGAGTGTCCTGAGACTAAAGTACCACTTCTAAGACCAAAGTGACAGTCTTCCTCCACGATTGTTCCCAAAAGTGGCAGTGACCTGTTGCCCTGTCCTAGAACATCGTTCCTTACATAATTGGCGAGGGAGCACAGAGGCTGCAGACAGCTCGCTGGCCTAGATCAGGAGATTCAGCACTGAGACACCCTGAACAGCACCAGCTCAAGCCCCTCACGCCACGGACCCGGAAGACCCCTAACCCAGTCTGGCCTGTCTGCTACGGTAACTGGGACTGGAACCTCAACTTGTCAACTGTTGAATGGCCCAGGGCCTTATCACGAGTCCTAAACGACGGGGTGACAGCGAGGTGAGGGGGCGGGGAGTGCACTCACCGGAACCCGGTCGGGATATTTCGCTCGGATCTTCGCAGATTCCACACATCTGTGTTCTGTGGGAGACACAGACCGGCTGATGGTCGCTCCTGCCCGACCTCAGGTTCCCGGGTCCCCAACCCTCCTCCCCCAGCGACCTGCGCACGCCCCGGGGCCCTTGTTCGGAGTCTCAGCGGCCTCGGCCCTCGGCCCCCGCTTCCCGGCAGAAGGGCGAAGGGCGGGACAAGATCCGTGGGCAGCCGCCTGGGGCGCCGAGGCCTCAGCGACCCGAGGCCGGAGCGCGGCATCCGCCCCTCCCGGCCCAGCCCAAGGCGGCCCGAGTGGGGGAGGGGGCCCACCGTCCTGACCCCCCACCACCCGGTCTCTCAGGGAGCCCTTACCCAGCGAGTGGTCCTCCTTGAACATCCACTTCATGGCGGCGGCTGGGAAGGGATGCAGCCGGCTCTCGGAGCCGCGGAGCTCAGCGAACCAACCACAACAACAACGACAGCAGCGGCGGCGGCGGCGGCGACTACACGACAGGCGGGACTTCCGGCTGCCGGCGCCTAGCAACCGGCCGGGGGCGGGGCTTCCGGCGCCTTTCACTGGGCCGCGCGCCGGGGGGCGGGGCCACGCGTAAAGGGGCGGGGCAGGAGGGGCTACCGCGGAGAAGTGGGGATGATGACGTTCACTACAGGGCTGTCTTTGAGGGTTTTGGTGACTGGGAAGGGGATGTTGTCGGGAGCTGGTAACAGGATTGGGGGCTCGGTGGACGTTGGTAACAGGAAGAGGAGTTTGGGGGTATGGCTGATAGGATAGCTCTTTCATAGTGGACTTTCTTAAGGGAAGTCTCGGTGCGACGGGAATTCTGGAGGTATGAATGACAGAAGAGGGGTCTCTGGGGGTTGGTGATGGCAGAAGGAATCTGTTTGGGGCATTGACAGTTTGGGGAGTATTGTTTAGGGTGGTAATAGGTTGGGGGCACAATACAGAGAGTAACTTGAGGGGACTGTGGAGAGAAGTACTGATGACAAGCGGGGGTTCAGTATTGGAGACAGCCGTAATAGGTTGCCTTGGACCTAGAAACTGAATTTAAACAAATTCTCTTTCCTTCCTTTTTTCATGATTAAGTATTTGACTAAACAAGAAAAGGTATCACAAATATGCATTTGAGGAGCGTAACATAGCCCTGATCACAAAGAGACCCCATAACCTTAACTGCAGAGGAGTTAGAGGTGATCGTCAGGCTGGGAGAATTCCCCTGAGAGTTGGTCATAAGACAGGTTTCTTTGGCAGTCAGCATGGATTTCAGCAATGACAGCCTAGGCGGTGTGTGCGTGTGTGTCACCTGCCTGAGCATATGCCTTGAGGTTCTCCAGTGATGTCACTCCTTTCTTCCTAGCAGAGTCATCAGGACAGTCTGCTCAGGGTCAACATCTGTTTACAAGCTGGTGAATATGTACCAAGAATATTCATTTAATTGGGCACGTGATTCTTGCCATGTTCTTGTGATTCTGATGCATCTGAAAGGCTTGCATATTTGAACATTGTCATTCATCATTTCCTACAGTTGTAATTCCTGATAGATGCTGTGGAATCTAGCTTCATTCTAGAAGTATTTTGGTTATTTTAAGATCGTCTGAGCAACCAAAATAGGTTTTTGTTTGCTTGCTTGTCTCCAATGAAGTGAAAAATCCTTTGAATTTCATACCTAGAAATCATTACTGCTACATAGAGGAGCACTGTTCTAGGTATTGGGGGAAAGCAATGAACAGAACAGACAACACCTCTGCTGTCACGGAGTTTGCATTCTGGTGGAACAAGATGAAAAATAAATATGTTATGTAATGGTGGGTGCTCTTTAGAAAATAAAGCAGGATTGGTGACGAGTGATGGTGGGATAGAATGCTAATTAGGTAAAGTGGTTGACAGGGACAGGAAGGAGCCCTTTGTGGCTGGAGCTGAATAAACAAGGGGGAGTGTGTTAGAAGATGAGATCAAAGCGATGTATAATAAAACTAGTGAGCTTTGAATTCCATATGAGGAACTTTGGTTCTTATTTAGAATGAGAAGTCAGTGGAGGATTTTAAGTAAAGGTGTGACATGGCATGGCTTTCCTTTTGAAGTGAGCAGGCTAGCTTCTTTATAGACAGGCTATAAGGAGTTGAGAATGGAAGCCAGGGGAACAGTTAAGAAACTGTTGTGATAATCTGGGTGGGAGATAATGTAGGCCTAGACCAAGATAGTGTGTGGGGGGTTGGTGGGAAATAGTTGTATTCTAGATATATTTTGAAGGTAGAGCAACAGAATTGATGATAGATTGGAAATGAAGTGTGAGGTACAAGTCAAAGTCAGGGTTTTTGGAAGGATGAAATTGCCATTTACTGAAATAGGGTGGAGGCAGCTTGAGGGGGTGAGAATCAAGGTTTGGTTTTGGCTATATTAAGTCTAAGATGCCCAAGAGACACATCCAAATGAAGACATGGTGTAAGTGAATAGGTCTATGAGTCTCAAATTCAAGAGAGAAGTATTTAAAGCTATTGAGCTGGATGAGATCAGTTAGAAAGTGAGTGAAAAAATTGAAAATACCTATTTTGCAAATAGAATTAAACACTGGGGAATCAAGGTAGATGTTCACAATTGGACAGTCAGTGAATCAGTGGAGGCGTTTGAAATTGGGCTGAAGACCACTGCTTCCTTTTAAAGAACTGGTCATTGTATCCTAATCCAAGGCATGTGTATACCACCTTGCTGCTGGAAGACCTTAGTATACTCCTCAGGGGAAAGATCCTGTCAGTTACCCACTTATAAGCATGTAACCAGATGGTCTCAATACAGGGCAGTATCTTTCTGTCTTCTATCCTTACCTACTTTCTTGATGTCTTTTTCCAGTTCACCATTCTAACTGGCTTCCCTGATCTGCCCTGATGATATGCATGCTCCTCTTTACCTATGGGGTCATTATATGTAGCTTATTAAAGGCTCAAAAGATACCAAATGCCTTCCTTGAGGGGGTGGCTAGTTGAAAAGGTGAGTCAGAAGAAAAAAAAATAGGTTAATGAAAGTATACAATTACATATTAACAGACTCATAAAACATGCAGAATAAATTTCAAATGCTGGAGAGGTCTGTAAACATGGATGCTGAGGGGCGGTTAGGACAGTGAGGGGCTGACACCAAACTAAATGAGGTTTATCAAGAAAGACTTCACAGAGAATGTGAATCTTTTTTTTTTTAAGATTTTATTTATTTATTTGATAGACAGAGATCACAAGTAGGTAGAGAGGCAGGCAGAGAGAGGAAGGGAAGCAGGCTCCCTGCTGAGCAGAGAGCCTGATGTGGGGCTCGATCCCAAGATGCTGGGACCATGACCTGAGCCGAAGGCAGAGGCTTTAACCCACTGAGCCACCCAGGTGCCCCAAGAATGTGAATCTTATGCTTCAGAGAGAAGGGTACAATTTCCAAAGGATAAACTTCCCTTAATAGATAGAAACAAAGGGTGGGTTTGGGAGAGGGAATGGTAAGTAAGCTAGATTAATGCTGGAAAGCCTTGATGCATACTTTCAGACATTCTAATCTGAAGATAACCCTGAAAGGGAGCTTCTAGAGAGGAGTAGAACATGATCAAATTGTGTAGTTTTAAGAGAACAACTCTCTTTGCCCTTAAAAGAAAATTGTATTAAGAGGTGCCTGGTTGGCTCAGTCGGTTAATTGCCTGACTCCCTTTCAGCTCAAGTCATGATGTCAGCATCGTGGGATCAGGTTCCGTGCTCAGCAGGGAGTCTGCTCTTCTCCGTCTCTCTCTCTCTCTCTCTCTGCCTCTCCCCATGCTCACAGGCTCTCTTTCTTTCTCTCTAAAATAAATAGATCTTTTTAAAAAGTGTGGAACATGAGAAAATTATGGAAATGAAAACTGAGAAGTCAGTTCTCAGTTATGAATATATGAAAATGACACAATATACACAGATCTTTAGCATTTTTAAAAATTAATATTCCATCTTAAAGAATCAAACCCACAAAGACTAGCTTCTTCAAACCACAGAAGCAAAGAGTAAATCTTAGTATCCATTGTTACTAAATACTCTTGCAAAGCTCGTGGCATCTCAGGGAAGGCACTTCACACACCTAAATTCTTAGCAATCACCACCCTGTGTCTCAGCAGTGACTAAGCTGACACTAGCCACAGTATGTGTTTCCTTGTGCTCAAAGAAGGAACTCTGAAGGAAAATACCTCCTTCCTCAGTGTAGAGCTACCCTCAGGAGGTGACGCTAGAACCATCTATTCCAGAATCTTATTTTAATGGTTATTTATATATTTTCATTACAGTGTAGTTAACATAGCATTAATTAGTTTCAGATGTACAATAGAGTGATTCAACAATTCCATATATTAGTGCTCATCAAGAAAAGTCCACTCTTAATCCCCTTCACCTATTTCACCCATCCCCCCAACCACCCGCCCTCTGGTAACCATCTGTTTGTTCTATATATGTTCTATATAGTAATATATAGCATTTTTCTGGTTTGTCTCTTTTTTCCCTTTGTTAATTTGTTTCCTTAAGTTCCACATATGAGTGAAATCATATGGTTTTAACAGTTTTTCTTTTTTTTTTTAAGACTTATTTATTTATTTGACAAACAGATCACAAGTAGTCAGGAGAAAGCAGGCCCCCCACTGAGCAGAGAGCTGGATGCGGGGCTCAATCCCAGGACCCTGGGATCATGACGTGGGCCGAAGGCAGAGGCTTTAACCCACTGAGCCACCCAGGCACCCCTTAACAGTTTTTCAATAAATGAAAGTCATTCACTTAAATCACAGATGCAGTACAATGTCAGAATAATAATATAGATTTAAGCCTAACAATTACTGTATTTAGGAGCTGTGTTCCCACCCCAGAAAAGCTTTAAAGCAAGAATGAGTAGTACTGGACCCAAAATGACAAAATCTTCTGGCTGATATTATTTGTCATCTTGAACTGTGGTGAGGACCCTGGATATTTTTCCAAATGATCAGGTCTTGACCCCTCAAGCATCTGTGTTGTAAGGCTCTCAGCTGTATTTTTCATCTAAAAGCCATTTCTAGGTTGCCTTCAAAATAGAGGCATCACCTCCTGGACTGCGCTCAGACCACAAACCTCACACTATCGTTTGGCACTGTAATGTGATCCTTCAGGACCTTCTGATAAAGAACTTGGCTGTTGACAATGATAAAGAAAAAAAAAAATCCTTCTGCCATGTTCAAAATACTGGTTGGAGGTGAAAGTGGAAGCTTTCAATTAGGTGATAAGCCACTGTTATCTTTGAGAGGGGGCCACAGCTTCTAAAACCGGCAGCCAAGTTTGTACCCAGTATAAAGTGATGAAATTCAGCAGAGAGCCATGTAGTAATTATCCTCGAAGAGCTGGGGATTTGTGCCCTGTTTCTGTGTCTGTCCTGCTATGGCGGGTAGTGGAAGCGACAGGAAAGTTGGGGGCAAAGGGACCGGGGTTTGGTCTTAGCCCAGGCCAGGTCCAGGAGCACAGCCACGCCTGTTTTGGGTTTTCCTACAATGGAGAGTGTGCTGTGACGGGTTGGATTTAAGTACGAACCACATTGCGGATTAAAAGATGACACATAAAAAGGTAAGCATTTTAAGTCAATTTTTATGGAAATCTTATTTTACACAAACGTTAACCCAGGAAATGGCCACAATTCTGAGCCCGGACACTCCTTAATCCCATTCAGCCTTCGGAAACTTAACTCCCACCAGCGGAGCGCCGCCCCCGCTTGACCCCACCCCTGCCAAGGCCCCGCGCCCTTCCTATTGGTTCTTTTCCCGGCTCCGTCGGTTGCCGTGGAGACCAAGGCTATGGCAACCAGGAGAAGCCAAACTTGGTCCTTCCTGTGGGACGGCGTAGGGGTCCCAGGCCGGAATCCGCGCGGCGTTCATGGCGCTCTACGAGCTCTTCTCTCACCCGGTGGAGCGCGGCTACCGCGCGGGGCTCTGCTCCAAGGCCGCT
Organism: Mustela putorius furo; assembly: GCF_011764305.1. NCBI lineage: Eukaryota > Metazoa > Chordata > Mammalia > Carnivora > Mustelidae > Mustela > Mustela putorius. The sequence goes on along the minus strand of NW_025421304.1, from coordinate 33,109,656 downwards.
CTGTTCCTGCTGCTGGCCGCCGCGCTCACGTACATCCCGCCACTGCTGGTGGCCTTCCGGAGCCACGGTGAGCCTGCTCGCGGCCGTGGCGCGCTCAGCTAGCTCCCCAGGGCCTGCTGCGCCCGCGGCCGCCTCCATGACCTCCTCCCCACCGCCCTCTCTACCGCAGGGTTTTGGCTGAAGCGGAGCAGTTACGAGGAGCAGCCGACCGTGCGCTTCCAGCACCAGGTGCTGCTCGTGGCCTTACTGGGACCGGAGCGCGGCGGGTTCCTGGCCTGGAGCACGTTCCCCGCCTTCAACCGGCTGCAGGGGGATCACCTGCGCGTCCCGCTGGTTTCGGTGCGTGGTTCCTGTCCGGGCCTGGAGACCCACCGGGGCTGGGCGGGGGTGGCCGGGGTTGGCGGGGAGAGGATGAACGGCCCCGGCCAAGGGAAGCCCAGGTTGGGTCTTAAGGGTTTGTGAACCCACGGCGGTTGTGTACACAGGCGCGTTGGCCTGAGCATACGTTTAATTTCCCGGGAAGTGACTCTCTCGTTTCATTCGACTTCTCCAAGCAGTCCACAGCGCCAGGAATGTTAGCCACTGCCGTGAGCACGTGTCCTACGGAAGCTGGGGGAGAGCCTGTCTCTGCCCCCCCCCCCGCCATTTCCGTGGGCCTGGCCTGATGGGTGGGTGTTCGCGAAAGTTTCTTTGAGTCACGAAGGTCGAGCGCTGTGCTTAGGCATTAACCTAACGTGTGGCTGCAGTTGTGCCTCGCAGCGGGGACCACCGGTAAGGGGATGCATTTTTATGCAGACCTGACACGTGGAAGCCGGGGAGCTGATTGGCTAAGCGACCTACCCAGAATGTGCAGGGGGTCCCTGTTGCGCCTCCCTGGCTTGTAGGACTAGATGCGGGCCCCAGCTTGCAGTTGTCCAGGATGAAAAGGAAGCATTTTCCTGTCTTTAATTTAGTATTTGGTTCAGGATGAGTGAGTACTAACTTTACAGTCATTCCCTTTCTGCTCATTTTCTGAAAACATTTTCCCTTAGAAGTAGGAAAATTCTATTTTTTCTTCTTCCAAAGTTGAATCTCTGCACATCTCAGAGATGATTGGCCTACAAGGCAACTTGTGTAGCTGGGAAAAAAAAAAAAATCAGACTATTTTCTAGCAGCCAAATAAAATGGAAAAAAAAAAAAAAGCCCACAAAACTTTTTACATCTGATCATATGAATAACTACAAACAAAATATAATTCATATTTTTTCTGATTATAAAAATGCATTCCCATTGTAAAATATTAAGGAGTTACAGGTATACATCATAATGTAAAATTAAAGGCTGACTTTGGAACATGTACATTTGTTAGCCAAACTTACTCTTTTTAAGATCTGCATAAAATTTTCATGATAGGGAAAACCTATTGGATTTAGCCAGTTCTCCGTTGGTGGATATTTGATGGACTTCTACTTTTTCACTATTTAGGATACTGCAGTGAACAAGATTTTGAATCAATCTTAGACCTTTAAACAGCCAATGGTGAGGAATTGGAATGCAAGCTGTTTTTTTGAAATTGTACCTGTAAATAGAAAACCGAGCAAGCAAATAATTATTAAATTCAGAGAAATAAAAAGTAAGGAAAAGGAAGAAAGGAATAGGATTCACGTAGTCATAAGTACATAAACACTGAATATTGATTGACTAACCAAAATGAGAGTTTAACTCAATGGGGGGCGGTGGAGGGAAGAAAACTAAAACTTCATCTTTTCACATGGGAAGTCAGTAGAGGATGCCTGAAACTGAGAAATCCAGAATTGCCAGTGCACAGGTTATTTTTTTTTTTTAAGATTTTATTTATTTATTTGAGAGAGAGACAGAGAGAGCATGAGCAAGGAGAAGGTCAGAGGGAGAAGCAGACTCCCCATGAAGTTGGGAGCCTGATGTGGGACTGGATCCTGGGACTCCAGGATCATGACCTGAGCTGAAAGCAGTCATCCAACCAACTGAGCCACCCAGGCGCCCCGAGAGAGAAACTCTTAAGCAGGCTCTGTGCTGGAAGAGGCAGTGCTGTTCCCATAACTCTGAGATAATGACCTAAGTGGAAATCAAGAGTCCGACACTCAGCCGACTCCCGGGCCCCCCGGGAACCCCTTGTTAGTCTTACTTTAGGTTAACATTACCTGTTTTTCATAGAAGTTTTTTGTTTTCCTTACATTTGTGTATTCCTCTCCGTCATACTCTCTGCTTACTTAAGTGTAAGAAATAATCGTGAAAAGTTAATCATGAAGCATTAGGTTTCATTCATATTTTTCTTTTCATGTGTTCATCCAACACAGCAGATTGACTCTCCAGTTGGATGGCTGGTTAGAGAGGCTCTTATCTCGGTGACCTTGAAAGCACCACCCTTGTTCCCCCTGTTTCTCCTGTGTGTGTGTGTGTGTGTATTTTTGATCCATGAAAGCAAGACTGCCACTATTCTTATGGTGCCCAGAATTATTAATCCTTTATAATACTGAGTAATTTTACACTCTAAAATGCAAAACCAAAGCTCCTTTTTCTTCGTCTTGTTCCCCCTCCATTCTAGGGCAGTGTCTATATAAGTTTGTTTGTTTGGGGTTTTTTTTAAGATTTTTATTTATTTATTTGACAAACAGATCACAAGCAGGCAGAAAGGCAGGCAGAGAGAGGGGGGGAAACAGGCTTCCTGTGGAGCAGAGAGCCTGATGTGGGGCTCGATCCCAGGAACCTGAGATCATGACCTGAGCCTAAGGCAGAAGCTTAACCCACTGAGCCACCCAGGTGCCCTACAAGGTTTTTTTTTTTTAAGATTTTATTTATTATTTGACAGAGAGAGGCACAGCAAGGGAGGGAACACAGCAGGGGGGGTTGAGAGAGGGAGACGCAGGCTTCCCTCTGAGCAGGGAGCCTGATGCAGGCCTGGGTCACAGGACCCTGGGATCATGACCTGAGCTGAAGATAGACACGTAACAACTGAGCCACCCAGGCGCCCTGTCTATAAGTATTTTTTAGTAAATGATTTGCTTTCGTCCTAGCTGAGCTCTTGGGTTTGAGAATAGTTTGAAATCATGAGATACAAATAAATGAACTAGAAGATATAGTAGAAGTACAGATCTCAACAGCAGCCCCAAAATATAAACTCGTTAGGAATAGGCTTAACATGAAATGTATACTTTAAAAAAAAAATTTTTTTTTTTTTTTTTTTTTTTTTTAAGTGTGGGTTCCTCGGGGGCTCAGTCAATTAAGCATCCACCTCTTGATCTCAGCTCAGGTCTTGATCTCAGGGTTGTGAGTTCAAGCCCAGTATTGGGCTCCAGGCTGGGCAAGAAGCCTACTTTAAGTAAGTAAGTAAGTAAATAAATAAATTTTAAATAAATAAAAGAAATGTGCAAGAACTATGTGAGTAAAACTTTAAATAGATTGATGACTGACACAAAGGAGATTAAAAAATGGTAATATCTGTCATATTTTTAGACCGGAAAATTCAACATCATAAAGATGCCTCTTCTCCCTTGGTTGATCTATAATTGTAATGCATTCTCAGTGAAAACATGACAGTATGCAGGGACAGACAGCCATATGGAAAAAGAAAGAAAAATTCTAGGAAAAAAGAGAAGGGTAAGAGGAGAATAGCTCTCCGAGATATTAAATTATACCTTAAAGCCATAATATATAAAGCAGTGTGACTTGGGGAACTTGTGCAAAAAGTATAGAAAAGGACTCAAATATGATGAGGCTTTATAAATAAAAAGGCTTTTATAAATAAAAGACTAACCATCTAACAGATGAAGGTGGCATTTTAAATCAGTGGTGAAAGATGACTTATGTAATAAAATGATGTAGGGGAGACTGGGAAGCCATCTGGAAAAACTTAAGATGGAGCCAGTGCTCAGATTGTACACCAGAATTCATGTCCAGATAGGTCAAGATTCAATTTAAAATATGGAATAGGGGCCCTTGGGTGGCTCAGTCAGTTAAGCATCTGATTTTGGCCCAAGTCATGATCTCAGGATGGTGGGATCCAGCCCTGCATCAGGCTCCCTGCTCAGAGGGGAGTCTGCTTCTTGCTCTGTCCCTCCCTCTATCTCTTTCATTCAAATAAATAAATACGGGGCGCCTGAGTGGTTCAGTGGGTTAAAGCCTCTGCCTTCGGCTCAGGTCATGGTCTCAGGGTCCTGGGATGGAGCCCCGCATCAGGCTCTCTGCTCAGCAGGGAGCCTGCTTCCTCCTCTCTCTCTGCCTGCCTCTCTGCCTACTTGTGATCTCTGAGTGTCAAATAAATAAAATCTTTTTTTAAAAAATTTTAAAAATAAATAAATAAAGTCTTTTAAAAAATTATTGGCATGGTAAAACCATAAGCTTAATCAAAGCACAAATAGAACTAGAAAAAAAGGTTTATCATTTGTATCACTTGTAAAAAGTTCATTTTCCTAACATAAAGTGCCTGTAGCTTTATAAATAAAAGACTAACCATCTAACAGAAAAATGGGCAAAGAATGTAAACAGTTCAAAGAAAAAGAAGCACATGTGACTCTTAGGAAGTCGCAGTTATGATTAGAGAAATGATTTTAATCTATCAAATAGGCAAAAATTGAAGTTTGACCACACTGTGACCAAGATGTCGGGAAACTTGTGAGCATTTGTGTGTATCACTGGTGGGGCTGTATATTGATGCACATCTTTGAAGGAATGTTTATCCATATATTTTTTTAAGATTTTATGTATTTATTTGAAAGAGAGAGGGAGAGAGACCACAGCAGGGGGAATGGCAGGCAGAGGGAGAGGCAGACTTCCCACTGAGCAGAGAGCCCAAAGAGGGACTCAATCCCAGGACTCCAAGGTCACCCACTGAGCTGAAGGCAGAAGCTTAACTGACTGAGCCCAATATTTGTCCATATTTGTCAGACTTACAGATGCCTGTGCCTGCTTCCACTTCTAGTAAGGTACTTTGGGGTTTGTGCAAATAGGTGAGATGACATACATAAAAAGTCACATCGTGGGGCGCCTGGGTGGTTCATTGGGTTAAGCCGCTGCCTTCAACTCAGGTCATGATCTCAGCATCCTGGGATCAAGCCCTGCATCGGGCTCTCTGCTCCACAGGGAGCCTGCTTCCCTTTCTCTCTCTCTCTGCCTGCCTCTCTGCCTACTTGTGATCTCTGTCTGTCAAATAAATAAATAAAATCTTTAAAAAAAAAAAAGTCACATCGTGCAGCATTGTAATAAGGTAAATAAACAAATGTAGTAATAGAAGATTCATCAGAGGGGTGCCTGGGTGGCTCCAGTGGGTTAAAGCCTCTGCCTTCGGCTCGGGTCATGATCCCCCATGATCCCTGGGATTGAGCCCCGCCTCGGGTTCTCTGAACAGCAGGGAGCCTGCTTCCCTTCCTCTCTCTGTGCCTGCCTCTCTGCCTCCTTGTGATCCCTGTCTGTCAAATAAATAAATAAAACCTTAAAAAAAAAAAAAGAAGAAGAAGACTCATCAGAGAAATTGTGGTACATTTACGCAGTGGAATGTTGCATAGCTCTTTTTTTTAAATGAAGCAGATCTCTATATATTGATGTGGAATCACCTCCAAAATAAATTGAAAAGTAGAAAAAACAAAAATTGTATATAATATGCTTCCATTCACATAAAAATAATAGAAAACATAACAAAGGATATATGTATGGGTGTGTATGCATATACATACATGAATGCTCTTACTCTCTCTGGAAGGATTCAAAAGACAGCACTGATTTCTCTGGGCAAAGAACTAAGTGGCTGAGGTTAGGATGGGAGAGAAGCTTTTTTTTTTTTAACTATATATCCTTCTGTACCTTTTAAATTTTATATCATGAAAATGTGATACACATTCAACATTTTTACATTATAATGACAATTTTAAAAGATTTATTTATTTTAGAGAGAGAAAGCAGGTGAGCAGGGGGAAGGGCAGAGGGAGAGGGAGAATCTCAAGCAGAGCCCCATGCAGGGCTTGATCTTGAGACCCTGAGATCATGACCTGACCCGAAACCAAGAGTGGAACGCTCAACCTACTGTGCCATCCAGATGCCCCATAATGACAATAATTTTTCAAAGGAAATTGAGAAAGGGCACAAGTAAGGCAAAAACAAAGCAAAAAAAAAAATTCCCAAATTCAAAAGCAGGTAAGTATATAAAATGACATGGCAACTTTGGAAAATAGTTTGCAGTTCCTGAAAAAGTAAAACATAGAATTACTAGGTATATGCGTACCCAAGAGAACTGAAGAGTTATGTCTGCACAAAAACTCAGGCACAAATGTTCACAGAAGCTTTATTCCTAATAGCAAAAAAATAGGAACAATCCAAATATTCGTCAACAAATGAATGCATAAACGAAATGGGTTCTAGCCGTATAATGGAATGTTTGTTACTCAGCCACCAAAAGGAATGGAGTCGTGAAACATTCTACAGCATGGATGAGCCTTCAGAACAGGCTAAGAGAGGATCCAGCCATGAAATAGGACAGCATCTGATGGATTTTATATGGAATGTTCAGAAGAGTCAAATCTGGGGCACCTGGGTGGCTCAGTGGGTTAAAGCCTCTGCCTTTCGCTCAGGTCATGATCCCAGGGTCCTGGGATTGAGCCCCACATCGGGCTCTCTGCTGGGCAGGGAGCCTGCCTCCCTTCCTTTCTACCTGCCCCTCTGCCTACTTGTGATCTCTGTGTGTCAAATAAATAAAATCTTTAAAAAAAAAAAAAAAGTCAAATCTGCAGAGACAGAAACTAGGGGTTCCAGGGGCTTGGGGAATTGACGGTCAGGAGAGACAGGTAATGACTACTAATAGGAAGAGGGTTTCTTTCTTGGATGATGAAGACATTTTGAAATTGCAATTAGGGGGACGCCTGGGTGGCTCAGTTGGTTAAGCAGCTGCCTTCAGCTCAGGTCATGATCCCAGCGTCCTGGGATCAATCGAGTCCCGCATCTGGCTCCTTGCTCGGTGGGGAGCCTGCTCCTCCCTCTGCCTCTGCCTGCCATTCTGTCTGCCTGTGCTCGCTCTCTCCCCCTCTCTCCCTCTGATAAATAAATAAAATCTTTAAAAAAAAAATTGCAATTAGGTAGGGGTGATAGTTTCACAACTTCATGAATATCCTAAAATCTACCAAACTCTGTATTTTAGGTAATTTTATGGTACATGAATTATGTCTCAGTTTTGTTTTAAAGCAGGTGGGCAATCCCCTGGTGATATACTTAGGAGCCATAGTAATAAAAATTACTGTTGATTTACTATGTTTCAGGCATACACTTAGCATTTCATCATTAGATAATATGTTTAAAGTCCTTTACATAGTTCTTGGCCCGTGACAATCACTAAGTGTTAACTCTTAATTTTTTTTTTACATACGTTACCTTTTTTTTTTTTTTTTAAAGATTTTATTTATTTGACAGACAGAAACCACAAGCAGGCAGAGAGAGAAGGGAAGCAAGCCCCCCGCTGAGCAGAGAGCCCGATGTGGGTCTCCATCCCAGGACCCTGAGACCATGATCTGAATGAAAGGCAGTTGATTAACCAGCTGAGCCACCCAGGCATCTCTACCTCTTTAATCCTCATAGTAACCATGTGATACAGAGGCTATATCCTTGTTTTACAGGTAAAGAAACTAAGACTCAGAGAAGTGACCTCTTTTGCTTAGTTCTTAACCAAACAGTCAAGACTGCAACACAAGGGTTTGTCATTCTATATCATGTATTCTTTTATTTTAAGATTTTATTTATTCATTTATTTGAGAGAGAGAGAGAGAGAGCATGAGAGGGGAGAAGGTCAGAGGGAGAAGCAGACTCCTGGCCGAGCTGGGAGCCCGATGCTGTGCTCAATCCCGGAATTCCGGGATCACAACCCTAGCTGAAGGCAGTCGCTTAACGTATTGAGCCACCCTTGTGCCCATCTATAGCATATATTCTTAGCCCTTATTGCAACAAAGTACTTCTTTTTCCCCACCAACTCTCAAGGTAAAGCTAGCCTAACCACAGCCTGTCTGAGAAACTGTGCAGAAGATCAGAGAAGCAGTGGTTTTAGGTCAAGTTTTGACCAAATGCTGGGGGATGGTTCTGTGGTTACTAACTTGGGAAAATGCCTCAGAAGCCAGAAATGGCCTTGCTTCTGCTTCGGTCAGCTCACCTTGGACAGCATCTCTAAAGTCCCTGTGCTTTGAACACTTTGTAAATCCAAGTTTCTTGTTGTTGCTATTGTGGTTAAGGACAGAAGGAAAAACCACAGGGTGACCGCTCCTTTCAAGCCTGACTGAGCTCTTTAAGGCATGTGTGGGCCCAGAGACTGTGGGGGCTGAAGGCTATGGGCAGTGCAGGGAGGTGAGTGGAGAGCATTGTTGTATCTGAGATACAGTTTTCACATCTCTGAGATCAGAATGTGTCCTCTCTGTGGTATCTTAAAATTGCCGCTGTGGGACGCCCAGGTGACTCAGATGGTTAAGCATCTGCCTTGGGCTCACGTCATGTTCTCAGGACCCTGGGATCGAGTCCCACATTGGGGTTCCCTGCTCAGCAGCGAATCTGCTTCTCCCTCTCCCTTTGCCTCTCCCCCAAACCCTGCTCATGCGCTCGTGCTCCCTCTCTCTCACTCAAGTAAATAGAATCTTAAAAAATATTGCTGCTGCCAGTAGACAGGCTTGGTTTAATCCTTATTGCCTACACATGTGCAAACATCAGATGTGTCAGCATCAAAACTTGGAGAACTGACATCAACATCTTGAAAGAAAACATTAGAAACAATAATAAAACAATATTTTAACCCTGAGAACCAAATGTTGAGCAGGTCAGGGAAGGTTTAAGAGGCACTTAAATATAGGCCAGATCTACATACCTTTTTAAAAGACTGATTGATTGATTTATAGAGTGGGAGCGAGACGAGGGGCAGAAGGGGAGAGAAAATCTCAAGCAGACTCCATACAGAGCATGGAGCCCAGTGTGGGGCTCGATCTCACAACCCTGAGATCATGACCTGAGCCAAAATCAAGAGTTGGATGCTTAACTGACGGAGCCACCCAGGTGCCCCTAAAGCCTGCTTAAGAGCCCAGACCAATGGATTTAGTTCCATTTATGGATTTTTTTTTTTAATGTTGTATCTCCAATATGCTCGATGGCACAAAGGACAAAATTACATAGAAAAGGATGGTTATCATTGAGTCACAAAATAATGCAAAAGAATCAGAATGTAAAGAAGTTTTAGGAGTCCCTAGGGCCATTTATTTTCCTTATATTTTTATGTGCATAACTATGATATCTGATATAAGTATGCCTAGAGTCTAAAAGCTTTTAATAATTGTAAAAGAAATGTTCTCAGTAATTAGAAAGCATTGAGTCATAGTTTAACTAGAAGTAGTTTTGCTTTTTTGCTGGTATCTAAAGTAATGGTGCATTTTATAATTGATGGTATCTTAGATTCATTGAAACACAGGCAGCAAGGATTTGATGAGTCTAGGAGCCCTGAAGTGTTGGTCCCTACTTTGTTGGAGACCCAAAGACTGGTGCCAAAGAGTATTTTCAACATTAAAAGAAAAAAAATGAAACACCCATTGATGACAAGTATATGGTAAAACAGACACTGGTATAAACTAAGACGTTAACCTTGGGGCACCTGGCTGGCTCAGTATAGCATGGAACTTTTTTTCTTTTTTTTTTTTTTTTAACTACTGATTTTTATTATTTTGAGATAGAGAAAGTGAGAGCTAGAGCAGGAGCCAGGAGCCAGAGGGCAAGGGAGAAGCAGACTCTCTGCTGAGCAGAGAGCCCAGTGTGGGGCTCGATCCCAGACCCTGGAATCAGGACCTTACCTGAAGGCAGACACTAACCAGGTGAGCCACCCAGGCACTCCAGATTTACAGTGACTGTTAAGTTGGTGTTAGGGTTAGTGAGTCTTATGCCTGCCCCAAGCCACCCTCCTGGGTGCCGCTTTGTGATGGTCATGCTGTTGCTGAAAACCACATTCTCCTTTGCTCACTGGCTCTCTGTGAGGTTCTTCCTGTAGGAGGCATGATGAGCCTTCTGGCAGTGGGAGAAAGACTCTAACCAGAGTGAAGAACCATGGTGGGGGGGTGCAAACAGGAAGGAGCAACCTTACTGTTCCCTCTAGTGGGTTCTTTGTCCAGGCTTCTGAGGTCTGGCCCAGCTCCTTGAGATAACACCAGCCTCTTCCCTTTCTTCTCCAGCTTTAGGCACAGAGCTCCCATGGCACAAATGCCTTATAAAAATTAGGTGCTGATATAATTGATGAATTCCCTTCGCCAAACATACCCACTGGGTTTTAGATACTAAACTTGAAGTTGTGTTAAAGAAGTATTAGCTCTCGGAGTGCCTCCCTTTGTAACTTGCACATGCGTTAAACCTGATTTGAACTAAATGGAATCAAAAGGTGGATTTCATCCTTGGTCCGAGCACTGGCATAGGAATGTGGCCCACCTCGCCAGCCCTGTGGGGATGAGAGCGGGACCTTGTAATGGGCATTTGTGGGGACGCAGCATTAGCATCGTCCCTCCCCCCAGGACTACCTGGGCCCTGGCTTCCACCTCCCTCCTCCTCACTGCCCGCACTGCTCCGGTAAGCGCTGACCCACTTCGCAGAGCAGGTGGACGTTGTCAGCGGGGATCACCCTGCCTCTAAATGTTTCTGTTCCTCTTCACCTCACTTCTTTCCGGCTACCCACAGTCAGATCTTCCTGAGTATTTCCTGAAAAAAATGGCTGTGAGATCCTCCCTTTCCTTTAATTGAAGCCTGCCTCGTTTCCCTTTGTGGCATTTATCACATTTATTTGTTTATGGATTTATTTTCTGCCTCCCTGGCTGGGAATGTAAACCCCATTAGGGTTCGGAGTTTATGTACTTCGTTTGCCACTGTATTTCAAGCCCTTGACAGTGCCTGGCACATAGTAGGCCCCTAAAAAATACTTGACAGACTAATAAGTGAACTTAACAAGCAGACTCTAATTATGCTGCTGTGGTAGATCCCTGTCCCGTGTGAATGTGGAGTGAATATGTTGCATAAACACCACACTGACTTGCTTTCTAACTTTGATGCTGGCTTTTTGCAAAAAGATTAATCTTACCCACAATTTTCTCCTTGAGCGTTTTTTAAGTCTGGACATTTTAGTTCTGGAAAGAGGACCCAATTTGGAGTCACAGACATGGTTTCAAATCTTTACCATTACTAGCCACACCCAAAAAAATCCCTCAATCTCCCTGAACCTCGATTTCCTCATCTGTACAGTGAGTATAATCTTTGCTTCGCTTACGTCAGGATTTATTGTAAAGATCAAATGAACAAATGTATTTCTCTCCCTCCCACACTGTGTTGAGGTCTGATTCTTCTGTCAACCTCCCCCCCGCCCCGGCCCCGCACCCTCTATGCTGTCTTGCAAGTTGAGACATTTGATCTTTGTCTTCCTGTCCAGCCCTAAAGATCCAGAAGGTATGGGTCCACTACAGAGAGTGAATCTGACTTTGTCTTGCAAGTGTTTCCAACTGAAGAAAATTCACAGGAAGACAAGGCAGCCTCTTTTCTGTCCTACTCATAATTGCTAATACATAATTGCCTCAGTAACTTGACCGTCAACCCTGGTAACAATATCCCTCCCCTACACCTGTGAAGCTGATGGAACAGGACAGAGAAAACAGAATCCAACAGAAGAAAAAGGGTACATTTCTCTAGAACAAGGCCTAGGATAAGGACATTATTGTCTGAAGGAAGGACATGATTGAAAGGTCCTGAAAACTGAGCTCCATCTTAATCAACCACCCTTAGGAGCCTGAAAAAGAACAAAGAATCTCTTCCTTGCATCATAATAACAGTGGAAAGCAAAACGAATCTGTTCCTGGAGCATGCCATTGGGAATGTTGATCTGCCAGAGCAGAATCCTTCTGGGAACCTACAGCGGGAAAGGATCAGTTGTAGCAACAAGATCCAGGGCTGTCCCAAAGAATCATGTCCCCAGTGATCACATTTCAGTGCCATCTTCCTGATGGTCAGACTATGGGTGGTGAGACTGGATTCTGGTGTTTTCTATGGGCTGTCCTTTGTCTCTTTCCCTCCTTAGATCTCAGTTTTCCTTCCTTTTGTATCCATAATTTATAAACTGTCTGTAGTTTTAATGACTTGCTGATTTGATTTAGCTTCCTTTTTCACTGTATCGATTGGTACTAAAAGTTGCACGAGGCTTTCAAGCCCCGACATCAGTGATGAGGAGTTCCACTATCGATAGTCTGAAGCAAAGACACTTGTGGCCGAAGAAAGTATAGATAGAGTTTGGTGTTTTTCTCCTGAGTCTGTTTGGGGAATGAATGCATGATGATTAGAATCTGTTTCTTTTCTATTTAAAAAAAAAAAAAAATGGACTCCTGGAGAAGTAGAAGTCAGTACTAATGTGCTATTTAAATATTCCGTACAAACTCAGATGTTTCTTTTTCTTTTTTTTTTTTTTTAAGATTTTATTTATTTATTTGACAGAGAGAAATCACAAGTAGTCGGAGAGGCAGGCAGAGAGAGAGAGAGGGAAGCAGGCTCCCTGCTGAGCAGAGAGCCCGATGCGGGACTCGATCCCAGGACCCTGAGATCATGACCCCAGCCGAAGGCAGCGGCTTAACCCACTGAGCCACCCAGGTGCCCCTCAGATGTGTTTCTAAAGAAGAAAATAAAACACCAGCAACGAAACAAAAAAGATTCAAGGAAAAAACTAAAAAAAAAAAAAAAAAAAAAAAAATGCCATCCAGACCTCCAGATATTGTTCTTGCCACTTCAAGTTCCTGTTCAGTGTGGCGCTTAAACATTTGAGAAGCAGGAGTGTGAAGCCCGGGGCCAGCACCTCGGGTCTCCTTCCCTGCTCTTGATCTCCTTATACCTATTTATTCTTCCTGTTTACTTCCGGCGAGGGAGCTAACTCCCGTGTGTAGCAGAACAGTGGGTCCCTCTGTTACGGCAGGCATCCAGATTCTTCCCGGACTTACTCAGGACCAGGGCCACTGGCTGTCTTTGGGTTTCCTAGACTCGAGAAGAAGACAGGAACCAGGATGGGAAAATGGACATGTTACATTTTAAGCTGGAGCTTCCCCTGCAGTCCACGGAGCAGGTTCTCGGTGTGCAGCTCATCCTGACTTTCTCCTACCAGTTGCACGTGAGTCCATTCCTCCGGGAAGCCCATCCCCGCCCTTTTGTGCCTTCATAGAACTGAGCCCTCTGTCTGATTTTTAGGCCTCTGTCTGCTGCCGAAGGCTCTCTTCCGAAGTGTTGTGCGGGATTTAATTGAGGCAAATCGCACGTTTCTCATGGGGGCCGTGCTGGTGTGTGTGGGCTATCCACAGCTCGCAGGGTTCCGGGCGGATAGCTTCCCGCATGGGCAAGCAGGTGGTGGAGGGGCTGGGACGCTGCCACCCCAGACTGGGATGCCCAGGGCCCAGAGCCTTCCGATCCCCCAAAACTGTCTCTCCCTCTGATGATTTCAGAGGATGTCCACGTTCGTGATGCAGAGCATGGCGTTTCTGCAGTCCTCCTTCGCGGTTCCAGGCTCGCAGCTGTATGTGCACGGGGACCTGAGGCTGCAGCAGAAGCAGCCCCTAAGCTGCGGCGGCCTGGACGTGAGATACAACGTAAGGAAGCTCCGCGCTGTGGTCGCTTTGGTTTCTCTGTGTTACTGCTTATCAGGTTCTTTAAAGAGGGAGGCGTGAAAGTGGGAAATAGCACTTCTCTGGGGGTGACCCAGAAGAGGATTTCTGCAGAGTTCTTTCCTTGAGTTCTTTCAAAATACAAGGCCAGATACACTGGTATTTGCATCTAAAAAGAGACCAGAAACATGCCTTTAAGAACTGAAGTTTTTTTTTTTTTAAAGATTTTATTTATTTATTTGTCAGAGATAGAGGGAGAGTGAGCACAGGCAGACAGAGAGGCAGGCAGAGGCAGAGGGAGAAGCAGGCTCCCTGCCGAGCAAGGAGCCCGATGTGGGACTCGATCCCAGGACGCTGGGATCATGACCTGAGCCGAAGGCAGCCGCTCAACCACCTGAGCCACCCAGGCGTCCCTAAGAACTGAAGTATTTTTGCTTTGCAGGTGCGCGTGGGCGCACACGTGGCTTATGCCAAGTGGCCTTTCCCAGTTCGTGTAAAACACTGGGGAAGTCACAACTAACCGCTGTTTGCTAAGCGGCAGCCGCCTCCGGGGATCCTGCTTCTGTCCTTTCCCAGCTGTCCAGCCGCTTGTCCTGTCATGGTCCCCCGGGGCTCCTTTCCAGCCAAACCGGCCCTTTCACTGTTCCTCAGTCCCACGGAGCAGCTCCTGTCCCCCAGTTTTTCCTCCTGCCACATATCCACGTAGCTTGCTCTCCCACTCCATTCGGGTCCCTGTCCAAATGTGCCCGAGCTCAGACCTTCTCGGACTTCTCTTTCTAAAGACCTTTCTCCTCCCTGCCCGTCACCCCTCACCTTGACTGATTTTCCTTAGTCCACCGGAAATAGTAAAGATCGGGTTTTGGTGTGTTCGCCTCCTGTCTCCCCAGCGCTAAAAGCACAGACATCTTCTCCACTGTCACCCCGGAGCCTAAAACAGGGCCTGGCACATTGGAAGCACTCAGATTTGTTCAAAGAATGAACTCTCGTTTTTACACATCAGGAAACTGAGGCAGACAGCGCTTAATTAATTTTCCCAAAGTCCTGCCACTTGAAAGTAACAGAGCCATAAATTGTCCAGGACTGGATCTTACACATAGGGTCACTCATTACTGATCTTTCTTTTATCACAAGGGAGCCTGTGCAAGTTGGGCCAGGCTACTTTTGAAAATGAAAGAGTGATCTTATCAGTTACTACAGGCATGAACCAGGACTGCTCCAGATAAACGGATTTATGGTCTGTCCACCTATAGTCAATGTAAAGGGTTTTTTTTTAAGATTCTATTTATTTGAGAGTGAGTGAGCAAGAGCACAAGCAGGGGGAGTGGCAGGCAGAGGGAGAAGCAAACTTCCCGATAAGCAAGGAGCTTGACCTTGATCCTAGGACATCCAGATCAACACCTGAGCCAAAGGCAGATGCTTAACTGACTGAGCCACCCAGGCTCCCCTCAATATAGGTTTACATAAAAAGGAGGGGGACTATAAGATAAAAACTTTTTTTTTAAAGATTTTATTTATTTATTTGACAGAGAAACAGAGATAGCGCGCGTGCGCGCGCGCAAGAGAGAGAGAGAGCGCGAGCACAAGCGGGGAGTGGCAGGCAGAGGGAGAGGGCTCTGCTGAACAAGGAGCCCCATGTGGGGCCCGATCCCAGTATCCGGGGATCATGACCTGAGCTGAAGATAGACACTCAACCAACCGAGCCACCCAGGTGCCCCAGATAAAAACTTTTTATTTGAAGATTTAGATATTGATTATATCAAAATGAATGTAATATTACAAGGCAGGAGATAGTTTACTTCTTCAAAGGATTATATGCTTATTATTTGCCCTTTATCCTATTTTCATCTCTATATTTAAAAAAGAGAAATTACAGGGGTGCCTGTGTGGCTCAGCCAGTTAAGCATCTGCCTTCGGCTCAGGTCATGATCCCGGAGTCCTGGGATCAAGCCCTAAATCAGGGTCCCTGCTCACTGGGGAGTCTTCTCCCAAAATCTTTTTATTTTTTTTTTTAAGATTTTATTTATTTACTTGACAGACAGAGATCACAAGTAGGCAGAGAGGCAGGCAGAGAGAGAGAGAGAGAGGAGGAAGCAGGCTCCCCGCAGAGCAGAGAGCCCGATGTGGGGTTTGATCCCAGGACCCTGGGATCATGACGTGAGCTGAAGACAAAGGCTTTAACCCACTGAGCCACCCAGGCGCTCCTTCTCTCAAAATCTTTTAAAAAGAGAGAGAGAGATAAATTACGGAGTGTCCAAGGAAGAGCAAGAAAGACAACAGAGATGAAAATACGGACTCCTTAAAAAATTAAAAGAATTATTGCTCCCCTTGGAATGGGGCGGCGGGGTGTTTTATAAGTAACTAAAGCCCGTTAAAGGTGGATATTGACCCCTTTTCCATCCCTGTAAAACGGAAGACTCGGGGGCACCTTGGTGGCATAGTTGATCAAGCATCCAACTCTTGATTTTGGCTCAGGTCATGAGATTGAGCCCTTTGGTGGACTCTGCACTCAGCTAATCGTCCACTTGACTTTCTATCTTCCTCTCCCTCTGCCACTCCCACTCATGCTGCCTCTTTCTCTCTCGCTCTCTATTGCTGGAAAGTAAATAATCTTTTTAAGAGGGTCGGGGAGACTGAATGTAGATTACTTAAATTGTTGCAAGGCGGGCTGGGGGGAGGGGGGACAGGGGTGATCACCTGTTATCCATCCTTGAATAAAGGACTCCTGATGCTAGAGTAGGTCACCAAACCCAAGAGGGTGGTCTGTGAGATGAGCCTGGAGGGGAGGGAGGGTAGAAAGACGAGTGGAGAAGTGGCTGGAGGCTTACCCCATATCCTCCTGCCATTTCCCAGGTGTCCGTAATCAATGGGACCAGCCCTTTTGCCTATGACTACGATCTCACCCACATTGTTGCTGCTTACCAGGAAAGGAATGGTGAGTCATAAGTACAGTTTGTTCAGCCGCTTCTCAAGGACCTTTCAGGTTAGGGGGAACATCGGACAAAAACAGAATTGGAGCCCTTGGGACACCTTAGGTGGCTCAGTTGGTTAAGCATCTGCCTTGGGCTCAGGTCATGATCCCAGGCTCCTGGGATCAAGTCCCATATGGGGCTCCCTACTCAATGGGGAGCCTGCCTCTCCCCCTGCTTGTGCTCTCTCTCTGACAAAAAAATAAAATCTTAAAAAAGAAAAATAGAGTTGGAGCCCTTCTCATGATGAAAATGTCAGTACCAGTGAACACTCAGTGATGGGAGGGAACAGGCTGCCCCTACTTGTCTTTTTCCTTCTGGTCTGAAGACCCATATCATACCCCCGCACCTTACCACTAGTCTCATGGTCCAGCAGGTGACTGCTGATTTATGCCCCATATTTATTTATTAAGTGCCACATTTATCCCACCACTGGCTTGATAGATTTCCTTTTTAATGTAAACGCCTAATTGAGTCGGCCCCACTACCACACACAAAGACAAATTGCTATCCTTGATAGAACTAAAGAAAGTGACTTACCTGACATGAGCAGTGGAGGTAGAACAGAGGGCCCAAGGTTCTAGCTGGAAGGCAGAGCGTGTCCATTCCTTACAGAGAAAAGACTGTCAGGCCAGCCGAGTGTACTTGACTCAGCACATTTGGCAGGTTGGTGGTCTGAGGTTTTCTCTAAAGGCATCTGAAGGGTTCCTTGGCAGCCAGACATCAGGGATGCTATACACACATCCTTAGCAAATAGGGGGACTGCAGTTCCAGTAGTCCTGATTTTTGAGTAACGCATGGTGGCATTATTCCAAGGCTAAAGTTATTTTAAGACAAAAACACTCATCTACAACTTTGCTTTCTGTAGTCCTTTCAGTCCTTGTCCACAGCAGATTTTTCTATATTCAGCTCTTATCATAGTAGAAATATTTTAGGATCCAATTTTTTTGTCCTTTTTTATTTTATTTATTTATTTATTTATTAGAGAGAGAGGGAAAGTGATCACAAGCATGGGGAGCAGCAGACAGAGAGAAGCAGGCCTCCTAGTGAGCAGAGAGCCCAACAGACATGGGACTCAATCCCAGGACCTGAGATCATGACCTGAGCTGAAGGCAGATACTTAACTGACTGAGCTACCCAGGCACCCCTGTACTCTGAAATATAAATATTTCCCACCCTGCTACAAAGTTTTAATTGGTTATTTTTAGTGGTAGCATAGTATTCCTTTACTTCGTCATTCAACAACTATAGAACCTGAAGACTATTCCAATTTTTTTTTTAATATTTTATTTATTTATTTGACAGAGAGAGATCACAAGTAGGCAGAGAGGCAGAGAGAGAGGGAGGAAGCAGGCTCCCCGCTGAGCAGAGAGCCCGATGCGGGACTTGATCCCAGGACCCTGAGATCATGACCTGAGCTGAAGGCAGAGGCTCAACGCACTGAGCCACCCAGGCGCCCCCCAATTTTTTTTTTTTTTTAAGATTTGTCTATTTATCAGAGAGAGAGAGGGAGAGAGAGCATGTGAGTGGAGAGGCAGAGGAATAGAATCCTGAAGCAGACTCCCTGCTGAACGCAGTCTACACTTGGCTCAGTCCCATGACCCTGAGATCATGATCCAAGCCGATACTAAGGGTCAGTGCTTAATACGTAACCAACTGAGCCACCCAGGCACCCTGACAGTTCCAAGTTTTTAATATAATTTTTCGTTTTTTTAAATAGGCTCTATGCCCAGAGTAGAGCCCAATGCGCAGGGCCTGAACTTAACAACCCCGAGATCAAGACCTGAGCTGAGATCAAGAGTCAGACACAGCTGACTGAGCCACTCAGGCACCCCTTTAACATAAATATTTTGACGACTATTTTATTTTTTTAAGATTGTATTTATTTATTTAACAAACAGAGATCACAAGTAGGCAGAGAGGCAGGCAGAGAGAGGGGGAAGCAGGTTCCCCACTGAGCAGAGAGCCCAACTCGGGGCTCAATCCCAGGACCCTGGGATCACGACCTGAGCTGAAGGCAGAGGCTTTAATCCACTGATCCACCCAGGCACCCCAAGCATAAATATTTTGACGAGTATTTTAATGAATAATTTGTGAACAACTTTGCACATTCAGTTCTCTTTTCTTTGGGGTCATTCCTTTGGAACAAGTTCTGGTGTGCAGAATTTGCCTGAGAGGTTAAAGAATACTTTTCTAGCCCTCATTACTTTATTCATGGATTAACTCTGGGTTGCATTACAGTAACCACGGTCCTCACGGGCCCCCACCCCATCTGGCTGGTGGGAAGGGCTGCCGAAGCTCCATTCGTGATTAACGCTGTCATCCAATACCCGGTGGAAGTCATTTCATATCCTTTCTGTTAAAGAGCCACAGTAGCTCAGTTTCAAAAAAAGGAGGGTTCCTCCGTCATCCCAAGAAGGAACAGATGCAGGAGGCCTCCGACTGGGAATGGCTACAGTTCGTGGCCCCACTCAAATGACTCTGTCTGCTATTCATACAGGGGAAAACAAAACAAAACAAAACTCATTTCCTCTTCGTATTTCTTTCTGGGGAAGTCTTCCAAGTCAAAACCATCCATATTTATGCCTTAATAATCTTTAATCATATTCCCTTTTATCTTAAGAGTATTTGAAACATTTTTGCCATTTCCCGTCTCAACTAAACCTTTGGTTTAACTTCCATTTAGAAAACACCATCTGTGACTCCTTAACTGTCTATACATATCTACCAGGATTCTGGGAAATAATCAAGTTTGCCTGGGTCCAGTATGTCAGTATCCTGCTTATCTTCCTCTGGGTGTTTGAAAGAATCAAAAGATTTGTGTTTCAAAATCAAGTGGTGACCACAATCCCTGTCACAGGGATGCCCCAGGGAGAAGTATATAAGGAGCACTTGTCATAGGAAGACCATTTCTGAGAACTCAGCAGGATCCTGGCTACCTCATTGTGGTCTTCTGAGAACTGCCATCTTAAGAAGCTTTTGCAAAGAGCCTGTGGACACGTGCGGTGTGTGTGCTTTTCCTGTCAAAGACAAAGGACAGTCCTTTCTCATTTCTCTCTACACAAATCCATATCTTCTAAGCACCTGGCACGTAAGCACCCCTCATCAGGGACTAGTTTGTGGAACCATCCAAGGGTTCCCAAAGGCTATAATTTGCTTGCTTTTTTTTTTTTTTTTTTTTTTTTTTTTTTTTTTTTTTTTTTTTTTTTTTGCCTTAGGCTTGAATTTCAGGAGAAAACTACAATCAGTTCAGAGCTCTTGGAAAGAGTCCCATCTCTGGTCAAGCAAAGACTTTTCCTCTTTTGAACCGAGAAGCGTGCTATACATTTCTTCCCACTATTGTAAACCACTTCTTACTCTTTTCAGGGCTCTCTTGTGAGAGAGATGCAAATCGGCCGCACTTTCCACTCCTGCGCCTCTAAGTTTCCCTTCAGAACTTCGGTTTCCAGCGCTGAGAGACGGTCAAGGGGAGACCCGGAGCGAGAAGGGAGGGCTCGGGAGCACGTGCGCGCACACGTGCGCGGGTGGGCGACCCCAGAACACGAGGACCGTCCACCTGCCCTCGGCCTAACACACAGTCGTCTGTCATCGGCTCAGCTGCGGGGCCCTTTATCCCTGCCCTGCCGGGGCTGGCTTGTTGCCCTGCCTTTCGCCCTGTCTGTGCCCCCTGGAACAGCAGGCTTCAGCCAGAGCGCTGTCTAGGCCACAACCCCCGCAGCAACAGCGGGGGAAGGAAGGATGAGAACCACAGTCGCCTTCTCTCTGGCCCTCCTCCAACAGCCTGGACACTGGCCACTCTTCGTCCTGGACAGCCCTCCCCCTTCTTGAAGAGGACGTGGGTGACAGAGGAGCTGTTGTTGGTATTGGCTCCCACTGCCAACGGCCACAGAGCTCCTTTGGACGGCCAGCGGGAAGCCCGGCTACTCGAATTTCCCTTGATGAAGGAACCTGGTGCCGATGCGGGTGAGCGGCTTTGCGGGGGACGCACGAGGTGCGATGAGGGGATGAAGGGAGTGTTCGCCCAGGCAGCCCACTCTGGCCTGGCCAGTTGCAGAGTGTCAGGCAGGCCAGCAGGCTCATCCTCTTGCTCTGGTGGGTGTCTGCAGGCTGAGACCACTGAAATGGGCCCCTGTTGCCCGAGGAAGACTGCTGCTCCGTTCTTGGCCTGCAGAGACAAGCTGCCCGCAAAGCACAAATGGATCTGCTTTATGATCCCAAGATATCGGCACTGGAGACATGCCCGTTCTGACCCATGCATTATCCCGACGCACGAACACTCTCCTCACCGTATGCCTCAGTTTACCTTGGAGGTTCAGTTCTCATTTCCAAAGCACCTTGTCTTTCAGGCTGACCAAAATAAGAAATATTTTGAAGAATTCAAGCACAAAAATAGCTTACCACTGGTCCCTCTGCCTTTTCTTTTAATATCTAGGGCTGTTGATAATACCTAAAGATTTTCTCTTGAGATATAATGGGAAAAAAAAAAAGCCAAAACCGGTTTTTGGTTTGAATCACAAGAAGGTAACGAGATGTGGAAAGACAGCTAAAGATGTAAATAAACACTGCGTTTTGTTAAATTATTTTAATGCAGAATTTGTATAAAGAACCATGATGTTTTGTACCTTTCTAATTAAAATATTCAAAACTGAAGGCTGCGTGTGTCTTTTTCAAGGAGAAGAGTTTGGAAAGGGGGTGGGGAGGGGAAAGGTTGTGCACACTTCTCCAAGTTACTCACCGGCCGCCTTGCCTTGCCAGGGCTCTGCCCAAAGACCTTGGAGCTTTTGTTGGCTCTTTGGCAGAGTCTCCTGGTCCAGTCCCAAGTACATGTGAGTTTTCGGTGGAATCCACATGGCATGTGGAAACCACAGACTGGAAAATTACAACTGTGTCTGGTGAATATCAAATTATTTACAGATCAGATGTTGGTAGCTTCAAAACCTGAATGATACAGTGTAGTGGCAAGAGAGAAAAAAGTGAGAAATACACAGGATTTTATCAACTGAGCTGTAACTCATAGCTAAGTCAGGGTTTGAGACAATTATGCAATATTTGGGATGGGGAAGATCTCTAATCTTGCAAAATGATTATCCAGTTTCTGTGTGAATCACGTAGGGCCCCTAAGACCCTGCTTAGGTCCTATCAGCTAAAAAGCAATTCTTGGTCTTACTCCTTTTTCCTCATATTCATGTTTTTAAAAAATTTTTAAGGATTTTTTATTTATTCATTGAGAGAGAGCACAGGGGCAGGAGAGGTTCAGAGGAAGAGGGAGAAGTAGACTCCCCACTGAGCAGGGACTCCCCCCCCCCTCCCCAAAGGCTCTACCCCAGGACCCCAGGATCATGACCTGAGCCTAAAGCAGATGCTCAATTAACTGAGCTACCCAGGTACCCCATCATGTTCATGCTCTTTAAGATGTTTTGTTTCTGGGGTGCCAGGGTAGCTCAGTAGTTAAGCATCTGCCTTCTGCTCAAGTCACAATCTCAGGGTCCTGGGATCAAGACCTGCATGGGGCTCCCTGCTCAGCAGGAAGCCTGCTTCTCCCTCTCCCACTCCCCTTGCTTGTGTTTCCTCTTCTGCTGTGTCTGTCAAATAAAATCTTAAAAAAAAAAAAAAAAAGATGTCTTATTTCTTTCTGACCAGATTCTAAATGCCAATTAGACCAATTCTAAATCCCTGTTGGGGAAAATATATAATTATAGTAACCTAAAGGAAATAAGATGTCCTTAGATGTCCTATTGGCATTCTGGTACATGTCTTTTCAATCTTTGGTACTGTTTCTAATTTTTCTCTATCATAAACAACACTTACATGAACTCTGAGTATAAATCCTTATTGCCAGTTATTTCCTTAAGATGGATCCTAGGGGGCACCTGGGTGGCTCAGTCAGTTAAGCATCTGATTCTTGATCTCAGCTCAGGTCTTGATCTCAGGGTGCTAAGTTCAAGACCCCTGTTGGGCCCCATGCTGGGCGTGGAGCCTACTTAAAAAAAAGAGAGAGAGAGAGAGAGAAATCCTAGAAAGGAATTGCTAATTCAAAAAGCTTATGGCTGTTCTTAAGGATTTAAATTCATCTTGCCAAACCACATCCTGGAAAGAATGCACTGATTTATACTCCCAGCAGCAGGGACTTCTCTTAGATCTCACCACAGATTACAAGAGGTCAGAATTCTCTTTTTCAGATTCCTGTACTCTGTTGTTATCTGGGCGGGGAAGGGAGGGGGTGGACTGCTGTACTTATGGAAACATGTCCTGTATTTATCCGGACCTGCTATCAATCCTGGGCCTCTGGATTGAGACTAGAACAGGGAGGGGGACAGCCAGCTCTGGGCCCAGCCCCTCAGTGTTTCTCGGCTCCTGGCGCCTGGGCTCCTCTCCCTCGGCTACTGCTTGGGGAGGCCACGCGTGTGTCCGCTGGGCATTGAGATGCATTTGACTTAGGTCTGAGGCTGGGGGCTTGGGAAGCGGCTCGGATTCTAAGTCACCTCCCTGCGAGGATGCCACTGAGCGCGAGGAGGGGCAAGATTAAGTAAGATTCAATTTCCCTTGGGGCGCCTGGGTGGTTCAGTGGGTTAAACCTCTGCTCAGGTTATGATCTCAGGGTCTTGGAATCGATCCTCGCATCGGGCTCTCTGCTCAGCAGGGAGCCTGCTACCACCCCCACCCCCACCCCTCTTTGCCTGCCTCTCTGCTTACTTGTGATCTCTCTCTGTCAAATAAATAAATACAATCTTTAAAAAAAAAAAAATCGATTTTCCTCGCAAGGGCCTTTGTGCCCCCCGGGAGCTTCCTTCTCTGGGAGCGGAGCAGGAGGCAACTTTCTCGGTCACATAGTCGCATGAGAGGTGAGCGCGAGCGCCCTTCGACGTCCTCCCGCGGCCCCCGGGCCCACCTGTGCCCGCCCTCCCCGGGTCCTCCCGCGCCCGCCCCTGGGCCTCCGCCCCTCCCCCGAGGTGGGGAGGGTAGCAAGACCCGGGGGCCAACCGGCTCCTTCCTTCCTTCCGTCCCTCCCGCCCCGGCTCCCGCCCGCCGGCTCCGGGACCGCAGCCACGTCTGAAAGCGGCTCATTGTGTGCGCTCTTCTGCGGCCGGCGGCGCGGAGCGGCCGAACGCGCAGCGCAGGGCTCCGGCGCGGGGTAGGGGGCCCTCCGGAGCAGGGGTGCCCGAGTCTGTGTCTGGCCGTGGCCGCACGACTGCGCCCCCCATACTTCCATCCCGTTCTTAAGACGCCTCTCCTTCTCCAGGACACTCCCGCCCTGTTTCCAGGTTCCCTCCGCCTTAGGTCTCCAGGTGCCTCCACTCTCTCGGTGTCTGCGGATCCGCGCCGGTGCCTCTCGGAGCCTTCCCCCGGTGTCACCGGGGGGCGCCTTCCTAGCCTTGAGAGCCTACGGAGCACGTCAGCCCCTGCGGACTCGCCCAGGGAAGACACGGCCGGTTGCGGACGGCAACTTGGAAGAGGAGACGTCAGGGAGCCTCTGCGGAGCCTCGGGAGTGGGGCGCCCGCCTCCCCAGCCGCGCCAGCCCGGGCAGGGGCGCCAGCTTTGGGGTACGTTGGTTGGTCCCCCTCCGCACGGGATGCCCGCAGTCAGGGGCACGGAGCTCGTAGCCGGGGAGTCGGGTCTGGGGAGAAGAGCTGAGAGTGGTGTTTCTATCCGAACAGGGGAAGGACGCGGTAGCCTCTGGCGCTGGTGGGCAAGTGTCTTCCTGCGGCTTCAGCTCACCTGAGATCCCTGCTGGGGATCCCTAGACTCTGGAAACGTGAGTTTCCAAGGGCATGGTATTAATCTAGAAAGCTTTCCCCCATGGCACTCTTGAGGAAAAGCAACTTGATGAGCCAATTTAGAACCATAAGCACCTGAACGGGAGTCTGGCTTGTTTCGCTGCTGGCTCCTGAGCAACGAGAAAGGTCTCTTGGTCTCAGCATAGGTGCCCCGGGATCAGTTCACCCTCTCTTCTCTCCCCATCTTGAGCCGGAGGCAGGAGGGTGGGAAAACTGAGGCCTCAGGGGCAGCAAGGACTTGGCTGCCCCGAGGCCGAGAGTGCGTGAGTGTGCCAAGTACCCGAGCTAATGGGAATGGTGTGTGTGGCTCCTCGAGCGTTGGCTGTGTTAAGGCTTATATGGTTCCACTTACCCCTCTCTTCTTGGCATGTTTCGCGCCTGTTTTGTGGGTCCATGTTCTGCCCCTGCCTGGGATTGCCACATTCTGTTCCTAGGGTGCGGGGTCCCCTGAACCAGGCCTGGCTGTTGTTCTTGAGTGTTCCTTATGAAGAGGCAATTGCTTGGATCCATAGAAAATAGTTGTAACCCAGGATTTGGAGGATTTCTGAGCAAATACAAATGTGCTGTATGACAGACATTATTCTAAGTGCTTTAGCAATAGTAACTCATTGAGTTAAAATCAAGCCTTGACTTGGGTGATATTATTTCATTTTTATTATTATTATTTTTTTATAAGTAAGCTCTAGGCCCCCTAGAGCTTGAACTCATGACCCAGAGGTCAAGAGTTGCATGCTCTATGGCCGGAGCCAGCAAGGTGAATTTCCCCCATTTTATAGATTAAACAGCAGTAGGCACCCAGAGGTTAAGTGACTTGACCAAGATCACACAGTAAATGCTCCAATGGGGTTCATTAGCCCCTGTGCTCTCCCTTCTCCTTGTCATAAGACAGAATCCTGCTTCTAGTCTAGTAAGGCGAGATAAGTACAGAAATGCATAAAAAATGAGAGTATTGTGTAGGGTGACAGTAGCATTGACAATGATTTCTCAAAATCACCTAATATTCAGTCCGTGTTGAAATTTCCTATTGCCTCGAAGATACCTTCTTGCACTTGGTTTGTTTGAATCAGAATCCAAACAATGTCCACACACAGGATCCAGCTGCTACTGTTTTGAGTCATTTTCTTCTAAAACAGCCCCTTCCTCCCCACCTTTTTTTATATCATTGAATTCTAAGAATGACTTGCTTTTCAAAAATAATAAATTAGTCAAAATAAAACGTTGAGAAAATAAACCAGAGAATATTCCATATTATCCCCGTAGTAAGAGAGCTCAGTCAACACCTAGGGAAACACGGAGTGAGTGCGTGCTAAATGTGCACTCCCTTCCCCCATCCCCTGCTTGTGTTACTTCAGAGAAGAGGTGGAAGCCCCCAGACGTCAGGTCTCCCTGGCTGTAAGGTTCTATGATTGGGTCCTGTGCAAAGTGCATTTAGAGGATCCCCTAAGTTCAGGGCCAGGGAGAGGTGTTGCGTGTTATCTGTTCATTTTCTTTGAAATGCCCTGCGGGGTAGCTCTGAGCTCTGGAGACTTGAAGCTCCTTTCCCTGAAAAATTTGAAATCATTTCCCAATAGATCCCTGCAGGCCAGTCTGCTGCCAATCAGCAGCATCTGGGCTGTGTGACTCCAGATTCCCTGCCCCCGGCTGATGCCACGAAGCTGCTGTTTCAGACTGGCAGAGAGATAGCAGATGTGGCCAGGGCTTGGGGCCAGGACTGTCTTCCGCCACAGTCTTGAGGCTCAGGGTGGGCTTGAGGATCTTGACATCTTTCCGTCCTCAGGAGGTAATTCTCCAGCCGATGCCCCTGTCCTCCTCTGGCCAACTGGTACTCAGGTCAGCTGGGAGATGGGTTTGCAGGCATTTCTCCTCCCGCAGTGGAAGCTGGAGCAGGCCGGTCCTACCTGTGCCTCCTGTCACCAATTTTATGATTACCAAAGTAATACAAGTCTACTGTAGACTACCTGGAAAATGCAGCAAAGCATTAAAAAGAAAAAAATTACCTGTAACCTAGCCATAGAAAGATAATATTTTTTATTTTTTTTAAAGATTTTATTTATTTATTTGACACAGAGAGATCACAAGTAGGCAGAGAGGCAGGCAGAGAGAGGGGGGCACCCTGGGATCATAACCTGAGCCAAAGGCTGACCCTTAACCCACTGAGCCACCCAGGCGTCCCTGCATATTTTTTAATAACACCTTTATTGAGATACAATCAACATACCTTGGGGCGCCTGGGTGGCTCAGTGGGCTAAGCCGCTGCCTTCGGCTCAGGTCATGATCCCAGGGTCCTGGGATTGAGCCCCTCATCAGGCTCTCTGTTCAGCTGGGAGCCTGCTTCCTCCTCTCTCTCTGCCTGCCTCTCTGCCTACTTGTGATCTCTGTCAAATAAATAAATGAAATCTTTAAAAAAAAAATACCTTAAGGTTCCCCCTTTTAAAGTGTACAGTTCAGTGATTTACAGTATATTCATGTGGTGTGTTAATCAACCCAGGGTTCCTCTATGTTATAGTACATATCAATACTTCATTCCTTTTTATTGCCAGATAATACTGAATTACAGTTGATCCTTGAACAACATGGGTTTAAACTGTGTGGATCCACCTGTATGCAAATGTTTTCGATAAATACAGTACATCACTGTAAATGTATTTTCTCCTATGATTTTCTTTAAAAAAAAAAAAGATTTTATTTGACAGAGATCTTAAGTAGGCAGAGAGGCAGGCAGAGAGAGAGGAGGAAGCAGGCTCCCCGCTGAGCAGAGAGCCCCAAGGCTTTAACCCACTGAGCCACCCAGGGGCCCTCCTATGATTTTCTTAATAGCATTTTCTTTTCTGTAGCTTACTTTACTACATATAATACACAAAATATGTGCTAATTGACTGTTAATGTTAAGGTCAGTGGTAGGTTATTAGTAGCTAAATTTTCCAGGAGTCAGAAGTTATATGTGGATTTTTGACTATGTGGAGGTCGATGCCGCAACTTCCTCATTGCTCAAGTGTCAACTGCATATGGATGGACCACATGTTGTTTACCCATTCATCGACTGATAGACATTTAGTATATTTCCATTCTGAGGCCATTAGGTATAATGTTGCCATGAAAGTTTATGAAAAAGATTTTGTGTGGGCATGTGTTTTCAGTCTTCTTTGATATGTATTTATGTTTTTTTTTTTTTTTTAAGTTTTATTTGAGAGAGTGAGTGCAGGTGTGTGGGTGTGTGGGGGGAGGGGCAGAGGGAGAAGGAGAAGCAGATTCCCCTCTGTGCAGGGACCCTATGCAGTGCTGGATCCCAGGACCTTGAGATCATGACCTGGGTGGAAGGGAGATGCTTAAGCTTAAAGGACTGAGCCACCCAGACACCCCTTGGATATGTACTTTAGATTGGCATTGTTGCATCCCTATGTTTAACCTTTTGAGGAACTACCTATTTTCTGCACTGTACAAGGGTTCTGATTTCTTTCTCCACCTTCTCACTAATACTGGTTTTTATCTACCTTTTTTCTTATAACTCCCCAGTTAATGGGACGTAGTCTCATAATTTGACTGGCATTCCCTAATGACTAGGATTGCCAAGCATCGTTTCTTGCACTTGTAGGCAATTTGTATATCTTTGGAAAAATGGTCTACTCAAAGCTTTTGCCCATTCTTGAGTTGCGTTATTTGTCTTCTATTATTGAATTGTAAGAGCTCTGTATATTCTCTGGGTCCCTTGCTATATATATGATTTGTGAGTATTTTCTCCCTCCTGGGGGTGTCTTTTCATCTTCTTGATGATGTCCTTTGATACTTGTGTGGTTTTTTATTTTTTTTTATTTTTTTTAAAGATTTTATTTATTTATTTGACAGGCAGAGATCACAAGTAGGCAGAGAGGCAGGCAGAGAGAGAGGAGGAAGCAGGCTCTCCGCTGAGCAGAGAGCCCGATGCGGGACTCGATCCGAGGACCCTGGGATCATGACCTGAGCCAAAGGCAGAGGCTTTAACCCACTGAGCCACCCAGGCGCCCCTGTGTGGTTTTTTATATTTGTGCATTTTTAACACCACTGTTTGCTTTAGTACTTGTGGTTTTTCCACTGGATACCATGTAGTTAAGAGTTCTAAAGTGGTAAGGCTAGGACTTAAATTCTGACTCAGCTGGTGTGTGGATCCTTTAGGCCAGTTTCCTAATCTTTCTACACCCTAGTTTCCTTATTTGTAAAGTAGGGGGGAGTATCAGGTCCACATCATAGGGTTGTTGTAAGGATTAAATCAGAAAATGGACAGAAAAGTCTTCATATAGGAAGCCCTCAACAGATGGTGTTTACTGGTGTTCCATTTCCAGCCCACCGCAAACGTTCATCTTACTCCTCCTCTCTCTCCCTGTGCCCCTCTCGTTTGTTTTTTTCTTTTCTCTTTCCCTCCTTTTCAGCCTTCTCCCTAACATGCCCTGGGTTCTATCAGAGCTGCTTTGCCCCCAGGGGTGGCCCTTGATGCCAAGAGTCCACTGATCCCTGATCTGGAATCTGTTTTCTCTAATCTTTGGGATTCCTGAACAGGGATGGCCTCCAGCCCATGTCAAACAGAGAGAAATCTGAGCCATGAATTTGTACCTAGTTTTACATTTCAGTTCCTTAGATACCCTGCCAGGGCTGGGAGAGGCTGCTGAGTGAGGGACACGCAGAGCTGGGGTACAGGCGGGGATTTCCCAGAGAGCTAGGTTCCGGGGCTCAGGCTCACCCCCTCTACTGCAAACTGTCCCTCCTTGTAGCTCATATTTCCCAATCTGCCAGTCAGATAGAACAATTGCTCCTTCCTGTGTCTCTCAGGCCAACAGTCAGGGATATTTAGAAGATACCGTCACTTTAGGGCACCTGGGTGGACTTTAAAATGCTTAGCAAGGGAGCCCTGGAGGGGCTCAGCCGGTGGTGGTGGCGGTGGTGGTGGTGGCAGCTACTGTGGGCGGCAGCCCCACATCGGACTCCAGATCACAGCTCAGATCTTGATCTTAGGGTTGTGGGTTCAGGCCCCGTGTTGGGCTCCACCCGGAACCTACTTTAAAAAAAAAAAAGTAACTACTTAGCGGGAAGGAATGCGGGTTACATGGGGATCTGGATCACAGAGTGTCTGACATTAAGTAGGCAAATATTTATTAATACCATCTACTCATTCAGTCTTTGTGACATTCCCGGACATGACACTTAACTGTCTGTCTTAGTCAGGGTTCTTGACTCTTTTTTTAATTTATTTTTTAATTAAAAAAAATTTTTTTTTGAAGAGTTGTTTATTTGATAGAGACACAGCAGGAGAGGGAACAGAAGCAAGGGGAGTGGGAGAGAGAGAAGCAGGCTTCCCGCAGAGCAGGGAGCCCCATATGGGGCTTGATTCTGGGACCAGACCCCGCCCGAGATTATGACCTGAGCTGAAGGCACTTAACGATGGAGCCACCCAGGGACCCCAACTCTTTTATTGTTAATTAATGAATTACTTTATTTGTCAGAGAGAGAAAGAGAGCACAAACAGGAGGGAGAAGCAGGCTCCCTGCTGAGCAAGGAGCCAGATACGGGACTTGATCCAAGGACCTTGAGATCATGACCTGAGCTGAAGGCAGGCGCTTTTTTTTTTTTTTTAAAGATTTTATTTATTTATTTGACAGAGAGAGATCACAAGTAGGCAGAGAGAGAGGAGGAAACAAGCTCCCCGCTGAGCAGAGAGCCTGATGGGGGGGCTCCATCCCAGGACCCCTGGATCATGACCTGAGCTGAAGGAAGAGGCTTAACCCACTGAGCCACCCAGGCGCCCCCTCCCCCCGGAAGGAATTTTAAAATGGAAAAATTTATAGGGGAAGGGCCTAGGCCTTCCAGGATGGGGGACTTCACTGGGGAAAGGCTTAGGAGTGAGATCTACCCCAGAGCTCTACTCTGGGTGTCTGACATTTGGATTTAAACTTCTGGCCTAGGGGCGGGCTCCTGGGTGGCTCTGTCAGATGAGCCCTTGACTTTTGATTTCAGCTCAGGTAATGATCTCATATTGTTGAGATCAAGCTCCGAGTCAGACTCTGTGCAGCCTATGGAGCCTGCTTAAGATTCTCTCCCTCTGCTCCCACCCACCCTGGCCCGCTCCTGTTCTCTCTTTCTCTCTAGAACAAAACAGAACAAGAAGTATTCCTATCTCTCTGCCCTGTCCTCAGTGAGTATTCGTGTCTCTGAGCTTCACTGCCTCAGTTAAAACAGGTGGGGCACCTGAGTGGCTCAGCCAGCTGAGCGGCAGCCTTCAGCTCAGATCATGATCTCAAGGTCTTGGCACCCAGCCCTTTCCCTCTCCTTCTGTCTCTTTTCCTCTCTCTCTCTCTCAAATAAATAAATAAAATCTTTATAAATAAATAAATCAGATGGAGGTAATTTCTACCTCCCATGAATGTTGGGAGGATGCAGTTCAATCACGAAGATAAAACACTTATCCTGTGTCTTCCTGACCTGCCACTGGGTATCCTGTACCTAAGGCTCCTTATCAGAAAACTCTCCCGTAGGACCTGGACCTCTTCGGGCACTCTGCATGGGGTTGCAGGTATCAATCCTCTTCTTAGTTCTCCACTCCAATAATAGGATCAGATATCAGTTCCGTGTTGTGTGTGTCACCTAAGAAAACCTCTGGTTTCCCTGGAAGGCAGGTAACACACACACTGGTAGCTTACCGTCAAGATCCTCCTTAGCCAGGAAAGGGATGGGCTGGCCAGGGCAGCTGTGTTTGGGCCCAACACCGGGGTCCCCAGTGTTCTGCAGGATTTCCCAGAAATGGGAGAGGCCAGGTGACTGTAATCAGAAAGTGCCAGGAACTTAGAGATGGAAGTCCTGGGTCGAGGGTCCCTCTTTCCCTGTTGTCTGTCTGAGCCTGGCATCCTTCATGTAAAAAATGGAAACCATTATGTCCACCAAATGGAGCCATTGAGTGAAATCCTCACATCTAGCCCTTGTGGTTCAGGAGGCAGAGCTGCTGGGTGACCCTTGTCCACTCCCGGCAGCCTCTGGAAAAGTGGGATCTGCTCACAATTTAGACCTGCCTTCTCCTGGAGGTGATATGGGCAGGGAAGGGGCTTCGAGGGGAGCAAATGCTGTGAAAGCAAGTAGGATATTTCAGGCCCCTCCCTCCCAAAGCAGCTCTTCCTTGGGATTGTGGTAAGAGCAACAGGTGCAAGAAGAGAAGAAGTCTGGGACCTCGGGGTGCACAAGCTTGGCTCTGCGTCCCTTTCACTCTGTGGGAAAAGTGTGATATTCTTAAGATCCAGTAAACGAGCCCAGAGGTGGGCGCAGGAGATGCTGGGATTTCCGATGCGGGTGACCTCAGAGTGTCTTATCTAGGTGGAGACTTCCCCTGGTGCTGCCTCTCCCAACACAGCACCAGCCACAGTAGCCCTGGGCCCATGTATGGCACTAGCAAGCCTTCTATCATGTGTATGTTCTAGCAGCTTCTTCATGGCAAAGCCCAAGAGGCCGGATGTTACGATCCTCATTTTGCAGAGGAGGAAACGGAGCCTTGGAGAAGTGAAGTCACATGTGCCCAGCTCCTCAGTGGCATCAGTGGCCCTCTCTCCTCCACCCAGCAGGAAACGCGGTCAGTTCACAGCCACTTGAAAAAATGTGCTCAGGGCTGGGCCGCTCTGTTCCCACCTGCAGGCAACTTTCTGTCCGTCTGGGAATGCAAAGCCCTCCCACTGTGCAGGGACGTCTCCTCCTGTGAGACTCTGACCCAGCGTCTCTCCTGCTTTCTCAGGCCCTGAAAAATCTGCAGGCATCGTCCATGGATTGTGATTGAGGCGGGCGGCTCTCCCAGCAGCCGTGAGCTACGTGAGTAACCTCAGCACGGACAAGGGCAGATGGTAGCCAGGAGCCTGCCTGTCTTCCCCTTGCCCTTTACCGCTTTCTTCTGCACATCCCACAGCTCCAGAAGGGTTCCCTCCCTCTGCAGTTCATGCGTCCTGTAGCACTTGACTCCCTGCAGAGAGCAACATTTGGGGTGCCCTATGTCGTTTACTTACTTTTAATAATAGAAGCTGCATCTGCTTGTTTAAAAGAAGCCAGACAACCCAGAGCACACTGGGCAGAAAGGGCACATTATCAGTTATGGGAGTTAGGACATGTCTGTCCCCCCCCCCTCCCGCTCATTCCATTATTCCAATACCAATACTCCTCCCCTTTTTACAGATGGGTAAACTGAGTTACAGACAGATGCAGCGTGTGGTCCGGGATCACAGGCTAGAAAGTGGCTGAGCCTGGTGAGGGATTCCAATCACCCATCAAGCTGTGGAGCTAAACCTAAAATTGTCTCTCTAAAAAGAATTCTGAAGCAAAAGGTGGGAATTCTGTTTTAAAATAATATTTCCCTCGCCAGAAAAAGAGAGGGAGAGAGAGAAAGGGGAGGGGAAGAGGGACTGAGAAAGTAAGGACAATACACATTTCCAAAGACATTCTGCAACGGTCCTTTTACTCTGCATAGACTAGGTTTTGGTAGACGTCTTAAAGTCCTATTCCCCGGAGAGTGCCCTAGTAAGATGGCCATAGTCTGGGTTGGGGAGGAGGCCCCCATCTGGCGGGTGGTCGGAGTGGGGGTTGGGGAGGGAGGGGACTGCTCCCTGCAAGGCGTTGGGGTGTGGCAGGGCGAGTCCCTAACGGCTGCCCTCTCTTCCCGAAGGCCCCCAGCTAGAGGCATGTGGCTGCCGCGCGTCTCCAGCACGGCGGTGACCGTGCTCCTGCTGGCGCAGACCTGCATCCTGCTTTTCCTGGTCTCCTGGCCCAGGCCACCGTCTGCAGCCAGCGGCAAAGAGCGGGTGCACGTGCTGGTGCTGTCCTCGTGGCGCTCGGGCTCGTCCTTCGTGGGCCAGCTCTTCAGCCAGCACCCCGACGTCTTCTACCTGATGGAGCCCGGGTGGCACGTGTGGACCACCCTGTCGCAGGGGAGCGCACCGGCGCTGCACATGGCCGTGCGCGACGTGGTGCGCTCCGTCTTCCTGTGCGACATGGACGTGTTCGACGCCTACCTGCCGTGGCGCCGCAACCTGTCGGACCTCTTCCAGTACGCAGTGAGCCGCGCGCTGTGCTCGCCCCCTGCCTGCAGCGCCTTCCCGCGCGGCGCCATCAGCAGCGAGGCGGTGTGCAAGCCGCTGTGCGCGCGGCAGCCCTTTAGCCGGGCCCAGGAGGCCTGCCGCGCCTATAGCCACGTGGTGCTCAAGGAGGTGCGCTTCTTCAACCTGCAGGTGCTCTACCAGCTGCTCAACGACCCGGCGCTCAACCTGCGCATCGTGCACCTGGTGCGCGACCCGCGGGCCGTGCTGCGCTCGCGCGAGCAGACCGCCAAGGCGCTGGCGCGCGACAACGGCATCGTCCTGGGCACCAACGGCACATGGGTGGAGGCCGACCCCGGCCTGCGCGTGGTGCGCGAGGTGTGCCGCAGCCACGTGCGCATCGCCGAGGCCGCCACGCAGAAGCCGCCGCCCTTCCTGCGAGGCCGCTACCGCCTGGTGCGTTTCGAGGACCTGGCGCGGGCGCCGCTGCCCGAGATCCGCGCGCTCTACGCCTTCGCGGGCCTGAGCCTCACGCCGCAGCTGCAGGCCTGGATCCACAACATCACGCACGGGTCCGGGCCCGGCGCGCGCCGCGAGGCCTTCAAGACCTCGTCCAGGGACGCGGTCAATGTCTCCCAGGCCTGGCGCCACGCGCTGCCCTTCGCCAAGATACGCCGCGTGCAGGAGCTGTGCGCCGGCGCGCTGCAGCTGCTGGGCTACCGGCCCGTCTCCTCCGAGAGCGAGCAGCGCGACCTCAGCCTGGACCTGGTGCTGCCGCGCGGCCCTAGCAGCTTCAGCTGGGCGTCCTCCACGGACGCACACCCCTAACCTTAGCGGACGCCCCCAGTTGTGGCGCTGGGGAGGGAGCTGGGCACGCGGGGCGCACGCCGCTTATTGGAGGGGCCGGGAGCTTGGCAGTCCTCTGTAGTATGAACGGATTGGGTCCCCAGAACTCCGTGTTTGTTCTTGCTTCTGAATTTTCTTTTGAGTCTTCCTCAGCAGCTGGGTTCCCATCGGGAGCACACTTCATGGAAAACTGAGTCTGCCCCTTCCTCTGCGTGCAGGGAATAAGCGCAGATGACCTGGCTGCTCCTCCGGCGCTTTCTTCCCAAGTCTCTTTTCCTATTGGAGGCGTCATCCAGCAACTGAGAAGGGGTTCCCAGCCCTTCCTGGGAGTAGAGAGAGGCACTGTGGTGAGCTGGCCCGCATTCCTGACTTCGTTCCCCCGTGTCCCACCACCACACTCAATCAGAGCTGTTGGCGTTTATATTCACTTGGTACTTTCAGAAAGAAATCAGACAAGATGCTTCTTACCTCGGGGTCTCCCGGTAGCCTCTCTCTGCCCCATCTCCTGGGAGCCTACATGCCTCCATTGCCTTCCAGTTAACCTGGGGTGAAGGTTTGATTTGTCCTGACAGTAATGGCCCTACCCACAGAAATAGACATCATAATTAAGCTTGTGATGCTAGACTTCACAGTCTGTAAAGTTTGACAAACAAAACGCAAAACTGAAAGGCCTTGTCCAAGGTCACATGATGAGGGGGAGGAAGGGAGGAGGGAGTTTTGCTCTGAGGCTACATTTAGAAGGAAAGGGTCAGTCAGGCTTGCAGAGACCTGTCTCCATCCTGAAGGAGGGTCAGATTTTTCTATCCGTTTGTGTAATGGAAGAGCAAGCAGCCATGGCTGGGGGCACAGCCGCAGGATATAGGGGGTGATGACATGTCTGGGCCCAGAGTGCAGAACCTTAGAGAAGCTACCGGATAAGCACCGAGGGAGGCTGTGAGGGGGAAAGGTGAGGGAGAAAGGAAGAAGGGCTGGGGGGAAGCTTCCAGAACCTCTGGGATGCAGAACTGAGTGTGCGTAAACTTTAGGGCATGGAGTTGGTGCAGGGACTGATTGTTGTTAGCACATGCATCAGTTACCTCTGGAAAGGAGTGGGCTGTTGCCATCAATTGCCAGAAGGGATATTCTGCAGGTTGCTAGCTTCTTTTTTCTTTCAGTCCAAGAGTGGGGCCTTGGATTGGTGGGACCTCAATTGTGGACCCCTATTTTTGCTGCAGAGCAGGTGGTCAATGGGGAATCTGGTGTTTTCCACTTATTTTCTTGCAGGGAGCAGAGAGATACTGACCTTGAAGCTGAAGCTTCAGCACACCTCCATTAAGGATCTGTCAAGCTGTAAAAACTTTAGGCCTCATAAAACCTCAATCATGGGGAGGATATTTAACATATTAACATGGGGAGGATATTTAAAACTCTGAATGTATGGGGGGGGGCACCTGAATGGCTCAGTTGGTTAAGTGCTTGACTTTGGCTCAGGTCATGATCCCACAGTCCTGGGATGGAGCCCGGCACTGGGCTCCCCGCTCAGCAGGGAGTCTGCTTTTCCCTCTCCCTCTGTCCCTCCCCCCGGCCCTGCTCAAGCTCTCTCTCTAATAAATAAGAGCTAAATAAATAAATAAATAATAGAAAGCCCTGAATTTATCAATGGGGACTCTGCAACTTAGAAAGGCTCAGGCCACATAGCTTCATATAAGGGATACACCTCAAACTCAGATCTCTGACTTCAGGGCTTACAGTTCTAACTGAACTGGGTTGCAGTGAAGCTTGGAAAGCCAGATCATTTCCCCCAGTAATGACAGGGGTCTCTAGGTGAGAGGGAGCGAGCCATCCCAGCATTTGGCTCGTATATGGCTGCACACATCTCCAGGACTGGATGTTGAAGGGTATGATAAGCAGTGGCCTGGGGCACTGGGGCTCCTGCTGTTGGCCACTTTTTCCCTTCCTGTCCCTCCCTGTGCTGGCCACTGGGGATAAAAGTAGCCTGCTAGTCTGCTCGGAAGGAGTGTAATGTCAACTGGAGGAGTCAGCCTAGGAAGGTTCCTGGACAATATAATATGTTCAGGCGAAGAGGGATAAGCAAGAAGTTCATGGTGCCAAGAACAGAAAGACACTGATCCCTTGTGGGGTCCAGGAAGGCTTTTGGGATAGCTCAAAACCCAGCCTGATTATGGCATCATACAACTTTCATTTACCTCTGCTCTGGTTACAGGCTGTGTTGATGGCAACAATTAATGATCTTTGCTATGTGATTTATCCATTCTGGCTACACACCCAAAGCCCCAGAGAGGGGATGATTGGCTCCCAGAATTCACTCTCTGTGTATGGTGAACTCAGGGTAAGCCTCTGGGTGAGTTCCCTGACATATCTGGTTCTAAGCAAGCCTGGGGGTGAACCCAGATCAAATTTCAGGACAAGGACAGGCGGTTCAGTGAGTCAGGCGAGTTCAGACCCTGGTGACATACTGGGAGACTGAGGCGTCACAAACCTTGTTCTCCCAGGGAGTGCAGACCCAGAACAAATAGTCCCACAGATAAACATGCAAACGTAGATGTCAATTGTGCTCTAAGAAGAAACAGTAGAAGTGAGGAGAGGATGACCTACTTTAGTATGGGGAGTAAGGAGGGCCTCTTTGGAGAGGAAGCATTGATTTGAATGCATGAAGGATGGATAAGAGCTCATCAAGCTCCTTGACAGGGGGAAGAAAAGGAGCCAGAGAAAGAGTGAGGGATGGGTCCCCTGGGAATCGGTTTCCTTGAAAAAATTAAAATTTAGGCTCATGAGATGAGAGAAGCCCTCAAGAGGTGGTCAAGTTTGTGTGTCTCTAGTAAAGGAGAACCGCTCAATCAGAGAGCTTTCATGTCTTTAAAGGTGAAACTGCCAAATGACTCTAAAGGCGGAATAACAACTTATACCATCCAGCATGGGGTCAAGAATGCTCTTCCCGTCCCTCTCCTACTCACCACCCCCCACCACCACCTGTGCAGGGTAAATCAATCAGTCCTTTGATTTTTACCTGCCTGATGGAATATTATTCCGTGCTAAAAAGATATGAGCTATCAAGCCACGAAAAGACGCGGAGGAAACTGAAACGCCGATTACTAAGTGAGGGGGGAAAAAAAGCAATGTGAAGAAGTCACATCCTGTGCAATTCCAACTATATGACATTCTGGAAAAGGCAAAACCATGGAGACAGTAAAAAGATGAGTGGTTGCCAGGGGACAAGGAGGGGAGGGAGGACTGGATGGAACGAGGGTTTGTGGGGCAATGAAAATACTCGCCATGAGGGGCGCCCGGGGGGCTCAGTGGGTTACAGCCTCTGCCGTCAGCTCAGGTCATGATCTTGGGTCCTGGGATCAAGCCCCACATCGGGCTCTCTGCTCAGCAGGGAGTCTGCTTCTCCCCCCGCCCCCCACCGCCTGTCTCTCCATCTACTTGTGATCTCTGTCAAATAAAAAAAAAATCTTAAAAAAAATACTCTCCTTGGGCGCCTGGGTGGCTCAGTGGGTTAAGCCGCTGCCTTCGGCTAGGGTCATGATCTCGGGGTCCTGGGATCGAGTCCCGCATCGGGCTCTCTGCTCGGCGGGGAGCCTGCTTCCTCCTCTCTCTCTGCCTCTCTACTTGTGATCTCTGTCTGTCAAATAAATAAAATCTTTAAAAAAAAAATACTCTCCTATACTGATGGGGATATGTCACTAACAATCTGTCCACAATCCTAGAATGTACAACACCAAGAGCGAACACTAAGGTACACTAGGGACTTTAGGTGATTATGGTATGTGCATGTAGGTTCATCCTGGGTAACAAATGTACCCCTCCGGTGAGTGATATTGATAATAGCCATGAATGCGGCCATGAATGGGTGAGGGCGGTGTATGGGACATCTCTGTACCTCTTTATTTTGTTATACACCTAAAACTCCTCTAAAGAAGTTAATTCTTTTTTTCAAAACTGCAGTAAAAGCATTGGTAGCCTCAGGAGGGTGAGAGAGTCTGCTCAAATGAGAGGGTTTGGCCAACCACTCAGAGACTGAAGCAATCACCTCAGATTGAACTTTTGAATTTTCTTGGAACGGCAAGTCCTTCAGCCCATCATGGGTTCTCTTCCTTAGGGTTATGACTGGAGAACCTGGTTAGCCCTATAGTTCTAGTGCCGTTGTGATCTCAGTCTCCCAGTCCTCCGCACC
Source organism: Mustela putorius furo (assembly GCF_011764305.1). Classification (NCBI taxonomy): domain Eukaryota; kingdom Metazoa; phylum Chordata; class Mammalia; order Carnivora; family Mustelidae; genus Mustela; species Mustela putorius. The sequence goes on along the minus strand of NW_025421304.1, from coordinate 33,071,234 downwards.
TCCTTTCATTTGTTCAATACAAATGAATTATGAATTGAGTGTTGACCAGTGCACAAGCAGGGAATGATCATGGGGATTAGGAATGTATTCACTTAGGGGTGTGAATTGCAATTTTTAATGGGGTGATCAGAGTAGGTCTTATTGAGAAAGTGACATTTGAGCAAAGTCTTAAAGGAAGTGAGTCAGTTAATTAAAGGATAACTACTGGTAGAATGCCCCAGAAGAGGAAAAAGACAATACAAAAATCGTTAAGGAGGGAACCCATTTGGTATATTGGAAGAACAGCAAGGGGCTGGTGGGTCTGTCATGGTGGGCCAAAGGGATATTGCTAAAAGGTGAGAAGGTAAGAGAGAGGGAGTCAGATCATGTAAGACTTTGTGGGATTTGGTGAGAACTTGGGCTTTTACTTGGAATGAGATAGAGGGTGTCCGAGACCACAGTTGCTCTGTGGCACTCCTTTGTCAAACAAATAAATATGCATATAATATTATATATGTGTATAATATGTCAGATATTTAAAAAATAATAGAAGTACCCAGTTAAATATTTCATTATTATATCAATGCCTATGTTAGTATTCTGAATTAGTGTATTGTCAGTTTTTCAAGTTTTTTAACTGGATTTAAATTAATCACACTGTGGGGGGCACCTGACTGGCTCAGTTGAAAGAGCATGTGACTCTTGATCTTGGGGTTGTGAGTTTGAGCCCCACACTGGGTGTAGAGATTACTTACATAAAAAATAAACCTTAAAAAAATTAATCATACTGTGGCCTTCTTCTGCAACTTAGATGTTCTCCTCATCTTTATATTCCTGGGCCTCCTAACGTTGCTTGCAGGTTTAAGTCATTTATTTCTACAACTCAACAGTATTTTGTTGAAAATTATATCACAGTTTTTGTTTACCCATTCTTGTCTTGATGGACACCTGCCTTGTTTTCACTTGCTTGCTATTACCATGCTACTAGGAACCATCTCATATGACTCTCCTGCTACAAAGGCTATAGGATATTCATCTTGGAGTGACTTGCTAGATCATGAGAATCTTCATCCAACATTATTCCAGAATGGCTGTTGTCATTTTAGCCCTCCACAGTTCCAGTTGCTCTACATCCTCACCAAACACTGACACTCTCAGACTTTAAAATTTTTAGTTTTTGGGTAGTTGATAAATTATCCCATTGTGATTTCATTTTGTGTTTCACTGATTAATAATGAGGTTAAGGATCTTTTCTTATTTTTGTTGGCAATTTATATTCTCTCTTTGATGAAGTAACCTATTCAGGTCTTTTGTCTCTTTGTCATTTACTTTTTTTTTTTTAAAGATTTTATTTATTTACTTGAGAGAGAGACAGTGAGAGAGAGCATGAATGAGGAGAAGGTCAGAGAGAGAAGCAGACTCCCCATGGAGCTGGGAGTCCGATGCGGGACTCCAGGATCATGACCTGAGCCGAAGGCAGTCGTCCAACCAACTGAGCCACCCAGGCGTCCCTACTTTTTTTTTTTTTTTAAAGATTTTATTTATTTGACAGACCGAGATCACAAGTAGGCAGAGAAGCAGGTGGAGAGAGAGGAGGAAGCAGGCTCCCTACTGAGCAGAGCGCCCAGTGTGAGGCTTGATCCCAGGACCCTGGGATCATAACCTGAGCCGAAGGCAGAGGCCTTAACCCACTGAGCCACCCAGGCGCCCCTCTTTGTCATTTTCTTATTGAGTTTTAGGAGTGTTTCATAGATTCTGGATGCCACTCCTTTGCCAGTTACATGTATTGCAAACATCTTTGCCCAGTTTATGGCTTGTCTTTTTGCTGTTTTTATAATAACACTTGAATAACACAAGTTCTTATAGTAGTTAAAATTTTTTTAAGATTTTATTTATTTGACAGAGAGAGATCACAAGTAGGCAGAGAGGCAGGCAGAGAGAGTGAGAGGGAAGCAGGCTCCCTGCTGAGCAGAGAGCCTGATGCGGGACTCGATCCCAGGACCCTGAGATCATGACCTGAGCCAAGGGCAGCGGTTTAACCCACTGAGCCACCCAGGTGCCCCTTAAAGTAGTTAAATTTATCAAGTCTTTCCTTTATAACCTTTGCTTTTTCTATCTACTTTAAAAGCTCCTTCACTGTTATGAGGTCATAACGATATTCAGCATTTTCTTCTAAAAGTTTTATAGTTCTGCATCTCACTATAAGTGAAATAAGTGAGACAGGTGATGGAGTTCTGAAAAACAAACAAAAGATCTGGTTACTTCATAATTTTCTTGCAGGCTTCTGTTTTTCCTGGACTTAGTATTGCCTTTCAGTTTTTTCACATTAAGAGAAGAAATAGGTACCTTCTTTACTCTGTCATTAAAAAGCGGAGCTTCTTAACCATTTTGTCCATAGCTTGAAATCAATTACACTATTTTTCCTGAAGACACTCTTCTTTCTGTTCTAATGTGGTTAGGTGGCTGTTAGGACTTGTGCACAGAAGTCAGGCTAACACTCCTGGTTATATCCATCATTTCTTTCACTACACATCTTTCTCTTTCTTGGTTATCACTCCTTAACTTCACTGGAGGACAAACTCAACTTTCTTAGGAAGAACATATAAAACATACGTTTTCTGAGTCCTGCAAGTATAAATGTCTTTTTAAAAAAGATTTTATTTATTTGACAGAGAGGGGGAAAGAGAGAGAGAGACAGAAAGACAGACAGAGAGGACTAGCAGGGGGAGCAGGAGAAGTAGAGGGAGAAGCAGCCTCCCTACTGAGCAGGGAGCCTGACCATGACCTGAGTGGAAAGCAGATGCTTAACTGACTGAACCACCTGAGCTCTCTAAATGTCTTTTTTTTCAACCTTTCAATTTGAAATTTGACTGGGGATAGAACCGTAAATTCAAAATAATATTCCCTAATGTGACACACAATTGATTGTCATATAACCCTAAATTAAGTGATTTCTTCTACTTCTTACATACGGGTGGTCTGGGAAATGTACCAAAAGATAGTATTATTAAATATTTCATGACTTTTTTATGCTTACTATTGCTATTTGAGATAGGTTTCTTCGGTGATGCAAAATTGCAGTTGCAGTGTTGAGGCATGGACATTAGTTCTCAAAACAAAGTCTTCAGGGGCACCTGGGTGGCTCAGTGGGTTAAGCCTCTACCTTTGGCTCAGGGTTCTGGGATTCCCACATCGGGCTCTCTATGCCTGCCTCTCTGCCTACTTGTGATCTCTGTCTGTCAAATAAAATCTTAAGAAAACAACAACAAAGTCTTCAAGAGGGAACTCTAATAATTTGCTAATGTTCTTGAATTAATATTACGTAAAATACTATGAATTTTCCACGCAATGCTTAATATTACATAAAATACTATGAATTTTTCACGGAACGTTTAATTTAAAGTATTTAAGTTTTCAAAAAAATCGCTGCCCCTCCAACAGTTGAAGGTACTGCTACTGTCTTCCAGATCTCTTTTAAATCTGCACGTCAGGTCTGGGTGGGTATGCAATTCCCCTACTTTCTTGGAGGTGGCGCTGCAGAGAAGGGCAGAGAAGAGCGCACCCTCCTGGACAGGAGAGACTTGTCCAGTAGGGGGCGTAAGCCCGTGGGTGCCACCGGAGAGCCGTGCGCAACGTCGGGGGGCGGGAACAACTCTCGCCCCGCCCCTGCCATCTGGGGCGCCCTGTGATTGGAGGAAGGGCCGTCACTTGGCCGCGCGGCTGGAGTGGGAGGAAGAGGGCCCCATTCCAGGGTGAAGCTGAGGCAGCGGAGGTACGGGTAGCGCCTCGGTCCGTGAGTGCGAGCGACCCTCGGCGGCAGTTTGGACGCTCTCTCCGTCTCTGCAGTGAATGGCGGCGGGATGGAGCACGAGGGGAGCGGCGGCAGCGGGGGGTCGGCCGGGCTCCTACAGCAGATCCTCAGCCTGAAGCTTGTGCCACGGGTGGGCAACGGGACCCTGTGCCCCAACTCCACTTCTCTCTGCTCCTTCCCAGGTACCGGCCCCGCCCCGTGCCGCGCTTGCGCACTGTGCGTCTTGGCGTCGCCGCCCGGCAGGGGGGCGCCCCTTCCCCAACCGGCGAGCGAGCGAGCGAGCGGGCGGGCGGGTGGCCTCTGCGCCCGGCGGTGCCACCTTCCCGGGGTTATTTCCCTCTTGGAAGGAGGTTCCCGCTCTCTCGGCGGGGAGCTGGGGAATATGGCCCTTCCCCCGTCGCTTCCTCGCCGGCACTTCGAGCCAGTCACTGCGACCCCGCGCTGGGGGCCAGAGCGGTGGGAGCGGCGGGAGTGGACTGGTCAGTGGAGGGAGCTCGACGGCCACTCGGACTGATCTTGCTTTTGGAGTTTCCCGACGCCCCAGGGTCGGACTGGGACTCGAAGGAGCCCCGGAAGCGGTCGCCCCTCCTAGTGTGGGGCGCGAGGCGCCTGACCCCTGCGGTCCGCCCGGCCGCGCGGCTCTCCGGCGCTCTCGCAGCTCGGACGCCGAACCGTCCCCGCCGGGCTGAGGGGCCGAACGCTGCGCTGCGGCTCCGACGGGGTCTGGTCTCGCCCGGCCCCCGGCACCCCCAGGTTGTCTGCGGTTCGCTCGCACCTGCGTCCAAATGCGCCCACTCCGCCAGCTTCTCTTTCTAGGAATCACTTTCCGAGACCTGTTGCCGAGTTCCCCACTTAGGCGTTCGAGCTCTTTGACACAGATTCCTAGTCACTCTTCTTAACGTCCACGGCAGCTTCTGCTGGGTCTCGTGTAATTATAATACAAGGTAGAAAGCTCTGCATGCTCAGAAAAATGGGAGGAAGATAAATTATTTGGGAAGCTGATAAAGGCTTTGAGGGGAGGGCACAGTTCTGTGTTGGACCTTGCCTGAAGGCAAGAAGACACTATAGTGGCGATTGAAGGGTGAGGTTGGGCTGCCCAGCAGAGCTGACTGGTACCTTGACTTGGTAAACAATTCCAGAACTGGGCCTGAGACCTGCAAAGGAGGGACGATTGGATTACTGACTTCGGTCATAAACAATGCACCTGTGATTTCTCATCCACTGGCAAGCGACTGCCAGGCGCCATTCAGTGGACACCCGGGACTTGCTGTGTATTTTACCTGCCTAGTATTTTCCCCGGACAGCTGGTAATAACGGTGTTGGTGCAGATGCAGATGTTAGTTTAGAGCTATACCTAAAATGGGGCGCCTGGGTGGCTCAGTGGGTTAAGCCTCTGCCTTCAGCTCAGGTCATGATCTCAGGGTCCTGGGATGCAGACCCATGTCGGGCTCTCTGCTCAGCCAGGAGCCTGCTTCCCGCCAGCCTTTGCCTGCCTGCCTCTCTGCCTACTTGTGATCTCTGTCAAATAAGTAAATAAATAAAATCTTAAAAAAAAAAAAAAAAGAACTATACCTAAAATGATGATCTGGCAACTCTCATTGTTTCAAAAGCTACTAAGATCACATTTGACATTGACAACAGAAATATATGGCATTCTGCAGACACTGTTTAAAAAAATGAAGTGTTCATGCAGTCTGGAGAGACTATTGGACCAGATTAGTCTGTTGTTGCTTCCTTATTTTCCTCCCAACTTTTTATTTTGAATTTTTCAAACATACTGACAAATGGAAGTGCTAGTATAATGAGCATATATCCTTTACTTAGACTCATTTTTAGTATTTTTATTCTTTTGAATCTCTGCATATATATGCATATTTGTGTGTACTATGTATGTGTTGTGTATATATATGCATATTTTTGTGTGTATTGTGTGTGTGTGTATATATATATATTATACGTAACATTTTTACTTTCTGCAGAGCCATTTGAAAGGAAGTTATCGAAGTGATGGCACCTTGCAGCCCAGTACTTCAGCATGTATCTTTTAAAATGAGTCCACTTTCTGTCATAGCCAAAAAACCTTTATCACACCCAGGAAATTTAACAATAGGATCATGATGTCTGGCATCACCTGACTATCTCAGTAGGTGAGCATGTGACTCAGTCCAGGGTTTTGAGTTCAACCCCCGTGTTGGTTATGGAGCCTACTTAAAATTAAAAAAAAAAAAAAGGAATAACATTGTCTAATGTACAGGCCTTATTTGAATTTTCTAGTTGTCTGAATAATGTCTTTTATGGCTTTTTTTTTTTTTTAAACAAAAAACCCCAGATCTAATCAAGGATCACACACTGCTTTTATTTTTTTTTTTAAGATTTTATTTATGTATTTGACAGGAAGAGAGAGAGCAGAGGCAGGGAGAGCTGTAGGCAGAGGGAGAGGGAGAAGCAGGCTCCCTCTCTCTCTCTCCAATTAAAAAAAAAAAATCTTTAAAATACCCTGTGGTTCGTCACTATCAGGAAGCTTAGAATTGATTTTTCTGCATTTGCAGTTTAGCCATTTAGATTCTGACTATCCCTCCTTATTCCAGGATGTTCAGATTTCTTTTGTTGTTGTCATCATTTTTTTGGTAAATCTGATTGCCAAGAAAGGCAGAGCTTTCCTTTTATCAGGAATGACATTAACTCTCTGAAGGTATGAATTTTATGAATATCAATTAAAAGTTTGTGTATTATAATTAAACCTACTTATGTTCGGTTGCACCATTGCTAGAGTCAAGAATGGGTCAGCAGTTAAAGAAATGAGTCACAATTGGAGCAGTTACTTATTCATTCACTCAAAAAATATTTGCTCAATGTCTGTTGCCTGCCTTTTGTTTTCTAGGTACCAAGTAAGGATGTGGTAGGGAACAACATAAAGGAGCTTTCATTCTGATGGGGATGGAGAGAAAATAAAATTAAAAGTATGGAAAGAAATAACTGGTGGTGTGTAAGACAGTACGGCGGGCAGGCAGTGGCCCTTGTGTGTCAGGGTTGGAATGATGTTTTATTTCTGTTTTTGTTTTTTAAGTAATGTATTTATTTATTTGACAGAAAGAGATACAGCAAGAGAGGGAACACAAGCAGGGGGAGTGGAAGAGGGAGAAGCAGGCTTCCCACCAAGCAGGGAGCCTGATAATGGGACTTGATCTCAGGACCCTGGGATCATGACCTGAGCCGAAGGCAGACACTTAACGTCTGAGCCACCCAGGCGCCTGTGTTTTTGTTTTTTAAAGAATTCATTTATTTGTCAGAGAGAATACGAGTGCACACCTGCCGAAGCAGGGGGAGGGGCAGGCAGAAGAAGGAATAGGCTCCCTGCTGAGCAAGGAACCTGATTCAGGACAGAGTCCCAGGACTCTGCTACTGTGACCTGAGCCAAAGGCAGAGGCTCAACTGACTGAGCCACCTAGGCTTCCCAGTGGAATGCTGTTTTCCTTAAGATCACAAGGAAGCTCTTAACAATGATGCCACCGAAGCTGAAATCTAAAGTACGGGAGGAATGAGACACACAGCTATTGGGAGAAGGACATTCTGGGCAGAGGCTCAGCAGGTTCAGAGCCCTGGCACGGGAGCTGGCTTAGGAGCCAGCCAGAAGGGCAGCAAGGAAGATGGGCCAGTGCAGGCACGCGGGGAGAGCAGGTGAGGCCAGATTCCAGAGGGTTGTGTTGGAGGATTTTGATCAGAGGAGTGATGAGCTGATGAACTTTTTCTTTTAAATGTACAATTCAAAGATTTTTAGCCTCCACAGAGTTTGCAGCCATCACCACAAGCAACTTGAGAATATTTTATCACCAGCAAGAAACCTCATCCTCTTTAGCTTTTGTGGAGAAGGGCAGATCAGGACAGAGAAGGTCTAGCTAGACTGGGGACCAAGAGACCACTGTGCGAAGAAAGGCCAGACAGGCACACACAGAAGCCAGGGATGAGCAAGCAGTCAGGCAGGTGTGTCAGGAGAGAGGTGGCAGCCCACAGTGGGTGACCCCGGTGCGCAGGTTGTCATTGTTAGGGTGGAGTGGAAGGGTCTCTAGGAAATTAACTCCCTGCTTTCCTTCATTGTTACATGATTCCCCCATTTTTGGTACTCTGATAGCAGTTTTATTGGTTCTCTACATCTAGCAATCCTGTGACACCGTTTGGGTGTTGTGCCCTGCAGTTCAGTTCAGTTCCTACACTGTCTCCCTGGAGTTAGCACCAGATCTCCCAGGTTAAGGGATCAGTTTCCCCACTTGAGATGCCAGTCAGAAGTCCAGGTTGTCTTGTGTGCTTCTGACCAGCTGGCTCGTAGTTGGTGATAGCTACGACCCCCTTCCTCAGATCAGTTCATTTTTAGAGCAACTCACAGAACTCTGGAAAACCGTTTACCTGCTAGATCGCTGGTTTATTACATAGGAAATTAAAGGTTACAAATGAGCACCAGATAAAGCGATAACGTAGGGCGAAGTTCAGAAGGGATTTTGAACAAAGGAGCTTCTGTCCCTGTGGAGTTGGGGGAGTGCCACCCTCCCAGCACATAGGTGTAGTCACCAAACCCAGAAGCCTCCGAACGCCATGCATTCAGGGTTTTATGGAGGCTTCATCACGTACGCGTGATTGATTATTAACTCTACTTCCAGCCCTTCTCCCTGCTCCAGAGAATGGGGGGTGGGCCTGAAATTTCCATGCTTATAATCATGGCTCTCTGGTGACCAGCCTCCATCCTCGAGCCCACCGAGAGTTGCCTCACAAGAATGAAAGTGGTCTTGGGAATTCCAAGGGGTTTAGTTCTATATCAGCAACCTGGGTCAAAGACTAAATATTAGAACCAAAGATTTTCCTGAAGATTTATTTTAGATAGAGAGATCACAGATGCAAGTGGGGAGAGGGCAGAAGGAGAGAGAGAATCTTGAGCGGCCTCCCTGCTGAGCATGGAGCCTGACGTGGGACTCGATCCCCCAACCCTGAGATCATCACTTGATGTTTAACAGGTAGAGCCCCCCAGGTGCCCCCCAGCACCACCAGTTTAAGGGTTTTAGGAGCTCTGTGTCAGGAACCAATATATATATTTTTTACTATTTCCCAGAGAAACAGATGGACCCCCCCCACCCCACCTCCTGGTTGGTGGGTGGGGTTCGGTAAGGGGGGGTCCTCAGAGTGGGCACTGGGGAGAGATGGAGGCTCATGAACAGTTAATACCAAGGCAGGTCAGCATTGAGTTGCAGGGCCAGGTAGGACTCCAGTTCCCAGGAGGACTGATGTGGTCTACTTAGAACCCCAGCTTCAGAGGAGCTGATTGTTCATATGGTTGTTTGACCTGGAGCATAGGGTAGAGTGGGGCCAGCTAAAAGGATAGCTAAGTGCTGAGCCTCACCTGCCCCCTTTGGCTTAGGCTTCCTCCACTCCTGCTAACTGGGGCCAGGTTGGTGTTGAGGCCTTGCTTGGAAATTGGATGACTCAGTTGCAGAAGTTAGAGGGCCCGCCATTACCAACCCCTTTTGTTAGAACTCACCTAGAGGACTCTATAGTCTCCTGTGGCTTAGCTCTCTAACTGAAGTGTCTGTCTGAAAAACAGATTCTTAAAGATAGTAAGCTCCTTATGGGCAGCGTCTTGGGTCTTGTCTTGTTTCGTCTTGATTCGCTGACCTGGGCGAAGAGCTCAGTAAACACTTGATTGTTGAGTGAATGAACTCAGCGCTGGTAGTCGTCTGCCCTTGCCACTGTAACAACTTAGCAGGGTATAGTGGCTTAAAAGAGCACAGATTTATCATCTTAGAGTCCTGGAAGTCAGAAATCTAAAATAAGTCAGCAATGCTGCCTTCCTTTTGAAGGCTCAAGGAAGAATTGGTTTCTTTCCCTTTTCTAGCTTCTCTAAGTTGCCTCTGCATTCTGTGGCTCACCGCCCCTCCCCTCATCTCTAAAGCCAGCCCAGTAGCATCTTCAGATCTTTCCGACCCTCCTGCCTCCCTCCTGCGAGCACCCTTGTGATGATATCAGACCCACCTAGAGAAGCCAGCCCCCTCGCCTGTCCCAGGACCCCTAATCTCATCACACCCTCAAGATGCCTTTGCTGCTACGTATGCACAGGTTCTGGGGATGAGTGCGAGGATATCTTCGGGGCCCATTCCCCCACCAGTGCTTAATCCCATTTCCCCTTAGAGTTTTCTTGTTACAGATAAATTATCTGATTTATACTTCAACAGTAGGAAGTGATAGGACTTTAGCCGTCAGAGTAAGGAAAGCTGAAGGTAACGCACTTGATTTGAAACAGTGAACAAAGAAAGGCTGTGAGATGTAGAGACAGATTTTTTTGAAAAGATTTTATTTGTTTATTTGATATAGACACAGCAAGAGAAGGAACACAAGCAGAGGGAGTGGGAGAGGGAGAAACTGGCTTCCCACTGAGCAGGCAGCCCCATGTGGGGCTGGATCCCAGGACCTTGGGATCATGACCTGAGCCAAAGGCAGCTGCTTAACAACTGAGCCACCCAGGCGCCCTGAGACATAGATCTCTGACAGCGTATTGAACCAGAGAAATGAAAAGTACTATACGATGATCAATAAATAGCTATTAAATAGATAGCAAATTAAGGTGCAGTAGGTTAAAAGGAAATCACTTAGTTTTCTTCTAAGTGTTTTATTGATCGGGGTTTGCCTTTGCTAATAAGAGTGCTGCAATAATCTCATCCAACTGAAAAGTGTTTTATAAAGTGTCCTACTCATCTAACATAATAAAGACTTTCTTTTGCTACTTAATGTGACTCTTAAGAGTCGCTATATAAAATATGTAGGCACTAAGGTAGCTAATGGAGGCAGCTCAAGGTTGTAGGAGGGGGCGGTGCGTGTCCCCTTCTCAGAAACCCAAGGAAATGCTGACCTGCTGGGCCAGCCCTTGTTTACTGATAGACCTTTCAGCTTTCAGGAAAATGAAGTAGGTTGGTGGCCTAGCAGTCCTCCTGGGGCAGCAGCTGTGCTGCAGGGAAATTGGGAGTCAGTGAGTGTTGGTGCCTTAGTCTGCTTAGGCTGCTGTAACAGAATGCCCTAGGTTGAGTGGTTAAAAAAACAGAAACTTAGGGGCGCCTGAGTGGCTCAGTGGGTTAAGCCTCTGCCTTCGGCTCAGGTCATGATCTCAGGGTCCTGGGATCGAGTCCCGCATCGGGCTCTTTGCTCAGCAGGGAGCCTGCTTCCTCCTCTCTGCCTGCCTGTCTGCCTACTTGTGATCTCTGTCAAATAAATAAATAAAATCTTAAAAAAAAAAAAACAACCCCAGAGACTTAGTTTCTCACAGTCCCGGAGACTGGGAGGCCAAGACCAGGGGCCAGCATGGCCGTGGCGTGAGGGCACTCTTGGGCCATCTTCTTGCTATGTCCTCACATGGCAGGGAGAGCGAGAGAGAGAGATCTCTTCTTAATAAGGCCTCAGTCCTGGCAGACCCACTTTCATGGAACTTACCAAGTTGGTGTGTCTCACCTCCCAGTTGGCTCCCCAGGTCACCTCTGAAACTCGGGGGGCCCCTGAAACTCGGGGGGCCCCTGCAAGACCTGAGAATGGTGCCAGGTCGGTGGTGGGGTCTCAGGTCAGTTGTCGCAGCCAGTAGCCAGGATGGCCACTGCTCAGAGTTCTCAGAGGCAGGTTTGCATCCCATTTTCGCCCCCCCGCAACCCCTCCAGGACAGTGGTGTTCCTGGTGCCCTCAGTGTTTGGCCGACTAGGTGGCGGGAGGGAGGGCAGAGTCTGCGCATGACCTGGGGAGTAGCTAGTAAGCACTGTGGGACTGAAGATAGGGCTTACTGTTTTGGAAGGGAACAGCGCGGTGCCGTGCTGTGGCCTGGGGTCCAGCCAGTGTTGGGGGGGTGGCTTAGGCTGGGAAGACCAGGCTGCTCTCCCTGAGCCAGGGTGCAACAGGGGCTGCCCAGGCAGGAGGGGTTTGTGGGCACCAGAGCTCTGGCAGGTGCACATTTATTGGAGAGACCCTATCTGGACTGTCTGCTCTCCAGTAGGGACTGTGAGAGCTGCTGCCCATAAAATAGGGCAAGTGTCCTAGGTTGTGGAAGCAAGAGGAGCTCCTGGCCCGAGGCTGGAAAGGAGGCTGTGGTAGCAGACAGGCTTATTTCCAAAGAGAATGGGGCTCAAACCCCGGGGATTGCGAACCCTGCCTGCTTTTCTAATCAGTATTCTGACTGGAGAGAGGCTTTTTTTGCTTTGGCTGAGGAGGGACAGTAGTTAATTAGTGCATGTATATATACTTAAATATTTTACACATATTTTTTACATGATACATATTTAATTTCTAAGCTTGGGCTCTTACTGTCTAAACACTTCATGTTCCGTATTGCATGATCTAACTTGGTTTAGCAGAATTTGCCAAACGCCATCAAACCGACCAGTTTAAACAGTCAAAAAAAAAAAAATTATTCGGAGGATATATCCTGTTCAGCAGGGGGAAAAAAAAAAGTTTCACGAATGATTTGAAACTTTTTATAGCTGTCTGATATATCGCTTTTCGCCAGAGCAAAAGTGCCTCGGTCTTTTTTTTTTTTTTTTAAGATTTTATTTATTAATTTGAGAGAGAACTTGAGTGGTGGATTGGGGCAGCGGGAGAGGGAGAAGCAGGCTCCCAGCTGAGCTGATCAGGGAGCCCTTCGAGGGGCTCGACCTCCAGACCCTGGGATCGTGAGCTGAACCAAGGGACAGATGGTTAACCTACTGAGCTGCCCAGGCGCCCCTGGTCATTTGTTATTTTTAATAAACTTTGAGTCCTACATGGGGCATGCCTGATACTTTCATTTGGAGCCTATCATCCAAAGCTTGAGGTAGGTGTCCTAATTTAGGTATAGAATATGGTATTAATTGAAACTTGATGTGAGTCAATTTCTGAGCATCTGATTTTGTATTACAACGATCATCATTGACATTGCCAACGGTGGCGTGGAGGGATTTGGCCTCCACTCCTAATCTCCCACCCCCAACAATTCAAAACTGATCTGGAAAGAAAACATGCACAGCAGTAATTCTTACAGTGGCTTCAAGGACAGCTTCAGAGACAGCTTTGAGAAAAGCCCCTGGTCCTCCCCTTCCCTCTCTCCACTGTCCCCAAGCTGATTTGTTTCTGCAGTTGTTCATTCCAGTCAGATCAGCCTCCCTGAACTGCTCTTTTAGAAACAAAGTCTCTTTTTTTTTCTTTTTCTAGTTTCTTTTTATAATAGTTTTGTAAAACCAGTAAACAACTAGAAAATCTTAAAAAAAAAAATCAAAGTTAAAAAAAATTAAAGTAGGGGCTTCTGGGTGGCTCAGTCAGTTAAGTCTACCACTCTTGATCTTGGCTCAGGTCTTGATCTCAAGGTTGTGAGTTCAAGCCCCCCCCACCCCCCCACCCCCTGGGCGTGGAGCCTACCTAAAAAGAGAGGGAAAAAAAATCAAAGTAAAAAGTGAATGCTCATCAGCCCTTCCCTAGCCTATCCAACTCCCCAGAAGTAACACTTTTTTTTTTTTAAGATTTTTATTTATTTATTTGACACAGAGAGATCACAAGTAGGCAGAGAGGCAGGTAGAGAGAGAGAGAGGAGGAGGAATCCGACTCTCCACTGAGCAGAGAGCCTGATGCGGGACTCGATCCCAGGACCCTGAGATCATGACCTGAGCCGAAGGCAGAGGCTTAACCCACTGAGCCACCCAGGGGTCCCCCCCCCCTTTTTTTTTTTTAAGATTTCATTTATTTATTTGACAGATAGCAAGAGAGGGAACACAGGTAGGGGGAGCTGAGCAGGGAGCCTGCTGTGGGGCTTCATCCCAGGACCCCGGGATCATGACCTGTGCCAAAGGCAGAAACTTAATGACTGAGCCACCCAGGCGCCCCCAGAAATAACACTTTTTTGTTGCTTTCTGTTACTTGTTGTGGGGCATAGAGGAAAAGGGCGTGGCTTTGGGTATCAGGCTCCAACAGGCCTCCAACTGGGCTCTGCCTCCTGCTGACCTGGTGGACTCACCAGCACTGTGGACTCCAGTAAGTTCCTTCCCTCCCTCTGCCTCTGGTTTCCTCATCCAGGAGCCAGGGATATTCATGATCTGTGCCTCATAGAGTTGTGTTAGAGGATTGCATGGGTTAAGATTTATAAAGCATTTAGAACAGTGCCTGTGCATGTCATAAATACTTATTAAATACACCTATGTCCAGACTTTTCTCCAAGGGCAGAAACAGGATCTTCTGGGGCGCCTGGGAGGCTCAGTGGGTTAAAGCCTCTGCCTTCAGCTCAGGTCATGATCCCAGGGAACTGGGATCGAGCCCCGCATCAGGCTCTCTGCTCAGTGGGGAGCCTGCTTCTACCCTTCTCTCTTTGCCTGCCTCTCTGCCTACTTGTGATCTCTGCCTGTCAAATAAATAAATAAAATCTTAAAAAAAAAAACACATACACTCTTCTGCACATTGGTTTTTTTTTTTTCCTTCCAAAGGTGGGTTGGGCATTTTATTTTATTTTTTTTTTTTTTAAAGATTTTATTTATTTATTTGACAGAGAGAAATCACAAGTAGATGGAGAGGCAGGCAGAGAGAGAGAGGGAAGCAGGCTTCTCCGCTGAGCAGAGAGCCCGATGCGGGACTCGATCCCAGGACTCTGAGATCATGACCTGAGCCGAAGGCAGCGGCTTAACCCACTGAGCCACCCAGGCGCCCAGGTTGGGCATTTTAATCCCCTTGGTATATAAAGATGTAGCCCGTGTTTTTTTCTTTTTAAGCTTATTTATTTATTTGACAGACTGAGATCACAGAGAGGCGGGCAAAGAGAGAGGAAGGGAAGCAGGCTCCCCACTGAGCAGAGAGCCCGATGTGGGCTCCATCCCAGGATCCTGGGACCATGACCTTTTCCGAAGACAGAGGTTTTAACCCACTGAGCCACTCACGTGCCCCATAGCCTATGTTTTTATGTGATTGTGCAACGTTACGTTATGTGGGTGCACCAGATCTGTTTGACAAGCCCTGCACTGACAGACACGCAGCTGGCGTCTGGTCTTTGCCGTTACAGACAGCGCTGCCGGGACCTTGCTACCTCCACCCCTGCCTGCATGTATATTCCTGGAGGTGGTGTTCCTGGGATATTCCTGGAAGTGAGGTCGCTGTGGCCAAGCGAATGCACACTTGACTGTTTTGGATACATGCTTCTAAATTACCCTCCAGAAAGGTTTTCTAGTTTGTATTCGTCCTGGGAGTGTAAGGTTGGACCTGTGAAATAATGGCGGGACAGCTTTTACTGCTTAGAACCTTTAATGGTGCTTCTAGGGTTTTCACATTGAAGTCTTTCGTCTGACCTTCAAAACCCACTGTAACGGGCGCCTGGGTGGCTTAGTGGGTTAAGCCGCTGCCTTCGGCTCAGGTCATGATCTCAGAGTCCTGGGATCGAGTCCCGCATCGGGCTCTCTGCTGAGCAGAGAGCCTGCTTCCCTCTCTCTCTCTCTCTGGCTGCCTCTCCGTCTACTTGTGATTTCTCTCTGTCAAATTAATTAAAAAAAAAAAAAAAATCTTTGGGGCGCCTGGGTGGCTCAGTGGTTAAACTGCTGCCTTCGGCTCAGGTCATGATCTCAGGGTCCTGGGATCGAGTCCCACATCGGGCTCTCTGCTCAGCAGGGAGCCTGCTTCCTCCTCTCTCTCTCTCTGCCTGCCTCTCTGCCTACTTGTGATTTCTCTCTGTCAAATAAATAAAATCTTAAAAAAAAAAAAAATCTTAAAAAAAAAAATCTTAAAAAAAAAAAAAACCACTGTAACATGACCAAATCTGTCTTTGTAGCTTCTCACCACCACCACCACCGCTGCCCCCCGCCCAGGTAGGCTCCATGCCCATTGTGGGGCTTGAACTCATGACTCTGAACTCAAGAGTCTCAGGCTCTACCGACTGAGCCAGTCAGGCGCCCCTAATTTTTGTTGTTTTAACTGCTTTTAGTTTTATAGACCTTCTGCTTCAGTCAGACCCGGTTTTTTAAAAATTTGATTTATATATTTGACAGAGACACAGCAAGAGAGGGAACACAAACAGGGGGAGTGAGAGAGGGAGAAGCAGACTCCCCACTGAGCAGAGAGCCCGATGCGGGACTTGATCCCAGGACCCTGGGATCATGACCTGAGCCGAAAGCAGATGCTTAACAACTGAGCCACCCAGGTGCCCCAGACCAGTGGTTTTTAATCAGGGTGATTTTTTTTTAAAGATTTTATTTATTTATTTGACAGACAGAGATCACAAGTACGCAGGGAGAGAGAGGAGGAAGCAGGCTCCCCGCGGAGCAGAGAGCCCGATGTGGGGCTCGATACCAAGACCCCGGGATCATGACCTGAGCTGAAGGCAGGGGCTTTAACCCACTGAGCTACCCAGGCATTCCAATCAGGATGATTTTCGACCACCTCCTTCCCCCACCAGGACATTTGGCTGTCTGGAAATATTTTTTGATTGTCACAACCGGGAGAGGGCGAGAGGCCAGGGCTGTTGTTCCATGTCCTACACTGCACAGACGGTCCCCCACGACAAAGGGCTAATGGTCCACATGTCAGTAGTACTGCCTTAAGCTGCTGACTGATCTCTGAAATTGCCTGTTACTTACCTGCTCCTAGCGCGAGGATGTACAACAGATTTCATGTGATGCGACACCTTCATTGTATCCATGTGGGTAGCTAAAGGGCTATTTTGAGATTCTAAAGGCTTGCCAGGGCTCAGTGGGGGAAATTGCTTCATCCGCTGTTTATCAGATCACAAAGTCATGACGGCAGAATGGTATCTGCTCCTTTTGTCTCTTTCCCAAGGGGACTCATGCATAGGTTTTTAGACAAGAGTTGGTTATCAAATGTTTTAATGTTGCCTGAATTGCAGTCATCTTAAAAGTTAGCTAGACATTCTCCATAGGAACCAGCTCCTCCATCCGGCCCCCTCACTTACGTGCTATTTGTCTCTAAGCTAGACATTTCTATTTTCTGGTAGCTATTTCATTTCTTAAAGAGCTTTGCTATTCTAAGGATGATGGCCTGATACTGCGTTGTCTTGAAAAATCATTGTTGAACTAATAAAATTGTATCGCTTTTTCATTTGAGAAGATTAACATGATTGGCCATTTTAGAGGTTGACCATCTTGTTCTGGAGGCGGCCACACAATAAATAGCTCAGGTTCTACTGGCCATGTGCCATTTTAGCTCTGCTCCTGTCGCTTGAAAGCAGCCAAAGGCAAGACCTAACTGAATGTCATGGCCATTTTTCAGGAAGAGTTTATGCCCAAAACTGCTGGCGGCCTGTGGGCCGCAATTTGCTGATCCCTCTAGAACCATCACTCTTTGGATATTTGATTGATGAGCCTACACTGTGGCTGGGTGGCTTTGAAAATGAAATAAGCAGGTACAATGAGTAGCCTCTGGTAATCCATGTACGAGGAAATGACTTGTGACCTCTCTGCTTTTCTCTGCAGAGATGTGGTATGGTGTGTTCCTGTGGGCACTGGTGTCTTCTCTCTTCTTCCATGTCCCTGCGGGATTACTGGCCCTCTTCACCCTCAGACATCACAAATATGGTAGGTTCATGTCTGTAAGCATCCTGTTGATGGGCATCGTGGGACCAATTACTGCTGGAATCTTGACAAGTATGTTAGACGTTCAAATACCAGTCAAAACGTTTCATATGACTAGTCACTTAATTTCAGGACCCACTTGGGAAACATGTCTGAGTGAATTCAAGAGAAAAATAGAGTGGCTTTTAACCATGGGCCTCTTTTTTGGTGTACTGTTTTTTTCTGACCTCTAACACCCTCCCTCCTCCCGTCCCCCATTATTTGGCTAACATCTTTGACTTCCTATGTTGTGTTTTCTCCTGTCTTTCAGATAAGCCAGGTGAGGTTTTATGAGATAGGTCGCCATTGAGAGAAGCTGTTTATCTCTTCAGAAGCAGCTGCTTCTTTCTCGTCATCAAGCAACGCTAATGAGTTACTGCTACTCACTCGGGGGTGGTTTCCTTAAGGATGGAAGGCTAATTCTGATGACAAGAATTCTTGTTTAGAGAAATACCTGATTTGTCTTCTGGTTATTTTTTCCCCTTTTCAGATTTTTTTTTTTAAGATTTTATTTATTTTTCAGAGTGAGAAAGAGTAAAGTACAAGCAGGGGGAGCGGCAGGCAGAGGGAGAAGCAGGCTTCGCGCAGAGCCAGGAGCCCGATGCGGGACTCGATCCCAGGGTCCTGGGATCATGACCTGAATGGAAGGCAGACGTTTAACTGACTGAGCCACCCAGGAGTCCCCTCTCACAACTTTCTGAATAAGAATTGGAATAATGAATTATAAATTATTTTTACTTTTTTTTCATTTTTTGGCTTTTGGTCATGTCACAAAGATGAGAATACATTTAAATCATTTTTAAGCGCACGATTAAGTATAAATATCATCTCTGTTTTATATAAATTAAAAATTACAAGAAAGCAAAAACTAAAAACACTCCATTATCACATCCCTACTTGAAAAACTGCAATTTGCAATTTGGTATGTGCTTTCAGGCTTTTCCTAGGTGTATGGGTCAACATAAATACATGTTTTTAAAAATTAGAAACGTCAGGGGGCACCTGGGTGGCTCAGTGGGTTAAAGCCTCTGCCTTCAGCTTGGGTCATGATCCTAGGGTCCTGAGATTGAGCCCCGCATCGGGCTCTCTGCTCCACGGGGAGCCTGCTTCTTTCTCTCTCTGCCAGCCTCTCTGCCTACTTGTGATCTCTGTCTGTCAAATAAATAAATAAAATCTTTAAAAAAAAAATTAGAAACGTGGGGCGCCTGGGTGGCTCAGTGAGTTAAGCCTCTGCCTTCGACTCAGGTCATGATTTCAGGGTCCTGGGATCGAGCCCTGTATCGGGCTCTTTGCTCAGCCGGAGTCTGCTTTCCCCCTCTCTCTCTGCCTGCCTCTCTGCCTACTTGTGATCTCTCTCTCTCTCTCTCTGTCAAATAAATAAAGAAATAAAATCTTTAAAAAATGTTTAAAAAATAAAAATTAGAAACGTAACATTCCTACTAATTTGTAACGTGTGTGGGTGCATGCGTCTGTGAATTTAAGCCTTGAGCTCTAAACAGAACTGTCCCTCTTTCTTTGACTTGAGTTTCTTGGGGGGACAAAGTGGCCTCATTTCTGTGTGTTCTGTAGGTCATGAAACATTTGTGGTAACAATAGGAGGAGGCCAGTTTTCCCCCCATCTGCATTAAGATGTTTCTGTAACTGGCTTTACGTAGTATTTGTAACTGTATCACCTACTGCTGCTCTTCAGAGACCTTCTGCCCTAGTTTCCTTATTGGATTCCTGGCTCCGAGGACCTGTCTCAGATTTCTCCTCAGTAAAATAAGGATAAGGCCACCCACCTCAGAGGCTGTGTGATGATAAAATGAAATGTTTATTGAAGAACTTAACATAATACCTCACACTTGGGAACTATGCAATGAGTATGTCCATTCGATTTTCAAGACTCCAGTGTGAATAGAGCCTATTTCCCATTTTGTCGCTCTGCCTGGCCTGCTTCCCTGCCTCATCATCCAAACTTGACTTTAGGGCCCATTTCAACTTTCTTATGCTTCTGTCTACCCAGTGCACCATTTTGGGAGCTGAATTACGAAGCGGCCCAATGTAACAGATGCCTCACAGATGTTAGTGACACAGTCTGTATGCCTACCCCATGCAGATGGGCTTTTCAGAGTCACAGATACTTCTGGTAGCCAGTATGGAAAATGGTTCATTTGCTCTTTCTTCTTCTTTTTATTTATTTATTTATTTACAGAGAGAGAAATCACAAGTAGGCAGAGAGACAGGCAGAGAGAGAGGGAAAGCGGGCTCCCTGCTAAGCAGAGAGCCCAATGTGGGGCTGGATTCCAGGACCCTGAGATCATAACCCGAACCAAAGGCAGAGGCTTAACCCACTGAGCTACCTAGGCGCACCTCTTTCTTCTTAAAATATGTTAATATGCTCTCATATCCCATGTATAAAATGTGTAGACATTTGATTGAGATGTTGTATACTGTCTTGCATTATTCAAAATCTGCTTCATGCTTATGCTTTCTTTCTGTATCTCAGCTTGATTCTGAGCATTAATGAGAACAGGGATCATACCTTATTAGACATAGAGGTAAACAACTAGTTTGCATGAATGAACACACTGACCAAAGAGGATTCTCTTTGGAACAGTTTTTTTTTTTTTAAGATTTTATTTATTTATCAGAGAGAGAGGGCGAGAGAGCAAGCACAGGCAGACAGAATGGCAGGCAGAGGCAGGGGGAGAAGCAGGCTCCCTGTGGAGCAAGGAGCCCGATGCGGGACTCGATCCCAGGACGCTGGGATCATGACCTGAGCCGAAGGCGGCTGCTTAACCAACTGAGCCACCCAGGCGTCCCTTGGAACAGTTTTTAAGAGGAGGGTCATCTGGGAACTTTGGCTCTTTTCTTGTTCAACTAATGAAATCTTGGCTTTCTTGGTGTAATGCTGAGTCCCTGTAGTTATAAGAGGGTTTCTAGGGAGATTAAGGTGTTTGTGTTTGTTTGGTTTACTCAGTTTCTAGGAAGTTGTGGAAACTAATATAATAAAAACAATTAATGATAATGGGGAACAGAAAGGATCCTCTTAGGATCTATCCCCTCATGCCCTTTGAATTAATAACAATTCTTTTTTTTTTTTTTTAAGATTTTATTTATTTATTTGACAGAGGCAGAGAGATCTCAAGTAGGCAGAGAGGCAGAGAGTCAGGGGGAAGCAGGATCCCCCTGAGCCAAGAGCCCGATGCGGGACTTGATCCCAGGACCCTGAGATCATGACCTGAGCCGAAGGCAGAGGCTTAACCTTCTGAGCCACCCAGGTGCCCCGAATTAATAACAGTTCTTAAACGTAGAGTCTTCCTCTCCTCTTCCTCTGCTCCCTCCTCTAGTACAGTACTCTGAGTACTCTGACTACAGTAGAAGGTAGAGTCCCCACTCCCTGTGGCTTCTGAAATATTTCTTGCTTAGTATCACACAGAAGTTTTGTTGGCATTTATTGCCAAGATTTTTTTAGGTACCTGTTAAATGCTAAGCATGGCAAATAAGAGAAGTTTTTGAGTGTGTAATTAGGTCATGTGGAAATTGCTGTATCTTCATGATTTTGGTTATGATTTCCAGATTATTTTATTCAGTAAATCTAGGAGACTCAGTTTTAAGGACACACTTTTCAACATCTGAAAGCACTAACCAGTGATTTGTAAGTTGTATGGGGGAATACTTAAAACCTAGAGTAGGCAGCAAAAAGGTATAGGGAAAACAGAACATTTCTATAATATTTAAATTTTAATGTAAAAAGTCTAGAACATTCTGCATACATTAGGATTTTAAATGCTGCATTTTCCTGATGATATTAACCTTAATTTTTTTTTTTTAAACACTGTTTTTTTAAACAGGTGCTGCCATTGCTGGAGTGTACCGAGCAGCAGGAAAGGAAATGATACCATTTGAAGCCCTCACCTTGGGCACTGGGCAGACGTTTTGTGTAGTGGTGGTCTCCTTCTTACGGATTTTAGCTACTCTGTAGCATATATCCTTAGGCCATGATGCCAAACCTAAGTTTGAGAGCCTCCTCACAGCAAGAATACATTATGGAATGTAGTGTTTTCTTAATTCTTCAAATGGGGGAAACTTGGATTAAGAAGTATGTGAAAAATGAAACATCTCAGCCCTTTCTTCAGTTGGAAGTTCCAGGAATTGAAGATCTTTCTGGACTCCTTATTGTTCTCAACCAAAACAAATTAAGTTTCTTAGGGCCTTTTTTTTTTTTTTTAATTAATTGAAGCCATTTTACAGGTGCACCTTTACCCACCTAGGTCATCAGTGCTTCTGGGCTGATCCTTCACACTGAAATATACAATATTCTGTGAGAAAATGCAGTGTCGCCTATGTTAGAGAAACTATGAAAAATAGTTTCTCTTTCTGAGCATACTATACTAAAATCTTATCTAATCTAACTTGATTAAAATCTGGCAGACTCTTCTTTTACTGCATCTTCATGACAATAAGTGCCAAGTAAGTTTTGGTTGAGTAGAGCTTTGAGAACAAATCTGTTGACCTGTAACAGGAAAAAAAAAAAATCCTGCAATAGAAGTAGTGGCTTCTGTTGCACTGCTGAAAGAAAAAGAAGATGATGTGATATTTTCTGGATAACTATCTTGGACCTCTGGTGACTTAATAATATTTTAAGAGATGTGCATTTGTTGTTTTGTACATTTTATCAAAATAAGCTAACTAATTGAGACATTTCCCCCCCAGAGTTCCTGTATCCCTTTTCCCATCACTTTCATTCTGTTGATTTTAATTTAATTGGAAACATACCCTATTAAATAGTTTGAGTTCAAAACTTTAAGCCAGATAGGTTAGGATGCTCTCTGGACATTGAGGTACCAAAATATTTTTTTAAACATTCTGTTAAAGTTTTTCTTGGTGACTTTGGTTGAAATTGTAGAAATGCAGCTTAGAGGTGGTGGTTATTCATTTCTTAGTCTTAGTGTGGTCACCACTCTTAACAGTATTGGGTGTCACTCCCAGAAAGTGCCTAAAGTTTAATTTCCACTTTATGTTTCCTTTCAAGAGAATATATATCTTTCTAGAGAATTAAACATTGAGTTTTTTAAACCCATTTTTAGCTATCTTAATTTTTCTCCTACTGCCTCACTTTCTTTTTCATTAAAAGGCCTGAAAACTGTGACCTTCAAAAGAGAAAGGATTGCAAAATTTAAGTGTCTCGTTTGATCCTTACCACCTCAACTGTGTTGAATGGAATATAGTCCCTGATCTCTGTGTTCAGAATAGTTTCTGATCAATAAATCTGACGTTTTTAAAGGAAAGTTTTCATTGTGACAGTAAGGCTAACTGCCCGTGAGGTTATGTACACATAAACATATCAATTCCATTTAAAGCAATATGCCCTCTGGCTTCTGATTAAAAATTGCCAGAGGGACCAACTTACGGGGGACCGGCAAAGAGGAAGAATTACAAAGAGATCACAGAAATCAATTGGCCATTTTCTTTTAACTAAGAGGCCATTAGACCACTGATCAAAATTACAGTGACATATGCTTAGGTAGAAAATTAAAAGTAGACTTGGAATGCCAGCAGATGTTTTTACCAATTCCCTAACAAGTTTTTCTCCAATGTGGAAATCTTTCTTTCAAGCAAATGTTAAGTCTTTTAAGATTTTTTTTTTTTAAGATTTTATTTATTTATTTATTTGAGAGAGTGAGATAGAGACAACACGAGCAGGGGGAGACAGTGGGAAAAGCAGAATCCCTATTGAGCAGGGAGCCCAATGACGACATGGGACTCTATCCAAGGACCCTGAGATCAGAATCTGAGCCTAAGGCAGACACTTAACCAACTGAGCCATTCAAGTGCCCCAAGATTTTAAGTTCTCTCAGTTCCCAACGTGGGGCTCAAACTCACAACCCCAAGATGCGGTGTCGCAGACTCCCCTGACCAAGCCAGCTGGGTGCCCCTGAGTCTTTAAATGAGACTCCAAATTTTTCAGTTTAAGGAGCTGTGGTTTTGCAAAGTAGCCCTTCTGTTTAAGAAATTCAGGACATTATATCCTTTGTTACAGAAAATCATTTTTAATCATTTCTCTTGGAGTATGCCTCTTATTAAGATTCACATCTAAAACATTCTTTTGGATAGAATTTTACAAATGGAACATATGGACCAATGGTTGTTAGGCCCCTCCCCCTGAATACTAATTTTTGAACATATTGATTGATGATTTCAATATTTGGTTATTAGAGCCAAGACACAGAAATTATTGCATTTTAAAAAATATTTTTATTTATTTGACAGAAGATAGCATAAGTAGACAGAGTGGCAGGGAGAGGGAAAAGCAGGCTCTCTCCTGAGCCAGGAGCCTGATGTGGGGCTTGATCCCAGGACCCCGGGATAATGACCTGAGCGGAAGGCAGACCCTTAACCAACTGAGCTACCCAGGTGCCTCTAATGCGTTTTGAAAGGTGTTTTTGTTTTCATTGCTATATTTTGATTACCCATGCTTTTTAAAAACTTTAAATATAAGATATATCTTTAAATTATTGAATATTTCATCCATCCCAGTATGTGAACATTCTCCTGTGAATAAATTTATATAGACCTTTGTATACATGGAGCTTTGTAGCTTGAAATGTTTTTAAGGGGAAATTATTTGAATGATAAAGAATATGTTTAGTTCCCACTGGTTTTTTTCTTTTTAAAAATTTTTCAAATACACAATTATTTGGGGGCAGTCACTCAGATGGAAAAATATTGGCATATGTGTTGAACATTTTATTTTACTATATATGGTTTTTAAGAATTTTTGCCAACAACTGGCTTTCTTAGGGCCTATGCAACCCATACTTTCCTAGCTGGACATTCACTTTTCTGTCTACCACCCCCCCCCACTGTTTTTTTTTATGGAGGGGAGGCAGCTCCCAACCATAAAAGCTTCATTCTTTAATGTGGGGGTTTGGGGATGAAGGCATTTCATGAAGACAAGTCTATATACAAATGTACAATGAACATTCCAAGAGAAGGATGTCTCTTTGTGCTTTTTTTTTTTTTTTTAAGACTTTATTTGACAGAGAGAGACACAGTGAGAGGGAACACAAGCAGGGGGAATGGGAGAGAGAACAATAGGCTTCCCGCCTAGCAGGGAGCCCAATGTGGGGTTCAATCCCAGGACCCTGGAATTGTGACCTGAGCCAAAGGCAAACACTTAACTACTCAGCCACCCAGGTGCCGCTCTTTGTGCCCTTAACTCATTTTTTAATTTTGCAGCAAAACATTACTTCTTAGGAAATGTTTAAATTAGTGAGAAAACGTTGATGCAAATAATTAAACCATTCCTATGTTTTTGAAATTTTAAATTGTATGTGTCCTTTCTGACTGCTCTGGTTTGAATTAAGCTCTTATTAAACTGCAGTGCATACCAACCTTTCCTAAGACACCATTTCCTGGAATGTGAAGCCCTCATACCATTAGCTAGCCACACGCAGTAAGTTTTGTGTACGTGCATTTCTTTTTTGTGCACTCTGTTAGGCTGGTTGTGACTAAAATCAGCTTAAATTTTGTATTAGATTATTTCACTAACTGCTATAGTCAAAATGATCAAATCTTTGTACAACAGAAAACTATTTAAATTTTATTTTTCTACTGACATTTCTAATTCTAGTATAAATGTTTATCAATAAAGAACTTCAATTCTGTGAACTGGAATTGTTCTTTTTAAATCTTTTTAATCTTTTGCAATAAAGTCTGACTTAGATTTTGGGGGTTTTATTTATTTATTTATTTATTTTGATTTTTGGGTTTTTAAATAGTTTACTACTTAATATATGTTTACCTGTATTTCTTTTACATTCAACTTCTTAGTAATTTATGGTAAAATTCTTGTTCTAAGATGTGATTAAACTGTATGCACATGGGAACTTGAGTCCTCTTAACTGTACTTTGCGGTCTGTATCTTGCCATCAAGAAGCTTTCTGTCTGATTCCACACTGAGAGTTGATAAAGTGTATGAAAAAAATTATTTCAATAGTAGGTTCACATGAAGAGCAGCTACAATGTCTGTCGGTTGAGCACTCTCATTGACATCACAGAAGTCTTTTTCTGCTCTGCCATTTTCAGCAAATTGTCCAATTTGGGTGTCTGACATCGTGGGCACAAAACACATGATCCATACGGTTCCAGGAGTCGTAGACAGACATACAATGTCTGGCAGGACACTGCCCATCCATTCTTTCTCATTATTTTTTTATTGAGGTATAATATATATTAAAGTGCACACATGTATAGCTTGATGACTTTTTACATATTCATACATTTATGTGAATACTACTCACAACAAGGAAAAGAACAATTTCAAGGACTCCAGGAGAACCCTACATGCAGAGTGGGGCCAGAGTCCCCAAGAGTGTGTGTATCCAGGACCCAAGGCAAGAGGAACTTATCTTCAATTTTCAAAAGGTGATAACCCCTGTGTAAGATGAGGGGTTAAAAGTGCTGAGTATGGTCGAGTGGGCCCCATAAACTGTTGCTAAGACAACAATAATAATGAACCTGGAATCTTCTAGGGAGTTAGGGAATTGAATTTGTACTCTGGCCAACTGGAGAGCCCTGTCTGCAGGGGCCAACCACTGCTTAGTTCCAGCCTATTTCTACTTGGTGGGACTTTGAGCCACATTTTCAGTTTTTCAAGGGAAGTTGGAAATCTAGATTTTTTTTTCTTTCAAGATTTTATTTACTTGACAGAGATCACAAGCAGGCAGAGAGGTAGGCAGAGAGAGAGGGAGAAGCAGGCTCCCCACTGAGCAGGGAGCCTGATGCAGGGCTTGATCCCAGGATCCTGGGATCATGACCTGAGCCGAAGGCAGACACTTAACAACTGAGCCACCCAGGCGCCCCTGGAAATATAGATTATTTGAAATACACATCTTTAAGCTCTTGCAACTAATTTGAATCCACAAAATGCTATTTGTGTCAAACAACCCACATCTTTGAGCTGGAGTTGGCCTCTTCATTAAACTATTTGAGATAATGGAAAACAGCTCCTACCCTGGTTATCCTTCAAGTGGTTAGAAACTTAGTGAATTTGAACAAATGTATGGCATGCTAGTGGGCTATAAAGAGACTGGGAGAAATGAGATGATGCTGGAGGAGAGAGTTGGCTAGAGAACCTCAGTGCATCGTTTTTCCCAGACTTGGACCCCGGTGGCTGAGCATGTTAAACGTCCAAATACTGAGTCCTAATCTAACATCTATTTTTCTATTCTCTTCCTATAAGGAAGATCTGAAATGGATCATAGACCTACATCACAAACGAAAACCATAAAACTTAAAATGGGAGTTGAATTTTGTGATCTTGAGTCAGTCAAGGGCTTAGAAGCCCAAAAGCACCAGGGACGAGAAAAATGGAGAAATGGGACTTCATCAAAATGAGAACATTCTGTGCTTCAAAGGATGCCATCAAGAGGCTGATGGCACACAACAGGAGGAAGTATTTTCAAGGCCTATGTTTGAGACGGGTACTCAGAATACATAACTCTTACGACTCAACCATAAAAAGACAACATGATTTTATGGCACACAACAAGAGAAAGTATTTTCAAGGCCTATGTTTTTGAGACGGGTACTCAGAATACATAAAGAACTCTTACGACTCAACCATAAAAAGACAACATGATTTTATGGCACACAACAGGAGAAAGTATTTTCAAGGCCTATGTTTTTGAGACGGGTACTCAGAATACATAAAGAACTCTTACGACTCAACCATAAAAAGACAACATGATTTTAAAATGGGAGAAGGATCTAGATAGACATTCTCCAAAGAGCATAAACCATGGCCAAAAAAGACATGAAAAATGCTTAACATCATTATTGAACAGGGAAGTGCAAATCGAAAACCCCATGAAATGCTGTTTCTCACCCACTAGGATGGCTTTAATCAGAGACAAGATTATTGGCAAGATGAACAGAAACTGAAACCCTCGTACATATAACTTAAAAATTTTTACTCTGGTATGCAGCTGTATCTCCATATGGACTCACTTGAAGGATTCGTGTGGATGATGTCTGAATTCTAGAATGCAGTCGATTCCTGTTGGTAGTGGTTATGTGGTGGTTATATGGTTTGATATGATATGGTGTTTATGATATATGATAGTGGTTATGTCTCTAAAGTCATCGTGCACACTCAGCGCATACTGCACCACTACTGGGGGAAATACAGGGTTGGGTTCCTGCAAGTCTCTGTTCACATTTCTGTCAACTCATCAATACATAATCTTGTCTTAACGTGTGCTTCTGTTCAAAGACACCTTAATTTAATACATGTTTCTTACAATAGTTTTTTATAATAAAACAATATTTCAGTTACAGCATTTCTGTGGAATGTCCTCCACAATACTGGGACTATATTAACTCTTTTCCCAATCATATGCACACATGCCATGATGTAGTAAACACATGGTATGACATACAATATTCACATAAACACAGAGAACTGTGACCACATACCATATACCGCACAGTAATGCAAACAGAGTCCTGAAAAAAAATCAGACATTTCATGAAAAAGTTAACTAGAATCTTACTGTTGACTGAACAGCGGAATGTGTGATGGTGGCAGCACACAGTGTGGTTAAACCTTGGTTGCCCCGCGAAAACCAAGGAAGAAGTAGGTGGAATTTATTCTGCGGAAGAGGAAGAGGGCAGCATGTCCACATTTGGCAGTTCAACATCAGGCATATGTCTCTCATGACTTCTTGGAGTTGGCAACTTTCCCCCGCAAACCGGCTCGAAAAGTTGGGTCAGCCTTGTCTGCTTTGCTTTTTGCCTCAGATCTTTAAGCATCTTGGCATAAGGGGCAAATGCCATGGAGGTGAAGTGCTTAAATTTGAGGCTGTGATCAAGCATAGGGTCACACTCTTCCATGTCACTGAAAATTCTTTCCAAGGAAGAATTCTATTCTGATATTTTAGTCACTGTAAGAGGGTCTGGCTTTCATCGCCATCCTCATCATTGCTGACTCCAATGCCTTGTTTTGTCAACTCGTCCAGGTCTTCATTGGTGGGTTCTACTGCCTTCTCTGCCAGAATTTCCTCCACATCTTCCTCCTTCATGTCATCAAAGCCCTCCCCACTTATTTGCCATGTGATATGCATTATGTTTTTGACACTGTCCTTTATATTTTCTGTAACACCTTCGAAGCTTTCCAAATCTTGCACACAGTCTGGCCAAACATTTTTCCAACAGCTATTGATAGTAACTTGTTTGATGCTGTCCCAACATAATCAATAACGTTGTGTAGAGTGACTGACTTCCAATAGCCCAACATGGTAGTCTCCATGTTGGACTTGAGAGCCTTAAGGGCCTTGCTATAAAGCTCCCTGGTATAGTGTGCCTTGAAAGCTTTTATTATACCCTGGTCCAGGGGTTGGATGAGAGACGTAGTGTTTGGGGGCATGAAAAGAACTTCTATGTTGGGGTGGGCGTTTTTGAGTTTTTCACAGCAATGTACTGGGGCATTATTCAAAATTAATAAAACCTTGAAGGCAAGATTTCTGCCCTGGAGATAGCATTCAACTTCCGGTATGAAGCAGTTGTGGAACCAATCAGATGTCATCCATGCTTTTCTGTTCCACCTCCAGTGGACCAGCATATGGTTCACGCTTTTCCCTGTCCATGCTGGTGGGTTCTGGGCTCTGTATACCATCAGGGGTTTGCACTTGAAGTCGCTCTTGGCTTGGCGCACAACAGCAAGGTTGCATAGTCTTGGAATGGTTTAAAGCCAGGGGCTTTGCAGGCCATTTGAGTTACATAGGTTCTTTTGCCAAAGTCCTTGTAAAATAAGCCAGTCTCATCAGCGTTGAAAATCTGCTCTTCCACATATCCTTTCTCTTGTATAACACTCACCAAGTATTTCTTAAATTCTTCCGCAGCCTCCTCATCTGCAGAACTTGCCTCCCCTGCAAGTTTCCCATTGTTCACACCATACCGCCGTTTGAAACCGGCAAGCCAGCCAGCGCTAGCGGAGGAAGGTTTAACATGTTTCTGGCCCTGGGTAACAGGACCATAAATTTCTTTGGCTTTCAGCCTCACGACAATGCTGTCTACCACACCTTTTTTTTTTTTTTTTTTAAATCAGTTGTCACCTCATGAATCCATAAACTTAGCCGCTTTTCCATCTTCTCCATTGCTTCCTCATGCACTATAGACGTTATTTTAGTACTTTATGGGGCAGCCTCAGGCACAGATCGGCGAATATCCTTTTCCTTTTTCTTGATGTAGCGGATTGTTGATTCATTAACATTGAACTCACGGCCAACAGCACTACAGCTCATGCCTGAACGAAGCTTATCTAACACGCGTATTTTCTCCATAAGGCACATCACAGCCTTCTTGGGCTTAGGAGCGCTAGGCAGGGCTTCACCACTACGCTTGGGGGTCATTTTAAACAGCGAAATCACCACCCAAAAGCACAAAATGTGCCCCTAAATAGACTGCGAAAAGGACAATTATTTACAGCAGGAGAGATGAAGCAAGAAAGCACCTTGTATCTGCTTGGTGCAACCTCAGTGCATCGCAGCGGCGGTGGACTCAAGAGCTTCACCGTCTGCGCATGTCCGCGAATAATCCCAGAGAGCACGACGAATATTGATTTGGGGGTTACCATAAGTTTAAGCAAGTAAGCGAATTCGAAAATACCAACCTGTGCCCAAAGACACGTAATCCTGTTTAAGCGCATTTATTAAATCAGAGCGACGGGACGGTGCTGAATACTACAAGACTACAAGTTCCAGCATGCATCGCTGCAGCGCAGAGCCCGTGCTCTGTCAACCACTACAGTACCGTCAAGCACGAGGCATTGGCCCCGGAAATGTCGCGTTTGGACTACGTAGCACTCTCTGCGCATGCGCACACGTTGCGGGGTTGGGGGGAGCCCACCCCCGCCGCCACCGCCCCCGCTGAAGCTCTAGGGTCTCTCCCTAGAGCTTTGCCGTTCGGGACAGCTGCTGAAGTCCTTGTGGCTCCGCCCGCCCCGCGCGGCAGCGACATGGAGGAGTTCGACTCTGAAGACTTCTCTACCTCAGAGGAGGACGAAGACTACGTGCCGTCGGGTGAGCGATTCGGCTGAGGCGAGAGGAGGTTTGCTCCGCCCCGCGCTTCACGTGAGGCGCGCTTTGCCGGCCGCGCGTGGCCCGGTGGCCCCGGTGGTCCCGGTGGCCCCGGCCGCCCCGGCCGCACGGGTCTCGAGCGACCGTGCCGCGCAAGCCCCGTTTCCTCGCTCGCCTGCTCCGTCCGCGCGGTCGCCGCGGGCCGAGACGTATGCGCGGGGGAATCTCGCGCCGCCGCCGCCCGGGGCCTGCCTCGGGCCGCCGCCCCCTCTCGGCGCGCGGGAACCCGCACGTGAACGCGGCCCGCCGCTGGGCATGCAGTCGGCGTCGGTCGGTACGCGGACCGACTGCACGGCGCTCCCGTCTACTGCGAGGCCGTGGGAGCGTTGGGCGTGATCGGCAGACCGTCCGTCCCGAGGGACTTGCTGGCTAGCACCGCGTCGGAGATCGCTCCACTTTTTGCCCTCGCATGGATATTGGAAAGTTCGTCTGATGGTGCATTTTGTCTCTTTGCGACATATACCTGTTTCTCTTTTTTCAGGTCTCTCTCTCTGATAGAGAGATAGAAACTTAAGGGGTCCAGAATAAATCTTGTCACTCAAACCTACGCCTTCCCCACACTTCCATGTCATTTAAAGTATCTATCGACACAGTCGGTCAGGGAGAGAAAAAAAAACCCCAAACCCATCATTCATCCTTCCTTTCTGTCTTCTGGTTCAAGCAGTCAGTAGGTTCTCTTATGTCTACGTGGGAAATGGGTTTCTGACCGCTTCCTCGCCAATCTCACTGTTAACTGAACTGCCATTATTCTTCAAGAGGATCAGCCCTCGCTTCCCAACTGGTTTCCCCGATTACGTTTCCATTCCTGTCCATCAGCATTGGTCTTAGGGTCATGGCCAAAGTGGTTATTTGAAAACTAGTTTTCGTTTGTTTTAAAGATTTTATTAATTTATTTGGGAGAGAATGAAAGAGCATGAGAGGAAAGAGGTCAGTGGGAGAAGCGGACTCCCTGCCCAGCAGGGAGCCCGATGTGGGACTCCATCCTGGGACTCCAGGATCATGACCTGAGCCGAAGGCAGTCGCTTAACCACCTGAGCCACCCAGGCGCCTTGTAAACTAGTTTTCACTTTAATCAAAGTTGTGCATACCTATACTTAAACATAGTCAGGGGCGCCTGGGTGGCTTAGTCTGTTGAGGGTGGGACTCTTGATTTTGGCTCAGGTGGTGATCTCAGGGTGGTGAGATTGAGCCAAGGTTGGGCTCCCTGGTAGGGGTGGAGCCTGCTTAAGATTCTGCCCCTCCTTCCATCTCTAAAATAAATTAATCTTTTTTTTAAAAGAAGGCTCAAAAGCCTTTATTTGAAAACTAACAGTTCCCATCACTCTGCATCTCTGTTCATTCCTCCTGAGGAGAAGCTGCTTTCCAGTTTTTAATCTTTTTTATCTACTTTTTTTATCCACTTTTTAATCTATTTTCGTTTTGTGTTGACTTAACCCATGCTTGATAGGTCTTATTTTAATACCCTCCTAGGTCATCCAGATCATTCCTAACACACACACCCTTACACCTTCAGGCCCTCCCCAACTCCCCAGCCTACTATTATTCCTATGCCCCAATCTTGGTGAGACCAGTAGTCCCTGTTTACTTTTTTGTAATAACTGAACACCACATTCAGGTCTGAACCATGTGGTGTATACTCTGATTGCTTTCCTACTCTACTGTGTCGAATTAATAATTGTCATTTTGCTGTTGCGTAGTTGTCCATGACCTTAATGATAATTTGACCCTAAACTCTCAGAATTTTATAAATCGTCTCCCAAGGCAATCAGGTTGATTAAAGAATCATTTATTTTTCATCTTGAAGTCCACCTTTGCATTCTGACCTCTGATTTGCCTTGGTTTTATCACTTTTTAAAATTTTATTTATTTTTTAAAGATTTTATTTATTTGTGAGAGAGAGAGTGAGCACAGGGAGACAGAGGCAGTGAGAGAAGCAGGCTCCCTGCTGAACAAGGAGGCAGATGTGGGACTCCATCCCAGGATGCTGGGACCATGACCTGAACCGAATGCAGCCGCTTAACCAACTGAGCCACCCAGGCGTCCCGGTTTTATCGCTTTTAAACCTAGGATCTTCTGTCCCCATCACCACTCTGGGTGTTCATTTATCTCCCTTTTCTGTTGGATTCCATTTCTTGGATCTTGTGTTATCTTTTTTTTCTTGGTATGTTCCACCAAAATGAGAATAAATTATCAAGTACTTGAGGATAGAAGATGTATAATAGACATTCAAGGTGTCAAAATAGTATTTCTAAAAGTAATTATGTGACCCCAGGGCATACCTGATACTTTGTCTGCTATAGAATTCTGTGTTTTGTAATAATTATTCTAGGCTTTATAATGATATGGTAATGGTAATGATAGCTTTCCATCAGAATGTTAAGGGTGTTGTTTTATTACTTGCTAGCTTCCAGTGTTTCAATTAAGAAGTCTGTTTTGCTGATTTCTGTTCATTTATATAAGACCTGTTTGTGTTTGGAAGTTGATAGAATCTTCTCTTTATTCCTGTTTTTTCTGATATTTCTCAATGATGTACTGTGGTAAGTCAGTTTTCATCCATAGTTCTTGGCTTCTGGAATTTTTTTTGGGGGGGGGGGTAATTTCCTTTCTTCGTTTTCTGTTATTTTTCTGGAAACATTATTCAGATACTGACTCTTATTTTAGATCTTCTGGACTGGCCCTCTAATTTTATCTCCTATTTTCTCTCTCTCTCTTTTTTTTTTTTTTTTTAAGATTTTGTTTATTTATTTGACAGAGAGACAGAGAGAGGGAACACATGCAGGGGGAGTAGGAGAGGGAGAAACAGGGTTCCTGCTGAGCAGAGTGCCAGATGCGGGCGGGCCTCAATCCCAAGGACCCTAGAATCATGACCTGAGCTGAAGGTAGATGCTTAATGACTGAGCCCACCCAGGTGCCCCATATTTTCTAACTCTTTTTTTTTTTTTCTAACTCTTAATTTTTTTTCCACTCAGTGGAAGAATTCTCAGTTATCTTAAACTCTTGTATTTTTTCCTCCTTTCATATTTTTAAATTTGAATAACTTTTTTCTTCCCTAGTCATTTTTTATAGCTCATGTTCTCATTTCATAGTGAAGTATCTTATTGCTCTGTGGGTACTGATACTAATTTAAATTTTTTGATGTTTAGCTTATGTATAGTAAAATTTCTTCTTTTCAGTGTACTGTTCTATCAGTTTTGATAAATACCAGAGCTGAGTGACCATCACCAAAATTAACAGTTGCAAGGCCCGCCCCCAAATAAAACATAGACCATGATATCTGAATAGAAACAGTTTTGGGGCACCTGGGTGGCTCAGTGGGTTAAAGCCTCTGCCTTTGGCTCAGGTCATGATCTCAGGGTCCTGGGATGGAGCCCCACATCAGACTCTCTGCTCAGCAGGGAGCCTGCCCCCCCCTGCCTACTTGTGATCTCTGTCTGTCAAATAAATAAATAAAGTCTTGGGGGAAAAAAAAAGCAGTTTCATTTCTTCTTTTCCAATAGGTATGCCTTTTGTTTCTTTTGTTTGCTTTACTGATCTTGATAAGACTTCCAGTATGATGTTGAATGTGGTGAGAGCAGACATCCTTGTCTTGTTCCCAATTGTAGAGGAGATTATCAGTGTTTCACTATTTAGTGAAACCCATATTAACTATGGGTTACAGATGCCTTTTGTGTCTGCATGTTTTAAGTCCATTACAATGACTAACACATTACTAGCTCACTCATGTAACACTACTGAGTATGTGCTCTTCTTCCCGTTTTGCAGACAAAGAAATTGAGGCACAGAGAATTTAAGCAAATGGCACAAAATCATTCAGCTACAGAGTAGCTGAGCTGGGATTTGAACCCTGGCAGTGTGTGTATACTGTTCCTCATGGAGGCATTTTATCAGGTTAAAGAAGTTCTCTCTACTCCTGATTTGCTGAGAGGCTAATTTTGTCAAATGCTTTTCTTCCATCTGTTGGTAGGATTATGTGTGATTTTTCTTCGTGTTAATATAGTGAATTACAGTGTTTGGGATTTTTAAATTTTGATAAAAAATTAAAAATTGATTTATAAATTTTGAACAGCCTTTTAGTTTTGGGATAAAACTTGTTGGATCATGATGTATTATTCTTTTTATACATTGTGGGGTGCCTGGGTGGCTTAGTTGGTTAAGTGTCCAACTCTTGATTTCAGCTTAGGTCATGATCTCAGGGTTGTGAGATCCAGCCCTGAATGGAGCTGCACAGTTAGCATGGAGTCTGCTTGAGATTCTCTCCCCCTCTCGCTCCCCCTCCGCCCCCCTCTGCTTCTACTACTGCTTGCCCGCACTACCCCCCAAATAAATAAATACAGCCTTTTTGTACATTGTTGAATTTTGTTTGCTCGTAATTTGTTGAGAATTTTTGTATCTGTTTTTGAGGGATGTTTATCTGTAGTTGTAATTTCCTTGTCTTGTTTAGTATCAGATAATACTAGCCTCATAATATGAGGAACTATTTATCCATGGTGATTTTTTAGTCACTCTGTGTATTTTGATTTTATTAGATACTTTCTCAGATTTTTAGTAACTTGTAGTTGTTTGGCTCATGTTTAACCATGGGGGACTAAAAAGGTGATTAGAAGCTCTGGGTCTTTGGACAAGACATGTTCATTGTGTGTTCCTTTTTTATCTACAGGGATGTTATTCTTCTTCTTCTTCTTTCTCTCTCTTTTTTTTTTTTTTTTTTGGTCATAGTAACTGCATGCAATTTGATCATTTTGTGCATACGTATCATTTAAAATTTGCTTATCTCTTATCAGTGGATTTAAGCATTTTTTACATATGTAAGATCAGAGCCATATTTTTCTCCTTGGCTGAACTGTTTGCAATATTTACCCATTTTTTTGGGGAAAAATAACCTTATATGTAGTGTGTGAGCTTTGTAGAAAATGAGAAGATTCAGACAGTTAAGCATAAAAATACAGAATCATTGCATTCCCACGGATAATCCCGTTTGTAGAAATGTGGAAATCCCCTTTGTAGAAAATGAGAAGATTTGGACAGTTAAGCATAAAAAAACAGAATCATTGCATTCCCACGGATAATCCAATGAATTATCAATATTAATCCTTTAGAGAATCCTGTAGTGAACTCTGATCTTTTCTACACCCAGGTATAGATATTTGTATTTTAACCCCAATTTGAAATCATACTTTTTCATGTTACTTTATAACCTGCTCTTTTCAGTGAGCAGTCTCTCCCTGTTCATTTCAGTAAACTTTGGACTCATCCTGTATACAGATTTTATTCAGATTTTCCCACTTGACCCAAAATAAACTGTAGCTTCTTTATCCAAATCACAGTGAGATTCAGGGCTACCATATCATCTAGTTGTCCCATCTTTTAAATGTGTTTTAATCTAGCATGCTCTGTGATGACACTGATTTGCTTAAGAGATCAGGCAGTATGTCCTGCAGAATGTCTCACCTTCCCGTGCAGAATGTCTCACCTTCCGGATTTGCCTTACCGCTCCCTCCTGGGTATTTTAGGTTATTCCTTTGTCCTTTGAATTTTCTGCAATTCTGAAGCTCTGAAAATTTTGGAAGTTAGATCTAGATGCTTCGTAGATTCAGATGAAATATTTTTGGCTAGAATAACTTATAGATGACTGTGTGTTTCATAATGTCTAACATTGAAAGATCTACAATCCCAGGTTGGTTCCCATGGTTATGACCACTGGATTCAGGGGATGAGAGCCTGACCCCTCTATTGTGTAATTGTTTCTTCCCTTGGAACTGAAGTATTTTGTGTTGTAATATACTTAATGGTTAAAACTTCATTTTTTGAGGCCATTTCAATAATTCTTGCCTAAATTACTATCATTACAGTGTGAAAAGTGATATTTTTCTAATTCTTTGGTTTTTCTACATTTATTAGTTGATATTCTTCTGTAAAGTATTGCTTTCTCTCTTCAGTTGGGACAGGATAAATATTTGATTCATCTTCTTTAATTATTAACTTTCAAACGAGGGAATAATTTTAATAGTAGCTTTAAGTAGTATAAACTAGTTTTTAAAATTTTTTTAAAAAGATTTTACTTATTTATTTGACAGATCACAAGTAGCAGAGAGGCAGGCAGAGACAGAAAGGGGGAAGCAGGCTCCCTGCTGATGCAGGGCTCCATCCCAGGACTCTGGGATCATAACCTGAGCCGAAGGCAGAGGCTTTAACCCACTGAGCCACCCAGGCGCCCCAGTATAAACTTATTTTTTAAAGATTTTTAAATTGGGGCGCCTGGGTGGCTTAGCGGGTTAAAGCCTCTGCCCTTGCTCAAGTCATGATCCCAGGGTCCTGGGATTGGGCTCTCTGCTCAGCAGGGAGCCTGCTTCCTCCTCTCTCTCTCTGCCTGCCTCTCTGCCTACTTGTTATCTCCCTCTGTCAGATAAGTAAAAAACCTTATTAAAATGTTTTTTAAAATTACTTATTTATTTGAGAGAGAGAGCGCGCGCGCATGTACAAGCTGTGGGATGGGCAGAGAGAAAGGGAGAAGTAGACTCTGCCGAGCAGGGAGCCAAACACGGGGCTCAATCCCAGAACCCCTGGGATCATGACCCGAGAAAAAGGTAGATACTTAACAAACTGAGCCATCCAGGCACCCCTGTACAATGTATTTTTTGTCTTTTTTAAAGAACAACATAAAGGATTTACAGATTTTATTGATTCAGTGTGTTTTAGTCTACTAACAGTTACTCCTTTTAATGCCCAAGTCATCACTTTTGGCCACTAGGAGTTCTTTCGGGCTGGATCTATATCCTTTTAATGTGACCCTTTATTCTTAAATAGCTTCCTTGCTTTCTGACAGAGCAAGATGTCCCAGTTTCACCTTATGCTTTCCTTCCCTCAGACCTGAAATTAGCTGGGAGCCCTTTTCATCGTGAATCATATCAAGGTATATAATCTGGACTCTGAACAGATGCCCATTGCTACCAAAGTGACATTGTTTCTATGCCATTTCAGTGAACAGAACTAGAAAATATTTATCTTAAAAAGAGAGTTCATATTGATACTTTTTTTTTCTTAAAGATTTGAATTTTAAGTAATCTTTACATGCAGCATGTTGCTTGAATTTACAACCCTGAGGTCAGGAGTTGCCTGCTCCACCTACTGAGCCAGCCAGGCGCCTCTCACATTGATATTTTAGTTCAGTTTTAACATTTGAATATTCATCAGATTTCTTTGATTTTTATAATCGTGGGTTATTTCTCTTGCTTTGAAGATCTGGATCCCTGACATAAACATAATACTTACTTGCTTTAGCCTATTATATAAAGGAAATAGTTTCAAAATACCAACATTCGGTGCCTGGGTGGCTCAGCCGGGTAAGCATCTGCCTTCCCCTCAAGTCATGATCTCAGGGTCCTGGGATGGAGCCCTAATCATTGGGCTTCCTGTTCAGTGGGGAGTAGTCTGCTTCTCTTTCCCTCTGCCCCCCCACCATGCTCTTTCTCTCTTTCAAATGAGTAAATAAAATTAAAAAGAAAAAACAAAATCAATATTACTACACAGAATAGGATTTTTTATTTGTTTGTTTGTTTTGTCATTACAGTGCGTCTTGCTAAGGGTGTATAGTCAAAATACTGTTTCTGAAGTCTTTGGAATAAAACCTTCCCTTGTCAGTTTTGTTATTGCTTCAAACATTTATTCAAGTATTTGTTTATTTAAACTGTTCTTAATTTAAGGGCTTTTCAAAATTCTTCGGAAAGATAAACACAGAGAATTCTTGCTTCTACCCCTGACTTTGTTTGACCCTGACCCTTATAAAGTATCTATTTTCATTAGTATTTTGTTTATCCTTCCTGTGTTGCTTTTTGCAAATATAAACTAGTACAATGCAGCTACGTTTCTACTTAGCTTGTAGGTTTGTGCTTTTTAAGTCTTTTTGCTGTAATGATTTTACTGGGGTTTCAGGGGAAGTGGAATGACATTTATGTCTTCAGACTGCCATCTTAGCCTGGAACTCAGTCCTTTGTTCAGGAAACACTTTCACTTACCACTTGGTGTGTGGTATTCAGCCTTGAATGTGTATTCTGAGTATTTTCACATGACTGGCTCCTTCTTATCAGCTTTGTTCTTTTTAAAAATCTCTGCCATCATATTTGTACTTTTCAAGAAATTTTTTTAAAATTTAAGGTTTTTCTTTAAAAATTTAATTTATTTATTCATTAGACAGGGAGATCTCAAGTAGGCAGAGAGGCAGGCAGAGAGAGGAAGAAGCGGGCTCCCCGCTGAGCAGGTTGCTCAATGCTGTACTTGATCCCAGGATGCTGGGATCTTGACCTGAGCTGAAGACAGACCCTTAACCAACTGGACCACCCAGGGACCCGCTTTGAGGATATTAATTATAAAGGTTTTTTGTTTTTTGTTTTTTTAGAAGATTTTTATTTATTTATTTATTTGACAGGGAGAGAGAGATCACAAGTAGGCAGAGAGGCAGGCAGAGGGGTTGGGGGAAGCAGGGTCCCTGCTCGAGCAGAGAGCCTGACTCTGGGCTCAGTCCTAGGACCCCGAGATCATAACCCGAGCTGAAGGCAGAAGCTTAGCCCACTGAGCCACATAGGTACCAGAATTATAAAGGGTTTTGTTGGGTTTTTTAAAGTTCTGTTTCTCCTGAATTCCTTTTTTGTTTTCAGTCTTGCCTTTCATTTTGGAGGCTTTCCTCAAGTGTTTGGTGGCCCTTGATTGATTGTGAGTGAAATATTTAGAAGCTGATTGGATGTACAGGAATATTCAAAACAGTACTATTTGTAATAGCCCCACACTGGAAACAGCCTTATTGTTCATCAGCAGAAGAATGGATAAACACACAGTGTCACGCAATGACACACTGTTTCGGAATGGGAGTGAATAAACTAGAGCTACAACAAACAGTATGGGTGACCAACAGAGATTGTTGAGTGAAAAAATCCAGACACTTGAGTGTGCATTTTGTAGACTTCTGTTTGTTTAAGGGTCAAAGAGAGGCAAAGCTGATCTCTGGTATTTGGAGTTAGGATGGCTCTTGGATGGGTGAGTGGCTGATGCCTGGAACGGGGCATTCCAGGGATGCTGAGGGGCCTTCTGGGATGCTGGTTCATGTTCTGGTTCTTGAGCTGGGCCTGGTTATACAAGTGTGTTCACTTTGTGTAATTTCATTGAGCAGTACAGTAGACTTGTGTGTTCTTCAGTGTGGATGTTATACTTCAAATAAAAGGCTACATGAAGTAAAATAGAAAAAATCCAGTTGAATCTTCATGTGGACGGGATTTATTGACTGGTGTCCACAGGGTGTGCTTTTCCTGGTCATCCAGGTGACCCCCTCTTGTTGGGGACCCCTGACTGTTAGTTTTTGAAGATGGGAACTAGACACGTTTGTTCTTTCTGCTGTGTCTAACTGGAAGTCTTTAGGCCTCTTTTTTGTCAAGGTCTCTTTTGATTACTTTTGAAAGATATCCAAGATACAGTGGGAACGTTAATTTCTTTGAACAGTTTAGTTGTACAGTTGCAGTTTCTATTCATTCATTCAGCACATACTTAAACAAGATCCATGTCCTCGTGGTATGTAGAGCATAGCAGAAATTGCAAACATTAAATATAAGTGGGTACATTTATGAAGGATAATTTGGCCTGTCACGGAAGCCTAGAATAGGGGACCTTAGCCTAGTCTTCAGGGATGGGAAGACTTCCTTAAGAAAATGATATTTTAGAGAATAGAGGAAAGTACTAGACTTGATTTTTAATGAAAGAAAATGTTTTGTCTTGATGTGAAAACCTTTATTCCCATATGTCTGACCACTCTATTATGTGATTGCAGGTGGAGAGTATAGTGAAGATGATGTAAATGAATTAGTGAAGGAAGATGAAGTGGATGATGAAGAGCAGACACAGGAAACCAAAGGGAAAAAAAGAAAGGCCCAGAGCATTCCGGCCAGGTGATTCTGCCCTCAAGGCCCTTAGAAGTCAGGGGCTACTGTCACAGTATCCAGATGGCTGGGATTGGTCTCATGAGTTCTTCCTACAGGGGCTTCTTACCTTTGTCTATTCAAGGGAAATGTTTGGTGACATCTTAGGATTAAATTCTCAGTCTCGGGGAAGCTTTAAAAGTTTTTGAGTTTTAATTAAAAAAAAATCAATAGGTATCACGTATACTTGGTAAAAATTAAAAACTCAATTACTGCAAAAATGGGTACCCTCGTATCCTTGTTGCTTTCTTTGCCTCAGAAGAACTATGTTGTCAGAGACAGCTTGTGTGTGTGGGTAGGCATGTATTTCCTACTCCTTAAAAAAACAAACAAAAAACCCCTCCAGAACAAAGAGTGGCATCCTCTATTTACAGTTTCTCATTTTCTCATTTTCGTTGTTTCGCATCTTGGAGATGTGTACTGTGCCAGTACATTTAGCTGTACCTTACTCTTTCTAGTGACTGCATAATGTTACATTATATGGGTCCACCTTGCATTTTGTAAGTATTCCCTTACTGAGGACCATTGAGATTATACCTGTCTTTACTACCACAAACAAGACTGCAGTGAATATTCTTTGTTACGGCTTTGTATACAGGTACAAGTACATCTGTAAATCAGATTTGTAGAAGTAGAATTATTTTCCGGAGTTAATCTGTAGTAAAAAAATTTTTCATAAAGATTAGCAAATTACCTTCCACAGGCCTGGTACTGAATTACAGCCCTTCCCCCCTCCGCAATTATGAAAATTCTGACAGGTTATTTTGCTCAGATATGAAAAGCTTCCGTAGAAATCTGTTACCTCTCCTTGATTAGTGTTTCTTTCTGGTCATTGAAGCCAAAAAACAGGTTATAGTTTATAAAAAAGGAAAAAAAAGAATTTCAGGTATTAGATGATTCACTTGAAATCAAAATAGGCTAAGAAACAATTTACTCTTTTAGGTCTTGGGCCCAGTTCTTTTGTCCTTGAGTTTTTCTGTAGTCCAGCTGTCAAATTTTCAGAAAATGGGAGAAAAAGATGGGTTTCCCACCCCTCTTCCCTGAGAACTCTAGGAAGAAACTGCAAATAAATTTAAGGCTTTCGTTATTAGAAGTCTTCTCCAATTGGGGTATATATTCTTGGAACACACTTTCTGGACAGATTCAGTGAGGTGATTTTTGGGCGTTTTCTTGGTGAAAATAGCTGATCCTAACTTGGAAGTAGAACACTGCATTTTGATTCTAAGTGTTTGGGGGAAGTTGCTAACTGTGAGAGCTCAGTTCTTGTTTTTTTCCACAGAATCTCAGCTTACCCGCCTTGCTTCCCCCTAGGGTGGGTGTTAATCAGTAGTCCCCGGATTTTAAAGTTTTCTCAGGTTTGCAGAGTTATGTTTGGAATTGAGGAAGGGATAACTGAAATCATTTTGCTTGATCTGTCTTGTCTCTCCTTTTTCTTGTGACCATTGGTGATTAGGAAGAGAAAACAAGGTGGCCTCTCATTAGAAGACGAAGAAGAGGAGGATGCCCACGAGGAGTCGGAGGAAAGTAGCAGTGAGGAGGGAGATGCAGCTGCAGCGCAGGAAGAAGGCCTGGGCTCGGAGGCCGCGAGGAGGAAGAAGGAAGACGAGCTGTGGGCCAGCTTCCTCAGTGATGTGGGACCCAAACCTGAAGGGCCCACAAGTACACAAGTTAAGGTAAGTTGATAACTGAATGAGATGTAAGCTTCCCCAGAAGTACCCTACGTTCCCCAGATAGACGTTTTTATTTCCAAAATGAGATTCAGTGCTTACAGCAGAAATCAAACCAGATCCGTTTTGATAATAACTCTTGCATGTGAAAAGCAAAGCATTCCCTATTGTAGAAAAAATAAGCCTTTTTAATCAAATAAATTTCTGATAGGTCTTAAACTATTTAGAGATGAAACATTTAAGAATAGCCGTAATAGAATGGTGGAAAGGTTCTCTTACGTTTCATCTTTATGTGAAACTGATTGCATTTCTTACCTATTTTGTAGAGAGGAGAGAATACTGAAGAGACAAGTTCAAGTAAATTGTTGGTCAGAGCTGAGGAGCTTGAGAAACCGAAAGAAGCTGAAAAAGTTAAAATCACTAAGGTGTTTGATTTTGCTGGTGAAGAAGTCAGGTAAGGTTACCTTCACAA
Source organism: Mustela putorius furo (assembly GCF_011764305.1). Lineage (NCBI taxonomy): Eukaryota > Metazoa > Chordata > Mammalia > Carnivora > Mustelidae > Mustela > Mustela putorius. The sequence continues at coordinate 33,028,639 of NW_025421304.1, read as the reverse complement.
ACTTCAGAACTAGTTCTTTTCAAAATTAAAAAAAATTTAAATTAAAAATAAAACCACATCGTATTAAATGGTGTTGGACATCTGTCCTCATTGCACCGTATCCTCGTAATATTTGGGAAGCGCTCTCTCTTTCACTCCAGGAGAACGGTGGCTTCATGAGTTATCAGGGACCATGGGAGGAAAGGTCCTTTCACATATGGTGGTGTACTTGTGGGTATCATGAAGTATTTAGCCGAACAGAAACAAGAAAATATAAGAGTTAAATGTTCGGTTCCTCTTGTTGTCATGATTTGTGACTTTGGCTGAGTCATTTTTCCCTTTATTACTTTTCTTACCTGTGAAGTCTGAGCCCCACTGAGGCACCTGAAATCAGGTAAAAATTGAAAATACTAGGAGAGAAATTCAGTTCCTGTATGATTTCCTGATCTTGATGCTATTTTTTAAATTGATTTATAGGTTTGTTACCACTTTAAAAAAATGGTAGAATCCTAATAACCTCCTGGCTTTTCTAGCTGAGAGCCACATACCTAGAATTTCCTTTTCCCTGTTTATTTAACTTTTATTACTTGAAAACAGCAGATCTATAATTTAGAGCTAAATGAGAACAGCTAAGGTACCAGTCAGTAATTTTATAGGTGGTCACATTTATTTTCCTTGGCAGTAATTAAGTAGACCTGTATGCTCTCTGAAAATAGAATTTGCGTCCAAAGTTATATTTTAAAAATAGTATCTATTCAGTTATTTCATCTAATATAAATGTTGGTGTAAAGAATTTGACATTATTAGTTTTATAAAGGTTATGGAGCAAAACTTTATTTTTTAATTTTTTTCTCCCCAAGTTTTTCTTCTGAAATATACCCAGAAATGTTGCCAGAGTTAGTTTTACAGTGATCACCCATATACTTATTATACACATTACTGATTGCCTCTTTCTCTGTCTAGGTCTGTATTTCTCTTTTTGTCTTGCCTGAACCATTTGAGAATTGCTTGTAGACATCATGACACTTCACTCTTAAATATGTTAGCAGTTCCCTAAGAACAAAGGGCATTCTCCTTTATGATACAATGCAGCTGTCACATCTAGTAAATTTCACATTAATGTAGATTATATGTATAAATTTCACATTAATGTAGATTATATGTGTAATCACCACAGATGTATAATGTACATCTGTGGTGAAGGAGGCTGATTTTAAAATTTCAACCTGTTGCAGACCAATACTTTTGTAAGACACAATAAAAAGGAATAGCTAGAAAACTAAATTGAAAAGTTGTAGAAAATACAAGCTCAGATTTTTAACAATGAGATTCAATAGACATTAACTGACATTTCAATAAAACAGTCAAAATGATCATCAAATAGGAATAGGAAAAGATTTGTATAGTTACACATGCTGTTTACCGAGAGCGTGAGTATAAATAATTAGTATAGGAAATCACTGTTATATTTATACCTTTACATTCTATAATTGAAACAGACTAAGAGTAAAATATCAATTCTCCAAGCACCTGGGTGGCTCAGTGGGTTAGGCCACTACCTTCAGCTCCGGTCATGATCTCAGGGTCCTGGGGTCGAGCCCCCCATCGGGCTCTCTGCTTGACAGGGAGCCTGCCTTCCCCTCTCTCTCTGCCTGCCTCTTTGCCTACTTGTGATCTCTGTCTCTCTGTCAGATAAATAAATGAAATCTTTAAAAAAAAATCAATTCTCAATACTTAACATCTAGATGCACACTTTGAATAAATGCTGTGTACATTTAGTTTTTGTTTGTTTTTTTTTTTAAAGATTTTATTCATTTGACAGAGAGAGAGAGAGAGAGAGAGATCACAAGTAGGCAGAGAGGCAGGCAGAGAGAGAGGAGAGGAAGCAGGCTCCCTGCAGAGCAGAGAGCCCCACTTGGGGCTCTATCCCAGGACCCTGGGACCATGACCTGAGCCGAAGGCAGAGGCTTTAACCCACTGAGCCACCCAGGTGCCCCTGTATTTGGTTTTTAATGTGACGAAATAACTCCTTTCTTTCTTGTTAATTTACTGCTTCTAGTTGGGTACATGACAGTACTACTGGAGGGTACTGTACATGGAAATTATTTCTGTGTTGGTTTTCTTTTCTTTTCTTTTTTTTAAATAACATTTGTCATAAACCCATCTCACAGAGATATTTTCATGAAGACGGAAATAAAGATTTTTAAGCTGTTTCAGTAAGTTCAGGATTTTTATTTTTACTTTTATATAAAATGAAGTCAGTGATACTGTATTTTCAAAGTTCATCTTCAATACTTCATCAGTAGCCAGTTTCATCAGTTTATTCTGTCAAGTTGTAATTAAGTTAGAGTTCAGTGGAAATAAGGAATTCTGTATGCAAGCATTCCCCTGTGTGTAGATAGTCTTGTGATAGGAAGTGGAATTCAAAACATTCACTGAAACATTTTTTTTTTAAGATTTTATTTATTTATTTGACAGAGAGATAGAGAGATCACAAGTAGGCAGAGAGGCAGGCAGAGAGAGAGAGGGTGGAGCAGGCTCCCTGTGGAGCAGATAGCAGGGTTCCATCCCAGGACCCTGATCATGACCTGAGCCAAAGGCAGAGGCTTAACCCACTGAGCCACCTAGGTGCCTCTCAGTGAAACATGTTTATCTGTAGAAGCTCTGTTTCTCCAGCCTTCTAGCTTTCATTTTTACCCTGGTAATTTATTTACTACTGAAGAACATGTTGAAATATTTTATTGCATGAAAGTACTCTTAAGATTATTAAAAATACCAAGATCAGACAAATAAACCAAGTTTTACTGTTTAATTAAGACCGTTAAAATTGGAAACCCAACTGGTTTTTTTTTTTTTTAAAAGACACTAAGTTGGGGTGCCTGGATGGCTCAGTGGGTTAAGCCTCTGCCTTCGGCTCAGGTCGTGATCTCAGGGTCCTGGGTTGGAGCCCCGCATCGGGCTCCCTGCTCAGCGGGGAGTCTGCTCACCACCCCCCCCTGTCCCGCCTGCTGTGATTTCTCTCTCTGGCAAATAAATAAATAAAATCTTTAAAAAAAAAAAAAAAGTAAAAAAAATAAAGACACTATGTTTATTTGAAAGCTCATCATTCTTAGCATTTTCCCCTTACATAACCGTGGTACCTCAGCATGCAAAGTAACGTGTGTACGTTTATGATCAGCTTTCAGCTTGTCACACAATAGAGACAGTCATTGAAAAATGTAATGCATTAGTCTTACATAATTTACAGTTTTTATTACTGTACTAGGAACAGTGGGGTTGTTTGTTTTGGCAGCAAGATTTTTCCTCGGTAAGCAGTGTCTTAATCTATGTTCTAGCGCTGGCTCCTTAATCTAATCTGTTTTTCTGTCTTGCACCTGTGCTGTTAGAACATACTCTTGCATACACTTAAACTTCAGATTACATTTGTTGACAATGTAATTCTAGTTTTGTTTTAGAGATCGGTGTCAATTATGTCTGTCAGCCAGAAATCAATAAAAGAATCCTTCATATCACTGTCATGTTTAAATCACACATATGTTAATTTTTATGTTAATAATAACCTGGCATTCTTTAATCACATTGAGAAAACATTCTGCTAATCTGATTATTGCTTTTACTGTTGTAAGCCAGATTCTGAGGACTTCAAGCTGGGGCATCCCTGGAATACTGCACTTGAATCACCTTCTTTGTTACATATTCTCCAAGCTTTCCAAGCAGACATCATTGATAGAGTCTTTTACTAATATCTTGGCAGTGGCTTATTCTTTTTAGTTAGCAACCAAAAATGCTTCTTTCTCAGAAGACTACAATACACTAACATTAATTTTTGGAATCTTACATCTCTTTCTGTTGGCTTTTTAGATCAGTACTCCTTCCTTCAAAGAAGTCTTTTGATTTAGAATTTCTTTGTGTTTTGTATGTAAATGCCACTGAAGTTTTGATGAATTCCTTGCTCCATTAGCAAAAACATTTGCAAAGAACTCACTGACTCACTATGATTTTAGCACTGAATGGTCAACAAGCAAACTGTGAGGGCTCATGAAGTAAAAGCAGTTTGAGTTCAGTTGGCCTTTGTTTCTTTGGAATTACTTCTCAGTATCATCACATGGTTTGCCACTGCTGTTGCATTCAGAAGATGTGTTTTTTTTTTTTTTTTTTTTTTTTTTTTAGATTTTATTTATTTGACAGAGAGAAATCACAAGTAGACGGAGAGGCAGGCAGAGAGAGAGAGGGAAGCGGGCTCCCGCTGAGCAGAGAGCCCGATGCGGGACTTGATCCCAGGACCCTGAGATCATGACCTGAGCCGAAGGCAGCGGCTTAACCCACTGAGCCACCCAGGCGCCCAGAAGATGTGTTTTCTTTATAGAAATATACAGTGAGGCTCTTTTTGCTATCAGTACATTAGGAATAAGAAAATAATACCAATTTTACTTTCTTTAACTTAGTTTAAACTGTAAAGTTAAAAAGTCATACTTGGTTAACGGTTAATATGAATTTAAAAAGTCACACTTGGTTAACAACTAAAGTGATTGTAAAAATAATTTATAAAAATAATGGTTACATTTTAAAAAAATCATTGCATTTTGTCACATTTTTGGGTTTTGATAAAATAACCCTAAACTATCATATGCATTATGTCTCACTGCACATGACTAATACGCTATGTCACATGTGACCAGCTGGCCAGTTTGACAGTACCCGAATTGGTCTATGTTCTCGTTAACACAGTGAGTCCACCTTCATGTCTTGACTGTCGTGACATTGTCAAATTGCTAAACAAATTTGCAAATACTAACTTAAATTTTCTGTACCCATCTTGTTTTGGACCAGTAACAACTAGTTTTGTAGCCCATATTTTAAGTAGTTCTAGTTGTGATTCTATTCAAAATTTTTAAGTTATTTCAGTACTATTCTTTATATAACTTGTTTTACTTGTTCAGTCCAACATCCAGTGTAAAATTACACTCTCGCATTTAGTCTTTTTAGTCTTTTCTTGTTAAGTTCCTTTCTAAAGCCTTTCATTTTAAGTATTTCATGACACTGACATACACAGTTAACCCTTGAACAACACCGGTTTGAACTGCACAAGTGCACTTAAATGTAGATATTTTTTCGATACAATGCAGTACCATAAATGTATTTTTCTTACAATATTCTTAATCACATTTTATTTCATATAGCTTACTGTATTATAAGAATATAGCTTGTAGTACATAAACAAAATGTGTTATTTGACAGTTTATGTTATCGGTAACAGTAGGCTATTACTAGTTAAGTTTTGGGAGAGTTAAAGTTACACATAGATTTTCAACTGTGGGGTGGACAGATGGCAGTGCCCCTAACTGCTGCTTTTTCAGGGGTTAGCTGTATGTTTTTAGGAGCCCATTTGTTTTGTAGGATGGTCCTCAGTTTAGAATTTTGCGTAGTTTCCACATGACTAACTTAAGATTAGTCACCTAGACAAATACGTTGTTGATGTTTGGTCTTCCTCAGTACATGACATCAGTAACACTCAATATTGGTGGTGATAAGTTAGACCACTTAGGCAATACCTTTCAGAATTCTCCATCGCAAAGACACCATTTCTCTGATAATCAATCATTTTGGGGATCCATTAGGTAATTCCTGGTGATGTGAATTAGTAATGTTATTTTGCTGCCAGAAATCACACTGAAACTATTTAGTTGTCCAGTAGGGGGTAGCAGAACACTGACAGGAAGCCTTTAATAGTTTGGAAATCCTACAAAATAATGCAGGAAGTGTGTGATATGCCATTAGAAATACATATTTAAAGTTTTTAGAAATCTTTCTTGGCTTGTATTACTTCCCATATGTCATATAGGATACCCAAGAAAGATTTATTACAATTTTACCATCAGCCCAACAGAGAGAGTGAGAAAAGCTAGTGAATATCTGTTAGAAGAAATCATTAAATTTCCTGATAAATAAATTTTGTGGCTGTATTAATATTTATATTAATGGCACAAATTTCATATTTCATTTTATAAAACAAGTGGATGGTAATTTTAAGTACTGGATGGGTGTTTAGGAGCCTGCTATTTCTGTCGTTTGTCAGAATTGGGCAGCACCATGTCTATAAAAAAAAAGCAACCCAAAGAACTACGCTCAGGGAAGCACCTTTCTTCCCCCTACAAATATACACATTCTCACACATATATATTTTATATTCAAAAGAAATACGAGCTTATTACTTTAGAAAACATACATTACTGAGATAAATAACACAATAAACAAATGTTCTCTATAAATTCTTCCTCCTAAAGAAAATAAAACCCTGTAGGGGCGCCTGGGTGGATCAGTGGGTTAAGTCTCTGCTTTCGGCTCAGGTCATGATCCTGGGGTCCTGGGATCGAGCCCCACATCAGGCTCTCTTGCTCAGCAGAGAGCCTTCTTCCCCCTCTCTCTCTGTCTGCCTCTCTGCCTACTTGTGATCTCTCTCTCTCTCAATTAAATAAATAAAAATCTTTAAAAAAAAAAAAAAAGAAAGAAAAAGAAAATAAAACCCTGTTAATTGGCATGCTGGCAGGATTTTTCTTTTTTCTTTTTTTAAAAGATTTATTTATCTATTTGATAGAGAGAGATCACAAGTAGGCAGAGAGAGGGGGGGAAGCAGGCTCCCTGCTGAGCAGAGAGCCTGATGGAGGAGGGCTTGATCTCAGGACCCTAAGATCATGACCTGAGCCAAAGGCCGAGGCTTAACCCACTGAGCCACCCAGGTGCACCAACACATGTTTTCATAAGCCTACTCTTGTAATCCCCATCTGAATTTGTAAGTACAAGCATAAGGTAGTGTTGGCACAAAATTAGTCTTTTAGTTTTTTCTAATTATGTTTTAATTGTTAAGCTTTGAATTTTTATCTTTTTGGTTTTATTTTTTTTTTCCTTCTGAAAAACGTGTAGCTTGTTAACCTTTGGGAATGAGGAAAAATAGTATTTTTTACCCTTCTGATAACCAGCTGAGCCAGTTGGCTCAGACTTTCCTGAGTGAATCGCCTTTCGGAAGAGGCCAGTCATGGAAAGTTTCTGCCTAAATAAAGAATTTTCAGGAAGTTCTAAGTAAGTGAAATGAAGTTAAAATGACATTTCTGCTGATAACACTTGAACTAACTATTGCTAATAGTGGGTCTTTCCTATCAGGGTTCCCTCTTATCTATTAGAAGTGGTCTGTTACTGAACTGTTCTCCTCCTTGAAGATATTTTGAGAGCTGAATCTCTTCTTATTGCTTGTTCAAAATGGAATTCTTCCAGTCATATATTAATGAAGACTAAAAGTCTGCTTGTGTTACTTTATATTGATTCCCAAGGTCCCTGAGAGAAACAGCAGTTTATAGATGTCATTTCTTTGTGACTGTGGATAGGACTTTGGCATTGAGAAGTTAACAGGGATACTCCCATAGGCTGTACTCATTTCATGCCTTCTTTGTGGTAATTACTATATATCGTGTTGTCATAACTTATTTCATGGTTTGCTGTCCTCATGGACCCCGAGCCCCTGAAGGGCAGAGACTGTGCATATATTTTTATTTTTAAAATCGACACACAATGCAATGCCTGGATCTCGGGTGCTTTTTTTTTTTTTTTTTTTACGATTTCATTTATTTATTTGACAGAGATCACAAGTAGGCAGAGAGGCAGACAGAGAGAGAGAGAGAGAGAGGAGGAAGCAGGCTCCCTGCTGAGCAGAGAACCCGATGCGGAGCTCGATCCCAGGACCCTGGGATCATGACCTGAGCCGCAGCTTAGCCCACTGAGCCACCAGGCGCCCTCTCGGGTGCTTTTTAGAAAATGTTCACCGAATTGCTCTGCTTGGCTGCTGCAGGAGCGTTGTCAGTCCTGCGGTAAAATAGATAAACTAAACAGAAGATGCATACAGGCTTCTTTTACTTTCCTTATACCTTGACCCACTTGATCTTTATCTTCTCTTATCATGAATAGTCTAACATTTTACAGTGATACTACAATGAATCTTTTTTTTTTTTTTTTAAGATTATTTATTTATTTATTTATTATTTGACAGAGAGAGATCACAAGTAGGCAGAGAGGCAGGCAGAGAGAGAGGAGGAAGCAGGCTCCCTGCTGAGCATAGAGCCCGATGCGGGACTCGATCCCAGGACCCTGAGATCATGACCTGAGCCGAAGGCAGCGGCTTAACCCACTGAGCCACCCAGGCGCCCACTACAATGAATCTTAAAACTTGCCACGTCACGTATTCTGTGGCTCTTTTTGTGAGAAGTTATCCTTCTAGGAAATTTTTTTTGTTGACAACCTCTTCTGTATTTTCTCTTCTTCTGAAATTCCTAATAAATAGATACAATAGTAAAGTTATGCTAGGCCACGCTGTGGCAACAAACCCAGAAACTCAGTAGCATAACACAATACTGTTGACCCTTGAACAACATGGGTTTGAACTACATGGGTCCACTTGTATACGGATTTTTTTGCTGTACTGTAAATCCATTTTCTCTTCTATGATTTTCTCAGTATTTTTTCTTTACCTTTATTGTAAGAATACAGTGTAAAATACATATGCAAAATATGTGTTAAATCATTTGTTTATGTTACCAGTAAGGTTTTCTATCAGCAGTAGGCTACTAGTAGTTAAGTTTTGGGGAAGTCTAAACTTAAACGCAGATTTTCAACTGTGCGGGGAGTTGGTGCCCCTAAACCCCACATTGTTCGAGGGTCAGCTCTGCCTATTTATTTCTTACTGATGCAAAGTCCTACACAGGTTGGGTAGCACTCCATCTCGTAACTAACTCAGCCATCTGAAACACATAGCTTTTGAGGTTGTTGTGCAAAAAGGAAGAGTGAATAAATAGATTTTCATTTAATTACCTTGTTTTCAGAATGAGACTTCAGCCCTGCCTTGTGAGTTTCGAATTTCCGAGGTTTTTATTTTCTCCAAGGAGTAATGAGTTTGCTGGGTTGGGTGGGGGACAGTAGCCTATGGTATGGGGTTGGAGAAGGTGATCTGGACTTAGTTGCTCCCAAGATTAACTTTCAACTGATTTTTAGCCCTGCTCATTTCCTCTCCCTTCAAAGGTTCCTGGTATCTCAATTTACTGAGCCTTTGTAGAATACTGTGGTATAGATTGGCTTGTTATTGGCCATTCCATATGGCTACAGACTTAGATTAGAGAAAACAAAAACCAAAGCCAATTTCTACTTGTCTGTTTACTTTTTACCTTCAGAGAACTCGATTGGCATATTTTCTCTGTTATATCTCTTCTCCGTATCCTTATGTGGTTTTGCCTTTGTAAATTTATTTACCACTATTTTGTAGGGTTTTAGTAAGGAGTAGAGAATAAAGTCTGTGTTCAAACTGTCATTTCTAAGTGCAGGCGTCCACTTGTTTTTCATGAGCCATCTCAGGTCTGCCCCAGACTCCACCTAGGGCGAGGAGATTTAAAGTACCTCTTTCTAGTCCAGTAGACTAGGACTCTGCCTTAAGCTTTATGTTTGGATGTGGATTTATTCTGGTCATCTGTGAAGGGAATTGCTCCAGAATGTAGTGGCTTTAAACAATTGTGTTCTTGTCATTTTCCATAGTTGTGGAGGGTAGCTGGGCTCCAGCAGCTCTTGCTTGGGGTCTCTTATGCAGCTGGAGTTAGTAGCTGGGTGTGGAGCCACCTTGAAGGCTTTCTTGCTCCCACCTCTCGGGCCTGGACTGGAACAGGCTCCTCGGGCATCTCTTTCTCTGTGGCCTTCCCAGGTGTTCTGTGTAGCATGGTGGATCCGGAGTAGCCAGGCTTCGTGTGTCAGAGTTGCACTCTGGAGGGAGCAGGTGGTGAGAGCTGTGTCACTTTTTATCAGCGGGTCTCCGAAGTTATGCAGTGCCACTCCTACTGATCTTAGTAACTTAGCCCCTTAGATTTCTGATTTTTTGTTCATGGAAGGTAAATGTGTCTGCCATTGCTACAGAAATGCTATGCGACAAGCCATTCCAAACCTCTGGGATACAGCAGTAAGCATTTGTTTGCTGTCCGTGTGTTTCCGGGTGTCTGGGGTTCAGCCAGTCTGCGTTTTGCTCCAGGCTGCTTGCTGGATTCAGATCTTCAGTGTGTGTCCTTCGGCCGTCTTGGACCTGCTGGTATTTGAGGCGTATTCTTAAGAGGCAAAGGGGAGGAACTGAAGGGGCAGGTGAAACAGCACCAGCATTAAAGCTGCTTTTCCTGTCAGATCAGCTCCCATCTCATTGACCATTGAAACATGTACCTAAGCTCAACATCAGTAAGTTAGACAAGTTTCTTTGTGGTTCAAGGGAAGGAGTATGTATTTGCGGAGTGATGGTCTAATCTGTGGTGTATATTCTCCCTCTTATTTTTTACTCTTGGCTCTCATTACTGAGAAGGTCATTGGGGAGAGTAGAAAGACACACAAATTAAGCCCGGGAAAGAGTGAGACCAGATTTTAGAGGTTCAGCAATTTCCATTTGATCCTCTGAATAATACTGACCATTGTAAGACCATGGATATGGGAGTAACAAAAGGTGGTGGTGTTTTAAGTCATCGCTCAAGATAAACTTGCCAGTGTTTCCTAGTGAAGGTTCTCAATACAGAACTCTCAGACTCTTATTCTGTGCCACTTGATAGGTGACATAGTGTAGGTGTGAAGAAAAATTGCTTCTGCTCCCCAGAAGCCTGGTTGGAAGGAGAGAAGAGACAGAGACTTACATCCTGCGAAGATGGAGTTTATCCGATTCACCTGCAGTTGTTCTTGACCAGTTTATTCCGGAGGACCTTGGCTGACCGCTCACAGTACAGTGACCTTAATCTTGGACCCTCCTGCAGATAGACTGGAACTTAAACAAAATTCTTCAGATGTTTTTGTTGACTTGGCAAGACTAAGCAGGCATTAAACACTTGTTCTCTCTTTAGTTGAAATCTCAGGCATTGTCTGAACCTTTAGGACTCAGTTTTGTTGTTGGGTTTTTTTTTTTTAACCTTTTTTTTTTTTTTATTTTTTAAAGATTTTATTTATTTATTTGACAGATCAGGTAGGGCGAGAAGCAGAGGGAAAGAGAGAAGCAGACTCTCCACCAATCAGGGAGCCTGATGCAGGACTTGATCCCACGACCTGGGATCATGACCTGAGCGGAAGGCAGACACTTAATCATCTGAGCCACCCAGGCGTCTCAGGACTCAGTTTTACTGAAGACCATTTTTCCAGATTTGAACTTGGACAGGATTCTCCATCCTGTATTTTTTTCCACTCCCACATGAGTGTTGGTTAGCCAGCTCGAAGGCATTTTCTTCCATCTTTGGGTTATTTTAGCTGTGAAACAGGAGCATTCTGCAGAATATTTCCAGTTGTTTATATTGTTACTCTTCTTCTCAAAATAATGCTAGTGTTTTCCTCCCAGAGATTCCACCTCCCCATTGCTCCCCAGTCCTTTAACTGTGAGTCCTAATCCGCATGTGAGGGGCAGTGGGAGAACCTTCTCAGCCTTGCCATCCGCAGCCCACAGGAGCCGTGATTCAGCAGTGACCACTGGTGTGTGTGTGTGGCAAGCTGACAGAAGAAACGGAGGCAATTTGAGGGAGATCAAGTACATACGTTGTTGTTCTTCAGTGAGGGAAGATGCCTTTATTTAGCACTGTGGTAGTGGACTTGAATCAGAAACCTTAGCAGCCAGAACTCACTGGAGGCCCACTGGGTGTTTTCCTTGTTGTTACGTACCCCTTTCCTTAGAGTTTGTTTCTCATCTTACTCTTCTTAAAAACTTGACGTTTCCCTCCTTGGCATAGGGTGACTAAGGAAGTGGATGCTACATCTAAAGAAGCCAAATCTTTCTTCAAGCAAAACGAGAAGGAGAAGCCACCGGCTCCTGTCGCTGCAGCGCTGCCGTCACTCCCTGCCGGGTCTGGGTGAGTGTTCTGGTCTCGGGCTCGGGGGTGCCTGGCGTGCAGCAGAAGCCGTTCTTGGTACAAGCGCCTGCTGGAACTGTAGCTGGCAGGATGTGCTTTCATTTGCCTTTGCTGGAATGTTTGCCAAAATGGAAGGTGCAATGAAAAATGAGCCTTAGGTTTCTTGTTTGATTCCAGCCTGAAGAAAGTGCTGATTTACAGCATTGACCACAGAGCCGAATGTGTAGGAGATTTTACATTTAAAAATAATTTTTGAATGAAAATGTGACCGGTTTATTAGAACTTCTAGTGGAGATTGGGGTTGAGCCCTCAGTCCCATGCCCCAAGGACCTCAAAGGAACATTGGAAGGTCAGAGCTGATTTGCAAGTAATTCTATTGACACACTGCTGGGAATGTAATAGTTTTTCTTTCTTCGTATTTTCCATATTACTTGAGTTATTTTTAGTTGAAGACTAGAACTTTTTTCCATTGGGGAAAATAAAAATTCCCTTCTTTATAACCTGTACGTAAGATGTAAAGCATCACAGTAAATTCGATCAGCCAGGGCACGAGCCTGCAGGGACGTGAGCGAGGACTGTGGCCCATTGGCCGCACCCGCCGGCCGCTGACTCCTGTGGGGAGGGCTGTCTTCTTGGGTTTGGGGAGGAACATGTCACCTCCAGGCGCTTCTCTGGCCCTCAGTCACATAGCTTGTCACTTCTTCCTTCCCTCCCTGAACATATGTATTTATCTCATTGCTACGAACAGTAAAATCTTGGGTTTGTTGTTGTTGTTTTACTAAAAAAAAAAATCCTAGGTTTTTCTATCAGGTTATGAGCTTTCCTAGCACAGGCCTTTCTCATCTTTGTAACGCTGGCTCCACACAGTGCTGTGTAAGCTTGTGTGCTCATCTAGGTTGTGTTTACCCAGAGCAGACCCTGAGACAGGTTTGGGTACAGGTCATTCGTGTGGGAGCCGCCTCCAGGAAGCCCCAGCAGGGAGGTGGACAGGCTGGGAGGGAAGCTGGGTAGGATGTGGATTCTGGCAGGTTCCTGCCAGTAGCGGCTGGTGCTCCCTCGTTCTTCTAGTATCTTGCAGAGGTGGTGAAGAACACGGCAAGGGCAAGGATGCTGGGGTAGTTCTGCAGCTCCCATCTGTCACTGGCTCAGGACTGCAACCACATGCCCTCAGTCCTCAGGCTGTGGGCGGCAGTTGCTTGCGGTAAGATGCGGCTCAGCGTGTGCCGTGATGGTGAATGCAAGTCCATGGCCAGGCCCTGTCCACACCTCCCATATGCTCTTCATTGCTCCTTACCCCAAGGCTTTCGCTCTCACTGGAGCGAGTAGGTGGCAGAAGCAAGAAGCACGTAGTGGTTACATAGAAACGTAAGAAAGAAAGAGATTTGAGAGCTTGCTTCCATGGTGGAAACGATATAAACACCAAAGAGAGCAGCCATGGGAGGAATGGAGTGAAGTGAACAGGGCTCTTCACACTGGCCCTCCTCAGATTCTAGGCCAGCAGTTTTCAGGCTGTGGTTTACAACCATCATTTAAAAGAAATAAAATGGAGGGGGGGGTTGTGTCTGGATGGCTCCATTGGTTAAGCGTCTGCCTTCAGCTCAAGTCATGGTCCCAAGGTCCTGGGATCCAGCCCTGCATCAGGCTTCCTGCTCCACGGGGACCCTGCTTCTCCCTCTGCCTCTGTCTACTGCTCTGCCTGCCTGTGCACGCCCTCTCTCTCTATGTCAAATAAATAAGTAAAATCTCTTAAAAAATAGCATACTATACTATTTTGTAAGTATTATTTCATAAAGTTTTTATACTGAGTGACAAACTATCTTTAGTGAGGGTTGAGATAAAAAAATGTGAGGCTGTAGGCTGAAGCAGCCTGTTTTTTGCCTTGTAATTGTTAAATTGTTTGAAAGGGATTCTCTTCAGACCAGTAGCTTTCAGACTTGATTGACTCACAGTAAGGATTGCATTTTATAGGATGCCCTAGTACGCTCATAACAATAGATGTAAAAAAGTGAAAGAAAACCTGGTGAAATATTTACCTTTGCTACACATGATGAATTCTTTTTTTTAAAGATTTTATTTATTTATTTGAAAGATAGAAATTACAAGTAGGCTGAGAGGCAGGCTGTGAGAGAGAGAAGGAAGCAGGCTCCCTGCTGAGCAGACAGCCCGATGTGGGGCTCGATCCCAGTGGGATCATGACCGGAGCCGAAGGCAGAGGCTTTAACCCACTGAGCCACCCCGGTGCCCCCACATGATGAATTCTGATTTTCTATTTTACATAATAGTGTGGACTATGTATGATTTTTTTAAAAAAATGTCATGGGCCACTGAACTGATTTCATAATCTACTACAGTCTGAATTTGACAGATCATCTTTTGAAAAAACTTAACCCAAGTTTTTTACTTGGTGATATTATATGTGGTATTATTAAACATATATGTGGTATTATTAAACAGGGTCTCTGACATCTATTAAAAGTTTTACTGTAAAAGCTAACTCTGTATTGAGTACCACATAGAAATAAAGGCAAAGTTGCTTGTACCTTAGGGTTCAAGCATAGTTCATTTCAACTAGCACAGTTTTTACTTTTTGCCTCCTTGGTTATTTCTTTAGATAATCCCCTTTTGATGCTTAGAGATTCTGCTTGGAAACCATGTGTGTTTCAGAAAACATTCTGTTGCTATAATGATGATGATAAGTAGAGGAGGGAGAAGTGGTAGCTTAACAAGGTCAGCTTGCCTCAGTCACTAAGTCACACGGTGAAGCCTCACTGTTTTCTGGATCCATGCCTTCCTTTCTTAGAAAGAGCCAATAATTCTGAAGGATAAATTGCTGAGATGATATCAGTATTAGGGAGACCCAGCAGGAAACAGATGGCATCCTCAAATTGGGATACTTTGAAGAGAATGTAATAACTCACAAAGTGATGAAAAACCAGAGATAGGATAGTGTGGTGTACTTGGGACCAGTAAGATGGGGCTGCATTACTTTCCCTAGACCTGAAGGGGCAAGAGGGGGACAGTTTTGGCACTGAAGACAGGGAGGGCCTCCTGACAGGAACTGAGCCCCTCACTTGAGCAATGGACTCTGCAGGGGGAAGCCAGGGGCATTACTACCCAGATCTCCCATTCCTCCTCCTCTTCCATCTCTTGCCAGGACACTCCATTCTGACGCTTATTAAAATGGTAAGGAGGACATAATTGGGATTATTGCAGTAGGCGGCAGGACTGTCACAATAAGGGAGAGGGATGGGGCTCAGCTCTCTGTACAGCAAAGACAGCTGGGGGTTTATGGCCAGGGAGCAGAATGAGGGCAGTAGGAAGGTGTCTGAGGATGGAACATTACTGAGAGACCCCAGGGGTAGGGAGATTTTTGCTAAACAGACTTAATGGGATCCTCACTGAAGGCAGGCTGAGTATGTACTTACACGTTGAGGGTGGGGAATGAGGAACTTAATCAGATATCCAGGCTGATCAGATATGAAGAGTGGAGCATTCTCTCAAAACTGAGCTAGCAGGATTCTTGCTAAAATTGGGCTAAATTGTTAAAATGCACACCCAGCAAGGATGGAGGCCAAGATTGAGGCCTAGTTGAGAAGACGGCTCAAAGGAGCCTGACCAAAGTTTGATGAAGAGTGTCTTTCTCCAACTCTTCATACAGGACCCCATCTGGGACGGGGAGCAGAAGGACAGATGGAATTTAGAGGCACCAACCGGTAAAATACCTTTCAGTAGATGAGTGGACTGCTAACTCCCTTATAAAAGGGTCAAGTGAAATTTCACTAAGTCACTTTCTTGATTGAGATCAATTTCTTCTAAAGATTTTATTTATTTATTTATTTGAGTGCAGGGGTGGGGGGTGTGAAGGGAGAGAGAAAGAGAGACTCTTAAGCAGGCTGTAGCCTCGCGTGGAGCCCAACATGGAACTCTATCACATGACCCTCAGGTCATGATCTGAATGAGCTCAAACCAAGAGTTGGGCACCTAACCAGCTGAGCCCCCCAGGTACCCCTGTTTCTTCAAAGGTGCAGTAGTGAAATGTAACAGAGTACAAGGATATGTCTAACTGAGTAAAAAAAGTGCTCAGAGTTGTACATGAAAATTTCTGGATAAATCCAGAAGGTGACCTTTAAAGTTGGCATGATCATTTTTCTGAAATGCATCTCAGAAAGTTTCTCCAAGTTGTAGTTGTGTGTGGAAGAAAACAGGGTCAAGAGGAATGCATCTGGTCTGGGGTGTCCAAGTGGGCACATTTATCAGTGCAGATAGTAGTATATGCTGCAGCCTGCACATGCCTGGTGTGGGAGGTCTTTTCAGGGAAAAATCTATAGAAATAATCCAATTTATTAAAATAAAATTATTATAATACTTTTCCACAGATGTTTTTCATTTTCATTTTTGAAGTTGCTTCAGTTTATAGAAATTGTCCAGCAGAAACACTTTATTTGTTTATTTTTCTTCTCTCTAAACAGATGTAAGCAATACAGGAAGACCAGAGCAGGAGGGTAAAACATCCTGTCCCACATTCTTTGCTAGCAAATAAGAACAGATTCACAGGAGCAAATGTTTGTAACTGAAAATGCATTTCCTCTACATGTCTAAAATAGCACACTGCTTGGGCTATAAAAAGCCAAGGTTTATGCTTTGGGAATGAAGTAAACCAAACACCCAGTTTTAATTAGAGGCAGGAATCACAGAGGATAAGAAGCGTGCTCCACATTTGGCTGTAGAAAGCACAGTATACTCAGCTTGGTGAGTCTGTATTCCTGCAGTTCCGTGGCTCTAACCCATTCATCCACGGGATCCATTTCTTGCCCTCCACCCGTCCCGCAGCTCTGGCAGCCCCCTGCCGCAGTCCTCACTCCAGCGCTGATGGCCGTTGGAACCCAGCTTTCGCGGGCATTCGGCTAAATCAGCCTTCACCCCACATTACTCACCTATTCCAGCAGGAGGCTGCTCTTAGACTTGTTAAAGTTGATAATCCTAGCCAAAGGCATCGACTTGTTACACTAAGGGCTTACTGTTTAGTTGCCACCTTATAGATTGGGAATGACCTGAAGCAGCAAAACATTGAAGAATGAAAAACATCATTTTTCCATGTGTTTTTTTTCTTGTCGTCTCGGTCTTTTGACAAAAGAGAGCGAAAAAAAACAAAGACCTTATCGTTGAGTCTCCACACAACATCGTGTGTGGTGTCAGGTTAGCAACGTTTTCCTCCCATATAGAAAATTCAGAATTCTGGGGCACCTGGGTAGCTCAGTGGGTTAAAGCCTCTGCCTTCAGCTCAGGTCATGATCCCAGGGTCCTGGAATCGAGCCCCGCATCGGGCTTTCTTCTCAGCAGGGAGCCTGCTTCCTTCTCTCTCTCTGCCTTCCTCTCAGCCTACTTGTAATCTCTGCCTGTCAAATAAATAAATAAAATCTTTAAAAAAAAAAAAAAGAAAAAAGAAAATTCAGAATTCTGCGCAGTGTCCTGCTGAAGGTAGAAGACCCAGACTAGAGACCTGTGAAGACAGTAGCCCCTGTCTGTTTCTGTGCCTTGTCTGTGCTCAGTGTGTTTGATCAGTTGGCACCCAGGAGCCTTTCATCAGTGCAGCATTCTTCCTGCCTGAGCAGGTACCTCGTCCCTCCCAGCCTCCTTGGACAGGAGTTAATAAGACCTTACTAGCTTTTAAGATTTTGCATTTTTCAACATGCAGTCTTCTGATTGAGAGCATCGTGCATGTCACTTAAAGTAGCAGGAATTAGGCATAGCCACAATATTAGGTGGAAGCATTTCTAATTTTTTTTTAGAAGATTTTATTTGACAGAGTTCACAAGTAGGCAGAGAGGCAGGAGAGAGAGAGAGTGAAAGCAGGCTCCCTGCTGAGCAGAGAGCCCGATGCGGGGCTCGATCCCAGGACCCTGGGATCATGACCTGAGCCGAAGGCACAAGCTTAACCCACTGAGCCCTAGGAGCCCCCATATTGGTAATTATTATAATAACTAAGATGATTGGAAGAAAGTGGGTATTTCAGCAGGTGACCTGTGATATTATGTAGTCTTTAAGAGAACAAATGGTATTAGTCAATTTAATGATTTAAAATTGGTTGTGCTTTTTTTTTCTTTTTAGGAACAGCTTTATTAAGCTATTTTTATTTATTCACCAATTTAAAATGCACAGTTCATTGGTTTTTAGCATATTTGCATAGTTTTGTGTTTGTAAAGCTATGCAACCACAATAATTTCCATCACCCCAAAAAAGAAATGCAGTCTCTCTCCATCCCTACCTATCTCCTATGCGCTCAGGCAGCCACCAAACTTCGTGTCTAAGTTTGCCTGTTTGGACATTTTATAATTGGAATTGGGGTCATACAATATTTGCCCTTTTCTGTCTGGCTTCTTTGATTTAGCATACATAATGTTTTCAAGATTTATTCATGTTTCTGAACTGCATAACTTTTTATGGCCAAGTAGTACTCCATCGTATGACTATGCCACATTTTGTTTACCTATTCATTCATTGATAGACACAGAATTGTTTCCACTTCCTTGCTATTAAAAATAATGTGTCTCTGAACATTCGTGTGCAGGTTTTCATGTGGACGTGTGTTTTTATTTCACTTGGGTATGTACCTGGGTGTGGAATTGCTCGGTCATACGGTAACTTGGACACGCTCTTGAGTAGGAGAGTGAGCCATAAGAGAAAAATCCAGGAATGGTATGAAGGGTTGGTGCCTTGGGTTGCCTAGATTTCTTCCACTGTGATTTCTCTGAACCATGTACAGTTCTGTATGTAAGCTCCAGCTGTAGGAAAAAAGATGGATGGAAAACTGTGATGTTCAGTAACATTATTAAAGCAATGGCTAGAAAAAAGGTAAGGCAGTTTCCTTCCTTCTTAATTAATTCTAGAAGTAGGAAGAGTGATTTAGGCCTTTTGATTTGCTTCCGCAACAAGGTTTAAGCTTTCTACTTAGTGAGATTTCCTGTTGGATGATAATTTGGGATTTTAGTTTGGTTGACTCAGGGCCGGCCCTGTTCTTATTTTATTGCTGTTTGTAAATAGATGTTCTTGACCTTACCACTAACTTTCGGATTTAACTTTGTTATTCTTAGTGGTTGTGGTGCTGTCAGTAGGAGGTGTTCAGAAATGTGTGGTGAGATATTTTGGTTGTCACAAGACTTGAGGAGGCCACACTGGTACTTAGTGGGTGGAGTTCAGGAGTACTAAATCTCTGCATTTGCTCAGGACAGTTTGTACGGGGACGAATTTTCTTTTCCAAAATCCCCTTAGAGAGACACTGTTTTCGGGAGCTGGAGTGCCTCAGCTATATAACCACTGGGCTTTTCTTCAGTTTCTGGTTTGAGACTCCACTCCAGGGCAGGCATTCACAAACTGGCAATCCATGGACCGAGCCTGTCCTTGGATGTTTTTATTTGGCTGGTATTTAAAAACCAGGAAACTCACATAAAAATCTGGATTACTGGCTTTTCTTTAGAAACGAGAAGTTGTGCCATGCCCTCCGTCTTCCCTTACAGCACAGTGAGCTGGAGCAGAGTGTGTGGGGTTTGCCCTTTCCTGGCTCAGATTCAGCTGCTGCTTTCTTCCTGTTACCTGCTGGGTTCCTGCTGTAGTCAGGTGTTTTCAACACTGGGTTGACATGTTTCCCTTCAATGACCAGATCAGTTTCATTTTGGCACCAGTTTGTCCTTTAGATTAAATATTAGACATACTATCTTCTGACACTGTATGTTAAGTGTTTTTTACCTTTCCTCAAAAGGATAAATAGCTCCTATTGACGGATTTCCAAATTTAAGGCACAGTGCTGTGTTTCACATGTATTATTTTATTGTATTTACATAAATACTTTTAAGAGGTAAGTGCTAATTTGGTACCCATTTCACAGACCAGACACAGAGGCTTAGGGAGGCACCATTGGCTTGTAGAGTTTCTCTAGTTGATGGTGGAGGCAGGATTCCAGTCCACATCCATTTGAGACAAAGGCTGAGCTCTCAGCCACTGTGTCATACAACTGTTTTTTCTTCCCACCTAATTGGTCTTTTTAGGTAAGAAGTATCTCTTCAGCTTTATAACTGATGAGGGGCTCTTTGAAAGCTATTTTGAATTTTTTGGTTTTTTTTTTTTTATGGAAATGAGATGAATGTTTCCTCCCTTTTCCTTTGTAGGCTTTCCCCCTATTAATAACCACAGCTAATTCAGGTCTCCTGTATTGGATTTCAGTCCCATAACTCTCTCATGAAATTGAAGGTGTAGCACATTTTAAAAAATGTGTTGCAGGTATGTTTGTACATTGATAATCTGTCAGCAAGCAACAGTGAAGCTGTGGACAAGATGTGATCAGTCAGCCGGGGGTAAGAGCAGTAATGGTTATTGTAGCTTCTGGGTGGTAATTGGCTTCTGCTGAGGTCTGAGTCCTACACTGTATGCAGCTTATATGAGGGTGTTGCCAGGAGAGCCAGGTTGGGAGATAATCCTTGCCCAGTTGGGCTCAGTGCATTTCTTCCAGTGGTCATTTGTTCTAGGGTAGGAGAATAGCTTTTGAGAAGATACTACTTTCTTTTTTTTCTTTAAGATTTATTTATTGAGAGAGAGCGAGCAAGCATGAATGAGAGGGACAGAGGGGGAGAGAGAGAGAGAATCTCAAGCAGACTCCCCTCTGAATGCAGAGTCCCCTGCGGGACTCAACCTCACAACCCTGAGATCATGACTTCAGCCAAAACCAAGAGTCTGATGCTTAACCAGCTGTGCCACCCAGGTGCCCCAAGATGATTTTTTAAGGACCTGCTATGACCGTTGAAATGATTGATTCTGACAGTGTTGGTGGTCTTGCTTTTATTTTACTTGGCACTCCAGTGTCATGTGTTTTGTAATGGGGCAAGAAAACATGCACTGGACTTTCACCTTTATGTTCCTCAGTGGATGCTAATTATTTAGCGTCATTCAGTTTTAGTTCATCCTTTTTTTTTTTAAAGACTTCATTTATTTATTTGACAGCTCGAGAGAACACAAGCAGGGGAGTGGGAGAGGGAGAAGCAGGCTGCCGGCTGAGCAAGGAGACCCATGTGATTCCATCCCAGGACCCTGGGATCATGATCTGATTCGAAGGCAGACACTCAACCCACTGAGCCACCCGGGTGCCCCAGTTTTAACTTATTCTTAACTTGCTTTTTAAATATACCTTTGTAGGTTTTGCAGGTACAGAGTAAATGAGTTTGAAGTTGAAATTAAATTAATTCCCTAAAGATTTCCCCATGAATAGTTGGAATATTTTGAGTTTATTAAAGGTTATCTCATTCACATTCTTGATTTGAAGATACTGTTCCAGGCTAAGCTAGCAATGAGAATAATTACAAATGGAGAGATTAATAATACTTTTTTTTTCTTTCCTTTTTTTTTTTTTGGGTTGGGGAGGGTGGTTGAAGATTTGACCAGTTGGGTCAAATGGTGAAATGCCAGCCAATGTGAGCATCTAAATGAGATCTCAAACATAGAAAAGCTTTCAAGGCAAGAAAATTTTTCCTTTGTGGTCACCAGGATTGGGGTAACCTCTCTCGGTTTGGATTGAGTACCTACAGCAGATACTGTGAACGTAGGAAGTGTCCCTAGTGGTTTTCAAGGTTGCCCACAGTGGGACAGAGTCTAGTGTTTTTAGAAAATCCTTAGAGGATTTGTACCTTATTACACAGAGCAGCTTTCTTCCTTTTGCTCTTATCATTGAGTTATAGTTGCAAGTTTCAAAAATCTGAGTTTTAAGAACGGGGTGGCTATATGTGTTACAAACTTCTAAAACTTCATTTTGCTATAGGGGCGCCTAGGTGGCTCAGTGGTTAAGTCTTTGCCTTCTGCTCAGGTCATGATCCCAGGGTCCTGGGATCGAGCCCCACATCTGGCTCCCTGCTCTGCGGGAAGCCTGCTTCTCCCTCTCGCACTCCCTCTGCTTGTGTTTCCTCTCTCGCTGTGTCTCTCTCCTCAAATAAATGAATAAAACCTTTCAAAAAATTTTGTTTTGCTACAATACGGTACCCTTGGTTGTACCAGTTTTCTCTTGGTGTGAAATTCAAGTCAGGAAAGTACATGGGGTGCTTTGCTGGGAGTGTGGGAAGAATAGGAAGAATGGCTGGAGTTTTGGTGTTCACAGAGCTTAGCGTGGTAATTGGAAATTGACTTGGAAACAAAGTTGTGGAAACCTTTCTTTAAGGAGAGAATTGTGATGCTCTAGGAATGAAGGGGAACTATTTTGGTTACCTAATAAAAATGCTGATTCCTTGAGTTCGTTTCATGTGCATTCTTTCAGTGTACACTAGAGGGCAGAACCCCCCCAGAAAAGATACTACTTTGGCAGGGTACAAGGAGCTTGGAGCTTTGATATATGAGTGCTAAACAGTTTTCTTTGCCTAATTAGATTAGTCTTTTGGCATGAGATTTCTGTATGCTACATTGTTTTCTACATTTTTCCTAAATTAAAATTTGTTTTGTTTTCAACTCTACCATTGTGCTTAGAAAATGAAAGATGGTTTTTCTTCCCTCATTTTTTCTTGGAAAGGCAAAAGCTTTTTTTTTTTTTTTTTTTTTTTAAAGATTTTATTTATTTGTGAGAGAGAGACTGAGACAGCATGAGAGAAGAGAAGGTCAGCGGCAGAAGCAGGCTCCCCGTGGAGCTGGGAGCCTGACATAGGACTGGATCCCAGGACTCGGTCCTGGGACTCCCGGATCATGACCTGAGCTGAAGGCAGTCACTCAACCAGCTGAGCCACCCAGGCTCCCTTGCAAAAGTTTTTAATCATTGTTTGCTTTTTTATTACAAATAAGAAAGTAAAAATGAGTTCCGCCACTTAAATTTTTTCATAAAAGAGCAATGAAATTTCCTTGCCACCTGTCTGTTCTTTTTTCCCAACCCCAGAGGCTGACACAGTTGACTTTTAAACAACATGGTTGCTGGGTCATCAGGTAGATGCACCTTAAATCCTACCAGATGCTTGCCAAATAGGCAATACCCATCTGAATGAAGTGGCTCTGGTATTAGGTGAGAGGGCCCTTTCCCCACACCATGACTCCCATCTGTCAGGGCTTTCACCATAGTCGAGACATTAACTGGATTTTTTACAGCCTCCTGGTTTCATTTTTTTCAAGACAGCCTAATGCTGTATTTCTGTATATTGGCCAAATGTCAGTTAAGATTTGAGTATTGCCCATAGGTAGTCTCCATACTATGTCCAGTTTTCACAGTTAGCCAATTCTCAGTCATCTGAGAGTTCAGTTATAAAAATCTGAGTTTTATAAACACTGAGAGAAATTGTGAGCCAATTTAGGACCTAAGTATTACTGGTCTATTAAAGTGCTCTGTGCTCTTGCTTTCTTAAGTCCTTAATGTTTGAAGTTAGTATTCCCAAATGTTTTATTTAAAGTCAGTGAAGAATGTTACTTATCCTAAGCATAGCAGTCAGTGATTCATGTTTTCTGATCAGGTTTTCATATAGGCATCTTGCTGCCATTTCATGGAAGGTTGTGATCACACAGAAAGATTCATATTAGGTAAATATTTTAATTTGGATCAGGGAATTTTTCTTATGGGAGAGGCCAGGCAGATGTGTTCTAATTATTTTGGTCAGGGGTTGAATATGAGTCCGATCTTAAGTCCAGCACTTCCTGTATTCATTTGCTTAGCCCTGGATCCTTGCCAGAACGGCTACCTGAGGGAACCGATGATAAATTTAAACTGAACTCACTTAAAACTTCTAAACAAGGCTAATATTTCTGTGTCATTGAGAAAATGGAAGATTCTGAACAAGCATTAATCTTTAGATCTAATAATTCTGGATGTATAAGACCGTAAAAAAAGTCACAGGCTTTTGATTATTAGCCACTTCTTGAATTTGAAATGTGGCACAACAATTTCAGTCGTTGCTAATTTGAGAATGAATGGGAAAAATCCATGTGTCGCCTTGGCTTCTGCTTTAAACTGGGATCTTTTAGCCCAGTTGCTTGTGAGATAGATGGTGAGCTGTAGGAGGGAGAAACCAAAGGATGAGAGTTTTCTCTCCAGTCAGATGGAGCGTGACTTGTTTGGACCAGAAATGAGAATCAGATCCAAGGATAACCATGTGCAAAACACTATTGATCTTGGTCTCTTGTCTACTGGCTGCGAGCTTTAAAAAAAGATTTGAGAAATTCCTTTTAGAACTTTAACCACAAGCATCATGTCTGCTTTCCAGCCATGTTTCTGTGTTGTGCTGTGGTTGAAGCAATTCTGAGTTTTTTATGCCATTTCAGAAAGTCATTCCGATTTAGCTTTGGTTGGACCAGTCTGAACCTCAATTTCTCAGTCTTGATGTGGTAAAGCCAGCTTTCCCATTGGTCTATAACTTCGGTCAGCTGTGTGTTTGACAGTATTGTGTAAGAACCAGCCAGGAAGAATTCCAGCTACATGAAGGGCTAGATTTTAAAGTATCTGTCTTTATGAAATTGGAGTTGTATTTTTTTTTTTATAAAGATTTTATTTATTTATTTGACAGAGAGAGATCACAGTAGGAGAGAGGAAGGGAAGAGATCACAGAGAGAGAGGAAGGGAAGCAGGCCCCCCGCCGAGCAGAGAGCCCGATGTGGGACTCGATCCCAGGACCCTGAGATCATGACCTGAGCCGAAGGCAGCGGCTTAACCCACTGAGCCACCCAGGCACCCCTGGAGTTGTATTTTTTTTTTAAACCCCTTTGAGGTAGGAGTTTGGTTAACACCATAATGAAAGCAAAGCATTGATGTTTCTTAGCCATGGTAGGGAGGGTCTGTGATAAAGACGTTTATTTTCCTTCTATTTTATCAGTTGCTGACGAAATTGGTTGGCAATGGAAAATGAAACACAAGTCCTTTCTCCCTATGATACACTGTCTCAGGCCACTCCTTCCTGATAAGACTGGTACGCCTCTGAGCTTTCTGCTGCCACCTTTACCGTATTTGTTTAAGGTTTTCTCAAGGTTCACAGACTGTCTTCTCTTTGTGCGTTTAATAATACTGTTCCTCTACTTTAAAGCTTTACCCGCCTCTTTGATGTTGGCGATTCTGTGCTCTGCCCTTCCATACTGCCTTTCTCCTGAGCTCCAGACCCGTATTTCTTATTGCTTACTAGAAATTTATTTTGGATTTCCTTGACACATGTACACTGGTCCAACATTTGACTCATTTTCTCTGAGTCCCCCCATTTTACAGAGCTGAACAAATGGAGCCTGTGAAGTTAAGTAGCTTGTCCAAGGGAGAGGGCGTGGACTAGAATTAAAGGCTTCTTTCCAGTCCAGCGTGGTCATCTGCTGGGCCAAACTGCCTGCCTGTCTCTGGAGGAAAAAATGTGCCCCATCGTTCGTGTTTGGTTATTTCCCTTTCTTTTCCTTGCCTCCCCAACTGCCCAATCCATTCAGAGCTTTTAATTCTACATTCACAATGTCCGCAAGTACTCATTTCTTTTCTTTTTTTTTTTTTTTTTAAAGATTTTATTTATTTATTTGACAGAGAGAGATCACAAGTAGGCATAGAGGCAGGCAGAGAGAGAAAGGAGGAAGCAGGCTCCCTGCTGATCAGAGTGCCCAATGTGGGACTCAATCCCAGGACCCTGAGATCCTGACCTGAGCCGAAGGCAGCGGCTTAACCCACTGAGCCACCCAGGCGCCCCGCAAATACTCATTTCTATTCTTTTTGCTCCCTTGTCTCTCCTCTTTCTCTCTGTATTTCATCTCATTCCCATTTGCCTTTTTTCTGGATCTTAAGCATCTGTCTCTGTGTGGTTTGAATATTTTCTCAAGGTTTGGACTATTGTAATCATTTCCTAAGTTTACTTAAAGGCTGCAGTCCCTCTTCCTGCTTCCACCCTGCATGCCACTGGTGGGATAATTTGGCAGAGATTCAGTTTAGATTATGACACTTGCTCAAAAGTTTGGTACCCATGTACAGTTACGTTCACGTTCTTTAGTAGCCTGATGTTAGTGAACACTGTACTGTAGCTGTGGCCAACCATACCTTGTTCTGAATTACTTTGACAACCAGAGAGGAGTCCTTCCCTTTACCCATCTTCTCCTCCCTCAGCTTTATTCAGCTGTTCTCTCCTCTCCCTTACATGCCCTCATCTCTCCCCATCGGTTGGAATCCTGCTTGTTTTTCAAGCCCCATCTCTGCCCTCATACACTCTTCCCTGATAACATACCCTCGTTGTAGTTCTTTTCCACTAACAGTCCCTTAAATGTTTGACCATGAGGTATAGTTATTTTATTCCTTCTTATTTGTGCCCTACAAAGAGTAGAGGCTCTTTTAAGCTCTTCTCTTGACTTTGGGTTTCTGCAGTTTTAATACAGTGTAGTTTCATGGCTTTTGAAAGTTCCGAAAAATTCTCAAGCTTTGTCTTTTGAATATTGCCTCTTTGGCATTCTGCCAGTCTTCTTCTACAACTCCTGTTAGGTGTATGTCAGATCTTCGCAGTCTGTCTTCCATGTTATTCCACTTCTCTTTGGTATTTCTAATCTCATTATTTGTCTGAGTGGCTTTCAGTTACTTCTCTTTTCCAGGGCTTTGCTTTTTCTTCAGCTGTGTCTGATCTCTTTTAATCTGTCCATTGGGTTTAATTCAGTGGCTGAGCACTTGATTTTTTTTTTTTAATTCTGGGGATTTTTTTGAAAAAAAAATTTTTAAATTTTATTTATTTGAGAGAGCACAGGTAGAGTGAGGGGCAGAGGGAGAAGGAGACTCCCCTTCCCCCGCCAAGCAGGGAGCTGACATGGGGCTCTGTCCCAGAACTCTGGGATCATGACCTGAGCCAAAGGCAGATGCCCAACCAATTGAGCCACCCAGACACCCCTGTTTGGTTTGTTTTCAAATCTGCTTGTTCTTTTTCCATAGGATCTTGATTTTGAGGCTTTCTTTTATATTTGTAATCATTTTATCTGTATACTTATTTATAGTTCCTGTCCGATAGGTCTTTCTTTTTTTTTTTTTTAATTTAATTTATTTATTTGACAGACAGAGATCACAAGTAAGCAGAGAGGCAGGCAGAGAGAGAGGAAGGGAAGCAGGCTCCCCGCTGAGCAGAGAGTCCGACTCGGGGCTCCATCCCAGGACCCTGGGATCATGCCCTGAGCCGAAGGCAGAGGCTCAGTGAACCCACTGAGCCACCCAGGCGCCCCTGATAGATCTTTTATGAGAAGTTCTTGGGGTTCTAAAGTTAACTTTATTTTATGTTGGCCTTTTTCCCGTGGATTATTTTCTTTTGTATTTAGTATTTTTTATTCATCTTTAGCAATGTTTTGTCTATGAGGTGATATCCTATGGCCTGGGATGAGTTGTATTTCTCAAAAGTAGGGGGGAAGTTGTGTCTTCGAGACACCCTGGGCTGGGCTAATTTTTATTGTTAATTTTTTGCTTTGGAGCTCCTGGAACACTCACATATTACAATTGAAATTAGAATTGTGACCCTCAAATCTGTGTTACTCCAGACTCAGGGTTTCAGTTCTCAGAAGATACTTTCCCTCTCCCTACAGCCCAGGCTGAGAGGCTTTCTTGTTTGCTCCCCAGGCTGTTAGGTGAATTCTTCCTGATCTGTCCTTTCCCTGAGCAGGCATAGAGTTCCACTTTATTTAGGGTTTTAGTTCTTTTTTTAAGATTTTATTTATTTATTTATTTATTTGACAGAGAGAGAGAGAGAGAGCGCGAGCGAGCACGCACAAGCAGGAGGAGCAGTAGGCAGAGGGAGACAGAGAAGCAGGCTCCTGGCCGAGTAGGGAGCCCGATGCGAGACTCAGTCCCGGGACCCTGGGATCATGACCAGAGCCGAAGGCAGCCGGCTAACCAACTGAGCCACCCAGGCATCCCTAGGGTTTTAGTTCTAATTCTCCACCTTCTGTGAGCCCAAGACCAGTCCTGTTATGTGGGTATAACAAAATCCCGGTGGAAGTTATTGAAACTTCTCCCCCTCCCCATGTGCAGCCCTATAGTCACTGTGTCTGCTCATGTGTTTCTGCTGGGGTTTGCACTTCCTTCTCTGATCCTGGCTCTTGGGGTTTCCCTTTCTCTCTTGTCAGTTTAGCTATGCATCTGAAATAATTTGGGGTATATTTTTGCATCTGAAATAATTTGGGGTATATTTTATCTGGCATTTCTAGGTCTTTATCTGGAAAACGTTTGGGTTATATTAAACATCCATTTTGTGTGAACTAAGAAGTTCGTTGTGAGCTCTTTAAGGGCTAATACCCTACATTGATTGTTTCCACGTTTCCCTGCCACTAGCACAATTTTGATTTGAAATGACTTAAAGGAAACATGTTGATGACTCTGAGCTTAAGAGGAAATAGCCACTACCTTTAAAAATACATCTCATAGGGGCGCCTGGGTGGCTCAGTGGTTTAAGCCGCTGCCTTTGGCTCAGGTCATGATCTCAGGGTGCTGGGATCGAGTCCCGCATCGGGCTCTCTGCTCAGCGGGGAGCCTGCTTCCCTCTGTCTCTCTCTGTCTGCCTCTCCATCTACTTGTGATTTCTCTCTGTCAAATAAATAAATATATAAATAAAATCTTTTAAAAAAATACATCTCATATTTCTGATACCTAGTATTTCATATTAGAAAGAGAAGCTGTCGGAGAAGCTGTTGCTTCTCCTACCCAAGACCTGCTAATTTTCCTCATTAAAATGCTGCATCTCTTAATTGTTCAAGGCTCTTTTTTTCTTTTGAGCTATTTGAATTATTCTATTTGTTGGGTTTCCTTATTCTTTATTTTGAAATGAAGTATCTGGAAATAACTTTCTGATATCATCTCTAAAGCATCCATGAATTTTCTTGTGTGAAATTCTCTTATATCTGTATCAATTTATTTGTAACCCCCCTTTCAGCCCCATCTTACCATTTTGAAAATCATTATCCTTCATTATTGTGGACCTTTTTGTCTGTCTAGTTTCTGACCCCCTCGAACTTGTATATGCCACTCTTTGTGGGAGGCAAGAAGCTATTAAAACCCCTTGATTTCCCACCCTCCTTTGCTTCTTTTAGTTAGGAACTTGGGCTTCATGAATCAGACATCTGCCCAAGGTGTGAATCCAGGGCTGGTGAGGCAGAGGCAAGGAGCACTGCAAATCTCGGGCCCTCTTGGGGGTACCCCTCTTGGGGGTACCAGCTGCAGCGTATGCATAGCAACCCTGATGGCTGTGTCTTTGCCAGTGTAGTCTGTGGTGTGATTGGGAGCCCTTGTTTCTGGCCTCTGAATGTGCTTTTTGAGTCCTCCCAGATTTTGTGAGTAACCCAATACTTTTTTTTTAATCTTATTTATTTATTATTTGAGAGAGAGGGAGAGAGATTGAGATAATGACTGGGAGGAGGGGCGGAGGGAGAAGCAGACTCCCTGTGGAGCAGGGATCCTGCCAAAGGCAGACACTTAACCCACTGAGCCACCCGGGTGCCTGATCCAATAGCTTTTAATTATTGTTATTAAGGCATTTATTTTGAGAGATTGTAGATTTATATACAGTTGTTAAAATAATACAGGGAGATTTCTTGAACACTTGACCCAGTTTCCCCTTATGGTGACATCTTATAATATCACAACCAGAATAATGACATCAATACAGTCAAGATAGAAAACATTTCCGGGCGGGGTGTGTGGGTGGCTCACTTGGTTAAGCATCCAGCTCTCAGCTGATGATCTCATGGGTCCTGAGGTGTAGCCCCCATGTGGGGCTTTGCACTCAGCAGGGAGTCTGCTTAAAGATTCTGTCTGCCTTTCCGCCCAACTTGCATGCATGCATGTGCAAGCTCTTTATTTCTCTGAAATAAAAAAATCTTTAAAAGATTTCCAGACCACTAAGATCCTTCATGTTGCTTTGATAACCACATCCATTTTTCCTGCTCCCCCTCTGGTAACTGGTAATTTGTTCTTCATTTGTGTAATTTTGTCATTTTAAGAATGAAAGCATACAGTATAAAACCTTTTGAAATTGGTCTTTTTCCCTCTGCAGATTCATCCAGGTTGTGTGTATATCAGTAGTTCATTTATTTTTATTGTTGACGAGGATTCTGTACTGTGAATGATTGTTTCATGTTCTTCCAATGAAGGACATCTGGGTTTCCAGTTTTAGGGCTATTACAGATGAAGTGCTGTAAATATTCATGCACAGGTTTTTTTTGTTAACATAAATTTTCTATTGCTACTATGACAGATTATCACAAATTTAACTGCTTACACAGCAGAAACTTGTTCTCTTTTTTAATTTTGTAGACAGAAGTCCAAGATGGGTCTCACTGTAAGAAAATCAAAGCAGGGGGCGCCTGGGTGGCTCAGTGGGTTAAGCCTCTGCCTTCAGCTCAGGTCATGGTCTCAGGGTCTTGGGATCGAGCCCCGCATCTGCTGAGCAGAGAGCCTGCTTCCTCCTCTCTCTCTGTCTGCCTCTCTGCCTACTTGTGATCTCTGCCTGTCAAATAAATAAATAAATCTTTAAAAAAAAAAAAGAAAGAAAATCAAAGCAGGTTTGTGTTTCTTGTGAATGTAGGACTTAGATTCTCATTTTCTTGAGATCTTGTCAGCTGTGGACCCTTCCCACCTTCTAGAGACCATTCCCATTCTTGGTTCATGCCCCCTTTCTTCTGTTTTCAAAGCCACCAACAACTTGGTTGATTTCCCTCTCAAGCTATGATCTTGACTCCTCCTTCCATTCATCTCATCTCTCTGACCCAGCTGGGAAAGGTCCTCTGCTTTTAAGGATTCCTATGATTAGGTTGGGCTGACACAGATAACCTAGGATAAATCTCCCCCATCCCAAGGTCTTTTCTCTTAATCACATCCCTTTTGCTGTATATGGTAACTAATTCACAGATTTGGTGGCGGGGGGGCGGAAAGGGTGTGGATATTTCTGGTAGCCCTTTTAAAATTTCATTTCTCAGAGATAAATGCTTGGAGAGGGGTGCAGTTGCTGGGTCATATGGTGGTTGCATGTTTAGTTTTTTTGCTTTTTGTTTTTAATTTTTAATTTTAAGTAAACTCCAGACCACATGTGGGCTCAAACTCAGACCCCAGGATCAAGAGTTGCATACTCTGCCAACTGAGCCAGCTAGGCACCCTCATGTTTAGTTTTTGTAAGAAACTGCCAAACCTTTGCAGAAAGGCTGTACCATTTTACATTTCCACCAGCAGTGTGTAAGAGATCCAGTTTCTCCATATACTCATCAACATGTAGTGTTGTCACCAATTTGTCATTTTAGCCATTCTGATAGGTATATATTGATGTGTCATTATGATTTTAATTTACATTGACCTAATGGCTAATGGTCTTAAAGATCTTTTCAAGTATTCTTTTGCCACCTATGGATCTTTGGTGAAATGTTGATTCATGTCTTTTGCCCACTTCCTAATTGTATTATTTAGGTTTTTATTTTTGAATTTTTTTTTTAAGATTTTATTTATTTATTTGACAGAGAGAGATCACAAGCAGAGAGAGAGGGGCGGGAAGGGGCTCTCTGCTGAGCAGAGAGCCCGATGCGGGGCTCGTTCCCAGGACCCTGGGATCATGACCTGAGCAGAAGACAAAGGCTTTAACCTACTGAGCCACCCAGGCGCCCCTTTACTCTTGAATTTTAAGAGTTCTCTATGTATTCTAGATATTAGTCCTTTATTAGATATGTTGTTTGCAAATATACTTTTGTCCAGTGTGCAGCTTGTCTTCTTTACAGAGCAAATATTTTTAATTTTGATGAAGTCCAGTTTTTCATTTTTTCCACTTATGAATTGCACTTTTGGTGTCAAGTCTAAGAATTCTTTCCCTAGTCCTAGATCCCAGATTTTCTCCTTTGCTTTTTTGTAAAAGCAAATTTTAAAATTTTTTATAATTTTACAAATTATATTTATAATAATTGTACATATTATTTTATAAATAATATATAGATAATTTTACAAATTATATAAATGTGTATATATACATATATATATAATGTAAATATTTTTATAAATTGTAAAATTTTATAATTTTATGTTTAACATTTAAACCCATGATGTGTTTTGGGGTTAATTTTTACATAAGTTAGGATGTTTAGGTCAAGATCAATCTTTTTTTTTGCCTATGCTGTCTGTCCATTTTCCAGCACCATTTGTTGAAAAGACCATCTTTGAATTGTTTTTGCACCTTTGTCATTGAATTGCTTTTGCACTTTTATAAAAAAACGTTTGGCATATTTATGTGGCTCATTTCTGTACTCTGTTCTTTACATGTATTTATCCTTCTGCCGGTACGACACAGCCATGACTACTAACCTGTATAATAAGTCGTAAAATCTGGTGGACTGATTCCTCCCACTTTATTCTTTTCAAAATTAATATTCTATTTCCTTTGCCTTTCCATATATATTTTAATTTTTTTTCAGATTTTATTTGAGAGAGCACACATACGGCATGAAAGTTAGGGGAGGTGGAGAGAGGAAGGGAGGAGGGACAAGTAGACCCTGCCTTGAGCGCAGAGCCTGTCATGGGGCCTGATCTCACGACCCTGAGACCATGACCTGAGCTGAAACCAAGAGTTGCACACTCAACCGACTAAGCCACCTAGGCACCCCTGCCTTTTCATATATATATATATTTTAGAATAATTTTGTCTCTATCTTCAGAAATCCTGCAAATTTGGGGCGCCTGGGTGGGTCAGTGGGTTAAAGCCTCTGCCTTCAGCTCTGGTCATGATCTCAGGGTCCTGGGATTGAGCCCTGCATCGGGCTTTCTGCTCAGCGGCGAGCCTGCTTCCTCCTCTCTTCCTCTCTGCCTGCCTTTCTGCCTACTTGTGATCTCTCTCTATCAAATAAATAAATAAAATCTTAAAAAAAAAAAAAAAGAAATCCTGTGAATTTGGTAGGAATTGAGTTAAGCTTTGTCATGGACTGAATTGCCTGTCCCATGCTTCTCGGCCTTTTGGCTGAGATCAAGTGTGAAATGCCTGTCCTTTCCCAGATTCATGGGTTGAAGCTTTAATCTCCAAATGTGAGTATATTTTGAGATAGGGCCTTAAGGAGGTACTTAGCATTAAATGAGGTCGTAAGGGTAAGGTCTTAATTTATTAGGACTGGTGTCTGAATGAAAAGAGGAAGAGGGGCACCTGGGTGGCACAGTTGGTGAAGTGTCTGACTCTTAGTTTCATCTCAGGTTGTGATCCTCAGGGTCATGAGATCAAGCCCTGCGTCATGCTCTGTGCTTGGTGTGGAGTCTGCTTGAGATTCTCCCTTTCTCTCTGCCCTTCCTGCTCATGTGCGCGCGCGCTTTCTCTCTCTCAAATAAATAATAAAATCTTAAAAAAAAAAAAAAAAGAAAAGAAAGAGACATCAGAGATCTCTCATAAGTGAGCGTAGAAAAGAGGCTATGTGAAAACAAAGCAAGAATACAGCTATCTGTAAGCCAGAAAGAGAGGTCTCACCAGACACCTGGATCTTGGACTTCTAGCTTTCAGAGTTGTGAGAAAATAAATTTCTGTTGTTTAAGCTACCTAGGGTATGGTACTGTGTCATGACAGCCCAAGCCGACTAATACAGACCTATGTATCAATCAGAGGGGAAATGATATCTCTGCTATGTTGAGTCTTCCAGCCCATAAACATGGTATGTCCGTATCCTTCCATTCATTTATATTTTCTTTCATTTATCAGCATATCAGCATTTTGTAGTTTTCAGCCTACAAGTCCTGTACATGTTTTGTTAGACATCTATGTACTATTTTTCTTTTCAGTGATTATAAGTAGTACTGTAAAATTTCAGTGGCTGCTGGTTCACTGCTAGTATATAGAAATATAATTGATTTTTATCTTGCATCCTTGCTGAACTTACATATTTTTACTAAGAGCTTTTAATATATTCTTTGGGATTTTCTACATAGGTAATCATTATTGCTTTTTACTTTTGCCAGACTTCTGGCACCGTTGTGAATAAAAACAGTGAGAGTGGACATCGTTGCCCTGTTCCCAACTTAGGGAGAAGCATTCAGTCTCTTGATCAGCTTCAGGTTTTTTGTAGGTGCTTTTTAAAATTCTCCTCTGTTCTTAATTTCAAGAGTTTTTATTGTGAATAGGTATTAAATTTTGTCAAGTGCTTTTTCTGTGTAGATTGATAGTCATGTGATTTTTTCCCTTTAGCCTATTAATATGATGAATTACATTGATTTATTTTTTATAACTTTTTAATGATCTTTTTAATAAGTACCGCACGCTAACCGATTGCGTTACTGGAGCTCCTGTTACAATCTTTTTTATAAGCTTGGTTGAGATGATTCTACAATTCACCCATTTAAAATGTACAATTCATTGGTTTTTATATATTCACAGAGTTTGGCAAACATTACCATAGTTAATTTCAGATCATTTTCATCACCCTAAAAAGAAATACTGCACCTGTTAGCTATCACTCTCCCATTTAGGTGTCTCGCTTTCATTTCTTTCCACTCCTCCCACTCCCAGCCTAGGCAACTTCTAGTCTTTCTCTCTGGATATTTCATGTAAATGGACTATACAGTGTGTGGCTTTGTGTGTCTCTTCTTTCAGTTAACATAATATTTACGAGGTTCATCCATGTCGTAGTATATTTCACTATTTTTTCTTTTTTCTTTTTTTAATTTATTTATTTTAGAGAAAGAGAGAGCATGCATATAGAGGGGAGGGGCAGAGAGAGAGAGAATCTCAAATGGACTCCGCACTAAGCATAGCCTGATGCTGGGTTCAATCTCACGACCCTGAGATCATGTCCTGAAGGGAGACCAGGAGTCAGATGCTTAACCTACTGTAGCACCCAAGTGCCTCTGTACTTGATTTCTTTTTATTGTCAAATAATAGTCCATTCTATGGATATCCATTTTTCAGTTGATGGGGATTCAAGTTGTTTCCACTTTTTGGCTGTTATGCTGTGAACATTTCTATATAAGTTTTACTGTGAAACCTTTTTCATTTCTTTTGGATGGGTAGAAGTAGGATTGCTTGATCATATGGTAACTTTTCAACTGAGGAAGTGACAGACAGTGGCTGTACTGTTACAGTCCTACAAGCAGTGTATTAGGGTTATAGTTTCTCCACATTCTCATCAACATTTGTCATTATCCCTCTTTTTGATCATAGCCATTTTAGGAGGTATGAAGTGCTATCTCACTATGGTTTTGATTTGCATACCCCTGGTGGCTTATGATGTTGATGATCTTTTTGTGTGCTTATTAGCCTTTTGTATATCATCTTTGGAGAAGTATCTATTTTCACATCCTTTCCCCATTTTTAATTGGGTTATTTGTCTTTTTATTACTGAGTCATAAGAGTTCTTTGTATATTCTAAATACAGATTCTTATCACATAGATGATTTGTAAATATTCTCATGTGGGTTATCTTTTGACTTGATCATGTCCTTTGCAGGACACATTTTTTATTTTGATGAAATCTAGTGGATCTTTTTTTTTTGGTCACTTGTGTTTTTGGTGGCATATCTAAGAAATTATTGTCTAACCTATGATCCATTTAACCTTTATGTTTTGTTTCAAGAATTTTTTATTTTAAGTGCTTACATTTAGGTCTTTGATCATTTTGAGTTAATTTTTGTATATAGTGTGATATAGAAGGTTTACCTTCCTTCTTTGCATGTGGATATCCAGTTGTCCCAGTGCCATATTTGAAAAAGAGTATATTATTTCCCCCATTGAATTTGATAACTTTGTTAAAAATCATTTGATTTTAATTAGGCTTATTTTTTGACTCTCAGCTCTATCCTTTGATCTCTATGTCTATCCTCAAACCAGTAAACATTGATTAATTTTCAAATAGTGAACTAGCCTTTTATCCCTGGAGTAAAACCCACTTGGTCATGTTGTGTAATTCTTTTTATTATTGTTGAGTTCTGTTTGTGAATATTTTAAGTGTATATATATATATTTTTTTTTAAATCTTTTTTTTTTTTTTAAGATTTTATTTATTTATTTGACAGAGAGAAATTACAAGTACACTGAGAGGCAGGCAGAGAGAGAGAGAAGGAAGCAGGCTCCCTGCTGAGCAGAGAGCCCGATGCGGGACTCGATCCCAGGACTCTGAGATCATGACCTGAGCCGAAGGCAGCGGCTTAACCCACTGAGCCACCCAGGCGCCCAGTATATATATATTTTTTAAAGATTTTTATTTTTATTAATTTGACAGAGGTCACAAGTAGGCAGAGAGAGAGGGAGAAGCAGGCTCCCCGCTGAGCAGAGAGCCCGATGCGGGGCTCGATCCCAGGACCCTGGGATCATGACCTGAGCCCAAGGCAGAGGCTTTAACCCACCGAGCCACCCAGGCACCCCTATATATATTTTTTAAGATTTTATTTATTTATCAGAGAGAGAGATGGGGAGAGAGCAAGCACAGGCAGACAGAATGGCAGGCAGAGGCAGAGAGAGAAGCAGGCTCCCTGCTCAGCAAGGAGCCCGATGTGGGACTCGATCCCAGGACGCTGGGATCATGACCTGAGCTGAAGGCAGCTGCTCAACCAATTGAGCCACCCAGGCGTCCCAAGTGTATATTTTTTTATGAGAGATGTTGGTATTAGTTTTCTTTCTTCCTTTCTTTTGTTTCTGTACTATCTTTGTATCATTTGGGTATCCCTTCTCTTCAGTTTTCTGGAAGAGTTTGTATAAATTAATAGATTCTCCAATGAAACCATCTGGAAACCACCTGGATATTTCCTTTTTGATAGTTTTTTTAATTATAAATTCTCTTTCCTTAATAGTTACAGGGCTCATCAGATCATCTATTTCAGAATGGATGTGTTATGGTAGTTTGTGTTTTTGAGGAATTGGCCCGTTTTATCTGTATTATTTATGTGAGTAAGATTCTATAGCATTCTCTTATGATCCTTTTGATGTCTGTAAGGTTTGTAGTGATGACTCATTTCATTCCTGATATCAGTAATTTGTGTCTTCTCTTTTTGTGTCAGTCTTGCTAGAAAATTTTCAGTTTTACTGCTTTTTAAAGAACTAGCTCAGTTTCATTTTGAGTTAGTTTTTGTATATATTGGCTTTTCTCTGATTTCATTGACTTCTGCTCATTATTATTTCCTTCTGCTTGCTTTATGTATTGCATTTGCATATATTTGCATTGGTTGGAGAGCATACTCTTCATGATTTCAAACTTTTTAAATTTGTTGACATTAGTTTTATGATCTGTCTTGGTATATATTCTGAGGACACCTGTAAGGCCCAATATTCCTTCTTTTCCTCTCAATATCTTTTTTTTTTAATATTTTATTTATTTTATTGACAGAGATCACAAGTAGGTAGAGAGGCAAGCAGAGAGAGAGAAGCAGGCTCCTCGCTAAGCAAAGAGCCCAATGCGGGGCTCGATCCCATGACCCTGAGATCATGACCTGAGCTGAAGGCAGTGGCTTAACCCACTGAGCCGCCCATCAATATATTTTTTAAAAGCTTTTATTATGGGCACCTGGCTGGCTCAGTGGGTTGGGCCTCTGCCTTCAGCTCAGGTCATGATCTCAGGGTCCTGGAATTGAGTCCCACATTGGGCCCTCTGCTCAAGTTGGGAGTCTGCTTCCTCCTTTCTCTCTGCCTGCCTCTCTGCCTACTTGTGATCTTTCTCCATCAAATAAATAAACAAAATCTAAAATAAATAAATAAAGCTTTTATTATTTAGGGTGAAGGGGAAGAGAGAAAGAGGAGGGGAGAGGCCAAAGGGAGAAGGAGAGAGAAACCCAAGCAGATTAAGTACAAAGCACAGACCCCAGCGTGGGCCTTGATCTCATGACCCTGAGATCATGACCTGAGCTGAAACCAAGAGTCAGATGCTCAACTGACTATGCCACCTAGGCGCCCCCCCTCAGTGTCTTTTAAATAAACTCCTTTTCTGTCTAAGTTAGTGAGAGTCAGTTTCTGTGTCTTCATCTAAAAATCTCAGTACCCCTCTCGAGCTGCATTTGTTAAAAGTCTTTATTTTAGCAGTTACTGTACTCATTCAGTTTACATATTAGTCTCTACCACTGAGCTGAGAACTTGAGGGCATAGACCTTGTATCTTTTCTTTTGTATGTCCAATCTGATACATGGTAAATAATTAATAGGCATTTGTCGAATGAATAAATGAATAGCTTTTATTAATGATCACCAGTTTTTAAAAGCCTTGGGTAGACTTTTGATCTATGGAGAGTTCATTCTTACCTTTTTGGTTATATCTGTTCTACCAGTCTTCATCTTAAAAGGGGAGTGCTTTTGGTTCCGCAGCTGTTCGGCAAGTAATTGACCTCGGAAACAGACTGTAATATCTATTTTATGATTGGAATGACATTTTATTTCAGCTTAATCATACTGTAGTTCAAGCACAGACATGTGGGAAGTTCCTTACTCATTCCAGAAGACTTATTTTGCAACTCCTACTATTTCCTTTATTTCAGGTTGACTTGTCCTTTGGTAGAACTGTTGTTACAGCAGTGCATTTCGCAGTGCACATTCCTGTCGGAGTGAGCAAAAGCTTTGATGTGTGCCTGGAAGCCTTGTTTCCCAGTCAGGAAGCACATGGCATTCCCTCAGCCTTTCCTGCACTTAACTTTGGGTTTCCTTACGGATAACCTTTTCAGTTGTTTTCTCCCATTTAGCATAGGTACCAGGTTAAAATGTGTCTGAGGGATTCTGAACTAGAAGGTGTCCTGTTATCAAAGTGTTCAAGCTGTGACCGGTGACTATTAGTAAAATTTTCCTGTGTGGAGTAGATGCGATAGATATAGGAGATGTGGCGGGGATGTGAGCTAAATATTCTGCTACTTGGCATGTTTTCCTATTGCTAAGGCAATTTGGGGTGACTGTCTCTTTGTTGCTTTGGGGGATTTTCTTATGGCTTTTACTGTAAAAAAAAAAAAATAGAACTGAGTGAACCTGTGGGGAGGGGCAGCGGAGAAATAAACTGTTGGATTTTTTAAGTGACTTCCCTGACTTTCCTTTATGAACACAGTTAGTGGCTTCATGTTTTTCCTCCTTTGAAACTAAATTGACTAGGTTGCACTTGAACATGGGAAGTCCCTTCTAGATCTTCTCTCATACTTCATTTCTTATCTTCTCTGCCACTCTTTCCTTCTTTCTTTCTTCCCTCCCCCCTTTCCTTCCTTCCTCTCCTCCCTAACCCCCCCTTTCTTTGTTGTTGCTGTAATTTCAGCTAGATGCCTTGTTAAATGGACATTCACTAAAAATATTCAAGAAGGGGTGAGATATAAATAAAGCAAAATTTCAGAGAGATAAAGTTCATTTTAGTTGCAATTAGTATTCCTTCAACTCATTTATAAATTACAAAACTATAGGAAAGTACGTTGAAGAGATTTGTGATGACTCACATCAGTATAGTGGAAAAAATGATGGAAAGCATTTTAGTGGTAGTTCTCCATATTCCCTGCTTCATTATTTTCTGTCTTCATCTATTCAAAAGATGTCTCAAATAGTGTCCATTAGGTAGTCCCTTTGTGTTCCTGGTAGCACGTGACCCTCGTGGCAGGAGATAGCTTAGTTTTCACAGCGGCCTTCAATGTTCAGGTCAGTGAATTCTGACAGTTGTATACATCCATGTAGCCACTACCCAGAATAAGACCTAGTGTGAGTCCATCACCCCAGAAAGTTCCATCATGTGCCTTCCAGTTGGTTCTTTTTCCCCACCCCCTCAACACCCTCGGCCTCAGGCAGCCGCTCATTTTTATTATGATGGATTAGGTTTGCTTGTACCAGAACTTAATATAAATCAAATCATCTGTTGTATAACTCTTTTGTGCCTATCTTCTTGCACTCAGCATAGTGATTCTGGGACTCATCTGTGTTGTTGTGTCTATCAGTAGTTCATTCATTTTTATTTCCATAGTATGAGAATATACCAGTTTATCCATCCATCCTAGTGATGGACGTTTGGGTTGTTTCCGGGTCTTTTAATATGTTTTTATTTCTCTTGGGTAAGTAGATACTAGGAATGGGATTTTTACAGCACAGGGTATATGTGTTTCTAATATTTTTTTAAGGTTTTATTTATTCATTTGAGAGAGAGAGAGAATGAGAGAGAGAGAGAGATCAGCTGGAGAAGCAGACTCCCTGCTAAGCAGGGAGCCTGATGCGGGACTCGATCCTAGGACTCTAGGATCATGACCTGAGCTGAAGATAATCTCTCAACCAGCTAAGCCACCCAGGCGCCCCAAATGTGTTTTTAATATTATAACAAACTGCCAGACAGTTCTCCTGGATGATTGTACGATTTTATGTCCCTGCAGCCAGTGTATGAGGATTCCACTTGGTCCATTTCCTTGCCCACATTTCGTGTTGTTATTTTAGTGGATGTGAAATGCTATCTCTTGTGGTTTTAAATTGCATTGTTCTGAAGACTAACGCTGATGACATCCTTTTGTGTGCTGATAGACCATTTTTCTCTCTTCTTCTGTGAAGTGTCTCTTCCAGGCTCACTTTGTATTGGGTTGGTCATCATTCTGTTGTTGATTTGTAGAAGTTCTTTATATATTCTAGATATAGGTACATTGTCAGATATAAATGTTATGAGTATTTTTCCCAGTCTTTGTCTTGCCTGTTTACCTTTTTCTGGTGTGTTTTGATGAGCAGAAATTTAAAATTTTGGTGAAGTTCAGTTTATGTTTTTTCCTTTTATGGTTTGTGCTTTTTGTGTCATAAGAAATCTGCCTATCTTAAGGCTGAGAAACTTTCTCTCTCTTTTTTTTTTAAAAAAAACCTTATGGTTCATGGCTAAAGTTTAGATTTGTGCTATGTTGGATTAATTTTTATATATGGACACTTCAGGGTTTTTTAGAAGTGTCATGAAGGGGGGTGCCTGGGTGGCTCAGTGGGGTAAGCATCTGCCTTTGGCTCAGGTCATGATCTCAGGGCCCTGGGATCGAGCCCCACATCAGGCTCTCTGCTCAGCAGGGAGCCTGCTTCCCCCTTTCTCTCTCTGCCTGTTGTTCTGCCTGCTTGTGATCTCTCTCTCTGTCAAATAAATAAATAAAGTATTTTTTTTTTTTAAAGTGTCATGAAGGTGTAATACCTGGCTATTTAAGAAAATCAAATAATGCTAAAAGATGAAGAAGATGAAATGGACGTTAATAGTGCGACATTTCTCTCTCTTGGGCTTCTTTGTCCAGTACAGTATCCACAGCCACGTGTAGCTGCTGAGCACCTGAGATGTGGGGGGTCCAGGTTCCCATGCCTTCTGAGTGTAAAATACACTAAGTTTTAAAGACTTAGTAAGAAAATCATAAGCAGACTAGCTCAGTAGTTTTTATGTCTGTTTACTCTAGTAAGGTGGTAACATGTTGGTTAAATAGAATCGATGATTAAAATTCATTTTACCTTACAATCTTTAATGTGCTTTTTCTAGTTTTAAATTCTGTATGTGACTCCCATTTGTGGTTCTCATTATATTTCGGTTGGACAGCTCTGTTCTAGACCTTTCCCTGAGTATTTAGTATCTGTGTATAGGTATCTGTGTATGGGATATTTTCTCCCACATATAAAATTGTTTTTATTTACATAAATAGTATCCTCTAAGCCTATTTTCCTGAAATTTGTCCTTTCTGCTTAAAAATATAAAATGCATGCATACACTACACCATTTCATGTTAGTGCGTGTAGATTTATCTGATACTCTCATTAATGGCTGCATAGTGTTCTGTTTTGAATGTTCTGTATCTTATAGAGCCAGTTCCCTATAAAGACATTTAGATTATTTACCTTTTTGCTCTCTGATAAAAAATATGTTTGTAGAGACAGCTTCGTATTTAGAAAGGTGATAAAACTTAATAGAATTTTCTTCCTAAATAGAAATGGTGGTTCCTGCTAGGGTGGGTGAATTGTAGAGGGGAGGTCAGGGCTTCCCTTGTAAAGGACAGAATAACTTCGTAGCTAAAGATTGTTCTCTCTAAAGAATCTCTCTCTCTGTTTTGAACAATCTTAAGGGGAAAAATACAATATAGTGTATTTCTCCTGCTGGAGTTCAGACTGTGCCTCTCTTGTTCTGTGAGTTTAGAGGGTCACAAAGGAAAAGAACCCAGCGTTCCCAGCTTAGGGGAATTTTTTGGGTTGTTGTTGTTGTTTGTTTGTGTGTGTGTGTGTGTGTGTGTGTGTTGTTGTTTTAAATATTTATTTATTTATTTTAGAGAGAGTGCACAAGTGAGAGGGGCAGAGGGAGAGAGAGAGAGAGAATCCCATGCAGACTCCATGCCAAGATTGGAGCCCAGTGTGGGGCTCGATCTCCTGACCCTGAGATCATGACCTGAGCTTCCACTCTTGGTCTTCCACCAAGAGTGGAAGCTCAGCCAACAGCTTAGGGGAGTGTGGGTTTTTTTCTGTTTGTTTGTTTTATTTCATTTTTGAGATTATTTATTTGAGAGAGAGAGAGAGGGAGCACAAGAAGAAGTGGGGGGGAGTGGCAGAGGAAGAGGATCTTGGGCAGACTCCCCACTGAGTGTGGAGTCCAACTCTGGGCTTAGTCCTGTGACCCATAAGACCATGACCCAAGCCAAGACCAAGACTTAGACATTCAACAGACTGAGCCACCAGGGTGCCCCACCTAGGGGAGTTTTTAATGCCTGCCATATGGAAATTCTTTCGGAAAGCTTCCTTCTTTTCCAATTCTTTTCTTTCTTTCTTTCTTTCTTTCTTTTTTTTTCGGAGTAAAGCAACCTTCCTAATATTTATAAAACAATGTATGACCAGTCATTTTGTGGGAAGAAAGATCCAAAAAAGAAAAATCTGTGAGCATTAGCAGGAATGAATGGGATGAGATTATTTAAATGTACTTTGGCCAATTTAACATCTGTTTGTGAGTGCTGAAATGGGTCATCATCTAATTTCCATAAATTAGATGGCCTGGGAAATATGCCTTCTTTTCAGTTAGCACATGGAGCTGATAAATCCAGACCTTGAAGTAGTTTTGAGAGGAAGGGAGGAAAGTGGACAGATGGAAGCAGCTGCTCCAGCAGAACTGTGTCCGGTGCATCATCCCTGTTTTATCCCCAGACTAGAGTTGTTTCAGTTCCTAAACTGTAAATTCAGCCTGTGATCCGATTCCATGCCTGGGAATTCCTTTAAAACAATGAGTCATGAACTTTTTTCTTTATGTTACAGTTGATAAAATGAATTCCCCTTTACAATTAGTTAACAGTTTGCCTTTAGAATTTTGGACCTAAAATGTTTTCTTGGTGAGGCTTTTATTTTCCTCTCCCTGACGAATGTGTTCTGGTTTATTTAGGATTCATCCAGGCATTGGAAGTGTGTATGTGAGTGTATGTATGCACACGTGTGTGTGCGCGCCCGCTTTTAAATATGTGGGAGACAGGGGCCAGAAGGAAAAGTTAACACTCTCGTGTAAAAAAAAAAAAGTGGTGGCTTGGGGCACCTGGGTGGCTCAGTAGTTAAGTGTCTGGCTTCGGCTCAGGTCGTGGTCCCAGGGTCCTGGGATCAAGCCCCACATTGGGCTCCCTGCTCAGTGGGAAGCCTGCTTCTTCCTCTGCCACTCCCCCTGCTTGTATTCCCTCTCTTGCTTGCTCTCTCTCTCTCTCTCTCTCTGTCAAATAAATAAATAAAAACTCTAAAAAAAATTAAAGTGGTGGCTTTAACTTTTTTCATGAAACAAAACCTGGAAAAAAAAGTTGAATGAACTTTGCAAGAAATTGAAAAAGTAGACTGACTTCTAGACATGAAACCCTTGGGTTAAGGCATACCTTAACCTCTCTTGGGTTTTGTGTTGATTCTTTCATGAGGAAGATACTGGTACTCTGTGCCTGGTCTTGAGTTTTTAAACACTGTGTAGTCCTGATTGGGATTTGGAACCATTTTTGCAGGCGACTATATATTGCTTCCTAGAGAACTGGGAAAGTCCCACTGATCTGGACCCTTCGACAGAAGCTGAAATTTTATTGACTCAGCACTTCCAGCTGGAGTCTTGAAATCGTGGGTGTGTTCCTTCTGCCTGGTATTGTTACTTGTGAACAGATATGGAAACCTTACACATTATTTGTATTTCTGTAGAGATTCTTGGCTCTTCATTAGACTCCTTGGATTAAGACCCTTCTTATTATAACCATTATTTTGAGCCTCTGGGATTTTATAGTAAAGGGAAGAGAATGCTCTCACTAATGTTACTCTTGGCTCCTTCTTTGGAAGTAGGTAGAGTATAATTATATGTGCTTTTGACTTGGACGGTCCTGCCTGGTTCAGACCCTAGCTTTACATAGTTCTTTAAGCTGTAAAATAGGGATCATAATTCCTACCTCATAGAGCTGTTTTGAGATGAAATGAGATACAGTCGCTGGCACGGAAGGACTCAATAAATATTAGTTTTTGGTCCCTTTGACCCTTTCTTAAATAAAAAGGTTGATCTTCATTTACTAGTGAATATTTGGACAAGGACATTATAAAATGATCGGGAAAAATAGGAGGCAGAGTTAACAAAGAGGTGAAACTTAAAACTGATGAAAAACCTGTTTAGTTCTAACCTGTATTTACAACCTTTTCCTTCCAGTGAACTCTTTGAATTGGAAGAGAATGCTCTAGTGAAATCTTTGAATTAGAGGACAATACTCTCCGGCTGGAACTTCACTGACTGTGCTTTCCTCTGCTTATCCTAATGTATAAAGAAACTTCTGAGTGGGGAGACTCAGAAACTGGTTCTTCCCGTGAATGTTAGGCTATATTAATGTTTGAATGTATTGGAATATATAAAC
The DNA here is from genome assembly GCF_011764305.1 of Mustela putorius furo. Classification (NCBI taxonomy): domain Eukaryota; kingdom Metazoa; phylum Chordata; class Mammalia; order Carnivora; family Mustelidae; genus Mustela; species Mustela putorius. The sequence goes on along the minus strand of NW_025421304.1, from coordinate 32,984,087 downwards.
GTGTATCCAGAAAAGAGCCCGAGTTAGCAGAATAAGAACTTCTCAGCTATAGAGGAAGCTTAACCATAGGATTTAGGAAGATGTTAACCTTTAGAAAATTCATTTGAGTTTCTAGAAATCTTTAAGTTTCTTAGTTTGCTTTGGTATCACTATTTTTTTAGGTCCTCATTTTCATTTACTTAGATCATTAATTAGCTAATATTTGGTCATTTTACATATATATGTTTATATATGTGTATATATACAGTGAAAGATGTCACTAATTATGAAGTTGTATGTGTTTCTGGTGACACTATTTAAAATGTTTGAATTTGTAGCATGTCCCAGGGAACATTGGCAGTGTCTGCAGATATCATAAGCAGGACTGGGTGCAGGAAAAGCAAGGCCAGTACTGGCATCCAGGGACTAGAAGCCAGAGATGCTGCTAAACTTCCTGCGGTATTAAACAGGACAGAGCCCCCCGCCCCAGAAAGAATTGTCCAGTTTGAAATGACAGTTCCCAGATTGAAAAACCTTGTGTAGCACTACAGTGAAGCCCATGTGAATATTTAGCTCTTTGTTTTTACCGTCCTAAAATGTGCCTTTTTCTATACTTGCCACAGTATTTGCTCATATATAGGACTTACTTAATAAATGAACAAACAAATAAACTAAAGCAGGTCCTGTCTTGAATTCTGTTGTGGGCAGGTCCTTTTGCAAATGAGTTGATTTCTGCAGACTGACCTTTAATGTTGTCTAGTAAGATTTATGGACTGTTTCTTTTGAGTCTAATGCCAATTAAAGACTCCTAAGGAAGTGTTGGCTATAACCCTTATATTAAAGATATATATGATATATGAAGCCTCCCAAAATATATGATGGCCATGTCTGAGTGCCAGAATATATAGCATTAAAAAGAGAGTTTTAAAAATTGTAAGGGGGGACACCTGGCTGGCTCAGTCAGTAAAGCAAGTGACTCTTGAACTTGGGGTCATGACTTTGAGCCCACATTAGGGAGTAGATTGTACTTAAAATTAAAAAAAAAATAATAAAATTTTAAGAGGAACACCCCCCCACACATACACACAGTCCCACCATCACCACCTTCATTACCGTTGCATTAATTCTGCCTGATTGACACAAGAACAATGTGTCTGTCTTTTTATCAGTCTGGGACAGAAGTCTCAAACTCCCAATATCTACCAATCAGTTGTTGCCTCATGAAATGTTACCAGATCTTACCGTTTCTCGAGAGATGTTGGGGATCTGGATTTTATGTGAGTTTGTGTGTGAATTTTTTCCCCTGTTTTTAAAAAAACATTGTGGGGGTCAAACAAAAGCAGGCCAGTTTTGAAATTCTGATCTGGCTCCTTAACCAGTTCTTGAGACTGAATAATAGAGAATAGATTGCCTTTGCCTAGAGAACAGACTGGTTCTATTTCCCCCTCCTAATCCCCTTTGTGTCTGATGGACAGTTTGCAGTCATTGCTTTTCCAGTTTCATTAGAGGAAACAAGCCATGGGGTCATATGTCTCTAGCAATAGTATGTGTTTGGATTATCGCAGAAAAGTAGGCTACTCACTGCAAAGCTGTGAGTCTAAATGTATAGAGTAAAGCACAAGCCCACCTCTGCCTAAGCCTGTAATAGCCGTATGTGCCTTAAGCTTCTTTTATTATTATTATTATTCCAATTTTAAAAAAGTTCTCTGTGCCTAATGAAATCAGGGAAACAAGCATGGGGTCATATGTCTCTAGCAATAGTATGTGTTTGGATTATCGCAGAAAAGTAGGCTATTCACTGCAAAGCTGTGAGTCTAAATGTATAGAGTAAAGCACAAGCCCACCTCCGCCCAAGCCTGTAATAGCCGTATGTGCCTTAAGCTTCTTTTATTATTGTTATTATTATTCCAATTAAAAAAAAGTTCTGTATCTAATGAAATCAGTCTCATTTTACTTTAAAAACTATAAAGGAGAACTATATTTACTTTTGACTTTTGAGCAACACATGTTTATTTGCATTACATATATATATATATATATATATATATAAAACTTCTGTTTCTGATCTACCTATTTTTATCCAAACCTTAAATGTGATACATTAGCTCATTGGCCACGTAAGTGTCTTGGTCTTCATAAAGCAAGACAGGATAGTGGAAGTACTGGGATATTTTGTTACATTTAACTCTTACTTTGTTTAAATTATTGAAAAATGAAAGTGCTGATGCCAGTGAAACATCGAGATCTCAGAGTCCTTTTTTATTTATTTATTTTTAAAATTTTATTTATTTGACAGAGAGAGATCACAAGTAGGTAGAGAGGCAGGCAGAGAGAGAGGGAGAGAGAAGCAGGCTCCCTGCTAAGCAGGGAGCCTGTTGTGGGGCTCGATCCCAGGACCCTGAGACCATGACCTGAGCCGAAGGAAAAGGCTTAACCCACTGAGCCACCCAGACATCCCATCTCAGAGTCCTTTTTTAAAAAAAAATATTTTTGTTATGGAAAACTTAAAACATATACGAAAGAGCCTCAGGAGATGACCTCTCCAGTCTCCTTGGCTCCACCTGTCGTCCTCTCTGAGTCTTCTGTGGCACTCAGGTCAACTTTATTTTTTCACCTCTGTTCTGCCCTGCTAGACCGTGAGCTCCCTGAATTGGCATACCATTCTCAGTCTTGCACTTGGCTCATAATAGTTCATCTGGGCATAGTTATTAAATGCATGAGTGGGGATCTTTGGGGAGCTCACATGAGTTCCCCATGTGTCAGTGCTGAGCAGTTCTGGGCAGTTGCCAGAAGAAGATATCCTGCCCAAACACCAGCTTTGCATGGGTGAAAAGCTTCCTGCATTTTCCAGTTTCCCAGTTGTGCGAGATGAACAATAAGTATTAATAAGCAGGTTATAAGGCAGGACATGTGTCAGAAGAGGGAGCCACAAAATGGTTCATTTGTGTTCAGACTTTTGTACATGAAGTCATCTCACTGTTTTAAAGATTTCCTTCTCATCCTTTTGTTATACTGTTCTCTAAATAAGCTTGAAAAAAAAAAAAAAAAAAACCAGGGCACCTGGGTGGCCTCTGTCTTTAGCTCAGGTCGTGATCCCAGGGTCCTGGGATTGAGCCCCGTATCAAGCTCTCTGTCTACTTGTGATCTCTGTCTGTCAAATAAATTTTAAAAAATCTTTAAAAAGAAAGAAGGAAAAAAAAATCCCATTTGGATTTGTACCAAACCTGACTCTAGTGTCAGGGTAAAGAGCATTAGACAAAACATTTTGTGCCTGGGATGCCCAGGTGTCTCACTTGGTTAAAGGTCCAGCTCTTGATCTCAGCGCAGGTCTTACCCTTGGGGTCGTGAGTTCAGTCCCCACATTGGGCTCTTTGCTGGATGGGAGTCTACTTAAAGAACAGCAACAACATTTTGGGTCTGGATGAAGCTGGCCAGATGTTTCATCGGTTTCATTGTGGTGGTTTGTGCATTCAGGTTTTTCCGCTCATTCACCAAGAGGTCATTAGAGGCAAACAGCCGGATCGTGGAGCCAGCCGTTTGCTTGTATGGTTCCAAGACCCTCCATTGCCACAAGATCTGCCCCTGCCCTTGCCTCTGGTGCCATGTAACACCATGGTTTAAAAAAAAGAGTTAGTGTCTTCTCTCTTTAAAACATCCCACAGAGTGGAAGGTTTACAGCCGTTAGTGGGGCCCACGGTGAACTATAGTCTTACAGTGAAGTACTTCTTTCCCTTCTTGTAAACTGAACTATATGTTTGCTTGTAAGCGTAGCTGTGAAGAGCCCAGAGGGCTCTTGTGGAAGGTACTGCAGCTCCCAGTGTGTGCTGTAGATGGAGATGAGCTCCATTATGGTGCCACCTGATTTTTTTATTTGCAGCTTTATATACCAGGTGGGTAATACAGTGGTATAAGAAATAAGTTGAATGTTAATAAATGTTAATATTAAATAAGTTAATACTTAAAGAGTATAAAGTTAACAAGTTGGGACTGTCCCGGAGAATCCAGCCAATAGGATTGCCTTGTCTGGAAGCAAGACAGGAGTTTGAGTCTTTAAAAGAGCGGTGTGCTGTATTTTAAGTTCTCCTTTGCTGGTCTTTCAACACAGTGTTGACATCAGCACCGCCGGGGCCGCACCCTGGCCCAGCCGCTCCACCTCGGTCTGCGGGTAGATGTGGCTTCTGGCATGAAGGGCAGACAAGTGGGAACAGGACAAGCCAGTAGTGACCAGGACTGTCCTGTGTGCCTGTCATCCCCTAATCTGTAGAGGTCAGGCACTGTAGGAACATGCGAGTGTCCGATGCTAGGAAAAGCCCTCTGGGAAAGAAGAACTTCATTGAATACTTTGGTTTTTTCTGAGCTTTCTTCATCTTACAAAATAACTTCCTGAAAGTATGGGAATTTTTGGTCAAGACAGGCTCTTTGGCTTGTTTTTCTTAGGCCACACTTCCAGCCTCTGCTGTAAGCGACACGCTGCAGAATAGGAGAAGGAAGAGAGCAAAGAAATAACAAAAGTTCTGAAAACAAATACAAGGAAACCAAGGGAACCAAAAAGGAACAAACATGAGAAATTCAGAAAGAAACCAGACAAGTAGAGAACGTGGCCGTGTGTTCAGTTATTTTCTGCAGCGTATTTATGGAGGGTACAGGTGCCTTGGCAGTTCTGTTGTGTATTGTAAATGTTATTTTCATTCTTTGAGCTTTTCATATCATTATTCTTTTCCTAAGTTTTTTGTAATATCAGACCTAAGATTGTGTTTTGAAATGAGAATTATAGTTCCTGCTATACCTCTCGTCCCAAAGCAGCAACCTGTATAACACTGACAGCCATTATCATTCTAGGAGGCATTTATGGGGACTTGAATCTGTGACTGAAACCCAGAATTTCACTGCTGTGGTTGGGTAATATTAATGTATACAGGGCCATATTTATATGATGAGCTCATAAGCCCCAAGGCCGTGGAAGCCAGTCTTTGTTTACTTACCTCTGTAGCAGCAGCACTTAGAACAGTGTATGTTAAAAAATAGGCACTCAATAAATAGTTGTTGAATTAACAAATGGTTGATTATAGGAAGACAATTGGGGAATGGGGGGTGTGTTTGAAAGTTAGTCAGAAATTTCTCTTAACATTCAAGAAATTGAATTAATACTAGAGACTAGAGACCATGTAGACAATGAACTGCTGTTTATTATTGCTTTTTAAAAAGTTTTATATACAACTTTTTTTAAAGGTTTATTTATTTGAGAGAGAGATTGCACATGAGTGGGGAGAGGCAGAGGGAGAGAGACAATCCCAAGCAGACTCCCCACTCAATGCAGAGCCCGACAAGGGGCTCGATCTCACGACCCTGCAATCGTGACGTGAGCTGAAACCATGAGTCGGATGCCTAACTAACTGCGCCACCCAGGCGCCCCTTATATCCAACTTTTAAACATTTTGCCTATATCATTTCTGTGGTTTAATATTTAATTTGTTTACTGAAAATTAATGTTTAAATATTAAACATTAATTAAAATTTAATGTGGCTTGTTCTTCTAAACACTAAACAAGATAAACACTTAACAGATAAAATATACGACTTATTACGCTCTGGCTTGGGGGTAAACTGGTGCTAATTTCCAATCATCTTGATTTTTTGCAGCTAATAGAAAAGTAGGAGGGAGGGGATTTTAATCTGCTAGAGAAAAGTTGTTACTGTATCTGCTGTTTTTGTCTTTATCTTATGCTCCCTTTTGGCATCACTGAGTTGGAGGAAAAGAGAGCTGCTATTTTCTTGTCATAATCAAAAACCCATTTTAGAACCTCCGGACATCCCATTTGTGATGCTAAATTATTTTTACAAAGTTAGTTTGTTTCACTTAGCCATGGGTTTTTTGTTGTTGTTGTTTTGTTTTTTTTTTGTTGTTGTTGTTGTTTTTTTATGCTGTAGTTGCCGTAGTCTAATGGCTTTGTCTTTAAGCTGACCACTTTGTTCTGTCCTTTCCCTTTGTCCAAGTCAGACTGACTTAGGTATTCTTGCTTTCTGGCAGTGCTAGAAGGTGCCAGAACAGTCTTAATTGTTTTCTTGCCCCAAGCCTTGGTGTCACCTCCAAGTCTAGGAGTCCTTATTCCTTTTAGTGGGGAGTAATATTAGAGGTCAAATCTGGACTCAAGGGAGCTCATGAGTGTTGGTGATCAGCAAAAGTGCTTGAAAGCTGTTGTCATTAAACTGATTTTAGTGACAGCTTTGTTTTCCTGTTCATTACAAGATATTTCTACTTACAAAAAAAAAAAATGTGTAACGTGCATATAAGAGATACACACAGAACACACACCCTCACACTTCCTCCCAGCTTAAAAAAGAGTCCATTACTCAACCAGAAAGTTCCCTGTGAACCCTCCTGTATTGCATCCCCTTTCCATCCTAGAGAGGTGAGTAACCACCATCTTAATTTATGTTTTTGTTACTCTCTTACTTTTCCTTATAATTTTTATCACTTGTATGAGTACCCCTAGACAATCATTATTTAGTTTTCCTTGTCTTTAAACTTGAAATAAATGCTGTCTTATGATATATATTTTTCCCTCACTTTTTTCATTCAACATTATTTTGAGATTGGTGTTGACACATTAGCATTGGTTCATTCATATTTGCTGCTTTATTATGTTCCATTGTATGAGTATGCCACAGTCTTACTTTTTTTTTTTTTTACATTGTTTCCAGTTTTTTGCTTTTGGAAAAATATTTTTGTGAATATTCCCATACATGTTTCCTCCTGTACCTACATAAAAGCTTGCCCAGGTCACTGTTCTGGAAAGTGAGCCCATATTAAGAAATCATTTTCATTATGACCCCAGTGCACATGCACATGCTATTTAGAGAAAAAATTTTATTAATGTATAATAAGGTAAAATGCAATACTTGTTTGTAGTGAGGTAAAAATATAACATTCTATTCTCTTCTCTTTCATTAAAATAAAATACTGGTTTTGTGACCCACTAAATTGACTAGGGGTCCATTGGAATACAAAAATCAGTTTGAAAAATTTCTCTAAGAATGAATTTGCTAAGGATAGAATATATTTAAATGTTAACCGAGGAAGATTATGGTGATTTAGGGGTGCCTGGCTGGCTCAGTTGGTAGAGCAAGCGACTTTTGATCTCTGAGTTGTAGGTTTGAGGCTCACAGTGGGTGGATAGATTACTTAAAAATAAAATCTACTTAAAAAAAGATTAGGGAAATTTGTTTTCCTTTTCTAAAGATATTATTTATTTATTTGTCAGAGAAAGAGCGAGTACAAGCAATGGGAACAACAGGCAGAGGGAGAAGCAAGCTTCCCACTGAGCAAGGAGCTGATACAAGACTCGATCCTAGGACCGTAGAACACAACCTGAGCAATGGCAGAAGCTTAACTGACTGAGCTACCCAGGCATCCCTGCGATTTGTTTTTCAACATGGTTACTCAGTCTAGCAGCAAGTGAGAGTTCTGTTTCTCTAGTCCTTGGCAGACTCAGTGTTGCCAGTCTCAGAGGTGTGAAATGATATGTCTTATAATTTTAATTTGCATATCCCTCTTCCCTATTACTGATTAGATTATCTGGTAGAGAGACAGTGATTTCATCTTGTTATTAGAGTGTGCTTTGGTGTTCATCTAAATATAAAGTAGGTCTTAACCTTTCTTGCTTCTCCGAGGCCTTTGAAAATCAGATAAAAATTATGGACCTGCCTCCTAGAAAAATTACATATATGCACATACATAAATTCGACATAAAACTTCAGAGAGTTCTTAACCATTCAGGACCTTCAGGGGAACAGATAGCTGATGAAGTTCCCACAGACTCCAGAAAAGATAGATGGCTGATTATCTATTACAGAAGTCATTTACTGTGCTGTGTTGAGATTTCACACCCTTCCTTCACACCCAAACTCTCCTGGTACCTCCCCATCCCGAAACCTTCTGTAAAGGTTTGAAATGGCCTGCACCTTTGCATCAGTGGCAGAATCTGAGTTGGTATCCATCATGGGGCCCCAGCAGATAGAATGCCATGTTTATGGACAGTGTGTGCTAAAGATGAGTGACAGTGCAGGTTATGAAATCCACACAACCAAAAGAATTGAAGAGAGAAGCAACTAATAAATGAAAGATCCTAAGAATATCCGAAGAGAGTGGGAGGATGCATGTTTTCCCTAGATACAAGATGACAGATCAAACCAATTTAAACCTTAATAGACAGGATAATCCAGTAGCCTTGAGGCCTTGGTGACACCATGGTAACTGATAAGAATTACATGGGCCCCACTTACACACAACCTAATTTGCTCACATTTCTGGTAGAATTAGTAGGTGGATATAATTCTAAATGTGTAAATTGATCTTAAAAGAAAAATGATTTCTACTTTATCTGCCAGTACCATAGAAAGTTTTTTAGTTCTGTTTTCCCTCGGGCTTCTCTTATTCATCTAATGCCAGGATTTAGAATTTATCCCACCACTCTGGCTCCAAGGAACTTTATTCACCACCCAGCTTGTCTGACTTAACACACAGTCAGGGGTTGAGACTGATAACATGCGTTATTCTCTTCAGAGACGCCTCTGGCTCTTCCCTGCCTTACACTCCACAGTCCCCAAGTCTATGAAATAAAGCTGTATTGTGGTATAGGGACCTGTGTGTTTAGTTTCTGAAACGACAACCTTCCAGAAGCCATCCTTCATCTGATGTGATAAGAAGGCATGTGTGGGTAAGTCACAAAACAGGTATTCCAAGCTGTGTTGGGAGATGAACGTTTGAAAAGGTAGAAAGTATACAAGATTTAGCCAAGTAGAAACTAGTTGTCTCTCAGGAGATTGTTTTCAGTTTTCTTTGGAGAGTAGCCATTAGCAATGCGTATGTGATGTTGGTTTGCTAGCACAGTAAACAAAACATGGAAAACTTTAGATGGTACTTATGGAAGAAACACTAGCACTCAGAGAAACTGATTTTGGTCCAGTCGACAGCAAAGCACATCCATTTGGGGCCAGAGATGGTTAGTTGTTCTGAATTCAAACCAGGTGTTTTGTTTTTGAGTTTAAGTAGGCTCCATGCCCAATGTGGGGCTTGAACTCGGGACCCTGAGATTAAGTGTCACATGAGCCAGCCAGGTGTGCCCCAAAACCAGTTATTTTTCATGGTCCTGCGTCTCCATTTTTGTTTTGGGCTCTTATCCCTGGAGAAGGAAATGGGAAAATCAGATAGAAAGTGAGCCAACATTAGCAATGGGTGGAGGTGGCGATAGTCTGGGAAGCTGCCTATAGGCCACAGAGGCAGGAGTCTCGGAGGGCTGGCTTAATGGTTTGCCAAACCCAGGGCGTAAGGTTTCAGTGATTTTGTGGTTTCATCTTTTTTTTTTTCTCTCTCTAAGAGTAAAAAAATCAGGGTACAAACTAACTAAAGTCAGAACTTAATCCACTTCACTGCATATCAGCCTCTGCAGAGCTTTGCTATTTTGGAGCCACTGTTAGTAAGAATCTGACCTTTTTTTTCCCCTGTTGCAGAAATGAAGCTTGTGTGCACATGACTCTACATCAACTATCCTTAAACATTTTGTTACCAGGACCTCTTTGCAACCCTGTTCAATTATTGAGTGGGTCATAACTGTTGGTTATAGTGTAAGAAATTAAAACTGAGAACTTTTTTTTTTGGATAACAAAGATATAATTATTGCAAGATAGAATCTAGAAATTAAACAGAATCTTTCACTTACCTGCAATAAGAGTCAAAACAGATGATGTGGGATCTAAAACAGAGCAGTTTAAAATATTTATTAATTCACTTTGAAATAATAATAATAAGCCTATTACATGTTAATATAATGTAAATAACTGTATTTTCCTCCCAGAAAAAATTAGTGGGGAGAGTAGTACAGTAATCCCATTTATCTGTGGAGGTTACATTCCAAGACAGCCAGTGATACCTGAAGCCCCAGATAATAGTACCAAACCTTCTACATACTGTGTTTTGTCCTATACATACATCCCTATGGTGAAGTTTAGTTTATTAATTAGGCCCAGTAAGAGATTAACAACAATAACTAGTAATAGAACAATTACTACAATACACTGTAGTGAAAGTTATGTGAATGTGGTTTCTCTCCCAGAATATCTTATTGTACTGTTCCTCCCTTCTTCCTGTGATGATGTGAGATGATAAAATGCCTATGCGATGAGAGGAAGTGAGTGGAATGATGTAGGCGTTGTGATGTGGTGTCAGACTGCTGTTGGCCTCGCTGTGGGGCAGGAGGAGGGTAATCTGCTGCTGGACTGTGATTAGCTGCGGGTAACTGAAACCATGGGAAGCAAAACTAGTTAAGAGGGGTTGCCATATTGTGATTTTATCTTTGTAGTGTCAAGCTTAAGATAGCTGGATCTCAGGTCGGCTTCTCTGTTCAGTCTATTTTGATACATTATTTTGATTGAATTATATGAAAAAAATCTAGCCTCACACATTTATGGAGTTGGAGAGGAAGGAGTATCCTAGTAGTTGTTTATATAATTTTGGACATCACTCTGTGATACTACACCAAAATATGAATGGTAGTAGTTTCTTTCTTTTCTTTTCTTTTGTTTTCTTTTCTTTTGTTTTCTTTCTTTCTTTTTAAAGATTGATTTATTTGTTTGAGAGAGCATGTGCAGGGGGAGGGGGAGGGGCAGAGGGAGAGAGACTCTCAAGCCTACCCCACACTGAGTGCGGAGCTCAGTGTAGGGCTCGATCTCACGACCCTGAGATCACAACCTGAGCCGAAACCAAGAGTTAGACTCCTAAGCAACTATATCACCCAGGTGTCCCTAATGCTGATAGTGTCTTAAAGTTTGGTGCAAAACAGGATCTGGGACCACATCATAAAGTTTTTGAATTATTACATCAAAGTCTTTAGCAATTGTACTTTGAATGAATTTTTTTTGTATCAGTATACATGATTTATAACACCATGCATTAGTCATTTGGAAAATGCTAGCTTACTGGGTTATATAGATCTAATATTGGCTAATTTCATTAATAAGCCACATTTGTTAATATACTGCCAGTCTCATCAGAAAGTCTTTAAGGACTGGGGAGCTGTCCAGCTCACAGTGGTAGATTGAAGGTTTCCAAAATTTAAAAGCTCAGAATTTATCATTGGCTACAGTCGTTCTTCTCCTTGAAGTGACAGACTTTGTTCATTTTTCAGAAATGAGGAAATGTCTCCCAAATACCCAAGTATCAATAACCGTAGTTTATCTGGGAAAAGCAGGTTATTTAGCTTGCAACTCAGTTGCACAGATGCTTTCCCTAGAGATCATCACACTGAGCAGAGGGGTGGCTTACTTCCCATTTTGTAAAACAGTATTAGACACCTATTTAAGAATTAAGGGTTAATAAATTAACCTCATTTTAAAATAAAATTATATTTATTTAATTACAAATGTAATTGTATTTTAAATATGGTATACAAAATATTTATTTTACTTAATTTTTACTCTTTGTTCTTTTTTATAAAAATAAAGTTTTTTTAGGAGTACCTAGGCTGGCTGATTTGGTAGAACATGAGACTCTTGATCTCAGGGACATGAGTTCAAGCCCCACATTGGGCTTGGAGCTTACTTTGAAGAAAAAGTTATTTTAGAATTTTTTTTTAAAGATTTTTTTTGTTTATTTGACAGACAGGTATCACAAGTAGACAGAGAGGCAGGCAGAGAGAGAGGAAGGGGAAGCAGGCTCCTGCTGAGCAGAGAGCCTGACGATGCTAGGATGTGGGGCTTGATCCCAGGACCCTGGGATCATGACCTGAGCTGAAGGCAGAGGCTTAACCCAGGCGCCCCTAGAATTATTTTTTATTGAATAATCTGAATAGAATGTTATTTCAGAAAAGTTGTTAAAATGATTGGAGTTCCCATATACTTTTCACCCAGCTTCTCCTAAAGTTAACATCTTACATGACCAGGAACATTTGCTAAAATTAAGAGATTGACAGTGAGACAGAACTAGTAACCAAACTCTAGACTTTATTCCAGTTTTTCCCCGAGTGACCTTTTGCTGTTCCAAGATCCAATCCAGAATACGCCCTCGCATTTAGGTAGCAAATTTGTATTTACTTATTTTTTAAGATTTTATTTATTTATTTATTTACTTGACAGAGAGAGATAGCACAAGCAGGGGGAGAAGGAGAAAAAGGCTCCCTGCTGAGCAGGAAGCCGGATGTGGGGTTCAGTCCCAGGACCCTGGAATCCTGACCTGAGCTGAAGGCAGACACTTAATGACTGAGCCATCCAGGCATCCCAGGCAGCTAATTTTTAAACTGCACTTTCTGCCTTTGCCCTACCATATTTAAGAACATAAATAATTTTAGATTTATAAAAGAGTTGCAAAGATAAAACAGTGTGCCGTATACCCTTCACCCATTTTCCCTAGATGTGAATGTCTTGCCTAACCACAGTGCATTTTTCCGAACTAATAAACCTCCGAGGCCACCATGATTTTTTTTTTTTAAGATTTTATTTATTTATTTGACACAGAGAGATCACAAGTAGGCAGAGAGGCAGGCAGAGAGAGAGAGGAGGAAGCAGGCTCCCTGCTGAGCAGAGAGCCCGATGCGGGACTCAGTCCCAGGACCCTGAGATCATGACCTGAGCCGAAGGCAGCGGCTTAACCCACTGAGCCACCCAGGCGCCCCCCACCATGATTTTTTATCCTCTTGAGGACTCCTTCCCTGGAGATGTGTCATAGATTTTTCAGCATCTTCGCATCTGTGAGGCTTACAGCTAGGCAGACCAGGGTTTTGCATCACCTGGCCATGTCCTCCTGTGTGACCTCCCTGAACCTCCGCTTCCTCCTCCCAGGTGGGCAAATGCAGTGCTGGTGGCAAGCTCCCAGCAAACTGCTGCTTCTTCCTTTCTTTTTAAGATTTTATTTATTTATTTGACAGAGAAAGCAGAGGGATGGGCAGAGGGAGAAGCTCCCCGCTGAGCAGAGAGCCCCATGTGGGGCTGGATCCCAGGACATTGAGATCATGACCTGAGCTGAAGGCAGATGCTTAATCAAGTGAGCCACCCAGGTGCCCCGCTGCTTCGTTCTTAAGTAAAAATTGTCTTCCTCCCTCCCTCCCTCCTTCTCTTCCTTCTTCCTTTGCCTGGCAGTAAAGAGTTCTTTTGGCAAAGTGTTGTGCTAGGGATACAGAGAAGAAAGAAAAAAGTCTCTGTCCTCAAAAGGACTCAAATTCTAGTGGAAAGGGAAATATCTCTACAGCTAACACAAATCATTCTTAATTGTTGATGTGAAGCAGTCATCCCTGGCCCACATAAAGAATCACTTGGGGACATTGGGTGGCTCAGTTGGTTAGGCGTCCAACTCTTGATTTCGGCTCAGGTCATGATCCCAGCGTCCTGCGATCAAACCCCACATCGCACTGCATCGGGCTTCCTGCTCAGCAGGGCGTCTGCTTCTCCCTCTTCCTCTGCCCCTCCCCTTGCTTGTCTCGCTTGCTTGTGCTTTCTGTCTCTCAAATAAATAAATAAATGAAAAAAAGAATTTTTTGACTAGAGGTGCCTGGCTGGCTCAGTCAGTAGGGCATGTGACTTGATCGCAGGGTTGTGAGTTCAAGCCCCACACTGGGTGTAAAGCTAACTTAAATAATAATAAAAATAAAATAGAAAGCTCATTTAAAAAAAAGAATAATCACTTGGCTCGTGCACATCCCTGTATATGCTCCTTCCTCACAGACACTGCGGGCTTTCACATAAGACTTCCCACATAGGCGTGGATCCTGAAGGCAGGTAGTCCAATATTTCTTTGTGGGCCGGTATCTTCTTTCCCCCAGCCCTGCTGGATATTCTCCTACCCTTCAGGTAGTGGTGGCAGTAATGGCTTGGCCCTCTGTTCTTCAGCCAGTCTCAGGAGAGAATGATGGTAATAGTTACTAAATTTTATAGATAACAGTTTTAGATATATTTGTTCATTTTCTCAAAGTAGTAAGAGACAGAATCCAGACTCACACCCAGGTTTGTCTGACTACAAAGCTCAAAATCCTTCCACTGTCTTATGATGCTTTATCTTTCTTTCTTTCCTTCTTCATTTTAAAAAATTTTTTAAATTTAATTTAATTTAATTCTTTTGAGAGAAAGAGCTGGGGTAGGGACCAGAGAGAGAGAGAGATAATCCTAAGCCAGCTCCACAACCAGCACAGAGCCTGACTCAGGACTCAATTTCAGGATCCTGAGATCATGACCTGAGCCAAAATCAAGAGTTGGATGTTTAACCAGCTGAACCACTCAGATACCCCTTATGATGCTATTCCAAAGGAAAGGGAAGCCAGGAAGCAAAGACATGGTTGCTAGATATTTGTCATCCCTGCTGTAAGTGATAATTTTCCCTTTGGACATTTACCCCATCAGTTTTCTAAATGAATGGCTTTCATGCTGTCTGGACTTTAAATATTCCTTGAGAAACAGGAATTACATGAAGGTTGTGATTCACATTTAACTTTTCTTGTACTTAAGTATACTCCCAGTGAAAACCAGTTAGCTCATTAAAGCAAGCAAGCTTATTTTTCTGTTAACCTTTGCTTTATCTTACAGTAAAAAAAATCTTGGGTGCCTGGGTGGCTCAGTGGGTTGAGCCGCTGCCTTCGGCTCAGGTCATGATCTCAGGGTCCTGGGATCGAGTCCCGCATTGGGCTCTCTGCTCAGCAGGGAGCCTGCTTCTCTCTCTCTCTCTCTCTCTCTCTCTCTCTGCCTACTTGTGATCTCTCTGTCAAATAAATAAATAAATAAATCTTAAAAAAAAAATCTTTTATGGGGTGCGTGAGTGGCTCAGTGGGTTAAGGCCTCTGCCTTTGGCTCAGGTCATGGTCTCGGGGTCCTGGGATCAAGCCCCATTTTGGGCTCTCTGCTCTGCGGGGAGCCTGTGTCCCCACCCCCTCCCTGCCTGCCTCTCTGCCTATGATCTCTGTCAAATAAAATCTTTTTAAAAAATCTTTTATAATATTGGTATCACATAAACAACTATTTCATTGGAGACATGATTGTATACTTAAGGTTCTTAGAATGGATTTTATGGTAGTTTCTGTGGAAATTCTTCTTTTAAACACAAAAAGTAATTACAGCAGAGAGTATAAGCATTCTACTTCAATTACTAATAGTCTCTTCTGTTCCCAGAGAGAGGCATAGAATTATGATTCAGTAAAATGATTAAAAGCTTTAAAATAGAAAAAAAGTGGTTTAAAAACTTTGATAAGGATTCTTTTATTACTGTTATTTCTCTAGTGCCATGACCTACTCATTTTTTTCTTTTTTTCCCCACCAGTAATTAAGCATTAGTGCCCAGTCTTATTTCTTTTTTTTTTTTTTTTAAAGATTTTATTTATTAATTTGACAGAGAGAAATCACAAGTAGACGGAGAGGCAGCCAGAGAGAGAGAGGGAAGCAGGTTCTCCGCTGAGCAGAGAGCCCGATGCGGGACTCGATCCCAGGACTCTGAGATCATGACCTGAGCCGAAGGCAGCGGCTTAACCCACTGAGCCACCCAGGCGCCCCGCCCAGTCTTATTTCATCTATACTTCTACCTAACCCCACCATATTATTTTGAACCAAATCCCAGGGCATAATTTTACTTATAAATATTTTAATACTTATCTCTAAAAGAAAAATATTTACCTATAAATACTTTAGTGTGTATTTCTTCTTTGTAAACATAACCACAGTTACCATATCACGCTTGAAAAAGCATGGTTTTTTGATATTGTCAAATATCCAGTCATTGTTTAATTGTCTGATTTGTCTTGGATTTGGTGATTTTTCTCTAGTTCCTTTGAATCAGGATTCAGTAAGACCCAGGCTTGGCAGTTGGTTGGTATATCTTTTTTTTTTTTTTTTTTTTAAGATTTTATTTATTTATTTGATGAGAGAAATCACAAGTAGGCAGAGAGGCAGGCAGAGAGAGAGGGGGAAGCAGGCTCCCCAGTGAGCAGAGAGCCCAGCTTGGGGCTCGATCCCAGGACCCTGAGATCATGACCTGAGCCAAAAGCAGAGGCTTAACCCACTGAGCCACCCAGGTACCCCAGTTGGTTGGTATATCTTATTGGTTCCTTTTAATCTTAAAATTTCCGTTCCATCTCCTTTATTTTTATTTGAAATTTATTTATTTATTTATTTATTTGACAGAGAGAGAGATCACAAGTAGGCAGAGAGGCAGGCAGAGAGAGAGCGGGGAAGCAGGCTCCCTGCTGAGCAGAGAGCCCCATGCAGAGCTTGATCCCAGGACCCTGAGATCATGACCTGAGCCGAAGGCAGAGGTTTACCCCACTGAGCCACCCAGGCGCCCCTTGAAATGTATTTGATGAAGAAAGTAGGTTGTTTGTCCTGTAGAGTTTCCTACATCCTGGATTTTGCTGGTTACATCCCCATAATAGAGTTTACCATGTTCCTTTGGTCTGTTTCCTATAAGTTGATATGTATATCTAAAGATTTGATTAAGCTCCAATTATATATATAATTTTTATTTTCAAAACTGTATCCAAGTGCTATATAGGAAACATAATTCCTATTTTTCTCTTTTTGTGATGTTCGTAGCTATTGATCCTTGATCCTTTTGTACCCCTCTGTGGTACAAAATGGTGACTATCTTAGTCTCTTCAAGCTGAAGTAATAGATTACTAGAGACTGAGTGGTTTATAAATAACAGAGATTTATTTCACACAGTTCTGGGGGCTAGAAAGCTCAGGATGAAGATGGATGTCTGGTGAGAGCCTGCTTCCTGGTCCTTGGCCTTTCACTGTCCTTACATGGCAGACGGAGCTAGGCCGTTTTCTAGGATTTCTTTTTTCAGCATAGTAATTCTGTTTATGAAGCTTCAACCCTCATATCCTATACACCACCCAAAGGCCCCACTTCCGGATACCATCATCACATTGTGATTAGATTTGGGTGTGAATTTTGGGGAGACACAAACATTCAGTCTGTGTCAGGGACGGTCTAATTCTGTCATTTCTTCTTCGATTATTAGCTGTAATAATTCCATAAGTATAAACCTCTATTTGGTTCCCAATTCATGTAGGAAAGACAGGATAAATGCTTGATTCTTTGTTTTTATTTACCTGTTTTCGAAATGAGTTGGTTCACTCACACACTTCAGTAGTAGCCAAGTAGTGTTTCTTATTTTGAACTCAGAAAGTTAAACATTTGATGCTGGTTCAGTCCACTGCAGTCCTTATTACTGATCCTCCGGTCATTTCATTTGGTCAGTAAGTACATCTTCAAGTAAGTTCATAAGTCCTGTTGATAGTGACCCTCGCTTCCATGTTATCTGGTGTGTCAGAATATCCCAGGCCCATTTTGTACATGTCGTGCCCAAGACCTGGTGTCTGCTACTAGCATAGGAGTCCTGGTGCCTTTTAGTGTGAAACATTATTTCAACACACTAGGGATAAGGGGTTGCTGTTTGCTGCTGAGGAAGGAGGTCATTGACAAAAGGACTTTTCAATACACAAAGCAAAGAATTTTATTTTGATTTCCCTACACTAACAATGCTACTACTTCCAAGTCAAATTTAGGTCTTTTTCTTTTTATTCTGGTATAATGTATAGTATTATGTTAGTTTCAGATGTACAGTATAGTGATTCAGCAATTCTGGAAAACAGTATGTTGGTTCCTCAAATTTAGGACTCCTGAGTTACCTTAACATCTAAAACTTCTACCTTCTTAAACTGAGATCAAACAAGAGGGATGATAGGATATCACATAAATACTATTTGCTTTATTTCAATAGGCAGTGAAAGTCTCAGGACGACTTTACCAACACTACCATCACAGAGCATGCTTGGTACAAATGGATTGAGTTGAGTTGTTCTGTTTTTGCAGTTCCTCTTGTCCTCAGGGTATATGTCACTAAAAATGCAGAGTAAAATTCTAAGCTCTCTTGGAATGCTTTTTCTTTTTACAGTAATGCCACCAACTAGATGCATATTAGGTTCATTTGTTTTGTTTTCTTTTTTTAAGTGGGGGAGGTGCAGAGGGAGAGAGAATCCCAAGCCGACTCCACACTGAGCTTGGAGCCCATGTGGGACTCAATCTCACAACGCTGATATCATGAGCTCAGCCAAAACAAGAGTCGGACGCTTAACCGACTGAGCCACTTAGGCACCCTCATTTCTTTTATTTTTTATTTTTAGGGATTGCTTTTGTTTTTATGTAAATTTTATTTTGTACTTATGCAAAGTTTATAGACACATTTTCAAATTAGTTTAGCTTCTGTGTTCCCTCTACCTATTCTCTAGACCATATGTAACCTTTTCTTCATGGTTTTAACCTTTTAAAAAAAAGTTACATTTATCCCCCTCTTAGATTAACAATGGTATACTATATATAGTTTTCTTTGCCTTGCTTTTTTCTACTTAGTAATATATTCTACAGATCACTTGATAGTAATACTTCGAGTTTCTGCATTCATTTCTTTTAACATACAAACTATTTCATTGTATAAATGTACCAGAGTTGATTCAGTTAGCTTTCTTTGGTAAACATGTGGGTTGTTTCTAATCTTTGGCTATTATAAAGAGTCCTGAAATGAATAATCTTATGCTGATGTGTTTTTGTGGTTTCTGGCTAGAATTTCAATGTGATTTAAAGCTATCCTTACTTAGATTGTATCCAATTAAATGTCTGCAATAATTTTAAATAATATGTAATTAAAAGGAGATTGCAATAAATAATTATTCATTAGGGAAATGCAAATCAAACCACAGTGAGGTACCACTTTATACCCACTAGGATGGTTATAATCAAGAAGATGGTGGGACACCTGGGTAGCTCACTTAATTAAGCCCCCTACTCTTGATCTCAGCTCAGGTTTTGATCTCAGTGTCATGGTTCAGGGCACTGCACTGGGCTCCATTCTAGGCATGGAGCCTACTTAAAAAAATTAAAAAATAAGAAAAAAATGGAAATAGCAAGTGTTGATGAGGGTATAGAAAAATTGCTGGTAGGGTGTAAAATAGTGTAACTGCTTTAGAAAAAATTTGGCCATTCCTCAAATAGTTAAACATGGATTTTCCATATGATCCCAAAACTCTACTCCTAGGTACATATCTAAGAAAAATGAAAACATATGTCCACACAAAAACTTTTACACAAATGTTCATAACAACATTATTCACAGTAGTCAAAAACTAGAAACAGCCCAATGTCTGTCCACTGAAGAATGGATAAACAAAATGTCCATTTCTTTCTGGAGGGTTTTCTAATACGAATAGCCATTTCTCTGATTCTCCAGACATCAACTGCAGGTTCAACAATTCAATTCTGATACTACTTGGAGATGGCATCTACCCACTAAGTCTACAAGAGCTTAGCCCCGCAAGACTGCTTACTCCCCACTTAAGACACCAGTCACAAGTCCTGGGCCATCCCTACTTTTGACCAGTTATCTGTAAATTAACAATCACAATCCCCTCCTAAGATTTTATCATCAACTAGAATGGCTCACAGAACTCAGGAAGGCACTTCACTATCAGTTTATCATAAAGGATACAAGTCCAGAACAGCCAGATGAAAGATATGCGTAGGTGTTAGGGAGTGTGCATACAGAGCTTTCAGGCTGTCTGCACAGACCCCACCCTCCCAACACCTGGATGTGTTTACTAACCTAGAAGTGCATCACATCACATCTGCACTTTTGGGTTTTTATGGAGCCTAATCTCAGCTCCATTCCCCTTTCCTAAGGCCAGTGGTTGGACTAAAAGTTTCAACGCTCTAGTCATTTGGTCTTTCTGGTGCCCAGCTCCATCCTGAGGGCTCTGTCTAGGGGCTCCACCTTAAGTCACTTCATTAGCATTAAACTCCCTGTGTGATCAAAAGGGGCTTTTAGTATGAAGAACAAAAGACACTCCTATGAGCAGGAAATTCTGAGGTTTTTAAGAGCTCTGGCCAGGAACTGAGGACAAAGACCAAATTTATTTCTCATTATACCACATCCATACACTGGAAGTCGAATATTATACAGTTGTTTAAAAAAAAAAAAAGAATGAAGTACACTCAGCATGCTGGGAATAGAAGAGAACTTCCTCAGACTGATCAGGTCAGTTTTTGAAAAACCAACTCACAGCTAGCATCTTACTTAATCATGAAACACTGAATGCTTTCCCAAGATAGGAACAAGGCAAGGACGTCCCCTCACACCTTCCTATTCAGCATTGTGCTAGAGGTTTTAGTCATAGCAATTACATAAGAAAACGAAATAACAGTCACCAAAATTGGAAAGGGAGAAGTTAAACTATGTTCACAGATGACCTGCTCTTACATATAGAAATGTCTAAGTAATCCTCCGGAAAAAAAAAAAAAAAAAAAACCTGAGAATTGATAAGTTCAGCAAGGCAGGATACAAGATTGTTATGATGGGGAATGTTGAGGTCCGGCAGCAAACTATCAAGAAAGGATTCTTGAGATGTTTTCAGTACAAAAAGTGGTTTTATTAAGCAGAAAGAGCTGGGATTTTGAGGAGTGACTGATCATATACTTTTAAGTTGCAAGGGAGTTAGGGAGAGCATGTGTCTCTAAGGAATTTGGAAGCAAGGCTTTCAGGACCTTGAGGAGGAGCTAGCTGCTGTTAGGATTGATTCATGAGACCTTTCAGATGGATATCACCAGGCCATATGTTTGAAGGATGATTGCTAACATATATCTTGAGGTGGGGGAGGGAGATAAAGGAAGTTTCCAAAGGGATTTTTAGATGTTAAAGAAGACTTAGAGCATCCTGGAGGTCAGGCTAATGTCAAGCTAAGGTTGCCTTCACCTCCAGCAAAGTATTAACATTGAGGCAGTTAAGCTTGTAGAGGAAGGTCACCCTGCCTATCTCAAGAGCTTGTCAGTGGGCTGGAAGTTGTAAAGAGACTGAATTTTTTTCTACATTTCTTTCGCTTTTGTTCTCCTCATCGATTATACAAAAATCAGTTGTGTTTTTATAAAGTAGTAATGAACAATCCAAAGATGAAATTAAGATAATTCTACTCTAGGGGCGCCTGGGTGGCTCAGTGGGTTAAAACCTCTGCCTTCGGTTCAGGTCATGATCCCAGGGTCCTGGGATCGAGCCCCGCATCGGGCTCTCTGCTCAGCAGGAAGCCTGCTTCCCTTCCTCTCTCTGCCTGCCTCTCTGCCTGCTTGTGATCTCTGTCTGTCGAATAAATAAATAAAATCTTTTTTAAAAAAAAAAAAAGATAATTCTACTCTAAAAGCATTAAGAATAATATACTTGGGAATAAATTCAATAGAAGATCTTTAAGACTTGTACATTGAAATCTCTAATGTACTGCAAAAGATATTAGAAATGTAAATAAATTGGGGCGCCTGGGTGGCTCAGTGGGTTAAAGCCTCTGCCTTCGGCTCAGGTCATGATCCCAGGGTCCTGGGATCGAGCCCTGCATCGGGCTCTCTGCTCAGCGTGGAGCCTGCTTCCTCCTCTCTCTGTCTGCCTCTCTGCCTACTTGTGATCTCTGTCTGTCAAATAAATAAATAAAATCTTGAAAAAAGAAAGAAATGGAAATAAATGGAAAGGCATCCATGTTCATGGGTTGGAAGACTTAATGTGGTAAACGGCATTACTCCCAAAATTGATGTACAGATTCAGTGCAGTTCCTATCAGAATCCCAGCTGGTTTCTTTGTAGAAATTGATAAGCTGATTCTAAAATCATACGGAGGGGCACCTGCCTGGTCCAGTTGGAAACATGACTGTTGATCTCTGGGTTGTGAGTTTGAGCCCCATGTTGGGTATAGAGATTATATACATACTTTTTTTTTTTTTTAAGATTTCATCTATTTATTTGACAGAGATCACAAGTAGGCAGAGAGGCAGGCGGTGGGGCGGGGGGGGGGGTGCGGATACAGGCTCCCCGCTGAGCAGAGAGCCCAATGCGGGACTCAATCCCAGGACCCTGGGATCATGATCTGAGCCAAAGGCAGAGGCTTTAACCCACTGAACCACCCAGGCGCCCCTATATGTATGTTCTTTAAAAAATAAAATCAAGGACACATGGGTGGCTCAGTCATTTAAGTTTCTGCCTTTGGCTGAGGCCATGGTCCCAGGGTCTTGCGATTGGGTCCCACATCCGGCTCCTTGCTCAGTGGGGAGCCTGCTTTTCCTTGTGCCTGCCAGTCCTTCTGCTTGTGTGCTTTCTCTGTCTCTCTCTTTCTGAAAAATAAATAAAATCTTTTTTTTTTTTTTAAATCGTATGGAAACTTAAGGGACTCAGAATAGCCAAAGCAGTTTTGAAAAAGAAGAGCAAAGTTGGAGGATTCACATTTTCAGACTTCAGAAATTACTGCAAAGCTACAATGAGGACAGTGTGGTACAGCATAAGAAAGCACAGAGCAGTGGAGTTGAATTGAGAGTTCAGAAATACGGTAGTGCCTTCTTATTCATGGTTTCACTTTCCAGGGTTTTGATTTCCTGTGGTCAGTCGTGGTCAAGGAGTAGATGATCTTTCTGATGTGCGGTCAGAAGGTCAGTAGTAGTCTAGTGTTGTCACGATGCCTCTATCATTCACCTCACTTCTTCCCATCATGTAGGTGTTTTGTCATCTACGTCATCACGAGAAGAGTAAAGAAATACAGTACAATAAGGTATTTTGAGAGAGAGAGACACCACACTCCTATGACTGTTATTAGTTACTATAATATATATAGGGTTCTAGACTATCTTTGCTTTCAGGCACCCTCCACAGATAAGGGGGGCTACTATACATACACACCCTCACATTAATGGTCAGTTAATTTTTTCTGAAATTTTTTTAAGGTGATTTATTTGATTGGGGGACCGTGAGTGGAGCGTGGAACAAAGGGAGGAGAGAGAATCAAAGCAGACTCCCTGCTGAGTATGGAGCCTGATGCAGGGCTTGATCTCACAACCCTGAGATTATAACCTGAGCCAAAACCAAGAATCTGATGCTCAACCCACTGAGCCACCCAAGCACCCCTGTGGTCAGTTAATTTTTTTTTTTTTAAGGTTTTATTTATTTTCCAGAAAGAGCACAAGCAGAGGGAGCGGCAGGCAGCGGGAAAAGTAGGCTCCCCCACTGAGTAGAGAGCCTGACGTGGAGCTTGATCCCAACTGAAGGCAGACACTTAGCCAGCTAAGCCAGCCAGATGCCCTGGTCAGTTAACTTTTGACCGTGATGCCGAGACGATTAAATGGAGTTGGTGTGGTGTCATCTTTTCAACAGACAGTACTGGAACAAGTGGATATCTCTTGTCCACACAATGTATGTTAGTAGCATAGTAGCATTATTTGCAATAGCCCAAGGGTAGAAGCAATCCAGATGTCTGTCAGCTGGTGAATGGAAAAATAAAATGTGGTATAAAATCCATATGATGGAATGTCATTTGGCCACAAAAAATGAGGTACTGATTTCATGCTACACCATAGGTTAACCTCGGAAACCTTACGCTCAGTGAAAGAAGCCAGAAGGCCACATATATTGTGATTCCATTTACGTGGAGTATCCAGAGTAAGCAAATCCATACAGAGAAAGTAGATTAATAGTTGTCCGGGGCTGAGAAGGTAAGGAATAGGGCAGCTGGTTGCTGATAGTTATTGGGGGAGGGGTTGGCAAGAGGAAGCCAGATGGAAATGTTCTAGTGATGGTTATACAAGTTTGTTACTATACTAATAACCACTGAGGTGTGCACCTTAAAATGGAGTGCATTTTATGATGCGCAAACAGGTCTCCATCAAAAAAAGAGCTTGTAATAAATTACTACCTCTTAGTTTGGTTTAAGGTAAACCAAAAAGAAACACAGTTTACTGGGGTTTTCCAGTTTTTCATGCTAAATTAGCATTTCTTTCCCATTCAAGACAAGACAATGACTGTCAATGCAGACGCCAAGAAATTTTAGACTTTGGACTTAAATTCATTTATTTTTGTTATTATTTTTTAATTTATTTTGAAATAATTTTGAATTTACTGAAGAGTTGTAAAGATAGTACAAAGAGTTGCATGAGCCCTTCATCCAACTTTCTCTGGTGTTAAAACATCTTCGTAACCCTGGTACTTTTATCAAAACGAAGAAATAAACATTGCTACAGCACTGTTCACTAAAATGTAGACTTGATATTTAAAATTTCACCAGTTTCCTTACTAATGTCCTTTCTGTGTTCAAGATCCAAGCTCAGATTCCACCTTTTTTTTTTTTTAAGATTATTTATATGTTTATTTGAGAGAGACATCACAAGTAGGCAGAGAAGCAGGCAGAGAGAGAGGGGGAAACAGGCTCCCCGCTAAGCAGAGAGCCCCATGCGGGGCTCGATCCCAGGACCCTGAGATCATGACCTGAGCCGAAGGCAGAGACTTAACCCACTGAGCCATCCAGATGCCTCGCTCAGGTTCTACCTTGCAGTTAGTTGTCAGTTCTCCGTAGTCCCCTCGAATCTGACAGTTTCTCAGTCTTGATTTTTTCATGACTTGGACAGTTTTGATGAGTACTGGTTAGGTGTTTTATATATGTCCCTCCGTTTGAGTTAGCCCTGCGGTAGCTCATGGTAGGACCGGCCTTGGGTGTTTGTGAGGACTGCCAGAGAGGTGGCGTGTTCCTCACTTCGCACGCGATACTGACGTTATTAGTGGTGATGTTAACTTTGATCATTTGTTTAAGGTAGAGTCTGCCAGGTTTTTCCACCATAAAGTTACTATTTTTCCCATTAAATTGAAAATTTTATTGCTCTGTTTTTCAGTTTTGGGGGGTACTTTAGGTCAGTGTTTTCTTGATATTAATAAAGTAGCACTGGGTGCCTGAGTGGCTCAGTCAGTTAAGCGTCTGCATTTGGCTTGGGTCATGATCTCAGGGTGCAGGGATGGAGCTCCGCGTCCGACATCGGACTCTCTGCTCAGCGGGGGCCTGCTTCTCCCTCTACCTCTGCCTGCCACTCCCCCTGCTCATGCTCTCTCTCTGTCAAATAAAAAAATAAAGTCTTTTAAAAAAGGAACACTGTAGTTCCTGAACGTAGGCTCCTAGAGTGTGTTGTGGCATCAACTACTGGCCCTCTTGCTGTTCTGGGGGGAGGGTAGATGAGAACGTCTGCCTTTCCCAAGGAAGCAAAATCACTTTTGGGGGTGGGGCAGGGAAGTCCTGATGACTGACTGGATTTCCAAATCTTTATTAGGCAGCTAAATACTACCTCAGAGGAGAGAAATGGAGCAGGGTTATTTCCAGAGTTTGGACAGCATACTAATCTTTTTTGCAGGAGGTGTTGAGTTTTGTTTTGCTTTGTTTTCTGAGTAAAAGTTTTTAGAGCTATTTTGGAAAATCCAAGTATGCTTGGTGTAGAATATCTAGAAACTTAGTAGTTTATTCTTGCTTCTTTCACTCTATCTGTCCCTCTGGTACTATGTGCAGTGGAGCAATTCCTCCCAAAGAACTTCGGCAAATTAACATTCCTGGCCCTTGGGCTATTTCATTTCCATTTCACCAGGAGCTTTTATGTGGGAATCTAGGACATAGTCTCACCTCCTTTCTGTTCACACTAGACGAGTAAGCATGCTCTGTGCCCCGCAGAGTGTAAGCAAGGAGCGTCCTCATGGGCAGTTGGACACTATATGTTTACATTTGAACCTTCACTTCATGCTGTTCACACTACCATCCAGTTCTTTCATTTTCTCTTTTATGTGTTTTGTTTTGTTTTAAGATTGTATTTATTCATTTGACACAGGGAGAGAGAGAACAGGGACAGGGGAGCCAGGCGAGATAGACACAGGCTCCCTGCTGAGTTAGGAGCAGGAGGCAGAACTCGATCCCAGGACCCTGGGATAATGACCCAAGCCAAAGGCAGACTCAACTGACTGAGCTACTTGGGTGTCCCTCTTTTATTTTTCTCTTAATGAACATGCAGATTTCTCCTTCATTAGAACTCTGGAAGCTTCCAGATCTCATCTAAAGAAGACCTTGATTATTCCCTAGTGCAGCCTGAAAATACGGATACTACCCCAAGACCAGGGCGGCTTTGTGGCAGCTGGGACTAACTTAGGACCAAATTAACACAGGTCTTAGAAAGATCAGCATTTCTTGGGGCACTCGGGAGTAGCTCAGTTGGTTAAGCATCCAACTCTTGATTTCAGGTCATAATCTCAGTCGTTAGATTGAGCTCCACGTTAGGCTCTGCCCTTAGCGCAAAGTCTGCTTGAGATTATCTCTCTCCTTCTCCCTCTGCCCCTCTCCCTGTTTGTGTGGCTTTCTGCCAATTAATTAATTTTTAAAATCTTTAAAGAAGAATAATCAGGGGCGCCTGGGTGGCTCAGTGGGTTAAAGCCTCTGCCTTCGGCTCAGGTCATGATCCCAGGGTCCTGGGATCGAGCCCCACATTGGGCTCTCTGCTCCCTGGGGAGCCTGCTTCCTCCTCTCTCTCTGCCTGCCTCTCTGCCTACTTGTGATCTCTCTCTGTCAAATAAATAAATAAAATCTTAAAAAAAAAAAAAGAAGAAGAATCAACATTTCTCAAGATATTAAGGTTTACTCAGTTACATTCCTTATATTCCAACTTCCACGTTGCATACCTCAAACCAGTCATGACAGGAAAACAAATGATCTTAAACTCCTTTTAACCACATTCTCGCACATGTTCTGGGGAAATTTTTCCTAAAAGGTATCACTTCTGTGTTGTTCTTAAAGGTTATTATTCTCATTCTAAAAAAATTTTTTTAGTAGTCTTTCATTCAGCTTTCCATTTTTTTTTTCTTTTCTTACATGAATACGCCTTCTTTTTCTTTTAATTTTGTTTATTTGAGAGAAAGAGCATGAGCAGTGCGGGGAGGAGGCAGAGGGAGATACAGACTCCACTGAGCAGGGCTCCTGGGACCCTGGGATCATGACCTCAGCCAAAGGGAGACGCTTAATGGACTGAGCCACCTAGAGGCCTTGTGAATACACTTCTATAGAACATCTGAACATGAGCTTTTATAATAGAATTGTTTGGTCATGAATTTTACCATTATTTTATAGGTTCTTGTTGAATGGGCCTACTTCTCATGATTTTGTTTTCTTTCTTTTTTTTTTTTAAAGCAAGGCTTTTTAAAAAATTATATTTATTTATTTATTTGAGAGAGAGAGAGAAAGCAGGAGCATGAGCAGGGGGAAGGAGACAGAAGAAGAGGGAGAAGCAGACCGCCTGCTGAGCAGGGAGCTTCATGGGGTGCTCAGTCCTAGAACCCTGAGATCATGACCTGAGCTGAAGGCAGACTAAACCAAAGGCAGATGTTAACTGAGCTGCCCAGGTGCCCTGGTGACTTTGTTTTCTGAAGCACTTAAACTGATTCAACTCCTGATTCCTTTGTTTTCTTACTTAGGTGCAATTCACAAAACATAAAATTAATTTACAGCATACGTTCAGTGATATTTAGTACATTCATACTGTTGTGCAGTTATTACCCCGATTCCTTCTTACGTTTGTATGTAGCGATGAAAGAAGTATGTATGGGCCCCTAGAGCTTCGTGTGTGCTGACAGGGCAAGCTTCCCATTGGGTTCAGAGTTTGCGTGTGGCTTCTAGAGGTTGGTTAGTTGCTTCCAGCAGCCAAGCAATTGATCCATTGGGTTTTAAGTAACTGTTGCTTATTAAAGCCCATTGTCTTACCATAATTGCACCCAGTAAGAGCTCTAAAATCACCCATGCTGGTTTAATTTGGAGATAAGGGAGAAACTGCTTCTTACTAGGGATTCTTAAAATGTTCTCGTAATTAAACAAATGCCTTTTTAAAATTCTGCATAAAAATCGCATGCTCATTACGCAGTCCACTCAGCTATCCAGTCATCTGCTGAATTATTCCCTTTCCTTTGACTCCTTAGGAGATCAGCCTTGCAGGAGCTAATCTTGCATTGACTGATGTACAGTGGTATGACAGGAAGGAGTAGGGTTCGTCAGTATTAGGAGATTGATCATTTTTAGCTCATCAGGCCACCTTTGAGGGTTCTTTCTACTTAGTTTACTAACGAAGGTAATTCCAAAACTTAGTGCTTGTTTTTGTTTTGTTTTGTATTTTTACGATTTTATGTATTTGTCACAGTGAGAGAGAGAGGGAGCACAAGCAGGGAAGGCGGCAGGCAAAGGGGGAAGCAGGCTCCCCACTGAGCAGGGAGCCTGATGCGGGACTGGATCCCAGGAACCTGGGGTCACGACCTGAGCCAAAGGCTGATGCTTAACTGAATGAGCCACCCAGGCATCCTGTGCTTGGTTTCTATTTAGAAGCTCTTAAAATAGTTGGGTTAATGATAAGGTCATGAAATCCCTCCCAGGCTTCCGTCTCGTGCTCTGGGGCCTCATGCTCCCCTTAGGACTGTGGGAATTCCCAACTGTTTTGTCATAGACGTATATTTTCTCTCAAATTCCTTTCCATCTTGGAACGGGTTCCATTAGTGATTGTTTCTCATCGCCATGGTATGGACCCGCACCCTTTTTGCTGGAGAAAAATGGAGTCAGCACGTTAATGTGAGGGAGTCCTAGCCAGGCTCTTCCCAGGCCTCTGGAGGGTTGCTCACAGGTGGATTCCTCAACCAAGGAGCTGCCATGAGGCCAGAGAGAAGCCGTGCGTGTGCCAAGAAACCCGGGTGTTGCGTGCCTCCAGCATTTTGTTCTCTAACCAGCTGAAATGTGGAGGGTTTTTGCTGATGCTATTTAGAAATGCTTAGTGTCGTGCAATAAAATCTTTACATTTAGCCCAGAGATTTTTTTTTTTTTTCCATTTTCCCAAGAAACAGGCTCGTCTCCGTCTTACCCAAGAGCAACCAGAAGTTGGTGCTCAGGGAGCCTGTTCACTCTTGAATCTGACCTTAAATCTGCTTTTCTTCCAAGGAGCTCAGAGTGCTAAATGGAGTAGGCTGCTATGCTCATTGTAGCCGCTCTGCAGGGTTGCTGCCATTGGACGCAGGGTGCCGGTTCACCAAGGGTGGGGCTCCTCAAGGACTGCACCCTGGATGTTTGGCCCGGATCCTGCCTTCTTGTGAGGAGCTCAGTAATTCTCAGTCTTGGGCGATTTTGTCCCCAGGAACATTTGGCAACAACAGGAGGCATTTTTGGTTGTCCCAACTTGGAGAAGAAAGAGGTATGATGGGCACCCAGTGGACAAACCTGGGGATGCTGCCCATCATACCTCTTTCTTCTCCAAGTTGGGACAACCAAAAATGCCTCCAGTTGTTGCCAAATGTTCCTGGAGACAAAATTGCCTAAGATTGAGAATTACTGAGCTAAGAGTTCTCGCAAACGCAGGGTAAGGATTCCTGACTCCTAACCCAGCCACTAACCTCAAAGTGTTTTTTTTTTTTCTCTCCCAAGTAAGAGCCTAGAGAAAGGATTCTTATACTGCTCTTGGGTGCAGCTAGCCAGCAGGTTTGCTGCTGTATGAGTCGGTCTGAACTGTCCCTGGGTTGGACTCTGGCGTCCACTGAGGATGGGAAGTGATGAGTCAACAGTGTGGCCTTACTACCTGCCCCTCTTATTCTAATTAAACACATTTTTATGATATTTCTGTTAATGAGTCAGCTGGTAAAGAAAACACTCCTCTTTCACCAAAGCTGCTGTGAAGTGGAGCACAGTTTTGTGCTCGTACGTGCTTGTCGTCCTGCTGACTTGTTCTTCCTGGAGCTGGGGGACCAGTGAAAATAGAAGTGCCAGCATGTGAGTAGCAGTTGTTCTAAGCAATAAATCGGACATTTTCCCCAATGAAATAATTAGAAAAGTAGCACTGGTCTCTCCATCTTACAGTAAAAAGTAAACTATGGTGTCATCAGAGGATTCTAAAGCCCCTTGCTTGAGAGCATTTGGAAACATCCTTGGTGTTTCCCTGTGACATTCAGGCACCAGAGGTGCAGATTAGAAGTGTTTAGCTTGGAAAACGTGCTCTATACATGTATGGGGAATTAAGAAAGTGCCACTAGGGTTTTAGAAGTGAAAGAGAGCACGGGCAAGGAGCACGGAGAGGCTGAGGACCAGAGCAGAGTCCAAAGCCAGGCCTCTCCATCTCGCAGCCCGCTCGCTCCACTGACAGCACACTGCCTAAATTGAGCACAGAAAGGGAGTCTTAGAAATGGTTGCAAAAGTGAGAAGTGGCAAGAAAACACAGACTCTCTACCTCCTCAGAAATGCTGTGGCTGCCTTTCCTTTTCTTGGCGCGATGGAAGCTGTGTCAGCATCGCTGGTTCAGGGCTGTGAAGGGGGGACATCAGGTCTTTTTTCCTCTTACCATGCTGAAACCTGCTGTTAGCAGTAAGGCCAGAAGCCTTCCCAGGGCTTAACAGCTGGAGTGGTGTCAAATACATAGGAGTGCAATTTATGATTCCCCCACTGAGAGGTTTTACTTTGGAGTTTTGCTTTAAGCTCTCTGCTAATCCAGCCAGTTGCTTATTTTGAAAAGAAATTGCCAGTCTTTTGCCTGTGTGACGATTGCATGATCTTTCATGGGTTTTCCTCCTCAAGGTAGATGCCAGGCTCAGCAGTACAAAACAAAGCCTTTCTTTTTTTTTTTTTTTTTTTTTTTTTAAGATTTTATTTATTTATTTGACAGACAGAGATCACAAGTAGGCGGAGAGGCAGGCAGAGAGAGAGGAAAAAGCAGGCGCCCCACTGAGCAGAGAGCCTGATGTGGGCTCGATCCAGGATCATGACCCGAGCTGAAGGGAGAGGATTTAACCCACTGAGCCACCCAGGTGCCCCAAAACAAAGCCTTTCTGAATATTATAGCAAAACCATAGGGTTGGGGCACCTGGGTGGCTCAGTGGGTTAAGCCTCTGCCTTCGGCTCAGGTCATGATCTCAGGGTCTGGGATCGAGCCCTGCATTGGGCTCTCTGCTCGGTGGGGATCCTGCTTCCTCCTCTCTCTGCCTTTCTCTCTGCCTACTTGTGATCTCTGTCTGTCAAATAAATAAATAAAATCTTAAAAAAAAAAAGTCCCCTCTTAAAAAAAAAAAAAAAAACCATAGGGTTGTTGATAGCTTTGAATCCATTCTGGACTCTGAACAGTAGGTCACAGTCAAGAACAGTGGCCATGAAGGAGAATGGAAGCTGCTAGTATGTGGTACAGGCAGAAGGGCAGTCACTAGTGAAACCTGCCTCATTTACAGCTATTACCATTTACATTAAAAATTAATTTAAAAAGTAGTGCCTTGTCAGTAAAACCCATTGAGGTTACACATTATATCATTAGACCATAATTAAGTAGGAACAGAAAGCATTAGAACGGCCCCAGGAGTAGAAGCCCCACGATTGCCCATTGGGCCTTTGGTCAAGTGTAACACCAGCCTGAGAAAAGAATAGTCCTCATGAAAATATTTTCCTTCCTTCCAAGTCAGGAAGCGGACTCACAATGGAGTCTGCTTCTCCATTCTGAATTTTGAGATGTGCAGGAAACAACTAGCCATTACCAGCTGAGGTCTTCCTGCTGATAAATGAACCCTGAGGCCGGGTGACCTGTCTTGTTAATGAGTTAATGAAGAATCTAGTCCTTGCATTGACCCTGTTCTTAAAAGCTTTCTGTGGAGCTGAAACAACATTCCTCTAATTTATGAGTTAACTCTTTCTTATTTAGCAAATGAGGAGCAGTTGGGGATTAGAGAACCCCTGTGGTAGAGAAGCTGGGAGCCTACCGATGGCTTCTGTTGCTTCGTTTCTATATTTCATCATTAACTTCACTTGCAGGCAGGAATCTCATTTTAAAAATATTTTCTTTTTTTGCAGAACCTTAAAAAAAAACAATCTTCTATCTGTTATGTTGCTTTTTACCCCCAAGGCAATGACATTTTATTGAAGAATTTCCCTACGCGTTACTCTGATGAGAAACAGCTTTGAATTGAGCGAGATAGGTATTTGAGTTTTATGTGACTATTTCAGTGTAGGAAAGAGAAATTTTAACTTCTCTAAGCAAACATAACTAACCTGGCATTTATTTCGGGAGGCATATCCTCTCTTCAGTTTACTAGAGAAAGAACAGTCTCCTTTAAATCGGGGTTATCTTGGACAAGTCCTAGAAATTACTTCTTCTCCCAAATTGTTTTTTCTTTTAGTGATTGGTTGTTGGTAATGTTCCATGATTCAGAGGGAGCCCCAGGGGGCCCCAGGGTTGTTGTGGATATCTCTGTCCCAGGGTCATTTCTCAGCTTTGCAATTCTAGAAATGTGATTTTATCAGTTGATTAGATACAGGGGAAATGATTCATGACAGCCCTGCTCCTAAAGCTGATGTTACATTTGGTTTAGAAAATGTTTATTTAAAAAATAGAAGGAGAAAAAAAATGTTTATTAACTTCTAATTCCTATTTCATTAACCAGAAGAGTTTGTCTGTTGAGGCATCTCAAAACCAGTAGCTGGAAAATCATAAAAAGTAACAAGAGGCTTTGTTTGGTGGACACTGAAAAAAAAGGGGGGGGTCCGTTATCTTAAAGACACCTCAGACATATGCCCATTTTGAGACTAGTAGAATCTTACAGTATTATAGTAATCTTATAGTATTCTGCTATAAGACCTGTACCTAGTATTAATGGCTCGTATTTAGAACAGGTGAGTATTATATGGCCACTGCTAAAATGTCTCAAGATGATAAACTGAATACATGCCACCATACATGTACCCCAAATCCCTAAATATATCAGAAAGATAGTCTTTGACGGTGCTGGAAAAAAGAATGTCCTGAGTAGTCTAGAAATTTGAGGAACTCCTGAAGGATAGAAGGCAGATGGAGTCATAGTAAAGTAGAAATCAGTCTTTTTTTTTTTTTAAAGATTTTATTTACTTAGGGACACCTGGGTGACTCATTGGGTTAAGCCTCTGCCTTTGGCTCAGGTCATGATCTCAGGGTCCTGGGATCGAGCCCCGCATCTGGCTCTGCTCAGCAGGGAGCCTGTTTCCCTCTCTCTCTCTCTCTCTCTCTCTCTGCCTGCTCTCTGCTACTTGTGATCTCTGTCAAGTAAATAAATAAATAAAATCTAAAAAAAACAAGATTTTATTTACTTGTTTGACTGAGACAGAGAGGGCATAAGTAAGGGGAGCAGTGGCAGAGACAGGGAGAAGCAGGCTCCCCACTGAGCAAGGAGCCTGATGTGGAACTCCATCCCAGGACCCTGGGATCATGACCTGGGCTGAAGGCAGATGCTTAAATGACTGAGCCACCCAGGTGCCCCTAGAAATCCGAGTCTAAAAGCACTGTGTGTCCCATCCCTCCCTGTGATTACCGGATATGGGCCGTGGTGAATAGGTTTACCTACTGGGGATCTGAGACATCAGAGCAAGTGCATAGCTCAGAGTCACCCAACATCAGAGGAAAACCAACATCAGTCATAAAGAGAAGCTCCAAGTTCAAGGAATTGAGAAGCTAACAGGGGAGGGTCCAAGTAAATAGAACATTAAGGAGACTTTTAAAAATATTTATTTATTTGAGAGAGAGCAAGGGAAGGGCAGCTAGAGAGAGAGAGAGACAGGGAATCCCAAGCTGACTCCACACTAAGCACAGAGCCTGCCTCAGGGTTCATTCTCAGCACCTGAGATCATGACCTGAGCTGAAACCAAGAGTCAGATGCTTAACTGACTGAGCCAACTAGACACCATATAAAGAAGGAGACTTTCAGGATAGTATGTTTATACCCTGAAGAGGATAAAAAGAGAATATTGCATTCGTGAAATAAGAACAAGCTCTTATGGGAGAGAATGAAGTTTATTTCCTTGATCTTGGAAATAAAATGTTGTTGTTTGGCTAGAACCTTCTTAAAGGGGCTGCATAGTAGAATGGGTATACAACTAAAGGAAATTCGAGAACAAGAGGAAGGAGCCAAAGAATTCTCCTAGAATACAAAATAACAAAAAGAGAGTGACAAGAATAGCAAGTACAATAATGGGTCCTTTCAGAGGTTCCAGGATTTATCCAGAGAGTTCTGAGAGAAGAGAAAATGGAGGGGAACACAAGCAAAGAAATAATGAAAAAAAATTTCCCAAACAGAAGAAAAGCAAGAATCCTTAGAATGGAAGGGTTCACCAGAGTGCCCGCTTTGAATTTATCAGTGTGAGAAGACTCACATTTTACACTGTTAAAAAAGGAACTCCAGGGGCGCCTGGCAGGCTCAGTGGGTTAAAGCCTCTGCCTTTGGCTCAGGTCATGATCTCAGGGTCCTGGGATCGAGCCCGCGTGGGCTCCCTGATCACTGGGGAGCCTGCTTCCCTTCCTCTCTCTCTGCCTACTTGTGATCTCTGTCAAATAAATAAATAAAATCTTAAAACAAAACTCCAGGCTCAAGGTAAGTCCCCTGCAGACTGAAGTGCAGACTCAGCCTCACTTGGAGTGGAATTTTACCACAATTAATCTGGAATTTTCTGGTTGGCACCTGCGAAGTAGTCTGCATGTTCTCACTCTCCATCCCTCAAAGGAAGGTAAGCTGATCTCGTAAAACCTCAGAGAAGGGAATCCACCCTCAACAGTCCTTTTATTTTGCCAGTCAGTTGCTGCCCCGCTTCCTTATAAATAGCGCCCATTTTGTGCAACTTCTGGGAGCTCCCCTCCCCTTGCTAGAATGGATGCTGATTCATGAATTGATTAATAAGGCAGATTAGATCTTTAAAATTTAATCTGTTGAGTTTTGTTTTTTAAAAACACATGTAACAGATGTCTCAGAACAGGAAAGATAAGGAAAAATCCCAGAGAGAGAGCAAACAGCCCAGTCTAAAAAGAAGCAAGAATCAAGTTGGCATCAGTGTCTTATTGGCAACATTTGGTGCAAGAAAATGATGACCCAACAAACATAGTCATGGTTCTGGGGTGCCTGGGTGGCTCACTCAGTCCATGAAGCGCTTGGCTCTTGGCTTTGGCTCCAGTCATTATCTCAGGGTATTGGGATTGAGGTTGGCAGAGAACCTTTGCTTCTCTCTCCCTCTCTTCCTTTGCTCCTCTCCCCACTTTTGTGCTGTCTCTAAAATAAATAAATCAATCTTTAAAAAAATGTTTTTCTTGGGGCGCCCGGGTGGCTCAGTTGGTTAAGAGGCGGCCTTCGGCTCGGGTCATGATTCTGGGGTTCCTGGGATCGAGCCCCGCGTCAGGCTCTCAGCAGAGAGCCTGCTTCTCTCTCTGCCCCTCTCCCTGCCACTCTGCTTACTTGTGCTCTCTCTCTAGCTGTCAAATAAACAAATAAAATATTTTAAAAAAATTTTTTTTTTCTTAAAACAAATGTATTCATGGTTCTGAGAAAATAATGTAGAGCCCAAGAGTCCATACCCAGGAAAGCTATCCCTTGGGAATTACAGGCAAATGAGCTTTTTCAGGTATACAGAACATGAATTTCTTTTCTTTTCTTTTTTTAAAGATTTTATTTATTTGACAAAGAGCACAAGTGGGGGGGTAGCAGCAGAGGGAGTGGGAAAGCAAACTCCCTATTGAGCAGGGAGCCGGACATGAGGCTCAATCCCAGGACTCCGGGATCATGACCTGAGCTGAAGCCAGATGCTTAACTGACTGAGCCACCAGGCGCCCCAGAAACTCAGTGTCCCACTTATGATGCCTGTTTTATAGAATTGCAAGAGAGATACTATCCAGAAAAATGAAAAAGGGAAACCGAAGAAGCATTGATGTGGAGCGGGAGGAAACCCCAGAGAACACGTTAAGACAGTCATCTAGAATAACCTAGAACTCGAGCAGCTCCATGCCCTTGACGGTAGTGGTATCTATAGAGAGACAAAAGCAGACACCAGAGGTCCCCTACTGTCGAGTGCTTTGACATCCTTTGTGGTTGTCACCAGAAGTCCAGCCCTCCAGATTACACACAATCTGGAGGTACCGGTCCCCATGCCTCCCCTCCCTGTCTTCTGATACCCCTGTGCACTTTAGGATTGAGTGATGTCTCTTTAGTTTTATAGGAGTGGAAAATTTTTTCCAGCAGAACAAATAATTAAAGTGACACAAAGCAGATTAACAGGAGAAAATTTTTAGTTTGTATGTTTGGGAACCCCATAAAAATATGAGACTCAACAAAGTGACCAAAGCAGGAAGCTTTTATACTCTTTAAACAAAGAAACAAATTTGTAAAGCATTGACAAGACAAAGAGTTTGGGCTGGGGGTAGTAAGCTGGTAAAGTAAAGGTTTATATTTATGACCTTCTTAGCCCTGAATTCTCCCATCTCTGGTGATAAGGATGCCCTCTACCCTTCTGACACAGTGAAGGTCCCTTTCACGTGGGAAATCTATCTTCTGCTTTTAGGAGGGTGGAGAAGGGTCAGAGTGTCCTTCTTGCATTGGCTGTTTCTCAAGTACCCTTAATTCAAAATAATCAATGCCAGAGTGGCGTGTCTTGGGGTTACACACTCCAAACCCCTGTAGTTTCAAATTTCTTTGATGAATGATTCCCTGATCTTCTGCCTTCATGGGAAACTGGGCCCAGTGGTCCTGTAGAGCAGCCTCTACAGAAGGCTGTTTTTGTCTCCAGGCAGAAGCTGTTTTTTTTCTCCTGCACTTCACATTCCCCAAGACCTGAAGGTGAAATTCATGTCTTCCCTACACCCTGTCACTGCTTCCAAATTCCCTTTCCTCTTCCTTCCTGGATTTGCCATTGAGGTTAGTGGAAGTACAAATGTATTCAAACTACAAACGTTAAGAGGAAATAATCAGAGAGTAGAACCTTTGAAATAAGTTTGTGGGGAGTTTATTGGTACCAGAGAATGTCCATGGAGATAGGTGGCTGAGTTGAGCTAAAGAAAAAGTTACTTGGGGGTGGTGGGTGTCTGAGTGGCTCACTTGGTTGAGCATCTGACTCTTCTTGGTTTTTGGCTCAGGCCGTGGTCTAAGGGTTGTGGGATTGAGCCCCATGTCTGACTCCTAGCCTAGCACAGCAGAGCCTCTGCTTGGGATTCTGTTTCTCCCTCTGCCCCTCCCCACCAAATAAATCAGTCTTTTTTTCTTTTAGATTTTATTTATTTATTTGACAGAGAGAGACACACTGAGAGAGGGAACACAAGCAGGGGGAGTGGGAGAGGGAGAAGCAGGCTTCCCACCTAGCACGGAGCCTGATGTGGGGCTCAATCCCAGGACCCTGGGATCTGAACCCGAGCCAAAGGCAGACGCTTAACGACTGAGTCACCCAGGTGCCCCAAATAAATCAATATTTAAAGAAGAAGAAGAAAGTTACTTGTCTCTGAGAAAGTTAAAAATTGGGAGGCCAGGTTTGGATCATCTGTGGTTATTAAAGTTACCTGACAGAGAGGGAGGACGCGTGCGTGTAAGCAAGCAGTCGCAGGGAAGTAGCTGGCCAGGTTAGTAGGCGTTAATGGTAAGGAGGGACAAGGAGCAGGAAAACCTGGTGACCATTGCTCGCTCTCTAAATAAATAAATCTTTAAAAAAAAAAAACGCATATCACCCACCTTAATGGGGAAGTCTGTTTTAACTAAGACATGTGGCTCTCTGTGTTTGTAGTGGCAAAAGATAGTCATTGACTGTCTGTCAGGAGTGACTGCCAGGTGAGTTACGGTACTTCCAGACAGTAGAACAAAGGAATGAGGATGTGCTTTATGTACTTAAAGGTCATAATCTCTGAAATATATAAGTAAGTGAAAAAAGCAAGGAGTGGAATAGTGTAGGGAGCATACAGGCGTTGTATTAAGAAGGGAGAGAAAATACATACAACTACCTGTGTGGTTTGGAAACGCATGAAATGGCTCTGGA
The DNA here is from genome assembly GCF_011764305.1 of Mustela putorius furo. Classification (NCBI taxonomy): domain Eukaryota; kingdom Metazoa; phylum Chordata; class Mammalia; order Carnivora; family Mustelidae; genus Mustela; species Mustela putorius. Next base: position 32,946,466 of record NW_025421304.1, on the reverse strand, counting down.
AGGAGGAAACAGGATTTTTAAAATCTAATTTGCAGAGCTTTATTTCCAGAGCCAGAAACTAAATATATGGAGATTTGCCACAAAAGATCAGGTAGGAAGTTAAGTTCTATCTACAAAGCTACAAAAGCAGCTTCTACTACAGCTACTACTGAGGAGTCGTCTGTGAATTGTCTGTGTTCGCATATGCAGAGGACAGCTCTGGAAGGACACAAGAAACCAGTAACCATGGTTGCCTCAGAAAAAAGAATTGATGGCTAGGGGACTGATAAGATGTTCTATTCACTGGGTCCCTTTTTGATCATTTTGGATTTTGACCACCTGCATGATCCGAGCAAAGGGCTAAGTCTACCCACCTCCCCCACCAGTGGCAAAGAGTCCCTATCAAGACTTCTGGTAAATAGGAACTTCATGTTCTAGTAGTGCAAACATTTCATTGTGAATCAAGAGATCCGGGGTCTTTGAAACCTGACCAGAGGGAAGATTACAGCATTTATAAGATGGCAAGGCCAACACAATAGACGGCTGGCTTCAGAAGGATCACTGAATTAGTCGAATCCATGATCTGTCCCCACTAGGAGACTAATTTTAGGGGCACCTGAGCCATTTCTCAATGTATGTATGTATGTTAGCCCATCAATCGACTTGGAGAAGAGGCTTTTTTCTTGATCTCCAGACTTCTTTCAGTTTGGTAAGATTTACACTGTGCGGGGAGTGTCCCACCTTTCATTTCTTTCGTCGCCTTGTTTTGATTATCTCCCAGGCAGAGTCCAAAAGATCCCACCCTTTCCCCCCTTCTGATGGGAACCTCCGCCACCCCCTGCACCGCCTCCCGCTCTAGGCTTCTGCAGCACCGGACCCGGCTGCGGTGTTCTGCGGTGTTCTCCAGAGCTTTCCAGGCTGGCAGAATGGTCTAGACAGATGGGATTGCTGCAGCAATTTATCCTTATTATTATCCTCTTTCCTGTTCCTTTTCACCTGTTTCATTTGTTTCAAAGAGTTTTGTTTGGATTGATTAATTACAGGAGGGGGGGAAAGCAAAGTTTGCAGCAGCTGCAAGTAGGTCAGGTGCTGTAAGGAAGCAGCAAGTCGGGGATCAGTGGGAGGCCGTGGGGCGGAGTGGTGATGCTTGCTGGTCTTTCCGGATGATCAGGAGTAACTAATACTGGAACACCTCTGTGCCCTGGAGGCTCGTGCAGAGCATTAATGATTAATAATGCTCACAGCTTCTCACGGTTAAATTGGTCTCTCTGTGTCTCGGTCACTGAAGTAGAAAATGTGAAGGAGTGACTGCTCCAGGGTGGGGGCGGCCCACACGGCAGATGAATTTGAGTGCAGTCCAGAAGCTGCGCGGTTGTACGGCCTTGCTCCCACCACCACAACTTCCTTCCTTATTTTTTAATCAGCTTGTGGAGAGAGCAAAAAAAAAGGAATGGGCCGTATTATAACCAGAATGTGGTATGAAGGCTTTCAAGACTTCCTCGCCTTGCTTTTTTCACTTCCCTCCCCATATTTAAAACAAAAACAAAAACTTTCTGGTTTGATGACTGTCTTGGTGGCATTTCAGGACTTCCCTCTCTAATTCTCATTTGATAGAGGCATGTTCCCTCTTAGCCATTTCCTGTAATTTACCTTGGCTCCGCAGCCCCAGCATCTTTCTGAAAGGCGGCCGTCAGAGATTGTCTCTTCTGAAACTTAGCTTGATCTTAGACCAAGGGATGAATATGAGTTTGCATTTGCTAAAGAAGAAATGCTGATCACCTTGTTTCTTTAAATCTGGGACATCACCGCTTTTTTCCCTTTTATGTTGACCCAATAGTGCTCCCCCCACCCCCCGATCATCTAGAGATACCATTAAGTGGACTGGCAAGTTGCAGAATGAAAGAAAATATTTGCAAATTATAGATCTGATATACATATACTTAAAATAACTATGACAATAAAAAAGACCAGTTTTTTAATGGGAAAAAATTAACAGACATTTCACAAAAGATTACAGATATAAGAACATGAAAAGAAATGTTCGTCAGCATTAGTCATCAGGATCAGGCGACTGTAAATTCAGACCATAGTAGAGCTCCGCTCAGACCCCCTGAAATGGCTAAAATGAAAAGGACCGAGATCAGTGTGTGCTGGTGAGGATATGGAGCACCCGGAAGTGTTGACTGTTGACGCGTTGCCAGTGGGAACCTAAACCGTGGGGGTTAATCATTTTGGCCATGTAGTTAGAGGTTCGTTAAGTTTAACATATACCTACTCTGTGACACACCGTTCTACTTTGAGGTTTTCATCCGAAAATTAAAACGTCATGTCTACAAAAAATCCTGTACAAGAATGTTTTATTCATGGTAGCACAAAACTGGAAACTGGTGCCTCTTGACAGGGGAATGGCTAAACCAAGTGCCGGCAAACCAAGGAACCACTGGCACCGACAGAGAGGACTGATACCCACGGCGTGGCTGCACCTCAGAAACGTGCTCTGTGAAAGTGCCAGACGCAAAAAAATAAAGAATAAGGTCAAAACAAGGCAAAACTGATCTATGAAGATAGAAGTCAAAATGGGGGATGGGAATTGACTGAGAAGGAGCTTTCTGGAATGATAGAAATATTCTGTATTTTGACTAGGGGCATGAGTTATGCAGAGGTATACATTTACTAAACTGGAGGACAAAATGTACTCTTAATCTGTGCATTTCACTGTAGTAAATTTCAGTGCCAAGAAATGGGGCAGGTGAGTGCTGCTGGGAAAGAGCGAAGTGACAGCCAGAGGGGCCTCTCTTCCTTCTCCCTTGCGGTCAGTGCAGGAATGCTTGAGCACAGGGTGGGGGCAGGTGGAGGCACTGACTGCATTTGGTCGCCTTTGTGGTGTCGGGGGGTAAGTTTGAGGCACTGTGGAGTTTGATTTTCTTCTTCTAAGTCTGTGGCCCTCCGTGTCCGATTGCCCACATAGCAGGTGGGACAGTGCCTGACGGCAGAGGAGCCCATCCCCAGTAGCTGTGGAATGAGTGCCATTGCCCCCTTGAAGTAGCCCTGGTGAATAAGGCCACTTTGTGTGTTTTTTTTCCAGCTTTCAATAACTGGAATGTGCTTCATTTTGTCATCATAAGGGCTGGCTTGTCTGCCTGAGAAACAGTCTTCAGAATAATAGCAAAATTGTACTACTCGGACTCCGTGTACTTGGGGATGGACAGTGAAGCTTGACTGTTAATAAAATGGGGGGTATTCTCATCTTATGAGAGCTATAAACAGTTTTATTTTCTTCGTGTTCTAGTTAACAGTATACAGAATCTACTGAGAAATAAATGTGATTCTAGAAAACCTTTTCTGTTAAGTGTTGGAAGAATGTTCTAACTTTCATCTCTTTCATCATTTCAGCAGGGAACTCCTTGGACAACAGGTCGTTTCAGTGGTCTGATTCTGCCCAGTGAGTTCAGAACCAGATGTAGAAGACAGAAAGACCCTCTTCCTGGCCTCACCTTAATCCTAAATCTAGGGGCACCTGGGTGGCTCAGTCGGTCAAGTGTCCAGCTCTTGGTTTCGGTTCAGGTCATGATCTTCGGGTCATGGGATTGAGCCCTGTATCGAGCTGAGTGCAGAGTATGCTTGGGATTCTCTGCCTTTCCTCTCCCTCTGCTCCTCCCCCAGCTTGTGTGCACTCTTTCAAATTAATAAAAATCTTTTCTTAAAAAAAAAAAATCCTGGGATGCCTGGGTGGCTCAATTGGTTGAGCCGCTGCCTTTGGCTCAGGTCATGATCCCAAGGGTCCTGGGATCGAGTCCCGCATCGGGCTTTTTGCTCGTCAGGGAGACTGCTTCTCTCACTGCCTCTGCCTGCCTCTCTGCCTGCTTGTGTGTTCTCTCTCTCTCTCTCTCTCTCTGGCAAATAAAATCTTTAATAAAAAAAAAAAAAAAAGTCCTTAGGCGCCTGGGTGGCTCAGTGGGTTAAAGCCTCTGCCTTCAGCTCAGGTCATGATCCCAGAGTCCTGGGATGGAGCCCCACATCGGGCTCTCTGCTCAGCAGGGAGCTTGCTTTCCTTTCTCTCTCTCTGCCTGCCTTTCTGCCTACTTGTGATCTATGTCTGTCAGATAAATAAATAAAATCTTAAAAAAAAAAAGATTTAAAAAAATCCTCAATCTACATATCTATCATTATTTTGGAAAACTAGCCTTGTGACTGCTCAGTGACATGGTCTGGCTGACCCAAATTGAGTACACAGCCTTACCCAAATTTTTAGACAGCCCATTCAGTTTCTCTTCAAACTATAATGTTTGGATAGTTACTTAAATGGTAATGGGCTTCAGTGGGAGGCATCAGGAACTTTCTCTAAAATAATGGCTCTCAAATCATCGTATGCTCCATGTATAATACAGCTTCCAGGGCCCTGTGCCTAGAGGTGGTGATTCAGGAGGGTGGACCCTGGAGTTTGTGTTTTTAAAATACCCACAGGGGATTCTCAGACGGTACTGAGAAACACTGAAAAATGTTATACTGTTACACCGTGTTTCAGGGAGGAATAGGGAGAGGATTTTGTCCCTGAAAAGTGTCAGGTGTCCTCAGGGGCTGTAGCTCCATCAGAACCCTAATGAGGCTGTCCTTGTCTTTGTGTGGCTGCCATCACTGTGTCTTCTAGCATATGGCAGGAGTGTTAAGACATTTTGAATGAGTAAATACATTAATTAAAGGAACAAGTGACCCATGCAGAGAACACTGTCAAATACAGCTCAATTCAGGTACTTCAGTGTTATGGGAAGGATTGTACATGTAGAAAATCTTTATTAAGGATAAACAGTAAGCAACGTGTTAAATGACAAGAGCAGCGGAGGTCAGAGAGGACACATTGCCAATCAGGAGGGCTGCGAGCCTAATCCTGCCAGACTGATGGCTGCACAGAAAAATCCCTCTCTCTCCTCTTCTGCCCAAGGAACACGAAGATGTATGAACCCAGATAAGGTATCCAGTCAAGGTCATACAGGTGCACAGTTTGCAAAGTCAGATACACTGTTCAGTCTCCTGACAGTCCTGGGTCCTGCTTTCCAGAGGCAACTGCTTTAAACTCCTACAGCTAGTTCTGCTGTTTTTTGGCTCATATTTTAAACTAATGTGTTTAGTGCACTATTATTTCTTGGTATATCAATTTTAGACATTATTTATTAACTGGTTTTTAAGAAGCAGCAGCCCCTTTTTGGGAAGAAGAGGAATAACCTCTTGTACCACTCTGCCCCTCAACACAAGTCCTCCTTCCGCTCTCCCAGGTGAACGACACTGTTGTCACTGTAGTGTTGTTAACTGCTGAGCTGGATGTGGACTAACGTTATATTTCCCTTCATATGTATATATATTTGTTGCTTGGTTTTCTATGTCCCTGTCACAGTTTTTTTTCAAACTCTTTCAAAGGGGCTATAAAATCCCTCTCAGTACTGTTTTTGACTATGTCAGAAAATTTGGCATTTCCGCACCCCCCCCCATCCCTTCTGGATCCTTCCACCCTTCTCTCAAGTCAGGGCTCTTTGTTCTCTTGGCTTTCTGTCCAGCTGTTTTTTCCCTCTTTGCATAGCTGCTCTGTTTCTCAGATCCCTTGTCCTTTCTACGTTTATTCTCCCATTTTGATAGAGCTCATCGTCCAGTAACATCCTGAGGAATTGGTTTATGGGGGATATATTTTTGAGACTTTGCATTTCTGAAAATGACTTTGTGCTAACTTCACATTTTATTACTGGTTTTCCTAGGTATAATGTTGCAGGTGGAAAATCATTTGTCTTTAAAATTGTGAGGATATGGTGCCTGGGTGGCTCAGTCATTAAACGTCTATCTTTGGCTCAGGTCAGGATCCCAGGGTCCTGGGATCAAGCCCCACTGCATCAGGCTCCCTGCTAAGCGGGAAGCCTGCTTCTCTGTCTCCCACTCCCCTTAGCTTGTGTTCCCTTTCTCTCTATGTCTCTCTCTGTCAAATAAATAAATAAAATCTCTAAAAATAAATAGATAAATAAATAAAATTGTGAAGACAGTGCTCTGCTAGGCTTCTAGAAGTCTGAAGCCATTTGGACTTCTTGAATATTTGTCTATGACCTAATTTCCCGCCCCCTGCCACTCCCCACCCCCACCCCCACCATCCTGGTCCCTTTGGAAGTTTTTAGAAATCTTTTTATCCCTGGGATTCTGGCCAAGTACCAAGACCCCCAGCAGTGAGAAGAACCAATTCCTTTTTGCATCATTTTCTAGCTTCTTGTCACAGTCTTACCTCTTACATTCTGTCTACCAGCTCAGATTCTCACTGAGCAAGAGAGAAAATTAGTATCTGCGTAATTCTCTTACCTTGACATGGTTGGTGTGACAGCTGGAGGGAGTGCTCATCTTTTCTGCAACTCAGTTTGCTGCCTGTAGCAACTCTGTACACCTGGCTAATTCTTTCTGGCAGATTCTGACAAGAAGTTCAGTTGGCTGAGTATTGAGTTAGCTTGTTGCTGCAATTCTATTCAGAGTTGGTTTTAGCTTCAAAGCTGGACTCAGACATTGCTTCTGGCTCATAACATAGTGCTGTGAATGACTTTAAAACTAGTCCTCTAAAACCAACCAAACAAAAGCCCCCTGTTCAAGGTAGCCAATGGCAAAGGGAAAAACTCATTTGCCACACACAACAGATCAGGTCTCCTGACCTCATTGTTCCAGAACTGCATTTTCATAGAAAATAAATCCAAATACCACTTTTTTACATTTTACTTATTTATTTGACAGAGAGAGAGATCGCAAGTAGGCAGAGAGAGGGGGGGAAGCAGGCTCCCCGCTGAGCAGAGACACCCCCCCCCTCCCAGATGCGCAGCTCAATCTCAGGACCCTGAGATCATGACCTGAGCTGAAGGCAGAGGCTTAACCCACTGTGCCACCCAGGCGCCCCCAAATACCACTTTTGTGTTCTTTTGTTTTCTTTGTAAATTCTGTTATCATGGAGATCAAAAAAGGGGGAGGCAAAAGATTCGTCAGCATTTCCCTTAATTCTGCCCCTATTTGTGTTTCAGTTAAGGTATCCTAGGGTCACCCTAGTGGCTCAGTTAGTTAAGCTCAGTTCATGATCCTGGGATTCTGGGATCAAGACCCTAGTCGGACTCTTTGCTCAGCGGGGGAGCCTGCTTCTCTCTCTGCCCCTCCCCCTGCTCAATCTCCCTCTCTGTCTCTCTACCAGATAAATTAGTAAAATCTTTAAAAAAAAAAAAAAAAAGAGGCATCTCAGCCCCGGTAGCCCAGATTGCAGTTGATGACGAGATCATTGAACATTCTACAGGCTCTCGGGTGGCGCTGAGGCCAGCCTAGGACAAATTCCAAGCTCCTGACAGCCATTCAGGGTCTGCCATCTGTCGCAGTGAACAAATGCTTTTCCTGGGCTGCCTCTGAAGTCCTAGGTTCCATAGAAAACCTAGCCAAGGGCGGGCAGCAGCTCTGAGGTTAGCCAGCACAGAGAACTGTTACTGTAGTAGGTATCATTATTGGAAACTATTTGTAATGTGTGAAGTTGCTATGTTTTCTTAATATTCATACGTTCTTTTAACAAATATCAGGTGCCTGCCGTGTGCGTTGGCGCTGTGCCGGGTGCTCGGGTTCTCAGTGAACAAAACACATGTTGGTTCCAGCTTTGTGGAGACTCCATTCCAGCACGGAGCTAGACAGTACACATGACAACAAACGACACGCTGTGTCAGAAAATGCTAAGTGTTAGGGCGGGAAGGGAAATCTGAGGCAGGGAGAGGATCCAGGAGTGTGGGGTGAGGCTGAAGAGTGGGCTAGGACAGTCGGGTGAGCCGAGACTGGACAGCGGTGAGGAAGTAACCAAGACACTGTCTGGAAAGGGGGTATTGAGGGCCGCTGGAGGCGGCGGGGTTCGAAGGCCTTACACGGTGGCCCGTGCCTGAGGTGGGATGGTGGGGGTAGTCCCAGGAGAGGAGGAGGGCTGACAGGTAAGCACGGCCACCAGGATGTGACAGGCTGCTGCAGGCGAGGTCCCCCGCGCGGGAGGGTGTAGCAGGTGGGAGTTCGGGACAGAGGGCTGGGCCGAGGGTAAGAAAGACACCACGGGTAGAGGCCTAGAACCGGTATGTAAGCCTTGGGCCTGGATGAGGTCGCTAAGGAAGTGGGTGTAGACGGAGAAGAGCCGTCTGGGCTTCAGTGCCCGAGAACTCCCAGGTGCCTTCGAAGAAGCGGAGGTTACCAACCAGGCAGGTCCAAACTGGAGACTGTTCTACAGGCCGGGGGACAGCTCTAGATTAAGAAGATCAGCTTTTCTTTGGTGTGAGATTTTTCAAGATGAAAAGTTTGGGGGTGGGGGAAGAAACCAAAATTTGAAATCTCCTTGCTTCCGCAGATGAATTAGCCTCAGAAAAAGAGCAAGCAACTCAAGCACCAGACCCACTGATTTTTCTCTAGCAGCAGCAAGATTATAATTTCTTTCTGGATTTTAGAGCATCTTTTCCAGGACTTACGAGAGTTAAGAGTGGGGACAACAGGAAATCCTGATTATCTGCTCTGTGCCAGGTGCTGTGCTAAGCGCTTTCACGTGCACTGCAGGCGTTCTTTAAATCTGCTGGATTTCTCTGTCCCAGCTTGTCCCCCTGGCAGATTCCATCTCGTCCTTCAGACACCCCCACCTCCCCTCCACAGCCTTCACGCTCCTAGTGCACTAAGCAGCAGTTTTCTCCTAATGTAATTAGCTGCTTATATATCTATCTTGCGTGAGAGAATCAAATAAACCCAAGAAGCCTATGTCTCTCTCTCCAGCGGCCAGCAGTCTGGCACACGCAAGGCGCCCAGTGAACAAGGGGTGACTGGATGACGATCTCATGTAATCGTCATGCATCAAGGCAGTTATTATTATCCTCATTTTACTAATTGGTTAGTTACGGCTCAGAGAAATTAACTCGCCTGGGATTTAAAAACAACAAAAATTAAGTGGTAAAGGCAGGTTTCTGCACCAAGTGCCAAGCCAACACGCCCCACCATTTTATAAACAGATCCAGACTGGCGCTGGTGATGTGTGGGCCTTGGCCATCCAGGCAGTGCTCAGATACGCCGGTGTTCTCATCTCAAGTCTAGATTTCTGATTTTCCTGCCCACCCCCCCGCCGCCATAGAATTTCTGTGTGACCGTCAACATAAGGGACGGATTGGGAGTTTCAGTGCATTTCCTGTAGGAAGATGTAGTAAGTACAGACTGAGAAACATGTTGCTCCTGAATGCTTTAAGATAGTCTTAAACCTAGAATTTTGAAGTAAGAGTTGAGGAGGGGCGCCTGGATGGTGCCATCAGTTGAGCGTCTGACTCCTGGTTTCGGCTCAGGTCATGATCTCAGGGTTGCGAGATAGAGTCCTACATCAGGCTGTGTACTCAGCTCAGGGCCTGCTTGAGATTCTCTCTCTCCCTCTCCCCCCACCCCTCCCCACCCTCGAATAAATAAATAAATCTTGTTTTAAAGAGTATTAGTTGAGGGGCGCCTGGGTAGCTCAGTGGGTTAAAGCCTCTGCCTTCAGCTCAGGTCATGATCTCAGGGTCCTGGGATCGAGCCCCGCATCGGGCTCTCTGCTCAGCGGGGAGCCTGCTTCCTTCTCTCTCTCTCTGCCTGCCTCTCTGCCTACTTGTAGTCTCTATCAAATAAGATAAATAAAAATCTTTTAAAAAAAAAGAGTATTAGTTGAAAGAATAGGCAAATCGATAGAGAAAGTAGATTCGTGGTTGCCTAAGCCTGGGGACATGGGGATGACTGCTGATGGGTATGAGGGTTTTTTTTAAGGGCATGACAGAATGTTCTAAAATTAGGTTGTGGTAATGGCTGCATAACTGAATATACTAAGGCCCACCAACTTGCTTACTTAAACGGGTAAATTCTTTAGTACGTGAATTATATCTCAGTAAAGTGGTTTTTAAAAGTATTAGCTGAGAATGAGAAGTGATTGGTCATCAGATTTTCCAGCACTCTGAAAATCCTAGTAAATTTAGTAGCTTCTGTATTTGGCTTATTGGCTCCATTATCTTCACTCTTCAAGGAGACCTCTTCCCCAGTACGGCTGGGTAGTTTTGGGGTTCCGTTTCGGTGTCCTTGCTTGTTTTCGTTTGAGCTGTAGCCTTCAGATGAGAGTGTCCGTGTTTCCTAGGGCCAAGCCTCCTTTCTTCGTCTGGGCGGTGAGAGCGCACGCAGTCTGCTGAACGAGCAGCCGAGCCTCACAGGGACAGGAAGGGCATCAGGAAGCCCCTGTCCATCCCCACACCCCTCCACCCATCATCCCAGGAGAGGGGTGCAGACTCTCACAGACTGCTCTGCTGACTTGGGGGCAAGGAGCTACAGGTCAGAGCTGTAGTCTTGTTCTGATTTCCTCAGAAATCTCTTAATGCAGGTTGGCCAGCCCTGTTTTAGCAGACCCTCATCTCTCAGCCAGCAGTTGCTAAATCACCTTTTTCAGACCTGTTGGCCATTGACCCATGGTGGATCATGGTCATTTGGCACATGCTGTGAGGGGACCCCAGAACACGAAGAAACTGAATTTGTTCAGGGTTCATGTATCACTCATCAGTAGGGTTGGGTCACAGAACCTTGTAGAACAAGCCTCATTTCTGAATGAAAAAGCTGCTCTAGCAACCCTTGGCTGGCAGATAAAGGAAAGAGAGATGACTTACGCTTTCTCTTGCCTGAGAGATGGAGGGTGGGAATTCTTTTTGGTGGTTAGTGATGCAATGGGTAAAATCTTCCATTTATTAAAGAGAAACTATGTTGTGGTTGTACAGATTGCCCAGCTGTGGTTTGCTTCTATGAAAACCATTTCCTGCGTACAGTATAAAGAAAGTTTTCTGCTTTCTCTACCAAACTCCGTGGGAACAGACGTTTCTCTTTGTTGAAATCCGCTGCTCTGCCTTAGCAAAGTGACATCCTGGGCTCGGGCTGAAACAGCCCCATTCTTTTGATCGCCGTGTGCAGGTAATTGCTTCCCAAGGACTCCTCTAAGCGCTGGACTGAGAGCGTGCCGTGACAGGGAAGCTGCTGATGCTGGTTGCTGATGCTTTTTGAGGACCGGTGGGAGCAGCCCCGGGGAGGTGGGGAGGTTGGAGTCTAAGCCTCTTGGAGTTGCCCATTGAGGTTCACAGGATTGCAGCTTCTGGGAGGCTCCAGAAGGTACCCTGGCTACAGAGTGAGCCAGGAATGTTGCAGACACCACTGTGAGAGAAATCTGGAGTCAGGGCCCCAAGCAGGAGTGCAAACGCTGAGAAATGACCTTTCTTATCACTTCAGCCTCAGCAAGTGAAAGGACCATAAAGCGTACTCCCCTCCAGACAGAACTTTGAGGTGTCAGGAATCCCAGCTGTGTCCAACTTCCATATCTTCGCATTTGGAATGTAGCAGACTTCTTCAGGAGCCGTGGGAAGTTTGGAATGGAGGGGGAGTCATTTCGCAAGACGTATGGTAGCCAGCGCGTACGAGTTTCATTGAAAGCCATGTGGTCGTGTGCCTAGCCATGTCTGTGAGAGGAGCGCAGGCGTGACTCATATTCCATGAAGTCCCCGTGATGTAAAACAAAAGGAATATTTCTGCTCTGAGGACACCCCCCACATCCTGAGTCTTTAACCTGATCTCCATCTGGGAGGTGCCCAGGAATTTAACATTTCTTTTATGTTGACATCCTGCCATTTTCCTGAGGAGATAGAGACCTGCCGGGGAGGGAAAAAAAGCTGAAAGTCAAAGCAGCGGCAGAATGCTGCGGTTTGGGAAAGCATGCCAAGTCCCTAATCAGCAATTAGCCAAACAAGCCATAATTGAGGCAACATTTATCTTCGATGCCCTGTGCTTTGCTTCTCACGGTGGCTGGTTTGAGAGATGTGGCGTTTGCTCAACTATGTTTCCTGATGGGAGCGATCCGGCTGAGTGTGGCTCCTGCCCTCAGACCAGGCAGGTGGTCCGCAGACCCACAGTGGCTTAGCACTGTCACAAGAGAAAGCCACCAAGGCTGTCCTTCGGAGAGGGCATTGACTGCTAGCAGCCAGGTCCTGCTTCTGCTTCTTTTCTTTGCCTCTGGCTGCTGTTGGCTGGGAGCCCGTGTAGAGCCAGGATCTGGAAAACACCTGTGCCCTCCTCACTTGAGCTCCCAGGCTCAACTGCCTAAAGAAAAATGTCACTATGGGCTCCCTTAGAAGCTGTATTTAATAATTCCTTTAAAATCCTGCCTCAGAACTGTAACTGGTCTATTTGTGTTGGTCAATAAATTATTCTTCCCAGCTGTGCCCAATCATACAAATGAAAGCAACAGCAGTTTGCACCTCAGGGGAGAACATCCCCCTCCCCGGCATCGTCCCCATTCCCATTAAACTAAAGGTTTCCACCTTGGAAAGGCAGGCCTTCTTCACTCCCCAGCTGCTAAAAATGATGGAGGCCCTTCCTGGCTCTGCCGTGACCCCCACCACGGGAATAGTGTAAGGAAGGAAGTTGCCGGAGCAGAGGCAGGAAGGGGTGTGGCGTTATCTCCTCCATGGGGAGTGAGATGAGACCACAGGGGGTGGAACAAAGGAGAAAGGAAATTCAGGAAATTCAGGAGTATCGTTTCCTAGAGGTCTGGTGGGCCAGCCAGAAGGTATTGGGTTTTGTTGTTGTTGTTGTTTGCCACTGACTCTGCCACTTAACCCTTAGGCATAGCAGGTCCCCAGACCCTTACGAAGAGTATCCGGGTACCTAAGTGAATGCCTCCATATTGGCCAGAGATCTCTGTACTCACCATTGGCCTGTCCAGTTTAGGACTCTGCTGACGATCCTGTAACCCTTGGCCTTTTCTCTAGCTACTGCTCTTCCACTTTTCAGAGACTTTCCCGATCCCTTTGAGATTTCCCAAATATTTCTCCTTCAGATAGGATCCTTCACTTTTTCCACCTCAGTCTGTCCTGAGACATTGCCAGGGCGTTTATAGAGTGAGGTACCAGAATTAAGTAGCAGTCAGAACTTCCTGAACATCCTGAGAATACTATCCTGTGTGTTACACGTTAATTACAGATTTGTTGCAGAAGGGAGAGAATTCTTTACAAGTGAGGGCTCCGGCAGTCCCCACCTGTCCCAGTGAACCACAGGGAACATCAGATTCCAGGGTGGACCCACTGCACCCATCACTGGGTGGTGGTGCAGTAAGCAGTCCCCAGCCTCCCCTTCCTGCCTACTTGGCATAAGAAACAGACAAACCCTAACAGAGCAATATTCCATAAGACTGCCAACCTGGGGGCGCCTGGGTGGCTCAGTGGGTTAAAGCCTCTGTCTTCGGCTCAGGTCATGATCCCAGGGTCCTGGGATCGAGCCCCACATGGATCTCTCTGCTCAGCGGGGCACCTGCTTCCCTTTCTCTCTCTCTGACTGCCTCTCTGCCTACTTGTGATCTCCGTCTGTCAAATAAATAAAATCTTAAAAAAAAAAAAAAAAAAAAAGACTGCCAACTTGGACTCCAGAAACTGGCAGTGGCATCAAAGACCAAAAATCAAACAGAAGACAAGGCAGGAGACTGTGCTAGATTAAAATGTAAAGGGGGCTAAGGAGACATCAGATGTAGTGCCTGGAAGGAGGCACGGGATGACTGTCAAGGCCATCTGGAGAGGCAGTGAGGGGAATGTGAGCAGGGACTTTGGACGGCACCTTTGTATTGGTGTCACAGCCTTGCATGCAATGTGAGGTGTCGTGTTGAAGTGGCATGATGTCTGCAACTTAAAAGTGGTCTCACGCCTCCAAAAAAGAACATTTAAATAGAGAAAGCAGGGGAGGGGGAGAGAGAAAGCAAATGTGACAAAATGTTGATAATGAGCGAATCTAAGCAAAGGGCATTCAGATAATAGTTGTTCTCTGCTTTCAAGTTTTCTGTCAGTGTGACATTTTTCAGACTGGAAAGTTGGGAGTTTCCGCCAGACCACACCAGAGTTGTGCTGAGAACTGCCATCGCCCACCCCTCAGAAGCCATGGTGGGATGGTCGCTCACGTTCAAGCTCACACTCAAGCTCCCGTCACCAAGCTGCAGTACAAGACCTTGTGGGTTTCCCAATAGGTTTCTCTCTGCGTCTTACCTGTGAACTGAGCACTGCAGTTCTCCAAGGAACTGGGCATCAAGGAAGGGTGGCCGGGAGGGAAGGACCTGTTCCTCCTGAACAGTCGTCTAACCTTGACCTTCTTTGAAAGGTCTGCACTAGGCAGATTAATAAAAACAAACAACAATTAAAAAAAAAAAATGGCCCTTCGTGGCAAGAGTCCCAAGCTCACCGAGCTGGCTGGTTTCAGTGGCACAATAGACCAGTAGAGGACTGTTCTTCACAGAGAAAAGGGACATTAACTTTCTCTTGGCGTGTGATACTAATAAACAGTGCCCAGCAGATCCCAGGAAGAAAAAAGCTTGCCCCAGAAAAAAAGTCCTTTTCATTGTCACTACAGAGCCCCTAACCCCAGTTACTTGTCTCAAGGTGAATGGCCTTGATTACAAGAGCGAGCAGGAGACGGTGCAGGTAGAGGAGAACACTTCATGGCTGACTGAAGGGATGGTGCGTCCTCTCCAGGAAGAGCTGTCCATGTCAGGAGAACCACGTCAGCTGGAGTGATTGGCCTTCCAGCATTAGCTGAGAGGCCAGAGCAGGGCACAAGCCGCCTCTGTGCTCCACAGACAAGGAAACAGGAGCTGGAAAGCACTTTCTATAATACATTGTTTCAGAAGAGATGAAAATCCAGGACTTTGCCACCAAAATAACCGGGTTTGTTTCAGAGACCTGTTTTAAAGATGTGGCACAGCTGAAATCAAATCGGACAGACTTGGGGCACCTGGGTGACTCAGTTGGTTAGGCAACTGCCTTTGGCTCGGGTCATGATCCCAGGGCCCTGGGATCGAGCCCCACATCAGGCTCCCTGCTGAGTGGGGACCCTGCTTCTCCCTCTCCCTCTGCTGCTCTGCCTGCTTATATCTCTCGCTCTCTCTGTCAAATAAGTAAAATTTAGAAAAAAAAAATCAGACAGACTTAAATAGACTTCATTCTTGGACTGGTGTTAAGAGCAATAGAATTGAGTGGCAGATCCTTGCTATTTGTGTAAACACTGAAGCTGCTACCATTTGCTGGCCTTTATGTCCCCTTTTGCTGAGAGATGCCACTTCGGTGGGGAAGGAAGGGCTGGCACTGTATCAACGTTAATAATAGATTCAAGAGTACTGACAATTTTCTAGCCACAAAATGTTTAAAATCTTTTGTAACTTCTTGTCCAAGTTAGTATTTTCTACTTTCCTGAGCTCAGTGTCCCATAGAATACTGCCAGCACAGTATTGGGAAGTGAACGCAACTTTAAACGTTCTCGCTGTTGTACTGCTGGCTTCCAGGCCGTTTCCCTGAGTGCTCTGGTCTTGGGCTTTGGGGCGACTGCTTAGAGATTTGCACAGGTGAGGCATGAAACTGGCCCAGGGAATCGGGCTTTGCTTTTCATTCCTACAGATTTCAGCTAAGTCCAAAGAAGGTCTAAGAGAGAACAGTGGTTCCAAGCAGACCACTCGACCGAAGAATCATCAATGCAAACTTTCTTCCCGTTTCTCAGGGAGTAGCATGCCAGTTCCAGACCCATTGTACAGCTCTGGAAAATAGTCCATGTGTGAGTTACCAAAAAAATCCACTCCTGCCTTGTAAACAGATGACAAATACTAAGGAAACTGAGTATCTGTGCCAAAGAATCTTTGTTCCAAATAATTTGCATTTTAGTGGTTATGCAAGTTACGAGACGGAAGGCATAGTGGAGCCAGGCTCTGTGTGCTGAAGTTCTAAGTAAAGGTCAGTAGCGCTTCCTTGTACGTGTGCTGACCCTATCCTTGCTGGTCCACTTCTGCACTACCTTTTCTGGCTTGTCTGTTTAAGTGCAGCATTGACTCTTTGTTACGAAAAAAAAAAAAAAACTCATTTGGATAAGCCCATTGTCAAATCACAGCGATTCAGTTCACTGAACATGTAGTATAGCAAGGCTTCATGCCACACTGTGAGTCAGGCGGCAATGAGTAAGACACGGGCGCCGTGTACAGGGAGCAGCACAACGGGAAGTGAGAATGCCGCCCCCGCCAAATTAGCAATCATAGACATTCTAGTGCGGAACGGCCCCCAGAGGCTGGTTGTCCCCAGCTCCAGCATCAGCCAAGTGGAAAGGACAGGCTGGAGGTCAAAAGCACTGAGTACTAGTCCCACATCTCCCCGTGGGAACTCGGGCAGGTTTCTTAACCTTCTTGGATCTTAGTTGACTCATCTCTGATATATGGAGGTTGAACTAAACAGCCTCTCAGGTGGTCCCTCTTTTGTGCCCTCACAGTCTGCGGTTATAATTTGTCCATATGACAGTCTCCTCTACTACATCATCGCCTCCAAGCCGGAGATCATGCCTTATATATGTGTGTGTCCCCAGTTCCAAGCACAATGTCTGGGATACAGTCATTTCTCAGTAATCTGTTGGAGGAGTACAATGAATGACGGACTCTAAATTCACTCCCAAACCTAAAATTCTGTTCTGTGGCCAGCTGGGTGCCTGAGGCCAATTTTTTAAAGACCTTGGGGAAAGATGCGCCCCTTTTCCTTGGTAGACGATTGCAGTGTCCTGTCTTCCTCCTCTTTTTCCACTTACGTACTTTTCCCGGCTCCTTTCCAGCACCTTTTTTTTTTTTTTTAAGATTTTATTTTTATTATTTATTTGACAGAGAGAGACACAGTGAGAGAGGGAACACAAACAGGGGGAATGGGAGAGGGAGAAGCAGGCTTCCCACTGAGCAGGGAGCCCAATGCGGGGCTTGATCCCAGGATCCTGGGATCATGACCTGAGCTTAAGGCAGACGATCAAGGACTGAGCCACCCAGGTGCCCCCAGCCCCTCTTGTAAATGAACAGCAGGGTCCAGAGCGTCTTGATGGTGGCTACACAACAAATCGGTTGAGTGAATCTAAGTCCACGCTTATGGGGCTGGAACAAAGACAGCGAGTTACTATTATATCTTTCTGGCAGACTCCACAGGATAGAGTTTATCACTTGGTTGCAGTGAGTTTTGTTAAACTTACATTTCTGGTGCTAAAGAGGAGTAGGAGAAGTTTTAACAAACTATCACCGTAAACCTTGAATTCAGAAAGGAAAAAGATGACTTTATTTTGCCTTTTTCTGTCCCTTTACTTTTTCGAGTCCTGAATCTTCATGTGTGAGGTCTTCATTCATGTCTAGCGTCAGCATAGAACATTGGGCTGCGTGCTGTGGAAAGGGAACTGACGATAATTGCTTATTAAGGGATGACTAGACACAATGCGTTAGAAAGAAGGGCTTGGCGCACCCGGGTAGCTCAGTCGGTTAAGTGTCTGCCTTCGGCTCAGGCCATGATCCCAGGCTCAGGCCATGATCCTGGGATCCAGTCCCGCATCGGGCTCCTTGTTCAGCAGAGAGCCTGCTTCACCTTCTGTCCTTCCACCTGCTCCTTCTCTCTCTCTCTCTCTTTCAAATAAATAAAATCTTAAAAAAAAAAAAAAAAAAGAAGAAGAAGTGTTAGTAGGAGCCTCTTTTCACCAGCGTGCCGACTGCCCTCAGCCATGCTCTTGTGGCATGAAAGCCTGCTGCTTAGAGCAGAGGCGGGCAGAGCCCATGCCGCTTGGACAGGCATAGTCTTGGGTCAGTAGAGGACTGTGACCTTCAGGAAGAGGTGGTTGAAATGTCACTGTTACATTGGAAACTAGGCAGCAAAGTGCTGGCCATGTCTGAGTATAACATTATGGGTGGAATCTGCCAGTGGGCAAGTGGATGGTACGTTTCTTTGTACTTTGCCTTGTAACAGGTGGATGAAGAGTCTCCTGAATGAGATACTGTGAGCTTCTGTGGCACAGCACACCACACTTTAGACCCAAGACCAGAAAATCCTTGACTGGGGGTTGGGAATGGTCTATCAAAGCCTACACTCCGGTCGTACTTTGCCCTCGTAGCTTAGGATCCAAAAAATAGAGAAAACTGGGCTTCTGCTGTGGTGGTGCCTCAAAATGCACCAGTTCCTGCTGACAGCAGAACGGTCTCCCCTGGAATTCTGACCTCCCCGTCTCCACAGCTGCCAGAGGCCTGGGGGAGGCTGGTGCTGATGGCCTCCCTCCTCTCTGGCAGCTCTGGGCAGCGCTGCAGTGCTCTCGGCCGTGCTGTTTCCCAGCCAAGAGAGCCGGCAGCCCTTGCCCAGAAGCTGAGGCTTTCTTGCCTGCCCCAGCTTTCCTGTATGCCCGATAGATGAACCTTCACGGCAGAGATAGGGCCGAGGTCATGGTAAATGTGCTGTCCAGAAAGCTGTGATGGAGTGATGCCAGAATTGTGCCACGGGAGCCCCATGTGAAGGGGGTGCTGAGTGAAAGCCTGCAGGGACCCCACGTGCCAGGTTCCAGGAAAAATGGGCTCTCAGTCATGATGAGCCTGTACATGTTTTGGCTACTGCTGTGAATGTGTCATTCACTTTGATTTAGCCTCAAATACAAACAAGACAGGTAATTTTGCTTTTGAGACTGTCAGATTAGGAAATCACAAACCACGTTCTTGAGCCAGTGAAGGCAGACCTGGAAGCCTTCCCTTAAAGCATCTGAGCACTGGTGACAATTTGCTGATGTTTAGCGGTGAACAAGGCAATGGGGGTGTATGGCTTTTTACTTTTCTGGAGCTGTCTTCACTGCTTTGCAGCAAAAGATCATTTTCTTAGGCTTCTCGAAGTGCTTTGTCAGAAAGGTGGTGTAATTTGGGAATACCATCAGAGCTATAGGCTAAGAGTCGGCAATGGTGTACAGAGCCTAAGGCTTGCCCAGGTAAAAGCAGAAATTCTAGATTGTTATGAGCTGATTGGTGAATGAATGGAAATAGAAATTATACCCCTTAGGATCCCCCAATTTAAAAGTGTTCTGAACACCTTTCATTTAAACTACAGAAATCTGATTCTCTGCCTCTGCTTGTTTACGTGATCTGAGTGACATTATTGAGTTCCTGCTGTTGTGCAACTCAGTCCATGTGCTGTAGAGAGATTTGGGGACCCAGAGCTTATGTGCCCTCAGAGAGAGAGGGCACGCACAGGAAAACAGTGTTGCTCCTAAAGCATCTTGTTCGATTCCCTTCAGAGCAGAATCTTAGGTAAGCCTGTTAGTGTAGGTCTTTCACTGGGAACTGTCCTTGGGAAGTAGGCATGAGGAGGTGTAGAGGGAGTGAGTTTGGGAAGGAGGGAAAGCCAATATGAGAGTGTGTTTCCAGGACTGCAAGGGTTCCTTGCAACCAGAACTTCTGAGAAGCATTCAGAGGTCCCCTTAGAATTGCCTGAGTGAGGACAGGAGGCTGGGCTCTGTAGCCACAGCCCCTGTTCTCCATGAGGGTCCTCCAGTGCCATGAATTCCCATCACCTGCCCAGGCAGTGCTTCTGACTTTAGGCAGGGTCAGAGGAGCCCCTGCAGGCAGCAGAGGAAAGCCTCAAGGTGTGTGCTTTTGGTGCATCTTGTTGGCACTGACTCTGAACTTGCACAGAATTGGCCAGTATGGCGGCAGCTGGAATCTGAGTCCTTGAGCTTCTGCTAAGGGAGGGATTGGTGCCATGATGGGAGAAGGACTGAGTGCACTAGCAACACCACCGCGGGGCATCTCATCCAGAGATTGGGGCAGGGTCCCAGGAGGCTTCCTGGAGGACGTGGCCTCTATGCTGAGATAAGACGAGATGAATGGGAGATGAACTGTAGGTTCAGGACTGTACGGTTGACGCTTAGATGGCGAGCGTAGATGTGGCGAGGGAAGATCAGGAAGAACTTCACAAGGGAAGGGGCGTAGTCTTCATTGTAAGAGCAAATAAGGAGTCAGGGAAGACACGTTGAAGCAGAAAGACACGATAAGGTTTCTGTTCTAGAAAAATCACCCTAATGACAGTATGTGGAAGGGATGTGAGGGTGAGCAGGTGAGTGAGTGTGGGACAGAAGAGAAGTCAGGAACACCAGTGGGGAGACTGCAGTTCTCCGGGCGAGAGGCTGTAGCAGGGAGAGCAGGGGACACATCATGAGTTTCTCTGTCAGCTCTCGTGCTCTGCTCCTGGTAAATACAGCCTGTGTGCATGTGCGTGTGCGTGTGCATGTGTGCATGTGCGCGTATGCTTAGATGAGAGATTGGTGTGGGGAGTGAGTTATCTAGAAACGAATTTTTAGAAGATGTGAACTGAAAGCTCATAGAGAGCCGTGTGGAAGATTGTTAAGCAAACCGGAAGGTAAAATAGCTGTGAGCAAATATCTCCGAGGAGTTCTAGCTTCGTCGTGAGACGGCACAGGGCACCGGGCTGGGAGTCAGAAAGACCTTGCTTTGTCCTGGTTCCGCGTTTTCTATTGGCTTGACCTTTGTTGTGTCACTTAACCTCTCCGAACTCTGTTTATTTGTCCAGCTCAAAATGAGAATGATGATGCCTGCCCAGCCTGTTCTGAGTCGGCGTGAAGCTATCAACCTGTGGTGGGAAATGCCCACAACAGGAGCAGACATCCTCCTGACCAGCATGATTAGGACGAGGGTGTGGAGGGTCATGGTTCAGTCCCAAGAGTCGTGTGTTCAGTGTGGACACTGGCCTGTTGGCTCACTCAGAGGCAGGAACGGGGCGTCCTTCACTGGCCCTGTGCTGCAGGGAGGTGGGGTCCAGAAGGGGTAGTGGGACACTAGATCCCCTCAAAGGCTCTTCCCGCTGTCCAGAGCTCAGCGGTCCTCCTTCATAGGCCATTGTGAGAGGACGATGAGAAAATCGTGAATAAAGCACCTGGAGAATTAGCATCGTAGGCTAGTGAAATGTATTACTATTGATGTTATCAGAAGGCCTTGTGATGCTAGCTCACAGTTGTACACGTTTGATTCTCTTACTTCCCAGGAAAACAGGAAGTCACTTCCAAACTTTCCTGCATAGTGGCATACGACAAATTTTAGTTTCCTAAAGAAACCAAGGACCATGTCCCTTCCATAGTTCTTTCCCCTAATACCACCTTCTTACTAAGTACATTCTGTTTTCCTTATTTTCTTCCTGCATTTAACAATGACTGGAAACATGTGACCTGCCAAGATTTGAACTTGGGCATGTGGAGTTTCTCCCATAGTCAATGATCGTGTCACTAACAAGGGGAAAACAGGCTGTATATTCCCTCATTTCAGGGTGAGGAATGTTCTCCACCTCCTGGGAAAACCCAGGGTTCTGACTCACAGGAGTGGAAAGGAAACTGACCTTAACAGTCATTTTGAGATACTGTGACTTTTTGCCCATCAGTGTTGGGATCTGTTTCTCTTTCTCTTACAAGCATTCCCTGGGGTTTGAGGGCACGGATGATGACTGACTCAGGGTGGCTGGCATTTATTACACCTTTACTCCGTGCCAGGTGCTGTCGTAAAGCACTTGACATAGAAAATACACTGCAGGCGCGCCTGGGTGGCTCAGTGGGTTAAGCTTCTGCCTTCGGCTCAGGTCATGATCTCAGGGTCCTGGGATTGAGCCCCACATCGGGCTCTCTGCTCAGCGGAGAGCCTGCTTCCCCCTCTCTCTCTCTGCCTGCCTCTCTGCCTGCTTGTGATCTCTGTCAAATAAATAAATAAAATCTTAAAAAAAGAAAGAAAGAAAGAAAGAAAATACACTGCAGCCCTCTGAGTCACTGTTCACTTGGTAGGTGATAGGAAGCCAGAGGAGATGCGGTTCAGTAGCCTGAAGTCACACAGTTAGAGCTGGAATATGAACGTAGGCATGTGATTCCACAGTCGTGTCTGACTCATGCTGTGCTTCTCCCTGCCTGCGAGCACAGACCTGTCCTGCAGAGCATACAGAGGGCTGCAGGGTTTCCTTTCCCTGGGTCCTTGGAGCGGTCAGAGTTGGTGGGCGGGAAAAGTGCATCCGAATTCCGACCTAGAGTGTTCTCCACAGCAGACAGAAAGTGCCCTACATACAGAAATGGTTTCCATTAAGATAAATAGCCCGAATCTAGGGGACCCCGTGCCAACCAGTAAAAGACGTGAATTAAGAGTTTGATAGTTCTAACGTGGTACACATTTCATTTTCTTCACTTTCTCCAGGTTAAAAAGATCAAGTGGCATGAGCAGCCTTTTGGGGAAAATCGGAGCCAAGAAGCAGAAGATGAGCACCCTAGAGAAGTCCAAACTGGACTGGGAGAGCTTCAAGGAGGAAGAGGGCATTGGCGAGGAGCTAGCCATCCACAATCGAGGGAAGGAGGGGTAAGAACTAGTAGATTCTACTGCTCTAAACACTCAAAAAATCTGAAGTAGTCGATTGTAGACAGGCCACCCAGTTTAAATAAGCATGCACTCCTTGTGGCGAAGCGAATTTTGTCAGTTTGTCGGCAAAGCTCTGTTTTAACGTGGGGCCGTGCTCTGGGTGAGGAAAGAGCCCTGCGGCTGCGGTATGGGAACAGCCTCGCTCTCGGGCCGATCATATTTGCCGAGCCGAGCTCACCGAATGACGGGCAGCTCCCATGCACTGTCAGTCACCTCGTTTGTCACATGTTCACATCTGGCTCGCCGTATCAGCCTTGGCCTGATCAGAGTGATTCGGTCTTCTGAGAAGCCAGACCGGCCCCAGGCTTCCAGAGCAGAGCCAACAGAGTGCCTGGATGTTGTCGTCTTACTGCAGGTTGTTCCTGTCCGTGTCATTGTGGCCCAGGCTGGGGCTCCAACCTGCATGACCTGCCAGCCCTCCCACGGCCCCTGGCTGTCGCTTGCACCCCTCCTCTTCACTTCGGAATACGAAGAGGCTGTCGATACTCTCTGTAGTCCAGAATATCGAGAGAGGCAGTGTTTAGTGAGCACTTAGGAACCTCAGGAGGAGCTAAGAAGCAAAGTTACTGCAGAACAGGGTCTGTGGCTCGAGGTCATCACTCCCTTCTGCTAACAGTGGAAAGTGTCATGTGGCTGTCAGTCTGGGTCCTCCCTGCCCCAGCCCCTCGCCGGGACGGGCTCTCCCTGCAGCACACAGAGCATTTCTGAAGCTCAGCTCCTTTGCCTGCGAATTGGGGTAATGATACTGCACTGGGGGTGAGTGTGAGGCTCTCCTGATAACGTGTGTAGCACGTGTATGACGCATACTTGTAATGCACATGGAGCACATAGCATGCTTTGCCTACATTAAGTGGTAGTCATTTGGCTCTATGTCAGCTAAGTTATAATGCAGACAGGTGAGGGTTTATTTTCTGGCTCATGTTTCTAACTTTGGCTTCGAGGTTATTTGAATGAACTTAGAAGCTGATCAGTATGTTTAAAAATTTTTTCTGTTAAATGACTTTATGGACTTGGTTCACCATCAGACTTCTGAATCAGTGTGTCAAAGATGGAATGCCACAGGGCAGAGGCAGAAGTGCCAGAGTCCTCTGACGAAGGCCTAGGACAAAACACAGACAGGAGCTGCTGTTACTAGAGAAGGGCTCTGAGGTCTACCCCAGACCTCTTCATCTTTGACTCTGCTCTGGTTGCTCACAGCTCGTTCCTCTTCTCCACGTTTGCCCGATGATCTTAGGCAGCAGGGACCTTAGTGTGTATGACGCTTTATTGGTCCTCTGAGTATTGATTATATGGGTCGGACAATGTTCTTTCTGCTCAGGTTGATAGAGGTCTTATAAAAGTAGGGAGTGGTGCTGTTGAAGATAAGCAGAGCTAATAATACGTAGACTGGAAGAGAAAACAAGAGTAAAAGGACATCTGCCCAATGATGAGGACTTTTCAGGCAATGGAAAATCACGTAACTGGGTTCAGGAACTACTAACAGCTTTTAAGTGCCCTGCTTTCCCCACCTTTTCTGAGATTCTTACCCGCACCAGACGATTCAACCCATCTGATTGTGTTTTTCCAGTGTAGATCTGATGACTTCTTTGCTCTGCCTTGGGCTCTTCTCACCTTCCCTCTAATGCCCACCCCCACACCTCCACTCACTTGCCTTTCCTGGCTTTTGCAAGAAGATTAAAGGGGCCCAACCCTCCAGGGAACAGGGTGTAGCTCGGGCTCTTACCTCGGCTTAGCAGGAGAATCGTCCTGGGGGGCTGGTTTCAGAGTTGGGGTGACAAGGCCACTCCTACCTAGAGCTGCTGAATTGAGAGTCACAGAGACTTGTATCTTTAACTCACTCCTCGGGTGCTTCTGATGCACAGCCAGGGCTGAGAATCACTAGACTGTAGCTTCGAAATTCTAGCGATGAGAGCAAGAGCTGCCGGCTGAGCCTTTCCAACACATACATAACTAGAGAGCCAAGTTCCAAACCCGGAATGTCAAGAAGGCAAGAAGATTTCTCCAGAGAAGTGTGCCCAGTGAGTGCCACAGTGTTGAAGGAAAGGAAGGACAAGAACCAAACCTGTAAGGTCTGTCTGGGCAGAGGCAAGTCAGGCCCCCGAATTCTCTTACACAAATGGCAGCCACAGCAAAGGCACTACCAGAGAGGGGATACTCTGAGAGAGTATGTAGAGAGTCCCAAGGGCATCCCCTAGAGTAAAAGTCCTCTTTGCTGAAGCCAAGAAACCAAGAAGTGGGGAAGTCATACTTGGTACCATCTCAGCAGAACTCCCTATGAGTGTTGATTGAATTCTGCTGTCTATAAGACCTTTTCACAAGTACCCAAATTAAATTGATCTCTTATACAAGAATTCAAGTCATAAAGGGTGGTAAAAATATTCCTGTTACACAGTCCTGAGTAAAATAAGTTTGGATTGAGAGTAAAAGCTTGTATCATGCTTTTTATGTTTTGGTACTAACTCCAATTCAGTCAGTGCTAACACATCTTTCCCTTTGTAAGGACCGGATAGAATTTGAAGCGTGTTGGTCAGTGTTGGGTTATCATCATCCAGGTATTTTAAAGGCAGTTTTGCCATCTTGAAATACACACACAAGCATCTACCAGGTAGAGGGGAGTGCCAGAGGGCTGCAGAAAGGGAAAGGCTGTTGAAGGCAGGACAAGGAAGTCATAAATAGAAAGAAGGATTATTTCAGGTGTGGTCACCTCCATCTGGGGACAAAAGGGTTTTAGTAGGCAGATTACCTCACCTTTCTTTGGAGGAGGAAGGCCCATGTGACATATAACCTTATCGGTGCTGACCAGAAAATTCCTGACTGACCGGTGAAAGGTTACATTCCTGGAGGGTTGAAGTTGCAGTGAAGTTAGGTATTAAGTCTGGGTCGACTGACGGGATTTTAACCTACGTGACACCATTTTGGGCCTCAGGTTTTTAACAGTTTATAGATGGGGATACTCTTTAGCAATTGGAACGACAAATAAATTTCAATAACAGGGTAACGCCGAGTTCACACAGCATGATCTCATTTATAGAAAGGTCTAAAACAGGCAAAAGTAGTGCATCTGTTGACTCACTTTGTGAAAGAAAGTCACAGAAGAATTCACAGTATAAGTCTATTTATGTCAAGTTCAGAATCAGGCACAGCTAGGCCATGACGTTGAGAGCACAGAGCCTTCAAATGCAAGCAAGTTCGCACCTGGCAGGGCTGGCATTGGCGGGAGAGTTAGGCAGGGGCCTCCTCCGGGCTTCCTGCATTCCGTTTCTTCATCTGCCGATGGCCACGTGAGCACTTGCTTTGTGATGGGGCGTTTGCCTTCCCCATTTTATTCACTTTAATCTGTGTGTTACATTTTTTTTTTTTAAGATTTTATTTATTTATCAGAGAGAGAGAGGGAGAGAGAGCGAGCACAGGCAGACAGAGTGGCAGGCAGAGGGAGAAGCAGGCTCCCTGCTGAGCAAGGAGCCCGATGTGGGACTCGATCCCAGGACGCTGGGATCATGACCTGAGCCGAAGGCAGCTGCTTAACCAACTGAGCCACCCAGGCGTCCCCATTTTTTTTTTTTTTTAAAGATTTTATTTATTTATTTGACAGAGAACACAAGTAGGCAGAGAGAGAGAGAGAGAGAAGCAGGCTCTGCACTGAGCAGAGAGCCCGATGTGGGGCTCAATCCCCGGACCCTGGGATCATGACCTGGGCTGAAGGCAGAGGCCTTAACCCACTGAGCCACCCAGGCGCCCCTGTGTGGTACATTTTATGGCAAAACTGAATTGACACTGGGGCGCCTGGGTGGTGCAGTTGGTCAGGTGTCCGACTCTTGATTTCAGCTCAGGTCACGATCTCAGGGTGTGAGATCAAGCCCTGTATTGGGCTCTTCACTCCGTGGGGAGTCTGCTAGAGACTTTCTCTCCTTCTGCCCCTCCCCACCCCAACTCGCTCGTGTGCTCCATCTCTCTCTCTGTCTCTCTCAGATTAATCTAAAAAAAAGAAAACTGCAGTGGAATTTAAATCCTGGCTCTGCTACCAATCTGCCGTGTGCTGTAGCCCATGTCTTCGTCTGTAAAGCAGAAACTCTTCAGTAGGCTACACCTCTCAAGTTTATGAGGAGAATTAAATGAGAACAGGAGTTGTCTGGTGTGTGTATAAATACCAGGAGTCCTCTGCTCACTCTTCTCTCTCCCATCTGCCGTTCCTGACCACACTGTCGGGGCGTCACTGCAGTTGGGAAGCTGGTGCCTTATTCCTTTAAATCCCCTCAGGATGCCTTCCTGTCAACCCTTCAGGAATGCTTTCCACAGAGGTGACAAATATGGCTTGGGGGCATGTCCTTCCAGCCTCCCTGGCTAGTCCCTCTTCCTTCCCTGGGCTTTAAACTTGGGAAGTCCCAGGGCTGAGCTCTGGGCAGCCGTCTGTCCTTGCATTCCCTGCAGACCACCCCCGCCCTGCAGAGCTCACTAGTTCCGTGGCTTAGGTGCTGCATTCTGCTGATGAGTCCCAGAAGAGCTCTCCCCTGCGCAGTCGTTCCACTGAGCTCCAGACTCCCATACCAACTGTTGGGTTGACATCTCCATTCGATGTCCGAGACACACAGCAAACTTAGCCTGCAAAACCAAATACTTGCCCTTCTTTCCATGAACTCTCTTTCCTCAGACTTCTCAGAAAATGACACCATTACCATCCCCCAACTGTTAAAAACCTAAGAGTCATGCTTGCTTTCCTCTTTCAGTTCACATGCTGCAAAGCCAGTAGACAGTTGTATCGTAAAATACTTTAGTCCATGCTCTCCAACCAGCCCCACTGCCATGACTCTAGTACAGGCCATAGACATCTGTCGTGCTCCCTCCTTCTGTCTGTCCATCCCCTTCCCTCCCTGCTCCCCCACAGTAGCTAGTAGGATTTTTTTAATGCAAACTACTTTTCCTCTGTTCCCTGCTGGAGGCCCCCAGCAGCCCTAGCAGTCAGTGTTCAGCTCCTTCCCCTAGCATCCTAGGCCCTTCCAGAGCTTTCCCCACCCACCTCATGCCCCGTTCTGCCCTGCTTATGATGGCTCAGCCCCTCTAGGGCTCCTCCAGCTCCTTCTCCATGGTGGCACACTCTTGTCACTCAGGGTTTGATTTGGATACCACTCTGGAATACCACCCCCCCGCAGGAGCCGTCAGTCATATCACTGTGTTGGAGTGTGTCGTCATCTCCTATTTCGTATGCAGTGAGCCTCCACCAGCACCCAGAGGAGGACCCCGCACAGAGCAGGTACTGAGCCATCTCACTGTCTAGATGCTGACCCAGTGGCCCCCAGACGGTCATGACTTTGTTATGGAACCCAGTGAGATAAGAATCAGCCCCTCCAGAGAAGGGGGTACAATCGCTCCATCAGAGTGTCTCTGCCCAGGCATCCTTTCCAGGCAGGAGAGTTGTTTAAAATACCCGTACCCAAGACGGTCAGTCATCTACCCAGCAAAGAGCCGCTGCTCTTGCCCTGA
Organism: Mustela putorius furo; assembly: GCF_011764305.1. Lineage (NCBI taxonomy): Eukaryota > Metazoa > Chordata > Mammalia > Carnivora > Mustelidae > Mustela > Mustela putorius. The sequence goes on along the minus strand of NW_025421304.1, from coordinate 32,918,715 downwards.
GCCCCAGCCCCTCCGGCCAGCCCAGCATTTCGGGAGCAGCGTTTGGCACTTGCTGCCTCCAGCCCCATCCCTGACCACACAGCTTCCCCGCAGCGGGCACGGCCAGCTGAGCCAGAGGCCAGCAGGCCTGCGTGGCACAGTGCCTAAGCGGAATGCAGGCCTGGGCTTGGCTGCCGCTGGCAAGCAAATTGAAGGTCAGGGAAGGTCAGCTGAAGGTCAGGGAGCAAGATGTTTGGAAACCAGGTGTGTTTGTGATGTGGAGAGGCATGAAGGAGAGCCCACAGAAAATCGTTTTTTCTCCAGTCTCCCTCCATGACCCCAGGAGTCATGCTCTCAGCACCAGCGTCTGGTGAAATGGGAGGAAAGCAGGGGAGAAACTTCGTTAAAGTCACCATTCTTCTACTTTGGGCCTCAAGAGGTTTCCAGGTCACATACTCTCCCTCCTTGTTGGCCTGGATCTCAAACAGTTGGTATCAGAAAAGTAATTTGGGTCGGAAGATCAAAAGATGCCAGAACCTGTTGTATCTAACCTGGTTCTGAAAGGAAAAGTTAGAAAGTCCCTTGGGTTTTGGTGCTATTAGCATGTTTGATTAATGAAAGTAAAGAGCCACTTCCTCGTAAATGGGCCACACAGAGCAGTAGTGGCAGGAAGGGATGATGTCCCCCACCCACAGCCCCCTGCTCCCCAGTGTACTGGGCCCAATCAGGCTGGGTCCCCAGGAGTGCCAGGCCCAGGCCAGAAAGGTACCCCTGCTCTCATCAGCTGATGCTTGTGTTCTGGCGCTGTAACCCACTTAGGGTGCCTGAAAACCTCCTGAAGCACGATTTAAGTAGGCCATCTACCTGGGCCACCTTGGAGGAGGCGGCCTGTCCCACAAACCCTTTGTCTCCTGGCCCCTGCTGCAGCTGTCCCGCGGTGTGAGGCTTGGTAGTGACGCTGTCAGGTCAGAAATGGGAAGCGAGAACCCTCAGTCTCAGCTGCTCTTTATTGTTTACAGAGCCCTTCCCACAGGCTCACTGCACTGTCCTCGGGGTACTATCATTTTTATTCCTGTTTGACAGAGAAGAAAAATAAGGCACGGAAATTACGTATCTTGCCCAATGCAAACAAATAGTAAATATCAGAGCCGCTCTCATCCTCAGCGCCTTTCCTGTCTCGGCCGGTGGTAGGGGAGACAGGGGAGAGGGTGGTCCATGTCCGATAGAAGTTTGGTTCCTGGGCAGCTCTTGGCCGATTGCTGTTAGCAGCTGCACATGGCTCTGAATGGGGAGATGAAGTCGCCAGGCCCGCCTTGATGGCCTTTGTCTGGGTCGCCCTCGAGAATTCACTTGTGTTCTGCACACGTGCCCCTCCTGGCTGCATGAATCCTCCCCTTAACCTGAGCTCTGCCTGCACCTGCCTGCGTAGCCCCCAGCCTGGCTTCAGTCTTGAGAGTCTCCCAAGTCGGCTGGACCTGGCACCGCTCCAGGAACCGGCCAGGCCGTCATTCATGCTCGGTGAGATCCTCATTGAAGTCTCACTTCCTCCTTCGAGGACAATCAAGAAGAAGGACCATAAATGCTCAAAGCCGCATACTTCCTCTTTCTTCCCTCCACGCACTCTGACAGATAGCGCTGGGTAGTGATTCTCTTAAAACACGTCCTAAATTCCTCTCTAGCCACGGTGCACCCCTTTCTTTCCTGCTGAACTTCAAGGGGCAGTTAGGGCTATCAAAGTACTGATTCCCATCTCGACCTTCACCCAGGGCTGGGGAACCACGGTGGGGGAGGACAGTGGTTATAGTGTGGCCGAGCCCTTCGGTCCATTTTGGTTAACAGCCCCCTCTGGAGAATCACGGCCCCCTTGGTGATGCGTGGAAGGCAAGCGAGTTGTCAGCTGTCTGCTTCCCCGCCGCAGCCCGCCTTGCCTTCTCTCTTTATCAAAAGGGGGTCCATGGTGTCTGTGGCTTTCCTGTCTGCCGGGGAACTTGAAATTTCCATTTAGCCAGGCGTCCTGTGTTTCAGTGGCTAAATCTGATGGCTAAATCAATGACATACATCTGAGGGCTTACATCAAAGCCAGGAGCAGGTCCTACTGTTTGTTTCCAGCCATTCTGGCCTCTGATTGGCAGTGTGGACACACCAGCTTATTCCTGATCCCTGACCTGGTCGCTGATAATACCCATCAAGAGACCTGGCTGCTCCCCTCGGGGATCTGTTGTCCTCAGGACCCTGGCAGAAGCTGGCTTCCCAATACGACAGTGACAGCATTAGCTGCCGTTTTCTGGAGCATCTGCTCCCGACAGTGGACAGTGTCATTCAGTGCACACAGCAGCCCTCCGGTGTGTGGATGGTGATTCGTTTTCTTTTCTTCTCTTGGCAGATTAGGAAACAGAATTGGCAGAGTTATGTGGTTTTTGCAGTGTCCCACAGCTGGCCAGTGGCAGTCAGGGTTTGAACTCAGAGCCACCTCCGCCTCTGCGGGAAGTTGTAGGGATGGGCCACAGCTCGCAGGGCAGCCCAGGAGGGCAAGCAGGCCCCGAACCCAGCCAAGGAATACAGGCTCCTGAGCCTGCTAACATTCTCGCCGTAAACATAATGACCTTGTAATGACAGATGCACATTTTACACAGTGTAACAAAAGAAAAATGAGTGCAGAGATTCAATTATGTCTGCTATTTTCAATGGCAGTTTTGCTCTCTCAATAGATTAATTAGCAGAAGAGACCCCCCAACCCCCGCGCCGGGCAGAGCACGGCCCACTTTGTGGCAAGAAGGTACATTAAAATGCAGCTGTGTCTCATTAAGCTGCCAGCTGCTGCTCCTCTGCCCGCTTCTGCCCTGCGCCTCCTTCCTTCCCATCCCGCCGGGGAGGACCTGGGGAAGCCGTGTCTGCTGAACCTGGCCCCGGATGCCGAGCACAGGCCTTTTAAGGGGCCCCTGTAGGTGGACTCTGAGTGGCCGCTCTGGCTCTCATTCCCCTAGAGAAACTTAGCGGAGGCCTCTTCTGGACCCAAGTGGGCAGAGGACACTGGAGAGGAGCAGGGGAAGGAAGGAGAGCACTGAAGGCAGTGGAATCCCTTTAAAGTGAGCACTTTATGTGCCCACCAGAGCGTCAAGACAGCCCCAGAAAGCCGTTCCTACAAAGCCCTGTTTCTTCCATTGTCAGATGCTCCGTTTCTCGGTTTGGCTCCTGCCTACCGTAGATAGGCAGGATGTGTATTTCCTCTCCCCGACCATCTCAGCCCACCACCGGGACCAAGAAACACGGCCTCGCTCTTCTACTCTTGAGAAAAATGAGGCTGAGAGATGTTGAGCCCTTGACCAGCGTGGCCCAGCTGATGGGTAACAGAGGCCCCCACGGAGTCCACGCTTGACTCAGCCTGTGTTCTTCTGTACCTAAAACCTTGTTACAACTACCGCGTGTTCCTGCCGCCGAACCCCCAGACAGGTGGTTGCTTTCTCTTTCCCATTTTACTTGCAGTGACCTCGGAGCCAGAAGCATCGTTGTTTAGACCAAATGCGAGTGGTTTGGATGTTCCTGGGCGAGTTGTGGGTGGTCATTCCGGGCATCAGCTGTGGTCATCTGTTTGCATTTGCTCTAACTTGGGGAGCCCACCGGTCAAGGGGATACCTGGGGGCCGGACAGTGAAGGGGAGACTGTTTTCTCCTACAGAAGTCTGCTCACAAACTTCTTTATATTTTCTTTAGGTACATTGAACGGAAGGCTTTTCTAGACCGAGTGGACCACAGGCAGTTTGAAATCGAGCGAGATCTCCGGCTGAGCAAAATGAAACCCTGATGTTAATGCGGGAAACCAATAGCAGCTTAATCCTGTTTACAATGTGAGCTTCTGGTGCGTCTGTGAAATGTTTCCGGTGTTTCTCATCCAACTGTTTCCCAGCAAGGTCTTTTTTCTACGTTGAATTTCTGTCTTTGTATCTTGACCTCACGTGGTTTCATCCATTTTACTTTTAAAAGTTTGTCCTTGAAAAAAATAAAAATAAATTTGGTCCTGCGATAGGCTGGTGAAGATGAGGACAGCACCGGCCTTCCCTTCGTTCTCCCGCGAAGGCCACCAGCCAGGCCTACACGGCCCAGCCTGCCTGCTCTGGCCCCCGGGAGGAGAGCCGGTCACCCTAGGTGGATTTCTGGGGCCTGTTCTGGAGTCAGCCTTGCCCCAGAGACCAAGGGAGGGAGGCTCCCGAGGGTGGGAGGAATACCAAGTCCCTGATCCGCGGCTGCTTCTCTTCTGCCCTCTTCCTCTCTCTGAACGGGATTCCCACCTACAAGTGTAAGGTTAGGCTGAAAATAAGCATGTATTATTGCTGAATTAGAGACATTTGTTTCCTCTTCCCAAAGTTTCAAGTCAGTTTAAGATGTGCCCCCACCTCAATAATTCTTTTGTCAAAGAAGACTGCAGAAGACTTTTGTATACTCCTTAGGAAAATTTAAATTCCAAACTTAATAGTAATAAAGTAGTAACCCCCACAGTTTGCTTTTGGGGTATGTTTATCAGGGTGTCCTGAGTAACATGGACAGGTTTAGGGGAAGGTAGTGTTCCGAAGACTGGGAGCGAGTCCCTGCCTGCACACGTACCAGCCTTGTGACCTTGACCCAGCTGGGCTTTCTGAGCCTGTGTTTTCTAGTCTGCACATGGTACGAGGAACACCACTACCTCATAGTAAGGTTGAGATGAGCTAATGAGATACCTGGGGTTCCCCCATCCAGTCCTCGGATACATGGTCAGAAGCTCATGGCAACCAAGCCCTCATCCTCAACACTACTTAGTTAGGGGGCCATGGACCTTACTACTCAGCAAGGTAGTTTACTGGCTGCAGTGGAACACATTGTCTGTTTACATCCACTCCAATGAAGGATTTTTGAAGTGGCCAGAGAGCCCTTCAGGCCAGCATCAGAACAGGTGGCTGTGAGGCCTCGGTTACAGTCCTGTGCCGGATACAGGAGTAACGGGGAAGTCCTGCAAGGGAAGACAAGGCAGCACTCTGGTCAGGGCAGGGACATCCAGACCCGCAGAAGCCACAGCCCAGACTGAGACGCCAGTCCGGCCGCGTGGCCTCCTCCAGGCATCGTCCTCTGCTCACTGCCCCTCACCTTCCGGGTCCTGAGGCCTCCAGCCCGCGCTCCCTCCCGCAATTCTTCGTCTCAGCTGCCAGGCCGCAGCAGCAGTGCGAGAGCTCGTGCCTTGGGGTTGAGAAATGATCTGGAATCTCCACAAATAAACGGCGCTGAGCCCATCGCAAGTTAGGGTTTTAGTTCCTTAGCAAATCTTCACGCCTTTGAAGCCACCGAGATTAGGAGAGCAGCTGCAAGAGCACCCTGGGTTCTTGGCGCGGTGGGTTTGCTATTCTTGCTGTGCTCCAAGGTGCGGAGCGAGAAGGCGGACGAGTCAGGGAGCACAGTAAAGTGTTTGCTCCTCAGTTTCTGTCCGCGAGCTGACCCTCACACAGGCGTCCCTGCTGGGCCCTGCATTAGATGAAGTTGACAGCCGCACAATGTTTGTTCCTTTCTGCCGGCTCGACTTAGTGGGTCTTTTCCCAGCAGGTTTGCTGCACACATCTGATCTCCGCTCGGTGACTTTTTACACATCCGCGTCTTTTAGAAAGCCCCCCCACTCCCCAGTCCTGCGTGGCCACCACCAGCCATCAGACTGCGGGAGGCTCTGGGCTCATCAGGGCCCCACTGACCCCTCCCTGTAGACTGGGCAGGCTGCCGCAAGCAGAAGCAGTGGGGTTCTTGTATAACAAAACAGCAAGCACCGTAAGCAAGTTGAGAGAAGCCCACTCTTTACTCTCCAAAGCCACGTGCAGGCCTTCCTGACACCCTGGAACCATGTGTCTTCCACTAAGTGGAAAATAAACTCCAAGTGGCCAGTGAAGCAGAAAGCCCCTCCAGCCTCACCCCTTTTGGCAGAATCCAGCCGCTTGTCAAGGAATATGCAGCTATTTACTCCATTCTTCTTCTTTTTTTTTTTTTTTTAAGAATTTATTTATTTATTTGATGGAGAGAGAGAGAGAGATCACAAGTACACGGAGAGGCAGGCGGGGGTGGAGGGAAGCAGGCTCCTTGCTGAGCAGAGAGCCCGATGCAGAGCTCTATCCTAGGACCTTGAGATCATGACCTCAGCCTAAGGCAGAGGCTCAACCCACTGAGCCACCCAGGCGCCTTTCTTACCCCATTCTTGTCACAGATGCCCTTTCTGCGAGCTTTGTGCACCTTGCTTCCGTGTTCCCAGACATTCTCAGTTAAAACAGTTGCATTTGCCTTGACTCAAGCTGCTTCTCTCTTCATCTCCATAGAGCCTCCTAAAAAGCCACCTGCATTGGGGCGTCTGGGTGGCTCAGTTGGTAGAGGGTGTGACTCTTGATCTCGGGGTTCTAAGTTCAAGCCCCAGGCTGGGTGTAGAGATGGCTTAAAAATAAAATCTTAAAAAAAAAAAAAAGTCACTTGTGTTGAGCTAAGTTCATCGTATTGATGAAATCGCTTCCTGTGGCTGATACAGGCGCAGGTGTGTCTGTGTGTGCCCACGTGTGTCAGCCTGCAATGAGACTTTTAAAAGCAGCTTCGAAGCCGGCTGTGGTGTGTGTCTCACCGGCCGACGCTGGATCATCCGACTGCCCCCTGCCCCAGCAGGAGCAGAGGCTGGAGCCTGTTGTGGAAGATGGGGGTGGAATTAGGTGATCGGTGATAAGTCAGCCAAACAGTGGTACCCAGAACACTCAATTCTTCATAATAAACCAACAGGCATTTCTCCATTTAGTCCTTAAAATTGTCACCAAGGAGTGGGTGGGCTCAGAGATGAGAAGTGATGGGCCATGTGTTGGTGGTGGTTGAATCTGAGTGAGGAAGACAGCCCGTCCTACACTATTCTCTGTACTTCTCTTTGGATTTGAGTTTTTAATAATGAACTATTTCTGGTTTTGTTTTTCAATTGTGCCAGAGAGAGAACGGAGCTGTGTATAGGAAAGGACTAAGAAGTGCCCAGCTGTTCCAGAGCAGGATGAGCGGCCTTCCAGAGCCCCGCTCCCACCCTGCGGGTCTGACCGTGGCCAGGAATGTAGTGGCGGGAACACTCCCCGCCTGCCCAGATCCTGGGCTTGTTTTAACAACTCGGAGCCTGGTCTTTGCAGATTACATGTTGTCCCATCTCCTGGACCCCTCTGTGCCCTATGTTTGCTTGCTGTTGGGGCTCAGTCCCCAGCGACAGAACCCGGCCGGCGAGACTGGTGCTGGGGCGGGGGCATGAATGGCTGTTTCTCCTAAGTGGAAACCAGGCCCCAGGAGACGGGAGTCTTCCCAGCCCTGCCTGACCTCGCACAGCATGCCGGGCACTCTGGCTGCAGAGTGGAGTGGCCTCAGGTCTCCTGTGACCACCCTTGGGCCTTCCTCTTCGTCGGCTCTGCTCCTGCCTAAGCCCCGTCCATGCCCTTGTGGCACCTGCCTTCATGGCCAGCGTGGCTACCTGTCCCTGCCTCTACCTACCTTGCTAGCCAAGGCCTGAGAGCTGCCTCAGTGAATGCCTGACCTTTTCTGGTGGGCCCCCTGAGACCAGCGGGGTAGTGGGGCTGACAGAGGTGTTAACCATGTTCAATCCAGAATCCTCTTTTCCATCTGTCCTGATTGAACCGTGGCAGACATCATCTAGCCCACAGTATTTTTTATTTTTTGTTGTTGGTTTTTTTTTTTAATTTTTAAAAGATTTTATTTATTTACTTGAGAGAGAGAGCACGAGCAGGGGACGGGGTGGGGGTGGGGATAGGCAGAAGGAGAGGGAGAAGCAGCCTGCCGGCTGAGCGGGGAGCCCGACAGGGGGCTCGATCCCAGCACCCTGGGATATGACCTGAGCCAAAGGCAGATGCTTAACGACCGAGCCACCCAGGCACTACCTAGCCCACAGCTTTTAAGAACAAGTGGATAATGTTGTATCTAGCTCTTCACATCCATATTTAGTGAAAAGTCTTCTGCCTTACTCCGAAGGAAACAATTTCCCTTTGCCCTGGGGTAGGGAAGTGGAAAGACCGAGTCAGTGCTAAGAGGCAGTTGGGCAGGGCACCATGGGCCTTGGGACCATGGCCTGGTGTGAACGGCAGGGGGACGGCCCAAGGACACCTCCTGGCTGTGCCGTGGCCTGTGGAGAATCCCTGAAGGTTGTTTCCTGGCCCTGCTCTGCCTTCAGTCTTTGTCTTCTCCTTGCCCCAGATGGGTGTGTCAGATTTCTAGGGCATCTGATGATGCCTTCCCAATGGTGAAAAAACTGCTCCAGAACAGCATAAGGTCAAAGAATAAGCTTCCTTATGCTTTTCTGCTCACCTATTTCCTAAGAAACATGGTGCTCCAATTAGGAGTGCGCCCTAAGGTCTCTAGGGAAGAAGAGACGGCGTGGCGAGCTGAATCGTGCGTGAGCTGAGCGCCGTGGGAGCGGATGCGGGGGACCTGGGCTGGGAGCCCTGGCGGACAAGTGGTAGAGAGGTCCCACCACCAGCTGCTTCCGTGCAGGCCATCTGTCAGATCCTCCTCATTTTTCACAAGAGGAAACTTGCCTGAGGTCAGACTGCAAAACCACCGGTGATCACACCTACATCTCGTGACTGGAGGGTCAGATGGGGGCCGGGCAGGCCAAGCGAAACTGCCTTTCACTGCCTTCTGGCTCCAGACCCACAGACCTGGGTGCAGGGGCCGGAAGAACCAAAGACGGGGAGGTGCTTGCACTGGGGGAGTGGCCGCTGGCGCTCCCAGTGCCGAAAGTTCGTGGCGGAAGGACCCCAGAGGTGTGGGCATACCCCTTCAGCTTCCAACTCTGCCCCTGCCCTGGGGCAGCGGCCCAGCCACTCTCTGCAACGGAGACACCCCGAAGCCTTGTCCAGACAGGCCTCTGCTCAAGTGTCACTTCAGGCTTAAGCTCTGCTCCAGAACCAGGTTTCTGTGCTAAGCGAGGTACACAGGGTTGCTCTCCTGGGAGGCCGCCTGGTTTCAGGGAGTGCGGGCAGGACGGGCCCGTGCCCTGTTGACAGTTCCTTGGACAGTCCAGGAATCCTAACTGCCTCTCCCACTGTACCTCCTTCCCTGGGTGTGCTCACGCTTCCTCCCTCCGACTTCTCTGTAAAGTCTTGTCTTTTTTTTGTGCCCTCCTAGGGCAACTTAGACCCCAAAATACTATCAGCTGCGACCTTCGGGCACAAACACGTCGACCACCACAAGGAAAACGGAATGTGCGAGTCCAGGAGAGTCCGGCCTGCTTCCCTGCAGCCTGGAATGGCCCACACTACCGAGATCCTTTGAGGGTCTCCTCTCTGTGGACTGCCAGCCGGCGTTCGTTGTGTTGTCACCTCAGAAAGCTGACGGGGTCCACTGTGACCCATGCTGAAGTAAGGTACAAGGGGGCGGGGGGGAGACAGCACCGTCCCAGGTTGTCCTGCCTCTGACCTTCAGTCCTAACCCTGTGCTGGGATCTGGGGCCGAGTCCCTCTGAGTCTCAGACACCTTGTTCAGGAGGCTGCTGAGAGCCTCCCTCACGGCGTCTTATTAAACGCAGCACACTCTCCAAGTGTTAGGTTACTCTAATTACATTGTGCACCCGGCCCCCAGCTCCCCAAGACAGCCAGGCTTCTGTGAACATAAATTAGCACTTTGAGGAGCACTTCAGCGATGTCTAATCTGGGACTGCTGTCAGCCCCTGACAGCGCCGCTTTACTCCTGGGTTGACATCCTGGAGAAGCAGCACAAGGAGGCAGGCCCCGTGGTGATCATTACAACCTGGAGTCTACCCAGTAGCCATCAGGAGAAGGGATCGGTCGGGAAGCAGTCACATGGCGCGGCGACACAGGACAGCAGTGGGTCGAGTGAGGAGGGCCGCACATCAGCACAGATGAGCCTCGGAAGCAGCACCGCGGCGAAAAGCCGGCGGCATCAGTCCTAACGTGTGATGCCCGTTATTCAAGTTCAAAAACACGAACATGGAGGTGATGGTTGCCTCACACTGCCAGTGCACTAAATACCACTGAATTTTACACTTTGAGATGGTTGATTTTATGTTATGTGACTCCCACCTCAAAAAAAAAAAATGTTTTAACTTGCAAAAGATAATATACCTTGGTTCAGAATATAAGAAGTGTATATAATTACATATATATAACGTGTATATAAGTGTAATTATATATAATGAATGGGTGATCGACACTAAACTCAGTATAGCCATTACCTCTCACGGGATAGGGAAGGTTCTATGATCAGAGAAAGAAAAGGAGCTTTGTTAACAGATGTGGTTTTATATTTTAAATTGGGAGGTGAGGACATGGATTTTTCTTACGTTATTCATTATGCCTTTATTTTCTGAAGTATTTCAAGATAATTTTTTAAAAAAGAAAGACAACCTCCCGTTTAGACTTCCCCTATCCATCCCACAGAGAGGTGTCCGAGGGGTGGGCAGCACAGGGATGCGGGGTTGCCGTGGCGATGAGCTTGCTAGGTGTCAGGGGGTTTTCACTGTGTCCCATCCTGGGCTAGCAGGCATTCCAGAATGATCTTCCAAACAGCCCCTGGAACGTTTCCCTAGGAGATGAGGGACTCCCTCAGGTAAACTACCAGGTGCCCCCCAACTTCTCTTTCTCTGAAAACCAGGATGGGAGGCTGGGAAGCTGATGAGCCCATGCGAGGCCAAGTGCCCCCTCCCAGCATAGCCCATGGTTCCAGCACTGCCGAGTCAGCCTTCCCTTTGCCCACATGGCCTTGACAGACGCGGAGAGACAGGACACACACAGGCCATATGTTGGAAAGATGCGGCGAGCCTCGACATGTTAGATGCAGATAAATGGTCCCTGACCCAGAAAAACGAGCTTCAAATTTGAAGGCACCAAAAATGAATCACAGTATGTGGGTTTTCTAGTAGAAGTTATGGAGCTGCCCGTCTTCAAATTCGGCCCAGTGTTCTGAGCTGTTCCCAGCCCTTGGGCCACAGCTGTGACATGGGGCTGCGGTGGGTGCCCCCTCAGAGGGAGCGGTGGCCAGTCTTCAGAGTGTGGAGGGTCGCTGCCCAGCTGCTCTGCTCTCGTCAGCCCTCCCTCTCCCACCCAACAGCTTCGCAGTATAACCCAAGCCCATCTGTGTTGGAGGCCCCAGGACTGACAGTCAGAAGACATTTTAAGTCTGCAAGCTCTGGGGCCCAGAGAACGGCCATCTGGGGCAGGGGCGACCCTCTGGGTCTCAGTTGCCTCATCAAGATTACCCTGTCTTTACTGCTGTCTCAAGCCAGACCCCACGATTCCGTTACGCTCTGCTGTTGAGCTCCATTATGGGACCTTTGAATTTGAGGTTGGAGTCCTGAGACACGGAGGGGATTCTACCCATTCCCAGTCATCTACCCCAGGCGCGGTCTAGGGAGACACCCTCATCGCAGAGTGACCTGCTTCCGTACATGGCTTGGCCTCTTGCCTCCCCTTCCTCGCATTTCTATATCTGTAAAGCAAAGGGGAAGGATTAAACAATCCAAGAGTGGGCAGCGAACACTAGGAATCTCATCTCCCACAGGCAGCTGGGTGACGCTGACCCGCTCAAGTTGGAGAACCCCTGTGCATCGCCTCCCTGCTTATTAAAAATAATAAAGCCTCCAGCTATGTGTTTAGGAAAATTCCATCTTCCTTTAGTCTTGCCACTTCAAATAATTCAGCCTCCTAAATTCCTGATGCATCAGCAAACCGTAATGAGTACGCCCGGCACCCGCAGGAACTTTCTCCGACTTCGAGGAGTCTTCGGAGGCCCCCATAGAGAGCTTAGCAGGAAGCCCCTTAAAGTTAGCCGTCACTGGGAAAAGCAGCTGAAGGAAGTCTCCAGGGAAAGCAAGCGAGCAAAGCAGACGACAAAATCCACCCAAATCCCAGCAAACAGCTGAAGAGGGAACACCGCGCTGCAAGCTGGCAACAGATTGGGGGCCCCCATACACATACACACACACGTGCTCACACCCGCTAAACGGGCTTTACAGTGTGTCAGCTAGGTTGCCCTGCAGCTTGGAGAAGCCCCAAGCCACCGGAGGCACAACGCTCCTGTCAAAACAAGCCCCGTGCAAGGCGGATGGGCCGGCTCCCACCAGCCCAGCCCGCACTGCAGCCTTCCTGCCAGCGTGAGCTTGGCCTGCTCCAGGCTTCTCTCCCTCTTCTCCCTTCTTCTGATCACAGAAAGAAACCACTCACTGTTGGAAAATTTGGAAGCAGAAAAATCAAACAGGATTTAAAATCTTTCATCATCTTATCAACAAAGAAAACTGCTACATTTCGGGATACTTTCAGGCTTTTCCCCATATTTTTACAGAACTTTTCTTAAGGCAGTTGGAATTGTACTCATCCCCAGGCAGCTCAACACAGAAGCTACTGACCACGTGTGCATATTTCAGAAAAAAAAAAATTATTTTTTAGTAGACTCCATGCCCAAAGTAGGGCTTGAACTCACAACCCCGAGATCAGGAGTCACATGGTCTACCGACTGAGCCAGCCAGGTGCCCCTCAATTTAAATTTTAAATTCATTAGCCTTCAAAATCCAAAAGGAAAAAGAAAAGAACTCAAAATTCAGTTTCTCACACAGACCAAAGATGTCAAGTGCTCAGTAATCAATCATGTGACTAGTGGCTACAATTGTTGATAGTGCGGGCACCCAACGCTTCCATCATCATAAAACTATATTGGACTGCACTGGTGCCGTTGTGTATCCTATAGTAAATGCCATGAGCATTTCCCCATTGAGTCAAACCTTTTTTTTTTTTTTTAAGATTTTATTTATTTATTTGGGAGAGAGAGAGACAGTGCGGTGCGAGTTGGGGGAGGAGCAGAGGGAGAGGAACACGCAGACTATGCACTAAGCATGGGGCCCAGTGAGGGGCTCTATCTCAGGACCCCGAGATCATGACCTGAGCCAAACTCGAGATTCCGACGCTCAGCCAACTGAGAAGACAAGATTCAGCCAAGTAGTTCTGTTTGCCTGTCTCTGAGCATGGAGCTCAGTGCTCTGGGTAAGATGTGGCCAGAACTAGGAGGAGAATGGCCGTCCATGGAGGAGACTGAACTAGACCACGCCTAAGTGCCCAATGTTCTTTTGTACCAACCCCATCTCTGGAAGGGGCACTTGAACAAGGCAGGCATGATGGTTAATTTTATGTACCAACTTGACTGGGCTAAGGGATGCCAAGATAAGTGGTAGAACATGTCTGTAAGGACTTTTTCTGGAAGAGATTAGCATTTGAATAGGTAGACTGAGTAAAGACCCTTGTCACCAGTGTGGGTGGACATCATCAAATCCATTGAGGGTCTGGATAGAACAAAAGGTGGAGAAAGGCAAATTTGCTCTCTCCCTGAGCTCAGACATCCTTCTCCCATCCACCAGTGCTCCTGGTTCCAGGAGCCTCCAGCTTGGACTGGACATACACCATCAGCTCCCCCAGCGCTGGCTCCCTGGGGTCTCTAGCCCACGAATGGCCAGCCATGGGACTTGGCAGCCTCCCTGCCTCCTGTTGCTTCTGCTTCTCTGAAGAACCCGACAAATGCAGCAGGAATATGCCCCAGGACCTAATTCATCACAAACCTAGTTTTGTGGTGCGTTCATCTGTGAGTTGCTCTCAACGTTTTTTGAATCCAGTTAGCTTTACCTCTCAGGGCAGATGAGTTTGTTTTTTTTTTTCTTTAATTTTACATATTAGAACATGAGAGAGAGAACACAAGTAGGAAGAAGGAAAAGCAGACTCCACACTGAGCAGGGAACCTGACCTGGGCTCGATCCCAGGATCCTGAGATCATGACCTGAGCTGAAGGCAGAGGCTTAAATGACTGAGCCACCCAGGTGCTCCGGAGCAGATGAGTTTTATGCAGTTAAGAGATAGGCCTTCAAGGGGTGCCTGGCTGGTGCAGTCCATAGAATGTGTGCCTCTTGATCTCAGGGTCATGAGTTCAAGCCCTATGTTGGGTGTAGACCTTGCTTTAAAAAAAAAAAAGAAGAAAAAAAAAAAAGAGGGGGGCTTCACTACCCTTCTTTCACACTTGCCTGGTGGTTCTGAGGTCTAGTGAGCAAGTCTGAATTTGCCTTAAAGTATTATTCCCAACTGCTCAATCTCCATTCTCAATCCCTCTCTGTCTTTATCTTCCCAAACTAAGCCTTCTCCTCTTTGATTTTTTTAAGATTTTATTTTTAAGTAATGTCCATACCCAATGTGGGGCTCGAACCCACAAACCTGAGATCGAGAGTCTGGCGCTCTACTGATGGAACCAGCCAGGTGTCCCTCCCCCTCCTTCCAATGGCTTGCCCTTTCTCGTCTCAGCCTCTTTATTGTGCTCTCCAGGTCTACCACCTTGACGTTGACCTTGAGTTGGGACCACACCCCAGCCATCAGTCCTGGCACCATTGTTTCTTATTTAGCTTTGGCTGCCTCATGCAGCCTCACTTTTGCTCTGTGAGATGGGGGTGCTTCCTGGCAAGTATAAAGCAGTACAGACTGGGGCTATGGCAATTGTCCCACTCAGTGGGACAAGAGGCAGCCCGCGAGGCTGGGGCAGCAGGATACCCAGAGCACGCCTGGGCTTCTGTGCATGCTGATGGCAAACTGGTTCATTGCCAACTACGGCAAGGCTCCAGGCTCCCTGGGAGGAGCTGGGCTTAGGCTACCCCGGGCCTCAGGGCTGCTGAAGGCTCCTTCCTTGGAGATTGGCTACACGGATTATCTGGAAGGAAACCATTTAAAACCAACCCACGAAGCACCTGGATGTCTCATTCAATTGGACATCTGGCTCTCGGTTTTGGTTCAGATCGCGATCTCAGGGTCATAGGATCGAGCCCCACGTCAGGCTCACTGCGCCACGGGGAATCTTCTTGAGATTCTCTCTCTCCCTCTCTCTCTGCCCCCACCCCCCCCCCACTCTCTCTCGCTGTCTCTAAAATATATTTATTAAGTTAAATTAAATCAACCCAAAGGCAGATCCTTTTCAAGAGCCTGAGATGCTGGCAGCAAAAACAATACCCCACAACGCACAGAGCTCTCGGGCAGCTGCCCTGGCTTCTCTCCAAGCTGAGTCATGGCCATGAGGTGCCCTCCGGCTGCCGGCTGGCCCAGGGGTTGCTGTGCTCTTGTTCCCTCGTCTCCCTGCGGCCTGGGTTATTCAGCAGCATAAATCCATGTGCCCAGAGGCCAGAGAGTAAGAGGGGATCCTGCCTGGGCTCACCAAGGGAGGTTTTCCCTCTCTTCCCCTGATGAAAAGAAGACTCTGGTCCTCCTTACATGGGCTTTCTTAGTAAATCTGGGTTAGGACCAGCTCCGTGGTGCTTTGAATGCAGGCCTCCCCACTAAGGGTCTGCTTTTGGAAACCTTGGTTGTCTCTCCCCAGGAACAGGTGGGTCTCAGGCTTTTGGACCCTGGAGGGGAGCCCCTTTCCACACCGGTTTTGCTGTCCACACAGGCCCCCTGAACTCTTGCTCATCCTTCATGGTCCTGTTTGAGGGCTGCCTCCTCCAGGAAGCCCCTACCATCTCTGGCAGGCCAGGAGGGCAGAGCCCAATTCCACTCCTCTATCTGGGTCTCCAGGTCTTAGCCTGGCATTGTTGGGATGCCCCGCAGTAAGCATCACTCCGTTCCACTGGGAAGGTCTGTCATCCTAGTGATATGCAGCCTTTTCTTTCTAGAACATTCCACCAGACATTGTTCCCATCATACACTGAGCCCAAGGCCTTGAGTAAAGAACTTGCCAGAGGTTACCCTCGAGGCCAGGACTTGGGCCAGCCTCCACCACTTTATTAGCCTCCCCTTTTAGCCCCATCAGGATGGGCGGGGCCCCTCCCGCCTCGGGGAAGCAGAAGTAGAAAGCTCCTGGCCAGGAAAGGCCAGCTGGTGGGTGGAGAGGCAAGTCACTGATTCCGAATCCCACGCAGCAGCTAATGGGTATCTCCCCATTGGGTACCACCGCAGCCCTTGTCTGCCGTAGACCCAGTCCTTCCAGGACGTGTGAGCCAGGGCCATGAACTGTGCAGTTCTTGGCGGCGGGGGGGTGGGGGGGAGTTTTCACATAGAATGGAATAGGGAGGGGGCTCCCTGGAGCTGGGGGCCGCTTTGCTGCTTTATTAAGCCCCATTGGACAGAGGGGATGAAAACATGCTTAGAGCGTAAGTACCATGCTGAAGTTCATAAGGCAGGGCCAGAACCCGGGTCCTGTCCTGCCCCCAGAGGCCAAAGGTGACAGGGAGGCCAGCTTCTTGCCAAAGTGCAGATCTCACTCCCTTCCGTGAGTTCCGTCCTGTTTCCACAAGGGTCCACTCAGTCCCAGGGAGCAGGGAGACTTTCCCAGCGCCCCTGTGGCAGACCCTTGGTCTCCAGGCAGCAGAACAGCTGATGGGGGTGTGAGGGCCGGCATGGCTGCTTCACTGAGAACCGAACGGCTGCTCTGGGGACTCACGCTCGTGACCTCAATGTGGCGACAGCTCTTTGGGGCTCCTTACTGATTTAGAGAATGCATTCTATTCAGGCGGGTGGCTTCATCCCTGGATTCAGAAACACAATGCCCTGGGGATTGTTTCCAGCGGACAGTGAAATTCCACTTGTCACAGTCACTGAGAACGCAGGCCTGTTCCTGGAAGGGGCTCTGGTCTCTGGTGTTTACAAACATCCTAGAAAACCAGGAGGCCAACGGCCAGGGCCCTCGCAGCTAGCCGAGGTGGGAGCCTGTGGTTCCACCCAGCTCAGCTGTCTGGTTCTCGGAGCCCTGGCCAGTCCCTTTCCCTTGGCCTCCTGCCTGCTGGGGGCTGGGGAGGGGGAAGCGATTGGGCAGTGGGATCCGCAGGGGACTGACCGCAGGGCCTCTGCTCTGTTGGCTGTTCGCTTGGATCTCCTGGGTGTCAGGCCCCAAAGTGTCTATGGGAACCCGTCCACGGTGGCTTGCCTTTCCTAGGACTTGGCAGTTGCGTTTCCCCCTCACAAACCTGTCTTTAAAAAAAAAAATCATCCAAGAACAGGCAATTTCTTAGAGACAGAAGGTGGAATGGTGGCTGCCAGGGGCTGGGAAGGGGGAGAAGGGGAGTTTTGGTTTGATGAGACATTTTCTGTGTGGGATGATGAGAAAGTTCTAGACATGAATCGTACACTTAAAAATAGTTAAAATGGGGCGCACCCAGCTGGCTCAGTGAGAAGAGCATGTGACTCTTGATCTCAGGGCCATGAGTTCGAGCATGACGTTGGTTGTAGAGTTTACTTAAATAAATAAACTTAAAAAAAAAAAAAAAGCTGAGGGGTGCCTGGGTGGCTCAGCGGGTTAAAGCCTCTGCCATCGGCTCGGGTCATGATCCCAGGGTCCTGGGATCCAGCCCCTCATTGGGCTCTCTGCTCAGCAGGGAGCCTGCTTCCTCCTCTCTCTCTGCCTGCTTCTCTGCCTACTTGTGATCTCCGTCTGTCAAATAAATAAATAAAATCTTAAAAAAAAAAAATTGGAAAACAGAGAAAATAATTTTAGTTTCAACAAAACCCCATTCCCTTCTCTGAAAACAGTCTCCTGTGAAATCCTAATCCACGAAGACAGACAAAACCCTACTTATTAACCAGCATAGTCTGAGCTCCCAATAGGCCTTCTCTAAATATTACACATAGTGACCAAAATCTGACCCCACCCCAAGATAACCACGGCTGATAACTATGTTATCTATCCTACCATTTTCCCCAATGCAAATATATGACATAAATATTAATATGTGAATTTTTATGAAAATAGGATCTGACCATACTTATTTGGAATTCTATTTTTCTTCACTTAAGAGTCTATAGTAAACATATTTCCATGTCACTCTCTGTCATTGGTGGTGATGGCCAGGATGGAATTCTATCACGTAAATATTACACAATTTATTTAAGTAGAGCCCAGTATTGACTATGTAAGTTGTTCCCATGTTTTCCTGCTAATAAGGAGAGCTGCCAGTGACAGCCTTGTCATGTATATCTTTGGCTACTCATGAGTGCATTTTTAAAGATAAATTTCTGGAATTTCAGGGTCAAAGGGTCCCTGCCTGTTGGGCTTCTTTGCCTTGTCTTGCCAGATGGTATGCGGAAGCCATAGGTCATTTATCGCTTTTCCTACCTCCAGCAAGAGATGCCACTTGAGCTGAATAAGAAGGTTCCTGCTCTGGCCACACTCAGCCATCACCAGGATTCAAGCTATGGGGCTCAGATGGGGAGCATTTTGGGGGAGTCAGGGGTCCTCCCGTACACATCTGAAACCCTGGAGACTATGTTAGGTTACGTTACAAGGCAAAGGGTGCTTTGGAGCTCTGATTCAATTAAGGATCTGGAGATGGAGAGGTTGTCCTGGATTACTTGAATGGGCCCCACGGAAGTCACAAGGTTCTTATAAGAAGAAGTCAGGAGGGCCAAAGGCCGAGAAGGTGGGAGGAGAGATGCAGAGGTTGGAGTGATGAGGTGCCCCAAGCCAAGGGATGCAGGCAGTCTCTAGAAGCTGAAAAAGTCAAGAGAAGCTGTCCTCTCCTAGAGCCTCCAGAAGAAAGGTAGCCCCGCCAGCCATTTTGGACTTTCAACCTCCAGAACTATAGGATACTAAGTTTATACTGTTAAGCCACTGAGTGTGTAGGAACTTGTTGCAGCATCAATAAGAAACTAATACGTCTATCTCCCTCCTGCCATCAGGTCCTAAAGACACCTTGTCAGGGGCACAATGGTCTCCCTGTGTATGCAGCCATCTGGTGACCTAAACATTAATGCCCTCTCCTAACTAGAAGCTTCTCAGGCAGAGCATACCGAAGGTTCTGTGATGGGGGAGACACAAGGAAGTGCCCTTCCCTAGCCCTTAGGGCCCACCCTCTAGGAGACTGTGGAATTACCCTCAAGGATACTGGAAACTGCACTTGTTTAAGGTCACAGGATAAGTCTGAAGTGATGCCAAGACAGACCGCCAAGGTCTCACCTGGTGGACCGGTGGGTTCCCCACACACTTCACTAAGCTGAGCATCACTTTCTGTGCCAGGCTGACTTGCCATCCCTGGGAGAGGTAATCATTCACACTTTAGAGTAAGTAAGGACATCTAGTCTGGGTACACCCCCCCCCCATCAATGTGGTGTTAATACAGAGTAGTAGAAATCAACTTTTAAGTTGAAAACCAGGCTTGGGTGGTAGTCCCTGTTCTCATCCACTCCAGAGCTCACGGGGTCCCCTTGGCCACCCCCAACCCTAAAGGCTTCTTCTAGGTCTCCTTCAAACAAGCCCAGATCTTGCTCTCCATAGGAAGCTGCCTGGCTCGTGCATGTGGCAATGATGGTCCCTGCCGTTTATAAAGCAAGGGCTCTGTGCCAGCTCCAGAGCCCCAAACTTTCCCTGAGTCATTCAACTGAATCCTCTCAACCACCCAGGAAGTATCATCCTCCCATTTCACAGATGAGGAAAACAGAACCCCAGACAGATGAACTCATGCACCTGCCCAAAATGATTCAGGAGCAAGCAGGAGAGCCGGACTCAAACCAGGCAGGTACTCTAACACCAGAGCCACCAGCTGCCTGGGGTTGGCCTATGAAAGCATTCTGTTTGACTCACTCAGTCAACGTTTCAAAATCCAACGATTTTAAAAAAACAAAATGGGTTTCTAGATTCTTCTGAGAAAATCTGATGCACCAACTGAAAAAACTCCATATTGCCCAAGCAAGATCAATACATGCAAAGAAAATAAGGTAGTGTTGGATTATAACCCAAGGTATAAAATGAATATCCATGAGTTCATACTGATATAAGCAAATAAATAAATGAAGAGAGACATTTCCGGGGCGCCTGGGTGGCTCAGTGGGTTAAAGCCTCTGCCTTTAGCTCAGGTCATGATCCCAGGGTTCTGGAATCAAGCCCCGCATCTGGCTCTCTGCTCGGTGGGAAGCCTGCTTCCTCCTCTCTCTCTGCCTGCCTCTCTGCCTACTTGTGGTCTCCGTCTGTCAAATAAATAAATAAAATCTTTAAAAAAAGAAGAAGAAGAAGAAAAGAGACATTTCCCACGGAAGACTTCCCAACGTTTTTATGTAGATACTCTGTGCTCAGGAGATGGAGCATAAATCCTCATTCCTTCCAAAGAGAACAGACTAGAAAACCGAACAGATGCTGTGTCAGCCGCATGATCAAGGCCGACTAACTATAGGAAGTTGTCCCGTTGACAGTATCCATCCTTGATATGACGTGGAGAGAATGATTTTTTACTTCAGAGGTCTTCCCAAAAATCCATAACCCCAGTCTAACCATAAGAAAAAAACACCAGGAAAATCCCAGTCGAGGGACATTCCACAAAATCCCTGACCAGTACTCATCAAGACTGGCAGGGTCATCCAAAGCAAGGAAAGTCTGAGAAATGGCCACAGCCCATTGGAGCCTAAGGCGACATGACAGCTGAATGTAATGTGGGATTCTTGATGGGATCTGGGAACAGGAAAAGGACAAGGACGGGGTGGGCGGAACTAAGGCAGTCTGAACAGTGTAAACTATTACATTAAATATTAGCTAATGAGGGTGTATTGATGTCAGTTCATAAATGATGACAAAAAGCACAGTGCTAATGTAGGACTATCACAGGGGGACCACAAGTGCCCCAAAAGGCTCACTGTGCTCTCCTGGGCCTGGAGTCCCTCTGTTAGAGAAGTCCCTGGTTACCTGCGTGGGGGTGGGGAGAAGGAGCCACCTCCCAGGCCTCGGCCTTCTAGACGCGGGGCCTTGGTGTCCAGTCACCTGAGTATGAAGCTTTCCGCTGTCCAGATTTACTCTGTGGCCGGGTCCAAATTCCCTTCCCTCCCAGCGCCAGGAACAACAGTAACCGTTGTCTCCCTGGGGCCCTGGTTGGCCCTCAAGGATCCTCTTGGGGTGCTGGCAACTGGTCAGGCACTCCAGCTGTTCCTTCTGGTGTGAATTGCTAGTTGTGAGGCCTCCAGAGCCTGCCTTCCGTGGGACTGAGTCATGCTGGGATCATTTGCCTGCTGGGGAATGGGCGAATGCAGTCGGGGTGGGAGGGGTCAACCCCCTTCCCAGAGTCCTGGATCCCTGCCTTGGAATAAGTGCGGCTCTGGCCAGAGATCCCTCTTCCCGTGCTAAGGGATGAGTTAGTGACACCGTCCCCGAACAAGCAGCTGTAAGCCATTGGTGGGGACCAGATTGAGGCAGGGGCTAGACAGTTTGGAGGTCATGACCCCTGCTCCACCCCTCCCCCGGATTTCCATTTCCCTATACTCAGGGGTGTGGAGAGGGTCTTTCCCCACTGTGCGCCCCGTTCTGGCCTGGGCTCCTAGAGAAGGGGCTGATGGGAAAGAACACAGAAACAGTGGGTGAAAAGAAGCCAGCCAAAGCTGGAGAGAAGGAAGGAGCAGCCTGGGCTCAGGGAGGGAGGGGCCAGGGTGGCAGTGGGGGCCTCTGAGACAGCGGGCGCATGTGGCTGGGAGCCCAGGCGCCAGGCTGAGCTGCTGCTCCCAGCTCAGGAGCCCCAGTGCCAGCTGGATGCGGTCGGGTGGGCACGGGCAGGGCTGCCTGCCAGACACACACACAGAGTGCCCTTTGAGGAGGTGGCAGCTGTCGGCCCAGAATCCCCTCTGTTTGCAGTGGCCCTGCCTGCTCCCTCCAGCAATGTCTTACCAAGTACCAGGGCTGGGGAAACTGAGGCACATACTTGACAACGCCTGCTTCAAGGGGCGGACAACCCTGCTTAGGTGGAGCAGGAAGGGACCCCAGCTCATCAGTCCTAGAATCGGGACTTGGGCTTCATAGCAGGCTTCGATTTCCCTCCGTTCTTGCACATCTAATATCCCTCTCATTGCTGGGGCCTGCTGTTAGGACTTTCCTAGGAGCATCCTAGAGAAAGATGAAGGCAGCCCCACCTCTTGGGGGAAGAAGGCTGGAAAGCCTCCTAAACCCCAACAGATGATCTGCCATTGGGGGGTTTTGAGGCCTGGGGACCTGGGGCCCGATCTGAGGAAGCTCTTCTCCCCCGGACTTTGTCCCTCTGTTCAATGACTCTTGGCACTGCACACCTGGTGGACAGAAGAGCCTGTAGTCCTGGGCACTTGCTCCCACAGACCTCTTTGAGAGCTTGAGCACTGTCCCCCAGGTCCTACCATGAAGTACATCTGTGGCCAGCCCGCCTCATGGAGCCCGCTCTACCTTTCCTCCTTGGTGTACACACTCACTCATTCTTTCTGGGCGGTAACAGCCCTTTCTCTGGGTGCAGCTTTGCCCAGGAAGGGTCACCAGGGAACAGGGATGGGCTGTATACCTTAAGTAGTGGACCCAAGTGGTCAGACTCCTGGTTCTGCCTTCTGGTAGCTGAGGGATTTCAGAGCCTCCGTTTATTAGATGTAACATGAGAACAGCAAGGCCCACCTGGCAGGGCGTGGGAAATCAGGGCGCACAGGTACAGCCACTATCAGTGCACACCATGGCAGATGTGGAACAACTGAAGAAATTGGGGATGCTTAACCTTGGAGAGGAAAGGCTGGGGCCGCTAAGGCCCGTCTTCCAGCGTCTGAGGGCTAGCCCTTGGCCCTGGGTGGCCTGACGGTGGGTGGCCCTTGAGTGGGGGTTACGGGGAGGCAGGATCCTCCCTAAAAGCCAGTCCAGCTCTATCCGTCAGCTCTATTTGTCAGATGACCCGACAATGCGCTAGGCTGTTCCCAGGCAGTCAGGAGCTCCCCACCACTGAGGGAGGGGCAGAGGGGGAGGACACAGCGGGCGGAGGAGGTCTGGGCAGCGCGGCGTGGGGGTGCCCGGGTCTCTGGGCTCTCAGCGGGAGCAGCGGGGACGGTTTCTAGGAGCCCTGCGAGGCTGACCTGCAATCGCCTTCAGGCACAGGGACTGGGAGCCCCGCCAGACCGCAGGGCAGGCGCCCAGCATCCTGGGTTGGCCAACGTGGGGGGTGGGGGCTCTGGTCTCCAGAACCGGGTGGGAGAGCAGGAGACGGCGCGACTCGAGGTGGCCCATGAAGGTTGGGTGAGGGGCGGAGACCGAGCCTCCTCGCCGCGTTGGGCCGACAGAAAAATGCCGCGGTCCGGGGTCCTCGCCTTTAACGCGGCCCCCGGGGAGGAGACGGGAGGGGGAGGGGCGGCGCGAGGCGGCGCATGCGCGGGGCGGGCCGAAGCCGCCGGACAGTCCGGCCGCCGGGAGCGCGCAGGAGCCCGCGGGGAACCCCGAGAGCAGCGGGACCCCGCGCGGGGGGCTCTGAGCGGCGCGGCGGACCGGAGCCCCCAGCCTGCCGGCGCCGCTGCCCGCCCGGGCCCCGGGAGCGGCGGCCAAGATGTCCGTGCCGGTGAGTACCGACCGCCGGCCGGGACCCCGGGTCTGCTGCTCCCGGCCGGGCCTGAGACCTCGCGCCGCCCGCTGCAGGCCTAATGCCGCGGGGGCTCCGGGCATTAGGGCGGGGGTCACCCCACCTGGGGCCTTCCCGGGCCGGGCATGGGAGTTAGCGTGGGGGCGTCTCCCCCAAGCCGGTCTCTCTGCCTCTGCCTTTCTTTCCATCTCCCAGGAGCCGGCTCCGTCTGGGCTCCATGCTGTTCCCTCCGGGAGCCCCCCCAGGACGGCCGGCTTCGCGGGGTCCTTTGTTGGCCCGGTGAAACCCCTGGGACGGCTGGGCCAGGCCGGAGTTCGTGCTGTCCCGCAGAACCCCTTCCCCCACCAGGATGGCCAGGCCTAGTGGGGAGAGGTCTGTGTCTCTCGCCGGGAACTCCCCTCCAGGACGACTGGGCCGGGTGAAGGGGGGGAGGTCTGTGCTGCCCACAGGAAACCACCCGGGATAGCTGCCCTGGTGTGCTCCAGGGACGTCCCCCGGGATGGTCAGGCCTGGGGCCGGCTCTTTATCTCTCCCGGGACAGCCCGCCCCCCAGGACTGTGGTCGGAGTGCGGATCTGTGCCTGCCCCCAGAAAGGCTGATGCACTCACTTTCCCAAGAAATTTTTCTCTGGGTGCTGGGACCAGACCTTCCTCCTAGCCAAGGGGGCTTCTCCTCTCGCCTGTCACCCCCTCTTTCTGGCCCAGCCAGGCGGGCTTGGCCAGTTCCCAGGCCATCATGGCTCCGGGGATAGGCCTGCATCTGGAGGCTTTGGTGCCGCCTCCTGAGGGTGTCAAGTGGTCGTGGCCACCCCCAGTCAGCAGGCCTCAGGTGCAGACCCCCGCCCGCTTTACAGATGGACAGACTGAGGTAGGGGCCCAAGTCCTGGATCCTCCCCGGAAGGGGCGCCACCTGCAGGCTGGAGAGCGGTGGCTTTCAGCCATTGTTTCTGCTGACTTCAGATCTCTTCCCTCTGACAGGAAGGCGCAGTGGTCCGTTGCGCCTGCCCACCTGACCTCCTTTTTGAGACTGCTCCTCACTCTGGACCCCACTTTTAGAGTGAGGCAGACAGGAGCGGCTTCCTGGCAGGGTAGTGGCCTCTTAGCCAACCATCCTGCAGGACGTAGAGAGCGGAGGAGCTGTGTAAGTGCAAAGCACTGGTATTATGGAACCAGAGACCCCTAGCTCCTGCCGCCCCCAGAGCGCTAATGCAGAGTTACAGATGAAAAAAGTAAGTCTCCCAGACTGTGCTGAGGTGAACGCCACCCCCTGCCCCGCCCCGGAATCCCCCAACACCTGCTCTGGTTCAGAGTATAACTGCCTCATCTTTAAAAAGAAAGAAAGAAGACAGAAAATGCCTGTCAGGCCCCTTTCCTTCCTGCTCCGCTGTCCTGCAAAGCTCTGGATCTTTTCTGGCCCGGCTGTGACCCTGTGGGCACTGGCTGGAGGGGAACTGGACCATCTGAGCCTGCTTGAGGGCCTGGGGCTCTAGGGCAATAGTGAACAGGGGATGTGACTCAGGCCACATCACAAGCTGGAATGGTCTCATTTGGGAGGTCTGCGTCCACAGTCATAATCTGGACGCAGAGTCCAGGATGGCAGCCAGACCCCTTGCTTTACAGGACTCTGGGCAGCCGTCCTGGGCTCTGTACCTCAGTGGCCCCCTCTGTAGAGGGAGAGGTGTGGTGGGGGGTGGGGTCTGACTTAGGCCCTCTGCTGTGGACACCTGCTGTATAGACCTGAAGCTGTGGTCTGCCCAGTCCATCCCCACCACTGGCAGCTCTAAGTCACTCGGCTCATTCCCGCCTAGTGCCGCAGCCCCTGGTGGTTCTGCAGGGGGTGGATGGGGGTCTCACCATCTGCCCCTAGTGGCTGGGCTGTCAGAGTACCCTGGCCCTCTCCTGGGACCTTGGACAGGGTATAAGCTGGTGGGGCGGGAGGAGAGATTCATTTTTGGACCTGCCGTGAAATGTTCTGAAAATTGCTTTCATGTGCTTGTGCTTGGCTTTCATGTGCTTGGCGGCCCCTTGGAGGCTTCCAGGCGAAGCCGCCTCCTTAAGCCAGAATGGTGACTGCCCGTGTGGTCCTCACGGATGTGTTTGGGTTTTAAGCACACCCATTCATTTGGGCAGTCTTTTCCTGGATGGGGCTGACGTAGGCACTTTGGCCCATATAAATTATGAGATGCTTCAGAATGGAATGGGAGGTGGTGGCAGGGAGAGAAAAGGTTGGGATGGGCCAGGTTGAGCCAGGAGTGACTTCCTCTTAGAGCAGGGGGTTGGGCAGGGATTAGCTGGTCTCACTCTGATATTTGACCCACATGGGTTCTGGAGCCCAGAGGTGGGAGGGCACACGGGGGCACCCTGCATCCCTGCTCAGTTGCTCCTTCCTCTTCCCTGAGCTGAGGGAAGTGCCCACATAGCACCTGGAGATTTACTTCCTCGCTGCTCCCTGACATTGGCCTTCTTCTTGGGCTTGGCCATCTGGCACCCCAGGCCTGTCTCTTCCCTCTGATCAGGCAGGAAGCATTTGAAAGGCAAACCGCTGTGCCACCCCCCGAGAACCCTGGTGGGCATTGGCATGATTTACGTGTAGGAGCGACAAGGTGCTGCCTGCCCTGGCACTGTGAGGCAAGAGCCCAGCTTCCAGCTTGTGGATAAGTCCCCTGATGTCTGTTCCTGCCGCTCCTTTCCCGTCTGTGAAATGGACACGACCATGCTAACCTCTCTGCTCCTTTATATTTTATTTATTCATTTAACTTAATCTTATTACTTTTTCTTTTCTTTTTTTTAAATTAATACTATCTTTCCTTCTGCTCCTTTACTGGTTGCCAACGGGTCCTTTCAAGGAGTGAAGGCGTTGATGTGCGTGCCAGGAGCTGGGCTCTAGGCCTCACAGGGTCGAGGAGGACCTGTGTGTCGCCAGGGTTTTGTGGCCACTGAGAGACGACGTCGGGGTGGGAGCCGGGTCTGCCAGGACGCAGAGTCGGAAAGTGAGCATCGCCCTGCATGGCCTCTCTAATTGTGGGGGCTGCGGCCTGGTGAGCTGTCCGCAGAGGCCAAGACTGCTAAGAGCCTGACCCTCTGCTTGTGGCTTTTCAAGTATGAGTTTGTGTAACCCCTTCGGTACCCTGGGGAGAAAAGGCAGCTGAGACTCGGAGAGGCCAGGCAGCTGGCCCCAAGCAGTGCGAGTTCTGCGGCAGGGTGGATCTAGCCCCGTGAGGTCCCTGCTGCAGTTGGTGGAGATCAATGGACCAGGTGTGGCACCTGGTTGATCCACCATCGATCCCAGGAACCAGGGGTCGCTGGTTCCATGCCTGCCGGCGCCGTGATGGGAGAGCTGGCCAGGAAGCTGGGAGGCTCTGCGCTGGGTTCACTGCTCCAGGCTGTGGACAGCTGAGGCCTGATGGACTGGGCTTAGAAGAGGACAGAGGAGGAGGCCAGGTCTTAGACCAAAGTCCTCTGGTCAGTCTCCAAAGCACCTGGCTTGCCCCTCCTCCTACCTGACTATGGTTCTGCCTGGCCCTCCCTCTGTAGGAAGTGATCTCCGGCCACTGCCTTGCTCACCAGGTCACTCCTGATCTCCTGCTCACCCTGAAGTGCTCAGGCAGAGGGCAGCATTCTGCAAAGCCCTCTGGGACTCACACCTGTGATTTCGTGTTTATTGTTGGAGTTATCTGGTTGCTGTCAGGCTCCCTCCCCAGGCTGCAGGCTTCCTCGAGGTCGGACTCAGGCCTGCTTGGCTCGCCTATGTCTGCCCCGTTGCCCTAGCGGGCCCTGACTACCTGCAGAGCAGGCAGTGGGGTACGGGGAGCCCCGCGGGCATTCAGCCCGGCCCTGTACAGAGAGCCGGGCGCCTCTGCTGCTGTCCTGGAGGCCTGGCTGGGGACCGAATGAGGGTTCCCAGAGAAGCTGCTTCAGGACGGGGGGTACTTAGGGTGGGTGGAGGGCAAGGGCTCCAGAATGAATCGTGCTGGCTTGTCTACACCTTGAGCTCTTACTGAAGCCCTCTGAGCCTGTCTCCACGTCTGTATTATGGGGAGCTTAACCACACTAACTCATGGAGTTTGGTGAGAACTTGGCAAGGGTTGCAGAAAGCTTTTAGTAAGAGGCTAATAAGTCATAGCAATTCCTTTGGTTGAGGTTATGCTCTTTGTTCTGCACTGCTGGCTGCTTGGTGTGTTTCCTGCCAAGGCCTTGGCATGGGGTGACCCTAGACCCTCACCTGCTTCCCTTACCTACAGGACCCCTGCCTCTTGGGCTTTGGGTAGCCAGGTACTTGTCCTCATCCCACTGACACACAGTGACCCCTGTTATGGCCACCAGCTGGCCCGCCGGGCCCCAGGCCAGGTGGGCACGCCCTGTGCTGGATGCCACCAGGAGTGGGTACAGACCAGCAGGCAGTAGAAGCCTGGGGCCCTGCAGTCTGTCCTCAGGTGTGATCTGGGGCCGCCTGCTCAGGAAGGGACTTGCTCAGGAAGGAGGCACATTCGGGGGGCTTAAGCCTGGGAGTGAGCCAAGTGGGCCATAAGAGCAACACTCACCGAGCCCCCACTTCCCACATTGAGGCATGAGGCTGTGCTCCCTGATCAGGGGTGCCTGGGCTCCTGCCCCTCCCCCCACCCCCCAGCATGCCACTGTGTCACCTTCACCACTGGGTCACTGTCGCCTCCCCAGCCTTTGACTCGGGCTTTGTCACAGCTGCCTGCTCTGATTGCATCCTGGTCCAACCCCATTGTTTTCTTTGGTTTATTCTCCGTCACTATTTGCTGGGCCATTTTCTCCGCCCCTTCAAGAGAAAGAAAAATGGCTGAGACAGGTTGGGGACTGTGGTAGAGGTGGTGTTGGATGCCTGCTCTGGTCGGATGGATGGTCACAAGTTGCAGCTCTAAAATTAATCCCTTCTCTAAAGGAGATTAGAGCCTGAAGGGGCTTTTCAGTAATCTAAATTTATTATTTAAAACTCTCCAAGTTCCAAGAAGGATTTGAAGTAGATTATAGTGAAAGACACAAATAGTCTGGGATGGTCAAAAGATCCAGAACTATGTAATGTGTGGGGAAGATAGACATACATAACTTTAAGTTCCCTAACAGGGCAAAAAGGGTAACACGGTGGGTTTAGAATTGCAATACCTATTTTTGGTATTCCTGATTCCATGTATTTTTTCCTCTGTGTTTTGTTTAATTTTTACCAGTGAGACTCTTTTTATTAAAGAATATTTTATGTATATTGAAATGGACAGATGTTAGATGAGTTTTGACTAATGCAGATCCCATGTAACCGTCAGTCAAATCAGGGTAATGAACATCTCCATCATCTCAGAAAGTTTGAAAGTGTCCCTTTTATAGTCACTTGTCCCCAGCCCTCTGTAAGGTGACCTGTGTTCTGATTTTGTATACTGTGGCTTAGTTTAGCTTGTTCTTGAGCTTTCTTTTTTCTTTCTTTTTTTTCTTAAAGATTTATTTATTTATCTTAGAACATACTAGCACATGCATGGTAGAGAATCCCAAGCAGACCCTCTGCTGAACACAGAGCCTGAAATCATGACCTGAGCTGGAAACCTAGAGTCAGATGCTCCACCAGTGGAGCCACCCAGGCACCCCTGTTCTCGAATTTTCTGTAAGCGGAAGCATATAGCAATGTGCTCTTTGAGGTCTGCTTGTTTTGATCCGTGCAGTGTGTACCGGGAGCTCTTTCCTCTCTGCTGTGTTGAGTAGTGTTCCATTTATGAATATGAAATTATGTACTTAGCCCTCCTCTTGCTGATGGATATCTGCCTCTGGTTTTTGTATGCTGGGTATTTTTAGGTACTGGGACACTGGCATGGCCGTTGGTGTAATACTCCATTTCAGTATTTTATAAAACCCGATATCCAAGCACGTGTGCCTAGAGAGTTGTCTGCACTTCCAGATCCTGTGTCCCCCAAAGTTCCATCTGGTTCAGGAAGTGGTGTGACCCCACACCTTTCTGTTCAGCCCTGTCCAGGTATCTGGGGTTTGTGTTCCCTCTTCCTAGGTTGTCCCGGAGGTGAAGTGTCTTAGGTTTTGGAGCCCCCTGTGTTCATCCAGTCCATTCCAGTGGTCCGGGCAGGGAGACGCCTCTAGGAGAGCAGGAGGGGGAAAGGTTGGAGCCTTACCTGAGCTGCCCTGTCCCTCCACCCTCTCAGGTCCAGACAGATTCCTGGGCTCGTTGCTCTTCGTTCCGAGACACCGCACTGGGCAGACACTCAGGGCTGCTCTGCTTCAACTCTGGGGAGCCCCAGGGTGGCGGACACCCCCCTACTCAAGGAATGGGGGAGGGGCTGCTTGAGAACTGCTCCCTGCTTCCAGAGCTCTTCACACAGAGGGCGTTGATGAGCCTGTGCTATTTTTACTAATCTTTACTGTTATTTTTTTTCTGCATAATGAGCCTGGTAGAAGATTTGCACATCTGTTAAATGCCACCTTCTCAAAGAGGACCCTTCCCCAGCACCTTGTATAACCTAGCCCCTGGGGTCCGCTGCAGTCCCCTCCAGGGCTCTGTCCCCATAGGCATTCCCGTGTGTGTGTGTGTGTGTGTGTGTGTGTCTGTCTGTCTCCCCCGACCCCTGCCTCCCCCAGGCCAGGGACCCGATTTCACTGCAGCTCTATGCTGATAGTGACGGGTGCTGAAGGCATCCCCGGCACACTCTCACGTGGGCAGTGAGAGACCCCGTAACCGGCCCCTCCCCGGACGGCCAACGCCCCCAGCCTTGGCTGGTCCAGGTGGGGGCAGTGGGGCATCACAGGAAGGTTTTGTCCAAGGGTGTCCGAGGAAATTTTATTCCACTTGTGGTTCAGGGACTTAGGGAAGCTCAGGGCACCTGAGCGGAGGCTGGGAGAGTTGGGAGGGCTTAGCGGAGTGGCGCAGGGAGCCCCCACCCACCGCCCTGTGCCAGCCACAGAGGGGCTGCTGTGTGACGGGCAGGTGCCTATCTGGGCTGCTGACACCAGGGTGCCTTGATCCACGGCAGTCTCCTAGCCTGGTGATGGGCTGGTGTCGTTACTCTGAACACAGGCACCAGCCAAGGCTCGGAAAGGTGCAGGAATGGCTGTGAATCCCACGCCAGCTGGAGCCGTTTACAGTCTTGGCCCCTGCTCTTGTGGGTGCATGTCCTGGGGTCCACGGAGCCTTTCTCTGTGGACTGGAGTGGAGCAGGGTGGGTGGGAATGCCCCAACAGTACTGTCCAGGGAGGGAGCAGCAGCAGCACCTTCCCGGTGCCTGCCTGCCGGAGCTGCCCCCAGAGTCCCCTTCTGTCACTCCACTGCCCCCTCGCGTCTTCCCCTGCCCACCAGCCAAGTGGCTGGGCCACATTGTTCTGCCCCTCCTGGGTCCCTGTGGGTGTGGGCACCTGTGTTCCTGCGGAAGTAGGCCTGGGGGGGTTGGCAGATGGCATTAGAAGTCATCCCCCTCCAACTGCCCTGATGTGCTGGAGCTGGTTGCTATGGGGAGAGGCGAGAGCAGATGGCTAGCTGGGGTGGCTTCTTGACCGCACCCTTGTCCCCGCCGGCTCAGGCTGTCAGCCAAGCCTGGGCAGCCACCAGCAGCTAGGCTTTTTCGCTGGGGACAGGGACTTGTCTTCGTCCCCCGCTTCCAGCCAGGACCTTGCTCCTCTCTCCGCTGCCCCCATTTCTCCTGCAGACTCTTCCACATTCCTCTCCCAGGTAGTGTTTGGGTGGGGGGGGGCAGTGCGGGTGCAGGGAGTAGTGTTCTGGCCCCAGCAGAGAGGGCAGGTGCACCCAGGTCCTAATCTCCTTACTCACCTGGGGGGCCTGGCTCTTGGTCCAAGCCTCCACCTGCTTGCCTGCACCCAGGGGGATCCTGTCGGGAGAGGTGGTCTCAGAGGAAGATGAGAGAGAAGGGGTGCAGAGGAGAAAGGGGACTTAGGCCATTGGGAGTCCGTGCCCTGGGTGTGGCAGGAAGCCTCTGGGAAGTGCTCCGGGGCCTAGCCACGTTCAGCAGCTCCAGCCTGGGGCCTGCTGTGAACAGAGCCCCTCTCCCAAGCAGGTACTGCCCTGCAGGTGCCTCTGCTGCTCTTTAATTTTCAAATTAGAAAAGCATTGGTAAAAGAATTAGAGGAGTATTGCGTTCCTTCCAGTTCCCTCCTTGAAGGAGCCAGAGCAGGAGGGGAGGCAGCTGTGAGAAGCGGGGGCATTGCAATGGCTGGGAGCCAGGCCTGGAGCTCGGAGATGGGCGGCTAGTCAGCCCCCGGCTCACACTGGCTGTGTCCCTGCACCTGGCAGTGGCACCCTGCCCTCACCCTGGAACCCAGGTGTCCGGGTGCTAGCCTGCAGGGATGTGGAAGAGGATGGCAGGCTGCCATTCGGCTCCAGGCTGGTGTCCCCACCCACCTTCCCCCAGTCCCACTCATCACCAGGAATGAACTGCCCCACTGGCCACTGGTCACTCTGTCCTCAGAGAACAGGAGAATGGGAAAGCTTTTCATGTCAGATATGCCACCTCACCCTAGGAGTACGTGCTCTGCCCTGTTTGGGGTCCCCTGGGGTGCTTTTCCACAGGGACACACCTGAGTCGCTGGGTGGGCGGGCTGTAGTCATAGCTCAGTTCTGGTGCTGGGACCTGGGCCCAGCACGTCCCCTGTCTGGGGCTCTGGGGAGTGGCAGTTCCGCCGGCCCATGTGCGGGGGTCCAGCCTGTGTGCGGCAGGGGTTCTGGACGCAGCTGGACGCGCGGCTTTCCGGGGCCGAGGGCAGCTGGCTTCCGCGCACAGGCTGGTTGTGAGATTGCGGGTGCGAGCGCCCAGCGCAGGGGGACGGCGTCAGCGCCCTGTGGCCCCCAGATTCATCATTTCTTCCTGTCCCCAGGGCTGGCAGGACTCACCTCCGGCCTCAGGAAATCCTTTCCTGCTGCCGCTCCCGGAGCTGGCCATCAGCTGACGCGTCCAGCCACCCTGTGCGCTGCTGAGAAAGGGGCCGCTTGCAGTCACACGGCGCAAGCCATCTCAGCCTGCTCTTTCCACTTCCCATCGTCACGGGCATCTTCTCGCGTGATTTCGGTCTTTGAATGTGGCCACCGTCTTAGCCGCACGGTATTCCATGGAGAGGCCGTGGTCGTCTAGGCAGTCCCCAGCAGTTGGACCTTTAGGTTAGGCCCCCCCTTTTGTTTGCGCTTACGAACACTGCAGCAGACATTGTTGGCCCTAAAGCAAGAAGAGTTCTTCGTGCGGCGGGTCTGACCAAAGAAGAGGACCCCAAAAGCCCAGAGAGCGGGAGCAGGGTTCCGAGCTCTCCTCTCCCTTTAGGGTCTGGGATCATCAGCAGCGCCCACCCCTGTGGACACTTTAATGGACACATGGGAGCCATTGCCCCCATGTGCTGGTCCCACTATGTTTCCCACTGCTCTGGGCCCCGGGGGAGGGGTTGGTGACATCTGCCCTCCAGCCTGTGGGCTGGGAGTCTGCCAGCAGGCAGGAGATGCCGGGCTGCCTCCAGCCAGCAGTCCCTTCCCCACCTCATCGCCCCCACAGTGCCCTGCCCTTCCTGTCGGAATGAGGGCACGGGGCTCTGGTTCTGAACTCAGCCATGTTTGGGGGAGTGCTGCTTGTCCTTTGGGGTCTCTTAGTGTGACAGCTTCTTTGGCTTTCTGAGCCCTAGTGCCTCTTTCGTTCCCTTCCTGCCCTGTCCCAGAGCTCCACCTGTCTAGCAGCCTCATCATACCTTCTCTGGTCACCAGCTCTGATCCCTTTGTGGCTGGGAGCCGATAGTATGAGGCTAGGGGCCGTAAACTTGGTCTCAACCTCTTCATCAGGGAAATGGGGCTAATCATGAAGCCTGTTTTGCAGAATTGCTGTGGGCATGAAATGAGCACATGGTCATAGAGCCCTTGTCTGGAGCCATCATGGAGGCCGTCCTGGGGGTTGTAATCCCTGTCAGAGCTTCTTGGCACTGAGGGTTCCCCAAACACCCCAACCAGAGTCTGCTCAGTTGATGCCCCTCCCCCTCCCATCTACCTGCAGACCTGGGAGTGGGCATCTCTTTCCCCTTCCAGTTACCTCCCTTCCATCACAGTGGGGCACAGATTCCAGGGCCTTGATTACAAAGCGGAAATGCCATTCTGGGAGGCACAGGCTTGGGGAGTGGGAGGGAGTTTAAGTGGAAAAGGAGCAAATTTTTGAAATGCCTCTGCCTGAGCAGGGTTCCCCTCCCCCGCCTGCCGGCCCACACCAGCGACCCCGCCTCCAGCGCTGCTTTAATCCAGAGCCAGAGTCTGGAGGGTCTCCAGTTCCCTTGGTCCCAGCCAGCCATCTCCTCTCTCTCCCAAGGCCAGCTAGGATGGAGTAGGGCCAGCCCGCTGAGGGCCAGGCCCTTTGTGTCCCCGCCCACTCCTGCAGAGACCCGCCTGGAGCCCTGCAGGCTGGGTTCTCTGCCAGGCCATGAGGACTGGTCTCACCTCCTCTGTCCACAAGAGGGGAGACCCAGGAGAACCTCAAGCCCCGCATCGGGCTTTCTGCTCAGCAGGGAGCCTGCTTCCCCCTCTCTCTCTGCCTGCCTCTCCACCTACTTGTGATCTCTGTCAAATAAATAAATAAAATCTTAAAAAAAAAAAAAGTTACATGCTCTCTACCAACTGAGCCAGCCAGGTGCCCTAAGGAATGTGATTTTGAACAAGCTGTCCAGGGGCCTTTAGCCCAATGCCTTCCTTTTACAGATGGGAGAGGGCTGAGGCGGCACACCTGGCCAGGGGCTGGGTCAGTCGAGCCCTGGGTGTCAGATAGGTGCTTCAGGTGTAGGGGCAGCTGTGGGTCCATCTTGGGCTTGTATGTATTTTCTAGGCCATGCCAGAGGGTTCCCTGCAGGGCAAAGCCAGGTTTGACCCCCTGCTTCTCTGGCATTGTGAGCTGCCTAATGGTGTCTGTAAGCTCAGCCAATGGTCTAGGGGGACAGCTGAGGATCCTGGAGATAAGGCACTGCACTGGTTCTACCCTAGACCTTGCTGCAGGCCATTGTGCAACCCTGGAGGTGCTCAGAGACTCTGGCATACCCTGATTGTGTTGTGTGGGGTGACGGTCACTATTCTGCAGCCTAGGTGCTAAAACCAAGGTGCTCTCCCCTCAGTTTCCCTGGGGTGCCTCTTCCTTCCCTCTCATTCCTGGCTGCCTCCTACCCCCATGTTGTTGGGCATGCCGTTAGGCCTGGACAGCACGGACTGAGGGATTGGGGTGGGAGCAGAACTCCTAGGGCAGAACCGAGACTATGGGGGACAATTCAGGGTCACTTGGTTCGTTTCACTGGAGAAGGGGGGAGGTGGTGAGCTCCTCAACCCTGGGTAGACCCGGACCCTCAGGCATGTCTGGTGGAACTGTGGCTCTGTGCCTCATTATGGGACCTGTTGGAGTTCCCAGCCTCCCTGCCTTGAGTCGTCATTTCCTGGGGCTTTCACGGTGGGCCTGACCAGAGTTGGTGAGGGGGGTCATTATTCGTTTTCTGCCAGCTGTGGTATGCCCCTTCTCGTTAATAGATTCATATCTGATCGGTCGGTCCTATGGACACGTGCGTAATGCCCACGGTTTGGTGGGAGGTGAAGGCAGAAGTCGACTTGAGGCCAGCATCTTGAGGGCTGCATGGGGGCTGCAGGGGCGCATGTTGGGGGTGGGGGGAGTAATCCCAGCGGTCTTCCCAGAAGAGGATGCGTTTGCTTAGCCCGTGAGGAAGGACGCGTTCTCGCCCTTGATGGAGGGCGGGGGACGTGCATTTGGAGAAAAGGTGACATCCCCCGTGCCAGCCTCGAAAGCTGGTAGCAGGCGGGCGCCTGGAGCCCGGTGCCCGGTGAGGGGGGTTGGGGCGGTCCCACTGGGCGGCGCGCGCTCGCGCCCCCAGGGCCGGCCGGCGGCTCATTTGCATGGGGAGCGGCCAATGGGCGCGCGCGGCCGGGCATGCTGGGAGCCGGGCTGGGCCGGTCGGGCCGCGGCGGCGGCGGCGGCGGCGGCGGCGGGCGGAGCGAGCTGGGACCTTCTCTGGGCGGTGGTGGCCGCAGCCAGCGTGGTGGCTGAAGCGGTCGGACCCAGGCCGGGACCCGGGCGGCTGCGGCCTTCTCGGGGCCCAGAGAGAGCGCGGCACGAGCAGCGTGGTGTGCGCCCCTGCGGGGAGGCGGGGCCCCAGTTCGGCCGGACACGATGAACTACCTGGTGAGTGCGGCGGCCGCGGCCGGGGTCCGGGAGCGCGGGGCCGGGGCCGGGCTCCTGCGGGCGCCGGCCGGCGTCCGCGTACCGGCTTCCAGGCGGCCGCCCAGCCCGCGCGCGGGGCGGTCCCTAGTGAGAGTTAAATGAGTGGCATTTCCTGCCGGACCTGCGGGTCCTGGGAACCGCTGGCCGCTGGAGTCTCCGCAGGGCCGCGACCGGGCAGGGGTCCGAGGTCCTGGAGCCCATCTTCCGCCGTGGCGGGAGCGCGCGGAGGCGACCACTGCGGAGGATCCCAGAGCCTGCGTGCTCACGGGGCGGTTGGAAGGGCGGGACTCGGGCCGCTGGCCGGCAGGAAAGTTCCTGGATCCGGGAAAGTTGCTGGCCGGAGTCCCGCTCTCCCCCTGCCGGCCGCCGCCTGCTGGGTGACCTTGGGCCTGCGAGACCCGTCTCCGAGCCTCAGTTTCCTCAGCAACAGGGACAAGTCAGAGATTCCCTGGACCATGAACTTCCAGGAGGCGTGGATTTCCAGGACGCGGGGGGTTGGTAGTCCCTCCTTGGTCCATCTGTGTGTTTTGGCGTGGGGAGCTCCCCCTCCCCGCCCCCAGGCTAGGGATCGAGCGAACAAGTGCGCGGTGACCGACCGAGATGTTGGTGCTGCGGGAGAGCAAATCCTGGGTCTGTTAATGATTCACCCCCGGCCTGTGTGCGCTTGGATCCCCGGCCTGGGGGTAGGCGCTTTTCCGCCTTTACCTACCCTGGTTGCAAATACTGAGGTAGAAGCCTCCAGGCGGCGGCATCCAGGGCCACACTGTGACCCTGGTCCCAGCGTTCGAGGTCTCAGAGTGTGGAGCTAGGGGAGGAGCAGGGCCGCACTCGGGGTCCCCCCAGAGTGCCCAGCCCCTCACTGCTGTTGGAGGCGCAGCTCAGAGCACTGTTGA
Source organism: Mustela putorius furo (assembly GCF_011764305.1). Taxonomy (NCBI): domain Eukaryota; kingdom Metazoa; phylum Chordata; class Mammalia; order Carnivora; family Mustelidae; genus Mustela; species Mustela putorius. The sequence continues at coordinate 32,882,325 of NW_025421304.1, read as the reverse complement.
AGGAGTTGGAGAAGCTAAGACTTGCTGAGGGCTGGGGTGCTTGGGGTCCCTGGGTGGGTTATTGCCTGGGGGAGATTTTGGGGTCTTGGGTCCCAGACTGGGTGGGGGTAGTGGCTCACTTGTCAATCTTGGGGACATGGGGCTTCTTTTTCTCTACCCTGCCCCGAAGGTCTAGGCTGGGAGGCACTCTCCCCGTTTGCATGACTCCAGATTTCAGCCAGGCTGGGACATGTTTCTCATCCTTGAGGCGGGGAGACACATCCTCCGGTGTCCCATTTCCTTTCCTAGCTCAAGAGCTCATGATGTGGGGTCCCAGGGTGGCAGGGCCTAGAAAAGCAGGTGTGTGCTGGGTGCTGGGAGGAGCTGCTGACATGCCCTCCTGGCAGCAGCACCCACTACCCGCTTGCCCGGGGCCACAAAGGAGCCCCCATGGGAACTGGGTGGAGGCAGGGCAGGGCCAGGTTCTGCCGGGACAGTCAGCCTTGGTTCCAGGAGGAGAGCTGGAGCTTCTGGCCGTTACAGTTTGTACTGAACCAGGGTGTGAGGGCTGTGGGCTGCCAGGACCATCTCCTTGGGCATGGACAGGGGCGAGAAGTAAGGGCAGCAGCACTAGGGCCTCCTGAGTGGGAAGGGCCCCGAGACAGCTACTCTCTCTGTTGTCATCCACATGGGGAGACTGAGGCACAGAGAGGGAGAGGTACTTGTTCTCATGGGCTTGGATTCAGAGCTTAGTCTCCCAGTACAGCCCCACGCCCGGCCTCATGTGTGCTCTCCCACCCCCACCCCTGGATTGGGAGTGCTCTGGGCCCTGGGGTGCTGCTATGCTCTGCTGGCTGCCAACTTGGTGGGGTCCTTCTGGGTCCAGGACTGTGCTTTTGTGGTCCCCTCCTGGCATCCATTGTTCTGGGAGTTCCCATCACCTTTTTCTCATGGGCCTGGAAAACTCCCTCCTCCAGCTCCCAGGAGCCCACAACCAGTGGGCGGCCAGAAGCAGAGGCCAGGTGTGCTCCCCAGGAAGCTTCCCAGAGGGGTGAGGGACACTTGGAGAGCAAGGTGTAGGGCTGGGGTGATAGGGATCATTCTCCAGCAAGCTTCTCTTTCTCTGGGCCCTCAGGGCCCCCAAATAAGGGGCTAAAGGGTGGTTACCCTTCAAGGAGGGGGATAGGGCTGGGCCTTCTGGCACTGGAGAGAGGCCTTGGCTCTCCTGTCTTGCTGCCCTGATTTCTTCCACTTGTAAGTGAGGAGTGAGGTTCGAGCCTGGGGCAGGGGGGTGACAGGGCCCCATATCAGACCCTCATCTTTACTGTGCATCCTAGAAATCAGGGATTTGATACTTTAATTTGAGTGAGAACCCCACTTTTGTACCGTTGTGTCCCCCTCCATTCCTGCTGAGTTTGTTGGTGCTGCTTGAAGGGTTGCTGAAAGTTACCACTCAGGACTGGAGCGTGGCAGAGCTGCAGGGGGCTTTAGATGTCAAGGTAGAGAAACTGGGGTCTTAGAAGGAGTGAGGTCCCTCCTGTCCCTGCTGGGGCTGTTCCTTCTGCCTCTGCCCCTCCATGATTGCATATCTGAGTCCGGTGTTGTCCCTGAAGTGAAGGTCTGCCTCATGCCGGTCTCTCTGAGAGACCAAATGTCAGTAGTAGTGAACCGGCTGTTCCAGAATCCGAGTCCTTCCAGCAAGGTTCCAGAAACAGAGAAGGAGAGTAATGAATGGGTAGTCAAGTGTGGAGGTCAGGGTTCTGCCAGCCTAGGTCACTTGCCTGGGTTGGGTGGCAGTGGGGAGGATTCTAGAGGGGTTGGGGACCCTTCCCAAGCTGCTGGCAGTGGGAATGGGCTGCAGGCTCCAGGACTTTGCCTCCCACCCTCTGGGTGCCCTTTCTCCGGTTTGCTTGCGGTCACCATCTGCGGTGTGTGACCGCTGCAGGTGCTCTGTGCCCTGGCAGGAGGGCCCTGCCCATGCCACTTTTCCTTCTCTGCCAGCCTCCCGGGGACAGTGTCTGGGATGCCCTGGCAGGGGTGGGGCAGGGTGCTGTCTCCAGTGCTGAGCCGGCCGGGGACAGGGAAGCATGTCCAGCAGCTGCTGCAGCCAGAGCTCGTGTTTGCGGAAGGGAGCCGCTGGTGGTGGCCAGCACATGACGGCTCTTAGTCCTTCCTTCAGCAGAGCTGCCCTCTAGGTGCTGAGCACCAGACAGAGGGCCGAGGACCCACATACGGTTCCCAGCCTTGTCCTGAGGTGGGTAGGGCAGGAGCTGCACTCCCCTTGGGACGGCTCTGGAATAGAGGTGCCCATGGTTTTGCTCCGTGGTAGTCAACACTGAGGACTTGAGCCCAGACTCAGGCTAATCAGTTGTTCCTGGGTGTATTAGAGGAGTGATGGTCAGGCTGGCTGGGACGGAGTTTCACCAAGGACCTCTGGGAAGGGATGAGACTGTCCCCAGAGTAGGAAGGATGGTCAGGACCCTGGCAAGTGGGCCCCAGGCTGCTGTCTTTCCAGGGGGATTCCAAGGGCACCAGTGAGCAGGGGTTGTGGATGCAGACTGCCATTCAGACACACGGGCATTGGGCCTGTATCCATTAGCCATGGGGGCTCCTTGGGACAAGCAAACAGAATACCCCAGAAATAATCTTGGCCTGAGTGTGAGATGGTTCTGGGTATGAAGGGAACTAGTGTTTTCCGAGTGACTACTGTGTGGGAAGCTCTGTGCTTGGGGCTGGGAGAGGTGTGTGTGTGTGTGTGTGTATGTGTTGCATTGGGACTCTGTATGTGTGTGTGTGTGTTGCATTGGGACTGAGGGCCAGGGGAAAGAAAGGGTCCTGTCAGATCTCCCTCCTGGCTTCTAGGAAGCTAAGCGTCACTGCGGGAGCCAGCTAGCTCTGCTTTCTCACAGGGCACAGATCTGCCTGTGTCCCTAGCAAGTCAGGTCACAGTTCTGCTCGGTTTCCCTGTCTGTAAGGTGGAAGTTTCAATGTCCCATGAGGCTAAAAGGGATGATTCGAGTACGCGAAGTGCTTACCCCGACAGCTCGTCGTTACCGTTATTGTTGTGAACCTCTCGGTCATGTTTCTTCTCGCCGGTCCCAACTACCAGGTCACACCTGGAGTCAGGGTTTGGGGGTATACCGAGAACGCATCCAGCACTCCCCAAGGCAGCTGGCGAAGCCAAGGAAGAGTGCCACAAAGCCGGTGGATGGCTGCTGCAGTCTGCCAGACATGGCCCACCTGCGGCTGAAGCCCAGTGACGCCTTGTCTGAGAGCCTGCCCCACCCGGTGGGTCTGGTGCCCACAGGTCCCAAGGACACAATGCGCGCTATTCTAAGAGCCAGGCAGGGTCTGTGGGGCGGCCCTGTGGGCTCCTGTGTGCAACAACCAGGGTGTTGTTCTGAGCAGGCCTGGCGGGCCGGCCTCTGCCTGGGGAGTGTTGGCATCAGGCTGGCATCACCTCCCCGTCCTTCTGGGGTGAGTGAGCCCCAGAGGGTCCTCCTGGCGGCTCCCAGAGAGGCTAGGATTTGAGCTTCTGCAAGCGGTACATCTGGCTAAGCCTGCCCATTGAGGACCAGGCCCCATGCTCGTGTGCCTGCGGGGTCCGTGCTGAAGGACACAGCCCCACCCCCCATCCTGGGCACCGGGGTCAGAGGCAAGATGTAGGCAGTAACAAGAGTTCTGGTCATCACTTGGAGTTGGGGGTGAGTGCCCAAGAAGAGGCCTGGTAACGTCCCTGGAGGAGTGGGGCACTGTGGAAGGTTTCCTGAGGCAGGGATGAGGTTGGCCAGAACCTTGGGGTGAGTCAGGCAGTGCTCTCGGTGGTCCCTGTGCACAGATGGCTGGTGGTGTCCGCCCAGACTGTGATGGCACCTCTAGAGGTCACGGCTGAGCCCCCTAACAGGTGGGGAGAAGCACCTGATTGGCCCAGCCTCTGGGGGGCTGGCCCTTCTTGCATGCTGGGTCCTGGGGGGTGTGTCCGGAGTAGAGATGCTCAGGTGCTGTCTGAAGGCTTTGCCCTGGCTGGCCTTACCTGCCGTGGGCGGCCACCGTTTGATGACATTTCCTGAGCTCTCAGGCACTTGCCCAGAGTCTTTACCAGTACCGGCCTACCTGCCACTCCAGGGCCACAACCCTGTCTCCCTCCAACCTCTTCCTCCCTCAGGGCCTTGGCTCTTTCTTTCTTTATTTTGCTTTTTAAATTTTTTTAACCTGGGGTGGGGCTTGGCTCTTGTCCATCCTCTGCCTGTGCACTCTTCCCTAGCTGGTGTCCCGGTGCCTGGTTTTCATTCTTCATGAGTCTTCTGAAATGTCACCTTGGGGAGGTCCTCTCTGACTGCCCTGTCCAGTGGCCCTGTCTCCCACATCATTTTAGGTGCCCCAGTCCCCCCCCCCACACACACCCTAATAAATCATTTGCTCTTTGCTTCACTGAAATGTAAGCCCCATGCAGACAGGGGCCTGCGTAAGCTAGGCCTGCACTGTCTTGCGGAGTCTGGCCCAGCACCGGGCAGAAAGCAGGAGCCGGTCAGATTTTTTGTGGAACAAAGGAACAATCCTATGAAACCAGGACTGTCCTTTTAGCACGGGGATCTGGGTATTCGCAGAGGGATCTGGGTATTCGCAGAGGCTCACGGACTTGCTCAGAGTCACCCAGCAGCGGAGGGAAGGCCAGACCCAGGACTGGTTTGCGCCGCTGCTGAGCGACTCCGAAGGAAGGAGGAGCAAGGAGGAACGCGTCTTGGAACAGCTGGGGAGGCTTAGAGGCCCAAAGCTGGGGTGCTCGGCCAGCTGGAGCAAGGGGGCTGCAGAGAGACTGCCTCTGGGGCTCCTGGTGGGGGCACCCGCTGATGCAGACGGAGGCGCCCCTGGTGCCAGGCACTCTGTGCCACGTGCCCAGCCCTGGAGGTGCTTCCCGGCCTGGCTCCAGCCGCCCCAGACTATACAGTTGCAGTCGTTGTTGGCCTTGACTGCTCAGTGAGCTCACGCCAAGGGGGTGGGGGCTGGCCACCCTGGGTGCAGGAGGCCCCAGTAGCTCTCCTGGGCCTGGGCAGACCCTCCCCCTCTTCCCTCTTCCCCACCAGACCTTGCCCTTGGCAGAGCCTCCCAGCTTTCCTGAGCAGCCGGCACTGCCTGGGGGGGTCTGGCCGAGACCCCGCTGCCAGCCTTCCCTGAGCTGCCCTCCTGAGAGGTGAGGGGCCTCTGAGGGGCAGTCCCTTCCGTCTGTACCCCGCCCCCTCTGACTGGGCTAGAGGGGAATTTTCCTGTGACTCACTCTGCTGGCACTTCCTGTGGTCACCAGGGCAGGGGCTGGGGGGGACCCAGTGGGGTGGCTCTGTTTTCTGGGGTCACAGGGGGAGGAGGGTAGGCCCGGTGTCCCGCCCCCTGACGGGATGTGATTCCCCAAGGCAGGCTGTAGACCATATTTGGGAAACTTGCTTTTCTTGCAGGCAGCCTGGGGATGGGGCCCATAGGCCCCCAAGTGCTGCAGGATGGCCCTTGCCCCTGCCTGCTCCTCCTGGGGCTGTGGCCTCTGGACCCGCTTCGGCCGCCTCTGTCCCATCCTGCCTTGGAGCCGGGGAGGTAGTCCGCTGTTCTTTCTCAGGATGTGTGTTTTTTCAAAGCCCAAGCCAAGAAATGCTCATTAAATACAAACTGAGAAATTCTGAAAAACAGGAAGAGAAAGCATCCCCCATTGTCCCAAACATTCACACTGTTATTCTTACCCTTTCTCCATTTTTTTTAAGTTCAGGTGACATTTTGTGACCGTGTAGTTAATGCTTCCGTGCGTCTGTGACCATCACAATCGTGATGTGGGCAGTGTTGCAACACCCAGCAGTTTCGAGCACCTTTGCCCCGGTGCTAGCCACGGTGCCGGAGTGAAGCCGGAGTGAAGCCACTTCTGTGCTCTCTGTGATCTGCCCACCTGGGCTGACCCTGGCCCCCAGCCTGGCCCCCAGCATCTGGCTCTTTCTGGGTCTGGAGACTCTGAGTGGCTCCGGAGAAATGGATTCCCAGCTGATCCCGCTTTGTCCCCTCCCTGGGAGGCCCAAGCAGCCCTTGGCCTCCTGTCAGCCAGGTGCCCCCTTCATTCCTACCCCCTTCTGGGACCTTCTGAAATCTCTGGGTCCACCCTGATCCTGGCACCTGCCGGAGGGGAGCGGCAGGGCAGAGACTGAGGACGGAGAACACAGGAGCCAGCGGGGTTCTGGGCCTGCCAGCTTGGTGTCTGCCAGTGCTGGGGTCCTCCTGCTTCTACCCCATCACCCCCAAGGCCCTCCCCAGGTCCCACACAGGCTGCTTAGCAATGCGACCTCTCTGTGCCCGGGCCATGTGCAGCTCCTGTCCCTCTCCAGGAGGGTTTGCTGACTAAGAGAGCCCCTCAGCAGTGCCTGCTTCTTGGGTGGCTGGGAGAATTAGCAGGAGAATGACAGGGTAAAAAGTAGGGCCAGGGGAGGGTACATCCGCTGTCTGTATGAGACCCCTTTCTTGTTTTGCCGTATCTTCCTCATTGATTCCTGTTGCCTGTCCCTTTTCCAGAAGCATACATGCCGGTGTCATGTGTCTGCAGTCCTGCAAAATACGTAGAGTGTTTCATGGACGTTTATAATGTTTACATAAAGGGTTGTGGGCTTGCTACTCTAACTCGGGGGTGTGGCTGGCCTCCCTCCCCGGATACCTGGACACCTGCTGGAGCCCAGAGCAGAGTGGCAGATGTGTCCTCACATGCGGGCTGGGACCCTGCGCAGCCTCCGTGGTGCTCTTAGCCAGTCGTTTCCCTCCAGACAACGCGCTGTTTGTATCTTGTTGGTTTTCCATTGGGGCCTGTCTTGTCTTTGCCTTGCTGATATGTAGATGCTGATATGTAGAATGCTGCAGATTCTAGATTCATCCCTCTCTCATCGTTTGGTGACCTGTTACCCCATCAGCTTTGGGTTACCCGCCTCCCCCTGGTGGAAACCATTCCGCTTTGGTGAGGTTGGATCTGTTTGACCTCATTGTTAACCTTATGTTTTGTGCTTTTGCGGTCTTTGTTTTTAGAGTTGTATGTCATAATTTTTTCCCACGTCAAGGTCATAAAGATATTCTCTGCAGTTTTTTCTTTTGTTAGAGTTGTGTCTTTGACTTGTGGGTCTTGAATTGTTCTTTGTTTATAACTTGAGGCGAGTGTGCGAATTGATTTTTCTTCCTCCGATGAATGAGTTTCCTAATACCACCTGTGAAACAGCCCTGGCCTGCCCTCTGCCCTGGGGTGCTGCCATGAAGGGTTGCATGTGGGGCTTCTGCCGCCGGGCTGTCAGCCAGCCCTGTCCTGGGGTACTGGTCCCCAGCGAGCTCGCTGAACCAAAGTCCTGGCACGTCCTCGTACTCCAAAAAGAGTGTGCTCCGTTGCATTTCATTTTCAGAACCTGCTTATTCAAGGACCTCTCTTTCTCCGTTAATTCTAGAAGGATTCTTTTTCTTTGGTTAAATTCCTTTAAAAAAAAAAGAAAAGAAAAGAAAACTGGCATTTTTGTTACAATTGTAACTTATGAAGTAAGCTGAGGCAAATTGGCCTTTCATAGTGCTTAGTCATCCCACCGTGAACTTGGTGTGTTTTCTCTTTTATTCAGGTTTTTCCTTGAGCCTCTTGGCAGAACGTCCACACTTTTTGCCCTGAGGTCTCCTGCTGTCTTTGCTTGATTAATTCCTAAGTAACGAGTAGCTGGTGGTGGTGGTGGTGCAGGCTTTTCTGTATTTCTCTCTCATCAGTTGCTGGTCCTGGTTTGTTGGCATTATTACGGTCATGTGGTCTGCAGATGATGACGACTTTGTCCTGGCAGGTCCCCTCCCCACACTCCAGTGTTTTCCTCTTGGCTGGCGGGGCAGAGGCCCCGGGGGTTGGAGCAGGGAGGGTGTGCGTCCTGTTTTCTTCCCAGCACCTGCTGGTCAGCGTTCTCACTCTCGCTGTCCTCAGCGTTGGTGCAGGTGGTAGCGCCGCTAAACCACTTTGGAGTGGTTTCCAGGAGTTTGTGGAGTGCCATCCCTGGAGTGTAGAACGCAGCTGCATCCTGGAGGAGTCTGAGGTAGTGTCCAGGCTTATTTGAGAGACGCTGGGATCAGCTGGGCGTCTCTGCTGCAAGCAGGAGGGGCAGAGGCCCCAGAATCTCCTCAGACCATCCTTTCTCAGTGCCAAGATTAGCTGCCTCGGGTGGCAGCTGGGCGGTCCGCCGAGCCCCTGGCATCCATCCTCATGCACCCCTGTGTCCTCTCTCCCCAGAACGTGCTGGCCAAAGCCCTCTATGACAACGTGGCCGAGTCCCCAGATGAGCTCTCCTTCCGCAAGGGCGACATCATGACCGTGCTGGAGCGGGACACACAGGGCCTGGATGGCTGGTGGCTCTGCTCACTGCATGGGCGCCAAGGCATTGTGCCCGGAAACCGCCTGAAGATCCTGGTGGGCATGCATGACAAGAAGCCGGCGGGACCCGGACCTGGCCCACCTGCCCCTGCGGCCCAACCCCAGCCTGGCCTCCACACCCCGGCTGCCCAGTACACGCCCATGCTTCCTGCCGCATACCAGCCCCAGCCCGATAGCGTCTACCTGGTGCCCACCCCCAGCAAGACTCAGCAAGGCCTCTACCAAGCGCCTGGGCCCAGCCCACAGTTCCAGTCCCCTCCAGCGAAGCAGACATCAACGTTCTCAAAGCAAATGCCCCATCACCCTTTTCCCAGCCCAGCCCCCGACCTTTACCAGGTGCCCCCAGGGCCTGGCAGCCCCGCCCAGGACATTTACCAGGTGCCACCTGCTGCTGGGATAGGGCATGACATCTACCAGGTTCCCCCATCCATGGACACGCGCAGCTGGGAGGGGTCGAAGCCACCAGCAAAGGTAAGGCTGTATTGGCCTGAGCGGGCAGTCCACCCCCAGGCTTTGGTTTCTGGGCCCAGGCCAGACCCTTGGGGTCTCGAGGGCTCCAGCAACAGCTGCATGTTTGGTCTGGGCGGGGACAGGAGGTGAGTGTTTGGGGACTGTGTTATCTGGCTACTGAAGATGGACAGGCAGCTCCCAGAGAAGAGATCCCAGCTGGCCTTGGACTGTGAGGTGACCTTCAGCAGACAGACCCCAGTGGGAGGGTGTCCCCAGCAAAAGATGCAGTGTCTGTCAAAGGCCTGGAAGTCCGGAAGGGGTGGGCCGGCAGGACTGGGCACATGAACCCTAAGCAGCGGTGGGTGTGTGTGTGTGTATGTGTGTACGTGCGCGTCGGACAGCCCAGCGGGGGGCTTGATGCTCCAGAACAACCAGACCCCTGCCTGACGGCGGGCGGTTGCCTACTCCATGTTCTAGTGATGTTATTCGGCCCACAGAGGGCAGGGTGCAGGGCCCAGTGGGGTGGGGGGCACCAGGAGAGCAAGGGGTCCCTGGGGGCAGCACTGGAAGGAAGGAGCTCAGTGTGGCGGTTGGGCAGGCACGGCCGAAAATCCATAGGAGTAGATGGAGTCAGAGACTTAGCTTTCTCACGTGTCACCATTTGGCTGAGGAAGCACCTCCACGGGTCTCGACACCCCCCACCCCAGTCCGTCTTGTTAATGCCGCCATCCTCGGCCCGGGGCTTGCATCTCCCAGGCCCGGATGGCTGCCTCGTGAGCTCCAGCCAGCGTGTCGGCGTCCCAGCCAGCAGGGGAGGGAGGCACACGGAGCGGAGAGGCCGGCCGCCTTGTGCCCAGGGGCTCCCATGAGTCCTCTGGGTGTGCGTGTCCGCTCCTTGGGTGGGCGTGGAACGCATCTTCCGGCCGTTCCTGGCTCCACAGGCGCCCAGGCCATGGGGAGGACACTGCCGGTGGGATTGCCGGAGGAGGCCTCTCAGAGGACACCGTGTGGGCTGTTGCCAGGGGGCTGGGCCGAGGGATAGGGCCCTGGGGGCAGCACCCTTGGCTCCACACCGGCCTGCCTGTGCATTGTACCCCCAAGTCCATCCGCGTGTGAGAAAGAGGCTGACCGAAGAGGGAGCTCCTAGCCCACTCTCGGCCGAGACAGGAGCAGCCTCTTTTTGCCTTTGGCCTGTGTCTTTCCATGCCCACGTCCCTTGAAGATTTGGGGAGTGGAATTTCTGGGAGCCCAGAAGCAGAGGAGGCGTCCCATATACTTTGGAGGACCGGGTTGCCACACCCGCTCTCCCTGTCCCCTCCATGGCTGTTCTTCATTCCAGCTCAGCCAGGAGGACCTTGAGAAACCCAGCCTGTGCCAGCAGGGAGGGCCCTCAGCCCGCCCAGCCCCGCTACCCAGCTCAGCCCTCTGCAGAGGGGAGACCCCAGCAGCCAGCATGCCCCAGAAGCCCTGGCGGGAGAGGCCAGGTTCTGGGGCAGTAGCTGGCCCGTGGGAGAAGCTGCTGAACTCGGAGCATCCACTCCCTGCCACCCAGACCAGGCCTCGTGTTTGTGCCATGTCTCCTCTCGAGCCACCATGCCCGTAGAGACAGTGGCCGAGTGGTTGCTCCCCCCATGGCCCTGAGCCTCTGTTCTCAGGGTGTGTCCAGGGCTAATGGGGGCGCCTGCCCTTGGGGCACAGCATGGCGACCAGGAGACTCGGCCAGGGATCAGGCTGACTGGCTGAGAGGAGGCGCCTGGACCCTGGTCACCAGGGTCACTAGCTCACACTTCCTGCCCTGCTTGCTCCTTCAGCTGCCTGGCAAGAGCCTGGCCAGTGGCAGAAGCACCCCACGCTGGACTGGAAGAGCCCAGATAGGCCATTCCCAAGGTGGCTGTAGGGAGAGAAGCAGAGCCCTGCCTGGGAAACACCTACCCCATGGGGAGACCCAGAGAGCAGTGCCCAGCTGGAGAGCCTCAGGACAGGCCAGAGTCCATCCCCTGCACACTCACACTCAGTCACACACACACACACTCCACGCTTCACACACACCCCGGGGGGCATGCCCTATCCCTTTCCCACTTTCCTCCCTAAACCGACAGGCTGGTCCTGGTGCCCTAGTCCTTCCAAGCACTGGAAGCCCGTGGGCCAGGAAACAGCAGTGGGAGCATGTGCTAGGCTGTGGACCTGAGCCCACAATTTGGCTGTGGGTTCTGTGACCCTCCCAGGTGAGGCTCTGGCTCTCAGGGGACATCTGGGCTCAGCTGGCTGGGCCCAGTGGTAGTGCTGCTCGGGACTGTGTCCTGAGGGCCCTGGCCTGGCGGGTTGGCCTCCCCTGCGAAGCCTTGTTTTTCCTGGTCTAGGCAGCCTCGAGAGCTTCTGCTTTTATGTTCTGATCATGAAAGCAGTGCTCATTTGTCTTAGAAAACATATACTCTAGAAAAAGTTTGGAGACGGGCACCTGGTAGCTCAGTTGATTAAGTGTCTGCCCTTGGCTCAGGTCCTGATCCCAGGGTCCTGGGATCGAGCCCCGTGTTGGGCTCCCTGCTCAGTGCAGAGTCTGCTTCTCCCTCTCCCCTTGCTTCCTGCTCGTACTCTGTTTCTAGCTCTCTCAAATCAGTAAATTAAGTCTTATAAAGAAAAGAAAAAGCCTGGAGAGGAGATTGCCCAGTCAAGAGGTGATCAGTGGAAATTTGGGCACATTTTATCTTTGCATATTTTTTATGTCTTAAACAGATTTGTATGCAGACTTTTGCATTTTTGAGACTGTAAGTCCCACAGGTGGCGGAAGCATTTTCTTGGGTCCTTAAGGTGATTGTAATGGGCACCTCAGATTTGTTGTGTTGCCCCTCCCCTTGGGGCGGGCTCCAGGAGGTTTCTGATCGCAGGGTCTGGATTACAGCGAGGCAGTAAGTGTCTCGGTACAGGCCTCTTCGTCCACATTTCTGGGTTGTGCGTTCGTAAACCTTGTGCTGCTCCTCAGAAGTCTGGGAAACACAGGCTCTTAGTTCGGGGGGTAGAGGTGAGGTTGGGTGAGGAGGGACCCTGCCAGGACAGTGGGTGGGGTGGGAGGTCCTGCCCCCCAGGAAGCCCGGGGCGAGTGATGCTGCTGGCCAGGAGGGGAAGGGTCAGATGCCAGGAGCCTGGGGCCCAGTGGCATGTGTGGCTGGGGAGAGGGCACCCCCACACCACTGCATTAGCACCTTCCAGGCTGGGGCGTAGCCAGAGGGACGCTGACGGCAGAAGCAGATGGGGCCCCCAGAGAGGGACGTGTTTTGTGAGGTCGCTTGTGGGGGAGTGCCTCTGGGTTAGGGGCCGCAGCTGTGCCGAGGGGACAGCTGTGGTGCTGGGTCAGGCGCCTGGACAGACACAGCTGAGCTCAGTCCTGTACCTCCTGGGAGTCCAGGAGCTTGGAAGCGACCCGTGTCCAGCACGTCCCTCAGTCTGGGTGAGAGGTTAGATTGTCACCTACTCGGTCCCATAGCACTCCAGCAGTGCTCCAGAGGAAGATGCTGAGGCTTCTAGAGGGGAGTGGGCCAGAGCCAGAGCCATTCTGGGTCACATGGGGTCACGTCCACTCTGCAGAAAGGGGGAGACCAGTAGCTGAGCGGCCTGGAGGGGGCCGGCCGGCCCAGGTAGAAGGTGGCAGAGTGTGTGGCCTTTCCCAGTAGGGTCTCTGGGCTCACCCCTGCTCTCTGCATACACCCAGCCCAGCTTGGGTCTCGTGTGTGTCTTTGTGTGTTCTCTCTCTGTTGAGATGTGTCTGTGTGGGAGCTTGAGGGCCTTCGGTCAGGAGTTCTGTGTGTCCTCCCAGGCTCTGGCTGTGTCACCCAGCCCCCGGGGATCTCGGGGGCCTGCTCATGGGGCCTCAGGTGCAGAGTGGGGCAGCCTGTGATTAGCGGGCTCAGCAGCTCTCTGGAGAGTAGGTTTCTCTGACAAGCTTCTCCTCACCGGGGGCTGCCTTCCCGCTTCCTTCTGATGGAGAGCACTTGCTGGCCCGTCCAGCTGCTTCCTGTCACGGCTCGGCGCAGCAGTGGATGGCAGGCTGCCGACGGCCCAGGCCCAGGGTCCGGCCCCAGAGCCCCTCCGCCGGTGCTCCCCACTGGCTCTGTCGTCGAGACGCACTGTGGGGGCTCTTCGTGGGGCATCTGCTGTCTGCGGGGCCTGGAGACGCCTCGGGTCTCACCCCAAAGCTCTGCCAACGGGCCACGTCCCGCTAGCCCCCGCCTGCCCCGCCTGTCCTGTTGTTGGCAGGTTCTAGTGGCTAAAAATAGCTCTGGAGGAGACTCAAGTCTGGGGCTCCAGGAGGGAGATGAGTCTGGGGAGGGCCGCCAGCTCCACTCCCAGACACGCTGGGGGTGGGGTGTGGTGGGTGGGGAATGCCCCCCCACCCGGCACTCACCCCAGCAGCTAACTGTCTGCCGGGCTGCCTGGGAGGAGGGCACAGGCCTCATCAGCGGAGGCCGTGCCAAGCCCGGGGCTGTGCAGAAAAGTGCCCACACCCCAGGCCTGGGGTGCTCTGCTGCTCTCAGAGTAACCAGTGCCTGCAGATCCACAGGACACGGATATGCGGGGCCCGCTGTCAGTGCCGTGGGGCCCGCTGCAGGCCCGGGATGCCGGGTTCTGGGAGCACCGAGCCCGAGGGCCAGCCCTGCTGCCCCCAGGGATGTGTGGGGAGGTCCTGAGTCAACTCTGTTCCAGACATCCCCTTTGACTAGGGAACAAAAGGCCTTTCTGTCCCAGAGCGCTTGAGCAGGGAGCCTTGTGGGGGAGGCATGCCCTGCCCTGCGCTGGGTTAGATCCTGCCAGCCCCTCCCACTGGGCAGTGGCTCCCAGACCCCACTTCGGCCAGGATGCGTGCCTGGAAAGAAGAGACTGTCGTGGGTCACTTTCGGCAGCTTGCTGTCTTGGATGCCAGGCCAGGGAAGGGTACCAGAGAGGGGAATGTGTTGGCCCCTTCTCAGAGCCAGCGTCCCCTGACTTAGGTCTTACCCTTGTTGGGTTAGAGATGGTCTGGGTGGCCCTCTGGGTGTGGTATGCTGGGGAGTGCAGGGTTCTTGGCTCTAGTCTTGACCCCTCCCTCACGCCCATGCCCAGCTTTCCAGCAGGGCCCAAGAACGGCCCTGAGTGGGAGTCCTTGGTGGGCCTGCCTTCAGGAGTCTTCCCAGGATGTGCTCAGTGGCTGAGGGCAGGGGCACCAGCTTCTGGAGGCACCATGCCCCAGCCATTGGGACCTCCTGCAGGCTACCTCTAGCTGGCACAGCCTGGCACCATCGTCTCTGTTTGTCCCCCCAAGTTGGGAGGGGGCAGCTAGGAGGTGACATCAGGCAGGGCCATCTCAGTCCAGGGCAGACCCTCCTCTGGGACTTCCCAGGTCATCCAGCTGTAGACTACTGTCATTTCCTGGCTAGAACCAGACGACTCTGGACAAACCCTGGGGGTTCGTGTGCTCTCCAGATGCTGTATCACATCGAGGAAAGGGTCAAGAACACAGAGGATGAGAACGCCCTTGTCTCTCACTGGCCTCCAAGGCCACCCTCGGAGACTGCCCCTGTTGCGTAGACTCTCCCTGGGGACCTGATGGTGGGTCCTGGAAGATGGTTTCCAGGCTGGTGGTGACAGGTTGGTGACAGATGGCTCTTGCCCACAGGTGGTGGTGCCCACCCGTGTGGGCCAGGGCTATGTGTTTGAGGCCTCCCAGCCAGAGCAGGACGAGTACGACATCCCCCGCCACCTGCTGGCCCCAGGGCCCCAGGACATCTACGACGTGCCCCCTGCTCGGGGGCTGCTGCCCAGCCAGTATGGCCAAGAGGTAGGTACTGGGTCTAGGAGTTGGGGGCACCTTGGCCCAGCCCAGCTTAGGGAGCTGGGCTACCCCTGTCCCGGCCAGGGTTGTCCTGGGGTTGGTGCTGTGGTGGTTCTGCTCTTCCTGTACCCTCCGGTGGCCCTGGCAGGGGCACCTGTGTCACCACATCTTTTCTGCCTCAGGTCTACGACACACCACCCATGGCTGTCAAGGGTCCTAATGGCCGGGACCCATCACTGGATGTATACGATGTGCCCCCCAGTGTGGAGAAAGGCCTGCCGCTGTCCACCCACCACGCAGTAAGCAGTCGGGGGGGAGCTGGGACTGGTGTGTATACAGGGCTGGGTGCGACAGAGTGTGGGCCAGGGGTGGGGACCCACGTCTGCAGGCCCCGGCTCTGCTCCTCAGTCTGTGACAGAAGTGCAAACTGAGCGCTCCAGCCTCCACTTCCTCATCTCTACAAAGACCCCCCCTCATGGGCCTTTCATGGGTTCTTGAGGGGATCACACAGGATATTAGCAAGGAGACCACAGAGTTCATTCTTCAAAGCAGGACCCTTCTGAGAGTGAGCGGGGACCAGGAATTATGAGGGAGCATCAGGAACAAACCATCACTGTCCTGGGTGAAGCAGGGTGTTGTCACCGTAAATACAACACACAGATCAGCCAGGTTCCTGGTGCACAGCAGAGACCACACGGGGGTGATGGGGGCGAGGTGGTGTCACAGCTGCCTTCTCAGCACGTGTTTGTAGCTGCACAGTGAACAAACTCCTGTAATCCTGGTCACAAACCTGTAAGTGGGTTCTCCCCTCTAACAGCTCAGCAGACAGGCACAGAGAGGTTGAGTCGCCTGCCTTAAGTCACACAGCCAGTAAGCGGTGGAGCTGGGATTCTGAGCTCAGGGCTGGCTCCAGAGTTGGGTTCTTAACCTTAACCTGTGTAGGTAGGAACCAGGACACCCGGTGCTGCATCTGTATGAGTGGCCCAGTCCTGCCCCGGGGGCTCCATCTGGGCAGGTGGATAGGCAGCCTTGACCGATCCTCTGCCCACCAGGTGTATGATGTCCCTCCATCCGTGAGCAAGGACGTGCCCGATGGCCCGCTGCTCCGTGAGGAGACCTACGATGTGCCCCCCGCCTTCGCCAAGGCCAAGCCCTTCGACCCGACCCGCCACCCTCTGGTCCTGGCCACGCCACCCCCGGACTCGCTGGCAGCCGAGGACGTGTACGATGTGCCCCCGCCCGCTCCTGACCTCTACGACGTGCCCCCCGGCTTGCGGCGGCCCGGCCCCGGCCCCCTCTACGACGTGCCCCGCGAACGGCTCCTCCCCGCCGAGGCGGCCGACGGCAGCGTGGCCGACGACAGCGTGTATGCGGTGCCGCCGCCCGCAGAGCGAGAGCCCCCGAGCGAGGCCAAGCGGCTGTCAGCCTCCAGCACCGGCAGCACACGCAGCAGCCAGTCAGCCTCCTCCCTGGAGGCCGCTGGGCCGGGCCGCGAGCCGCTGGAACTGGAGGTGGCGGTGGAGGCCCTGGCGCGACTGCAGCAGGCCGTGAGCACCACCGTCGCCCAGCTGCTGGACCTGGCGGGCAGCGCAGGCACCGGCGGGGGCTGGCGCTGCGCCCCCGAGCCCCAGGAGCTGACGGGGCAGGACCTGCGGGCCGCCGTGGCCGCCGTGCAGGGCGCCGTCCACGAGCTGCTGGAGTTCGCCCGCGGCGCCATAGGCAATGCCGCGCACACGTCGGACCGCACGCTGCACGCTAAGCTTAGCCGGCAGCTGCAGAAGATGGAGGATGTGTACCAGACGCTGGTGGCCCACGGGCAGGCTCTCGAGGGGGGCCGCGGAGGCGCGGGGACCACTCCCGAAGATGTGGACCGCCTGGTGGCCTGCTCGCGGGCTGTGCCCGAGGACGCCAAGCAGCTGGCCTCTTTCTTGCACGGCAATGCCTCACTGCTCTTCAGACGGACCAAGGCCCCCGTTGGGGGGCCAGAGGGGGGCGGCCCCCTGCACCCCAACCCCATCGACAAGGCCAGCAGCATCCAGTCCCGGCCCCTGCCCTCACCCCCTAAGTTCACCTCGCAGGACTCCCCGGATGGGCAGTATGAGAACAGTGAGGGGGGCTGGATGGAGGATTACGACTACGTGCACCTGCAGGTAAGTGCCGGCTCCCAGGGGAGCCTCCTGGGGAAGCCTGCTGGCCTCCTCAGGTCTCTAAGTTTTCTAACCCTGTCCTGGGCACCTTGATCCCCTCCACACGGAGTCTTCCTGTGGCCAAAAGAAGAATTTGGGCCCCAGTAGGCCTCAGTGAGTCCCTGTGCCCACTCTCTGACCTTCCAGGCCAGATGCAACCCCCGCCCAGACCCAGTCCTCTACCCGCCTCAGGCCTTTGGGCTGACGTGGCCATGTCATCAGAGGCCCTGCAGTGCCAGCCAAGAACGACCCTTGAGCACTTGCAGGGCTGAGCTGCTCCAGTGAGCAGGACAGAAGCAGCTCTCTTGTGTGTGGGGAGAGGGATTTTGAAGTATAAACAAAAACAAAGATTGTTACAGGCATTGGGAAAGAAAGAAAACCAGGAGATGGGAAGGTGGGCCTCTGAGCACAGAGACCCGGATGCCAACCGAGTACCCCAGTAGGGAGCATTTCAGGTTGAGTCAGCAGGTGCCAAGGCCCAGTGGTCAGGAATGGATGAACAGGCCCTGTATGCCAAGGGGAAGGGTTTGAACGTGATTCCTGGTACGGGAGCCGGGGCAGGGAGGATGGCCTGGCCACCAGGGGGGGGGCCGCAGTTGGTGGAAGGGGCCTGGAGCGCACCCTCCTGGGAGGCTGTTCCTGCTGCGAGCCTGGGTCTGGCATGCAGTGCCACCTGGTGGCTGCCGACAGGGCCTTGCGCTCCCCCAGGCCCATGGGGCTCCTGACTCAGTCCAGTCCTTGTGCCTTGCCTCCAGGGGAAGGAAGAGTTTGAGAAAACCCAGAAAGAGCTGCTGGAAAAGGGCAACATCATGCGGCAGGGGAAGGGCCAGCTGGAGCTGCAGCAGGTAAGCATGCCTTCTCTGGGCTGGGGCGGGGGAGCCCAGCAGCCCCTCTGGAGCCGAGCCTCCCACCGCCCTCTCTGCCACAGGACTGTCTCCGTGCGTCTGGTGGATTTCTGTGTGTTATTATCAGAGTGATCGTGGTAGACATGGGAACACAGAGAAAAGTGTAAAAAGGCAGGAAACAAGGCCCCTGAAGCAGTGGGGGTACCCTGGGGCTCGTTTGTAGCTCTGCTCCTGCGTCCAGAGTAGCCTCTATGTTTTCATGTTCTTGAGTTTATGAGCAGGAACATGTGTTTTTTGTTTGTTTTTTTTTTTTAAAGATTTTATTTATTTATTTGACAGACATCACAAGTAGGCAGAGAGGCAGGCAGAGAGAGAGGGGGGGTGAAGCAGGCTCCCTGCTGAGCAGAGAGCCCTAGGTGGGGCTCGATCCCAGGACCCCGGGATGACAACCTGAGGCAAAGGCAGAGGCTTTAACCCACTGAGCGACCCAGGCGCCCCAGAACATCTGCTTTTATTTCAAAATTGTCCCATGGCATTAAACATTCTTCCTCAGTTGTTTTTAAAGGTCATGGGACATGTCTGAGTATTAAATGCTTACATCATACCCAGTTTCCCTGATTATAATGGTACTGCTGTACTTGTGTGCAGATATAGAATTTCTTCATACTTCAGATCATTTCCTAAGGGTAGGAAAGGGATTATAAAAATAAATTAATAAATAAGGTACCTTTATTCTGATTATGAAGATGGAAAAAAAAATACAGACAAGCATGATGTAAGCACAGAAAAATCACCTATCAGATTTTCAGCACCTCGCACCCCACCCCCGCCCCGGGCATGGGGCGGATGGCAGAGCCAGGAGAGCTTCCCAGCTCCACCCTGGCCCCTGCAGAGCACCATTGGCCCAGCTATAAGGTACAGACCATAGTGGGTCCATCTCAGGGTCATTGTGAGAATTAAGGGAGGGAAGAGCAGAAGCCTGGCCCATGGAACATACTCTGTAAAGGGATAAAAGTTCATAATTAGAGGTATCTCCATCCATCCATCCATCCGTCCATCCATCATCTGTCTGATGTATGGAATCTCCACTAGTTTAAGAAATGGACATGCGCTTTATCAAACTCTGTGACTTCTCTGGACTGTGCCAGCATTTATTTATCTGGTCCCCTGTTGGTGGGACATTTCAGGTATTCCCAGAATTGCTTTCATGAACAGCACTTCACCGACCTGCTTGATCCCAAAGGTAAATTACTAAAAGCTGGAAGAAGAGATAGGAATATACATGAAAAGCTCTAGAAAGGTCGAGTGCCCTTCGGCCAGGGACCTAAAGCACCACTACGGTACAGGCTCATCAATTGTAGACATGTAGGGCGCCTGGGTGGCTCAGTGGGTTAAAGCCTCTGCCTTCAGCTTAGGTCATGATCTCAGGGTCCTGAGATCGAGTCCCGCATCGGGCTCTCTGCTCAGCAGGGAGCCTGCTTCCTTCTCTCTCTGCCTGCCTCTCTGCCTACTTGTGATTTGTCTCTGCCAAAGAAATAAATAAAATTTAAAAAAATTAAAAAAAAATGTAGACAGGGGCACCTGGGTGGCTCAGTGGGTTATGCCTCTGCCTTCGGCTCAGGTCATGATCCCAGGGTCCTGGGATCGAGCCCCACATCGGGCTTCCTGCTCTGCGGGTAGCCTGCTTCCTCCTCTCTCTCTGCCTACTTGTGTCAGATAAATAAAGAAAAAATCTAAAAAAAAAAAAAAAAATGTAGACACGTGTGTTGGTTGTCCCCACCCCAGAATATTGCTTGAATAAATAAAACAAATAATACAGTAAAATCTTAGATAGCTATTAAGAATTGTCAAAGAATGGGGCGCCTGGGTGGCTCAGTGGGTTAAGCCTCTCCCTTCGGCTCAAGTCACGATCTCAGGGTCCTGGGACCAAGCCCGGCATGGGGCTCTCTGCTCAGTGGGGAGCCTGCTTCCTCCTCTCTCTCTGCCTGCCTTTGTGCCTACTTGTGATCTCTCTCTCTCTTTGTCAAATAAATGGAATAAAATCTTAAAAAAAGAATTGTCAAAGAATGGAAAAGAGTTCGAACTGAAAGTGAGTGTGCATCCTCTCCCTGGCTGAGGGGGCCAAATGGTGAGTCTCCCCAGGTTGCCGCCGATTGTTTCGGGGATGAGGAAGGGGCAAGTCCATGCTGGTTTTGCTAATTAAATGAAGGCTTGAAATCTTGGATGAAACAGAACTTATCTGTGCCTGAGCCTGTGCACAGCTGATCACAGCCCCGCAGGCCCCTGGTCAGTCAGCTCAGTCCACACGGGCAGCTTGCATGGCGGGGGCTGCCGTCGTGGAGAGCCCCTCTCCCCCTGCGCTGACACAGACCAGCTGACAGCGGGCCCCTGCCCTCTGGCTCGGGGCTGGAAGGGCGGCCATAAAACAGTCGGCCCTCAAACACCGTGGATGTGAACTGCATGGATCCACTTGGAGCTGGATTTTGTTTTAATAAGTACATTGGAGAAGTATTTTAGAGACTAAGACAGTTTGAAAAAACATGCAGATGGACCATGTAGCCTAGAAATACTCAAAAAATTATGTATTGTAAGAAAACAGCATTTGGTACAAGTAACAAGTTTTACAAATACCATGACCTTTCTTTTTTTCTTTTTTTTAAGATTTTATTTTAAGTAATCGCTACTGTGGGACTCAGACTCACAACTCTGCAATCGAGAGTTGCACGCTCTCCTAGCTAAGCCAGCCAGGCACACCCCGCTACATCTCTTCTGTTTAAAGTTTTTATAATGGAAAATTGAATTCCCTTATAAAACTGAAGAAGGCAGTCCCCTGGGTGCATTCACCCACTCCCAGCCCCTCTCGGGACGGCTGCTAAGCTGGGTATCTGGCAGCCTTACCCCGCAAACCATGTTGGAGATGTTACAGCCTTTCGTCTGCAAATACTTGTGTTTGGTTCTAAAAGATAACAGACCTGGATTATATTCTACCAGGGGTGACTTCCGGGGACCCGAGATACCAGCGGACAGCTGTCTTGTTTTCTGCTTGTTGGTGTATTTGAAGTTTTTCTTTTTTAAGAATTGATTAATTTATTTAAAGTGTGATTGGGGGCAGGGGTAGAGGGAGAGAATCAGGCAGACTCCCTGCTGAGCACATTCTACACAGGGCTCAATCCCGTGACCCCCAAGATCATGACCTGAGCCCAAATCAAGAGTCAGATGCTTAACTGACTGAGCCACCCAGGTGTCCCGATTTGAATCTTTTTACAACGTATATGTTAAAGACAAAATGTGGGGCTTTTAAAATTCATTGTGAAGTATGGATAGGTTCCTAGGAAGCCGCAGAGAGTATAAAGCAGGTCCGAGTCCCCTTCACGCACTTTCCCGCAGTGATTGCTTCCCGATTACGTAAGCAGAGACTGACGTCCCCAACCACGGCAGCTGCTCATTTGTTCTGTGTCGATCATTTCATGGTTTCCAAAATGTTACAAAATGGAATCCTACCTTTTGAGATAGGCAGAAGTTACTGGCGAGTGTCGGGAGGCCGCTGCGGACGCATGCTTTGCCTGTGGCCTAGAGACCGCGCCTGTCCCCGCTCCCGCTGGGAGCTGTCCCGTTCTCTTTCTCGGTGTGGTGCAGCCGCGGTTCTCACTCTGCTCTCCCTCTGCTGCAGCTGAAGCAGTTCGAGCGGCTGGAGCAGGAGGTGTCCCGGCCCATCGAGCACGACCTGGCCAACTGGACCCCAGCGCAGCCACTGGCCCCAGGGCGGACAGGCAGCCTGGGGTCCTCGGACCGGCAGCTGCTGCTCTTCTACCTGGAGCAGTGCGAGGCCAACCTGACCACCCTCACCAATGCGGTGGACGCCTTCTTCACTGCCGTGGCCACCAACCAGCCCCCCAAGATCTTCGTGGCACACAGCAAGTTTGTCATCCTCAGCGCCCACAAGCTGGTGTTCATCGGGGACACGCTGTCGCGGCAGGCCAAGGCGGCCGACGTGCGCAGCCAGGTGACCCACTACAGCAACCTACTGTGTGACCTTCTGCGTGGCATCGTGGCCACGACCAAGGCCGCTGCCCTGCAGTACCCGTCCCCCGCCGCCGCCCAGGACATGGTGGACAGGGTCAAGGAGTTGGGCCACAGCACCCAGCAGTTCCGCCGGGTCCTGGGCCAGCTGGCGGCAGCCTGAGAGCCCGTGATGGAGGGATGGGGTCGGGAGGACGACACCTGCCCCGAGAGAGTTGCCGTGCTATAGGCGTGGGGACAGGCACCCCAGCTCTGCCCAGGCCTGGTGCCCCAGACTGTCCAGGGATTTGTACATATTTATGACGGGGCAGGATATGGGACAGCATTTCCTCAGCAGAGCCCAAGCAGAGCTGGGCCCCCGGGAGACAAGGCTGAGGAGTAGGCTGGGGTCTTCCTGCATACACGGCGCCGGGGCCCAAAGACCCCTCGATCCCCGTGGCCTCAGAGGACCCCTTGAGCTGATCCTAGCCCCGCTGGGGGGCCCTGCCCCTCGCTCCCCCACACCACAAGCGCCACTGTACCAGGAGAAAAACTCTAAAACACTATTTTTCATTATTGATTTTCCAATCATTTGACTAATAGTCGACATTTAAATAAAATTTTAAAAATGGGAAGCCTCTGGTGTGAGGTGTGAGAGCCAACAGGCCTCATGGATGCAGGCAGGGGTGTCCTTGCTCTCGGATGCCACAGACGGAGGGGATTTGGGGTGAAGTTGTGGGAAGCTTCTTGGGAGGGTGAAGACCAAGTGGGTCCTTTCAGGAGCCAGGCTAAGGACATGAGGCCAGGGATCTCCTCCAAGGTGGGGGTAGGTCTGCCATGACCCCGAGACCTTGAGAGCCAAGGCTGCTGGAGAGAAGCTGAGTCATCCTCAAACAGCAGGGCGCGATGGCCGAGGAGGGGCGCGCCCGTGGCCAGGTCGGCGGGAAGCCAGCACGGACTGAAGCAGCTCCCAGAACACACTGGGCTCCACTGGGGCCTACGCTCCAAGGCAGAGAACCCGTGGAGGACACCACAGAAACTTGTTTTCACAGACCTCACCCAGAGCTTTGCTCTTAGAAGCTCATAATTTCACCCAGGGACTTACTCCGGAGCGTCTTCCTTGAATTACACATAGACTTGGCCTCTACGTTGGGACTTGGGGATCCACAGGGCCCTTACCCTGGGTTTCAGGAACTGCTGCTCCTACCCTGACTGTTCTGCCCGTCACCTTGGGCCCTGGTCTCCTACCCCTAAGAAGAAGGGCAGGATCTGTCAACCCTCCCCAGCGGGGACCCCAGTGAAGGCCCCCATCCTCCAGCCCCTCAGCACCCTGGCGAGGACACAGACAGCAAAAGGCATGTGGTTGCTCTCAGGGTTTTATTTGGGTTTTGCAGGAGTTGGGGGGTGAGGCAGGGGTTCAGTTGGCCTGCAGAACCTCACGAACCCAGGGAATGAACTTGGTGACGCGGGTATACACCCCTGGAGAGAATGGGTTGCACCAGCTACTGCCCCAGGATACGACGCCCACCAGGGTCCAAACTCCGTCGTTCTGGCAGACCAGGGGGCCCCCAGAGTCGCCCTGCAGGAGGATAAAGGACTGGTTTCCAAGCCCGAAGTGGGGTGCCAAGGCCCCAGTGTGCCCTGACCTGCCCCAGCCCAGGTTCAGTGCAGAAAAATGACATGCCTGGGCACAGTGACTGAGCAGGAGACCCTTCAATGTGGGTCCCATGGCAGCCCCAGCTCCGTCACCAACTCCAGAGGGCCTGGGGCAGGTGGACAACCCCTGACCCGGCCAGTGCCTGTGCAATGGGCTACAAACTCCCGGCTCCCGGGGGCTGGCGTGAGGGGGCTAAGGCCTGCAGCACGCCCAGGCCAGAGAGAGCCCTTGGGCAGAGGCCCCTGTTTCTGCAGGTCCAGGTCTGGGCTGGGGTCTGGGCAGCTGGCCTGAGCGAAGGAGCCAAGACACGCGCAGAGAGGACCTGCCCTCTGGGCTGAGCAGGGGTGGCATGAGGTCCGACGGGGAGCACCAGGGTGGCAGAGCCGGGCCATACCGAGCAGGAGGACACGCCGCTGGCACCCGCGCAAACCATCACATTCGTGATCCTGCTGCCCCAGAATTTCATGCAGTCGGCGTTGGACAGGAGGGGCAGGGCCGCCTGCTGCAGCTTGTCGGGGGTCTTGTAGGCTGGAGGGACACAGCAGGCCCGGAGGGGTCAGGGCCTCTCCTTCCGCCCCGACCCCCTGGACAGTGCCACACACAGCCACTGGCCTCAAGTCAGGAGGGAAGTCGGGCCTGGAGGTGGGGCATGGCAGTGAGGGGGCCACGCTTGCCGGTGCTTCCGTGCTTCTCCGCAAGGTGGTCTTCAAGGACAGAGTGCTTAAGCTCATCTTTTTATTTTTAGGTATTTATTTATTTGACAGAGAAAGCAGAAGCAGGGGGAATGGCAGGCAGAGGGAGAGGAAGAAGCAGGCTTCCTGCTGAGCAGGGGGCCAGATTCAGGTCTCCATCCCAGGACCCTGGAATCAGGACCTGAGCCGAAGGCAGACTCTTAATCGAATGAGCCACCCAGGTGTCCGCCCCCTCCAACTTTTTAAGATCTCATCTGTTTGTTTGAGAGAGAGAGAGCGAAGCAGGGGGAGCAGCAGGCAGAGGGAGAGGGACAAGCAGACCCTCTGCTGAGCAGGGAGCCCCACAGGAGACTGGTTTCCATCGGACCGCAGCCAGAGGCAGTCGCCCAACCGACTGAGCCACCCAGGCACCCCTAAGGTCATCTCTAATCATGTTTGGTAGATTTTTCATTATGAGGGTTTTAAATAAAGGAAAGAAAGATTTATGGTTTGCGATTTACATGCGTGGAATTTAGACCAAAATGAGAATGAGGCTCCCTCCCTTCCGAAAAGGCCCTGCAAGGCCACTCACAGTTGTACTGGGTCTTGCCCCAGCCCGTGGTGGCGCAGACGGAGCCCGGGGGGAAGCTGGCATTGGCGCTGGGCAGGCACACAGGGGACACAGTGCTGGAGAGCAGGGCAGGCGTGGCCAGCTTCAGCAGGGCGATGTCGTTGGTGTCCATAATCCTGTCCCACAGTGGGTGTTCAAAAACCTGGGGAGACATGGTGGGGGCTGGGCAGAGCTCAGAGGACTTGGGGGTTGACGTGGGGAGGTAGGGACAGAGGTCTCGAGACGCAGAGGGCTCCGTGCCAGGCGGGCAGTCGTTGAGAAAGGAGCACAGATGGAGCTGCACAGGCAAAATCTCTGGAAACTGGCATTTGACACATCGGTGATATTTAGTTTTTGTATTTTTGTGCTTTTCTACAATGAGCAAAATTTCATCTTCCCATCAGAAGCAGCATTCTGTATTTGTAAAGGAGCTTTCTCCTTGGGAAAGAAGGCTCTGGACTGAGAAGTGCAAGGGTGAGGCCCGATGGGTCGGCCAAGGTCATGTGTTCCCGCACACCCTGCCCACCTTGCCCCGCCCTCATCCCAGGCCCCCAGGGGCGGCCTCCTCGGCCACCCGCCCTCGAGGTACCTTTGCGATCCTCAACACCTGGACAGCCTCGCCATCAGAGCCGTGATCAGACACGCCAGCCACCACACGGTGGCTCTTCCTGGGGGGAGAGGAGGTGGCAGAGGAGTCTCGGGGTGCCCGGGCGCCGGGCAGGCACACGGGGGACACGGTGTGCTTTTGCCAATTGCAGGAAGCCTCGGCTGAACCTCTCCTTCCCACGAGGACATGGGGGCCTGGCTCCCCAGCTGTGCACTGAAGGCACTGGACTAGAGTGGCTCTCCTGGATGAAGCGGGGGTCCAGGGTGGCAGGGGGCACAAGGATCGGGATTTTCTCCTGCAGGTGATGGCTCTGCCTGTGGCTAGGAGGTAGGAACAGCGTCTTCCCCACCTGCCCTTGGCCTCAGACCCTTCCCGTCAGGGCACGGTGCCTGGGATGGGGCCTGGGGAGGGAGTGAGGGCTGTTCCCTGACACCCAGGGGGCCCCTGCTGCCCGAGTCCTGGCCTCACCTGACTCTGCAGTGGGCAGCGGTGAGCACCCAGTCCTGGCTGATGAGCGAGCCCCCGCAGAAGTGTAAGCCCGAGTTGGTCTGGGGAGAGGGGAGCCGGACAGTCAGCCTCGCTGCTCCTGCCTGACCATGCCCAGTCCATCCCGCCCCCTCCTCAGCTTCCCCCTCACCTGCAGGGACACCTGCCAGGGCCAGGAGCTGGGCACAGCGTCTTCCCCATTGACGATCCGGGACAGGCCACTCAGCTCAGGGTGGATGGCAGGGACCCCGCAGCCTGGGGGCCAGGGCCAGGGTAGCTGGTCAATGGACGGGGGCCGAGGAGGGAGAACTAGACGTCCAGCCTCTGTAGCCACCCAGCACCCAGCCCATCCTGACCCGGCCGGCAGCTGCCCTGGGGCCCTTGTGGAGGGTCCTGGAGGCTGGGGACATCCAGAGTTAGGGACCAGAGCTAGAAGCCTGGGTCTGGAGACTCCTACATAGCCAGCTCCCCAACCCACTGTGTGCCCCAAGAGGAGCCTCCATCCTTCAAACCCAGGGTCCTGGGTTGTCGAGCTGAGACATCCTGCTTGAGTCCCGGTGCTCTCACTGCCCTCAAGTCTGCGGTAGCAGCGCAGTGTTACTCCCACCGGAACACCACAAACCCCGGAGGCTGCCAGAGTCAGGAGGACGGAAGGGACAGGGCCAAAGGGACCGGCGTGGGAGACATTCCGGAGGCCCAACTCCAGTGGCTCGGGGACAGATGTGGATGCTGGGGGAGCCCGGACGACCCCCACTTTCTGAACCAAAGGAGGAGGCCAAGATGAGGCAGGTCCAGCATGACCCGTGGAGTCTGAGGGGCCGGAGGGACCTCTAGGCAGAGCAGGAGTGGGGAGCCCAGGAGAGGCACCCAGCAAGGCTGTGGGGGCTGGCGGGGGGTCAGGCGGGGCAGGTGAGGAGAGGTACTAGGACTTAGCCCTCCAGGTCCCAGCTTCTGGGGGTGGGGGTGGGGGTGTTGGGGGTGGGGAGAGGCCTGGTGTGGGGCTGCCTCGCCCCCCGAACTTTGCGCTTACCGGAGCTGCCGCCAAAGAGGAGAAAGCCAAGGACAGCCCAGAGAAAGGTCATGGTGTGTGACTCAGGAGGTTGAATAGGGTCAGCCTGAAGGACCCTCAATATATTCCCCGGCCCACCAATCACAGCCTGCCTCGCCATCCCCTTCCTTATCACGAGGCCCTGGGCTGAGAAGCACCTGGTTCCTGGGCAGGCCTGGGCAGCTGCTCCTGGGAAGGGTCCTTGGAACCACAGGTGTGTGCAGCCGGCAGCTGGCCCATCCCGCAGCTGCCCACTCCCCGGGGCGGGGCCCTGAGCGCCCTGAGCATGGCTTGGAGGGCCAGGCCCATGCTGCTTGCCGGGGTGGAAGCATGGAGCCAGGCTTGGGATCAAGACCAAAGGCAGGCCCTCCAGGTACCTCCCGCCATTCGTCCCAGTGAAGACCAATGTTCACGAGCAGAATGAGGTCTCAGGGGCCCCAACACAGAAGAGCACATCATCAATGTGTCTTTTATTGATTTATTGAACCTTCATGGGAGCAGGTCGGCAGGGATGGGAGGGTGAGGCCGGAGACTCAGTTGGCTTCCAGAATCTGCCGTACCCAGGGCATGAGCTCAGTGACACGGGCATACACGGCAGGACTGGAGGTGGAACAGGTGCCGCTGCCCCAGGACACGATGCCCACCAGGGTCCAGGCTCCATCCTTCTGGCAGACCAAGGGACCCCCAGAGTCGCCCTACAGGGAGAGAGAAGAAGGGCTTGGATCCGCAGCCCAGGCGGCCAGGCCAAGGGGACCCTGGATGTTGTTCCAGAGCCCTGACGAGGGCCGGGCAGCCCGCAGACACATAGCACATGCCTACTGGAGGGATTATGAACGATTACGAAAGAAGCTACAGCAGCTCCTTGCGTGGTTTGTGCCCCTGAACGTCTGGGCCATCGCCTGGGACCCTGTGATAGACGCCTAATAAAGTGGTTTGGTTGACGGGGAGGAAGCACAGGTGGTGAGGGTGGGCCATGGAGCCCAACCCCATCTGGAGACCTCTGGGCGCCATGGGCCACTACCAGGCTGTACGCGGCACTGCTCCCGGGGGCGGGGGCGTTCTTCCAGAAGAACTGCGTTTTTACAACAGCTCAAGGAGGAATTCCAGGGAGAGGCTGTCGGGCCGTCTAAAGAGGCCTGCGTGTGGCTTCTACCTCCTCTCTCTGGCCAAGCCCCTGACCTGGGCTTTTGCTGGAACCCACGCCGGGCTGGGAGGGAAGGGGCCGGGGAGAGCCCAGAGACCGTACCATGCAGGAGGACACGCCACTGGCCCCGGCGCAGACCATGAGGTTGGTGATCTTGTTGCCCCAGAACTTCTTGCACTCGGTGTTGGACAGGAGGGGCAGGGTCGCCTGCTGAAGCCTGTCAGGGCCATTGGCATCTGGAAAGATAGGGGTGGTGGTCAGTGACCGCAACCCGACCCCCCAGCCCCCCGTCTCCCACCCACCCAGCTGGAGGGTGCTCACTGGTGTGTTTGGTCCGGCCCCAGCCAGTGGTGGCGCACAGGGTCCCGGCAGGGAAGTTGTCGTTCTCATTGGGCAGGCACACGGGGGACACGGTCTGGGAGAAGCGGGCGGGCGTGGCCAGCTTCAGCAGGGTGATGTCGTTGTTGACGGTGAATATGTTGAACTTGGGGTTCTTGAAGACCTGCGGGGGCAGGGGCGGGGGGCTGTGCTTGGGGTCCGGGAGGATGGCTGGCACAGGGCTGAACCAGGGCGCTGGGCCACCCCACATCACCCCCGTGCTTCTATCTTCAATATGGCAACCCCTCCTGCGGCCCCAGGAGCCTAGCTCAGGCCCAGGACACCCTGCTTTCTGCTTTGCCCTGTCACAACGGGATCCCACAGAGGTTGGGAGCAGCTGGGGGTGTTCAGGCATTAACCTGGGCACCACACTCCCCAGGGCCTGGCCCCTGTTCCCCCAGGGTCACACCTGGACTCCAGGCCACCATACCTTGGCAATCTTCAGCACTTGGATGTCCTCAGCATCAGAGCCCTGGTCAAACTCCCCAGCCACGACCAGGTGGGAGGTTCTGGAGAGGGCCCAAGAGAGAAGGGGGTCCTGCTGTGAGGCAGGGGGCGCACACAGCAGGTGCAGGCTGCGTGTGTTAGCGTTTGTACCTGTGTGCATGTGGTCTGAGTTGTTGATCAGAGATAGGACCTCAAAATATTAGCAACTGCCCCTGGAACACCTGCCCCTACAGCCCGCTGGGTGTTTCCTTCCCGGGGACCCTTGGGAGACCGGCACGAGTCAGGTTTTCTACATGTTCCCAAACAAGGAAACCGAGGCCAAGGAGTTAAAGGTCCAGAGAGTCTCCCCCCGACCAAGGGGTCTCCTGGGGACCCTGGTTCCTCACCTGACCCCGCAGTGGGCGGCAGTGACCACCCAGTCCTCGCTGATGAGGGACCCCCCGCAGAAGTGGTAGCCAGTGCTGTCCTGGAGGAAGACGGGGAGGAGTGTGTGTTGGCTGGACACCAGCAGACCCCCGGGCTGACCCCAGGTGGGCCCATACCCCAGCGTGTCCCCCACTCAGGGGTAGAACACCTCCCTTACCTGCAGGGACACCTGCCAGGGCCAGGAGCCCGGGACAGCGTCCTCTCCATTGACGATCCGGGACAAGCCACTCAGCACGGGGTGGATGGCAGGAACCCCGCAGCCTGGGGGTGGGAGCGTGGGGTAAGGGATGGGGGCCTGGGCTCCCCACTCTCCCAGGAACCCCCAGGGACAGCTCAGTCGGACGTGTGCTTCAGCCCAGACAAGCCCAGCAGGTTGGCTGCAAGGTGGTGGCTGGGCCCAAGCACGGGCTGGAGGCAGGGTCTGGGGGTGTGGGCCCAGCCCCACCACTGCCTAGCCCTACTGTTCTGAGCATCTTTCCATCTGCAGAGAGGGGGTCATATAGCTGCTACCCTCACAGAGCTGGGAGACGGATGCAGGAAGACGGGGTGCCTGGGTTGGACATCCGACTCTGGATTTCAGCTCAGGTCTTGATCTCGGGGTCCTGAGGTCGGGCCCCCATCTGGCTCTATGCTCAGAGTAGTCTGCCTCAATCTCTCTCTCTCTCCTTCTGCCCCTCCACTCACTCAAATAAATAAATGAATTCCTAAAAAATAAAGAAAGAAAGCTACAAGAAGACTCAGCAGGCAAAGCAGGAACTTGCTCTGTTCCTGGCACAGATTAAGGGCTCCACGAACACAAGCTTGAAAGTGCTGTTTCGAGGGTCCTGAAGGGCTGGTGGAGGCCAAGCCGTACCTGCCCGCCAGCTCGGCCTCTGAGCCTGACTGGGAGCCACTAGCTGTTCAGAAGAATTTTCACTCCCTCTGGACTTGGCCTCCCTATCCTCCTGGGGGCCATCCTGGCCATCCAGGCCGACTGGTCCCATCCTGGTGCCCTTGTGGCGATGGGGCTGGTGAGGCCCAGTGGGGGAGAGAGACGTGCTCACGCTCACAGCACCACATGCAGCTGAACAGGGAGCAGGGTCCCTGTTGCCCCATCTGGCCCCAGGGCTGTAGGGGAGCAGAGACCTCCCTCCCGGCCTCTGCTGACCCCGAACTCACCGAAGGCTGTGCTCAGGAGGGCGCAGCAGGAGAGAAGCCAGAGGAAGGCCATGGTGCTGTGGTCAGAGAGCTGTAGGGTGCCTGCCTGCGGAGCTCCCGTTATATCCCTGTGCACCAAGCTGTTATCTGCAAACCTTGAGGTGGCAGTCAATTTCCTGGGCATGTGCCCACGGAGGTAGAATGTGCCAGAGCAGGTCTGGCATCAGGGTGTGTGATGGCAGCAGCTGTGGCCCATGGTCCTGCTTGGGTCTGGGTCAAGGGCAAAGGTGGTTCCAAACAAGGTAGCCACGGAGAAGAGCTCAGAGAACTTGGGCTTCCTCTTCCACGAAGGGACGTCGGGACAGCAGCCAGGCCTGGGCAGGGTTGGAGCTCCAGCCTACTCTCTCATGGGCTGGAGAACCTGGACAAGTAACTGAGCTGGTGTGTTCGTTATCCTAAAGCCCTGGGCAGTGTGGTCAAGGAGGGAGGAGGAGTGGGGACCAAGGGGCAGCCGGCCAGGGCTGAGAATGTTCCTTCGGCCTTGGGGATGGTCAAGAAGGCTCTGTGAGGGTCTGTTCAGTGTCTGGGGTGGTCACTTGGGCTATGTGCAGCGTGGCTCGGCGGGGCAGGCCACCCACTGCCTGCGCACAGCAGGCCGGGTCTCTTCACCCAGATGCCAGGGACCCTGGGATGGAGCATGGCGCCTCCTGGGGTTATGCTCTCAGTGGGACCCGGTGCAGGCTGGGCCAGGCAGGAGGAAACGGAGTGGGGCGCGCAGGCAAGGAGCACTGCTTCTGGTTCGGGCGGCACGGTGCACAGTGGGGCCCTTGCTCCAGGGAAGGAGAAATTTGAGGGTGAGGGTGCGAGCGTGAGGTACAGCGTGAGTCCCGAAAAACACAAGGAAAATGATAACTCATGGCTGCTTTTCATTTCCTTCGCACTGATGGTGGCTCCGCACAGAACAGCTGTGCAGTCTTGGGCAGGTTATGTGACCTCTCTGGTTTTGTTTCTAAGTAGTAAAATGGGGATGCTTGTCCCCATTATGTAAGGACCGCGCTGGGACCCGGCCTAACGCACGGTCCATGTTGGTTGGTCCTCTGTACTCCTTGGAATTCCGATCGGTGCCCTTGCTGCATTCTAGAAGACTGTCTAATGACAGCGAGGTGTGGCCACACTAACAGGTGGGAAAGCCGGGCACAAAGCAGGGGGCGGAGGGTGGCCCCCTCTGTGAGACCCTGCTGTCCATGCAAGCCCGTTCCTCCTTTCCAGCCTGGTTTACCTGGCCCAGAGCGGGCTGGGACAAAAGAAAAGAAACACAGATTTTTCCAGCTTTTAGGAAGCATGCATGGGGAAAGGAGTGGGAGAATTTACTGAAAAGAGGGGGAAAAAGTAAAATGTACATTCCTACAGCTGAGGAGTTATCATGGTTAATACCAAGGCAGGAGGGCCTCACCCAGACGGGACATTCTGTAAGTTATAGGAGCAGGTGGAGTGCGCCTCGGGGACTGTGCGCAAGCCCAGGCAATGACAAGAGCGACTTGCCACTCTCTGGAGGCTTAGGGCCTTCATGAGTCTGGAAGGCAGGAGGCCCGGGGGCGCGGGGTGCGGGACCGATTCGGGCCATATTGAAGACGCAGTCGGGAGCGGCTGACCGCGATGCTGCACCTGCCAGAAAGCTAGGAGGCCGGGATTGGAGGCCTTGCAGGACCCTAGGTGGGAGAGCGCTGCGGATGGGGGTGGGGCCGCGGTCTTGGAGCGCCGAGACCCCGCCCACCCCGCGCACCTCGCGGGAGGGCGGCGGAGATCTGGGAACGCGCGCAGCTGCCGGCGGCGGCGGCGGCGGCGGGGGGGGGGCGAGCCGCACGTGCACGCACTCCCGCGGGGGGCGGGGCCCGAGGCCCTCCGGCCAGCGGCGTCGCGACCCCGGAGCCCGAGGAAGGACCCGTTGGCTCGCGCCCTTCCTTTCGACGCGGGGCTCCTCCGCCCTCGCGCGTTCAGGGCTGGGACAGGCAGCGAAGGCGTCAGGGTCCCGAGGTGAGCCTCCGGGTGTCCCGACCCGGCTGTTCTTTCTGCAAACAAAGCTGACAGTATCGAGTATTTCCCTGGTTTCACTTTTCGCTGTTTCTAACTTCCCCCCCTCGGTTTGGAACCCTGCGCCCTGGGCTCCTGGAGCGCACCCGTCCTACTCCTGCGCACCGCAAGGGAGAAGGTATGGCCCTGGTGGCGGGTGGCGCGCCATCTCGGAAAGGCTTGACTCCGCGCGGGTCACCTCGCTGCAGGGGCGCAGCAGCTGGTGTGTTTGGCGGGCGGTGCTGAAGAAATTCCTGGAAAAGGGGGCGGGTGGCTCAGGGTGAGCCGCTCCGAGTGCGCCCTGGGAACAAACAGCGTGGGAAGGCTCTTTCCAGGGACGCCTGTGCTTAGCTGGGGACAGCCGGCCCTGAGCCAATCCCTGCCGGGCCGCCTCCTAGAATCTGGCTCCTGGTGGGGGTTGTGCGGGGCGGGTGGGGGGTGTCCAGGGGCCGCGTGGCGCCGAGGGAGTGCGTCCTTCCGCCGCTGACAGGGCGAAGACTGGGGTATGGCTCGAGGCCGAAACTCAAATGTCAGTTTCCTTAGGTGAAGGGGTCCCTCTTCCTGAAGCCCCGCCTCTCAGGAGGTCAAATCCCAGACTCTTCTTTGTATGAAAAATAACGTATATTGAAGTATAATTTACATGTGATGAGATGCACAGGTCTTAAGTGAACAGAGGGACAAACAGATGCACACACACACCCCATAGTGTAACAAACACCACAACCAGGATATAAGATAATGCCATCATACCAGAAAGTTCCCTCATGCCTCTTTCCAGTAACCACCATTGTGATTTCTTTCACCACAGATTAGTTTTGCCTTTTCTAGAAATTGATATACACGGAATGGGATTATATGTTGTCTTTGTATGTGGATTCTTTTCACTCAGCCAAATGGTTTTGTGATTCACTTGTGTTCTTGGCTGGAAATGCAGGCGACGTCCAATGCACCCCACGGGGTTGGTCGGGGGACACCTGGGGGAGGCCTCTCATGGGAGCCTCGCCTTTGTGAAAGATGGTGAAGACCGCCCCAAGGGGAATGGGGCGGGGGTCTTGCTATGCCTCTGGGATGGGTGGGGTAGGTTCTGGAGAACTGGCTCTCTCAGAAGGCGATCGCCCCAGGTGAGCACAGAGCATTGGTGCAGATGGAGACTGGCTCCCTCGGGCAGGGAGCACCTGTATTGGCACGAGGGGCTTCATGGAGATTTGGGGGTTCAGAGTTCTGCAGCCTTGCTCTGTCTGCCTAAGGTACCCCCCACTCCTTTCCCACCAGCTCCTTATCTGGTGGGGCTGAGTGTCTGTCAGGCTCTGTAAGCCTCCAAGCCCAAAGGCAGGCTCCATGCTTGTCTGTGTTGGTATGGTGTAAATCACGGGCCATACAATTCACCCATTTCAAGCAGATGAAGCAATGGTTTTGGGTTTATTGCATCAGTTTTTAAAAATTGTGGTAAAATATATATAACATGAAATGTCCCACTTTCACCATTCAAAAAAAATTTTTTAATTAACTTATAATGTATTATTTGCCCCAGAGGTACAGGTCTGTGATTCATCCGTCTTACACAATTCCCAGCACTCGCCATAGTACATACCCTCCCCATATCCATCCATTTTCACCCTTTTTAAGTGTACAATTCAGTGGCAGTAATTACATTCCCAATTTGCACAACCATGCTCCCTGTTCCCAAAACGTTCTCATCACTTCAAGTGCGTCCCCTGCAGGATAACGCCAATTTTCCTCTCCCCCAGCCCTGGTAACCTCAATTTAATGTACGTCTCTATGGATTTGTCCATTATGGATGTCTCACGGAACTGGAATCGTGTAGTACGTGGGCCACTGGGACCGCCTTGTGTCTTTGAGTGTGATGTTTTCAAGGTTGACCCGTGTTGTAGGATATAGCTGTACTCTGTTCTTTTTCATGACTGAGTAATATTCCATTGTGTGGCTGTGCCCAGTTCATTTATCCATTTGTCCCTGATGGACATTTGGGTTGTTTCCAGTTTTTGGCTGTTGTGAATATTGGCATACAAGTATCTGTTTGAATCCCTGCTCTTGTTTTTGAAGGGAATATGTATACCTAGGAGGGAAATTGCTGGGTTATATGATAATTCAATGTTTAACTCTTTGAGGAGCCATCATACCGTTTTCCACAGAGACTACCCGATTTTTCCATCCCCTCCAGCAGTGTGCATGGCTTCCAGTTTCTCCACACCCTTGCCAAATCCTCTTGTTTTCACTTTTAAAAAATCATCACCATCATGGTAGGTGTGAAGCAGCATCTCACTTGTTGTGTTTTTCCTTACTTTTCAAATTGTGGTAATTTGCCGTCTGAACCATGTTCAGATGCTTCATGCCGTCTGAACCATGTTCAGCTCCATCAGTGGTATTAAGTGCTTTCCCACTGGTGTATGCCCCCACCACGTCCAGAACTCTCTTCATCTTGCTACAGTGGAGCTCTGCATCTGTTAAACTCTAACCTTCCGTTGTGTTCCCCGCCAGCCCCAGGCAGCCATCATTCTGCTTGCCGTCTGATGACTTATAAATGGGATCATAGCGAGTTTGCCTTTTCGTGACTAGCCTCTTTCACTGAGCCTGACACCCTACAGTTTTGTCCATGCTGTAGCCTGTGTGGGATTTCCTTCCTTTTTCCTTTTTTAAAGATTTTATTTATTTATTTGACACAGAGAGAGAGATCATAGTAGGCATAGAGGTAGGCAGAGCGAGAGGGGGAAGCAGGTTCCCCGCTGAGCAGAGAGCCCGATGCAGGGCTTGATCCCAGGACCCTGAGACCATGACCTGAGCCAAAGGCAAAGGCTTAACCCACCGAGCCACCCAGGTGCCCTAGGATTTCCTTCCTTTTTAAGGCCCAATGATATTCCCTTCTATACATAGAGCACCTTCTGTTTTTGTGTTCATCTGTGGTTAGGCTTGTGTTACTCCCATGTCTTAGATACCATAGATAAGGTTGGTACAAACATGGGTGTACAAATATCTGCTTTGAATTCTTCTGGGTGCATGTGCCAAGGTGGAATTGCGAGATCATGGGGTAAATCTGTACTTTTTTGAGGAACCGACAGTGTGCGAGGGATCCCATTTCTCCACATCCTTTCTCATTCTTATTTCCTGGGTTTTTGTTTGTTTGTTTGCTTGTTTTGTTTGTTTGGTGTGGGCTTCTGTTTGCCATCCTGTATGGATATGAGCTGTATCTCACTGTGGTTTTGATGCACATGTCCCTGATGACTTGTGGTTTTCATCAGCTTCTTGTGTCCTCCTGCACCATTGGTCCAACTCCCCGGGGTTTGTGATCACTGCTGACCCTGGAGGGACTCGGTGCCACAGCCACCTGCCTTGGAGGGCCTGTTTCCGCCTGCCCTTCGGCCTCTGCCGATGCTAATTGGCGATGCCACAGCCTCACCCCGTGAGCCAGCGGGGTCTCCTCTTCTCTGACAAAGAGGTTACCCATGGACTTCTCCAGTCTGTGAGCAACACCTTCCCAGAACCCCATGTTCAGTGGGCCAGGGGACTCAAGCACTACATCAGTCACGGTCTTGCCGGAAAATAGGTCGCACCCTCAAAATTGGGTAATTTTTTGTTATTTTTTAGATTTTATTTATTTATCTGACAGATAGAGATCACAAGTGGGCAGAGAGGCAGGCGGAGAGAGAGGGAAGCATGCTCCTTGCTGAGCAGAGAGCCCTACTTGGGGCTCGATCCCAGGACCCTGAGATCATAACCTGAGCCCA
Organism: Mustela putorius furo; assembly: GCF_011764305.1. Taxonomy (NCBI): domain Eukaryota; kingdom Metazoa; phylum Chordata; class Mammalia; order Carnivora; family Mustelidae; genus Mustela; species Mustela putorius. The sequence goes on along the minus strand of NW_025421304.1, from coordinate 32,846,238 downwards.
GGGCAGAGGCTTTTAACCCACTGAGCCACCCAGGTGCCCCTCAACATTGGGGTATTGAGTTGAATTTAAATGAAGGGAACTTTGCAAAGGTGTGGGCAGAGTTTAGGAAAAACACACAAGGTGGTGAGGTGCCCAGGGCTCTAGTCAGGGAGCTTATCATGGAGCTTGGGGGGGCGGGCAGGTTCCCCTGGGAGGTTGGGGTAGGGGGTGTCACAGTCCCTAGTCAGCGTCTCAGGAAGGCGGCCAGAGGGCCAAGCCGTACACTCACACGAGACGACCCCCAGGCGCAGCGGGGTGGGGCTGGCTTCGCCACAGCCCTTTGGCAGCAGCGGGATCCAGGGACACTAGTCAGAGCCTCCCCTCCCGGCTGAGAGCTGGGGCCAGCTGACCCTCTGTGGCAGCCCGCTGTGTGGAGGAGAAGGGGGAAGGGCTCAGGCAGGCACCCAGGAGGCCTTGCTGCTGCTGCTGCCACCAGGAGGGCTCAGCTCAAGGCCTGGTTGACTGTCAAAGTAGGAGACATGGCAGCAGATGGGAGTAGCCGTCACCTCGGGGCTCCGAGCCTCCCCTACGCTCGCCTCTGCAACTAGGGGAGCTATCCCTGCTTTTCCAGAAGATTCCTCTTACACTCCACTGGGCCAGGAGTTTACTTGTGCAACAGACCTAAAGAGCCAGAGACTTCCAGCTCTTTCTGCTCTGGAAAAGTCCCTGAGGCAAGGAAAATACAGTTGGCTGGGCTACCTGCTTGGAATGATCGAAGGAAAAAAAGAAAAAAACCGCAGCAAATGTAAATGACCCTGACGTGGACCCTAACTTTGGACTCCTCACACTCGCAGCCAAGGTGGACACTCGGCTGGGTACCCCCCCCAGGGCGGGGGAGGGGCACACAGCGGGGGGTGTCGAAAAGCTTCAGGCCTGGTGGCTCTCTATGTTCCTGGAAATGTGGCTCCCTCAAATGTGGCTCCCTCGGCTCTGCCCTAGAGGCGGGGTCCCTCTGGAAGCCTGCCCCGCCCGTGGCCACTGTCCCCACAGGTCAGAGCCCCTGCCTCTGCCCCGGGAAGCCTTTGGAACAAACTCCATGCCGAGCACACACAGACCAAGACAAAGTCTCCAGGCCGCTGGATCAGGAGCAGTGACCTGCGTCGCTCGCTCTGGCAGGCCTCTCCCGGGGTGATGGAGGCCTGGGGAGCACAGTGCCCAGAAGCCTCGGGAGGAGACCCCTCTGGCCACCCCTAGCTTTCCTGACAAACCGGCTCAGGGCTGAAGCCCAGACCACCTTCCAGAACCACAGTGCTCTCCTTGCCCTGCCTGGACAATGGGACTCACCACGTCATATTTCTGTCATTTTGGTGTGTGACTCTGTCACTAGGCTTCGGGGCTTATGAGGACAGGGGCGCCATGGGCTACGTGCACGGGAGCCCCCAGCCCAGCGTCTACACCAGGATCTGCCAAGAGGTCACCGGGTCCCTACTTGTGGCAAGCGTATCACCATCCTATTACCCGCCCCTTCCTTTTCTCAGTGTTCTGGGATCATCAACATCGTTTCTGTTGTTTCCCTGTGGATCATTTAATGGCGTGGAACCAGTGCCCGATTTTACGGGACATGGAGCTGTCTACAGTGACTAGTTCCTTACGCTGTGAGTTACCGAAGAAAGAGACCGAGTTGAGCCCTGGGCTAGGGGCACGATGGCCTGTCAATGTGTTTGCTCACCTAGAACCTGCTTGTGGCCTCCGTGAAGGCAATGTCCGCACCCCACACACCCCCTCAGCTACGCTCAGGAGCTTCCTGGCTGGGCTGGTTTGAAGGGGACCCCCTCGATGACCTGGACCACCTGTACAACACTTCTAGATAATATTGCGCTGAAAATACTTTTTTTTTCTCCAAGATTTTATTTTATTTATTTATTTGACAGACAGATATCCTAAATAGGCAGACAGGCAGGCAGAGAGAGGGAGGGGAGCAGGTTCCGCGATGAGCAGAGAGCCCGATGTGGGGCTCGATCCCAGGACTCTGGGATCATGTCCTGAGCCAAAGGCAGACTCTTAATTGAATGAACCACGCAGAGGTCCACTCCCTCCAACTTTCTAAGTTCTTATCGATTTATTAGAGAGAGACAGAGCAAAGCAAGGGGAGCAGCAGGCAGAGGGAGAGGGACAAGCAGACCCTCTGCTGAGCAGGGAGCCCCACAGGAGACTGGTTTCCATCGGACCCCAGCCAGAGGCAGTCGCTCAACCGAGTGAGCCACCCAGGCACCCCTAGGCTGGAGGGACACAGCAGGCTCGGAGGGGTCAGGGCCTCCATCTGCTACAAACCGGGCTGGGACATCCTGCTTGAGTCCCGGTGCTCTCACGGCCCCCAAGTCTGCGATAGCAGCGGAGTGTTACTCCCACTGGAACAGCACAGACCCCCAGGCTGCCGGAGTCAGGAGGATGGAAGGAGCAGGGCCAAAGGGACCGGCGTGGGACACCTTCCGGAGGCCCAACGCCAGTGGCTTGGGGACGGATGTGGATGCTGAAGGAGTCTGGACGACCCCCCCTTTCTGAGACAATGGAGGAGGCCAAGATGAGGCAGGTCCAGCATGACCCGTGGAGTTTGAGGGGCTCGAGGGACCTCTAGGCAGAGCAGGAGTGGGGAGCCCAGGAGAGGCACTCAGCGAGGCTGAGAGGGGAGCCCGCGGGGCCGGCGGGCGGTCAGGCGGGGCAGGTGAGGAGAGGTGCTAGGACTTGGCCCTCTAGGGCCCAGCTTCTGGGGGTGTGGGTGTTGGGGGTGGGAGAGGCCTGGTGTGGGGCTGCCTCGCCCCCCGAACTTTGTACTTACCGGAGCGCCAAAGAGGAGAAAGCCAAGGACAGCCCAGAGAAAGGTCATAGAGTGTGACTCAGGAGGTTGAATAGGGTCAGCCTGAAGGACCCTCAATATATTCCCCGGCCCACGAATCGCAGCCTGCCTCGCCATCCCCTTCCTTATCACGAGGCCCTGGGCTGAGAAGCACCTGGTTCCTGGGCAGGCCTGGGCAGCTGCTCCTGGGAAGGGTCCTTGGAACCACAGGTGTGTGCAGCCGGCAGCTGGCCCATCCCGCAGCTGCCCACTCCCCGGGGCGGGGCCCTGAGCGCCCTGAGCATGGCTTGGAGGGCCAGGCCCATGCTGCTTGCCGGGGTGGAAGCGTGGAGCCAGGCATGGGGGCCATGGTCCTATATCATCTCTTGGGAGCAAGACCAAAGGCAGGCCCTCCAGGTACCTCCCGCCATTCGTCCCAGTGAAGACCAATGTTCACAAGCAGAATGAGGTCTCAGGGGCCCCAACACAGAAGAGCACATCATCAATGTGTCTTTTATTGATTTAATGAATCTTCATGGGAGCAGGTCCGCAGGGATGGCAGGGTGAGGCCGGAGACTCAGTTGGCTTCCAGAATCTGCCGTACCCAGGGCATGAGCTCGGTAACGCGGGCATACACGGCAGGACTGGAGGTGGAACAGGTGCCGCTGCCCCAGGACACGATGCCCACCAGGGTCCAGGCTCCATCCTTCTGGCAGACCAAGGGACCCCCAGAGTCGCCCTACAGGGAGAGAGACCAGGGGCTTGGATCTGGCAGCCCACGCGGCCTTGCCCAGGGGACCCTGGACGTTGTTCCAGAGCCCTGACGAGGGCCTGCCAGCCCGCGGACACATAGCACATGCCTACTGGAGGGATTATGAACGATTACAAAAGAAGCTACAGCAGCTCCTTGCGTGGTTTGTGCCCCTGAACGTCTGGGCCATTGGCTGAGACCCTGTGATAGACGCCTAATAAAGTGGTTTGGTTGACCGGGAGGAAGCACAGGTGATGAGGGCGGGCCATGGAGCCCAACCCCGTCTGGAGACCTCTGGGCGCCATGGGCCACTACCCAGGCTGTACGCGGCACTGCTCCCGGGGGCAGGGGCGTTCTTCCAGAAGAACTGCGTTTTTACAACAGCTCAAGCAGAAATTCCAGGGAGAGGCTGTCGGGCCGTCTAAAGAGGCCTGCATGTGGCTTCTACCTCTTCTCTCTGGCCAAGCCCCTGACCTGGGCTTTTGCTGGAACCCACGCCGGGCTGGGAAGGAAGGGGCCGGGGAGAGCCCAGAGACCGTACCATGCAGGAGGACACGCCACTGGCCCCGGCGCAGACCATGAGGTTGGTGATCTTGTTGCCCCAGAACTTCTTGCACTCGGTGTTGGACAGGAGGGGCAGGGTCGCCTGCTGAAGCCTGTCAGGGCCATTGGCATCTGGAAAGATAGGGGTGGCGGTCAGTGACCGCACCCAGGCCCCCCAAACCTCCGTCTCCCACCCACCCGGCTGGAGGGCGCTCACTGGTGTGTTTGGTCAGGCCCCAGCCAGTGGTGGCGCACAGGGTCCCCGCAGGGAAGTCGTCGTTCTCATTGGGCAGGCACACGGGGGACACGGTCTGGGAGAAGCGGGCGGGCGTGGCCAGCTTCAGCAGGGTGATGTCGTTGTTGACGGTGAATATGTTGAACTTGGGGTTCTTGAAGACCTGCGGGGGCAGGGGCGGGGGGCTGTGGTTGGGGTCCGGGAAGAGGCTGACATGGGGCTGAGCGAGGGCGCTGGGCCACCCCAGATCACCCCCGTGCTTCTGTCTTCAACATGGCAACCCCTCCTGCGGCCCCAGGAGCCTGGCCTAGGCCCAGGACACCCTGCTTTCTGCTTTGCCCTGTCACAACGGGATCCCGTGGAGGTTGGGAGCAGCTGGGGGTGTTCAGGCATTAGCCTTGGCACCACACTCCCCAGGGCCTGCCCCCCGCTCTAGCCCAGGCACATCTGGACTCCAGGCCACCATACCTTGGCAATCTTCAGCACTTGGATGTCCTCAGCATCAGAGCCCTGGTCAAACTCCCCAGCCACGACCAGGTGGGAGGTTCTGGAGAGGGCCCGAGAGAGAAGGGGGTCCTGCTGTGAGGCAGGGGGCGCACACAGCAGGTGCAGGCTGCGTGTATTAGCGTGTGTACCTGTGTGGTCTGAGTTGTTGATCAGAGATTGGACCTCAATATATTAGCAACTGCCCCTGGAACACCTGCCCCTACAGCCCGCTGGGTGTTTCCTTCCCAGGGACCCTTGGCACGAGTCGGTTTTTCTACATGTTCCCAAACAAGGAAACTGCGGCCCAAGGAGTTAAAGGTCCAGAGAGTCTCCCCCCGACCAAGGGGTTTCCTGGGGACCCTGGGTCCTCACCTGACCCCGCAGTGGGCGGCAGTGACCACCCAGTCCTCGCTGATGAGGGAGCCCCCGCAGAAGTGGAAGCCAGTGCTGTCCTGGAGGAAGACGGGGAGGAGTGTGTGTTGACTGGACACCAGCAGCCCCCCGGGCTGACCCCAGGTGGGCCCATACCCCAGCTTGTCCCCCACTCGGGGGTAGAACTCCTCCCTTACCTGCAGGGACACCTGCCAGGGCCAGGAGCCCGGGACAGCGTCCTCTCCATTGACGATCCGGGACAAGCCACTCAGCACGGGGTGGATGGCAGGAACCCCGCAGCCTGGGGGTGGGAGCGTGGGGTAAGGGATGGGGGCCCGGGCTCCCCACTCTCCCAGGAACCCCCAGGGACAGCTCAGTCGGACGTGTGCTTCAGCCCAGACAAGCCCAGCAGGTTGGCTGCAAGGTGGTGGCTGGGCCCAAGCACGGGCTGGAGGCAGGGTCTGGGGGTGTGGGCCCAGCCCCACCACTGCCTAGCCCTACTGTTCTGAGCATCTTTCCATCTGCAGAGAGGGGGTCATATAGCTGCTACCCTCACAGAGCTGGGAGACGGATGCAGGAAGACGGGGTGCCTGGGTTGGACATCCGACTCTGGATTTCAGCTCAGGTCTTGATCTCGGGGTCCTGAGGTCGGGCCCCCGTCTGGCTCTATGCTCAGAGTAGTCTGCCTCAATCTCTCTCTCTCTCCTTCCGCCCCTCCACTCACTCAAATAAATAAATGCATTCCTAAAAAATAAAGAAAGAAAGCTACAAGAAGACTCAGCAGGCAGAACAGGAACTTGCTCTGTTCCTGGCACAGATTAAGGGCTCCACGAACACAAGCTTGAAAGTGCTGTTTCGAGGGTCCTGAAGGGCTGGTGGAGGCCAAGCCGTACCTGCCCGCCAGCTCGGCCTCTGAGCCTGACTGGGAGCCACTAGCTGTTCAGAAGAATTTTCACTCCCTCTGGACTTGGCCTGCCTATCCTCCTGGGGGCCATCCTGGCCATCCAGGCCGACTGGTCCCATCCTGGTGCCCTTGTGGCGATGGGGCTGGTGAGGCCCAGTGGGGGAGAGAGACGTGCTCACGGTCACAGCACCGCGTCCAGCTGAACAGGGAGCAGGGTCCCTGTTGCCCCATCTGGCCCCAGGGTTGTAGGGGAGCAGAGACCTCCCTCCCGGCCTCTGCTGGCCCCGAACTCACCGAAGGCTGTGCTCAGGAGGGCGCAGCAGGAGAGAAGCCAGAGGAAGGCCATGGTGCTGTGGTCAGAGAGCTGTAGGGTGCCTGCCTGCGGAGCTCCCGTTATATCCCTGTGCACCAAGCTGTTATCTGCAAACCTTGAGGTGGCAGTCAATTTCCTGGGCATGTGCCCACGGAGGTAGAATGTGCCAGAGCAGGTCTGGCATCAGGGTGTGTGATGGCAGCAGCTGTGGCCCATGGTCCTGCTTGGGTCTGGGTCAAGGGCAAAGGTGGTTCCAAACAAGGTAGCCACGGAGAAGAGCTCAGAGAACTTGGGCTTCCTCTTCCACGAAGGGACGTCGGGACATCAGCCAGGCCTGGGCAGGGCTGGAATCCAGCCTACTCTCTCATGGGCTGGAGAACCTTGGACAAGTAACTGAGCTGGTGTGTTCGTTATCCTAAAGCCCTGGGCAGTGTGGTCAAGGAGGGAGGAGGAGTGGGGACCAAGGGGCAGCCGGCCAGGGCTGAGAATGTTCCTTCGGCCTTGGGGATGGTCAAGAAGGCTCTGTGAGGGTCTGTTCAGTGTCTGGGGTGGTCACTTGGGCTATGTGCAGCGTGGCTCGGCGGGGCAGGCCACCCACTGCCTGCGCACAGCAGGCCGGGTCTCTTCACCCAGATGCCAGGGACCCTGGGATGGAGCATGGCGCCTCCTGGGGTTATGCTCTCAGTGGGACCCGGTGCAGGCTGGGCCAGGCAGGAGGAAACGGAGTGGGGCGCGCAGGCAAGGAGCACTGCTTCTGGTTCGGGCGGCACGGTGCACAGTGGGGCCCTTGCTCCGCACTTAAGAATCCAGGGAAGGAGAAATTTGAGGGTGAGGGTGCGAGCGTGAGGTACAGCGTGAGTTCCGCAAAACACAAGGAAAATGATAACTCATGGCTGCTTTTCATTTCCTTCGCACTGATGGTGGCTCCGCACAGAACAGCTGTGCAGTCTTGGGCAGGTTATGTGACCTCTCTGGTTTTGTTTCTAAGTAGTAAAATGGGGATGCTTGTCCCCATTATGTAAGGACCGCGCTGGGACCCGGCCTAACGCACGGTCCACGTTGGTTGGTCCTCTGTACTCCTTGGAATTCCGATCGGTGCCCTTGCTGCATTCTAGAAGACTGTCTAATGACAGCGAGGCGTGGCCACACTAACAGGTGGGAAAGCCGGGCACAAAGCAGGGGGCGGAGGGTGGCCCCCTCTGTGAGACCCTGCTGTCCATGCAAGCCCGTTCCTCCTTTCCAGCCTGGTTTACCAGGCCTAGAGCGGCTGGGACAAAAGAAAAGAAACAAGGATTTTTCCTGCTTTTAGGATGCATGCATGGGGAAGGGAGTGGGAGAATTTACGAAAAGAGGGGGGAAAAAGTAAAATGTACATTCCTACAGCTGAGGAGTTATCATGGTTAATACCAAGGCAGGAGGGCCTCACCCAGACGGGACATTCTGTAAGTTATAGGAGCAGGTGGAGTGCGCCTCGGGGACTGTGCGCAAGCCCAGGCAATGACAAGAGCGACTTGCCACGCTCTGGAGGCTTAGGGCCCTCATGAGCCTGGAAGGCAGGAGGCCCGGGGGCGCGGGGTGCGGGACCGATTCGGGCCATATTGAAGACGCAGTCGGGAGCGGCTGACCGCGATGCTGCACCTGCCAGAAAGCTAGGAGGCCGGGATTGGAGGCCTTGCAGGACCCTAGGTGGGAGGGGCGCCGCGGATGGGGGTGGGGCCGCGGTCTTGGAGCGCCGAGACCCCGCCCTCCCGCGCACCTCGCGGGAGGGCGGCGGAGATCTGGGAACGCGCGCAGCTGCCGGCGGCGGCGGCGGCGGCGGGGGGGGGGGGCGAGCCGCACGTGCACGCACTCCCGCGGGGGGCGGGGCCCGAGGCCCTCCGGCCAGCGGCGTCGCGACCCCGGAGCCCGAGGAAGGACCCGTTGGCTCGCGCCCTTCCTTTCGACGCGGGGCTCCTCCGCCCTCGCGCGTTCAGGGCTGGGACAGGCAGCGAAGGCGTCAGGGTCCCAAGGTGAGCCTCCGGGTGTCCCGACCCGGCTGTTCTGCCAACAAAGCTGACAGTATCGAGTATTTCCCTGGTTTCACTTTTCGCTATTTCTAACTTCCCCCCCTCGGTTTGGAACCCTGCGTCCTGGGCTCCTGGAGCGCACCCGTCCTACTCCTGCGCACCGCAAGGGAGAAGGTATGGCCCTGGTGGCGGGTGGCGCGCCATCTCGGAAAGGCTTGACTCCGCGCGGGTCACCTCGCTGCAGGGGCGCAGCAGCTGGTGTGTTTGGCGGGCGGTGCTGAAGAAATTCCTGGAAAAGGGGGCGGGTGGCTCAGGGTGACCCGCTCCGAGTGCGCCCTGGGAACAAACAGCGTGGGAAGGCTCTTTCCAGGGACGCCTGTGCTTTGCTGGGGACAGCCGGCCCTGAGCCAATCCCTGCCGGGCCGCCTCCTAGAATCTGGCTCCTGGTGGGGGTTGTGCGGGGCGGGTGGGGGGTGTCCAGGGGCCGCGTGGCACGGAGGGAGTGCGTCCTTCCGCCGCTGACAGGGCTAAGACTGGGGTATGGCTCGAGGCCGAAACTCAAATGTCAGTTTCCTTAGGTGAAGGGGTCCCTCTTCCTGAAGCCCCGCCTCTCAGGAGGTCAAATCCCAGACTCTTCTTTGTATGAAAAATAACGTATATTGAGGTATAATTTACATGTGATGAGATGCACAGGTCTTAAGTGAACAGAGGGACAAACAGATGCACACACACACCCCATAGTGTAACAAACACCACAACCAGGATATAAGATAATGCCATCATACCAGAAAGTTCCCTCATGCCTCTTTCCAGCAACCACCATTGTGATTTCTTTCACCACAGATTGGTTTTGCCTTTTCTAGAAATTGATATACACGGAATGGGATTATATGTTGTCTTTGTATGTGGATTCTTTTCACTCAGCCAAATGGTTTTGTGATTCACTTGTGTTCTTGGCTGGAAATGCAGGCGACGTCCAATGCACCCCACGGGGTTGGTCGGGGGACACCTGGGGGAGGCCTCTCATGGGAGCCTCGCCTTTGTGAAAGATGGTGAAGACCGCCCCAAGGGGAATGGGGCGGGGGTCTTGCTCTGCCTCGGGGATGGGTGGGGTAGGTTCTGGAGAACTGGCTCTCTCAGAAGGCGATCGCCCCAGGTGAGCACAGAGCATTGGTGCAGATGGAGACTGGCTCCCTCGGGCAGGGAGCACCTGTATTGGCACGAGGGGCTTCATGGAGATTTGGGGGTTCAGAGTTCTGCAGCCTTGCTCTGTCTGCCTAAGGTACCCCCCACTCCTTTCCCACCAGCTCCTTATCTGGTGGGGCTGAGTGTCTGTCAGGCTCTGTAAGCCTCCAAGCCCAAAGGCAGGCTCCATGCTTGTCCGTGTTGGTATGGTGTAAATCACGGGCCATACAATTCACCCATTTCAAGCAGATGAAGCAATGGTTTTGGGTTTATTGCATCAGTTTTTAAAAATTGTGGTAAAATATATATAACATGAAATGTCCCACTTTCACCATTCAAAAAAAAATTTTAAATTAACTTATAATGTATTATTTGCCCCAGAGGTACAGGTCTGTGATTCATCAGTCTTACACAATTCCCAGCACTCGCCATAGTACATACCCTCCCCATGTCCATCCATTATCACCCTTTTTAAGTGTACAATTCAGTGGCAGTAATTACATTCCCAATTTGCACAACCATGCTCCCTGTTCCCAAAACGTTCTCATCACTTCAAGTGCGTCCCCTGCAGGATAACGCCAATTTTCCTCTCCCCCAGCCCTGGTAACCTCAATTTAATGTACGTCTCTATGGATTTGTCCATTATGGATGTCTCACGGAACTGGAATCGTGCAGTACGTGGGCCACTGGGACCAGGTTGTGTCTTTGAGTGTGATGTTTTCAAGGTTGACCCGTGTTGTAGGATATAGCTGTACTCTGTTCTTTTTCATGACTGAGTAATATTCCATTGTGTGGCTGTGCCCAGTTCATTTATCCATTTGTCCCTGATGGACATTTGGGTTGTTTCCAGTTTTTGGCTGTTGTGAATATTGGCATACAAGTATCTGTTTGAATCCCTTCTCTTGTTTTTGAAGGGAATATGTATACCTAGGAGGGAAATTGCTGGGTTATATGATAATTCAATGTTTAACTCTTTGAGGAGCCATCATACCGTTTTCCACAGAGACTACCCGATTTTTCCATCCCCTCCAGCAGTGTGCATGGATTCCAGTTTCTCCACATCCTTGCCAAATCCTCTTGTTTTCACTTTTAAAAAATCATCGCCATCATGGTAGGTGTGAAGCAGCATCTCACTTTTTGTGTTTTTCCTTACTTTTCAAATTGTGGTAATTTGCCGTCTGAACCATGTTCAGATGCTTCATGCCGTCTGAACCATGTTCAGCTCCATCAGTGGTATTAAGTGCTTTCCCACTGGTGTATGCCCCCACCACGTCCAGAACTCTCTTCATCTTGCTACAGTGGAGCTCTGCATCTGTTAAACTCTAACCTTCCGTTGTGTTCCCCGCCAGCCCCAGGCAGCCATCATTCTGCTTGCCGTCTGATGACTTATAAATGGGATCATAGCGAGTTTGCCTTTTCGTGACTAGCCTCTTTCACTGAGCCTGACACCCTACAGTTTTGTCCATGCTGTAGCCTGTGTGGGATTTCCTTCCTTTTTCCTTTTTTAAAGATTTTGTTTATTTATTTGACACAGAGAGAGAGATCATAGTAGGCATAGAGGCAGGCAGAGCGAGAGGGGGAAGCAGGTTCCCCGCTGAGCAGAGAGCCCGATGCAGGGCTTGATCCCAGGACCCTGAGACCATGACTGAGCCGAAGGCAAAGGCTTAACCCACTGAGCCACCCAGGCGCCCTAGGATTTCCTTCCTTTGTAAGGCCAAATGATATTCCCTTCTATACGTAGAGCACCTGTTTCTGTGTTCATCTTTGGTTAGGCGTGTGTTACTCCCATGTCTTAGATACCATGGATAATGTTGGTACAAACATGGGTGTACAAATATCTGCTTTGAATTCTTCTGGGTGCATGCGCCAAGGTGGAATTGCGAGATCATGGGGTAAATCTGTACTTTTTTGAGGAACCGACAGTGTGGGAGGGATCCCATTTCTCCACATCCTTTCTCATTCTTATTTCCTGGGTTTTTGTTTGTTTGTTTGCTTGTTTTGTTTGTTTGGTGTGGGCTTCTGTTTGCCATCCTGTATGGACATGAGCTGTATCTCACTGTGGTTTTGATGCACATCTCCCTGATGACTTGTGGTTTTCATCAGCTTCTTGTGTCCTCCTGCACCATTGGTCCAACTCCCCCGGGTTTGTGATCACTGCTGACCCTGGAGGGACTCGGTGCCACAGCCACCTGCCTCAGAGGGCCTGTTTCCGCCTGCCCTTCGGCCTCTGCCGATGCTAATTGGCGATGCCACAGCCTCACCCTGTGGGCCAGCGGGGTCTCCTCTTCTCTGACAAAGAGGTTACCCATGGACTTCTCCAGTCTGTGAGCAACGCCTTCCCAGAACCCCATGTTCAGTGGGCCAGGGGACACAAGCACTACATCAGTCACGGTCTTGCCAGAAAAGAGGTGGCACCCTCAAAATTGGGTTATTTTTTAGATTTTATTTATTTATTTGATAGATTGAGATCACAAGTAGGCAGAGAGGCAGGCGGGGAGAGAGGGAAGCATGCTCCTTGCTGAACAGAGAGCCCTACTTGGGGCTCGATCCCAGAACCCTGAGATCATAACCTGAGCCCAGGGCAGAGGCTTTTAACCCACTGAGCCACCCAGGTGCCCCTCAACATTGGGGTATTGAGTTGAATTTAAATGAAGGGAACTTTACAAAGGTGTGGGCAGGGTTTAGGAAAAACACACAAGGCTGGTGAGGTGCCCAGGGCTCTAGTCAGGGAGCTTATCATGGAGCTTGCAGGGGTAGGTTTCCCTGGGAGATTGGGGGAGGGGGTGTCACAGTCCCTAGTCAGGATCTCAGGATGGCGGCCCGCGGGCCAAGTGGCACATGCACTTGAGACCCCCGGGCGCAGCAGGGTGGCGCTGGCTTCGCCACAGCCCTCTCGGGTGCAGCGGGACCCAGGGACACTAGTCAGAACCTCCCCTCCCGGCTGAGAGCTGGGGCCAGCTGACCCTCTGTGGCAGCGCGCTGTGTGGAGGAGAAGGGGGAAGGGCTCAGGCAGGCACCCAGGAGGCCTCGCTGCTGCTGCTGATACCAGGAGGGCTCAGCTCCTGGCCTGGTTGACCGTCAAAGTAGGAGACATGGCAGCAGATGGGAGTAGCCATGACCTCAGGGCTCTGAGCCTCCCCTACGCTCGCCTCTGCAACTGGGGGAGCTGTCCCTGCCTTTCTAGAAGATTCCTCTTACACTCCACTGGGCCAGGAGTTTACTTGTGCAACAGACCCAAAGAGCCAGAGACTTCCAGCTCTTTCTGCTCTGGAAAAGTCCCTGAGGCAAGGAAAATACAGCTGGCCGGGCTGCCTGCTTGGAATGAGCGAAGGAAGAAAAGAAAAAAACCGCAGCAAATGTAAATGACCCTGACGTGGACCCTAACTTTGGACTCCTCACACTCGCAGCCAAGGTGGACACTCGGCTGGGTACCCCCCCCAGGGCGGGGGAGGGGCACACAGCGGGGGGTGTCGAAAATCTTCAGGCCTGGTGGCTCTCTATGTTCCTGGAAATGTGGCTCCCTCAAATGTGGCTCCCTCGGCTCTGCCCTAGAGACGGGGTCCCTCTGGAAGCCCGCCCCGCCCGTGGCCACTGTCCCCACAGGTCAGAGCCCCTGCTTCCCCCTCGGAAACATTTGGAACAAACTTCATGCCAAGCACGCACAGACCAAGACAAAGCCTCCAGGCCGCTGGATCAGGAGCAGTGACCTGCGTCGCTCGCTCTGGCAGGCCTCTCCCGGGGTGATGGAGGCCTGGGGAGCACAGTGCCCAGAAGCCTCGGGAGGAGACCCCTCTGGCCACCCCTAGCTTTCCTGACAAACCGGCTCAGGGCTGAAGCCCAGACCACCTTCCAGAACCACAGTGCTCTCCTTGCCCTGCCTGGACAATGGGACTCACCACGTCATATTTCTGTCATTTTGGTGTGTGACTCTGTCACTAGGCTTCGGGGCTTATGAGGACAGGGGCGCCATGTGCTACGTGCATGGGAGCCCCCAGCCCAGCGTCTACACCAGGATCTGCCAAGAGGTCACCGGGTCCCTACTTGTGGCAAGCGTATCACCATCCTATTACCCGCCCCTTCCTTTTCTCAGTGTTCTGGGATCATCAACATCGTTTCTGTTGTTTCCCTGTGGATCATTTAATGGCGTGGAACCAGTGCCCGATTTTACGGGACATGGAGCTGTCTACAGTGACTAGTTCCTTACTCTGTGAGTTACCGAAGAAAGTGACCGAGTTGAGCCCTGGGCTAGGGGCACGATGGCCTGTCAATGTGTTTGCTCACCTAGAACCTGCTTGTGGCCTCCGTGAAGGCAATGTCCGCACCCCACACACCACCCTCAGCTACACTCAGGAGCTTCCTGGCTGGGCTGGTTTGAAGGGGACCCCCTCGATGACCTGGACCACCTGTACAACACTTCTAGATAATATTGCCCTGAAAATACTTTTTTTTTTCCCCAAGATTTTATTTTATTTATTTATTTGACAGACAGATATCCCAAGTAGGCAGACAGGCAGGTAGAGCGAGGGGGGGAAACAGGCTCTGCGATGAGCAGAGAGCCCGATGTGGGGCTCGATCCCAGGACTCTGGGATCATGACCTGAGCCAAGGTAGACTCCTAACTGAATGAACCACCCAGACGTCCACGTCCTCCAACATTCTAAGATCTTATCTATTTATTTGAGAGAGAGAGAGCAAAGCAAGGGGAGCAGCAGGCAGAGGGAGAGGGACAAGCAGACCCTCTGCTGAGCAGGGAGCCCCACAGGAGACTGGTTTCCATCTGACCCCAGCCAGAGGTAGTTGCCCAACCGAGTGAGCCACCCAGGCACCCCTAGGCTGGAGGGACACAGCAGGCTCGGAGGGGTCAGGGCCTCCATCTGCTCCAAACCCAGGGTCCTGGGTCATCGGGCTGGGACATCCTGCTTGAGTCCCGGTGCTCTCACTGCCCCCAAGTCTGCGGTAGTAGCGGAGTGTTACTCCCACTGGAACAGCACAAACCCCCGAGGCTGCCGGAGTCAGGAGGATGGAAGGAGCAGGGCCAAAGGGACCGGCGTGGGACACCTTCCGGAGGCCCAACTCCAGTGGCTCGGGGACGGATGTGGATGCTGGGGGAGCCAAGACGACCCCCCCTTTCTGAGCCCACGGAGGAGGCCAAGATGAGGCAGGTCCAACATGACCCGTGGAGTCTGAGGGGCTCGAGGGACCTCTAGGCAGAGCAGGAGTGGGGAGCCCAGGAGAGGCACCCAGCAAGGCTGAGAGGGGAGCCCGCGGGGCCGGCGGGGGGTCAGGCGGGGCAGGTGAGGAGAGGTGCTAGGACTTGGCCCTCCAGGTCCCAGCTTCTGGGGGTGTGGGTGTTGGGGGTGGGAGAGGCCTGGTGTGGGGCTGCCTCGCCCCTGAACTTTGCGCTTACCGGAGCGCCAAAGAGAAGAAAGCCATGGCAGCCCAGAGAAAGGTCATGGAGTGTTACTCAGGAGGTTGAATAGGGTCAGCCTGAAGGACCCTCATTATATTCCCCGGCCCACGAATCGCAGCCTGCCTCGCCATCCCCTTCCTTATCACTAGGCCCTGGGCTGAGAAGCACCTGGTTCCTGCGCAGGCCTGGGCAGCTGCTCCTGGGAAGGGTCCTTGGAACCACAGGTGTGTGCAGCCGGCAGCTGGCCCATCCCGCAGCTGCCCACTCCCCAGGGCAGGGCCCTGAGCGCCCTGAGCGTGGCTTGGAGGGCCAGGCCCCTGCTGCTTTCCGGGGTGGAAGCGTGTAGCCAGGTATGGGGGCCATGGTCCTATATCATCTCTTGGGAGCAAGACCAAAGGCAGGCCCTCCAGGTACCTCCTGCCATTCATCCCAGTGAAGACCCAAGTTCACGAGCATAATGAGGTCTCAGGGGTGCCTGTGTGGCTCAGTGGGTTAAAGCCTCTGCCTTTGGCGCAGAGTCCTCGGATCGAGCCCCGCATCCGGCGCTCTGCTCCGTAGAGCGCCTGCTTCCTCCTCTCTCTGCCTGCCTCTCTGCCTACTTGTGATCTCTGTCTGTCAAATAAATAAATAAAAATCTTTAAAAAATAAAATAAAATAATATGTAAAAAAAAAAAAAAAAAAGAATGAGGTCTCAGGGTCCCCACTCCAGAAAAGCACATCATCAATGTGTCTTTTAATGATTTATTGAGGCTTTGTGGAAGCAGGTCGGCAGGGATGGCAGGGTGAGGCCGGAGACTCAGTTGGCTTCCAGAATCTGCCGTACCCAGGGCATGAGCTCGGTGACACGGGCGTACACGCCAGGACTGGAGGTGGAACAGGTGCCGCTACCCCAGGACACGATGCCCACCAGGGTCCAGGCTCCATCCTTCTGGCAGACCAGGGGACCCCCAGAGTCGCCCTACAGGGATAGAGAAGAAGGGCTTGGATCCGCAGCCCAGGCGGCCAGGCCAAGGAGCCCCTGGATGTTGTTCCAGAGCCCTGACAAGGGCCGGGCAGCCCACGGACACATGACACATGCCTACTGGAGGGATTATGAACGATTACGAAAGAAGCTACAGCAGCTCCTTGCGTGGTTTGTGCCCCTGAACGTCTGGGCCATCGCCTGGGACCCTGTGATAGACGCCTAATAAAGTGGTTTGGTTGACGGGGAGGAAGCACAGGTGGTGAGGGTGGGCCATGGAGCCCAACCCCGTCTGGAGACCTCTGGGCGCCATGGGCCACTACCAGGCTGTACGCGGCACTGCTCCCGGGGGCGGGGGCATTCGGCCAGGAGAACTGCGTTTTTACAACAGCTCAAGGAGGAATTCAAGGGAGAGGCTGTCGGGCCGTCTAAAGAGGCCTGCGTGTGGCTTCTACCTCCTCTCTCTGGCCAAGCCCCTGACCTGGGCTTTTGCTGGAACCCACGCCGGGCTGGGAGGGAAGGGGCCGGGGAGAGCCCAGAGACCGTACCATGCAGGAGGACACGCCACTGGCCCCGGCGCAGACCATGAGGTTGGTGATCTTGTTGCCCCAGAACTTCTTGCACTCGGTGTTGGACAGGAGGGGCAGGGTCGCCTGCTGAAGCCTGTCAGGGGTGTTGGCATCTGGAAAGATAGGGGTGGCGGTCAGTGACCGCACCCTGGCCCCCCAGTCCCCCGTCTCTCACCCACCCGGCTGGAGGGCGCTCACTGGTGTGTTTGGTCAGGCCCCAGCCAGTGGTGGCGCACAGGGTCCCCGCAGGGAAGTCGTCGTTCTCATTGGGCAGGCACACGGGGGACACGGTCTGGGAGAAGCGGGCGGGCGTGGCCAGCTTCAGCAGGGTGATGTCGTTGTTGACGGTGAATATGTTGAACTTTGGGTTCTTGAAGACCTGCGGGGGCAGGGGCGGGGGGCTGTGGTTGGGGTCCGGGAAGAGGCTGACATGGGGCTGAACCAGGGCACTGGGCCACCCCAGATCACCCCGTGCTTCTGTCTTCAACATGGCAACCCCTCCTGCGGCCCCAGGAGCCTGGCCCAGGCCCAGGACACCCTGCTTTCTGCTTTGCCCTGTCACAACGGGATCCCGCGGAGGTTGGGAACAGCTGGGGGTGTTCAGGCATTAGCCTAGGCACCACACTCCCCAGGTCTGCCCCCTGCTCTACCCCAGGGCCACACCTGGACTCCAGGCCACCATACCTTGGCAATCTTCAGCACTTGGATGTCCTCAGCATCAGAGCCCTGGTCAAACTCCCCAGCCACGACCAGGTGGGAGGTTCTGGAGAGGGCCCGAGAGAGAAGGGGGTCCTGCTGTGAGGCAGGGGGCACACACAGCAGGTGCAGGCTGCGTGTGTTAGCGTGTGTACCTGTGTACATGTGCTCTGTGTTGTTGACCAGAGATAGGACCTCAAAATATTAGCAACACCCCTGGAACACCTGCCCCTACAGCCCGCTGGGTGTTTCCTTCCAGGGGACCCTTGGGAGACCGGCACGGTCGGGTTTTCTACATGTTCCCAAACAAGGAAACCGAGGCCCAAGGAGTTAAAGGTCCAGAGAGTCTCCCCCAGGCCAAGGGGTTTCCTGGGGACCCTGGGTCTTCACCTGACCCCGCAGTGGGCGGCAGTGACCACCCAGTCCTCGCTGATTAGGGAGCCCCCGCAGAAGTGGAAGCCAGTGCTGTCCTGGAGGAAGACGGGGAGGAGTGTGTGTTGGCTGGACACCAGCAGCCCCCTGGGCTGACCCCAGGTGGGTCCATACCCCAGCGTGTCCCCCACTCAGGGGTAGAACTCCTCCCTTACCTGCAGCGACACCTGCCAGGGCCAGGAGCCCGGGACAGCGTCCTCTCCATTGACGATCCGGGACAAGCCACTCAGCACGGGGTGGATGGCAGGAACCCCGCAGCCTGGGGTGGGAGCGTGGGGTAAGGGATGGGGGCCCGGGCTCCCCACTCTCCCAGGAACCCCCAGGGACAGCTCAGTCGGACGTGTGCTTCAGCCCAGACAAGCCCAGCAGGTTGGCTGCAAGGTGGTGGCTGGGCCCAAGCACGGGCTGGAGGCAGGGTCTGGGGGTGTGGGCCCAGCCCCACCACTGCCTAGCCCTACTGTTCTGAGCATCTTTCCATCTGCAGAGAGGGGGTCATATAGCTGCTACCCTCACAGAGCTGGGAGACGGATGCAGGAAGACGGGGTGCCTGGGTTGGACATCCGACTCTGGATTTCAGCTCAGGTCTTGATCTCAGGGTCCTGAGGTCGGGCCCCCTGTCTGGCTCTATGCTCAGAGTAGTCTGCCTCAATCTCTCTCTCTCTCCTTCTGCCCCTCCACTCACTCAAATTCTCTCTCAAATAAATAAATAAATTCTTAAAAAATAAGGAAAGAAAGCTGCAAGAAGACTCAGCAGGCAAAGCAGGAACTTGCTCTGTTCCTGGCACAGATTAAGGGCTCCACGAACACAAGCTTGAAAGTGCTGTTTCGAGGGTCCCGAAGGGCTGGTGGAGGCCAAGCCGTACGTGCCCGCCAGCTCGGCCTCTGAGCCTGACTGGGAGCCACTAGCTGTTCAGAAGAATTTTCACTCCCTCTGGACTTGGCCTCCCTATCCTCCTGAGGGCCATCCTGGCCATCCAGGCCGACTGGTCCCATCCTGGTCCCCTTGTGGCGATGGGGCTGGTGAGGCCCAGAGGGGCAGAGAAATGCACTCACGCTCAAAGCACCGCGTCCAGCTGAACAGGGAGCAGGGTCCCTGTTGCCCTTTCTGGCCCCAGGGTTGTAGGTTAGCAGAGACCTCCCTCCCGGCCTCTGCTGGCCCCGAACTCACCGAAGGCTGTGCTCAGGAGGGCGCAGCAGGAGAGAAGCCAGAGGAAGGCCATGGTGCTGTGGTCAGAGAGCTGTAGGGTGCCTGCCTGCGGAGCTCCCTGTTATATCCCTGTGCACCAAGCTGTTATCTGCAAACCTTGAGGTGGCAGTCCCTTTCCTGGGCATGTGCCCGCGGAGGTAGGATGTGCCAGAGCAGGTCTGGCATCAGGGTGTGTGATGGCAGCAGCTGTGGCCCATGGTCCTGCTTGGGTCTGGGTCAAGGGCAAAGGTGGTTCCAAACAAGGTAGCCACGGAGAAGAGCTCAGAGAACTTGGGCTTCCTCTTCCACGAAGGGACGTCGGGACAGCAGCCAGGCCTGGGCAGGGTTGGAGCTCCAGCCTACTCTCTCATGGGCTGGAGAACCTTGGACAAGTAACTGAGCTGGTGTGTTCGTTATCCTAAAGCCCTGGGCAGTGTGGTCAAGGAGGAAGGAAGAGTGGGGACCAAGGGGCAGCCGGCCAGGGCTGAGAATGTTCCTTCGGCCTTGGGGATGGTCAAGAAGGCTCTGTGAGGGTCTGTTCAGTGTCTGGGGTGGTCACTTGGGCTATGTGCAGCGTGGCTCGGCGGGGCAGGCCACCCACTGCCTGCGCACAGCAGGCCGGGTCTCTTCACCCAGATGCCACGGAGCCCTGGGATGGAGCATGGCGCCTCCTGGGGTTATGCTCTCAGTGGGACCCGGTGCAGGCTGGGCCAGGCAGGAGGAAACGGAGTGGGGCGCGCAGGCAAGGAGCACTGCTTCTGGTTCGGGCGGCACGGTGCACAGTGGGGCCCTTGCTCCGCACTTAAGAATCCAGGGAAGGAGAAATTTGAGGGTGAGGGTGCGAGCGTGAGGTACAGCGTGAGTCTCGCAAAACACAAGGAAAATGATAACTCATGGCTGCTTTTCATTTCCTTCGCACTGATGGTGGCTCCGCAGAGAACAGCTGTGCAGTCTTGGGCAGGTTATGTGACCTCTCTGGTTTTGTTTCTAAGTAGTAAAATGGGGACGCACGGTCCACGTTGGTTGGTCCTCTGTGCTCCTTCTTGGAATTCTGATAGGTGCCCTTGCTGCATTCTAGAAGACTGTCTAATGACAGCGAGGGGTGGCCACACTAACAGGTGGGAAAGCCGGGCACAAAGCAGGGGGCGGAGGGTGGCCCCCTCTGTGAGACCCTGCTGTCCATGCAAGCCCGTTCCTCCTTTCCAGCCTGGTTTACCTGGCCCACAGCGGGCTGGGACAAAAGAAAAGAAACACGGATTTTTCCTGCTTTTAGGAAGCATGCATGGGGAAAGGAGTGGGAGAATTTACTGAAAAGAGGGGGAAAAAGTAAAATGTACATTCCTACCAGCTAAGGAGTTACCATGGTTATTACTTGGGCCTCACCCAGAGGGGACATTCTGTAAGTTACAGGAGCAGGTGGAGTGCGCCTCGGGACTGTGCGCAAGCCCAGGCAATGACAAGAGCGACTTGCCACGCTCTGGAGGCCGAGGCAGGAGGCCCGGGGCGCAGGGTGGGGGACCGAGTCGGGCTGTATTGAAGACGCAGTTGGGAGCGGCTGACCGCGATGCTGCGGCTGACCGCGATGCTGCAACCGCCTGGTGCGTCATTCCACCTGTCGGAAAGGGAGGAGGCCGGGTCGGAGGCCTTGCAGGACCCTAGGTGGGAGGGGCGCCGCGGATGGGGGTGGGGCCGCGGTCTTGGAGCGCCGAGACCCCGCCCTCCCCGCGCACCTCGCGGGAGGGCGGCGGAGATCTGGGAACGCGCGCAGCTGCCGGCGGCGGCGGGGGGGGGGGGGGCGGGCCGCACGTGCACGCACTCCCGCGGGGGGCGGGGCCCGAGGCCCTCCGGCCAGCGGCGTCGCGACCCCGGAGCCCGAGGAAGGACCCCTTGGCTCGCGCCCTTCCCCTCCTTTTTCGACGCGGGGCTCCTCCGCCCTCGCGCGTTCAGGGCTGGGACAGGCAGCGAAGGCGTCAGGGTCCCAAGGTGAGCCTCCGGGTGTCCCGACCCGGCTGTTTGCCAACAAAGCTGACAGTATCGAGTATTTCCCTGGTTTCACTTTTCGCTGTTTCTAACTTCCCCCCCTCGGTTTGGAACCCTGCGCCCTGGGCTCCTGGAGCGCACCCGTCCTACTCCTGCGCACCGCAAGGGAGAAGGTATGGCCCTGGTGGCGGGTGGCGCGCCATCTCGGAAAGGCTTGACTCCGCGCGGGTCACCTCGCTGCAGGGGCGCAGCAGCTGGTGTGTTTGGCGGGCGGTGCTGAAGAAATTCCTGGAAAAGGGGGCGGGTGGCTCAGGGTGACCCGCTCCGAGTGCGCCCTGGGAACAAACAGCGTGGGAAGGCTCTTTCCAGGGACGCCTGTGCTTTGCTGGGGACAGCCGGCCCTGAGCCAGTCCCTGCCGGGCCGCCTCCTAGAATCTGGCTCCTGGTGGGGGTTGTGCAGGGCGGGTGGGGGGTGTCCAGGGGCCGCGTGGCGCGGAGGGAGTGCGTCCTTCCGCCGCTGACAGGGCGAAGACTGGGGTATGGCTCGAGGCCGAAACTCAAATGTCAGTTTCCTTAGGTGAAGGGGTCCCTCTTCCTGAAGCCCCGCCTCTCAGGAGGTCAAATCCCAGACTCTTCTTTGTATGAAAAATAACGTATATTGAGGTATAATTTACATGTGATGAGATGCACAGGTCTTAAGTGAACAGAGGGACAAACAGATGCACACACACACCCCATAGTGTAACAAACACCACAACCAGGATATAAGATAATGCCATCATACCAGAAAGTTCCCTCATGCCTCTTTCCAGCTATCCCTTCTCTGAGGTAACCATTAACCACCGTTCGATTTCTTTCACCGCAGATTACTTTTGCCTGTTCTAGAAATTGATATACACGGAATGGGACTATATGTTTTCTTTGTAAGTGGATTCTTTCACTCAGCCAAATGGTTTTGTGATTCACTTGTGTTCTTGGCTGGAAATGCTGGCGACGTCCAATGCACCCCAGGGAGTTGGTCGGGGGACGCCTGGGGGAGGCCTCTCATGGGAACTTGGCCTTTGTGAAAGATGGTGAAGACCGCCCCAAGGGGAAGGGGGGCGTCTTGCTAGGAGGTGGTCCGTCCCCATCACTGGCCTCAGGCACAAACTCCCAGGCAGGCAAGGGCAGGGGAAAGCTTTGTCCTGGAGAAAGGGTGTGGTGGTTCCTGCAGACTTGGGGGGTGGAAGGTTGGGGGCGTGGAGGGGGCAGAGCTCTGTTCTCTGTGGTCTGGTTCTCATCTGTTTGCATCTTCAGTGTCTCACCTTCCACTTAAGTTGAAGGGTGAAAGGTGTGGGTACAGGGAAATGGAAAGGACCAACTAGTGCCATGGGCACGGGTAGGGGTGCGCATGGGTGGAGTAGGTTCTTCAGAGAACTGGCTCTCTCAGAAGGCGGCCGCCCCAGGTGGGCACAGAGCCTTCGTGCAGATGGAGACTGGCTCCCTCGGACAGGGGCGGGGAGCACCTGCATTGGCATGGGGGTCTTCATGGAGATATGGGGGTTCAGAGTTCTCCAGCCTTGCTCTCTCTGCCTAAAGTACCCCACTCCTTTCCCACCAGCTCATTACCTGGTGGGGCTGAGTGTCTGTCGGGCTCTGTAAGCCTCCAAGCCCAAAGTCAGGTTCCAGGCTTGTCCGTGTTGGTATGGTGTAAATCATGGGCCATACAATTCACCCATTTCAAGCAGATGAAGCAATGGTTTTGGGTTTATTGCATCAGTTTTTAAAAATTGTGGTAAAATATATATAACATGAAATGTCCCACTTTCACCATTCAAAAAAAATTTTTAAATTAACTTATAATGTATTATTTGCCCCAGAGGTACAGGTCTGTGATTCATCAGTCTTACACAATTCCCAGCACTCGCCATAGTACATACCCTCCCCATGTCCATCCATTTTCACCCTTTTTAAGTGTACAATTCAGTGGCAGTAATTACATTCCCAATTTGCACAACCATGCTCCCTGTTCCCAAAACGTTCTCATCACTTCAAGTGCGTCCCCTGCAGGATAACGCCAATTTTCCTCTCCCCCAGCCCTTGTAACCTCAATTTAATGTACGTCTCTATGGATTTGTCCATTATGGATGTCTCACGGAACTGGAATCGTGAAGTACATGAGCCACTGGGACCTGGTTGTGTCTTTGAGTGTGATGTTTTCAAGGTTGACCCGTGTTGTAGGATATAGCTGTACTCTGCTCTTTTTCACGACTGAGTAATATTCCATTGTGTGGCTATGCCCAGTTCATTTATCCATTTGTCCCTGATGGGCATTTGGGTTGTTTCCAGTTTTTGGCTGTTGTGAATATTGGCATACAAGTATCTGTTTGAATCCCTGTTCTCGTTTTTGAAGGGAATATGTATACTTAGGAGGGAAATTGCTGGGTCATATGATAATTCAATGTTTAGCTCTTTGAGGAGCCATCATACCTTTTTCCACAGAGACTACCCGATTTTTCCATCCCCTCCAGCAGTGTGCATGGATTCCAGTTTCTTCACATCCTTGGCAAAACCTCTTGTTTTCCCTTCTAAAAAATCATCGCCTTTGTGGTAGTTGTGAAGCAGTATCTCACTTTCTGTGTTTTTTCTTAATTTTCAAATTGTGGTAATTTGAGATCTGAACTATGTCTGAACTCCATCAGTGGTATTAAGTGCTTTCCCACTGGTGTACGCCCCCCACCACGTCCAGAACTCTCTTCATTTTGCTACAGTGGAGCTCTGCATCTGTTAAACTCTAACCTTTTATTGTCTCCCCCGCCAGCCCCAGGCAGCCATCATTCTGCTTTCTGTCCGATGACTTATATAAATGGGATCATACCGAGTTTGCCTTTTCGTGACTAGCTTCTTTCACTGAGCCTGACACCCTACAGTTTTGTTCATGCTGTAGCCTGTGTGGGATTTCCTTCCTTTTTTCTTTTTTAAATATTTTATTTATTTATTTGACACAGAGAGAGAGATCACAGTAGGCATAGAGGCAGGCAGAGCGAGAGGGGGAAGCAGGTTCCCTGTTGAGCGGAGATTCGATGCAGGACTTGATCCCAGGACCCTGAGACCATGACCTGAGCTGAAGGCAAAGGCTTAACCCACTGAGCCACCCAGGTGCCCTAGGATTTCCTTCCTTTGTAAGGCCAAATGATATTCCCTTCTATACATAGAGCACCTTCTGTTTTTGTGTTCCTCTGTGGTAAGGTGTGTGTTACTCCCATGTCTTAGATACCATGGATAATGTTGGTACAAACATGGGTGTACAAATATCTGCTTTGATTCTTCTGGGTGTATGCGCCAAGGTGGAATTGCGAGATCATGGGGTAAATCTGTACTTTCTTGAGGAACCGACAGTGTGCGAGGGATCCCATTTCTCCACATCCTTTCTCATTCTTATTTCCTGGGTTTTTGTTTGTTTGTTTGCTTGTTTTGTTTGTTTGGTGTGGGCTTCTGTTTGCCATCCTGTATGGATATGAGCTGTATCTCACTGTGGTTTTGATGCACATGTCCCTGATGACTTGTGGTTTTCATCAGCTTCTTGTGTCCTGCTGCACCATTGGTCCAACTCCCCCGGGTTTGTGATCACTGCTGACCCTGGAGGGACTCGGTGCCACAGCCACCTGCCTCGGAGGGCCTGTTTCCGCCTGCCCTTCGGCCTCTGCCGATGCTAATTGGCGATGCCACAGCCTCACCCCGTGAGCCAGCGGGGTCTCCTCTTCTCTGACAAAGAGGTTACCCATGGACTTCTCCAGTCTGTGAGCAACACCTTCCCAGAACCCCATGTTCAGTGGGCCAGGGGACACAAGCACTACATCAGTCACGGTCTTGCCGGAAAACAGGTCGCACCCTCAAAATTGGGTTATTTTTAAATTTGTTATTTTTTAGATTTTATTTATCTGACAGAAGGGATCACAAGTAGGCAGAGAGGCAGGCGGAGAGAGAGGGGGAAGCAGGCTCCTTGCTGAGCAGAGAGCCGATGTGGGCTGGGATCGGCACCCAGCACCCTGGGATCATAACCTGAGCAAAACGGAGGGCAGAGGCTTTTAACCTACTGAGCCACCCAGGTGCCCCTCAACATTGGGGTATTGAGTTGAATTTAAATGAAGGGAACTTTGCAAAGGTGTGGGCAGGGTTTAGGAAAAACACACAAGGCTGGTGAGGTGCCCAGGGCTCTAGTCAGGGAGCTTATCATGGAGCTTGCGGGGGTAGGTTCCCCTGGGAGGTTGGGGGAGGCGGTGTCGCAGTCCCTAGTCAGCGTCTCAGGATGGCGGCCCCTGGGCCAAGTGGCACACGCACATGAGACCCCCCGGGCGCAGCAGGGTGGCGCTGGCTTCGCCACAGCCCTCTCGGGGCAGC
Source organism: Mustela putorius furo (assembly GCF_011764305.1). Classification (NCBI taxonomy): domain Eukaryota; kingdom Metazoa; phylum Chordata; class Mammalia; order Carnivora; family Mustelidae; genus Mustela; species Mustela putorius. The sequence continues at coordinate 32,821,018 of NW_025421304.1, read as the reverse complement.
GGGACCCAGGGACACTAGTCAGAACCTCCCCTCCCGGCTGAGAGCTGGGGCCAGCTGACCCTCTGTGGCAGCGCGCTGTGTGGAGGAGAAGGGGGAAGGGCTCAGGCAGGCACCCAGGAGGCCTCACTGCTGCTGCTGCCACCAGGAGGGCTCAGCTCACGGCCTGGTTGACTGTCAAAGTAGGAGACATGGCAGCAGATGGGAGTAGCCGTCACCTCGGGTCTCCGAGCCTCCCCCGCGCTCGCCTCTGCAACTGGGGGAGCTGTCCCTGCCTTTCCAGAAGATTCCTCTTACACTCCACTGGGCCAGGAGTTTACTTGTGCAACAGACCCAAAGAGCCAGAGACTTCCAGCTCTTTCTGCTCTGGAAAAGTCCCTGAGGCAAGGAAAATACAGCTGGCCGGGCTGCCTGCTTGGAATGAGCGAAGGAAGAAAAGAAAAAAACCGCAGCAAATGTAAATGACCCTGACGTGGACCCTAACTTTGGACTCCTCACACTCGCAGCCAAGGTGGACACTCGGCTGGGTACCCCCCCCAGGGCGGGGGAGGGGCACACAGCGGGGGGTGTCGAAAATCTTCAGGCCTGGTGGCTCTCTATGTTCCTGGAAATGTGGCTCCCTCAAATGTGGCTCCCTCGGCTCTGCCCTAGAGACGGGGTCCCTCTGGAAGCCCGCCCCGCCCGTGGCCACTGTCCCCACAGGTCAGAGCCCCTGCTTCCCCCTCGGAAACATTTGGAACAAACTTCATGCCAAGCACGCACAGACCAAGACAAAGCCTCCAGGCCGCTGGATCAGGAGCAGTGACCCTGTGCAGCTTGCTCTGGCAGGCCTCTCCCGGGGTGATGGAGGCCTGGGGAGCACAGTGCCCAGAAGCCTCGGGAGGAGACCCCTCTGGCCACCCCTAGCTTTCCTGACAAACCGGCTCAGGGCTGAAGCCCAGACCACCTTCCAGAACCACAGTGCTCTCCTTGCCCTCCCTGCACAATGGGACTCACCACATCATATTTCTGTCGTTTCGGTGTGTGACTCTGTCACTAGGCTCCGGGCCTCATGAGGACAGGGGCGCCATGTGCTACGTGCACGGGAGCCCCCAGCCCAGCGTCTACACCAGGATCTGCCGAGAGGTCACTGGGCCCCTACCTGTGGCAAGCGTATCACCATCCTATTACCCGTCCCTTCCTTTTCTCAGTGTTCTGGGATCATCAACATCGTGTCTGTTGTTTCCCTGTGGATCATTTAATGGCGTGGAACCAGTGCCCGATTTTACGGGACATGGAGCTGTCTACAGTGACTAGTTCCTTATGCTGTGAGTTACCGAAGAAAGAGACCGAGTTGAGCCCTGGGCTAGGGGCACGATGGCCTGTCAATGTGTTTGCTCACCTAGAACCTGCTTGTGGCCTCCATGAGCGCAATGTCCTCACCCCACACACCCCCTCAGCCACGCTCAGGAGCTACCTGGCTGGGCTGGTTTGAAAGGGACCCCCTCTATGACCTGGACCACCTGTACAACACTCTAGATGACATTGCGCTGAAAATACTATTCCCCCCCCCCAAGATTTTATTTTATTTATTTATTTGACAGACATATATCACAAGTAGGCGGATAGGCAGGCAGAGAGAGAGGGGGGAAGCAGGCTCCCCGCTGAGCAGAGAGCCTGATGTGGGGCTCAACCCCAGGACCCTGGGATTCTGACCTGAGCCGAAGGCAGAGGCTTAACCTTCTGAGCCACCCAGGTGCCCCTCACTGAAAATACTCTTTGCTGAGCACCTGCTGCCTATATTCAGTATACTGGAGGCCTCCTGGTGACCACAGCCAGGGTTCTTCAAGCCCCGTGGTGGGATTGCCTATGGTTAGGAGCTAGGGTTGCTCCCCGTTGCCCTGGCCATGGCTGGTCCCCGCATCTGACACTGGCTAAAGGCTGCACAGAGCTGGGCTCTGTGGGACCCGAGCTCCTGGCTGGGGTGCCGGCACCGCCCACTCAGCCTTCGGGATGCCAGGTGTTGCCAAGTCTTAGGGGTGAAAATGCATCAGACCAGCAGCCCTTTTCCCAGCGGCTGGGACATCCCACGCTGAGTCCAGCTCAGCTGTGCCAGGGGCTTGACCCCACTTATCGCTCAAGGTCCTTTGATAACAGGGAGGATGGATCTTGGGCTCCTCTGGCTGGGCAGGGCTTGGGGTTGCCCAGGGGACTTAAAAGCAGGGCTCCCAGCATGGTTGTCTCGTATGATTCTGACGACGGCAACATAGCCTTTCTCTGGCTTCTTTCCTGCTTTGCCCTTGTGGGGGCTGCCTTTGGTTGTGAGTGTCGGGACCCCAGGAGTGGACCTACCAGCCCTGGAGCAGGTTGAGGAGGAGGGCCCAAGCCCTCAGTGGCTCTGCTGCCAGCGCCACAGAAGGAGCTCGAAGTGCCCTGTCCAGGGCGAGCCCTAGGACCTGGCCACAAGGGTGTTTGGAGCCCCCTTCCCTGAACCTGGGGGCCTCTCCCCAGAGGCTGCCGGGAACACCAGGGTCCTTCTGCGGCTCTCTGAGCCAGGAGGGTGCCAGAGCCCAGTCTGGGCCTCTGCTGAGTCCTACAGCCCCAGGCGGGGCTCAGCAGGGGTGCTGTGAGCAGAGCCGGGTGGGGTCGCAGGAGACTCTCTGTGCCTCTCCTCGGATTTTCATCTGTTGTGCCAGGCGTATGTGAAGTCCTTTATTTTCCACTAAAAAAGAAGAGGGAATGGTAAAAATTACAGGAAATAATATGACAACCACAAATTTATTATCAGGGTTTTGCAAGTATTACTTTCTTCTTAAAACATGAACTAGGGGTGACAGAGAGAAGGAATACAGCAGGAAGTGTGGGAGAGGGAGAAACAGGCTTCCCGCTGAGCAGGGAGCCCATCGTGGGGCTCAATCCCAGCTTACTGGGATCATGACCTGAGCCGAAGGCAGCCTGAGCCACGTAGGTGCCCCACACTACGTCAATTTTATTTTATTTTATTTTTTAAAAGATTTTATTTATTTATTTGACAGAGAGATTACAAGTAGGCAGAGAGGCAGGCAGAGAGAAAGAGGAGGAAGCAGGCTCCCTGCTGAGCAGAGTCCGATGCGGGACTCGATCCCAGGACCCTGAGATCATGACCTGAGCCAAGGCAGCAGCTTAACCCACTGAGCCACCCAGGCGCCCACTACGTCAATTTTAAAGCGTGCCCGGGGCACCCGGCTTGGTGCATGCCGCCCTAGATCTCAGGGTGGAGAGTTCAAGCCCCATGCTGCGCGGAGAGCGAGCGTACTTTAAAAACAAAAGACAGGGGCACCTGGGTGGCTCAGTGGGTTAAAGCCTCTGCCTTCAGCTCAGGTCGTGATCGCAGGGTCCTGGGATCGAGCCCCGAATCTAGCTCCCTGCTCAGCAGGGAGCCTACTTCCTCCTCCTCTCTCTCTCTCTCTGCCTGCCTCTCTGCCTACTTGTGATCTCTGTCAAATAAATAAATAAACAAACAAAAAACAAAAGACAAAGTGCTTTTCCCTGCCTGTGTTATGTTATAGATTTATCCCCACTGGTGCGGATACCCGTTCACTGTAAAGTGGTCAGCTGTGTAAATTCATCCCAATTTTGTTCTAACGTCTTTGCTGTTACGGAGAAAGCGATTGGTATGCTGACGTGTTTTGGCAAGAATCTGCTGTGTTGAGTGACCGAGGGGCAACAGGGCAGGCGCTGGCCTGTGTTACCCGGGGGAGGGCTGCCTGTCCTCCGGGGCTGCAGCAGCCCAACGTTGCTTGCACAGGTGCCGAGAATTCCCCGGTCCTCACGGACGTATGGAGGACACCTGTCTTTTCTCAGCGCCTGGGACAATTCAACCCCACGTTTTCTGTGTTCCCTGTGTGTCATTCGATGGGGCAGAACCGAAGTCCTGTTTTCTTTAATAATTAATGATAATAATTAATTGATGCATGAATAATTCCTGGCTCATTCGATTAAGAGTCTGCCTTCGGCTCAGGTCATGATTCCAGGGTCCTGGGATGGAGACCTGAATCTGGCCCCCTGCTCAGCAGGAAGCCTGCTTCTTCCTCTCCCTCTGCCTGCCATTCCCCCTGCTTCTGCTTTCTCTGTCAAATAAATAAATACCTAAAAATAAAAAGATGAGCTTAAACACTCTGTCCTTGAAGACCACCTTGCGGAGAAGCACGGAAGCACCGGCAAGCGTGGCCCCCTCACTGCCATGCCCCACCTCCAGGCCCGACTTCCCTCCTGACTTGAGGCCAGTGGCTGTGTGTGGCACTGTCCAGGGGGTCGGGGCGGAAGGAGAGGCCCTGACCCCTTCGGGCCTGCTGTGTCCCTCCAGCCTACAAGACCCCCGACAAGCTGCAGCAGGCGGCCCTGCCCCTCCTGTCCAACGCCGACTGCATGAAGTTCTGGGGCAGCAGGATCACGAATGTGATGGTTTGCGCGGGTGCCAGCGGCGTGTCCTCCTGCTCGGTATGGCCCGGCTCTGCCACCCTGGTGCTCCCCGTCGGACCTCATGCCACCCCTGCTCAGCCCAGAGGGCAGGTCCTCTCTGCGCGTGTCTTGGCCCCCTCGCTCCGGCCAGCTGCCCAGACCCCAGCCCGGACCCGCAGAAGCAGGGGCCTCTGCCTGAGGGCTCTCTCTGGCCTGGGCGTGCCGCGGGGCTCCCGGGGGCCTCGGCGGCCACGGCCCCCTCACGCCAGCCCCTGGGAGCTGGATGTTTGTGGCCTGTTGCACAGGCACTGGCCGGGTCAGAGGGTTGGCCACCTGCCGGGAGATGGTAACAGAGCCGAGGCTGCTGTGGGGCCCACATTGAAGGGTCTCCTGCTTGGTCATCGTGCCCAGGCGTGTCATTTCTCTGCACAGGACCTGGGCTGGAGCAAGTCAGGGCACACTGGGGCCTTGGAATCCCACTTCAGGCTTGGAAACTAGTTTTTGTCCTCCTGCAGGGCGACTCTGGGGGCCCCCTTGTCTGCCAGAAGGCTGGAGTCTGGACCCTGGTGGGCGTCGTGTCCTGGAGCAGCAGCGTCTGTTCCACCTCTGTTCCTGCTGTGTACGCCCGCGTCACCGAGCTCATCCCTTGGGTTCAGGAAATACTTGCTGCCAGCTGAGCCCGTGATTCAATGATGAGCTCATAAAAGCATACGAGGGAAGCACCGAGTTCATATGTGTCTCTGTACGGTCTAGGAGGCGTGGGGCTGAGTCTCTGTCACCTGCCCAGGTGGCCGTACCACCTTTTCTGTTCACATTCCCGGCTTCTCAGGGACGCTCTGATTCTCCTCCCTGCTCAGGACTCCATGGGCTCCAACTGAGTTGCTACCTGTTGGACCCAGCTTTACCCAAAGAGCTTTCTGGAAGGCAGTGGTCCTTGGCTAGGCTATGCAGCCCACAGCCCTGAAAGGTGGGCCCTGGGACCGAGATCGCCGGCCCATGAAGCCTTCTCCTGCGACCACGTGCTCCCAGCTCCCACCGTACCCAATGCCCTTGGCCCTTCCCTGCCTGGGATCCTGCGCCCGCGCAGGCTCGACTCGCGTTAAGCCTCCGTAGCTGGGGAGATCTCCAGTCCAGCACCAGAGCTTGGCACCGCTCTCCTTTCAGCTCCCTCCTTGTCCTCTGTTCCTGGGATTCAGCAGTTAAATCTAGAGGCCCGGTCAGACTTTGGTTCAATGCCGTTGGCCCCGCTGGAGGGGGGGGCGCCGGCTTCCTTCATCAGAGCAGTCAGGACTGGCTGCCTCTCTTATCGTTAGGTGAGCTGATCCGATGCTCGCCGCCTGGGTTCGCTGGTTCATCTGGGGCTTGTGCAATGGGGGCAGCTTCATTTTAACATGGATTTCTCCTCTGTGGTCTGGAATAGTTCCAGAGGGACGCCCCCACCTATCAGTCAGTTGCCCAGCAGCGCTGTTCCTAGAGCATGTGGAGGGGGAATGTTTACCAACTTCTCCTTTCCAGGTTTTTTGGGTAACACTTATGTATTTGAGAGAGAGAGAGCATGTGCTCACTGGGGAGGGGCAGGGGGGAAGGAGAGAGAGACTTCATGGAGACTCTGCACTGAGGGCAGAGCCCGAGGTAGGGCTCTATCTCATGATGCTGAGGTCAGGACCTCAGCTGGAATCGAGAGTCAGCTGCCCCACAGACTGAGACACCCGGGTGCCTCCTTTACAGAGTTTTTAAACGCCTTTTCTCTCACTGATTTTCAGGATGTTTGCCCTCAATCATCCTCCAAAAGTGACCCAGCCCATGATGTTTTTGTGTTCTAGAATTACGACATTCCTGCGGATTTCAGGGTATACAATGGTGGGGGCCCCTGGGGGGCTCAGGCAGTTAAGTGTCCGACTCTTGATTTCAGCTCACATCATGATCCCAGGGTCGTGCGATCAAGCCCCGCGTCGGGCTCCATGCTGACCTGGAGCTGCTTAAGATTCTCTCCCTCCCTCGCCCTCGGCCCCTCCCCAGCCCCTCTAAAAAATAAAAAGATAAATAAACATTTAAATGTCCACGAGGGTTTCGCTCCGTTGTAATTGTCCTTATTGAAGCTCAGACCGAGCTGCCTCGACCGGTGGGAGCTTCTCCCCTTGGCTCGGAGACGCGCTGACATCTGAAACAGGGTTTCGGGGTTTCCTCGCGGTCTGGGGTGACGAGATGCTCCCGGCTTGAGTCAGCTCTTTTTGTCTAAAACCTCCCTGTACTATTTCATCAACTCGATGCTACGGTTAATGGGTAGCTTTCTTTTTAAAAACCATTTATTTGCGAGAGAGAGAAAGAGCGTGGGAAGGGACAGAAAGAGGGGGAGGGAGAGACTCTCGAGCTGACGTCACACTGAGCATGGTGCCCCACACGGGGCTCGATCTCACGACCCTGAGGTCATGACTTAAGCCGAAACCGAGAGTTGGATTTTTTAACCAACTGAGCCACTCAGGTGCCCCTGGAGCAGCTTTCTTAAATTCCTTTTCAGAATGTTATAGGCACGGGGGTGCAGAACCTCAACTGATGTTCTTGTGTTTCTCCTGCATCATGGCACTTTCCTGAAGTTATTAACTTGAATCGCTCGCTTGTCGATTCTTTGGGCTTTTCTGTGTGTAGGATCGTGTCATGCGCAGATAGAGGTAGCTGTGCTTTTTCCTTTCCCATTTCAATGACTTTTATTAATTTTTTTTCCCTCTTGTCTAATTTGTTCTGACCATAGTTTCCAATACGGTATTTGCTCGCAGTGGTGAGAGCAGACACCTTGTTTTTGTTCCCATCTGAGCGGGAAAGCTTTCAGTCCTTCACCATTGGATGCAACGTTTCCTGTGTGTCTTTTTCATAAATGCCCTTTAGCGTCGAGCAGGTTCTTCTGTATTTTTTAGTTGTCTGTGTGCTTTTTATCGTGAAAGCCTGTTGAATTTGGTCAAAGGTTTTTTTCTGCGTCATTTGAGATCATCATTTGGGTTTTTCTTCTTTCTGTTAATACAGTGTGTTCCATTGGTCCATTTCTTATGTTCAATCACCCTCGCGAGCTTGGGATAAATCCCATTTGGCCACGGTGGGTAATCTTTTTAGTACCCCGGTGGATTTGGTTTGCTTATGTTTTATGGAGGACTTTTGCTTCTATACTCAAGAGTCATGCTGGTCTACAATTTTCTTTTTTTGTAACGTTTCATCTGGCTTTGGTATCGGGTAACACTAGTCTCCTAGTTATTTTGTGTTTATTATTTGTTATTTTCTAACCTCTTAGTTTGACCCTGTGGCTCATTCATTTTCTGCCTTTCCCCTTTCCTAATATAAATATTTCAGACTTTAAATTTCCCTCAAAGCACTGCTTTCATTGCGGCCCATAAATTTTTATTTATGTCGTCCTAAGTTTTTCTATCTCCATTATAATTTCTTCAACTTAGGAGTTATATGGCAGTGTGCTCTCTCCTGGTCCAGTGACTTTTTTTTTTAAATATTTTATTTATTTATTTGACAGACAGAGATCACAAGTAGGCAGAGAAGCAGGCAGAGAGAGAGGAGGAAGCAGGCTCCCTGCTGAGCAGAGAGCCCGATGCGGGGCTCGATCCCAGGACCCTGGGATCATGACCCGAGTGGAAGGCAGAGGCTTTAACCCACTGAGCCACCCAGGCACTCCTCCAGTGACCTTTTTATCAAAGAATGACATAATACAAGAAAAAGCACAAACTGTGGGTAGTTCGATGAACTTTTTTTTTTTTTTTTTTTAATTTCAGGTACAATCTACGCCTCCACATGGGGCTCAAACACACGACCCCAAGATCAAGAGTCATGCGCTCCTCCGACTGAGCCAGCTGGGTGCCCCATTTAGATGAATTGTTATGAGATCACAGTCACACAGCAAACTGACCCGGGAATAGCACTGAGACCGGGTCGCCCCTTCCATCTTGGTGCTCCTGTAGCCTCAGCAGAGCCACTCTGCCGACCTCAGTGGCATGGCCTAGCTCTGCCCCTTTGGAACTTCATACAAATGGAATCATACAGTTGCACCCTTGAGTTTTCCATTCTAAGGTTTTTTACATCTTTCCTTCAATCAGAGGAATCTACAGGTCCTTCACCCAGAGAGTTGTATCCGTTTCTGTTTTCTTCTTCATCTCGTTTTCTGGCACCCCTGTTTTCTAGGCACCGGCATTTCCCGTTTTAATCCTCCCTAATCCCTTTCATTTCTTGATTCTTCCAAGAGAGTTTCTTAACCCACCTTCTAACCCATCAATTTCTTTTTTTTTTTTTTCATTAAGATTTTATTTATTTAAAGTGTGCAGGGGGAAGGGCAGTTGGGGAGGGGCAGAGAGTGGAGGGAGAGAGAGAATCTTGAGCAGGCTCCATGCCCAGCAGGAGCCCAATGCCGAGATCCTCCCACGACTATGAGATCATGACCTGAGCCAAAATCAAGAGTCAGATGCGTAAGCAACTGAGCTACCCAGGCACCCCACAATTTCTCAACTGTCTTACTTCTACTGTTAAGTCTTCTATTATGTTCTTTCCTTTAATCACTGTGGTTTTCATGTCTATCATTTCTACTTGGCTCTTTTTCTAGTTTCTTGTTCTTTTCTTTTTTAACACTTTCTTTAAAAAAAATTTTTTTTAAAGATTTTATTCATCTAATTGGCAGAGAGAGAGAGAGCATGAGCAGGGGGAGGATTGAAAAGCAGGCTCCCAGGGGCGCCTGGGTGGCTCAGTGGGTTAAAGCCTCTGCCTTCAGGGTCATGTCTCAGGGTCCTGGGATCGGAGCCCCACATTGGGCTCTCTGCTCAGCAGGGAGCCTGCTCCTCCTCTCTCTCTCTGCCTGCCCTTCTGCCTACCTGTAATCTCTATCAAATAAATAAATAAAAATATTAAAAAAAAAAAAAGAAAGAAAAGTAGGCTCCTCACTGAACAAGGAGCCTGATGAGGGACTTGATCCCAGGACCCTGGAATCATGACCTGAACTGAAGGTCACGTCCAACTGACTGAGGTACCCAGGTGTCTCCTAGTTTCTTGTTCTAATTCGATATTGCTGGCAAATTATCTTATTTTGTATGGTGTTTATGCCTATTTTAAGTCTTGGTCCGTTTTTTCCCCTCTCATATCTGTTTCCAGTGGAATCTGTAAATTTCCATTTGAATGAGCGGATGTCCTCAGAATTCTCATTGTTTTGGCATATGGGACATGGAGTACTGGGTCGCCCAACACACAGGGAGAGAGGCCAAAGCTGCTGGTGGGTGTCAGTCCCTTGAGATCAGGACCCAGAAGTACACAGCCACAGCTCATCACTGCCTTTTCCACCAGGAGACTGCTCTGGGCTGCACTCGTGCTCTGTCTCTGTCTCCAAGGAAAAGCAGCACCCAGAGGCAGTTGGGAGGGATGGGTGGGGGCAGGGAGGTGGTCTCTCTGACCACCTCGGCTCCTCACCTGCACAGTTTCTGCATGACCCATTTATCCAAGGACAGCTGCACTAGCCGGCATAGGCGGGCCTGGGGCAGGTAGATAATGCACTTTTTTTTTTTTTTTTAAGATTTTACTTATTTATTGGACACAGAGATCACAAGCAGGCAGAGAGGCAGGCAGAGAGATAGGGAAAAGCAGGTTCCCTGCAGAGCAGAGAGCCCAATGTGGGGCTCGATCCCAGGACCCTGAGATCATGACTTGAACCAAAGGCAGAGGCTTAACCAACTGAGCCACCTGCCTGGGACAATGCACCCTAGACAGTGCACTTCTATTTTATTCTCCCAGAGCTGAGCCTGCAGCCTCCTGCTGTTGGTCACAGTCATGGCCACACACAACCCGCAGTTCAGAGTGTCCTTTCCTCTCCCGGGTCTTTCTCCCACTTTTCTCCCTGTCTCCATATTTTCCTCTAGATTTCCCTCGAGATTGATCATTGGAGAAGCTGCCTCCTGGAATCTGAAAATCGCAGTCCTGGGTTAAGGTTGCCACCTAGTGGCCAGTGCGAGAACCACATTGCAGTGCCTTGCGTCTTGACTTCCTTCCAACTAGGTGTGTGCAAACCCGAAGGTAAGCCAAATCCGTGATTTTTGCATTACCTGCTAGCCTTCCAAAAAAAGTAAAAAGAAATAGGTGATTTAATTTTATTACTATATTTTATTTAACCCAGTATAGGCACCTATTATTTCAACATGTAATCAACGTTTTAGAATTAACAGTTTATTTCACATTCTTTTTCTCATACTTGGTCTTTGAAATCCAGTGTGTATCGCACTTACAACACATCTCAAGCAAGATGCTCAGATCTCGAAAGGAATACTTGATCCACATTTAAGTTTCATAAAAATTACAGTTGAAAGGGCGCCTGGGTGGCTCAGTGGGTTAAGCCGCTGCCTTCGGCTCAGGTCATGATCTCAGGGTCCTGGGATCGAGTCCCACATCGGACTCTCTGCTCAGCAGGGAGCCTGTTTCCTCCTCTCTCTCTCTCTCTCTGCCTACATGTGATCTCTCTCTGTCAAATAAATAAATAAAATCTTTTAAAAAAAATTACAGTTGAAAATGTTGGTTTACATATCCGTATTCCAAGTATACATTTTTGCGATCAGTTAAGTACAGTTAATCAAACTGTGTACAATTGAACCAGGAGTCTGTGCCTGTCTGCAGACAGAGCCTCTGGAAGACAGGATCTGCTGCCCCATATTCTTGTTCTGAGTTAGGCGTGTTTGACTCAATGCACGCTCCCCACCTTCTCTGTGTCCGGGCACAGGTGAACTTGCTTCTACCCAACTGAAACATTGGAATTGATCAGACGAGAATGTTCGTCATCTACCTCTGGACAATGTCACACTACTTGCTGGCCACGTATCAGCCTGCATCGGTACCCACAGCCTGCTGGATCCTGGGACGGCTTACACAGGGATGGTGGACACCCCAGGCAGCTCTCTGCTGTCTGTCCTCTCTGGGCATTTCCTCAGCTGAAGAGAATCATTGAGAGCCAGGCCCTGCCTCCTTTCCAGGCAGCCCAAAGCCCTGATTGGCTGGTGGGTTTATAAAGGCCCCATCTCTTCTCGAAGCTTTTCCCTCTGCCCAACAGCTGCCGCTCCTGAACCAGGTAGGGAGCGCCTTCTGATAAGCTTTCTTTATGGGGAGCTACATCTAGGAGTGGCCTCCAGAAAGCAGCTGCAGGGTGGGGTTCTGAGCTGGACCAGGGGCCGCTGGTTGGCAGGGAGACTCCTGGCCTCTGTGCCTCTGGAACAAGGTAACCATGAAGTTGTTAAAATGTTTACCGCTGATGACCTGGGGTGCTATTTTGGCCGGAGAGAACTCACCAGGGCTTTCTGTATGTCAAAAGTTTGAAAAACCTTGAGTGAGGGAGAAAATACAAGGACCGTGAAATGGTGTGGCTGTTGCTAAGCCCAGTTAAGTTTTGGGGAAAGAAAAGGAAAAGCTGAGAGTGATTCTCGGGCAGTTAAAAGCTCGCTGAGAAAGCCGGTGTGCCTTGTTGAGAGCCCGGGAGGAGGCGCTCCCCTCTGGAGTCCGCCTGGTGAGGAAAGCTGAGGCCTGGGTCCAGGACTGAGTCACAGCGTCGCCAGGTTCCAAGGCCGGCACAGGCCTGCCGTTAGGTCAGGGCCCTGCAGACCAGCAGACACCCCGGCATCGACCCCCTCACCCCCGCCCTGAGGCTGTACCAGGCCTGGTAATAGCTGAAGGAAGCTGTTCCCCAAGGGTGCGGTAGGGCTCAGCCCGCAAGTATTCAGGGTCAAGGGGGCAGGACTTCCCCCTGGAGGAGGGAGATTTTATTGATCCGGGAGCACTCTTCTAGGGTACAGGTTTTGGGCCCCTGGCCAGGCCCCCGGGGGATGGTGCCCTTGGGCTGCCAAGATGGCTCCCAGGAGCACCGAAACCAGCCCTGGGCCACAGTCGATGAGGCAGAAATGCCAAGTGGGTCTGCGGGGTCGGGGTGGGGTGTAGGGAGAGAAGGTGCAGGAGGTGGTGCTGCAGAGGGAAGGCCCCACGTCAGGCAGAAGGCCCAGGGGCTGTCTATTCCACGGGAAGGCTCAGGAGACGTGCCCACCTGGCAGAGCTGGGGAGAATGTGCCGGGGAGAGAGCCGAAAGCAGGGCTCCTGGGCCTGGCCACTGGCCAGGGCAGGTGGAGGGAGGCGCTGCTACTGACCAGAGCTGCCGGTGACCTCGTGCTGGGACCCCTGAGGTAGCAGGTGTGTGGATTCACTCCCCCTGATGAGGGGCCTCCGGGGCCCTGCCCTGCGCAGATGTGGAGGCCCTGTCCTCCAGAGCACAACAGAGGGAGCACTACCAGGGGCCCTGCTCAGTCTGTGCAGGCAAAAGAAATCAAGGGCGATGACCCGCAGGCCGAGCTGCCTCCCAGTCTGGCGTTGTGGGCCCGAGATTGCAGCCGGCCTCCTCACCGGCCTCAGGTGCGCGCCCTGCTCCGCGCTCCCCCCACCCCACACCTCCGGCGCACCTGGGCTGCCCTGCTGTTGGAGACCCTGTCCTGCGCCGGCCTCTCCTGCATCTGGATCGTGGGTTCTGTGGGGCAGGGGTCGTTCCTCTGTGCGTGGGGCTCTGCAGAGCAGGGAGCTCACCCCAGCTGCAGCCACATCCTGTGGAGACTCAGGAATGCCCGCGCCCGGCATTTCCCGGACTCCCTTTATAGGTGAATTTCAACCAGACACGCGCGGGAGTGAAAGCCCAAGAAGGGAAAAACGAAGTCGAAGGGTGAGATCTCCAAAACACAGGAAAGCAGGGGTATGGCCGTGCAGAGGCAAGCAGCTGGCGTAGGGTTTATTTGAGGCAGCGATTCTGGAAGGGAGGCCCTGGGGAATCACCAGCTCTAGTCAGATGCTTTCTTACAACCGAGCCCTAGATCAGCCCCTGCTGTGATGCCCGGGGAGCTCCTGGCGCGGACCGTGTTAGCAGCACCGGTAGAGGCTGGCTTAGAAGTCAGGTAGAGCACGTTTAACCAACCATTACTTCATTACCGTCGAGTGAAGAGGATAGAAGCAGATCCTGCATTAATTGCACGGGCGCTCGTCTGAAATCCAGTGCGTAGCCCGGCCCCAAACTTCGAGTTCAGCCGTGAAAGTGGCTTGGGGATCTCCGAGGCCCTGGCAATCCCTTCAGAGACTGAGGCACTGTCGTGGAATATCTTAACATCTTGGGCCATCGACAAGGCCTCTGACACAGTAGTATGGCATCAGCTTGTAGCCACGTGTGCAGAAGTGGGGAGGAGGGGAGTGTCCTTTAGAATTGCTTGCAGGGGGACACCGCCTAAAAAGAGATTCAGTCCCTTTGCTGCCCAGATGCGTGGCGTGCTTGGCCTGAGCCCCGCCAGCTGGGCTCTCCAGCGTTCCTGGTGTTTCCATCCTGTGGTGCAGTGGCGGGTGGGAGCTGTCGTGTTCCAGCATCGCGTCTGTGCGATGCTGAAGCCCTGGGTCTACCAGTAACCCTAACCCCCAGGCTGTGCGCAGCCCGAGGTCGAGCACCCCCACCTCCAAAACCTCGTCTGTTGAGCCCACTGGTGGGTCCCCAGAGAGGGTTTCTGTTGCCTGAAAACTAGCCGGGAGTTTAGCTTCATGAGGCAGCCCTCGCGGAGAGCGACTGGTGGGTATGTGGCTGCTTTTGGAGCGTCCCCACTGTCGCCAGGACTCCCCGGGAAGTCCTCTCCCACCAACCTGATGGGATCCCGACCTGGGCACGGGGATTCAGGGATGCGGGCCTCAAGCTGGGCTGTGTGCCTTGCTGAGCTCACCAGTGTGAACTGGAGGGTGAGCTGCTGGGAAAATCCTACAGAAGTGAGGCGTGGGATCAGGACAAAGTAATGAGGACAGACACCTGGAAGGTGCAGGTGTGACGACTGCCAGAAATGACACGAAGTGGAACTGGGTTGGGGGGGGTGTTCTGTAACACTTGGTGTGTGGGTGCATGGGGTGTGAAGGCCCAGCGGGCAAGAAGCGAGCAGGAGGGTGTCTTGAAGACGCTAGCCGCCTGGGGGCGGTAGTGAGTCCCTGGGAGCGCTGTGGTAGAGCATCCATGCTGAGTCTCCGGAGAGCTGGAGGGGGCACCCTGGTCAGGTGGTCCCAGGGGACAGGGCTAACAAGGAGCTGGCCTGCTTTGAGGAGGAGCTGTGGGTGGGGGGAGTCCCCGAGGGGAGCCCTGGGGAAGCATCAGGGGCATCGCTGGCCCCTCTGGAAGGCCCAGCAGAGGGCGGCAGGGGCCAGGGAGGGCGGTCTGTTGGCAGGCGGGTGGGGGCGGGGAGGTCTCCCCAGGACCGTGTCCCCAGCAGGATAGTGTCCATGGTCTGATCAGGGAGCAGAGAACGTACTGGTCTGTCCCCAGCTTGGCTGCGGCAGTGGAAGGGGGGAGTCCCGAGCCCAGGGCTGTTCAGGCACGAATCCCCCTGCGACCTGAGCTTGTGTGAGTCCCTTCGCGCGCACTGGGAAGGGTGGGCGCTGGCTGGAGGGAGGGGTCCAAGGTTTTGCCGCGAATGGCCTCAGTGGAGCGGTTAGTGTGTGGGACGAATGGCGGTGGGAACTGGGGCCGGCGCTGACTGCTTCCCTGTGCGGGCGGCCCAGGTGGGCTGGTCTCTGTGAGGACTCGTCCCTTGGCTCTTGGTCAGACCAGACCACAAGGTCGGTCTGTGGAGTGTGGACCGCAGAAGGCCCGTCTCGCCATCTCCTCAAGGGCAGGGCCAGCAGCTACAGGTTCTACCTGTTGGCTGGGCCGGAGCGCCGTGGTCCCCAGCCAGCTGCTTGCGTGTGACGGTGCTGTCACCGTCAGTGAAGAAGACACCCGTCCACGGCAGACAGTTGGTCCCAAGGGGCGCCCTGAGGAAACAGCAGCAGAAAGAGGAAGCGGGGTGTCACTCTCACTTCTCAGCTCTCAGGCAAGGGAAAGGCCTTTGACGCCAGGGTCAGCCCCCCGTGAAGCCCCCCTTCCACCCTTCAGGCATTCGAGCCGGGCAGAGCTTCTGCAGGCGCCCGTCTCTAACCTCAGCCAGGGCGGGGACTTGTTCAGAGTGGGTGGGGCTGGGTAGGGCCTTGGATTCTCAAAGAGCCCAGTAGGATTCTAGAACCTGGTGCTCAAGGGCCATAGATTGTGCTGGCGCTGGGGGAGGGCATTTAGGCATCAACCCCGTAGGAAGCCAGGTAGACGGGTGTTTGCTGCAGACTCCGAGGACTTGTGTGGGGCTAACGGTGAGGGGTGCTGGCCTGCAAGTGCGAGGGGCGGACATGCGCGTGGCTGCGTCTGGAGGGTTGGAGAGCGTGTCCTCTGGAGCGCGAGAAGGCCAAGCAGGTGTCCTGCCTGTTTGAGTGGGTGGTTTAAGGGCCAGTGAGGCCTGTGTGACGCTTGGGGGCTTCTCAGTCCTTAGAGAATCAGGTGATGCCCAGAGACGGCACAGATGGGCTGGGCCGTGGAGCGCGTGTGGGGTAGGTGGCCTGTGCGGGGGTGCGATGCTGCCAGGACCGCCTCCCCAGAGGGACCCCTCGGCATGAAGTCCCCCCTGGAGTGCCCCAAGCAATACTTTTTACTGTGAGGTGTTTGAATCCTGGTGGAGGTTACGTGTCATTGTAGGGCTGTTGAAATATCCCGTCGTGGGGGCGCCTGGGTGGCTCAGGGAGTCTGGCGTCGGACTCTTGATTTCAGCTCGGGGCAGGATCTCAGGGTCGTGAGATCGAGCCCCTTGTTGGACTCCACACTAGGTATGGAGCCTATTTAAGAGTCTCTCTCTCCCTTCTTCTCTCCATCCCCCACTTGCTCTCTGTCTAAAAAATGAAAAAACACATCCCCTCGGGAACTGCCTAAAAGCGGCCCCTTCCGGGGCAACTGGGTGGCTCAGTGGGTTAAAGCCTCTGCCTTCGGCTCAGGACATGATCCCAGGGCCCTGGGATCGAGCCCTGCATCAGGCTCTCTGCTCAGCGGGGAGCCTGTCCCCCCACCCCCACCCCCATCCCCGCCGCCTGCCTCTCCGCCTACTTGTGATCTCTGTCTGCCAAATAAATAAGTAAATAAATCTTAAAAGAGGGGGGGGCTTCCAAAGTGAAACCAGATTGGGCCTGGAGTTCCTCTGGGAGAACATGTAGAACATGCTTGCCACGTCAGTGACTGCAAGGGACGCTCCTTGCATCTGCCCTGTGTGCTCAGTCAGTTCTTTGAGAACAGCCGTCAGAGCCTCGGGGGAACCCAGTCCGGGGTGAGGCGCCGTCATTGGTGACCGGCTTGTGTGCTGGCCACATGGGGCCGTTTCAGCGGGAGAGGGTGGGCTCCTGTCACCGCAGCCAGTGTAATTCCATACTCCGCAGGGCTTTCTGTCCTCACCGGGCGAGGAAGAGTCGCTGGCCTCCACATGGCGAGTCCCACCAGCAAGGCCAAGAGCTTGGGCTTGTTCCCTGCGTGGGGGTGGTGTGGACGCGCCCATGCCTGGGAAGACCTAGCCGGGACCACCCCCGGGAACCTGAGGTCCGTGTCCGAGTGGTTACATCTCAGGGGTCCGTATACCTGTGAGTTTCACTGGTGATGCCTTGTGGGTACAAGGAGTTCCCCTCAGAGAATTTAGAGGGATTTCCTCAGATGATATTGACATTGAGCCCAAACGGACTGCATATATATATATTTTTTAAAGATGTTATTTATTTATTTGACAGAGATCACAAGCAGGCAGAGAGGCAGGCAGAGAGAGAAAGAGGGAAGCAGGCTCCCTGCTGAGCAGAGAGCCCGATGCGGGGCTCGATCCCAGGACCCTGAGATCATGACCTGAGCCGAAGGCAGCGGCTTAACCCACTGAGCCACCCAGGCACCCCTGCGTATTTTTTTTTAAGATTTTTATTTATTTGACACACAGAGAGATCACAAGTAGGCAGAGAGGCAGGCAGAAAGAGAGAAGGAAGCAGGCTCCCTGCTGAGCAGAGAGCAGAGAGTCTGATGCGGGACTCGATCCCAGGACCCTGAGATCATGACCTGAGCCGAAGGCAGAGGCTTAACCCACTGAGCCACCCAGGCGCCCCCGGACTGCGTGTTTTTATTTTCTCGGTGGGTCACCAGATGGAATAGGAACGATTCTCTCCGGGAAGTGGGGCAGGCCCACTGGGGGCTGCCCGTGTCTTAGGGTAGGTGCTTAGGTGACTGCCAATCCCGGAGGTTAGTGAAGGGGGCAGAGCCGGGACGGGCTCGGGGTCACGGGGGCAGCGTGTGGCAGGACACGGTGGGCAGCAGAGGGGCTGTAGCTGGGGGCATGCCAGTTTCAGGGCCTGGCGTCTGGAGAGCGGCTGTCCAGAGCAAGTGGCCAGGAACCTTGAGTTTTCGTGACTCCCAAGAAAGGTTTACCGTTCGGCTTACCTTAGTGGGCGGAATTGGACCACAGGTTTACTGGAAAGAAGCGGGCAGCCTTTTCTGTTGAAGGAAATTTTTGGCGGGGTGACCGTTCCGGGGTGGGAGGAGCGGAGGGACGTGGGTCGGGAGGATCTGTGTGTCCGGGGTGGGGGGCTTCTCCCCCGTGTCTAGGAACCGCGTCCGAGCCCTGCAGGGCCTTGGTTTTAGCGATCCCAGTCAACTTAATAACTGTGCCCTGTGATTAGGGGGTGGACCTTGCCAGAAGAATTCCTCTCCACTCTGGGCGAGGTGAGCCTCTTCAGGGTTGGACATGAAGAAGGGGTCATCTGGGTCACTATGGTCCCGTGAAGGGTAAACCCAGTTGTGGTACTGTGACGTATAATAAATACATCCCTGGTCTTTGTCCCTGTCACTGTGCAGACCTCCTACAACCAGGGCCGTGTCCTAAGTGGTGAGAGCCCTAGAGGCATCTTTGGTTAGGTTAACGGGGGACTTTTGGAAGCCCTTTAAGGATGGGGCGGCAGGTTTCCAGTGGAGCCAATCATGGGATGAAAGGGTTGGCACTTTGAGTCGCACGCCCTGACCCTTGGGGACAGGAGAGGGGCTGGAGATGGGGTTCAGTCACCGGTGGGCGATGATTTAATCGGTCGTGCCCATGTAATGGAGTCTCCACAGAAGCCCGGAAGAACTAAGTTGGGGGTCTCGGGGTTGGAGAACAGGCGAAGATTCAGGAGCGTGCGGCCCCCTGAGAGCACGGATGCTGGGGCCCGTCTGCCACGACCCTGCCCCCTGCCTTCCGTCTGGCTGTTCCGGCTTACATCTTTTTACAGTAAGAAAGTAACCTAGTGAGGAAACGGGTTTCTTGAATTCTGAGCTGCTCCGGCGAATGAACTGGGCACAAGGGAGGGCTCCGGTGTATGGCGAGTCCGTCGGAGGCCCGTGGGGGGCAACCCGACCTGGTGACCGTGTCCGGAGTGGGGGAGGGGTGCCCGTGTCATCTGTGGGGCTGAGCCCTGTCGCTTCGGACGGGTGGGTTACAACCCCGGGAGCTCTCCGGGTGAGATCTGAAACCAGCTTCTGTGGCGGGGGGTGTGGGGAGGAAGAGGTGGACCCCTGAGGCCTGGTAGACCACAGGTTTCGTGAGGAGGGGCTTCCATGAAGGCTCTCGTGGGCCGCTGCCCCAGGAGCAGATCTCCACACCCGCCGTCCAGAACCTCATGTTCACAGAGAGGTGTCAGTGGGGTTCAGTCACGTGTACCGTCCAGGTGGCCTCGAACACATTAATCTCTCAAGGCTTCATCCTCGCAGGGGCTCCTGGGACAGGGACAGTGGGGAACATGCATTCCCAGGTCGGGGGAGGGGCGGGAGCCTCTGGCAGACTGGGTCTAGTTGGTGGCTCAGTCGTGGGCCTGTCTTCTCGACGATCTCCTCCAACAGGGGTCGGATGCCCTCCTGGGGAGGTGGTGTCCCACGTGAACCGAAAGGACACGGCTGCCCCCGTCCCGACACACGAGGGAACAGCCGAGGGAACACCCGGCTGGGCGGCCTGGATAAAAGGCCCTGTGAGGTGTGTCCGTCCTGAGAAGGGGGACCGCTCACTCCCCTTACAAATACCAGGTGGGGCACCCCAGATGAAGTAGGCAAGCCCTGTGGGATTTGCTCTGGGGTAACTGGGATCTTCAGCCACTGAATGGGCCCATTACCCAGATTCTAGCTGAGAGGAGCGGGCGCCTTTAACTCGTGTAACTTCACTGTTAGAAAACTGAAGAGCAGTTCTAGAAGCTTCTCAGATGTGCCGGGGGCAGGGTGGATAGGGAAAGGAGCCTTTTCGGGGACTCCTTGACACAGGAGCCCATGCGCTGTGCTGGCAAAACCTATGGGCGAAGTCTTACTAGGGGCCGAGCTTAGATCGGGGCGCTGTGGAGGCCAGCCCGATCCCACATAAGCAGTTGATTGAACCCTTGGTGAACAGGAGGAGGTGACTCTGGGTAATGATGTGCTAGAAACCGGAGTCCTGTGGCCACACGCTCTCTGCACCGTAGCCCCGTGTCCCTCCTGGGAGCAGTGAGGGCTCGTGGCCACCAACGGTAAGACTCCGAGGATGGAACCCAGAGGCCCACAGCCTCCGCGGCTCCGGCCATGCAGAGAACACAACAAGCTTGGCGCGCCTGGCTGGCTCAGTCCACGGAGTGGAGCCGGTGACTCTTGATCTCAGGGTTGGGAGTTCAAGCCCCACGTTGGCTGTAGAGAGGACTTAAAACCTTGAAACAAAACAAACAACCAAAAAAGAAAGGTCAAAAGAAAACAACAGGCTAAAGGAGGCTAGTCCTCGGTGACTGGTCTTGCAAAAGCTTTCCTCTCTTCCTCTTGGAAAGGAGCCCACTGCTGTCTGCCTGCGTGTGGGAAGGATCTCGATTTATGTTCACTGAGCTGCCCCTGGTTATGTGATGTCGCCGGTGCTCAGTGATGCGGTCACAGGGATGCGAACTGATGCAGGTGTGCAGTGTACTAACCTGCTACATCGATGATGGGAAAGACTGGAAAACGCAGGTCAGGCTGGGACTCATTTGAATGTGACAGTGGTGCACGTGACCCACTCGTCCTGGGTCATAAATCCAGGAAGGGGCCAAGGTCTTCTCAAGCTGTGAAATTCTCAGGGAAAACGCAGGCAGGAGCCACTCGGGATATCAAGCCAGCAACTTACAGTGTCACTGCCCGTGCCTGGGACCAACAAGAAGCTGGTGTTGGGTTAGCTGATTCAGATTTTGGAGAATGCACCCTCCCTGGGGATTTGCTCACTCCCGTCTCTAAACCCACAAAAAGGTTGTGTTTGAGTGGGGACCTGCGCGAAGGCAGGCCGTGTCTGAACTACAAAAGGCGAAGCCCTCCCCGTGCCTTTGGACCATGTCATCCCCACTCACAGGAGATGTGGAGGTGTCTGCCACCTGTACTCCAGACGGGGGCTTAAAGCAAAAGCCCATGAGAGCCTCTGTAGAGAGCAAGATGGAGTCACTCATGTCAAGCGGGCAAAGGGCGTTGGAGCCATGGCCAGGTTTCCCCGAAGCCAGCACGGACCGGCAGGACTACGGACTGATAGTCCATGAGGCCGTGTGAACCCGAAAGAACTGAGAGGCCAATCACTAGCCCCAGGAGACCTGCAGGGGCCCAAGGCTGATCACACCCCGCTAGAAAGCGAGGACTTCGGCAACAAGCTGTCAGACTCTCCACACGGTGACCGTTTTGCGTCTGGCCACGTTAGGAAGGCAAGATGCCACCAGATGTCTGCCCGACTGATCCTGTATGCAGCCTCACTGCTCGGCGTTGAGCAGAGTAAGCGGTAAGTTCAGAGCCGCCGAGGCCTCCTGTCAGCTGGTCCCAGACGGACCTCACGTTCGCTTCCTGAGCTTCTTACCCTGGTTGTATCTTTGTGTTGTGAGTTTGTGTTTCTGGACTTTGCCTTGTGGGGCACAAAGGGAGCCAAGTTAAATGCGTGTGAAATGTCGTTGAGTTGGGAATCCTGAAACTGCTGGACAGTTGTGTTAACCTTGCATTAGGATTGAATAAAGTCGTCTTTGTGGAAAGACACCACTCGCATAGGTGCTTTTCTGGGACAGCCTCCCCGCAGTGACCGGGGGTTTTGGGACCAGACCAGCGGGTGCGGATGTTGCTGATGGGGTATACCAGAGAGCGACAGGTATTAGCCTGCTGCTGCGGACTGATTGGGAGATTTCCAGGACATAAAATAACTGTGAAAGGTGAGATTCTCCTAATGTCTTGGGTGATGGCAGAGAACCACACTCTGCCCAGAAGATTCCATAAGAACGTGGACATCATACGGGAGCACACTGGATCCACAAGCAGGAGCCTCTTTTTCTCTCGGACAGCCTTTGGGGCCATGCAAGGAGCCACCAGAACCACGTGTCCCGTGCACCGGGCTCTAGGAACGGCTCACCTCTCACCAACAAAGCGCTGCTTGGTTTACGACGGGGGGCGCCCAGGTGAATGGACAGCACCCTGTCCGGAAGCTGCTTGCAGTCCAGGCCAGCACAGTGGCCCTCCGGAACGTCCCTTCCAAAGGGGTAAAAATGGGAGATAAATGGAGAGAAGGAAAAAATAGTAGCGTGGGCCGAGGATTGAATACGTGGGTTATGTGACGAGGGAAATAAAATACTACAGTCACATCCTGAAAGAGGCTCCCAGCAAGAGGACGTAGGTCTCTTACCGGACCACCCCAGAGGCATGAAAGGGTGGTGTAGCCTTGCGACCACTCCTGCTTTGGGAAGCCGAGGGCCCTGCACGGTAACCTGCGGGTGTGAGTGACCTCGTCAGCCGAGATGCTGTCACAGGATGGCGTGGCCCGGGAGCTTACCAGGACTGGACGGGATGCTAGGAAGATGCCAGTAACTTCTGATTTCTAAGACTGTTTTGCTCTAAGGGATCCACCTCTGAGAAGGGGATGGGCTGTGATGTGGTGATTTATGATAAATGTGTATTTGGCTCTTGTCCCCATTTCTGGCATAGAGCTACTGAAATCCTTGGAACTTCCTAAGTGATAAGAGGGGTAAAGATGTCTTTTGTTACGTTAATGAGCTGACTTTTGGAACTCTCCTAAGGGGGTGGGGGGCTGGTTGCCAGTGGAGCCAACCCAGCGACTAAAGGGTTGGGACTTTGAGTCCCACCCCTTGTCCTTCAGGGAGAGGAGAGAACCTGGACACTGAGTTCAGTCACTGACCGTCAGTGATTGGATCAGTCCTGCCGTGTAAGGAAGCCTTCATAAACACGCACTGTAAGGGCCTATTTAGCCAGAGCAATTCCATCTTGGTTAAACAGTGATTTTGTTGGTTATGCAGTAAAACTTACACTGACCCTGCCGCCCCCAGGGGAACTTACTTAAAAGCAAGTAGGGGAAACAGAGCCCAGAGTACAAGGACGAGTCAGGCCAGGTGGAGACCTCCAGTCAGTGCGGCGCGCATACTGTCCCCCTATCTACCAAGGAGTGTGGGCCCCGCCTTTTGGGCGCCAGTTCTGACCAAGGCGATAGGCCAGTTCAAATAGCTACTGTGGGGTGAATTGTAGTTCAGTTGGCCACCCGTGTGGGACCTCGCATGACTGTGCAGCTTTCTCTGTGTGTTGCAGTCTCATTGGCCACCCGTGTGTGGCCAGGCTCAACCACATGGCCTTTGCTCTATAAAAGATAGTCTGTGAGGCTTGGGAGGGTCGCTCTCTCCATAAGGGACGGCCCCACCGGTAGGTTTGATTCTCGATGCTTGGCGCGAAATAAAGCTTTGCTTGACTTTTGCTCTTTATCTGTCTCGCTCCTTTGATCATGGACCCAAAAGCACAAGGAGTTTAGGACTGACATTTAACCTGTGGAATCTGATGTGATCTCTAAGTGAGTAGCGTCAGAACTGAGCTGAGTCTTATGTCTTAGGGCACCCCGTGGGTGTCCGAGAATCGCTTGTGGGCGTGGGGGAACCCCTCTCGCACACACGCAGTGGGACCAGGCGTGGGCCCTTCTACCAATGGAGCAGCAAAGGCTGCTGCCTTTGCACAGCTCGTCCATGTTTTCCATTCGCTGTGAGCCTTAGCTGTCATCGCGGGGACCGAGGGGCGGGCACAGCACGCGGCAGTACGCGTCCGAGCGAGGAGAGGCAGGGCCCTGGCACGCGTGGGTGGCTCCGCGGCCTTTGCCTGCCCTTCCCCGCCTTCCCCACCACCGCAGGTCTCTAACGCCGCTGGCTTTCCCTTTGGCAGCGGGGGTGCCTTGTGAGGTACGTTGCTTGGTTCTGCCCCAGTCAGTCGAGAGCCGAGGGGCGCCGGGTCTGTGGCGTCTCAGGGGAAGCAAGCCTGTGGCCTGGACGGATCTCTGAGCGGGTTATGGATATCAGCATTGTAGGGTCTCCGGAGACACTGGCCGGTAAAAGCGTTAGAGCAGCCGTGAGTCATAATGCAGAACTCAGTCCCCAAACCTGGGACAGCCCGTCAATTGCCTTCTCTCTGTCCTTCTGCATAAAATCTTAAAGGTTTGAGTTTCAGTTAAGATAGTTTCTGATCCCAGTTTCTACTTGGTGATTTTCTCCTGTTACCCTCATCTTGTGTTGTTGCTGGAAAAATGTGTGGGTGATATTCCTGTGTACCTTCTTCCAAGGCAGCCCGTTCCCTTTCTAGGAACCCCCTGGGATTGGGGTCTGCCTCTGGTTACAGCCCCTGGACTTCTGGCACATTCATGCCGGATGCGGGGCAGTGGGTTCGCCAAGGCACTGGGCAACACCCAGGAACCTTCCACAGAGGAGTTCCCTTTGCCAGGGGACTGATGCACCCCTCAGGGTGTTTAGGAAATGCTGGTTGCGTGCGTTTCGGGATGATGGGGTTTTGGAATGTAGGTGAGGTCTGGAGCCGAAGGCCAAGAAGGAATTCTTGAAACCTCTCTGTGGGCAGCTGGTTTGGGAGGTGCGGCTGATGATGTATTTGGGAGTCGGGGGGAGGTAAGGAAAAGGGAGGGTTTCTAAAGGACTTTTGTATGTTAGAGAAGACTCTTGGGATACCCTGGGCCTTGCAATTGTCAGGTTCAGGTGGTTTTTCTTCCAGTAAGGCATTAACAGTGAGACAGTCAGGAGCTTCCTGGAGGAACACA
Source organism: Mustela putorius furo (assembly GCF_011764305.1). Taxonomy (NCBI): domain Eukaryota; kingdom Metazoa; phylum Chordata; class Mammalia; order Carnivora; family Mustelidae; genus Mustela; species Mustela putorius. Next base: position 32,796,644 of record NW_025421304.1, on the reverse strand, counting down.
ACACTCCGCCCGCTTCGAGTGGCTGTCAGTGGGCTGCAGGTTCTGAGAACATTTAATTGTGTTTACATTTCCTTCTGGAAGCTCAGTTATTGATAGAAATGCTTTGTTCTTGTAAATTGCTAAGGCTTTTTTTTTTTTTTTTTAAAGATTTTATTTATTTATTTGACAGAGATCACAAGTAGGCAGAGAGGCAGGCAGAGAGAGAGGAGGAAGCAGGCTCCCTGCTAGCAGAGAGCCCGATGCAGTGCTCAATCCCAGGACCCTGGGATCTTGACCCAAGCTCAAGGCAGAGGCCCACTGAGCCACCCAGGCGCCCTAATTGCTAAGGCTTTTGTTAAACTGAGACTCCTGTCTTGCGGGATTGTAGTCTCTATAGATTAACTATTTGTTTTTCCTTTAGGGCATCCAGGAGTGCCTGAGGAATGTCACAGATGTCCCCTGGAGGTGGGGGTTGAGGGGTGTCTGCTTCGGCCTTTCCTCAGCCTTCTGCTCCCTTATCGGGAACATTTATATTTGTCCCTTTTTTTTTTTAAAGACCAGACTTTTTTTTTTTTTTTTTAAGATTTTTATTTATTTGTTAGAGAGAGATATACAGAGAGTGAGCACAGGCAGACAGAGTGGCAGGCTAGAGGCAGAGGGAGAAGCAGGCTCCCTGCCGAGCAAGGAGCCCGATGCGGGACTCGATCCCAGGACCCTGAGATCACGACCTGAGCCGAAGACAGCAGCTTAACCCACTGAGCCACCCAGGCGCCCTATATTTGTCCCTTTTTAAAGTGACATCCCACCAGGGACTGAACGAACCCACGATATCCCGTGGGGCCCGGGGACTCAGAATGACACGGGGGCGGGAGCAGGTGACTCTTCAGTGAGCTAACGTGCAGGGAGCGAACGGCCGCGTGCTGCCCAGAGCACGGCCGGCGATCGGCGCCGAGTTCCCAGCCCGGCTGCTGCTGTCCGCCGGCGGCCGCTGGTGCTGCTATTTGTTGTTGGCGTCTGAAGTGTCTCACCTCCTCGGGTCGCAGGCGGCCGTTAAGCATCCTCAGCAGCTTGACCCATCTGGTCATGTTTGTCCACCTGCCGTCACCCACCCACCCTCTGGATGGCCTGTTCCGTCAACGACCATTCGTCCCAGCAGGGACCCTCGGGACCCTCGGCTGCCCTCCTTGCCCAGACCCGGCCCTTCGTCCTGTGCCCGCCCTCGGGCCGGAGCCAGTCCCCGGCCCACCCGCAGCCCGACGCTTGCCGCTAACAGAGTCCGGCGCTGTTTTTCAACATTGCGGTGTCTGTTGTCCCGAGCAAAGTGATGAGGCCACCGTCCCACAGGCCTCCTGCTACCCTGAATCACATACTGCCCAGCACAAGCGTTCTTCCCCGTCTTGGTCTCTGCCACGTCACTTTGAAAGGCGGCAGCCCCGGCGCCGTCCTGGCCTCTCCTCACTTGGCGCACTGCCCTCCCGCACTGCCCTCCCGCACTGCCCTCCCGCACTGCCCTCCCGCACTGCCCTCCCGCACTGCCCTCCCGCACTGCCCTCCCGCACTCCCCGCAGCGGCTCCGCGCCTGCATGGACACCAGCCTCCGAGAACTCCCGGTCCCACGTTCAGCCTCGACCTGGTGGAGGAAGCGCTCAGGTCTGGCCTGTCTCTGATCACCTGGACGGTTACTCTAAATGTTTTTTGGGGTGTGGAATTGTGGGGTTTTGAGGTAAGAACGGGTAATTCTCAGGAGTCTGGGTGGGCTGGAGGAAGAGGAATGGTTCAAACACCAGCAGACATTAGGAAGAGATCTGGGCAGGGGCGGTTCCCCGGGTGGCTCAGTCCTTGAGCATCTGCCTTTGGCTGGGGTCATGACCCGAGTCCTGGGATCCTGGAATCGCCTGCACTGGGCTCTCTGCTCCGCCGGAAGCCTGCCTCTCCCTCTCCCCCTGCTTGTGTTGCCTTTCTTGCTGTGTCTCTGTCCAATAAATGAGTAAAATCTCAAAAAAAAAAAAAAAATCTAGGAAAGCAAGAATTTAAGTGAACTTGAGTTTGTAAGAGGACTTCTCACTGATGGCCACCAGTAATAGAGAAAGCATTTGGTTGCTATTTGAAATTTTGTTGAAAGCCATTGAAGGGGGCCATGACCTGGCAGAACTTCGTCTCCTAGGGTTTTCCTGTTAAGTGGCGGGTTTCTGTTTCTGGGCACCTACCCCAATGCCCCTCCCAGTTAGGATCAAGCTCACTCTTTAAAAAGCAGATGATGCTCTTCCTTACTTGAGGTTCCCTGTGGCTTCTGGTTTTTCTCACCAGGGCAGGCCCAGCCCATACCTGTGTCTCCACCCTCCTGCAGCTCGGCTCGGCCGGCAGGCTCTTGTTCCCACTGTGTCCCTGGCGGGCCACAGATGCCTGCTGCCTCGTTGGTGCTCAAAATGTCTTTTGGAGTGAGTGCATGTCCCCGCGTCCACCGTCAGTGTCCCCACCTGTGGTCCGGGCTTCTCACGGGGGGTTATGCTCCCTTCCCTTTCCGGTAACTGAAGTCCTCAGTCCCCATCTCTGGATTCTTTCACGAGTCCCAGTAGCCCCGAGAGGTGTGTTTCGGTTGGTTGTATTTTGGTTAACATTCGGACAGTCCTTATAAAACGGAGAAAGGTAGATTGTCCTTAATTCAAACCTATCACATACAATCCAGCGTGTACGTCTGAGCTGGAAGAGCAGCCTCTCGGGACAGAAGAGTCAGACGGAGGATGAAGGTCACCAACGCTGCGCTGAGATCTGGAGCACCGGAGCAGGGTCCCAGACCGTTCTCCTGACGGGCTCGGCAGGATGAGCTGCGGGAGTTTTTGCCTTCAGAATCCCCGGAGTACGGACCTAGCCAAGGCGGAAGAGGGAAGTGGAGAGCAGGTGCCAAGAGTCCACTCTCCTCAGGCCGGCTGGATTTGATGGGACAATCCAGGTAAGGATCTGAGTCAAGAAACATTCTAGCCAAACGAGGCCCAGGTTCCTGACGTCCAGACCAGCTGTCTGGTTGGGAGAGGGGCTCTGTGTCATCGTGCAGCCACAGAGAACGAAGACAGAGTGGGGGACGGGGGGGGCCTGGAATGAAACCTCTAGCTGCGTTCCACAAAGTCACCTGCCCCAACCCTGAGGACCCACGGCATCTCACATGGCCATGGTTTTGCAAGCTGTGCCTCAGCCTCTCACCCTGCAGTTTCCTCCGACCTACAACCCCCCACCATCCCTCGACTTCAGAGTAGAGAGATGCCAATCAAATTTATCCATGCCAGCTTTATGCAACATGATCCCCAACTTTAAATTTATAAAGCATTAAACAATGGGGAGAAGTGTAAGTATCTAAGCATTTTAGTTATGAAAAGGTTATCTGTGGAAATAGAAGAGTCTTCCTTTGGCTCAGGCCATGATTCCAGGGCCCTGGGATCAAGTCTCACATTGGGTTCCCTGCTTGGGGAGTCTGCTTCTCCCTTTCCCTCTGCTTGCTGCTCCCCCTGCTGTGCTGTCAAATTAAAAAAAAACAAAACAAACAAACAAAAAAAACCTTAAAAAAAAATCAAATGGAATAAAGACAGGTAATGGGGTCAAGTGCAGTGGGCATGGGTGTTGGGAGTCAGATAGGCAGAGGTCAGAATCTGGAGACCCCTGTGGGCTGGGTTTTGCTGTGCAAAGCGCACTGCCTCTTGGCCTACTGTCCCCAGCATCCTGCAAGACTGAAATGCGGCTCTATGCCCAGGCTGTAAGAACCTGTTTCAGGAGAAGTTTCATCTAAAACCACTTTGATTTCTGAGGATTACAAGGGAATTTTTTTCTCTAATCTGGATTTCTAGGACCTTGGGAGCAAAGAGCCCACGAGAGGACAGTCACCCCAGCGGTTACCTTTGCATTTGTAAAGGTAGTTATGTTTTCTCAAAGCATTTGCAACTTGCTGATTTGTGATAATGACCTTGGCTTCCCTGAAAATTTTTCATGGGTTTTTCCTTTTCATTTTTTTTTTTTTTTGTATTAAATGTTTCCTTGTGTGAACAATGAATGTCAAATATGTGTTATCATGGTGAACATAGGCTCAAGCATACCCTACAGCTATGAAAGCTAGAGCTGTTTATAAAGTACGAGAACCTGCCTCATGTTGTGTTAACTAATGTTAATTATGAATAATGATTTAACTGTGTTACAAGTGAGTTACGGTGTTTTAGTATAAATGAGTTAATTCAGGGACCAAGGAATGCATGAAACATTTTCCACTAGACTCCATGATATTTAGAACTTATTATCCAGGATCATAAAATCATACAAATACACACAGACACACATATACTTAGATCTTTATTTTAAAAATGTGGTGTACACACACAAATGCTCTCTCCCCTTTTCCTCTCCCCCCCCCTTCTCTTCATCTGATCTGGAGGCATTTGCTCCTACACATTCTTTTCCATGGATACCATCCAGCCATGGTACATTTTTACTGCAGCTTATTCAATCATTCTCTTTCTGATGGTCACTCACATTGTTTCCTTTTTTTGTCCTTATCAAAAAATACAATATACATTGATAAACATATAATCTTAAGTACTGGCACTTTGTTGTCTTAGGGATAGAGTCCCAGGAGTGAGACTCCGGGACTGAAGTGTAGGTGTATTCTTAATGTTAAAAGTCACACTTGACACATTTCTAACAGTGGTGTATGAAATGAATCTTCTCCCCTGCTTCCTTGTTGGTAGTAGACAAGATGACAATTTAGAAAGACAAGAGATTTCCTGGACTATAGCTGTTCTGGTAAATCTGTTCAGAAAGTCTCTCACACTCCTACAGATTTGCACACATCAGTGACATTCAGGAACAAGGAAGACACAAGGCCAGTTATAGTTGCCAGTGACAAATCTGGTGTGTGATTTATGACAGATCAGGAGAGAAACTTGGGAATTTGAAATCAATACTAAGATGGTGTGCCTCTGAGTTATGCGAAAAGCTGTTTAGGTTAATTGTTAAACATATGGAGAGATCACCGAAAAGTCTAACTTCTAAGGTGTTTGTGAACCTTTAAAGGCAAGGCTTAACTTCTACTCAACTTCCGAAGGGAGATATTTTCGGTAGGTGACCATGAAACTCAGGGAGCGGAAATGCCTCCTTTAAACAGAATGTGGCAAGAATGCATTTCTAAAGTGTGTTGTGCACATGGACATTTTAAAAAGCAGTAAGACACTTACTGACAGTTTCTTACATTTTTTCTCTAAGTCTCTAAAATGTAACATCTGCGAACCACATACACATCCTACTTTTTTGTAAGACAATTTGTAAAATATTAGGAGAAATAGGGAAACGCACAAAGAAAAGTACACGTAGTTTCTGGGTTATACACTATGTTGAACGACATGCATCTGGAGTAAACACCTGCACGGCAGCTGCACACCAGCGATGGCGCCACGTGGGCTGGGGCCCGGGGTGCCGGCCCGCCGAGCTCCTGCACTCTCCCAATCCGCTCTTGATGGTCGCTCACTGACCTACTGATGGGAAGAATGCTTTCCAGCAACCCCAGAAGCAAGTTAAAACTTGAACGTTGTCTTCGGTTTATGGAAGAGGCAGCAGGACAAGGATCGCAGACCGACGCTCCAGGGCAGCGAGGAGGAGAGAACAGCGGCCGTACGCCACAGAGACGGTCACCTGTTTCACGTGGAATGCGTACGGGCTTGGAAAGGTACTGAAAAACACACAATGTTTAGCATGGAAAATCTTACTTGTGCCCCTACTGTCAGAGGACAAGAATCTCAAACTCCCAGTGACTGTGTCAGATTTACAGGTGTAGACCCAAGATAGGATCACACATAACCACTAAATTCCTAAGGTACTGATCCTTGACGCTGCTGCCCAGAATATTTCATTCTTGAGTAATTCAAGACTTAACAAAACTCACTGTAATACAAGTGAGCATGTCTGTTTACACTTGCTGTAAGCTGCTAGATATTCTTTAGCTGGGCATCACCACTAACTTCTGGTGTAACACTGTACGGAGGGGACCCTGTTTTTACACATTTTTCGACGTGCCGGACCGTAGCTCACTGTGAATTTCCATGTTCCTTCAGTACCTTCGTGCGGTTTCTCCCGCGCGGGAAGGGCTGTGGTGGGAGGGCTTGCCACGGGCCCGGGGGCCGCAGTGTCAGGCCTTTTCCGCCAGGTGAACTCTTTGATGGACGCTGAGGCGGGATTTCCTGCTGAAGGCCTTCCCACATTCCGAACACTCGTACGGTTTCTCTCCTGTATGGATCCGCAAATGTAATCGAAGGGTTGACCTCTGGCTGAAGGTTTTGCCACATTCGGTACATTCATAGGGTTTCTCCCCCGTATGAGTTCTCATGTGGATGATGAGTTGAGAGTTCTGGATAAAGGACTTCCCACACTCACTGCACTCATAGCGCTTCTCCCCGGTGTGAATTTTCTGATGTATAATGAGGTTGGATTTCTTGAAGAAGGTTTTTGCACATTCATTACACTCATAGGGTCGTTCTCCCGTGTGAATTCTCTGGTGTGTAGTAAGTTCAAATTTCTGGGCAAATGTCTTGCCACAATCGCTGCATTCGTAGGGCTTCTTCTCCATATGTGCTCTCTGGTGGACGATGAGGTTTGACTGGTGGGTGAAGGCTTTTCCACATTCAATACATTCAAAGGGTTTCTCCCCTGTGTGAATCCTTTGATGTTTAATGAGGTTTGCCTTATGGGAGAAGGTTTTCTTACATACATTACATTCATAAGGTTTTTCTCCAGTGTGTATTCTCTTGTGACTAATAAGGAGTGACTTAAAGGAGAAAGCCTTGTCACAGTAATTACAAATAAAAGGTTGTACCAAATTTCTTATTTTCTGATGTTTAAAAATGCCTTCTTTAAAGACTTTTCCACTTTTGTTATATTCGGAGTACTCTAATCCATTATGGGTTTTCTCTTGCTTCAGACAGAGGAGTGCTTTCCCAAATCCATTGCACTCATCAGGTCTCTTTCTTATGTAGCTTCGATTATTATTAATTAAGTCTGAATTTGTTTTCAAAGTTTTTTCATATAAGTCGTATTTATAGGGTACTTGCCTTAAAGAAACAAAATCTGTGCTCAGATTAAATGTTTTTCCGAAGAGACTACCTCTTTCCTCCATTGGGGTTTGGTTCTTAAAAATGATAAACGGCCTCGCCTGCTCATCGGGGCCGCTGCGGTCCCGCTCCATCTGGTCGTCGGCCTTCCACACCTCTAGGAAAGAGCACGTGAGGACAACGTTAGAGAACGGAAGTGTGAGGCTGCCTCTTGAGTGTGGGATCCAGTCTTCCAGTATTAGAATCTCCAATGCAAATTCTACCTAGTTCTTAAGCTTTGAAATACAAAAGCCCTTGGCAAAAAAAAAAAAGTAGAAACTGGCAATGGATGTAAGTAGCCTTGACAGTAAAAAACAAAGAGCACCGAACAGGGCACAAACGATGTGGGAAGGCTGGCAAATCTGGGGGGGGGCAAAGGAGATCAAGAATTGTCCTTAAGGACACCGAACAGTTAGCACAGATGAAGATGTTAAGGAAAAAAGGCCAAACTGATCTGAGTTTAGCTCCGCTTAGGCTCTGAATGATTGTGGGCTGCTCATCTCTGCCACTTAACTTCCTAGAGCCAACACTTCTCGCAGGTCTGCAGAGCGGACAGTGCTGCAAAGATTCACATCTCTTTACTTTTGCAAGTGGATGACAAGATCCAGAACTCCTATTTTGTAGGAAATAAAATTAATCCAAGAGTCCCATATCCTTGAGACAATCATTTTTATCCTACTATGTTTAATTTCTTCTCTAAACCCATCTTGTCCCTGCTTTAATTTGAAAGAAATCTTAAGGATCAGATTTATTCCCTTGACCTACACCTGAAATAACCTTTATTTTCATCTGTGTGTTCCTGATTATTCCTGACTCTTGTGATCATTCCTGACTCTTGTGATCCTGCTGCCATTTGCGTCTAGGACAAAGATATCACCCTTATGCTAAAAAAATTTTTTTTTAAAAATTCCTTACGTTTATTATACCAATTCCAAGACCTAAAATACCAAAGTCACCATTCTGGCAAACTGAGAATACTAATCACAAAGGTTTAGGACAGGTTAGGCAAATGCCAAGAGTGAGGGAAAAATGCAAAAGTTTTGCAGGGACAGACTGGTAGTTGGAGGTATGATTCTGAGATCTGAACAATACAGGTCATCTGGTCTTGGCCATCTCTAATGGTTTGGAAACCTGAAAAACTGATTCTTAAAAAATGTTTTAAAGTATTTCAACCCATTCATAATTCCTAGGATATTACTTCCACTGGCTTCTGATTCTCCTTCCCTCTTTTGCCATCTTCCTTAGAAATTTGTGAACTGGCAATTGTTCATATGCTCTCTATTCTTCTCTTCCTGTAGCCTGAAAATCACATCTGATTTGATATCAGATAACTGCTAATGGAACATAGCCCGGACTTCAGAAATCTCCAAAATAAAGAAGGCACAGCTTAACAGTCTGCTCTCTCATGGCTAAACAACTGGAGCCCAAGGCCAAAACCACTCAGAAATTCAGATACTCAAGAGTTTTTGGTAATGGACACTGAACTGCACCAGAAAGAGGCCCTTACCCACTGACAGTAAGTTGCTGTAATTCTCCAGCATCACATCCATGTACAGGATCCTCTGGGAGGGGTCCAGCTGCTCCCATTCCTCCTGAGTGAAGTCCACAGTCACATCCGTGAATGAAACAGATTCCTGAAATGGCATATTGCTATTCATTCTGAAATGACCAACATTTGGTAATGTAGAAAGGATATGTGAAAACTTACTCTCACCTTGTTATAAAACAGTCATTCACCATGAAAATGTATGTAGAACACCAACTATAGATCTTCACGGTTTTGTCATATTTCCAAAAAAATTTTTTATAATAGAGCATTTATTTAGATTCCCTTATACCTCCAGCACTATCACATCTGACAGGCATCTAAGATTAATAAAACACTGTTCTCTGAAAATGTGTATACGGAGATAAATGCGTAAATATGCAGTATTTAGTGTTACTAGAGCAGAGCAGAGTTGATGCTCATATAGGTACTTCTGTGGTATCAAACCAGACAGTATTAAAGAATTAATTAGGGCGCCTGGGTGGCTCAGTGGGTTAAAGCCTCTGTCTTCGGCTCAGGTCATGATCCCAGGGTCCTGGGATCGAGCCCCGCATCGGGCTCTCTGCTTGGCAGGGAGCCTGCTTCCCTTCCTCTCTCTGCCTCCTTGTGATCTCTGTCTGTAATATAAATAAATAAAATCTTAAAAAAAAAAAAAAAAAGAAAGTAAAATGTTAGGCATAACCTACAAATGGGATCAAATACTTGCAAATCATCTGATAAGGGGTTAATATCCCAATATACAAAGAACTCCTTGAGGATGTGGAGAAAAGGGAATCCCAGTGCACTGTTTGTGGTAATGCAAACTGGTGCGGCCACTAAGAAAGCCAGTGGGAAGCTGCCTCCAGAAGCAGAACCACCTCCTGATCCAGCACTTCCACCTGTGAGTGTTTATCCAGAGAAAACAAAAACACTCGCTTGAAAAGCTACGTGCAGGGCGCCTGGGTGTCTGCCTCTGGCTCATGCCATGATCTCAGGATACTAGGACAGAGTCCAGCACTGGGCCCCCTGCTCAGCAGGAAGTCTGCGTCTCCCTCTGCCCAGCCCCCCGCCACTCGTGCATGTACTCTCTCCCCCAAAAATAAATCTTAAGAGAAAAGGAAAAAAAAAGATACATGCACTCCCACGTTCACTGCCACCTTATTTACAACAGCCAAGATATAAAAACAACCTCCATGTCCAAGGCTTGACGAATGGAAAAGGAAATGTGGCACATACATACAATGGACTATTATTACTCAGACATAAGAGAAAATCTGGTCCCTTGTGACAACATGGATGGATTCTGAGAGTATCATGTGAAGCAAAATAAGTCACAAAAAGACAAATACTGTATCACCTCACCTGTATGTAGAATCTAAAACCTCCCGAAACAACCAAGCTCACTGATACAGAGAACAGACTGGCTGCCAGAGTGGAGGGTGGGAACTGGGCAAAGCGGGGGGTCAAAAGGTACAAACTTCCAATTATTAGACAAGACGTGCGGATGGCATGTGCAGCACAGTGACATGAGTTAGCAATACTATACTGCGTACTTGAAAACTGTTGAGTTCTCGTCACAAGAAAAAAATTACAACATGTATTGGTGATGGATGTTTACCAGACTCACTGAGGTGATCATTGAGCAATATATGCCAGTATCAAACCATTACACTGTACCCATGCAACAGTCCTATGTCATTATACCTCAAATACAAATTTTTTTAAAAATGTTCACAGTCCCATTTTACATTAAGAGCCCAAAGACAAACGTTCATCAACAGTAGACTGATTTTCTGTGTCTATTAGAACTGAGTCCTATAAAGCAGTGAAAATGAATTAATTCCAGCTACACAGGGAAGATTCCATAAGAGCTTCAAGAATCTGGGTAACTTCTATTTCTTGGCCTGAATGGTGGCTATAGAGATTTTATTAACCTACATCCACGTGGCCAGGTGACAGGTACAATAACTTTCGGATGGCCGCCAGACCAGCAAGGGGGATAAGCCTCTGGCACATTACATTGACTCAAGTTACAGGAATTTATTTTGTAAACAAGGTTTTTTCTTTTCAAGATTTTATTTCAGAGCGCGAGAGAGTGCATACAAGGCACGAGATGAAAAGAGCACAAGCAGGCAGAGAGGCAGAGGCAGAGGAAGCAGCAGCCCCCACGGAGCAAGGAACCTGATGCAGAATTCAATCCCAGGACCCGGGCATCATGACCCAAGGGCAGATGCCTAACCATCTGAGCCACTCGGGTGCCCCGAAGGAACTATGACTTAGAAAGGACTCTAACATCCAATGTGAAAATACTTTTTTTTTCTCTCAGTGCCATTTTCCATACGTATACAAACAACTCAAAAAACTGTTGATAAAACACAATTCTGATACCACAGCATTAAAAGGTACATCAAACATGACTGACTTCAAAGACTTGCCAAGACAGTATAGTTTCCATCTGGAATGAATCTGGTGTTCTGGGGAGAAAGCCGATGGCCATGAGTAGAGGTGCGCCGAGCATACTTGACATCCAGAGCCGACCATTTTTTACTACCCCTTCTTCAACTCTTCAAACTGTTAGATCTTCCTGGACTTACGATGTGGGGTTACATCCTGATAAACCCACCACAATGTGAAAACACTGTAAGCTGAAAATGCATCTAGTCCACCTAACCCACTGAACAGTGGAGCTTAGCCTACTGTAAACATCAGAACACTGATGTTAGCGGACAAGTACACAAAATCATCTAATTCAAAGCCTATTTTATAATAAAGCATTGAATATTTCATGTAATTTACTGAATTCTGTACTGAAAATGATAAAACAGAATGATTGATTGGGGTGCAGAATGGTTTTAAGTATATTGGTTGTTTACCTTCTTGACTGTGTAGCTGACAGGGAGCTGTGGTCTGCGGCCGCTGCCCAGCATCACAAGTATATGCTACCATGTACCCTTAAGCCAAGAAAAGTTCAAAATTCCAAGTACAGTTTCTACCGAATGCATACTGCCTTCACAACATTGTAAGGTAAAAGAAATCATGAACAATCTCATGCTGGGGACTGTCTGTACATCTAAACTGTCACCTCCCAATTTACTTTTGAGTACAAGAATCTTCTTTAACCTATGCACATTCTATTCTGAATCTTTCATCTTCAGTTATGACCTTTGATTCCTTCGGCTTCTGTGATTCTTCCTGTCCGTGCCCCTCTTAGATCATACCTCCAAAATCTAGATTACACTTGTCCCCATCTTTAAAAGCCTTGCCCTACTGACTTCTCACCGTCTCTCATTGATAATTCCTAGCCTTGGGAAAAGTTGTAAGAAAAAAACGACATGAAGGTCTGAGTACTACAAATGACTTAGTTATGCTGCATACCTTTGCAGGTAGCCTCATCAGCATTATTTCATGACACCGTCTAGGATTCTTTAGCCACTTGGCAGGGGCAGAGAATGCAGGCGGTGGGTCAGTGCCTGAGATCAAGGCCATGGAGGGTCAACAATCATAGTGCCAACATTTTCTCAGTAGTAAAAACTTATTCCTTTATCATATCACTTCTGAAATTACAGTTCACATAACAGAATCACTAGGAAATTTCCAAGGGACTAAATTAAGTACTAGGGACACAAAACACAAGATCAGTCTTCATCCGGATAGGCAAGCTAGAGAACCCGTCAAGTTCTTTCTTTGCCTACTGTTTCCACTGCCACCCCAATTATTACAAAAGCCTCTTATTTTCTGCCTCCCCTTATTCTCATTTACCCCACATTCTACAGCTAACATCATTTCCCTAAAGAATAGTTCTAGTACACGATTACCTTGGGTAGACACAATCATTCCTTACCCACTGAAAACTAATAAACAATGACTAGTTCAGTATTCAACATCATTCAAATTTTTGTTCCATCCCTCTTTCCCATGGCTCTCCTCTCCATGCAAAGATCCTTCCGGTAGGATCACATCCTACATCACTTCGATGTGATCCTTCCATACTGTGAGTCCCTGATTGGTTTTAAATCCTGGGTATTTTGTTTCTATCTCTTGTGGCAATTTTGCCTTGCTTTCTTTTTGTTAAATGTGTTTTATTCCTTCCATTATCCCTCCTAGATGCTAAAATTTTTTAGACCAGAAATTGTACCTTGCTCATCTTTATATTCCTGTTAGCACAAAGTACATAAGTATATGTCAGGCACAAACAAACAAAATAATGCTGAGTTGAATGGAGTATTCAACTTTGGTTTTCATTATCTTCTTCTTCCTAAGGAGACATGCCACATAATTCCTACAGCAACATCCTAAGTAGCAAGCCAAAATAACAGAGCATCTCAGTTGTTCATACTCAGATTATATAAAGATTTTGGTACTACACGGGGAACCCTAATATCTGGCTCATTTTCCTGAGATGTCATGCTCCAGTATGCTTGTCTCTTCATTAAAAGTGTGTTATTCAGTTTGTAATCTACATGATTCCTAGATCAATTCTGGCTTTATTTGTACTTGGCCGTATATTTGATCTAGGTATCAGTTTTACTAGTGGTTAGTCAGCTTTTCGGCATCCAGGATATGATCACTACATTCATGGAGTAAGTGTCAGTGAAATCACCACATTTTCAGCATCATGTAAGTAGAGACATACAATATGACTCATCACCCAGGCATAAGTCATGGGCTACGTAACCTCTCACAAAAGAAAGGAACAGCACAGAGTAAAATTGCACAGGAAAAAAAAAAAAAGTGTTTAGAAAAGATGCTTTAAAAGTATGTAACTGGATTTAACAGCAGGTTAGACACTTCTAGAAAGTGATGAGAAAACTGGATCAGTAAGGGTCAGTAAGGAATCTAGACCAAAATGGAGGAAGAATAAAGGATGGGCAACATATCGAAAAGACTAAAAGATCCATGGGACAAACTAAAAAGGCCTAATATACTTGCAGTTGGGAGTCCCAGTATAAGAGGCAAAACGCAACAGAAACAATACTTGAAGACACAGTGGCTTACTTGGATTTTTCCAAAACAGCTCACACATCAGAACACTGAACACCATTAACCCCAAGAAGAACAAATAAAAAGAAAATCACATTTATTCACATCATAAAACTGCTAACAATCCCAGAGAAAAAAGATGTACTGTCTACAAAGGCACAATAAAACCAACAGCTGACTTTTCAACAGAAACAATGTAAGCCAGAAAACAGAATATCACCAAGGTACTGAAGATACTAGACATTGAGTTGACAAATTTTCTATAAAGGAAAATAGTAAATTTTCCTCAAAATAGTAAATTTCCTTTCTATAAAGGAAAATAGTAAATGTTTTCAATTCTGCAGGCCACATGTAGTCTTAACTACAACCAATCAAGTCTGCCACTGTACCACGACAACAGGCACAGGAAGTATGTAAACAAATGGGCATGGCTGTGTTCCAATAAAACTTGATTTATGGACACGGAAATGGGAATTTCATACAATTTTCATACCATAAGATACTATTCTTTTGGTTTTTTTCCCTAGCCATTAAAGGAATGTAAAACCACTTTTACTTGTGGGTCATACAAAAAGAAGGCTGAAGGGCATTTGGCTCATGGCATTAGTTTAACAACCTGATCTAAAATGATGGTTACTGGGCGCCTGGGTGGCTTACTCATCAAGCCTCTGCCTTCGGCTCGGGTCATGATCCCAGGGTCCTGGGATCGAGCCCCGCATCGGGCTCCCTGCTTGGTGGGAGGCCTACTCCCACTCCCTCTCTCACTCCCTCTGCTTGTGTTCTCTCTCTCGCTATGTCTCTGTCAAATAAATAAATAAAATCTTAAAAAAAAAATGATGGTTATTGGGGCACCTGGGTGGCTCAGCCATTAAGCGTCTGCCTTCAGCTCAGGTCATGATCCCAGGGTCTTGGGATTGAGCCCCACATCAGGCTCCCTGCTTAGTGGGGAGACCACTCCCCCTGCTTGTGTTCCCTCTCTCTGTCAAATATATAAATTTAAAAATATCTAAAAAAAAATGATGGCTCCTAAATAATAAATGTCAGGTAAATGTTAGGTATTTTTTTTTTAAGATTTTTATTTATTTATTTGACAGAGAGAAATCACAAGTAGATGGAGAGGCAGGCAGAGAGAGAGAGAGGGAAGCAGGCTCCCTGCTGAGCAGAGAGCCCGATGCGGGACTCGATCCCAGGACCCTGAGATCATGACCTGAGCCGAAAGCAGCGGCTTAACCCACTGAGCCACCCAGGCGTCCCAGGTATTTTTACTACTATAAAATGATATGAACCATAAAGAGGACAGTTAAATCTATTAAGAGTCAGTTGAATGCAAAAAGCATCAAGAAGCAAATAAGAGAGCAAAATATGTTGTTAAAATAAGTGTATAAAGGATGTGGGAAGGAGGTTTTAAGTAATTAGCTGAAACTAATTTTTGGATTCCAGCAATCTGGGAGTTGTAGCAGAAAGTATTGTGTGTGGGGAGAAAATATAAATTGTAACTAACGTCTTAAACTTTGTTAAATATAAGCATCAAGGGGCACCTGAGCGGCTCAGTGGGTTAAAGCTTCTGCCTTCGGCTCAGGTCATGATCCCAGGGTCCTGGGATCGAGCCCCGAATCAGGCTCTCTGCTCAGCAGGGAGCCTGCTTCCCTTCCTCTCTCTCTGCCTGCCTCTTTGCCTACTTGTGATCTCTGTCCAAAAAAAAAAAAGTACTCAAAGAATGCTCCAGGGAATCCATCAGGTCCTGGCCTCTTGTTTTTAGGGAGGCTTTTGATCACTGCTTCAATTTCGTTACTAGATATTAATCTATTCAAGTTGTCAATTTCCCCCTGATTCAGTTTTGGAAGTTTATAGGTTTCTAGGAATGCATCCATTTCATCTAGGTTGCTTAACTTATTGGCATATAATTGTTGATGATAATTTCTAATGATTGTTTCTATTTCCTTGGTGTTAGTCATGATCTCTCCCTAAACATTCAAAGAAGAAATAATACCTATTTACCTGAGGCTGTTTCAAAAAATAGAAATGGAAGGAAAACTTCCAGACTTTTTCTATGAAGCCAGCATTACCCTGATCCCTAAACCAGGCAAAGACCCCACCAAAAGAGAGAATTTCAGACCAATATTCCTGATGAATATGGATGCCAAGACTCTCAACAAGATCCTAGCTAATAGGATCCAACAGTGCATTAAAAAGATTATCCACCATGACCAGGTGGGATTTATCCATGGGATGCAAGGGTGGTTCAACATTCACAAATCAATCAATGTGAGGGAACAAATCAGTAAGAGAGAAGAACCACATGATACTCTCAGTTGATACAAAAAAAGCATTTGACAAGACACAGCATCCGTTCCTGATTAAAATGATTCAAAGTATAGGGACAGAGGGAACATTCCTCAACTTCATAAATTCTATCTATGAAAAACCCACAGCGAATATCATCCTCAATGGGGAAAAGCTGACAGCCTTCCCTTTGAGATCAGGAACACAACAAGGATACCCACTCTCACCACCCTTGTTCAACATAGTACTAGAAGTCCCAGCAACAGCAATCAGACAACAAAGAGAAATAAAAGGTATTCATATTGGCAATGAAGAAATCAGACTCTCTCTCTTCACAGATGACATGATACTTTATATAATGTTATAAATGTTATATATATAACATATATAAATGTTATATATATCTTTTGGGAAAACCCAAAAGACTCTACCCCCAAACTACGAGAACTCATACAGCAATTCAGTAATGTGGCAGGATACAAAATCAGTGTACAGAAGTCAGTTGCTTTCTTATTCACTAACAATGAAAATAAAGAAAGGGAAATTAGAGAATTGATTCCATTACTACAGCACTGAGAACCATAAGATACCTGGGAATAACCCAACCAAGGAGGTAAAGGATCCGTACTCAAGGGAACTACAGAACACTCATGAAAGAAACTGAAGAAGATGGGGCGTCCCTGGGGGCTTAGTGAGTTGAGCCTCTGCCTTCAGGTCAGGTCATGATCTCAGGGTCCTGGGATTGAGCCCTGTGTCAGGCTCTCTGCTCAGCAGGAAGCCTGTTTTCCCCCTCTCTCTGCCTGCCTCTCTGCCTACTTGTGATCTCTCTCTGTCAAATAAATAAAATCTTTAAAACAAAAACAAAAACAGTAGTACTGATAAGTATATTGTGTTTATTAAAAAAAAAAAAGAAATTGAAGAAGACACAAAAAGATGGAAGACCATTCTACGCACATGGATCGGAAGAATAAACATTGTTAAAATGTCTGTACTGCCTAAAGCAATCTATACTTTCAGTGCCATCCTGATCCAAATTCCACCGGCATTTTTCAAAGAACTAGAACAATCCTAAATTTGTATGGAACCAGAAGAGACGCCAAATTGCTAAGGAAATGTTGAAAAAGAAAAACAAAACTGAGGCATCACGTTGCCTGATTTCAAGCTTTACTACAAAGCTGTGATCACCAAGACAGCATGGCACTGGCACAAAAACAGACACATAGACCAGGGGAACAGAGTAGAGCCCAGATATGGACCTGCAACTCTATGATCAAATAATCTTCGACAAAGCAGGAAAAATTATACAGTGGAAGAAAGACAGCCTCTTCAATAAATGGTACTGGAAAAACTAGACAGCTATGTGTAGAAGAAGGAAACTCGACCATTATTTTACACCACACACAAAGATAAACTCGAAATGGATAAAAGACCTAAATGTGAGGCAGGAATCTATCAAAATCCTAGAGAAGAACATAGGCAGTAACCTCTTCGACACTGGCCACAACAACTTCTTTCAAGATAGGTCTCCAAAGGCAAAGGAAACAAAAACGAAAATGGAACTTTTGGGACCTCATCAAGATCAAAAACTTCTGCACAGCAAAGGAAACAGTCAACAAAACAAAGAGGCAACCCGTGGAATGGGAGAAGAGATTTGTAAATGACACTACAAAGAGCTGATATCCAAGATGTATAAAGAACTCTTCAAACTCAACACACACAAAACAGATAATCAAGTCAAAAAATGGGCAGAAGAGGTGCACCTGGGTGGCTCAGTGGGTTAAAGCCTCTGTCTTCGGCTCAGGTCATGATCCCAAGGTCCTGGGATCAAGCCCCACATCAGGTTCTCTGCTTAGCAGGGAGACTGCTTTGTCCTCTCTCTCTGCCTGCCTCTTTACCTACTTGTGATCTCTGTCAAATAAATAAATAAAATCCTAAAAAAAAAAAAAAAAAAAAGGGCAGAAGACATGAACAGACACTTCTCCAAAGAAGACATACAAATGGCTAACAGACACATGAAAAAATATTCATCATCATTAGCCATCAGGGAGTTTCAAATCAAAACCACATTGAGATACCATCTTACACCAGTTAGAATGGCCAAAATTAACAAGACAGTAAACAACAAGTGTTGGAAAGGATGTGGAGAAAGGGGAACCCTCTTATACTGTTCAAAGGAATGCAAGCTGGTACAGCCACTTTGGAAAACAGTGTAGAAATTCCTTAAGAAATTAAAAATAGGGGTGCCTGGGTGGCTCAGTGGGTTAAAGCCTCTGCCTTCGGCTCAGGTCATGATCCCAGGGTCCTGGGATCGAGCCCTCCATCGGGTTCTCTGCTCAGCAGAGAGCCTGCTTCCTCCTCTCTCTCTGCCTGCCTCTCTGCCTACTTGTGATCTCTGTCAAATAAATAAATTTAAAAAAAAAAAGAAATTAAAAATAGAGCTTCCCTATGACCCTGCAATTGCACTATTGGGTATCTACCCCAAAGATACTGATTCAGGGAAAGGAAGGGCCACCTGTACCCCAGTGTTCATAGTAGCAATGGCCAACAGTCACCAAACTGTGGAAAGAACCAAGATGCCCTTCAATGGACAAATGGAAAAGAAGATGTGGTCCATACATACAATGGAGTATTATGCTTCCATCAGAAAGGATGAATACCCAAGTTTTGTATCAAAATGAATGGGACTGGAGATTATGCTGAGTGAAATTAAGTCAAGCAGAAAGAGTCAATTATATGGTTTCACTTACTTGTGGAGCATAAGGAATAACATGGAGGACATTGGGAGATGGAGAGAAGTGAGCTGAGGGAAATTGGAGGGGGAGACAAACCATGAAATACTGTGGACTCTGAGAAACAAACTGCGGGTTTTGGAGGGAAGGGGGTAGGGGGTTGAGTGAACCGGGTGGTGGGTATTATGGAGGCATGTATTGCATGGAGCACTGGTGTGGTGCATAAAGAATGAATTCTAGAACACTGAAAAAAATAAAATTTTAGAAAATCAAAAAAATAATAAAGTACTGAAAGAGGGGCTTGGGTGGCTCAGCGGGTTAAGCCTCTGCCTTAGGCTCAGGTCATGATCTCAGGGTCCTGGGATCAAGTCCCGCATCAGGCTCTCTGCTCAGCTGGGACCCTGCTTTTCCTCTCTCTCTCTGCCTGCCTCTCTGCCTACTTGTGATCTTTGTCTATCAAATAAATAAATAAATAATCTAAAAAAAAAAAAAGTACTGAGAGAAAAAACAAACCCTAGAATTCTTTTCCCAGGGAAAATATTTTTCAAAATAAAGGTAAAATAGGGGCACTCCCTGGGTGGCTCAGATGGTTGGATGTCTGCCTTCAGCTCAGGTCATGATCTGCAGGTCCTGGGATCAAATCCCATGTCAGGCTCCCTGCTCAGTGGGGAGTCTACTTCTCCCTCTACCTCTGAACCATACTGAACCTCCTCTCTGCTTGTGTGGCGTGCACTCTCTCTCTCAAATGAATAAATAAAATCTTAAAAAAAAAAAAAAAAAGGTAGGGGTACATGGGTGGCTCAGTGGGTTAAGCCTCTGCCTTTGGCTCAGGTCATGATCTCAGGGTCCTGAGATCAAGTCCCGCATCGTGCTCTCTGCTCATCAGGGAGACTGCTTCCTCCTCTCTCTCTGCTTACCTCTCTGCTTACTTGTGATATCTGTCTGTCAAATAAATAAATAAAATCTTTAAAAAAAAAGGGTAAAATAAAAGGCATACATAGAGATAAAAGCTACAATTCATTGCAATAGAATATATACTGTTCTTGGATCATATTGAGGTGGTATAGTATATATATTTTTTTAAGATTTAATTTATTTGTCAGAGAGAGAGAAAGCACAAGCAGGGGAAGCAAAAGAGGCAGAGGGAGAAGCAATGTGGGACTTGATCCCAGGACTCCAGGATCCCAATGTGGGACTTGATCCCAGGACTCCAGGATCCCAATGTGGGACTCGATCCCAGGATCCCAGGATCCCAATGTGGGACTCGATCCCAGGATCCCAGGATCATGACCTGAGCCAAAGGCAGACGCTCAACCAACGGAGCCACCCACGTGTCCCCAGGTTGTAAAATATTAATTCAAGATGATTAGTAAAGTATATAAGCCGTAATCCCTACAGAAACCACTTAAAAAATACAACACAAAAGCACTAATCACAAAAAGGCAGGTATGGCTGTATTTCTATAACCACAGAAGGGCATTCCAAAATGACAGAAGGGTAAAACCACCAGGAAGAGAGAGCAATTATAAATGCACACACACTCAATAACACAGCTTCAAATTACATGAAGCAACACCAGAGAGAACTAAAGCAACAAATGGACAAATACACATTCATACTATCTTATCAAGCAAGTATCACAACAGAAGGAAGACATTTTCACAAATGCAAAGTCTACAAAACATATCTCTCACATACCCTTTCTTAAGAAGATACTGGAGAATGAATGTATTCCAGTAAAACAACAGTAACCCAAATAAGACAAAAGACATGGGAAGGGGCAAAAAAACGATCAATATCAGAGCCAAAGGAAATCCCTAGGCAAAGTTTCAAGGAGACTGCAGGATGGCATTGATTCTCTACTGATACCAAACTGCTTGTCATAGAGAATGTAATTGTTTGATTCGAAAGCAAGCATTTTGAGGGTTGTCATAAACAAGATGCTGACCGCACTGTACCACCTTTTCAACCTGAGGGCAGAATGCCTGGGTGAGCCTGGCTCAGATTCTTAGCCATATGGGGTCTGACTTGGTTTGAACATGTAGTGATGGCATCTATGTTTCCCCTCCACACCAAGCTGCCCTAGATCAGATGAAGACACTCACTTCTTGTGTTCTGCTATAATCTACTCCTGAGAGGTGGCTGTTGCCCAGTGAGCTAAGAAATAAAGAATATAGAGCAACCCACCTGCTCTAATTATATTTCTACCAGACATTCTATACCTGATCCACACTTTGACCCTGCCAGATGGCCCAACTATGTGAGCCTAGGTTTTCCTATCTTTCTCATGACCTTGCCAATGACATTTCCAAATGGGATTTTTGGAAACTCTCTGAAAAGCTGAAGCCAGACTATGACCCAGAGACTCTATTCAGCTCATTTTCTCCTAGAAATCTTTACCCAATACAGCAAAATTTCTAGATACAATTAGACTTATGCTTACTTGATCATTTGTGCCATATTACTCCCCAGTAAGGTTGTATCATTTTAGACTACCACTAATAACACATGAATGGTTACATCTCTTTAGTGAACACTGGCTAATGTAACTTGAAAAAACAATGATTACCAAAAAACACATTTACCCAAAAGAGACAAAGGTAGTGATCTGAAGGGGCACCTGCACTCCAATGTTTACAGGAGCAAAGTCCACAATAGTCAAACTATGGAAAGAGCCTAGATGTCCATCAACAGATGAAGATGTGGTGTATGTATACAATGGAATATTACTCAGCCATAAAAAAAAACCACCATTAAATCTTAACATTTGTATGTGGATGGAAGTAGAGGATATTATGCTAAGCAAAATAAGTCAGAGAAAGACAGGTATCATATGATTTCACTCATATGCAGAATTTAAGAAACAAAGCAGAATCATAGGAGAAGGGGAAGAGAGGGGAAAATTATATAAGATGAAATCAGAGAGACAGACAACCATAAGAGACTCTTAACTATGGGAAACAACCTGAGGGTTGCTAAAGGGGAGGTGGGTTGGGGGATGGGGTAACTGCATGATGGGCATTAAGGAGGGCACATGATGTCATAAGAACTGGGTGTTATTCACAACTCATGAATTACTGAACTCTACCTCTGAAACTAATAATATACTATATAATAATTAATTGAATTTAAATAAATTTTTCTTAAACCGCTCCCAAAAAAACAAAAAACACCCAAGTCTTGACAAAGGGAACATGGGTGCATATAAGGACATTTTTAGATCTTATTGTCTGGAAGGAAAAGAAAAAACCCACCAACCAGAAAGAAAATTATGCAAAACAAAGTAATATAAATTCCAGTTATAGTTTCTCAAAACTGAATTTTATATTGATTAGGAATATATATAGATAAGCTACAAAATCTTTAAAGAAAGGAGGGGAATAATTCACAGAAATATCAAGATACTGGCTACCTACTAGGAGGACTGAATCAGAAAATGTATCATAAGGAACACAGAATGTTTTGCTTTTTTAAAAATTTTATTTGAGAGAGTGCCTATACGTGCACCAGGGCGGAGGGGCAGAAAGAGAGAGAAAAGCAGGCTTCCTGCTGAGGAGGGAGCCGGATGTAGAGCTCGATTCCAGGACCTGGGATCAAGACCTGAGCAGAAGGCAGATGCTTAACTGAGTAAGTCAGTCGGGCACCCCAGAGAATGTTCTGTTTCTTAACTTGGGTATGGTACATGGATGCCCATTTTATTATTAAGGCATACATATTTATTTTATTTTCTTAAAGTCATTTATTTGACAGAGAGAGTGAGAGAACAAAAGCACGGAGAGCAGAAGAGGGAGAGGGAGAAGCAGGCTCCTCACTGAGCAAGGAGCCAGATGAGGGACACGATCCTAGGACCCTGACACCATGACCTGAGCCGAAGGCAGACGCTTAGCCAACTAAGCCACCCAGGCACCCAAGGCATACATATTTATTATACACATTGTTGTAATGTATATAAAGAGTATCACAAAGCTTTAAACACTCCTCTGTATATATGTTACATTATACAATTAAAAAAAATGAGGAAACTTCTGATATGGAGACTTCAGACATTGAGTGATAAAAATACAAAATTGAGAGAATGAAAAGACAAGCCACAGATAGGGAGAAAATCTTTGCAAACACATACCTGAAAAAGGACTGGTATCCAAATTCTATAAAAGAACTCTTAAAAATCAACAATATGAAAGCAAACAGCCTGATTTAAAAATGGGCCAAAGACCTTCACAGACAATTCATCAAAGAAAATATAGAGATGGCAAATAAACATAGGAAAACATGCTCAACATCATGTCATACAGGAATTTCAAATTACAATGAAATATTGCTACAAACCTATCAGAATGGCCAAAATCCACAACACTGACAGCAACAAATGCTGGCAAGGTCTATGGAGCAACGGGAATTCTCATTCACTGCTCATAGGGATGCTAAATGGCACAGCCACTTTGAAAGACACTCTGGCAGTTTATTACAACACTAAACACACCCTTACCATATGGTCTAGCAATTACACTCCTCTGTAGTTACTCAAGTTATTTTATCTCCTGCAAATGAATGTTTGTAGCGCCTGTCATAACTATCAAAACATGGAAGCAATCATTCAATAGGTGAATGGATAAATACATGTTGGTACAACCATATAACAGAATATTATTCAGTGGTAAAATGAAATGATCAAGCTATGAAAAAACATACAGGAAACTCAAATGCATATTTCTAAGTGAAAGAAACTGTATGATTCCAACTATATGACATTCTGGGAAAGGCAAAACTATGCACACAGTAAAAAGATCAGTGGTTTCCAGGGGCTCAGGGAGAGGGAGATAAGCATGAACAGATAGGCCAGGAAACTATTCTAGGAAACTACAGTGGGGAATACTTGTCATATAATGTCAAAATCTATAGAGCGTACAACACCAAGAATGAGCCCTAATGTAAACTACAGATTTTGAAGTGTCCATATTGACTCGTGAATTATAACAGATATACCACATTAATGCAAGATGTTAATAAGGGTAAACTGTGTGGAAGGAGTGAAGGAGTATATGGGAACTCTACTTTTTGCTCACATCTTCTGTAAATTCAAACTGCTCTGAAAAAATGAAGTCTAGAAGGGCCTCAGTCATTAAGCATTTGCCTTTGGCTCGGGTCATGATCCCAGGATCCTGGGATCAAGCCCTGCATTGGGCTCCCTGCTCAGTGGGAAGCCTGCTTCTTCCTCCCCACTCTCCCTACTTGTGTCATCCCCCTCTCTCTGTCAAATGAATAAATAAAATCTTTTAAAAAAAAAGAAAAAAACCTTGAAGTGTATTAAATAAAAACAAAATAAAACTCATATAGGGCACCTGGGTGGCTCAGATAGTTAAGCATCTGCCTTCAGCTTGGATCATGATCCTGGGGTCCTGGGATTGAGCCCCACATTGGGCTCCCTGTGCAGTGTGGACCCTGCTTCTCCCTCTGCCACTCCCTCTCATTGTGTTCCCTCTCCCACTTACCCTCTCAAAAAAAAAAAAAAAAAAAAAAAAAAACCTAAAAAAAAACCCACATATAAACAAACCAGCATGATTAATATGCTATCTTAAAATAACCTATACTTGTAGGGGCGCCTGGGTGGCTCAGTAGGTTAAGCCACTGCCTTCGGCTCAGGTCATGATCTCAGGGTCCTGGGATCGAGTTCCACATGGGGCTCTCTGCTCAGCAGGGGCCTGCTTCCCTTCCTCTCTCTCTGCCTGCTTCTCTGCCTACTTGTGATCTCTCTCTGTCAAATAAATAAATAAAATTCTTTTTTTTTTTTTTAAAGATTTATTTATCAGAGAGAGAGAGGGGAGAGAGCGAGCACAGGCAGACGGAGAGTCAGGCAGAGGCAGAGGGAGAAGCAGGCTCCCCGCCGAGCAAGGAGCCCAATGTGGGACTCGATCCCAGGACGCTGGGATCATGACCTGAGCCGAAGGCAGCTGCTTAACCAACTGAGCCACCCAGGCGTCCCAGAAATAAATAAAATTCTTAAAAAAAAAAAAATAACCTATACTTGTACTTGTATAAATATGTACATATAAACTCTGGAAAGCTAGTCAAGAAAGTAATGACAGTGGCACTCGTGGAGGCTGTTGAATTTAAATACACACCCAGAGATTTACTGAATTCTTTGGCATCATACTAATTTGATTGAAAGAATAAAATACACACAAAACCCTGCATTTGCAGTGAAGAATGCGATATAAAACAACCAGAGACAAACTGATAAACCCACAGTATCTGGGGATGTTGTCCAAAACACCATTTATGTGAAGGTCCATAAAATTTGTTCAGAACTAATACCAGAGAACCAAGGACATAACACATAATCAATTCAAGACAACTCGTTTGCTTTTTGGCTGCTAGTATTGATCAACCATTCTTACTGTTTTCCTTTCTATTCTATTTCACCTTTCTCTGGGTCCTTCCTTATAAACTTCCTCAGATGCACTGAAAAATAAAGTTGGGAAAAACAATCAACTCACCTGGGATTTGTTCATTTTTTGCAGTATTTGGGTGAAGCCCAGGAACTATGAAGGTAGAACTGGAAGAGAGAAAAAGGAAGATATTGTTATTAGTGATGTGATCTGCCTTGGAACCCCTACAAACCCCTACAATCCCTACAAACAGTAACTTGTTTATAGAGCTTTACATATCACTGGGGGAAACACCACCTACTGGGATAGTCCCTTGCCTCTTCAGAATGGACAGAAAGGGGATACTTGGGTGGCTCAATCAGTTGAGCAGCTGACTCCTGATTATTGATAAAGCAGGGAGTCTGCTTTAGGATTCTCTCTCTCTCTCCCCCCCTCTGCCCTCCCCCTATTCACAGTCTCTCTCTCTCAAATAAATAAATCCTTTTTAAAAATAAATTACCCAAATGAAACACAAAGACAAAGCAGAATGAAAAATTAGAGAATCCAAAGGCTGTGGTACAGTATCAATCAGCCTAACAAACACGTCACTGGAATCCCAAAAGGAAAAGAGAGATTGGGACAGAAGTTTTGAAGACATAATGACTGAGAATTCTCCAAAAAAAAAGGAATGATACCAACGATAGATCCAAGAAGCTCAAATAATTTATCCAAATAGGATAAATAGCAAGCCAAACCATATGCAACACAACATATTCAAACCACTGACAACTGAGGTTAAAGAGAAAGTCTTGAAAGTAGCCAGAGGGAAAGCTGACACATTATATAGAGGACCAAGATAAAGAGTCACAGCCAATTTTTCCTTAGAAACTATACAAGCCAGAAGATAATGCAGTGACATCTGTAAAGTACTTTAAAAGGGGGGAGGAGGGCATCTATCAACCCAGTATTCTATACCCAGCAAATATATTCTTCAAAAAATGAAACTGATGGGACGCCTGGGTGGCTCAGTTGGTTAAGCAGCTGCCTTCGGCTCAGGTCATGATCCCAGCGTCCTGGGATCGAGTCCCACATCGGGCTCCTTGCTCGGCAGGGAGCCTGCTTCTCCCTCTCCCTCTGCCTCTGCCTGCCATTCTGTCTGCCTGTGCTCGCTCCCCCCCCACCTCTGATAAATAAAATCTTTAAAAAAAAAAAAAACAACTGAAATCCAAACCTTTTTGAACAAACAAAAACATAGAGAACTCATTACCAGTAGACTTGTACTACACAAAATATTTAAAGCAGTTCTTTAGGTAGAAGGAATATGATAAAACCAGACAAAAACCTAGATCTACACAAAGAAATAAAGATCTCTGGGAGTAGTTAAAATAAAGATGACTCTAAAGGAAACTTTTTCTTACTTTTAATCACTCTAAAGGATAATCGATTTGTTAAAAAGTAGTTTCGAGGGCTTATGGCATATGCAAAATACATGACAATAGCACAAAAGATGGGATGATGAATTGGGAGTATATATATACACATATACATATATATATATATATATATGATCTTATACATAAAGCAGTACAATATTACTTAAAGGTCCACTGTGAATTAACTCCAGATTTACATTATAAACTCTAGAGCAACCACAAAAAAATTTTTTTAAGACAAATAAATTATAAGCCAATAGTGGAGGGAAAAAATGAAATCATAAAAGTACCCATCAATCCAGAAGTAGAAAAGGAAGAAAATAGGAACAAAGACCAAATAGGACAAGTAGAAAAAACTAGCAAGACAGTAGGTTTTAATCAAACCACACTGATAATTGGTATAAATACACCAATGAAATGACAGAGGCTGTCTAACTGGAAAAAAAAATCAAGGCCAAACTATGTGCTGTTGATACACAGTTTGAAACATAAAAACATAGCTAGATCAAAAGTAAAAGGATGGGGGCGCTTGACTGACACACTTTGTCTGACTCTTAGTTCAGGCTCAGGTCACAATCTCGGGGACCCAAGATGAAGCCCCACATGGGGCTCCATGCTGAGCAGAGTCTGCTTGTCCTTCTCCCTATGCTTCCCCCCCGCCCCCCACAATTCTTCTCTGTCCCTCTCTAGAATGAATAAAAATCTTTAAAAAAAAGTAAAAGTATGAAAAAGATATGCTTTGTAAACACTAATCAAAAGAAAGCTAGAGTGATTATATTAATATCAAATGGAGTAGGCTTCAAAATAATATTACCAGAGAGTGGTATTATAGATATCACCTGATCATTGTGTCAAATGACCAGAAGACCTAACAATCCTAAATATATTGTACCTACCAACTTCAAAATACATGAAGCAAAAACTGACAGAACTGAAAGAAAAAACAGATGAATCCATAACTATAGTTGGAGACATCAATACTCTTTTCTCAGTGACTGAATTGGTTGACAGAAAACCAGTAGGATACAGAAGAACTAAACCATATTATAAACCACCCTGACCCATTTCATATTTATAGAAGACTCTACCACCAACAGCACAATAGTCATTAAAATACATATTAAAAATTCCTAAGATAGGTCACATACTTGGTCAGAAAACAAACCTCAAGTTTTGGGTTGGTTTTTTTTTTTTAAGATTTTATTTATTTATTTGGGAGAGAGACAGTGAGAGAGCACATGAGAGGGGAGAAGGTCAGAGAGAGAAGCAGACTCCCCGTGGAGCCGGGAGCCCTATGTGGGACTCGATCCCAGGACTCTGGGATCACGACCCGAGCTGAAGGCAGTTGCCCAACCAACTGAGCCACCCAGAAACCCAATAAACCTCAAATTTTAAAGAACTGAAATTTGTAACAAAGTATATTCCTTGACAGAATTAAACTAAAAATCAATTAATGGAAAGAGATCTGGAAATTCCTTCCTTCCAAATATTTGGAAGTTAAAAAGAATTCTAAATAACCAAGGGGTGAAAAGTCACAAGGAAAAGTTTAAAAAATCAAAGAACTAAATGGAAATGAAAGCACAACATAACAAAATTTGAGGGACATAGCTGAAGTAGTAATACAGCATTAAACTATTTACAATATTAACTGTTAACTATAAACACTGCATTAGGGACACCTGTGTGGCTCAGTCAAGCCTCTGCCCTCGCCTCCAGTCATAATCCTGGGGTCCTAGAATAGAGTCCTGCATTGGGCTCCTTGCTCAGCAAAGAGACTGCCTCCCTCTGCCTGCCGTTCTCCCTACTTATGCTCTCTCTCTGACAAATATAATCCTAAAAAATTAAAAAAATTAAAAAAAAACACTGCATTACACTATTTGTATCAGAAAAGAAGAAAATTTTTATCAATGATCGCAGCTTCCACCTTCAGAAATCAGAAAAGGAAATTAAACCCAAAGCAAACATAAGAAAGGAAATAATAAAGGTAAGCATAGAAATTTAAAAAAAAAAAAAAAACAGAAAAAAACAGAGAAATTCAATAAAACCCAAAAGCTGGTTATTTGAAAACATCAATAATATTGAAAAACCTCTAGGTAACCTGGCCAAAAGTAAAAAAAAAAAAAAAAGGACACCAATTTCCAAGATAAAAATGACGGAGTAGACACTACTACAGATGCTACAGATATTAAAGCTATTATTAATAATAAAAATAACTGTTAGCTACCACAATAAAGGAGGCAAAAACAAAAAGGGGTGAAGTCCCAAGATACAAAATAAGAACAGTGGAAAATATGAACAAAAGCAAGAGAAAACATATGAAATAATGGAAAAATGATTACATCTTCAATAAAATAGTACATAAGAATAAAGCTGAAAAAACGACAAACTGTAATTATCAAGCGCCTTGAAGGGGACAAAACAAAACAGGACTTGAACACTGGGAAGGCCTACAGTAAGACCCAGTATCATAAAGGAGTCCATTCCTCCTCATTAAATGCAGCCATTAATTGGATAATAAAATACGGGCAGATTTAAAAAAAAAATACAACTGATTCTAAAGTACAGTGGGAAGCATAAGTCAACCTGCATAATCTCAAAGTGGTCAAGGTTTCTGGACGTCATACAAGGGAACAGTAAATTCTACAACAGAGAAATTCAAAACGCCGGCATGGCACAACTATCAGTGAGCGAAATCAAAAGGCAAATGGAAAAAGCACGTGCCATTTACACAAGGTGCTGGCTGGCTGTATGATCTCGGGTCTTCCGCCCATCTGAGCCTCCCTTTTCCCTCCGGTTGCAACTGAGACACTAGCGGCGTCGCAGACCAGGTGTAAGGATCAGAGGAAGATTTGGCTGAAAAGGTTTTTCCTGAGAGGTCAGAGCTCTTATTAGGAACCCCGTGTGCCTCAGGTAACTTGCCGGGGCTTTCATTGCTCCCTGCACCTGGCGAGGCTCCTGCACGCCGCACGTGCCTTCCCGGCGCCGCCAGGTGTGTCCGGCCCCGCCCCCAGCCTCGCCCCGCGCCCCCGGGGCCTGGTCACGCGCGCACCCGCGCGAGCTTCCGGACTCGCTCCCGCGCGGCAAGAGACACTTGCGGCCAGTCGGCGGCGCTTCTTTTGACAAAGGGAGGAAGGCGAGCCCTCGCCGCCGCACCCCCAGCCTCCGTCTCCGCCCCCGCACGTCCGGCCAGGCGAGTCCCGCCAGCCCCGCGCCGAGAACAACGCCAGGCGGCCCCCGACGCCGCCCCGAGGGTCGTCGCCGCCTTCGAGTCGCGGAAGTTTGGGCTCCCACCCCGCGCGGACAGGAGCCCATCCCTCAACTCCTTCCCCTCAGCCCCCAGGCCTTGCAGAGCTGCGTGGGAACCACCTTCATACCTGGAGGGGCACAGCCTCCACTTGTGGCTCAGTGCCTAGCCGGGTCAGGGAGCGAGTCAGCGAAGACGCGCGGAGACCGGGGCCCTGTCACCCACTCGCGGCAGGAGGTGGGGGAAGGGCAGCCACCGGCGCGCTCGCAGCATTGCACATGCGCAGATGCAAGGGCTGCTGGCCGTCCCAGGGTCCTCTGAGGGGTGGTTCATCAAATTCCGGGACTACATTTCCCATAAGTCTTTGGGCGTGCCGCTGTAGGGACTCCTAAGGAAGGTTTCTAGTTTGGCGGGTGGTTTGAGCCTGACGGAGATAATCCCTGGCGGAGGCGATAATCCCCCGTCTGAACTGTTCATTTCCCGCAGAAAGGGTTATGAATTACAACCACCACCTCCCCAAAAATATAAAAACTTGGCTTTCAAAGATTACATAGGTAATCTATGGTAACTAATTAGAAAATATGTATAAAATAAATATCTATAATTTTTCAAAGATAGCCGTGTGTAACATTAAATTCATACCTTCGTGATTTTTTAAAAATAAAATTGGCCAGGGGTGCTTAGCTGGCTCAGTCCATGAAGCATGCAACTTTTTTTTTTTTTTTTAAGATTTTATTTATTTATTTGACAGAGAGAAACTACAAGTACACTGAGAGGCAGGCAGAGAGAGAGAAGGAAGCAGGCTCCCCGCTGAGCAGAGAGCCCGACGCGGGACTCGATCCCAGGACCCTGAGATCACGACCCGAGCCGAAGGCAGCGGCTTAACCCACTGAGCCACCCAGGCGCCCCGAAGCATGCAACTTTTTTTTTTTTAATATTTTACTTTTATTTATTTGACAGACAGAGATCACAAGTAGGCAGAGAGGCAGGCAGAGACAGAGGGGGAAGCAGGCTCCCTGCTGAGCAGAGAGCCCGATGGGGGGCTCAATCCCAGGACCCTGAGATCATGACCTGAGCTGGAAGCAGAGGCTTAACCCACTGAGCCACCCAGGCGCCCCGAGCATGCAACTCTTGATCTCGGGGTTATGGGTTCAAGACCCACGTTGGGTGCAGAGGTTACTTAAAAATGAAATCTCTTTTTTTTAAGCAAAAAAATAAAAAAGAGAAAAAATTTGCCATAAAGATATCACAGGCTGCAACTAGCTTCTTCTGTCTTTATTCTTTAGGGCAGATTTATGTGCACAGCAAAATTTGAGGAGAATGTACAGAGAATTTCTGCACACCACTTGCCCCTGAACCTGCATAGTCTCCTCCACTATCAACATCCCCTAACCACAGTGGTAAATTTGTTATAATGAAATGTCCATTGACACAGTTTCACTCTTCATGTTGTTTACTTTAGGATACACTCTTCATGTACATTCTATAGATTTTGATATGTATATATAAAGTATTATACATAATGACATCTATCCCCCACTATAATATCATATGGAATAGTTTTTCATCCACTGTGTTCCTTCTAATCATTCCTTCCTCCTTCTCCCCGAACCCCTGGAAAACACTGATATTTACATGTGCATAGTTTAGTATTGTTGGAATCATATAGAATGTAGCCTTTTCAGATTAGCTTCTTGCACTTAGAAATATGCATTAGAAGTTCCTGTATATCTTTTCATGGCTTGGTAGTTCATTTTTTTAAAGTTTTGTTTTGTCTTGTTTTGTTTTGTTTTAAGCCACCCAGGTGTCCCAAGTTGCTTCCAAGTTCTGAAAATTACGAATAAAGCTGCTATAAACATTCATGTGCAGAGGGTTGTGTGGAAATAAAATAACTTATTTGGGCAAGCACTAAGGAGTATAATTGCTAGCTCATATGGGAGGAGTTTGTTTCATTTTTTAAGAAACTGTCAAAGTGTCTTTCAAAGTGGCTGTGCCATTTTGCATGCCCACCAGCAGTGAATGAGAATTCACTTTGCTCCACATCCTTGTCAGCATTTGGTATTGTCACTGTTGTGGATTTTGGCCATTCTAATAGGTGTGTAGTGGTAACAACTAGCTTTTAATTAAAACAATATATGATTTCAAAAAGGTACTTGTACATCAATATTCATAGTGGCAGTATTCACAATAGGCAAACAGTAGGAAGAACCCAAGTGCCCACCAACAAAAGAATCGATAAATCAACATGGTATATATGTATGATGCAATATCATTCAGCCAAAAAAAGAATGAAGTTCTGACCCATGGTGCAACATGGCTGAACACTGAAGATATGCTAAGTGACTTAAGCCAATATTGTGTAATTCCACTTACAGGAAGTATCTAGACTAAGTAAATTCATAGAGAAAGTAGAATAGAGATTACCAAGGCCTAGAGGAAGGGAGGCATGGGGACAATGTGTGGGATGATGAAAAAAAAAAAAAGTTCTTAAAAGAGATAGTGATGGGGTGCTTGGGTGGCTGCCAATTGAGTGCCAGACTCAGGATTTCCACTCAGGTTGTGCTTGGTGGCACAGAGCCTGCTTGAACTTCTCTCTCTCTCCCTCTGCCCCGCCAGCCCTGCTCCCACTCTCTCTCTCAAAAAATAAATAATCTTTAAAAAAAAGAGATAATGCTGGTGGCTATACAACATTGTGAGTATGTTTAATGCCACTGAATTGTATGCTTAGAATGTTTAAAATGGTAAATTTCATGTTATGTATATTTTATTTTTTAAAGATTTTATTTATTTATTTGACAGAGATCACAAGTAGGCAGAGAGACAGCCAGAGAGAGAAAGAGAGGGAGGAGGAAGCAGGCTCCCCGCTGAGCAGAGAGCCTGAGGCAGGGCTCACCCAGGTGCCCCATGTTATGTACATTTTATCAGAATTTTAAAAAATAAACTGGATGGGGAGCCTGGGTGGCTCAGTGTGTTAAAGCCTCTGCCTTTGGCTCAGGTCATGATCCCAGGGACCTGAAATCGAGCCCCACCTCGGGCTCTCTGCTCAGCGGGGAGCCTGCTTCCTCCTCTCTCTCTGCCTGCTTCTCTGCCTATTTGTGATCTCTGTCAAATAAATAAATAAAATCTTTAAAATAAAATAAAAACACAGACTAATAGCTAATAGATATAAACACGTATTACACAAAATAATAAAAAATCTTTTGGGTGTATTTTGAAAAGACTACAGGAATATACAAAAAGGGAAGAACCCATCCCCCATATGCACACACAAAATAATTTCTCCTATGCCTTATGCTTAACAACACAGAATACTGTGTAGTGTGGACTGTTTCTGAAGAACTTGAAAAATTCAAAACCACATTATTTTCTGTTAATTTCCTCTTAGGAATAAAGGACAAGTGTAGAGAATGTTTTTTGGAAAACACATTGCATTTTTATTTGTGCCTTTTTTTAAAAAAAGATTTTATTTATTTGTCAGAGAGAGAGAGAGAGAGAGCATGCACAAGCAGGCTTCCTGCTGAGCAAGGAGCCGGTTGCAGGCTCCATCCCAGGACCCCTGGAGTTATGACCTCAGCTGGAAGCAACTATTCAACCAACTGCTCAGCCGAGGAAGGCTGAGGTGTTGCCACATTGCATATCAATGAATTTTGTACTGTTATATTAAAATCCACTGGGGGCCCCTGGGTGGCTCAGTTGGTTAAACGTCTGCCTTCAGTTCAGGTAGTGATCCTGGGGTCCTGGGACCAAGCCCTGCATTGGGCTTCCTGCTCAGCGGGGAGTCTGCTCCTCCCCTTCTCTCTGATCCTCCCCCCCACCACATGTGCTTTCTCTCTCTCAAATAAATAAATAAGTTATTTATTTTTGAAAGATTTTATTGTTTTATTTGAGAGAGAGAGAAAACGAGCATTTGAAAAATAACTGGCTCACTGAGTCATGAAGATCTTTCAAGTGTTAATAGATTTCATTACATAGTGCCAAAGGACAGCAATAATATCACCACTGGTCTCATCAGAAAAGCTTTAAGTATTTGGAAGCAGATACAAGTCTTTGCCAAAACTCTGATCTTCACTTGAAAGCTCATTTTATCATTGGGCAACAAATATAGCCAGTTGTTTTCCTTGAAGTGACAGCTCACTTCATTCATTTCTGAGAAAATATCTGCCAAACACTCAGGCTTGGTTTGACTGTCAGCCAATGCAGTAAAAAAAGGTGTTCCATGAGAAACGCAGCCCGTTCAGCTCAGCACTCAAAGGACTGCAGGAGTGATTTTCCTGGAGACAATCATCCGGCCCCTGCCTGGGACAGAATACTTGTGCGTTCTTCTTGTTTCATAAGATTATTAAAAACACACATTCGGGGCACCTGGGTGGCTCAGTTGTTAAGTGCCTGCCTTTCGCTCAGGTCGTGGTTTCCAGGGTCCTGGGACTAAGTCTCACGTGGGGCTCCTTGCTCCGCAGGGAGTCTGCTTCTCCCTCTCCCTCTGCCTGCCGTTCCCCCTGCTTGTGCTCTCTCAAATAAATGAATAAAATCTTAAAAACAAATACAAGAACAAGACATGCTCGGAAGGTTGAGACTTAATACAATTAATAATGTTTACTGCTCCATTAAGGTCATTCTTAAGTAAACCAAGCATTCCTTCTCTAGAATTACGTGAGAGCACAGAATGCAATGAGGGCTAGTTCAGTGGGGTGCCACTCTCTTCAATCCTGCGGTGGCCCCAGGAAAGCCCCCCTCTCCTCCAACTGCTTTTGCAAGAAAGTAATGTCTAAGTATCATTATCAAAATAATCTTGACCTCCTGGATTTCTGAGAGTATCCTGGGAACCCCAGGAGTCTACAGACTACATTAACAGCACAATCTTTATGTGCCATTATCACACCTAAAAAAATTAACATTGTTTCCTTAGTGGTATTCAAATATCCAGTTGCTGTTCATATTTCCAAATTCTTTTTTTTTTTTTATTTAAGATTTTATGTATCTATTTGAGAGAGTGAGAGAGAGCCCACAAGCAGCGGGGAGGGGCAGAGGGAGAGAGAGGCAGACTCCCGCTGAGCAGGGAACCCCCTCCAGAACTCCATCCCAGGACCCTGGGATCATGATCTGAGCGGAAGCCTGATGTTTAACCAACTGAGCCATCCAGGTGCTCTCATATTTCCCAATTCTTTTAAAAAACATCATATATTTCTTTAAGTTTTTATAACTCAAGATCCAAATGACTCCATATCATAGGTTCTCCATCCATATCTTTTCTTTCTTTGCCGTTTATATGTTGAAAACAGAGTGTTGTCTCTCCTGAAGAATTTCCTCATTTGGATTTTCCTGATCATGTTAAATTTTAATTAACAACTTTCTGTTCCTTTATCTGGACTCTGAACCTGAGAAAGTCAATGTTTAGGAAGAATTTTTGGCCACATATTAATAGCAATTCCTTACTCCTTTCCAGGTCTAAAAATGATTCTTTTTCTAAGATATTTAGTGACAGGGGCACCTGGGTGGCTCTGTCGTTAAGCATCTGCCTTCAGCTTAGGTCATGATCTTAGGGTCCTGGCGTTGAATCCCATGTGGGCTCTCTACTCAGCCAGAAGCCTGCTTCTTCCTCTGCCTCTGCTGCTGCTTGTGTTCCCTCTCTCACTGTCTCTCTCTGTCAAATAAATAAATAAAATCTTTAAAAAAAAAAAAAAAGATAGTGACAGGGTCGGGTTTTTCCACCAGGTGTCTTTATTTTCTACCCCTTGATTCAGCATTCCTGCAATCAAGGTTTATCAGGCACCCGTGAAGACACAGCTGTGAGCCACACGCAAAGCTCCCTCCCCTTGTGAGCTTACATTCCTGTTGGAGGACAAGGCAATAAACAAAAAGCAAAATATACAGCGAGTCAGGTGGCATTCACCACTAAGGAGAACCTATCGGGAGTGCTGTGGTGGGGTGCATTTTGGAACAGAGTGGTTAGGGAAGGCTTTACTGAGCAGGTGAGGTTTGAGCCAAGACTCTGCAATCAGGTATGAGGCTCCGTAATCATAATTCCAAGACTCTATCAGCAGACCCCTAGTGGGAGATGCCCTTGGTTATTCCCAGTGTCTGACAACACCACTCCATCTGGTTTCCATTCCTCCCAGCAAGCCAACCTGCTTCCCCCTTTCACACCTGAGATGATGGAAGGGAAAAATACCTGATCACAGCTTCTCCTTCCTCGTCTGGGGGCTCTGAGAAATGGCCTTCAATCTCTTTTTCGCTCCCTGCAAAATTACAAAGTAGGAAGCTCACAAAAAATTCTCCCAAATCCGAGCAAAGTAAACACCTCATGCTTTTGTTCCTTCATTTTTAAACGTAAATTGAACATAAATGGAACAGCTTGAACCTTGCAAAATCCAGCTATCTTACTGAGCATCTGACAAGTCTATCTTTCTCCCTGGTAAGTGAAGGATTCTCATATGGCCAATGGCTTAGAAAGGTTTTATCCAAGGATTCCCAGGGGATACAGGGACTGTTTCATTTCTCTCTGTCTTTCCAGTACTATGCTTGGGATAGATGAGGAATGAAAAAGATGGGGCGCCTGGGTGGCTCAGTGGGTTAAGCCTCTGCCTTCGGCTCAGGTCGTGATCCCAGGGTCCTGGGATCGAGCCCCATATCGGGCTCTCTGCTCAGCAGAGAGCCTGCTTCCCCATCTCTCTCTCTGCCTGCTTCTCTACCTATTTGTGACCTCTGTCTGTCAAATAAATAAATAAAAATCTTACAAAAAAAAAAAAAACAACCAACAATTGAAATAAGCACAGCCTGCAGATGCTCCACTCTCTGTCCTCGGTGTGTTCCCAGCAGCACTGCCAGCCAAGAGAGCAGGGCAGACACACAAACCTTTCCCATATATCAACATTACAGGAGAATTTCCCAACATCACCAGGACCAGCCCTCGGGGCCGATCATCAGCTTCCGTCTGCCTATTAAACAGGCCTAGAGGTAAAAGGTCAGAGTGACAAGCTTTCCCCCATGTCACTTTTATACCATGCAGGGCAAAGTAAGAACTAATGACAGGCAATGTGCTAACTACTTACTGCATTCCAGACCAAGCTGAGAGCTTTAGGTTTTGTTATCCCATTTAATCTTTGCAACAACCAAATTAAGGGTGTCATTCAGTTCTTTCTCAAGTGTAGAAGCTAAATGACGAAACAATCCAGCTTGCCCAAGGTCCCACAGGGAAGAGGTGGCTGTTTGGACACCAACGCACTCACATACACTATCACCCACTCCGCCACTGACCATGCAGAACTCGAGACTGCGAAATGCACAGAGGTGAGCCAGACACACTCCACCTTAGGGATGCCTGCGCTTTCAATGAAGGGACACAACTATACTTGGAGCCTGAGCCTCGGTTGTGAAGCAGGAAACCGTAGAGGCAGGAGAACCAAGACTGCAACTCTGCGCTATTCCAGTATTAAGAAATTATTATCAAAAATAGATGACAGTTTGGCAGCTTCTTAAAAAGTTAAACACGCATATGCCATTGACCCATTGACCCATAGGCCATTGATCCCAACTCCTAACTATTTGTCCTGGAAAAGTGAAAAGTTCCATTCGCAGGAAAATCTATCTGTGAATGTTTACAGCAGCTCTATTCACAATCATCAAAAACTGCTGACAGCCCAGTCAATGTTCTTCAATGGGGCAACAGATGATCAACGTAGTATGTCCATACAGTGGATTACCACTCGCCAACTAAAAGTATATGATCTATCGATTCTTAAAGTACCTTGGATGAATCTTGAAGGTGATATCCTGAATGGAAGAAACCAACCCAAATAGTACATACTGAATCATTCCATTTAAATGACCTTCTCAAAACGACAAAACTACAGTGATGGGATTGCCTGGGTGGCTCAGTGGGTTAAGCCTCTGCCTTCAGCTCAGGTCATGATCTCAGGGTCCTGGGATCGAGCCCCTCATTGGGCTCTCTGCTCAGTGGGGAGCCTGCTTCCCCCTCTCTCTCTGCCTGCTGCTCTGCCTACTTGTGATCTCTCTCTGTCAAATAAATAAATAAAATCTTCAAAACCCCCCCCAAAAACCTACAATGATGGAGAACATTATCAGTGGCTGCTAGAAGTTGGGGTTTGGAGGGTGTGGCTATACAGGGATCGCATGAGGTAATTCTTGTTTCTTCTGACAACTCTCTTTTTGACAAATTTGGACTCCACATTCAAAATAATAAAATTGTTAAGCTGTGTTTTCCACCTAAACTGTGGCTGGGTTTCCCTGATGGCTACAGAGAAAACTGTAACTTGCTCCCTCAACTTACAAAAGAAGGGAAACTAGAAATCATGAGGTCGGCGTGGCATTCTCCAGATTTTTAATTAGATCAACACTTTGTGAATGCCTTCCTATTATCAAGTCTACCAATGTGAAAAACTAGCAAAGGAAAAAGTTCAACCTCCCTAAGTTAATTACATACAGGTAAGATAATAGTACTATTGAGTATATTTCGGCAATTGGTTACTTTTCATGTTTATTTATAGACTATCACAAGAACTGTTAAAAAAAATCAATCCTTTAAAAAAAAAAAGATTTGTGGGGTGCCTGGGTGGCTCAGTGGGGTAAGCCTCTGCCTTCAACTCAGGTCATGATCTCAGGATCCTGGGATCGAGCCCCACATCAGGCTCTCTGCTCAGTGGGGAACCTGCTTCCCCCTCTCTTTCTGCATGCCTCTCTGCCTACTTGTGATCTCTTTCTCTCTGTCAAATAAATAAACAAAATCTTAAAAAAAAAAAAAAAAAAAGAATGACAAGAGCAGGAACTTCTGATGCTTGAAATGCAGCCACGACCAAGATCATCCAATTTTGTAGTCCTGTCCACCTGAGGGTACCAGGTGCTGCCTGTGCAGGCTGCCTCTTGCCTCCGGGGGTGGCTACCAGCACCACCCAACATTTTATTGTCACCAGAGGGGAACAAGAGGTACCCATGCCAGAGGAGGGAGCTGCCCCCTTAGCTTGTTTCTCCTGCTGGCCAGCTCTTGGCTCTACAAAAAAGTCATTCTCAGGGATGCCTGTGTGGCTCAGTCATTAAAAATCTGCCTTCGGCTCAGATCATGGTCCCAGGGTCCTGGGATTGAGCCCCCCTGCTCAGCAGGAAGCCTGCTTCTCCCACTCCCTTTGCTTGTGTTCCCACTCTCACTGTGTCTCTCTCTGTCAAATAGATAAATAAAATCTTTAAAAAAAAAGTAATCATCATTCTGTGTTATACGCAACTGATGAATTTTTGAACTCTGCATGGGAAACTAATGATGTACCAGATGTTGGCTGATCGAATTTAAATTAAAAAAACAAAAACTAAAAAAACAAAAACAAAAACAAAAAACCCAAAACCAGAATGAAGAATAGTTTGTAAAGTGAAAAAACAAAATCATAGTCATTTTGAATAAGTTTCAGTACTGGATGCATTATTTTTGTAGAGGATTTAGAAATAATTTCATATGGGTCAGAAAGACATAGGGAGGGGTGCCTGGGTGGTTCAGTTGGTTTAAGTTTGTGCCTTTGGCTCTGGTCATGATCTCAGGGTCCTGGGATGAGGCTCCACAATGGGGGGGGGGGTCCCTGCTCAGCGGGGAGCCTGCTTCTTCCTCTCCCTCCACCATTCATGCTCCTATTCTCTCACTACTCCCTCTCTCAAATAAATAAATCTTAAAAAAAAAAAGACATGGGTATTAGTACTATTGGGCCAAGTATTATTAAAAAATTAACCAGTTGAATCAAAGAGTCCCATTTTTCATGAGTGGATCCAGAAACAGAACGGATTGTGGGGTCTCTTTGGTCCAAATACTTCTTTACAAATGGAAAAACTAAAGCTCGGACTTCCTGGCCTCCAGAACTATGAGAAACACATGTTGTTAATGGTTTCAGCAGTTCTAGTGGCTTAAGGGATAGGCCCTTCTTGGCTGTGACTGTTTCTCTGACTTTCCTTGTTTTTGATGATGTTGACAGTTTTAAGTTCTAGTTAGTTTTGAGTTCTAGTCAGAACTTTTGTAGGATGTTTGGCATTTGTTTGGTGTTTTTCCTCCTGATTAGACAGGAGTTATGGGTTCTGGGGAGGAAAGATAAAGGACCATTTTCATCATATCATGTCACGGGCACTGTATCAATGTCCTAGGGCTGTCATAACCAAGTACCACAAACTGGCTTAAAGCAACATAAATTTGTTCTTTCCTGGTTCTGGAGCCTGGAGGTCTGAAATGAAGTTGGCAAGGCCACCACATCTGAAAACCACAGAAAAATCCTTCTTTGCTTCTCTGTAGCTTCCAGTGGTTTCCCTAGCTTCCTTGGCTCCTGCTGTAGCATGTCGGTCCCTGCCTCCTTTGTCACACGATATTCTCAGCTCTTGTCCCTATGTCTCTTCTCCTCTTCTTACAAAGAGACAAGTCATATTGAATTAAAGGCCAACCCTACTCCAGAACCACCCCATCTTTTTTTTTATTTTATTTTATTTATTTATTTGACAGATCACAAGTATGCAGAGAGGCAAGCAGAGAGAGAGACAGGAAAGCGAGTTCTCTACTGAGCAGAGAGCTGATGCGGGGCTCGATCCCAGGACCCCGAGATCATGACTGGAGCCAAAGGCAGAGGCTTAACTCACTGAGCCACCCAGGCGCCCCAGAATCACCCCATCTTAACTAATTACATCTGCAATGACCCAATTTCCAAAGAGAGTCAAATTCTGAGGTCTTGGGAAGGACATGAATTTTGGGAGGATACACTTGAACCCATGCTATCAACATGATTTATGACTGTTGGTGTTGACCTTGGCCACATAGTGTTTATTAGAGCTCCCCACTGCAAAGTGACTCTTTTCTTTTCCCCTCTCCATACTTTATTCTTGGCAAGGAAGTCACTATGAACAGTCCACATTTTTGGAGTGGGAAGTTATGCTCTCTATCTCTAGGATTGAGTACCTACATAACTTATTTGGAATTCTTCTGCATGGGGAGCTTGTCTCTTCTCCCCATTTATTAATTTATTCAATCAA
Source organism: Mustela putorius furo (assembly GCF_011764305.1). Lineage (NCBI taxonomy): Eukaryota > Metazoa > Chordata > Mammalia > Carnivora > Mustelidae > Mustela > Mustela putorius. The sequence goes on along the minus strand of NW_025421304.1, from coordinate 32,755,981 downwards.
TCCAGCATATATGTATGGTTGTATCAGAACTGTTAATTCGTACTTCTGTGGTACTGACTAGGTACATGGGCAGTTCCTTTTGCCTTTAGTCTTATACACTCCATTCCCAAAGTTCCTTGGGTCAGCACTACTTTCCCATACCCCCTTCAGTGAGTTTGCTTCATACATTTAGAAAGCTATAGTTAGATCCTCTTGTCACAGCCTGCATTCTTTGCTGGGATCTTCCAACCCCCTAAATGATTTTTTTTTTTTTTAATTCGTTTGCAGTAAGGTTCACTCTTGGTGTTGTAAAGTTCTGTAGGTTTTGAACATTGCGTAAGGTCATGTACCCACCATTACCAAGTCATACAGAATAGTTCTACCACCCTAAAAATCCCCTGTAGTTCATGTATTCCTCCCTTGCAACTCTAGTCCCTGGAAACCACTGGTCTTTTTACTGCCTGCCTAGTTTTATCTTTTCCAGAATGTCACATGGTTGGAATTACATAGCATGTGGCTTTTTTCAGACTGATTTCTTTTACTTGGCACGATGCATTTAAGATTCCTCCATGTCTTTTTGTGACTTTTAGGAGCTAAGTATTCTCTTGTTTTAATGCACTATGGTTGGCTTACCCATTCACCTTTGGATGGACATCTTGGAGATTTGGAGTTTATGGAGATTTTGAATAAAGCTGCTGTAAACATTCACGTGCAGACTTCTGTGGAGACATATGTTTTAACTCAATTGGATAAGTACTTAGGAACATGATCGCTAGATCATATGGTAAGACTATGGCATTTCTTTGTAAGAAGCTGTCAAACTATCTTCCAAAGTGACTGTACCATTTTGCATTCCCACCAGCAGTGAATGAGACTTCCTGTTGCTCTGTGTCCTTGTCAGCATTTGATGTCATTTTTTTTTTAATTTTCATAATTCTAATGGGTGCATAGTGATGTCTTGTTTTAACTTGTAATTCTGTGATGACAGGTGATGTTGAGCATCTTTTCATATGCTTATTTTCCACCTGTATGTTTTCTTTGGTGAAGTGCTCAGATCTTTTGCACACGTTTTTTGTTTTCTTATTGTTCAGTTTAGAAGCACATCTAACAAGCAAATCTCAAGTTTAAAATACTATTCTCCACTAAAAGGAGCCAGAAGTCCTTGGAAAAGTGGTTGGTTTCTGGTGTGAGAAGGGGTTAGACAAGATGAGCCCAGAGCATCTTATAGTACTAGAAAGTAAGGCAGTGCTTAAAAATAGCTGTGGGTGTCTAAAGGGCAGAGAAATCCATATGACAGAGGTCTCCAGTGGCCAAAGCCAGAACTGACTGAGCAACAAAATAATAACAGTATTAGATTATAAACTGTGGAGTAAAATAAGTATTCATCAGTCCATATTGGTAATATATAAATAATTGAGTAGGCAAATAAATAAATGAGGCAGAAGGATGGCTCTTCCTTAGAGAATAATTCTAATCAACTAATACTGAGGGAATAAGAGAAGTAGAAAATCACCATCAGAACACACAATACCACAATAACAATGACTGCAGGCAAGATCCACCAGTAGAAGCTAAGACTGGTGGATGAAAGTGAGATGAAACAGGATATTGGTACAGTCTTCAAGTATCTACCCCAAATGTTTGCTAACTAAAAAGAGAAAAATGTTATTTCGCAGTGCAGAAACCCCACAGACATCACCTAAACCAAGTGTTCAAAGTAAACGTCACTGCTAATAAGACATACTGACATCTGAAACTGCTGATATGATATATTGAGAAGGGCATCACCCTTCTGTGGCATCCTTTCCAGAAACACATGACCTCAATATACTCATGAGAAAACAACAGACAATCCAAACTGAAGAACATTCAATAAAGTAACTGACAAGTACCCCTCAAGATGTCAAGGTCAGAAAGACAAGAAAAGACTAAGGAATTGCAACAGATTGTAGGAGACAAAGGAGACAAGACAACTAATGGCAGAATGAGATGATGGATTAGATCCTGGACCAAACAACTCCTCTCCCCACCCCCCAAAAAGAGGACTTTATTGGAAGAGCTGGTGAAATCAAATATGCACCAATTCTCTAACTATATTGATGAATATTTTACTTGTTCTTAGTTTTGACAGCTGTCCTATGGTTATATATAATGTAAACACTAGTGAAAACCAAGTTAAGGATATATAGGAACTCCCTGTACTAATTTTGCAATTTTTCTCAAAGTCTAAAATTATTTCAGAATAAAAAGTTGAAGGTCATTTTGATACTCCCCTTTTATCTGTTAGTTATATGAAAATCTCTTCCTCTTCTGGCACTGCAGTGGAGTGGATGTATCTCCAAGCTGCTGTCTTAGTTGTACCTCCCAAAGGCCATTCCACCACTGTTCTAAAAGGTCAACAAAAAATAAGTGGTTTTTTTGGCTTTAGGCGATGTTATGTGGTATACTGTGGTGGTGGATCAAATATTCTGTGAACCTCCAGACAGTAGGGTTGGCTGAGTCCCTGGAGGCAGGAGAGGCAATTCCAGATGCATAACATGTGTTGTGTTGATCTCAGCCCACATAAATTGCTCCCCTTTCAGAGTGGAAGCAGTCCATTGTAACTGACTTGTGACCAAATGACTGGTTGGTCTCCTTGAGGAATGGTACTATGTGGGGGGATTCAATGCGGCAGTAGGTGAATGCCCAGCAGTGGCAATAGCCAGATCAGCCTTAGTGAGTGGTTTCCACGCTGGCAGATCCATTATTAGCCTCCATGCTACCATTGTGCCAGCACTGGAGTGGTCTTTGACACTGATATCATTGGCCAATGATAACTGGCAGAATCAATCATATTATCTGCTCTGTTTGGTCTCTTCCGTGTCAGATACTGGCTGGTGGGCGTTAACGTGTGATACCTGTGCTACAGAGATCCCACTTTGTGCTTACTCCTAGAGCTCCATCTACATGCCTCTTCTCCAAACCTCTTGGACCCTGATTTTCCAATCTTTCTCCTTCATAGGACCTTGACTACATAGTCAAGCCATTCGCCATTGCCCAGGAGCCTATACTTATTCTTCTATGGGGCCATTTTTCTTTTTACAAAAGGGGATGAATAGGTGCGTGACCTGGAGCTCTGCCAACTGGAGGGACTTCCTTTACCCCTAAGTGGAGCCCTAGTGTAGCAACAGTCTGTTGGCTCACACCCTCATACTGAGCCTACCCATTCATGAACCGAGCTTGAACTTTTCCTTCTTCTATCAGCGGGTCATCAAAGTTCCCCTTATGGCCATAAAGGTGTGAGCTGAAGGAAAGGTGCTGGCCAGGTGATGGTGGGTGACCTGGGGATCCAAGCCGTCTACCTGTGCAGCTTAGTTTGCCTTCTGGCCCTGGTTGTGCCCAATTTTACCTATTACTCTTTTGTCTAATGATGGGTTGTTTTGGACCCACCTGCCTTTATGATTTGGTGAGTCTGATAGAATACAGCCCATGGGGATGCCTGGGTGGCTGAGTCAGTTAAGCTTCTGCCTTCAGCTGAGGTCACAATCCCAGGGTCCTGGGACTGAGTCCCGCATTGGGCTCCCTCCCTTGCCTGCTGTCCTCTCTCTCTCTCTCTCTCTCTGACAAATGAATGGATGGAATCTTAAAAACAAACAAACAAACAAACAAACCAAAAACAAACACAGCCCATGATGCCCAGCTCCGGCCAGGTAGCCACTTGATGTGCTCACACTCACCAGCATAACCAGGACCTGGTAACAGGCCAGGGGGCACTTTTTTGAATGGTGTATATAGTCTCTGTTGCAAATGTCATGACCCTGCTTCCAAACCTTAGGGATCTGCATTGCAGGTCTTCTTTTAGGGTTTGCCACAATCTCTCCCTGGCATCTCTCCTCAAACAACAGATACCTCCAGTACCATTAGCTACCTGTGGCTAATGGAAGCACAGGTACCGAATATTTCCAAAATTTAAGAGGAAGTTGTACTGCACAGCGCCACACCTTGATCTAACAATTTACAAGAAATACAGGGACCGGGGCACCTGGGTGGCTCAGTGGGTTAAGCCGCTGCCTTCAGCTCAGGTCATGATCTCAGGGTCCTGGGATCGAGCCCCGCATCGGGCTCTCTGCTCAGCAGGGAGCCTGCTTCCCTCTCTCTCTCTCTCTCTGCCTACTTGTGATCTCTGTCTGTCAAATAAATAAATAAAATCTTAAAAAAAAAAAAAAAGAAATACAGGGACCAGAGGAAGATATCAAACAATACCACATGGATGCAACCATCCACAAATAGAAGGTAGAAAATTCTGCACAACAAGAGACCCAGTTTCTTTAACAAATAAATGGCACGGAAAAAAAGGTATGGGGGGAGGGAAATTGCTAGAGAAGAAAACAGATTTATGAGACATGTTAACCAACTGCGTTTTGTGGACTTTCACAGGATCTTGATTTGAACTAGCCAACGGTAAGAGACGTTTTTTGAAACAAGCCAGTTAAGCAACACACCGGGAGTGGCAATGTGAATTCATTCAAACGCGGCTGGGGAGAAGGACCCAAGTAGGAGTTTGTATTCGAGATTCAATTGAGAAGAAAAACAAAGCTGGGAATAGCTTTATCTTAGTAATGTTAGCAACATGCGTCTCCAAATTTGCTGTGGAAGGAAAAGGGAGCTTGAAAGGGCTTCAGGAGTGGCAGCCACATCACTGCAGGATAGTTCTGAAATCCACCCAGCAGAACAGTGGAGATGAAAGGACACCCTCCTTTCCCTTCACTTAGCTGGTGAACTAGAGGAGTGCCTACTTAGATCTCCCCTCTTCCAGGGAGACTTCCGGGCTTGCCTCACTGCCCTACTCGCTCCCCACCTCCGCCTCCGTGCACTTCCCTCCTCAGAGTCCTGAGACTTGCAGGGTAAGAGAGACAAAGGGTGTGTGCCAAGGCCCTGAGCTGGCTGGAGCTCAGGGGATACAGGAACCCAAAGGGAAACTGGAACTCAGATGCCAAAGAGGAGACTGGAAAAAAGTGGGTAGATGTCAAGTAGAGCAGGGACCATAGGGACCTTTAAGTCCATGGCAAGGATGCTGCCTTTATTTTAAAGACCAAGGGAAGCCACCACAGAGCCTTAAGCCAGAGAGGGGCCGCTAGCCTGTTTGCCTTTGTTTTAGGTAACCCTCACCTCTTTGGGAGTAATGACACACCAAGGGCTGGCAGGGCCACCTTAAGGCCGTGCCACCTTAAGCGGCCACCCCTCCTCCCCCCAGCACAGCCATTGGGCTGGGGCAGCAACCTGGCCACCTTGCACACGCCCCTTGGGCTGCTGCCCCACAATGGCCAGTTTGCTCCAGGCTGCTGCGAACCCCCGGGGGCTGTTCCCCTGGAGGGGCTACTGCTCCAGGGGGACGAAGGTAGGTGGGGGACGGGGAAGCCCGCTGGAGGGTGAGGGGCCAGATGCCAAGCTTCCACCAGGCTCTGTGTGCTGCACCAGCACCCTATGACCTTGAGCGGAGGATCACTGGGCTCGCTCTGTGCCAAGTGTGGGTGTTGAGTGAGATGGGCTGAGGTCCCCACAGCTGCCACAAATGAGGCTGGTGGGTGTAAAATCGAAAGTATATGGGCTCCAGAACACTCTCTTTGGGGCTCCCATTTTGAAACAATGCCTAGGGGGTAAGGATGGTTGGGGGGAGGCACCTCAGTGACTTCGGGATGGGGCTTTCCCTTCCCATTCTTCTTTTATCCCTCTCAGTTTCCTAGCGTGCCTGGGGCAGTGGTGGAGGAAGAGCAGAGATAAGTAAATCTTCCAAGCCACTAGGGCAGAACTGGCTACGTTATGGAACCCTGTAGGGTTCCTTTCTGTAGAGTGAAACTGGCTCGATTTTGACCCCGGTGCTGTTTTTTCCCAACTGAAACACTGACCTTGATGGTTCTGTTTAGAAAGGGGCCTTCTTGTAGAGTGGGTTTACTTCCTGTGGGTCCACCGGCCAGGCCTAGATGTGCTGGTCCTCCAATTGGTGTCAGTGGGGTGCTGGCAGCCCCTCCTCCACTCCTGGACCTGGCCCAGGGGGACGGGGGTGGGGGGCTCTGAGCGAGTGTGTTTCTTCTTTGCAGGGCGAGCTCGGCAAAGACTTTGTGGAGGCTCTGAAGGCAGTTGTGGGGAGCCCTCATGTGTCCACTACTGCTGCTGACCGAGAGCAGCACGGGCACGATGAGTCCATGCACAGGTGTGGGGGCCCCTCCCCCATCAGAGTCCTGGGCTGTCTTCTCCCCCAACCCTATCGTTTTTTGGGGGGAGGGCTGCATTCTCTGCCTCTCCTCCCCACCATCCCTCTCCCACCCGTGATACCTTGGGGCTCCTCCGACATGAGCAGCACCGAGGGTACACCGTGCCCGCAGAAACTGCTGATGGTCTGGTTCCAGGTGCCGACCTCCAGGCGCTGTGGTGTGGCCCCAGAATGTGGAACAGGTCAGCCAGCTGGCCGCCCTGTGCTACAGCCAAGGAGTGCCCATCGTCCCATTTGGCACTGGCACGGGGCTTGAGGGTGGAGTCTGTGCCATGCAGGTAGCCCCCCCACCCCCACCGTGGCTGCCTCCTCCCCACCCTAACCTGCCCTCCGGGGCTCCTGACCTCTGGGCAGCTCAGCCTGGAGAGGAGGTCCTATGGGAGGTGCCTGGCCCCGGGAGGACACAGGTCCGTCAGCTCCTTGGCATCCCTTCCCACCAGGGCGGCGTCTGCATCAACCTGACACGCATGGACCAAATCCTGAGGGTAAACCCACAGGACTTCTCTGTGGTGGTGGAGCCCGGCGTCACCCGCAAAACGCTCAACACCTACCTGCGGGACAGTGGCCTCTGGTTTCCTGTGGGTAGGCTGGAGCTCGAGGCCCTTCCCCGGTGCCCTGAGGGCTCCCAGGGGGGCAGGGCTGTTTCCGGGCGCAAGGGGAGCCCTCGGTCCCCAGGTACGTACGTACCCCAGGCCGCCTTCTGCCTGTACTCTGCCCTGCAGACCCGGGCGCGGACGCCTCCCTCGGGGGCATGGTGGCCACCGCGGCCTCCGGCACCAACGCTGTGCGGTATGGCACGATGCGGGACAACGTGCTGAACCTGGAGGTGGTGCTGCCCGGGGGCCGGCTGCTTCACACCGCGGGCCTGGGCCGGCACTTCCGGTGAGCCCCTCCCCCTCCCGGAAATGGGATTGGGCGGCCAGGCCCCTGAGGGCTCTGAGCCTCCAGTCGCACACACCCGCCAACGTTCTTCACCTGTCTTGATGGCAGGCTGGGCCGACTCCCCTCCTGGCAGGGGCCTGGGGGACGGTGCTGGGCCTCCAGCTCAGGCTTGTGGCCAGAAAGCCACCACCTCCTGGCCGGGCACTCACCTGCCTTATATGTCCCCTGGGTCCAGGAAGAGTGCAGCAGGCTACAACCTCACAGGGCTCTTCGTGGGCTCTGAGGGGACACTGGGACTCATCACGGCTGCCACCCTGCGCCTGCACCCCGCCCCTGAGGCCACGGTGGCCGCCACCTGCGCATTTCCCAGTGTCCAGGCTGCTGTGGATGCCACCGTTCACATCCTCCAGGCTGCAGTGCCCGTGGCCCGCATTGGTGAGCTGGGGGCTGGGCCGTCTAGGTAGGCTTCCTGGAAGAGGCCTGGGCCTCACCTCACCTGCCCTCTCCTTGGCCCCAGAGTTTCTGGATGAAGTCATGATGGACGCCTGCAACAGGCACAGCCAGCTGAACTCCTTCGTGGCACCCACACTCTTCCTTGAGTTCCACGGGTCTGAGCGGGCACTGGCCGAGCAGATAGAGCGGGCAGGTGTGCTGGGCTCCTATGGGGTGGCGGGCTCAGGCTGGCCCCCGAGTGAGGCCCTGTGTGAACCTCCCCCCGCCCTTGCAGAGGAGATCACCCAGCACAACGGAGCCTCCCACTTCTCCTGGGCCAAGGGGGCCCAGGAGCGCAGCCGGCTCTGGGCGGCGCGGCACAACGCCTGGTACGCCGCTCTGGCCCTGCGGCCGGGCTGCAAGGTGAGTTGGGCTGGGGTGCAGGTAGCAGCCACTGCCCACCATCCTGCTGTCCCAAGCAGGAGGCTGAGACCCACTGTGGGCAGCCTGGCCCCTACCCAGCTGCTTCTCAGACACTGTCTAGCGGAGAAGTAGTTGTCTGCCAAAGCCTCAGGAGGGAGCCCCGGCCTGGGCACAGGGACAGTGCAGGTGCTCTTAGGGTCTGTGCACGCGGAGGGCAGGCTGGCTGGAGAGAGGATGAAGCAGAAGGGGTCGGCCAAATGGAAGAGGAGACTGGGCTCCAGGCAGCATGTGTGAAGGCGTGGCTGCCTGGGCCCCTCCATGTATGCCCTGCATGTGGCCCGGCAGGGAGCAAGGTGAGAGCTGGCAAAGCCTCTGTGGGCAAGGCAGGGCACTCACTCTGGCCATGTGTGTGGTCGCCCGGGGCAAATAGGCCTAGAGAAAAGCAGCTAGTTTTGTGGGGGGGTGAGGTCAAGGCTCCTTTGACCTGTTCTTAACCTTGGCCACAAGGACCTCTTACCTCCAGGCAGGCAGGAGGTGAGGGGGGACAACCTCACAAACCTGCCCCCACCCAGGGCTATTCCACCGACGTGTGTGTGCCCATCTCCCGGCTGCCGGAGATCCTGGTGCAGACCAAGGAGGACCTGAAGGCGTCAGGACTCACAGGTCCGCATGCCCACTGCCGGAGCACCATGTGGGAGGGAAGGGGGAGGCCTGGACTGGGGCAGCAGCTCTATCCTCTGGGCCCGCAGGATGCATTGTTGGACATGTGGGCGATGGCAATTTCCATTGCATTCTGCTGGTGGACCCAGAGGACACCGAGGAGCTCCGCAGGGTCAGGGACTTTGGAAAACAGCTGGGCAGGTAAGAGAAAACCCCTTGGCTGGCGGGGGGGTGGGGTGGGGGGAAGGAGCACCCTGCTGAGGATCTCTTCGCTGCCTCCCAGGCGGGCACTGGCACTCCACGGGACGTGTACTGGGGAACATGGCATTGGTCTGGGCAAGCGGCAGCTGCTACAGGAGGAGGTGGGCGTCGTGGGCATGGAGATCATGCGGCAGCTGAAGGCCATGCTGGATCCCCGAGGCCTCATGAACCCAGGCAAGGTGCTGTGAGGGTCTCCAAGTACTTGGCCTACAAGCCCCCAGACAGTGGAACCTCCTGTTCTGGAACCTTCCTTCTTGTCACAAAACAGTTCTGTCTTGGCCCAGATCTGCAGGTATCCTTGCTTGCCTTCCCCTTGGTCCAGCCCTCCCTGCTGCTGAGGGCTGGGGGCAAGGCCTCAGGGACTTAGCTCCCTCAGCCCTACTCTACCTGTCTGGTGTGGGGACAGGAATAGGCCTTTCCTGGTGTAGGTGTCCTTGGGCCCCTGAAATAAACCAGAACCCCATTTGCGGCAGTTTGGAGATAAGCAGACAGTACCTGTGAATGGCCTCCTGTGCCTGTCCTCACCACCTCCTTCGGGTTCTCTAACCTTTGTCCTTGTCCCTCGTCCCTCCTCCCCTGTCTGTCCTCTGACTTATCGCAGCCTGGGAGGGAGGGAATGGTGCTTAGGCTACAGAAAGTCACTTTCAGGGACGAAAGTCCCTGTCGCAACTGCTGCTCATGAGAACAGAGAGCCTGAGGATTTGCCCATGGCTGACGCCCCTCACAACCGGCCTGAACTGGGCCCGAGAACATTCTGAACATGTTCTTCAAATGGCTGCTGCCAATCAGTGGAAAAGGAAGTGAAATTTTTGTCCTCGTATTATACTTCTCCATGGTGTGATGTATTTTACTACTAGCTTTTCCCCATTGAAGTCAGGATCTGCCCTCGCTCCCCTGGGCCTGCCCATGCCTTAGGATCCCTGACCAGACCACTTGGCCCTCAAACTTATCAGTTGTTCCCAAGCCCACAAGAGGGCGCCCAACACCACAGCATCTGCGCTGGGCAGCGGCACCCAGGACTCCCCTCTGTCCAGGGCCTGTAACTCTGCCTTGGGTCCCCTCCCTACTTCCCCAAGGTTGAGATGGGGTTGGCTTGGTGTCCTGGAAGTCGGTCTCTAAACTCCGGCCCAGGAGCCTATCCTGCGGGCCCATTTCCTTTGGCCCCTAAGCAAAGGTGCTAGCTCAGCAAAGCGGGTAGGCCAGCGGGACCCTCCCATCTCACCTCACTCCCAGGAACCTGTTGAACTCCTTCCCTGCCTCCACCTCTTGGGTCCCTCCCTGCCTCTCCCATCAGCTGTCCAGGCCCTGGACAGAGGCACCCTTCTGGGACTTCTCAGCCCAACTTGGTCCTTGGAAGCCACTCGAACACTGGGGACTGAGCCCAGTTTGCTCCTCTGGGACGTCTCCACCCCCAGGCTACAAGCAGTAGCTCAGTCAAGGGGTGATGTGGGGGCAAGCCTCACCGGCTCTCCCCAAGCGACCAGCTCCAGGCACCATCTAAGCAGCGCACAGCTCACTGGCCCCACCCCCACCCCAACTTGGCTGCCTCGCCCCCAGCTCAGGGGGAAGGTCTGCAATGGAGGTGTCTCCCCTTACTGGGCACGGCTCTTCTTAGATGAGCTGGAAGAACAATCTCACTGTTTGCTGAAATACCAGCCCCTGAAGATTCAACTGACTATTTCTGCCTAATTTGCTTTGTGTGTGTACTTTCTGGGGAACCATCTGGAATTGAGTTACACATTTCCTGACACCATTTACCTATAGAATTTAACATCTACCGCCTAAGCATAAGGACCTTCTCCTAGGAAACTCAACACTGTTAAACGGCTGCTAGCTGAACGGTCTTAGTGAGCTGCTTCTGCCCAGGAAGCTCCCCAAGGTGTGCAAGGCCCTTAGCCACCTCCCAGTTCCAGCTGGTTTCCTCCCCTCCTGGAAGGACAGAGCTTGGGAGAGCTGCCTGGATGGAGCATGAATGACAGCGCAGCTCTCCCTGGGATGCCTGGACCAGCCCGGTCCACCCTGCCCTCGGAGCCGGCAATCTGGGTAGATTCTGAGAACACTGCAGCCGGCAGAGGGCCGCCGTGCGCTGGGTGGGAGTGCAAGGCGCTGGGGGTGGGGACAGGGACTGGCCCCAGGAGCCTGGAATAGAGCCCAGTGTGGGCTGCAGCCTGCCCTACCGGGTCACGACCACTTGGCTTACCCAGGGACCTGCTAAGGCCCCCGGGCCAAAGCCGCCAAGGTGGTCACAGAGGCCTCTGCCTGCAGGCCCAGGGGTCAGGCAAGGAGATCTCCAGGGCCAGCTTTGCTAGAGTAATTAAATTTAGAACAGGGAGACACAGTTGCCAGGCAGAAGCAGGAGGTGCTGTGAATAGAACAGTGCTCTTTGCGGGGACGGATCTACGAGGGAACCTGCTCTGCATGTGCCAGAGGCTTCCGGGAGGATTGTTTGCCCCTCACGGTGACCTGAGTTGTGCGGCTCTGTCCCCACTCAAATGCGATCCAACCTGGGGTTCAGGTTCAGAAGGGCCACGTTGTCCCCCCAAGATCATTCTGCCCAACAGAGGAGCCCACCTACAGACAGTTTAGAGCTCATGCTCTTGCTACCCTGGAAAGGGTTGGACCCGGGGGGCAGGGAGGATTGGGGGTTCCCCACCCCAGGTGGGTCTGACGCTAAGGCCCAGGCTCAGACCCGCAAATTCTTTAGCATTTCTCTGAACACTCTGAGTGTGCCTGTGCCTCGGTTCACATCCGCCCCGGCCTACGGTGCCCTTGCACAGAGTAGGTGCTTCGGGAAGCACTTGACGTTGGAGGACTGCAGAGCCAGGGCCTGAGGAAGGCAGAGCACTCTCCAGGCAACAGCACTGGAGAGGCCCCAGGAGGGGTGTGAGCACAGAAGCTTGGAGGCATCTCCCTCCAGAGCCTTCCTTCACAGGCTCTGCAGGAGGCCCTGGAATGCTGCTCCAGGAGCCTGTCTGGCACAGGGACAGAGGCCAGGCATGAGCCGCTACCCCCTGCTCCGAGCTTCCCGCCCAGCTTGAGGTGTGCCAACTCCTGTGAGCCCGGAGTGGCTGGTTCCAGTTCAAGGGCTCTGAGCTGGCTCAGCCCCAAAGCAGGGCCTCCTTCTCGGCCTCAATGAAGCATGCCCATGAGTCAGCACCGAGATGCAGACTGAGCAACAGGCGAGGCAGGACGGACGTGGGATGGGGAACTGAGGATGAAGGCGGGGACTGGGCCGATACCTGAGTCTGCATCCTCGCAGCCTCCACCGGCTGCAGGATCTTTTTGCCCCCGCAGATCTTTCCTGAAGAGTTCTGTCATAACCACTCCGCAGGTGATGGCAGATGGACTCCATGATGCTTGGGAGGGTCAAAACCCCCGAAGGACTCTGGTATGACCTGCCAGGTTCCCTCTGCCCAGGCATGACTGCTCTGAGGACCACTCCACACTCCTGTAGTGCCAAGTAGCAGCCTGGAAAAGGCTAGGGAGGTAGGTGAGGGAGTGGGGGACAGGCCTTCAACCTCCAATTCTTGAAATGTGTAACAATACCTCGTTAAAATAAAGTCACACAGTGCACCTTTTATTAGACATTTTAATACCATATCAAAACACCTTGACTAATGAAGAAAGCTTTTCCCCCAAGCTTTGAACATTTTTTTAAACATTTTATAAGGTTTTTTTTTTTTTTTGTATTTTAATATATAAATACAGAAACCTATCTTGCATGGGCTGATGCCACGTGTGAACATCAATGGCTAAAATGTTCTCAAACAGAGTGCCTGAAAACAGGGATAACTGTACATATTCCTTTAGTAAGTCTTTTGTGTGTTTAAGTTTTCTGGAAACAAAAAATCCACAAGGGTCTAAGAAAAATGTTCTGGCATTTTTGCAGGACACTTGTGATTATTAAATCCTCTGAACTGACCAGAACCAGGAGGGAAGGAGGGAGAGATAAAGGGTAGGGAGAGGAAGAGGTCCTTGATAGGTTGGTTGTTGTTGTTGTTGTTGTTGTTTTTTTGGCAATGAAGTTAAATATCAGGGTCCCAAGGTGAGATATGTGCAAAACCAAGCCAGAAATTGGAGGGGGAAAAATACAAAAAAAAAAAAAAAAAAAAAAGAAGAAAAAGAAAGAAAGAAAGAAAGACAAAACACCCAAGGCAGAGTGGTGGTGATAGACAGGGCCAGGGTGGGCGTGGGATGGGATGGTGCTGGGCACAGGAGGAGACCGTGTGCGCGGCCCCGTCCGTCTGTCACTGAGTGGGCTCTAGCTGGGCAGCAGACAGCAATCTGTAAACATCACGAGGGAAAACACCAGTCGACACTAGACTTTTTTTTTTTATAATTTTTTTTTTTTTTGTAAACACTTTAGACAGACCCACAATGCCTTTCAAAGGTGTAAAAGAAAATGCCCTTTCCCTCCTGGGAGGAGGGCTGAGGGGAAAGATAGCAGTTGATTCTTCTCTCAAACTCGCTCTCATCCAATTTGGTGTCCTCAGGGAGAAAGGGAGAACCATTTTCTGGAAGTCAGTGCAGAAGGGGTGCCCTGTTCCCACTGGTGTCCCCAGCTCAGCTCTGCCCGTGTCCGATGCCTCCTCTCAGGAACGGGGGCTGGCTGTCCCTGTGTGGACCGGAACACGTAAGTCGCGCTCTGGCAGCCGAGGCCGGCCGCATGCATCCCGCTGAGGCTGGCCGGGCGTCTGTGGTTCCACTCTGGGGCCCGAAGCCAAACGTCCCGCCGGGGTTTGGACTCCCGCTCCGGCGCCGGCCCAGTCCCTCTGCCTCACTCTCACCCTTGCTTTTTCTTCTCCCCGTGTCCTCAGTTTTTGAGGGGAAGGTAAAAAGAGCAAATGTCCCTGATTTGTCTGACATCATCAGCTGTTCTGGGAGCTTACTTGGAATAAATAAAATAAACCTAATGAAAGAACAAAGGAAAACAAAACAAACAAACAAAAACAAGAGAGACAGCGAGAGAGAGAAAAGAAAGGAAGCCCCAAAACCTTTTGATGTGAGATGAGGTGGAGTCAGGGTTTTGGTTTTCTCTGCCGCCTCAGAACTCACAAGGGACAGGGAGGATGGGGACAGGAGAGGGTGGTCAGCTGGGAAGCAAGGTGCCCTGGGGAGGAGACGGGGAGTCAGAGCACAGTTAGATAGGGACCACGTGTGCACATCTGGTGGGGAAGGCTGTGCCGGCCTGCTGCAGAGATTGATCTGGAAGCGGTGTGTGCGTAAGTATGGGTGAGAGTGTGAGTGTGTGTGGGAGGCAGGTGGCCTAAAGGCAGGAAGAACCAGCAGTGACATGATCACGGATGAGCACCGCAGAGGACAGTGTACCGTCCCACAGGGACTCCCACAGGGAGTGAGGTTATCCCCCTGGCCTGAAGAAGCAGAGACCCCGAGAAGCAGGACTTGCCCTCACCACTCCTCCAGCACGAGGCGGAGCAGGACACAAACCCAGCGTCTGGTCCTAGAGCTCGCCGCTGCTTCTCCCACCCGGCACGTTCCACGGGATCTTTCTGAGCCTTCAGGGAGACTCACTTTAGATGTCCGGAATACATGGGTCTTTTCCCAGCGAATGCAATTCTACTGAGCAGCTTCTCCATCAGGTTAGGAGTTTGTATCTGCTAGTCTTCCTGGACAATCATACCCGCCCCCTCACAGAACCATTAACTGGGAAGATGCTCCCTTCTTGGTGGGGTGTGTAAGGGCACCTGAGCTCCCTACCCTCCAGGCCCCAGAGTGACTGGACCCCAGGCCCAGAGTCCAGAGCACCCCCAGCCACGGGCTCACCTTTGAGAGGAGTCAGCAAGCGAGCCCAGCAGGGTCAGTCCGCGGGATGTTCTGGACAAGATCTGTTCACTTCAAACCATGAATCTATGCAACTGAGGCAGGGAGGTGGCAAGGGGAGACACGTTACCACTGACCAGGCTGTTCCTTGGGGTGTGCTCTCCAGGGGTTAGGCTTCTGAGCAGGGGTTTGCTAAATCACTCATGAGGACCTCCGGGGAAAACAAGTATGTCCCCAGACACCCACTTTTTGAAGCAAGAAGGGAGAACACCAAGACTGATGTCAGCTCAGGCTGAGGCATCGGCCCAGCAGGGTGGGTATAGGATTGGCTGGATCTGGGAGCTGCAGGACGCAGGGAGTGTGGCCCTGAGAGGGACCAAGGCTTCACCCGAGGGGAGCCTGGATGGGGTTGGGGCGGTGGGGGGTAACAGCTACCAGGGAGAGGGTGAGAGCGGGACAGCCATGCTGGCCAGTGAGCCCACCATCTCTCGGGCTTAAAGCACAAGAAGATGGGAACCAAGACCCAGCAGGCTGGCTGTTGCTCCAGCTTTGGGGTCCGGAGAGCCCCCTCCTTGGTCAAAGGGGCAGCCTTGAGGCTTTGTCCCCGGTGGGACTTCTCAGGAGACATCCTCCCTCCCCACCCCTGCCAAGCTCTACATAGCTTGGTCAGTTGTGGTCAGCGGATGGCCAGAACCCTTCCTGGAGGAGATGGGAAGGGGAGGACCAGCCCTTTGGCTCAGTCACGTTGCTGGGGACAGTCAGACAGGGCCAGACAAGAGGCTGACAGTGAAACCCTGGTCTCCAGTGTTCAGAGAAAGGACCATCTGAACCAGACAGGAAACAGAGATTGCCCCAAGAGAGCTTTCTGATTTGTAAGCCAACATCTGGGTATTTTCGAACACAGGAACCAGGTAGATAATTTGCATAATTCTCCCCTAGAGCCCAGCATTTCCATCTTCTGGTTCTGAGCGGTGCGTCCCTGGGGGGCTGGAGCAATCTGTGCCAGACCCAGTCCAAGACCTCCTCCCCTGGGGCCAACCTGGAGCCTCTCATGCACCAGCCACATCTGTGTGCCAGGCGCCACCATCGCCTCGTGGCCAGTAGCCCTGTGAGGCGGGCTGTGAAAAAGCCCGTGTGTCAGAAGAAGTTCTGGGACTCGGGGAGCCAAGAGCAGATGGCACAGAGTGTCCTCCCGTCTTGGGAAAAGAGGTGTCTTCTTTCTAGCTGGAAGCAAGACCACGGCTCGTACTAGAGCCTGAGAATGACTCTGAGCCCTGCTAATTCCAGCAGCTTTTCGTGCCGTGGCTGCCCAAGTCGTGGCTATTCTTGCCTCTGGCCCTCGGGGGAGAAGGGACAGGGGCTGCACGCACTAGCCCTCTGTGCAGCCTCTCTGGCATGGATGACAGTTCTCGTGCTGTGGAGCAGCCCGTGGAGGAAGAAAAGGCTCAGGGAGACATGCAAAAGCAACCTCTTTCCGGGTGGGATCTTAAGTGCCTCTCGCCTATGGGCTCCGCAGGTCTCTGTCAGCCCTTACCATCCAGGCCATCACACCAGAGACCTGCTCTGCCCCCACTTAGAGCCCTTGGCAAAGAGGTTGTCCCACCACGCGAGGGGACTGAACGGCTAGTGGTGAGGGTGCCCCCCCACCCCAGCAGCAGGGAAGGGGCCCTCTGGGATTGCAGATGGAGCTGACCGGCCCTGGGGGCCCTTCCATACCTTTTGTGATAAATGCACAGGCAGGGCAGCCTGGCTATCGTGTCCCCCTGAAGCAGCTCCTCCAGGCAGATCACACACTCACCCGCGTCTTTCGTCAGCACGTCATCTGCAAAGGGGGGGGACAGAGGAGAGCGGAAGATGGTCAGTCACTAGCAGACAGGTGGCACAAAGCGGGCACAGGTCTGCGAACTGGGTGGGACCCTTGGGCCACCTGAAGTGGGCAAGGCTGTGTGGGTGACACAGGAGCCCAAGGGTTCGCTGACCCGAAAGCCCTCCCTGCAGAGACAAGACATGCATACTGCACGTCCGTGATCTCGAGACCAAGTGGGACCAATCACCAAGAAAGTGGCCAGGGGACGAAGGGCAAAAGGGGCTCGGGCGGGGACAGGTATGTCGCAGAGGCCAGCTGCCTCCCTGAGGAAACCTTCCCCCAAACATGTGGACCAGGTGCCTGGAGTTCTGGTTTGGCAAAGCACGGCGGTGGGGTGTGAGGGAGAGAGGATGGAAGAGCGGGAGCTGGGGCGAGCCCGTCCGCAGCAGCATGGCTCGCAACAGCCGACGGGTGGAAACAGCCCTGGCGCCCCCGGCTGAGAACTGGATCAACAAATCCATACAGCGGAGTGTCGCTCGGCCATGGGAAAGGGGCGGACACGGATGCGGGCTGCAGTGTGGATGGACTTGGAGAACATCACGTGAAGGGAAGGAAGCCAGACACAAAAAGTCCCCTATTCAACGACTCCTTTCTATGAAATGTGCAGCGCAGGCCAATCCGAACAAGACATAGGCCCAGGGCTGGGGCAGGAGGGTTGCGGGGTGACTGCTCTATGGGGCAGGGGTGTTCTTCTCCTCTTCTGGTGGTGTTCTTAAGAACACTTACGATGAAATCTACCCTCTTGACAGATTTTCAAGAGTGCACGATAGTACTGCTAACTGCAGCCGGATCTCCAGAACTTACTCATCTGACATGACTGAAACTCTACACCTGTTGAATAGCACCTCCCTACTTCCCCGTCCCCTTGGCCCCGGTGACCCACTCTTCTACCCTCTGGCTCTGTGAGATGGACTCTTATTTCAGGTAAAAGTACAATCACGCAAGGGGTTTTCTTTGGAAAATCCTAACTAGAAAGAGATGGTGGTGGTGGTAGCATTGGGAAGGTTCTAAATGGTACTATGACTCAATTTAAAAAAGAAGAAAAGGTCCCCCACCACAAAAGGAACAGGAGGAAGCCACTGGACACCCCAAGCCCTTCGCACAGCCATGGTTGGAAAAGCCTGAGCACACAGAGGGAGCACTGTGGCTGGGGCAGCAGCCCCTTATTAAATTTCTATGACATTCTGGGCACTGGCAACTCTGCGAAGAAGCCACGGCCTCAGGACTGAAGTCACAGTCTCACAGAGGAGGCGGACAAGAAAATGGAAATGAACAGCACACGAACTTCTAGGAAGCCTTATGATGCATAAAAGCCCAGGTAAGAAGGGATGGCTGATGCCCCATCAGGGTGCGGACATTTCAGGCAAAGGGAACAGTATCTGTGCACTGGGAAGAGCGGGAAGTTTGCTAAGGCATCTGCAGAGAAACATGGGGGCCACAATGGGGTGAGACAGACACCCCCAGGACAAACTCGTGTTCTGCTGTGGTGCCTAGGATTCATGTGGTTCATCAGGAGCCTCTGGAGACGCATTCTGATCACCGCTGGTCTCTGCTAATACTGGAGGATGGGCTCGCAGAGCTCAGAGATGGGGAGCCCGCGGCAGCAGTGCAGGAGGGAAGGACTCAGGACCTGCACTAGCCACGGGGGCAAGGAGGGAGAGATGGCATGTGCTGACCAGGGCAGCTGGGCAAGTGGCAGGTGCCTAGGAGAGGGGACCCAGGAAGAGAAGGTCAGGCATGAGAAGTGAGTTGAGTTGGGTGCGAGGTGCTGACCAGGTGTCTCCACTGGGACATGCTAATGGAAACCTCCAGGAGTCCACTGCAGTCTAGGGCTGGGGTTTGGAAGAGAGATGTGGGTGACGAGTGTAGACGTGGGATAGAGATTCAGCTGAAATCCAAGAAGGCAGAAGACAGAACACAAGGTTAACTCTAACATCTGAAAGGCAGGTGCAAGGGTGAGGGAAGCCAAGGTTACTCAGAAGTTCCCCAAACCACAGGAGAAATGCCAAGGAGGGGGTGATGGATGTGGAGAAAGGCGAGCTGGAAACAGGATCAGTTCCTCACTACTTGTTCTCGAGCACGGCCACTGACACACACCGAGATGGTGTGTGTTCAACTGAGCCGCAGTTTCACGAGCGAGGCAGGACGTATGTGTCATCCCTGTCTTGCCAAGGAGGACACGGAAGCCAGAGAAGTCAAACATGTTGCCTCTGCAGGGCCTGAAACCCTTCACTTGGTGCCCCTCACCCTTGCTGTTTCTAGGTCCTCCCTCTGATTGCTCTGGTGGGAAAGGAAACATCTGGGGCCCAGAAAATGAGGATTCTTCAAGGCCTAGAGAGCTAAAGTGCCTTAAAGCTCCCTACCAAGAACTCTGACAAAAAAGCCCAAGTTAGGAACAATTCAGTACTGATGTCCCTGGGCATAAGAGCTGTGGGAAAAGTCACTCTCAGCTGCCTGGCCATGACGACCTGGGATTGTCCCCTGCCAACATCAGGCTAACCCACAGGCCCCCCTGAACAGAAAAAGCAGGTGGCGCATCATTGGTCTGCCAGTGGTCACCTCAGACTCCCAGTGTGGCAAGCAGTGGATCAGCAGAAGAGCTTGATCCCATGTCCTACGGCACCAGATGCCCTCCTTACTGAGTATGTGTGTGCATCTGTGCGTTCATGTAAGCCCAGGAAACATCTGGAGGAGCTACACTTCCATGTTGAAGGCAAGGAAGACTAAAAGCAGAACGTTTTTATGTGTTTTTGAATGTACTCGCACGTGCATTACCTGTAGAATTAAAAACCCCAAGAAGGAAGCGTACTGGTGTATTCATGTGGCTCTGAAACGTGTCGACGGGGAAGATGGGTTTGGTGGACGGAGCCAAGTAACTGAGCGCCTGCAGGGAAACGCAGACTCTGGATGGTGAGGATCTGGGCGTTCACGGTAAAACCCTCAAACTGTACTCTATGTTTGACACTTTCAAAATAAAACATTGCAGGAAAAATCCCCAATAAGGATGGGGGGAAAACTGGTCTGGGCTTTGAGAAGGCAGAGCTGTCTTGCAGACATTCCTGGGTGCTGACTTCTGCCCTCCCTGCCTCGGGAGTCTCATTGGTACAGGGAGTGTGGGCCCTGGGTCCCGGTCACGCCCCTCTCTCCACACTAATGGCTGAATTCCTTTCCTGCGGACAGTAAGGTTACAGATCCAAGTTATCATCCCTTCCATTTCCCCCCACTGACTGGCACCCCAGCTGTGAGGCCAAGGGGTTAGGTTGGAATTCCCTGGGTTCCAAACAGCTCCTTGCCCGGCCAGCTGTGCTCTCCACCTGCACAGGCTTCTGGCCAGGGTAGAGGTGACGGAGCTAGGGGGCGGGAGCCGGGAATGGAGATAAGACTTGAGATTTGCTTCTTCAACAGGACTGGACTTGACCCTCCTCTCTGTTCATACTGGATGTCACTGAGGGAAGGGCCAGGCGTGCGTAGGAGACAGGAGGCGCAAGGGCGGTTCCTTTTCCTTACCAAGGATTCAGGCTTGAGCACATGAAGGTCAGACGCATTTTTGTCCTAACAGTCCACTACCAGCACATGACACTTCGCAGACAGCACCGCGCTGTGCCTCACCAGCCAGCCTGGGACAGCAGCGTGGGTGGGAATGAACTCGGACTGGCCCACGCAGCTGGCAAGGGTGGGGAGCCCATCTCACCGTGGCCTGGAGTGCCGAGGATAGGGAGGAGTTGGGGGCTGGGAACCTGACAGTGTGGGGAGGCCAGCGGTGTCCACACCCAGTTTTGTGCCCAGGGAGTGGCATTCTTCCCGGAGCGGAAAACAGGAGGTACACAGATCCGGCCACAGGCCTGAGTGGGCTGAGTAAAACTTCCTGTCCCAGTCCCTGGAGCTCTGGAATCGGCAGCCCCCAGATGTCCCTGGGAGCTCAGCAGGAGGGTGGAAGTGGCTGAAACCGATGCCTGGCTATCAACAGGTTCCTATGTGATTTCCACACCCTTTCTGCAGGAGGCTACTGCCCGCCGTTGGGAACCTCCAGGCCCAAAGCCAAGGACCCTGGGCCTGGCACAGATTGAGGCCACCTGGTAGACAGACGCAAATGTCCCTTGGTATCCCTAGGTACCCACAGGATGGGGCCTTAACCGATGCTGGTTGTTGAGAACCCAGAAATGAAGCTCTGCCTTCTGCTTTTGTCTTACTGGCTCTTAACCACTGCCCCCACCCACCCCTGCCCCGCCCAAGCTTCCTGATGCCCTGTGCAAAGCCAATGTCACTGCCCAAGGGGGGTCTTCGAAGTGTTTGGTCCGGCTGGGGGTGGTGCTTGATGATGCCAATGCCTGTCCCTCCAACTACACCAGGGAACCAAACCAGAGGCAAAGCTCTCCGGTGCCACAGCAGGGGGAGAGGTGATGCCTGGGCAGCGGCTGGGGTAGGGCAGGGTGGGAAGTGACTGCTTAGTTCTGCTCTCTCTCTGAGATACAGGGGGAGCACTCTTGAGAGCAGCTGTTTGTCAAAGAAAGATCTAGGACAAGGAGAGAAAGGAGGCTTCACTTCTTTGGGGTCAGCTGTATGGCAGGACTTCACAGAAACCTCTCAGTGAATGCTAAAGACCCTTTGGGCAGGCGGGGACGGGGTGTCTCTGAATCAGCCCATGTAGCTGGTAAGTGGCCATGGCTTCCAAGACCAGTTCCTTCTACTTGGTGACCTTACCTCCTCTCCTGGTCTCCAAGAGACCAGGCAACAGGGTCTCTTCCCTTGAGGCTAGAAAGCACCAGCCATCTCAGTTTCAGCTCTTTCTCTCCTTGTGGATTTGTGCATGCGGGGCCCAAGAAGGGGGAGAAGCCTAGGTGCAGGGAGCGGCACTGCCCCCAACAGCCCCGAGTGCCACTGTGAGGCTGCGCTGCCCTGTGGAGAGCCCCGGCCCCCACACTCCCCAGGGGACGTCCAGAGCTGCTGGCGTCATGGGTGGGGGGCGGGGAGGCTGAAGCTGGTACAGCTCAGAGTCAGCCGCTGAGGGCAGGACCAGACATCATGCGTTTCCCCTGGTGCTGGGAAGGAAGGTAGGAGCCAGAAGGAGAACCCCTGTTGCCTCCCCAGCAAATGCAGAACTGCCGGCCCCCGTCTCCTGTGGGTTAGGGAGGGATGGTGCCATCAGTGCCAGGTGTTGCCAGCTCCCTTCTTGGGAAATCTCCAGGAAAAGGGAAACCTAGAGCAGAGAGATCCCCTACCAGCGGTGGCATCCCCACCCAGACACCCCAGACTGCTCCAATAATGGAAGCCCAGCGAGAGTCAGCCAATAAAGCTCAGGCCTGGAGGACTTCCTCTTCAATAGGGCTCCCCACAGTGACCCCACTCAGTCCCTTCTCTTGCAGCCACCTGATTCTTGTGTCCCCACTGTGGCAAGCCCCTGTGTGTCTCCGGCCCGCTGACTCCTCACTCACCCAACAGCCAACTGGTCAGCAATGCTGGAGCTCCCTCCGGCCCTCCCTCCTGGAGGAGGGGACACCTCTGAGTCTGGCACTGCCGCAGGTCTAACAATAGCCCCTGGCAGGGCCCCATTGGGCTGGGCACACTCCTCGGCCGGCCAGGACCTGGTTCCTCCAGGCCTAAGAAAAGGCACTTCCATCCCAACCACAGGGTCTCAGCAGGGACACAGGCCAAGTAAGCACCATTTACACACATCTGCTGGCTTGGGGAAAACTAGCAGGAAGTATTCCTGCTTTTAGGGGAGTCAGATTCTCGCTCCTTCAAAGAAACTTTGCACAACACGCAGCATTTTCAGAGCCCTGAAGTTGGGGGCAACGACTTTTGGCAGAGAGGAGGAGAGAGGGTAGGGAGGACCTAAAACGCAGGACATGGTCTGCACTCCAGAAGAGAGCTGAGCATCTCCTGAAGCTGCTTTACCAGGCACTAAGCTTCCCTTAGTGCTGCTGGCAAAGGAACCTGAAACACCCCAGAATCTACCGGAGCCACAGACCCCTGGCTGTCTTGGAATCAGGGTCTCCTAAACTTTCCACAAACAGCTGGCCATCCATTGTGCCCGCCCCGTCACGGTATCGGGACTCTCTTATGTTCACAACAAAATCAGGTCCCCCAGCCCATCTCAAGGCTCATTCTGCCAGCTGAGGTCGAAACTGGGATGCATATTCTTGAGGGTGAGTCTCAGCTCTCAGGACTACAAACAGATGTTGAATAGGAGAGAAATCAGAGGCCTACTAAAGCTCACCACATTTACCCACAGAAGTGGGACGGACCAACTCCCCCCTCATCTCCTAGGGGTCCTGAGTTCAGAGCGGCCCTTGGGTGAGGAGGAGGAGGGATGGCGCGCTTTCTGCACCCTCTCCATGGCGTAGGCAACTCACAAGCCTTCTGAGCCAGGTGCTTGCCCTGGGAGCACCAGTTCCTGCTCTTCACACTTCTCTTGAGCACTGGGTGGACCAGTTAAACTAGTCTTGCCTTTCCTAAGTTGTTGTGTTTTTTTTTTTTTTTTTTTTAATCTGGCAGGCCGCTACTGGAGGTTTTCCAGCCCACAGCTCAGGCCAACCCTCATAATAAGAAAAATACTACTTTCTATCTGCCTCATTTAGGAGGTTTCTACTTTTTTTCCTTTGGTGGTTAACTAAATTTCATCTTATATAACCACTGTAAATTTTCTAGAAATTTCCCCCAATTAGTGCCAGCAATTACAGAAAGTGTGTGTATGTGTATGTCAATGAGAAATAATCTCCAGGGGAGTGACCAGGAGTTCTGGTGAATCTTCATAAGAAAATGGCACTTTGTGGGGCGCCTGGGTGGCTTAGTGGGTTAAAACATCTGCCTTCAGCTCAGGTCATGATCCCAGGGTCCTGGGATCGAGCCCCGAATCAGGCTCTCTGCTCAGCGGGGAGCCTGCTTCCCCCCACTCTCTGCCTACTTGTGATCTGTCAAATAAATAAATAAAATATTAAAAAAAAAAAAAAAAGAAGAAGAAGAAAGAAAATGGTACTTTGTTTTCTATCCACTAAGAAAAGCTCATCTTGCCCATTTTCCAGAAGATTCCAGGAGCTGCACACTTTATAGATTCTTTAAGTCTTCTCACATTTCTTTTTAACAGAAAAGATCTAGTAGAAGGTGGGGAGGATGGGGTGATGAGAAATCATGGGCAAACTACGTTATTGGCAAAACTAAAATAAACACCTAGAGGCCCTGACTTGGTTGGCCTATGGCCCCTGAAAGGCCTGTCCTACATGTGAAGTAGAACAGGCCCTAGATGAGCTCTGGAGACTTCCACTCCATACACACACTCCAGGTGGCAAACACCTTCTCTTATCTGGAAGGTTCAAATGTCTTCAGCAAACATAGAGACTGGCTCCCGGGAGCCCGGCCATTAATGCGTAGGTCTCCAGGGAGAGGCTGGCCATCATTTCTGAAGCATCTTCATGGCCTTAAGTCAAATTCCACTGACAGGACCAGATGCAACACACTTCTCTTGCCTCTGCTGGGAAGGATTGGCTTTTGCAGAAGAGAACCTTGAATTTAAAGCCTCTAGTTCTCACACACACACATACACACGCACTCTCTCTTTCTCTCTCTCTCTTTCTCACACACACACACATTCTGAAGATGTAGCTTTCAATTAGAGGAGGAGGGGAAATGGGACCAGGATGGGAACAGCTGCACTTCTGTCTTGGGCTGGTTGGCCAACTTCCTCTTCCTCTAAGGGGACTGTGAGTGTGACTTTTGCGGGTGGCATGTGCTCAGACTGGGCTGCCAAGCGGTGAAGGGGACAGGTAGAGGGGGCCCTGCCCTGTGGCTGTGGGCATAGAGGAGAACTCTGGGGAGCACCAGGCACTTATAAGGCCCTCACCTTCCCAGCTCAATGAATGGGGTGTGTGGGTACCTGTCACACAGGTGGCCCCAAGAGCGCTCTGTCCTCTCACAGCTGCCCTTGCAAAGTTCTCCCTGATGACGTCAAGAACCCAGTCCTCTCGGACGGAGGCAACTCTGAGGCTGCTTTGTGTTCTTATGACAGCAAGGCAGTGTCTACAGAGAACTCTCCCCAGCCACCCACAGGACAAAAAGCGGTCTTCATGAGGGCTATGCACATGTGGAGAATGAGTGAACACAGTTTCTGAGGCCATGGCTGGGGAGGGCTGCGGGCAATAGGAGAAGACTCGACACCCTCCATGGTCCCAGGCAGAGACGAGGGGCAGAACCAAGTGGAGCTGGAGCATCCTTTAAGGAACGTGCACTGACGAGTCTGACAGGAAGCCCAGAGCTCACATGACAATGTTTCAGAGAATGGCAGCAGTCAGTGTCCGGGGACAGGGAGAGGGTGTCCTCAGGGTAGAACAGGGGCTTCCTGGGTACCAGGTGGGAAATAGAGGGGATGGGAGCACCGGGGGTGGGGGCAGGGCCCACAATTTGTCTTGCAGCCTCTGACCCCACCAAGTATGACTGACTGAGGGTAGCTGGGACAAGAAGGTAACTAGCCTACCCACATGCATGCAGAAATTTCGGCTAAGCAAGTAAGTAAGAGATAAAAGAATAGTAGGGTGTGCTTTTAGGAGCAGGAGTAGATCAGATTTGTCAGATGCACTTTGTAGGAGCAATCTGGAATCA
This sequence comes from Mustela putorius furo, assembly GCF_011764305.1. Taxonomy (NCBI): domain Eukaryota; kingdom Metazoa; phylum Chordata; class Mammalia; order Carnivora; family Mustelidae; genus Mustela; species Mustela putorius. The sequence goes on along the minus strand of NW_025421304.1, from coordinate 32,730,854 downwards.
TCGGGCCTCCCTAGACTAACGTTGTGTGGAGGCAGGAGTGCATCTGGGTCTGAGGAGGCAGGAGGCCAAGCACAGCTCTGGAAGGAGAGTCTACCCGGGACACTTTCATTGTCAGGACGGGGCTCAAGTGATCCCAGGCTCACCTCCCATCCAGTCCACAGACTGAGAACTCGCTGAACCCTTCCCGAGTGCTGCTCTGACTTCAACCCCAGGGAGCAGCCCAGTGACAGGGCTGGGACACAACCTCCTCCAATCCAGCGCCTGCTCTGGTAGAAGACGAATTTCTCTGGTGAACGTGGTCTGGAGACCAGATTAAGCACGTAACAGTGGAAGACCAGAGAGCTGCTGGCAGCCCACAGGACCCAGCACTAAAGAGAGGTCAGTCCACTCTGGAAAATGACAAGAGGAAACTCAAGAGGGGTTCACATCTTTGAGGGTGACTGTCTCAATCAATGGCTGCTGTAACTTCCTGACCACTGACCCTTGACAGTCCCATTTCATGGACAGAAAACCAAGGCTCTGCTATGCTGAGCAGCTTGTGTAAGACTGTATAGTCTCGAAGTGATGGAGGCAGACTTTGAATTCAGATTGGCTGGGTCCCAAATCTTGACCCACAGCATACCAGGCCCATGCTGACACTTCCTTCGTCCGCAGAGGTTGCGTGTTTCATGGGACGGCCTTGCCTGATGATTCTACCCCCTGTTGCACTCCCTGTTGCACCCCACTGCTCAGCTCTGAGGCAGCCTCCAAGGTGGGAAGCAGTGTGGCCTTGGTGGACTAACTAGGTGGCAGGTCAGCATTTTATTTTCTGAAGGGTGTCCGCTCGCTGAAGCTATTGTGCTGTGCACACCAGGGGCACCGAAGCCTCCTCCCCTAAGGAGGGGGCGTCCTCCCCAGGCCCCCAATGGCAGGTGCATAAATGGGCAAAGGCCTAACTGAGCACACTGAGAGCCTGTCCAGGGCCGCAGGCCTGACCCCTGGGCCTGCCTTCCTGTTCTGCTCTGCTTCCTTCCCAGCTGCTGCACCAAGATCCCTTGAACAGTCAGTTCCTCAACACCACGCAGGCGCTCCTGCCGGAGAATGGGGTGGCAACGCTGCCCAGAGCCGCACGAACTGAAGACTCTCCTTTGGAGGGCCCCCCACCAAATCCTTACCGTTGTAGGAGAGGCGAGGTTTGCTCAGACACATTATAAAGTGCATTTCCATCTCATCAGAAGCCACAGACTTGGAACAAATGGGGCACTTGAAACCTGCAAGAGAGGAGAACAGTATGAAACACTTCCTCCAAGCCAAGCACACCCACAACCAACACAGAGGCCCCAAGACAGCTATGGCCAGGGGGTTCAGGGCCAACGTGGAGGACTACAATCTAGACAGACCCTAGACCCGATCCCTCCTTCGTTCCTTCTGTTATTTTATCACAACCTCCCAACGCCCACTGTCCCGCCAGTGCGATCCCTGCCAGGCCCCTTGGCGAATCTTATCCCGAGGCCCCGGGCTGGTTTGAGTTTTATTTTCCTTTAGACCCTTTCCCAAGGGGCTCCAGTGGACAGCAGGCATAGGCAGGGATGCAAAGCGTGGAATAGCCCTCCTCCTCACAGCCCTCAAACCACTGGGCTGGGCACCTGTGGGAGGAAGCCTGACAGCAGTCAGCTCAGCATGTGCATCCTTCACCTGCCCGCCCCTGCCCCCCGAACCAGGTAGCACCTCCGTCCCACCGGGCCTCCCTGTTGCTCAGGCAGCTGTCCTCTGAGAGTGTGGAGCAGCAGGGTGGCCCTCTGGAGCACTCCCAGATGCCACGCGCGCCTTGGCCGTGTGCCACTAAGAGTAACAGCTGTTGCACAAGATCCGGCGAACACAGGGTGGTGTGACCCCGCCGTCCCACCGCCATGGGAGTCTGGATTGCTCATACATCTGGGCAGTCCAGTCAGAACTGTACCAGTATTGGGAGATTTCCGCCGAGAATCTTCTGAGCTAAACTCGATTAAACGAACACAGTCCCTTGACTTATTTTTTTAATAAACATCTTAAAGATAAACAATTTCCAATTTTCCCCCATTTTATTTTTGAAATTATTTTCAAATGATCAATTCTGCTCCATTCTACCAAAATGATCTAATACCACTGAAAAGTTATTACTCATTTGTCCACATCAAATTTCACACATTGCAGCTTCTCCCTTTTGTGACCATAATTCCTACTTGTCCCCAAGCTTGGATTTCCTAGGTTCAATACAGCACATCTAAATCTTGTTGTGAAAATCTGACTCTCCTGTTAACTTTCCAAATCATTCTATGCCCAGTTTCACTGGACGCTGGTAATATCTATCGGCAACACTTCCTATGAAACAGGTAAGAGGTGGAGGGCTCATATTGACTGTTAGCTGCTCCTGGACAGCGGAGGAGGTCACACTTTTCTTCCCAGGGCCTTGCTCACTCTATATGGGAGCCCTGGACTTTGAGAGCTGCAGGTGTAGAGACAGGAAGCAAGCCAGCTCCTGTGTCCCCATGTAGGGCATAAGCACTTTGCTCAAAGTCTTCTCCAAAACCTCCTCTTTTCAGTGACAATGAACTATAGGATGAGACAGAAAATCCAGTGTCCAGTTAACTATGGACAAAGTGGACCTCAGACTTCAGGGCACAGTCCCTATTCCCCTGACCCCTTTCCTCAAAGATCGTGGGCATCCTGTGTCTCAGCTAAAAAGTCTTGCAAGTGCTATCAATCCAAGGATCCTGGCCAAGCTTTGAGCAAGGGCTATACTTTCTGATCTCTAGGTGGGTTATGAATCCATTAATAACAAAGCCAGAAAACTGATAAGAAACATGGTGGGCAGAGGGTCCATCCCCTGTTTTCTGGCAAAACCAGATCTCAGATGTGCCAGGCTGATTCTCTTCTAACCCAGGTCAGAAATCTACAGACCCAGTGTGACACATGTGGTGGACAGGAAAGTAAGGAACTTGAGTCTTGTACAATGAGGATGTCTTCACATCTACCCTAAGTCCCTCTGCAGCCTTGAATCTGCCCTCATGCCCATAAACTAATATGAAGAAACATTCCACAGAATTACCAACCATTGGGAGATTGTCTCTTTTTCTTCAGAGTTCTTCCACCTTTTTTTCAGGCTCAAAAGACCAAGGTTTTGTGACACCTTAAATGACTATAGGACATTTCTAGTTTCAACTTGTTACACGTAAGCACCCTGTCTGCAGGCTGAGGGCTCACAGCTGAGAGCACGTCAGGCTGGATGTGCCCTGGACCAGCTCCTCCAAAACCAGGGCCTGATACAGTTGCTGGGAATACTGACGTGAACTATTACTACTGAGAGGAGGCCTTATGCCCCGCATTACTTGCTTTTCTGATAACCTAGAACAGGTTCATGGTTATCACTATAATAGCATCAATCACCCCCGCGTCCTAACATGACTCCTTGAATGCAGGACAGGGAGTTGAGTTATAGCTAAGGTACTGGGAAGTAGGCCACCCAACGAGAAGGTCTACAAGGAAACGTCATTGGACATTTATGTCCCAGAAAAACAAACCAAGGTGAGACTCCCAGGGTTAGGCCAGTGCCCTCATTGTAAAGAGAAAGAGGCCTTGAAGAAGACTCAGGCTCAAACACTTGAAGGGGTGGGGCTGAGGTGGGTCAGATTTCTTAGGCCACTGAAAATCCTTTCTATCCAGGAAGAACAAGCCGACTACACGTGATATTGTGATTTACAGTAAGAACTATGTATTTGGTCTTCATCCCCTTCCTGGCACAGAGTTCCTAACACCCTGGGAATTTCCTAACATTATAAGACCAGTAGTATTTGTTTTTTTGTCACTGGTTCCCAAATAGCTCCAGAGCTGTAATGTGAAAGGAACGTCTTGTTACTCATAACAAGTCCCTTTCAAATGCACCAAAATTTATGTTAATGAGGTGACTCTGGGAAACTTCCTTACTAAACTAAAGATGGAGGCTAGTTGCAAGGGGAACCAACCAGCTGATTAGAGGATCGGAACTTTTCGTCGCACCCTTCAACCCCTGGGGAGGGGAGGGGGCTGGAGATGGAGTTGGTCACCAATGGCCACTGATTCCATCAATTATGCTTGTGTAATGAAGCCTCCATAGACCCCCCAGAGGATGGGGGTCAGACAGCTTCCAGGGCGGTGAATACATGAAGATTCAGGGGGGCTGGCACCCCAGGACAGGATATGGGGGCTCCATGCCTTGTCCCTATGTCTTGTCCTCTGCATCTCTTCCATCTGGCTGTTCCTGAGTTATATCCTTCTATAATAAAATGGTCATCAAGTAAGTAAAATGTTTCTCTGAGTCTTGTGAGTTGCTCTAGCAAATTAAACAAACTTGAGAGGGGATCATGGGAACATCTCACTAAGTGCAGTCAGGCAGAAGCAGAGGTGACAACCTGAACTTGTGACTGGTGTCTGAAATGAGGGGCAGTCTCAGGGGACGGAGCCCTTAACCTGTGCGGTCTGATGTTATCTCTGGGGAAACAGGGTTGAAACTGGGTTAACTGCACAGTGGTACCGGGAAAACACCTCAGAACAGGGTTTTAAGAAGAGGTGGGTCAGGAAACATTACATCGGGAGAGGAAGCAGCGCCGTGGTAGGAAGAGACCTACATTTTAGCAAAAGCAGGGTTAGTGCCACTTGTGAGACCTTCCTCTGGAATGGGGGGCAAGATTAAGGATGAAAAAAGAACTCACAGACTATTACATGAGTAGGAAATGACAAGATGACTTGGGTTTTCCAGCTTCGAGATGTGGTTAAGTAATCTCCACTCCCTGGACCTCTGTGTTCTCATCGGAAAGAAAGAGGACTTGGCCTCTCTCTTGCAAGGATCGGATGAGGTAAGAAGACTGCAAGTGCCCGAGGAAGCAGCTAATCAAATGTATCATCCAGCCCAGCAGCACGGAATGAGGAAGGAGGAAGGAGGACTGGGGAAGGGTTTGGGGGGCCAGGAGACGGGGGTTGGGGATGGCGGAGCAGCAGGGCACAGAGGCCATAGGTCACGCAGAGTGGGCCTGCAGAGCGGGTAGGGAGGGAGTGGCCACCTCTCCTTGTCCCACTGGCTCCCTGTGCACTTCTGGAGCATCACACACGGCACTTTGCTAAACCCCATGTGGAATGAGGCTCCCCGTTCAGCCTGTGGCTCCCACTCTTGCAGCGGGTGACCGACAGCAGCTCGAGGGCACTGAGTGGTCCCTGTGAGCAGCCACTGGGCTGTGTGTGTCTCCTCACTGACGGGGTGACGGAGGGGGTACTGCCGTGAGCTCGACCTCGCAGAGCTGGCACACAGTGCCCAGGAAGCCTCACCGCCTGGCGTGTGCCCTGCTTGCCGAGCTGGGCGACAGGAGGGCTGGTATAGGAGGGTGGCGTGCTACGGCAAAGGGAACATGAATGCCACACAGATGCTGGGTATTACGAAATAATAACTTCAAATCCTCCACACTGTCCCAGCACTTTCTTCTGAAGCACATGGGCCTGGATAATCCCATACACGGAAGCAATCGGCCATTTTTTTTTCCTCCTGGGCACTGCTCACATGGAAGGACAGAGCTGTGCTCTCTACTTGGCGCCTGTAACACTGGGGGTTAAAAGGCCGAGTTTGCAAATCACCTTTGAAACGGAAAATAAAAGACAAGAGGGAAGGGGGAATAACTGATGTCCCCACCTTCTTTCCTGGAAGGTCATCCCATGATTCAGACGGGTGCTACCACTCTACTGCCCCAACCTTTTCTTGTAAATGTCCAGTCACAATTTAGCATCAACAGAGCTATGGAATGATACATACTGTGATCCTTATGAACTACCGGGAGGTTAAAGTATCTAGGAAATTTTGATACCATTTTGGAAAAAAGTTCGAGCCAAATTGAAATCAGCCCGTGGACAAAGACAAAGGCTCACGAAGTCGCCCAACTGATGAGATTGACTCCAATTTCAGGAGAGCCCTTCATCAGCCCTCAAGAAGTGTGTGCACGAGATGCTTTCTTTTCCTTCATGAGAAAGCTACAGTAGAGTCTTTGGGACAGGTGCTCCCTGCCTGCCCCTGAGACCTGACTGCCCACTGCACCCCGGGAGCTGGGAGGCAGGCAGCACGCGCACCCGGCCACTCTCCCTCTCCCGATCTTATTTTCTGTCAGAAGCAGCGCCCTGCACACGTTGGGTCTTTAATTTGAACAGAGTGAAGGGCCGGCTTCACTCACCGCCCCCAGCTTGCTGGCCAAGTCTGAGCACGGTTCCTCTCAGTCGTCATGTGCTCCCACCAGGCTGTGGCAGAGGCACGGAAGTTACACGGTTCCTAGCCCTTCTCTGCCAACCTCTCAAAATGAGGAAGGGACGAATGACAGGGCACCAAGGGGAATTTGCCTGTAACCTGCCGATTCTGCCCAGGATGGGCTCTGCCAAGCAGACGCTGCCACAGGATTCCTCTACCCCAGTTGAGAGGAGCCCTTCTGATGGGGACCTCACTTCTGCTCTTTCTCGTCATCAGAGCCGCTCAGAATTATACAGCCAGAACAGCCCACGAGTGTGTGATCAGCCAGAGCCCAGCTGCTTCCTGTCTTTCAACAGCAGATTGCGTAAACGGGGGAATCCTCAGCTGGTCTACAAACTATTGCGCCTGGCAGAAGACAAACCTCCACTCGGCACCCAGTGCAGGGCCTGGACCCCTGTAGCCACAAGGGCAGCGTAAGCCCCCTGCTAGATGAACCCGCAGAGACCCCGGGGCGCACACACAGTCATGTATGGTCAGCCTCTGCCTGCACCCGGGTCCTTCCAGGACTGACAAGGCAACCGAGGGGGGACAGGAGCAACTGGCTCAGGTCACCACCCTCTCAGTCCTCCACAACATCCACCTTGTGATGTAAATCAGTTTTTCTCAGTTCCCAAAACTGCAACCTTCTCCTTTAAGACCTGATTTCTCGGGCGGGACGTGTGCTCCTCGTGTTGCCCCAGTTCCCTCCCTGACCCTCCCTCCTAGGCTGATGCGCTATTTTAACGCTGCCCCAGTTCTGCCTGTCTCTGGGATCACCTAAAGGGAGAAGAATCTGAAGAAGCAACCAGGGAAAAGGAAGCCAGGCCGTCCAGGCAGGGCCTTCTGTCTCAGGGAAGGGGGGCGGATGAACATTCCCCTAACCCCACCCTCAACACCTTGTCCCCACGGTTCAGTTCCTAGTTTCCAGCCTGGATCTTTCCTCTCACATCCTGTGGGGCTTGTCTGTGAAGTGGGACTTGACCAAATGATTTGCTAAAATGGGATTTTAAAAAAAGATTTTATTTATTTATTTGAGAGAGAGAGAGAGAGAGACAGCGACAGACAAAGAACATGCACAAGTAGGGGGAACACCAGAGGGCGGGGGAAGAAGCAGACTCCCCCTGCAGGGCAGGGAGCCCAATAACTCAGGCTCTACCCCAGAACCCTGGGATCATGAACTGAGCTGAAGGCAGATGTTAACTGACTAAGGCACCCGGGGGGCCCCTGTAAAATGGGATTACAGGAAAAAGATCAAGGGGTAACATGGATGACTTTCTTTGACATTTCTAACTGCCGAAGAGACATGTCCCCAAGAGCAGAGGCTGCGGATATCACATTCTTCACACATACTTTCCCACACAACCTCTGAGACATAACTGGACACCAAGGCACAATTTATGAGTTGGTGAGGCATGCCTGCCTAAAGAACATTCTGGACTAGGAAAAGGCCCAGCAGTTCTGACTTGCTTCTTTTAACAACACCTCTCTTCCGGACTTGCCTTCCGCAGTTCCATTCCAGGGACTGAGGCTTACCTGTTGCCTCAGGAGCCAAGAGAATTCTCGTAAGTGGCTATTAGAGGACACAGCCACACTGACACCTAGAACCAGTTTAATGTGTGTGTGTGCGCGTGTGCGCGCGCGCACGCGCACGTGTGTATGTATTTTAACATGTCTGTTGTGATGGTTAACTCTATGTGTCAACTTGGCTGCATCATGGGGTGCCCAAATATCTGCTTAAACATAATTTCTAGGTGTGTTTGTGAGGGTGTTCCTGGATGAAATTAACATTTGAATTGGTAGACTCAATAAAGCTGACTGCCTACCCCTAGGCTGGCGGGCATCATCCAATCCATTGGAAATGCTGAACAGAATAAAAGATGGAGAAAAAGAGGCTCTGAGCTGTCTGCCTGGCTGATCTGGGACACTTGTCTTCTGTCGTCAGACCGGGATGTACAGTATTGGTTCTCCTGGTTCTCTGGCCTTCAGACTCAAACTGCAACTAACTCCAGAAAGCATTCCTGGATCTTGAGCTTGCAGATGACAGATCATGGAATTTCTTAGTTTCCATAACTGCATGAGCCAATTCCTTACAATAAATCACGTTCTCTCTCTTTCCCTTTCTCCTTCCCCTGACCATTGGCTCTGCTTCTCTGGAGAACCCCAATGCATCTATTTACTCAATTGCCAAACAGTAAAATTTAAAATACTGGCAACAGTGTAGAGCAACTAGAACTCTCACGGATTGTTGGCAGGAGCCACTTTGGGAAGCAGTCTGGGAGTTCTTTATACAACAAAACATATACGCGGCCTGACCTAAACAATTCCTCATTTACATAATTACCCAAAAGAAATGAAGACTTATGTCTACAAATAGATGTTTGTAAGAATTTGCATCACAGGTTTATTCATGACAAGCAAAAACTGGAAATAACTCAACTGTCTATCAACGGAACAGGTACACAAACTGTGGCTTGATGGAATACAATGGAACACCACTTGGCTATACAAAGCAAGCACTACTGATACATGCAACCACATGGACAGATACGAAAAATATGCTGAGGAAGGACACAAAAGAGCACATATTATGATTCCAGATGTATGAAGTTTATAACAGGGAAAATTCTGTAGTGGAAAAAATCAAAACACTGCCCGTCTCTGGGAGGTAGCAGTTTGGGCAGAAATGAACTGAAAAGGGGATGAGAGCCCTTTTGGGGGTGATGAAATGTTCTATATCATGAAGAGGGTTTGGGTTACACATATGCATGTGTAAAAATTCAAAATTGAATTCAATGAATTCAAATTTCAATGAATGGACAGTTAAGATTTGAAATTTCATTGTTTTTATATTTTGCCACAACCATAAAAAAAATTAAGCAAATACTGAACTGTAGTTAATGATACACGTGCTGAAGCATTTTAAAGCAACATGTACTGATGTGCACTGAAATGAAATGTATCATAAAATGATGCCTAAGTGAAATTTCTTTCCATTTTCCTGTATGTTTGAAATTTTCATCATAAATCACCAAAAAAGTAGCAAGCAGTGAGGGTGTGTGTGTGTGTATGTGCGCGTGCATGCATGCACTAATTTAGCTACAGTGGTCAAGGAAGGCCCCTCCGATGGGGAGACAGGTGCCCGAGAACTTGGGTGTGTTAGGACAGTGATAGTCAATTTCACAAGCACAGTAAGTACCAGGAGTGGCAGGTGACAGTGGGGACATGCTCTCTTACAAATTTCAATCATAAATTGCAGGATTTTATGGTTTCAGGTCTTATACTAATGTCTTTAATCCATTCTGAGTTGATTTTTGTGTATGATGTAAGGGATCCAGTTTCATTCTTTTGCATGTGGATAACCAATTTTCCTAACACCACTGAACAGACTATCCTTTCCCCATTGTGTATTCTCCGTGCTTTGTAAAAAATTAATTGACCGTACATGCATGGGTTTATTTTTGGCCTCTATTCTGTTCCACTGGTCTATGTATCTGTTTTTATGCCAATACCATACTGTTTTGATTACAATAGCTTAGCAACATAGTTTGAAATCAGGAAGTGTGATACCTCTGGCTTTATTCTTCTTTCTCAAGAATGCTTTGGCTATTCGGGATTTTTTATGGCTTCATACACATTTTAGGATTGTTTTTCCTATTTTTTGTGAAAAATCCTACTGGAATTTTGATATGGATTGCACTGAATGTGAAAATCCCATTTTAACAACATACATTCTTTCAATCGATGAACACGGAGTATCTTTTTATTTGTCTTCTTCAGTTTGTTTCGTCAGTGTCTTAGAGCTTTTGGTGTACAAATATTTTACCTCCTTGGTTAAATTTATTCCTAAGTAATTGTTCTTGATGCTATTGTAAATAGAATAGTTTTCTTAATTTCATTTTTGGATATGTCACTGACTAATGAATTTGTTTATTAGGTAAAACAATTTTTTGGTGGAGGCTTTAGGGTTTTCTATACAATTTTACATCATCTGATACTTTACTTTTTCCTTTCCAATTTGGATGACTTTTATTTCTTTTTCTTGCCTAATTGCTCTGACTAAGACTTCTAATACTATGCTAATAAAAGTCTACCTGAGGATAGGATCGTTGTTTTCCTTTTTTTCCTCAATGGTCTATGGATAAAAATTCTACCATATTCTGGCTTTTTGGTGTAGCAAATAGAAAATTTGAACCACCAGTGTGGTTCTTTTCCCCTTGTAAATAATATGTTCCTTTGGACAGAAAGCTTGAGAGATTTTTCCTTTCATCCTTAGGGTTCAGATATTTTATAGGATATGCTTAGATGTGCCTTAGTCATTCCCCTCGTGGTAAGGCATGAGGGCTGTCCACCAAGTATTTCTAGTGTTCCTCCTTCTAGCTATATATTACAGTAGGATTGTACTTGCCTACCCCCTTCGAAGTTAAAGGTGAGGTTGTGATTTGCTATGGCTAGGGAAATGTGAGTAGGAGTAATCTATGCACTGCCAAGCAGACTTTAAGCACTAGCTCATGATTTACCACAGTCCTGTGCTGCAGCCCACCACCTTAGGTTCCTAAATAACAATGAGCAGACCACTACTCCATGCACCTCTTCCCTCCAACCCCCAACATAGCCATGACCTGTACTGGATACTGTAGTGTGGGGAAAAAATGAATTTGTTGAGTTTAAACTACTGAGTTTATTTGTTATTACATTATCGACCTAGTTCTAGCCTATCCTGACCAATACATTCTTCCTCTACATTCTTTTCCTTCCATTATTCCTATTACTTGTATGTCAAATGTCTTGTACATCTTCCAGGTATCTTATCATCTCCAATCTCCACCTTCATGCTGTGTCTAAGCATTTTCTCAGGAGCTAAGCCTTTCTAACTCCTGGGCCATGACTGCTTGCCCCACTGCTTGGCTCGAAGAGGGAAAGAGCTGGCACTGTAAGTCAAAAAGAGGAGACATGCATTACAGGCACTACCTTCCCAGAATCCTCTCTGTCTGGATATTTATATTTTGCTTTTTAAATATACATCCTTCCTTGCATCAGCAACAATCCACATACTTATCATTTTCAATGTCTATGTATTCTATAGTGATCATATATTGTGCTTAGCTTTTTTCTTCTGTGGGTGTCTGAATTTCCAACTTTCACCTACTATAGAGATTCTCTCAGTAGTGATCTCCATTCTCTATTCCAAGCACGGTATATTCTACCCCCAACGTGTTTTTGCTCTTTCTGGACTCTGGGCTGACTGGTTTGGAGGAAAGAAAATCCTATCAGGAGTCAGAAGAAGGAGGCTCTCCCTTGCACTAGCCAGGTGGCCTTGTGCAAGCTACTTAGCAATATTTGTATAGTGCCCAGTTTGTTTTAAAGTCCAACCAAAGATGGATGTATGAGTGTTCTGTGTGGAGAAAAAGACATGTGGAACGTGGGGTGGCCATTTTACTAGGCTGCGCTCAGTTCAGCTCAAATATACTGAGGCGAACTGTTAGATCTCCCTGTTTCATTTCTTTGCCTGTTCTTCAGGCAAAGCAATGGAAAATGAGCTGACCACACATATTCTGTGGATCCAAAGATGCCATCAATTTAAAGAGACATCATTATAAACCTTTAAGAGAGGAAAAAACCCCCAAAACCCTGCTGCTAACTATAAGATGTGATTATAGGATACATCTTGATTTTTGAGTTGTTAAATCATAATCAAATTAGAATCAGTGAATATATGAGAAATACATATATGGATATTTAAAAATATGTATAGACCAATCCCAACGATATACCCGATACATTTATTTATTCCTGTTCGTTTACTACAAATGAGAACAGGCTCAGTGACGGTATCTACAGAGGGCACAGAGCAAAGACCTGCAGGGTGTGCACATGGATCCGTGCCTGATGACATCAGACCCACGCAGGTGCTACAGCGACTCTCAGCAGGGGGAGCCCAGCAGCAGCCAAGTGAAGAAGAGGAAAGGCATTCGCCAGAACAGGAGCTATGGTGACTAATCGGTTCTCTTTCCTTTGACACTACAACTCATTTCTTCCAGAGAGAGGCCCCAGGACTGTTGAAGAGGGAGTGATGGGGACATGATGGTCTGATGACCCAAGACTGAGCAAGTGTGAATATGGAAAAAGCAAAAGCCCAAGAGTGAGTGTGATCAAGGCCAGGGGAGATGAATGTCAAATATAACCCCTCGTCACCTGGCTAGCATCCTTAGGCAAGCTTAAGGACATCTAATCATGATTCAGCAAATGTGTATGTGGACTCCAGATGAACATCTGGCTTTCATTTTAGAGATGTCTTATTTGAAGGATGGACCATCTGTTACAAGAGTAATAGTATCTAAGGAGTCAAGCCAGAATTTCTTTAAATTCTTAGATTATTAGTGATCACCAAAAGCTAGGCAATGGGATAGACAGGTCTGGCCCGGAAATACCTAGTTCCTTAGCTGAATGCCATGCTTTCCTATCAACGGCTGCCCCTACCTTTGTTCCGATCCCTAACACACCACATGCCTCCAATGGCCCTTGGATCCAACACCCATAGCTACCGCTCAGGTGGGCTTTCCAGTGTTTAGGCAGTGCCAGAGAACACTCTTAGGAGTGGGCAAAAATCCTCTGCCTTTTCTTCACAGATTCAGTGGCAAAGAGTGGGGCCACGGGACCTCAAAAAAGACAAAGGAAACAATAAAATCTGGTTTCTAGGCAAAGAAGGGCAGTTAACACCTGAAGAGATTTGTGGACTGATTAGCAACAGAAGGGAGCCTCACTTCTCCCAGTCGCGGACACTGTCTGAGTAGGACACCAGCCAGGACTGGGCTTGGAACCACCCTGTTGCTGGCCTGTTTCGCTACTGAATATATTCTTTTTCAAATCCTGGGGCCTTGATTGATTTGTTTAAAAAAATCAACTTTGAATGAACTTTGCTTTTTTTTTTTTTTTTTAAAGTTTTTGGAGGTAGAATTGGAGGGAAAAGGGAGAGTTATGGAAGGGAAAGAACAAAGAAGGAAAGTTTCACACAAAATCTAGAGAAAATCAATAGTTTATTTTTGAGCTCCTGAAGGCATCGTCTACCCCAGTGTCCATATGGCTGATAGGAATTTCACTGACAAGAAGGAAAATACTTGAACATACTACTATACCACATTCAATCAGAATCCCACTCACCAGGCAAATGGACATGACACTCACATCTAAGTGACTGCTTATACTGAAAAACACCATTTGCCTGGCACTACTGATGCTGACAACACTGGCCTTCATGTCCCTGGAGGTCTGCTGGAAAGTTCCTCACAGCTCTCCATGTAATCTCGGGATGCAGCACACGTGCCACTGTATTCCTGTCCTAACAATGAGCAGCTCCGGCTTGGGCACTACTGCAGGCTGAGTGTGGCTATTTGGCAGAATGAATGCTGGCTGGCTTCTTGCCTGGGTCTAGACCTGGCCTCCGCCCAGCAGGGCACCCTCTGCTCAGCTGTACCTCCAACACCGAAGTAGATGGAAGCAGGAACTCAGAGGACACAGTCCTGTAGGCCACAACTGTGCTTTGAAATGGCATCTAAAGAGGAAGAGGCCAGAAGAATAGAATGGGGTTGTTTTTGAAAGCCTAACAGCAGTAGAACAATCAATCTTATCAAAGGGAACTCAAAGGGTAAGAGAAGGCCTTCATGCCTCAGCCCTTGCTTTTTTGTCATCCACGGCTGTGAGTACCACAGAGGAGATGGAAAGACCCTAGAGAGCTAGGAGGTACTGACCAACCGATGAGTTAAAAAAGGATTCCCCAGAGACCCTCCAGACACAAAGCACAAGCTAGAAGGATCGTCAATTCTAAGCTCCCTAAAATAGTGTATGACCCCTATCAAGATGCATAAAGTGTGCTACTGTACTGGTTTTCTTCATCTCTGGTTTAGATTGCTTTGAGGCTGGTAGACTAAAATGGTAGATGGAGAGAGGACAGCAAGGGGAAAGACGCCAACGTGGTGGCAGGAACACGGCCATACCTTACAAATCCTTACTCCCAGTACTAGGATCCAAGGTGAAGAAAGTCAGGGGTCTCGTCATGGTTAAGTAATCGGGAGGGCAAGCAAAAGCCTGTGATATGATGCAACATGTAAAATCAACTGCGTGTCAGCAGATAAAATATTTAGCCAGTGAGCTGACCCTGCACTGCCCCTTAACATGTTTGTGAAATGGGAAGACCACTCAAAATGGTAACTCCTCCTTCACGCTGACGTCTTTGCCTTGATGACTTTTCTGCAGATTCTGACATCCCCCCATTTCACGTCAGTACATCAACTTCCCAAAGTACTGGCATCAGATACCTAAATATTGATAAATATCACTTAATGAAATCTGTGGAAGGTAAGAGTATCAAAAACACAAGCAACCGAACAGAATGGAACAACTTGGATCTGGACTCAGAATTCTGGCATTTGAGTCACCAGTTCCATGGCCAAGGCCAAGTCACCTAGCCTCCTTGAACTCCCCTTTTTTTTTTTTCTTTTGTTCTGTGAAACAGGAATAATTCTGTCTAGCCATTCAATGAAAACGTGTGTAAAAAGCTATACAAATGCGTGACGGGCAGAATAATGGTTCCCGAAAGATGTCCACATCCTAATCCCAGATACCGCGTACATGATAAGAAGGGCTTCGCAGATGGGATAAATTAAGGATTTTAGAATCGGAGATCATTCCAGACTATCCAGGGAGGCCCAATGTAATCACAAAGGCAGCCTCTAGAAGCTAGAAAAGGCAAGGGAACGGGTTCTATGGGTTCTGCTCTAGAACCTCCAGAAGAGATGCAATTCTGCCAATGCCTTGATTTTAACCCAGTCAGACCATTTCAGACTTGAACCTCCAAAAATATGAGAGTAAATTTATGTGGTCAAACTTGTGATAAGTCGTTGTAGTAGTAATAGGAAATGAATGTAGATTGTTACAGGAGGCTTCGTTATTTTCCTAAAGGATCAGATCTTAAAGGGGGGACATAGGTGGGGGGCATACGTGGGGTCCCATGACTCTACCAAAAATTACTGGAGCATGCCTCTCTTGGGGCACCACTGACAACTGCACAACTGCTTGCCACACTCAAGTAGGATGAGCAGCCAAGTCAATCAGTGGGTCTGTCCATTCATTTTTATTCTAGTTATTAAGTGGTAAGGAAACATGGCAAAGGACTGAATATAATTTCTACCCTCAAGGAACTGATGATCTATTAGGGAAGAAAAGAAGCAACAAGGCCACAGAGCTCTTATTCTTTTCATGATTCTTCTAGGCTTAAGTGAGCGTCTACTCAGCATACCTGATAGTGCAGCCTCTTGACCTGAACACTTCTAGAATGGACATCACAGGATCCCAAAACCTCCTAAAATAATATGGCAGGTTCTGTGGCAGGGATGTTTTTTTCTAGGCACTGGATCCATCCACACACTTAGATTGTCAAAAGGGTTTGGATTTATAACCCAAAAGTTAATAACTATTTGTATAATTAGGATTACAGACAGAAGATTACCTGGTATTTTGTGGTATTTTGAAAACAGTCCCAACACTTGTGAGTTACCTTTAGTATGGAGAAGAGGGACTGCCGACAGAAAAAAGAAAACTGAACCAGGCCCTGAGGGCTCCATACCTCAATATCAGGGTCATTTCACACTGACTAAAGTGTACCAGAGGGTCACTTACAACAAGTTCCAGTAAACAGAATTTCCCTCTCTACTGAGTCCATGCACACACGCTCATCCGCAGCCTACAGGGCACTCTCAGCACCAGCTACACCTTCAGCAACAGCCCCATTTACAATGAGGAGCACCTGCGAAGAACTTATCTACCATGGCTTTCTTCACACTGTTTCTCCTTTTGTTCCCTCTTGAACTACTCCAATCCCCAAAATTGCCACTACCAAGGACCTCCACATGATAGAATCCTAAAGTCAATTATCCAACAATCAGCAGCATTTGAGAAAGGTGGCCCTCCTCCACCTGCCCCCAGCACGTTGTTATACTTGCTTTTTGGTCCCCTATCATGCCCTTTCCTCAACATCTGGCTAGTTCTCTCTCACCTCCTTGGACAACCGCTCTAACGGCCACCAGTCTCGATCCACCCTCCAGAGCCCAACGGGCTTTATATTCTTCTTAGCATTCCCCACCGCTGCACCTGCTATCTGTCACCCCATTTCAATATAAGCTCCTGGAAGGCGGAATCTTTTTCTTTTACTGCTATGTTCCCAGATCACGGCATCTGATAGGCTCTTGAAACTATCAGTTGGAAGTATGGATATCACACTTCATGGAACTGTGTGAAGAAGGCCCAGCTGTACAACTGGAAAGAGAAAACAAATTAAGGGAACATCAGACTATATCTGAGTCCATTCCCAGCAGGGGCTAGCTTCTACCACTCAAGGCTCCACCAACCACCGGATCACACTGAGAACTAAGTAGGATGGTGCAGAGTGTATGAGGCAGGTTCGTTAAAAACCCGCTGCGGTCATGCTGCTTCCTGCCCAGCCCGTGGTTCTGACACAGGGTGCAGATTGTAATCACATGCCCCCCCACCCCCCCAGCACTACGGTGTGGAGCGGATGCGAAGGGCTCGGCTCAGCTTGCCACCTGGGTAGGACTTGAAAGTCCTGCAGGAGGGAAAGACATCAGCCCTGCCCCCATGCTAAACCAAGTCCAGTTGACCTAGAATCCTCTCTGGTGTCTCATTCTGCTGGACCTCTCTATCTACTTCTCCCCACGTGGAAGTGCCTAGAGGAGGTGGAAGGGTACCAGTGACTCTTCTACTCCAGGCAGGAGCTGCTTAGGGACACAATGGCCATTTCCTGGATGGTGGGGACTTCTGAATGCTTCAGCAGTCTAAAAGATATATTTCTTTAAAATTAAAGACAAATCGGGGCGCCTGTGTGGCTCAGCAGGTTAGGCTTCTGCCTTTGGCTCAGGTCGTGATCTCAGGGTCCTGGGATCGAGGTCCACATCGGGCTCTCTGCTCAGTGGGGAGCCTGCTTCCCCCCTCTCTCTGCCTACTTGTGATCTCTCTCTCTCTGTCAAATAAATAAATAAAATCTTAAAAATAAATGTTTCAAAAATTAAAGAAAACCCCTTTTATTATGGAGTTTTTCAGACAAACAAAAATAGAATAGAATGAGCTCCCAGGTACTCATCCTCCAGCTTCAACGATGATCAACTCAGGGTCAGTTCTGTCTCATTTTCTCTTGGGATGGCCATGTCTTGGTTTGCCTGGACAATCCTGGTTTAAGCTTGTCCTGGTGTAATTTTTTTTGAAGATTTACTTATTTATTTGAGAGAGAGAGAGAGAGTGCACATGAGTGGTGGGGAAGAGCAGAGGGAGAATGACCCATGAGATCATGATCTGAGCAGAAACCAAGAGTTGGATGCTTAACTGACTGAAGCACCCAGGCTCCAATCCTTGTGTAATTAAGAGCCCCCTTTTTCAGTCTCAAACATGCCTAGGACTGGACAATAAATTATATGGTTACCTGACCTCTACCCCAACCCACCCCCCCACCATGTGCCAGGTTATTTTGAAACAAATTCTAGACATAAGTCTATCTATAAATAATTCACCATGTGGTAACAAATATTTTAACACAGATCAACACCCATTAGACACTGTTCTCTTTCAACACTCTTGTTGGGGGCTTTCATGTCCCATAGCAGGAGAGCCAAGAAGAGAGTCAGAATTGCCCCCTGGATAAGTTCTGTGCTATGTGGTTCCATGTGGGACCCCACACACACCCTGTGGGCCGATGGTATGACCCCAGCTCACAGATGGGGCTACCAAGCACATGGAGAAGCAAGCTATGTCTTCTGCCTGCCTGACTCCACTGTATGGCCTCACACTACACCAAGCTGCCTCCACACAGGAGGTCTAGAACAGTCATGGACAATAGGCTAACAGAACAGACCTTGGCAATGGTGGCTTGTTTCACACGTGGACACAAAAGGAGCAATGTGATTCTGAACAACTCAAAGTGAAGAATCTCAAACTTCAAACTGACCCATGAGAGAATAAAACCCCAACCTTTGTCTCTGGATGGCATCACAGCAAGATTCCAGAGCCAGGCTAAAAGCTGGGGCAGTCTAAGTAGCCCACCTTCTTTGTACCTAGGAGAGACTAGGGAGACAAATCAGACACAGCCATCGCTTTTATGTCCTCAGAAGAAATGATCCTAGAAAGCTTTCTGGTCTGGATATGTTTCCCAGAGGCCAACCGGAAGACAGCGCAGGACATCCACCCCAGCACAGAGGCAAGTAGCAGTGAGCTCCAGGCAGCCCAGATGAGGTAGGCGGGAGTTCATGTCGAGCATGGACCCTACGAAGCATTATACAGCAGGCAGCAGCAATGGACTGTACACACACACGAACACACGAGAGAGATGAACACAGCGCCAAGTAAAAAAAAAAAAAAGGAAGAAACAAAGGATATGTAGTACCAAGCCATTTACTTAAGTGAAAAACATATGCCCACGATTAACTATAATCCAAATGCAAAAACATAAATACACACTACACAAAGCAACAATTCACAATACACACCAGTAAGGGAATACACCCCAAGCACATGGGCATGTTGGCTGTGGAGTGGAATGGCGAACAGGAATAAAAGGAAGTAAATCAATGTACAAATGAGTAAAACCAAGAGAACGGCCTTGCCCAGACCAATGATAAAATGCCACAAACCAAGAAACAGTATTAACTCTGCACCAGAGGGAGACTGGGCGGGGGGGGGGGGGAGCGCACTATTAACAGAAGCCAGCAAACAATCAATACTTGTGAAAAGCTGCCTGGCCTCAATTTTTCTACTGCTTCGTTTCACCCACCTAGCTAACTGGTTGACAAACAGCCCCCGATGGGGGACAGGAGAACAAGGGGACCACAGGGGGACCGACAGAGGAGGCCTCGCTCCTTGTCGCTGCTTGCATGTGGGAAGGGTATGACGAATGGCAGCGCCTGGCCTTCATCCCGCTTGCCCATATCAGAGGTGAAGGGAGCCGGGGACTTAAACCCAGTCCCTTTCACTGCAATGCCTCCCCTCACAGAGTGGACCTGGAATTAACTGAGGGTCCCGGAGGCCTCTGTTTCAGGCACGGTGACTCATGTCACAGCTCTGCTTACATTTCTTACCAGCAAAAGGAGGGGTCTGATGGGACGATCTAAACCCACGACGGCTGCTTGCTCTCACACTCAGTGCTTGTGCTCACAAGTGTGTGTCTTACAACACAATTAATCCAACGAATTAAAGTGTTAACGCTCAATTTTGTGCAGACATAGTGGGTGGACCCTGAGGGTTTTCCTGAGGGTTGCGAAGTGCCAGGCCCTGTTTGGCAGACAAGGCAGAAAGAGCGCCTTCCTGGAGCTTCGACTCTGATGCTACATACGGGTACGCAGGCCGGGGCATGACCTCACAATCGCCCTGATGGTAGCACAGGACAAGGTGCCACGTGGAAGGGGAGTGCAGCCCTCACGGAGAGCTCGAGGCCGGGGCTGAGGGCAGTGATGTGAGAAAGGCTTCCAGGAAGTGGCACGGGCTACGCTGAGACTGAAGGACGGCGGAAGGCAGCCAGGCAGCGAGGGGCGGGGAGCAGAAGCGAGCAAGGAAGGAAAGGGAGAAGAGAGTTCTCCTTCTAAGTGAACGGAACAGCACGTGCAAAGGCCTGAGGACAGAGAGGCTCTTTTTTCAAAGAACTAAAAAATTCTCAGTGTGGCTGCTGGATCAGAAAGGCAAAAACCCATCATCAATCACCAGTCGAATGGAGTAGCAGACTGTGTTTTCCAGAAATGGCCTTAGGACTCTTCCCAGTTCCACACACACTTCCAGAACCCTGTTGTCTTCACCAGGCTCTGGAACCTGTTTTCCCTCTCCTTCAACCCGGGTGGGCTTTTGACTGGTCTGACCAAGTGAGCAGATGAAACGCTTGTGAGGCTGTCACACGGAAGACAGAGCTGCCCCCTCGCGCGCTCTCAGGACCCACACCCAGAACCCAGCCCCCACGCTGGGAGGAAGCGCAGGCCGAAAGGAGAGGCCACACATGTTGGCGTTCTAGCTGAGAGCCAGTCAGGTGAGTCATGGGCCATCAAGAGACACTGTGCCCTGTCACCCAGTTGTCCAGCGGAAGCCCCCGATATCATGAAGCAGAGACCAGCTGCTCCTGCTGTCCCCTATGCAAATACCAGGGCCACACAATCCGGGAGCATGAGAGTGATTTTACACCACGTAGTCTGGGGCAGTTTTGCTCTGTAGCCTGAGTGCAAGAACAAATGGACACATAAAATACAGCGCGTTCAGATAATGGAGAACCGTTACAGCGGAGCAAATGGAAGGTCTACAACTTGACCTAACAGTACGGGCACGTCTCCCAGACATGCTGCTGAAGAAGGGAACAGACACAGGAGTGCAAAGCTTATGACTCTACCTACTTAAAGTACAATCGTAAGACAAATCCACGCTGTTACCAGTAGGGAGAACCATTCCCTGCTACGGAGCAGGGACTGGAAAGGGCCAAGGGAGGGTCTCCTGGGACGCTGCTTACAGAGTTGTGCAGTTTGTGAAGATCCATCAAGATGCACACTTAGGATGCAACAAGCATTTTTCTGAATGTACATGAACCATAATTTTTAAAAAGTTTCCTTTTTTAAAAGTGTCAACAGGTAGAGGGGCCAAAAAAAAAGTGGAAGCCAAAGAGGGAAGTAAGGATCAGATTTGAGAAGGCCTTGTAAGGCACACTGAGGACTTCCGTGCATCATTCCAGAAATATTACAAGCAATCCAGCAAGTCTGACATGGATGAGGTTTTAAAACACCACTGTGGTCACAGTGCAGTAAGCAGACTGGGTTGGTTTGAAAGCCTGCAGAGCAATTAGGGAGTTGCTGCAGTCATTCAGGCCAAAAGTGGGGTGAATAGAGAAAAACAGGCATGGGCCAGGCTACCCTGCTGCCCCGCCAACCCCTGGTAAACACTAAGGTCCCCGACGCCCCTAAGGCCTCTGGATTGGCTGCCCAGTGAGCCATCTGGCAGACTCAGAATCCAGGAGGGACATCTGGTCGATGCAACCCAGAACAATTATTTATCTCAATCACCAAAATTTTTCTGGCATCCTCCTATGCATTGTGCCCAGCCCCGGCAGAGAATACAGGGTTAAAAAGATCCTGAAGGGGTTCCTATTCTAGGGTTTTTTATTATAGAAGTCAGAGGAGTGGGTGCAGAAGTAGCTAACGATAATGCTCAGGTTTCTGGCTTCAGAAAGCGGGTAAGCAGTGGTTTCTATGGACATAGCAATTGTAAGAAGAGGATGGGTTATTGGACGAAGGTGGGGATGAACACGATGGGCTACTCCGAACACACTGCATTTGAGGAATCGGAGAGACGCGAGGGAGGAAATAGCTGGTGTTTGTGGAGTGAGGAGCCGAGGCCCAGAGGATCTGGATGGGGGATGTGCCTGAGGGTAGAAACAGTTTAAAATAGGGAAGGAAGGGGTGCCTGGGGGGCTCAGTGGGTTAAAGCCTCTGCCTTCAGCTCATGTCATGGTCCCAGGGTCCTGGGATCAAGCCCCGAATTGGGTTCTCTGCTCAGCAGGGAGCCTGCTTCCCGCTCTCTTTCTCTGCCTACTTGTGATCTCTGTCTGTCAAATAAATAAATAAATAAATAAATAAAATCTTTTTAAAAATAAATAAATAAAATAGGGAAGGAAAAAAAAAATGTCCACGGGAACAGACAAACCCACTCTAGGAGAATGTATAAGGATCCCAGGTTGGGCCCTGAGGGAAAATAACATTTAAGGGACCACATTTAAACATGAGTGCAAATATCGTGGATAGTGGGTGAGGAAGGGCACAGCCATGAATAATATTTACAGTGCATACCCTAAAATCCAAAGCCAACAAAACAAAAAACCAGATGAAGTGCCCAAACTATAGCTATCTATCTGCAAAGCAACTCTTCTGACGGACTTTCCTTCTGTTCCTGTGTTTGTTAGCTGGAAAGTGGTGTTACTAAAACCCTACCTCTTGACTTGGGCTAACTCAGATCTTTAAAATGATTAAACAACACTGGTCCCCTCGCTGAGTAACAAGCAGCAGAAAGTACCGTTTCTCTCACTTTTTTCAGTCCCACTGGTTCTCCTCAGGTGTCAGCTTGATTTCCTCCGTTTGCTGAATGGAACGGGGGCGGTGGGAGTGGAGGGACCCTCTCATTTTTTGAGTGCATCCAAAATGAGCTGGTGAGGTGGTTTCAGGCCCATTTTGCAGAAGAGGAGAAAGGCTCACCCGAGGAAGGAAATGGGGTGATGAGAGAAGTATGTTCTCCAGTCCTGGCCACCAGAGCCAGATTTTAAAACTGGAGGAGGGGGATGATACTCTGTGCCTCAGAGGGAAGCAGGAAGGCTAGCTAGAGACGTGGAGGCTTGCCGTACAGACTCCAGAGCCCAGAACTGGACTTGGCCTTGCTCGTGACGCCAGCTGGAGTTAGAGGCCCTCGCATACGCCGGGGGCACTCTGTCTCCAGAGGCCACGCTCCAAAACAAGATCATTGGGTCTTTACCTTTTTGGATTGCCTGATGTTTGAGCTTGGCTCTAAAAGGCAAACCAACCAACTAGACCATCTGTGAAAAAGGAACAGCGGGTGTGGATGAGAGCTCAGTTCTGCCTCCTGAGAAAGGGGTCTGCAGCACCCGTGCGGCTGCCCCACAGCCTGCTCCCCACGCAGACGGAGACTCCTGGCCTGGTAAGGTGCCTTCCCTGGGGATGGCACAACGCTTGGGGATTTCCCCCCCCTCCCAATCACTTAAGCATATTGTGAAGTGCCAGCTAATTGTAACTGCCATCTTCTTTCGGTTCAAGGCTTTACCAGGGGACTGTACTCTTAGGAACGCCGGCACTCGGCTGTGAACTCCAAAGCCCTGTTTGGCATGACCACCCTCCTTCCCCAGTGTAGATCAATAGACTTTTATTTGTAAAACATATTTCTGGACTAAAATATTTAGACGTTGATTTTTTTTTTTAATATACCATGCCATCTACAGTATTTTGATAAAAAATTTTTTTTCATTTTGAAATACATTTTTTGGATGCCTGGGTGGCTCAGTTGGTTGGGCATCTGCCTTCGCCTTGGGTCATGATCCCAGGGTCCTAGAATTGAGTCCCGTGCTGGGCTCCTTGCTCAGTGAAGAGCCTGCCTCTCCCTCTGCTTGCCTCTCCCACTGTTTGTGCTTGCTCTAACAAATGAATAAATCTTAAAAAAAAAAGAAAAGAATAAAATACATTTTCTTTATATGGAAATAATACCACCTCACTCATCTCCTTTGCACCCTACTGTACAGAGATATAATTCCTTCAGCTAGTTTCCTACAGACAGACATTAGATTGTCTCCAGTTCTCTGGTATCAGAACAACACCGTCTTGACCGCACCTGAGTATCTTGGGCACTTAACAGTTTCATCCTTTGGGTAAGTTTCACAAAGTAAAACTGCTTAGTTAAGATGCAGATGCTTTACAACAACTTCTACCCACTACGAAAGGATACAAGGTTAAAAGTAGGAGTAGGAAGTCCCCAGTGCAACTCCCTAAGGTAATTACTGATAACGGCATCTTTTTCATTCTGTAAGGACACAGCCCTCTCACTATCTCCTCCTTTGGTAGGGCCCCTTCCTGGAATTCCAGGTTTCCCTCTTTCTTGGTTTGCTCCCTCATTAGGACTGCACAATATACATCAGCATTTTCCCGGGAAAGGGCAAGTTTTTGAGACTTCACAAATGACTTAGCTCTAACCTCCTGTCCGTGGGTGGGGGGCTAGCTGTGGTTTCACTGCCAGATGTCAGAGATGTCACGCTCATCCCCGATCTCTGTTTTTACCCTCTGGCTGCAAGGGCTGATGTAACACACGCCACAGTTCATGGCACTCTGGAGTCCGTTCATCCCCAAGAATCACCCCATTCTCCTCCCTGCACGACCTTCTGTTCTGAAAGCAAGCATGTTAAGTGTGCGTCCTGTGCATCTGATTTACAGGTGTGCCTGTAAAAATGTGGATAGTCATTTGGGGAATGGGGCTGTTTTTCTTTTTTGCTCTTTACACAATCATTCCCATCCACAAATAAATATGCTGGTATTTCTCCAATTTTAGAAAAGTGCCTTCTCTTGACTCAGCTTCCCTCAACAGCTATCCCCCCATTTCTCTGCATCACTTTGCAGCAAACCTCCCCGGAAACGCTGTCCCTACCAATCAATGCCTCGCTTCCCTTTCACTTGAAGCCCACCCCCATGAGACTTTTGCCTTCATCACTCCATCAGAATGGCTCATCAAAGGCACCGCTGGCCCCCTGCTGCCAAACCCAAGTCCACTCATGGTTCTTGTCTTCTCGGGCTCTCCCAGGGGCACAGATCAGGTTGTCTTTCTTCATTTGGCTTCCACATGGCACTCCTCGGTTTTCCTCACCCCACCAGCTGCTCCTTCTGTCTCCTCTTTTGTTTTCCTTCTCCTCTCCCTCCCAACCACTTACTAACTGTCGATGTCTCAAGCCTCAGTCCTGACCCTCTACTCTTCTCTTTCTATATCCTCTCCCTTCTGAGTACTGAAGCTTTAAATACCATCTGCATTTTTGCCTTATTTGTGCTTGAAAAAGTTCTTCCCTGCTCCTGTGACACAAAGACATTCTGCATTTTTTCCTACCCTTTTTATTTTTCTTAAATAAGCCCCTATCTGCAAACCTCGGGGCTTGGTAATTTTGGAATTCAGCGTGTTCCAGACTTAAGAAAAGTGACAACAGCTCTGTTAAAGTCTAGGACAACATCATGGAATTACACACATGAACAGTTTTGAAGTGATCTACCCTAGAAGTAATTGATCCAGGCAAGGATCACCAATAGATATTAAAACCATTAAATTTTATCATTAAGATGATAATAAAGTCATTTGGTTGCCAGAGACCAGGGTATCTGCAGAGTATCTTCTAACAGGGAAACTGCCCTGTTAGTAACGTGCTCACTGCCAAGGGAAAGAGCAAACAAACATTTATAAGGGGAGGGGCTGGCAGTTACCATCTTACCAAATGATCAAACTTAACAGAACTGTAATGGTGGGAAAACCCGACATTCATTACGTATCCTCTTACATGATATAATTAATGTGAAGTATGTAGCCGTAAAACCCACACTCTTCCCCAGAATGTTTAAGCTGAAACTAATCAAGCCTTTAAACCCAGCTACAGGTTTATAAATAAATACCAGGGATAGTATAAAGAAACAGGTTAAATGACACCCTGAGTTAACAATCAGACAAATCCAGAATGAGGAACATTCTGTCAGTTGGTTGTGGTTTTTACAAGATGTCAGTACCACACACGCACACATACACTCAAGAGTTCTGGATCAAGAGAAATTCAAGAAACAGATCAACCCCCAAATGTAACCTATGAACCTTGACTAAATCTTAGTTCAATAAAGACATCTAAAAAAAGTATTTTTTGGACGGAGACCAAATATCCCTCAAATTAGAATCCACGAATGGAGCCGAGAGAGAGGTGGGTTAGGACCAGGGATCTGGCAGCTCCCCCAACAACCTACAGCAGGAGGAGGCCCCACGTCCTACAGAGCTGGATTCTGCCTTCTATCTTGCATCATGTTTCTTGCGCATGCCTGCATCTCTCACGCTAGACTGTTCACGAGGACAGGGAGCAAGTCTTATTGACTGACTGAGTGATTGATTATAAGGGGGTGGGGAGAGGGAGAGAGAGATTCTTAAGCAGGCTCCATGCCCAGTGTGGAGCCCGACACAGAGCTCAATCTCATGACCCTGAGATCATGACCTGAGCTGAAATCAAGAGCTGGACGCTTAACCAACTGAGCCAGTCAGGCGTACCTAATTGATTTTTTAAAATTTATTTTTCCATTTTCCATTGTGACTACTAAGGTATTCATTAATGTTCACTACACATTGTTCAATAAACAAAAAACAGGGGCACCGGGGTGGCTCAGTGGGTTAAAGCCTCTGCCTTTGGCTCAGGTTGTCATCCCGGGGTCCTGGAATTGAGCCCGGATTCAGGCTCTCTGCTCAGCAGGGAGCCTGCTTCCTCCTCTCTCTCTCTTTACCTGCCTCTCTGCCTACTTGTGATCTCTGTCAAATAAATAAATAAAAAGTCTGAAAAAACAAAACAAAACAAAAAACAAATAATGTTCAACGTTCAATAAACACTTATTGAATGGGGAAAACACTTTGGGGATATATGGGGAAAGTCTGAATATGGGTTGGGTACTGATATTATAGAATTGCTGTTAATTTTTTAAAAATATCTCATTTATTTATTTGACAAGGAGAGAACATGCGCACACACAAGGAGACAGATGGAGAGGGAGAAGCAAGCTCGCTCGGGACTCGATCCCAGGGCCCTGGGATAATGACCTGAACCAAAGGCAGATGCTTAACAAACTGAGCCACTTAGGCACACCCAATTGCTGTTAATTTTTAAAAGTGTGACAATTATACTGTGATTCTGCAGGAAAATGTCCTTTCTCTTGGGAAACACCCATATGTAGCAGTATATACAGATAAAAAGTGTCACAAAGTTTGCAACTTAGTTCAAATGGCTTAGAAAAAATACATATATTTGTAATATAGATAAAGGAAATACAGCAAAAATGGTATGTGTTGAGTTCAGGTAGTGCATATGTGGGTGCCCACTGGGGTATCATTTTAACTTTTCTGAATGTTTCAAAGTTTTTATAATAACAGGTTCTTTAAAAAGCTGCAGTGAGGAGTGCCTGGGTGGCTCAGTCAGTTAAGCATCTCACTCCGGCTCAGGTTATGATCTCCGGGTCCTGGCACTAAGCCCCGTGCTGGAACTCCCCACTCAGTGCGGAGTCTGCCTGTCCCTTTGCCTCTCACCCATCTCGTGCTCCCCATGTGGAGCTGCTTACCTTGACAGCCCTGCAACGGTGGGGGGGGGCTGCCCCAGA
This sequence comes from Mustela putorius furo, assembly GCF_011764305.1. NCBI lineage: Eukaryota > Metazoa > Chordata > Mammalia > Carnivora > Mustelidae > Mustela > Mustela putorius. The sequence goes on along the minus strand of NW_025421304.1, from coordinate 32,703,647 downwards.
GACCCCAGTTGCTGGAGCAGCCAGCACCTCTTAGCTGGATGGCCATGCTGGAAAGAGCAGTGAAGAGTCTCTCCTTAGCTTTCTTCTCATTTCTGCTTCCCGCTTCTCCCTTCCCAGCTCTGACTGCCTGCATTTACCTCAGGTAATACTATAATTATCAAAGCAATGCGGTTGGTACAGTTTCCGTGAAAGCATATTCCCCTTTTCCTTATTTGAAGGCCCAAGAACTACTGAGGAAGGAATGCAGGAACATGGCCCATCTCTTACAGAAGTCAAGGGGAGAACTACCTGCTAAGCCCCCAGGAAAAGCAGCTTCGTCAGTCTGATTGATACTGCATTCCCACACCACCAGGTCCGAGTGGAGAGGTCCGGCTACTGGTGTTCACTGTGTCCTTTGCTGGGCCCTCCGGGAGACACGGGACAGCACACGTGATGCTGGGGAGGGCACATGGTAAGCCAAGGGCAGGGCTGGGCAGTAAGTCCTTCTGAAAAGTCCCCGTGGCTCTCACCAACACAAGCCACGCCAGTGGCACATAAAGCGAGGATAGCCAAGAGTAGCCAGAAAACCATTCCCCATTCTCTTGTCACAGCAACCGAATCCACTGCTCATTTAGCTTCTCCATCCACCCAGGACAGTGGGAAGAGGAGCAAGAGGAAGCACAAATGAGAAGGGCAGCCTGCATTTTCCAGAGCCGCTTGTAGGTGCCTGGCCCAGGTTCTGGGAGGCTTGATGGCTTCCCTGCGTGTTATCTCTCTCCAACCTCTGCACTCCGGTGCGGGCGGCACGGGGAACTGAAGGTCAGACGGCTGTGAGTGATCGGAGGGGTGAGGACAGCCCAGGAAGACAGACCTCGGGATAATATGGAAAACCAGATGGGGAAGCGAGGTACAGAGGGAGGGAGGGACCGAAGCAACCAACCCCAGCTGACTTGTCCTGCCTTTCCAATCAAGGACAGAGCAACAGAGTTTTGGTTTAAAATCAGGTCCTTATCTCAAAGATTAGCTAATGCAAAACTCCAGGTCAGGGAGATGTTTTCATCTTACACTGCTCTGGGTGATGTAGAATTACACAGGAAGGGCGATAAGAATAATGGGAATGGACACCTCGGTGGTAACAAAAATCCTACGCAGGGAGGAAACTCCCACTCCTTGTCTAGCCCTACCTGGGGCCAGGGAGGCAGAGCACACAGGGAGGTCACAGCCCACTCAAAAGGCCACTTATCCCCCACATTTACTTCTGAGAACAAAAGTGGTGACGGAGTTTTCTCCCTTCTCATTCAGATTCTGGTAAGAATGGTCTTTTCCTTATCACACGAGCGAGACCATGTGCTCAGGGAGGCTCACCTCCCTGACTGCGGCAGGACCGCAGAGCTCACAAAGTGACTTCACAGACTTCATCGTCCGTTCTCAAAACCAGCAATGTATCTGCATTCGTTTATTAATTCAAATACTCTCAGAAATAAAAATCTTTGGGCTAAAATTTGAAACATACAAACGAATGCCACCACGTTTTTTTTCCAAAGCTACGGAACATGAGAACCTATCCAAGGCAAATGCTGAAGCCAGTAGGGGGAGGCGGGAAGGTCAGAGATGAAGGGGCGATAAGGAAAAAGCCAACCCAGGTGGAGCCTGGCTATCCACACCCACCCCAATCTAGGCTGGAATCGAGCCCTGGCCTCCAGCAATGCACAGGCTGAAGGCCTCCTTCCCTACCGCCCCAAAGGCCTCTAAGTGTCCAGCTGGCCACGGGTGTGGTAGGGGGCGGGGCGGTAGAAAAAGGACTAACCGGAGAGCTAAAAGCACGAGTGCTTTTATCAAGGATCTGTCTCTAACCTGGACAGATCTTAGCATTTCTGACTCTCCACATTTTCACCTATAAAAAGGAGACTGACTTAGGTCTCTGAGATTCGTGCTAATTGTAAGGCGTGCGGATTTAAATTTAGGAGTCACTGTGGTTTTTTCCTCCCCTCGGGAAGGTCCCCTTCAGTTCAGGGAGGACCCTGGGTTCTTCTGCCCCTGAAGAATGGCAGTATTACTGTTCCCAGGTGTACAAAAGGACTTGGGAAGCCTCACACATGATAAATATTCTCAAGTATTTTCGTTTTTAAGATTGTTATTTATTTGAGAGAGAGAAAGCATGGGAGAACACGAGTCGAGAAAGAGCAGAGAGAGGGAGGAGCAGACTCCCTGCTGAGCAGGGAGCCAGAAGTGGGGCTTGATCCCAGGACCCTGAGATCATGATCTGAGCTGAGCTACCCAGGTGCCCCCTAAAATATTTTCAGAATTAATACTCCTGGGTTTTTTTTTTAAAGCCTCTGGGAGAGAAGACAAGGGGATAATTGTTATTCCCACACTGACTGTGAAACTCTGAAAGACTTCTCCCAATGTTTCTCTCTGGACCCCCCATGCAGCACCCCAGTCACCCCCCGCAACCCTCTCCCCAAAGCTTCTGTCACTTACAGTGACCTGAAGGAGAGAGGCTCTTACAAGGCAATTAAAGACTGAGAGGTGAAGCAGTGCCATTCGTCCTGCCACAAGTGCCACGAAGAGGCCAAAATAGCAACACCCTAGTTCCCGGGTGACCCAGCTCCACACCTACCACTGGGCACGCGGATGGCAAAGTGAACTCAGGAGCAGGTGGCCATGGCTGCTGTGAAAAGGTAAAGTAGCTCCTATCTGCACTCTCTCTTAGCTCTCTTAACCAACTCGTTCTGGCAAATAATCCGTCTCACCTCAGCAACTCTGAACCTTGGCAGAAGGTCAAGGCATTGACCTTGAGCTACGGCAGGTAGAAACCTCTCCAGGTCTTCAGAGAGGCCTCGAGAGGGCTTATGGAGGGAGTAGTATTTCCCAGGTGACTAAGAAATACAATTTCTGAAGAGATGTGAGGTGTACGCCCCTGAGACCCCGGCCTCCCAGGGTGGGGCTTACTGGTGCTTCCAAGGGAATAGCTACATGACACCACCTTCCTGTGAGGCGCCCCGGAACAGATACAGTTCTAAGCATGTTATTATAAATGAGATGTAACAGGTCTGTCAAAGCAAGTTCTTTCAACTGTCTTGATTCTTTTGAAGTCATTGAAGAGCCATTTGCTTAGATCCTTCTAAGCAGCATTAACAGCGAGAACACTGATACTTTGTCAAGTCAGAAGTATAACCTGGTTTTAAGTTTCTTTCACAGATTAACTGGAGGGAAATACAGCATAAACCACCGTCCTCCACCGTTCCTGCCCAGGAACTTCTTACAGCACTACTACACTTAGGCCAATTTTCTTTAAAAGGCCTCAGCTAGGTCAGAAGCTGTTACAAGGCTGGTTCCTCTAATTAATGCTTTAAACCAAGCTGGTGGCAAAGCGATGAATTCTGTGAGGAAAACTGGTGGATTCAAACGTGTACTGGGGCACAGGGACCAGCTGAGAAGTGCCATAGTTCTCCTGTCTTCTTTCCTTGATCACTTCTGATGAAGCCGTCATAAAACCTGCTGGTCAGAATACCAGAGCTCCATGACAGGGTCTGGATTTACCATGTCCCCTGAAGGGAAGTCACCGCTAGGCATAACTGAGATCCTCCTGCCTCATTTTCTTAGCTTCCCCCTCCTGCAGTGAAGGGATGCCCGGTCCCTCACAGCACAGAGGAGGAATGAAGAGATGACCTCAGAAGTCTTCCCCCAAACCAATGGTGCAGTCAAGGTTAAAATCCAGGTTTCTGTACTCCTAAACTCTCCTCTGAGGCTGGTGTGCTAGGGTGAACTTCACGGCTCTGGTGCTCCCATGTGTGGCTGGGATTTGTCTCCCCAATCCTGTCACAGGCCAGGAAGGACCACCCAAGTTAGAAAACTGCCCATCACCTTGGTTTGGTAATGGCAAGCCCAAGTGCTTCTGGGTTTTCCATGACTGAGAGGGGATCCTCATATTCTGGACTGTACCAAATAATCATACCGAATGTCTGGTCACAGAATTCTTCCTCAACTCTCTGTTCCTCCAGACCTGGTAAGTGCAAAGGAGTAGGGGGAGAAGTGAGGGGCAGAAAAGATACAGGAACATAAACACTATGACTTCCAAGGGTCAAATAAAACAAAAAGCTGGCCTGAAAGAGAGGCGAGCAGTCAAATCTCTCAGCCTAACATGCTTAGTCCACTGTTTTTTTGTTTGTTTGTTCTTGAGATATAGAGAGAGAGAGAGACTGTGAGTGCACAGATGCGAGCCGGGGCACAGGGAGAGGGGAAAACATCTTAAGCAGGCTCCACACCCAGCACAGAGCCGAGGCGGGCTCTATTTCTGGACCCTGAGAGATCATGACCTGAGCTGAAATCAAGAGCTGGATACTCGACGGACTGAGACACCCAGGCACCCGGTCCACTTTTAAATTGATTTATACAACTTCCAGTCGTTGCAGGTAAAGTAAAACACTCCAACCGCTGGCTCCAAATCTTTCTCTGCTCACACCTAAAAGCAGAAGGATCAAATAAGACCTAAGAACAAACTTCAAGAGACTGAGTGTTTTGATGGCAGAGACCGGTTCCTGGACCAACTAGCTAAATTGTTTCGCCACAAACAAAAATAAAAAGACCATGGTTTTCTGATACCCTCACAGTATCAGAGACTTACTGCGTTTGATCTTGATTTATTATGCTGTTCTTTTTTTTAATTACATGGATATCTGCGGTCAAGCCGGAAACCCGAAGGGTAATTTCAAAGTGTCTGTAAGGAGTCCTGTAATCTAATCTGAAAAAGGTTCTGATAGCAGGCTCTTCCTAGAGCATGTCTGGGACATTCTGAGGGCTCCCTTCACGGCTCCCAAATGCTCATGCAGCTGGACATCAAGGCCAGTATCTAGTCATTTATATTCAAATTTGTAAAGTCCAGCAAGTAGCAGTCCCTGGGACAGCAGTGGCTCAGAACCAGAACAATAACAAGAAAAAACCAGCTTTGGAGCACCTGGGTGGCTCAGTGGGTTAAGCCTCTGCCTCCTGCTCAGGTCACAATCTCAGGGTCCTAGGATGGAGCCCTGCATCCCGGGGTGGGGGGGAGCTGCTCGGCAGGGGGCCTGCTTCCCCACTTTCTCTCTGCCTGCCTCTCTGCCTACTTGTGTTCTCTCTTCCTGTCAAATAAATAAATAAATAAATAATCTTTAATAAAAAAATAGTAAAGAAAAAATCAGTGTGGTCAAAAACTCTTAACTGAGGTGTGCGGAGAGCCTAGTGCATCTTCTGGCTGGTGAGATGCGATTTACGAAAGGAGAGGAGGAAAGGGACCGCGTGGACTAATTCTACTGGACCCAGCCACCCAAAGCTGCACCAGAGAGCCTGGGACAAGAACTAGCTTCTTTTAAGCTGCTATCAAGTTACCAAACTCAATCCAAGCCTGTCTTTTCAAAGCAATTCAATGAGATTTGCCAAGTACTTTCTGCCCAAATACGCTATGAAGGGCTGGGAGCCCTGCTGTCCAGAAGGGCTCAACTCCCCTCCAAGCTGCTCCCATCTCTAACCACTTCTCCCACTCTTTCGTGAGGCCTTGGCCACTTTTCTTCCCTTTAGTTCCTGCTGCCTGCAGTGTGCTGACCCCACAGGTTGGGGGAAATCATAGGAAAACGCTGCACACCCCTGATGAACACAGCGCACGGAATGGGACAGCCCCAGGCTCTCATCCTATCTGTCCGCTCCTGCCGAAAAGGGAAAGCAGAGGAGGAAGGCCAGATATCAGAGTCCTGATAGGACCAGAGGTGCTCAGTAGAGGTTCTTTTCTCTCAGACCCTGCATGGGTCTTACAGTGTACTGGTCCCTACTTACAGGGGACTTACAGCGTACTGGTCCCTACTTTTTCCACGCACAACTCACTGTGGGAAGGGCAGTTCCGAGGCAGACCTCCAGAACCCTCTCCAGCGACGTCCTGGCAAAGCAGATGCTAATGACCATCCTGAGGTGCATCTGCTGTTTCCACTCCTACGTCCTAAGACCTCTGACTCTGGAACTAAACTAGAAGGTTCAAAAGTGACAGACGCAGAGAAAGCCCAAGAAAGAACAGCAGGAATCTGGTCAGCCTGCCGCCCTGACCTGGCCCACCTCCTGGCTAAGGGAAGGCTCTTTAGTCTCAGGGCTGAAGATGCTCGTCTTCTTCGAGCCCCTTTCGATCCAGGACCAAATTAAGTCATTTCTAAAATTCTCCAGGTGTTGACAGAACCTGGTGATTCCTGCTGAGCAGACAAGAAAACCAAACTCTGCCGCCATCTGTATTTGCACTGGGATAACCTCAGTAAACGCATTTCGATCAGAAATCTGCTTGGCGTGAATAAGCATAAAACAAGCATTTGAGTTACACAGGAGTCAGAGGAGCAGGAAAAAGGAAGAAGAGGCTGGTAGGGCGGAGGTTTTCAAAGAAGCCCGGGAGCCATCCGATTCTGAATGAGGGAAAACCCCAGGAGATTTTGAAAAAATCAGAAAGAAAAAGACAACAGCCTGACTCTGTAAGGAGAAATCCCGTCAGGATAAGAATCCAACAGGGACGCCTGGGTGGCTCAGTTGGTTAAGCAGCTGCCTTCGGCTCAGGTCATGATCCCAGCGTCCTGGGATCGAGTCCCACATCGGGCTCCTTGCTCAGCAGGGAGCCTGCTTCTCCCTCTGCCTCTGCCTGCCATTCTGTCTGCCTGTGCTCTCTCTCTCCCCCTCTCTCTCTCTGATAAATAAATAAAATCTTTAAAAAAAAAAAAAAAAAAGGATAAGAATCCAACAGTCTGAGAAACTGAACAGGAAGATGCCACAGGACCATAGGCACCAGGGTCTGAGGAAAGTTCTCCTGAGAAAACAGACAAGTCGACACAGAGACAGGGTCTCGCAGCCAAGCGTCAGCCTCACCACCTTGCTTGAGCAAGCTCAGGCCACGGGCCCTTGGGCAGATACTCCCCTGCCCTTCAGAGTTCAAACGCTTCACACTCACTAGAGTGTCATTCTAAAAACATGCCAGCTAGGAAATTTTACCTCTGAACAAATGGAAGGACATCAACTGTTTCTCAAAGCGGGAAGCCAGGTAATACTGACTCATTTTCACTTTGGTTAACTCTAAGAAATGAATGACGTCCACGCATTGCAATCCTGCTGACCTTTCTCTCTTTTGTTAGGATTTTATTTTATTTGAGAAAGAGAGATAGAGTGTGTGCATGTGTGTGTGTGTGCGCGCGCGCTTGAGTGAAGGGAAGGGGCAGAGAGAGAAGCAGAATCCGGGCGGAGCAGGGAGCCCAATGTAGGACTAGAACCCAGGACCCTGAGATCATGACCTGAGCTGAAGGCAGCTGCTTAACTGACTAAGCCACCCAGGTGGCCCTGGGCCTTACCTTTCTGCAGTAAAATGGCCAGAGGCAGAGAACTGCTGGGTTTCCTAGTTGCTTCTCAAGTGGGTTTCCACCGTGAGTGGCTGAACTTGCTGGTATTAAAAGTCTCTTCTGTGAGTTAAGCGCATCGCCGTTTGTCCTCCTGCACACGACATGTGAACTTCACGATCTTCAAGCCGTTGTACAAGAACACAGTTCCCATTCTTGTTAGGGCGCCAGTGTCGGATTTACTGTTTAGCCAAGAAAGGTAATCACCAACATCAGACAGCACTATGAATACCTGACTCTGATCTGGTCACGACCACTAGAACTTGGGAGCATGGCTGTCATTGGGAAAAGATGGACTTCTCGGGCCAATACCTTAGTTTATGGAGCCTCTGGCCAGAGCCACCTGATGGGGATGTGAACTAGAACGGCCACTGGGATCTGTGGAAAGAGATGATCCTTTCAGCCTACTTCCTGAAGGCCTGAGCTCCGAAGAGGAAGATTCCAGCTCCTCTTATGGATCCTTACGTTTCAAACAGACATGAAAAGAAGCCTCTGAAGTGATAACGGGAAAGGGGACCTATAGAAATAATCATCAGCTTTAACAGCTCAAATGACTGCAGTCCTCAGAATCTTCTCTACTAGCAAACAGTCCCAATCATATATAAATATAACCTGCCGGCTCAGCAAAGGAATAGATCTAAATTCTGAGCAGCTCAGGGACAGCTCTGGGTCATGGACTAGCTAATGGCTTTATTGAAGAAAGAGTGGAGCAGGAACATTACTTGTTTTCTTCAGAGCTTGTGGTGCAAGAGACACCCTCTTGGTTCTTCAAGGACACGTCTAGTTAGAGATGAGGCTGACCTTCCCAAGGAAAGATCATTTCGGGAAAGGCAGTAATTACCCACCGGAAGGCTGTGTGTTTATGCTGCCTTTCCTTCTGTAAAATCAGTCTTTGGTTTCCAAGCTCACTTGAAGGGGTCAATCGGCATTCATATGTGTTTCCAGCAGAAGTAACATTCCACAGAGTGGCAAGAAGGGGTTTCTTGCTCTAGAGGGCAGCTGGCATGTCCACAAAATCTCCAGCTCTGTGGGGCAGAGGAAAAGACCTCTCTCCCAAAAGGGATAAGCAGTGCCCATCACCAAGCCCGCAGTCTTCCCGAGAAGATCCCAGTGTCTGAGGATAGAACATGACCTATTCCTGGGCCAGCAGCACAGGAAGTGCTGGGACCAAGTTCTTCCTGACAAGAGACACCAGGACCTTCAATCAGGACCCTGGACCTACGCAAGAAAGGTGAAATTCTGAATAAGCGAGGGACTGGAAAAGCAGAGTGAGCAGGAACAAAGGAGGAGTGATTCTCAATTCTAGTTAGCTAGTGCTGCTGCCACTTTAGTTAAACCAGAGAAACAGTTCCTTTAGAAAACAATAACATAGGAGCAAGGGGAAAAGTCGAAACGATGTTCCCACACTTCTCAATTTTCTCCTGCATCAATGCAGCACAGGACGAAGCTGGGCCGTACCTGCTGAGAAAGGAAAGCCATCCCTCCGTAAAGGAAAGAGAACGTGACCCACCCACGCTGCCTGTTACAGAGGCCTTCTTTCTGCAGTTGCTCTGGGAAGCTGATAAGATCACAGGAACAGGTTCATCCAGACACCCTGCTCCTTTAATTACTGCTCTAAAACAAGAGAACTACACAGCAGAACAGACCAGGAAGAGAGTCAGAGCCTCTTGTTTGGACCTGACCAGCATGGAACGCCAGGTGTGAGAGACAAGCAGAGACTGAGATCGTCCATCCAATGGGGCCAGGGAAAGCCAAGGCACCATCACCAGGGAGCAGGTCTCCTGCTCCGGGAGAGGTGATGCTTCGTGTGAACAGGTTAAGGCCAACCCCCCAGTGGAACTGGTATCAGGAGGGAAATCACAGAGCAATACGGTAATGCTGTCAAAGCACTGAGATGGTGGAGGGGTCAGGGAAGTGCAGAAACAGTATCACTGTTAGTTATTAAACTACTTCTTAAAGTAAAAACTAATGATTCTAGACCCTTAATTAGACATGCCTGACTCAGAGACCAGAGTCAAGATTGAAAACTCAGCATGTGGCCCCGGAAGCCCACAGTGATCTCTTCCATGGCTGTCCCCACCCGTGGTCCCCTCCCCACTACTCCCTCTCACGCTGGCCTGACGGGGAATTCTGCCCCGGATCTGAGGCCTGTGCCTATCTTGTCCTCTGACAGGAAGAGATCAGCGAGGACGGCAGAACAGCTAGGGGCTCTGGAACACAAAAAGCATACATGAAGATATCACATCATTCAAACACACACAGCAGGTGCACTGTTTTCCATGGGGGCCTCTGCCATTTCCACGGAAACCACAAAACTTTCCCCAGGGCCTTGCTGGGGAAAGGGGGTAGTACAAGGCAAACTGTCAACAGGAGGGAAGAAACAATTTAAAACGAAAGCAAACCTAGAAGCCGAAGGAAGAGACGCATAGTTCATTCAACGAGAAGCAAAGTTTTGACCTGAGCCTGGGAAGGCGCTGACCACCAAAGGGAATGTAATAGAAGAATCTGAGTCACCAGGATGAGCCAAGCAAGCCAATGGCCCCTACAACAAAGGTGGCCAGAATAGGGAGCCCGGGGGCCCCAGACCAACCAGGAACACCCTACAGGTTCTCTCCTGAAGTCTAGATTTTCTTGACAATGTGATGTGCCACACCAAAGCACAAACTGAAAGGACATAATCGAGCTCATGAGAAGAACAATTTAGATGAGTCAAATTTGCTTATTTAATACCCGTCATGTTTTGCAGCAGGAGGCATACCCATGACGGTTAATTACAGATGCAAAGAGAAGAAAACCTCTGGGCTCACAAGGAGCCTTTGACAGCTACAGACAACAGGCGCATAGTTTTTTTTTTTTTTTTTTTATCTTGCAGGCTGGAGTCCTCAAGTTGGAGAATATCAGTCTTTTCTGACCCTCTGCTCCCACCTTACATGTATATTTAGATAACTGGTGTGTAACATTAGGATTCTAACCACCCACCTGAACTAATTTTGTAAGGTAGGGTGGGAAGCGAGATAAAATCCCCTAGATTTCCTCTGGGATCTATAAATAGGGCTTCAGGAAGGCAGTCGGCCTGCCTCGCCAGGACTTTAAGAAGGAGTCCATTTCCTCGGGCGGTTCATCCTTCATTTCCAGTACAGACGCCTTATGGAGCCAAGTCACAGGACGTCTAGCTCGCCTCGGGAATACACACGTCATATCCCCAGTGGCAGCAAGCTCACATCTGCAGGCTCAGATTCTCCTCACTTTCACATGGTTACCAGCTCTGTGTCAGTTCTCTGAGCTTGTGCTGCACAGGGGCGGAATCCCAGAGATCCTGCAGAGATGCGGTGGAAGGCAGCAGAACGGCAGGGTGGCCCGGTGAAGGACTGCACTGACGAACAATTTGTGATAAAGCAAACATGGGGATATGCTTATTGTAGAGTTGAGGTGGTGGTCACATGGGTGTCTGTTGCATAATTCTCTCATTTTACTGTCTCCGGCAGACCTGTTTGCTTGAGGATGGCGGCAGCTTTGCCGGAGTAAGGATGTCACGCAGCCCTGAGATCAAAAGAACTACCCTCACTTTCTTCTGGCCTGAAGGAGGTCTATCAAGTCCCCAAGTGTACTTTAGATGGGATGCGTTAGAATCAGCCTTTTCAGAATTAGGGACCTTTTACAAATAGCTCATGTTTGGGCTGTAAGTCTCTGGAGCCACAGTCTGAGGTTAGTGGGAAGACGTCATGTTTCTGTCTTGATAGAGGAGTGTGAGGTGTGCTTGTCTATGCGCATGTCAAAACTCAACTAACATATACTTAAAATGCGTGCCCTTCACTGGATGCAAATTTTACAACACGAGAAACTATAAACCAGTACTTAATACCCGTCGATGGTGTGCATGTTGAAATGTTTAAAGGGAAGCACACGAATGTCTGCAACTACTCTGAAATGCGTCAAGACCATCGGAGTGATGGACGGACGGAAGAGCGGAGTAGAAGGTGTCCTGGAGGGGGGCAGCGTGGAAGCGACCGTATGGCCGCACCAGTGGACGAGCATTTGGTAAGGTCCCTCTGGTGGCTTAAATAAACCATCGTCCGTCCATACCATAGAATACACTTACCCCCCAAACAAAGAGGAACAAGCTGCTGATACGCACAACAGTCTGGAAAAGGGAATTACACTAAGTGAAAACAGCTAATCCTGAAGGATGCATTCGTAGGATTCCATTTATACAGCATAAACAGAACAATGAATTACAGAGGCGGAGAACAGACTGGCGGCTGCCAGGGGTGAACAACGGGAGTGTGTGTGTGTGTGTGTGTGACCAGGAAGGGAGGCACTAGGGGTCTCTGCAGCCATGGGCGCTCGGTCTCTCGACTGTGGTGGTGGACACTCCAGCCCACACAGGTGATACAGTTGCACAAACTGTATCAAACGTAACAAACGTAGTTGCACAAACTACACAACAAACAAATGGGTGCTGGGCCCACTGGTGACACCTGAGTGAGGTCTGGGGGTTGTACCAAGGTGACCATCAATTTCCTCATTTTGCTATAATACCATGAGTTACGGAAGAGGTACCACAGGGGAAAACCACATAAAGGTACAAGGGGCCACTCTGTATTATTCTAACAACCTCCTGAGAATCTCTAATTATTTCAAAGTTGAAAGAAAAGTTCTTCAGACAATTCTGAAACCTCTCCCTAGTTAAGAGCTACTAACGTCATCTAACCACTTACTGTAGAAAAGGAAAACCAAAGTCCAAAGAGGTTGCTCAATCACAGAATTCTTTATCTTCTAATTTCAAAACTAAAGGACAGTTAATCAATTACCAAAAATGTTAATGAATATTTCTGAGTCATTTGTGCCTAAAGACCTCCTCCCTTCCTCCTTGGGATAGGAATCTTGGCATTGCATGAAATATGAAGAGATCAATAGATAATTTAAGTCAAGTGGGCCTCAAGGAGAAAAAAAACAACAAAAAAACAGATGTTTTCTATAGTTACATGGGGGTAGCTGCAAATTTGCAAACTGAAAACTATAGAGAAGATTTTTTCAAAACCTGAGTGCTTTACACCCACTTTACCCAAGCCTGGGTTTGTCAAAATGGGGTTCTCTCAGCTTTGAGAGCTCCTAAATCATCGATTGCTGGTAAATTTCACAAGAGGCAGGAGGGAACATGCTTTAGACACAGCTGTTTCCATCTGTTGTTGAAAATAAGATCCTGTCTAAAAAAAGAAAATGTTAAAAGTCATAAATCCTTCAAACTACAACCTCAGCAGGGGAGTGAACCACGATTCTTTATTCTTTTCATCTTATAAAACGTAGTAACTTTGCTGGGGCTTGATCACACTGCAAAGCAAACCGTTCTTCAAATGCGGACGTCCTTAAGGACTGAAAGATTTAGCCAAACAAGGCACTTGCAGCTTGGATAACTCCACCTCTGGGACAACTTCACTACTCTCCCTACCACGGTCTCAAAACTCCATCCCTTCTCCAACCTCCCCGTCATTTAAAAAATAAGAATTTGCAAGATCTTTGGAATCGGGATTAACCGTTTGGAAGCTAAGATTCCTGGACTTGTGAGATGTGGGGAAAGACAACCACGTTGGATACTTGCTGAAAGTCTGCAGAAGAGTAAACCTGAGCCTTAAAAATTCTTTGAAGCGCCAAGTCTCAGTTCTGAAAATGAAAGTCAGGGGACCTTCCAGTTACAGTAATATGATGGCCTACATAACCAGAAAACCCTACCGCTGCAAATACCTTATACAATTGGAGAACAAAAGAAAAGGACTGGAAATCCCCAAGTGTCAGAAACAGAGAGAACCAAAGAGAACGTGAGACTGGAGAAAGGCTCGTCCTTCCACGAAGAGAGGACAGAACAGTCTCCCCCGAGACCCGTGACCACGGGCCTGCACCGCCTGCATCCGGCTAAGGATGAGCTTCGTGTTAAAAATCACAAAACACAGGAGGGGGGCAACCCACTGTACGCAGGAATCTGACAACAGTCCGGCCTGACAGGCCCTGTAGAGTAAGTACATTTGGGGTTAAAGACATACACAAGGATTCCCAATTTCCAAAGAGTAAGACACGGCGGAAGGAAGGAAACAAGGGAGGGAAGGTGGAGAGAAAAGGGAGCTGAGAAAAAGGGCCTTTTGGGGACAAATGGAAACTTGAGTAAGGATGTGAAGATTAGGTGTATTAATTAGCTCATATTCAGGAATAAATGTCATGGTGTCTACGACTTACTTTTAAAAGGTACAGAAAAAAATATGAGAGACCCAGAGAGAACTTCAAATACAGCAACATGTTAAGTGGCCAAATCTAGGTGAGGGGGACTTGGGTGTTCTTTGTCCTATTCCTTCAAGTTTTCTGTAGTACTGAAATTTTTCAAAGTAAGAAGATGAAGAAAAGAAGCATGTCTTTTGGGGGGGAAAGATTTTATTTATTTATTTGTTTATTTATTTGAGAGACAGAGAGAGAGAGAGAGAGAGAGAGAAGCAGCATGAGAAGGGAGAGGATCATGAGCTGGCAGCCCGATGCGGGGCTCAATCCCAGGACTCCCGGACCATGACCTGAGCCGACTGCAGTCACTTAACCGACTGAGCCACCCAGGCACCCAAGAAACCTATCTTGTACAACTAGAAACAGAAAAGCCCGTGTTCATATCAAGGCAATTACATACGGTAATGAGGGTGAGGGTTACAAAAGAAGGATGAAAACACTGGAACCACTTAATGATACACCGGGGTTCCAATCCAAGTAACTTAGGGAAGTGAGTCCCTAGGAGCTCACTCAAGGGAGAATTAGTTCCTGTATTTCAGGGAATCTAGGTTTCATACCACTTAGAACAGAGCGGATGATAGTACACATTTGTATTGGATCATCTGAGGAAATGTAATTGCTTCACCAAAAGATCTCAGAGTAGTATTTTCCACTCTATATTCAGTAGCCATGAATCCTGATTATTAACTTACCAAGCATAAAGCCTCTTAAGTTAATATCAAAGTGATCTTTAGAAAGAAACAATAAAAGGGGATTTAAAAAATTCTTCTGTGATTAAAAATAGTTTGTGGGACACCGCAAAGCAGAACCTAAGGGCGATTTAAAATGCATATACTTAAGAGGCAAACCTATATAAACAGGAAGTATACTGCCTAGGAGACCTAGGGGGAAATGGGAGATATCTAGAGAGCATGGAGTTTCTTTTTAGGGTAATGAGAATGTTCTAAAATTGATGCTGGTGATGGTTATGAAACTCTGAATATTCTTTTTTTTTTTTAAAGATTTTATTTATTTGACAGACAGAGATCACAAGCAGGCAGAGAGGCAGGCAGAGAGAGAGAGAGGAAGGGAAGCAGGCTCCCTGCTGAGCAGAGAGCCCCACACAGGGCTTGATCCCAGGACCCTGAGATCATGACCCGAGCTGAAGGCAGAGGCTTTAAAGGCCACTGAGCCACCCAGGCACCCCTGAAACTCTGAATATTCTAGCAACCACTGAACAATGCACCTTGAAAGGGTGAATTATATGTAAATTATATCTCAATAAAAACATGAGATGGGGCGCCTGGGTGGCTCAGTGGGTTAAGGCCTCTGTCTTCGGCTCAGGTCAAGATCCCAGGGTCCTGGGATCGAGCCCCGCATCAGGTTCTCCGCTCCGCAGGGAGCCTGCTTCCTCCTCTTTCTCTCTCTCTGCTTACTTCTGATCTCTGTCTGTCAAATAAATACATACATACATACATACATGAGAAAGGTACATACTAGAAAGTAAACATAATGGAAAATCTTAAGAGTGTCCAACTCAAAAACCCAGGCGGGAACCAGAGAGCAGAGTCACAGAGAGTGGAAGGGAGGACGACTGGGCCAGAAAACGTTCCTCACTGCAACCAGCAGGAAATGGCCATGGTGATGAGGAGGAAAAGGAGCTAATTCAAAGGATGGTAGCAGAGTCCCAGGAACTGGAAGCTAAGCTTCTAGTGACAAAGCCAAACACCACACCACAGAGCCGGACTGATGAGGAGCCGTCCACCTCAGGTGCTGGAGGAAACCGCCACCTTCGCGGCCCCCCGCCCCCCATCACGCCAAGTCTCCACTCGAACTGGATTCGGACAGCGTGCCGCCTCCTCCGCCTCAAGCTGCTCTTTCCAAATTAGCCTCTGGATGGATCCCAGGTCATGTCTCCAAACCCTGCCGTCAGGAAGGCCAGGCGTTTGCCTTTTCTGACTCTGACTTGCAAAGGGGCCCTCATGGGGCTGGAAAGTCTCCAACATCCATTCATGAGAACAAACAAGATACAAAAAGGAATTTCTTTAACCTAGTGAAAGGTATCCACAAACCCACAGTTGTAGTCCCTTTCAGTGCTGAAACTTCAAGAACATTCTCTTTATTTATTTATTTTTAAAGGTTTTATTTATTTGCCAGAGAGAGACACAGTGAGAGAGGGAACACAAGCAGAGGGGGTTGGGAGAGGGAGAAGGAGGATCCCCGAGGAGCAGGGAGCCCGAGGCGGGGCTCAATTCCAGGATCCTGGGATCATGACCTGAGCCAAAGGCAGACACTTATCGACTGAGCCACCCAGGAGGCCCAAGAACATTCTCTTTTAAAAACCTCTGTAGTCAGAAAGAGATCAAGGACCCCACCATCAGTACTTGAATTCAGTGGTATACTTGGTGGCTGAGCCAACCTAGTATTATGGGCTGAACTCTGTCCCCTCAAAATTCCTACCTTAAAGACCTGATTCCCAGGAACACAGATGGTGACTGTATTTGGAGAAGGGGCTGTTAAAGAAATAAAGGTTAAAAATAAAGGTAAAACTGCAGCAGGCCCCAATCCACTGTGGCTATCTCCTAATGAAGAAATGGAGATAGGATGCACACAGAGGATGACCATGTGAAGACACGGGAAGGCAGCCATCCACAAGCCACAGAGGGACTTTCAGAAGAAACGAACCCTGCTGACACTATGATCTTGGACTCTGAGCCTCTAGAACTGCGAGTAAATACAGTTACATTGTTTAAGTCACTCAGTCTGTCGTACCTCATCATGGCAGCCCTAGCGAACTGACACAGTAAGGAGAAGAGAGGAGAGATACAAGGGCTGGAAAGGAAGAAACTCAAGTGTGGTAGGTATTAAGAAAGGCAGGAAGATCTGCCAGCACAATGGCCAGAACTAATAAAGGTTGAGTAAAGCTGCTATACGGAGAAACACACACAAAAATCAATATAAACCAACAATTAGAAAATAATTAGAAATTTAGGTGCATTAATTAACTGTCCCTCTCTGTGCATACAGATAAATATAAGTTCCAATATATTTATCCACGTATCAAGGGAACACAACACAGCAGTTAAGATAAATGGGCTGAATCTGTATGGATACATCACCAAAACATAACTGAATTAAAAATCACAAAAAAGCAAGTTATAACAATACATTAATCTATTCACTTTTAAGATGCAAAATCATAGGGATTCATGAAAGTGGTACAAGTACAGGTAAATTCACAGGAATGATAAAAAATAATGTAAACATTTCATCTCAGGGATAGGCACATAGATGTCTGCCACATTATTTTCTATACTCTCTCCTATATACTGGCAATGTTTAAGTTTTGTGGTAAAAATAAAAAACTCTGAGATCTAGATAAATGCAAACATTAAATTCTAAAGGGCTCGTGATGTTTTAAAAAGTTCCACAACACCACATTCCTTTTCTGAAGACAATAAACTCACTCCCATAACTACCACTAACCAGCAGGAAGGTAAAATTAGGAAAGAAAGTGTTTTATACCCAAAACGTTTATTTTCAAGCCAGAGTAAAGACCAAGCCCTTTTCAAGGCTTATATGACCTCCTATAATCTGAAAGGTTTCGGGGGTAAACATACCACACTCTACACCTGGGCTCATCAAGGAGAAGACTCAGCTGAAGGTAAAAGGGCAAAGCCAGCTTACAGGCACCAGGAGCAATATGGTTCACATTCACAAAGTCAAGACCATAATAGGGCTCTCGGACAAAACCAGTGACTGGTAATGTCATGGAATCTTTATGGCTAGGTTAAAAAGAAAATCTGAGCTCCACTAAAATTTGCACTGACCCCACCCATGCTTATTAGCAGTAACCTTCCTTCCCTAATCCTCCATCCCTTCTCTAGGCTTAGGATAGTGACTCAAACTTCTACTCCCCAGACTTTTCCTGGGGAAAAAAGTCAAGAATACCCAACAACAACAACAACAACAACAGATTGTAATGCAAAGGTCAGAAAGAGTTCATGCATTTAATTTTAGGTCACTTACTAGGTTTTTCTTGAGTCTTGGCCAGGGTTATTTTGGTACTGGTATGGGGAGCGTGGTTTGCATGGGTGTGGGTTAGATTAAAAAACAGACAAACAAACTCTCACCCCAAGTGCTCAAACAGGTCTCCAAACCAGATCCATGAGACCATGAGACTAGCACCGCCCATGGACCCAACCAGGACACCTGCCAGGAGATTCTGATCAATAGGGTTTCCCACAGTACAGAAAGGGAGTGGGGGGGGGGCACCTGGGTGGCTCAGTCCTTAAGTGTCTGCCTTCTGCTCAAGTCATGATCCCAGGGTCCTGGGATAGAGGCTCTCTGCTCGGCAGGAAGCCCGCTTCTCCTTCTTCCCCTCCCCTTGCTTGTGTTCCCTCTCTCGCTGTCTCTCTCTCTCTGTCAAATAAATAAATAAAATTTTGAAAAAAGAAAGAAGAAGAAAGAAAGGGATGGTGGGGGGGGGCAGCTAACAGCATCACTATTTCAAATCCTCTGCCACCTCCTTTTTCTGGTGGAAGTACTTAGCAATGTGAGAGAAAAGAACCCCACTTTTAACAATATATTAAATAACAGATGAGGTGCTTAAAATATCATGTTACTCCCTTTACAGGCATGTCACTCATGGTTCATTTGTTAAATATACAGCCCTTTCTCCAAGGGAAAACAGAATGCCCATCAAATAACAATAATGAAAAATATGGGACGCCTGGGTGGCTCACTTGGTTAAGCAGCTGCCTTCGGCTCAGGTCATGATCCCAGCGTCCTGGGATCGGGTCCCACATCGGGCTCCTTGCTTGGCGGGGAGCCTGCTTCTCCCTCTGCCTCTGCCGGCCACTCTGTCTGCCTGTGCTTGCTCTCGCTTCTCTCTCTATGACAAATAAATAAATTAAATCTTTTAAAAAAATAATAATGAAAAATATATCCTAGAGCCTTGTACAATCAGAGATAGCAAAGTGAGTCAGCAGGACAAGGAAGTCAAGCGCTCTATCTGTTCTATGGTCAGTAAGGCTAAACCACCACAAGAGATTTCCAAGAACTAAATTCTGAAAGTCAAGATCATGGTTTTTAAAATATGAAACAAAGGCACATCCTAGTTCACAGCAGGTTCCTCGGAAAGTCCTGAGATCTTTCCAGTCTCTGATATTACTGCTCCTCCTAGCTATCTGTGTGCTTACACCTCACACTGTCTCTTTGAGCAGACTGTAAGCTCTGTGAGGGCAAGAACCCTCTCCACATCTGTGAGGGCCTCAAATGGCAGCCTGAATATTTCAAACGCTTAATAAATATTAGTTGGGTTTCAGTGAATCTGGCACAAGAGGCCTGATGAAGTAGAAGGAAGAAGTACACAGTTTTTGGAAGGCAACCTGTTCAAAAGAAATGCCCATTTAAAATGTTAAAAGATGAACAGCCAACCTTTGCCAGAAAGAGATAAAATGTTCTTCTAAGTACAACTGAGGAAGGAAAGCACCAGAGCTTCCTCTTGTAAGCTTCTGAAGAGATAAAAGCATGTCTGGTGTGAGTGATAATGTGTTACAGGCTTAGGCAAGAACAGGTGAAAAAAAATCTGATAAAAGTCATCAGCCAAGACACTGCCTATAACCCAGGGGAGAGGGAGCCATGCTTGGCCAGGCTGCTGCAAAACTTACTGGTATCAAGATGGCTTTCAAATAAGGAAGGCTCAAACAGAAGAGAGAAGATAAATGCTTCATCTTCAACTTGGTTGTTTGTTTTTTTTTTAAACTGCAGATGTTCTCTCACTCCTATTACGTATTTATAGAGGGCCAACTATTGATGAGACTCCGCG
Source organism: Mustela putorius furo (assembly GCF_011764305.1). Classification (NCBI taxonomy): domain Eukaryota; kingdom Metazoa; phylum Chordata; class Mammalia; order Carnivora; family Mustelidae; genus Mustela; species Mustela putorius. The sequence goes on along the minus strand of NW_025421304.1, from coordinate 32,684,204 downwards.
GGGAAGGGAACTCTACCCCCACCCTGCCCCCACTGGTACTCTGGAGTTGGCCTTGGCCTGTGTTCTCACTAGCCGTTACACGTAACATGCCTTGCCTGGAGAAATGCCATGACAACAAGTGTCTCTCAGGAACCGTTTATTACAACCTCTCAAAGAGCAGTGAGTCAGCTTTAGCTTCTCGCTGAGAAGTCTCCGACTCCTGAATGAAAAATAGAAAGGTTTAAAAAGGGATAACCATTTTGTAGAAATTGACAAGCTGATCCTAAAATTGAGATGGAAATACAAACGACCTGGTATGGGTGAAGCAATTTTGAAAAATAACACAGTTGGAAAACATATACTACCAGATTGCAAAACTTACTGTAAAACTGTAAGTAACCAGGATAGTGATAGACATATAAGTCAATGGAATAGAACCAAGTCCAGAAATAATCCTTTACATTTATGGCCAGTTGGTTTTGCCAAGGGAATTCAGTGGGGGAAAGGATGGTCTTTTCAACAAATGGTGTCAAAACAACTGCCTGTATTGATTTAAAAAAAAAAAAAGAACTTGCACCCTTACCTCACACCATACCCCAAAATTAACTCAAAATGGAACACAGACATAGGTAAGGGCTAAAATTATAAAACTTCTACATAAAAACATAAGAGAAAATCTCCGTGACCTTGGACAAGGCATAGATTTTTATTTTATTTTTTAATTTAAAAATATATTATTTATTTATTTGACAGAGATCACAAGTAGGCAGAGAGGCAGGCAGAGAGAGAGGAAGGGAAGCAGGCTCCCTGCCAAGCAGAGAGCCCAACGTGGGGCTCGATCCCAGGACCCCGGGATCATGACCCACACCCAAGGCAGAAGCTTTAACCCACTGAGCCACCCAGGCGCCCCTATTTTTATTTTTATTTAAAGATTTTATTTATTTATTTGACAGACAGAGATCATAAGCAGGCAGAGAGAGAGGCAGAGAGAGAGGGGAAGCAGGCTCCTTGTTGAGCAGAGAGCCCGATGCAGGGCTGGATCCCGGGACCCTGAGATCAAGACCTGAGCTGAAGGCAGAGGCTTAACCCACTGAGCCACCCAGTTGCCCCAAGGCATACAGTTTTTAAATACATGATACTAAAAACTGACCAAGAAGAGAAAAATACTGATAAAACCGAACTTAGTCAAAATTAAAAACATTTGTTCTTCAAAAGACAACCATATAAGAAAATGAAAAGATAAGCCACACATTAGGAAAAAATATTTGCAAGTCAACACATCTGACGAAAGACTTGAATCCATGGGAGACTGGGTGCCTCAGTTGGTTAAGCGACTGCCTTCTGCTCAGGTCATGATCCTGGAGTCCTGGGATGGAGTCCCACATTGGGCTCCCTGCTCAGCAGGGAGCCTGCTTCTACTACTGACCTCTCTCCTCTCAAGCTCTCTCTCTCTCATTCTCTCTCTCTCTCTCAAATAAATAAATAAAATATTAAAAAAAAAAGACTTGAATCCAGAATACATAAGGAACTCTCACAACTCAATAAGACGACAACAAACAACCCAATAAAAAACAATCAGGCAAAGATCTGAAAATGTTTCACCAAAGAAGATATAGGAATTGCTGAAGAATACATGAAAAGAAGCTCAACATCATCACTTATTATGGAAATACAAATTACAACCTCAAATAGATAGCCCTACATACCTGCTAGATTGCCTATAATTCCTAAGACTGACAGTACCAGGTGTTGGGCAGATGTGACAAAATTGGAACCCTCACTCACTGCTGAAATGTACAGCTACTTTGAAAATGCTCTTTGGTTTCTTAAAAGGTTAAACGTAGGCCTGCCAGATGGAAATACACAGCCACACAGGAACCTGCATGTGAGTGTTCACAGTGGCATCACTCATAACCGCCTCAAAGCAAAAACCATCCAAATGTTTTATTGCCTGGTGAATGGATAGAAAAAACACGGTAAATGCATAAAACAGAATACCAGTTAGCAATAAAAAGGAACATGTTCATGCTGATGAACCCAGTGAAGGAAGCCAAATGCGAAAGACTACATATTATTTCATTTACAAGAAATCTCCAGAAAACATACATCTAGAGAGGGCAGAATAAGTGCTTGTTTGGGACTGGAGAAGGGAGCAGGGACTGACCACAAACAGATATCCTGGAATATCTGGGAGAGATGGAAGTGTTACAAAATTGGATTTCAGTCATAGTTATACAACTCTGTATGTTTACTAAAAAAAAAAAAAAAAAAAAAAAAAAAAAATCACTGAATTGTACACTTACAAGAGATGAATTTTATGGTATGTAAACCACAACTCAATTTTAAAAAACACCAACAACCAACCATCTGTATTATCTTAAGGGTCCCTAACTGCAGGTTCCCACACTGGGAAAATCTTTTAGGATACTTTCTAGTAGAAATGGAACTTTGAAGCAGAGGACAAAGATACAGATTTCTCTGCAAGAGTGGTTTTCCAGCTTTACTGCATATAAGAGTCACTTGGAAACACAGACCCCTAAGATATCCCTCCACCCCAGATAGGTCAGGGTTGGGGCTCATTAATTTGCATCTGTAAAAAGCTCCAGGAACACAAAGGAAAAATACAGCTTCCAAAGTCCCCCCAGAGATTATATCAGAGCTGTAACCCATACCTCTTACAGAATAGAATCATGACTGAACAATCACATGGTTTGGTACTCCATGAACTACAACACTCTTATGGACCATTAATAAGTAGTTTCAAGAGTAAAATCTGTGCGTTCCTGTGTTGAAAGCAACAAAGAAAATGTCCTGTGTTTTATGTATTTATGCACACGTATGTGTTGGCTTATTTATTTATCGGGGGGGGCATGTGGGTGAGGCGGGGGGGGTGTATGCTGAAGGGGAGAGAGCATCCCAAGCAGGCTTCATGCCCAGCACAGAGCCTGACATGGGGCTTGATGAATGGGGCTCGATCTCATGACCCTGAGATCACGACCTGAGCTGAAATCAAGAGTTGGAGACCCAAATGACTGAGCCACCCAGGTGCCCCAAAGACGTCCTATATTTTAAATGGTTCAAAGACAGAAGAGTTCTGCCTTGGGCCTTTCTAAATGAAGTCATTTGACAGAAGTAAATTATATTTATTCAAGGTATTCTAAATATGCTCCCACATTTAAAAAAATGTTTTTCTTTTGAAAGTGTTTAGGTCACTCTTCAAGTTGAATCTAATTTTAAATCTGTGTAAGTGCAAGATCACATGTTTTTCTGAATTCTTAACAGGGATGTGTAATTGTTTGATCTATAAGAGCACAGTTTTGACAGACACTAATAACACTCAGCAGCAGCAGTGCTAATGGTTCAATCCTAAAACAATTCCCTAAATACCTACCGGAGTTTAATGCTGGGGTATCACAGAAGTCACAGACACAGAAGACCTTGTCCATACCAGGAATTCACCATACTTTCCAAATATTATAAAAACAACAGTACTCGACATCAGTGTATGCGGGAACAGACGGGGGAAATTTTTATAGAAATAGGACTGTGTCCTAGAAAAAAATATAACAGCACTTAAATTATTTTCAATTTCTCTTATCAGTGTGGCTCAAAGGAGTGGGAGTAGTCTCGCACACTGCAATGCCATGGTGCGGGAGGAGCCAGAAGAGCCAGACTGAGAACCTCAATGCAAACCGTGCTTGCAGGAGTACGCACACAGGACTTCCCGAGAAGCTCCTGGCTGTGCCATTAGATTCTGACTGAACTGGCTGGGGCTAGGGCTCAAGCACTCTACGGAAAGGATTCTCTTATAGGTTGTGTTCCTAAAAGATAGTCGTGACACGCCTCTGTCCAACCCGTGGGCTCCTCCTGAATGGCCGCTCTCCACCCCCTCCTCATCACAGGGCCAGCCCAGATTCTTGTTCAGGCCCACAAGATGGGGAGGAGGTGACTTCTGAGGCTGGCCCTGAATGAAATGCCACTCCACCTTCACGGCTTGGAATGCTTGCTCTTGGAACCCTGCTGGCATGTAACAAAATCCCAGTCAGGCAAGGGGAGGAGAGGTCCTTGCCTCCTAGCCATCCCCACCACGATGCCAGACGTGTCATGGAAGTGAAGCCATCTTGGATGGTCCACCTCCAGCCGCTCTCTCGACTCCTATAACCCCGTGAGAGGCCCTGCTGGGCCACGCAGAGAAGAACCGCCTGGCTGAGCCCTGCCTAAATTCCTGAGTCACAGAATTGTGAGCAAATATAAAATGACTGTGGTCTTAAGCCTTAAGTCTGGGAGTGGGTTTTGTTACCCAATGACAGACAACAAAAGAGGTTTCAATTCTGTTCTAGAACATACTTCTAGGTAAATGATATGCAGATTGTAGTCAATAGGTAGGGACTTGATTTGGACACCTCAGGGGTGGGGCCAGCCTGAATCTAGCTGGGGGTGGGGCAGAATATAAATATCCACAAGCCAGACCTGATCTGCTTCCTTTTCACAGAAGTTTTCCATGTCTGGCAGCAAAAGGTTTCACTGCTTTCCAAATTTTATATTAAAAAAATTTCTTATGTGAATACTTTATATCCTTTCTAAAGGCCAATTGAAACATGGCTCCACCCTTACACACCAACCTATCAATGTGGCTCTGCTCTTAAGAGTTTGCTGAAACAGGGGGAAGGAAAGATCCTGAAGATGTGGATTTCAATGGGATCATCCATTCCACTCTTCTCTCTACATACCAGAACCTTGTGTCCATTTATAATCGGAAAGAAGTTTAAACGTAACCACATTTAAAATGCCACCCATGACAAAGGCTGCAAAAGATGACACGGGAGTCAGGCAGATGCGAATTCTGGCTCTGCCTTTTCCCATCTGTAAGGTGGGAGGCCTGGCCCTGAACATGCACTCAAGAAATGTCAAGTTCATGTCGCCCTTCTCTCTTCTCTCCCAAATCAATGCAGCCGAACCTATAAAGTGTTGCACAGACTTAGGATGTCCCTGAATTTATTCTAAGCAAATACAAAGAAACTAAATCGCACATGGCTCAGCTAATTGTGCCCAAGGGAAATAAACATATGTCTGTACGCATAAACATATACCTTCTAGGTGCACTGGACAAACTCCTCCAAGTACCATACAGGTATTACTAACCCTTTTAAGTGTTTAAAATGTCAACATCTGAGAAAGAAAATGAATGAAGCTGCCTCTACATTTCCGGATGGGTTGTCCAAAGTTCTTTGGATGAGAAAGCAGATAACTTAGCTGCCAGAGAGCAAGCTGTGCTTGTCTAGAGATGGATCCTTAAAAGGAGAACTGCAGAGATGAGCTCTTAGCCCAAAGCAGCTATGCAGGTCTGATGATCTCAACTCACCACTGAGAGCTGGCGAGTGAACTTCAGTGTTGGGAAGTAACAAGTCCTTGAGTCTACTACTTGACAGAAAGGAAGGCCTTGGCTAAAACAGGGGCAAGTCTTAGCATTCACAAGGATTCTGGCAGGTAGAGGAGCTTAACTCTTAGGACTTAGGAGACTGATGGTTCTCAAGGGAACCCTTCTTGATTCTTAGGTAGTACCTGAATCTTCACCTTTAACTGGCATTAAACTGATAAGGGCAGCTACCCACTAATCACAGCCCAGGCTTCACCTGTCTCTGTTACACTGAATTTTCCCTCACTCTTTTAGCCAACAGAATCAAAGAACCCCCCCCCCCCAATGAGACTATGTCTGCTTTTCAGGACTCAATTTTACATGATTTGCTCAGTATCTGATGTCTGCTAAATGAACTGTGAAATCTGAATTTTGTCCTTCAGGGCCTACTCATTCACTCTTCTCTCAGGTGCAGGGCTGAACTTGCAGCACTGGTGAAGGACTTAAGAGATTTTCTGGGGCAGGCAAATAAACGGAACACTGCTGCAGAGTTCTCACCCTGTACATGAAGTGATAAAACACTAATTGAAGGAACGCTGTGATGTTAAAGATGTATGTTGTAAAACCTAGAGCAATCAGTAATAAAATAAGCCAAAGAGGTAAAAAGTTAACAAGCCCACAGTGGAGATAAAATGGAATATTAAAGATTCTGTTAGTCCAAATGAAGTCAGGAAGAGGGAAAAAGAAGCAAAGAGCAAAGAGAAAGAAATAAGCAAGTTGGTCAACATAAATCCAAACATATTGGTAACTGCATTAAATGCAAACACTCCAGGTAAAAGGCAAAGATAGTCTGGAAAAACAAAAGCAACACCAAATTACATGCTTTCTCTGAGAAATCCACTTTAAGTAGGAAGATACAGATAGGTTAAAAGAAAAAAGACTGAAAAAAATACTCGTGCAAACACCAATCAAAAGAAAGCTGAATTGGCTACAATTATTGCAGAAGATTTTAACACTTTCCCCTGTGACTGATAAAACAAGTAAACAGAAAATCAGTATGGGGAGTCTGGATGGCTCAGTGGGTTACGCAGCAGACTTTTTGTTTCGACTCAGGTCATGATCCAGGGGTCCTAGGATAGAGCCCCACCATGAGCCACACAACAGGGTTCTCCATCCAGGGGAATCTGCTTGAGATTTTCTCTCTCCCTCTCCTTCTGCCCCTCCTTACACGCAAGCATACACACTCTCTCAAATAAAAAGAAGTAAATCTCTTAGAAAAAGAAAGAAAATCAGTATAACTCCAGAACACCTGAACAACACTATCAACCAAATTGACCTGACACTGATAGAAAATCCATCCAAAAGCACCAAAAAACACTTTCTGCTCAAATTCATGTGGCGCATCACCAAACCGGAAAACACTCTGAGCACAAAACAAATCTCGAAAAATTTAAGAGGATTCATTTGCAACGATGTGGATTAGAGAATATAATGAGAATATAATGCTAGAGAATATATTAGAGAATATAATGCTAAACAAAATAAGTCAGAGAAAAACAAATACCACATGATTTCACTTCTATGTGGAATTTAAGAAACAAAACAAATGAGCAAAGGGAGAAAAGAGAGAGAGACACACTAAGAAATAAAGCCTTCACTATAGAAAACAGACTGATGGTTACCAAAGGGGAGGTGGTGGGGCTTAGGGGATGGAGACCAAGAGCACACTAATCTGGATGAGCACTACTTAATGTACAGAATTGTTAAGTCACTGTATTATATACCTGACACTAATGTAACACTGTATGTTAACAATACTGGAATCAAAGTCAAAACTTAATAAAAAAAAGTTAAGAGGGGGGCGCCTGGGTGGCTCAGTGGGTTAAGCCGCTGCCTTCGGCTCAGGTCATGATCTCAGGGTCCTGGGATCGAGTCCCGCATCGGGCTCTCTGCTCAGCAGGGAGCCTGCTTCCTTCTCTCTCTCTCTCTGCCTGCCTCTCAGTGTATTTGTAATTTCTCTCTGTCAAATAAATAAATAAAATCTTAAAGTTAAGAGGATTCAAGTAAGACAAAGTATGTTTTCTAATCACAACAGAATTAAACTAAAATCAGCAACAGAAAGATACCTGGAAACCCCTCAAATATCTGCAATTAAATAAGACACTTCTAATAACCTATGAGTCATAGAAAAAAAATCAGAAATAAATAGAAAATACACTGAAATGAATGAAAATAAAAGTATAATGTATCAACATTTATGGAATACATAATACATAAAAGGTAAATAAAAGAATGGGAAATTTACAGCTTTACATGCTTATATTAGAAAAGAAAGGTCTAAAAGGCCTAAAAGTCAATCTTCAGGAGCTAAAAAAAGAACAAATTAAATTGAAAGTAGGATGAAATCAAAAGCAGAAATCAACAAAATGGAAGACAGAAAAACAACAGACTAACTGAATCAATGAAACCCAGACCTAGTTCACTGAAATAATTAATAAAATTGATAAATCTCTACCAGACTAATCAGAAAAAAGAGAAGACACAAATCACCAATGTCGGGAGTGAAAGATGTCGGGAGTGAAATATCACCCCTAAACATCCTTATGGTTGTTACAATGAAAACAAAACATCCAAAAAAACACAGCAAACAACTTTTTGTTAATAATAGTAAGCATAATGATATTAATAAATCATTGTTAAATTCAACAACCTAGATGAAATGGACAAATTACATTAAAAAGACAAATTATGGGGGCACCTGGGTGGCTCAGTGGGTTAAGCCTCTGCCTTCAGCTCTGGTCATGATCTTCGGGTCCTGTGATCAAGCCCCACATCAGGCTCTCTGCTCAGCAGGGAGCCTGCTTTCCCCTCTCTGTCTGCCTCTTTGCGTGCTTGTGATCTCTCTCTTTGTCAAATAAATAAATAAAATATTTTAAATAAAGAAAGAAAGAAAGAAAGAAGAAGACAAATAACTGGGGTGCCTGGGTGGCTTAGTCGTTAAGCTCAGGTCATGATCCCAGGTTCCTGGGATCGAGCCCCACATCAGGCTCCCTACTTGGTGGGAAGCCTACTTCCCCCTCTCCCACTCCCCCTGCTTATGCTCCTTCTTTCACTGTGTGTCTCTCTGTTACAACTTTGTGCTAATAAATAAATAAAATATTTTTAATAAATAAAATATTTAGTATTTTATTTATTTGACAAAGATCACAAGCAGGTGGGGGGGGTGAAGCAGGCTCCCTGCTGAGCAGAGAGACCGATACGGGGCTCGATCCTAGACCCTGAGATCATGACCTAAGCCAAAGGCAGAGGCCCAACCCACTGAACCACCCAGGTGCTCCAAATAAATAAAATCTTAAAAAAAAAAAAAAAAGCACAAATTACTAACGCCTACTTGATAAGAAATAAATAACACTAATAGCTCTATACCTACTAAAAAAACTCCAGGCTCCAAAGGCTTTACTCTATTGAACATTTAAATTTAATTTGAACTCTATTTAACATTTAATTGAACTCTATCAAACATTTAAGAAAGAAAAATACTCCACAACATGTTATAGGAAACAGAAAAGAAGCACTTCCCAACTAGTTGCATGAGGCCAACATTACTGATACCAAAACAAGACAAAAACTGCATGGAAAAATTATGCATAAACATAAAAGCAGAAATCCTTAAAATTTTAAAAATTGAAATAAATTGGCTTTCATCAATATTAACAGATAAGACAAATTCTATGATCATCTCAAAAGATATAAAACAAGCATTTGGTAAAATTCAACAGCCATTGTTTTTTGTGTGTTTTTTTTTAAGATTTTATTTATTTGACAGAGAGAGGTCACAAGGAGGCAGAGAGGCAGGCAAAGAGAGGAAGGGAAGCAGGCTCCCAGGTGAGCAGAGAGCCTGATGCCAGGCTTGATCCCAGGGTCCTGGGATCATGACCTGAGCTGAAGGCAGAGGCTTAGCCCACTGAGCCACCCAGGTTCCCTCAACAGCCATTGTTAATAACTCTCAGCGAACTAGAAATAGAAGGAAACCTTATGAAACACGTACAGCTAGTATCACACTTAATAACAGATAACAGAAAACTGAACGCTTCCCCCTAAGACTGGTAGCAAGCCAAGGATATCTGTGTCACTACTTGTAATCAACACTGTATTGGAGATCCTATCCAGGGCAATTAAGTAAAGCAAACAGATTTGAAAAGAAGGAAAGCTGTCTTGATTCACAGATAATGTAATTAAGTATGTAGAAAATTCTATGGACTACACAAAAGCTGCTAAAACCAGTAAGTTAATTTAGCAAGGTCACAGGATACAAGATCAATATACAAAAGTCAATTGTATTTATATAGACTAGCAATGAACTATAGGAAAATAAAGTTTTAAAAAATACCATCAACAGATATAATATCAAAAGCATAGGCAACAGAAGTAAAAACAGGTAAGTTGGACCATATGAAGATTAAAAACTTCTGTGCATCAAAGGTTACAACAGAGTGAAAATGCAACCTAGAGAATGGGAATAAATATTTGCAAGTTATATATCTGATAAGGTTTGTTGGCTGTTTTTTGTTTTAGATTTTATTTATATATTTGAGAGAGCAAGTGAATGAGCAAGAGAGCACTGGCAGGGGAGCTACAGAGGCAGAAAGAGAAGCAGACTCCCTGACGAGGGATTCGATCCCAGGACCCTGGAACCATGACCTGAGCTGAAGGCAGAGGCTTTAACTGACTGAGCCGCCCAGGCGCCCCCAATAAGGAGTTATTACCAGAACATATAAAAAATTTCTGTAACTCAACAAGAAAAAAACAAGTAGCCTAATTTAAAAATAGACAAAGGACTTGGAATAGATATTTCTCCAAAGAAGATGTACAAATAGCCAACAAGCACACGAAAAGATGCTCAACATGACTAATCATTAGGGAAATACAAATCAAAACCATAACGAAATATTGCCTCACACGTGTCAGGATGTCTATTATCCAAAAGACAAGAGATGACAAATGCTGGTGAGGAGTGGAGAAAAGGGAACCCTAGTGCCCTACTGGCAGGAATGCAAACTGGTGCAGCCACTGTGGACAGCAGGATGGCGGGTCCTCACAAAATTAGAAATAGAATGACCATATGATCCACAAATATCACTTCTGGGTATGTATACAAAACAACTGAAAAGAAGGCCTTGAAGAGATGTTTGCACACTCATGTTCACAGCAGCATTACTCAACAGTAGCCAAAAGATGGAAGCTACCCAAATGTCCATCAGTGGATGAATGGATAAACAAAATGTGACATATACATGCGATGGGATATTAATCAGCCTTAAAAAGGAAACACAATCTGGCACTTGCTACAGAATGGATGATCCTTGAGGATATTATGCTAAGTGAAATAAGGCAGTTGCAAAAAGACAAATACCATATGATTTTACTTATATGAGGTAAGTCAAGTAAAAACAGTCAAATGCATAGAAACAAAAGTAGAATGAACAGTGGTTGCCAAGGGCTGGGTGAAGGAGAAGGGGGGAGCTGTTTAATGAATGGGTAGAAAGTTTCAGTTTTGCCACATGAAAAAGTTCTGGGGAATCTAGAGGTCACACAACAATATAAATATTCTGTACTTACCGCCATTTAGCAGTACACTTAAAAGTGGTTAAGATGGTAAATTTCATGCTGTGTGTAATAACAAATAATTTTTTAAAAATTTTTAAACAAACATGAAATACTTAAAGATAATGTTTTAAAAATATGTGCAAGGGGCTCCTGGGTGGCTCGGTCACTGAGCATCTGCCTTCAGCTCAGGTCATGATCCCAGGGTCCTGAGATCAAGCCCCACATTGGGCTCCCTCCTTGGTGGAAGCCTGCTTCTCTCTCCTACTCCCCCTGCTTATGTTTCCTCTCTTGCTGTCTCTCTCTCTCTCTCTCTCACTCTCTCTCAAATAAATAAATAAATAAATAAATAAAATTTAAAAAACAGAAAATGTGTGCAGGACCTTCATTCTAATAGTATAAAACATTACTGAGACCACTTAAATAAATGTAGAAATATACCGCTTTCATGGATTGGAATTTATAATATTAAAACATTAAATCTCCTCAAATTTATTAACAAATTTCATTCAATCCAAATCAAAATCCCTGCCAGCTTTTTTTCCTAGGAAATTTATAAGCTCATTCTAAAATGTGTATGGCATTACACGGCATACACGTTGGGTGACTCAGTGGTTAAGCATCTGCCTTTGGCTCAGGTCATGATTCCAGGTTCCTGGGATGGAGTCCCGCACTGGGCTCCCTGCTCAGCGGGGAGTCTGCTTCTCCCTCTGCCCCTTACCCTGCTCATGTGTGAGCACGCTCTCTCTCAAATAAGTAAAATCTTTTAAATAAATAAATAATAAATAAAATGAGTATGGAAATTCAAAGGATTGCGAATACCCTAAACAATTACAAAAGAATAAGGTAGAGGATTTACAATTCTTGACTGTAAGTCTTACTTTAATACTACAGTGTTCAAGAGTGTGACACTGGCATAGGGACAGACAAATAGAGCAGGACAGAACAGAGACCAGATGTAGACCCTTACACGAATGGTCAATGGAGTTTCTGTAAAGGTTCCGTGGTAATTCAGTAGGGGAAAGGATAATCTTTTCAGCATGTGGTGCTGGAACAACTAGGGGGGAAAATGAACTTTCAAAGGAAGTGCCAGACTTGTACACTGAAAACTACAAAACATGCTGAAAGAAAAAAAGGAGTATTTGAATGGAAAGACATCCCATATTCACGCACTGAAGAACCCAATATTGGTAATGGCAAATTGATCTAGATATTCAGGGCAATCCCTATCAAAATCCCAAGTGCCTTTTTCACAAAAATGGGTAAGATTATCCTAAAATTCAAATTAAACTGCAAGAAACATCAAACAACCATTCATATTTCCTGATTTTAAAAGGTACTGGAGGGTTGCCCGGGTGGCTCAATGGGTTAAACCTCTGCCTTCGGCTCAGGTCATGATCCCAGGGTCCTGGGATCAAGCCCCGCATCGGGCTCTCTCCTCGGCAGGGAGCCTGCTCCCCTCCCAACCCCCGCCCCACCCCCCCCTCTCTGCCTACGTGTGATCTCTGTCAAATAAATAAATAAACATCTTAAAAAAAAATAAAATGGGGGCACCTGGGTGGCTCAGTGGGTTAAAGCCTCCTGCCTTCGGCCCAGGTCATGATCTCAGGGTCCTGGGATGGGGCCCCACATCGGGCTCTCTGCTCAGCAGGGAGCCTGCTTCCTGTCCCCCCCCCCACACCTGCCTCTCTGCCTACTTGTGATCTCTATCTGTCAAATAAATAAAACCTTTAAAAAAAATAAAATTTACTGGAAAGCTATGATAATCCAGAAGTAACACTGGCATAAGGATAAACATATAGGCCAGTGGAACAGAAATAACCCCAAATATCTATGGGTCAACTAATTTTCAACAAGGTACCAAGACCATTCAATTGAGAAAGAATAGTGTTTGCAATAAATGGTGCTGAGACAAGGGGACATCCCCACGTGAAAGAAAAAAGTTGGGCACTTATATCACATTGCAATACTAAAATTAAAGCAAAACAGTTCAAAGTCCTAAGCATAAGAGTTAAGACTATAAAATTCTTTTTATTTTATTTTATTTATTGTATTGCTAGTCACCATATAGTACATCATTAGCTTTTGATGTAGTGTTCCAAATGGGATACACCCATAGAACAGAATGCTATTCAGGCATAAAAAGGAATGGAGTACTGACACATTCTACAACATGGATGAATTTTGAAAACATCTGCTAAGTGAAAGAAATCAGGTGGAAAAAGCAACATTTTGTATGATTCCACGTCTATGAAACGTCTAGAACAGACAAATAGGTAGAAAGTAGATTAACAGTTGCCTGGGATAGAGCAGATTGAAGGAAACAGAGTTACTCTAACAGTTACAGGGTTTCTTTTTGGGGTACTGAAAATGTTCTAAAATTGATTATGGGGACGGTTGCACAATCCTCTTAATACACTAACAGATCACTGAACTGTACATTTAAAATGGGTGACTTGTATGGCATGCAAATTATATCTCAATAAAGCAGTTAAATTAAAAAAGGCCAAGGGAGCCGTTGAGCAGGAAAGTAAATTTGAGACATTGGCATACACGCAGTGCTTAAAACCACCAGCCTGGAAGACTTCACCAAGGCTGTGATATACAAAAGAATGAGACGTAATCCCAGGATAAGCCTCCAAAATTAGCGGCTGAGAGCCAAGGAGGTAAGAGTGGGAGAGACGGGCAGACGACCAGGGCGAGGTGGACTCCGGGAAGCAAGTGAAGAAAGTGTTTCAAGGAGACCAAGTGCAGCTTTCCCTAAGCGAGAAGCGAGAAGCAACTGCTAGATTTAGCAACACAAAGGTCCTCGGTGACCTTGACAGGAGGAGTTCTGCTTCGGTAGTGTGGGGGAATACCTGACCGGAGTGGGTTAGAAGAGACTGGAAGGAGAAAAGTCAGAAAATCAAGAAAAGCGAACTCTTAAGGAATCTGCTATAAAAGGAAGGAGAGAAATGGGGTAGTATCTGGAGAACCAGAGAACTAAGAGAACGCGTTACTGTCTTCAAGATGGAAGAAACACGAGTAGTCTGTGGGCTGCGAGAACATGCCAGTCCGGAGAAGCAACATTTAGGAGACAGAGAGGAAGGCTAGAGCTACGCTCCTAACTCAGCAAGGAGGCATGAAGTCTAGCACACAAGTGGACATCCTAGCCCTTCCCAGGGGCACAGACAACTCAGATGTACTAGTTACAGGAAAGGGGCCAACAGCAGAGATGCAAATGGGTGGACAGAGGTGGTGATGAGTGTCAATAACAGGTTTCCTCGATGAAATCAGAAGTTCGTTCATCAGCAAAGGCTGAGAAAGGAGTTTTGAGGAGAGAGGGGAAGGTGTAGACTAGTCCTCTAGGATGGGGGGAGAATGACTGAACAGTGGAAACACAGTAGGATTCCCAGGCAGCACTGGAGGCCTGCTTGAGGTGAGTGACCGTGGAATAGGAGTGAGGTCAGCCAACACGCCCCATTCCCCCAACCCAGAAGCACAGCCACACCGGAGGCAGAGACTTGGATTTCATCAGAGTTGTGGCTTAGCCAAGCTAACTGTGGCAAAGCAAAAGAGGGAAGAGGGAAAGGGGACTAACCGTGTGTTACCTGAGGCCGTGTAGATAATTCCTTGGAATGCAAGTTATTTACGAAAGAAAGTAAGAGCATGAGGGCATGAGGGACAGGGAGAAAGGACTACAGTGGGTCCTGCCGGGGGCATACTGTTGACGGGGCTGATGTTATGATACAGAGCAGAGAAGCGCACTCAAGAGCGGCAACTCAGAGCTGACGTGGGAAGGCGATCAGATTTATTTCTCCACCATTTCACGAAACTACAACAAACGCTCTAGGCTCCTAAGTGGGAGGAAGGACTCAGGACTGAAAAGACTCCCACCATGGGATATGTGGCGTCCAGACTGACGGCATCTGGTAACAACAGGAGGGGCTGTTAACTACAGCCCCATCACTCCCTCGCTGTGGGACACTAGGCAAATTCCCAACCACTGGGGCTCAGTTATCTGTAAAATGGGGGTAAGAGTAACGGCTCACAGGATGAGGATTCGAGCAACATCTGAGAAGCATTACAACTGGGCCTGGCACTCTGTAAGCAACAGATAAACTGTCTGCTCTTAGGAACAGCATTACCATTTGCTGAGGATGCGCATGTTCCTTATTTTTAAAAGATGCAATAACCAACAAAAACAGAGTGTTATCAGAGCAACAGTCCCTGTAGGGAAGAGTTCAGAGACTCAAGTGTTCAGTCATTCCAGAATTCTTCCAAGTACTTTTCCCACTCTGCTCCAGTTTCTCCACTTTTCAGGGGTTTGGGGGAAACAACATGTGCCATCTGCAAGGGCTGTAAGCTCAAGGACAGGAATCCTATAAACACTGAACCTGGCTGTTGAGGGATCTCACCTCATCCTAAACTCCATTTCCAGGTTCTGGGCCAGCACCTTTACTTCCTGCCCACACAACGGGACAGTCACATGGAACAGCAACATCTTAATAAAACACCTCGGGAAAGGGTCCTTTTTTTATTCCACAGGTTACTGGAAAGAGGAGGAGGAGGGGACCTTGCCCGACTGGCACCTGACAGCTCCTCAGACCGTGGGGCTGTGCAACTCAGGCCCACGTGAAACTCCCCTGTGGGATATAATCCCGGACAGTCGCTAGGTCCCAGGAGACGGCTGCAGACCCCACCAGCACGCTGCCTGTTTGACAGTTTCTGTTTGCAACCCCACAAGGAAGCGAAAGCACCAGCCAAATGCAGAGCCATGATCAGCGGCCTCTTACAGGCCAGGCTTGAAGTATCTCCACACCCATTCCCCGCCTGTTTTCTTTTAGAGTAGCTGAGACTGTAGATCCCAGAGACAACTCTCTCCTGCTTTAAGTCTAGCTACGGGCAGGAGCAACCATCTCATCAGAAAGAAAAATGGAAAGAAGCAGTGAACTCTGGAACAAGTGAGAGATACTCAGACTGTTTCAGAATTGAAGACCGGAGGAGAACGAGGGCTCCTATGAATCCTTTCGCCTGGTGTGATTTCCTTACCAAACATCCTCTGTCATTGGGGCTGCGCTCTGAGCTCTTTCTAGTTCATAATTTAATTGCTCTATGAAAATGAACTAAATTTACAGGAGGGGCTTCATGAACTCTTCTTGCAGTATTCTTTTTTTTTTTTATAAGATTTTATTTATTTATTTGACAGAAAGAGATCACAACAAAGGCAGAGAGAGAAGCAGGCAGAGAGAGAGGAGGAAGCAGGCTCCCTGCTGAGCAGAGAGTCCAATGCAGGACTCGATCCCAAGACCCTGAGATCATGACCTGAGCCAAGGGCAGACACTTAACCCACTGAGCCATCCAGGCGCTCCTCCTTATGATATTTTTATAACAACGTACAGAGAAGTCTGGACCAAATAGTAGATATCGTCTCTCTAGCAAAGAAGTAAAGGAGCAAAAGCCATTTCTAGGCAAACTTCACAGATAGCGACATGCCTCATTGTGACTTCACCCAAACAGGCACAATGATAATGGGACAAGGGGAAGGATTTGCTGTGAATAGGCTCTACTTCCATGTACGAGTTTCCAGAAACTACAACAGAAACAAAAACAAAACAAAAGAAATCCACACATGCACATGGGATGAAGTGGAACAAAGAAGGCATTAAACAGAAAAGACAAGTTGTGAAACGGTAACCCGGTACTACTTTCTTATGCATATCCATTCATCCACAAGAGCAAGTCTGTCATACATACCAGAGGAACCATGGGAAATCTGCTTTCTACATTAATGCTTGAAATCTTTACAATGAATATTTTGATTATTTTTGTGATCGGGGGAAAAAAACATTTGGGAAGAACCCATGCTTCCAGATTTACCTTAAAAAAAAAAAAAAACAACTCAGGGTGCCTGGGTGGCTTAGTGGTTTAAGCCTCTGCCTTCAGCTCAGGTCATGATCCCAGGGTCCTGGGATCAAGCCCCACACCAGGCTCTCTGCTCAGCGGGGAACCTGCTTCCCTCCCTCTCTCTGCCTGCTGCTCTGCCTACTTGTGATCTCTCTCACTCTGCCAAATAAATAAATAAAATCTTAAAAAAAAAACCCCACTGATTTAGAGATCACAAATGTTTGCTAACTTTTGTGTTTCTACAAAGTGCCTATTACCTATTAGTTAATCCGTTCCTACTCCTTCACCTGCTGTAGGACATTTTTTTTTTTTAGAACTTCCTTGTCCTTTTACAAATGCTGTCTCTGAATTCCTCCTAAATCCCTCCCAGTCATCTTACAAGCCATCTTTTTCTTTCAGATCAGTTTCTTCCAGAAAGTCAACTCCAACTTACTTTTGCCAATCCTACAAAAATCATGGAATGAACTAAGTATTGAACCCCTTTCCATTACGAATTCCCTTTACCATCACCGCTAAAATTACCATCCATTTTCACTAACAACTTTCATTTTGGTATCCATTCTTACATTGGGCCATAAATACTCAAGATAGACTTTTTTTTTTTTTTAAGTAGGCTCTAGGCCCAACATGGGGCTTGAACTCACGTCTCCATGTCTCCATGATCAAGAACTGAATGCTCTACCCACTGAGCCAACCAGGCAGCTGAACTACTTCATCTGGCTTAAAATTGGTACTACACTCTGAAATCAGTAAGAACAATGTCCCTTTTGTGAACGGCAAATCCCCAGCCTCAATCCCTAGCAAAGGGCAGTAAAGAGGTTTAGTCTCAGTCTCACCTGCCAGTTCCAGCTACTTAATATGGTTTGGGAACCGAGAGCACTGTGTTGAGAAGGATTCTGAGTCCACTCAGAGCTCCATAATGAAGAGTGAGGTTAAGTTTTAGCACTGTCTGCCATGGGTGATGAACAAAGTTAGGGTCGGTGGTTCTTCACTCTACAGCCTGCTGGGGCCAGGGCTGACCTACATTGCTCTTATTCTTGGTCTATCTGGAGACCAGTCACTGCGAAACGCAGCTATATGTGAAGAAAGTGTGGGTGTTTGTGTGTATGTGGTTGCGGGGAGAACAAAAGTACCTCTTTTCTTTTCTTGAGAATCTTTAACTCTTCTACAGCAACTCAAAGAAGAATGAGATGTCAATTTAAGGGTGTGGAAAAAGATGACTTCATTATAAGGAATTTCCAACCTGAGTCAAATTTCAAGTCATAAGAACTTGGGCTGGTTTTCTCTAGTTACCTCACAAGGCCACCTTCCCGAGTCTCAGCTTAATCACAATCGCATAACTTCAGTATACCCCTGCAGTAATTTTTCTCCATGTTCCCAAAGATGATTGAACATCAGGGGTTCATTCACCTTTCTACCTACCTGGCTCCCCCCCCTCCCATGGCACCAAGTTACAGTAAGACAAGTAGGCTTCCGTACACCATTTCATCCCATAAATCATTCTTAGAATGTAATGCCCTCTCTAGATTCTTCCAAATGTAGGTGGTGCAGAATTATGGTAACTCTAAAGAGAGCCTTTTAGATTCTGGGTATCAACAAGTCCATTTGATCCATTTCCTGAAACTTCATGTTTACCAATTCTCTATCTACTGTTCAGAATACTGTGGAGAGTATGAAAGAGTCCTGCCCGACAGAGCCTTCATCAATGACGGAAATGTTCTATATCTGTGCTGTCCAATTACAGCAGTCACTAGCAATCTGTGGCTAGTGAGAACTTGAAACGTGGCTAGTGTGAGTCAGAAGCTAAATTTTAAATTTTAATTAATTATAATTTAAATAGCCACATGTGGCTAGTGGCTACCGTACTGGATAGTGCTGTCGAGAAAAAGAAAAATAAATTCAGCCTCCTGAGAAAATGGAAAGCTCTAAGTTTATCCTGAGTACAGAGAAAGAGTTAAGCTTCCTATGGCCATAGACATGGACCATTGTCCCAGCTGTTGAGCCAGCTCCCTCCACCCCAAAGAGGTACAGTGCTAAAAGGCTTCTCTAGATGACTCAGGAGCTACTCTTCCCTTGGGAGGGAGTAGGAACCAAAATGAAGATGGGCTTCCAGCTTCCTGCCTCCCTGCTCCTAGTGCTTATTTGCTCAAGGGTATAAAGCCAGTGATATGGCTTCATGGAATTTCTGAGGACGAGAACAAAAAGCAACTAGCCAGCCCCACTTACTTTTCAAATGAGGAAAACCAGAACCATGAAATAAAGTGATTTATTCATTTTTTGTTTGTTTTTATGCAGTTGACGGCAATAAGTAAACAATCCACCAACTTATTCCAAGGAATTTAAAATACAGTTCAATGAAATAGAAGAATCAGTGGATGGGTTAAAAAGCAGGCGAAGAAAGAACTAGTGTGTGCTGAAAGGTGTAGGTAAGAAACTACCCACAGCACAGCATACAAAGCTAAAGACGTGGGAAATATGAAACTGTTTCAGAAACATGAAGTAGAGAATAAGAAAGTACAACACAGAACATCCAGGATTTCCAAAGGAAAGATGGAAGGAAATAAAAAATTTGAAGGGATAAACAGCTGAAAATTTCTCAGGTGCTTTGAAAGACACCAAGTCTCAGACTCAAAGACAAAGATCAAGCAGGATAAATAAACCAACATGGCAGCAAATGTGCAGAACACTATGAACAAAGAGAAGATTAAAAAGCAACTAAGAGGGAAGCCTGGGTGGCTCAGTTGGTTGGTTAAGCGGCTGCCTTCGGCTTGGGTCATGATCCCAGCGTCCTGGGATTGAGTCCCACACTGGGCTCCTTGCTCAGCAGGGAGCCTGCTTCTCCCTCTGCCTGCCATTCTGTCTGCCTGTGCTCACTCTCTCTCCCTCTCTCTCTCTCTGACAAATAAATAAATAAAATCTTAAAAAAAAAAAAAGCAGCTGAGAGAGAGAGAGAGAAAAAAAAACAGATTAAGAGTGGAGAAGCAGGGGCACCTCTGCCTTCGGCTCAGGTCATGATCCTAGAGTCCTGGGATCGAGCCCTGCATTGGGCTTTCTGCTCTGCGGGGAGCCTGCTTCCCTCTCTCTCTCTGCCTGCCTCTCTACAAACTTGTGATCTCTGTCAAATACATAAATAAAATATTTTAAAAAAAAAGGAGTGGAGAAGCCGACTTCTCAATTGCAATATTAGAAGCCAAAAGATAATGAAACAGAATAACATCTTTCAATTGCAAAGAAAAAATAACTGTCAGCCCAGATTTTTACATCAAGCCATATTATCATTCAATGGTTATGACAAAAACACTTTTAGGCAAGCAAAAAAAGAGTCTGCCATTAAGAGGCTCATAGAAAAAAATTTTAAAGCCTACCTCTGGAAGACAGAACTTTAACTCAGATGAAGTATGATAACTCAAGAAATTAGAATAACACAGTGTAAACCCAAGGGAAATAGAAGGAATGATAAAATACAGTTAAGAGCAGAAAGCACAGAGCCTGTCTCAGTCAAGCCTCTAAGTCTTGATTTTGGTTCAGGTCATGATCTCAGGGTTGAAGGATCAAACCCAGCATGAGGCTCTATACTCAGTGGGGAGTCTACTTAAGATTTTCTCTCCCTCTGCCCTTCCCCTTGCTTGCATGTGCTCTCTCTCTCTTTTTCTAATAAAATCTTTTTTTAAAAAAGGCAGAAAGCAACAAAATGTGGGGGGAATAAAAGGTAATCAAAATCAAAAGCTGGTCCTTTGAAAATAAATTAATAAAACCGAGCTCTGGTAAGACTAATCAAGAATAAAGAGAAAACTTACAAATATAGGAATGGAAAGGAGGACATAATATAGGCATAGACACAGAGATTGCCTGGACATATAGGCCTTATCAAAACTGACACAAGAATAGGAAACTCAAATATACCAATAACACTGAAGAACTTGAATCATATTAAATAAAAACTTACCCATGGAAAAAAAAAGCACTAGGCCCAGACACTTTCACAGGACAATTTTACATGCAAGATCTTTCCCACAGCCAGAGTTCTCACCAGGTTTGTCTGTTTGTTTAAGATTTTATTTATTTATTTGGCAGAGAGAGATCACAAGGAGGCAGAGAAGCAGGCTCCCCGCTGAGCATAGAGCCCAATGCGGGGGTCAATTCCAAGACCCTGAGATCATGTCCTGAGCCAAAGGCAGAGGCTTAACTCACTGAGCCACCCAGGCGGCCCTCTTACCAGGTTCAATAAGAACTCCCATCCCCGGGGCGCCTGGGTGGCTCAGCAGGTTAGGCCTCTGCCTTCGGTTCGGGTCATGGTCCCAGAGTCCTGGGATCGAGCCCCACATCAGGCTCTCTGCTCCGCAGGGAGCCTGCTTCCTCCTCTATCTCTGCCTGCCTCTCTGCCTACTTGTGATCTCTGTCTGTCAAATAAATAAAGAAAAAAGAAAAAGAAAAAAAAGAGCTCCCATCCCCTTGTACCTGGGATTCAGAAGTGCTAACAGACTGCCACTGGGGCCAATCTCTGGATGCTTCAGTCATCCACTGTTAGTGCCTTTAATCCTGCCCACACCTTTAAACTGTCTCTTCAATTAAATTTGATTCCATTACCTCTCTGGGTGTGCAATCTGTTTGCAGCCAGAACTCTAACAGGCCTTTGTACAAATTCTAGAAGAGAATGAACATATACATATTCCTAAACTCCTTTTAAAAGTCTTCATTAACTTTTGGGACCCATGGGTGGCTCAGTTGGTTAAACATCTGCCTTCAGCTCAGGTCACAGTCCATGGGCCCTGGGATGGAGTCCCACGACAGGCTCCCTGCTCAGCGGGGAGTTTGCTTCTCCCTCTGCCTGCTGCTCCCCCTGCTTGTGCACTTGCTCTCCTTTCTCTTTGACAAATAAATAAAATCTTAAAAAAAAAAAAAAATTCTACATTAACCATAGTAGCAATAGAAGAAAATAAAATTATGAGTGAAATTTCATAACATATATGCAGAAATCCCAAGTAGAATATTCACATATTAAATCTAGCAATTTATAAAAAAATGTATGTACCACAGCCAAGTAGGGCTTACTTCAAGAAGGAGAGTTAAACATTATAAAACCTATTAATGTAATCATTAATAGATGGAGGGAGAAAGACCATCTGAATACATGCAAGGGAAAAATCTGATCAAAGAGCCACCTGTGATACTTAACAAATTAAGAATAGAAGGGAATAAAGGAAATTGACCCCAAACAGACAATGGTTCCAATGCAAGAAGCACTCCCTTTAAAAAGAGGAAAAACAAGGATGCCCATGATTACCGGCTCACACAAACTTTTTACTGGAGGAACTAGCCTGCAATCTTAAAAGAAAAAGAAGTGACACAGAAGAGGATTAGAAAAGAAGGAACTAAAGAGTGGTTATTTGCAGATGTGATTCTCTTGAATTTTCTCTGTAGACGTTTCACATTATAATTATTATACTCAGTCTCTTTCTTTCTAAGAGTTCAGCAGATTTGCCAAATATACAAGAAATCTAAAATGATTATTAAAATATATAAAGCTACTTACAGTAATAATGCAAAAACAAGGTACCTAGTGATAAATCTAACAAAAGGGATTCAAGATCTTTAAAAATTATAAAGCTTTATCCAAAAACATTAAGTAATAACATGAGGTTATATTTACAGACTACTTATTATCTACCGGGCACTATTTTGAACAGTGTGTTTATGCCTACAAATTTGTTTAATTCATACAGTCCCACATGATAGATATAATTATTATTAGCCTTACTTTACAATTAAAGAAATTATGGTGCAAGGAAGGGTAAATCACTTGCCCAAGATTCCGGAACTAAAACTCAGTTACCCTGGGATTCAGACCTAAGGCAGTCTGGCTCCAAGCCTGCAATCTTTTTTTTTTTTTAAAGATTTTATTTATTTATTTAACAGACAGAGATCACAAGTAGGCAGAGAGGGGTGGGGGAAGCAGACATCCTGCTGAGCAGAGAGCCCGATGCGGGACTCGATTCCAGGGCCCTGAGATCATGACCTGAGCCGAAGGCAGAAGCTTAACCCACTGAGCCACCCAGGCACCCCTCCAAGCCTACAATCTTTTTTTTTTTTTTTCTTTAAAGATTTTTATTTATTTATTTGACAGAGAGAAATCACCAGTAGTCGGAGAAGCAGGCAGAGAGAGAGAGGGAAGCAGGCTCCCTGCTGAGCAGAGAGCCAGATGCGGGACTCGATCCCAGGACCCTGGGATCATGACCTGAGCCGAAGGCAGCGGCTTAACCCACTGAGCCACCCAGGCGCCCCTCCAAGCCTACAATCTTAATGGGTATCCTACACTGCCTCTCCCAAGAGAGGGGTGTCCCATTCCTCCCATGAAGGCACCTCCAGCTCAGCTGAGTCAAGACTCCAGGACATAGTCTCATGTCATGTCATACTGAGGCAGATTTGATTTGAACTATGGGCAACAAGCCCCTATTTCAACAGATGGGACCAGAGTACAAACCTTGGGAGCAAAGGTTCATGGTAAGGATATAGACCAACTCTGATGAAAATAGATCTCAGCATTAGATCTAGCCACCCCTTCAGACACCATATCATTTTTAAGATCATGTGGTTTTTCCATTTCTAGGAGAAGGTCAACGTAGGCCCCTTATATTTGAGAAGTTTCATTAACATCTTAAGCTACTTTACAGAGTCACTGGACATTTTTATCCAATTGAATTGGACATTCAATTATTTATGACTTCCTAGTAACATCCGAGGATTCTGGGTGACACAAATGCAATATTTCTTTGTGCAAATTTTGCACCTTTTCTGTAAATCTGAAATTATTTCAAAGCTTTAAAAAATATTTAAAAATTCTATTGTATCTACAAACCCATTCCCATCAGGTTCATAGGTAGACTCAAATTTATAAAGATGGCAACTGAGAAACTCAATGTAATTCCAATAAATATTCTAATGGCTTTTCCCCCATAGAAGTTGACAAAGCTGATTCTGGGAGCATTAAGTGCCAAAAATAGCTAACCGGTTTCTGTTGTTTTTATTGTTGTTGTCTGTAACATACAGAAAGAACTGTTTATTCTGCTGTTTGCAATACAAAGACACAGGGAAATGTTATTGTTTGTACAACATAGTAAGGGAAAAAATTTGAAACTGCCCATTAGGGTCAGTTTGCCAGATGTCCTGTCATTAAGAACACCAGCTATAAACAGAGCAGTTCCTAGCACTCTGTACTTCATTTTGTTTATTCTATCCTGATTCCCTTATTTGTCCCCTAGAAAGCTTCACTTAGACAACACAGCTTTGAAAAAGAATAACAAGATGAAAGGATGTGCCCTTCCACACAGCAAGACAAAACTACAGTAATTAAGTAAGTGTTAGCACAAGGGTAGACAAATTGACCAATGGAACAGAACAAAAAGCCCAGGAACAAATACAGGCCTGGAAGGAAACTTGATATATGTCGGAGGGGGCTTTGCAAATCAGTAGGGAAGAACCTCACCATTCTTCACTTGCTGCTGGGAGAGCTAGTAGTCATACGGAAAAGAAAGATATCCTCACCCTACTCCATTCAAACAATTTAATTCTCCAGGGATTAAGGACTTAAATGTGAAAGGCAAAAGTTAAAAACTTTTAGATGAAAATGTAAGACAATATCTTTATGACCTCAGGCAAAGAAAATCTTTCTTAAGACACAAAATGCATATGGTGTAAGGAAAAACAGTGGAATATTCAATTACACAATTAAGTTAACTGTAACAAATCACAAAAAGAATAAAGAGAGAAGCCACACACTGGGAGAATCCATCTGCATTACATATGACAACAAATAATAATTGTCTGGAAACAAAACAAAAACACAAATTCATACAAACTAGTCAAAAGGATGAAAGATTCAACATAAATCTGGGTAAAAGACATGAACAAGCATTTCATAGAAGAAAACATTTAAATATATGATATTAATATATTAATTATATGTAAATGAACCTTATCAAATACATAAATAACAAAATCACAGTGGTATTCCATTTCATACCCACCAGAGCTTGCCAAAAATTAAAGTATGATGATAATGAAGTTTTGGCAAGGGGCACGGAGGAAGTGAAAATATGCTATTTTGGGGAATGAAAACTGGTACAAGCATATTGGAGAGCCAGTGGGCACTATCTCTCTAAAAGCTGAAGATATATATACCTCTGGCCCAGCTATTTCACAACTAAGGATGTACCCTAAAAAAACACTCTCACTCAAAAGAAACTGAAAAGAAATGTAAAGAATGTAAAAGAATGTAAAGAAACTGAAAAAATTCTCAAAGCAACTGAAAATAACTTTAATACCCATTGTAAAAGAATGGATTGAGAAATGGTGATATTTGTGGTAGAGTCAGTCATACAACAGAATACAATAGTGAAAATGAATGTGTCAACATAAGCAATAAGTACTATGATGAGGTACTGACAGATCTCAAACTCATTTGGGGATATATATATATGTATCTCCATTATATATATGGATATAAAAGGATAGAGTCATTATGATAATGTTTATATGAATTAAATGAATATTGTTTTAGCAGAAACCTGAAATAAAGAATATATGGAGAGGATGAAGAACAGGAGAGTCAGGCAGTGAATACCTTTAGGGAGGGAAGAAAAAAATATAGGAATGGGGTGGGATTTATGCAATTTCATCTATAATGGTTTATTTATTTATTAATCTGTTTGGTAGGTAAAAACATTATCTCTTTTGAATGCCTACAATAGTTATTTTGGAAAAGATTCCAAGACATCAGAGCTCCTATTCAGTCATACTAGTATCTGATCTCCTGAAATGTGCAAGTGAAGCCAAAAATTGAGATAGTATAAAATCCTGTGACTTTTCCATTTTGCAATCATAGGACAGAAACTTTAGAGTTCATTTAATATAAGTAAACAGACAGGAGAAGGAAGGGTCAAGCTCCAGTCTGGATCCTATGACAAGATGTACCCCGAAGAAAAGAAGGTGGGCAAGTAATTCATGATATTTTATGAAAGTGATCGGGGCGCCTGCGTGGCTCAGTCAGTTAAGTGTCTGATTTCGGCTCAGGTCATGATCCTGGGGTCCTGCGATTAAGCCCTACATCAGGCTTGAGGAGTCTGTTTCTTCCTCTCTCTGTCTCTCTATCTGCTTGTGCTCTCTCTGTGTATCAAATGAATAAATAAAAGTCTTAAAAAAAAAGGCAAGTGATCACTGCCTTGCAGAAAAATTTTGATAAAGTAAAACATCCATTTGTAATAAAAACCATCAACAAAGTAGGTATAGAGGGAACATACCTTAACATTATAAAAGTCTTATGTATGAAAACCCCACAGTTAACATCGTACTGAATGGGGAAATCTAAGAACTCTT
Organism: Mustela putorius furo; assembly: GCF_011764305.1. Taxonomy (NCBI): domain Eukaryota; kingdom Metazoa; phylum Chordata; class Mammalia; order Carnivora; family Mustelidae; genus Mustela; species Mustela putorius. The sequence continues at coordinate 32,658,007 of NW_025421304.1, read as the reverse complement.
GCCCTAAGGTCAAGAACAAGACAAGGATGTCCACTTTCACCAGTTTTATCCAACATAGTACTGGAAGTCCTAGTCACAGCAATTAGATAATCAAAGGAAACAAAAGGCATTGAAACTGGTTAGGAAGAAGTAAAAGCTCAACTACTTGCAGATGACATCATACTATATATGGAAAATCCAAAAAACTACTAGAATCGATAATTTAGTAAGTGGCAAGATACAAAAATCAATGTACAGAAATCTGTTGCATTCCTATATGTTAATAATGAAGCAGCAGAAAGTGAAATTAAGAAAACAATTTCATTTATAATTGCACCAAAAACAATAAGATATCTAGGAATAAAATTAACCAAAGATGTGAAAGACCTGCACTCTGAAAACTGTAAAACACTGATGAAAGAAATTCAGAAGGACGATAAGAAATGGAAAGACATTTCATGCTCACGGGTTGGAAGAACAACTATTGCTAGTAAAAACAATCCTAAAATTTGTATGGAACCAAAAAGACCCCAAATATCCAAAGCAATCTTGAAAACAAAAACAAAAACAAAAAAAACCCCTCACAATTCCAGACTTCAAGTTATAATACAAAGCTGTAGTAATCAAAACAGTATGGTACTGGCATAAAAATAGGCACATAAAGGGATACCCAGCTGGCTCAGTCAAAAGACCTGATTCTCAGAGTCGTGAGTTGGAGCCTACTTGGGAGTGTATAGATCACTTAAATAAGCAAAATGTAAAAAGTTAAAAATGAACTACCCTATAACCCAATAATCACATTACTGGGTATCTACCCCAAAAGTACAAAAACGATAATTCATAAAGGGATACATGTATCTCTATGTTTACTACAGCATCATCTACAATAGCTAAACGACAAGCAACCCAAGAATCCACCAATAGCTGAACAGATAAAGAAGATGTGGTGTATACATACAATGGAATATTACTCAGCCATAAAAAAGAATGAAAGCTTGCCATTTGCAATGTCACTGATGGAGCGAGACAGTATAATGCTAAATGAAATACGTCAGTCAGAGAAAGACAAATACCACATGATTCCACTCATATGTGGAATTTAAGAAACAAAACAAATGAGGAAAAAAAAAGAGAGGCAAACCAAGGAAGACTTTTTTTTTAAAGATTTTATTTATTTATTTGACAGACAGAGATCACAAGTAGGCAGAGAGGCAGGCAAAGAAGGGGGGGGGGAGCAGGCTCCTGCTGAGCAGAGAGCCCTATGTGGGGCTCGATCCCAGGACCCTGAGATCATGACCTGAGCCGACGGCAGAGACTTTAACCCACTGAGCCACCCAGGCACCCGAGACTCTTAACTACAGAGAACAAAGTGATGGTTGCCAGAGGGCAGGTGGTGGGGGGATGCAGGAAATAGGTGCTGGGAGTTCAGAGTACACCTATCAGTGATGGACACTGGGTTATATAGAGAACTGTTGAATTGTGTATTATATATATTGAATTGTATATATTGTATATATTGCATCTCTGAGACTAATTTAACACTGTATGTTAACTATACTGGAATTAAAATTAAAAACTTAATTTTAAAAAAGTGACCATCACTTTTTCCTTCACTGCTTTGAACTCCTTAGGCAAAAGATACTTTGCAATTATGACATCAATTAAAAATGTGGAGTTTCCAGGGCGCCTGGGTGGCTCAGTGGGTTAAAGCCTCTGCCTTCCGCTCAGGTCATGGTCCTAGGGTCCTGGGATCGAGCCGCGCATTGGGCTCTCTGCTTGGCAGGGAGGCCTGCTTCCCCCTGCCTCTCTGCCTACTTGTGATAAATAAAATCTTTTAAAAAAAAATGTGGAGTCTCCACTATATTACCCAAGAAAAAGTCCTCTTAGAGTAGAGGTTCCTCTTACTCTTTCCTTGTTTGAAGGCCTGGTCAAAGTCATCTCCGAGGGATGGGTCTATAATCCTACAGGCCTGAGAGCTTTCAGGCCCAGAAAACCCCCTCTGAGTCCCTTGTTTGTGCCCTTTTCTCTATTAGTTATTGCTGGCTCTTGGGCATTAAATGCTGACTTCCTGTTCCCCTTTATTGAGCTCTGGGGCCTTGGAACTGGGAAGAGGCTTTGAAGAAAAGTACAAAGCCAGGAAAACACGGAGTGGAGACAGCCACGACTTTCCAAAGGAAAGCAAATCTTAACACGGTTGTAATAACCTTTCAGACTTTCCTCTGTCTGTAGCTTACATAAGACTGTGGTTCAGACGCGAGGACTGAGGAGTTGTAGGTCACTGAAGTTGGGAACAGTTAAAGCTCTGGTTTGGGCGGCCAGAGGGGTTGAGGACAGCATTTTGGATGTAGACAGCATAATCCTGGTGTGTTCTAAACTCTTACTATCCCTAACATTTCCTTTTCACCATCCTACAGAGGCTGGACGGGTCATGTGTTCACTTTGGGTGTCCCTGTAAAGGCTTTATTAGGACCTAAAACCTTCAGAGCACAGATGACCTTGTTTGAATTGTCTCCTTGTAAAGTAGTCCCACAGTCAGCGCCAAGCACCAGGCCACCATTTCACACTATGGAAAAAGAAGGCATATTCCTGACTCTTTTATTGTCATCATTAGGTCCACAGCCATCCCTTAATCCAGAAATGTGATGCTCCTCCCCTAAGGGGCCTCAGGCCCTCTCACCCAAGGCCTCAGTTTCATGATCCTCTTACACGACAACGGTGTTTTAATGAACTGAGTTTGAATGTTCGACTCCAATCTCATTGGTCATGCTACTGTGGCAATTCACTGGGCACAGGCCTTCCCCATTCTATTCTGCTGTCCTGCACTCTGAATTCAGGGCTCACTGTTAGCATGGAAAGCACCAGAGTTCTGACATGGCAGCCTCTGGTTATGTTCCACCCAGGGATTTATCATCCACAACCTACTCAAATCCCTCCCCCAACAGCTACCAAAAATTCCCCTGGTGAGAAATGCTATTATGAGAAGGAGTGGCTGCTTTGTGAGTCACTATTTCATTAAAAAGATTTTTTTTTTTAAACAAATTTTCAGTAGAAGAATCCAAAGGTTTTCTAAAGCCACAGCAAAAACAGAACAGCTCATAATACTATTTCTCAAAGGCCTGCCACTTCATAGGCGATCCCTATACCTCAAAATACTGGAGATGTTCAGATTCACTATCCTTTCATGTTGCACTTGGCCTCTGGGCTGAGGGAAGAGGTAGGGAATAGACGGATTAAATACAGTCAACAAGGCTGGGCTTGTTCAGCGAGTGTAAACCAGCCCTCATCAGAGGTATGAGACTTGCCATAGTTCCCCAGGGCAGCTGGCTGCAATGGTATGACTACTGCAGCCACATGTGACCAGGACGGCGGAAATCTAATAATATATGGTGTACATGGGGTATGTGGTGATGCGTTACCGTAGTGAGTGGTGTCAAAACAGAGTTTCTCTGAAAAGCTGTCTTAGATAGCATTATATTTTACAAGGCATTAAACGTGTAAATTATCTAAACAGAATAGAACCATATCACAAAAAGCTAATTTGTATTTATGGTAGGCAAGTACTTCATTGGTTTGGGCTGGAATCCCAAGGACTCCCTCAAATCCTTGTAGGATTCCCAGAGTACTCAGGCAGACATCGGGATAAAAGAATTCTAATGACTCTCCCTAAGGAAAAGCACCCTGTTAGCAGGGAAAAAAAAGGGTTACTGGAGAGGAATCAAATGAAAACATCTTCAAAGAGTTGAGAAATATGGGCAAAGTGACCAAAACAGCTGGGGTCTAGGGTCTTGGGTTCTCCTCCCTCTGCCCAGATCATCTGGAAGACTCCAGATGTAAGTTTCTCCCACATGCTAACAAATAAATTTTGACCTTAAGAGATACTGTACGGCAAAGCGGACCAATTTCAGAACGACTCCATGTGAAGCAATGGCTTCTTTAATCATACTTTTTAGGGGGCTAAAGGGTACTACCAACAAGACAGCTGGAGCCAAGCTATGACAAACCTGATTCACTAAGATCAAGATGACTACATATTCCTAAATATAAAGTGAGGTTTCTCCAAAAATGAAGGTATCATCCTACAGCCAAAGCCCATATTAAATCTCTGAGCAGGGAACATTCTTTCAAACCCTTTATTTTCAGAAAAAAAAAAAACCACCCCCAAACTCAAAAATAACACACATTTAATAATTATTCGGGGGAGGCAGGGAGGACGTTTCCGGCACCAACGATGGCCATCACATCATAAGCAAAGCTTTAAAAATCACTTAAAGGGCACCTGGGTGGCTCAGTTGGTTAAGTGACTGCCTTGAGCTCAGGTCTTGATCCTGGAGTTCAGGGATCAGGTCCCACACGGGGATCCCAGCTCCATGGGGAGTCTGCCTCTTCTCTGACCTCCCCTCTCATGCTCTCTCACTCTGTCTGTTTCACTCTCTCTCTCTCAAAGGAATAAATAAAATCTTTAAAAATAAAAATAAAAATCACCGAAAACAGCACTAAGTGTCAACGTTGTGGAGCTCAGAGACATACAAGACCAAGGGGAAAAACCGTTCCTCATATTTCCTTATGGGTATTTGTGGCTTGGGATAAATTTTACAGAGACAAGATTACTAAAGTGGTGGATCATGCTTCTAGAAAACCGTGTTCAATGACCAAAAAGAAATGTGGCTCTAGGGATGACAAAGACACCAAAGCCAGAGGTACACACGAAGAGTTTGCAAAAACAGTTTTTCCTTTAGATGTTCTCACTGAGAAGATACAGGACCACTTGTATGAGGCTACATGAGGAATTTCTTAACACGCACTGGGCTGCAACCACAAAGAAAAATCACCTGCTCCAGCCCAGAAACAGGGTTAAGGAAAGAATGAAGACTGTCCGTGAAGAGCAGGGAGCAAACACCATCCACAGAGCAGCCTCAGAGACGAAACCTTGAATTTGTTTGTTCAACAGAAGAACTGATGGAGAAGGTAAAAATCTCCCCTTAAGCTGCAAGATTCCGACTCTCTCTTAAGGAGTAAGGAAGCAAAATTCTTAGAAAGAACAAAGTAATGTTAATCACCCTTATATTAAAAATATATTCCCCGCACCTCACACAAGTCCTAGGATACTGGAGACACTCAGTGACTGGCAGCTGAATAAATGAATGTCTTGGCTCAACAGATTTCCATACACACACTCAAAAGGTCTCAGAGTTTTGGGTCTCCAGGAAAAAAGGAAAAGTAGGTATTTTGTCCATTTAAAGTCTGGATTCATTCGAGGATCTTCTCTAGCTGCTGGCTGGGGCCACATAAAAGAGGATCTAGCTCAGCAAGCCCTTCTGTAGCACAAGCAGCCAAAGGCAGCTGTGCCTTAGGAGAAAAATCAGGGGGAAGGCAAGCACAGAAGGAGAAGGGACACTGCCACAATTACCTTCTGTTCTGAGCAACTTCAATTCTCAGGACCAAGGCAGATGGGCTCAGGCCTATCTCTGGGAGAAAAATGCTCAGTTCCATGTAAAAGAAAAACATCAAACCATGAGCAATGCTCTTGCTGGGTGAATCCAGCCTCTGGAGCAGCTGAAAGGAAGATCTGTATGGATCCTGCTTTGGAGACACTTGATTCGTTTAGTAATACTGAAAATAACACTAATGAGTGCACCGAAAAGCATTCAGACTTCTTTTTTTTGTTTGGGATGAGAATTTTCAGAATCATTTGTTCCAAGTTCAGCTTCTTCAGTGTCTCCTTAGCTCTACTGAATTCTGGGAGTGAGGTCCAGTCATCTGCATTGTTAACAAGCCCCCCAGAGAATATGGGGGCCGTCAAGATTGAAAACCCCTTGAACCATTCACAGAAATCAAGAGAGCTCTTGCTTCTGCCTCCTTGTTATAGATCCAAAGAGTGCGCTGTAAATTCTTATCATGCCCTCCTTTAACGTGGTGTTTATAGAGAGCCGGTGAATTCCCCCTTCCTTTTTAATTCCAGCAGAGGAAGGCTGCACTCTCAGTTCTAACAACTCCAGGGAGATTTCGGGGTAAACAGTCTCTTCGGTCCAGAAGCTACCCCTAGCTGCTGCTTTAAGATTAAACTTAGCTCCTTATCTGCTTCACACTTGAGGGTTGTAACTGGTTTTCAGGTTATTCATTCATACCCAAAACTTACTCCTCAACTACCAAAACCAGGAACCCATGTGTTGCATTCAAGGATAAACCTCTGACCTTATGAGAAAATAAGATTCAGAAGTGAAAACTGCTGGTTCTATGACAAATGCCTTCTGTACACTAATAATCACTAGGGATGATCTGATACAGATTAGGCCATGACAACGCTTAGAAAAGAAAGAGATGGTAATTTAAATTCCTCCAGCATTCTAAATCCCTGACTGGGATTAGGATTTAGGCTTGGAGCTATCTTTAGGATTCTAGAACTATAGCTTCAATGACCCACGATCACTAGAAGCACCCTACTTAAGGGTTAGCAGGCACAAGACTAGTCTGTCTGTTACAACCACTTCTCTATGAAGTTTCTTCTAATTTTGGAACTGTTGAAATTGATGTTTAGTTTTATAATCAGATTTACTAAAATATGAGTGCCCTAGAAGCTTGTGTTGAGTATCACATTTGTACAATACAAAGCAGGTTTCTTTTCTCAAAAGGAACTAGAATTGCATTTCCTTGGTGCAGCACGGCCTGGCTCAGAGTACTCCTTATGACATATTTGGGGTGTGTCTTTATTTAGTAGCTAAATGCACACATCCCATAAAACAAACACTTTAAGAGCCAAGCCACTGTTTCTTGCAACACCTTTCAAACCCCAATGAGGAAGAGTGAACTGTGACCTTCAAGGAATTATCAGCTTCTCAAGGGAACTTTTTAAATTTTTATTTTGTAGAAAATAAGCCCTCATAGTAACAGAGAACTATAAACTCCGCTGTACAGAAAGATTTTCATTAAGAATAGAACTTTTGCAGGGTAGGAGACCCATCTTGCTCTCTGAAGACCACAGAATGCTTTTCCTTCCCCAGAAGCCATGTAAAGGACCATTACCTCTAGCACATCCATGGTGAAGCACAGAGAGGCTTTCTGATCCCCTCCAATGGAATTGGCAACTGTTTAAATTATTTAAGAGGAGACAATTAAATCACCTGAGAATCCTAGAATGGCAGCAAATAGAATCCAGGAGATGTCCTGCCAGCTTGGTCCAAGACTTAGCAAAAGTTACCTTCTATCAGCCCCGCTGATGACTTGGGGACAACAGAGAACAGTTTAGATTTTTTTGATCCCAGGACCTGAGCCGAAGGCAGACACTTAACCAACTGAGCCACCCAGACGCCCCAGAAATCCATGTTCTGAGAACCAGATCTCCAGAACATCACGCAGAAGACCATCTGGAGGTTAAACACCTTATAGCAAAATTGACACTTTAAAGTGGAAAGGAAGAGACACTAACTCTCATCTTCTAAAACAGCTCTTCTCGACAGTCTTCATTATTATCAACGGCCCGCCAATGTAGGTCAGGTTTCAGCAGAGAGCAGTAGCTTCCATTTTGGGGAAACAGTTCACACAGTTCTCAATCTCCCTGCCTAGCACCTTCTGCTCGGAGGAAAGAAGGCAGAGAACTGTAGAAGTGCCCCTACAGGAACCCCCCCCCACACTTTGCTTACGTCTGCTATTTGGCTTTTGTAAACACTAGCTCATGAGACCCCTCCACCCCCGACGACTCTGAGAGGTAAGCAGGACAGGCATTACCACCATGTTCCAGGTGAGAAAACAGCGCCTCTGAGGTTAAATGAGTCACGTGCCCATGGTCACAAGTCAGGCCGTTATTTGATAGCCCAACCAGCAGATGAGCCTAGTGCTCTGGCTCGCCGGCCAGCATGATTTCCAGGACACTAGCCAGCTTCCTGGTGTTCTGGGATGGGAGGCAGTGCAGTGTAATGGTTACGAGCCCAGGTTCTAACATCAGCAGACCTATATTCCAACCCCAGCTCTGCCACCTCTTCACTATCTGACCTTGTGTCTGCTCCTGACCTTGCCCTACATCTCTGTTTCCTCACCTGTAAAATGGGGACGAAACCGCCTACCTCACAGTTATAGGGTTGATTAAATGAGATGATGGACAGGAGGCACTCAGATTCATTCCCTCGACAAATATTTGTGCCAGGCACACACAGTGCAAGCGATACAGTAGTGAGCAAGAGGCCCAATCCTATTCTCATGACACTTAAAAATCAGTCAAACTAAATAGAAAAGGCAAACAGATAAAATAAAATACTTATAAAGTGTGTGAAGTGCTGTTAAGGTAACAGGTGAGTGGCTGGAAAGATCCAGAGAAGGGAGGCAAATTTTAAGAGCCGTCTCTAAGGAGGCATTTAAGTCTGAGTCATGAGGGATCAGAAAGAACTACCCAAAAACAGAATGGAAGGGAAAGCAAGCCAATTACAGGGAGCAGGGCGTGTAAGGTTCACAACCTGGGGAAGCGTAGGAACCAAGAGAAGACAAATGTGATGGCTATGTATCCTCACGGGACCTGGGGAATAACCTTTCCAGGCTGGCTGCCAAAGACTAACACGTCTATTTTTAAAATAACAAAGACGAGGCTCAAGAGAGGTGATGTGTCTTCCCCAAGGTCACAGCTACTCTGAGGAGGGCCAGAGACCCTAGTATTTTACCTCCAGACACAACATCAGCTCTCTCCCTCCAAGGAAGCTTCGTGTACCCTGAACTCCCCTGCTTATTTCACTGACAACTGTTGTCGGTGCCCATGAAGATTTACAAAAGCACCTTAAAAACACAAGCAACAACATACCATCAACTTCTAGGCATCTAGTCAATTGTGCACCAAAGTCCTTATCCTTTACTCTTACGACACAGGAGCAAAAACTGCTTGGCTTTACTCAAAGGCTCCAAAATAGAAACAAGTTTCTCTTCTTACAGCAATAAACAAGAGAGGAAAGGGATGTCCTGGAAGGAAGGTCCTGTGGCCTGTTCCGGAAAGTGAGACAGAACTACCAGTGCAGAAGACTGGAAATGTGAAGGTTCATGGTAAATGAACTGCAAAGGAAAAACTAATTATTTTATTTGAATAAAAGAATGAATCCCTGAACAAGTGGTTGTCAGTCAGGATGGTGTCCCGCTCCTGCACCAAGAGCATTTGGGAATTTTGTGGAGGCATGTAGTGGGCAGGGCCAGGTATGCTCAAAATGTTAGAAAAGGACAGTCCTATAAAAAAATGTATTACCCAGGGGGCCTGTCTAGCTCAGTCAGTACAGCATGAGCCTCGATCTTGGGGTCGTGAGTTGAAGCCCCACACTGGGTATAAAGATTACTTTTCAAAAAGTGTGTATGTATATCTATATAAAATTTGGAAAATGAATGTATTACCCAAAATATTAGGAGCAGCCTCACACACACTTTCATATTGATCCCAGAAGGATTACTATGCCCCGGCTTTTCCTATATTCTCATGGTTCTGTGGCTCTTCCTACCCTCACCACAGCTAGATGAAAAAAATTAAACTCAGGTTTCGCAGTTGAGGAGTCTGAAATTTTGGAATTCAACTGTAAGCTCCTAACTCCATTATGGAACCTGGTACCAGGTGGAATAAGGAAAAAGAAGCGTCTAGTAAGAAACAGTTAAGAAATTTTCAAAACGGGAACTCCTTCCCCAGATAAGCATCCATAAGATTACATGTGTTTTGCAACACACAAATTCTATGATTTTAGAGAACGATCATGCACTGCTTTTCAGTTTAAAATCGGATACTAATGACAGTTCTTTTAAAAAGTTAATCACAGTCATCTTACAAATAGAGCTTCCTTTTTCTGGACCTAATTTTATAAGAAAAAATTTTAATTTCAAGATGTCTAAAAATGATCAAATGTCTAAAAGTGCCCAAAGCAGTCACACCTTGCATCTTATTCAGGACAGAGATTGATGTAGATCAAGGAAGCTCGGATGGTATCTAGAGGTCCGTTTAAGAATTAAAATCCTGGGGCGCCTGAGTGGCTCAGTGGGTTAAGCCTCTGCCTTCGGCTCAGGTCATGATCTCAGGATCTTGGGATGGAGCCCCGAGTTGGGCTCTCTGCTCAGTGGGGAGCCTGCTTTCCCCTCCCTCTGCCTGCCTCTCTGCCTACTTGTGATTTCTGTGTCAAATAAATAAATAAAATCTTTTTTTTTTTAAAGATTTTATTTATTTATTTGACAGACAGAGACCACAAGTAGGCAGAGAGGCAGGCAGAGAGAGAGAGAGGAGGAAGTAGGCTCCCTGCGGAGCAGAGAGCCTGATGCGGGGGCTCAATCCCAGGACCCTGGGATCATGACCTGAGCCGAAGGCAGAGACTTTAACCCACTGAGCCACCCACGTGCCCCAATAAATAAAACCTTTAAAAAAAAAGAATTAAAATATCATTTTAGCAATTCAAAAGCCACTTTCCAGTGTTACTCTAAATTAGTCACTAATTCCCCTTCAAAAATTATTTCACAAATTAAAGTTCATAGAATCGAAACAAAAGCCAGACTACTTCCAGAAATAAGAAAGATTTTAAAAGTCTACCCTATTCCACAATAGCTAGAACAGTGTTCCAATAGATACACCCTCCATAAGGCAATCTTCTTTCTACACAATATCTAGATTTGTTTAACTCTCCCAAAGAGTCTGAAAATGTTAACTTCTTCACACTGACTTGCCAATTAGCAAATAGCGGCCCCACACCCCTTTTGACCAATTTTCTAGCAGCCTAACCTGGCTTCTCAGGTTAGCTGAGCAGACAGACCTGTTTTCCTCCAGAAGTTCTTGCCAGTGCCTTTTCTGCCCTGCCAGTCAGGGCCTGGGAAATCCTCCTCCAGCCTTTTGCTGGCCTGTCACCAGAAGTTCACAAAATGAATTCATCCAGATTTTCTGAATCCCCCCTCTTCCCCCGGTAACACACCAGCAACATCCAGGCAATGAAGTCCAACCTCCCATGACAAAAAGGTAGAGATTACCAGGAAGACCTAGCACTTGGCATGGAGGGAAGAAAAAAGATGGAGGGATGTGAGAGTCACCCAGCCAAGCCTACTGCATGCATACAGCACCCGCCACCAGAGCCCTGGTCCTGCAAAGCCTCAGAGGGAGGCTCCCTGGCTAGGCCCTCCATTCAGCAGGCCACACCTGTCTATGGCAGCAGCCTTCCGGCTGCTCCATTTTAAACAATTCAGACAGCTCTCCAGCGGGGTGGCAAAATTGGGCACCCTCTTTTCTCAGCAAGAGTGGGAGCCCTAATCCAAACAACACTTGCCCCCAATTTTCTTTCTTTTCACACTCTTTGTTTGGGAGACACCGCTTGGTCAAACCGGATCCCTCTCCCTGTTAACGGGAAGGTAGGCACAATGCTGCAGTGACAGAAAGGAAGCATCGAGGCCGACTTGCTATAAGCCAGACAAGATCTCCTCTCTGAGGACGGTGATGCCGATACATGGGACTTCATTGGGCAGGTTTCACTCTGCTCATCCACAAGTGAACCAACGCCTGAAGTCCTAAAACGCCCAGCTCCGCAGCCTCGCAGGAAGCCTCTTTTCTAAAGGGTAGATAGCCCATTCATCCCCAGGAACCAAAGGGAAGGCGGACAGATCCAGGTCGCGCACTCCACATCCCAATCTTCGCAAGCGCGCGCGAAGGTTTGGGGCGCCCCGGCGCGCCCTCCCTTGCACTCCACCCTCCGAGGCCTCCACCGCCCGCGGACTCACCACTGTGCGAGCTGAACCACCTGGGTGCGATGTGCAGAGGTAGAGCATCCGCCAGCGAGGCTCGGGAGCCCAGGTACAGCATCCCGTCTCTATGGTGACCGCCGCCGGTCTCCTGGTAACCATTGCCATGGGCATAGGTGGAGTCGGACGCAGACCCTCCGCCGCCGGGCGCCCTCTCCGAGTCGCCGGTCCCCCGGGAGGCGGGGGTGTAGAGGCCAAAGGGCACCCCCCCGGCCGTGCTGGGGTCCATGCCCATGCCCGCCACCGAGCTGACTGAGCGGCTGCGCAGCCCCATGGCCCCGCCGCCCGCCCGGTAGTGCCCAAAGTGGGGCGCCCCTCCCGGCGGGGGCACGGCGCTGTCATCGGTGGAGACCCCCGGAAAGGGGCCCCGAGAACGGGCCGCCGTGCTCTGCTTGCCCCCCATGCTCGCCCGGGCCCCGGTGGGGCGGGAACCTGGAGGCCGAGACCCTCCCCCACTTCTCAGCAGCGGGGGGAGGGTTGGGCGAGCATAAAGGGGGAGGGAGTCAAAAAGGAGACCGGGAGGAAAAAAAGGAAAAAAAAAAGAAAAAGAAAAAGAAAAAAGGAAAGAAAACCCGCGGGGCGGAAGAGGCAGGCGGGCGGGGATCCCAAACTAAGAATTTAAAACGATCCAAGCCAAACGCATGTTTCCCCTCAAGGTCCAAAGAAGCGCAGTCCGGCGCGGGCTCGGCGCGCCACAGGCCGCCCCCGGGCTCCCGAAAGCCGGGGGAGCCGCAGGGAAGGAGGGAGGGAGGCGGCGGGCGGGCGCAGGAAGGCGGCGGAGGAGGCCGCCCGCCGGACAGGAGGAGGCGGAGGAGGGCTGGGGGCACCGGGCGCGTCCCCCGCCTCAGGACGCCGCGACCATGGACGCCGGCCCGGACCCCTCCAGGCCTCGGGCGGGCTGCGGCGCTGGGCGGCCAGGCGGAGCTCGGGAAGCCGCGGTCGCGTCGCGTCGCGCTCTCGCTCCAGCCGCCGCCGGCCCCGCCAGCCGCTCCGCCCCGCTCGGTCCCGGGCTGCGCTCGCCGGCGCTCCTCGCCGCCGTGGAGACAATGGAGGGCGGCAGAGCGCAGGCGCGGCCCGCGCCCCCTCCCCTCCCCCCCGCCGGGTTAACCCCTTCGCGGCCCCTGCGGCGCCCGGCCGCTGACGCCCAGGAGGTCCCCACCCACCCACCCAGCGCGACCCGGCCTGTGACCCGAGTGGCCCGAGCCACGGGGCGTCAGGAACAGAAGTCGGGCGTCTTTTCAAAGCCAGCGCTCTTTAGAGGTCCTGAAAATGGCTAATTATTGAGGGGGAACCACCTATGGGAGGAGGGGCGGCGACGGTTCAAGGGGCTGGGAAGGAAACGCCAGGAAGAATGAAAATTACTCGAGACGCCTACCTGGCTCTGAGGGTCACTGGTCAAGCCTCCCTCCCGGCACAAATTTGCCCCCACAGCACCCTCTGGTGGACGTGCTGTCCATTCTTGCGGAGGTTTCCCAACCAGGAACCCCTAAGATCATATCAGGAAGCCTAGCATTTGGGGAATTTTTAGCTGTTTGGCACTGGGGCACTTGTGACTCCGAATTTTGCTGAGAGTAGATCGGAACTTCCTACTTGAAGCTTAAGCAGTGGACGGATTCCTTATCTAAAATGCGATCCTGAAGATGATTAGGTGTGACATAGAAAGTGAGACACAGCCAGAACTGGTAATTTTAGAAACTTCCTAGTCCAAGGCGAGTCCCTGGTTTTGTTTACCTTTTATTCCAACATGCACCATAGTGGGATGCACAGTGGGTACTCAATAAGTATTTGTCCACCGAGTCTGCATTTTGCAATATGTCTCTCTTACATATTGACATCCATCCATCCATCCATCCATTCATTCAAGAACCATTTTTCAAGTGCTGGGTGCTGGCTATGAACATCACCCAGTCCCTAGTCCATCTTCCTTGCTCTAAACATCCCTCAGATACTTCCACATCAAGGAGCCAAAACAGGTGGTAGAGAGATATTAAAAGAACCCATCCCCCCAATAGCAGAGCTGGTCTGTCACAGGTATTGACTGTCCCAGGGTGAGTAGCTTGGAAAGAAACAGGAGGAAGGATATTTATTTGCAAGCGTGTAGTGCTTAGAGGTGAGCAGAAATGCCGCTTGAGAAATCAACATAGAAAAAAACAAAATGTTCCAATACCCAAGAAATTATCTGTTAAGTGGCTAAATAAGGAATTTGTGCACACCTAAGATCCAAATGAGTGATCTGAAGGAAAATAAGAAAGCTTACGTTTAACCCTCCTTTCTCCCTGAAGAAAAAGTATGGTAACAGAAAAGGTGTGGTACAGTTCTGTGCAGGAGAAAGGATACTGGATCCCTTGACAGAGCTCTACTAGGGAGAAGAATCCACAATCAGTAAGCATTATTGTAACCATCTAAGTAACTTTTGATTTACCTATCCATTCAACACTTTTTTTTAGCACATAGAACAAAATATGAATGTCTAGTAAGTGCCAGGCACAGCACTAGGTTCTGGGATTTGTCTGGCGAGCAAGACAGATGGAGTCTGGGTTCTCACAAAGTTTCAGAAGAACCATTTCATGCCCACTAAAATGGTTATAATCAAAGGTGATAAATACAAGTGTTGGTGAGATGTGCAGACATTGGGACGCTCAGACCTTGCTGGTGGGAATGGAAAATAGTAGAACTGCTTTGGAAAACAGTCTGGTGATTCCTCAAAAAGTTTAAACAGCTATCATATGACCCAGCAATTCCACTCCTATGTCTATTTCCAAGAGAAATGTAAACCTATATGCACAGATAAACATGTATGTGAATGCTCATAACAGCATTATTTAAAATAGCTAAAAAGTGGAAGCAACCCAACTGTGTATCCATTTATGAATGGATAAAGGCAATGTGTTGTGACTATACAGTGGACTATTATTCAGCCACAAAAAGAAATAAAGTACTGATATGTGTAACATCATGGATGAACCTTGAAAACATTACACCAAGTGAAAGAAGCTTATCACAAAAGACCATATATTGTGTAATTTCACTTATATGAAATTTCCAGAATAGACAAATCCCCTAGGACAGAAAGGTTACTGGTTGTCGGAGCCGAAGGACTGGCAAGAATAGAGAATGACCACTAAAGGGTTAGTTTCCTTTTCGAGTGATGAAATTGTTCTGTATTAAATAATGGTGATGTTTGGGGCACCTGGGTAGCTCAGTCAGTTAAGTGTCTGACTCTTGATCTCAGCTCAGGTCTTGATCTCACGGTTGTGAGTTTAAGCCCTGCATTGGGCTCCATGTTGGGTATAAAGTCTACTTAAAAAAAAAAAAAAAAAAAAAAAAAGGAGGGGTGCCTGAGTGGTTCAGTCAGTTGAGCGTCTGCCTTTGGCTTGGGTTGTGGTCCTGGGGTCTTGGGATTGAGCCCTGCGTTGCTGGGCTCCCCGCTCAGTGGGAAGTCTGCCTCTCCCTCTCCCTCCGCCCCTCCCGCTGCTCGTGCTCTCTCTCTCTAAAAAAAATAAATGTTTTTTTTAAAGAATAGTGGTGATGTTTGCACAATCTTGTGAACATACGAAACACTGCTTGATTACACATTTAAAAGGGCGAATTTGATGGTATGTGAATGACAATGCAAGGTCATACAAAATACTGAAGTAAGCGGTGACAGTACAGGGTGACAGATACGCCTAGCGCAGTGCCTGGCATGTGGTTAGCCCCTCATGTGAATGATTGAGTGAATGAGGAAGTGCCATGAGAGTGAAAGATTCTGGTGCTGATGGAAGGAGACAGGCACCAGCAGTGATCTTAAGCCAAGGCCTAAAAGTTGAGCCAGTGATGAGCCTGGCAATGGGGTCGCGGGGGTAGAACTGCACTGAAGGAAGACTAGCATGTTCCAAGCATGATCCTAGCATGTTCGAAGGCCCAGAGAACACTGCATCTTCAAGGGACTGAAAGCAGCAGTGGAGCTGATAGGAGAGGATGTGGAAACCAAAGATGAAGCTGGTCCTCAGGGGGCAAGCCTGAGGGTCCTAGGAGCCACAACAGAGAGCACAGACCATATCCTGAGGTTGTACAGAGCTCTGGGAAGATTTACCAAAATCATTATCAGTACACATAAGAATGGCCAATGACTAATGAGCAGTGAGGATGTCAAGACTTGAAAAATTAAGAAACTTGCCCCCTCCCCACCTAAAGATCTATATTTTTCTTAGCTTCTAGATTCATAAAGGTACTAGACAGAGACATGAAACAATATGATGTAGCCCCCGTGGGGATGGGCCATCATCAGCACTGAACAGTGGGATGACAGGGTGGATGACAAAGATTTTGTTTCATCATGTACTTTTTTTTTTTTTAAGATTTTATTTGAACAGAGAGAGAGAGAGAGAGATCACAAGCAGGCAGAGCAGCAGGCAGAGAAAGAGGGGGAAACAGGTTGGTTTCCCGCTGAGCAGAGAGCACAATGTGGGGCTTGATCCTAGGACCCTAAGATCATGACCTGAGCCAAAGGCAGAGCCTTAACCCACTGAGCCACCCAGGCACCCCTCATCATGTACTTTTTCGGTATTTTAATATTGGAGCCATGTAAATGGAGAGAGACAGAGAGATAAAGTCTACACCCAGGCATTCAAGTCACTCTGCTAGTAGGGGTAGAGCCAGACTTCTAAGCTTCCCAGCAAACTGGATCATCCAGGACTCTTTGGACGCCAAGTTCATTTTCTCTGCATGCTCGTCAATGGAGTGCAAAAGAGTAGATCTGCTTAACAGCTCTACTTCTTTCTGTTACTTAAGAATTTGCCATTAGGATTTATAGTCCTGTCTACTGATTAGAAGAGGCCAGCCTCGGGCGCCTGGGTGGCTCAGTGGGTTAAGCTGCTGCCTTCAGCTCAGGTCATGATCTCAGGGTCCTGGGATCGAGTCCCGCATCGGGCTCTCTGCTCAGCAGGGAGCCTGCTTCCCTCTCTCTCTCTCTCTGCCTGCCTCTCCATCTACTTGTGATTTCTCTCTGTCAAATAAATAAATAAAATCTTTTAAAAAAAAAAAAAAAAAAAAAAAAAAAAGAAGAGGCCAGCCTCTGTCACCTCTGGCACCACGGAACAGTTGAGAGCCTGAGCTGGGGGTGAATCCTCTACTCTCCCCAGTATGATGACACCAGGCTCAGGTGCCCTGTGGGATTCTGACTAGCAGCCTCTCTCAGGCAATGCCCTTGTTATCTCCTTGTGCACTTAGTAAAGAGCAAATTTCCTTTGAAATTAAAATATTCAAATGCAGAACAGGGCAAGTTCCTCATTCAGTAGCTTGGCTCTACCCTTTACATCTTAGGGAGAGTGTCTCAGGGCATAGCAACAGGCATGCACAGAGACTTGCAAGCTCCAATTAGTTGATTAGTTTCATTTTGTCATTTGTTGCATTCAGAGTCCAGTAGGGGGGCTGCAAGTTTCTCCTGTGGATTCTTGGTCGGAAGTTAATGGGTCTGGGGAGGTTTTGAGTCATTTTGGATGCTCTCAATGCAAGGCAGTCAGATGCAGAAAGGGCCCCAGCTAGACTGAGGACTCTGTTTTATTATTTTTTATCTTCCTGCTCTCTCTGACCCTGGGTGAGCTGCTTCCTGGCTGTTCTTCGGCTGTGAAACAGGGTTAATAAACCACGGACCCACCTACCAGAACTGATAGGAGAAAAGGCTGATGAGACTGGTGTTGCCAAACCCTGCAAATACCAGAACATAACAATGTTACAAAGCCCCAGTTTCAAACATCTCTGGGAAAATGTAAGTCTGGGAGATTCCTGAAAGGTTTGGAAAATGAGGGAAACAGCTTGCTGGGGCCAACTCCTGAGAATCCTTGGGAAACCTGTGGCCTCCTTCCTCTCTGTCTCCATGAACCACGTCTTTGGGGGAAGTCCTCAGCAGTCCCTCTAGGGTAGATAAGTTTCTCCCAGTAAGAAACTTCCCCCCAGATTTCTCAGAGCTCATTACATTTGTATTATTTTGCTTGAAAAGAGAAAACTTAGAGAAACCAGGCCAATGGGCAACCAAATGCACAAAGCCAGGAGCACGAGCTTGTGTGCACGTTCACAAATATTTGTTGATTGATGGAGAGGAAAATTACTAGTGGGGCTCAGGGCAGGATTCCAAGATTCCCAGATGTAGAGAGACTGAGGGGTGGGCTAACTCCGCATTCTGCGGAAGAGGAAACGAAGGACTAGAAAGATAAAAGATCTGAGTTAAAACTTTGCAAGGGCAGTTGCTGATAACATCCAGCAAAAGCCCTGGATTTCTGGGTTGACCATATCCCCTGCTTTCCTCTGGGATGGCTGGCAGGTGACCTTCTGAAAAGAGTTTGCTTGGTGATCAGAGCCCTGTGGCCAGGTCAGCAAGCTGAAATCTACTTGACAAGGGAACCCCTCCTTCCCCGCCTCCCACCAATAGTTCCCAGTCTCTGATTGAGGCAGGACATTCATCGGTGGGTCTCAGAGGCACACAGCAATCAGGAAGCAGCCACAGAGCTCTAGATTTAGCTCCAGAGTCCCCACTCTTTTGTGATGACAGTGTGGGTAGGAGACAGAAAAAGGAAGGGCCCCAGGGGGCAGTGTGAGTGGTGCTCATGCTCCTTCTCTCAAAAATTCTACTGGGGCCCTTTCCACATCTAACAGAGAAAATATTGAGAGAACAGAGAGCACCAAGGACTTGAAACCCGAAGTACTTTCTGTGCCTACCAACCATGACAAGCAGATTTGGAGAACTAGACAAATACGAAGCAAAGAGGTGGGAGTGGGGGAGGGTTGTAGAAATGCTCAGGCGAGGGCAAACCTACCAGTTCCAGTGGGAAACAGATTACCAAGCTATATATAGACAGAGAGCTTTGAAATACCTGTATCTCTTTCTCCATCTCCAAAATAAAACTCAAAGGCCTAAGCAGGGCCCTTCCTCACTAGCCCTTTCCAACATTTTTAGCTGTACTTCTCGCTACGTCCTGTCACATACCCTAAGTTATAGCCATACCTGATTATTTGTTAGTCACTTAGTGGATATTTATTGAGCACCTACTATATCCAAGGCTGTAAGCAAATAAACAAGAATATGACATGTTAGATGAACGGACTCATTTATTCCCCTGTGACAGTGTGAACGCTCATAGAAAATATTCTTTATCTTTTCTTTTCTCCGGCCTTGAACCTGCCTTGGGATTTTTGTTTTGTTTTGTTTCTTTTGCTTTCTGGCCTGGTGAGCTGAGGCTCTTCTCTCCAGAGCAGTCTTTGGCCCTTTGTGATAGAGAACTGGGAGGAAACTTGAGAGGCAAGAAGAAAGGCCACTACAGAAGGGTGAAGGCCAGGGCTGGAGGGGTTTTTGAAGGGCTGCGGCGAGTGAGAATAACTAAGAAGTGAAGTGTTTTGAAGAGAAGGTGGTGTGGTTCTGAATGGCCTTGTGGGTGTAAAGAGTTACAAGTAAAGGGGTGCCTGGGTGGCTCAGTGGGTTAAGCCTCTGCCTTTAGCTCAGGTCATGATCTCGGGGTCCTGGGATCGAGCCCCACATCGGGCTCTCTGCTCAGTGGGGAGCCTGCTTCCTCCTCTCTCTCTGCCTCTCTGCCTACTTGTGGTCTCTGTCTGTCAAATAAATAAATAAAATCTTAAAAAAAAAAAAAAAAGAGTTACAAGTGAAGACCTTGAATGGTTTTAGAAATTACTTTCGGTTTCACAGAAGACATCCTTTTGGCCTAGACAGTACTCTGACTCTATATGCTTTTCCCATTCATTAATTGGACCAATATGGAAGGTCTTGATGCGTACTTACAAAGCAAGGCTGAACAAAACAGATCTGGTCCCTAGCCTCCCGAAGCTTGAAAATATTAAATAAACAAACAAATATTGAATTACAAATTGTGATGTGTCTTCCGAAGGAAAAGAAAGCAGCACGGCTCTGTGACTGTTTTGGGGGGAACTGCTTTATCTTTGGAACGCATCCCCTGTCTTCACACTTAAGGGTCTTTGTTCACTTTCAATGCTGAAGTGCTTTTTTTTTTTTTTATAGTATCTTCTATGAAAATGCTGATATTATACTGAGAACCTTAAATGTCACCTTGCATGGGATGCCATGTCGGGTTTCATATTTAGGGTGTCCTTTCCTAGTACATTGCTTGCCAGTCTTTTATAAAGCCCAATTCAGGGGTGGCTGGGTGGCTCTGTGGGTTAAAGCCTCTGCCTTCAGCTGGGGTCATGATCCTGGGGTCCTGGGATGGAGACCCACGTCGGGCTCTCTGCTCAGCGGGGAGCCTGCTTTCTCCTCTCTCTCCACCTGCTTGTGATCTCTGTCTGTCAAATAAATAAATAAAATCTTAAAAAAAAGAAATTAAAACTGAGAATTTAAAAAATATTTTTTCATGATTTCACTTTAATATCAATGCACATTAATATTAATAATACATTTTGTAAGTAAAAATATCTGTGTTTCATAAAATGAAAAAAATTTAGTGGGAAGAGTGGCAAATCTTTTCAATGTCTGGCTTAATAGAAAACCGCTGGATTCTCCTATCTGCTTCTGACGTTCAGCTTGTCACTATATACTACATAGCCTCTGGAAAACCACTGTATTTTACACTGGTGAAAAAAAGAAACTGTAGAAGGTAAATAATGGCCTTAGTAGAATTATGGGAAGTTTCGCCTTTGGAGACCCTCTGGGGTCCCTGGTCACTTTGGTAGGCGCTGCTGTACTGTAAGAATAAATCGTGCCTTCAGACTTATCAATGCCTTTACGGCAGGCCTCCGGGGATGGAGTAAACCTTTGGTTTGCGCGAATGCTGGGCTTTGGTTTGTAGGCCATCTGGGCCTCGCAGGGGACACGAGCGACGAGATAGGGAGGACAGCATGCACCTCCCCTCGCCAAACCCGCACTCGCGAGCTCTCGGCGAGTTACCCACGCGCTGCTCACCCTTGGACTACGACTCCCGGTAGAGCTTGCGGCAAGGGGGCGTGTACCACAGCGGCAGGGAGCGTGGGTCACTCAGGCCGAGTGACGGAAGTGGAGGGGGCGTGCCTGTTTTGGGTCGGTGCTGTGTCGCAATTGGAGGATCCGGGAGGAGGGGCGGAGCCTGTATTTGGGTCAGCCAATGGTTTGAGGTCTGGAGGAAGAGGGGGACGGGGCGTGGCAGGGCTTACTCGCGGGCTGCCTGGGGCTCACCGAGCCCAGGAACGCGAGTTTGCGGGGTGTGGAACGCGAAATCCTGGGGTGGGGGCGGTCGGGTGCAAGAGATGGCGGCGCGATGGAGCAGCGAGAACGTGGTGGTGGAGTTCCGTGACTCCCAGGTGAGTCGGGGGCCAAATGGAGCCTTCTGGGCATGCGCCCTCTCTGGTTCCCCTCCCCCACGCTGCCGGGTCCGTCTCCCGGGTGGCGGAGCGACCCTCCATCCTGGGCTGGGGAGATGGTTAAGGGGGTGACCCGGAGCTGTCAGACCCGAGCGAGCGAGGGGAGCCTTGATGACCGTTGGGGGCGGTTGGGGCGGGCGCGGACGGGGTATGGGTTCCCCGCGGGGGTCCGGGGAATAGGGTCTGCCTTGGGACACCGAAGCGCAGAGACTGCGCGAGAGTGAGTGTTGAGGGGAGGCTTCCCAACACCGGGGTGGTGAGCGAGTGGGTCTGCTCTGCAAGGCTGGGGGACTCGAGGCTTAGTGACTTTGGATAAGTCGGGGGACTCGAGGCTTAGTGACTTTGGATAAGTCGCAGAACTTCTCTGAGCTTCAGCTGCGTGGAGGTATCCTTGCCTCACAGGACTTTGGAATGGATTCGATTAAAAGAAACACAAAACTATAAAGTGCCTGTTTCGGCAGCTAAGCTTTGAAGTGGCTGCTGATGCTAGAATAGTGGAAAATACCTTATAGGGAATAGGAGTGTGCGATGTACATATTGCCCAGGTTCAAATACCTGGTTGGAAATCCCAGCCGAGCCCTAGCCTGTCATCCCCTCTCAGCTCATCACCTTTCTCACCTGTGTGAAGGTGAGAGTCGTGCCTGCCTCACAGGGCTGGCGTCAGAATTGTATGATGTATTATTATATTTAGGATATGTGGCACAGTGACGGGCACGTGTTAGCCTCAAGGAACTTTAGCATTTACTAGTTTTCTTTTTTGTTTGTTTTTACCATTTTTTAATCTCGTGCCTTCCTAATGCTAGCCCTTGTGCTAAGGGATTTATCTGCATTTACTTTCTCTAATTCATGAGAGAACCAAGATAAATAGTTATTAGCCCTTTTATCCAAATTGGGGGTGGGATGGATCCGTGTATAGCTGATCTCAGGTAACTTGGCCAAGGTCTCCCATTATGTGGCGCATTTGGGCTTTGAAGGCAGGTATCTGACCTCAGGGCTCTTGTTACTTTGCTTCATGTTTTAGCAATCTGGGTCCAGTCCTTTCACAACAACTAACCCATTTCCTCTTCTCCATCACCTAGGACAGTGTCTTGGTGATTCTCTCCATTGACTCAAGAAATATTTATTGACTACCTTCTGTGTGCCAGGCTTTCATCCACAGATTCATTCAACAAGAATTTACTGAGCCCTTGCTAGGTGAACACTGCACCGTGTATCAGGACTCAGATGATTTATACTGAAGGCAAATCTGGATTACAACAAGGGGTGAAGTGGTTTCTTCTTTCTAAAACTCCATCCCTTTTTTTGCCATAAAGATTTACAAGTGGAGGAGCCCCCCACTGATTTGCTCTGTGGTTCCCTCTGACACATAGCCCCCATGGAGAATGTGAGCAGCAACATACAGATTAAAGCATTCTAAGGTACTTTGCACTGTCAGCACGGTGTCTCTGGGAGGCCTGCTGTCCCATGGGAGGCGCCAGACCCCTAGGGAAAAAGAACTGTATTCTTGTTACCCTTCTTGTTAATTGCTTTCCCTGGAGACTGGGAACAGTCATGTATAGTTACCTCTGAGCCTATTAATTTGGAAGCTACTAATCTGCAAATGCTTTAATTCTCAGGGAAGCTCAGGTAGTCTCACCCCTTCTGTATAGAGCTGTAATTGGAGAGACCTGCAGAGAGGGTGCTGACACATATATTAGGATGTATGAAGTAAAATCAAGTAATTAAACCAGAACAGCAGTGGTCATAGTAAGAGAACAAAGTAAATTGGGTAATTTCACTGCCTTGCGGGGGTTTCTGTTTTTTCTTTTTGATTTTTCTATTCAGTTGGAAGGGTACGACTTAGTTTGAATTAGCATGGTTTTGTGGTTGTTTCTGGTGGCAACTGGAAGGGATCTAGACCCACTTTATTAACTTTATTTATTCATGTGGAAAGAAAAAAAATCAAAGCTCTTCATACTGTTTTTCTCACAAGGGAGGACAGACCGATAAACTTGTCAAAACCCCTTGCCTCTAATTAAAATATTTTGTTTTTTCAGAGGAAAAAGCCCAGCCTGAAAGGTGAAATTCTTTTTCTTCAGTTTCTTTCTTTTTTTTTTTTTAAGAGTTTATTTATTTATTTGTCAGAGAGAGAGAGCGAGAACACGAGTGGACAAGCAGGCAGAGTGGCAGGCAGAGACAGAGAGAGAGAAGCAAGCTCCCTGCTGAGCAAGGAGCCCAATGCAGGACTCGATTCCAGGACCCCAGGATCATGACCTGAGCTGAAGGCAGCGGCCTACCCAACTGAGCCACCCAGGTGTCCCTTTTTCTTCAGTTTCTACAAGTGCCATTCACTTTATGAAACCATGCCTTCAGATGTTACCATCCCCGATTAACAGCGAAGAAATTGTGGTACTTAACAACTACTCTGAAGTGATCCCTGGAATGGATGAGTGTTAAGAAAATGTAGAGGTAACTTTCTAGAAAATTCAGTAGAATTTTCTGCGATGATGGAAATGTGGCATTGAACAGTTGAAATGGGGCTAGTGCAACCGAAAAATTGTATTTTTAATTTAATTAAAATTGAATTAATTGCCATGTAAATAGCCACTTGTATCGAGTGGCTGTGCTTTTCCAAAGTGCATGGGAGATGAGATCATTACCCCTGGCAAAGTGGTCGGATGGCAGAACACGTAGTTCACAAGCCTCTAAAACAACGGAAAGAGCAGAAACAGTTCAGAAAATGATGGGAAGAAGACAGGAATTTGAACTCATGGCTCATAGCAACAGTTTGCTTAATGTCTCTGCTTTGGCATCGTGAGATGTTTCAAACTCAGTTTTCCAAAGTAGCCAGCCATACTCGGGGGCCACTCTCCCTGTACCCTAGCTTTTCGCTGCTTTCCAGTTCATCCTCCACAGAGTCAGAGCGGGTTTTTTGTTTTGTTTTTCCTTTAAAACCAGGTTTACTGGGGCGCCTGGGTGGCTCAGTCGTTGGACGTCAGCCTTCAGCTCACATGATCCCAGGATCCTGGGATCGAGCCCCACATTGGGCTTCCTGCTAGCATGGAGCCTGCTTCTCCCTCTCCCACTCCCCCTGCTTGTATTCCCTTTCTTGCTCTCTCCCTGTCGAGTAAATAAAATCTTTAAAAAGAACCAACCAGGTTTATTGAAGTATAATTAATATACAGTAAAATTCCCCTTTTAATGTGGACAGTTTGTTGAGTTTTGCCCGTGTATGTAGTCCTGTAACCAGTGTTACACTCAAGAGTAACGCTCCAGAATTCCTTGGTGTCTCTGTGTAGCCAGTTGTAGTGCCTCCCTCTGGCAGCTGCTGAGGTGATTGCTGTAAGAAAAGGAATGGACAGTGTGGAAATCTCTGAACTTGGCCTCTCACCCTTAACTGAGTGCCTTTGAGATTGATCCATGTTGTTGAGCATCAGTTAGTCTGTTCTTTTTTTTTTTTTTTTAAGATTTTATTTATTTATTTGACAGAGAGAGAGAGATCACAAGTAGGCAGAGAGGCAGGCAGAGAGCGAGAGGGAAGCAGGCTCCCCGCTGAGCAAAGAGCCCGATGCGGGACTTGATCCCAGGACCCTGAGACTGTGACCTGAGCCGAAGGCAGAGGCTTAACCCACTGAGCCACCCAGGTGCCCCTAGTCTGTTCTTTTTTATTGCCCACAGGTAGTACTCCAGTGTATGGAGAGACCACAGTCTTTATCCGTTCACCTGTTTGTGGATATACAGGTTGTTACCACTTTTTGGCGATTATGATTAAAGCTGTGATAAGGGGTGCCTGGGTGGCTCAGTCAGTTAAGCGGCTGCCTTTGGCTTAGGTCATGATCCTGGGGTCCCAGGATCAAGTCCCATGTGGGGCTTCCTGCTTCGTGGGGAGTTCGCTCTTTCTCACAAATAAATAATATAAAATCTTAAAAAATATAAAGCTGTGATAAAATATCACGGTGATTTTTTAAAACCTAACTTTAAAACCTTAGGGGAACCTGGGTGGCTTAGTCAGTTACGTATCTGACTTCAGCTCAGGTCATGATCCCAGGGTTCTGGGATTAAGCCCCACATCCTGCTCCCTGCTCAGTGGGGAATAAGCTTCTCCCTCTCTCTTTGCCACTCCCCCTACTTGTGCTCTCTCTCTCTCTTATTCTCTCTCAAATAAATAAATATCTTTTTTAAAAAAACCCTTAACTTGGGATGCCTGGGTGGCTCAGTGGCTTAAGCCTCTGCCTTTGGCTCAGGTCATGGTCTCAGGGTCCTGGGATCATGGGATCCAGTCCCGCATCAGGCTCTCTGCTCAGCAGGGAGCCTCCCCCCTCCCTCTCTTCCTGCCTCTCTGCCTCCTTGTGATCTCTCTCTGTCAAATAAATAAATAAAATCCTTAAAACAAACAAACAACAACAACAAAAAACTCCTAACATCCCTCCTTCAATGGAAATGCTTCAGTGACTTCCTCCTGTTGGACTGAGTGTAGAATATAAATTCCTTATTTTGGACTGTTTCATGGGCTGGTCTCAGCCTACTTCTCGGATCACATCTTACACCTACTTTCCCCCTCTGTCCCTGTTTGTTTTCATCTTTCTTCATCTGTTCCAGTGTGAGCTCCCTGAGCGTAGAGATTTTGTCTTGTTGACTCCTGCTGTCTCCCTGGTGCCTTGAATAGTGGTTGGTATACAGTAGCACCCAGCAAGTATTTGTTGAATGAATAAATTTTAAAAAATGAATTATGTTGATTAGTAGTATTAACAGGAATTAGGAAAAAGTGTTTAGGTTATCATGGTTTTTTAAAATAGATTTTAGAATAATTTTAGACCTACAGAAACAATGGGAAGATAGTACAGAGGGTTCCCATATACCCCACACCGGGTTGTCCCTACTAAAAACATCTTGTACTAGTATGGTACATTTTCCACGATTAATGAATCAGTATTGATATTATTAATGCAAATCCGTACTTTCCTCATATTTCCTTTGTTTTTACCTAATGTTCTTGTTCTGTTCTGGGATTCCATTCAGACTACCACATGCTGTGTGGTCATCATGTCTCTTCAGACTCCTTGGCTATGACAGTTTCTCAGACTGTCTTTGATGACTTTGACAACCTTGAGGAGTACCAGTCAGGTATTTTATAGAATGTCCCTCGGTTGGGATTTGTCTGATGTCTTTCTCGTGATTAGCCTGGGATTATGGGTTTTGGGGAGGAAGACCTCAGAGATAAGGTGTCATTCTCATCCCATCATATCAAGGCTACTTGCTGTGAACATGACAGATCACTGTTGATGTTGACCTGGCTGAGGTAGTGCTTGTCAGGTTTCCCTACTGTAAGCTTGACTCTTTTTGCTTTCTGTCTGTTCTGTACTCTTTGGAAAAGAGTCAGTAGATGCAGCCCAAAGTAAAGAGTGGGGACTGCTTTCTTCCTTCCTACCCCCCCTTCCTTCCTTCCTTCCTATCTTTCTTTCTCTCCAATTAGTTGCTTATATCAGTGTGAATTCTTAGATACTTACTTATACTTTGGATTATAATCCAGTACTACTTTATTTTTATTATTTTTACTTTGTTTCTCAGATTGTCCCAGCCTTCACCTTTGGGAGCTCTTCAGGTGGTTCATGTGTTCTTGTGACATACCCCCATCGTTGTTTTCATTTGTTCGTATGTCTTTTACTTTTTTATTATTTATTATTTGTTATTATTTTTAAAAACATTTATTTGAGAGTGAGAGCGAGAGAGAGCACAAGCAGGGAGGAGAGAGAGGATCAGGTTCCCTGTTGAGCAGGTAGTCCCATGTGGGGCTCCATCCCAGGACCCTTGGATCATGACCTGAGCCCAAGGCAGACACTTAAGTCACTGAGCTACCCAGGTGCCCCTGTGTGTCTTTTAAATATACAGTACTTTCTTATTTTTTGGCACTGCAAGTTGCTAAACTCTTTTTATTTTATTTTATTTTATTTTATTTATTTGAGGGAGAGAGAATGAGAGAGAGAGCATGGGAGGGAGGGTGAGAGGGAGAAGCAGACTCCCCGCTGAGCAGGGAGCCCCATGTGGGCCTCCATCCTGGGATTCCAGAATCAAGACCTGAGCCGAAGACAGTTGTTTAACCAACTGAGCCAGCCAGGTGCCCTCAAGATGCTTAACTCTTATCATGTATATTTCCTGCCGTAGTCCCCAAACTAGCCATTTCTCTAAGGATCCCTGGTTTCTTTTATTGGAGAATGACATCAGAAACCAAGATCTGGTGCTAGATGTGCTCACTGCTCTTGGGGTGTTATTGCCTGTAGGAACTCTCATCTGACAAAACAGGAAATGTATGTGCATACTAATTCGAGTGTGTGTGTGTGTCTGTATATCTCCATATGTAATCATCTGTATATTAAGCTGAACATGAGTTTACACTTAGCATCTTCTACTCTAATCCATTATCACAAGTGTCATTGTGGCACCCTTTGCCTACTAGTAACCTCCCACTCTTACTGTGAGAAGCAGGGCCTCCCCTGCCATCCTCCATGCGTTTACGTACTTGTTCATTCCAAAAGCCTTGTACAGTGGCTTCAGAATTGTTCACCTGTATAGCAGGGACTTTATATACTCGAGCACAGTGCTTATGTACAGTTCTTTTCCCTGTTAGTCTTACAGATTTCATTAAGGTTTTCATCTTTTTTTTTTTTAAAGATTTTATTTATTTATTTGACAGAGAGAGATCACAAGTAGGCAGAGAGGCAGGCAGAGAGAGAGGAAGGGAAGCAGGCCCTCTGCTGAGCAGAGAGCCTGATGCGGGACTCGATCCCGGGACCCTGAGATCATGACCTGAGCCGAAGGCAGTGGCTTAACCCACTGAGCCACCCAGGCGCCCAGTTTTCATCAATTTTTTTATTTTAAAGATTTTATTTATTTATTTATTTGACAGGTAGAGATCACAAGTAGGCAGAGAGGCAGGCAGAGAGAGAGAGAGGGAAGCAGGCTCCCCACTGAGCAGAGAGCCCGATGCGGGACTCGATCCCAGGACCCTGAGATCATGACCTGAGCCAAAGGCAGTGGCTTAACCCACTGAGCCACCCAGGCGCCCGGTTTTCATCAATTTTTTTTAAAAAATATTTATTTATTTATTTGACAGGTAGAGATCACAAGTAGGCAGAGAGGCAGGCAGAGAGAGAGAGAGAGAGGGAAGCAGGCTCCCCACTGAGCAGAGAGCCCGATGCGGGACTCGATCCCAGGACCCCAATATCATGACCTGAGCCGAAGGCAGTGGCTTAACCCACTGAGCCACCCAGGTGCCCGGTTTTCATCATTTTTAAGCAGCCTTTTTCACTTCTCCACACTGTGGTCCAGTCGTTTCTTTCTTTAATTTAATTTAATTTAATATATTTTTTTGAGATAGAGAACACAAACAGTGTGAAGGGGCAGAGGGAGAGGGAGAAGCAGGTTCCCTGCTGAATTGGGAGCCTGTCTTGGGGCTTGAGTCCAGGCTCCTGGGATCGTGACCCCATCCAAAGGCAGATGCTCAACTAGCTGAGCCATCCAGGCACTCCCTGTTTTTTTTCCCCTCCCTAAGATTTTACTTTATTTAGTTTTTAAAGATTTTATTTATTTAGAGAGAGTGCACTTGTGTGTGCTCAAGCAGGGTGGCGAGGGGAAGGCAGAGAAAGAGAGAATCTTAAGCAGACTCTGCACTAAGCATGGAGCCAGACACTGGTTTTGATCCCATGACCCCAAGATCGTGACTTAGTTGAAACCAAGAGTCAGTCGGGAGCTCAACTGACTGAGCCACCCAGATGCCCCTTAAGATTTTATTTCCAAGAAGTCTCTACACCAAACTTGGAGCTTGAACTCACAACCCCAAGGTCAGCTGTCCCATGCTTCACCGACTGAGCCAGCCAGGTGCCCCTGTCGTATAATCTTTATGAAGCATTACCTTCTCTTTTCTTTTTCTTTCTTTCTTTCTTTTTTTTAAAGATATATTTATTTATTTTAGAGAGCTACCCTACTTAGGTACCCTAATATTGGGTGACTTACTAGTCTCAACATTACTGCTACTTTTCCAGACAGATAAAAATTGAGGCCTTGCTTTGTTTTCTGCTCTAAATAAAATAAAAAACAAAACACAACTTGGCAAATTTTTTAGCTAAGAGGAATGTTGTGAATAGTTGATAGTCCAGACGTTTCCTGGGGCCATCCAGCTTTGGTCCCTGCTTTTCTAGTTTCTCTTCAAGTTCATTTTGGAAACTATGGGGATGGAAGGGCACAGAGGGCTGTTTTGGGTGGAAGAGACTATTAGGTTGTAAAAGCTGCAAATTATTTGTTTTCTAGAAAATTTGATAGCAAAATGCAGTGAAGAATGGGGGAGGAGTAGGGTACCGCCAGGGAGTGCCAGTGTTAGGACCCAGGTTCTATCATCTCACTGCCATGTGATCTTGAACAAGTTAGTTCCTTTTTAACCTCAGTTCCTTTATCTATAAAACAAGAAGAATAGTATCTGCCTGTGTCCAGGAGTCCCCGGAACCTTGCCTAGTTTCACTAGGAGGATTCACATTCGTATTTGCAGTTAGGATTTATTGCAGGGAAAGGATACAAAGCAAAATCAGAGCAAGAAAGCACATGGTGTGAAGTCTGGAGGAAGCTAGGTGCGAGGGAGCTTTCACCGTGGAGTCCCTCAGGACATGCTTAATTCCTCCAGCATCAAATTCTAGCGATACCTAGGAAATGTGACCAGGGAAGCCCATCAGAGTCTCAGTGGCCGAGTTTTTATTTGGGGCTGGTGACGGAAGCATCGTCCAGCTAGGTGAACCACACCCCAGAAGGGCAGCAGGTGCTCAGCATAAACCACATTGTACTCGAGGTGTGGGTAGAGTGAGCCACTCTTATCAGTTGGGGAATGGTGGGAACATTCCAGATCCCAAGTTCCCAGGCGCCAGCCAAGAGCCAGCCTTGCAAGCAGGCCTTTCTGAGGTGAGCAGTCTTGTGCCTGCTACGCTCTTTTCTGCAACATTACGTGACAGTGACTGCGAGGATTAGATGAGATAGTTCCCACCTAGCACTTGGCACAGTGACCAGCTTATTTTAAGTACCTGATACATGTTAATTATTATGGTTATATCAGAAAACTTGGTAAGGAAGCAACAAATAGCCTGACAAAAGAGCCTTATGGAGCTGAGGGAACCTTTGGAAGACAGCTCATCCACTTTCTTATTTTATAGATGGGGAACCAGGGACTTAGGAAGGAGAGGTGATTTTCCTAGTCATACCCAGTGTGAGCCATTCAGCTTGTGAGAACGCAAGGATGTTCTCATTTTAAAGAGGGAGACTTCCCGGAAGTGCCTGGGTGGCTCAGTGAGTTAAGCATCTGCCTTCAGCTCAGGCCATGATCCCAGGGTCCTCAGCAGGGCGCCTGCTTCTCCCTCTCCCTCTGCCACTCCGCCTGCTTGTGCTCTCTCTCACTCTGTCAAATAAATAAATAACATCTTAAAAAAAAATAAAGAGTGACACTTCCCAGAAAACACCCACTGTGCCGAGTGTGTGAACACTCAGATAGAAACCTCTAGAAGGTATTATATGAAGATGGTTCAAAAGCAGCCCTAGCAGCAGTGTCTCTGATTTAGAGACTGGATCTCGTCATTTGAAACGTTCTGATCCTTTTTATGTCCATCGGTTTTAGTTCATGGTTTTATTCTGTGAAATCCAAGAGTATGTACATTACAGTCGTTACTCGGGCACGTAACAGACTGAGTTTCGGGGACCTGACCTAGCTCTGACTTGTGTTGATTGGATGTTTCTACTCTGCATCATTTCGAAGGATGAACGGGCAAAGTGTTTTTGTATTTTTGAACAGCTCTTTCTAATTCAGCTGAGGTTGAGAGAGGAAGAGTTGATTTCTTTCCTAGTTCCTTCAAGTAAACCGAGATTTTGTTCTACAGACGGCAGTGGTCTCTGTAGAGGGGCTTTCTTCTGTGTTGAATCAGGGTAGAAAGGTAGTCTTATGAAGTTATATATTACAGATTCTTCCTAGAGAGATAAACTTTCTGAGAGAAGCATTGTGTTTGTACCAAAATTATTTTTTTAAAGATTTTTATTTATTTGACAGACAGATCACAAGTAGGCAGAGAGGCAGGCAGAGAGAGGAGCAGAGAGCCCGATGTGAGGCTCGATCCCAGGACCCTGGGATCATGACCTGAGTGGAAGGCAGAGAGGCTTTAACCACTGAGCCACCCAGGTGCCCCTGTACCAAAATTTAACAGTAAATCCAACATGGATTGGAAATGCAGTCTATCTCGAAATTCATTGTCTCCTGACTATTGTGAAGTATCATCCCTGTTGTTATCTAAAAGATGAGAATATTATAGTGTAAGCCTTTTTCAGTGGTAGTTTTATTGAAATATCGTTGACACATCATATAATTCACTTCCTTGAAGTGTACACGATTTAGTGGGTTTCATTATATTCACCAACTGAGACCAGTGCCACCATCATTTGTAGAACATTTTCCTCACCCCCAGAAGAAACCTTGTACCCTTTAGCCATCACCCCTTAGTCCTCCAACTCCCCCAGCCTTAAGCAATCACTGATCTGGTGTCTTCTCTATAGATATGCCTTTATGGATGTTTCATAGATACGGAAGCACATATGCAACGACGTGGCTGAAACTAGAGGGTATTATGTTAAGCCAAGTAAGGCAATCAGAGAAAGACAATTATCATATGATCTCACTGATATGAGGAATTTGAGAAAAAAGACAGAGGACATAGGGGAAGGGAGGGAAAAATGAAACAAGATGAAACCAGAGAGGTAGACAAACCGTGAGAGACTCTTAATATCAGGAAACAAACTGAGGGTTGCTGGAGGGTAGGGGGGTGAGAGGGATGGGGTAGCTGTGTGATGGGCATTGGGGAGGGTATGTGCTATGGTGAGGAAAAAATAAATGTAAAAAATATATATTCTCATATAAATACAACTAAAAATAAAAAGAAAAAAATGAATCACATAGTATGTGGTCTTTGTGATTAACTTGTTTTGCTTAGTTTTTGTGTTTTGTTGTTGTTTTTTTTTTTTTAGAGAGAGCATGTGCGTCAGGGAGTGGGGGGAGGGCCATAGGGAGAGGGAGAGAGAATCTCAAGCAGATTCCCCGCTGAGTGAGGAGCCCGAGGATGGGCTCCATCTCATGACCCTGAGATCAGGACCTGAGCCAAAACCAAGAGCCTGGCACGCAACCAACTAAGCCACCCAGGCACCCCTCACTTAGTTCTTTTTTTTTTTTTAATAAGATTTTATTATTTATTCGACAGAGAGAGATCACAAGTAGGCAGAGAGGCAGGCAGAGAGAGAGAGAGGAGGAAGCAGGCTCCCCGCTGAGCAGAGAGCCCGATGTGGGACTCGATCCCAGGACCCTGAGATCACGACCCGAGCTGAAGGCAGTGGCTTAACCCACTGAGCCACCCAGGCGCCCTCACTTAGTTCTTTTTAAGGTTCATCTTTGTTATGGTCAAGTAATATTTCATTGTAGGGCTATGTCACATTTTGTTTATCCATTCATCAACCGTTGAACATTTGGGTGGTTTCTCTATCTTGGCTGTTAGGACCTATGCTGCCATGAGTGTTTGTGTAGAAGTTTTGATGCCGCATAAACTTTTAAGACCCCTGTTGTCCATGGTAGCTCACATTTATGCAGTACATACCATGGGCTGTGCCAGGCATTGTACTAGTGAGTCAGTTTTTACCCTTAAGCAATTGCAGTCAAATGGAGGGGATGTATCAGTAAGTAGAGAGTTATTATAAAATATCACAAGTACTGTGTACAGATAACCCTGGCGTACTACAGAAGCACGAGGGAAGCACTGGTGAGCCACTGGGTGTGTGCAGGAGGGGGTGGGTCAGAACTTTCTGGGACAAGCATGCCCTGAACTGTGAAGGACAAGAAGGGATTGGCCAGGTGAAGAAGGGAAAAAAGTGTCATCCAGGCATAGGAAGCAGCAGGTGTGGGGATCCAGAGGTGAGGGGGAGGGTGGTGCTTGCTTGAGTTTGGAGGGCTGGCGGGGATTCATAGTAAAGAATTCATCATGGCCGGAGTGTTGGGATGGGGTTGGAAGGTGAGCGATGTGAGCTGGGCTGTAGAATTGAGCCCAAGAGAGGCCTTAAGTGATCTTTACTATCATGCTAAGGGTGCTGTCCTTCATTGTGTGGGGTGTGGGAACCACTAAAAGAGGTGCCGGAGTAAGGAGTAAGCCCCGTGACATACCCTGGATGCAGCAGAAGCCCTGAACGGGGAGGAGCAAGGCAGGTATCTTGCTGCACAGGTGTCTGACCCGGTGAGGACTGACACAGGTCTGACCGAGGCAGAGATTGGGAGAAATGGATTGATGAGGAACAGACCAGAAGGGGACATCCAGAGTCAGGGGGGAGCTCAGAAGAAGGTCAGTCATGTCATGGTAGCCATAGGTTTTCAGGAGGGAGTGATCATTTGTTTTTAAAATTTTATTCATTCATTCATTTATTATTTTATTTATTTATTCGTCAGAGAGAGAGGCTGAGCAGGGAGCCTGATGTGGGGCTCGATCCCAGGACCCTGGGATCATGACCTGAGCCGAAAGCAAAGGCTTAACCGACTGAGCCACTCAGGCGCCCCTCATTAGTTCTGATACTGCCTTTTTTGTGTGGAGGCTTACACAGTCTCACGGAGTTGATACCTTTTTATTTGCCGTCAGCCTGCCTTTCCACATCTATTAGTTACATATTTTCCAGGCCAGCAAGAATCAAGCACCACTGTCAATGCTATGGTAGTCTTATTTCATAAAGGTCGTATGACTCCTGAAGTGTGTCACCAAAGCCACCATCATTTGGAGGAACAAGGGCTAGGAAGATCTTTATTCTCTTTGGT
Source organism: Mustela putorius furo (assembly GCF_011764305.1). Taxonomy (NCBI): domain Eukaryota; kingdom Metazoa; phylum Chordata; class Mammalia; order Carnivora; family Mustelidae; genus Mustela; species Mustela putorius. The sequence continues at coordinate 32,624,127 of NW_025421304.1, read as the reverse complement.
TTAAAGATACTGCTTTCGATAGGAAACAGTTCTGAACAGTAAGTCTATTTTCCTGCAGGCGGGAGAGGACTTTTCAGTATCTAAAAACAAGGGTTGAAAGAAGGTATGATTGGAATTTTACATTATAAAGCGTGGCTAAGATGCACACATTTTGTTCCTTGGGTTTCTCTATTCTAGTTGAAGGCTTCACACAGCAGGCAGTGAGCTACTGAAGTTTATTATTCTAGAAGGTATTACAGAAGAAAAGGAACTAAGATAAATTCATGCATGGTAAATTATCAAGGGAAACTACTGAAAAAAATTCTTTGAGATGTCAAGGAACACCTCCTTGGCTCATTATGGGCTGGAGGAATCCAGATTTTGACCTGCTTCTGATCTGCTTTCCAAACAGCACATGTTCACAGAGCCCCTCTTTGGGTGCTCTGGGAGAAATAAGATAGATCCTGCTCTGTAGGGGATCCCTAGCTAGTGGGAGAAGATAAATGTGTTCAGTAACAACTACCACATAGCCATTTCACAATGTGAACACAAATGTGTTCAGTAACAACTACCACACAGCCATTTCTGTGTCGGGGTTAGGAGGTGCTTTGCGAGAAGGTAGAATCCCCGTCGTGGACTCTGGGTGAGTTTCTTAGAGGAGGTGTGTCTTAGGACCTAAAACATGAGCAGAATTTCCACAGCAGAGTAGGAGACAAGGACTTTCCAGGTGGAAAGATGAACTTAAGCATCTTAGAACTGGGAACTTTGCTGACCTTCCAGAAAGGTGAATGCTTCGAATGGGTGTGGCCTGGGCAGGTAGAAGAGGGAAGGTTAGATTGGAAGGTTCTATAAGCATCTTATTTGGAAGGATCTGAAGGCTGAGAAGTTGCCACTTGATTATCTTCAGTGGAAAACCTGCAAGGTTTTAGAGCAGTGGATTGATGTAATCAGAAGTCTGCTTTCAGAAATTTCAGTGTGGGGCGGGAATGGAAAATGGAGAGGGGAAGGTACGCTGTTGGGAGGGAGTTGCTGTAGGCTGTGGGGGTGGGGGGGGGCAGGCCTGGATGGCCCAGGCCAGGATGAGAGGCATGGAAAGGGCAGAGGCTTGGGATGCCTTGGAAAAATAGTATTTTTTATTATAAAATCATGTGAATTTGTAAGTAATACAAAAACGTAGGCTCATGTGGAGGAATGAAACAAAAACCCCATAGGAGTAACTACCATCTGAGCATTCTGATGGGCTTTCTTCAGGGTTTTTTAGGCATAAGTAGCTGCTTGAAATTTCATTTCATAGCACAGTATAAAATTACGCTTTCTTCACTCCTGTAAGCTGTCTGTAATCTGTCCCAAGCCCCTTCCTGCGGGCTAGTGGGAAGTTCTCTATCCCTATCTCTCTCTCTCTCTCTCTCTCTTTGTGTGTGTCAGTCATCATTGGGGCTGCGCTCCCTCTCTTGCAGTGGGATCTTGTGGTTCCGGGGATTTTTAACTCCGTGACTCCCAGACTTAGCATCTCTCAGCTGCTCCCTGCCCGGTGCCCTGAGGTGGGGAGGCCTCCAGGGGGACTCCTATCCCCGCCCCCCCCTGAAGCGCCAGCTTTACTCTGATGAGGTCCCTTTCTCCTCTCCATTCTCTCTTTGTGACAGCCTGGCATGACGTTCCTCAGTGTGCTACGAACATGATGTTAGCCCCTTTTTTCTGGGGTAGGAGCAGGAACACATCAGTTCGGTGTGTTTTTGTGTCTTTTTAAAAATAGCTTCCTCTGATGAGGTGATATGCTCTCTTTGCAGTTTTGGATCCTGTGTTTTTCAGTGTCATTTTTAAACACTTTGAGAATGTTGGTATAAAAATATGCATCATTTACTGGTAGATAACATGAAATAAGCCGCTCTGTGTATAGAAGTTTTTCGGTGTTTTGGGTGGATTCTGGAGGTGGAATTTTTGAGTCAAAGGCATAACTTTTATCATCATGATTATTATTATTATTACTACCGGGCCACTCTCTGTTATCACCGCAAACTTAGTGGCTTGGAACAATACCCATTTTTTAGATCCCAGTTCTGTAGGTCAGAAGTCCAGGCGTTGCTTGTTTTCCATTCTGAGTCTCCCAAGCTGAAGTACAGGTATCAGTTGCTGGGCTGTCCTCTGGAGCCTCTGTTGGCTAAGGAAGAATCGAACGGGCTCATTCAGTTTTTTGGCCGAATTCACTTCCTGGGGGTTTTAGGATTGCGGTCCGTCCCTGTTTTCTTTCTCTTTTTTCCTTCCTTTCCCTTCCTCCCCTCCTTTCTTCCTTACTTTCTTTCATTTTTTTAATTAACCTGTACTCTCAACATGGGGCTCGAACTCATGACGCCTGAGATCAAGAGTCACATGCTCTACCAGCCGAGTCAGAGCCAGGCACTCCTTTTAAAAAAAATTATTTAAAATAGGCTTGATGTCTTTTATTTTATTATTTTTTAAAATTTATTTATTTATTTTTCAGTAATCTCTACACTCAGCGCAGGGCTCGAACTCATGACCCCAAGATCAAGAGCTGCATGCTCTTTCCACTGAGCCAGACAAGCACCCCAACCCTTTTCTTTTTTAATTTTCTTTTTAAATTTTTAAAAATGTATCTAACAGAGAGCGAGAGAGGGAGAGAGAAAGAGAGCAAGCAGGGGGAGCAGCAGGCAGAGGGAGAGGGAGAAGCAGGCTCCTTGCCGAGCAGGGAGCCCAATGCGGGGCCCAGGTGCCCTTTTTAAGATTTACTTTATTTGTTTAATTGAGAGAAAGAGAGAGAGGGAGGGAGAGAGAGCACGGAGAGCAGGACCGAGGGGGCTGGAGGGATCCACTCAGCATGGATCCCACGACTGTGAGATCTTGACTCGAGTGGAAATCAAGAGTCAGACACCCAACTGACTGAGCCACCCAGGTGTCCCGAGGTCCCTGTTTTCTTGCTGATGGTTATATAGGGTTCACTGTCAGCTTCTGGAGGCCACTTTCAGGGCTTTCCTTTCACAGCCAGCAACCATCTTCCTCCCATTAAATGCCTTACCTTTAGAATCTCTGACTACCTCTGTCTCTAACCTCTGGCCCTAGATTTAAAGGGCTGACGGGATGGGGTTTCTCTGTCTCCCCACAACCCTCAAGAACTTCTCATCATCTCAACAGAAACTCTGAGGGCACCTGGATGGCTCATTCGGCTAAGCGTCTGCCTTTGGCTCAGTCCTGGGATTGAGCCCTGGGTCCAGCTCAAACAGGGAGCCTGCTTCTCCCTCTCCCTCGCCCCCTGCCGCTCCCCTGCTTGTGCTCTCTCTCTGTTAAATAAATAAATAACATCTTAAAAAAATTCAAACACAAACTGTATTCATTAAATAGTAACTCCTCATTCCCTACTTCCTGCCCCCTCCACCTCTATTCGACTTTGTGGTTTAATGGATAGACCTATCTTAGGTACCTCATGGAAGTGGACTCATGCAGTATTTGTTCTTTTGTGCCTGGCTTGTTTCACTTAGTGTAGTATTTTCAAGTTTCATCCCTATCATGGTATGTGGGCCATTGTATGTGTATACCACGTTTCGCTTATCTATTCCTTTGCTGGTAGCCATTTGGGTTGTTTCGGGTCTCTTTATCTTAAGGTCAGCCGATTTGGGTACTTAATCATGTCTGCTAAATCCCTTCTCAGCAGTCCTTAGATTAGTGTTTGAATAATGGGGAGAGTGTGGATATGTACCAAGGGCCCAGAATGTTGGAGCCATTTTCGGATTCTTTTTCTTTTAAAGATTTTATTTATTTATTTGACAGAGAGAGAGAGATCACAAGTAGACAGAGAGGCAGGCAGAGAGAGAGGGAGAAGCAGGCTCCCTGCTGAGCAGAGAGCCCGATGCTGGGCTCTATCCCAGGACCCTGAGATCTTGACCTGAGCCAAAGGCAGAGGCTTATTAACCCACTGAGCCACCCAGGCGCCCCCATCTTTGGATTCTGCCTACCACACACCTTCTAGAAAGACTGGAGGTACCATCTTGCCTTCTTTCATACCTTTGTCTATGAATTGTTCAGAAGAGTGTGAAAATCACATCTCATTTCATTGCCTGCCTTTCCAGCTGGGCTTTTCTCTGCTCACAACTCTGGTTGGACGAAGAATGCATAACAATGACTTTTCAGCCTCCACTGAGTGCTCTGGCTTCTCTTCCCCGATATTACCTGTGACATACTTCTTGAGGATATATGAGATTGTGCAGTAATGTCCTGAGAATGTAGCAGGATTTGAACTTGTCCAAATTAAGAGAATTTAGGGCTATAATTGTCATGATTAGAGTTAGCCTCATGCTTCAGCCTGAATGCAAATTCATTTGACTCGTTCTGGTCTTCTGGGAATTGGACATTGGATCCTGAAAAGATGGTGCTCCCTAGGACCTGGGATACTTGGGAAATGGAAATCATTAGAATGTGCTAGAAATCTCAGATTAAATTGGAGCTGAGCATCTCAATAACAAGACTGTGGCCATGGATTCAGCATGGGTGGTGTTTGAATATTACTTCTTGCCATTTGGCTTGGAGGAGGAGTCGAGGCCCTTTGGGAAAGGGATGGGGGTGGTGTGGTCTGGGATGAGGGGTGTGTGTGTGTGTGTGTGTGTGTGTGTATGCATGTGTGATGTCCCAGGTTAGGTTTTGCTCAGAAGGGGAGGGGCTCTTAGTTGCTCTGTTAGCTCTGAGGTACTTAGATCCTCTAAGGGTCCTAGGACGATGTCTTCTCAATTTAGAATATGCCAGCTTGCTTGTGGGTAATCCTGGTGTTGGGGAACAGATAGCATCAGGTGAGTGGCAGGTGAGTATGAGGTGTGGATGAGGATTTGAAGTGGGTAAAAGCGTCCACTGCAAACAGTGAATCCTTCCTGCCCGCTGGGGACTTCCCCCTGGCCAGAGGAAGAGAAGACGCCGAGGTGACAACCGGCGTGTCTTCTCTCTCCTGAGCTCGCTTTGCTGGCAGAACTGAATGTGTGTTCTCTCTCGCAGGCAACGGCGATGTCTGTGGACTGTCTGGGACAGCATGCTGTGCTTTCCGGGTAAGTGAGCGTGCAGTGTTCCTCTGCTGCGATTTCTGGGAACAAATGGCAAATCAGGAAGGAGGTTTCTGGGAAGTCAGAAAATACTCCTTCTCTTTAAGGATTGTGGCCCTAGGGCTTAGTTCTCTCCTAGTGACCTCGGGGGGCACTTAGAGGGATTGTTAGCAGTTTATTTTTGTCTCTGCCCTAACGTGCAAGCAATAAAATTCCTTTGAAATTTTAGTGACTGGGACTTTGGTCTTGGAATTACAGTTTTTTGTTCCTTGCACGGACTCTGTAGAAGGATGCTCTCTGTTGTGGTCTCACAGGTAGTTACCGGGATGGAGGGCATCTGGGTCCTAGTTTGGCACTGCCATTAATGACAAGGCCTGGGACATTTATCCAGTCGGCCTCCTTGGACTTCAGTTTTCCTGTGAAGGAATTTGATTTCATTATGAAGACATCAGCATAATTTCTGTGGTGTCTTCTGGCCCCAGCATATGTAAGATTTTGGCAAGTAAGCACTACCCCAGCATTGCTAGTTACTCCATCACAGTACCAGAGTGATCCCACTTAATGGCCAGAATCTCACCTCCCCTCTCATAATCACTATCTCTCCAAGTTTGCTGTATTTTCATTAACTTAGTTGTTTATGAACCCATTTATAAATTTTTTTTTTAAGATTTGATTTTTAAATAATCTCTACACCCAATGTGGGGCTTGAACTCACAACCAGGAGATGAAGAGTCACATGCTTTACTGACTGGGCCAGTCAGGTGTCCCTGAACCCACTTAAAATTAATGAATTATTTTCTTTCTTTTTTTAAAAACAATATTTATTTGAGAGAGAAAGAGAATGAGAGAGAGCAAGCAGGAGAGGGGGAAGGGCAGAGGGAGAAGCAGACCCCCTGCTGCGCAGGGAGCCTGATGCAGGACTTGATCCCGGGACTCTAGGATCATGGCCTGAGCCAAAGGCAGTTGCTCAACGCACTGAGCCAGCCAGGCACCCAATGAATTATTTTCTACTTCATTGTTTTATTTTGAAATAATTTTTTTTTTTTAAGATTTTATTTATTTATTTGTTAGAGAGACAGCGAGCGAGAGCGAGCACAGGCAGACAGAGAGGCAGGCAGAGTCAGAGGGAGAAGCAGGCTCCCTGCGGAGCAAGGAGCCCGATGTGGGACTCGATCCCAGGATGCTGGGATCATGACCTGAGCCGAAGGCAGCTGCTTAACCAACCGAGCCACCCAGGCGTCCCTTGAAATAATATTTTAACTTACTTTAAAAAATGTAGCAAACATTTAAATAATTAAAAAGGCTATAGGTTGAAAAGCAAGATTTCCTCCTCCCTTTGGCCCCCTTCCCCAGGGACAGTTACCATGACCATTTTCTTCTGTCATACTGGATGCATAGATGAGGAACGATTGGTATGTCTCTTCACTGCCGCCTTCTCACTCAGAAAAAACAGAAAAAACAGCTTTATTGAGATATAATTCACAGACCATGCAGTTTACCCATTTTAAGCATACAAGTCAGAGGTTTTGGGATATAGTATTCATTAACTACTCAGTTTTTAAGCCTTGTTTTTTGAAAATCAAGGAAATACATATATATAGTTGAAAAAGGCAGTATAGCATTACAAGGATTATATTGTCCAGACAGCAGAATCCTACGTTTTGCCTACCCCTGATCCCACTTACTGGAAGCAACTAATTGAGACTCTTTTAGCTATTTCTTCGGGGTTGCCTCCCATTTTTCCAAATAGTATACCTATACTCGGTATCTTGATTTATCCATCAAAGATCTAACAAATTGACTTCTAAAAACAGGTGAGGAGTTAGAACTTTTATTTTCCTCTGTGAGTCCCTTACAGGACCTTCCCCCTCCTTCCAGTATAGTTATATAACAATTTTTGGGTTGAATTGGTATTTGGGGTTCTTTTCTCAGAGTAATTGTGAGAGGTCCTATACCATTCTGATTCTGGACTTTGTAAGTGACCTATTTTTTTGTCTTTGGAAGCTTTAAAATGCTATCTTCGTCTCTAGTGTTACTTTTACCTCCAGGTGTGTGAAATTGTTACTGCCACTGCCTTGGTGTATGTCTTTTTTTCATTTCTTGCGCTGGGCACTTGGAGGGCCCCTCTTTTTTTTTCCATCTTGCCTTGTTTTATCTAAACAGATGAAACATAGCATATACCTGGCATCATTTAGCTACATTAACAACCCATAAAATACTGAGGTGCTCAGGAATAACTGTGTGTCAAATGTTAGACTTTTCTGCATTCACTGATGTGACTCTTGTCATTTGTAGCATCGTAGGAGAGGATGAGATCGTGTCACTGGAGAGCAGGTCAGCATTCCTTCTTTGGTGTGCTCTAACATACAGATATATTTGTCTTCTTTTTCTTTTTTTTAAAGATTTTATTTATTTTATTTTTAACAGACAGAGATCACAAGTAGGCAGAGAGGCAGGCAGAGAGAGAGAGAGGAGGAAGCAGGCTCCCCGCTGAGCAGAGAGCCCGATGCGGGACTCGATCCCAGGACCCTGAGATCATGACCTGAGCCGAAGGCAGCAGCTTAACCCACTGAGCCACCCAGGCGCCCCATATTCATCTTATTTTTCTACAAGATCTTGAAGGTTCACCATTTCATATTCTTACATTGAACTTGAAAATATATAAATGAATATTTATATTCATATAAATATATGAAAAATATATACAATAGATAATATAATAACTTTATTATATAAAGTTTATATATAATATATAAACTTGAAAATATATACGTATATAATATATATAACACTTAATATATAAATATATATTTATATATTTAAGTGAACAGCTCAAGTAAATTTATAGATGTATACACCCGTGTGATCCCTAGTCAGATTGAGATCCAGAGTAATTTTTCGCAGTGTTGGAAGGCCCTTTCAGTCTGGAAGTCTGTGTCTTCCAGAGAAGTTTTCCTGCACTGAGTCTCAATTCCACCGCCCCCCACCCTGCAACTTCCTGCTCTCATTCTTTCTGGAGCTGCTCTTAGTCTATGTTGGATATCCTATGTGAATTCTCTTTTGGTCCATTTTGTTTTGCATTCTGGACATTTCCTTCAGCTTTAACTTCCCACTTTTAGATCAGATTTCTTTATTTCAGTTATGCTTTTCATTTCCAGGAGCTCTCTCTTGTTCTCTGTTCTTCACCTTTTCTTCTTTTACCTCTCTGAAGGTGTTCATTCTAGGTTTCTTCGTTTCTCTTTGCTATTTCTTTCTAGTTCTTTCGACTGAGTTGGTGCCGGCCTTTCATGTTTCCTCTGGTGACTGATACTCACGGGCTCTCTGTTGCTGTCAAAGAGTGATCAGTTTACATGTGTGACGGTGGGGTTCATTGGAGGGAGATCAGGTGGGAACCAGACCCCCTTTTCTCAGAGGGTGCCCAGATGTCGTTATCTCTTGGGTTCTGTGTTGTTAACTTGTTTGCTTTTGTTTCTTTCTTGGGCTGGTCATTTTCCCCTGAGAAGAATCCTCTTGTCACATGTTATCTGAAGACAAAAGCTCAGTGTTGTGAGTGTTGAGGAGGGAAGAAGCCGGGGGGCATCATACTCTACCTCATGCCCTGTTTTGAGCCCAGCTCTTCATTCTCACCCGCCCCGTGCCTGTTGTCCCAGGCCCGGGGCTCCCCTCAAGTAGTTTCTCCGAAGCACATCTCCCCTGTTCTGCCGGGTGAAGGAGAGGTGGTCATCTGGCTCTCTTGGGGTGCACATAAACTGCTCTCCTTAGTGCTCTTTCGAACTCTGTTTCTTCCGTTCAGTGTTTGGTTCTCCAGCCCTCTGTGTTCCCCTTGCCCGGAGGCTGAAGCTTCCAGCTCCCCGGCCGGCCTGGGCTCTGCAGTGTCAGTCAGCGTCAGTCAGCGTCAGTCAGCGTCAGTCAGCTGCCTGTCGTTCCCGGCCCCTCTGCGGTTTGCTTTCTCTCCATCAGTTACCATTTGTCCTTGCGCTCTCCACTTCCTCTCTCTGTCTTTGTCTTTGGGGGTTTCTGTATTTTACCTTGAATGGTATCAGCGCTTAATACGTTATTTTCATTATTACTTTATTGGTTATTATTTCCTTCCCGGTGGACTTAATTTAGTTGCTTTCACCAGGTTACCGACTTGCAAGGGAATTTGAGATTTTCTCCAGAGTAGTTGGCTAAGGGATGAGTGATGTGTGTAGTGCCTGTTTCCGAATGCAGAGCACTGTGCCTGGTGAGGAGGGACCTGCAGAGATGGAAGACACAGTCCCTACTCCACTCACTCAGTTCAGGACCGAAGTCTTACCATCAGTAGTTGTCCTGCACAGATGAATGCTACCGTCATAATGCAAACTGCTCGGGGGGCATAGTGCAGAAGCAGGGGACCTATCCTAGCAGGATGATTAGGAAAGACCACAGAGGCTTGGACCTGAATCCGGTGGGCAGATGTCAGACTCCCAAAGATCTGGGGTGGGGAAGGTCATGTCTAGAGACAGGCTCTCCCAGGGATGTGGCTCCCACTCACTGAATAGTCACCTTGACGTCCTCTTGTCCCTCAGATGCCTTTCAGACGAGGTAAAGGTCGTACACATCCAGGGATATTTTTGAACTCTGTTTGCAAACCATATGTAATTCCAAATGTGCTTTTCTGTCTTAATGCTAATGCTGTTCTCTCGTTATAATGTTGATGTTGTTTTCCTAGCCGCCGATTCTTATACATCGTTAATCTAGATGCCCCTTTCGAAGGTCACCGAAAGATCTCTCGCCAGAGCAAATGGGACATTGGAGCCGTGCAGTGGAACCCTCATGACAGCTTCGCACACTACTTTGCAGCCTCGGTGAGGTCATTTAAGGGGTACAAGGAAAAGGCTTTTTATAAGTATGAGCTGGGGCCGGTAGGTCTGTGTTCTATGTAGAGAAGAGAATGTAACCCTCACTTGTCAGGCGGAAAAGAAGTATGGATGGTTCTAAAAGGAAGATTGAGGCAAATTGCTGACATATATGTACACGTGCGTGTGTTTGTAAATGGGAGCAGATTTGCTGGCACTCATGGTGCAGGATCTTGTGTTTCTGAGGCTCCAGATTTTGAAAGGGAAATGAGTAGATGCCTCTGTTCCTCTGTGTGATAGGAACCTGTTTTCACTGGCAGGAAGGTAACTGGCTAGTGACTCTGACCTTCATTGCTTGCTTTTCAGAAGGATCAGAAGACTCCACACACCCTTCCACTCGAAGGGAGGGATTCAGTCTCGATTGGGATTTTATTAGATCAGCTAAGCCCCTGAGATTTTTATGTGCCTCTTTATCTGTGAATTTTTCCATGGAAAATGTGCACACGTTTTACTAGGTTTTTCAAGGGATTCATGGCTGAAAAAAGATCTGGGCTAGATCCATCTCTGGAATCTTTCGCCAGATTCTCTATTAGCATTTCTATTCTCCTAGAACAATTCGAAATCTAAACCTTTGCCTCTTTTGCATGGGACCGGGAGGACAGTATTTAAAGGAAACCCTTCTTATCATCCAGGAGATGCAGCCATTCACGGGGCTGTCTGGGTCTTTTCTTATCAGAAATGACAGTCTGTGAGAGGAAAGCATCTGAGGAAAGAGAAAGAAGAGCAGTGTTGTCAGCTTCAGGAGGAACAAAAAGCTGCTCTTCCCCGTCATTTCCAAAATAGAATCTGACTGTCTCACTCTCACCATAGACATCTGAGGTGGAGCTGGTTTAGGGACTGTTCCAAAGGAGAAACGGGGGCCGGTCTCCTGCTTTCCCATTCCTGACCCCTTTCCCGTGTGTTAGGAAAGTGCTCTTTTTGTTGGCTTCTACCTTTAGGACTCTCTGTCCCCTCTCACCCGCAGCCCCTGTTCATTTGGTCCAGGGGTCCTCAACCTGGATACTAGTGACATCTCAGGCCAGATAGTTCTTTGTGGTGGGGGGTGTCCCCTGCATTGTGAGAGCTCCAGCAGCATCCCTGGCTCCCATCCGAAGTCCCAGTGGCCTCCTCGTCTTCCCCCTCATCGTGACAACCGGAAATGCTTCCAGACATTGTTAAATGTCCCTGGCAAGTAAAATTGCTGTGATGAGAAACCACTGATTGAGGCCAACCAGTCAGTACTTGGCCTGAGTGGATTAGCCCTGCATTTGTTTATGAGTGGTGAGATAGTCTTTTTTGTGGGGGGTAGGAGAGAAACAGTTGTTTTCTTTTCTTTTTTCTTCTTAATTTCTTTTGACAGTCATTTTAAAGTGGACTGTTTAATGTCAGTTACGACATTCACGATATATACAACCACACTCCTCTCTAGTTCCCAAACATTTCCATCACTCCGAAGTAAAACCCCTTACCATTCAGCCATCTCTCTGAATTCCCCCTTCCCACTCCCCTGGCAACCACCGGCCTGTGCTCTGTCTCTGTAGATTTATCTGTTCTGGATATTCCACATAAACAAAACCACACACTATGTGCCTTTTGTCTCTACCTTCTTTATCTCTGTCGTAGCATGAATCAGTGCTTTCCTCCTTTTTATGGCCAAATACTCTTCCATTGTACGGCTGTAATGCATTTTGTTTAATGGTTCTTTTACCAGTGGACATTTGGGCTGGCTCCTGTGAATAAAGCAGAAATGAACATGGGTGTACATGTGCTTCTTTTGAGTACTTGTTTTCCGTTCCTTTGGGTATATACTTAGGAGTGGAATTGCAGGGTCATATGGTAAGTCTGTGTTTCACTTTTTGAGGAACCATCAGACTTTTTTCTGTGGTAGCTGAATCATTTTTTAGTCCTACCAACAATGGGTGAAGGTTCTGGTTACTCTATATCCTCAACAAAATTGTTGTTTTCTGTTGTTTTTCTTCTTTAATTTTAATTTTTTTATTTTTAAAAATATTCTGCTTATTTATTTGAGAGAGAGGGCATGCAGGAGAGCACAAGCAAGGGAGAGGAGTCGAGGGAGAGGGAGAAACGGACTCCCTGCTGAGTAGGGAGCCTGACGCAGGGACTGATCCTAGGACTGGAGGATTATGATCCAAACTGAAGGCAGATGCTCAACTGACTTAGCCACCTAGGCGCCCCTTTTTTCTTTAATTTTTAAGTTATAGCCATCCTAGTGGGTATAAAGTAGTATTTCACTATGGTTTTGATCTGCATTTCCTTAATGACTAATGCTTTGAGCATCTTTTCGTGTGCCCGTTGGCCGCTTGTACATCTTTTTTGGAGAAATGTCTGTTGAAGTCCTTTGCTTATTTTGAAATTGGACTGTATGTCTTTTTGCTGCCGAGTTGTCAAAGTTATTTATATATTCTTGATACTAGACTTTCTCAGAGATACAGTTTTTTTTTTAAAGATTGTTTATTTATTCATTTGAGACAGATACAGAGAGAGAGAGCATGAGCAGGGGGAGAGGCAGAGCAGACTCCCTGCTGAGCTGGGAGTCTGACTTGGGGCTCAGTCCCAGGACCCTGAGATCATGACCTGAGCCAAAGGCAGACCCTTAACCATCTGAGCCACCCAGGCTCCCCAAGATAAGATTTTTAAAAAAGGTTTTATTTATTTATTTTAGACAGAGAGCAGGGAGAGGAACAGAGGGAGAAGGACAAGCAAATTCCCTGCTGAGCACAGAGCCCAACTCAGGGCTCAGTCTCATGACCCTGAGCTCATGACCTGAGCCAAAGCCAGGAGTCGACTTATCCCACTGAGCTACTGAGATGCCTCAGACATATAATTTTCTTTTCATTTATTTTCTTTTTTTATTAAAGTTGGTCTTTTTTTGTTTTTTGTTTTTTAAGATTTTATTTATTTATTTATTTATTTGACCAAGAGAGACACAGTGAGAGAGGGAGCACAAGCAGGGGGAGTGGAAGAGGGAAATGCAGGCTCCCCCCCCAGCAGAGAGCCTGACTTGGGGCTCGATTCCAGGACCCTGGGATCACGACTTGACCCAAAGGCAGACGCTTAACGAGTGAGCCATCCAGGCCCCAGAGATATGATTTTCAAATATGTCTCTAATTCTGTAGCTTGTCTTTTTACTTTATTGATAATGTCCTTTGATTTTGATGAAGTTTAATTTATTGATTTTTTTTTTGTTTTGTTTTATTGCTATTGGTTGGAAGACAGCGTTTTTCAGAAGAAAGAGCTTTGGAATTACGGACATCTGAGGTCAAGGCCTAGTTTTGACACTGTTTTATCTCTAGTGCTCTCCCATCTCTCCAAGCCTCAGCTGCCTCCCTTGTAAGGTGGGTGATGGCAGCCAGTGTGCAGCGTGGCACGGGAGAGCAGGAAGCAGGGCTCTTAAGATTCCTGGGACGTAGACTCGCAGAGCCGCGCAGCGGAGATGGGATAGTGTTGTAAGATGAGGGGAACTTAACTTCTCATTCCTGTTCCCGTTGGAAGCTGTTTTGAATCCTAAGCTTTAGACTGGGAACCTTATCTATTTAGAATTGGAAACTGGCATTTCTGGATTAAAACCTTAGAACTTTGTACATCTGTCTATCTCTGAGCCTAAAATGAAAATCAGTCTGGTAATATATAGATATTAATGAACCTGCATCTTTTGTATTTGTTCAGAAATTATTAGATACCTATTAGTAATCAGACTATTATAATCTTTATTCACTTTTGGTGTGTTTCTTAAGCTCTTAATATTTAAGTATTTTGCTGGCTGGTTGAAACATGGCTTTTTCTTTTCTCCTTTCCCTATTGTAGTGTGGTTTCTTCTGGCCAGTTTTTTCCCCGTATCTTTTTACTTAATCTTTTAAGAAAGTATAGGCATATTTCAAGCCTCCTAGGACATGCCTTTGGTGTTAGTTCTGTTTTCTTTCTCTGCATATGTGTTTTTAAAGCGTGGTGAAAGGACTCCAGGCATTTGATAAGTGGGAAGGGCGAACTAAAAACATTTCTAGTGTGACAGCAGCTGGAGAGATGGGTGTGTGACCTTCCGAGTTGGGAGGCAGTCCCTCTAGCGGCCAGGAACATCTCCATAAGCCATTGCTCATATGTTCAGTACTGCTTCTGTAGCTTCCGTTCAGCTGTACCTGTTCAGGGTATCTTCACTCTGAAGATAGCACTGCCCTTTAGTGCTGTGGACTGAGCTAAGGGTGGCTCAGATGTTAAGTGTATTCATTTCTCTTGGCTTCATAAGGAAGTCAGTCTGTAAATCTCTGCCATGCGAGTTGGTTTCTGCATGGCTTCCCCTTCTCAGCCCTCGGCAGATTGCGGTGAGAGCATATGTTCTGATGTGCTCCTGCCTGCCTTCTTTCCCTTGTTTCTTTTCAGAGTAACCAGCGGGTCGACCTTTATAAGTGGAAAGATGGCAGCGGGGAAGTCGGCACCACCCTACAAGGCCACACTCGTGTCATCAGGTAGGTACCAGCCCTCTGCAGCTCCTGGCCTGTCTCCCTTTGTTGTAGTCTCGTGGGAACTAAAATGAAGACACCGTCCTCCTTGCGTGGCCTGACCCTCTGTGTTGCGTTGGCCGTGGGTGGCTGTTGGGTCCTTAGCGTTCATGGTAGTGATGGCCCTCATAGCCAAGCAAGATCAACCAGCTTTGGTGTAACCGCTAACCCCGATTCCAGGAGACACTCAAGACAGATACAGCCCAGTCTGGAGTGAAGGATTAGAGCTGATCTTTTGCCATGGGAGGGAGCTAGCAGAATTACTCTGCTGACAACCAACAGTGCCCAGGAGTACAGAGGGCAGGATGCAGCCCTTTGCTCTTTCTTCAGCAGCTTGGGGCACAGATCTCCTGCAGCAGAGTTTATTACCCAGCTACATGGCCGCCTCCTGCCTGTGGCCTTGGCCTCTGGAGTGTTCCTTGATCCATCCTATCCTTAGGTCACTATTTCTGGGTGGGGAATACTCCTTCTGGGAGGTAGCAAGAAGAGAGTATAGGAGTAGGGCAGCTGGCCCAGGAAATGCTGGGAAAGGCTGGATCCCTGGCCTGTGTTAATTGCACAGGAACTGCCTTTCTAGGAGGGAGGACATGGGTAGGGTGGCCTTGCCCTTCTTGAAAGCTATGTGGCAACGTGGCAGTTTGCCACTGCTCTAAGAGGTGTTGGTTTTACTCAAGGTACCTGTGGCTGAACCTGATTTAGAGAATGATAAGTCAAAAATTACTTTGTGTTTTTGCTGTGTGTGCACACACACATGCACTTGAAATTGAAATCCTCCATCTCTTTTTTGGGAGCAGGTGATAATATAGCTGGGGATGACAAGGGGGGAGGGCCTGGAAGTTTCCCCTGGAGCTCACTTAAGTCTTGTTTGGAGAAGTTTGGAGATTGCTGCCTTAAGTCATGTTAGGGAGGACCATGAGTGGTGACTCTCGGAAGCTACTAGAAACTGAGTCTGCTGGCACTTTGGAACTGGACTCTGAATTGTTCTGTTTATATCTCATATTCCCAGTGACTTGGATTGGGCCGTGTTTGAGCCGGATCTCCTGGTTACCAGCTCCGTGGACACCTACATCTACATTTGGGATATCAAGTAAGAACAATTAAAATGCCAAACCACCAGGCTTTGGGACGATCTGGGATCTTTGTTTTAGAGATCAGGGGTCTTAGTTTGGTTTCTCTGGGATGCGGACCCTGAGATGAGGACACGTGGCCGGCACATTGTTTAGGAGGTGACAGAAATGCCTGTGGGGGACAGAGAAGAGAGACAGGACCAGGAAGGCTCCAGGCAGGGGCGTGTTATCCTTCAGGTACCCCTGTGAACAGGTGGCGTTTACTCCTACTGGGGGCTGCTAGGTGCTAGTGCAGAACTCCCTCCTTGGAGGTGTCCCGCCCTCAAGAGCTAAGGAAGTGGGGGTGCTACCCATTGGCAGTCATTGGTTGAAGCCTGCACTCTGGGGCCCCCCTTCCCTGGCACTTCAGGCCCGTCACGGAGATTTGCAAAGCAGGCCTCAGCAAGCAGGGAAATCCCTCTGGCGGAGAATTAGGTGCTGGTATCTGGAAGTCCAGTGGAAGTTTAACTGAAGTGACAGGTGACGGTGGGGGGGCTTGGTGGGTACAGACACACATGTGCTACGGCAGGCAGTGCTCTAAGGCACGTCTGCTTTGCTCTTGGCGAAACTTCCATCGCCCACCTGTAAGTGCCACTGAGAGCCACCTCTCAGGGTTACTCTTCATGAGGTGACAAGTGAAGGAGCACCCGGCTCGGGGCCTGGCGTGTCAGAAGTTCTTAGTAAACGTCTTTTCTTCTCCCTTCGTAGAACAAAGTTCCCTTTGCCATAGCAGCTGCGACTAACCAGAGGGTGTAGTCCGTAGAGTCCCCCGGACGGAACCCCCCTGCTCTGCTCCCAATTGGCAGGGACTCTGGGATGATTTACTCTAAGAGGTGGACAGACCAGGGAAAGGGAGCCACGACTCAGGATGTGTGTGGCGGACTTCACCCTTAACCCTCTCTCGTTAGTGCCTCAGCAGCAGTTGGTCTAATGGCAGCACCGAGTGGGGAAGGGCACAAAATCCGGGAGTGATGGAAGGAGGTTGCTCTTAAATACACAAAACCCCAGGGGGCACCTAGATGGCTCAGTCGGTTAAGCCTCTGCCTTCAGCTCAGGTCATGGTCCCTGGGGGCTGGAGTCGAGTCCTGCAGGAAGTCTCCTTTCCCTCTGCCTCCCCCCTGCTTGTGCTAGCTCCTTCTCTCTCTCTCTGACGAATAAATAAATAAAATCTTTAAAATAAACAAACAAACAAACACCAAAACAAAACCCCTAGGAACTACGGGGCAAGGTTAGTGTATTCCTCACTGACGTGAAATAATTTGTTTTCATAATTTAAAGATAAGGGACACTGAACAGATGATTCCTTCTCAGATTTTCTGGATTGTAAGTAAGCCTCAGCTGCAGATTGGCCATCCATGCCCAAGGTCTAGATTGACGCCCAGTCATGTCACGTTACCATTTGGAGGTGAAGTTGCCCTCTGGCTTTACAGTGAACCCAGGAGTCTCTCTCTGAGAGTCTCCCGTTCTATCCAGGAGTAGGTTTTTGTTTTGTTTTGTTTGGTTTGGTTGGTTTGGTTTTTAATTGTGGTCAAAAAACCCAAAACATAAAATTTACCATCTTCATTATTTAAAAAAAAAAGATTTTATTTATTTATTTACTTATCTATTTAGAGAGCAAGGGGAGGGGAAAAGGAAGAGAGAAAATCTCAAGCAGGCTCCACACCCAACTGAGAGCCTGATGAAAGGCTCTGTATTGGGACCCTGAGATCATGACCTGAGCTGAAATCAACAGTTGGTCAGTCGCTCAGCCAATGGAGCCACCCAGGCGCCCCGATCCTCGCCATTTTTTTTTTAAGATTTTATTTATTTATATGACAGATAAAGATCACAAGTAGGCAGAGAGGCAGGCAGAGAGAGAGAGAGGAGGAAGCAGGCTCCCCACTGAGCAGAGAGCCCGACATGGGGCTCGATTCCAGGACCCTGGGATCATGGCCCGAGCTGAAGGCAGAGGCTTAACCCACTGAACCACCCAGGCACCCCAGATCCTTGCCATTTTTAAGTGTGCAGTTCAGTAAAGTATATGCCCAGCACATCCCCAGAACTTCTCATCTTACAAAGCTAAAACTACTCATCCCACACCTTCCCACTTTCTGTTTCTGTGGCTTTGACTACTTGAGATACTTCATATAAGTGGAAATGAAATCATTTGGTGTTTGTCTTTTTGTGACGGACTTATCTCACTTAACCTAATGTCCTCAAGGGCTGTCCCTATTGTAGCTTGTGACAGGACTTCCTTCCGTCTTCAGGCTGAATAATATTCCATTGTACGTATAGACCACATTGTGTTTATCCACTTCTCTGTTGGTGGACCCTTGGGCTGCTTCCCCCTCTTAGCAACTGGGAATTTGAGAGTCACCTTTTACTTCACCTCTGAAGTCCTGCCGGGAAGGTCCTTGCAGAGTTAAGCCTCCATGACTGTCACTTGGTTGCCACTAGGAGAAATGGCCCCGGGAAGGGATTCTTTTGGCTTCTTCCATCCCTATATCAGGGTCAGGCAGGCCATGCTGAATCGTGTAGTTCACTTTCTATGGCTCCAATTATGTGATTTGAAATTCACCTTCAGCCTCATTTGAAGGAGCTGAGAAAGTTTGTCCCTGAAGGGAGATAGGGCTCTCTTTACCTTTGTTTTTTGTTTTTTTAAAAATATTTTTATATTTTTATAAAACAGAGATAACAAGTAGGCAGAAAGGCAGGCAGAGAGAGAGGAGGAAGCAGGCTTCCTTCCAAGTAGAGAGCCCGTTGTGGGGCTTGATCCCAGGACCCTGGGATCATGACCTGAACCAAAGGCAGAGGCTTTAACCCACTGAGCCACCCAGGCGCCCCTTTACCTTTGTTTTTAAGGCCCTCATGTTCCCTCTGAACTCTAAGCTCCCACTGAAAGGGGAGGGCGAACTGTGTGCAGAGGGCAGAAAGTACCAGGGTGGTAGCATACGGTTCGGGCATTTCATCTCTGACTTTTCTATTCCAGAGACACAAGGAAGCCCACGGTTGCACTGTCTGCTGTAGGTGAGTGTATGCTCCCCCGGCTTAGGTCATTCCTTCCGTCCCTCCTCGCATGGGGCTGCCCCTGCACCAGTCTCCAACTCAGACGGGTGGGATTTTAGGTCCCTCCTGGCAAAGGGCTTGTTTTAGGTTGCTTTCGGAAGTTAGAGTCAGGAGTGCTAAGCATGGTCAAGACCTCATTTCAGGATTCAAGGACAGGAGCCAAAATGGTTTGTTTTTAAACTTTTTATTGTGGAAAATTTCAAACACGTATGAAAATAGAAGATGAAATTGCTCTATGTTTATGATCCAGCTTCAACAACGGTCACTGGCGGGCCAGTCTTATTTATTTCATCTTTGCCTCTACCCACTGTCTCAGCCCAACTCCCATCTCTTTTGGAGTTATTTTGAAGGGGTGCCTGGGTGGGGTGGCTCATTTGGTTAAGGAAGGGTCTGACTCTTGATCTCAGCTCAAGTCTTGATCTCAGTGTTGTGAGCTCAAGCCTCACGTTGGGCATGAAGCCTGCTTTAAAAAAAAAAAAAAGAATTTTTTGAAGCATTTCCTGGGTGTTATATTATTTCTCAATGAATATTTCAGTAGGTGATATTTATGCAAGAGAAGAACCCTGTAAGAAAATATGATCACAGCAGACCTAAAAAGGTTAACAGTGGCTCTTTAATATCAGATATTTAAGCAGTATGCAGATTTCCCTAATCTCAGTTGTTGTTATTTTACAAATTATTTAAGTCAGAATCCAAATAAAAAACGTACTTATAAGTGGTTGATCTATTTCTCATCTTTTGCAATTGGTAGGTTTCTTCCTCCTCTCCTTTTTTGGTTTATTTTTCTTTTCCTAAGGTTTATTTATTGAGGAAACCAGGTTGTTTGTCTTATGGTTTCCCCATAATCTAGATGAGGCTGATTGTGTCTCGCATGTTGTCATTTAATGTGGATGTACTGAAACTTTGAAATTACTTCCCAGTCCCCCTGTTTTCTCAGTTGGAACTGATTGTTTTTGGAATTCTGCTTTGGGACTGTTGTGGGGTATTTACAGAGAGTAGAATTTGGGCACAGAAATAGTGTATCTTACAGTGATGAAGCCCAGTCATCAGCATTGTGTTTTGAAGGTTTATTCATCTATTTTTGGAAAGAGAGAAAGAGTGGGGCAGGGGCAGGGACAGGGAAGAGGGAGAGAATCTAAGCAGACATCTGCACTGAGCCCAGACCCCAACGCAGGGCTTGATCTCAAAACCCCAAGATCATGGCCTGAGCCGAAACCAAGAGTTGGTGGCTTAATTGACTGCACCACACAGGTGTCCCATCAGTATTGTATTTTGACATCTTTGTTAAAAATATACATTATCTGTCTCTTAAATCCTGCTCCTTTGTATTTTTTTGGTACTTTTTTTTTTTAAAAAGATTTCATTTATTTATTTCCAATAGAGCAAGAGCAAGCAACACAGAGAGCAAGAGTGAGAAAGCACAAGCAGGGGGAGTGGTAGAGGGAGAGAGAGAAGCAGGCTCTCCACTGAGCGGAGAGCCCGATGCAGGGCTCAATACCGGGATCCCGGGATCATGACCTGAGCTGGAGGCAGAGGCTTAACCCACTGAGCCACCCAGGCGCCCCTCAGTGAGATTTCTCAGTGGTAGCAAAGCTGCTTTGGGAGAAAAGAGGCAAATGAGAGGCTGTGGATTTGGTGAGCTGCTTGATCTACCATTCCCTGAAGGTGAAACTTGGCCAGTTTTGCTCCCTGGAGTCCGTGGTCCTTTATCTCTCCATGAGCGTGTTTCTTATGCCTTTGGGGTAAGGAGTAAGTAAGAGCCCGTGTGTACTCCAGACTATTCTCTGTTCGAGAATACCCAAGGTCTGGGAACTGTTTGACCCTGTTGTCGCAACTCTAGTAGAACAGATTGAATCAGGGGGTTCCCAGAACCCTTTGGCAATCCTCATGGTCTGATGGCCCTCCACACTGGGGAAAGTATATTTCTTTTGGAAGTCTTCGAGTAATCTGTCTTGAGGAAATGGGGCAGACTCTTCCTACTCACTTTCTCCTGCAATTGATACCCTTTCTTGCAAAGAAACTGGGTCTCCTACGCTAGCTTCCTCCTTTAAGGGTCTCCACTGTTCATTCCTAGGTGACTTAAGATTCCTTGTGTCTCAAGCAAAAAAACACAAAAAACCAAAGCCAAGCAAGGATAACTTCTGGGTCTTAACTCCATTTCCTGTTAGATTCTGAGTCCTTGTTGTGTCAAAAAGCCAAAGCCAAGCAAGGATAACTTCTGGGTCTTAACTCCATTTCCTGTTAGATTCTAAGTCCTTGTGTTGTTCCCACTCTTCTTGGATCAGGGCACCATAGTGTCCCCAGTAATAAACACCCCACCCAAAGGGGGAAATGCTTGTGGCCTGAGCAAGGACAAGAAGAGATGGGAAGGAGAGCCATTGTGTTGTTCTGGTGTAACTGAATGAACTTGGTTATTTTTCAGAGCCAACTACCAGTGCTGATACGTCCTAGATTTTCACAGGTCTCAGCCCGTCTGGCATCTTACGCTAATGCCTCCTCTCAGATAGCTCCCTTCTTACTGTTGTTACCTCTTTGTGTTGGTAGAGTGGGGAAAGGACTCAGTTCACAGTGTGGGGGGATATTCCCGTTCTCTGACTGAATCCAGGGCCGGGGGTCATGTGCAGCCGCTGATGGAAAGGGAAGCACAGGAGGGGGCAGGTGCACACACCCTTCTGAGGGCAGAATTGAGCAACTCTGGGCCTTATTCTTCAGCTGAGCTTCGGGAACCTTTGTTTCTCCAAGGTTGCCCTCCAAAATAGGGGAGTGAGGGAGGGAGGGAGAAGGTGGGAGCCAGCATTGAGCTGAGGCTCTTCGGAGTGGGAGAGCTGGGCTGGCCCCGGTGATGGGGATGAGGAAGAGACAGACCAGACCGTGTGAGGAGTAGTCATTTGCCCCCACCCCCACCCGCCATGGCGCAATGTTGGGCTGCTGCTCATTAGAAAACGTGCTTCCCTGCTGATTCTGCGCGGAGGTCACCAGTAGGGTTTTTTCCTGAGTGCGATTATTTCCTCAATTAGGTGACTCTGATTCTGTTCCGACGAGTTAATTCATTAATTTTTTGGCTTCATTTTCTCTTTAATGTGGGGCTGGTGCAGTCACAGACACTTGACGGGTTCTGTTCTCCTTCAGCGGGACCTCATTATCCAGCCGCCTTGGAAGCGCTCGCTACTCTGGTGCCAGGGGGGTTGAGGGTAGCCGCTTTCTTCCCCTGATTTTCCTTTGCAGCCGGTGCCTCACAGGTCAAATGGAATAAAAAAAATGCTAATTGCCTCGCCACCAGTCATGACGGGGATGTGCGGATATGGGACAAGCGGGTGAGTAATCTCTTGTCGCCCACCCCAGTTGGTCCTGGGGGTGTGAGGATGGTGCTGTGAGTAGCAGGACTCATCTAGAAAGGCCAGGGTGCCCCGTGGACTGTGGCAAATTGCCATTTTAAGATCATAGTCCTGGAAGACATTTGCTTCCTGATCAAAACTCATGTTGAAGGAAGATAGAGAGTATTAGGATCAGTGGTTAAGAAAATGAACTGGGCCTGCTAAGTTAGAGCCCCATTTTGCTGCCTCCTAATTACATTATCAGCTGAGCCACTACACTTCTCCAAGCCTTGGTTACCTGATCTTCAAAATGAAGATACTGATTGTGTGTCACTGAGGAGGTCAAGCCCGGGGACCAGACACTGTTCTAGAAGGTCAGCCTGCTCCATATTGCAGAGGGCAAACTGGTTGTTCTAGGACATATTCCACCCTGGATGTTTCTGGTAGAAATCACCAAGGCGAGGGACTTAGGGTGCTCAAATCCTTCCTTAGACATCCAGCTGTCCTCTTAGCCTCACAGAAGCTCGCAGAGCATATATTCTCCCTGCACAACCCATGTAACTGATGGGCACGGGAGAGGGACAGGCTCCCGGGTGGCTGCCGCCATGGAGAGTCTATTGAGAGTTTGGTTTGTTGGCATCAGTGAGGACAGAGATGCGGGAAAATGCTCCCCCGTGTCCGACTCCCAGATGATGGGGTCATAATGCACGGGGCAGTTGACTTTGTAAGACGTGGGTGTCATGCCACTTCCTGCTTTCCGACAGTGGGGGCTAGAGCTTCTCAGCTCCTGTGGGAAGCAGCCACTTGTAGTTTCCCGAAACTGTCAGCCGGGATGCGGTCTCATCCCAGCATGGCTTCTGGCAGCCCTGTCCTTTCCCTTGTGGCAGGGAGTTGGTCAGACGGTTGGGCAGAGGAGAAGGAAATGAAGCAGATGGGGGGTCGGGTGAAGTGGGTGCTACAGCTTGGTAGGGAAGCTTGTGCTGGCCGAAGCCCTCTGCCTTCCATGGCTCCTGGGTGAGAAGGTGATTTTGTACATAAGGGTTGGTTGGGTACGTCTTCTGTGTGTTAGTTTTTGTCCCTGTCCCTTAGTGCGGTCTCGTATTAGCCATTCTCCCCTCTCTTGATTCCCTAAAGTGTTGATTGGTTTTGTTCCTTTCATCACTAGTATAGTGTTTAAATATGTAAATGGTTTAAATAAAACATTTGGTTGGTTTGCAGTGCGTACAGACTTGCTTTAGACTGTTTTCAGGCCATCCGCAATATGAACCATTTGGTAGTTTGCCCTTGGAATCCCTGTCAGTATTTGTCTTCTGAACTAGTGTTGAGAAACTAGTAGTGTTCCTGATCTTCCAGAAAGAGACGGCCAGACTGTTCCTGTCGATCTACTGAGAATCCTGACTTCCCTCAGCAGTTTTATCTGTTTTGTTTAAAGGATTTTAACTCCCCCTGCCACCCATAATTAATACTTGGGACTTTTGCTCAGATGGGTTGTAAAACTCGTAGGTCATATTTTTACTTCTCTGGCACTTCCCAGTATCGAAGTAGCACTCTTGGCACCAGGCGTCAGAGGCTTAAAAAAGTGCAGTATCGGTGGCAATGTTGGATTTCATTCAAAAACCCCAAAGACGAATAGTCGTAACATTTACTGCATGTTTTTTATGCACAGGCATTGTCCTAAGAACTTGCTTTATAACTAGCCTTTAAAGTAAGTACTGTCTTTATCCCCATTCTATAGATGAGTAAACTGAGGCCTGTTTGTTGTTGGGATTTGAACTCAGGGAGGCTGGCTCTGAAGACTGCTCTTAACCTCACAGACTAGCACTGATTATAGAAGTAATACATGCTCTTTGTAGAAACTGTAGAAGAGAAAATAAAAAACATTCATAGGCCCATTCCCCAAAAACAAATGCTAGCATTTTGGTGTGTTTTTTTGTGCTTTTTAAAAAACATGGTTTATCCTGTTACATACATGGTCATACTTACTTTTTCCATTTAATAGCATTTTCCCTGTCCTATAATCCCTGTGTCTAACATTTAGTCTCTCTTCCATACTATGTTGGATAGCTGTACCGTAGTTGATCTAAAATTTAATTATTCCTCATGTACTGTTTGTGTTGCTTCTAGCTTTCTGGTATTCCCAGTATCACCAAGATGAACATCTTTAGTTATCTAAAGCTTTTTGTGAAATTGGAATATTCTCCTAGGAAAGGAAAATCTTAAGTTGCTTGGTAAAAATTGTCAAAGGTTTTTGCCGAAAGGTTGTACTATTTTGTATAAACACCAGCAGTGACAAAGGGAGCCTTGCCAGCGTCGAGTATTATTTACAAGTATCTTCTAATTTGATAGTTTAATAAAATCTGACTTTAACATGTATTTCTGAGGTTTCCTCCTGAGTTTGCTTATTTTATATAAGCTTATTAATCATGAAGAGTTATCTTCTGTGATGTGTGTTCATTCTCTTTGAGGGGTCTTGGTGCACGATTACTTTAAGATTGGTGGTTTTCCCTCCGGTTGCGAGGTTGAGTCTGTCTGGACATCACAGCCCCTCTCCTTGGGGTGATAGCGAGGAAGGGAGCGGTGATTGCAGACTCCACCAGTCAGCGAAAGAGCTCCCACTACCTGGTATCCTTCATGAAAGCCGTGACTGGGGCTGGAGCGGAAAGAAATGAGGTTCACAGGCCTGAATACAGAGCATGTATGAAGGAGGGTTGGAGAAGGCTTTTTCTGTTTTGTTTGTTTTAAACAAAATAAAGTGGAGTTTCTTAAGGATAGAGACAGTATCGGGTAGTGTTTCTGTGTCCCCACCCAGCCCCCAGCAGACCATTTTATGGTAGACACTCAGGGAGCTCTTTATAAATTGACAACACTCTGTGCCCATCCTGTCGTAGAAACCCAGCACGGCAGTGGAGTATCTCGCAGCACACCTCTCCAAGATCCATGGCCTGGACTGGCACCCAGACATTGAGCACATTCTTGCTACCTCCAGTCAGGACAACTCTGTCAAGGTGAGTGACCCTTGGGGACAGCTAGGGGTGCTGCGTGCAGGAAGCATTAGATTTTGAAGCAGCACCTGGTTTGGAAGGAAAGCTACACCAAGCACAGTGTGTGTGTGCTGTAGGGGTTCTGGGCGGGTAAGCCTGGTCGTGTGGGCCAGTAGGAACGGAGAGTAGCATATCTCTGATAGGGTTCCTGGGATCTGCTTGGAACATTTTTTCTTTCCCTTTGTGAAAGGAAGTCGGAGACTAAACCACTTAGAAAGGAGAAGTTTATTTGCCAAGAAGTTGCCAGGAAATCAGATTTCAGGGGAAAAAAAACCCCACCACCACCACACTAAACCAAACCAGATACATCATAAAGGAGAAAAGCTGATAAGGTTAAGGTTAACAAATTTGTTAAGGTTACCAAGTTTCTGACTAGTCTCCCTGGGATGAAAAACCAGCACTCTTCGAATATGATTATCCCATCCACAAAAGTTAGGACATCTTCAGCCAGCAGCACTGCAAAAGTCAGGGACAGGGGCACCTGGCTCAGTGGGTTAAGCCTCTGCCTTCAGCTCAGGTCATGATGTCAGGGTCCTGGGATTGAGCCCCACATCTGGACTCTCCACTCAGCTGGGAGCCTGCTTCCCCCTCTCTGCCTGCCTTTCTGCCTACTTGTGATCTCTCTCTGTCAAATAAAGAAATAAAAATCTTAAAAAAAAAGTCAGGGACAGAGTTGACAGAGAGTCTCTCTCACTTACAGGAAATGCTCTAGGGTTTTTATGTGTTTCTGTAACCCTATTATTTTTGGTTTATCTCAGAGTGCAGCATTTCTTGTTTGTTTTTCCTATCTCGACTGATGTGTTTAGAAGGATGCAGGGCACAGGGCCAGCCTCATTCCACAGGCCCTCCTTGTGGTCAGGTCTCTGTCTGGAAGGACAGAGATTTGACCACACTAGTTGGCTTAGCAATTTTCTGATTCAGCATCATTAACATAATGATTTGTTTACATGGGCACACAGACAATGTCATTTTATGGTATGGTGAGCAAAACTAGAACCATAACACCGAGGCCTGAAAAGTTAACTTCTGTCTTGAGGTTTGAAAATCCCTTAGGGTTGTCATTTACTTTTATGTGCTGGAATGGGTTTTTTTGTTTGTTTATTTGGGGCTTGGATTTTTGGCACCTTGTCACCCAAGTTCAGAACCCAGAAACCATCCAATTTCCCTCCTCCTCTTTCCTCAAGTTTGTCCTGTTCAGCGACATCTTTACTACCTGTAGGCTGGATTCCGTGGGTATTGAAGCAGGCAACAGGTCAGTTTCCACATGTGAGACTCAGTCCTTGTTCCTTACTTGTAGGCAGAGCTTAGGAATTAAATGAGACTTTTGACATATTTAATTTATTTCACTATATCCTGGTGGAAGGGAGGCGTTTCTGTTGAATGTATATAAATAGCATAATTGTGATTGAAGCCGTATCAGAGCTACTTGCATAATATTCAACCATATTTATTAGTAATTTGTATGTTAGTATCAATATGTCATTTTTTCCTACATAATCTTTTTTTTAAGATTTTATTTATTTATTTGAAAGATATCTCTATCTGTCAAATAAGTCTAGATATGAGACAGATATCTCTATCTGTCAAACAAGTAGGCAGAGAGGCAGGCAGAGAGAGAGAGAGGAGGAAGCAGGCTCCCTGCTGAGCAGAAAGCCTGATGTGGGGCTTGATCCCAGGACCCTGGGATCATGACCTGAGCTGAAGGCAGAAGCTTTAACCCACTGAGCCACCCAAGCGCCCCTGTAGTAACACATTTTTATTATATTTTTGTTTTCTGAATTGAAGGGGTACACCAGAACAAGATACCACTGAATGTTTCACCTGAGTTTATAAATTGTTAAACTGTGAAACTGTTGAATTGAGGGTTAGAGCTAGATCGAGAAGAAAGAAAAGGATTTTTCTTATCTGGCTGTTAAAAATAGAACATTAACCACAATGAGATGACTTCATACCAGTTTAATGATTGTTTTTGTCCCGATCCTGGGCTAAGCTGTCAAATTTGCGATATTCCCTTCTTCTAGAGGAGCAGCCCTGGAAATCCAGACACAGATCCTTGGTCCATCCTGACAGATGTGTGTCTGCCTCTGGGTCAACAAGGTCAGCCTTACTGAGAGTCCTGTACCCACAAGGCTGTTGAGAAACCTGGTTCTTTCTTGCCTGAGGCTCTTCTGATATTTCTTCAGAAGCCTTCCTTTCTGATCTGTAACTTGTAGCAAGGGCCTCCTGGCAAGTAAGAAAAAAGCAGAAATCACCTATGGGCGAGAGGATGGCATGGCTGCTCTGGTACTTTTACTAACCAGTCTGTCAGATGAAATAGACTGAAGCCATTCACATGCAGCATATCATCATTTCGTAAGACTGACAGTGGTTCTTTTGAGAGTAAGATCAGGTTATGAAATGAGTGAGGACTTGGTTCAATCCCCAGGGTCCTCTAACTTGTCCATCATTATATGTTGTTATTATATGTTATAATGCTCACTAGTCGAGCATATTTAAATCTGGAAACGTCCTTTTTTTTTTTTTTTAAGATTTTATTTATTTATTTGACAGAGAGAGATCACAAGTAGGCAGAGCAGCAGGCAGAGAGAGAGGGGGAAGCAGGCTCCCCGCTGAGCAGAGAGCCCAGTGCGGGGCTCGATCCCAGGACCCTGAGATCATGACCTGAGCTGAAGGCAGAGGCTTAACCCACTGAGCCACCCAGGCAATCCCATCACTGTAGTTTTGTCGTTTTGAGAAGATCATTTAAATGGAATGATTCAGTATGTACTATTTGGGTTGGTTTCTTCCATTCAGGATATCACCTTCAAGATTCATCCAAGGTACTTTAAGAATCGATAGATCATATACTTTTAGTTGGCGAGTGGTAATCCACTGTATGGACATACTACGTTGATCATCTGTTGCCCCATTGAAGAACATTGACTGGGCTGTCAGCAGTTTTTGATGATTGTGAATAGAGCTGCTGTAAACATTCACAGATAGATTTTCCTGCGAATGGAACTTTTCACTTTTCCAGGACAAATAGTTAGGAGTTGGGATCAATGGCCTATGGGTCAATGGGTCAATGGCATATGCGTGTTTAACTTTTTAAGAAGCTGCCAAACTGTCATCTATTTTTGATAATAATTTCTTAATACTGGAATAGCGCAGAGTTGCAGTCTTGGTTCTCCTGCCTCTACGGTTTTCCTGCTTCACAACCGAGGCTCAGGCTCCAAGTATAGTTGTGTCCCTTCATTGAAAGCGCAGGCATCCCTAAGGTGGAGTGTGTCTGGCTCACCTCTGTGCATTTCGCAGTCTCGAGTTCTGCATGGTCAGTGGCGGAGTGGGTGATAGTGTATGTGAGTGCGTTGGTGTCCAAACAGCCACCTCTTCCCTGTGGGACCTTGGGCAAGCTGGATTGTTTTCGTCATTTAGCTTCTACACTTGAGAAAGAACTGAATGACACCCTTAATTTGGTTGTTGCAAAGATTAAATGGGATAACAAAACCTAAAGCTCTCAGCTTGGTCTGGAATGCAGTAAGTAGTTAGCACATTGCCTGTCATTAGTTCTTACTTTGCCCTGCATGGTATAAAAGTGACATGGGGGAAAGCTTGTCACTCTGACCTTTTACCTCTAGGCCTGTTTAATAGGCAGACGGAAGCTGATGATCGGCCCCGAGGGCTGGTCCTGGTGATGTTGGGAAATTCTCCTGTAATGTTGATATATGGGAAAGGTTTGTGTGTCTGCCCTGCTCTCTTGGCTGGCAGTGCTGCTGGGAACACACCGAGGACAGAGAGTGGAGCGTCTGCAGGCTGTGCTTATTTCAATTGTTGGTTGGTTTTTTTTTGTAAGATTTTTATTTATTTATTTGACAGACAGAGGTCACAAATAGGTAGAGAAGCAGGCAGAGAGAGAGATGGGGAAGCAGGCTCTCTGCTGAGCAGAGAGCCCGATATGGGGCTCGATCCCAGGACCCTGGGATCACGACCTGAGCCGAAGGCAGAGGCTTAACCCACTGAGCCACCCAGGCACCCCAGTTGTTGGGTTTTTTAATGGCATTTGTTTAACAAATTACCCTGTTTTCTTTCTTCTAGTTCTGGGATTACCGCCAGCCTCGGAAATACCTCAGTATTCTCCCTTGCCAGGTGCCTGTCTGGAAGGCCAGATACACTGTGAGTGGGACACCCCACATCCTGCTGGGGAGCTTCCCCTTAGTGTCTAGACATGGGGGTCAAGGACCCTTTTCTCTTATTTTCTTTGTGAGGCAGTTTCTCTTTCTGTCTTGGCTGGGGGGTGGGACAAAGGCAGTAATGGCGGCATAAAAGCTGGTATGTATTTAAAAACTTGTCCTTGAAATGTTGGGGAAGAACCTGTGCAAGAGTTGCTGACCATAGCCTGGGAGCCCAGGCCACGTGAAGGTCGTCACTACTGGCAGGGAAAGCGGGGAAGACGGGGCCACAGGGTTTGGGGCTTGCAGTCAGTGGACCATGGTAGAAAGAAATCTGGCTTAGATTCAGAAGACCTGAGTTTTGGGCCCATTGGTGCCTTTTAATTTTTTCCCAACATTTATTGAGATGTAATTGACCTGTAGCATTGCATAAGTTCAAGGTATACCCCCATGGATTTGATATTGCAAGACTGTTAGTACCCGAGGGTTGGCTAATACCTCTGTCACATCACATAATTGCCATTTCTTTTTTGTATTGAGAACATTTATCATATACTCTCTTAGCAACTTCCAAGAATATAATAGAGTGTTATTAACAGTCATCCCCAGGCTGTGTATTCGATCCCCTGAACTTGCTCATCTTCGAACTGGAAGTGACTGAGCCACCCGGGCGCCCCTTTATTCATCCATTGATGGACACTTAGATCACTTAGATTGTTTCTGTATTTGCAATGAGCCATTTAATCTTTGTGTGGCCTTGGGCAAGCTGCTGGATGCTTTTGAGCGATAGTTTCCTTTTCTGTAGCATCTGAATAATCATTTTTACCAGGCCTTCCTTTTTATTATTGTGATAAAATTTACCATTTTAAAGTATGCAATTCAGTGGCATTTAGCACATGTACAATATGCCTTTCCTTTTGAGAAATGGTATGTGAAAATGCTTTATAAACCATAAAATGCTGCAGAATAAAGCTATTAGTCTTTCAGCAGTTTTTCCATTGCCACATTGATAGCTTCTGATCAGAGATAATATATTTTCTTCATTGTCAACTTGAAAGGGAGCGCACAGAGATGAATAAAGCTGCCTTTATGTGTTAGGCTGTCACTCCGACGCGCTGTGGAACATAGAAGATAATTTAGGTATTAAGTGGCTTTTGCATCTGGGAGTGCTTGTCAAGAAACCAGACATTGTTCTTATGAATTGAAATAGTTCTCTGGATTAATATGTTTACTTTAAAAAATAAACAGAGAAGTCCAGGAGTACTGCCAGGAGAGAAAGTGAAGATAAATGTGCTTTTAGGTGACCGTAGTTTATTCCTTCAAGAACAGAGTCTGATTATTTACCCAGTGGGCCCCTTTGCTACTTAGCTGATGAGGTGTCGATAGGTAAAGCATGCCAGTCCTGAGATTGGAGTGTTTCCCTCTGAATAGCTGTGGTTTGGGGGGCGGGGCGTGGGAAGGTGATGCTTCGTGTGGCTGTCGTGCTGCTGGTGCGTTTCCACATGGCAAGAATCCTGCCCGCTGCTCTGGGGTTTTCCCCAGCGTGTCTTGCATACTTGCTCTGGATGTGAAACAGTGTGTTCTGGTGTGCAGCAGTCAGAGCCGTTTGCTTATTTTAGAATTTCAAGTACTCCAAGTATTTGGCTTAGCTTTATTTTTTTACTCGCTGCGGTCCCTTCCATGCACAGGAAAAAGTAGAATAAATGCAAAAGAAAAGTGGAAGGATGGTTAACTTACGGTATTTGGAAAACGTTTCCCCAGATGGGTTGGGGCCCTCCGTCATCTCATTTATGTTAGTTAGGAAAGCATTCCAGCCTTGGTAATTCAAGATTCAGCTGACTCTCCCTGGAATAATTCCCTGCTTTTCCCTTTCCTGCCATAGCCTTTCAGCAATGGATTGGTGACTGTGATGGTCCCCCAGCTTCGGAGGGAAAACAGCCTTCTTTTGTGGAACGTCTTTGACTTGAACACCCCCGTCCATACCTTTGTGGGGCACGATGACGTGGTGCTGGAGTTCCAGTGGAGGAAGCAGAAGGAGGGTGAGTGGGGGCCTGATTTCCTTCTGAGCCCTGTTCTACAGCAGCTCCAGTGGGATTGGCTGTGTGGTCCAGTGTGGAGGACGTAGACCCCTCAGCACTGGGCTTGAGGAATGGGAGAGTCAGGGGGACTGCCACCATTCACTGTAGATGAGAAAAGGGGTGTGCCTGTGGCTTCTGTCCCAAGCTAGTGCCGCTTCTTGTAGGTTCAGTGCCGTCTCTCACCTGCACGGAAGAGATCTGTAAGAGATGGATAGACTTGCTTTTGGATCATCTCTAGGGCTGAAAAACTCTGGGGTCACAGTCCTCAGAAGTCTGATGTTCGCTCCTTGCCACTCTGGGGAGGAAGGAGACCTGAGGTCGCCATCAGGACCCCGCCTACCACGTGTTCCTAGTTCCCTTCACAACACATAGTGGTGTTTTATCTTGCATCTCCTTGAAGATGGGTTTGGCCACATGGCTTGCTTTGATCATGAGACATAAAGAGAGGGATGCGATCTCTTCTGGGTTGAAGCATTAGCAGCCATTGTACAATTACACGCTGTCTTTGCTGCGGCCACCACAGCTGGCAGAACTCCAGCTGGAGCTGCATCCGTGAGCAAGGTGTCCTTGCTTTAAGCCCCTGAGATTTGGGCATTGTTCGTTATTGCAGCTTCGTCTAGCCAGCCCTGACCAGTGCAAGGTCAAGTGTAATGGAGTCAGAAGCCCTTGGCCTTCACTTCTCCACCAATTCATGCAAACTTAGTAGCAGCTTCTCTTCTCCTGAGATCTTATTGTCACGATATCTAAAGGTTTTAGGGAACAGAAGCATATTTCTTGGTCTTTCTGTATTAAAGAAGGAAAACCAGGCAGTGGAGTGATGTGACCTCTCCAGAGTCCCAGGAAGGGTCTTGGGTAGACCTGGGATTAGAGCGCTCAGCTTATCCCGGCTTCTTGACCTTCATGAGCCTCTCTTCCAGGATAGTTTTTGAAGAGACTCTTTTGGTCATCCTCTTAATTTTCTTATCTTTATTTCCCGAATATCCCTGCTTCTAGAAACATGAGGCTGCTTGGTCTTAATCCCATCAATTTGCATGCATAACTTTGGCTTTCATCTTCGTCTCTTGCTTTTTGCCGTAGTAAACAGATGATGTCGTTTCTTGTGGTCTGGCAGGGAGAGGTTGGCCTGTAGTTTTGGCTTGAAACGAAAAGTTTCTAGCAACCCGCTTTCAGTTATCTATCATCTGTAAGCTGGCAAGGTGAATTGTGTAAATTGAGACTATCTAGTCAGTAGTGAGATTCTGAGTGCAAGTTACAGGTATTTCTTCAAACTCCTTTTTCTTGCAAAGTATATCATCTGTCTAGAAAGTTGCATAAAACCTGTACAGTCTTACAAATTTGGAAGAGAAAAGCTGTGTAACTACCAACATGGTCTAGAAAGCGAACATTGCTCAAGCCTCGGACCACAGTCCTGTCCCTTCCCGGGAAGGAAACACTGTCCTTCTATTTATGAGAGTGATTGCTGTTCTTATTTTTATTGTTTACCACCCGTTTACGCAGCCCCTGAAATGGCTTCAGCTCACTTGTTGGACCTTTCGTAAATGTAATCCCCCCACACGTTTCTTGTATTTTACTTCTTTTTCAACCGTTGCCACTTCGTTTTATTTTACTGCCATGTCTTAGTTTTTACTGGGTTATCTCAAGCTTTGACTTGGGTTTTCACTGTGGTGCAGGAGCTCCTCGAGAGCTATCAGGAGAAGCGGGGTGTCCTGGCCAAGGGGCAAGGGTGCTCCACGAAGGAAGCGCCAGTCACTGTTTCAGATGTTGCTGAAGAATCACCTTGTAGAATAAGAGAAAAGCCCTCAATTGTACAACTAGGAAGCGATGCGATCATTAGGAGACGAGTTCCAGAAGCAGACTGAAGATAGAGGCCAAATTGTAAGGCAGCGTGGACAGAGGCAGCAGGAACTGGTTTTGTGATTGAAGTTCCCTTCACAGGCAAGAAGCAGACTGAATTGATCTTAGAGCCTCTGCCTTCTCCCTCTGAGGGTGAGGAGAGGATGCAAGAGAGTGGGTATGTGGGAAAGCTAGGGCCTTGTGAGGGTGAGAGGGAATGGGGGTGGAGGCACTGGTAGAGGGGTCGGGATTAGAACGGAATTAGGAATAACTTTTCTCCACAGTCAGGGACACGAAAAGGAGCCAGATGTGGAGGCAGACGATTGCTGATGTAAACCTGAGTCTGCACGGCCGGGGGACTCCTGGCAGGCAGCTGTTCAGAAGACTTGTGTCCTGTTAGGCACACACAAGGATACGGTAACACGCTGAGGGAGTGAAGCCCGATTGAGGGCAGTGACACAGAGAAGGAACTTCTGTCGCTTACCTCCCCTTTTAGCTCGGACCCGTCATGTTCTCTGTGACCTCCATTTTCCCACCTGTAAAATGAAGGAATTGGATGAAATTCAATTCTAAACTCTTCTAAATTCTTTGCTCTCTAAGGATGGCCATAAAGGAGATTCTAGATATGACCTAATTACTCCGAAGTGCCCCGATCTTTTCATGAAGCTCCCTAAACGATTTTGGAATAATTTCCCTCTGACCAGATGTGACATGTGAAAATATAACTCAGTCAGTTAAGAACACTCAAGATCGATTATCCATTTCATAAAGAGGTGCTTCTCTTTACCAAAGAATTCTTTTCAGTGGTAAGATTCCATTATGCATTTAAAGCAATTCATTTCACAAAAAATCATATTCACGCTCAGCTCCTCTGGAGCGTATAAAAGGAGGAACATTTGTGGAGGCGAAAGTTCAATGTGACGTTAAATCCCAGCGTCCCTCTTCACCTGCTGGGCTGCCAGATATCATTTCACTTCATTTAAGTTTCTGCTCAAATGTGACTTCCTCAGGGAGGCCTGTCTAAAAATAGCTTCGCCATCAGTTCTCTTATCCTGGTTGTTGTTTCTTCTTCTTCTTCTTCTTTTTTTTTTTTAATAACACTGTCCCTACCACACATTTTATTATGTATTTATCCATTCTTCTCTTGCCACCGCTGGATTGTGAGATCTGTAAAGACAGACACTGGAACAGTCCTGCTTGTTCTAGCACTTGGAGCAGTGCCCGGCATGTAGAAGAGGGTCAGCAAGTCTTTGTTGACTGGGTGGGTGAAGGAGTCTCACCCCATCGGAACCTGTAGCAAAAGTGATGTCGAATTAAAAAAAAAAAAATTGCAGGATTCTTACTTGGTGATTTCTAGGGTCCAAGGACTACCAGCTGGTTACGTGGTCACGGGATCAGACCTTGAGGATGTGGCGGGTGGATTCCCAGATGCAGAGGGTACGTACTCCGCGCTGTTATGGAGGAGCGCGCCTGGGTGTGCTTACAACTTACAGAAAGTACAGGCCTGAGTCCTTGGAGTCAGAGGACGTGTGAGAGACATTCACTAACACTTGCTGTTGGCCGAGTGGTGTATGGAGGCCACACTGAGGCTTTCAGGGCTTCAAGAGCCAACTCCAGCGTTGGGCACTTTTAAGCATCAAGAGCCTCTGACCGCCTTTTCTCTGGTCCCGGCATGAGAGTGTGGGCAGCCTACCGAGCAGACGGCCTGTGGGCTTCATTTCTTTCTCTTCTTCTAACTGAACTGGGACGTCTGACCTCACCTGCAGTGTTCAGAGCCCTTAACGTCCACCCGCAGCACCTGTCCTGTGAAGCCCTTTTCAATTTTTGCCCCTATTAAATGATACCTGTTTCTTACGTGAAGCACAGTGGTTGGTACCTGGTGTGAACTGCCGTGGCCCTGGCTGTGCTGTGCCTCAACACGGTTTTTCCATTCCGTGGCGACGTGCCTTACAGGCAGGAACTGTGCGTCCTCATGTGGCCTCCCGCGTGGGGGTGCCTGGCTGGCTCAGTTGGTAGAAGAGGCAGCTCCTTTTTTTGGTGCCAAAACCTGGGAACGAGAACATGCAACTCTCTCTCTCTTTGTTTTTGTTTTTTGTTTTTTTTAAGATTTTTAAAAATTAATTAATTAATTAATTAGAGAGATCACCTGTCTGGGGAAGAGCAGAGGGGGAAGGAGAGGGACACGCCAACTCCTGGCTGAGTGTGGAGCCTGATGTGGGCCTCGATCCCATGATCCCGAGATCATGACCTGAGCTAAAACCAAGAGTCAGACACCCAACCGACTGAGCCACCCAGGCACCCCAGAACACATGCAGCTCTTGATTTCAGGATTGTGAGTTCGAGCCTCACGTTAGCTGTAGTAATTACTTAAAAATCAGCCGATCCATCAGTCCTTCAATCTTAAAAATAAAATCTGCAGCACTGCTCAGTACAAAGTCACTCTTGAGTGTTTGGGTCCAATATCCTCACCTTACTGCCTTTCAAATATATTTTTTCTAGAAAGTACCATTTGTTCATTTTTGGTCTTGGGTTAGCCGAACAACTCAATAAAGGCTTGGAATTTAAAATAATGTTTTCTGAGGCTTGCATAAACTCGGAACAGGAAGAAAAATTTCCAGGGTAGCTGAAACTCTCATCTCCTGTGTATTTAACAAGGGAGATTTGGTAATGGGTAAAGCCTATTTTGATCAGTTTTTGGCTGACACCTTTAGCCTTTGTGCTTCCCATTTTTAAGTCAGAACCCTAACCAGACATGGAGATCGTTTCCATTGATTTCTGTGGACCTAGATCTTCTACCCTTTGTTGCAGCTTTGTGCAAATGACATACTAGATGGTGTCGATGAGTTCATTGAGAGCATTTCTCTTCTGCCGGAACCAGAGAAGACCCTGCACGTTCAAGATACAGATCACCAGCACAACCTGAGCCACGGGGAGGAGGAAGGTAATTGGCCAGATGGGTGTTTCAGGTGACGTACCCCCTGTGCATCTCAGAGTTTCAGCACATACCTAGAACGGCCCTCGGACCCGTTTTCAAAAGTGTTTGCCAAAAACTGAAGAACCTCTCTCCCTTGCCAGTCTTAAAGGAAGACCCCCCGAGCAGTATCCTGGAAGAGAAGAAATCGGAGCAGCCGGGGCTCCCGCAGACTCTGCAGCAGGAGTTCTCCCTGATCAACGTGCAGATCCGGAACGTCAATGTGGAGGTGCTCACTGGCTCACCACCTCGCTCCCCTGCTGGCGCGTGGCCGTTGGTGGGCCAAGGGACTCCTCCAGCTCTCATTTCGGCTAGCAGAGAGCTTTGCTGCTCCAACAAGTGAACCTCTCTGCTGGCTTTTTTTTTTTTTTTTTAAGATTTTTATTTATTTATTTGACAGGCAGAGATCACAAGTAGGTGGAGAGGCAGGCAGAGAGAGAGGAAGAAGCAGGCTCCCTGATGAGCAGAGAGCCCGATGCGGGGCTCGATCCCAGGACCCTGGGATCATGACCTGAGCCGAAGGCAGAGGCTTTAACCCACTGAGCCACCCAGGTGCCCCTCTGCTGGCTTTTTTATTTCCTAGGTTTTCTAGAGAAATAGATGTTTTGCAAATGCAAATTATAGCCTCACCGTAGTATTTTCTCGTCAGATGAACCGAGGAGTAAGCTGATGCTCATGTGTGTTGAAATCCTCCTAGCTGCTCCCAACACCTCGTTTGACCACTTTGTGTCAAGTTACTTAGAGCCAGGAAGGCTTAGTGCTTTGGCAAAGGTTACTGGTAGAGTTAGTGGCAGAGCTGAGTTTGAAAGCCAGATATCCTGACCCCAGCCCTCCACCCCCCAGCCCCCAGGTTCTTTGTGCTCAGCTGTACTGCCCTCCCTTAAAGCTGGCCATTTCCTTAATGACTTAGATTCATAGTAAGAAGGTCGTCAAACATCTTTGTTCATTTAACACATGAAAACGTTTACTCTCTTCCTTTTGGGGAGATACTGAAATGCTTTCCTTCAGAAAACTGAGTCTGAGTTTTGAAGCTTGATTTGTTCTTTTTTTGCCCAGATTCAACTAACAGGTATGGATATGTGTGTATGCATAATTATCTCCTTTGGCCTTTTTGGGGGTGGGCGTGCGGCAGAGGGACAGAGAGAATCCCAAGCAGGCTCCATGCCCAGGATGTAATCCAAGACGGGGCTCCATCTCACACCCCTGAGCTCATGACCTGAGCTGCAGTCAAGAATTGGATGCTTAACCTGTTGAACCACCCAGGGGCCCCTCTTTTGGCCTTTAAAACAACTCTGCAATACATGCTTTTATCCCTACTTCACAGAGGAGAAGCTGACACTAAGAGATGTCATGACTTGTAGGAAGTCAGCAGCTATTTGAATCTGTCTCCAGATTTCCCATGTGTGCGCCTTTCTTTGCTCTACTCCAGCTGCCTTCTCCGGATGGCAGTGCGAGAAATCAAGAGAGAGAAAGGATTCTTTGATTAATTGATTATCTGTATCAATCAAGAGAGAGAAAGGATTCTTTGATTAATTGATTATCTGTATCAATTCAGATCATACCCCTCTGTTGAGAACAGGTAAGACTGGTGTGGATAGCCAAGTGATTCTAGTTTAAGAAGGAGGTCTTGATTCCTTTTCCAGGAGTGCTTTTTTAAAAAGTACTGAGATGTAATTCACGTAAGTATGAAGTTTGCCCTTCTAAAGTGTATAATTTGGTGGTTCATAGAATAGTCACAGAGCTCTGCCATTATCACCACTAATTCCACAGCATTTTCATCATTTCATCATCCCTAAAAAGTCCTATACCCATTCACGGCCCATTGCTGGGGGGGCCCACCCCACCCCCACCTGGGCACCACTAATCCGCTGTCTCCGTGGATTTTCCCAGGAGTACTTTTTTAACTCAGACCGGTATTTCACTTCTTCCTGCTCTCTTTTCTCATCTCAAAATAAATATAACAAGTTTCAGTCTACCTCACAGCTTCAGGCTGAAGCTTTTTTAAGTCAAAATACTTTGAACTTATTAAATCAGTGCCAAAATTAAAAATCTGTCTTCAACACGAGTTGTCTCAGTCTTCCAAATTGGTTTGTCTCTGGAAAGTCTCCCTTCACCCCGGTCCCGGGAACCTCGAGCTTGCAGTCAGCTTGTTTAAATGTATTAGTGTCCGGAGATGCCCGATGGTTCCTCTCCTAAGCTGTTGCTCCTTTGTTGCCTGTAGATGGATGCGGCGGACAGGAGCTGCACGGTGTCTGTGCACTGCAGCAGCCACCGTGTCAAGATGCTGGTGAAATTCCCCGCACAGTACCCCAACAACGCTGCCCCTTCCTTCCAGTTTATCAACCCTACAACCATCACATCCACGATGAAAGCGAAGCTGCTAAAGGTGGGCTCTCTGTTCACATGTTCTCCGTAGTGTCGTAAGAGGAAACGTCTGTTCATGGGCATCAGCATCTTAAGCTGCATGGTCAAGTTGAATGAAAGCTCCAGTAGATGAGATTTGAAAGTCCATCTGTGCGGATGTGCTTCTCTGTTAACTTTATTGTCTATAGAAAACATCAGGGCCGTGGTTCTTAACCTTTTTGGATCATGGAGCCCCTTCAAACATTAAATGAAAACAATGAACCCTTCCCCAGAGAAATTTGTACAGATGCCTTATATAATCTTAGAAATATTGCGTGTAAATAGTTGTAGTTCTGTCGTTGTATATAATCTGCTCATAGATCTCATTAAAACTCTGCATGAATCCCAGGTTAAGAACCCTGCAGTACATTTTCATTTATCTGGGAACAGTAGGCTAGGTGTATTCTGAAGCTAAAAGGTATTTTATAATTGGAAAACAAGGGATGCCTGAGTGGCTCAGTCAGTTAAGTGTCCAACTCTTGATCTCAGCTTAGGTCTTTTTTTCTCTGGTTTTTGTTTTTTTTTTTTCTTTTAAATCCGTTCCAGGATGCCTGAGTGGCTCAGTCGGTTAGGCGTCTGCCTTCAGTTTAGGTCATAATCCCAGGGTACTGGGATTGAGCCCCAAATTGGGCTCCTTGCTCAGCGGGGAGCCTGCTTTTCCTACCACTTCTCCTTCTGCCTACCACTCCCCCTGCTTGTGCTCTCTCTCTCTCTGACAAATAAATAAATCTTTAAAAAATAATAATAATTCTGAGAACATTAAAATTAAAAAATAAAAAAAATAAAAAAAATTCATTTCATGGAAGAAGGTGGTGCCCTGCTCAGGTGAGGCTGGCTAGCTCTCCAGGTGAAGTGTCTAAAGGGATGGCAGTGCCTGAATGGTGGTAGGATAGCCTGGCATCTGGTCCTTGCTCCTGTGGACTCAGAAAGTTGCTTTTCCTGCAGAGCTGATAAGGCAGAATCTCTATTAAAAATGCCCCACAAGGGGCACCTGGGTGGCTCAGTGGATTAAAGCCTTTGCCTTTGGCTCAGGTCATGATCCCAGGGTCCTGGGATCGAGCCCCACATCGGGCTCCCTGCTCAGCAGGGAGCCTGCTTCCCCCCTCTTCTCTCTGCCTGCCTCTGCCTACTTGTGATCTCTGTCTATCAAATAAATAAATAAAATCGTAAAAAAAAATGCCCCACGAGCTGGGCATGGTACACCTTTTTCAGTTTGAGCAGCATCATGAGTGAAGTAACTGAAATGTCCTGACAAACCAAGATGACCCAAACGCTATTCAGCCTTTGCCTCGTTTCTATCATAGACACTTGACCCATCTTCCTGGAGGGAGATACGTGACCAAGAAATTTTTCAAGGGGTGTAAGGATCTCTCAAATGCTACTTTGATTTTGTTATATAGGTACATTTTGTGCTTGGAAATTTTTTTTTTATCCAAGTATAATTAACATGTAGTGTTAGATTAGTGTCAGGTATACAATATAGTGACTCAGCAATTCTGTACATTACTCAGGGCTCATCACAAGGGCACCCCTTAATCCCTAGTACCTGTTTCACCTGTTATCCCCACCCCCCTCCCCTCTGGTAATCATCTGTTTGTTCTCTAGAGTTATGACTCTGGAGTTATGAGTTTTTTTGTTTGTCTATTCAGAATTTGAATATTTCATTGTCTTATTTGCACATACAAAAAACATAGATGTTGCTATTGTTATAAAAATGATAGGATTAAGAGGTATCTTTAAAGGTCTAATTCAGTGCCATCCAATAAAAATAGAATGCAGGCTACACATAATTTAAAATGTTCTAGTATCCACACTAAAAAAAGAAAAAATTGAAAGCAGGTAAATTAATTTCAGTAATATTTTTAGTTAATCCAATATATGCAAAGTATTCTCATCTCAACATGTAATCCATATAAAAATTATTGCAAGAGTTTGCATCATTTTTTTTTTGGTACTAAATCTTCAACACTTGGTATGAAGTTTACACTTACAACACATCTTAATTCAGCATGCCTAGCAGCTGACATTGGGCCTTTCCTTTTTTTTTTTTTTTTTTTAAAGATTTTATTTATTTGAGAGAGAGAGAACAAGCAGGGAGGGCAGCAGAGGGAGCCTGAAGCTGAGCTTAGTTCCAGGACCTCGAGATCATGACTTGGGCTGATGCCAGACGCTTAACTGACTGAGCCACCCAGACCCCCCCGCACATCTCAGTTCAGACTTAACCTCTCTTCACATGCTGTGTAGCCCCCGTGGGTAATGACTTCTGTAGTGCAACCCACAAGCCCAGTTAACACGCCTGTCTTCAGTATGTATGTTGGTTTATGTCTATAGCATGTGCTTTAAAATGTTAGGATTTGTGTTTTTAAAGAAGCAAAAAAAAAAAAAAAAAAAAAAAGATACGTTGTGATTTCCACTGAAGTGAAATCTGTTCACCCTGGCTTGTATTGGGTATTACTTCTAGGATCCTGAGATTTTCATGAGGGGGTGGGGGTTCAGCTGGAAGGAGAGGAAAGGAGTAGAATTCACAGGAAAGAATGTGTTTTCTTTTTTTTTTCTTTTTAAAGATTTTATTTATTTATTTGACAGAGAGAGACCACAAGTAGGCAGAGAGGCAGGCAGAGAGAGAGAGAGGGAAGCAGGCTCCCTGCTGAGCAGAGAGCCCGATGCGGGCCTCGATCCCAGGACCCTGAGATCATGACCTGAGCCGAAGGCAGCGGCTTAACCCACTGAGCCACTCAGGCGCCCAAGAATGTGTTTTCTTAAAAAAAAAAAAAATAAGAATGTTTTCGCTCAAGCCTTGCCTGCCCTGGCTAAGGAGAGAGCTTCTCGAATCTGCTCTGTGAGCCTCTAGAGGAGGTGGGAGGGAGGATGCTTCATTGGAAGCCGCAGACACAGCCACGCTCCCGTCTCCCTGCATCTTCACGACTTCCCACTGCTTTGAAGAATAAAAGTGAATCAGGAGAAGGAACGTTGCTATTCTTGACTGTGTTTCGTGCCTTTTCTAGATCCTGAAAGACACTTCTCTGCAAAAAGTGAAACGAAACCAGAGTTGTTTGGAGCCCTGCCTGCGCCAGCTCGTCTCCTGCCTGGAGTCTTTTGTGGTGGGATTCTCCTACCAACCTCTGCTTTGATGTTCCATTTTGTTTCTTCCTCCCCAAACTAATGTGTCCGTATTTTGTAAGTCAGCTTTAAGACAGCTTGTGGGTTTTAGTCTGTTAATTTTTAAATTTCAGAACCAAGAAGACAGCACTTCCAGCAACCCCTTTGCACTCCCAAACTCCGTCCCTCCACCCTTACCAACGTTTGCCCGGGTGACCACTGCCTACGGGTCGTACCAGGATGCCAATATTCCCTTCCCTAGGACCTCGGGGGCCAGGTTCTGCGGAGCAGGTGGGTCTCTTTTTTTGGTTCTCTGATTCTAGATTTTGAGAGCAAGAAGCCCAGAGTGTCCTGTAGTCTATAAAGAAATCTCAGAAAAATCAGGAAATTGTCATTTGGTTTTGTTTCCTGGGAACTCTGCTGTAGTGTTAAATGGTCTAATGCCAAATTAACTTCTGCAGACACATCATAAGAGTGTTCAACCGAATTACAGTTTTAATTTTTTGCATTCTCATGAGCATGAACTTGAGTCTTATTCAGATCCCTGATTCTCAACACAGGACAGGACCCTGTCCTGTGTTTATATACAGATATAAAGTATCTGGGAAGATTTTTTCCATGCCACACACAATCCATCCCTCCTGGATTCTAGCGATTCTGACCCTCGTCCTTGTTATGTATGGCTACAGTCAGGGCTGACCAGGGCGGCTTCGGATTTCCCACGTGCAGCTAATTGACCTTGATGTGCACATGTGGTGTCTCCTTTGTCAGGGTATCTGGTGTATTTCACAAGGCCAATGACGATGCATCGAGCAGTGTCTCCAACAGAACCTACTCCGAGGTGAGCCTGAGAGATTCAGATGTCCATTGTGTTCACGGGGCCGTAAGTGGGCAGACGTCTGAGAATGTGCACTGAGTTTGTCTTTGGACAGGTGCTTTTAGTTCTTCAGTAAATACCCACTATAAGATTTATTCAAGAAAGATGAGGTTCGTGAAATTGCCACTAAGCTAAGATTTGGGAGGTCCAGTTACTACCAAACCATCAGAAGTAGTTTGATGAAAGCTGTTGTTAGGGCACCTGGGTGGCTTAGTGGGTTAAAGCCTCTGCCTTCAGCTCAGGTCATGATCCCAGGGTGCTGGGATCGAGTCCTGCATCGGGCTCTCTGCTGAGGAGGGAGCCTGCTTCCCTTCCCCTCTCTCTCGGCCTGCCTCTCTGTCTACTTGTGATCTCTGTCTGTCAAATGAATAAATAAAATCTTAAAAAAAAAAAAAAGCTGTTGTCAACACAAGGCAAATTCTTCTTTAATGTGCTTTTCCCCTATTGCTAAAGTATCACTTGAACATTGAATAAAAATAAAAAAGTAATGAAAAAGATCATCTGCTGGTCCACAGCGCCAATATGGCACTCCTAATATTACTGAAACATGTTAAATTATTTTAAAAATGACATTAAGTGGTTGGAAAAACTCACAATATGGAAGTTTTAAATTAAAATTTGAAAGCTCTCCTTTTCCTTGGCGAGTCACTGTTAGCATTTCAACATGCTTTCTGTCTGGTCTCCGTTATTTTTCTGTGTGGGGGTTTTTGGTTTATTTGTTTTGGTCTCTTTTTAAGACGCAATCTAAGTAGCAAATGGGAATGTGGACTTTGGAGCCAAGCCCCTGGGGCCTCTTGTTGGCCCTGCTGCTCTGTAACCTTAGGCAAATTACTAAACTGGGCTTGAGTTTCCTCAACAATAACTTGGGGATGATCCTGGCACCTGCCTCCTTCAGTTGTTGGGAAGATTAAATGTGTAAATCCCCGAGAAGCATTTAGAACAATGGCTGGCATGTTGCTCTGTGTTTCCTATTATTACTACTGGTTGTTGGTGTGTGTGTGTGTGTGTGTATGTGTTCATGTATTTGTTTATGTTTATACTGTTTTATTGAGATATAATTCACACAGGATATAGCTGACCCATTTAAAATAATTGTTGTATATTCACAGAGACAGAAGGTAGATAGTGTTTGCCCAACCCTGCCTCTAGGGTACCTGGGAGTGTTGCCAGGTTGGGGGATACAGCTTCCTTTAGGGGTCATTTAAAATGTTGTAGAATTGACTGTAGTGACGGCTGCACGTAAATTTGCCTATTCTGGGCATTTTATATAAATAGAATCATATAGTTACGTGGCCCTTTGTGACAGGCTTCTTTCACTTGGTGTTTTGTTTTCAGGGCTCATACATGTAGCACGTATCAGAACCTCCTTTCTTTTTATTGCCATATAATATTCTATCATACATATATGCCACCTTTTCTTTCTTTATTCATCAGTCGATAGCCATTTGGGTTATTTCCACGTCCTCGTGATTATGAATGATGCTGCTAGGAGCATTTGTATGCAAATTTTTGTGAGGGCCTAGATTTTCATTTTTCTCAGGTACATATCTAGGAGAGGAATTGCTGGGACATACTGTAAAGGGTGTTTTTTCTTCATTAATCAACTTTATGTTTTAGAACAGTTTTAAATGTGTAGCAAAATTGAGTGGGAAGTTTGGGTACATACCCTTGTCTCCACACACGCGCAGCCCCCCTGCCCATACCACTAGTTTTTTATTTTATTTTATTATTTTTTTGTTTTTTATTTTTTTATTTTTTAAGAGATTTTATTTATCTATCTGACAGACAGAGATTGCAAGTAGGCAGAGAGGCAGGCAGAGAGAGAGGAGGAAGCAGGCTCCCCGCTGAGCAGAGAGCCCGATGCGGGGCCCGATCCCAGGATCCCGAAGGCAGAGGCTTTAACCCACCTAACCACCCAGGCTCCCCTACCACTGGTTTTTTAAGCTTAAATATTACCAGTTGCATATGTAGACTTCTGGTTCTGCAGTGTAGCAACCAGGATAACACGGAAGCCCTCCCGGTGCAAACATCTGGGTGTGCTGGTTGGAATAGAATCAGCATATTTATAGGAAAGAGAGAAGATTCACCTCCTGCTTTCCTGAGAGTCTGCCATTCTCTGCAGTAACCCAGGCAGACGAGACCTTGGTGGACAGGACTGAGGAGTTACATGTCAGAGACCCTGTAATTGCTTTGGGTTTCTTATTTTAAACATTGTATTAAAAATCAACCACCTACTCTCAAAGGGAAACCAGAAGAT
This sequence comes from Mustela putorius furo, assembly GCF_011764305.1. Taxonomy (NCBI): domain Eukaryota; kingdom Metazoa; phylum Chordata; class Mammalia; order Carnivora; family Mustelidae; genus Mustela; species Mustela putorius. Next base: position 32,579,567 of record NW_025421304.1, on the reverse strand, counting down.
GAGTATCTGGACTTTGGAACAGCATTTTACTGAGGTCTAATTTACAGTACACCAATGGGAATTGCATGCCTTGATGACCAGCACCCAGACCAGGGTACAGAGCCAAGTTTCCCCTGTCCATCCACGCAGAGGAAACCTGTCTTGTGACGTCCATCACTGTAGTTCTAGTTTTGCCTGTGCTTGAACTTCATCTAAGCAGAATGTCATGCAGCATGTGCTATTTTTTATCTCACCTATTTTGTTCAACTTACTGTTTTTGTTTTTTAAAAAAATTTTTTTAAAAGATTTTTAATTTATTTATTTGTCAGAGAGATAGAGAGAGCACAGGCAGGCAGAGTGGCAGGCAGAGGCAGAGGGAGAAACAGATTCCCTGCGAAGCAAGGAGCCCGATTCGGGACTCAATCCCAGAATGCCAGGATCGTGACCTGAGCCAAAGGCAGCCACCCAACCGACTGAGCCACCCAGGCATCCCTGTTTTTTTAAAATTTCTTAAAGATTTTATGTATTTATTTGAGAGAGAGAGAATGAGTGGGGGGCGGGGGCAATTGGAGAGGGAGAGGGAGGAGCAGACTCCCCGCTGAGCAGGGAGCCCTGATGTGGGGCTCAGTCCTAGGACTCTGGTATCAAAGTGACTGAGCTGAAGGCAGCTGCTTAACCAACTGAGACACCCAGGTGCCCCCAACTTAATGTTTTTGAAATGGATCCATATAGCTATATATGTCAGTGGTTCCATTGTATGAAATAATGCATTTTATTTATCATTCTCTTCTTGAGGGATATCTGGGTTATTTCCAGTTTGGGGCCTGATAAAATAAAAATTACCACATGGTTGCTCTACATTCTCTCAAAAATTTGGTGTTTTCAGTCTTTTCAACTTTAGCCATTGTGGTAGGTGCGCGGTATCTCATCAAGGTGATGGCTAGTGATGTTGCGCAGCTTTTGTGTGCTCATTGAACATTTGGGTTTCTTTTGTGATATGCGTGTTCAAGTATTTTGCCCATTTCTTTAGGTCTATTTTTCTTATTACTTATTTGTGTTAATTTTTTTTTAAAGAATTATTTATTTGACAGAGAATTCTCAAGTAGGCAGAGAGGCAGGCAGAGAGAGACAGGGAAGCAGGCTACATACTGAGCAGAGAGCTCAATGCAGGATCGATCCCAGGACCCTGAGACCATTACCTGAGCTGAAGGCAGAGGCTTAACCCACTGAGCCACCCAGGTGCCCTATTGTGGTAATACTTTTTTTTTTTTTTTAAAGATTTTATTTATTTATTTGACAGAGAGAGATCACAAGTAGGCAGAGAGGCAGGCAGAGAGAAGGAGGAAGCAGGCTCCCTGCTGAGCAGAGAGCCGGATGCGGGACTCGATCCCAGGGCCCTGAGATCATGACCTGAGCTGAAGGCAGTGGCTTAACCCACTGAGCCACCCAGGCGCCCCTGTGGTAATACTTTATTCTGGTTGTAAATCCTTTACTAGAAGTATGTGTTAATTTTCCCTGAGTCTGTGGCTTATCTTTCTCTTTCCCTAATTATTTTTAGTAAACAAGAAGTTTTTAGGTTTTTTTTTTTTAAGATTTTATTTATTTATTTGACAGACAGAGATCACAAGCAGGCAGAGAGGCAGGCAGAGAGAGGAGGAAACAGGCTCCCTGCTGAGCAGAGAACCGATGTGGGGCTCTATCCCAGGACCCTGAGATCATGACCTGAGCTGAAGGCAGAGGCTTTAACCCACTGAGCCACCCAGGTGCCCCAAGAAGTTTTTAGTTTTGATGAAGTCCTGTCTGTCACCTAAAAAATTCTATGATTAATGCCTTTGTGTTCTAGAAAAAAAAACTTAGCCTACCCAAGGTCACAAAAATATTCTTCCAATTTCTTTTAAAAATTTATAGTTTTAGATCCCTTATTTAAAGGCTATAGTCTATCTCAAATTAATTTTTGTCTATGATGTGAGTAGGGGCCAAAGTTCACTTTTTTCAATTGAGATATATAATTATTCCAGCACCATTTAAGGAAAAAATGGAATTTTCTTATTGAATTTGCATTGATTAAAAAAAAATTGCATTAGGATGCCTGGTGGCTCAGTTGCTTAAGCCTCCTCCTTTTGTTCAGGTTACGATCCTGGGGTCCCGGGATTAAGCCCTGTGTTGAGCTCCCTGCTTGGTGGGGAATCTGCTTTTCCCTCCCCTTTTGCCCTTTCCCTCACTTGTACTTTCTCTCTCTCAAATAAGTACATAAAATCTTTTAAATAAAATTGCATTTGATATCATTGTTGAAAATCAGTTGACCCTGTTTGTGGGTCTGTTTCTGGAGTTTGTTATTTTTCCCCTTTGATCTATAGGTTTTTCTGTATGCCAACACTGTCCCCCCCTTTTTTTTATTAACATATAATGTATTATTTGTTTCAGGAGTACAGGTCTGTGATTCATCAGTCTTACACAATTCCCAGCGCTCACCATAGCACATACCCTCCCCAGTGTCCATCTGCCGGCTACCCGATCCCTCCCATCGCCCTCCACTCCAGTAACCCTCAGTTTGTTTCCTGAGATTAGGAGTCTCTCTCGCTCTCTTCTTTTTTTCATAAAGATTTTTATTTATTTGTCACAGAGAGAGAGAGAGAGAAAGCACAAGCAGGAGGAAGGCAGGTAGAGCAGGCAGAGGGAAAAGCAGGCTTCCCATCGAGCAGGGAGCCTGATGCAGGACTTGATCCCAGGTCTCTGGATTGTGACCTGAGCTGAAAGCAGATGCCCAGCCAACTAAGCCACCCAGGCATCCTGAGTTTAGGAGTCTCTTAATATAGGTTTGTGTCCCTCTCTCATTTCCTCTTGTTTCATTTTTTTCCTCTCTTCCCCTGTGATCCTCTGCCTTGTTTCTCAGATTCCATCAGTGAGATCATATGATAATTTTCTTTCCCTGATTGAGTTACTTCGCTTAGCATAATACTCTCTAGTTCCATCCACGTTGTTGCAAATGGCAAGATTTCATTTTAGTGATGGCTGCATAATATTCCATTGTGTATATACAATCTTCTTTATCCATTCATCTGTTGATGGACATCTGGGCTCTTTCCATAGTTTGACTGTTGTGGACATTGCTATTGTAAACATTGTGGTGCAGGTGCCCCTTTCATATCCCTACATTTGTATCTTTCAGGTAAATTCCCAGTAGCGCAATTGCTGGGTCCTAGGGTAGCTCTATTTTCAACTTTTCAAGGAACCTCCATACTGTTTTCCAGAGTGGCTGTACCAGCTAGCATTCCCACCAACAGTGTAGGAGGGTTCCCCTTTCTCTGCATCCTTGCCAACATTTGTTGTTTCCTGAACAGTTAATTTTAGCCATTCTGACTCGTGTGAGGTAGTATCTCATTGTGGTTTTGATTTGTATTTCCCTCATGCTGAGTGACGTTGAGCCCTTTTGCATGTGTCTGTTGGCCATTTGTATGTCCATTTGTATGTCTTCTTTGCATAATGTTCTGTTCATGTCTCCTGCCCATTTCTTGACTGGATTAAATCAAGGTGTTTTGGTTGTTGAGTTTGACAAATTCTTTATAGATTTTGGATACTAGCCCTTTATCTGATATGTCATTTGCAAGTATCTTCTCCCATTCTGTCTCTTGTCTTTTGGTCTTGTTGACAGTTTTCTTTGCTGTGCGAAAGCTTTTTATCTTGATGAAGCCTCAATATTCCATTTTTGCCTTTGCTTCCCTTGCCTTTGGCGGTGTGTCTAGGAAGAAGTTGCTGCAGCTGAGGTTGAAGAGGTTGCTGCCTGTGTTCTTCTCAAGGGTTTGAGAAGGATTCCTGTCTCACATTGAGGCCTTTCATCCATTTTTAGTCTATTGTGTGTGTGGTATAAGGAAATGGTCCAGTTTCATTCTTCTGTATGAGGCTCTCCAATTTTCCTAACACCTTTTGTTGAAGAGACTTTTTTCATTGGACATTCTTTCCTGCTTTGTTGAAGATGAGTTGACCATATAGTTGAAGGTCCATTTCTGGTCTCTCTCTTCTGTTCCATTGACCTATGTGTCTGTTTTTGTGCCAGTACCGTACTCTTTCGATTACAGCTTTGAAATAGATCTTGGGGTCTGGCATTGTGATGCCACCAGTTTTGGTTTTTTTTTTCAACATTGCTCTGGCTATTTGGGGTCTTTCCTGGTTTCATACAAATTTTAGGATGGTTTGTTCCTGCTCTGTGAAAAAAGTTGATAGTATTTTGATAGGGATAGCTTTGAATGTGTAGATTGCTCTAGGTAGGATGGACATTTTAACAATATTTATGCTTCTAATCCACAAGTATGGGAACATTTTCCCATTTCTTTGTATCTTCCTCAATTTCTTTCCTAAGTACTTTATAGTTTTCTGAGTACAGGTCCTTTGCCCCTTCGGTTAGGTTTATTCCTAGGTATCTTAAAATATTTGGTGCAGTTGTAAATGGGATCGACTCCTTAATTTTTCCTTCTTCTGTCTCATTGTTGGTGTATAGAAATGCAACTGGTGTCTGTGCATCGATTTCATATCCTGCCACTTTGCTGAATAACTGTATGAGTTCTAGCAGTTTTGGGGTGGAGTCTTGGGTTTTCCACATAAAGTATCATATCATCTGCAAAGAGTAAGAGTTTGACTTCTTTGCTGATTCAGATGCCTTTTATTTCTTTTTGTTGTCTGATTGCTGAGGCTAGGACTTCTAGTACTATGTTGAATAGCAGTGGTGAGAGTGGACATCCCTGCCATGTTCTGACCTTAGGGGAAAGCTCTTAGCTTTTTACCATTGAGAATGATACTTGCTGTGGTTTTTTCATAGATGGCTTTTATGATACTGAGGTATGTACCCTCTGTCCTTACTCTGGGAAGGGTTTTAATCAAGAAAGAATGCTGTACTTTGTCAAATGCTTTTTCTGCATCTACTGAGAGGATCATATGGTTCTTGTCCTTTCTTTTATTAATGCATTGATTAACATTGGTTGATTTGGGAGTGTTGAACCAACCTTGCATCCCATGAATAAATTCCACTTGGTTGTGGTGAATAATCTTTTCAATGTACTGTTGGATGCTATCTAACACTATACTTTAAAAAAAAGTTTTTTTTAAAGATTTAATTTATTTATTTGACAGAGAGAGAGAGACACAGCAAGAACATGAACACAAGCAGGGGGAGTGGGAGAGGGAAAGCAGGCTTCCCGCCAAACAAGGAGCTTGATGAAGGGCTTGATCCCAGGACCCTGGGATCATTACCTGAGCTGAAGGTAGACGCTTGATGACTGAGCCGCCCAGGTGCCCCTAACATTAATACTCTCTCTCTCTTTTTTTTTTTTTTTAAAGATTTTATTTATTTATTTGACCGAGATCACAAGTAGGCAGAGAGTCAGGCAGAGAGAGAGAGGAAAGCAGGCTCCCTGCTGAGCAGAGAGCCCGATGCGGGGCTCGATCCCAGGACCCCGGGACTGAGCCACCCAGGCACCCCTAACATTGTACTCTTAATGTAGTTTTTATACAGTAAGTCTTCGTGTTTGCAAAGGTGTGTCCTCCAACTTTATTATTCTTCAGGATTGCTTGCTTACTCCAAGTCTTTTGTAGTCTTATAAAAATATGAAATGGCTTATTGGTTTCTACAGAAAAAAAGCCTATTCATATTTTAATTGGAAATGTGTTGACTCTGTAGATCAATTTGGAGAAAATGGACACCTTAACAATAATAATGGAAACTTCCAATCCACTAACATCATATATGTCTCTATTGGTTTGGGTTTTCTTTAATTTCTCAGCAATATTTTATATTTTCAATGCACATTTTTAAATTAAATTTGTTTCTAGGTATTTGATGCTATTGTAAATGAAAAATTTTTAATGTTTATTTCCAAATGTTTGTTTCTAATGTATAGAAATAAGTAGATTTTTATAGATTGGCCTCCTATTTAAATTCACTTATTTGCTCTACTAATTTGCTGATTTTCTTGAATTGTCTATGTATACAATTGGAAGTATTCTCTGTTTTAACAGACAAAGCGTTTTTGTTTTGTTTTGTTTTATAAGTTCATTTTGGTCTTTTTCTTTTTTTTTTTCCCCATTTTACCCATCTTTTCTCTTGGTTTCATCATGTGCTTAAGAGCAACACTACTTGGAAATATGGGAAGACTGTAGCCAATATGGATAATTCTGCATTTTCAACCACAGGTCTCTGTCAGCCTTGTCTGCTTATCATACTGGCTTGATTGCGCCCATGAAGATCCGCACAGAAGCCCCTGGGAACCTTCGTTTATACAGTGGGAGCCCCACTCGCAGTGAGAAGGAGCAGGTCTCCATCAGCTCCTTCTACTACAAGGAGCGGGTAAGCAGCAGGCCATGGTCTATGATTCTAATTCCGACTGGATTCTTGTTTTTTGTCTCCCTACCTGCTATGCACAGCAAAGTTAGTAATCCACCTTAGTCTTCAACTTCCAAAATTGGTTTGTTCAAGAAGGACCTTTGCTTTGTTCCTTACAGTTGATTTTAACTATTGTGAATTGTGTGTGGAGGGGTGAGTTGGTTCTGTTATAATCCATATTCTTCACTCCCCATCTAACCCTATCCCGTTACCCCATTTGTTAAGGTGATTCCCATTGTTTCAAGTAGAATTATTATTATTATTATTTTTTAAAGATTTTATTTGTTTATTTGACAGACAGAGATTACAAGTAGACAGAGAGGCAGGCAGAGAGAGAGAGAGGGAAGCAGGCTCCCTGCTGAGCAGAGAGCCCGATGCGGGACTCGATCCCAGGACCCTGGGATCATGACCTGAGCCGAAGGCAGCGGCTTAACCCACTGAGCCACCCAGGCGCCCTCAAGTAGAATTATTAACCTGCAGATCTTCCTTAGTGTTCTTATGTTTGTCCGCAAATTAAGGGAAGCTTCTGAAGGCTTGCGATCTCAAGATATTTAGAACGTCACAGCGGTGAGAAGTTTTAAAGTTGATCTGTGAGGGGTCTTATGGTTTTACTGTCTGCACCAGAGTGCCCATCTGAACGGATAAGTTTATATGAAAATCCCCTGAGCCCATCCTTGTGTTCCTGGGTTCTTCAAGAACTCGTCATCCCTAATGTAGCTATTTAGCTGTCAGAAGCCTTTGGTGACGATAATGTAGAGAAGGTTGGCAGAGCGTAGGAATGCTAAGAACTCTCTCTGTGTTGTCAGACTGAGAGGCTGGTTTAAACTGGCTTTTAACTGACAATGATGTTTTAAACAGAGCTACCGCTGAGTTATTAACCAGCTCAGTCCTTAGGAATTCTTTGTTTCTGTCCCCAACTAATTGGGAAATGATGGATTGACTATAGATGGAATGTGTTTTTTAAAAAGTTGAGTTATTTTAAATAAAAACCCAATTTCCAGCTAGTGTCAGAGGTGCCTGCACTTTGATTGCAATGTATTGTCTGGCCTTGGTCCACACTGGTAGGTGGCCACCTCTGACTTGTCGAGTCTTAGAGTTTGTATGCGACTGAAATGGACAGCAGGAGCTGATTGAGGTGGACCAACCTTGGACAAGACCACTCCGTTGAATGGAGACAGTGATTATTGCCGTTCTGTAGGCCCCTTCACCTCTCTGGTGGAATTGTGCCCCTCTGGCTGTCCCTGACTTATCTTCCCAAGTCCTTTACATTAAAAATTCTTAGGTTTTCTTCCCTCTAAGCAAGCTAGCAGGCATTTTATTGACTAACAGTCAAAACAAACTCGTGGTTGGGTAAGTGGGGGAATTTTATTCAGCATCAGGGCCAGGCTGAGGAGATCTTTTAGCCAAGAGCTAGGTCTGAATCCTCCTCTGAGTCATGTCATGTGTTACTCGTGCTTGGGTTTGGATTGGGAAAAGAGGTAGACTAGCATTTTGACTCTGACAGTGCAGAAAGGCCACGCCTTAGTCAAAATAACTCCCGTTCCATGGTGGGACCTCTCCTAATGCCAAAACATTTGTATAGCCTTATATTCATGTTTTTCATGGTCTGCCATAAACACCATAATTATAAAGAGGGACCAAAAGCACATAGATAGTTACCTTTTACCAGACAGGATCTGTTGGGGAGGAGGGGAAAGACTGTGATACTTCACTTTGGGATGACTCCCAGTATACAGCTTCTCCACAGGCTATGATAGTCCCTTAGGATGACCTAGTATAGTAAGTGATCTTGACGTTGTATTTCAGAGACTGACCATATAAAATACGGGTAGTTACTAATGGTAATTTTATATGAAACGTTTGTATTTCTGTGTGATATACATACAGAAAAGTTCACAGATCATAAGCATATAATTCAGTGAATTAACAGTCACAAGGGCAAAGAAATAGAACATCGTAAGAACCCTAGAAGCTCTGGGGGAGGGAAGCACATCTCAGTGGGTAACATATAGTAATTCGGTGAAATCCTATGAAATTACTGATACTTGACTGTTTTTAACCTCAGAAAGTTTCATGTGGTTCAACCTCATAAGCAGTTAAACGAGTGAGTCATTTTGTGATGAATCTGAAATTAAATTGATCTCTCCTTGAGCCTTGTTCATGTCCGTCCCATTACATGGGGCCGAAGGCGGGGACTGGGGGAGTGAGGGAAATGAAGTATGGCCGTGATATCTTACAGAGACGATCTTCCTTCCTTTTAGAGGTCGATATAGTTTTATTCCTCGAGGAGTATTTTTTTATCCTCAGGTATCTAGTTTGACATGTCAAATAATACCACTTTCATTACTTTTGTTCTCAAAATGATTCTAGATTACTACATTTCTTTGTGCTTAAGTCTTTATTTTCAGCCCCCGTTTTCCCCCTACATATCTTTATTCTCTTTCAGATCTCTACCCTTGAGATCATTAAATGAGTAAGAGTAAAGGAAAAAGAATATAACTGCATTAAAGTATAGCATGTAAAGTAAAGCATGAAGTAATTATAGAGTGTTTTGGAGATTATAAGAAGCTTTATGGACCCACTGGGGATTTTACTGTTTGTTTCTCTTGTTTTTATGTGTTTTTAACCTGCCCTACTTAGGTCATATTATTATATTCACCCAAATGTTCTCTGGATGGAATTCCAAGATTCATTCCTAAATATTAAAAAAATGGGAGAGACCTAAAAAAAAATCAACAACCAAAGCCAACTGTCAAATTTCACAGGAAGTTAGAAAGCCCAGAGAGATGCTAACATTCATCTGGTAACTGGACCAACTATTAATAGTTGATGAAATATTGTTTAGTCTTAGGGCAAATCAGAGGACCCAGAACTTGTGATAAACATTAGGCCTTGGCCTATAAACATTTCTAAAATTCTGCAACCTCCACCCATGCTTCAGTTTATGTAGCTAAAATAGAGCTAATGTAAATAACTGAGGCGGTCTTGAAGTTAATAGAATAATTTCTGATTTCCATCGGCAGTGCTTTTCCGCCCCAGTTTCGCACTCATGCCATTAGTGAGCGCCCTCGGGAGGGCAGCTCTTCAGCCTTGCTCCCTCTTTCTCTCCATTTCCCGTGTGTGCTTGCTCACCCATCACTCCGAAAATAGACCTGTGGCCCTGAGGTCAAGGCTCCCAGTTTCCCCTGTGCCCCCCAAACCACACACCAGAAACAGTTTCTACCTTTTTAGGAATGAGAATCTTTTCACACATACGTATGCTCTTGATGGAAAGGGGAGACCCTCCACCCATCTCTCGACTTGCCCTGGCATCCTCCCTAGAGAATCCCAAGCTTGAGCTCAGCCTCCTTATATCTTGAAATGCATTTTGAGCTGAAGAACGAGGACACTGAAGCTGGGTTCAGAGTGCGATGGGTCGGGAGGGCGGTGAGGGCGTTGAGATACTGCTGTGTTTAAGTTCGGATGGGTAGTCATACAAACCCAGTTTTGCAGTGTATTGTGGTACCTTTTAATCCATCAGATGTGTGGGAAGCTTTCATTTTATTCTATATTTTTCCCTTTTAATTTTCTTGGTGTTTTTCTTCCCTCCTCCTGGGTGTAACGTTTTCACGCACAGATGTCTCCTCGCTCTGCCCGGCGACGTTGGTCCATACAAGCAATTAACGACTTCCCGGTACTGTGCGCTGTGCAAATGCTCTCCTTGACTAATCCTGTCTGCCCAAAGGCCCAAGAATAAAATGCCACCTGCCTGGCTTTGAGGAACCTGAGAGACAGGCTGGCTGGTTTTCAGGACCAGCACAATAAATTTTTCGTTCCTGGGAGTCAGGCCCCAAGGACTTCCTCCTCGTTTTATCCAGTTTCCACTGGGCGAAGACTGAGACCGTTAAGGATCCTGAACGGGCTTCTTTGAAAACGAAGCCAGACACTGGGTTTCTTGCAAAGAACCCCAACTGTAAGCCTTTTGCTCACCTGATTTCATTTGGAGTATTTGTATCATTTCCTGGGCTTTCAAAAGCCTACCTTTGGCATGGGGTGAAGCAGAGGAAGATAGAAGAGGCTTCCACCATTTTGTCTCTCTGTTTTTATCGTCTTGGTCTAGTTTAAAGAGGGAAGTGCTCACCTGCTTCATTGGCATGATGCATAAGCTAGTCTTTAATCCTTCGGGAACTTTCTGGAACAATTTTTTTTTCCCCTTACCAACAGTATTTTGCACTGCAATGAAACCTCTGCTGTGGACTTCCTCGCTTCCTTTTCTTTCTCTCTTCCTCATTCCCGTTGGCCATCCCCCCTCTTCTGTCTTCCTCTCCCAACCCCTTCATGTTTCACTAGTGCCAAGGTGAAAGGCAGCCTTGCGCCTTTTGTGTAAATTTCATTCGGTGTAAAAAATTTGGTGGGGGAAGAGTCCTTATAGCCTTTTCATATCGAAACCAGTTGAAATCAGGAGCCCTGACTAGCACGTACCACTGCTGCTGACAGCTTGCAGGTGGAGTGGCCATCGTGGCCGCCATCCCTCCAAAAGCCTGTCCCAGCCAACCTGACTGCTGGATTTCCAGTGATTTCCAGAAGTCTCTCCTCCTGCTGCTATTGAAATAGGAGCTCACGTTGACTCACTGCCCACTCTGCTGATTATGCATTGTTGGTGGGGTTGCTGCGAAGCAGTTGGTGGCTTATTCTTGGGCTGTTTTACATTTAACCCATTTATTGGCATTGATGTTGCCTCCGATTGTAGCAGTAACACTGGTGGTACAGTCGCAAGCTGGCTATATTGGTTGTCATTCAGTGCTATTCGCACCAATGCCTCCCCCCGCCCCCACCTCTCCCAGTCCTTTCCTCCCTGTCCTCCTTCCTATGAGTCCATGAACGCCTTCTTGGTATGTTCAGAGGAGTATTCTGGTGCTCATCATGTGATAATTGTCTGTCTCGTTTTGTCTCTCTTCCTCAATCCCTGCTTATGAAATCTGTGGGGCAGGGGTGTTTTCTGGGATGGGGGCATTGAGAAGACCTAAGAGAAATGCGGGCCCGTTGCCTCCCAGAAGGACCGAGCCTACTGCCCAGAAAAGCGCCCCCGTCGAAGCCCGTCAGAGTGGGACTAGAGCCATGCGGGAGGTTTCGGGGGCTGTCAGGCCAGAGTGCCCTCCCCTCACCTGGAACGCTCAACCACACCTCAGCCTGGTGTGTCGCTGTTCTCTGCATGTTGTCACCTGACAGTGGCACAGATGAGGGATTCCTCCAATCACCAGCAAGATGTAAGGGAAGAAGTCGTCTTGGGGACGTGTGGATGGAATATGAACCCTTTTTGCTGCAAGGAATTTACCTGTGCTCCTTTGGGAGCAGCAAGGACCTAAGGCTCTGACATCTGCTCAGAGACTGAGCATGTCTTTATGTACATAGGCAGACTGGCTGTATCTGCGTCCCCAGCATACATGGTCACTAGCCTGGCATACTGGGTGACTCCCCTAGTCTGCAGGGGTGGCACTTCCTATTTAAAAACCACCAACCACTAAATAGAAAAAACGAGACTCTTTTTTATGGCCCCTTACAGATTTTTGATAACATTTTGCACTCGCTCCTTACTGGATTAGATGAATGTGCAGTGTGGTCCCGTAATTGCTCTTATAGTTTGAGGCCTGGCGGCAGCTGTACTTAGACCCACCCAATGCCCAGCAGATGTCCTGTTACAGGCTCAGAGGCAACTGAGTGAGTTCCCACCACACATCGCCTGCACATCAGAACGGATCAGGGGAACCAGCTAGAAGCCTGCCATCTCAAGAAGTTGCCAGGCAAGTCCCAGGAAATCCGGACTACGATTTCTATAGTTCAGTGAAGGGCGATCACAGAAGGTTGTCCAAGACCACTGTCGACGTTTTCATCAAGTACCTGTTGACTCACGCGGGTTTTTTTCCTCCCCATCTCTGTAACCAAGGACCCCAGATGGGCAGAGGAAAGAGTCCTAAGGCATCTCTTTGGACTCTGTTCTCTTCCCTCTGAACGTGCCTACCCCTCCCACTCCCAGAAAGGGGATGAAACAGAGTGAGGGGCTGACCCTGGCCTGTAATATAGCATCTGGGGCTGAGCCCGGGGAACCCCCATGTGAAGCCAGTAGCCATGGCCGCCTCTTGTCTCTGCTGGTGTTTAGCCTGCGGCTCTGGCTCGGCTCAGGGTGCCCGGGGTACTTGGCAGAGAAGTGAAATGAGCAGTAACTGGAGGGCCTGGGGTGTCGGACAGGCCTCACTCCCATCAGACGTTCATCTCCTATGCAGAGATGGATGCATTTAAAGGTGGGCCAAACAGTTCACATAGTAACAAGTAGCTTAGTCTTAGGGCTTCTTTTTTTTCTTTATAATCCAAAATCATGCACTCAAGAGCAGGTTAATAAGGATGGGCTTAGCAGCCTGACAGCCTGTGTTCAAATTTCAGCTCTTAGGAGTGTGGCCTCAAGTAAGACTCACATCGTCATTTGTCAGATGGAAGCAGCAGCCCCTCTTTCAGGGAGCGGTGGTGACGGCCACACTCGCAGTGAGGGAACATCCCAGAGCGGGAGCTCATGTTGTTCATAATAACAGACAAATCTGTAAAGCCTAAGTCAAACATATATGCTCTTGGACTTGCGTCCAGGACATCCCTCATTTCCTGCGCAGAGGACCCTCTGTGGCCATTTGAAGGTGAGGCTGTGGGGAGATGGGACAGTTGCTCACGATCTTCCATGGTCTGTGTTACCCAGGTCCTTCTGCTCAAGTCCATTTGGCCTTCTGAAGTGATCACTTTCAGAAATAACACACGTCTGCTAGGAAAAACATTTTTAAATGAGCTAGTCTATAGGCAAAGGGACCACTTTTGGCACATGGGCCTTAATATTCTGTTTTCATTAAGTTTGCTTAAAAAGACGGGAAATTGTGGTGGTTTTCTGTGTGGCCTGAAAGGTAGCAGACCCCATCCCTCATGAGGCCTCCATTTATTTCCACGGAGAGTTACGTGGAGCTGTGGTGAAGTGGCCGGTTCTTCGGACGCCGCTCATTTTCTCTTATAAACAACGAGCCAGAGTGTCTGCCTGGAACAGTGTTTTAGACGCCTTCCACCCAGCACAGAAAACCAACGAGATGGATCATACTCCATTCCAGGTGGAATCTTTTTAGTGTCCATCTTTTCCTCTTGTTTCTTTCTTACTTTTTTAATCCAGTACCCTAAATCTCATTTGAGGTATTCAATTATGTGGGACCTATGGGTGTTGTTTCCTGGAATTTTTAAACTCCTGAAACCTGGATTAAAAAAGTTTGTGTACCTAACACCCTCCCTGTTTCAGTTCACCACACTGTGCTGTTCCTGTCACTGCCCAGTAGATGCCCACAAAAGTACCCTGCCTCCAGCCAGTCACGTCAAATGATCTCACGCACATGGGCGACATCTGTCTTGGGTCGGTTAACGCCGTCTGGCTCCAGCCCGTTCTGACAGGCGGTTTACTCTTCAGCCCATTCTCCCTGTATGCGTCCTTGTCAGGATATCTGTGGCTCCAAAGCTAGTATTTTTGTGAGTGGGTACATAATTCTTTAGAAACTAGCCCGCACAAATCGAGAATCAAAGGGCTGCTCGACGTAGTAGCTGAGGCTTCTCTTAGATTGATAGTAATGATGTGTATGAATCAAGATCACAGAAAAACTCAGTTGCTGCCAAAGATCAACTGGGTCAGAGTTCCAAATGGATAACGTAGCACATGTATTTACAAATTAAGATAAACAGTTTATATCCTCAGCCAACCTTTACCCACCACGATCCAAGTCCAGGTGTCCTGGATCTAGTCGGTTCCATAACACTTACGGAGCCCATAGGAAGCTACATGCATTGGGCATCTTTGGGGATTAGACCGGACATTGCTGGTCAGAAACGACTAAATACAGACCATGACTCATGAATGGAAGAGCAGTTGTATAAAAATCACTTGCAAAAAATCAATTATTTGTGAGTAACCTAAGAATGGTCTAATCTAAATTCCTGAAGGCTTATAATACTTTTATAATCATTACAGATTTTTTAATTGCACGTTTTCGGTCTGCACTCTCACCTTTCCACTGTGGCCTTATTAAACTTGCAAGATCAGAATGGAGCTCATCGTGAGGCATAGTTCTCAGCGAGCAAAGAGGATGACATGAGACTAAGTTCATAGCAAATAAGGAGCTCGCCCAGGGTCACACTGAACCAGCACAGGTGGTAATAAGACCCACACACCTTGGTTTTCTGACTCCTGATTGCAGACCCCTTCCCTAGCCACTTTGTTAATAAGTATGTCACCTCCCCCCTGAGTTGAGTCACTTTGGTGGGCTCCCTTTTAACTTCCAGCAATAAAATAAAGTAAAATATTGTTTCCTCAGCTGCTTGTCATTTTGAGGATACCAGATGGGGCTATCCTGATAATGCCCCCTTTCCAGGACATCTCTCATTTCCCACACACAGGGCTCCTTTGTAGGGGGTGCCCTGGGGAAATAGGCCAGTTGCTCATGGTCTTCCATGTCCATTACCCAGGTACCTCCGCTCAAGTATTTTTGACATTCTAAAACGATCCCTTTTAGAAGTAATTCAAGTCTGCCAGGAAAAACCGGGTAATTCTCCTTGAGCTGCTCTGTTTCTCGGTCTGCCTGCCACAGATTAAGGTTTGCAGAGCCCACACTGCTGAATTAAATTTTCCACAAACCCGATTAAAGCCGTCTGAGAAGAAAAAAAAGACTTTGATTAGTTTCAAGCAAGAACTTTGACCCTAAGGCTAATCCCAACCTTAAAAGTTGCTCTTCTTCCACAATTTTGTGGTCTTTACTAACTTATTTACCTGCTGTTCGTTCTTTTTCTTTTCTTTTCTTTTCTTTTTTTAAATTCTAGATCCAAGGTATCTATTTTTGGGCACCTGCACAATGTATGTAGCCCTGCACTAGGTGCATATTTTCCTGTTAGGATTTTGGAACCAACAACTCAATGCCCTCTGCCATCCTTTTATTTCCTACAGATGCTGATTCATGTAATTGTGGGCATGATGTAATGCAAAGTCTCTGCAAATAACCAATGACCCAACTCTGATGTGCTCTGCAACTGTAGATTTCCATTCATCAGAGTCCCCATTAGTTATATCTCGTCATCTCCCCCAGAAATCCAGGAGGTGGAAAAGCAAGCGTGAGGGGTCAGACTCTGGCAATCGACCGATCAAGGCTGCCGGGAAAGTTATCATCCAGGACACTGCGTGCCTTCTTCCAGTTCACAAATCACTGGGGGAACTGTACATGTAAGTCTGCCGTGCTTATCGCACATCATAGTCCACGTGGCTTCCTTTCTATTTTTCTTGAAGTTTTGGAAACCTTTCGGGGCGCTTGGGTGGCTCAGTCAGTTAGGCGATCGGCTCTTGATTTCTGTTCAGGTTGTGATTTCAGGGTTGTGAGTTCAAGCCTTGTGTCAGGCTCCGTGCTGGACATGGAGCCTCCCTGAGATTTTCTGTCTCCCTCTCCCCGCCCCCTGCCTTCCCGCACCCCACCACGCACACTCTCTGTGTCTCTCTCTTTCTCTTAAATTTAAAAAAAAAGGTAAGGGTTGGAAACTTTTCTTCAGAAGTTTTAGGAGGAGACCAGTATATGAGCTTTCTATTGCTGCATAACAAGGTACCACAAACTTAGCAACTTAAATTAACATATATTTGCTGTCTCAGGTTTCCGTGGGTCAGGGTCCAGGCATGGCTTTAGCTGGGTCCTTGCCTATGTCTCACCAGACTGAAACTGTAGAGGTGGCCATGTAGTGGCCTTATCTAAAGCTTACAGTCCTCTTCCAAGCTCATTCAGGTTGTTACTGGAATTTACTTCCTTGAAGAACTCAGTGATTTTCGTCTTCAAGACCAGTAGGAGTTTCTCTCTGATGCTTCACTTTCTTTCTGAGGTCTCATCTGATTAGGTCTGGCCCACCTAAAATAATCTCTCGACACATTCAGAGTGGACGGATTAATAATCTTATCTTGGGTGTGATAGCCCATCAATATTCACTGGTATCACCCGTAATTAAAGGAAGGGGATTATATTAGATGTGTGGTGGGGGGAGGCACAGAAATCTTGCGAACAGCCTCAGAATTCTGCTTTCCATACCGATATGTAAAACAGTTAAAAGCAGAGCCACTTTGGTTGAAGGGAGTTGGGAGGCCAGTGCCAGGCGCATAGAGGCTGCCCCGTGGTCACCCTTGTTCTTGAACTGAACACATAACAGAAAGTGTTTATTTTTTAATATGTACACAGCACACCACTCTTTGTGTTAGAAACCACAGTGTTGCACATATTTAAATTCCTTTTTATTCAACCCTTAAGTGTGGGGAAATCCACAGAAAAGCTCGTTGCTAAATTATCGTTCGGGGCTGGCTTCCCGTCCTGACTTTAGAGAGGTGAACAATTTCATCTTCCCCAGGCGCGAACCTGCAGCCTGGACTGTAGGTAAGCTTTTTCTCCATTATGTGACTTGAAGGGTGAAGCTTAAGGCTAAAGGAGACAAAACGTTTTGGGTGACAATGAAAGGGACAACTTTTAGTTTGTTAAATCAGGGGTCACTGATTTAGGAGGTGAGACCAGAAAGAAACTTAAATTCTTTTTACATTTCAGATTAAATGTGAATGATATTCAAGAAACATGCCAGAAGAATGCCACTTCTGCCTTGCTTGTTGGAAGGAAGGACCTTGTCCAGGTTTGCACATCCCTTCTCATGCCCATCTGGAGTTCTCTTTTTGAGCTGATCATTTTCACTTCATAATTTTGGTTTAGTGACCTTTCAAGGAGTGCTTCCTATTTTGCAATTTCTCTACCATATTCTTTGCCCAACTACAGGGCTGGAGTAGCTTTCTATCTAAATCCTTTGGGTTTTCTCTCTTTCTTAAAAAAATTTTTATTTAAGTAATCTTACCCCCAGTATGGGGCTTGAACTCATGACCCCGAGATTAATAGTTGCATGCTCTTCCAACTGAGCCAGCCAAGCACCCCACTCTGGGTCTTTTTCTTATTAGAGCTTAGTTGAGAAGATCCTAAAGCACATTCTGATAACTTTTTTATTACATTTCTCATTTACTCTGGTACCATGGTGATTATTATACACGTAAATGTGGGTATCTGTGCCTGTGCCATTTGCACTGTCAATTCTGTTTTGCTGGGGTTTTCATGCTTTTAAAGATGCTTTGTTTCAGGGGTGCCTGGGTGGTACAGTCAGTTGGGCATCTAACTTTTGGTTTCGGCTCAGGTTGTGATCTCAGGGTCATGAGATCAAGCCCCCTTTTGGGCTCCGAGTTCAACATGGAATCTGCTTCAGATTTTCTTCCTCCTCTTCCTCTGCCTCTCCTGCTGGTGCTTTCTCTCTCTCTATTTCTCAAATCAATCAATTTTTTTTTAAATGTTTTATTTCAAGGAGGGGCCTGGCTGGCTCAGTCAGTAGAGCATATGACTCTTGACCGTGGGGTTGTTAAGTTCAATCCTCATGTTGGGTGTAAAGATTATTTAAAAATAAAATCTTTAAGGGGCTCCTGGCCAGCTCAGTTGGTTAAGCATCCAACTTTTGATCTCAGCTCAGGTCTTAATCTCTGAGTCATGATTTTAAGCCCCACATTGGGCTCCATGCTGGGTGTGAAGCCTACTTTAAAAAAAAAAAATGTTTTGTGATCCTGGGCAACACTTAATCTTTCTGAACCTCAGTTTCCTCGAATATGAAATAGTCCTGATTCTAGTACCAGTGAGGAAGAAATAAGGTCATATATGTGAAACTCCCATATCTGTATCTGCTAGATGGCAAATAGCCCACGTATGGGAGAGTCGCCACTCTGTTCCTGTAATCATCGTGGTCATTAGTGGCATGGTACTTGTAAAGGGACAGAAGTGGCATCGGTGCAAATGCTTGAAGAATATTTTCTGGGGCGCCTGGGTGGCTCAGTGGGTTAAGCCGCTGCCTTCGGCTCAGGTCATGATCTCAGGGTCCTGGGATTGAGGCCCGCATCGGGCTCTCTGCTCAGCAGGGAGCCTGCTTCCCTCTCTCTCTCTCTCTGCCTGCCTCTCCATCTACTTGTGATTTCTCTCTGTCAAATGAATAAATAAAATCTTTAAAAAAAAAAAGAATATTTTCTGGTTCTTTTTTATGCATATGTTGATGATGATGTGTCTACTGTAATGTAAAAAGTTGTAGAAATAAACCCACGTGTCCACTATTCCTATTAGAGCCATTTAAAAAATGTGTATTAAAAGTGAGGACGTAAGGGGGCGCCTGGTGGCTTGATGGGTTAAGCTTCCGACTCTTGGTTCTGGTTTAGGTCATGATCTCAGGGTTGTGAGGTTGAGCCCTGTGCCAGGCTCCACGCTCAGCGGTGCATGTTGGGCGGGGATGTCTGCTTGAGATTCTCTCTCCTTCTCCTCTGCCCCTCCCGTGTTCTGTCTCTCTCTCAAACGAAAGAAATCTCTCTCTCTCTCTCTCTCTTTTTTTAAGATTTTATTTTTATTTATTTGACAGAGATCACAAGTAGGCAGAGAGTCAGGCAGAGAGAGAGGGGGAAGCAGGCTCCCCCGCTGAGCAGAGAGCCCGATGCAGGGCTCGATCCCAGGACCCTGAGATCATGACCTGAGCCGAAGGCAGAGGCTTTAACCCACTGAGCCACCCAGGTGCCCCTCTCTCTCTTTTTCTAATCCGAGGAAGTAACATCCCTAAATTGTCAGGGTAGTAAACATCCTCTCCCATCCCAGAAAGACATTAACTTCTCCCAGCAACCATTCAGGCAGGTCACTGGTTAGAGAGATGAAAAGAAACCTTGTGATTCTTGTCTTAATCGATACTTGCGTGTTTGAGTATATTAGTGCCACCTAATTTAATAGGTTTTTACTGTGTATTTGAGGTGTTTCTCTACCCGTTTTTCAGAATTTTTGTTTGTTCTTTTTTCTTAGATTATTGACTCCTTGATTAAACTCTGTATTTTCTTCCTTTCAAGTTTCTCACAGAGTCTAGCCTAGTGTTTTCAGTTAGTGAGCATGCAGTGATGTATTGCCGCTAAGAAAGATTCCGCAGTAGTACTCCGTTTTCAAAAGTGTGGAGGGAAGGAGCCTCTGTTGACGGCGTGATGTATTTAATATAGTGTGTGCTAAATCTTGGATTTAATAGATACCTAATGGATATTAGTTTCTGCTTGATGACCCCAAGCCCCGTGAGAGTTCAGGTTTGAAGATATTCCTCAGATTCGATGTCAACAAAAAGAAAGTCAAGTCTATTTTGTCCTGGCCTATTTTTCTTTAGCTTTAAGAGTATGCTGAAACTTCTGTGATGAAAGCGACAAAGTTTCCCATTACTGGGGCAAAGGACAGATCTGAAATGTGATAAGGAATGCTTTTATCCCCCCCTTTCCCTGCCTGTTCACTAATGAAGCAACAAACGAAGTCATTTGAGACAACCCATTGAGATTAACATGTGGTGTCATTTCTTTGATGTTTGCTTAATAAAAGTTTTTAAGACTAGGGTTTCTTGAGCATTAACAGTCCTCCGAGAATCTTGTTAAAATGCATATTTTGCTTCAGTGTGTCTGGAAGGGGCCCTGATATTCCCAGTTTGTGTTGCCCTCAGAGCAGCAAGGCTGTAGGCTGTGTGTGGAGGAGAGGTAGGGTTCTTTCATGCTTCCTGGTCCTGTCCTCACCAGTCTGACTTCGAGTGTTTGTCTTCGATCTGTTCCAGGTTTGGTCGCTGGCTACAGTCGCTACGGATCTTTGCCTTGGTCCCAAGTCTGACCCAGATTTGGAAACACCCTGGGCTCGACATCCATTTGGGCGACAGCTGCTGGAGTCTCTGTAGGTTTTGAGAGCTAAAAGTGAGGAAAACAAGTGATGTAAATTTTAGGTCTGTAAACCTTTCCAGTGTTTTCATCGAGGAAGTCTGAGAAATGGGAAAATATGAGCTCTTTCCCATTAGTGCTTTAGTAATTTCTGTGCAGAACTGAATTCTTATAGCAGAAGGAAGTATACACTATTTTTTATTTACAACAAGGATTTGAGTTTCATGTGTCCTTTAGAGATTTATGCCTTAGCCCATAAGTCACACTAGTCTGAGACACAGGAGAATGAGCTCTTGAAATGGTAAATTTCTGGGGTGCTATAGAGTTTTGGCCCCAAGAGCAGATTCTCTAACTCTATGTTGACTTACATGTTTCCTAAGGGCGATGATGTTTTCACTCTACTTGGCAGTCTACGAAGGTTGGATTTATTGCTCTGAAATGTGGCAGGCTGGAAATACAATGTGAAAATGGTTTGCCACCAGGTCCAACCACTTGAACCTTCATAACTGTGAGGCTCAGAGCCTGACAGAGAGACAGAGAAGCTCTGATGCCCTCAGGTGGAGAATTGCTGGACTTCCTTGTTGAGGCTGGACCTGGGCCCTGTGCTGAAGCTTCAGTCGCCTCATGGTGATGCAGGGATGATAATGGTTCTAGCCACATCACATAAGGCTCAAATATGATGGTGTGAAAACACTTTTAAGAAACACCAGGCATTGGGGTGCCTGAGTGGCTTAGTTGCTTGGGCATCTGCCTGCTGCTCTACCTGCTTGTGCTCCCCTCTCTCTCTGTCAGATAAATGAAATCTTTAAAAAAAAATTAAAAAAATGTAAAAACCCACCATACATTGCTTGGCAGGAAAGTATCAGTATCATTCTATCACAGAGGCCATGTTGCTCTGATCCCTGTCTCACATCCTAGCGTAGTGGTCCTAAAAGGGGCAACGAGGATGTGGGTAAAAGGTAAAAAAATCCCTTGTTATTCATATTTAATAGCTCATATTCATAATTCCACCTTCGTGTCTTTTGTCAACTCTCCACACCATGGTGATGGTACAGTGTTCTGAGCACCTTTATGTAGCATTAGGTTATGAGTGAAGACCGGGAGACCGAGTACATGCATGGCCCCATTCAGATGTTAGTTTAGTCCTCTTAGTTCTTGGAGAGGCTACACTCGAGTCTGAGCCGTGCCTGGACGCCAACTAGAATCTTTCACTTGGGTTATCCAGCTTATTTGTAGTACTTGGATACATTCTTTTCCAAAACAAATTTAGCCAGACTCAAAGTACAAGCTGCCGGGTCTGTAGAAAGCCCTGGATCCTGACGACTTGGTGAGGCAGAATTAAGAATCCTCCCTTCTACCCTCGGGCCGCAGCCCACCACAACGGGGACGGTTATCCTTCCTCTGTCTCTTCTCTTGACTTTTTCTCCTCTTATCTCTTCCGCCAGGTTGGCTCACTACTGCCGACTCCGGGACGTCCAGACATTGGCCATGCTCTGCAGCGTGTTCGAAGCCCAGTCTCGGCCTCAGGGAATACCAAACCCCTTCGGACCCTTTCCCGGCCGGTCGTCTAACCTTGTGGTGTCCCACAGCCGATACGTAAGCCTGCGGCCTCGTGCGTGATGTCCGACCGCTCCTAAAGGGAAGCCTGTTCTGACGCCGCTTCTGTTTGTCCTGCAGCCCAGCTTCACGTCCTCGGGCTCCTGCTCAAGCATGTCAGACCCAGGGCTCAACACCGGTGGCTGGAACATAGGTTGGTATGGCGCTGCCTTGGGCACGCTGATTTCTGGCGCCCTGAACACTGTGTGTGAATTGTTACTGTGTCAGCTTCGGTTGGTAGATGCATCTGTGTTTTCCTTGTTCCTCATTTCTCTTCCAATTTAATGTGATGGGGATGCTGACGTTAGCAAGGCCTGGACTTGAACCGGCCAGTTTCTGGGATGTCTTTGTGCCCGACTGGGTGGCTTTTGAACTTGTAACCTTGAAAGACTGGCAGTGGGACTGCAGTGTTCACCCGGTAAACCCGACCCTCATCCTTTCTCCCTCATGTGCACCCCTCCCCTGCCCCACCCAGACGGGGTAGGGCCATTTGTTAGCTGTCTCTTCCCACGTGCCACCTTTCAAGGTAGAGAAATAAAGATGAGCCTGATTCCAGCTGGCCATAAAGGTCTATTTAACAAGTGTATTTGTGGCTTCTGGATTTTTGAAATTTTTAAAAAATCATCTTAATTTTCTTTTCTTCCTTCCTTTTTTTTTTTTTCTTACTCAGAATTTATTCTTCTCTTATGTAGAACTTGCATGAGCTTAGTGATTTAGTTTCCTAGTCTATAGAAGAGAAGCCACAGATACAGAGACTTGGAAATAAAAGGTGGAGCCCGTTAGAGGCAGGGCAGGCGAAGAAGACATAGTTACAGTAATTTGATAAGAAGAGATAAAAAGTATTAAGAAAAAAAAAGACCCAAACAAAAATCAGCAGTTTGTGCTCAGTAAGTACAGTGTCAAATAATTTCCTGAGAGAATATCACTGTCTTGCCAATCTGGGCCATGCAGAAAAACATTTTACCAGTACTCTTTGCACAAGAAGTCAGGAAAATTCATTTTATTTAAAATAGTTTTAAAACTATGAAACTTAGGACATCTGGGTGGCTCAGTGGGCTAAGCCTCTGCCTTCGGCTCAGGTCATGATCTCAGGGTCCTGGGATCGAGCCCCACATCAGGCTCTCTGCTCAACAGGGAGCCTGCTTCCTCCTTTCTCTCTCTGCCTGCCTCTCTGCCTACTTGTGATCTCCCTCTGTCAAATAAATAAATAAAATCTTTAAAAAAAAGCTATGAAACTTTAAAATGTTTTGCAATTTTAAAATGTTTCAACAAAGTGAAGTTTCTCTTTCCTGGAAAACCCATTCAGGGAGGTGGGGCAGGGAAGACAGAAACCTTGTTCCTTTGATTTTCTTGATGATAAAAGTAATTACATGGGGGCACCTCCGTGGCCCAGTCGGCTGAGTGTCCAACTCTTGGTTTCAGCTCAGGTCATGATATCAAGGATGTGAGTTTGCTAGAGATTCTCTCCCTCTGTCTGCCCCTCTCCCCTGCATGTGCACATAGACACACATGTTTTCTCTCTCTCTCTCAAATAAGTAAATACATCTTTTAAAAAAATAATACATGCCCACTATTAAAGAAGTATTAAAGATGAAAATAATCATCACTGAACCTTCACCTAGAAATATTGTCTATTAACATTCCAAAACACTTTTCCCAATTTGCGTGTATGTGTGTTTGTGTGTGTGTGTGTGTGTGTGTGTGTGAAGGGTCATTCTATATATATATGATTTTGTGTTCTGTTTTTAATTTTATCATGAGAATTTTCTCACATCATTTAAAAAGTCTTTATCAATAATGACTGCTTTATCTAATATCCTATATCACTGTACCATAACCTGCTGCTTAATTGTTGTATGTACTTCGTTCTTAGGTTACCTTAACAGTAAATATGTAAATAAAAAGGCAAGGCTATGGAAGAGCCTTAGGTACATTTCTCAGCATCTTCCCCTTAGCTTATTTTTCTTCTGGCAGCTAACTTGAGCACACTCTGCATTATGAGAGTTTCCAGACAATTTCTACGCCTTCTCTGATTTCTCTCTTCCCTTCCTGTTCGATTTGCTTCAGCGGGAAGAGAGGCAGAACATGTCTCCTCACCTTGGGGAGAGTCTTCTCCAGAAGAAATCCGCTTTGGGAGTCTTACCTACAGTGACCCCCGTGAACGAGAACGTGATCAGCATGATAAAAATAAAAGGTAACAACCTTCCCTGGCGAGAGCTGCAGTTTCATAATGCTTAGAGTCCCCAAAATCAAGACTCTTGCTGTAAGAAAGGTATGTTAAGATCATTAGGGATCGAGCTTGTTTTTCCTTAAAGAAACTGACAGGAAATCTTTTGAGTTTTATCCAGGCTTCTGGACCCCGCCAATACCCAGCAATTTGATGACTTTAAGAAATGCTATGGGGAAATCCTCTATCGCTGGGGTCTGAGAGAGAAACGAGCTGAAGTGCTGAAGTTTGTCTCTTGTCCTCCTGATCCTCACAAAGGCATTGGTGAATATGAACTTCTTTCTTTTCCCGTCACTGTCTGAAAGGTCCTATAATTTAATTTGTCCTTAAACATAAGACTTGGAGTGAAAAGTGTTCTAGCTTCTTACTTAGAAACAGATTTCTAAGGGATTTTCAGTCTTCTCTAACCTTCCAAAAACCCTTGCATTTCATGATCAGAGTATGTTTCTCTTCTAAGGGGAAGTAATTTTACATACGGTACTCAGATGCTGATTTGAAGGAAGGGTAATCATTCACCTACTCAACTAATACATACCGAGCTCTTGTGAGGCACAGTGCTAGCACATTCCTTCCCCTCCTGGAACTCACAGACTAGTGGGGGAGAAAAATGAAATAACTATAGGTTGTGGTCACTGTTGATGAGCAAACAAAAAGGATGTTGGCACAGGTAGAGCAGGGAGGGGGAATTTCAGGTGATGTCTGGCCGTGCGCGAGGAAGGCCTTTCTGAGGGGCTGCAGTGGAGGGATGAGAAGCCATCTGAGGAGAGCAGCAGACATTGAATTAGGAGAGAAAGCCCAGGGCTAGAACACAGTGAGCGAGAGGGGTACCAAATTAAATTGTAGGATAATTAGGGACTTGCAAGTCATGGTACAGAATTGGGATTATATTTCGAGTCCAATGGTAGGCTTCAAAGGGTATTAAGAAGTAAGTGACATGCTTTGGTTTCTATTTTGAGAGAATCACTGACTGTTAAACGAAGAAAGGATTGGAAGAGGGTGGGGTAGAAGTTGGAAGACCTTTGGGGTAGTTGAGGGAGCTCAACGGCCTGGTCTTGGGCGATGTCAATGGAGGTGGAGAGTGGGGTAGATCAGAAATACTTTCTAGAGGTAGACTCCGCATGATATGCTGACAAACTGGATGTGGGATTGAGGGGAAGGGGCAAAGCTTAGATGATTCCTAGGTTCCCAGTTTGGGCAACTGGGTAGGTCATGGTGCCACAGTCTAAGATAGAAGAGGCTGGAAGAAAGTTAAGAGGTGTGTTTGGGACCGCTGGAGATGTGGGCGAGCTGTCAGACTGGAATGTCACCTGGTGGCCAGATGGGAGTCTGGAGCTCAAAGGGGAGCCTGGGGCAAGAACTAGCAGTTTGGGGCATTCTCAGCATGTAGGTGGTCCTGGAGCTGTGAGAATGGGTACATTGACCTGGGACCTGGGGGGCAGGGAGGAAGAGTACAGGGAGAGAAGAGCCCACCCACTCCGGGCCTTGAGAGAAGCCGGTACCTGCAACTTAAGTCTAGAGGAATGGCCAGAGACAGACTCAGAAGGAGAGACCAGTTTTTGAGGAAAAGCAAGAGTGTGATCTGAAAGGAGCTAAGAGATGAGTTTTTTGTTTTGTTTTGTTTTGTTTTAAGATTTTATTTATTTATTTGACAGAGATCACAAGCAGGCAAAGAGGCAGGTGGAGAGAGAGGAAGGGAAGCAGGCTCCCTGCTGAGCAGAGAGACTGATGCGGGGCTCAGTCCATGGACCCTGGGATCATGACCTGAGCCGAAGGCAGAGGCTTTAACCCACTGAGCCACCCAGGCGCCCCAAGAGATGAGTTTTAAAGGGTGACGTGGGAGATCACTGGAGAGGGTGGTCTGAACACATGTCGATGTCCTCTCCCCCAGAGGCCCCCCATCCTGACAAGCATCTATCCAGAGCTTTCCTGAAAAGGTATCACCATGCAAAGAGAATCATGTTGTTGATAGCATTTGGGACCAGGGAGACAGCTTAGTGGTTACTGATTTTATGGGGCCTGAACAGACAGGCAGAAAAACAGTATGACACGCAACAGAACGCCCATCCCTCTCTGCGCTCCCCCCACCGTGATGGCTCAGAATTTAGTGATGCTTGGCACCTCAGGAAGTGGCACGAAGGTGAGACTAAACACAGGAGTATTGTTGGGTGGCTTTTTTTAGGGTCCCCAGGTCCCTGCTCCCAGTTTGCAGAGCAGGTTATGAGCCTTCCTCTGTCACAAAAGAAACTCAGGAATTTTTGTTCTCCAGAGAAGGCAGACAGCTTTCCAGATTGAAAGGGCGCACCAAGCACCTAGTATAGTCAATGAAGAAAGACCCGGGATAAAGAAAGACCCAGGAGCTTCCAGCGAGCACAGGTCCCACACAGAGGATAAGGAATATGGGCAGCACCGCACCTCGCAGGAGTGGCGAACGGGGAAGGAGAGGATGAGGTGGCATTGCCTTCAGAATTCTCCAGAAAATTATTTCTGCCCTAGAATCCTGCCCCAGATGATTAGTCCCCGTGTGAAAGTAAACCTTCTGCCTATCCGGGAAGGCAGGGAGTCGGGATGGTGATGAAGGGAGACCCACCCGGCAGACCTGGAGGCAGACCTGGAGGCAGACCCCCTCCAGGCTGGTGCTGAGGAGCATCGTCTCCAAGAAGAGAAAGTTAGAAAAATAGCTAGTGGATTTCAGTGTCTGCTCTGTTTTTAGAGATTCATGCATTTGAGAGAGTGTTTGCAAATGAATTACGGTAAGCAAACTAAGCAAACAACAATAAGACAGTTAGAAAAGCCAAGTGTGCAAGAAGGGAAAAGGGGTCGTGGTGCAGGGCTTGGCTCGAGTAACGCTCACCTAGGTAGATCATGTGAAAACAGAAGGCTGATCTAACCAAGTAATAATGAAACTGTGTGGGGAAGATGAGGGACGGGGTGTGTGTGTGGTTAGAGGGCATTTGGGGAGTGAAAGAAGCTTCCATGGGAAAGTAGAGAATGCTTAAATGTGGAAACTAAAAATTAGCTTCATAAAGGGGTGTTTGGAGATAGAAGGTAGAAATAAAAAGTTAAATGAGTTGGAAGGATTTCCTCCCGGGAGTGATGGGCGAGGGGGTGGAGGGGAATGTCGGTTTTGTTAATCAAACGTATAGTATTATTTGACTCTTTAAGCTGTATGTATGTGGTTTCAGTTAAAAAACCCAAACAAGGGACGCCTGGGTGGCTCAGTGGGTTGAGCCTCTGCTTTCGGTTCGGGTCATGATTGCAGGATCCTGGGATTGAGCCCTATATCGGGCTCTCTGCTCAGCAGGAAGTCTGCTTCCCCCTCTCTCCCTGCCTACCTCTGAGCCTGCTTGTGATCTCTCTCTCTGTGTCAAATAAATAAATAAAATCTAAAAAACAAAACAAAACAACCCAAACAAGGTGCCTGGCTGGCTCATCGATAGAGCGTGTGACTCTGGATCTTGGGGTTGTGAGTTCGAGCCCCATGTTAGGTGTAGAGATGACTTAAAATCTTAAAAAAACAAAAACAAAAACAAAAAAAACCCCAAAACCAAGCCAGAGTAATATGGAGATTTAGGTATCGAAAAACAAGTTTTGTTTTAATATGGATTATTTTGGTGTCTGTACTTGAGGGAATGCAAAGATGCAAAATGCTATGTGGACATTGTATTTTTCAGAGAATCTAAGTGCATGGAAGTTTATCAGAGAGAGTCACGAAGGCCTGGAACAATTTGTCATTTAGAATTAGTTTTCAGGGGTGCCTGGGTGGCTCAGAGGGTTAAAGCCTCTGCCTTCGGCTCAGGTCATGATCCCAGGGTCCTGGGATCGAGCCCCATATTGGGCTCTCTCCTTGGTTGGAAGCCTGCTCCCTCCTCTCTCTCTTTGCCTGCTTCTCTGCCTACTTGTGATCTCTCTCTGTTGAATAAATAAATAAAATCTTAAAAAAAAAAAGAATTAGTTTTCAGGAAAATATATGAATCCCAGAGATAGGTAATGGATACATTGCACCCTTATGACATCTATTATTATTAGTGTCATGCCAGGTTCTGTTGGCCATACAAGGGAACATGAGGCGTGGTTTGGGTGTTACTGTCAAAATGTCTTCAATCAGTGAAGCAAAACAGGAACTCATGGAGACTTCAGTGATCCTGAAGCATGAATAGTGAGTCCTAATACCATTGCAAATGGTATTGCAAGATTTCAAAGGGGAGGGATTCTAGTAGAGAGACTCACAGACAAAAGCATTACGTATTTTTGTCTTTATTAGTTATTACTTTGGAAGAATTGGACTGCTCAAATCTAGCAAACAGCAGATATTGAAAGAGAAATTCTCCAGGGTTACCACGGCTGCAGTTAGTCTAGAAATTGCTGGAAACCAGCAGTTTCCTCTTGGGCTCATCACATCTGCAAGGGTCATCGCATATCAGCAGCAAATTTTAGGGATAAAATTGGTTTCGTGTGAGGGGTTATATTTATAGAAAGGGCTTGAGGTTCATTTATCTTGAAGGGATAGTCCTAGACAGAAGACTTTTTTAATAAACCATCTCCATTACAAGATGATTTTTTTTTCATTTTTAAAAATTAACATATAATGTATTATTTGTTTCAGCATTACAGGTGTATGAATCATCAGTCTTACACAATTCACAGCACTGCCCATAGCACATAGCCTCCCCAGTATCCATAACCCAGCCACTCTATTCCTGCCCTCCCCACCCCCAAGCAACCCTCAGTTTGTTCCCTTAGATTAAGAGTCTCTTATGGTTTGTCTCCCTCTCTGCTTTGATCTTGTTTTATTTTTTCCTTCCCTGCCCCAATGACCCCCTGCCCTGTCTCTCAAATTCTTTATGTCAGAGAGATAATAAGATAATTGTCTTTCTCTGATTGACTTCGCTTAGCATAATACCCTCTAGTTTCATCCATGTCGCTGCAATTTTTTTATGGCTGCATAGTATTCCATTGCATATATACCACATCTTCTTTATCCATTCATCTTTTGATGGACATCTGGGCTCTTTTCATACTTTGACTATTGTGGACATTGCTGCTATAAACATTGGGGTGCAGATGCCCATTTGGATCACCACATTTGTATCTTTAGAGTAAATACCCAGTAGTGCGTTTGCTGGGTCATAGCGTAGCTCTATTTTCAACTTTTTTGAGGAACCTCCATACTGTTTTCCAGAGTGGCTACACCCGCTTGCGTTCCCACCAACAGTTTAGGAGGGTTCCCCTTTCTCTGCATCCTTGCCAACATCTGTCATTTCCTAACTTGTTAATTTTAGTCATTCTGACTGGTGTGAGGTGGTATCTCATTGTGGTTTCGATTTGTATTTCCCTGATGCTAAGTGATGTTGAGCTCTTTTTCATGTGTCTATTGGCCATTTGTATGTCTTCTTTGCAGAAATGTCTGTTCATGTCTCCTGCCCATTTCTTTACTGGGTTATTTGTTCTTTGGGTGTTGTTTGACAAATTCTTTATAGATTTTGGATACTAGCTCTTTATCTGATATGTCATTTGCAAGTATCTTCTCCCATTCTGTCCATTGTCTTTTGGTTTTGTTGACAGTTTTCTTTCCTGTGCAAAAGCTTTTTATCTTGATGAAGCCTCAATAGTCCATTTTTGCTTTTGCTTCCCTTGCCTTTGGTGGTGTGTCTAGGAAGAAGTTGCTGCAGCTGAGATCGAAGAGGTTGCTGCCTGTGTTCTCCTCAAGGATTTTGATGGATTCTTGTCTCACATTGAGGCCTTTCATCCATTTTTAATCTATCTTTTTGTGTGTGGTATAAGGAAATGGTCCAGTTTCATTCTTCTGCATGAGGCTCTCCAATTTTCCCAACACCATTTGTTGAAGAGACTTTTTTCATTGGACATTCTTTTTTTTTTAAATATTTTATTTATTTATTTGACAGAGATCACAAGTAGGCAGAGAGGCAGGCAGAGAGAGAGGATGAAGCAGGGTCCCCGCTGAGCAGAGAGCCTGATGTGGGGCTTGATGTGGGGCTCCATCCTAGGACTTTGGGATCGTGACCCGAGCTGAAGGCAGAGGATTTAACCCACTGAGCCACCCAGGCGCTCCTTCATTGGACATTCTTTCTTGCTTTGTTGAAGATGGGTTGACCATAGAGTTGAGGGTCCATTTCTGGGCTCTCTATTCTGTTCCATTGATCTGTGTGTCTGTTTTTGTGCTGGTACCATACTGTTTTGATGATCACAGCTTTGTAATAGAGATTGAAGTCTGGAATTGTGATGCCACCAGCTTTGGTTTTCTTTTTCAATACTCCTCTGGCTATTTGGGGTCTTTTCTGGTTCCATATAAATTTTAGGATTATTTGTTCCATTTCTTTGAAAAAAAAAAAAGATGGTATTTTGATAGGGATTGCATTAAATCACACATTTGATTTTGGCTGTGTTTTGGTCTATTAGAAGAAACATGATGAAGGGATGGAATATGACTGTAAAGATGAAAATTTAAAAAGATTCTAAAAAAGGAATTGATAAGGTAAGAAGTTAGCTAAAAATAGAAAAAAAAAAGATGGAAGAATGTGACCCGGCTGGAGACTAGAACAAAGCCATGCACTAGATTTAGAGTATATTTTGATCTATTAGAAGAAACTGTATCCCAATATTTTAAAGAAAGAAAAACCTATATGTATACAAAAAATAAGGTTAAATATAAGGAAGGGGTAAATTTAAAATTTAAAAAGATTTTTAAACAGATAAAATTAAAAGATTTTTTAATAAAACAGTTTAAAATGTTAAAACAGGAAAGAGGAAAAATTAAATAGAATAAGAAAATAAGTAAACTTCAAAAAATTTAACTTTGAAAGACTAAAGAATCATGGGAAATAAGCGATGAATTCTGTGTATGTCTTTCCTCTAGCTCTGGAGTTTCACAGTTCTCAGTAATCAATGAGCTTGGTCTTGGCTGGAAGTTCTTGCCGAGTAGGGTCTGTTTCTGTCTATTCCGTGATTCTCAAATGTCTTCACCTGAGGCCGAATTGCACCGCCTTTGCCAGGGGTCGGCTAAGTAATCTGCTCAGGTTCGCTCTCCCGAGCTTTTGTTCCCTGAACGCTTTCCGTAGAGCTCTGGAGAACAGGAATGAAGATGGCGGCCCCCCAATCGCTGGCCAGAAGAGCCGAGAGCTGGGACCCCACTTCTCAATGCTCCCTCAGAGAAAAGCCATTAGTCTCTCCCATCTCCCTGTTCTCTGGCGGCGGTGCATGCTCACCTGGCCTGTGACCGAGTGTTTCTATCTCTGGCACTTGGCCCCGTTTGGAGTCTCAGCGTGCTCGCGTGCCGCTCCTCCCAGAAGAGAAAGGGTCTGCCTGGATCCAGGGATCCACCACCTGTGCGTCCCCTGCCGGCTCATCCTGGTTTAAGGTAATCCTGAGCTGAGAACCCTGACCTTGGCTCCAGCTCTGATGTGGGCTTCCCAGGTGTGATACCTGGCAGCTTTGCCACACTCATACACCCCCGTCTTCCTGTGACCCCGAGGGTCCTGAGACCACAGTGTCTCAGGGCTCCGCCCCCACTTAGCCTCTGGAGCAGACTTCAGTGGAGCAGACTTCTAAAAGTTCTGATTTTGTGCTCTGCTCTATCACGTGCTGGGAGCCGTCCCCTCCTCCCGCAGTCTATCTTCCAGTGGCTTCAGATTCACTTCTCTGCACGTCCTACATTCCAGAAAGTGGTCGATTTTCTGTTCCTAGAATTGCTGCTTTTCTTCTCTTCAATCTCCTGTTGAGTTTGTAGGTGTTCAGAACGGTTTCATAACTTTCTGGCTGAACTCCTAGGCCCTGATTCAGGTCTTCTGCTCCTCTGCTATCTTGCTCCTCCTCTACAAGATGATTTTTGATTTTGTGGGGCTTTTTTTGTTTTGTTTTGTTTTGATTTTAGGTTTTTTTTTTTTCCTTTGTGGTATGTGGTGCTTGGTAATTATGGCGGCACAGGTGAGGTGTTTGGGACGCCCCCCAAATCCTGCCCCAGAGGCGTGTGTCTGCTCACCTAAATTTTGTTCTCAGCCCTTTCTGCGTCTATGTCTGTTAATTTAACATCTTATTCATCTTGCTGGTTTTATTTACATTTGTGTAATTGCTGGTAATTAATACACATAGCTCTTCTGTATGTAGGGTCATGTGGTGTTAAGCCTTGGGAGCTGGCTTCTGCTTGCGGGTTTCATAAAGCCTTAGGAGTCATAATTTGATCATTTATGTGCCAGACGTTTTTTATTGTCCTTATTAGTTTGCCCATTGAGAACCAGGAATGCTTTGTTTTGCCTCTGCCAGCTTTCCCGTGCAAAGCTTGTACCTCATATGCTTCCTTCCCTGAGATTCCCCAAGTTTGTCAGGGTTTCTGGAAAAGACACCTTGACAGCTTGTGATTTCATACAAACTCTGTATCCCTTTGTATCTCCACTTCTGGCAGGAAGTGAGTCTGTACATCTGCGTGGCCCAGGTGCGTGCCAGTCCTTCTCAACTAATGGCCATTCCATTATGTAGAACAATAAGAGGCAAGAGAAAAATATTAAAATCACACGTAGTGACTTAGTGTTTTTGTATTCCCTATCTTTGTGAATTTATATCCACTTAGAAATTGGCTACATCTCCCCAAATGACTCATTAATTAACTAAATGAAATATTAGTTCAGGGGACGCCTGGGTGGCTCAGTTGGTTGGGCGGCTGCCTTCGGCTCAGGTCATGATCCCAGCGTCCTGGGATCGAGTCCCACATCGGGCTCCTTGCTCCGCAGGGAGCCTGCTTCTCCCTCTGCCTCTGCCTGCCATTCTGTCTGCCTGTGCTTGCTCTCTCCCCCTCTCTCTCTCTGATAAATAAATAAAATTTAAAAAAAAATAAACTAATTAGACTTTTCACAGGAACATAAACCAAACTCTTACCTAGAGGTTGTGCATAGAGGGATAAGACATGGCTGTTTTTCACCAAACTTATCAAACCAGCCTAATTAATCTCAGGATTTACCTGAACTGGGACCATCATAAAATTTTTCCTTGGTTACCATGTATTTTAAAAGTCTTTACTGGTACATTTTTTGTGACTGCCACTTGTCCTGAGTCAGAGAAATTGGCTCAGGTTCAAGAAACAAGCCTTCCTCTGTTGTAGGAGGTGGACGGGGAAGAGGAAAGTAGGAAGTCGGAAAATGTGAAGGTTTGGTGGCTAGAGATGAAGGCTTCTCTGAGGGAAGAGGGGAGGCCAGCAGGTGAGGGAGGGGAGCGCTGCTTGGGCAGGGCCACACGGGCTGTGGTGGAGGCAAGAAGCACCCCCGGGAAAATGGCAGCACCGCCACGGGGCAGCCCTGGGAGTCTGCTGGTCGGTTGTTGTGTATTTAGTGAGAAGTGTATCTTGCCGGCGCACCTTCCCTCAGGAAAGCTGGGGGCAGATGTGGGATAAGCAGCTGGTAGCGCTCCTTGGCCTGGGGGTTCTGGTTCGGGCCGTGGAGGGAGAGTTGGGGAGACTTGCAAAAATGTGATGATAATGTTGGTCCATGTCATTCGGTCTGACCTCAAGGGAAACTGTCGCCAGAAAGGGTGAAGGCAGCATGGGGAGGTCGGGTGAGCAGAGGTTCAGGGCGTGGGTTTTGAAGGCACCAGGGATGGTGCCAAGAACTGGGGTCAAGAGAAGAAAGAAAACCAAGGACAAAGTCCTGAGAGAACGGGGTGTGGGAATGTGTGTCCAGAGTGCCGTCGGTGAGGGCAGCGAAGAGGCAAGGGTGGCGAAGCCAGGTGGCATTTCCTCCAGGGGAGAGGCGATGGTCTTGAGGCAGTAATGGGGCGCGGTCTGCTGCGCCACCTCAGCGCTCCTTGGGACCCCAGATGGAAGCAGCCTTTCCTGCAGAGGCCCGCAGAGGCGGCAGGCAGCAGGCTCTAGGCAGGGCCAGACAGAGGGCGCCGTCGGAGGAGAGTGTGTGGCCGTGGTCTGTTCCTGGGGAAGCACACTGGAAGCTGGGTAGGGGAGACGGGGGTCCGCATGGGCCACCTGGGCTCAGGGTCATGCCCAGGGTGCACTAGGACATGCAGATGGTGGACTTAGCCCTCGGGGTCTCTTCCAGGTTGCTGGGGACCCGGCGGTCCTGACTGCAGGATCCTGACATGGCACATCTGTGCCACCTGGTCTTTGGTGTTCAAATAGGGAGGACTAGTGACAGTGATCAGGTGTTGCTGGGTGTCACTGAGTCCGTCAGTTCTGTCAGCCAACAGTTGGTGACCACCTCTATGAGCCAGGCCCATGCAGTCATCAGCATAGGAGAGGATGAAGGGTAGCCATCACCTGGCCTTTTCACCCTGGGCCTCCCAGCAGCCAGGCATCTCCTGCACTGTCCACCTGCACCCAGCCTGCAGTGACAGCAGCGTGTCTTTGTAAGACTTAGCAAGATTGTGGAAGAAGGGCATCTGCTGTTTAAAAAAAAAAAAAAGAATCTTTGTTGTAATAGAATCCTTGCAGACTCCTCACATGAAGACATTCTTACTGACCGTGCCCAGTTGCGTTTCGCAGAACTAACCTTCCGCGTGTCTTGTTTTGGCCACCTCCACCCATCTGCAGAGTTCGGTGTGTACTGCAGCCACTGCCGGAGCGAGGTCCGCGGCACACAGTGTGCCATCTGCAAAGGCTTCACATTCCAGTGTGCCATCTGCCACGTGGCGGTACGAGGATCATCCAATTTCTGCCTGACCTGCGGGCATGGTGGGCACACCAGCCACATGATGGAGTGGTTTCGGACCCAGGAGGTGTGTCCCACCGGGTGTGGATGTCACTGCCTGCTTGAAAGCACATTCTGAATTTATGGACCAGGGAAGTTGTCGCCAATCCCAGAGGACTCCATGAATGTTGGATGACAAGCTCTTCACCAGAAGGGAGGCTCCAGCAAGCCATTCCCGACCAGACTGGAGCACATACTCCTCAAAGACTGCCACCGCACCACCACTGCAATAGAAAAGTACACGAGCTTTTGCTTCTTTTCCGTTTGGCTGTTGGTGGCATAGAGGTCACCGGGAAGGAGGGGACAGATGTGCAGAGCCATGGAGCCAGGTGGAAATCTTCCTGAAGAAAAGCACCTGCCTCCAGAGCCGTGTTTACCTTCAATGTGTGAACCTTAAACCACTGAACAGCATCCTTTCTGAAGTCATTTCAGACCAAGGTTGGATACAAAGAATGGTCTCCTGAGCCAAAGGACAGTGTACATTAACTCAGTTGATAAGGGAGTCTGTGATACAAGTTGGTACGTTTCAATGAACTGATGGATAGTAGCCTTTTAAAAGTGACACTTAAATTATAAATACATGATGTAAAGGACCGTAAAGATGTATCTTATGTTTGTTATTTCTCTTCAAGCTGCTCTCCCTTGGCTAATAAAAGTCAGGTCATTGTTTGGGGAATTAAAAAAAGGAGATGATTGAACAGTGTTTTAATGAAATTGTTTTTAATTTTTTTTCTAATGAAGTTAACTCCTTGGGATAGGACCAAAGTCAGTGCTCAGATTTTCAAAGGAATGCTGATTTACTCTTGTCATTGGTTGGGATAAAATAGAATTTGATATTTTAAGTTTCCAATTCCAAGAGTTTTTTGTTTTTTAAGATTTATTCATTTATTTTAGAGAGAGAGCACAGGGCTGGTGTGGAGGGGTGAGGAGGAGGAAAAGGGAGAGAGAATCTTCAGCAGACTCTGCATTGAGCACAAAGCCTGATGTGGGGCTTGATCCCATAACCCTGAGGTCATGACCTGAGCCAAAACAAAGAGTTGGATGCTCAAATGGCTACACCCCACCAGGAGCCCAATCCCGGAAGTCTTTTAATCATTTCATTTAGCAAAAGGAAAATGAGCTGGCTTCACGGCATTGATACTCCAGTCTCTTATTGCCACTGGGAAGGTTGGCTGAATTCTCCTAAGTTCCTACCACTCTTCATTTGGGCTCCCTCACAGACTTTCTGTTTTTTGTTTATCTGCATTCCAAGTGGCTGTGACTCAGATGTCCACCTGTTTTATTCTTCAGAATGATTTCCAACTCTTCACATATTATATGTGCCAGGAAAGAGAAATATTTTTCATATTTCTACTGGAATATGTATTTGTTTCTTAGAATTTTACAGTTCCAAGTGGATTAACTTAAGAAATATAAGTATGTGTCTCAAAATGTGTTGTACATCCCTGTTTTAAACTATAGATCAGGACCCAGTAATGGATTGTGAAATCAATTTAGTATATAAAAACCAGCACTAGGGGCGCCTCAGTGGCTCAGTGGGTTAAAGCCTCTGCTTTCGCTGAGGACATGATCCCAGGGTCCTGGGATCGAGCCCCGCATTGGGCTCTCTGATCAGCAGGGAGCCTGCTTCCTCCTCTCTCTCTGTCTGCCTCTCCACCTGCTTGTGGTCTCTGTCAAATACATAAATAAAATCTTAAAAAAAAAAGCATTAAAAAAATGAAATAGAGTAGAGGAGAAATAATGAGCATGTACCATAAAAAGGATAAATACCATTTTGTGTGACCTGTTTATGAGTGTATATGTACACATTCACATATATGTATAATGGATTACA
Source organism: Mustela putorius furo (assembly GCF_011764305.1). Lineage (NCBI taxonomy): Eukaryota > Metazoa > Chordata > Mammalia > Carnivora > Mustelidae > Mustela > Mustela putorius. Next base: position 32,543,060 of record NW_025421304.1, on the reverse strand, counting down.
GTGTAAACTCATTTCTTACTGAGAATTTTGAGGCGAAGATCCATTCATATGTTACCTACAAGTGACTCATTTTAGACCTAAAGGTCAAGCCCTGCATTGGGCTCCACACTGAGCATGGAGTCTGCTTGAGATTCTCTCTCCATCTTCTTCTGCCCGTCCCTCTGCTCTCTTTCTCTCAAATAAATAAATAAATCTTAAAAAAAAAAAAAGGGCACTATATAATAATAAAGGGGATAATCCAACAGGAAGGTATAACAATTGTAAATATGTGTACATCCAACATGGGAGTACTCAGATACATAAAACAATACTAACAAACATAAAGGAACTAGTCTATGATTATAATACATTAATAGTAGGGGACTTTAACCTCCCTATTATATCAATGGAGACAGGTCACCTAAACAGAAAACCAACAAGGAAACACTGGCTTTGAATAACACACTGGTCCAGATGGACTTAGCAGATATATTCAGAACATTTCATCCTAAAACAACAGAATATACATACTTTTCAAGTGCATATGGAACATTATCCAGAATAGATCACATATGAGGCCACAGAACAGGTCTCAACAAATACAAGAAGATTGAAGTCATCCCATGCACCTTTTTTGGCCACAGAGCTGTGAAACCAGAAGTCAACCACAAGAAAATATCTGGAAATACCAAAAATACATGGAGGTTAAATAAGATGCTACTAAACAATGGATGGGTCCACCTGGCAATAAAAGAAGAAATTTTTAAAAATACATGAAAATGAAAACACACTTGTCCAAAACCTTTGGGGTACTGCAAAAGTGGTCTTAAGAGGAAATAGATAGTAATACAGGCCTATCTCGAGCAAGAAAAATCTTAAATAAACAACACAACCTTCAACTAAAGGAGCTAGAAAAGAGCTATAAACAAAGCCTAAAGCTAGCAGAAGGAAGGAAATAAAGATCAGAGCAGAAATAAATGATACCGGGGCGCCTGGGTGGCTCATTTGTTAAGCATCTGCCTTCCGTTCAGGTCATGATCCCAGGCTCATGGGATAGAGCCCAGATCGGGCTCCCTGCTAGGTGGGAAGCCTGCTTCTTCCTCTCCCATTCCCCCTGCTTGTATTCTCTCTCTCACTGTGTCTCTCTCTGTCAAATAAAATCTTTAAAGAAATGATACAGAAACCAAGAAAAGGAAAAAAAAATAGAACAGATCAGTGAAACCAGAAGCTGGTTCTTTGAAAAAATTAATAAAACTGATATGCCTTTATGAGATTTATTAAAAAGAAACAAAAAGTACCCAAATAAATCACAAATTAGGAGAAATAACGAATAGAACAGAAATACAATTACAAGAGAATATTATGAAAAGCTATATGCCAACAAATTGGACAACCAAGAAGAAATGGGTAAATACCTAGAGTCATATAAATTACCAAAACTGAAACAGGAAGACATAGGAAACTGACTGATTACCAGCAAAGGAACTGAATCAATAATCAAGAAACTCCAGCAAATAAAAGTCCAGGACCAAGTGGCTTCACAGGCAAATTCTACCAAACATTTAAAGAAGAGTTAATACCGACTCCTCAAGCTATTCCAAAAAATAGAAAAGGAAGGAAAACTTCCAAATTCATTCAATGAGGACAGCATTATCCTGATCTCAGAACTAGATAAAGACGCCCCTAAAAAAGAGAACTACATCCTGATGAATATAGATGCAAAAATTCTCAATAAAATACTAGCAAACCAAATCCAAGAATACATTTTTAAAAATCTTCCACCACAATCAAGTGGGATTTATTTGTGGCTTGCAAAGGTAGTTGTATATGCAAATCAATGTGATATACCACACTAATAAAAGAAAGGGTAAGAACCATGTGATGATCACTTCAGTAGATGCAGAAAAAAATTTGACGAAGTACAACATCCATTCATGATAAAAAAAAAAACCCTCAATAAAGTAAATTTAGGGGGATCATACCTCAACATATAAAGGCCACATATGAAAAACCCACAACTAATATCCTAAATGGCAGGGGGGAACCGAGAACTTTATGGTCAGAAACAAGACAGGATTGTCCATTCTCACCACTTTTATTCAACATAGTACTAGAAGTCCTAGTGACAGCAATCAGACAACAAAAAAACATAAAAGGCAACCAAATCAATAAGAAAGAAGTAAAATTTTCACTGTTCACAGATGACATGATGCTCTATATAGATACCCTAAAGACTCCACCAAAAAACCTGCTAGAACCGATAAACAAATTCAGTAAAGTCTCAGGATAAAAAATCAACATATAGAAATCTGTTGCTTTTCTCTACACCAACAGTGAAGTAGCAGAAAGAGAAATTAAGGAATCAGTCCCGTTTATAGTTACACCCCAAACAAAAAGATGCCTAGGAATATCCCCAACAAAAGAGGTGAAATATCTATACTCTGAAGACTACAAAGTGCTGATGAAGAGATTCAAGACACTGTTTGTCGTGGCACCTCAGAGGTGGTCAGGTGAAGCTGAACATCTCTTTCCCAGCTACTGGCTGTGAGGAACTCATTGAAGTGGATGATGAATGGAAATTTCATACGTGTTATGAGAAGCGTGTGGCCAAAGATGTTGCTGCTGATGTCCTGGGTGAAGAATGGAAGGGTATATGTTCCAGATCAGTGGTGGCAATGTCAAACAACACTTCCCCAAGAAACAGCATGTCTTGACCCAAGGCTGTGTCTGCGTGCTGCTGAGTAAGGAGCATTCCTGCTACAGGCCAAGGAGGACTGGAGAAAGAAAGTGCCAATCTCAGTGTTTTCAATTTGGTCATTGTTCAAAAAAAAGAAAAAAAAAAGGGAAGAAGGATAATCCTGGACTCACTGATACTACTGTGTCTTGTTGCCCAGGACCCAAAAGAGCTAGCAGAATCTCAAACTTTTCAGTCTCTCTAAAGAAGATGATGACCACCAGTATGTTTTGAGGAAGCCCCTGAACAAATGTGCTCAGGATTCAGCATCTTGTTATTCTATGTGTCCTCCAACACTGAGCCACCCAGGCTCACCTGGGACACTTTCTAACACCATACAAAATGGATTAAAGACCTAAATATGAGACCTGAAAGAGAGTAACCTCTTTGACATTGGCTATCAAAACTTCTTTCCAAATATGTCTCCTGAGGCAAGGGAAACAAAAGCAATAATAAACTATTGAGGGACACCTGGGTGGCTCAGTGGGTTAAAGCCTCTGTCTTTGGCTCAGGTCATGATCCCAGGGTCCTGGGATCAAGCCCCGAATTGAGCTCTCTGTTCAGCAGGAAGCCTGCTTCCTCCTCTCTCTCTCTCTGCCTGCCTCTCTGTCTACTTGTCATCTCTGTATGTCAAATAAATAAATAAAATCTTAAAAAAAATAAACTGTTAAGATTACATCAAAATTAAAAGCTTCTGCACAGTGAATGAAGCCATCAAAAAAACTAGAAGTCAACCTATGGAATGGGAGAAGATATTTGTAAATGACATATCTGATAAAGGGTTAGTATCCAAAATACATGAAGATCTTATAAAACTCACTCCCCAGGGACCTCTGGGTAGTTCAGTTAAGTGTCGAAATTTTGATCTCAGCTCAGGTCTTAATTTCAGGGTTGTGAGTTCAAGCCCCTCATTGGGCTCCATGCCCAGCATGGAGTCTACTAAAGAACCAAAAGAAAACAAAACGCCCCCAAAATGAATAATTCAATTTAAAATGGTCAGAAGACATGAACAGACATTTGACATACAGTTGGTCAAAAGACACATGAAAAGATGCTCAACACCTCTTATCAGGGAAATGCAAATCAAAGCTGCAATGATATATCACCTTACATTTGTCAGAATGGCTGAAATCCACAACAGAAGAATCAACAGGTGTTGGAGGATGTGGAGAAAGAGGAACTCTCTTGCACTGTTGGTGGGAATGCAAACTGGTGCAGCCACCATGGAAACAATATGGGGGTTCCTCAGAACACTAAACATAGAACTACCCTACAATGCAGCAATTTCACTACTAGGTATTTACCCAAAGAATACAAAATATTTATTCAGAGGGATACATGCACCTCAGTGTTTATAGCAGCATTATCCACAATAGCCAAATTATGGAAACAACCCAAGTATCCACTGATTGATGAATGGATAAAGATGATGTGAGATATATATACGTGTGTGTGTGTATATAAATGGACTATTACTCAGCCATAAAAAAGAATGAAATCTTGCCATTTGCAATGACATGGATGGAGCTAGAGAGTATTACACTGAGCAAAATAAGTCAGTGAGAGAAAAATAAATGCCATATGATCTCATTCATATGTGGAATTTAAGAAACAAAACCAAAAAGCAAAGGTAAAAAAATGAGAGAGGAAGAGAAAGAGGGAGATAGACTGCACATCAAGAAACAGACTTTTAAGTATAGAGAACAAATTGATGGTTACCAGAAGTGAGGTGGGTTGGGGGATAAGTTAAATAGGTGGTGGGGATTAAGGAATGCACTTGTTATGATGAGCACTGGGTGATATATTAAAGTGTTGAATAAAAAAAAAATGAAGTAGACTTGAACTCTAAGAAAAAAAAATTGAAGTAGAGTTGACACACAGTATTACATTAGTTTCAGTTGTACAACATAGTGATTCAACAACTCGATAGGTTATGCTATGCTCAGATCCTTCCCACAATTATAGCTGCTATCTGTCATCCTATAGGCTATTACAATACCAGTGACTATATTCCCAAGGCTGTGCCTTTATCTCCATGACTTACTCATTGCATAACTGAAAACCTGTACCTCCCACTCCCCTTCACCCATGTTGCCCAAGTCTCCACTCCTCCACTTCTGGTAACAATCAACATGTTCTCTGTAATTATGGGTCTGTTTCTGCTTTTTTGTTGTTGTTGTTCTTATGTTTGATTTTCTAAATTCCTCATCTCATGTGGTTTTATTACATCTTCTTTATCCATTCATCTATGGATGGGCACTTGGATTTGTGTATAACATCTTCCATGTCTTGGATATTGTAAATAATGCTACATAAACATGTATCTTTTCAAGTTAGCATTTTTGTTTTCTTTGGGTAAATACTGAGTAGTGGAATTACCAGATAATATGGTATTCATATGGTATTTCTATTTTTAATTTTTGGGGGGAATCTACTGTTGTCCACAGTGGCTGTACCAATTTACATTCCCACCAACAGTGCATGAGACTTCCTTTTCTGCCACACCCTTGCCAACACTTGTTATTTTTTGTCTTTTTTATTCTAGCCATTCTAACAGGTGTAAGGGGATATCTCATTGTAGTTTTGATTTGTATTTCTCTGATGATTAGTGATGTTGAACATCTTTTCATGTGTCTGCTGGCTATCTGTATGTCTTTGGAAAGATGCCTATTCAGGTACTCTGCCCCTTTTTATTTGGATGATTTGTATTTTTGATGTTGAGTTGTATATGTCTTTGTATATTTTGGATAGGAACTCCTGATCAGATATACTATTTGCGTATATTTTCTCCCATTCCATATGCCATTTCATTTTATTGATAATTTCCTTGCTGCACAAAAGCTTTTTATTTGATGTAGTCCCAATAGTTTACTTTTGCTTTTGTTTTCCTTGCCTTATGAGACATATCTAGAAAAATGTTGTGACAGTCAATATCAAATAAATTATTTCCAATGTTTTCTTCTAGGAGTTTTATAGTTTCATGTCCTACATTTAGGTCTGTAATCCATTTTGAGTTTATTTGTGTGTGTGTGTATGTAAGAAAGTTAATCAGTCCACTTTTATAACTATTTTTATTTTTCAGTTAATCTTTTTAAGCTGTTGATCCATTTTTGAAAAACAGAGATATGCTATACATACCAGTAAATAGTGAAAATGCAAATTTAATAGACATCACACTCATTTGATAGACAAAATGAAATGGCCAACACAATTTTATATGCACATATGCAGTCTTTGGGAATATCATTAAGAACATACTAATTAAAAAATGAGATGTTTATTAAAATTGTAGTTAATGTTATGTGTCAAATTTGAGGAAACATATACACATACCAAATTATCTTTTTCCCCTGGAGGGCTTGACTTGCAGACCAATTAGGAACACCCGTGATTTGAGGATCTTACTTGAGAAATAACTGCTGTAGATGATGGGGAGCCTTCGAGGGAGGTTAAACGGGAGACCGACAGGTCAGGTCTTAGTTTGACCATGTGCAAATTAGAGGTGAAGAGATGGTGGAAAGGGACATTGGTTAGAAGTCTATTTCTGTGTCTTAATTAGGACAGCAACAGTGGGAATACAGACTCTAAGGCAAAAGGAGATGAAAACCATCTCTTTGGGAAAAATGTGTGGTCAGCCTTGGTACTACTTCCCAGGATGAGAGAGCAGCTGTCGCTAAGAACAAGCACAGGGAGCTTATACTTCCCTGAACCGCTGTTTTATGGTGCCAGAATTATTATTATTATTATTATTATCATTGCATTTCATGACTTTTTTTAGTTTTTCATTTTTCTTTTTTAGATTTCATTTCTTGTTATTTATTATTAAAGTGTAGTTGGCATGCAATGTTGTATTAGTTTCACATGCACAGCATAGTGATCTGACAATTCTGTACATTATTCAGTGCTTGCCCTGGTAAGTGTAGTTACCATCTGTCACCACACAGTGTTATTGCAGTATTATTGACTGAGTTCCCTCTGCTATACTTTTCACCTTTGTGACTTACTTATTTTATAACTGAAAGTTTGTAGCCCTAATCTCCTTCCTCTATTTCACCCATCTCCCCACCCACCTCCCCTCTGGTAGAATTTGTTCTTTTAATCTTTTTATTTTTAGGTCATTGTAGATTCACATATGGTTCTAAGAAATAATACAAAGTAATCTGGTGTCTTCTTCACTCAATTTCTCCCTAGGGGAACATCTTGGGTAATTGTAATAAATATCACAACCAGGAAGTTGACTTTGGTACTGTCCATCAACCTTATCCACCAATTTTAGATGCACTTGTGTATGCGTGTGTGTTTAGCTTTCTGCAATTTTATCACATCTAGATTCATGTATCCACCACAACCACAGTCAGCATATAGAGTAGTGGTCCCTCATGCTGCCCTGTGATAGCCACTATCACGGTCCCCCCAACACACACACACACCACCTCCTAAGCTCCTGGCAGCCACCAATCTGTTTTCCAGATCTGAGATTGTGTAGTTTCCAGAACGTTCTATAAATGGAATCATACAGTGTATAATCTCTAGAGATTGGCTCTTTTCAGTCATTGTAATTCCTTTGAGATCCAGCCAAATAGCTTTGTCCCTTTTTATTCCTGAGTATATTCCATGGTCTGGATGGACCACAGTGTGCTTAACTGTTCACCTATTAAAGGACATTTGTGTTGTTTCCAGTCTTCAGAATTGATTTTTTAAAATTATTTTAATTTGTTCTTCAAAAACAAAAAGTTTTCACTGTAATCGGTGAAAGAATACGTGGAAACAAAATTAATAATCTTCCTCCTGCCTCCCCAGCAATCACTGTTAACAGCCTTGTGCTTATCCTTACACACTTTTCTCACATACAAATGTGCAAACAAATACTAGAAGGTATTTTTTGTTTGTAGAATAATGTGTTTGTATTATATGCTTTATACCACAATTAGCCTTACTTGGTAATACTTTATGACATCCCTCCAGTAATAGATGTCAAAGAAGAACTTTCCTTTTGCAGCAGTACACCTAGAAAATACCAAAATGGGTACAGTAGTGGACTAGGACCTCTGGTCTGGGTAGGACAGGGTAGGCTTGCCTCTCCCTGCTCCTCCCTGCAAAGTGCAGCTGTTAACTCTGGAAACAGTACAGGTGACAACCAGAGAACTTTGCAAGGTGTAAAAAGAAAAGTGAATTGCTTGGGATGCCAGGGCTGGAGGAACAACATAGAGGGAGAACATTTTACAACCACCTCCCCCACCAGCTGAAGAAAGTAACCTGCTCCCAGCATTTTCCAACCCCCAGCCTAACAGTAGAAGACAGCAGTAGAAGACAGTAGAAGAGAGCTCCACCAAGGCCAGCTGAGTCATGCAGCCCCAGCAAAAGATTGATTGGGGACCTGCTGACACCAAGAAGGGGGCAGTCCCATTTATGCCTAGCAACTACGGAGATGTTCTCCCTCCTGTCTGGGTCTGAGACCCTCTTCCCTACTGAAAGACACATGGTGACCAGTGAGCACTCTCACCCTAAGACACTAGGTGGCCAGAGACACTGGCAAGAGGAATCTCAACATAGTCAGCACCTGGCCCAGGAAGCCTCTTTAGTCCTACCGTCCCAGAGGGACCAGGCAGCCGGCCTGGAAAACTCCTTTAGCCCCCTCAGACAGCATTAGCAGGAACCAGAGGAGCCCCAGTGGCTCCAGATAAATTAAGCATCCCAAAATAACATCACAAAAGCTCTGAAAATTAAATTGTCATTGGAACTGCAGCCCAGAAAAGTAGGCCAGGCCCACTTATAAACATTAAACCTGAACAAGGTGACTGCTTGCTCAAATATAAGATTTAAATAGGACCCAGCGCCTCCTAACATAATAGCCGAAATGTTCAGGATACAATAGAAAATCACCTGTCTCACCAAGAACCAGGCCGACACAACTTGAATAGAAAAAATAATTGACTGATGCAACACTGCGGTGTTAGATGTTAGAATCTCTTGACAAGGATTTTTTTCCTAAGATTTTACTTTTTTATCTGTCAGAGAGCACAAGCTCTCTGCAGCAGGCAGAGGGAGAAGGGGGCTCCCCACTGAGCAGGGAGCCCGAAGCAGGACTCGATCCCAGGACCCTGGGACCATGACACTTAACATACTGAGCCACCCAGGTGTCCTGTTGATGAGGATTTAAAGCTGTCATCATAAAAAAGCTTCTACAACCAATTACAATTTCTCGCGAAATAAAAATATAGACAAGTCTTATCAAAGGAAGAGAAGTTATAAAAAAATAGCTAAATGGAAATTATGGAACTGAAAATACAATAACAAATTTTTAAAACTTGCTGGATGAAGTCAAGAGTAGAATGGAGATGGCAGAAAACAGAATTAATGAATTTGAGGCTAGAATTTACCCAACCTGAACAGAGAACAGTTGACTGGAAAAAAAAAAAAAAAAGAGATCAGAATCTTAGGAACAATAGGAAAAGGTATATTTGGACCATCAGAATCTCAGAAGGGACTGAAAGCTTTTAAAAAATTGCAGTCAGGGGCGCCTGGGTGGCTCAGTGGGTTGAGCAGCTGCCTTCGGCTTGGGTTGTGATCCCGGGGTCCTGGGATAGAGCCCCGCATTGGGCTCCCTGCTCAGTGGGGAGTCTGCTTCTCCCTCTCCCTCTGCCTGCTGCTCTGCCTACTAGTACTCTCTATCTGTCAAATAAATAAATAAAATCTTTAAAATTTTTTTTAAAAATAACATTCAAAGAAATAATGGCCAGAAACTTCCCAAATTTAGTGAAAAACATAGAACTACTGTTCATCTACTTGGGATTTATTTATTTGTCTAAAAAATTTTTAATTTACTGATTTATCAAAACAGGATAAACCCGGGGCACCTGGGTGGCTCAGTGGGTTAAAGCCTCTGCCTTCGGCTCAGGTCATGATCTCAGGGTCTTGCGATCAAGCCCCTCATCAGGCTCTCTCCTCAGCAGGGAGCCTGCTTCCCACCCTCTCTCTGCCTGCCTCTCTGACTACTTGTGATCTCTCTCTCTCTGTCAAATAAATAAATAAAATCTTAAAAAAAAAAAAACCAGGATAAACCCAAAGAAATCCATGTCAAAACACATCATAATTAAACTTCTGAGAACAAAGGACAAAGAAGAAATCTTGAAAGCACCAGAGAGAAACCACATGTTATCTCCAAGAGAACACCAATTCAAATGACAACTAAGTTCTCATCTGATACTCTCTCTGGAGGCTTGAAAGAAGGAACACTACATCAAAAACTAATGATGTATTGTATGATGACCAACTTAACACAATTAAAAAAATAAGAAAAGAAGTGGACATTTTTCAAGAGCCGAAAAAGAGGAGCTATCAACCCAGAATTACATGTCCAGCAAAACTATCCTGCGGAATGCAGGAAAATGAAAAGAATTTGCAATTGTGGCCATACCTTGAAAGGATAGCCAAAGGAAGTTTTCAGCTAGAAACAAATGTTAGAAGAAGGGATGTTGGAGCATCCGAAAGGAGGAAGGAACCATGGCAATACCAGAAATATGAGTCCATGCAATAATTACCCTCATGAGTTTTATAAATCATGTTTAACAATAAAAAAATTATAACATCATTTGGTACTCAAGACAATGATATTTAAAAGTGGGGAAGTAGAGGGACTTAAATGGAAGGAAGGTTTCCACACTTCACCCAAAGAGGTAAAACGTTGATACCAGTAGGCTGTGTCGTCACACCAAATGTTGTAATACCCATTGAACCACCACTAACCAAACTACATGGTGTGGTACACTCAAAAACACTCTGAATGTAAAATGGTATAGTTGCTGTGGAAAACAGTATGGCGGTTCCTCAGAAAGTTAAAAACAGAATTACCACACAGTTCTATGTGGAATTAATGGCAATTTCACTTCTGGGTATGTACCCGAATGAACAGAAAGCAAAGGCCCAAAGAGTAATCTGTACAACCATGTTCATAGCAGCATTGGTCACAACAGCTAAAACATGGAAGCAAGAACCCAAGAGTTCATCGTCAGTTGAATGGGTAAGTGAATGCAGTGTATTTATGCAGTGGAATATTATTCAGCCTTAATAAAAGAAGGAATTCCGCAATGTGCTACAAAATGGGTGAACCTGGAGGATGTTATGCTAAGGGAAATCAGCCAGTCATAAGACCGTATGGTTCCACTTACATAAGGTTTTCAGAGTCATCAAAATCATAGACAGAAAGTGGAATGGTGGTTGCTGGTGGCTAGGGGCAGGAGGGAATGAGGAGTTGTTACTTAATGAATGTAGAGTTTTCAATTTCAAGATGAACAGATTTATGGAGATGGATGGGGTGATGCCTATGCAACAATGTAAATATACACCTAAAAATGGTTAAAATAATAAATTTTACATTTTGTGTGTTTGGTCCCAATGGAAAAATTTGAAAGGAGAAAATAATATATACATAAATCAAGATGAGATTCTAAAAATGTTCAAGTAACCACAGGAAGGCATGACATGAGAAACAGAGGAAACTGGGGCACCTGGCTGGCTGAGTCGGTGGAGCATGTGACTCTTGGTCTCGGGGCTGTGAGTTCAAGCCCTGTTTGGGTGATAGAGATTACTTAAAAATAAAATTAAAAAAAAAAAAAAGGAAACAGATAAAATCTTACCACAATGGCCAAGATTTGTGATAGCCCCCAAATGGCATTAGCCTAAATGTCCTACAATAAGTGACTGGTTAATGAGAGCACATCTGTACCAGGAACACTACTTAGCAATAACAAGGAATGAGCCAGTGATACCCGTAACTACCTGGATGAGTCTAACAGGAATTATGCTGAGTAGAAAAAGACAATCCCAAAAGGTCACATTAGTATGATTCTCATTACATAAGACTCTTGAAATGACAACATTATCAGCCTAGAGAAAAGATTACTGATTGTCAGGGGATGGAGGAGGGGCAGGTGGGCATAAGGCTGTCTAAGGGCACAGGAGATCCTTGTGACAATGGAGCAGTTGTGTATATTGATTGTGGTGAATACATCCCTACACAGGTGTTAAGTTGCACAGAATTACACACGAATAAGTACAGGTAAAATTGCAGAAATGTGAATAATCAGTGAATTGCATCCATGTCAAGATCCTGGGTGAGACCAGACTTGCAGAGATGTGGATGTATTTATTACCTTGATTGTGGTGATGGTATCACAAGTTTATACATATGTCCAAACCCATCAAAATGTATACATTAAATGTGTGCAATTTTTAAAATACGAATTACAGCTCAGTAAAGCTATAAAAAGGGGAGAAAAAAATTTTGGGTATGATATTGTACTGCAGTCTTGCAGGATGTTGCCTTTGGAGGAAATTAGACAAAAGGTACATGGTGTCTATATTATTTTTTTTAAAGATTTTATTTATTTATTTGACAGAGAGAGATCACAAGTAGACAGAGAGGCAGGCAGAGAGAGAGAGAGAAGCAGGCTCCCTTCCGGGCAGAGAGCCCAATGCGCAACTTAATCCCAGGACCCTGAGACTGTGACCTGAGCCGAAGGCAGTGGCCCAACCCACTGAGCCACCCAGGCACCCCTGTATTATTTCTTAAAACTGCATGTGAATCTATAATTATCTCAAAGTTTAATTGCTAAAAAAACGAAAAAGAAAAAGAAAAAAGAAAAGTGAGACACTGTGATGCACCACAATTGGTTCTGAGAAACAAGTATGAACTTTGGGCATCACCTGGGATGTGCTGGACCAGCTCTGGACCTAATTGAAGACCTTCTTGAGTAACGATCAGCAGATCTTGTAACCAGTCACACAGAGTCTTGTGGACTTGCTCTGTCCAGCCCAGCGGAGGAGAGGAAAAATTAATTCCTTCCCCCATCTTAGGGTCTAGAGTCTCATCTGGATTTTAGTTCTCATCTGTTCCCTTATGGTGGTTGTAATTATTTTCAAGCCACACCTGTGGTCTGAAAAGCAGTTAAAACTCCCGGGAGTCGATGACACATGTGGCGTCTGCCACCGTTTTGAAAATAGACGACTCATCCTAGGAGACTGGTTATTACCTCCCAGATCAGACTTCAGAAATCCCCAGCGCTGCCGCCAGGGACACTGACTGTCCATGTATAGGAAGGCCCATCAATCAACTCTTTGAGACTGGACTAATAGAAAACCAGTGAGAAAAGGACATTTCTTGTATCATAAAAATACTTATTCCAGTAGCATAAATCTGGAAACAATCTTTCATTCCTACCTTTATTTTGCTACGTTAAGTCCAGATATGATATAAAGGAAGAGAAAATGATTAGGTTAAAATGACCTTTGTTTTGTCATTGAACTCAGCTCTTGGCTGTCAGGCTCTCTGCATTGCCATTCAGGAAGACATTCTGTCTCACCCTCTGGGGCTTTCGGAAGGTTGCAAGTTTGCCAGCACACACAGGTCCAAACTGGGAGGGACTCTGTCTTAAAGGCCAGGGCCAGGCCAACATTACCCTCTTCTGTTACTTTCTTAATTTAGAGAACCCCACAATATTGTGTTTTTTCTACTTTTCATAATGGAAATCAGAAATGGAGAAAAGATATTAAAAAAGAAAAAAGAAAGAGAAAGGAAGGAAGGAAGGAGGAAGGAAGAAAGAAGAAAGAAAGAAAGAAAGAAAGAAAGAAAGAAAATGCAACAAAGGTGAGTTTTCTTTCCCATCTGGAAAGCATCCCACTAACTAATGTTTTTGCTGGCTTTAAAAGACTTGGGTCAATCTGTAACTTTAGAGGAATCAAAACTTTTTGAATATTTTGGACACATTTGGACACATTTGGTACAACAGAGTGTAAAGTTTGTGCAGTACAAATAGAAGATATACTGTTTCTTGTTTTCTCCACAAAAGCCTCTGATAGATTTGGAAAATCTGAAGTAGAGAGGGTGGAAAGAACTCAAGGTGTAATTTTTAAGAGCCCAGGACTTCCAGAACATTCACATCTTTGAAGCTGAGAAATTATTACCACCAGGTGGCAGCAGAGACCTTGTTCAGAGAATCTGACCAATTCCCAGGTCTGAGCCGAGGTTGAGGATAAAGGTTAATCCAGACTAGACTGTACCTGTTTCTCTACTTGTGAAATGGAAAATCTGCCTTATCTATAATGTGCCCTAGTTTCATTGATCCAGGGATTGAACAGTATCCCCTGAAAAGAAAAGCCGTTTGAAATGCTGTCCCGCACCTTCTTGAGTATGAACGTGTCTCATGCACTGCTAAAACCTGAGCTTTTTTAAAATTTTATTTTATTTTATTTTTTTATTTGTCAGAGAGGGAGAGAGATCACAAGCAGGGGGAGCGGCAGGCAGAGGGGGAAGCAGGCTTCCTGCTGAGCAAGGGGGCCGGACATGGGATTCGATCCTATGACTCCGAGATCATGACCTGAACCGAAGATAGACGCTTAACCCAGGTACCACCTTGGTCACCCAGGTACCCTTAAAATCTGAGCTATTAACATTGATTTTAAAAATTGTATTTTTAAATGAGAAACCTAGTTTAAAATACAGGTGGTGGGCGAGGTGGTTCAGTATCCATTCTGGAAGTGAATGAGAAAGGCAGAAACTGAAGTACGGAGAAAGTAAAATAGTTAAGTAAAGCTGAAGTCAGGTGTCACGTTATTATGGGTATAATGTGACTCTCAGAGTCTCACGGTACTCTCATTTAGGGAAATAAACTTGATGAGCCCCTTTGGGTATGAGAGGTGGGCTGCCTCTGACGCCATCAAAAAAAGATGCCAAAAAATAAAACTTTGTTTTCCTGTCTAATAAGGCAAGAGGAATTTCACACTCCCGGGGAGCTACGGGGAGGAGAGAGACACCTGGCAGGTCTAGCCCCACGGAGGGACATGCTGAGAAATTTGCTGACATGGGGAAATGGCTGAAAAGTTTCTCAGAGTAGTGATACTTAACATTCCCTTTCGGATCATTCCCTGTTCTGTGCTCAACTACAACCAATCCTTCCATCCAAGTCGGCCACACTCAGTATCTTTGTGTCGCTGGGTTTGGGGAAAGGAAAGCAGAGGAGTAAGGGTCAGGATGGAGTGATGGGTTAAAGGTGGCATTGAATCTCGTCCCCACGTTGCAAGCAAATAGGTTGCAGCCCAGACGGTCTGGATTCACATCGGGCTCCAGGAAATCAGTGAGAGCTGTAGGGAAGGCAGCCCATAGCCTGCCTTGCTAAGATCTTAAGGAGAAAAGTCGGGGTGCTTGGGTGGCTCAGTGGGTTAAAGAGAAAAGTGACATCAGTGAGATGGAGGAGTGGGGGCGGGGGCGGTGTATCTGATTACATCAGAGGAGACTTCAACTTTGAATTGTTTAGCAAAAGGCAGTGAGCTCCCGGTCACTGAAGAGTTCTCCTAGTAGCATCTATCCAGAGGATCATAGGGGGCGTTCTTGTTTTGATTAGGAGGCTCCGCAAGTATCTCCATGAGAGAAAATCACTGCCTTTCCCTCTACCTACTTCCTGATACCGTTTCACGCAAAGATCAACCTGCGGGTTTACAGAAATGTAATGTGCCTCAGTGCACTGACGCTCGAGGGATTTTTTCTTTCTTTCTTTCTTTTTTTAAAGATTTTATTTATTTATTTGACAGGGATCACAAGCAGGCAGAGAGGCAGGCAGAGAGAGAGGAAGGGAAGCAGGCTCCACGCTGAGCATAGAGCCTTATGTGGGGCTCCATGCCAGGACCCTGAGATCATGACCTGAGATGAAGGCAGAGGCTTAACCCACTGAGCCACCCAGGCGCCCCTCTTTCTTTCTTTTTTAAGATTTTATTTATTTATCAGAGACAGAGAGAGCACAGCCAGGCAGAGTGGCAGGCAGAGGCAGAGGGAGAAGCAGGATCCCCACTGAGCAAGGAGCCAGATGTGGGACTCAGTCCCAGGATGCTGGGATCATGAACTGAGCCAAAGGCAGCCGCTCCACCGACTGAACCACCCAGCGTTCCTCAAGGAATTATTTCTTTTTATTTTTTATTTAAAAAAAAATTTTATTAACATATAATGTATTATTAGCCCCAGGGGTACAGGTCTGTGTATCACCAGGTTTACACACTTCACAGCACTCACCATAGCACATACCCTCCCCAGTGTCCATAACCCAACCACCCTCCCCCTACTCCCCTTCCCCCCAGCAACCCTCAGTTTGTTTTGTGAGATTAAGAGTCTCTTATGGTTTGTCTCCCTCCCAATCCTATCTTGTTTCATTTGCTCTCAAGGGATTATTTCTTTTCCTTTTTTTTTTTTTTTTAAAGATTTTATTTATTTATTTGTCAGAGAGAGAGCGAGCACAGGCAGACAGAGTGGAAGGCAGAGTCAGAGGGAGAGGGAGAAGCAGGCTCCCTGCGGAGCAAGGAGCCCGATGTGGGACTCGATCCCAGGACGCTGGGATCATGACCTGAGCCGAAGGCAGCGGCTTAACCCACTGAGCCACCCAGGCGCCCCAAGGGATTATTTCTTAACGGATGTTCCACTCATTCTGATGCCACTTTTCCATCCCTTCGCTTAACAAGTATCTGTTGGGTTTCAGGCACTCTGAAACGTTTGTAAGGCACACTTGTTACTTGGACACCATCCCTGCTCTTCTATGATATTGCGTTTTGGCTTGCACAGCGCTGGTTATAAGGAGGGCTTTCTGGGTTCTCGATCTGGGGCGGTGGGAAGGGCGCTGACAAATCGGAGACCTTAGTTCTCACCCCAGCTTTGCTGGGTGTGGGCAGAGCAAGGACGGGACTCCTGTAAATCTCTAATCATCACTCTATAAAGCAAAGGTGCAAAACTATTCCAGGTGTCACCAACTCCAAAGCCTGTGGTGTTCCTGCATGTAACATAAGTAACATGAGGCAAGCAGATATTATGATTTGTTTCATAATGATACCATAGTAGAATTCTCTGGAAAGGCTCTTTGCATAGTAAGCACACTGTGCTTCCATGAGTCATTGTGTTGTCTCCCATTCTTTTTTTTATTTTGAAAAATGTTAAAATGTATTAATAGTTAACATCACATAGTTAATTCGACTAGCTCTTTGTTAAACACAGCAACATCCCGACTTAGTGCTCAAAGATTTGAGATTCAACTTATCCCAAAGATTGAGATTCACTGGATTTACATCAGGCAAAGCAGCATCAGCAAGGAGCTGTCACCTAACTGTGGGAACACAGACATTCAAAATGCATTTTCCGGGGCGCCTGGGTGGCTCAGTGGGTTAAAGCCTCTGCCTTCGGCTCAGGTCATGGTCCCAGGGTCCTGGGATCGAGCCCCGCATCGGGCTCTCTGCTCGGCGGGGAGCCTGCTTCCTCCTCTCTCTCTGCCTGCTTGTGATCTCTCTCTGTCAAATAAATAAATAAAATCTTTAAAAAATAAAAAAATTTAAAAAATGCATTTTCCTTTTTGGAAACCAATAACATTCTTTTCTTGACACCCTCAGTCTTCCAGGTCTTTCCACGTATCTTCCCACACTGATAGAGTCCTGGTGTAAGAGATCTTAGGGGCACTCAACAGACTTTACCACAGCTTTTTGAAGCACGGAAGAGATTTATGAAAGAGAAGTAAGTCAGAGAAACTTGAGGTGGCCTCAGAAATCAGGTCTGGGGGCCCTTTAGCCCGAGAAAAGGGTTCCAGGCCGGGTACAGGATGCCTAGGCAATTTGCAGTTCAGCTGGAACATGCTTGCTTGCGGTTAATCTGAAGTTCAAATTTAAGTGGGTATCTTGTATTTTTAATTGCTAAATCAGCAACCCTAGCCCAGGGTCATGCCGAAATTATACCTTGGGATGATCCCAGCTGCTGGCTCCAACAGCGTACCACCCTGAGGTCTTGAAAAGACTTCCATTAGCCTACAAACCAAAGGCCAGATAACCGGTCTTATGGAAATGCAAGTTAAGACTAAGGAGATAGCATCCGTGAGACGGTGCTCACAGGGGTAGGAGCCTGGAACCCGGTGTCCAGACTGCATGGACTGCCTCTCAGCTCACTGGTGTCCTTGGCATGGTGCCTCAGTTTCCGCCTCTGCAAAGTTTAAGTAACACGACAGTAGTTCCCCTTACCTGCAGCTCACTACCGTGGAACTACCCACAGTCAACCCTAATCTGGAAGCCAGTGATCCTCTTTCTGACATGTGGCCAGGTCAACAGTAGCCTGAAGGTCAACACCCATGCTAGTCACCTCACTTCAGGTCATCATGTAGGCACTTTACCATCTCACACCCTTACATGAGGGCCAAGTTCAGTACAGAGAAGTCATTTTGAAAGAGACTACATTTATAATTTATATATAATTTAATAATTTATAAATCCCACATTATCATAGGTATGTGTGCATGGGGATAAACACAATATAAGGTTTATTTCTATCTGCAGTTTCAGGCATTCACTGGGGGTCTTGGAACATACCCCCGGCAATAAGGGAAAACTACTGTACTTACCCCACTGGGGTTATTCTGAGCAATGTATTTCTATAGTTCCAATATTGCCTCAGAGTTCATTGTACTGTAGCATAGAGTTCTCTCTAGTCCCCTGGCAGGGTCTCTTAGAGAATGAGGGGTCTCTTGCCCCTAATCCTCAGCCTTGCTACCACAATTTACTTTGGAAACCCTCAAGACTCAATTCATCACCTTAACCTTTCTTTATGTCAACACAGGAAGTTTATAAACGTATTTATTTTTTTTTTAAGATTTTATTTACTTATTTGACAGAAATCACAAGTAGGCAGGGAGGCAGGCGGAGAGAGAGGAGGAAGCAGGCTCCCCGCTGAGCAGAGAGCCCAATGCGGGGCTTGATCCCAAGTCCCAGGGACCATGACCCGAGCTGAAGGCAGAGTATCAACCCACTGAGCCACCCAGGTGCCCCTATAAACGTATTTCACTCAGCCAGGTGATCAAGGTCAAAAGCAACAGTGATTAGTCATGTTGACAGTGTGATATGATAGTGGATAGGGTGTGACCAACAGGGCACTCTACCTCTGGGGTCTTCCCCCCCCACCTCTAATCCATAAGCCCAGTCTAATCACAAGAAAAACATCAGACAAATCCCAACTGACAGACATTCTACAAAACACCTGGGCAGTACGCAAAAGTGTCAAGGTCATCAAAAACAAGGGAAGTCTGAAGAACTATCACAGCCAAGCGGAACCACAGGAGGCATGACAGCTAGAATGCAATGTGGGATCCTGAATAGGATCCTGGAACAGAAAAGTGATCGGCGGGAACGACGAATGTCAACTGTTACTAAGGAGGGAGACTGAGTGTGAGGCATGTGCAATTTTCCGGTAAACCTAAAATGCTTCTAAAATAAAAAGGGTGGGGCGCCTGGGTGGCTCAGTGGGTTAAAGCCTCTGCCTTCTGCTCAGGTCGTGATCTCAGGGTCCCGGGATCAAGCCCCGCATCGGGCTCTCTGCTCAGTGGGGAGCCTGCTTCCTCCTCTCTCTCTGCCTACTTGTGATCTCTGTCTGTCAAATAAATAAATAAAATCTTAAAAAAAAAATAAATAAAATAAAAAGGGTTAGGGGACGCCTGGGTGACTCAGTTGCTTAAGCATCTGCCTTCGGCTCAGGTCATGATTCCAGGGTCCTGGGATCGAGTCCCTTGTTGGGCTCACTGCTCAAGGGGGAGGGGGCGTCTTCTTCTCCCTCTCCTGCTGCTGCTCTCCCTGCTTGTGCCCCCCCCCTCAAATAAACAAAATCTTTTTAAAAAATGTTAGTATGAGGGACGCCTGGGTGGCTCAGTTGGTTAAGCAGCTGCCTTCGGCTTAGGTCATGATCCCAGTGTCCTGGGATCGAGTTCCACATTGGGCTCCTTGCTCAGCAGGGAGCCTGCTTCTCCCTCTGCCTCTGCCTTCCACTCACTGAAAGGACACCCAAACTGTGTGTAAGTTGTGGTCCTATTCCTGCTTTTTTTTTTTTTTTTTTTTAATTTGAGAGAGAGAGATCACAAGTAGGCAGAGAGGCAGGCAGAGAGAGATGGGGAAGCAGGCTCCCCGCTGAGCAGAGAGCCCAATGCGGGGCTCGACTCCAGGACCCCGAGATCATGACCTGAGCCGAAGGCAGAGGCTTAAACCACTGAGCCATCCAAGAACCCCCTATTCCTGCTTTTTTAAAAGAATAATAAATGCAGATACATTTATAAATGCAAGCATACACCAGTCATAGGAATGTTTTCTCGAGAATTGTCCTGGAAGGGTTTGGGGTGAAAAAAGATTTTTACGTTTTATTTTTAATTTTTTGAACTGCTTGATTTTTATTTTTATTTTATTATTATTATTATTATTTTTTGCTATGTTGCTTGGACTCTTTAGTGTAAAAAAGAAAAAAAACTAGTTAAATATTATAAGTCTTCCTTGCCAAAAGCAAACAAGCAACTTTCTTTAAATATAAAAAGAGAAGTTTTTCCTGGCTGCTTAGTGCCTGACTGAGAACAATTTTGTGTTGCTGGAGACAGCTAGGCTTAAAGCACGTGAGCCCCTCAATATAGCTTTGAGTGGGACAGCTGTACCTGAGGCAACATGTTTCTATGGGCCGGAAAAGCCCACACCTGGAGAATATGTGCTCGTGATTTAGAGCTCTATTGAACAGGATTATCACTAAATAAATTCCACGGGTGTGTTTTCCATTTTATTTTATTTTATTTTATTTTATTTTTTTTTTAAATTTTTATTTTATTTATTTATTTGACCGAGAGAAATCACAAGCAGACAGAGAGGCAGGCAGAGAGAGAGAGAGGAGGAAGCAGGCTCCCTGCTGAGCAGAGAGCCCGATGCGGGACTCGATCCCAGGACCCTGAGATCATGACCTGAGCCGAAGGCAGCGGCTTAACCCACTGAGCCACCCAGGCGCCCTGTTTTCCATTTTAGATGCAACATCACTTTGCTCTCAAGTAAGCGGACTGTCCTCATCACCTTAAGGTTCATAGCTTAGTTAATAGGTGGTGACAAACCCTATTTTAAATGTCCTTCCCTATAAAAAGTGCTGGCATTTTTGTATATTACAAGGTCCTTGGGATAACAGTGGTGCCCAAGAAAATGTAACTCCTTCTTATTGATTTATAAGTAGGCTGGGGGGTGGGAGGCCCGGCTGGCTTAGTCGGTTAAGCATCTGCCTTCCACGCAGGTCATGATCCCAGGGTCCTCAGACTGAGTCCCACATCAGGCTCTCTGCTCTGAGCGGAGCTGCTTCTCCCTCTGCACCTTCCCCCAGCTTGTGCTTGCGCTCTCTCTCTCTTGCAAAAATAAAAGAAATCTTAAAAAATAAAAATAGAGGGCGCCTGGGTGGCTCAGTGGGTTAAAGCCTTTGCCTTCGGCTCAGGTCATGATCTTAGGGTCCTGGGATCAAGCCCCGTATCAGGCTCTCTGCTCAGTGGGGAGCCTGCTTCCCTTCCTCTCTCTCTGCCTGCCTCTCTGCCTACTTGTGATCTCTGTCTGCCAAATAAATAAATAAAATCTTAAAAAAAAAATTGGAAGTAGGACCCGCACCCAGCATGGAGCCCATTGCAAGGCTTGAACTCCCAACCCTGAGATGAAGACCTGAGCCAAGATCAAGCCCAGCGTTTAACCGCCTGAGCCACCCAAGCGCTCCAGTGACTGTTGTAAAAGAGTCTCAGAAGTTGACTAGAAGGAGTTAAAAAAAAAGACGGAATGTTACCTCAGATGGATAAGGTCTGTTCTAAGACCTTCGAATTCAAGAAATTGGGAGCAATTGGGAGCAAAGGATGATAATATTAAGGAAAAAAGATACAGGGAAGAACTTTTATTTATGTTAGAATTCCAACTTTATCAAACAAACAACCTGCACACGGACATATTTAAACATGGAATAAGGGGGAAAAAACATGTAATAAGAATTGTTTCCCAGTCCAGTTTACAGCCCCTCCTCCCCGGAGGAGCAGCTGTGGCCCCGAGGCCGCTGGGTAAAGTGAGGCCCCGGCCCGCCCAGCCCCGGAGAAAGGTGCTTGGCATGAAGCTGGAAGGGTCCTGCACGGTGGTCCCGGTGACTCCCTGGGCCCTGGGAGAGGAGGTCTACACTGGCCTTCTCGAGGATGCACGTCTCTGGGGCGCCTGGAAGCCCAGAGTGGAACAGGTAGGCTGGGCGGGGAGTGGTTACCCAGAGACAGGCAAGCTGGGTGACGGGAAGGTGATCACTACCTCCCCCGTGGGAAGCGATCGTCACTGAGGGTTGATCTAAGAGCATTTGAGGGCAGGGTCCGCTGTTTTTATCCATTTCAAGAAAAAAAGCTTGTAGGCTAGGATCCGACGAGCACCCCTGTAGGTAAAGAGGAGGGCTTGCTGCCTCCTTGAAGAGGGGCCGAGCACCCCCCAGGGCCCCTGGCTTGCTCGCTCCATGGTGGGAGGGACCTGACTGCAGGATCTGCACGGGCGGGAGCTGATCTCACGTGGGGCCATGGAAACAAGCCTTGGCTCCGGCTTGGATGTTACCTTTCTGTGAGAGGCAAGGCTTGTTCTGTGACTGGACACGTTAATGAAGGTTATAGGAAGGGGAGCAGGGAGGGGTTACAGCTGGTACTGGTAAAGCAGCAGCTGGGGGTGCCCCCTTGGCTGGGGGGGTGGTTCCTTGGTGGTACTTTGTGGCTTGATGGAGTTCAGGTTCTGTCTGTTATGGGGCATGAGGCCCCCGGGGTTCGGGTTTGGTCTGGCTCTGGCCTGGTCTCAGCGTGGTCCTGTCTGCTGTGGATGCTGGGGAGGAGGACAGCAGGACCTAGATGAGAGGGGGGCCAGTGGGGTGGGGTGGGGGATGGAGCTTTCCTGCCTCAGGCAGGATGACAGCAAATCGCAGGCTGAAGCCACGGTTGGAGTAACAGTAAGTTCTTATCTACTAACCAAGTCCTTAGCTTCTTGGTAGTTTGAGAGCCTCAAGGAGTTGTTTTATGTTTGTTTTAAACAAATTATACAAGAATGTTATCACGGTGTTTATCAGTCAGAATCTTGATTTCCTCACCTTAATTCAGGGTCATTTACCTGTCAGATGCGGCAAGAAAGATCCTCAGGTGAACAAAAACACACGGTATGATGCCGTGCATTTTCTGTGGGGCGTGTGTGTGTCTATATTGAAAACTTTCTGGGGGTGCCTAGGAGGCTCAGTCGGTTAAGCGTCTGCCTTTGGTTCAGGTCATGATCCTGGGGTCCTGGGATCGAGTCGCCTATCGGGCTTTCTGCTCAGCGGGGGAGGAGGGGTTGTCTGCTTCTCCTTCTCTCTCTCCCTCTCCCCGTGCTTGTGCTGTCTCAAATGAATACATAAAATCTAAAACAACAACTACGACGAGATTCTGGAAATACACATGCTAAACAGATCGGTGTGGTTCCCCGGAGTGGGAGACAGACCAAAACAGGCAGTGATACCTCACTTTTTTTTTTTTTTCCTTTTGAGAGAGAGTGTGAGCACGAGCAGGGAGGGAGGAGGGAGAGGAAGAATCCCAAGCAGCCTCCACACTGAGTGCAGAGCCCAATGCAGGGCTTGATCTCACGACCCTGACATCATGACCTGAACCAAAACCAAGGGTTGGATGCTCAACCAACTGAGCCACCCAGGTGCCCCAATACCTCACTTTAAAAAAAGAAAATCTTTATTTTTAGTTTTTAGGTTCATAGCAGAGTTGAATGGAAAGTACTGAGGTTTCCCACATACCCCCTGTGTCTACATACGCACGCACAGCCTTCCCATTCCCAACATCCCCTACCATAGTGGCTCGTCTGTTACAACTGAGGGACCTCACTGAGACACGGTCCTCACCCAAAGCCCGTGCTCAGGGCCACTCTTCTGTCCTGCATTCTGGGGGTTTGGAGAATGGTAATCCTACAGAAGTTACGTTATCATAACTTCAGTACTGTGGGAAATGGTTGGTAAATATTTGCTAAATCATTCTAACCAGGTGTGATAGTACAGCAACCATGTTCTATTTTCAAGTTTTCTAAGTACTGATTGCCTACTGAGGCTTCTCCCTTTAGCTGTATTTTCAAGCCATTGTGGAATTTTAAAAGTGTGAGGCATAAATTTTTCTGTTTCCATAATGTTTCTTCCACTTTGTCCTCCACCTTCAGGCTGACCCTCTCCATCTACATTTCAAATCCGCTGCTGGGAACCTCCAAAACATTTTTTTGTTATGCTAATTCAGAGTTCCTAATCAGAGATGGATGGAGAGAGACCCCGAGGGTTCCAGAGGAGTCTCTGGGTGGATTCAAGGAGTCTGTAAACACATGAGGAAACAATAGCGTATTTATTTTCACTAAGCTATACTTGAAATGTGTCATTCCTTTCAATTATTACGAAGGCATGCACATTTATACTTGATCACACCTTAACATTCCATTTAAGTTGTACGTTTAAGCTTTAATTTTCCTTAAATACCCCTTTTAAAAAACTTTTTAAAAAATCCTAAACATATATTTAAAAATTCCAAATATACACAAAGAGTATACGGTATAAAGAACCCGCACGCATTTCCCACCCATCTTCAACACCTGTCAGCCTTGTTCATCTCATTTCATGTCTAGCCTGTCCCCTTTCCCATCCCATCTTTGTTCTAGGATTATTTTGAAGCAAATCTGGGACATCGTATCATTTCATCCATAACACTTAAGTATGTATCATCAGGAGGCCAATATTCTGTGAAACAGAGCCATGACACTTAGAGCTTCTTTTTTTTTTTTTTTTAAGATTTTATTTATTCATTTGACAGACAGATCACAAGTAGGCAGAGAGGCAGGCAGAGAGAGAGGAAGGGAAGCAGGCTCTTGATCCCGAGATCATGACCTGAGCTGAAGGCAGAGGCTTTAACCCACTGAGCCACCCACGTGCCCCCAGCAATAATTCTTAAATATTTAGTTAGCATTCAAGTTTCCTAAACTGTGCCACAAACGTTTCTTCAAACCAGTAACCAGAATCCATACATTAAATTAGTTGCTATGCTTTTTAATCTCTTTGAATCTAAAGGATCTATAGGTTTCCACTCTTTTCCATTCTTGCAATTTACCTGTCAAGGAAAAAATCATTTTTCTCTTCCAGTTAGCAAAAAACCAACCAACAAAAACAAGAACAAAACCCTATTGTTTCTTCACATTTTATTTGTTGAAGGACATCTGTCCTATAGAACTTTCTACATTGTACATTTTGCTGATTGCATGTATTTCCTGTGAGTGGACAGGTAGACCTAGAGTAGGGTTTCCAGAGAAAATACAGGACTCTCAGTAAAATTTGAGTTTCAACTTAAGGGTGAATAATTTTTTTTTCTTTAGGGTAAGAATGCTTTGTGCAATATTTGGTCATCTTGTATTTTTATGGGCTAAATTTGCAACCATAATTTAGAGATTTGATTGCATTCAGGTTTGGGTTTTTTTTTGGCAAAAATACATTCAATACTGTGTTGTGTTCTTCCATCAGGAGACACATAATAACTGGTTGTTTCTCTTTTTGTGATGTGAAGAAGGATTCCCGGATTTAGATTTGACCAGATTTATCTGTTGTTAATGTGACTCCTCAGCTTTTTACTGGTGAATTTGGTGGGTGATGGTCATTGCTCAGAATCATTGCTTTATTAAAGTTTGCAGAAAGATAGATGCCTTTCCAAGCCTATCATTCCTTCTGAATTCATTAGGCGCTTCTATAAAAAACTTATTCTCCTGTACGGTTTATGTAGGAAAGTTAAGGTCTTTCTTTTTCTTAAGTCTAAACTTTGCAGACACCTAAGAAAAAAGCCTTACAAATCTAATAATAAAATTTTGCTAAGGCTTTTTGGATGACTTTTATCCAATAAATAAAAGAAATTTAGTAAGATAAAAATATTTTTTGAAGATTTATTTATTTATTTGAGGCGGGAGGGGCAGAGGGAGAAGGAGACAAGCAGACTCCGCACTGAGCAGGAGGCCCAATGCAGGAGCTTGATCCCAGGATCCTGAGGTTGTGACCTGAGCCAATTTGAGAGTCAGACGCTTAACTGTTTGAGCCACTCAGACTCCCAAGACAAAAATCTTAAAACACTTCTATATTTTCAAAATGAAACTTAACACATTTAGAAAGCCAGACTTAAACGTTGACTGCACCTTTAGTTAGATCTTCCTTAGGATTATAATTAAAATTACATGTTAAATTCTCTAGTATATCAGATTGTTTGAAATGTTTCAAACCATTGAAAAGTGAATAAAGCCTATAAAAAGAAGCAAAATGTATACAACTTTTCACACCAGGTGGATAAGTTTATTTTTTTACTTTTTTTTTTTTTAAAGATTTTATTTATTTATTTGAAAGAGAGCAAGCACAAGCAGGGAGGAGGAGTAGAGGCAGAGGGAGAAGCAGGCTCCCTGCTGAGCAGGGAGCCCAAGGTGGGGCTTGATCCCAGGACCTTGGGATCATGACCCGAGCCGAAGGTAGCGGCTTCACTGACTGAGCCACCCAGGTGCCCACATTCTGGTCATCTTTGACATTTCCTCTGTACCAGTCTTTGTTTCCTAAATAGATGGAATGTGGTGAACCTTCTGTAGCCCCAACATGGGCTGTAGCTAATCGTCCCATTAGGAGCTCCCTGGAGTCTCTCCTCTGGGCTGTTTCTGCGTCTATTGTCAACCCCATTCCACAGCTGTTTGTAGACCAACGGAGCTTAGAACTCCGAACATGAAGAGTGTCCCCTGCCCAGATTTCTCATTCTCACTGGTATATTTTGGGTAAAGACATAGCCACTAAAAAATGAAGCAAGTGTTGCTCACGACAAGTTTTCAGTGGAAAAGCCAGGGCTGTCACTCAGGACAACTTTCCCATGATTACTAGGTCATGAGTGGGCAGGACGTGACCTGGATTCTATCTTGGGTGTTCATCTTGTTAGCTCAGGTGGATGCCCTGTGCCCTTCAGCTTCTTACCTCTGCTCTTCCATTTCCTCATACCGATAGGTGAGAGATCATTGAAAAAGAATGAGCTGCAGGCAAAAATAACATGGTGCAACAAATTGTGCCATCTGTTTTCCTTGAACACAAAAATATCTTTAATGTCATTGTTCACTCGGTTGTATAAAATAATGGCAGGTGCTGATTTGTTGAAATGGACCTTGGGGCTTTCAGGTAAAGGTATTATTTAAAGTAACCTGTATTATTCCCTTGACTGTTAAGCAACACCTTTCCAGTCTTTACTTTTTTTTTTTAAAGATTTTATTTATTTATGTATTTGTCAGAAAGAGAGAGGGAGCACAAGCAGGAGAGTGGGTAGCAGGCAGAGGGAGAAGCAGACTCCCTGCTGAGCAGGGAGCTCGATGCAGGACTGGATCCCAAGACCCCGGGATCATGACCTGAGCCAAAGGCAGACACGTAACCAACTGAGCCACCCAGGTGTCCCCACATTTCCAATCTAAATGTAGAGCTTATTGCTACCTTGTAGTTACTTAGTCCATGTTCCTTGCTGATCTGTCATTGTCTTATAGAAACATTTGCAATTTCTATGACATGTGAAATAACAATCTATTCTAGAAACTCCTAAATGTTAAAAAAAATTATATCCTCGTCTAATTCTATACAGTAACTTTAAAAATTCTATGTAGTTCTTTAGAAGTAGAATGCTACTCCTGAAGCCAATACTATGCTATATTACCTAATTAGAACTTAAGTAAAAACTTGAAATAAATAAATAAAAACAGAATGCAAGATAGAATCTACATTAAGGCATTCTAGCTTGAGGCATTATTATTTTCATAAGGGTGACAAGTAAATGGGCTTTCATTTATCTCTCTGATGGCAGTAATTTTCTTTTCCTCATGGACTCTGATTTTTTTTTTTAAAGACTTTGTCATTGGGAACATTGTGTGAATATTGGAAGTAGAGTTGGACATTTCCCAAAGGAGTAAACCAGCCACGGACAGATCTTGGCCAGTTCACAGAACAGAGAGACCAAAAACACCCAGTGCCTGAAGCCTTTCCAAGTGATTCTTATGCAGCTCAACCCTAGAGGGATTCTGCCAGCTCTCAGAGGTTCTCATGGCTTTTTAAGTCCAGTTACCATATTGCAAGTAGGGTAACAACAGCTGAGCTAATAAAATCAAGACTGGAACTAAAATACCATTTTTTGATTCATTTATAAAAGTAGGATTGTAGGCAGCTCGCAGCTTAAAATCTCCCTGTGGCAGGCTGAATAATGCCCCCCCCCCACACCCATCCTAATTCCAAAACCTGTGAATGTGTTCTCCTCCATGGTGTCTTAGTCTGTTTGGGCACTGAAACAAACTACCATGGACTAGGGGGTCCATAAACAACAGAGATGTATTTCTCACAGTTCTGGAGGCTGGGAAGTCCAAGATCAAGGTGCTGGTGGATTCAGGGTCCTGCTGAGAATTTGATTCCTGGCTCATAGACGACTATCTTTTCACTGTGTCCTTCACTGCAGAAGGAGCAAGGGGGCTCTCAGGACCTCTTCTAGAAAGTGATTCTTGCCACCTTGGAGAATGACTACACTATTACTCAAGATGTATTTTCCTGAGAGTAGAGTAAGTTCTCAGTGATTCTTTCTCTCTCGCCCTTGATGGTGCCCTCCAGAGCTTTTCTAGTCAGTACTTGACCTAAACACAAGAAGTTTTAAATAAATCTATGAAAAGCAATTAATAATAATGATGATAATAATAATAAATCTACTATAAGTGGTCATAAAACAAATTGCATTTTATTTTATTTTATTTTTAAGATTTTTATTTATTTATTTGACAGACAGAGATCACAAGTAGGCAGAGAGACAGGCAGAGAGAGAGAGGAAGGGAAGCAGGCTCCCTGCTGAGCAGAGAGCCCAATGCGGGGCTCGATCCCAGGGCCCTGGGATCATGACCCAAGCCGAAGGCAGAGGCCTTAACCCACTGAGCCACCCAGGTGCCCCACAAATTGCGTTTTAATAACTGAAGGCAAGTAAGGACAAATCCTGGACTATTACTTCTCTGTAAGAAGTAACATGGGTCACCAATTTGTTAGACTATTAGTTCTAGCTAAAAATGCTTTTCCAAAAGAGTAATTAGGAAAAGAGTATAGCAAAATGCCTTCTGGGGGGCCTGAGTGGCTCATTCGTTGGGTGTCTGCCTTCGGCTCAGGTCATGATCCCAGGGTCCTGGGATCGAGCCTCATATCAGGCTCTGTGCTCATCGGTAAGACTCTTCTCTCTCCCCCACTCCCACCTATGTTCCCTCTCTCACGGTGTCTGTCAAATAAATAAATAGAATATTTAAAAAAAAAAAAAAGAAAGAAAAATGCCTTATTCTCTTGAACTGCTCAAGTTCTAAAGATCCCATGAAATGAAGGTTGGTTGAATGTGTGAGTAGCTCATGAATATCTGGGTTGTAGGAGGGTCCATCTATTGGGTATTTATTGTTGATAATTAGCAACATTGTTATTGGCAATAGTGTAATGACTACTAGTAGGTAATTAAGAAGATAATTATGAATATGGTATTATTAATAGAATAAACATTGTTATTAGTAGGAAACTGGTTCTTAACTCTGTCTCTCCTTTTCTCTGATTTATTCTAAGGCATAAATTTTTGTTTGCTTTATACTCATCACATGACTCTACTACCATGTTTTGCAAGCAATACCCAATCTTGTCTAATGGAAGAGTAAATACTAATAATGTATTTTTCCCTCTCTTCAGTTTTTAAAAATTGAGATAGAAGTAACAATGACACAGTTTCAGGGGCACACATAATGATTTGATATACTGTGAAATGATCACCACAATGAGTTCAGTGAACAGCCGTCACCCACACAGTTACACTTTTTCCTTATGGTGAGAACTTTTAAGATGGAGTCTCTTAGCAACCTTCAGATACATGGTACAGCCTTGTAAACTATAGTCACGAGGCTGTCCATTCCTTACCCGAGACTTACAATGGAAGTTTGTGCCTTTTAACCAACTTCAAAAAGTACAGGGGCACCTGGGTGGCTCAGTGGGTTAAGCCTCTGCCTTCGGCTCAGGTCATGATCCCAGGGTCCTGGGATCGAGCCCCGCTTTGGACTCTCTGCTTAGTGGAGAGCCTGCTTCCCCCTCTCTCTCTGTCTGCCTCTTTGCTTACTTGTGATCTCTGTCTGTCAAAATAATAAAACCTTTTTTA
Organism: Mustela putorius furo; assembly: GCF_011764305.1. Lineage (NCBI taxonomy): Eukaryota > Metazoa > Chordata > Mammalia > Carnivora > Mustelidae > Mustela > Mustela putorius. Next base: position 32,513,291 of record NW_025421304.1, on the reverse strand, counting down.
AAAAAAAAGTATAAACTTTTGAGAGGTGGGTAAAATGGGTAAAGGGTAAAGGCGATCAAATGTAGTTTTTGTGGGTAAGATAAGGAAGATAATGTATCGTCTTTCTGTTTTTATTCTGCTAGAATGTGGAAGGTCATGGGTGGTGACCACAGAATGTAGCAATGGAATTGGGCCATGGTGAGGGGTTTTCTTAAGCTCTTCAGGGAAGAGTTTCTGGGGTAAACTGTCATTCCAAAGTCAAAAGAGGAGAGACTGTGAAAGTGTTGGTTTTCCTTCTCCCCGCAAGACAAGGTGCCTCCTTACCCTCCAGTCGCTCCCTATGCTCTCCTCACTCCTAGCCTGGTCCTGCCCATATTGCCTCTGCTTCTCTCTCTAGCCCGTAAGATCCCCCAGGACAAGGACCACTTTTATCCAGCTCCATGTCTTCAGGCCTGGTAGAACCCCAAGCACGTGGTAGGCTCTTTGACAAATGTTAGGATCAGTTTTGTGCTTCTTAAAACCTAATCAGAGGCTGGACACCGAGTTTCAGGGGGTCATATGAGCAGCAAGAAACCAAAATCCACTGGTTCTTGGCGCCAAGTATTTCTAAGGGCTTCCAGGGGCAGCTCTTCCGAGTGCGCAGGCCACACACGCGGAGGCAGTCCTGTTGCTGCCTCCTCACCAAAGCTTTACAGTTGGTGAACTCTGGAGCTGGGCGCAGGCAACCTCCTTAACACTCATCCGTCCTGGGTGCCTGGGTGGCTCAGTCAGTTGGGGGTCTGCTTTCAGCTCAGGTCATGATCCCTGCATCCTGGGATTGAGCCCCATGTCGGGCTTCTGCTCAGTGGGGAGCCTGTTTCTCTTTCTCCCTCTGCCTGCCGCTCTGCCTACTTGCGCTATCTTTCTCTGTCAAATAAATAAATAAAACCTTTAAAACAAAACAAAACAGCATTCATCAGTGCCCCCCCACCCCCCCCCCCGGCCCCGTCCTGCACCTAACAGCTGTGCTTGGGAAAAGGAGCAGTCCCACCACCAGTCCCACCTCCGCTCTCAGCAGCTCCTGGCAGAGTCCTGGCCTGAGGCGAGGTAGAGTTGAGTGCTCACTTTCTCTCTTGCTGCTTTCCCGGAGAGCCTGAAGCAAGGATGCTAGCTCCCTGTGGCAGATGGCGCTGCTTAAACCACCCAGGTGGGTCACCTGGGTGGCTCAGTTGGTTAAGTGTCTGCCTTCAGCTCAGGTCATGGTCTCAGGGTCCTGGGATTGAGTCCCACCTCGGGTTCCCTGCTTAGTGGGGAGCAAGCTTCCCCCTCCCGCTCTGCTCCTGCTCTGTCTCTGGATTTCTCTCTCTCAAATAAATAAACTCTTTAAAAAAAATAAATCAACCAGATGACTAATTCCCTCCCCTAGGAGATAGATGTGGGCCTCGAGATAGGGTCAGGGGCACATTTGAAGGCAAGGCGGTTTGCAGTCCTAGGGATGGTTGACTTCTGCCACTAAGGCTTTGCTTGTAGGAAAGAAAGCAGCTCTTGCTTCTCCTCCCTGAGAGGTAGCCTCCCCCCTACACTCAGCCCCTGCACACAGCTGCCTGGAGTTGCGGCCGCCAGCCCTTCTCTTCCCCTGATGCTTCCAAGATGGGCCCGAGAGGTGAATCTCAGCAGTGAACAAAATTTAGACTCAAGCTGGCCATCCCTCTCTTCCCAGCTAGCACAGTATGTTTGGGATCAGAGATGCATTTTGATTTTGCTGTAGGCTGCCCTTGTTAGGAAGGAAGACAGAAGCAACCCTCTTGGTGCCCTGTGGTCTTTTTCTTCACAGCATTGTTTCGGACTCTGAGTGCTTGGCTGGCCGTGTTCATGCCAGGCATGTTGGCTGTTAATTCTTTTCATGGGTTATCAGATTTACATGGGGCATTACCTCCAAGCTCCCTGGGATGCAGAGAGAGGTTTGCTCAAACGTAGCTCAAAAGGGCTGCCCATGCCGATGAGAACTCGGGGATATCACGTGGACTGCGGAGACAAACTATTTGGGTTCAGACCCCAGCTCCACCACTGTCCGCCTACGTGACCTGTGTCTCTCTTCCTTAGGCGTAAGAGGGGGACATTCACAGTACCTGCTTCATAAGGTGCTTGTGAAAATTGAAATGAGTTACATAATGTCTGGAATAGGCGAACATAGAGACAACAGTAGAGCAAGGGTGATGTTCTACATCATGAGATGTTCTACAGTTGGTCGTGATAGTTGTACAACTCTGTGAATATACTAAAAACCACTCAGTTGTATGTAAACTTTAAACGGGCCAGTTGTTTGGTGTGGGAATGATCTCTCCATAAAGCTGTTATTAAAAAAAAGGAGTCACATGAAAAAAAAAAAGAGATAAAGAAGTCACATAAAATGCTTTGAACAGTGTCTACACATCATAAATGTTAGCTGTTATTGTTGTAATAATCAGAATGTGTGTCTCCCCTGAGCTTATTAGAATCTGTTCTCCCATTACTGAAGCCATACACTGTCCTTTTTAAGGGTTTTTTTTTTTTTTAGGATCCTGGCTTGTGAATCTTGGTTCTTGTATTAGTCTGTGTTCTCCAGAGAAACAGAACCAATAGGATGGAGAAATCTGTATCTTTATATCTGTACCTACACCTGTATTTCTCTATAAAAGATATATGTATATATAATATATAAAAATATATATAATTTATAATAAAGATAAAATATATATTATAAGGGGCACCTGGTGGCTCAGTGGGTTAAAGCCTCTGCCTTCAGCTCAGGTCATGATCTCAGTGTCCTGGGATCAAGCCCCACATTGGGCTCTCTGCTCAGCGGGGAGCCCTTCCTCCTCTCTCTCCATCTGCCTCTCTGCCTACTTGTGATAAAATCTTAAAAAAAAACTGTTTAAAAATATATAAATAATTTAAATATGTATTTAATATAAATAATAATTGCATATAAAATATATATGTATATGTATGTATATGTGTATATATATAGAATATATATGTGTTATGTATAATATATACTTATATAATACATATATGTATGTATATATTATATAGTATATTTATATAATATATTTCATATATTCTATAATATATATTAAAATATTTGCCTGATATGTACATATATATACACACAGACCTATTCATCACAAAACAAGGAGGAAATACTCATGATAACCGCAGTCCTTGTTTCTGTAGCTTTTTACAAGGTCATGGCTGATATTTATAACTTCCCTTCTGCTATTCATTCTATATTCCTTTTGTCTTCAGCAAGCATTTCAGCTGATCGTGGTTCTTTACTTGGAGAGTTTCAGACCTTCATATCTGAGGGGTCTGGGCCATTAGTAGTCCTTCCTGGACTGGATGGTGGTCATTTTCCATTGACTTTCATCACAAGGCATGGTAATACTAAGAGACACCGTTGCGGATCTCTTGTATTCCAGACGTTCTCCTTCTTTTCTTCATTGTTGAATAGCTTCTCAGTTTGCACCTAGTGGTGGGGATGAGTCTTCTTTGCCTGTTGACTCATGAGGAGCCCAAAGTGGTTGGGTGGTGGGGTTAACTCTGGGTTCAGTGGAGTCATTGTTGTGTCCCCTGGTGGAAGCAGTCCTCCCTCTGGAACAGACCTCTAGCTAGTGGAGTATAAAGATGTGGGCATAGGAAGCAAAAATTTTGCTAGTGGGTCAGTAGAGGTAATAGTGAGTGGTGCCACTCCCCTTTCCACCTCATGATCCCTGGACTAGTGCATCCAGGCTACTGGATAGAAACACTGTCTATTGGACACAGTCTTGGAGCAAATAAAGGCTCTGGAGAACCTTACTAGAGCCCCACCATGTAGTACTACCTTGTCATTCTGGCAAGCCAGCTGCTTCAGGACAGTGGGGAACATTCTAAGACCAATGAGCATGGGTCCTTGTACACTTCTTTTGTTGGGAAGTGAGTTTCTTGATCAGAAGTAATGCCATGTGGAATACCATGGCAGGGGATAGGACATTCTGGAAGTCCATGGATGGTAGTTTTGGCAGAAGCATTGCATGCAGGGAAGGCAAATCTGTATCCGGAGTAGGTGTCTATTGCAGGAAAGACAAAACGCTGTCCCTTCCATGATGTCGGAGGTCCAGTGTAATCAATCCATCCCCAGGTGGCTGGTGCAGCACTCCCAAGAACGGTTCCCTATCAAGGGCCAGGGTTGGACTCAGCAGCTGGCTGAGCAGGTGCTCTGTGATGGCTGTAGCCAGGTCGGCCTTGTTGAGCAGAAGCCCACGTTGCTGAATGCGTGGGTAACCTCCATCCCAGCCACCACAGACACTTTGTTCTTGAGCCCATGGGGTGATGACAAGAGTGGGATGAGAAAGAAGCCAAGGGGTATCCAGAGAACAAGGTATCTTGTCCACTTGATTATCAAAATCTTCCTCTGCTGAGGTCACTCTCTGGTGAACATTCACATGAGACACAAATATCTTCACATTTTTGGGCCATTCAGGGAGGTTTATCCACATACCTCTTTCTCTACATTTCTTTGTCACTACTTTTCCAACCATGGTCCTTCCACATCCCTAACCATCCATGGCCACAGACCATGAATTGGTACATAATTGCACATATGGCCATTTCTCCTTCCAAGCGAAGTGCATAGTTAGGTGTTCTGCCCAAAGTCCTACCCACTGAGAAAATTGCCCTGAACATTACCTTTCAGGGGTGTCCCAGAGAGAAGTTGTAGAGCTGTAGCTCTCCACTTTGGGGTATGGCCTGTATATCATACACAACAGTCTGTAAACTAGGCCTGAGTGTTTGTTTTCCCTGTCACCTAATTATAGGGAACTCCCTATGAGGCCATAGGTGAAGCCTGGGAGAGAGAAGGCAGTGTAGTAGGAGTAGGGACCGTGGGCATTTGGGCCATCCAATTGCATAGCTTTTCTGGGCCTTCAGAACCTGCTCCCACCTGATCACATATATACCACTTCCATTTGGTGATGGAGTGTTGCCAGGCACACCAACCTTTATGGCTTGGTATGGCATAGTATACCCCCAGTACGGGCAGCTCAGGTGGTATGGTAACCTAATGGCCCATTGTCAAGTGTTCAGTCTCTACTAGGGCCTAGCTGGAGGCCAAGAGCTTTTCTCAAAAGCAGAATAGTTATCTGTAGATAATGGCAGGGTCTTGCTCCAAAATCTTAAAGACTGTGCTCTGATTCACCCTTCCTCCTCCGTCTTGTTATATTTGGGCCTTCAACAGTTTAGATAATGCTCACCCACATTGGTAAGGGTTTTCTTCTTGACTCAGTGTACTGATCCAAGTGCTAATTACTTCCAGAAACCCACTCGCAGACAGCCAGAAATAATGTTTGGCCAGCCATCTGAGCAGACAAGTTGACACATAAAATTAACCATCCCACATAGTAACTGTTAGCTATACATAGTTATTTAAATTTAAATTAATTAGAAGAAAAAATTCAGCTTCTCAGTCATGCTAGCCACATTTCATACTCTTAATAACTATACTTAATAACCAGTGGCTACCGTGTTGGACAGTGCAGATAGAGAATGTTTCCATCATTGTGGAAAATTCTAGTGGACAGGGAAGCTTCAGAGGATGAAAGAAATGAAATGATCATCTGATTTTATAGAAATCACAGGATAAGAAAGTGGAACCACAAGGAGAAACGCTCTTCTCTGAAATAATCCCAGAATATTCAATATGGTAGGATGATAGAGGGGCAGGGAAGGCGGGTAATGTTTTAAAACTTCAGCTGGCCTCCCTGGACATCCTTACTTGGGTACGTGCATAAAATTCCAGTTCTTCTCCCAACATCAAGATTCTCATAACCTCTTTCTACACGGGTTCCTTCTAGGGTGAAGGCTCCCAACTTGGTCCCTGAGGTTGCTAAACCTTCTGTGAATCTGAAGCAAGTCTTTTGACCTATCTCCACCCATTTTTCTATGAATTAAATGAGAAACCAGGGAAAAGATATGCTGGTAGCTTATGTCCCTGATTTAGGCAGAGTCACTTACCTGCTCCCAAAGACAAAGTTAAAAATGATTCTATTTTCTGGAAAGATGTGAGTGGATCAAACCTGTAGGTCTGAGTTTTGTGTGTGTGAACAATGAACTTTCTGGCCTATTCTGGTAGGGCTCCCATGGCCCTCTGTAATAATATTCATTGCTAACATTTATTGAGGTGTTACTGGGACCACGCACTATGCCCACCACTTGCATACTTTATTTTGTAACCATCCCCTGAAGAGATTACTCTTATTCATCTCTCCTTACAAGTGAGGAGGCAACTAGAGGCTAGATGGCTCTTCAAGGTCACACAGTGACCTTGATCCACATCTAGTGGATCCAAGATTTAACCCTAGCTCAACTGACAGAAAGTACTGAAAGTTCGTGCTCAGAACTTTGACATTGTACTTTTTCTTTTCTTTTTTTTTAAAGATTTATTTATTTATTTGACACAGAGAGAGAGATATCACAAGAAGGTAGAGAAGCAGGCAGAGAGAGAGGGGGAAGCAGGCTCTCTGCTGAGCAGAGAACCCGATGTGGGGCTCGATCCCAGGCCCCTGAGATCATGACTAGAGCTGAAGGCAGAGGCTTAACCCACTGAGCCACCCAGGTTCCCCTGTACTTTTTCTTGATTGTGTCTCTGGTAGCATGTGCTGAATTGGGTTTACTCTATTTGCTGTCTGTCTCTCCTTTCAAGACTTGGAATGTCTTAAGGGGAAAGTCAATGCCTTCTCTCTCTCTTTTTTTTTTTTTTAAATTTATCGTTGTTTTTATTTACCAAGGCTCTTTCCACTGTTTGAGCTCCCTCCTTTTCCTGGAATTGTATAGTTTGCTTCCCACTATGGCAGCAAAAAAGGACAAGAAACACTCTTTGTCTCCAGCCACCGGGGCATGGACAAGGGACCTGGCTTGGCCAATCACTTCTCCCATCCAGAATATTGAACTAATGACACAGAAGACAATGAGATGAGAAGGTCTTGCTCATGGTGTTGGTGGCATCCAGCAGTGACCTGTGGTGGCAATGGTAGCATTCTAACCAAGTGGTTTCTGCTAAAAAGTGGTGGTTGTCTTCCTGCTTACTGGTTCTCTATAGCTGCTCCTTCTCTTGTCCATTTTCCAAGCCCACTTCTCCTGCTTCCCATCTGTTTCTTCCAGAATATTCTTTTTTTTTCTGCTATCTACAACCAAGAGTCATAACTAACACAGTCATCATTGCATACCCAAAGGATGGAGTTGGTGCATTAGTAAATGTCCCATGAATGAATTAATGAAATATTATAAGCCATCAATATACCTTATAGATGGATGGACCAAAGGAGTAAGTAGGATAAGAATGAGTATGTTTTAACAATTGTGGAAGGTGAGGTTGGGGAGTGACAGTTTCCCATTTAAAGTCTTCTGATTTTAGTTTGCCTGATGTTATTGTAATGTAGGAGCTCTGACAAAGACAAGGTATGGGACATGAAGTATCTATTTGTAAAAGTGCAGTTAGAAAGGAAAAATCTAGGGTGCCTGTGTGGCTTAGTCAGTTAAGTGTCCAACTCTTGATCTCAGCTCAGGTCTTGACCTCAGGGTTGTGATTTCAAGGCCCCAATTTGGGCTCCATGTTGGGTGTGGAGCCTACTTAAAAAGGAAGAAGAAGAAGGAGAAGGAGAAAAAGGAGGAGGAGGAAAAGGAGAAGGGGGAGGAGGGGGAAGCAGGAGGAGGAGGAGAAGTAAAAGAAAAAAAGGAAAAAAATCCCTCTGCTTAAATCTGAGGTAAAAGTCTTCAATTTTCTCTGAAGCTTCCTACAAAATCCACTATGGGTCTCTTCAACAACTGGTTTTCAAACACAGTCACTTTGACCCCTCCAGTTTCTGGTTACTCGGCTCACATGGTGACATACTTGTACCCTGTGTTTTGTTTCCTGCAACTTTGATGAAGAGCAGAGATTATTATGTCTTCACCTTTCATGAGTCATACCAAGACATTAGGAAAGGCTTTGAAAGGATTTTGTTCAGGCTGCCATAAGGAAGTATTTCATAAAATTAAGCCTCATTAATCAGCACTCCGATACTGCAGAAGGCATCCAACTTGACATTTGACTTCACACAAAATGCAAATGAAGAAGTGAGCACTAAAGTGGAGGAAAACTTTGTATGGAAAAATATTTATTTTTGTAGCAATCCATCAAAACAGTTAATTATGAATTATTTTTGTGCTTTCAAAGTTGTTCTTTCCTTCATTGAGTAATTATCTGATGGTCTAAACCTTCTCACTTTCTTAGTTTGGTTCTACACAGTATTTACACTTGTATCAGTCATGGGTCCCCAGGAAACAGGAAGCACACTCAAGACTTTACCTGCTATTCATTTTATTTACCAGGGAGAGAGAGAGAGAGAGAAACAAAGGGAGAGAGACATCAGAATCCTGTACCTCTGCTCTTTGAACAGACTCCAGACTCTCAATGGTGGCTTACCAGGCTTTGCAAGACTATTAGGATCCCTTGTACCTCCAATCTTATCTTATCATTCTGCACTTCTGGCTGTTTTTCAAACATCTTTGCTATTGTCTTTGTAGTAAATATGTATTTCCTACTGTGTCATTTTAATTTCTTTGTCATTTCTGAGTTTTTGTTTTTCTGGTTGCCCAATGAACCTCTTATCCCATCAGAATCTAGCTCTAATACAACTTGATCTCAGTAATAAACAAAAGCTTTGCTTCTATATAGCTTCATTCTCTTCCCCTCTCTCCTTTGTGCTATCATTGTCATACAGATTACATCTTTATTAATTAAGGGACATTGACACAGATCTATAATTATTGCTTGATTTCAGTTGTCGTTCAAACCAGACAGGAGAATAAAAAGACTTACAAACTAAAATACATGATTACTGTCTTTTATGTTTACCTGTAATCTAGCCTTTACTTTATTTCATGTGAGTTTAGGTTACTGTCTAGTATCATTTCATTTCAGCCTGAAGAACTCTGTCTGGTATGTCTTATAGGGTGAATTTGCTACTAACAAATTCTTTCTGTTTTTAATTTATCTGAGAATATCTTAATTTCTCCTTCATTTTTGCAGGATAGTTTTGCCAATATAGAATCCTTGATTGACAATTTTTTTTTCTTTAGCACTCTGAATGTGTTGTCCTATTGCTTGTGGCTTCCATGGTTTTTATGATATTAGTTAGCTATTTATCTTATCGGGGCTCCCTTGAATGTGATGAGTCAGTTCTCTCTTGCTGCTTTTGAGGGTCTCTCTTTGTCTTTCAAAGTTTGATTATGGTGTGTCTTGTTGTGGCTCTTTTTCTATTTGTTCTCTGTGGAATTTGTTGAGCTTCCTGGATATGCAGATTAATTTGTTAAATTGAATTTGGGGAGTTTTCATGATTCTTTAAATATTCTTTTTGCACCTTTCTCTCCTCTCCTTCTGGGAGTCCTATTGTACATATGTTGGCACACTTAATGATATCCCAGAGGTCTCTGAGGCTCTGTTTACTTTTGCCCATTCATTTTTCTTCCGTCCCTCAGACTGGATAATCTCTGTTGACCTCTCTTCAAGTTCTCACATTCTTTATTCTGCCTGATAAAATATGTTGTTGACCTCCTCTAATGACTTTTTTTTATTTGTTATTGTGCTTTTCAACTATAAAATTTGTGTTTGGTTCTTTTGAAAATTTCATCTCTTAATATTTTGTTTGGTGAGACATTATTCTCGACTTTTTTTAGTTCATTATAAATGTTTCAGATAGCTCTTTAAACATATTGAATATAGCTGATTTAAAGTCTGTCTAATAAGCCCAGTGTTTGGGCTTCTTTTAGAGTGGTTTCTGTTGATTTTTTTTTTTTTTTAAGATTTTGTTTATTTATTTGACAGAGGTCACAAGTAGTAGAGAGGCAGGCAGAGGGGTGTGGGGAAGCAGGCTTCCTGCTGAGCAGAGAGCCTGATGCGCAGCTGGATCCCAGGACCCTGAGATCATGATCTGAGCTGAAGGCAGAGGCTTAACCCAATGAGCTACCCAGGTCCCCTATTGATTGCTTTTTTTCCTGTGCAGGTTATACAGGCTTTTCTTGACTTATAGCGGGGTTGTACCCTGATAAACCAATTGTAAGTTGAAAATACCATGTTAAAAATGGATTTAGTACACCTAACCTCATAGCTTAGCCTAAGCGACCTTGAATCTGCTCAGAACATTTACATTTGCCTACAGCTGGGCAACATAATCTAACACAAAAAATACTTTATAACAAAGTACTGACTAGTTCAAGTAATTCATTGAATACTGTACTGAAAGTGAAAAATAAAATGGTTATATGGGTCGTAAGTGTTTTGGTGATGTACCCTCATTATCACATGGCTGACTGAGAGCTGCCATGTCCAGCATTACCCTAGAATATTGTACCACATATTGCTAGCCAAGGAAAAAAAATAAAAATTCAGAGTATAGTTCCTACTGAATGCATATCACTTTAGCATCATCATAAAGTCAAAAAATGGTAAGTTGAACCATTGTAAGCCAGGGACTGTCTGTACTTCCTTGTTTCTTTGAATGTCCCACAACTTTTAATTGGAAACTGGACATTTTAAGTGATATAGTTTGGTAAATCTGGAAATCAATTTCCTCTGTGCTCTCCCACCAGGATTTTTGTTGTTGCTGTCTGTTGTTATCGCTTTTTTGTTTAGTGGCCGTATTGAAGTAATTCTCTGAAGTCTGTATTCCTTGATCATATTGGCCACTGAACTCTCTTTGGTTTGCTTAGTGTCAACTAATGATTGCACAGAGTAAATGCCTGGAACCAATAAGTCTTTCCCAGGGACCTTTGTATGTATGCTGGGTTTGGCTTTCTTTCTTTCTTTTTTTTCTTTCTTTCCTTCCTTTCATCTTGTTTATTTATTTATTTGAGAGAGAGAGAGAGTATGAGCAGGGGGAGGAGCAGAAAGAGGTGAAAAGAATCTCAAGCAGACTGCACAGAACCTTATGTGGAGCTCAATACAGGGCTCAGTCTCACAACCCTGAGATCATGACCTGAGCCAAAGCCAAGAGCCAATGCTTAATTGACTGAGCAACCCAGGCACCCCTGGGGCTTACTTTCAATACTCAGCCTGGTAGTTGATAAAGCCACTTTAGCCTTCACTTGTGTAGAGCCTCAATGTTGGTCAGAGGTAAGAATTTAGGGCTTTCTTACGTCCTTCTTGAGCATACACATGACCTGACACATGGGTGGCTTTTAAATTTGCAAGAATGTGTCAGATCTTGTGATAGTCCAATGACAATCTCATAAACCAGCTTTTGCTTTTAAGCTCTTAAAAAAAAATAAGCCTATTGTTTGCCCCAGCTACTATCTACCACTTCAGGTGACTATGAAATTCAACTATATCTCTAAATGTTTTTGACCAATGCCACTGGGGAAAAGGCTTTTTTCATGGGGTGAGCTCCAAGTTAGGTGAAATTAGAACAGCCCTGCAAACAGGACTTCCAGGGAGCCACAAGTCAGGTCACATCATGAGAATTCTCTGGGAAGGATGCTTTCAAAGAGTTCCAAACCAGCCCCCTCTGTGGGCTGCCAGACCACTGGATTGACCCATGATTTCAAGCTGTCAGTTTTCAAGGTTACTATAGAGGTAGAGAGAAAGGGTAAGGACTAGGGCAAGTTAAAACACCACAATGTTTGCAATTCTTACCAATATTTGGCCACTTTTCTTTCTTCCTTTTTTTTTTTTTTTAACAAATGAAGTTTTTATTTGGCATACTTACAGAAAATTATATGGCAACTTTTCTTGAATAAATGCTCTCTGATTTGCTGCAAGAGTTGGCTAATTTCTAAGATTCTGACCAAAAAAAATGATGCTGGGCATTTTTGTCAATTTCTTCATTTTTTTATGGAGGAGAAAACTTGGGGAAGCCCTGTAGATTTGTGAGCTCACTCTAAATAAATTAGATCAACATCTCAGAGGATTGGGCAAAAGCTGCATTTTTATAAGCAGGTGATTATAATCCCCAGTGATTCTTACCAAACCCTAAAATTTGAGAAATCACTACTTTGAAATCACTGTTTTGTCACATTTTAAAAATCAGCCTTACTGAGCAGGCAAAACAGTGGAATTTACCTAACACCAGAAGCTGTAAGGACTTCAGAACCTGCAAGCAATGATCATAGCGTTCTTTTCTTGCTTTTTCTAACCACTTTCCTAAAGAGAATAGAAAGTATCCCTAATCTTAGGGATCCCATGTCCAAATAGTATAGAAATTGCCACAAGAGCTTGATACCCTTGCTTTCCCTAAAATTGCTATTTTTGCAATGCCCTTCAAACTACTGAAGAATGTTGAAGGTGATGTGGTTTGAAAGATCTTCGCCTTTGTGAAAACTACTTAAAACACATTGAAAAACATGGGTAGAAGCATAGACAGCCCTAATCTGTTCTGATCACTTCTTGAACATCAACAATCTGCATAATTGGAAACCACCAATCAAATCAATGGGGAAGTAAGTTACGCTCTTGTACTTCTCAAGTAAAGGCAGATAGAGGATTGCACATTATTCTCTGTTTATTAATAATAGTTTAAGGAGCCAATGATATCATGGTGGTGAAAATTTAGTTAGCCAAAATGAATACATATTTATAGCTCAATCTTCATTAAGTTAGCCTGAAAAAGTATACAGATAAACTTATTTTTCAAAAAGACTTATATTAGGAACCTGCTTTGTCAGGTGGATGTAAGGATTTGGGGAGACAAGGTAGAAGCTATTCATGAAGGAAGTTTCTGCCTAAACCTTCCTGGCCTGGCTCCTTCACTCAGTAGCTACGTGGTGTGAGGCTCATTTCTTAATATGTCTAATCCTCAGTCACCTTATATGGAAAGTAAGCATAATAAAGGCACATAGTCAACAGGAATGCTCTGAAGATTAAATGCAATAATCCAAAAGAAGCTCTTAGCACAATGTCTGGCAGGATATAAGTATGAAACATGTAGTACAGTCTGATTATAATTGTATTGTCATGAAATGGGTAGAAAGTGCTCAGCATAATGGCTGTTGTGCAGCTGATGCCCTAAATCTGTACTGCTCATTATCGCAGCCACAGATCACCTGTGGCTACTGAGTGCTAGAAATGTGGCTAACCTGAATTGAGATGTGCTTTGAGTAAAAAACTCATACTGAATTTCAAAGACTTAATACATTGAAAAGGTAATAAAATATCTCATTAAATGTTGCTATCACTAGACAGGGATACCACAGAAAAAGAAAATTACAGGCCAATATTCCTGGTGAACATAGAAGCAAAAATGCTCAATTAAATATTAGCAGACCAAATTCACCAATACATTAAAAGGATCATATATCATGATTAAGTGGGATTCGTTCCAGGGATGCAAGAATGTTTCAACATATGAAAATCCATTAATGTGATATACCACATTAACAGAATAAAGGATAAAATCTCAATAGATGCCAAAAAAACATTTCATGATATTCAGCAATCTTTCATGATTAAAAACTCTCAATGAACTAGATATAGAAGGAAATTATCTTAAGATAATAAAGCCCATGACTAACATCACACTCAATGGTGAAAAACTGAAAGCTTGTCCTCTAAGATTGGGAATAAGAAAAGGATACCCACTTTCCTCACGTCTACTGAACAGAGTATTATTGGAAGTCCTGACCATAGAAATTAGGCAGGAAAAAGAAATTAAAGGTACCCAAATTGTAAAGGATGAAATAAAGGAAGAAAACTGAAAAGGAAGGAAACCGTTACTATTTGCATATGACATGATATAATACATAGAAAATTGTAAGGACTGCACCAAAAAACTGTTAGAACTAATAATTTGGTAAAGTTGCAGTATACAAAATTAATATACAAAAATATGCTGCATTTCCAAACACTAATGGTGAATTATTGGAAAGAGAAATCAAGAAAACAAGCCTGTTTACAATTGCATCAGAAAAGAACAAAATAGGGACATCTGGTTGTCTCGGTTGGTTAAACCTCTGCCTTTGGCTCAGGTTATTATCCCAGGGTCCTGAGATCAAACCCCACATCTCGCTCCCTGCTTAGCAGGGAGTCTGCTTCTTCCTCTGCATCTCCCCTCACTCATGCTCTCTCATTTCTTTCTCTAATAAATAAATGAAATATTTGGGGAAAAAAAAAAACAAAATAGGGGCCCTGGGTGGCTCAGTTCAGTGACTCTTGATTTCAGCTCAGTTCATGATCTCAAGGTTGTGAGCCCATGTTGGGCTCCATATTCAGTGCACAGTCTGCTTGGGATTCTCTCTCTCCCTCTCTCTTTATCCCTCCCCCTGCTTGCTCACTCTCTAAATAGATAAATAATTTAAAAAAAAGAACAAGATACCTGGGAATAAGTTTAATTAAGGAGGTGAACTATAAGACACTGATGAAAGAAATTGAAGACACGAATAAATAGAAAGATATTCCATGCTCACAGATATGAAAAATTATTGTTAAATAATTGTTAGATATTATGAGAATGCCCATACTACTCAAAGCAATCTACAGATTCAATGCAACCCCAACAAAATTCCAATGGTGTTTTTCACAGAAGCAGAACAAATATTCCTAAATTTTTAAAATTTAAACTCAATTAATAAACATATTATTTGTTTCAGGGGTACATGTCTGTGGTTCATCAGTCTTATATAATACCCAGTGCTCATTACAATGTATACCCTCCGCAGTGTCCATCACCAAGTTATCCCATGCCCCACCCCATTCCCCACCAGCAATGCTGTTTGTTTCCTGAGATTAAGAATCTCTTATGGTTTGCCTCCCTCTCCGCTTTCATCTTGTTTCATTTTTTTCTCTCTTCCCTTACGATCCTCTACTTTGTTTCTTAAATCCCACATATCAGTGAGATCATATGATAATTTTCTATCTCTGATTGACTTATTTTGCTTAGCATAGTATCCTCTGGTTCCATTCATGGCATTGCAAATGACAAGATTTAATTTTTTGAAGACTGAGTAATAGTCCACTGTATGTATATACCACATCTTTATCCATTCATCTGTCAATGGACATCTCGGATCTTTTCATGGTTTGACTTTTGCGGACACTGCTGCTATAAACATTGGGGTGCAGGTTCCCCTTCGGATCACTACATTTGTATCTTTGGGGTAAATGCCTCATAGTACAATTGCTGGGTCATAGGTAAATTTTCTTTCAACTTCTTGAGGAACCTCCATGCTCTCTTACAGAGTGGCTGCACCAACTTGCATTCCACCAACAGTGTAGGAGGGTTCCCCTTTCTCTGTATCCTCGCCAACATCTGTCATTTCTTAACTTGTTAACTTTAGCCTTTCTGACTGGTGTGAAGTGGTATCTCATTGTGGTTTTGATGTGTATTTCCCTGATGTTGAGTGATATTGAGCACTTTTTCACATGTCTGTTGGTTGTTTGGACGTCTTCTTTGCAGAAATGTCTGTTCATGTCTCCTGCCCATTTCTTGGTTGGATTATTTGTTCTTTGGGTGTTAAGTTTGACAGATTCTTTATAGATTTTGGATACTAGCCCTTTTTCTGATATGTCATTTGCAAATATCTTCTCCCATTCTGTCTATTGTCTTTTGGTTTTGTTAACTGTTTCCTTTGCTGTGCAAATTCTTTTTATCTCAATGAAGTCCCAATAGTTCTGTTAGCCTTTGTTTCCCTTGCCTTTGGAGATGTGTCTAGTAAGAAGTTGCTGCAGTTGAGGTCACAGAGTTGCTGCCTGTGTTCTCCTCGAGGATTTTGATGGATTCCTTTCTCACATTGAGGTCTTTCATCCATTTTGAGTCTGTTTTTGTGTATGGTGTAAGGAAATGGTCCAGTTTCATTCTTCTGCATGAGGCTCTCCATTTTTCCCAGCACAATTTGTTGAAGAAGATGGTCTTTTTTCCATTGGATATTCTTTCCTGCTTTGTTGAAGATGAGTTGACCATAGAGTTGAGGGTCCATTTCTGGGTTTTCTATTCTGTTCCACTGATCCATGTGTCTGTTTTTGTGCCAGTACCATACTGTCTTGATGATGACAGCTTGGAAATAGAGCTTGAAGTCTGGAATTGTGGTGCCACCAGCTTTGGTTTTCTTTTTCAACATTGCTCTGATTATTCAGGGTCTTTTCTGATTCTATAGAAATTTTAGGGTGGTTTGTTCCAGCTCTGTGAAAAAAGTTGATGATATTTTGATAGGGATAGTTTTGAATGTGTAGATTGCTCTAGGTAGGATAGACATTTTAACAATATTTATCCTTCTAATCTATGAGCATGAAACATTTTCCATTTCTTTTGTGTTTTCCTCAATTTCTTTCATGAGTGTTTTATAGATTGCTGAGTAGGGATCCTTTGCCCCTTTGGTTAGTTTTATTTGTAGGTATCTTATGGTTTTTGGTGAAATTACAAATGGGATTGACTCCTTAATTTCTTTCTTCTGTCTCATTGTTGGTGTATAGAAATGCAACTGATTTCTGTGCATTGATTTCATATCCTGCCACTTTGCTGAATTCCTGCCTGAGTTCTAGCAGTTCTGAAGTGGAGTCTTTTGGGTTTTCCACATAGAGTTCGTGTCATCTGCAAAGAGTGAGAGGTTTGGTTTTTTTTTTAAGATTTTAATTATTTATTTGACAGAGATCACAAGTAGGCAGAGAGGCAGGCAGGGGGGGAGGGAAGCAGGCTCCCTGCTGAGCAGAGAGCCCTATATGAGGCTCAATCCCAGGACCCTAAGATCACAACCTGAGCTGAAGGCAGAGGCTTAACCACTGAGCCACCCAGGTGCCCCAAAGAGTGAGAGTTTGACTTCTTTGCTGATTCAGATGTGTTTTCATTCTTTTATTGACTGATTACTGAGGCTAGGACTTCTTGTACCATGTTGAACAACAGTGGTGAGAGTGGATGTCCCTGATGTGTTCCTGACCTTAGGGGAAAAGCTGTCAGTTTTTCCCCATTGAGAATGATATTTACTGTAGGTTTTTCATAGATGGCTTTTATGACATTGAGGTGTATACCCTCTATCCATACACTGTGAAGAATTTTAATCAAGAAGTGATGCTGTACTTTGTCAGTCGCTTTTTCTGCATCTGTTGAGAGGATTATATGGTTCTTGTCCTTTCTTTTATTAATGTAGTGTATCACATCGATTGATTTGTGGATGTTGAACTACCCGTGCAGCCCAGGAATAAATCTCACTAGGTTGTGATGAATAGTCCTTTTAGTGTACTATTGGATCCTATTGCCTAGTATTTTGGTGAGAATTTTTATAACCATGTTCATCAGGGATATTGGTCTGTAATTCTCCTTTTTGGTGGGGCAATACTGGCCTCATAAAAAGAGTTTGAAAGCTTTCCTTCCATTTTGATTATTTATTTTTTTGAAGATTTTCTTTATTTATTTGACAGAGATCACAAGTAGACAGAGAGGAGGCAGGCAGCGGGGGGCGGGGGAAGCAGGCTCCCTGCTGAGTAGAGAGCTGGATGCTGGGCTCCATCCCAGGACCCGGAGATCATGACCTGAGTTGAAGGCAGAGGCCCAACCTACTGAGCTACCCAGGCACCCCATTTTTCACTCCTTTTGAAAGAGTATCTAAAGTAGTGCTCTCTGGGATGCCTGGTTGGCTCAGTTGTTTAAGTGTCTGCTTTCAGCTCAGGTCATGAGCCGAGCACCCTGCTCAGCGGGGAGTCTGCTTCTCCCTCTGTGCAGATTCTCTCACTCTCCCTCTCTCAAATAAATAAATAAATCTTAAAAATAAAATGGTGCTCCTTTTTTTTTTTAATTTTTAAAGATTATTTATTTATTTATTTGACAGTGAGAGAGATCACAGGTAGGCATAGCAGCAGGCAGAGAGGTGGGGTGGGGGGGGAAGCAGGCTCCCCATGAAGCAGAGAGCCCAATGCAGGGCTCGATCCCAGGACAGGGGATCATGACCTGAGCCAAAGGCAGAGGCTTTAACCCACTGAGCCACCCAGGTGCCCCTCATTTCGATTTTTTAAAAGAGCTTCAAAAGAATAGGTATGAATTCTTCTTTAAATGTTTGGTAGAATTCCCCTGGGAAGCCATCTGGCCCTGGGCTCTTATTTGTTGGGAGATTTTTGATGACTGCTTCAGTCTCCTTACTGGTTATGGGTCTGCTGTTCAGGTTTCTATTTTTTTCCTTTTTCACTTTTGGTAGTTTATATGTCTCTAGGAATGCATCCATTTCTTCCAGGTTGTCCAATTGTTGGCATATAGTTGCTCACAATATGTTCTTTTTAATTTTTAAAAGATTTTTATTTATTTGTTTATTTGAGAGAGAAAGAAAGTGAGAGAGAGCATGAGAGGGGAGAAGGTCTGAGGGAGAAGCAGACTTCCCATGGAGCTGGGAGCCCCATACAGGACATGATCCCAGGACTCCAGTATCATGACCTGAGCCAAAGGCAGCCTCTCAACTGACTGAGCCACCCAGGCACTCTCATAATAAGTTCTTATAATTGTTTGTATTTCTTCATTGCTGGCTGTGATTTCTCCTCTTTCATTCATGATTTTATTTATTTAGGTCCTTTCTCTTTTCTTTTTGTCTGGCCAAGGGTTTATCAATCTTATTAATTCTTTTAAAGAAGCAACTCCTAGTTTTGTTGATCTGGTCTACTGTTCCTTTGGTTTCTATTTCATTGATTTCTGCTCTAATCTTTTTTATTTCTCTTCTCCTGCTGGGTTTAGGCTTTCTTTGCTGTTCTTTCTCCAGCTCTTTAGGTGTAGGGTTAGATTGTGTATTTGAGACCTTCCTGTTTCTTGAGAAAGGCTTGCAGTGCCATACACTTCCCTCTTAGGACTGCCTTTGCTACATCTCAAGACTTTGAACAGTTGTGTTTTCATTTTTATTTGTTTCCATGAATTTTTTAGTTCTTCCTTAATTTCCTGCTTGACCCATTCATTCTTTAGTAAGATGCTCTTTATTCTCCATGTATTTGAGTTCTTTCCAACTTTCTTGTGATTGAATTCCAGTTTCAAAGCATTGTGATCCAAAAATATGCAGGGAATGATCCCAGTCTTTGGTACTGGCTGAGACCTATTTGTGACCCAGGATGTGATCCATTCTGGAGAATGTCCCATGTGCACTTGAGAAGAATGTGCATTCTGTTGCTTTGGGATGTAATATTCTGAATAAATCTATGAAATCTGTCTGGTCCAGTGAGTCATTCAAAGCCCTTATTTCCTTGTTGATCTTCTGCTCAGATGATCTGTCCATTTCAGTGAGTGGGGTATTAAATTCCCCTACTATTTTGTAATATTATTAATGTGTTTCTTTGATTTTTGTTATTATTTGGCTTATATAATTGGCTGCTCCCATGTTAGGGACATAAATATTTACAACTGTTAGATGTTCTTGTTACATAGACCCTTTAAGTATGATATACTGTCCTTCCTCATTGCTTATTACAGACTTTGGTTTAAAATCTAATTTGTCTGATATAAGGATTGTCACCCCAGCTTTCTTGTGATGTCCATTAGCATGATAAATGGTTTTCCACCCCCTCACTTTAAATCTGGAGATGTCTTTGGGTCTAGAATGAGTCTCTTGCAGACAACACATCGATGGGTCTTGCTTTTTTATCCAGTTTGATACCCTGTGTCTTTTGATTGGGGGCATTTAGCCCATTTACATTCAAGGTAACTATTGAAAGATATGAACTTAGTGTATTTGTATTGCCTGTAAGGTGACTGTTACTGTATATCGTCTTTGTTCCTTTTTGGTCTGTTACTTTGGGGCTCTCTCTCTTTGCTTAGAGGACCCCTTTCAATATTTCTCTCTTTTTTAAGATTTTATTTATTTATTTGACACACAGAGAGAGACCACAAGTAGGCAGAAAGGCAGGCAGATAGTAGTCAAAACAGTTTGGTATTGGCATGAAAGCTACTCCCCCTGCCTGTGCTCTCTCTCTCTCTTTCTCTCTGACAAATAAATAAAATCTTAAAAAAAAAAAAATCCCTCATTGGGGTCATTTTCGTTTTCTGGTGCACCAGGTGTCTCTGGAATTTGTTTTTGTGTTTGTTTTTAAAGATTTTACTTTTTAAAAAATTGATTTGACAGAGAGAGATCACAAGTAGGCAGAGAGGCAGAAAGAGAGAGGGGGAAGCAGGCTCCCTGCTGAGCAGAGAGCCCAATGCAGGGCTCGATTCCAGGACCCTGGGACCATGACCTGAGCTGAAGGCAGAGGCTTTAATCCACTGAGCTGCCCAGGTACCCCATGTATGTTTGTTTTGTTTTGCTTTGTTTGTTTTATTTTCTTGTTTTTTATTGGAGTGTAGGAGGCATATGATGTTAACATTAACTCCGGGTGTTCAACATAGTGATTTGACATCATACGTTGTCACTTTATACACAAGTGTTGCTACCATCTGCCCATTTACGTGGTTGTTACAATGTCATTGACTGGATTCCTTATGCTCCGCCTCTTTTTGTCCCCCCCACCCCCTCGCTTCACCCATTTGGCCCATCCCCCGACCTCCCTTCCCTCTGGCAAGGGTCATATTGTTCTCGGCAGTTATAGGTCTGATCCTGCTTTTGTTTATTCACTGGTAGTTTTGTTTGTTTTTAGATTCTATTTATGAGTGGGATCATATGGTATTAGTCTTTCTCTGTCTGAGTTCTTTCACTTAGCATCATACCCTCCAGATCCATTCCTGTTGTCTGGGGTTTGTTTTTGAGGGGCAATGAGACTGACTTCCTCCCGCAGAGGTCCTGGGCGGGTCGGGAGGGGCAGGGGTATGGCTGGTTCCAGCCTGTCAGAAGACTGCGCCACCTAGTGGTGAAGGGATGGGAGGGCGGGCTCCCTACTGGAAGTCAGCTCCCAGCCCAGAGGTGGTCCAGCGCCCCTTCTCAACTGCCCATCCACTCCCAGGACTCCAGATGGTGACCACCCCCGGCACACACCCCCAACACACCCTTGCAAGGTGCTGGATTTAAATTTTTCCCTCTGCACCTCCTTCTAGACCTTCTACGCTGAGGCCTTCAGGCGGAAGCCTCCAAGAGCCTTAAGGTTCTTCAGATGATACCCTGCCAGCTTGGCAGGGGTGAGAGCCGGGGGAGGGATGCCCAAGGGAGGGATACAGCCTAAGGTCATGAGGGAGGGAGAGGGTTACATTCCCATCCAGTCTTCGAAACACAACTTTCTAACCTGGTTTGTGTTCACAAAGCTTTCCTCCCCCAGCAGGCTCTCAGGGTGCTGGGGACACACCCCTGGCATAGGTAAGGGTTGCTGACACTCACCCAGGGAACGCAGAGTGGGTAAGGACACTGCCAAGGGCATATTACAGGGACTTTGCTTGTTCTTTGAATTCTAAACACAGCCATTACCACCTGATGAAATTTTGTCATTGTTATTTAAATAAACAGCAATTTTCTTTAATGGATTTTTTTACTGAAAAAAAAAAGTATATAAAAAGAAACCTCTGCACCACTATCACAAATGGAAAGCCCAGTATCTGGTATTGGTATTTGCCAAAAATACCAATTAACTATAGGGGCACCTGGGTGGCTCAGTCAGTGAAATGTCTGCCTTCAGCTCAGATCATGATCTTGGGGTCCTGGGGTAGAGCCCCAAGTTGGGCTCCCGGCTCCAGCCCCTCCCCTCGCTTGTGCCTTCTCTGACTGTCTTTAAAATCAATCAATCAATCTTTGGAAAAATACAAAGTAGATACAAAGATAAACACAACAAAAACAAAACAGTTACTTACTGTCAATCAGTCCTAGCAAGGCTTGTTTGGCTGCCAAAGATAATCTCCAGCAAGGCGTTAAAGATCTAGTAGCATCTGAGACTTTCTCTTTGACATCATCAGAAGGACTGGAGAAAATTTATGTAAGGAAGACTTCCTGACTGTGATATTCAATATTATTGCAGTAAAATCATCTTACCTTTTGGGAGACACAGGGAGCAAGGCAGAGCAGTGGGCGGCATCTCAGCATTCAGTAGAAGAGCCTTGAGGGACTGGCCATGCAGACCAGGCCCCAGGTTAGATATGCTGAGAGCAGAAGGAATGGGTTATTTCTAGGCTCTGACTACTGGTTGGCATTTTGAGGGGCTTCTCCTTTTCCCCAAGTAGACCTACAAGTACATGTCCTGGTCTGAAGCTCAGAAGCCCCTTGATATGTTCCCTGGATGTGTGGTTGGACTCAGGGAAGCCAAGAAGATGGATATGGGAAGGAAGCTGCTGGGCCTAGTCCCCACAAGTTAACTGTGTAGACAACCACAAGATTTCCAAAGGAGAGAAAGGATTCCAGTATGGATCTGGTAGCAATGAGGGTGTACTAAGTTACTGAAAGAGAATGTATGGGGGGCGGGGTGTCTACATTGAAAACTACAGAACTCTCGGCATATAAGGGCTCATTAAATTCTAGTGTGGCTTCTGGCATCTGTTAAAAAGAAAAACCCTCCTCTGGCCATGTCCTTGGGATGACCTCCCTGCTCTTCCCTACCTGCCGAAGAAAGCTCAAGTCTGCTAAGAAATTTTAGTCTGTTCCAGGGACTTGATGCACCTTTCTTAGAGCATTTACTAGAAAGGGCTTACAATTGAAGCAGTGAATCCTTCCTCTGTCTTTTTTTTTTTTTTTTAATAAAGCTTGTATTTATTTATTTGACAGAGAGAGAGAGACAGGCAGCAAGAGAGAGAACACAAGCAGGGGGAGTGGGAGAGGGAGAAGCAGTCTTCCCACTGAGCAGGGAGCCTGATGTGGGGCTCAATCCCAGGACCCTGGGACCATGATCTGAGCCAAAGGCAGATGCTTAAAGACTGAGCCACCCGGGTGCCCCTTTCCTCTGTCTTTGAGATGCACATGTATCACCTGCAGCTCAGGAGTGTCTTTCTCAAGGACCTCAAGCCATTCCTATCAGAAAGGAGGGGGTCTCTGTCTCCAGGTCTCTGAGGGAAGATGGAGTCCTAATTTGGACCATTGTCAGCTAATAGAGCTAGCCTAGTCAGATTTACACTGACCCACCCTTTGCAATTTTTTACTAGAGACCCACTTTCTTCCCCTCCTTACTCACCTCATTCTCCCTTTAAAATACCTGGTCTAAATAAATAGATAAATAAAAATAAAATAAAATACCTGGTCCAGGGGTACCTGGGTGGCTCAGTCGTTTAAGTGTCTGCCTTCAGCTTAGGTCATGATCCCAGGGTCTTGGGAACTAGTCGCTAGTCAGGCTCCCAGCTCAGCAGGGAGTCTGCTTCTCCCTCTCTCTCTGCCTGTCACTTCCCCTGCTGTGCTCTCTTCCTCTGTCAAATAAACAAATAAAATATTTTTTAAAAATTAAATACCTGTTCATGACTGCACAAATCAGAGTGGAGCTCAGCCCTTTCCCCTACTATCAGTAATTACTGAATAAATTCTCTTTTCACTGCTTTGATTAACACTAATTAATGTCCTGCTTTATTTATCTTTACTGCTGGGTATATCTGTGAGACAGATGTTTATAGGCAGGTGTTTATACCTGGGCCTATACAGTTCCTTACAGTTAAGGGGTCAGGTTAAGGAGTCATTCCACTTAGCTTAGATCTGCCCTTATTTTGATTGTGCTTGATGAACCTAAGATGGTTAATGTCCCTACTGTGTGCCATAAATTTGGGGTAGAGTATGTGGACAGGTCTCCAGAAAGCTATTCTGATCCCTGGAAATACCTCTCACAGTCCATGTTTCCTGATAATCCATCTATGGAACCAGAAAAGACCCTGAATAGCCAGAGCAATGTTGAAAAAGAAAACCAAAGCTGGTGGCATCACAATTCCAGACTTCAAGCTCTATTTAAAAGCTGTCATCATCAAGACAGTATGGTACTGGCACAAAAACAGACACATGGATCAATGGCACAGAATCGAGAGCCCAGAAATAGACCCTCAACTCTATGGCCAACTCATCTTCAACAAAGCAAGAAAGAATATCCACCGGAAAAAAGACAGTCTCTTCAAGAAATGGTGTTGGGAAAATTGGACAGCACATGTAGAAGAATGAACTGGACCATTTCCTTATACCACCTACAAAAATAGCCTCAAAATGGATGAAAGACCTAAATGTGAGACAGGAATCCATCCAAATCCTTGAGGAGAACACAGGCAGCAACCTCTTCGACCTCAGCTGCAGCAACTTCTTGCTAGACACACTTCCAAAGGCAAGGGAAGCAAGGGCAGAAAGGAGCTATTGGGACTTCTTTGAGATAAAAAGCTTTTGCACAGCAAAGGAAACAGTCAATAAAACCAAAAGACAATGGACAGAATGGGAGAAGATATTTGTAAAGTAATCAGTGAAGACAATGTTTGGTAGAATTAATCAATGAAGTCATCTGGGTCTAAAATCTCCTTCGTGAGAAAGTTTTAAACTATAAATTCTATTTTGTTAATAGCTATAAGGCTATTCACCTGATCTATTTTTTCTTTAATAGGTTTGGTAGTTTGTCTCTTTCAAGGAATTAGTCCATTTCATTTAAATTGTCAAATTTGTTAGGGAAAAATATAAACCCTTATTAACTTTTTAATAGTGGTAGAATTTATTTTGAGCTCACCTCTCTCATTCCTGATGTTGTTAAGTTATATTTCCTTTACTCTTCCTTATCCACCTGGCTAGAGATTTATCAATTTTGATGATCTTCCCAAAGAACCAGCTTTGGTTACATTGATTTATTTCATCTCGAATAGAGGAGGATCTCTTCACATCACCATCTTCATTTGCTGATTGGTGCTTTTCCCTCTCTGACTTCCTATTTATTTACTGATCTATTTATCAATGGTCTTCCCTAGGATTTAAGTTTCCTCAGATAGAGAACTTACCTGATTTTTTCACCACTGTATCCACATCCTCTAGAATATGCCAAATTTCTCAAGAAATTTTCATACGCCTAATGCTGAGTGATGAGCTGAACACTTGAGTATGTGTGTTAAAAAGAAAAACCCTCCTCTGGTGATTCAATATGTCCCCTATTCTTCTAGAGAGAGTCTTTGGTATAATCCACAGTCTGGTAAGGAGGATGGCTTATGAACAGATACAGCAAATATGAATGGGGGAAAATAGGGTGGATATTGAATCTGGACCTTGAAACAGAGACAAATATCAATTCATGGAAAGAGAATAACTGCCATCCCCCAAAGAGGGCACTACCACAATGAGCAAAACCTCAAAGGCAAAAGAAAGAGAGGAAGAAAAAAGGAAGGAAGGAAGGGGTGGGGAGGGAAAGGAAAGAAAGAAGAAAGAAAGGGAGAGGAAAGGAAGGAAGGAAGGAAGAAAGAGGGAGTGAGTGGGAGCGAGGAAGGAAGAAAAAGAGGGGAGGCGAGAAGCGAAGAGTGTATTTAGGAGGAATGCATCCAGTCTGCTCTTCTGGTACCTGGACAAAAACTGGACACACAGATGAAAGGCGGGTCGAGACAGATGGCAGAAGACATTGCATACTAAAAAAGGAGAGTAAGTCAGCAGCCTTTAGCAACACACTAGAAGATTTTTAACTTGACAACAGTCAGTATGTAGGTAGTATTTGAGTGCGAAGAGATTTGCATCAGGAAGGCTTTCGAAAGATTGTGCTGATTCTTACTAAGAAAAATGCAAGTTGACTACAACGTGTCTCCCCTATCAGACGGGCAAGCATTCTAAAGTTTGACCACCCACCCGTTGACTCTCATATATTACTGGGAGGAGTACAAAACGGTGTCTGCGGAATGGGATTTGACCCTATCTAATAAAAGTGTAAATGCATTTACCCTTAAATTTCATTTACCCCCAGCAATTTCATTTTTAGGAATTTACCCTGAAAATATTCATCTAAGTCATATAAAAATCACATATACGGGACTACTCATTCTGGAGTAATTTGTAATTGTAGAATACTGATAATTATCTAAATGTACATATACAGAAAGGAGACTGGTTCAATACACTGTGATATAGCCACCCTGTGTAATACTGTAAAGTTATAACAGAAAATGAGGAAAATTTCTATAAGTTTGTAGTATTTCATTTTGTCTTTGTTTTTGTTTTAAGTTTATTTCTTTGTTTAAGTACTCTCTACACCCATCCTGGGACTTGAACTCATGACCCCGAGATCAAGATTCTCATGTTCTTTTGACTGAGCCAACCAGGTGTTCCCATTTCTAAGCTACATTGTTAGGTAGAAAAGGAAAGGTGCAGATGTGGAAATAAACTATGTGTCCATCAGTGGATGAAAGGATAAAGAAAATATGGTGTGTGTATGGAATGTTATGGAAAAAATACAATGGAGTATTATTCAGCCATAAAAAAGAAGGAAGTTCTGCTATTTCTGACAATATGAATGGACCCTGAAGGCATTGAGACTGAAACTAACTGAAATTGAGAAACCAAATATTGTCTGATCTCACTTATATGTGGAACTGAAGAACAAACATAGGTACAGAGAACTGTTTGGTGATTGCCAGAGGCACGAGAAGGGGAGTGTGTAGAATGGGTAAAGGTGGTCAAAAGGTACAAATTTCCAGTTACAAGATTTTTAAAAAGTCCTGGGGATACAATGTGGAACATATGACTATAGCTAAACATGTGACTATAGCTAAAAATACTGAACTATATATTTGAATTTATTAAGAGAATAGATCTTACAAGTTTTTATCACAAGGCAAAAAAATGTAATTACATGCGATGGTGGATATTAACTAAACTTACTGTTTCACCGTATATACATATGTCAAATCATTATGACATGTACCCGAAACTAATGCAAAGGTATATGTCAAGTTTAAAACGGTATAGGGGTTGGGGTGCCTGGGTGGCTCAGTTGGTTAAGCATCTGCCCTCGGCTCAGGTCATGATCTCAGGTTCCTGAGATCAAGCCCCCCATCAGGCTCACTGCTCAGTGGGGCATCTTCTTCTCCCTCTCCCTCTGCCTGCTTCTTCCCCTGCTTGTTTATTTCTCTCATTCTCTCTCTTCTAAATAAATAAAATCACTTTTTTAAAGAAAGTATAAGGGCAACTGGATGCCTCAGTTGGTTAGGTCTCTAACTCTTGATTTTGGTGGGGTCATGATCTCAGGGTCACAAGAAGGAGCCCCAAGTCAGTCTCAGCACCCAGCAGGAAGTCTGCTTGGGATTCTCTCTTTCCCTTTCCCTCTGCACCTTCTGCCCTCTCTCTTTCTCAAATAAATAAATGAATAAAATCTTCAAAACCTGAAAAAAGAACGTACATGTGGAACAGACGTGTGGGTGGGGAGAGAATCAGAAGGAACTATGCCACATCGTGGACTGTGACCACCCCTTGTGAGGGAAGTAGAATTGGGGGCCTGGGCTAGGGGCACGCTGACTGAAACAGGGCTTACCTGACTCACTTTATAAATTTCTATATTATATACTGCTTTCCTTTAAAGTCAGGTTTATTGGGGTATAATTTACATACAGTAAAATTCACCCTTATTAAGGCATACAGTTCTATGAGTTGTTTTTTATTTTTAAGATTTTATTTATTTATTTGAGAGAGAGAGATCACAAGCAGGCAGAGAGACAGGCAGAGAGAGAGAGAGAGAGAGGAGGAAGCAGGCTCCCTGCTGAGCAGAGAGTCCGATGCGGGGCTCGATCCCAGGACCCTGAGATCATGACCCGAGCCGAAGGGAGCGGCTTAACCCACTGAGCCACCCAGGCGCCCCAGTTCTATGAGTTTTGACAAATATAGTCATGTTACCATCACGAAAATCAAGACTTAAAATATTTCTCTTGCCCCAAAAAAGGTCTTTCATGACCTTTCATAATCAGTCCTCTCTTTCACCTCCAGCCCTTGATCTGATTTTTATCACTTGTAAAATTTTTTATATAGTAATAACACATCTGTGTACCACCCATATAAATAAATATATTAATCTAAGTGAGGTTATTTTTGCTTAACCCATGATCCACACATGCTCATTTCAGGGAGAAAAAAAAGGCAGGAAGTATAAACATGGGAGGTAACTTCCAAATCATCTTGGTGCATGTTCGTAACAACTTTCTCAAGTAGATACTCACCCAAACCAGGCAGCTCTGCCAATGATTTCATATGTTTGCTTCCTATACTCCAAATTGAGTCACAGACTTCCATCTGCCTTAGTAATTGACTAGTTATTCCAACAGTTTTTATGGAATAAAATGGTGTGTGGTTCTATGACGGTTCTTGTGAGTGATGTAAGGACCTGTATCCAGACAGAAAAGATGGGGTGAAGATGAGGGACCCCTCAGAAGTAGAAAGGACACAATGCTGATTGGTGTGGATCCTGTGGGAGACGAGGACTAAAAGAGGGTTCTGAGGTCCCTCACTGAGTATTCCAAGTTTCATGATGTCATTGCAGAAATAGGAGAGGCTGGATTTCTGAGGGGCAAGATAATGGGTTTGAGTTCAGGCACATGAGAAGCTCGGATGGTGACCAGAAGTACTTCCTTGGATTTGAAAGAATGTTGGGGAGGGAGATATTGATTTAAAATTCAATAATGAGAGAGGATTGTTGAGCCAAGGAAGCAGAGGGAAAAATGGAGACTTGAGGGTGACCTTGTGAAATAGTTCCATCTCAGAGGCAGTAAGAAAAAGAAAATATGCTCGAGATGGAGGAGAAAAAAAGAGGAGCCATGACAGACAGAGTCTGATAAGCATTTGACATTTGACAATGAGTGTCCCAGCAGGGGTAGGGATCTGCAAGGAGTTAGAGCCAAAGCATGAGAGCAGAACAAGAACCGCCATCTTTAAGATGCTGGTGGACATACTTACATCAACATATTGGGGCCAATGTTGGTCTGCAGAAGGTGAGAGTGAAGAGGCTCCCAACCCTCTACAAGCACCTGAGATCCTTGGCTCTCACTTCCCTGGCTCCCTTTCATCTTCGATCTGGGGGTTGAGTGTAAGAACATGGAGGTCAGGGGTGTAGATGGTACTGTCATCTGGTGGACAAGGATGAAAACTTCACCTCACACACTGCAGCCCAGCAAGTGTGTAGATGTCACAAAAGATCAGAAGGGCACCCTGGCCCCTAGGCAAATACCCTGCCCAATCCCTTCCCTGTGTTAATTCACCTGAGCACCTACTGCCTGGGGGAAATTTCTTATTCATTTCTCTAAACTCTCATTTCTCGATGCATGTATTCTCTCTGCTTTTGGCACTCAGCACCATAGCAATTTAGATTTTTTTTTTTAAGTGTTGCTTTGGGGCACCTGACTGGCTCAGTGGGTTAAGCCTCTGCCTTCGGCTAAGGTCATGATCTCAGGGTCCTTGGATTGAGCCATGTGTCAGGCTCTCTGCTCAGCAGGGAGCCTGCTTCCCCCTCTCTCTCTGCCTGCCTCTCTGCCTACTTGTGATCACTATCTCTCTGTCAAATAAATAAATAAATAAAATCTTTAAAAAAAATAAATAAATGAGCTGCTTTACAAATACTCTATAGCTTTATGTTCTTTTTCCCCTTTGTGGGGGCATATGGAAATCTTTCCTTTCTTGATGTCCTGGATCAGACAGTGATCAGTGATCAGAGAGTGGGCACTTGGCCAGCAAAGAGGAATTGAAGGTCACCCTCTGCCCTGATGGTTTGGCTAGTGTAGAGCCACTAGAAGACTTTCTCATAATCCCAGCCTCTCACTGCCTATCCTACCTGTCTAGAGGCACCCCACGCAGGGGATTTGTTTAGATGTTATTCTACTATCCTATGAATAACTGGGTCCTAACAGCAGCAAGGCCAGATGATGACTCAGAAGCCCAAAGGGAGTTCTCATCCTCATAGACAGTTAGCCCCTTTGCCCTGATTGCTTTACCTGAAATGGCCAAAAGTGGACATCTAGATTCAGCTGTGAGGAGTTGGTCTCTCCCAGACCTGAAGCTGGCATTGGATAACGAGCTGGCATGGAGGGAAGGCTAAGGCCAGAATGGGTAAACCTGCCCAGTACCGTAACCATAATATCCCACTACCAGCACCCCCACAAGGCATGTGCAGGGGGCTGACGGCTCATGAGGTGTTTCTTATGTGTTCTCATTTTGTTTCACAACAGCCCTTAAGGCAGCCAGGCCAGGGGGCTTTTAAAATCCCCATTTTACAGAGAAAGAAGCCAAATAGAGCAGCACCATTCACACTTGTCAGAAGATGGAAATGTGGATGTCCTTCAGCCGATGAATGGATAACCAAATGCAGTATATCCTTTCAATGGTAGAAGAATGCTCAGCCAGGAAAAGGAATCAAGTCCTGATAGATGCTGTAGATGGGGGAACCTTGAGAAAAGTATACTGAGTAGAAGTAAGCAGACACAAAAGGTCATATGTTGTATGATTCCATTTATATTAAATATCCAGAAGAGGTCAATCTGCAGAGATGGAGGGTAGATTACCAGAAGCCAAAGCCTAGGGTAGGGGTGGGAGCAGAAGGAAATGGGCATAGGGTTTCCTTTTGGGATGATGAAAATGTTTCGGTACAGATGATGGTCATACCACATTGAGACACAAGGCTGCCCTTTAGAAAAGCAACCAAACAGACCACCAAAAACCTAGGGTTTGTCCCATAGTGAATGAGGTCATTATTCAATGACATGTGGAATAAAAAGATACTACCTTCAGATATCCTAATATCAACAGCATTTAGTGTTCACATGAGTGCTTAAAATGTGTGTGTGTGTGTGGTTTCTGTGTACACATGTACGCTAGAGGAAAATGCGTGTTTATATTTACTGGCATAATTATTAGCAGATATCTGTTGATTTTTCCTGCGTGATAAGTGCTGGAGATTCAAGCATGTCTGGTCTAGTTAGGGACTGGGTAACAGTACAGGATACTGTATGCCAAGGAGAAGATTCTATGGAGAGGTGGCCCTGAATCTAGGGATCAGGCCAGCCAGGTGGAGAGACAGAAGGATCTCGCCATTGGAAGGATTTTGACGCGGTCATTAGGGGTTGTATCCAAGATTGAATTTGTATCTCATTGTTTTTGCAAGAGGGAACTTCTGTCAAGTTCTGAGCAGGGCGATGACACGTGCTAAATCAAACATCAGTTCTCCAGTGGTGTTGAGAAGAGGAAGAGAGACTGTCAGGGACATGGCACTAGTCCCAGCACGAGGGGAACATCCGAGTTAGAGAGAGACGTTCGATTTCAACAAATATTTACGAAGCACCTCCAGTGTCAGAGGCTCTCTGAGAAACAAAGCAATGACCATGGAGGCAAGAAGGCTCCTTGAGTTGCTCCGGTCTTGGGGGGAACAGAAGAATGAACATTAAACTTGAAGTGAGGGAGAACTTGGCTCCCAGCTGTACTTGTCACTAGAGTTGTGATCTCGGGGCTCATGTTCATCTATCAGAGGAGAAGACTGAGCCATATTCCTTCTGTTGGGCCACTTTAAACTTTAATGTTTCTAAAATGAAAAGGAAACGAGGGGCACCTGGCTGGCACAGTCCAAGCAGTGTGCGCTGCTCCATCTCTAGGTTGTGAGTTCGAGCCCCACATTGGGTGTAGAGATTACTTTAATTAATTAATTAATTAAACTTTTTTTTTTAATGAAAAACAAAAAAACAAAAGGATATGAGAGTTACAAGCCTTTTGTTTTTTTAAATTTTTTTGTTCATCTATTTGACAGACAGAGAGAGGCAGGCAGAGAGAGAGAGGGAAGCTGGCGCCCCGCCGAGCAGAGAGCCCGATGTGGGGCTCGATCCCAGGACCCCGAGATCACTACCCGAGCCGAAAGCAGAGGCCTAACCCACTGAGCCATCCAGGTGCCCCACAGGAGGTGCCTTTGAAAGGAGGAGGCTGCAGCATAGGTTTTGGGGGATTTAAGTTTTTTGTATATGTGGAGACTAGGTAAGGGGTCATTCATGTACAGAAGTCAGCCATTCTGGAAGGGACTCCCGAACTAAGCAAAAGCTAAATTCAACTTTTCCTTTACAATAATTTTTTACACTTTCCAATCCTTTTTTTTCCCTAAATATTTATGTATTTATTTGAGAGAGAGAGAGAGAGAGAGAGAGTGTGTGTGTGTGTGTGTGTGTGTGCACGTGCTAGCAGGGAGAAGGGCAGAGACAGAGTGAAAAATCTCAAGCAGACTCCCTGCTGAGTGCAGAGCCCACCCAAGGCTGGATCTCACAACCCTGAGGTCGTGACCTGAACCTCAGTCAAGAGTCAGACACTTAGCTGAGCCAGGTGCCCCTGAGCTTCCCAATCTTTAAAAGAAAAAAGCTGTCAGTCAAAAACATTTTAAGAACCCATTACTTACTCTTTATGAGATATCTAAACATACATTTATGGAAAAAGTAAAAGTAAAAAATAAAAAAGCACAAACGAACCTATATTAGGTTTGTGATAAACAAAATACAGCTGGTATAGGAATACTAAATATATGTAAAAGCAGAAATCATTATAAGAGATGAAGAGGTTCACTCTGTTTATGACAGAAGGTCAAATTCACTGGAAGGTGTCATAACTTTGAATTTTTTTTTCAACTAATAATGTGGCCTCAAAATATGTTAAGGAAGTATTTATAGAACCACAGGAGAAACAGACAAACTTACTGTGATGGTGGAAGGTTTTGCCAACTTTGCTTGATGATATCTAGCCTAAATTCCTACATTGGAACAAAAGCTGAAAACTGATCATTTAAGTATATAGTATATTAAGTATATATCTCAAGAACTTAAAAAAAAGAACACCAAACCAAAATAATAGAATAGAAGGCATATAAAAATAAAAGCAGGAAAAAAATAAAAATAATAAATAAATAAATAAATAAAAGCAGGAGTGTGGCACCTGGGTGGCTCAGTTAAGCTTCTGACTCTTGGTTCTGGCTGGGGTCAGGATCTCAGGGTTTTGAGGTTGAACCCCACGTAGGGCTCACTGCTCAGCAGGGAGTCTGCTTGTCCCTCTCCCTCTGACTCTGTTCCTTCACCTGTGCTCTATCCCCAGCTCCCATGTGCTCTCTCTCAAATAAGTAAATAAAATCTTTAAAAATAAATAAAACCAGCAATCAATGAAATAAAAAAACAAAGGTATAATCTATAAAATCAAGAAAGCCAAAATTTGGTTCTTAGAAAAAACTAATAGAATTCATAAACTTCTGGCAGTCCTGATCAATAAAGAAGAAAAAGGCTAAGTTATCAGGAATATTATAATAATAGCTAATACATTTTAATATTATATATATTATATATGATCATGCATATATAGTATACATTATATAGTATATATAGCTATATACATATTAGCTGATTTATATATATTACATATTTTATATGTAGCTATGTATGTTATATATAGCTATATTAGCTGTGATATATGTAACATATATAATAATATATAAAATAACAAACAGTATATATGCACAGGGGTGTGTGTGTGTGTGATGATATGAAAAAATGAAATTCCTGGAAATAAATCTAATAGATGTGTATGCCTCTGCATGGGAAATTGTAGAAAACACTGAGTAAAGTTAAAAAAGCCTAACATAAATGCAAGGATATACCATATTAACAGATTAGAAGATTCAACAACATAAAATTATTTATTCTCCCCAGCCTATAGACTTGGTGCAATTCCAAACAAAATCCCATCAGCTTTTTTTTTTTTTTTTCAAAGTAGGCTCTGCAACCAGCATGGAGCCTCACATGGGCCTTGAATTCACAATTCTGAGATACAGGGTCCAAAGCTTAATTAACTGAGCCACCCAGGCACCCCAAAATCCCACCAACTTTTTAAGGTGAAAATGAACAAGCTTTTTCTAAGATAAACATGGAAACTAAAAGGGCCATGAACAGCCAAGATAGTTTTGAAGAAGAACAAAGTTGAAGGATTTATTACCAGATTTTGTGACTTATTAAAAGTATATAGTACTTAAGTAATATGGTATCGGTTCAAGAATAGACCAAATATATTAATGGCACAGATTTGAGAACCAAGAAACTGATACCACAGAGAAGTGGAGAGAAGACTGGTTTTTTTTTTTCAATAATGATTACTGAGCAAATTGAATGTACATATGGAAAAAAAAGAATCTTGACCCATACCTTACATCATCTTCAAAAATCAATTTCAAGTAGAATAGAGATCTAATAATGAAAAGTAGAACAAGAAAGCTTCTAGAAGATAATATAGAAGAATGTTTTTGTTATTTGGTGGTAGGCAAATATTTCTTAAATAAGACACAAAAAGCTCCAATCATAAAATAAAACACTGATAACCCAAATTACTTTATGATAAACCAGAACCCACGTTCTTCAAAAGAAGCCATTAAGAAAGATAAAAGGTAATGGGTATTATGTAACTGATGAACCACGAAATTCTACCCCTGAAACCAATAATACACTCTATGTTAACTAACTTGAATATAAATAAAATCTAGAAGCACCCAGGTGGCTCAGTGGGTTAAGCCTCTGCCTTCTGCCCCGGTCGTGATCTCAGGGTCCTGGGATCAAGCCCCACATTGGGCTCTCTGCTCAGTGGGGAGTCTGCTTCCCCCTCTCTCTCTGCCTGCCTCTCTACCTACTTGTGATCTCTCTCTCTGTCAAATAAAAAAAATAAAATCTTTAGTAAAAAACTTACTTTAAAAAGAAGTCATTTATTGGAGGGGAGGAGGTGGAGGGATGGGGTCGCTGGGTGATGGGCATTGGGGAGGATTGTGCTATAATGAGTGCTGTGAATTGTGTAAGACTAATATCCCCTGATGTAAGACCTGTACCCCTGAAACAAATAGTACATTATATGTTAATTTTTAAAAGTCATTTACAACAACAAAAAAAACTCTATAAGGTATACTTAGGGATTAATTTGCATATGTGTGCAAGTCCTATATGCAAAAAACTTCATGGAACAATATTACATATAACCTGAATAAGTAGAGATTTAACTCACATTCATAAATAGGAAGTCTCAGTATTTCAAACATATCGTCTCCAAATTAATCTATAGATTCAGTGCAATTCCTTTCATAATCCCAGTAGACTTTTTCATGGACATTGACAAAATGATTTTGAACTTTATGTGAAAAAAACATCCAAGATAAAACAAACGCTCTTCAAGGAGAACAGGGTATGGGCATCAGCCTTCCCAGATGACGGGATGTATTGTGAACTACAGTGATAAAGACAGGGTGATATTAGCAAAGGGAGAAGCAAAACTGATCGTTAACAACAGTACAGAAGATCCTCAAATTCATATATGTTACAAAAGGCCAAGTTTTACTTTATGTAAATTATATCTCAATAAAAGAGCAAAATTACCTCATATGTTTGGATCTATTTCTGGACTTTTTTGTTTCATTGATCTATTTGTTGGTTCTACCCTGTCTTGAATATGTAGTTTTAAGTCTCGAAGGCAGGAAGTGTAAGTCCTGCAACTTTGTTTTTTCTCAGTGTTGCTCTGGATATTTTAAGTCTTTTATATTGCCACATACATTAAGTCTTTTATATTGCCACATACATCCTAAAATGTATGTGGCAATATAAAAGACTTACCAGTTTGTCATTTTTTTTCCTTTTATTTTCTTTTTCTATATATATAAAAAAATATAAAAGACTTATCAGTTTGTCAAATTTTTCCTTTCCTTTTCTTTTTTTTTTAGAAAAATTTTATTTGTTTATTTGTCAGAGAGAGAGAGCACAAGCAGGGAGAGCATGGCAGACAGAGGGAGAAGCAGACTCCCCCCCTAAGCAGGGAGTTCAACGCAGACGAGATCTGAAGACGAGCTGAAGGTAGAATCTTAACTGAGTCACCCAAGCATCCCTTCCTTTTGTTTTCTTGTCATTTATTTATTTACTTGATGAGAACACTTAAGTTCTATTCTCTTAGCAAATTTCAATTATATAGTAATTGAATTACATATATATAATTCAATATATATAATATATAAACTAATTATATATAATAATTTATATATATATAAACTAATTATATAGTTTAACAATTTCTTAAAGTCAGATTATGATCGAAACTGTGTTGAATGCTTAGAACAGTTGAAGGATTTAAGATCTTAATAGTGACTCTCTCAGCTCATGAACTTGGAACTTGTATCTGTGAACACTTTCATTTCTCACAGCGGTGTTTTGTGGTTTTCAGTTAGAAGCCTTAGATTTACTTGTTGTCGTCGTCTTATTCTTATATATTTTGTGCTTGTTGACATTATTATAAGTGGGATTTTAAAATTTCATTTTGCAATTGTTCGCTGCCAGTAATTAAAACACATTGATTTATGCATTTTGACCTTGGAGCCTGTGAACTTGCTAAATCCACTTATTTATTTGTTCTAGTTGCTTTGTGAGTTGGTTGACATTTCCAATGTAAACAATAATGTTATTTACAAGTAGAAAGATTTTTGAGCCATCATCTCTGCTCTTTATGCCTTTTGTTTCTCTTTTCTCTCTCTTTTCTTTCTTCTTTGCTTTCCTTTCTTTCCCTCTATCACTATCTAGGACCCCTAGTACAATGTTGAATATAAGTGATGTCCTTGGC
Organism: Mustela putorius furo; assembly: GCF_011764305.1. NCBI lineage: Eukaryota > Metazoa > Chordata > Mammalia > Carnivora > Mustelidae > Mustela > Mustela putorius. Next base: position 32,476,934 of record NW_025421304.1, on the reverse strand, counting down.
TGGTACCTAGAATTAGGGCTAGGGATTTTTTTTTAAAGATTTTATTTATTTGACAGAGAGAGAGAGATCACAAGTAGGCAGAGAGGCAGGCAGAGCGAGGCAGGAAAGCAGGTTCCCTGCTGAACAGAGAGCCCGTTGTGGGGCTTGATCCCAGGACCCTGAGACCATGACCTGAGCCGAAGGCAGAGGCTTAATCCACTGAGCCACCCAGGCACCCCAAGGCTAGGGATTTTTATATGTCTTTCATGGGGATGTAAAATAGTATAATCACTTAGAAGTTAATTTATATTATCTTGTAAACTGGAAAACTCGCATGCCCTATGACCCAACACCTGCATCTGTAGGTACAGAAGCTGTAGAAACTCTACCCCATATGTACAAGAATGCTCATAATAGGGGCGCCTGGGTGGCCCAGTGGGTTAAAGCCTCTGCCTTTGGCTCAGGTCATGATCCCAGGGTCCTGGGATCGAGCCCCACATTGGGCTTTCTGCTCAGCAGGGAACCTGCTTCCCCCTCTTCCTCTGCCTGCCTCTCTGCCTACTTGTGATCTCTCTGTGTGTCAAATAAATAAACAAAATAAAAAAAAAAAAGACTGCTCAAAATAGAAAAGGAAAAAATAAAAACTTCAAGTAAAAAAAATGGATAAATAAATTCATATAGTGGAATATGACCCTGGACTGAAAAACTGGTGAACTGCAGTGACCCTCAGCAACAAGGATAAATCTTGAAATGATATTGAGTCAAACATGCGAGGCCACATAAAGCAAAATACAGTACCAGGTGATTTTCATAAAACTCAAAACAAAGCTTATACCTAAATAACATATTGTATAGGCATATACATAGATGTAATAAAAATATTTTAAAAGCCAAGGAAGGATAAGCACAAAAGTCAAGACAGTGATTATCTCTTAGGAGGAGGTAGAGAGATGGAGGTTTTGGAGTATAGAGGCAGGTGCGAGTTTTTGTAATGTCCCAGCCCTTGGGTTGGGAGGCAAATTCATTGAGTTGATTGTACTATTTTTGCTTTGAAACCTACAAAGGCTCTTTTGTTTGCATTCAAATATTTATAAAGATTAAAGAATTGAAAATAGCAAAATAATTGTTAGCATACCATACACAGTTGCTGTTTTCCACTTAAAGTGTCCTGAAGATTATTTTCTATCGGTGCATGCAGATCTACCTCGTTCTTCCTAGTGGCTACAAAGCATTTCACTGTCTGTGAATGCATGCTCATTTAGTTTTTAGTCAGGCCTCCTTCATCGTGGACATTTGGGTTGTTTCTAGTCTGTAAACAGTGTTGCAATTAATGTCATTACATATACATTCTTATTCAATATATCCATAAGGTCACATTTTTTAGAATTGGAATTACTATGGCAAGAAATGTGTTAAGATTCTGAATAGATGCCTTAAACTACTTGTTCAACTTCAGATAATAGTTTAAGGCAATGGTGATAAATGTAAACGGAGTTTTCCTCCAAGATATTGTCAGCAAGGAGTACTTGAGGACACCTGCAAGTGTGTGCCTGACTGCCTTGGCACATGCAAGGTATTTGGAACAGAGAAGGTGTGGAAATGAGGTGAGGGTGACATTGCATTCACCACTTGTGACCATTTGTGACCATTTGTGACCTAAGGTCTCCAGGCCTTTTGGACAGGAGTTCCTTCCAGACCCATAGACTCAGCCTAAGTCTTGCCTACTTCCTGTAGTTGTGCCAGGAGAGGCCTGGAAGGGGGAGAAGGAAAGGGCAACTATCCTGACCTTGGGCACATCTATTATCGGGGTGGCCCAGGCTTTCTCCCAGTGCTGGCTGGGCAGAGGTGCCCAGTCCCAGAACATAAACAAGAGTGACCCTGAAAATAACTTTTTCTAAGAGAGACAGAGCCCAGCTGGATTCTCTATTCTCCCCTTGGGGTCCTCTGCCCAGGGCAAGATTAGAGTTTTGCAAGGGAGGCAGTCACTCAGGGTGCAAAATTTATGCCCATGCCAAAAAAACTTCATAATCAAGACAAAGAATATTTCAATGCAGTATTTAATTCAAAATTAAGGCAAAAAATAATCCATAATGAACACAATATCAAAAATTTAAATATCAAGGACAAGATCCAACCCTGCACTTTACCATCTTGCTTCTCTTGCCTCACTAGCCCCCGTTCCAATAAAGCTTTATTTACAAAAACATAATTTTAAAAAATTCTTTATTATAGGTGCACCTGGGCGGCTTAGTTGGGTGAGGCTTCAATGGGGTCAGGTCACGATCTCAGGGCGGTGAGATGGAGCCCCAGTGGGACCCGTACTGGGCATGGAGCCTGCTTCGGGTTTTCTCTCACTCCTTCTCCCTCTGCCCCTCCCCTGCTCACGTCCTCTCTCTCTGTCAAAACAAACAAACAAAAACCAAACAACTTTATTATATATTGTGATAACTATCATACTGTTACTGTGATAAAATATAATGTCTCTAAAATTTACCATTTTAACCATTCTTAAGTGTACAGTGGCCTTAAGTACATTCGCGGCTGTTGTGTAACGGTAGGAGTTTTTAAATATCACATTAAAATATTATAGATTGTGATTATGGAGTTTGGGGGGGGCCGTGCCCAGAGTCTCACTCACCTTACTCTCGTCTTCGCCCTGCCTCCCCCACTCCTCGCCCCCTCCTGGAGCCTGAGAATCGAAAACTGCCAAGTTTCTCCCAAAGGGCAGCAGCAAGAGTTATTCCAAAAGCGCTCAGGCCACCAAGGATGTCCGTCCATGCAGCCACCCGTGACAGGAAGAGTTGCTCCGCCTGCCTCTGCTCGTCCCCTTCGCTCTCCTCTTGCGACGGGACACACCTGGCGGGCGCGCCCTCTACCTGCCTAGGGCCACCTGGCTGGCAGCCCGCAGCGGGTGGCCCGCCCAGTTCTGGTCGCTCGGGCTTCCCCTCGGCCAATGAGGAAGAGGGAGCCTCCGGGCTCGAGCAGCGTCCGGCCGAGCGGCCAATGGGAGGGCGGCATGCAAATGAGCAGGTGCGGTGGCGGACGGCCCGTCAAGACGGTCCGGGCTCCCGGGATGTTAGAGGAGAGCTGGGCTGCGGCCGAGCAGAAGTCCGGGCTTCCAGCTGCGAGCTCCGGTCTCCCGCCATGGCCCCCGCTCCGCCCCCCGCCGTGTCCTTCTCGCCCGCCGAGGTCCAGCGGCGCCTGGCGGCCGGCGCCTGCTGGGTCCGCTGCGGGGCCCGCCTCTACGACCTCACTGGCTTCGTGCGGCACCACCCGGGGGGCGAGCAGCTGCTGCGGGCGCGGGCTGGCGAGGATGTTAGCGCCGACCTGGACGGGCCGCTGCACCGACACTCGGCCAACGCGCGCCGCTGGCTGGAGCAGTACTACGTGGGCGATCTGAAAGGAGACCCTCAGGTACATCCGGCCCCGGGGTCTCACCCTCCCCCTTGCTCCCCTTCTTCCCTCCCCCACTCTCCACGCACTGGCAAGCCCGGTCCACCTGCCCTCTAGGAGGACCCAAGGTGACAGCCTCCGCCCTCAGCTTCGCTTTCCCCTTCTCTCCAGGTAACAGGTCACTACCCGCCCCCCTCACCAGGACTTGCCCTTCCTCTCCAGCCTTGCTCCTGACCTGACCCTCTTCCACCTGCTACTTCTACCACCACCTCCCACGTCACTCCCTCCTTCCTAGTTGTTCCTTGTGCAGCCTCTGCCCTCTGACAATTTGGATCACCTTTTACCAGCCCCTCACGCTCCCAAGCTTTCCTTCCTGTTCCCTCATCAGCCTCTCCCTCTTTGCATCTGCTCTTCATTTCTGTTGAATAATAGCTTCCAGCCCCAGCTGCCCTCCCCTCCCCATCTCACCCTCCTGCTGCCTCCAGTAGTCACAGATCAGTTATCCTTCTCAGCCAGTTTGGATTTCCTGGTGCACTAGGGCTTCCCTTGGGTAGGTGGAGAGGTTGGGGCAGTGTCTTGGGTGGACTCTGTCCTCCCATCCCTCAGACCTCTCTTTATTTCCTGTCTTGCATGCTGGCATGGGTGTCCAAAAAGGCGAAATGACAGGGGTAAGCTAGTGTTTGGGTGGGGGAGAGGGGGTGGGCATGGGGATTAGCACTATGAACCGCTTGCTGCCCTGCAGGACACCTTGTGATGTTATTTAGGTCTCCAACTGATCCTCAGGTAAGTTTTTTTTAATCTCCATTTTAGGGTGTGGAAACTGAGGCTCAGGGAGGCTCTATAATTTGTCTAAGGTTAAAGAACTAGTTAGTGGGAAAGCCAAATGTACCCAACTCCAAAATCAATGCTATCTCCATCCCAAGGATCTTGGGATACAGGGGATTGCTCCATCCACAGGGCCCCAGGTAGGCTGATCTAGGGACAAACTCACACCAGGTGTGGCTATAGGACTGGTGACCATGGGACCATCATGCTTGGGCATTAAGCCAAGAGTTGTTGCTTGCTTCTACCTCTTGTTTTCAGAGTGGTCCCAGCAAGTGCTTTTAGATCTTTGGATAAATGGACGTGTCTCTCACTGCTCCTGGTGGCTCCACATGGCACTGTCTAGTCTAATGTGTAAATCATTTATTCACTCACTCATTGGTCCTTGCATAATTTTCAGCACGGAGCTAGGCACTGAGGAGGTGCCAATGGACAGAACCAATACAGTCTTATCGGAGCTAACAGGCTAATCAGGGAACATACTAATGGTACAATAATTATTTCATCACTTGGTACCATCAGAATGTGGATTTGGAGGTGAGGAGTTCAAGAGCTTTCTTGAGAAAGTGACATTTGCACTGAGAGTTAGTTGATGGTTTGGGTGTTCGCCTGGTCAAGTGTGGTGGGATGAGCATTCCAGACAGAGGGAACAGCATGTGTAAAGAAGGCCCTGAAAGTTATGGACTTGGCACAGTCAAGGGACAAATAAAACCAGTGTGGCTAGAGGCTGGTGGGCAAGAAGAGAGAAGCGGGAGGAGGCCAGAGATCAGCAAGAGCTACGTCATGCCATGCCGGGCCTCCTAGGCTGCGGGATGGATTTGGGACGCGATTCTAAGAACGACAGGAAACCGGGGAAGCGATGCAATCAAGCAGGGGTGTTGTGTGGTCAGATTTGCATCTTTGGAAGAACACCCTGGCTCCAGAGCCAAGAAGGAACAGAGGGAGCCCAAGGGAGTGTGAGGAGACCAGGCAGGAGACTACCACGTAGCCAAGGGGAGATGGGGTTGAATTTGGGAGATTTCATAGGTAAAATACCAGGGCTCAGCATTCGGCAGCAGCAGCCCATCTGAATCCTGGCAGCTGATGTTTGGCATCAGGTCATGCTGAAGGGGCAGAGAGGTTTAGCTGTAGATCCAACTCAAGCTGAGTGCAGGAAACGAGAGGCTGGAATCAAACTGCAGAGTTACAGATTTGTGATGCCTCATGGGAGCCATCCTACACTGGAACTGGGTCCTATGAACAGGGGCCTTAGGGTGAGGCTTCTTTTCCCAGAAAGCAAGGATCACCCCAGGCCAGCAGCCCTCAATGGCTCTACCTCCCAGCTCTGCTAAGCACCCAACACTGGTTTGCTTTTGCTTCGTTCCGCTTTGCTTTGCCTTACCTGACCCTCAGGGAGGACTCAGAGAATATGGAGACCAAGTTTGCTTCCTACCCCTGCACTCACCTGTTAGCCAGAGTCCCAATGCGGCCATGCTGCAGGCATCCTTGTATCTGAGCCCCAATCTGAGGATGTGGGGGAAAAAACTAAAAACTGACAACATGCTTACAGACCCAAGGCTCAAACTTGACCAGCAGCCATACTTACCCAACACTCCAGCTGCCTGTCAGCTTCTGTCTATGGATTTCCCTTCTGAAAACTAGTATAGTGTTGTCTTTAAACTGAGGGAGAAGGTAGTCAGAGGAGAAGTCTGGAATGGAGTATCCCGTACAGAGAGAAGCTCTCTTCTTATGGCCCGAATGGAGACATCTCTGTCCTTCTTTCTGGCTCAGCCTTTCAAGCAACCTTCATATTGCTTTCCTCCCTCCCTTCTCCCCTCCTGCCAGACCAGAGATGCTGACATGCGGGGAGCTTCGAGCCCAGCTCCCATCATGTGCGGACCAGGAGGGGAGATGGGAAAGGGGAATGGCATTAACCAGCTCCTTTTGTTTGGAGTTCATTTCTTTTTTCTTTTTCTTTCTTCTTTTTTTTTTTTTAAAGATTTTAATTTATTTATTTGAGAGAGAGAGCCTGAGCAGGGCCAAGAGGGGTAGAGGGAGAAGCAGGCTCCCCGCTGAGCAGGGAGCCCAATGGAGGGCTCATTCCCCGGACCCTGGGATCACGACCTGAGCAGAAGGCAGACGCTTCACTGACTGAGCCACCCAGGCACCCCTGAAGTTCATTTCTGAGTGGTTCTCCTTCTAGCAGACCTTCTTCCCCAGTGTAGTCCTTGGAGGGGAGCATCCCGGAGCTCAGCTGTGAAATTTCCAGGAAGAAGGTCTGGTCCCTTTGGTTTCCCCTGTTCTCCATTTTGCCACACCTCCTCACACAATGTGTGAGGTACTCTAACACACATTCACACTCACACAAAGATATACATATGTACACACACACACACACACACACACAAAACAAGTCAAACTCGTTTGAGCCCACATACTGTCAGGATGAAACAAGGTCTGCTGTGACCATGGTCTTGCACTTGAGGAAGTTGAGCTGCCCACCTAGAGCGAGTGAGAGGGCTATGGCTAAGCAGAGAAATCAAGCCCTCTTCTCATCCTGACCCATAGCGGTTGGGGGGCGCAGTCAACCTCCTCACTGCAAACTCAGTTCTTCTCGCTGTAGCTCATGTTGTTAGTGGGGCGTGAGGTCCATTTATTGAGCTGCAACCAGCATTTATTCACTTATTTTAAGATTTTACATATCTAATTTATTTTATTTTATTTTATTTTATAATGGTTTCATTTATTTATTTGGCATAGAGAGACACAGCAAGAGAGGGAACACAAGCAGGGGGAGTGGGAGAGGGAGGAGGCTTCCTGCTGAGCAGGGAGCCCGATGAGGGGTTCGATCCCAGGACCCAGGGATCACGACCTGAGCTGAAGGCAGACGCTTAATTACGGAGCCACCAGACGCCCTTTTATTTATCTATTTTAGTGAGAGAGAAAGAGAGCATGCGAGCAGGGGGAGGGGCAGAGGGAGAGAATCCCAAGCAGACTCCCCACCGAGCACAGAGCCCAACATGGGGAGCCACCTCACAACCCTGAGATCAAAACCGGGGCTCACACCAGGAGTTAGATGCACAACCGAGCCCAGCAGGTGCCCCTGAGCTCCAGTCAGCATTTAAAAGAAATAATTAGGAAAGGAAAGCGCTTTGGGTTCAAATCTCCTCCCTAGGTCATAGATACTGTGTTTCCCAGATTTGGGGTGTCCATGAATCACTGTCAAGTTTTTCTTCCCCCAAATTGGTATAACACTTGAACTATTATACTTAATATTTATCTTTAGGTAGACTCAATTTCTATTTTCCCACTTACTCATCCTAGGCAATACCAGTGACATCACAAGTTTTACGTGCACTTGAAAACAGAGAGCTACTCAGATAAGAAATACTTATCCCTTGTATCTCCTAAAATCATCCCAGGTCCCATCGGTGGAGTACATATCATACTCTGGAAAATATAGAAAGCAGAGCTTCTTTTTTTTTTTTAAAGATTTATTTATTTATTTATTTATTTATTTGACAGAGAGAGAGAGATAGAGAGGGAGAGATCACAAGTAGGCAGAGAGGCAGGCAGAGAGAGAGAGAGGAAGGGAAGCAGGCTCCCTGCTGAGCAGAGAGCCCAATGTGGGACTTGATCCCAGGACCCTGAGATCATGACCTGAGCCGAAGGCAGAGGGTTTAACCCATGGAGCCACCCAGGCGCCCCAAAAGCGGAGCTTCTTAATCCCTGTGTTCTGTGGATCATTTTCTGGGATTGGTGAATGGGACTGTGCATTTTTCTAGTGAGAGAGTGACAGCTTTTATCATAGTCCAACCAGAATCCTCCCCTCACTCCAAACCTGCCGTCAAGAGGCTAATAACTGTGAAAGGGTGGCTCGTACTCCCCCCCCACACACACACATACACGTGTGGACTTGGGAGGACCACATGCCTCTGGATAGAAGCCCTCTGTTCGAGAAGACCCTGGAGGAAAACAAACCTCAACTGCCCAGACAGTGCTGTTGGCATAATTGATGTCCAGATGACTGGGCACTGGGTCCTTATCCCACAGGGTGTATCCTTCTCCGGCGGCGAAGTCAGCAGTATCTCCCATGGGTGTTTCTGCCAGCCTTTGGGGGTCTGGCCAGGCAGAACCTCAGGGCTTGAGTAATCCAATAGCATAGGAGAGCTAAGTGCAGGAAGACTCAGAGTGCCCACCCCATCACTCAGACTCCCCTGGCCAGGGTCATCGGGACCTTTGCCTCACCAAACCCGGTCACCAGTTAACACCTTACCTCACCTGGTCTGGAAGCAACTCTTGATGCGGTCACCATTCCTTTTCCTTGATACACTTTCTTCAGTTGGCTTCTGGAGACCACATCCTTTAGTTCTACACCTGCTTGAGTTTTCTATGGCTGCTCTAACAGATCGCCAGGAGCTCAGTGACTTCAAGCAATGCAGAGGTATTCTGTTATGGTTCCAGAATTCAGAAGTCAGTAATAAGTCAGCAGAGCAGGCTTCCTTCTGAAGTTTCTAAGGAAGAATCCATTTTCTTGCCTTTTCCAGCTTTTATTTATTTGTTTATTTATTTTAAACAGTGGTTTTTATCTACTTATTTCTTAAGTAGGCTCCACACCCAGCGTGGAGCCCAGCACAGCACTTGAACTCAAAACGCTGAGCTCAAGAGTTGGATGTCTAACCAACCGAGCCACCCAAGGACCCCCTTTTCCATCTTTTAGAAACTGCTGGTATACTTGGCTTCCCCAGGCAGTAGTTGCATCTCTCCAACCTTTGCTCTCACGTCTCTTCTTCTCTGACTCTCCTGCCTTCACACTTCACTTTTTTTTTTTTAAAGATTTTATTTATTTACTTGACAGAGAGAGATCACAAGTAGACAGAAAGGCAGACAGAGAGAGAGAGGAGGAAGCAGGCTCCCTGCCGAGCAGAGAGCCCGATGCGGGACTCGATCCCAGGACCCTGAGATCATGACCTGAGCTGAAGGCAGCGGCTTAACCCACTGAGCCACCCAGGCGCCCCCACACTTCACTTCTAAGGTCCCTTGTGACCACACTAAGGCCACCAGGGTCATCCAGGATGATCTCCCCTTCCTAGGGTCCCAAACTTAATCACATCAGCAAAGTCCCTCTTGCCACGTAGGATAACAAATTCCCGGGTCCCAGCTGTGGGGACATAGACTGGGGGGCAGGTAGGTGCATCGCTGCACCTACCTCACCACCTGGAGCCCTGGTGATTCGTCCTCAGGCTTCTTCGCTAGTTGCTCGTGCTCTGCATCTCACAGAGAAGTTTGCAGAGGTTAAATGGAACCATATAACGTGTGCTCTGCTGGATAGCTGTTTCCATTCAGTACTATGTCTAGAGGATTATCCGTGTTTTCCTTACTTTTTTTTAATAAAGGTTTTATTTCTTTAGTTGAGAGAGAGCGGGAGTGGGAAGGAGAAGGAGCAAGAAGCAGGCTCCACGGTGAGCAGGGAGTGCAACGTGGGGCTCGATCCCAGGACCCCGAGATTATGACCTAAGCTGAAGGCAGATCCTTAACTGAGCCACCCAGGCGCCCCTTCCTTAATCTTGATGGCAATTGTCTGCACTGTCTTCTTTGTCCTCGAGAAGCCATAGGCTGTAGAAAGGAAAAAATGCAGAATAACTGGAAGACAGAGTGGCTGGCTTGGCACAGACCACGCTCTAATCCTCATGAGCATCCTTAGTCGGATTCCTTCTGGGATGTCTCCCCACTGCTGCCCCACTCTGACCAGTGCCCCCCTAAACTCATTCTTGCAACAGTCTCCCAGGCAGATCTCTCCCGCACTCCCGGGCCTGCGACCTTTCCTAAAGGGACTTTTGTCCTGTCACAGCAGTATTCCCAAGCTCTTAGGGCCTGCCCACGGCCACACCCTTTCGGTCCGGCTCCAGTGCCCTCTTCTTACACAGAGCTTCTCACCCTTTGCCCGCACCTGTGTTACAGAGTTCATAACGTTCTTCCTTATTTACTGTGTTTTTCCCTCTGTGTCCAATCGCGCCGACTAAACCATAAACTCTCTGAACACTGGAACTGTCTGACTCATCTGGGTTCCTCTAGGACACACTAGCTCGCCGGTGTATGCCAACAGGAACGAATCAATGTTTGCGTCGGTGAATGAGTGAGCTGCTTGGATAACCGAAACCTTACAAATAAAGGAAAAGGAAAGTGGTCATCTTAGCACACACAAGATACTTCAAGAGTTACAAAGTTTAAAAAAAAAAAATCTTTTTCCAATTTCTCTTTGTTGGCTGAAAGGCCTGGGAGTTTGGTGGAAAGGATGGAGGGCTATCCAGGGACACACTCATTTCTGCCTTCGTCCCCAGTTATTCTCAGCCAGAGAGCTGGCCAGTGTCTTCTAGACCAGCCACCGCCATGCACACATGCCCATGAGTCCCCTATAGGGGTGGGCATGAAGTCGGTCACGGAAAATGCCCGTCGAGAGCCCTCATTGCTCTCAGGGCTGTGGCCAGCCCCATGTGGCTTTCAGTGCCTGTATGACGTGCACAGGCAGGGGGCCCAGGATGCCTGGATTTCCAGTTCTATGTACTCTTTCCTGCATCTTTTCATGCAAATTTCTCTAAAGGTTATATCCTTGGAACTGCGGTCCTCCGTCTTCTCTATCGCTGCTCATCTAGGTTGATATGATATTTAAACTTCATACTCAAGATTTTTTAAAAAGATTTTATTTATTTATTTGACAGACAGAGATCACAAGTAGGTGGAGAGGCCAATGTGGGGCTCGATCCCAGGACCCTGGGACCGTGACATGAGCTGAAGGCAGAGGCTTTAACCCACTGAGCCACCCAGGCGCCCAATACTCACGATTTTTTGTTGTGAGGCACAGTTCGCCAAATATTTTGTTTTCCTGCCTTGATAGTATATTGCAAAGTATTTAAGTAGTGGTACCAGATAAGCAAATTTGGGGGACTGTGATGCATATAAATATGTCGTCAAGTCCTGTCATGGGAAAACTAACAGCCAGAAATTCTGTTGATACAAGAATGCATGACTATGCAGGTCAACCTTGCGATCTACAATAGACTTGGTTGATAAGTATCTACGTGAAGTAGTCTTAATTTCTCCTTTAAAGGGAAAAGAATTTAAAACTTAGTCTAGTTCTCTACATTCTTCTTTGCCCCTAGAACCTTCCCAACAGTGCTTAGCTCAGATTTCCCACTGGAAAGTGGATCTCTAGTAATAGTTTTAGTTTTATAAGTTCCAAATGTCCGTGGTCCATAATAACCCACTCAGTCGCTAAGCTCTAGTCTTTTTTTTTTTTTTTTTTAAGATTTATTTATCCGACAGAGCATACTTGTGCCCAAGCAGGCAGAGTGGCTGACATGGGACTCTATCCCAAGATGATGGGATCATGACCTGAGCGGAAGGCAGACATTTAACTCAGTCACCCAGGTGCCTCTAGTCCTTAGTCTTCTATAATAACAAAAGTCTATGAAACGGGCCTCATTTATCCACAGAGATGAAAGACAGACCTCAGAAATTTTTAAGTCAATTCAAGGCCCACACTGTGAGTCTGGCTGCCACGGAAGAATAAAGGACATCCACACTGGGGCGCCTGGAGACGGCTTCTGTGACCCTATATACCACTCCCCCCAAGCCAGGGACAAGGCTAGAGTAGCCTGCCTTAGTTGTTTTCTCTTATCCAGGGAAGACCCGTTGGCATGCCAAGTGTAATGGCTTTTGCACGTAGCAAACAGGGTGCTGTAAAAAATTCAGTTGTTCCTTGGACCTAAATAGGAAGGTCCTTGATTCCTAGGAAAAAAGGTCACTTGAAATGAATCTACTTTAAATGAAGACTAGATCTCATAGAAAAATTGGATAGGGATTGGGAGAAGGAAACTGATTATCTTCAAAAATGGAAATGAAGGGGTGCCTGCCTGGGTCAGTTGGTAGAATGTGAGACTCTTGATCTCAGGGTCATGACTTTGAGCCCCAAGTTGTGCACAGAGATTACTTTAAAAAAAAATTAAAAATGAAACTGAAAAAATTTTTTTCATTTATTTTAACCTGACAACCAAATTAAGATTGCACTTGCGTGCAGGTTTTTAGATTGAACAAATAAATCAAGTCATGTGGGTTTTGTGCACATGAGCAGTTTTTCTGGCAAACGTGCATGAAAGCACAATGTGGCAGTCCAAACTTCACACTGGCTTTTCACACATTAAGAGTCTTTTTGCAAGAGTATTTAAGATCTAGGGATCTTTCTTGATCCTTTGATAAACAGGTCATTCATTCTCTTTTGAAGAGCCTCATCCTTTGCTGGTCGCCTGTGTTTCAGTGTTAAACAGCCTAACTTTGCCAAATCCTTATTTTGTAGTGGAATTGCGAGTTAAACGGTTTTCTTTCCACTTCATTGACTTCATGAAATTTTTGGATTTTGGCATTGATTTTCAATTTCACTTTGTTTTGGGTTTGCATTTTGTTACATTGTATGTTGTCGGATGACAGCAACCCCAACCATCACTTTGCCGAGTAGACTATGGGGATCTGGGAGGAGGCAGGGGTCGATGTTTAAGCTTGAACTAAACTCATAAATGGTCAGTTGGCTTGAAGATAGTTGCACGTTAAGGTGATTTTTGGTGACCTTTGCAACTTGAATCTCCAGGGACTCAGAAAAAGAACACTTGGATAATAATGATCCTTCTAGAACTAATAGTTTGGTCAGTTCTCCCATCTCATAGATGAGAAACGTGTAGTTCTAAGAGATCCTAGAATGTGGCAGGTCTCAAGGTCCTTGGTATTTCCACTGCACATACATAGGGACAAACCTTAACCAAGGGGGCTCTTTTTCTTATTGATTTATAATCACTCTTTATATGTGAAGGATATTAGACCATTTTCTATCATATGTATTACTATTTGTCCTTTAGTTTTCATTTGTCTTTTGATTCCTTTAATGTTTTTTCTCCATTTAAACCTTTAAAATATCTATATTGTAAAACATACTGTTTTATCATTCTTAGAAAGACCACTCTACTTGAAAATCTTATACATAAAATATACTGTAGGGGTGCCTGGGTTATTTAGTCAGTTAAGCATCTGTCTTCAGCTCAGGTCATGATCCCAGGGTCCTGGGTTCGAGCCCCATGTTGCGTTGGCTCCCTGCTTAGCAGGAAGCCTTCTTGTCCCTCTCTCTATTCCTGCCACTCTCCCCCCCTCGCTTGTGCTGTCTCTCTCTCTCTCTCTCTTTCTGTCATATATAAAATATATAAAAAATATATTTCTGTCATATATAAAATCTTTAAAAAATATATTTTAGTATCAGGGAGCCTGGGTGCCTCAGTCGGTTAAGCCTCTGACTCTTGGTTTTGCTCAGGTCATGATCTTGGGGTCATGGACTGAGCTTCACATCGGGCTCTGTGCTCAGCAGGGAATCTGCTTGAGTTTCTCTCTTTCTCTCCCTCCCCCTCCCCCTCTGCTCCTCTCCTTGCTCACAGGTATTTGCACACATGTTTTCTCTCTCTCTAAAATACATAAAATCTTAAATATGTTTGTATCTTGCTAATAATGCTATGCTTAATGTTTTTGTTATTGTTTGTTTTTTCTTGGATTTATTATCTACCTGAAATTTTTTTTGGTATAAGGAACAAAATAGAGATTATTTTAGGTTTATATTTTCCAAATGACCAACTGGTTATCCCAGTAGATTTATGGAATAATCACTTTTCCCACTGGTTCAAAAAATACCTTTATCATAAATCAACCATTCAAATACATGGTTTGGTCCATTTGGGGCTTTATTCTGTACCATGGAAACCACTAATTTTTTATTAGGTTTCAGCCTTTAGTTTTTGTTTTTGTTTTGTTTTTCTCTCCATCTTCCTTCTGTTCCATTCCAGCCAGGATTCTGCCCTCACCTGCTCCACTAGAGAAAGCAAAGAGCCGGACAGGGACTGAGCATCATTTCTGGGCCTTGTTGCTGGCCTTGGGGAAACAGTCTGACTTTCACAGCTGGGGCTGTCTAGCATGCCCTGGACACCGAGGTCATGTGGCCAAAGCAGGGAGTAAGCAACTCAAGGAAGCCCACGCAGGCGACAGGCCCTAGTCACCAAGACTAGAAGGGATGGGGGCATCCAAAGTGGGTGTCCTAGTGGTCATGGAATGGTAATGATTTCAGCAGGGAATGCAGGAGTGGGGAGGGGTGTGGAGGCAGGCTTGTGGCTAGAATTCTGGACATGGGTGGTCCTGTGTGCCTTCCTGGTATTGTGTCCACCCACAGCCTGTGGTTAGAAGCTAGAAGAACAGTGAGATAGTCACGTTTACTAGCAGGGAACCTAGGGTCCTTCTTGCAAAGTGCTGTAAATCTCATACTTCTTGGCCCTCTGGCGAGGGAACTGGATTCTTATCGCCCCACCTTCCTTCATCAAAATCAAAAGACGAGCTCCTTAAAAACAGATTCCTGGTCTTCTGGGGATGGTGGAAATGTTCTGTATCTTGATTTGGACATTGGGTACAAGGAAGCAAGCATATGACTGTCAAAACTTATCAAACTATACACTTAAGATTGATAACCTTTGGGTCATCTGGGTAGCTCAGTCAGTTAGGCATCTTCCTTTGCCTCAAATCATGATCCCAGGGTCCTGGGATCGAGTCCTGGTGTACAGCTCCCTGATCAGTCAGGGGTCAGCTTGTTCCTCTCTCTTTCTCCATACTCGGCCCATGCTCTCTCACGCAAATGAATAAATAAAATCTTTTTTTAAAAAAAAGAAAGATAGGTCATCTTTACTATATGGAAATTAGACCCAAATTTTTTAAAGGGAGGCAAATAAATTTCACATTTATTTAGTAATCATGCCTTTGGATATGCCTTATGATTACACGTGTTAGGTGTTAATATATGCAAACTCTTAAAGATTGTTTTTAAAAATAACCGAAGGATATGAATAAATGGTAGGACTTAGGTAGAGGGGTTCTTTCAGCTTGACTGCAGTTTAAAATTTTTCAATAATAAATCACTGGGGAAAAACTAAGTAGTCACATTACAGGTATACCAGAGAAATGTATGTTCTTAAATCAGTGGAAAAATAAAGCAACAGCACTTGAACTGTTACGTGCAACAAAGCACGTAATTTCTAGTAATATTGTGCTACTTTCCTAGAGCAGTCGTAACAAAGTGCCCCAAAGAAGGTGGCTTAAAATGAGAGAAATGTTTCATCTCAGTCCCAGAGACTGGAAGTCTGAAATTGGGGTCTGAGCATAGTTGGTTCCCTCTTGAGGCTCTGACGGAGCATCTGTTTGCCTCTTTCCTGGTTTCTTGGCTTACAGGTACATCCCTTCAATCTCTGCCTCCATCTGCACAAATGCACTTTTCCCTGTATCTCTGCATCTCCAAATTTCCCCCTCTCCTTTGAGGACACCAGTCATACTGGATTTCGAGTCCACCTTAACCCAGTATGACCTTAAAGGAACAGGATTACATCTGTAAATACCCTGTTTCCAAATAAAATCACATTCACAGGTTCTGGGTGAACATGAATTTGGTCTGGGTGTTGGGGTAGGGGCTAGAGACACCATTCTGCCCAGTACCGATATCATTAAACCACTTTGCCACTCAGACAACCTAGATGACATGGCTCAGTTGGTTAAGTTGTCCAACTCTTGATTTTGACTCTGGTCAAGATCTTGGGGTTTTGGGATCAAGCCCTGCATCAGGCTCTGTAATCAGCAGGAAGTCTGCTTGAGATTTTTCTCTCTCCCCTTCTGCCCCCTCCCAATAAATAAATAAATAAATCTTTAAAGGAAAAAGACTCTCTGGAGACAAGACCAGAAATCTGTGTTTTAAACAAGCACGCCAGGGCGCCTGGGTGGCTCAGTGGGTTAAAGCCTCTGCCTTCGGCTCAGGTCATGATCTCAGGGCCCTGGGATCGAGTCCCACATCAGGCTCTCTTCTCAGCAGGGAGCCTACTTCCTCCTCTCTCTGCCTCCTCTCTCTGCCTACTTGTGATCTCCGTCTGTCAAATAAATAAATAAAATCTTTAAAATAAATAAATAAATAAAAAATAAACAAGCACGCCATGTGGCTCAGAAGCTCCGTCAAATTTGCTGCCCTCTGTTCTAGAAAGCTAAGGGCAGAGGGAAAATGGGATGGAAAACTGGAAGGGTGAAAGTTGCTCAGTGGGCAGATCTCTCAGGATTACTTAAGCATCGGCATCCCCAAGCTCTGAGCATATGGCTTGGCACAGAGCAGCTGTGCAGGCCACCCACCCTCTCCCCAACGCAGCCAGAAAGAGCAGGGGCCTTGGGTCTGCAGCCCAAGACCTGTGCCCTGGTCCAGCTGTGTGTCCCACTGACTATGTGACACTGTGTGAGTAATTTAAACTCTCCCGGCCTCAGCTCCATCATTCCCTGCATCCCTACAGGGTTTGGTCGCAGGAGATCTGTGAGACCAAACATGTATGTTGAACAGAATCAGGATGACTACAAGCCCCCCCAGCCCCAGCTTCTGCTAAGAAAAGGTAGATTCCTGTAGAGAGAAGATGTCTTCAGAACCTGAGAGGCTATGTGCTCAGACCCTCTTGGGCACCCTGGGGGAGTTGGGGAGTGGTGACATCCTGGTCCCTCCCTGTTGTTGTCCCTTCCCCCCCCGCTAGGGTCTGGGGGTCTGTTCCGACCTGCTTCCCTCTTTCCATCTTCACCTGGACAGGGGCAGGGTTGGACCAGGGAACTCACCCCAGTCAGGGATGGACAGTCCCCACATATTAGGCTGGCAAAGGCCCCAAGGGGTCTCAGGGGTGTGCATAGTCACCTTTTTTTTTTAAAGATTTTATTTATTTATTTGACAGACAGACATCACAAGTAGGCAGAGAGGCAGGCAGAGAGAGAGGAGAGGAAGCAGGCTCTTTGCTGAGCAGAGAGCCCGATGCGGGACTCGATCCCAGGACCCTGAGATCATGACCTGAGCCGAAGGCAGCAGCTTAGCCCACTGAGCCACCCAGGCGCCCTGGGCCCCTTTTCTGATGGCCTGGATTGTCCACCTAGACTAGCCTCTGCTTCCGGGGATGAGGTTTCTGGTGACGTCCTCCAAGGGGGACTGTTTCGTGAGGAGAAGCCGCACCAGGTGAGCCCATGTCAGGGATCCAGGAGGCTCACACTGGCCTGTGGGTACCGGTACCCCCACATGCCCTGAGCGGGAGAAGCTGGGCACCGCTCCGGCACACACTTCCCACTCACTTTCTCTTCTTTCTTATTCCTGTCGTGAATGCAGGGGCAGCCACGGGCAGAGCCCCTCTCCTTGCAGCCGTCGTGGGTGGGTGAGAAGTGGGGGTGCTTTTGGAATGCCTCGTCACTTGCCATGTATTATTATTGTTTTCCTGGGGTTTGTACAGATAGGCTGTATGTTAAATGTTTTAAGGACAGGCCTGGCCTCTGATTTAAACCCAGTCTGGCAGAGGGCAGCTTATTAGAAATGAAAGCAAGCAGATCCCGCTGCCACATTTCTAGCTGTTGAAAGTGTCCCTGGAGTCCTCGGGGGTGGGCTTGTTAACCCAGAAGGAAGACTCTGGGTGCCGCTGTGGCCGGGGCCCTGTCCTCCTCCCTGAGGCCTGCCCCTTCCTACCTGCCCAGGACCCTGTGCTCCCCAGGCACGTGGGACGCCCGGAGCCTGCCCTCCTTCGGGCCTCCTGAGGCTGGGGGACAGCTGGACACACGGCCTGGGCATCAGCTCATTTCAGAGAAAGGGTTTCAGGCCAAACCCAGGCTGCGGGATAAAAGGCCATCTGTCCATCTCTGGGTGCCCAGCCCTGGCTTTCCTGAACAACATTCCTTTATGCCAGCCCGCCCCCCACGGCCCGCCCCCCGCGCCCCCGCCCTCCGCATACTGCTGCCTTTCACCGCCTCTGGGCCGGCTTGTTTGTTTGTTGTGCAGAGGGCAGGCTCTCTGTTGTTCTCTTTTCTCTCCCCAACCACAGACACCCTCCAAGCAAACCCTCCTTGGGGACCACAGAGTCTGGGGCCCTGGAGGAGGGCAGGGGGCTAAGGCCAAGTCCAAGTCAGGGCTTTGGGGGCCTCCTGGGGAGCGCTCCCAGAGGAGGCAGAGGAGGGCATGAAGAACCTTCAAGAGACAGCCCTGGAAGCAGTTTCCTGTCTCGCTGTCCCAGCCATCACATGAGACTTCTTGAAGCAGTGAAGCCCCCCGCTTCTCCCTCCTCTCAGGGAGAATCCCATAGGACACCACTGAGACACCAGCCCCACGTGCGGGCTGGCGATGGTGCTCACCGCGGACGTGGCCTGGCTTTCCCGGGGGCCGCGCGCCCCAGCAGAGGGGAAGGACCAAGGAGGCCAAGGTTTCCGCTAAAGACGTGGGGTTGCCTGACGCCCTCCCTCCACCCCGGCCCCGCTCCCAGCTCCTCTGAAAACTGAGCGGGGAAAACCGAGGAGTGACTTTCCAGCCCTGAGGAAGGGGACTGAGCGGATCTGGTAGGAAGGCTGTGTGGATGACAAGACCCTGGTTCCTGCTGTGTCCTCGGCGGAGGAGGAGACGCAGGTTCGTTGTCCACATGTCCCTGGATGCCTCTGCCCGTGGTTTTCACTCCTGGTTGAATTCCTTCTCCTTTGGCAGCCTTGGCTTGATCCCAAAGGAAACTGGCTCAGGCCTGGTGTGAGCTGGCCGGGCTTGCAGAGTCCCACGGCCTGGCAGGGGGGCTTAGGCGACAGACATCTGTGGTCTTAGGGCTCTGGCGGCTGGAAGTCCTAGATCAAGGTGTCAGTAGGTTTGGTTCCTTCTTGGGCTAAGAGGGAGAATGGGTTCCAGGCCTCTCCCTAGCTTCCTTGGCTCATAGATGCTTCACCCTCATCTCTGCCTTCGTTTTCACTCGGTGTTCTCCCTGAGGGTGCGCCGTCTCCAAATTGCACCCTTTTCTAGGGACACAGTCACGTAAGCCTAAGGCCCACTCTGAGGACCTCATTTTATTTATTTATTTATTTATTTAGATTTTATTTATTTATTTGACAGACAGCACAAGTAGGCAGAGAGGCAGGCAGAGAGGTTGGGGTGGGGGTAGTAGGCTCCCTACCAGAGCAGGGAGCCCAATGCGGGACTCGATCCCAGGATCCTGGGATCACAACCTAAGCCGAAGGCAGCAGCTTAACGCACTGAGCCACCCAGGTGCGCTGAGGACCTCATTTTAACTAATCCCATCTACAATGGCCCTACCTCCAAAATAAAGTCACATTTTGAGACACTGGGGGGCCAGTGTTTCAATGTAGGAACTTGGGGTGGGGTGGGCAGGTCATAGTTCAACCCAGAACAGGCCTCTGTACCAGAAAATGAGCCCTGGAGGTAACCACCTTGGCGCACGGCCTGTGTCTCCACCATGATTCCTTGCCCATGATAGACATTTGCCTCCTTTCCAGTCACATAATGGGAAAGAACTGGTAGAAATCAGCATCTGG
Source organism: Mustela putorius furo (assembly GCF_011764305.1). Taxonomy (NCBI): domain Eukaryota; kingdom Metazoa; phylum Chordata; class Mammalia; order Carnivora; family Mustelidae; genus Mustela; species Mustela putorius. Next base: position 32,457,335 of record NW_025421304.1, on the reverse strand, counting down.
GGACGCCTGGGTGGCTCAGTTGGTTAAGCGACTGCCTTCGGTTCAGGTCATGATCCCAGCGTCCTGGGATCGAGTCCCACATCGGGCTCCTTGCTCAGCAGGGAGCCTGCTTCTCCCTCTGCCTCTGCCTGCCATTCTGTCTGCCTGCGCTTGCTCTCTCTCCCTCTCTCTGACAAATAAAATCTTTAAAAAAAAAAAAAAAAGAAATCAGCATCTGCCACCCACTTCTGCTTCCTCTTGAAGCCAGTCAATCCTGTCTGCTAGGCTGGAGGGTGGAGGAGGCCGAGGGTCACCCCTCGTTGGACCTTGCTTAGAGCTCGGGCAGCCCACCCACCCAGGGCCTCGGTACAGCTGACCCTGTGGGCCTGCCTCATGTGGGTGCAGCCCAGGCTCCTCTCTAGACTCCCTGTTCTGGGCACGAGAACCCTGGCTCCTGCCTGCCCGAGAGTGTCCTTTCTGTGGCTGTGCCGTGAAGCCGAAGGTCTGCAGTTCCCCGGGACATTTCAAATCTGCAGACCAAGTGCCACGTTTGTGTTCAGTTTGGTTTGGCCCACGTCTTTTGTTTGTTTGCTTGTTTTAAATGCAAAGCAAATTTAAAAATCTGGAGATTTCCCCTAAAAAGCTGGTTTCCTGGCTTTTCTTAGAAACTAGAAGGTTTACAACCCCAAGTTCCTGCGTCACCCGACCTGGACCTAAGTCAGGGCTGCCCCCTCTGGTTCACCGCGGTCCTCTATGCTCAAAACCAAGGGACAGTGATCTTCCATTACTGCTCTCAGTGCATTTCCTTTTTTCTTTCTTTCACCTCTAGCAAAAGGGTGCTTCGTGGTTTTGTTTTGTTTCGTTTCATGGTACCTCATGTTTCCAAAATGAGAGCGAGCATCTATCCTTGTGGAGGTGAAGGATATGCCTCCATGTTTCTTGTGCAAACAAACTGAGTCTGTGTTATGAACCACACCCTGCCTGCTTCACTCACTGGTGTCACCTGTCCAACCTCTGAGGACAGGGCAGGAACTCGGGGCGCCCTCTCAGGGATAAGCAGTTTCTTGTTCTGAGGGTCATATAGCACGTTGAGAACAGAGCCTGGTCTCGAACCACGTCCCTTAGTCTTGAGGCAAACCTGCAGCATCTCGAACTAGAGGCTGGCCCCAGACACTTCCTCCGGCCCCCGGCTGCCCCCAAGGGCTTCCTCCTTGAGGGACAGGTATGTGGAGGACACTGGCGGAACCTTGGGGAGCTGGCGGGAATAACTCCTGTGTCGTCTGTGAATCTGGTTCTGAGAGTGCTGAACTCAGTGTGAGAGAGGGCGGAGGATGGAGCCCGGGGGAAGGGGCAGGGGTGTCCAGGAGATGGGAGCTGTGGCTTGGGCAGACCCAAGAAGTACAATGCCTCCCCAGCAGCTGGGAACCAGCAGAAGCGAGGGCCGGCCCTGCTGTCCCCCTGGCTTTTCTCCCTGCAGCTCCGCACTGCGGTTGGAGGACTCAAGGAGATGGGAATGCCCTCTTTACTGCCCCCCCATATTCCCCGACACAGTCAGTGGTTCCCACCTCAGAGTGGGTGGTGCCTGCCCGCCCCGGCTCCGGCTCCGGGGCGGAGCACGTGGGCCATTCTCGAGCATGCTGACCTTCTCTCTCCAAGTACACATGGGCTTTGGGAAACTCTGGGCAGCTCTCTCTCTACCTGCCCCACCCCCACCTTGGTGGCCTCTCCAGGCCTGGGCTCCTAGAGCCTCCACAGGCCACCATGTACTCATTATCGTATCATTCATTAAGCCCTAAATGCTGGTGCCTTGCCAGCTACCTGGGACCCGGCAGTGAACAGGACAGCAGGATCTCCAGCCCGTGGTACAGCTTGGGAGACAGTCACAGGGCAATGCATGAGGAGAGCAAGATGCTTTCCGCCCCAGCAGCACCCGGCTGCCCTGGTCAGGCTTCTCCCAGCCTTGGGTCCCATCACAAAAGTGCTTTCAGCCGTGCTCCAGCCTGCCGTGCCAGGGTGGAAAGGTCGGAGGCCCCGGGATGACCATTCTTGCTGTCCCACCACCACCTGTGTCCTTCAGGTGGACCCTGAAGTTGTCCCTTCCACAGGTGGGTTACACACCCCAGGTTAAGCCCCATTCATTCATACGCGGGCTGACCCTTCTGGAAGAAGCCTGAGAGCCTGAGTCCCGAGCGCTCCCTTCCCTTACCGTCGTACTGAAACACATGACACCAGAAGGCAGAGCCATTGCCAAAGGCTCATGAAGAATGCACGCGTTCTTCGCTTTCTGACACTCTTTTGGTTTTTGAAGATCTCTTGGGCGTGCTTCCAGGACCAGGAGCGCCTTTTAAATAATGCATTGTGGAAGTTTCCAAGAAACTTAAAAAAAAAAAAAAAATCTTTTCAAGCCTGAGTTATAGCCTAGTTCCCAGGAGTGACCTTTACACACTTCTGATTCATGGATGGTGTTTGCCTGTGGAATTCAAGGGTGAGCCCGGCTCAACTGTAAAATAAACACTGGGGCACGGAAGCCTGGAAAACGCGGCCCAGACCACTGTGTGCAGTGGCTCCCCCGAGGACTCATTCCTGGGACCCCACCCCCCCGCACCCCTCCCCCGCGCCCGGGCTCAGACGGGAGCGGCCTCCAGAGCACGGATGCGGGCCCATCTTCGGGAAGGGCTTCGTCCTGTTTGTGAGTGGAGAAGCCTTTTAGAGCTTTTGAACTCTCACAGTAGACTCGAGGAAGAGTCGGTGAGAGACACGCTAGGGGACCCTTCCTGGTGCCCGAGCGTGTCCTGAGCTCCTGGCAGGACCGACGTGCTGCTCGCCCTCACTCTCCTTGAAGTCTCCCAGACCAGAGGTGCGGACGGCCTTGTGATTAATAACCTGGGCTTCTGCCAGCCAGGGGTGCGGTCCGGATGAGGCCACCTGGGGAGCACCCTGCGTGTATGGTCCGTCTGGAATGCACTTACCAGGAGCCTATCTCCCACGACATTGCTACCTGGGGGCTCCAGCTCTGGGGGGGGGGGGGCAGAAGGAGGGAAGAGAGGGACAGGAGGAAGTGGGGCCGTGCACCCCAGTGCCAGGCTTCATTCATGGGGGTCTGGCCCAGGGTTCAAGGGTCCCCTCCCGCGGGAATCCCCATTCAGTGCTGGGGATGCGAGCCCGTGAGCCCGTGAGCCATGCCGTGCGGGCTCTCTCCCGCTCCCCTCCATTCACCTGGAATATATCCAGATGAAGGAAAAAAATGTCAGGGCTCTGTTTCCATTAGAAGCCAACACCTGTCTGTGAAACTGGGTTTATAGTAATTTTTAAGAAAACCTTAGGAGCAGGCTGCCTGGGTGGCTCAGTAGTTTTAGCACAGGAGTCTCGGTTTCAGCCCAGGCTGTGATCTCGGAGTCGTGGGATCGAGCCCTGTATGGGGCTCCATGCTCAGCGTGGAGTCTGGTTGGAGATTCTTTCTGTCTGCCCCCACCCCTGCAACTTTCGCCCTCAAATAAATGAATGAATCTTTTTAAAAAGAAAGAAAGAAAAAACACCTGAGAACTGGAACAAGTGAACATTTGCTCTACTTCCTGTTACTCAGAGTCTGTCAAGCCCCGCACCAGCTACTTTGAACCAAGAAAATAATTAAAAACAAAATTTTAGGTGGTAATTTTTCTGCATTAAAAAATATTTACAAGTAGGGCCCATTTTTTAAAAACAGAAATGTCAGTGTAAAGTTGCCGAGTGTCCTTCTTCAGAAAAAACTGCCCTTTATTCTGGAAGTATGCCTTTTCTACCTATTTGGTCTGGAAACTTCCTTTCAGTTTTGAAATACTGCTGCTAATAATTTTTTAAAATATATTTATTTGGCAAAATAAAAGCCTAGTGCACCTATATCCCTCTGAGGCAATTTTCATCCTGCTTATCCTGTTGTACTTGGCCAAAGGGCACCGAGGATATATGGCCCAGATTATTGCAAGTTTGACCCTTGTATCTGGGCACTGTCCTATCCAGAGGGGCATTTTAAGATGGTGTGTTTAGTGTCCTGGGCCACTTCTCTCCTCGAAGCAGGTTTGATTTCCATTTCCAAGAGGCAGGAACCCTGCAGAACTCAGGGTTTTATGATAACCCAGCAGCCAAGCCCACCATCCTTAGTACCTTGGGGAACCGTGGCCAGTTGGCAGAGAATACTGACACATGCCCACTCCAGAAATAATGATTGGGGCATTTAATATTTTGGGGAGCCCATCCTAGGCACCCTAAGAAAGAGGAAACGTATCCTGCCCTATTGGAACCTATCACACCATTGGACAAACAAGGTAATTGCCCAAACATAAAAAAACAACAAGGGGAAGTAAATTATAGATAAGCAACGGGGGCAGTGGGACGCATGGAAGGTATGATTTTTTTAAACGTTGGAAAATGAAGAGGTCATGCAGTTGTTTATACGGTTCCTAGGATGATGGCAGCCTGGGTACATAGTATGCGTTTGTGAATATTAACCTTCGTCGTCATCCTGGAAGGATGACATTTGAGAAGGAAAATACTGGCTGCAGGAGAAACTTCGTGTTCATCCAAGGGCATTAGAGCAGAAGAGTTTGGAAATAGAAGGGAAAGATTCTGGGAGGCCACCCAGAGGCCGACTTACAGGGGAAGTGTAGGAAGTGGCATCAGAGGGGACCACGGGGCTTTTGGGCCAGACTATGATGTGGGAACATTCTCCAGAGGCAAGGAGTGGGGTCAGGGTCAGAGAGACAGTCTCTGGGCTGGTGCTCTGGCACATCTTAGGTGCTCAAGTCAAACATGTGTGCTGGACGAACGGAGGAAAGCCGTGCGGGAAGGGAGATCTGTGAGAAGAGGCAGGGGCCACAGTGATATTGCACGGACACCAGCAGCCCCGAAGAGGAAGCTGATATGGCGCCAAGGCTTCCTCTCACTGCAGACTTCCCATCTCCGATCTCATTTCCAGGCTTTCTCTGTTTTCCACTCCCTACTACCTGCCCCCCGCCCCGGCCCCGTTCTGGGCATCCAGTCATCACCCACCTTTTGGGGCCCTTCAGTGAACAGGTCTGTGGGTCCAAACCACCTCCTGGACCACATCAGCTCTGCACATGATGCCCAAGCAGCAGCTCATACAAAAGGCTTCAGGTGACCATAAGCTAAGTGAATGAATGCCCAGGATGGCCGCCCAAAGGGCCAGTGGGAGTTCAGTTCCCCTGCTCTTCCACGCCAGGATGGCGCGAGCCCCGCTGGGTTCTGGACCGGTCCTGTCACATCTGCCATGGAAGAGGGACAGCAGGCCGATCCTGATGCTTAGAGACCCTGTTGCATCCTCCGATGGTCTCGGAGAAAGGCAGGTGGCAGGGGCTGGGGTGTTGACTGTCCTCAAATATGTGTCAGGCTGGCAGGTGACAAAGGAAAAAGTGTGCACAATCCTGGAGGGAAGGGACTGGAACCCTCAGAGAACAGTCCAGACTTGAGTGAGCAGAAACACAGGCCGTGTGGATGAGGGCTCTGTGCCCCGTGCCGTAAGGTTGGTCAGCTGGTTGTGCCCCTGAACAGATGTGTGTCTGCCGTTCAGGGAAATCTGAGAAGCCTAGCACAAAACCCTTCCCTGCCCTGTTTGGGATGGATGCAGAGTAGGATCCGATGACCCTACTTAAGAAAGGATTTGGGGTTCCCAGGAGAAAATAATTATCCAGGAGGGAGGGAGAATCAATACCGCAGTGGCTGGGGGGGGGGCACTCTGGGGTATTTTGAGGCTAGAACAGAACTAGAAGGGGCAGGTGTATTAGAGGACATTTATTTTGGACACTTAGAGAGTTTCACCATATAATAGCTATAAAACCCACTCTTCTCTGTCCGTAAGAGGTCATTCAAGACGCTTTTTTTTAAAGAATTTGCATTTCAGCATAGCGGTCCAGACTGAGGTACAGAACTACCCACCCCAAGACAGAAAGCCTAATTTTACTTGGGTAAATATGGGTTTCCCCCAGAAAATGCCAATATCATGGTCACTACCAGGTTCTCTCAGTTCATTTGGGAAAAAACTGTAAGGATTGTGCCAGTAGAAACCTGAAAGGACTTCTCAGACAGGCTTCTCAGTTCTTGCCAGTACCCTGCTTCCAAGGGCCCCCCCATGGCCACCAGCACCACGGTTCCCTTGAGTCCCCGGCAGGCCTCCCCTCAGCACGGGCTCTCCCCACCTTGCCTGCAGAGAGACGTGAGTTTCACCTACACACTGGCCTGACCTCTCCAGCCTCCCCCGGGGTGACATCAGGGCTAGCTGCAGCCATGTGACCTTCCTGGTACATTCCATTTCCTTTTGACCTGGCCTCTTGGCAACTTCGATTTCACCTTGAGCCCATCTGGGCATCTGGCTGCCAGTTCCGCCCCACGTAGGCTGCGGAGCCACGCATGGGAGTTCCTGGAGGGACGTCTCCCTCTCTCTCTGCTGCTTTTCTGATGGGCGTGCAGTCCTAGATGGCTCTGCACAGGCTGTGGCATTATCTTACCAGGAAGGGAGAGAGCTGGGGTAGTCACTGGCGTGACACAGTGAGGCTGCCAGGTACCTGGGGTGCCACCCTGTGACTCCCTCTGCCTGACACCTGCCAGGGACCTAGAGAGAGAGGCTGGCTGGGCCCCCTTGCCCACAGCATACCCACTAATGGCTCTCACTTCCCTTCAGCCTCTCTGCCAGCTTCTTGTATCTACCTATTTTCAAAGCCATTCAGTGTCCTTCATTTCCACCCTATCTGCCACGCCCCTGCCACGCCTTATCATGGGGCTCTCACCACTTGGGACTGCCTTGCTGTGGGGTGGCTCCCTGCTCCCTTGTCCTCCAGCCCCCCACCCCCATCCAGTGCCTTAGGTAATCACCTGTATCTTCTCTCCCCAGGGCTCCGTGGAGAATGGGACTGTGACCTCTGCGAACACTCAAAAGACAGACCCTTGGATGGAACCAAAGCTCAAAGCAGTGGATTGGGACAAGGTAGCTGGCACGGGGCAGGGCGGGGTGATGACCCAGGGCTCCCGGGACCAAGGCCAGAGTGTGTGGAGCACAAGGCTGTGGCTATTCACAACATTTTCCCAAGAGGAATGAGGATGGGGAAGCAGGTGCTCGCAGCTCACAGTCACGATCTGAGCCAACAAACCCCAGCCAAGGTGGCTGTGAGTGTGGGGAAGCTAGGCCCAAGGAGGTCTACGTAGACCCTGGCCCTGAAGACCCTAGAGGGCGGTCTCCCACAAGGACCTGGAGCTGGGAAGAGCACAGTGATGATTTCAGAAGGTCCAGACACACCCAGGGACCAACAATCACTCTCAGGAGTTGCCAGCCTAGGCCGGCTTGGGAGCGTGCTGAAGCCAGGGGAGATGGGGTTGGAACCATTTACAGCATTTGTATGCCTGGGAGACTGGGGGCAGGGGGATGCCAGGGATACACTCGGAGATCAGGGGGAACCAGCCTTGAGAGCCATTTCCCTCCAGCCCGTGCCATGGGACTATCCCAGTGCTGGAATAGATTTCACTGTGCGCGTCCGTAAATGCACCCTACCTGTGCTGGACGTCAGGGACAAGAGACAAACAGGACAGGGAGCTCACACCCTGCGGGGGGGGGAGGGGGAGGACAGCCCCATCCCCCACAATTATTCCCACATGGGGAGATGAGAACACAGGTGGCCCGAGGTGGGGAGGACTCCACAAAAGCTGACTGTTTCCTGGGCCCCTTTGGCCGGGACCCCAGGAACTCGGAGATAGGATCTGTGATGTGGAAATTGCCACGGCCTCTCGGGGAGCTCATCTGCCCATGGCAAAGACACCTTTGGGTGTGCTACTAGAAAGCTGCTGACAGATTGTTCTGGGGCCCATCCCCCTGAGGGAGGCATACAAACCGAAAGGGAAATGCGCCAGCCAGAGGGAAGGCTTGCCGCACAGCTCGCCCCCAGAGGGCTCCCCAGAAATGCGGTGCTGACCTCAACCCCTAGGTTGGCCACATGGCTTGTTGCCCAGGCCAGGGTCTGAGGTTGGGGAGGGGGTCTCGGTACAAGTGGTTATAAGAGGCTGCTGAGGACAAGCAGATCCTGCATTGCCGGCCCGGCCCCGGGGAAGGGTCCTCTGAGTCCCCCCAGGCCACACGTTCTAGACTGACCTGAGCCATGTCACTGCATGAGGCAGGACCACGAGCCATGGGATCCTGCTCCGCCATTACCCCAGGCCTCCAGCTCCACCAGAGGGGAACAGGGGCCTCCCCTCCCAGGGCTGCTCCTGGCTCCTTGCCAGCACAGCCTGACTCACCTTCCCTGCCAATCCGTCATTCTCTTTCGCACACTTTCTCTCTTCCTCCTCCCCCTCCTCCTGTGTCTCTGGGCTGAGAGACAGCATGGAGACCTGCTCTAGAAAGCGCCCCCCCAAGCCCCCGCCACGGACCCCACTGGGGGCCTTGGGGGCAGCATGGAGAGCTGGGCTTCCCAGGGAGCGGGAACAGTGCTTTGCTAGCTTTTTCTTATTTTGGAATTCATCTACCACATGGTCCATCCCAGCCCCCTCTGGGGAGTGGAGACGCTGCCAGAGCCTCCAGGCCAGAGGCTTGGGTGGGCCTTTTGAGTCTGGACCTTGAGGAGCTGCGAAGGGAGGCCTAGAGGTGGTAGCTTTTCTTCAGCTGGAGTTCCCCGGGCCTGGGGTGGATTTGCACACCATTCCTAGGGCAGAAGGACTTTCCAAAGTTAACCCTTAGTGCTTTGCATTCTACGGGAGCCCCTCTGGGTGCTGCCAAGGAGGGGAGGCTTAGCTTCTAGAACCCAGCCTCCTTAGCCCTAGGAGCTAGAAGAGGAGTGAGCTGTACCGGAAAGAGTGAGGGGGAGCTGAGGTGGGTTACCAGGGCAAAGGGTGGAAGGTTCTAAAAAGACAGCAGAAAGGGCCAGGAAGTGGCCCAGGGTGCCCCGCCTTGCTTAGAGGGGCAGTGTGCTCTGACTTTCAGGCTCTGCGTGGGATTTTACTGGAACAATTTCTAAATCATTCCTTGGATCACTCAGTCAGGCAGGATCCAAGCTTCCTTGTGGGATGAGAAACCTCACCGCAGCTCCTCACCCTACACTATGCTCTACTTGTCTCTCCCTATGTTCTGGAACCCAGCCAGCCTGGAGCTTGCCTGGGTACAGGTGGCCAGAGCGGCCCAGCTTCTAGGCACACCTGTCCTATTTGTCCCACTGCCTCTTTCCACCACTGACTGCGATCTCATCACAGCCCCGCCCCTACCCATACCCACGGCAACCCCCTCCACCCTTCCCATGTTGGGGGCCAGCCTTCCGGGAGCCAGCGAGAGCTGGTGGGGTTGGAGGGGTTTCCAGAACCTCCCCAGGCAGCAGGGTTAGCCCTGAATGAACGTTTCTTTTATGGGGCTCTAACCACGTGCCAGACACTGGGCTGGGCTGTTTCTCCATATTATCTATTATCTGATTTAATCCTTTCAACAACAGGACAGGTTAGGTATTAGACTGATCGTGATTTAACTAATGAGGAAGAGCCCAAGTCTCAAGCCTGAAGTGACCCGCTAGTTGGCCTAGCGGTGGCCGGAGGTTACTGCAGAGCCCCCTCCTTTGCTGTGTATCTGGGACCCCTTCCAGCCTGACAGCCACCCTGTCCTGGGAGAGGGGTTGAGGCTGAGGTATAGGTATAGGCTTCCTCCCTACCCTGCCTTGGGGGAATCCAGAACTGTTCCCACGGGCTGTTCCAGGTCCATGCGGGCTACCGGAGGGTGAGACCCTGGCTCTTCCCCTCAGAAACAGGTGGGATCATCCGGCCACGGGTCTTACAAAGAAATGTGCACCAGGGGGCTCTCCAGCCCCAGGTCCCCTGTGCATGCATCCCCATGCACATAACCCTTGGCTTCAGGGGCTAATCCGGGGGGTCCCCAGGGCCTACACAGATGTTGATGTGGGCTTCATGGGTTTAACCTTTCGGGACCCTCAGATAAGTCGCTGAGAACTGGGGAGAAGGGCCCCTGGATCAGAACAAGCACCCCCTTGCCCAGCCCACATCTTGGGAAGGGTCAACCTCAACACCGTGGGAGCAGGCCTGGCTCAGCTCCCCATACTCTGTCCACCAGTCACCTTGGGTCTCCTTGGGCCTTCTTTCTCACCTTGACCCTCCCCAGAGTAGGCACTGAGAGAGTCCAGAGAGAGACCCACAGGGACCTCCTAAAGGCTGTCCTTTCGGGGCCCTGGTCTCCTGAGTCTCACTCTCTTGCCCAGAGCTTCTGGCCCCTCTTCCAAAGTGCACAGCAGGGCTCAGAAGATAACCCAGGACGAAAACAGGCAGGTGCACTGGGTGGGCACTGACCTCTGTGTCCCCATGAGGGCCGTGGACGGGGCAGACGGGGGCACAGGACATACGCCTGGATGGCCACACAGAGCTCCAGACTTGTTTTTCTGCAAGTTGGAGGAAATTATTCCCACCCTGTACTGTCTGGGGTTTTCAGGAGGATCTGGAAGTGTAGGAAAGAGTAGAGAAAGTGTGCTGCTGGTGAAACACCAGCCAGCCTGCTTTGGGATGGGGACAAGGCAGGAGTCTCAGCCACTCCTCAGCCCCGAGGACCGAGGTCCCCATGACTTTCTGTGTGACATGGCCAGGCCTTCTCTCTCCCTGGGGTCAGGCCCTCCACCCCTGTTTCCCGGCCACACTCATCCCTGAAACCTCATAGGGGGAAGCCTGAGGCTACTACTTCCCCTGGGTATAAGGAAGAAGAGGATGGACTGGAACTGACTCTGTGGGCTTGAGCTTGTCCAGCTGGGCCCCCCATTAGACTGTACAGGACGGGTCCATAATGCCCCTGTGAGACCCTCAAAGCCTCTGTACTGAGGAATTCACAGCCATAGGGGGCCTGAGTCAGCTGAGAGGACCCCCCACCCAGCCCTGTGGTTAAGACCTCCGGCTGGCTTGAGGGCAGGTCCTGTCTGCAGCACAGACTGTTGAGCATCTTACCTCAGTCTCCTCGTCTGTAGAATGGGGTCGTCTCGGGCTCTAGCTCTCAAAAGCACAGCTTGTATAGGATAATGGACACGAAGGCTGGGCCCAGGGGGCCTATGATGGGGACAGAGAAACAGTGGCTGGGATTCTGGGAGAGCTTCTTGTCCTCACTCCTCTCCCCACTGGGCATGGCTGGTTGGAAGCCCATCCCTGACCGTCCTGGCTTGGGAGGCATCCCTGGAGCCAGGAGTTCTGTGGTTTGGGTGGACGTGACCATCCAAACAATTGCTCGAGGTCAGGGCTGTGGAGGTAGGAGGAACTGCTGGCACCGAGCCGCAGGCCCCTCTCCTCCATGTGCCCTGTCTGGGGAAAAGCAGAGTCTCTGCTTGCTGCTCCTGAGCTGGGGTGGCCCCTGGGAAGAGTTCAGTGCCACCTGGCCCCTGTGCTGCCTGGCAGGAGAGGAACCTGGGGGGACAGGGAGGCCCCCTCCCAACCCTGGCAGCATGCAAGCCCTCCCATGCTCCCTCTGGGCAGCCAGCTGCCCTTTCCCCCTGCAGGCCCTGCTGCAGCTGCATTCCTGACATAGCCCAGGACAGCCCTCCCCCTCCCCCTCCCCCTCCCTTGGGTCCGGGGCAGAGCCTGGTGGGGGAGGGGAGTAGGAGCTTGGCCAAACTTACCGCCATTTGCATGTGTTTCTTGGTGCCCAGCCTGTTGCACAGGATTTTTGAGTTCATAAAAGGACCCCCACCCCCAACAAGCAGTTTCTGGGCATATCTTCACCCTCCTCCACACAGTCCGCTTGAGCTGGGTACCCCTGAGTGAATCACTTGCTATCTCTGAGCGCCAGGCTCCACATCTGTAAAAAGAGGATTTGCTATTGGGAAGGTAGCTACAGGAGCCCGCCCCCCACCACCACCTGACAACCGGAGGTGTGGCCAATGGTCTGTTCTCTCCTTTCCCTACTCAGCCTCATACAGAACCAAAGGCCTCTCTGCCCATGTGTTCCTTGTGTTCCAGAACCTCAAGAAGTATGGGTGGGAAGTGGCAGGACCAGGTGCTAGGAGGGGGTGAACCAGAGCCAGTTGTTTGGAAGGACTAAGGAACCAAGGGATCATGAGCCAAGGTGATCCCATCAGATTCTGAGCTGTCCTCTCTCACCATCCCCTTTCTCAAGAGCAGTTCCCATCCAGCTGCCCTGCTGGAAATGCCCCAGTGAGTGAGTGAGAGGTGCTGGACATATTAGTGCCCAGCGGAGAATTTCAGTCCGTGATCAGACTGGAGGAGAACTGAGAAAAGGCACCTCGTTGGCGCACGTGCTCTCCAAACCAAGGATGAGCGTATGGTGAATGGCCCATCCCCCAGGAGATTGTGTGGAGGGAAGACTGGGCTGGGGGGATATGGGGGAGCGCCCACTCCAAGACCAACCAATCCCATTTCAAGAGTCATTTCTCCCCCTCTGGGCCTCAGTGTTCTTTCCCCATAAAATGGGGAGGAGGTCAGCAGGCTTGGATTTCTGTACTTGGATGGAAGTCTCACTTTATTTCCCCTGGAATAGTGGGCTAAGGCTCCAGTAATGGAAATATAGGTGTTGGCCATTGAGGACTGAGGGGGATGTTTGCAGAGGGGAGAGTGAGTGAGCCTCCTTCGGATTCTTCCAGGATGGTGCTTGAGCCACCAGAGTGAAGCAGAGGGCCACCTCACAAAAAACACACCATGGGCTAGACATGGAGTCAGGTTTGAGGCCCGCCAAGGCCAGTGAGTGGATCGGAGGTAGCCTTACAATCAACTCTAGACAGCAAGTCTGCCGTTTGTACAGTGGCCAGTGACCACTGGTCTACCCAAGGAGGGACCAAAGTCATCTCCAAAGACCAGATGGGCCACAGGACATTGAATGAGAGAACCCTGTGTTCAAGGGGGGGGGGGTGCTGCAGAGGCTGGACCTGTCCACCACACCTGAAAACAACCAGCCCTCCATATCTGCTGTCCTATTGTTCTGCTCCCTTTGCAATAATTCAGGCTAGAATTATTGCAAAGATTCAGGCTAGAATCCCAGTTTGCTGCTCATCTAGACATATATCCTGTGTCACAACTGAATTAAGCTTGTGAATCCTATGCTGTTTTCTACCCACTTATGAAATAAGGGCAAAATGGATCAATAGGTACATATTTGCCCAAACCTTTGCTGGGCTGAGGGTGGGGCCTGCCTGCCCATACCGCTGCGTTATAGCTAGAAACGTTCACTGTCTCAGATAGCTAAGTCTGAATTACGTGCACAAATGGAAAAAGACATCTAATGTTGTATGTAACATGCAAAAATGGAATATATAAAATCCAGGGGTTTCATTCCGGATAGATGGTGATAAGTTAAGGATGCATGTTATCATCCTTGGAGCAGCAACTGTGGGAAAAATACAAAAGGGCATAACTAAAAAGCCAATAGAGATTATAGTATAGAATATTTCAGGATGTCTAGGTGGCTCAGTCAGTTAAGTGTCTGCGATCAGCTCACCTCATGATCTCTAGGTCCTGAGATCAAGCCCCACATCGGGCTTCCTGCTCAGCAGGGAGTCTATTTCTCACTCTCTCCCTCTCTCTCTTCCCTTCCCTGTCATTCATTCTCTCTTTCAAATAAATAAAATCTGTTTTTTAAAAAAATAATATTTAGGGCGCCTAGGTGGCTCAGTGGGTTAAGCCGCTGCCTTCGGCTCAGGTCATGATCTCAGGGTCCTGGGATCAAGTCCCACATCGGGCTCTCTGCTCAGCGGGGGCCTGCTTCCCTTCCTCTCTCTCTGCCTGCCTCTCTGCCTACTTGTGATCTCTCTCTGTCAAATAAATAAATAAAATTCTTTAAAAATAATAATAATATTTATAAATACTTGGTTAATGCAAACAAGACAAGAAAGGAAGGTGGAGGAAACAAGTAGAAAACAAATAGCATGATGGTAGACCTACCCCAGTATTAAATGTAAATGGACTAAATACTCCAATTAAAACTTAGAGATTGTCTGTCTAGATCAAAAAAGCAAGACCCAACTATATGCCATGTTCAAGAGATGCACTTTAAATGTAAAGATACGCTCAAGAGGAGAGTAAAGGGGTGGGAAAAGATAGACCATGCAAGCACCAAGCATAAAAAAGCCCAGTAGTGGCTCCATTAAAATCAGACAAAGTGGGCTTCAGGACAAGGACAAAGGACCAAGATAGCTATTACCCAAAGATAAAGGAGCCAATTCATCAAAAAGACAAAACTGGGGAACCTTGGGCAAGTTACCCAGTCTCATTTCCCATCTCCAAAATAATAATAGCAGTACCTGCCTCGTTAGGGGTATGGTGAGGATCAAATTATTGAATCCCAACGTGTTTAGAACCATGCTTGGCACATGTCAAATGCTCTGTGGATGTTAGTTCTCAAGGTTATTGCATTTGGGACAGAGCCTCAAGTTCTTAACCATGACCCTGGCTTTGCTTCCTCTGAGGTGGGGCTCTGCAGGCTGCTGCAAGATAGGGTGTAAATACAGGCCACTAGCTGGTTCCTCCAGTTCTTTTTCCTGGTAGGTGGTGCTGTGTGCGTGCGTGTGTAGAGACATGAGGCCGAGGAATGGAAGGAATGAGACAGCATGTACCCAATGAATCTGTTTCCTATGACACCCAAGGGAGAAAGTCAAGGAGGAGTGGAGACAGGCTAGGAAGTGAGCAGGCACCAGGTGGAATTTGGGTGGTTGCCTGGTATAACTGGTGCTGAATGGTATGTCTCCAGGCTGACCTGAGTCATTTCCTAACCTGAGAAGCAGGAAGGCAGCCCCTATGTGGGAATTACCAAGTTCACATGGCAGGAACCACAAAGATCTTTGGAAAGGCCCAAAGATCTTTGTGGTTCCTGCCATGTGGTCACGGGAACAGAAAGAATGCCCAGAGAATTCCCTGCTTGCCCTGAGGCCCCTACACCCCTGCTCCAAGGCAGTGGTAGTGGGGCTGTTTTCACCTGTGGCAGGGCTTGGAGATCTGCTAAAGCTATGCCAGCTTTGGCACGGAGGTCTGGGTAAGAATGACGCTCCAGCCAGGGATGCGGGAAGACAGGTCTCTGCATCACTGTTGACTCCTTCTCCCAGGCTCAAGGGCTCTTCCATCATGTATACCTCCTTTTCCTCTCTTTGACTCTCCTGATACTATCTCCTTTCTCACCTTCAGTGGCTACTCCCTTATGCTGGAGATTTACTGACACCCACCCCACACTGGGCACATCTCAGCCTCTCTCCTGTTGTGGGTGGTAGGTCAGAGCAAGCTGGCTTTTGGAGACGAAGAGCTCCAAGAGGTAAAGGCACTTGCCTATTTCTGATAAATGGCAGAGTCTGGCTTTCAAGATGGTGCATCACTAAAAATTCACTGTTCTTTACTGGTTTTAGTTTACTGATTTTGGTCCAAATTAATCTTCTTCAATACCCGGACTCATCAGAAATCTTTGAGTTTTCCTGTGCCTAGAGCTGTAGCTTCCAAGTTTATTTTATCTTGTATCCCTACGACTAAAACATTGAGCATGCATTCTCCATTGTATGTCCATTTTAATTATGTATAAATTATTTGCATGTGGGGCTCCTGGGTGGCTCAGTGGGTTAAAGCCTCTGCCTTCGGCTTGGGTTGTGATCCCAGGGTCCTGGGATCAAGCCCCGCGTTGGGCTCTCTGCTCAGCGCAGAGCCTGCTTCCCCCTCTTTCTGCCGGCCTCTCTGCCTACTTGTGATCTCTGTCTGTCAAATAAATAAATAAATCTTTAAGAAAAAATTATTTGCACGTGCTAATGTACTCTTATATTATGTACATTAGAAAATATTCATATGTGGTTTAAAGATGAGATAAATATATCACAAATAGAAAGGGTCTCTAATATTCTCTCCCTGCATCTGCGGATCAGCCTGGGAGTACCCCTAGGATATGTATACATCCCTACCTTGAAAACAGTTGGCCTGGGGAAAGAAGTGCCCACTCATGGGCCTGGTACAGGGTGTTCTGCCATCTGAAGGTGTCCGCAGATTTCTTCCTACTGCCCTGCAGATCAGTGTCAAGGTACCAAATGGGCCACAGTCATTCTCAACTCCACGTCTTCCTCTACACCCTGCCCCTCTCCTCCTCTCCTTGTCCTCCATATTGTGTGAGCTCTAGCCCAACCCCTGGGTTTTCTGCAAAGTCTTTTCTTCAACCTGGACCTAAGCATTTGTACCAGTCATTCTACATCCTGCTCTCAGCCTGCCTGTATCACCGCTAAACAAACTATCTTGATGGAATGTTCCATGTTGCCAAGCATTTTAGGCAGGTACTATTATTATTACTTCCATCTAATAGCTGGGGAATCTGAAGCTCAGAGAGGTCGGGGAATTTGCCCAAGGCCACACAGTAAGTGATGGGGCCAGGATTTATACCTGGACCTGACTCTAGAGTCTACTCTGATTAATCACTAAGCTAAGTAAAGTGAAGACGGTCATTTACATTACTGTTTATTTTTCTTAGCAGCTTGCATAAAAATACATACATACATGAAATATCAAGCAAATTTGTGAATGAATGAATGAATGAATGAATGAACTGCTCAGGTCAACATCAAGAAGGAAGCCAATGGTAAAAGGGAAAAGGCCTCTTATTACCAGTACAGAATGTATTGGCTCCTGTACCTAATGAGTCCTGGGAAGGACTTTAGGCTTCAGGCATGGCTGAATCTGGGTGCGCAGGTGTCATCATTCAGATTCAGTGTACCCAGCTCCTGGTTTGGCT
This sequence comes from Mustela putorius furo, assembly GCF_011764305.1. Lineage (NCBI taxonomy): Eukaryota > Metazoa > Chordata > Mammalia > Carnivora > Mustelidae > Mustela > Mustela putorius. The sequence continues at coordinate 32,440,651 of NW_025421304.1, read as the reverse complement.
GTTCTCTGTATTGACCAAGTCCTCAAGTAGGATCTACTAGCAAATCTAAGGTTGTGCCCTGCCAACTTAGCATCTCCAGCAGGAGGAAAGAAAGGGTGTCTGACAGTTCATTGCATCAACTCAGGTCATGGGCCTGTGCTAGATCACATCTCTGTGACCAGTGGGCTGAGATAAGCACGTCACTTCTGGGATCACTGAAGTGGAAGGGTGGGTAGCGCCCTACGGACCACGTGAGCTGAGATGGAGGATGGGGATTGGGGTATTGGAAGAATGAGTGTACACAGGTGTGAATATCAAGTCCACTTGACTTTGTCTCTTGCAGGATTTGGTAGACTGGCAGAAGCCCCTACTGTGGCAGGTAGGCCACTTGGGAGAGAAGTATGATGAGTGGGTCCACCAGCCAGTGATCAGGCCCATCCGCCTCTTCCACTCTGACCTCATCGAGGCCCTCTCCAAGAGTGTCTGGTGAGCCCTGCTCTGGGCCCGTGGTGGGCTGTCCCTCTCTCCTGATGCTGCTAGTCAGATACAGAAGGGGAAGGGGCGGTTGGGGCCCTCCCCAGAGCCTCGAGCTGTATTCTAAGCTGTTGAGAATACTGGAACGTGCCATAGACATACTCCATTCCTCTGCAGGCTTATCCACTGAGTGAGTGGCAACGTAACATGTAGCCGGAACCACTTTTGATGTCACCCCTGTTTTAGTCCAGACTCTGGAGGATTTTCCAGCTTCTAAAGGCCATGGGAATAATTTTGCCTGCAATTGGCTCCTTTGCCACAAGAGGTCAGCATCCATCCAGCTGCACAGAGTCTTACCACAGGGATGCAGTTCTTTGCTTCCAATAACTTATCTCAGAGACAGAAGCAGATAGACTTACAGTCTCTCTCTTCTTTTCTCCTCCCCACCCCCAAAGCAGTGTCCCTTTGGCCCTGTGTCTCCATAAGCTTTTCGTGTAGGCTTCGGTCTCATTTATCCCTTCCTCTAGTTGAGAGATGCATCTCTGAGGAAGCTGGACGCAGTCGAGCCCCAGTGCATGTATCTCTCTTACCCTGATGGCTCTCCTGCAGGTACAATGTCCCCATCATCTGGATGCCCCTGATGCTGTACTTCAGTTGGTCCCACTACCGAACCCTCGCTCAGGGCAACGTTCGACTCTTCGAGTCCTTCAGCACAGGTAACGTTGGTTCCTTCCTGGAGGCAGGAGATTCCAGTGTTGTCTCTGGTCCTGAGTTTTGAAGAACCTAGAACCCCAAGCCACATCATGAACATTTATAGAGGAGACCTATCTATAGCGATAGACTCCCAAAGAACAATGGCAGGCTCCCCACCCCCAACCCCAAATGGATAAAGGAAAAAAAAACAAAACAGCCACATGTTAGCAGAAAGTAAATGAAATCATTTCATAGCAATAAAAAAGAGGGCTTCCTGCTGAGTCTAGTGCTATGAAATGTGACTTGGGCTAGTTAAGAAACGGAATGAAATCATTGCACTAGATGCACAGCTGGGAGCTGGACTCACAGTGCCCCCATGAGCACAGCACAGGTTAGAACCTGGGAGAGAAAGATGTGGAGATATCCTGCCATGTTCCCTGGGCAGAGGCCCATGCAGCAGAAACCCTGACCTGGAGTACCAACCCCACTAATGACTATGAGCACTTACCAAGTGCCAGGCCAGCTGCTTTCCAGGGACCATCCCCCTCAGCCCTCCCAGCATTTCCATGAGAGTGGTACTGTCACCGTGCCCTTTTAGAGATGAGGAGATGGTGCCTCAGACAGGTCAAGCTGGTGGTTCAGGTCCTGTGGCTAGGACGGGCTTGGGTGTGGCCACTTCCGCCAGCCTATTGCCCTGCTTGTGCCTCTAGGAATAAGCCGCCTGCCCAGGTGGTCCCCTGTCCTAGCACAGCCAGCCTCGGGGAGGTGCTAGCTCCCGGGGGGGGGGGGGGTGGCTCAGACCGAGGTGAGGTTGGGGGACAGGCAGGAGAGGGCTGCTGTGGGTTGTTGAGGTAGACTTTCCTCTTCTGATTGCCTGTCATGTTCTTGACTGTGAACCTTCAGAGGCCCCCCTCTCTCTGCCAGACATGGGCTCCTTCTCCCCACGCTGCAAGGCTTCTTTCCTGCCCACCTCTGCCGGGAGTGGCAAGTTGAGGGCCTGGATGGCTTAGGTGAGAGGGACCAGGAGGCTGCAGCGAAGAGAGCCTGTTTTCTCAGCTGGCCCTGGGAGGGGTGGGGATGGACAAGCTGCAGGAAGTCCCCCAGCACCCAGAACTGCTCCCGTGCACCACGGGTTAACACGCCCGCCCTGCAAGCCAAGGTTACCCTTTTCTGCCCACGCTGAATAGCTCAGGCACAGCACGGGGCTTGTTGCTCAGAAGGCCTGCTCACTGAATCGCCCACTGTCCACCCGGCGCTCCCCTAACAATCACCAACAGTGGCAGGGCCGCCAAGCCTGGCAGCCGGAGGGGGAAGGGGATGCCAGAGCTTTGGCCCAGGTCCCTCTGCAGGATTCCTCCAGAGATGCCACTCGGTACCAGCTCCGGCCGGATGGGCCGACAGGGGTGATGCTGGGGTGAGGGGGCGGGCAGAGGTTTGACCTATAGGAGGGGACTCTTCTGTGTGGCGGGGAGGGTGGTTTGAGGGCTGGGTCCGGAGGCAGGCCACTGCAGAGAGCTGAACTGTACTGTGTAATAGAGGTCCAGTGTAGAGCCTGTGACCACAAGGCCAGGAGTGATGGCACGAGAGAGATGCGTCCACAGCCCTCCCTCATCCCTTAGCTCGTCAGGCGAGGCACAGGCCACAGGCAGAGAGCATAAGAACCATGAGGGGATGCTCAAAAGGGTCCCAGTGCAGCTGTTGGGTAGAGGGTAAATGGGAATAAAGGCAGAAAAGTCAGGGTGCCAAGGAGCTGTGGAAGCTGAACAGAGATGCCAGTTCAATGCTGAAATTCCCAGATGCACATGGGAAAATGCTTGGAAAGGTAGAGGCATTCTGCAAATTTAGGACAGCCCTCAGAGCAGTTCCTGGGAGCAGAGGAGAGAGAACACCATGCCAGAACTGTGGCCAGGCAGCACCTTAGCGATGCAGGCCACCTGAGCCAAGGTCAAGACCAAACTCTGTGGCCAGGGAATGTTCCTGCATATCCAGTCCTTTCCCTGCTGAGAAGAGAGCTAAGCAGTGAGGTAGGACTCCTGCACTGTGGGCAGGGGGAGGCAGGGGGCTGGGCTGGAACCCTTTAACAGGGGACACTCCAGAACTCTACAAGGAGAATCAGGACAAGGTGGGCACAAGTTAGGACTTGAATGTATTTTTGCCTCGTACTTAAATTTAAGTGGTCCCATATGAAAATTATAGTAGCTACCAATTATATATGAGGAGCATTATATTATTATCAGTATTAATATATAATAGTGTATTAGTCTTACTATATAGTGTATAACCTTATTATATAATCAGGTAGTCTGTTTCCTCTCTCCGAACGACAGCCTTTCATGGTGGGTAGGATATTTTACTGTTGAGAAAACACTGAGGTGGCACAGAGTTGGGATTTGAACCCAGGTCTGCAAATCCAGAGCCTGTGCTCTGTGTCCTTCACCAGAGTGTTCTGAAGGACCCCAGAGGTGTCACAGCTTCCCCGGAAGGAGGGCTTTCTTGCCTACCTGAGCAGCCCCGCCAAGGTCAGATGGCCACTCACGCAAAACTGTTAAGCAGGTATCTTGTACCAAATGTGGACATGGCTCAGGCTGACATCCTGATGAATTTCCACCACTGAGCTCACCACTCTGGGAGATCACCTGCAGAGCTGCAGGTTAGGAACAAGTGGACTGGGGAGGAAGCTCGCCTTCAGGTGCCAATTCCTAGGGATTTGGCTGTAAATCACTGCTCCACGGCTGATAGGCCCTGGGTGGGGGAGGGGTTGCAGAAGGCCCTGCTCCCCCCACCCCCCACCCCACTGGGTCAGCAGTCAGCAGTGCGGTCCCATTTGAGAAGCCCTCCAGGCTCTCTTACGGTTACTGCTCACCCTTACCTCCACTGCTCGGCTCAGCCTGGTACAAAAGGTCAGGTTCGTATTGGTCCTTCATTGTTTTGTCAGAATGGGGCTGGGCCTAGATTCTCTTTCAGAGAGCCAGAAGGTCACCTCCTCCCCCTGCTTTCCTGGGCTTTCTTGCTTCCTCAGCAGCCACCTGTGGTCATCTACCCTGGGCCCACTCTCTGTAAGATGGGGATGGAGGGTAAAACAGCAGCCACAGGGCAGCCCTAAGTGTCAGGTGAAGGGCGGGGCAGGAGCTCTGCAACCAGCCCAGTCTGGGATGCAGGGCATCTGCGGAGGTTTCTCGAAGCCGACATCTGGGCTGCTCCAGGATCTCCAAGGATAAGGGGGCAGGGAGGGAAGTAAGGAAAATATGAGCAACATTAGGGAGAAGGTGAGAGCGGGGAGGAAGGAGGATGAGGTGCATCCAAGGAGACCTAAGGACTCCGGTTTGGCCCCAGGACAGGTGGACAGGGAAGCAAGGCAAGGATGTGGCTGGCGGGACGGGACGCAAGGGGCTCTGAGTGCCCTGCTGGGGGGTTGCACTTTATCTAAAGGTACGGAGGCACCATGGCGGGGTTTGAGCAGTGCCCAGACGCCGGGGAGTGGGCTGGGAGGCAGATGCCTCATTGGGCAAGAAGTGATAATGTGGTACGGGGTGAAGAGCAGGGCATCCACCAGAGAGATTTTTTTTTTTTTTAGTTGAGATGAGATTCCCGTAACATAAAATTAACCAGTTTAAAGGGAGCAATTCAGGGGTATTTAGTACCTTTGCAACAGGATACAACCACCACCTCTGCCTAGGTCCAGAACGTCTTCACCACCCCAAAAGGAAACCCTGGACCCACTGAGCAGTCACTCCCCACTTCCCCAGCCCCTGTAACCACCTAATAAGCCTTCTGCCTCTGTACATTTGCCAATTGTGGACATTCTGTACAGGTGGAATCATACAACACGTGGGCTTCTGGCTCTGGCTTCTTTTGCTTCACGAAGAGCTGTTAGGGAGAACCCACAGGGCCTGGTGAGGATGGATGGATGCAGGAGGGAGGGATAAGTTAAAACTTTAGTCAAGTGTGGATGCTGGAACCGCTGGCTGTGGAAGAAGGTGACAGGATGGGCAGGAAGAAGATGATTGGCCTCCTATGACAGCTGCTAACTATGGGCACCTGTGGACAGGCTTATTGGCTGTGCAGGACTAGGGTGAAGGTGGAGGTCTGGGGAAGGGGGGTTGCTAGCCAGTGAGCCCGGCCGACTTCCAGGATCCAGCAGAGAATGTGTGAGAGTCAAGGGTCAAGGCTTTGGTGCTGAGGACAGGGGCAGCATTTCCGTGATGGTACCTGACGAGGGGCATCTAGAAAAGAGAGGAAAAGCCAAGTGACGCAGCAGGTGGAGAGAGGAGACAGAAAACATGCCCACACAAAAACTTGTACTGGAATGTTCACGGCAGCATTATCTGTAATAGCCCCAAAGTAGAAACAGCCCAGATGTCCATCAACTGCGGAATGGATAAACGGAGGTGATACATGGAAAAAAAGGAATGAAATCCAGACACACACTATAACAAGGATGAACCTTGAAAATAGTATATGTAAAAAAAAAAAAAAAAAAAAAAGCCAGTCATAAAAAGATCACACATGGCAGGATTCCATTTATATGGAAATGTCCAGAATAGGCAAATCCATAGACAGAAAGCAGATTTGTGCTTTCCCAAGGGCTGGGAAAGAGCAGGGGCGGGGAGGAATGGGGAGTGACTGCTAACGAAGACAGGGTTTCTTTTGGGAGTGATAGGAATGTTCTAGAATTGACTGGTGATTGGCTGCACAATACTGACTCTACTAAAGAAACCACTGAATCGTACACTTTAAGGGGGTAAATGATAGGATATGTGAATTATATTTCATGAAAGCTGTTATTTTTCAAAAGAGAGAGGAAGTCTGGCGAAAGCAATGGCTTGTGGAGGAAAGTACAAGCCCAAGTGAGAATAGGCGTGGAGAAAACAGCGGCCAGAGCTGGTGTCCCCGTGAAGCCAAAAATGAGTGAGGACAAGAAGTGAGAGCTTCCAGGACCGCGGGCTGTCATCAGAGGGTTGGGGGTGGGGAACCTCACACCTGGTGACAAGTCCATCTCTCTGGTCTTCCCGTCTCCGGGCAAATCATCTTGAGGTTTTCACATCTCTCTCGTATATGCTGTGATTCCAAGTCTTATCTGTTAAGATTTCTCTACTTGGGTTTTTCTGTCCTTCCTGCCCCTCCCTCCCTCATCCCTTGTTGTTAACACCTTCGCCCACAGTCCCCTGGCTCTACTGGCTTAGTTGGTGTCATCCCTCCCTCTCCCCAGAGCCACTAAAGCGAGGTCACCCTTCCCAGGTAGGTCAGCCATTCTGACTGCTTTAACAAAACATCGCAGACTGGGGGACTTATTAAAAAAAAAAAAAAGGCAGAAATTGATTGCTCACAGTTCCAAAGACTACAAGTCCAAGATCAGGATGCCAGCCTGGGTCCAGCGAGCGGCCCCCCTTGCAGGTCCCAAACTTGTTGTATCCTCCCAAGGCCGAAAGGGGAGGAGCTCAGTGGGGTCTCTCCCACACGGGCACCCAGTCCTGTCCGTGATGGCTCCACCCTCACGACCTAAGCGCCCCTCAAGGGCCCCACCCACCTCCCAACACCCTCCCTTTGGCTCACATAAGAATTTGGCGGTGGGGGTGGGGGGGACACGCAGACCACAGCACCAGGGAAGGTTCCCGCGCTGGTCACAGCTGCTCCTCTTAGTCTCCCTCAGGCAGATCTCAGCGCCGCTGCGGGCAGCGCCGTGGTTCCCCGAGAGGACCGCTCCGGCCAGCCCAGCCCAGCACAGAGTCTCAGGCCTCATTGCCCATTTTGACCCAAGAGCCCCCCCCCCCCGAAGGTGGCGCGGCCCCCTAGCTGGTGGATGGAGGCGGGGTGTTCCCCAGGCGACAGGGCAGTGACACGAGCCGAGCCGCAGGCCATCGCTGCGCCCTGGGGCCGTCCGCCCTGACATGGCCCCTCTCCTGCCGCTCTGCAGAGTACTCGGTGGCCCTGCCGCAGTCCGCCTTCCCGGGCCTCTTCGTGATGGGGGTGCTCCTCTGGAGCCTGCTGGAGTACCTCATCCACCGCTTCCTGTTCCACATGAAGCCCCCCAGGGACAGCCATTACCTCATCATGCTGCACTTCGTCCTGCACGGCCAGCACCACAAGGTGAGCGGGGCGGGCTCCCGCCTGTCGCCTGGCAGCTGTCCCCAGCGCCCAGGGGCCTGCGGGTCTCTGTGGGAGGCAGCTGGGGAGCAAGAGGCAATCAGGGTACCCCATGCTGCTCAGAGGGGTGACAGGCGCCTGGTCTGACTGGGGGCAGGCCTGGGCATTGGCGTCGTGAGCGCGCGTCGTGCCTGCGCGCAGTCCTCATTCACGCTGGGCAGGCAGCGGGTCCGGGTCCACTTCAGAGATCGCCTTGAATGGTCACAGCAACCAGTTCGTTCATTCATTCATTGGACAGACGCCCCCTCTCCTGCACCCCCAGTGCTCACCATGTGCAGGCACTGTTCTGGACACCGCTGGACAAAACAGTAAAAAGTCACAGCCCCCCGTAGAGCTTCCTTCTAAACACGGTGCTACGGTTGTCCCCCTCTGCAGAGCAGCACACTGAGGCTTGGAGAAAATTAAGAAACAGAGGAAGTTGCCCAAAGTCACTCCCAGGAGGTTGGGTCCCATTCTGTGAATTCGAGTCCAGGCACTCAACCCTCCACCACCCTGGGGCCCTTGGGGGACAGACAGTATGTCATCCAGAGGCTGGGAGCAAAAGCAGAGCTGATGTAGGAGGCTGCAGTCCCCACCCCTCCTCAGTTCTTGCAGGGTGCTATTCTCCGCCTCACCCAGGACGTGCCTTCCGTAGTTTTTCTCCCCCCCACCGCTTCCCACCTTCTTCAAGGGGGGGGGGGAGGCCCAGGTCAGCACATGGCCCTGAGACCATCACCTGCTTTATCTCGCTCTTCCCCACCCACCCTCCCAGCCCAGAGAGGGTTGGGCTCTTCCCAGAAGACTCACCAAGGCATTTCTGAAATCGTACCTCTATGCCAAGCCCTTGGCTTTTGATGTTCCAGAGCCCAAGTCTTGGCTCTTTGTTCTGGTTCACCGTGACCACACCCCCTTGGAACCAAGAAGGGCTGCCCTGAGGATGTAGGGACAGGGAGAATGTGTCTGTGAACACTTGCAGTACCATTCTTCCCTGTGAGCCTGCACTGACCTCAGCTTGTCAGGGTGCTGCTCCTCCCAGACAACACCAGGCCTCGGTCTGGGGACCCTGCGTGGTGTCTGGTGGTAGCTCTTCTCTCTAGCACTTTACAAATTCTAGAGCCCGAGTGACCTCATGAGCAGAGAGCAGGACTCTGAGCCATGAGGGTTCCACCCACATCACATCCACCATCATGTTCGGGGACAGGCTTCCAGGTCATACCCTGACTTGGAAACTGGGAGCAGGACAGGGTCTCAAGGGCTCTCAAGCATGGTGGCCGGCCCTCCCCAAAGCCACCGAAGGTGCTAGTCCTCCCACCCCCCATGACAGGTTGCTGGAATGTGTGGGCTGCTCTGCCCCTATCCTCTGCTGCTGAGACTACAGGTTGGCTGGCCTGGCTGTCTTCTGACGTGTGAGCCTCTCCATCCACAGGCACCCTTCGATGAATCCCGCCTGGTCTTCCCCCCCGTACCGGCTTCTCTGGGCATTGCCTTCTTCTACATCATTCTACGGCTCCTCCTCCCCGAGGCGGTGGGGGGCATAATGTTTGCTGGGGGCCTCCTGGGCTACATCATCTACGATATGATCCATTACTACCTACACTTCGGCTCGCCACACAAGGGCTCCTACCTGTACAACATGAAGACCTACCATGCCAAGCATCACTTTGCACATCAGAAGTCAGGTGAGGCCCCCATGTCCCTGCCTCCCCCGTTTGCTTACTCTTTTATTTGCCAGTCACCACTGAGGCCTTAGCAAAGTCCAGGCACTATTCTAGGTACGGGGGAATCTACAGCAAGGCAAATCAGGAGCTCTAACCCCGCTCCCTGGGAGACAAAGAAGGAAATCAATAAATTAGCAAAGATGATTTTAGGCCATGTTAAGGGCCACAGAGAGAAGAAACCAACAGGTTGTGGGAGAGGGTCCAGCTGTGTCTAATAAAATATAATGCGAGTCACAGATGTGATTTTAGATTTTCTAGTGGCTTCATTGACAAGTAAAATTAAACAGATATAATTAGTTTTTTCTAAATTTTTAAAATATTTTTATTTATTTATTAGAGAGAGAGAGAGAGAGAAAAGAAGCGTGAATGGGGTGGGGGGGCAGAGGGAGAAGCAGGCTCCCCGCTGAGCAGAGAGCCTGATGCAGGACTCGATCCCAGGACCCCTGGGATCATGACCTGGGCCTAAGGCAGATGACTGAGCCACCCAGGCGCCCCAGATGTAGTTAGTTTTGATAATATATTTTATTAAGCCAAATACAACCAAAATATCACCATTTCAACCCATAACTAATACAGAAATTTGCTAATGAGCTGTATTACATTCTCTGTCATATATTAAGTCTTCAACATCTGGTGTGGACTTTACACTTAAAGCACATCTCAATTCAAGTGCTAAGCTTTCATTAGAAATACTTGATCTATTTTTAGAGTTTATAAAATTGACTATAAAAAGTGCCAAAAAAGTAGATTCATACATGTGAGTTGTCGTAAACGGTGCTTACAAGTTTTCCAGAACTTAATCAACTCTCTGTTTTCAAACTGAAATTTAAGTCAAGTAAAATAGAATGACATTAGGAATCTAGTACCTCCATAGCTCTAGCTCTAGTGGTTTGGTGCCCAGCAGCCACACGGGCCAGGGTCTCCCACCTACGACAGCCCAGCCCTAGGTCGAGCATTCCAGGAAGGTGTCCGCGCAGAGCTGTCTTTGCAGCTGAGGCGTCCACTAAGAGGAGCCGGCATCCAGTGTCCGGGGAAAGAGCGTCCCAGGAGCAACAGGTGCAAAGCCTCTGTTCCAGCCTGTGAAGCAGGAATGAACTTGTCATCTCCAAAGAGAAGGAAGAGGCTGAAGTATGAGAGAGAGGAAGCATCAGGCAGGAGCCAGGCTCTCCCTGGAACTCAGGACCGATAAGGAACTTGGATTTATTCCCTTGGCATCCTCGGGAGACTAGAAACACAAGTGCCGGGCTCTCGACTTCTGCCAGGATGGCCCCGAGAGTTGGGAAGGCCAGCAGGGACAGATGTTCAAACCCCGCCTGCGCGCTGGTCCTCCCTCCCCAGGCTCCCTTCCCGAGGAAATTCCTCGCCCGTCCTCACCAGTGCCTCATCTTCTCCCCGTTTGTCTCCCTCTCTAGGATACGGCATCAGCAGTAAACTGTGGGATCACTTCTTCCACACCCTCATACCGGAAGAGCCCCACCTGAAGATGCAATGACAACTCCCAGCCCCACCGTCCTACCCTCTGCCCGGCCGTGGCCTCTGCCCCATCCCCGCCGCACACCCCCCCACACCCAGACCCTGCAAAGAAGGTTTGCTCGGCCAGGCAGGACAGGCTTTGTCGGGCTGGTGAGGGTGCTGGGGAGACCAGGAAGGCTGGGACTGACCCCGAGACAGCGCTCCTGACCCACCAAGTAGCTCTCGGGGATGAGCTCTTTCCTGGAGCATCTCGGCCTCTCCACTTGCACCCCTGCCCTGAGCCTTAGCCCACGGGACTGCTTCAGGACCTGGCCAACAGGGAATTTCCCAAGGGGAATGAAGGAAACTGACCTCTGAGGCCAAACCTGTGTCCCCACATGTGTCTTACAGCTTGGACTCCCTAGGTAGGACACGCCTGTCCCCATGGTGGAGCTGCAAAGAGTGGGTGTGCAGGGCCTGTGGCCCTTGTCTCCCTAACCGTCCTTTTCTGGGGAGACTTTGGTGGCTCTTGCTGTTCTCCTGATGAGTGGAGAACACTGAGGTAGAGGAAGGGCTCTTGTCATAAGAAGAGACGACATGACGCCTCCCGCAGGCCACCTCCAGTTCCAGCGGCAGTGCCTTTGTCTACGACCCGTCAAACCTGCCCACTGTGGGGCCAGATGTCTCGGGCTGCATCTCCTCCAGCGCCCACACGCAGGGCCCTCACCTGCCTCTGCAGATGGGCCGGGGGGCTGCTGGCGGGGCTTCCAAGCTGATGGGAGCCCAGGCCCCTTTCCTTAGGAACCAGCAGCTTCTCTAGCGCTAACCCGCCTGTCTTCAGAATCTTAAAGCTTTTCCCCAAGGGAGGCTGAAGAGGCTTCTCTGTGGGTAGGAGCCCCACCCGATGTCTGGCCATTCTTGACCTCTGCCTGGCACAGGTGGGCCTCTACCCCCCTCACTCAGGACCCTTCCAGCTAGTGCCTCCTGACACCAAGAAGGAGCTTTCATGCGGTGCCTTATCTCCCCGACCTGCTTCCCTGCACCTTCCCCCCAGCAGATGAGGTTCTCGCCCCTTCTTCCTTATAACCAAAACCCTCACTGCTCCTAAGAGAGTCTTATTTATAAACCATATAAATGCCTTTAGTCTGGCCCCAGACCAAGTAGCTGCTCAGACTGCCCTGTCTAATCCTCCATGTCAGGCTTATGTAAAAAAATGTTGTCCTGTTCTTGTTTTCTTCTTACCCACAAACCGTTACTACTTGAAATTTCCTGAAAACTCGCTGAGGGTAAAGGCTAAAAAGAAAAGCAGCGTGAAGAATCCTGTGATTTGTACTGTTTACTGTGGAGTTATTTAAAGATTTCAGAATAAATATGCAAACTACAATTGTGAAATAAAGGTGTACATAAATTGTATATTTTGGAAAAATAAAAACGCTGAAAAAAGAAAATCAAGAAAGTTTTGCTGCTCCCGTGGGTGGTGCCCCACCAGACGTCCTGGCTGGGGGGAGGGGCGGCCGGGGTTGGGGGGAGAGGAAGAGGCTGGTCTAGCAGGGCAGGAACATCTTTTTTTCTCACTGACCAGGCTGTGTAGACCTGCGGGAGCATCCTGATGATAAAAAGCTTACCAACCCTTACCCTCTGATTCTGTCTTATTACTGCTGTAAATTCTCCGCAGACCACACCGCCCCTCACTGCCGGCGCCTGGGGTGGAGGCCTGGACACAGCATTCTTCCAGGATTTATCAGACCCCAGCTGAGATCCCAATGGACTTTCCTAAAACAAAGGGAGAAGGCTGTAACAACAAAGGCCCACAGAGGGAACTAGAAATTCCGGCTAGCTCAGTGCAGATAAAAGAGTTTCTCAAGAGGTCTTCTCACCCACATCCGTTCCCACCAGGGGAACCTGTCCTCAACACTCGGGAGGCCCCGGGTGGCTCAGTCGGTTAAGCGTCTGCCTTCTGCTCAGGTCATGATCACTGGGGACCTGGGGTCAAAGCCCACATCCAGCTCCTTGCTCAGCGGAGAGCCTGCTTCTCCCTCTACTTACCTCTCTTTCTCTCTCTCTCTCTCTCTGACAAATAAAATAATAAATAAAAATCTTAAAAACAAAATGTTTGGTGTCTAATTCAATCTGATTGGCGACGATGGACCGGATTTGCCCTCCAGAGGCAGAACCAGAAGTAGAAGAGGAAGAGGAAGGAAGCTAATAAGCTACTGTCGGTTAGGCTCTGGAACCCAGAAGGAGTCCCAGCGTCTGGCACCTGTTCAGGCTGAAGCAGCCAGCCAGGCTTCCATCCTGAAGATACGTGCGACCTCTCTGAGCCACCCATCCCACAAACTCCTGGAACTGGGCCTGTGCAAGCGGCAGAAATCACAACCTGCACTTCCTAGGTGTTGCCGGAGATCTGACCCACAGAACATCGCCCCCCAAGGGATAACAAGAAACAAAAAGAAGCAAAGGAAGAGATTCACTAGGTGTAAATGGGCAAATCTACCAAAGTCTAAGATGACCAAATTTGAGGAAAAAAAAATTGGAAAAAAAAACCCTTATATGAAGGATTGAAACAGAACTACTAGGACATGCCAAAAATCCAAGTGAGTTTATAGCATGGTAATAAGAAGATTTAGAGGAAAAATTAGTGAAACCAAGCCAATCTATTAATGAAAAGTTCCACTCAGTGAACACTGGACAGATTCCCCCAGGGCTTCTTCTTGTGCCCACTAAAGCTTTCCAGGGGCTTAAGAATTTCCACAGAGCCTTTGGAAGACAGTCAGCCTCACTGTACAGAAAAGAATGTAAGTGCCATGAGGCCATTAACCTCAAGCGAGCTGGCACTCACAGTGCATTCCCTACTTGCTGACCATCTGGTAGAGTCAGGGGATTTTATTACCAAGTGCAAGAGACATGATCAAAATGCCAGCACAGCTAGCATGAGGGGAAAGCCTGGAACTCGTGGCACATGACTATGTTTCTTTTTTTTTTTTTTAAGATTTTATTTATTTATTTGACAGAGAGAGATCACAAGTAGATGGAGAGGCAGGCAGAGAGAGAGAGAGGGAAGCAGGCTCCCCGCTGAGCAGAGAGCCCGACGCGGGACTCGATCCCAGGACCCTGAGATCATGACCTGAGCCGAAGGCAGCGGCCCAACCCACTGAGCCACCCAAGCGCCCACTATGTTTCTTTTTTGTTTAGTTTTTGTGTGTGTGGTTTTTCCTTAAGATTTACTTACTTCCGGGGCGCCTGGGTGGCTCAGTGGGTTAAGCCGCTGCCTTCGGCTCAGGTCATGATATCAGAGTCCTGGGATCGAGTCCCGCATCGGGCTCTCTGCTCAGCGGGGAGCCTGCTTCCTCCTCTCTCTGCCTGCCTCTCTGCCTACTTGTGATCTCTCTCTGTCAAATAAATTAAAAAAAAAAAAAAAAGAAGATTTACTTACTTCCGGGCGCCTGGGTGGCTCAGTGGGTTAAGCCGCTGCCTTCGGCTCAGGTCATGATCTCAGGGTCCTGGGATCGAGTCCCGCGTCGGGCTCTCTGCTCAGCGGGGAGCCTGCTTCCCTCTCTCTCTCTCTGCCTGCCTCTCCATCTACTTGTGATCTCTCTCTGTCAAATAAATAAATAAAATCTTAAAAAAAAAAAAAAGATTTACTTACTTCCTTTTGGAGAGAGGGAGCCCATGGGTTCACGGTGGCGGGGGTGGGGGAAAGAGATACAGGGAAGGAAGAGAAGCCGACTCCCTCCTGAATGGGGAGCCTGATGCAGAGCTCCAACTCCTGATCTCATGACTCTGAGACCATGACCTGAGATCAAGAGTTGGACGCTCAACGGACTAAGCCACCCAGGCGCCCCTGACTATGTTTATTTCTACAGTGAGAGAAGATTCACAAATCATCAAGAAAGCTTCATGGTTGCTCGGGCAAAGGGCCATTTAAGTTCTGATTGGCGTAAATACCCAGGCTGACTGACTCTCAGGGATCCTCGAAATTTACAGCCCCCCTCCCTTGATTCTGTAGCAACAGCCCAGCTGCCTGGCCGAGGACAGGTCCATAGCCATTACATTCATTTCTGGCACTGGGCTTGTACTTGCAGATATGCTGTCTTTGGGCGTTTCTTGGCTGACCTGAAGAACTGCCCTCGTAACTCCACTCTGTTCCATTCCTCATTGGCTCTGGCTTCTGATCTCTGCCTTTGAACTTTGTACCATTTCTTATTGTGCCGAACACAATGCCCAACTTACAACAGGCCTCAATAAATGTTAGTCTCGTCTCTGTCAGATCTCCCGTAGGTTCCCTAGTTTGAGAGCCTTCTCCACCTGTTCCCTGGCCTCTGCTGCCCTCTGGTGACAGCATGAAGCTCTGTCCCTTATGGCTACCCTTGCAGTGACCGTTTTGGAATCTGGTGTCTGTGGTTGTAAAATAGCAGCAATTTTCCACGTTACCTGGTCTCTTTGCTTACTGTTTTGTCTCGTTGACTGCTTTTGAAGGAAATCTGGAACTATGTGTATGAATTTCCGGTTCTAATTTTCCAGGAAGATATGATGACTGCAGAAATTCAACTGGAGCTTTCGTTACAGTGAGGTGATGATAGCACAATGAATAAATTTTAGCTAGTCAGGATGCTGCAAGTGGAATGTGAGATTTGGAAAATGTCAGAAGTCTTCTCCTTCTGACATTTATTTACAAATACTTTATAAGCTTGTAGTAGGGAGAAAGAAGAAATTATTTAAAAAGGAGGAGGAGGGGGGCGCCTGGGTGGCTCAGTGGGTTAAGCCTCTGCCTTCGGCTCAGGTCATGATCTCAGGGACCTGGGGTCGAGTCCCGCGTCGGGCTCTCTGCTCAGCAGGGAGCCTGCTCCCTCCCCCCACCCGCCCCGCCTGCCTCTCTGCCTATTTGTGATCTCTCTCTCTCTGCCAAATAAATAATAAAATATTAAAAAAAAAAAAAAAGGAGGGGGAGGAGGGGGGAGGAGGAGAAGAAAGAGAAGAAGAAGAAATCTCATTTTGGAAAAAGCATAAAGGTGGGATCCTGTTTTCATTTAGGTTGACACTAAAATGAGAACACTGAAGTGGTAGTTAATTTGGAAGGCAATTGCAGAAACAGTATGAAATTGGGAAGGATCAGACAGGAAAAGTGGGGAGCCACCTGGGATGAGTATGTGAAATTCTCATGCAGTTTCTGCAGGGGCATCTTGAGACGCAGACCGAATACCTGGCAGGGTTGTTCACCTAAAAGACAAGAACCTGGGACGTGTCTCCACCAGCCTCCTCTCCTTTCCGTTGAGGGTTATATTCAGGGGTGTCGACTCCCTCCTCACACATGAGCCGGCCTGACATGCAAGCCAGCCAGATTCTTTGGCTTTGACAAAGTCCTGGAGCAAAAGCAGAAAGATGGATATGTGCGCTTGAAGTGGGGTGCAGGTTGAGTGAGAGCTTCCTAGGAATCATCCAGCAGAACTGTGGCTGAAATCAAAGCTGAGACCATATTCAGACACAGCATTCCACTACAACTGAAGTGAAGACCAGAGGTGGACAGAAGGAATCACCATATGTATCTAACACAGAATCCGAAGGTCCATATCGTCAGTGTAAGAGGGAACCAGCAATAGACCCACCTTCCCAGGGCATTGCCTGCATGGAGAGGAGAAAAGAGAATACAGAACCACAGGCATAGCCCTTATGGAGGTCTGAAGCCTGCATTTATGCAAACCATGCGGTCCCAAACACCTCAAGTCAAAAATTTAGTGTAAAGTATGTCTCAAGGCTCTCAGAAGAAGGATTTACAGATTTCTGTGGAGAAATGAAATGCAATGTCAACCAGACCTCAAAAAACTCCCACAGATGAAATTCCAAGAACTATAAACTCACAATAAAAATAAAACAAAACACACAAGGAAAAAAGGCACCATGAGTAAAAGTTGATAGAAACAAAATGCAACAGAAACAGACTCACGAAGACACCAAACACTGAAATTATGAGATGTGCTAGTTATTTTCCATTTGTTCTCCAGATTCACTCTGCATCTTTCCCCCATTCCGCTCCATATCCTATGTGAATTGCATTGGTGTGTTCTTTTGTTTATTGGCTGCAAATAGAGGTACCTCAAGAGATTGGCAGATGGAGTGGAGTGGAGTCCAGGTACACATTCTTATGGCTCTTTCATCTTTTTCAGCAATGTTTTGTGCTTTTCAGTGTACAAGTTTTTTCACCCATTTGGTCACTTTTATGCCTAAATATTTTATTCTTTTGGCTGCTATTGTAAATGGAATTGTTTTCTTAATTTCCATTTTGTATTTTTCATGACCAAGTTATAGGAATAACTGATTGTGTTAGTCTTGTATCTTGCAACTCTACTGAGTTATTAGCTCTAGTAAAATAGGTTTTATGGATTCTTGGAGTTTTCTTTGTGCAAGATTGTGTCATCTGTGAATAGAGATAGTTTTACATCTCTTTATCCAATTTGGAAGCCTTTATTTTTTTCATGACTAATTGTTCTGGATGGAACTAGTACAATGTTGAATAGTGATGATGAGAATGGGTGTCTTTGTCTTGTTCCTGATCTTAGGAGGAAAGCATCTAGTCTTTCACCATTAGGTATGAGATGTCAGGTATGGGTTTTTCATAAATGTCCTTTATCATATTGAGGAAGTTCCCTTCTATTCCTGGTCTGATGAGTGTTTTAACCATGAAAGGGTCTTGAGTTTTGTCAAATGTTTTCTTCTGCCTCAACTGAGATGATCCTGTGGTTTTTCTTCCCTTTGTTCTATTTATGTAGTGTATTCCATTGATTTTATATGTGAAACCAGCTTTGCATTTCTGGAATAAATCCCATTTGGTCACAGCATATAATCTTTTAATATGTTCTGGAATTCAGTTTTATAAATTTTGTTGAAGAGTTTTGCATCTGTATCCATCAGTGATAATCGGTTTCTAGTTTTCTTTCTTGTGGTGCCTTATCTAGCTTTGGTATCAGGGTAAGGCTGGCTTCCTAAAATGGGTTAGAAAGTATATTCTCCTGGGGCGCCAGGGTGGCTCAGTGGGTTGGGCCTCTGCCTTCGGCTTGGGTCATGGTCTCAGGGTCCTGGGATCGAGCCCCCACATCGGGCTCTCTGCTCAGCAGGGAGCCTGTTTCCTCCTCTCCCTCTGCCTGCCTCTCCGCCTGCTTGTGATCTGTCAGATAAATTTTAAAAAATAATAATACTAATAAATATTATTATTTATAAATAAATATTTATTTATAAATAAAGAAAGTATATTCTCCTTTTCTATTTTTGGAAGAGTTTGAGAAGGATTGCTGTTAATTCATTTTTCAAAGATTTATTTATTTGAGAGAGAGAATGCAAATAGGGGGAGGGGCAGAGGGAGAGAGAATCAAAAGTGGACTCCCTGCTGAGCACAGAGCCTGATGCCGACCTTGACCCCATGACCCTAAGATAATGACCTGAGCCTAGACCAAGAATCAGATGCTCAACCCACTGAGCTACCCAGACACCCCCCGTTAATCCATTTTTAAATGTTTGGTAGAATTCACCCATGAAATCATCTGACATGGACCTCTCTTTGTTGAGTGGGTTTTGATTACGGATTTAATCCCTTTACTTATTTATTTATTTATTTTCAATCCCTTTACATTTTATAGGTCTGTGCAGATTTTCCATTTCTTCTTCAGTCCTTTAGGTAATTTGTGTGTTTCTAGGAACCTGTCTCTCTCTTCTAGGTCATCTAATTGTTTGGCATACATTTGTTCATAGTATTAGAGTACTTTCATTTCTTTTTTTTTTATTATTGTGGAAAGAACATTTAACATGAGATCTGCACTTTTGACAAGTTTTTAAGTGTACAGTATGTTACTGTTGACTCTAGGTACACTGTTGTACAATAATCTCTAGGACTTATTCATCTTACTTGACTGAAAGTCTATGTCCCTTAATTAGTAACTTCCCATATCACCCTTACCCCAGCCCCCAGCAATCACCATTCCATTCTCTGATTCTATGAATTTGACTATTTTAGATACCTCAATAAATGGGGTCATATAGAATTTGTCTTTCTATGTCTGGTTTATTTCACTTAGCTCAAGGTTCATCTGTGTATTTGCCTGTTGCAGAATTTCCATCTTTTTAGGGCCAAATAGCATTCCGTTGTAAGTATATACTGTATTTTCTTTATCCATTCATCTGTCAACAGACATTTAAAGGTTTTTTTTTTTTCCCATCTTGGCTAATATGAATAGTACTGAGGTCCTGATTTCAATTCTTTTTTTTTTTTAAGTAATTATTTATTTATTTAACAGAGAGAAATCACAAGTAGGCAGAGAGGCAGGCAGAGAGAGGAGGGAAGCAGGCTCCCCACTGAGCAGAGAGACCGATGTGGGGCTCGATTCCAGGACCCTGAGATCATGACCTGAGGTTCTAACCCACTGAGCGACCCAGGCGCCCCCTGATTTCAATTCTTTTGGACATATACTCAGAAACAGGATTGCTACATTATATGGTAGTTATACTTTTAATTTTGGGGCAAACCTCCATACTGTTTTCCATAGTGACTGGACCATTTTACATTCTCAGAAGTATGCAAATGTTCCAATTTCTCCACATCTTTGCCAACACTTTTTGTCTTTTTTTTTTTTTATATATAGCAGCCATGCTAATAGGTATGAGGTAATATCTTATTGTGGTTTTGTCTTGCATTTCCCTGTCATTAGTAATGTTGAGCATTTTTTCATATACCTGTTAGCTTTTGTGTGTCTTTTTTTGGAGAAATGTCTATTCAAGTCCTTTTTTAAAAACCAGATTATTGTAGTTGTAGGATTCCTTATATATTTTGCAAATTTACCCCTTATCAAATCAAAATATATGGTTTGGAAATATTTTCTTCCATTCCATTGGTTGCCTTTTCACTCAGTTGGTTGTTTCTTTTGTTATGTAGAAACTTTTTAGTTTAATATAATCCTTTGTTTTTGTTACCTGTGCTCTTGTAGCCATATCGATGAAATAAGTGCTAGGTTCAATGCTACAAAGATTTTCTCCTATGTCTTCTTCCAGAAGTTTTACAGTTTCAAGTCTCATGTTTAAGTCTTTAATCCATTTTGAGTTGATTTTTTGTGTATGATATAAGATAAGGGTCCGATTTAATTATTTTGCATTTGGATACCCAGTATTCCCAACACTAGCTGTTGAAGAGATTATCCTTGCCCTATTGTGTATTCTTGGGACCTTGACAAAGATCAGGTGACTGTATATGTGTGGATTTATTTCTGGGCTCTCTATTCTGTTCCATTGTTCTGTATGTTGGCCTATATCCAGTATCATAATGTTTTGATTGTGTACCTTTGTAATATTTTGAAATCCAGTTTTGTTCTTCTTTCTCAAGAGTAATTTGACTATTCATGGTCTTTTATGGTTCCATATTAATTTTAGACTTGTTTTTCTATTTCTGTAAAAAAAAAAAAAAGACATTAGAGGTTTTGATAGGGATTGCACTGAATCTGTAGGTCACTTTGGGTAGTATGAACTGTTTAACAATATTAAGTTTTCCAATCTATGAACATAGGATGTCTTTCTATTTGCTTTTGTCTTAATTTCCCTCATCAGTGCTTTGTAGTTTTCCATCTTGCCAATATGTGGAATTTGAGAAACAAGGCAGAAGATCATAGGGGAAGAGAGGAAAAAAATAAAACAAGATGAAACTAGAGAGGGAGACAAATCTTAAGAGAACCCCCCCCTTTTTTTTTTAAGATTTTAATTATTTATTTATTTGACAGAGAGAGACATGGTGAGAGAGGTAACACAGGCAGGGGAAGTGGGAGAGGAAGAAGCAGGCTTCGTGCTGAGCAGGGAGAGTGTTGTAGGGCTCAATCCCAAGGCCCTGGGATCATGACCTGAGCAGAAGGCAGACATTTAAGACTGAGCCACCCAGGTGCCCCCATTAGAGACTCTTAATCTTAGGAAACAAACTGAGACTTGCTGGAGAGGAGGGTGTGGGAGGGATGGGGTGGCTGGGTGATGGACATTGGGGAAGGTATGCGCTATAATGAGATCTGTGAATTGTGTAAGACCGATGAATCACAGACCTGTACCCCTGAAACAAAGAATACATTGTATGTCAATAAGACATACACACATACACACACAGTTGATTTTTCTATGTTGATTTTGTATCCTGTGACTTGACTAAATTCATTTATTCTAACAGTGTTTTTCTTAATGGAGTCTTTTGGATTTTCTGTATATAAAAGCATGTCACCTGCAAACAGGGACAGCTTTACTTCTTCCTTTCCCATTTGGATGCCTTTTATTTCTTTTTCTTGCCTAATCGTTCCAGCTAGGATTTCAATTATTATGTTGAACTGAAGTGGTGAGAGTGGGCATTCTTGCTTTATTCCTGATCTGGAGGAAAAGCCTTCAGTTTTTCACCATTGAGTATGATGTTAGCCATGGGCTTGTCATATATGGTCCTTATTAAATTGAGATAATTTCCTTCTATGTCTAGTTTGTCAAGAGTTTTTATTATGAAAGAATGTTGAATTTTGTGAAATGCTTTTTTCTGTATCTATTGAGACGATCATGTGTTTTTATCTTCTCATCTGTTAATATGGTGTATCACATTAACTGATTTTCATATGTTGAGCCATTCTTGCATCCCAGGAATAAACTCGACCTGGCCATAGTGTATGATCCCTTTAATGTGCTTTTGGGCTTGGTTTACTAATATTTGATTGAGGAATTTTACATATATACTCATTAAGCATATTACCTCTAGTTATCTTTTTTTTTAAAGATTTTATTTATTTATTTGACAGACACAGAGATTACAAGTAGGCAGAGAGGAAGGCAGAGAGAGGGGGGCGGGGGAAGAAGCAGGCTTCTGGCTGAGCAGAGAGCCCGATGCGGGACTCGATCCCAGGACACTGGGATCATGACCTGAGCCGAAGGCAGAGGCTTAACCGACTGAGCCACCCAGGCGCCCCTTACCTCTAGTTATCTTGTGGTATCTTTGGCTTCAGTTTCAGGGTAATGCAGCCTCAAAAAATGAGTTTGTAAGAGTTCTCCTTCAATTTTTCACAACAGTTTGAGGATTGGTGTTAATTCTTTAAATGTTTGGTAGAATTCATCAGTGAAGCCATCTGGCCCTGAACTTTTCTTTGTTGGGAGGTTTTTGATTACTGAGCCACTCCATATTAGTTATAAGTCTGTTCAGACTTCGTATTTCTTCATGATTTAGTCTTGATAAGTTGTATGTTCCTAGGAAATTATTCTTTTCTTCTACGTTATCTGGGCTGTTGGCATACAGTTGTTTATTATAGTCTTTAATGATCCTTTCTATTTCTATAATATCTTTCATTTGTGATTTTATTTGACTCTTCTCTCTTTTTTTCTTAGTCTAAGGGTTTGTCAATTTTGTTTATCTTTTCTTTAAAAAAAAAACATTTGGGCTCACTGGTTTCTTTTTTCCTTCCTTCCTTCCATCCTTCTTCTTTTTCTCATCTTTCTAGTAGGCTCCATATCTAACATGGAGCCCAACAAAGGGCTTGAACTCATGACCCTGAGGTCAAGACCTGAGCTGAGGTTAAGAGTCAGACAATTAACTGACTGAGTCAACCAAGTGCCCCTTTTCCTATTATGTTTCTATTTTCTATTTCATTTCTTTGTACTCTAATATCTATTGCCATTCTTCTGCTAACTTTGGACTTTGTTTGTTCTTTTTTTAGTTCCTTGAGGTATAATACCGGTTATTTATTTGAACTTTTTCTTTAATGAGTATATTTATTACTATAAACTTCCCTTTTATTTATATTTAGAGATTTTATTTATTTATTTATTTATTTGTCAGAGAGACAGAGAGAGAACAGAAGCAGGGGGAGCAGCAGGCAGAGGGAGAAGCAGGCTCCCTGCTAAACAGAGAGCCCATTGCTGGACTCAATCCCAGGACTCTGGGATCATGACCTGAGCTGAAGGCAGATGCTTAACCCACTGAGCCACCCAGGCATCCCTGAACTTCCCTTTTAGTAATGCTCTTTTTGTGTCCCATAAGCTTTGGTACCTTGTGTTTCATTTTCATTTGTCTCAAGGTATTTTGTAGTTTTGATTTGATTTCTTCTTGAACACAATGGTTGTTCAAGAGTTGTTTAATTTCTACATATGTGTGAATTTTCCAGTTTCCCTTCTGCTACTAATTTCTAGTTTCATTCCACTGTGGTCAGAAAAGATATGTGGTATGACTTCTATCTTCTTAAATTTGTTGAGAGTTTTTGTGACCTAATGTGATTTATCCCTGGCAGAAGAGAAACTGCCTCTTGCTCCAGAGTTTCAAGGTCCAGACCTCTCCATGCAGCCTACCTGAAGCTTGTCTTCACTGAGACCACATCCTTGCTTAGCTTTCTTCTCTCCGTCTGCTCTATCTTAACTCCTATCTTGAGAGCCTTCCTTCAATAAATCACATGTGCCGGAATTTCTTTCTTTCTCAGATTCTGCCTCTAGGAAACCTCAAATAAGAAGAAAATGTGACACAATAGATGGAAAACAATAAATGAATAAGCAAACACCGCAGACATCCTTCACCTCTGCCTTCCCAATCCAAACTGTGATCCAATTCTGTCCTTTCAGAGGAAAATAGTGAGTACATGAATGACGTCACTTAGACTTTCCAGCTGGGAACACAGCTAACTTTAATAAAACATGCCTCACACTTTAAAAGAAAGCTGAGCACTGACCTAATGGGGGAGATGATTTCCCCCTCTTAGCTGTGTTTCTTCCCTCACACACACACCCCCTCCCATATTTTCAAGCACACAAAAGCAGACACAAGAACCTCTGCTCAGGCCCCCACAGTTTTTTGCTCATCCAATCCTTCCCATATCATATTCTGTCTATAATAGTTCTCTGCACCTTATTTTTTTTCTGAATCCCTAGCCCTCAGTAGAGGGCCTGATACCGGTGACTCCTCTATACTATACATAGTTACTGAGTGAATTTGGAAAAGTGAGGGAAAGGGCGGAAAAGGCAGGAAGAAGGAAGGAGCCTTCGCTCGGAACTGCCTAGGAAGGGGTTTTAGGGAGTCAGGGCATCGTGAGTGAGCCTGGCGGCTGGCAGCAAGAGCAACGTGGAAAGCTTGGAGGAGGCGTGTCAGACATTCCCTCACCACGCCCCCGGCTAAGGATGCAGTCCAATAGGCTGGCCTGGGGGCGGGGCCATGAATGAAGGGGTTCAGGCGCAGGGCGCTGCGCCTGGGTTCACTGCGCCGGGAAACTGGACCCGCGGGACCCCGGCGCGCAGGAGCCAGCCGGAGCGCAGAGCGCAGGGCACCGAGGGAAGGAGGTGCAGGGCCTTGATCCTCGCGAGTGGCGCCGGGGGAAGCCGCAGTCGGAGCAGCGGAAGGCGTCTTCCTGGAACTGTGCACTGGACAGAGCGGAGGCCCTCGGGAGGGACGATAGTGAGTCTTGGGGTGCGCCGGGAGCGCCCACGGTGCCTGGAGGCGGCGGGGCGGGGAGGCGGCAGCTGGATCCTGGACAGCGAGGAAAGGACGCGGGATGGGAAGTGGGGTGACCCACAGCCCACAGCCCCATATCTTGGAACTCGGGACCGACTTGGTTTTCTTTCCTCTGCTCTGATGGAGGAGCTGCCTGCTCCCGCCAAAGAAGGGGCAGACGGGGCATGGAGAGTGGGGACCGCGGAGGACGGAAACAGGCTGGGGGTTTTGGAGGGTGGGGGATTGCCCAAGCAGAAGCAGCCCCAGACCGACGAACTCTTGGCTGCCAGTGGAAAATTACCATCGTTCCTAACGATGAGTGCCATTCCTTCTGGGGGAGGGGGGGGCATTTTATTTATTTATTTAAAGTAGGCTCCAAGGACAGCCTGGAGCGCAATGGGGCTTGAACTCACGACTTTGAGGGTCAGATGCTTCACCGGACTGAGCCACCCAGTTGTCTTTCCGGGGCCCATTTTAGGCATGAGGAGCTTCATCCTCAAAGGGATGTCTGATACCGTTGTTTTGGCGGGGAGAAGGAAATGGCATTAGAGTTCTTTATGGATTTATATTGTTACTACCATTTTAAGATTTTTCACTTTTAAAATTAGCTTTTTCCTTCATTGTTTCACTACAGGTAACCTCAACATGTTCTTGTTAGGGTTGTTAGCAGTTTTACTCATAAATAGCACTGCAATAAACATCTTAGTATATACACATACAAGCTTTTTCACAGCATAAATTCCTAGAAATTCACATTGTTGAGTCGAAGTCTATATGTATTTATATTCCTTTTTGTCTTTTTTTATATCTTTATAGTGTACTTAATAAACCCTAAATAATTTTAGTAATATTTTAGTTATTACAATTTTTTAAAAGATTTTTTAAAAAAAGTTTTTAATTACAGTTTTTAGCGTATCTTAATTTTTTGTATCTAGGTCACCTTTTTAAAATGTTTTGTATTTTTAAATTTTTTTAAGGTCACCTTTTTAAGAAAATATTATTTTTTATTTGAGAGAGAGAGTAATCAAGAAAGAAAGAGAACACAAGATGGGGCGGGGGGGCAGGGAAGAGCAGAGCAAAGGGAAAAGGAGAAGCAGACCCCCCCATCCCCCCCATCCCCCCACCCCACTCCCTTCCCAGCTAAACAGGGAGCCAGATGTGTGGCTCCATCCCAGGGCTCTGGGAGCTTAACCAGAGTCAAAGGCAACGGATCAACCGACTGAGCCACCCTGGTCTCCTAAATCACCATATTTATTCATTTATTTATTTTGATTCTAGTTAACCCCCCTAATTTCTTCTTTCAACTGACCTTTAGGATCATTTGGTTTCAGCGACCAAAATAAACCATTTGGAGTTTTATTGGAACTACATGAAATTGGGTTTACATTTGGGAGGGCTTGCCAGTTTGGTCTTTTTTAATCTTTCCATTTCTTTGAGCTTTGTTTTGTGTGGTTTTCTTCATACCATCCCATCACTACTCCTATAAAATTTATTGTTTTGAATTGTCCCTTTGATGAGTGGAATATCTTTTCCCGTTATCACTTATGGTTAGCTACTGCAGAGAATGGCTTTTTGATGAGGCTGGAGCTAGAAAGTAGAAATACACAAGATTCCTTGAGCAATGCTTTCACATCTGCTTGGATCTCCACTGGACCAGAGGAAGGTGTAAAGCCAATTGCTCTCATGAGTCCCAAGAAATGGTCTTGAAGGAATCTGCTTAGCAACTGGGAATAATTGGGTAGCTCGAGATCCGTTGGCCAGAATACCTGTGACTTCCTTTGCCAGATCAGTGTAACTATGGCAACAAACACAAAAGTGTATCAACTGGGTTGATTAGTTGGTTTCACTTCTGCTAGTTTCTTACTCATGCTTTAAAGCCAGATTTGGATTCCAGACCAATTACCTTTGCCAAACTGTTATCTGATCTGTAAATGGGGATAATACTTGTCCTACTTCCTTCATCCAGTTGTTGAAATGAACTTTGTTTGAAAGTACTTTGGAGACTTTCCATGGCCTTATTTAAAGGCAAACTCCCTGAACTTCAGTATCTTCATCTATAAAATGAAGGTAACTTAGTGGGTGGAAACCCCTGATTCACATTCTGTTTCAACTAGAAGGGGTGTAGGGATGGTTCAACCAACCAGCTGTGCCTCCGAGCCCTTTGATCTGTCCAGGGCTTCCAGGCAGAGCCCCACAGGGGCACCTTCATCTTGCCCTGCCTAAACTGACCAGGTCACACACACTCTGCAAGGGTCACCACTTTGTCCAATGGACACTTGAGTAACATCTTAGGCCTGCTCTATATCATGGCACACGACTGTCCCATCTTTCTGTGGCAACCTGCTGCCTTCCCCCTTGAGCTACCATGAGGAAGGCATGATGCTAACCAGACTCATTATCCCGGTAATGACTGTCAAGCCCCCCAGGAAAGTCTGTGCAGAAGTCACTAATGCTCCCTTTGGAGCATGCACCATTTGGAAGCCCCTGCAGAACCCCATGGAAACATCAGGAGCCTGAGCCTCCTGCTGACTGATGGCTACAAAATGAAGGTGAGTGTGGCCTTCCAGAGGAGGCTTCCATTTGGACTTGTGTGACTAATGCTGGGAGAGGGACACATGTTTCCCAGAAAGGCTGTGCCTGCTTATTTCTCTGCCTTTACCTTAGAACTGGGCTCACCTCTACACCTGCCTGGACAGCTTTCCTTGTGCCCACCACAGGACAGACAATCCTGCCTGCTGTTCTGATGCTGGTTCTTCCCTCACCACCTGCTTAGCAGAGATGGGCTAAGTCCTTTCCATGTAAATGCTGAATCGTGACTTCTGTGTCCTGTGACCCCCAAGAGGGCGTCTCCTTAGATCCAATGAGGTATTCAGACTCACGGGACTACCATAAACCACACGTGACATTCAGAATCACCTAGAAGGACATCATGCAGGACAAGCAGCTTGCCAGCAGGGCAGCCTCAAATCCTTCTTTTTGGTGGGAGTCCCCGCAGTCATCCAGGAGATATTCTCTTTGCTTTTGCCCCAGGTGCTAGAGAAAGAGACTCCCCTCCAGTGGGTGTGGGGCAATCCAGGCCTAGAAGCCTCGTGACCCACAGGAGTCTGTAGTCTCTTACAGCAGCTCTGTGGGCATACCTTCAGGAGTCCCCGCAAAGTGCATGTCAGTAATAAGAGTAGCCACAGAGCCCAGCATCCAATCATTTCTTTTTTTTTTTCTTTTTTTTAAAGATTTTATTTATTTATTTGACAGACAGAGATCAGAAGTAGGCAGAGAGGCAGGCGGAGAGAGAGGAGGAAGCAGGCTCCCTGCCAAGCAGAGAGCTCGATGCAGGGCTCAATCCCAGGACCCTGGGATCATGACCTGAGCTGAAGGCAGAGGCTTTAACCCACTGAGCCACCCAGGCACCCCCGATCATTTCTTTATTGTTCCCACATCCCGCCTCTGCCCAGGTTCATAAGCAATTTACCAATCAGTGGGATTTTTTTTTTTAATCAGCAGCAATATTAATTGGGAGCATAGATAATCATCTACCTTTATCAGGTACCCAGGGGAATGGAGCTAAAAAGTCAACTGAAGTCAGAGCCTCACACAGAAGAGGAAGTCAGAGCTTCACATCCTTAACTCGATGTCCACAATTTCCAAATGCTAAAAGAATGTTTTCTTTGGCATCCACAAATAGCTTGCTTTCTTCTAGCCTTGTGAGTGTCAGAAACAACCTTAAATAACACAAGACAGGTCTTTCCTGACTTTTAGATGCCTTTCCCTCTTGCCAGTGTGGTATAAGTGCTCCCAAAACAGCATGGCCACACCAATTGCGTGGTGCTCACCAGACAGGGGACATGCGCTACTCAGACTTTCAACCTTGGTATCTAGCACGGTGCCAGATGGCAGAGGTTGTCAGTGCTCAGTAACATGTCAACAAAAGGGGGATGAGCCATCTAAGTGTCTCCTCCTTTTCCTGATCTTGCCCCTAGAGTTGGGTGTCTGGCTGAGCTTGGAGCTGGCAGCCCTCTGCACACCAGTGGTGCTAATGACCAAAGAGAACATGAATTGTGCTGTGGCTTCTTTTAAATCATGGCGTTGGCCAAGCAGAGTCAACAGGGTAGCCACGTGGGGGCTCCGTGTACTCCTGTCCACCCTCACTTAGGGGAGTTGAGTCCCCAGCTGAGCAAGCCCTGGATATAACACACTCATACTAGAGCAATGACAATTCACCAAGTCTTATAGGTGCTTTAGAGCCATTCTCTTAAGTAATCCACATTGCCCTGTTTCATAGAGAAGAAACCTCTTTGTGTTCCTCTTGGTTACTATGCTATATAATAAGGAGAACCCATAATGCCAGCCACTAGAGTAGCACATGGACAGAAGACACCATAGGTAATACATCCCATAGGTTAAAAAAAAAAAATTCCCTGATAATTGTGTGCAGTGCCAAACGCCTGTCCTCCACCCCTCACCCAAGACTGTGTTTTTTGTGTATGTCACCTTCCTATCTAGCTTGTAAGATTTTGGTTGAGCAAGTCACAGACTTCCATCAGTTGAGGAACTAAGAAAAAAAGCAAAGAGAGTCAATTCTGTAGCATACTGGAAAATGTATATAATAAATATGCCATAAAAGCTGAAATCTACAGGTATGTCTGTGTTCTCGTGAAGATTCTAACTCAGATAAACAGAGCAGGAAATCCCAAGTCAAACATCACCTCTGAGGACCATCATAACTCAACTCTGTTGAGTGGAATCAGGCGATCATCAGAAAATTCCCAGAGTTTTCTGGAAATAGAGGAGCACAGAAAAAGGGGAATTGGTCATGTTTAGTTTCTCGATTTTCTTTTGGCTTTGAAATCGCCCTCTGGGAAGTCATCACTTGGCAAGACCCTGTTTGAAGGTGACCAGTGTGAAGGCTGGCTCAGATGGTTCTGGGTTTGGGTTTCCCCTTCCCAGGGACTAGAAATTCCCATCAGTGATGTTGTGGGAGCCTTGTTCTTCAGTGTGGGCACGGGGCTGCTCAGGGGGGTCACCGGAAGCTCTTGTCTCTTCAGTACTTAGAGTCCTTAGTTCTGATGCCTGCCTTCAGCATCCAGAGAGATGTGTGAGTACCAGAGCAACTTTCTAAGCCTCCTGTGCTATTGTTTTGATACCAGGCTGTGATTCTAAGATTTGCCACCTGGCATTCATGGACCAGCACCAGGAACCACTAGGTGATGTCTGCCCATCACAGTTGCGGGAGATCACTGATGACTGCATATGAGCCCTCCAGGTGGCCCTCTGTTGATGGTGGGGGTACTTTTCTGGGCTAAAGAGCAGGAGTCATAAGTGTTATTTCCCGGTTGTGCAAGATTTCCTTTGTAGTTTGCAACCAGCGGTGGTGTTGCTTCTCAGGGGACATTTAGCAATGTCTAAAGACATTTCTGGTTTTCATAACTCAGGGAAGGTGGTGTAGGATCCAGCATGTTAGTGGACAGAGGCTCCTCAACATCCTACAACATCCTACGAGGCACAAAAAAGCCCCCCACGACAAAAAATTATCCAGCCCAGATATCATTAGTATAGCGGTTCAGAAACCCTGCCCTAAGGTCATTGATTAGTCTAAAGTAGGTTGGAAAGACAGGTTACTTTACTCCAGTCTGTCTGTATTCTCTGTGTGTGTGTGTCTTTCCCCTCCCTCCCCTTCCTTCCTTCTTTCTTTCCTTTTCAAAATACCCTTAGGATAATTTCCCCTGCTCAGAGTTTTCTTTTTTTTAAGATTTTATTTATTTACTTGACAGAGAGTGAGAGGGAGGGAGCACAGAGGGAGAGGGAGAAGCAGACCCCCACTGAACAGGAAGCCTGATGGGGGACTTGATCCCACATCTCTCAGGCTTTCCACCAAGCTCCAGACACAAAAGGGCACCCCTTGATTGGGGAAGAGTTTCCATTGAAGTTACTACAGAGCTCAAAGGCACAGAATATTTTTTTCTTATCTTTATTGTGATCTGTATCATACTACACCAATGTATAAAATGTATATGTGAGGTTTCTTTTAAGAAAAAATTCAAGGGGCACCTGGGTGGCTCAGTGGGTTAAAGCCTCTGCCTTCGGCTCAGGTCATGATCCCAGGGTCCTGGGGTCGAGCCCCGCATCAGGCTCTCTGCTCAGCGGGGAGCCTTCTTCCCCCTCTCTCTCTGCCTGCCTCTCTACTTGTGATCTCTCTCTGTCAAATAAATAAATAAAATTTCAAAAAAAATTTCAAGTAAAAGAACATCATTCATCCATCCCTAGGTTAGGGAATAGAAAGAAAATTGCCATGAACTCCGAAACCAGCTCCACATCCCTTCCTTTTCACCTCC
Organism: Mustela putorius furo; assembly: GCF_011764305.1. Taxonomy (NCBI): domain Eukaryota; kingdom Metazoa; phylum Chordata; class Mammalia; order Carnivora; family Mustelidae; genus Mustela; species Mustela putorius. The sequence goes on along the minus strand of NW_025421304.1, from coordinate 32,410,427 downwards.
CTCTCTCTCTTCCTCCAAAGGGAATTACTGCCCTAACTTTAGTGGTAAAAATTTATTTATAAGTTTACAACCTAGATGTACTACATTATTTGTTTTCTTATGTATGAGGACTTTTGATAAATGATATTATGTATACATGTGAGAATAACTCAAGTTAGAGACCTTGGAGGTGGAGAACACTGATTATTGCAGATGGAATGCCTTGAGGGAGGAAGTAAAGAAAGAGACAGTATCTAGCCTTTTGAGGCAGTTCTCCAAGGACATCGTCACTATCTACAGAAGGCTCTGGCATGACGACTGTCCTTCAAGACCTTCTGCTGGATGGTCCGTGGGGAATCATTCTAAAAGAAGGTAGCTCATCCCCCGACCTTCCCCACCCTTGGCCCCCATCCCTGCCTTTTGGAGTGAAATGTCAAAATCATGACCTGGATTCTCTCAGGAATTTCTCTTTGCCACCCCCAGAGCAGAAAAGCAGACTCAATGTTTCTTCCCAAAAGAGTAGCCTTCAGGGTGGACGAGAAGCTAACAGTGTTTTCTGTGTAGCTTCCTTTCCTCCAGACTCTCCTTCAGCTTCTTCCTCCCTCTTCTGGGATCCCTTACAATCCAGGGTCTTCCTGGTATTAGAGAATCTAATACTGGCGACTAATTCATACCAAGATGTGAATTTACCCGTCCCACAAGCTGGTTGTGTTTTAAAAGTTGGTCAAGGGGCACCTGGGTGGCTCAGTATGTTAAAGCCTCTGCCTTCAGCTCAGGTCATGACCCCAGGGTCCTGGGATCGAGCCCCACATCGGACTCTCTGCTCAGCGGGGAGCCTGCTTCCTCCCCTCTCTCCGCCTGCCTCTCTGCCTACTTGTGATCTCTGTCTGTCAAATAAATAAATAAATAAATAATCTTGGGGAAAAAAAAAAGTTGGTCAAGTAAGTAGGAACTTCATATCACAAAGACATGAACGCAGTTGGTGGTCTAGGCTCCAGGCAGACCAAGGGGAATACAGTTTCTACATGACAGTGCAGTGTAGAAATGTCTTGGTGTTTTTAGCTGGGCTCTCAGCTCCCTGCTATTGCCTAACATTCTGTTCATTCATTCATAGAAATCTTAAATTTGTCTATCTTTTCTAAAAATTTTCTTAAAATTGTCTAACTTTTACTAAACTGTGATTTGAAAGGGAAACTAAGGAGTGTTCCTGGACAAGAAACTGGGAAGAAGCATAAGCTGGGCATCTTTCTGTCTCATATCCTTTGGCATGGAGTTCTTTGTGGGTGCGGGAAGATAGCACTTCCCTGTTGTGAACAGAAACCAATTCCCGTCATAAAGAGACCTTCCTGCTCGGAAGGATATGGTCAAAATTATACCTCTGAGAGTAACTGTGATAGATATTTTACAAAATGTATCCAGCCCACGTGGCGATGTGACTTTGCAGCTTCTCCTATGAGGAAGTGGGGTCGACCTCCCCATCACTGGATCTGGGCTGGCCTGGTGACTCACTTGGGCCAATAGAATGTAGAAGAAATGACGGGCATGCCAGTTCCAAGTCTACCCTTCAAGAGGCCTTACAAGCTTCCGGTCCCTCTCTTGGAACCCCGCTGCGCCATGAGTGAGCTGGGCTAGTGTGCTGGAAGATGAGAGACCGCATGGAGCAGAGACAGCCTGTCCCAGCTGAGATCGTACAGGACACGCCAGACAGACAGCGGCCATGTGAGCGAGTGCCTACTTAAAAAAAATTTTGTTCTACAGGACGCCTGGGTGGCTCAGTCATTAAGCATCTGCCTTCAGCTCAGGTCATGATGCCAGGGTCCTGAGATCGAGTCCTGCATTGGGCTCCCTGCTCAGTGGAGAGCCTCTTTCTCCCTCTGCCTGCTGCTCTGACTACTTGTGCTCTCTATCTCTCTGTCAAATAAATAAAACCTTTTAAAAAATTATTCTTTTCTAGAGCTTATCAGTACCCCTGTTTTCATCTCTAAAACCCTTTATTGTCTTTTCTGTAGGAGTGCAACAAAAGTCTTTCTTGTAGATTTATTATTTATACTCTGGCAGACCCATAGGCAGAGGTGGATTCACTGTGAAACTAATGAAACTTAATATTCAGGGTTGTTCTCTTGTACAGAATGTCTTCTAAGGCCCTGTGCCTCATTTTTTTCTCCAACATTATTTATGAAAAATTTCAGATACACCAAAAAGTCGGTACTGTTATACTCTGAACATCTGTATACCCATCACCTAAACTCTACAACTAGCATTAATAAAATAAATATTAATAATTGGTATTAAATTAATGTAATTAATATTTATAATTAAAGACTATATTTAGCACATACTTACCCATCTATCTATGCATTCTTCTATCCTTTAATCCATTTTGTTTTGTTTTGTTTTGTTTTGTTTTGTTTTAGAGAAAGAGAGAGAGCACGGGAATACGTGAGATCAAAAAATGGGCCACACCTTGTAAATATTAGTGGTGGTTGGGGCAAGAGAGGCAGAATCCACCTGTCCTGAAGTGCTATCCAGTTGCATTACCTGGGCCGCCATCATGCCTATCACAACACTTAACTTACTCTATTTATTATGGTAATTTATAGACTATACACCATTTCTCAAACTTTTCTCTAAGGTAATCAGGTGTCAGCTCTAATACCAGCACCTCAGAGAGCCCTTGCTTGAACCCCTCATGAAACTAGCTTTCCTAAGCACTTCCCATTCGTATCCCTCTGTTTTACTGTTTTTTATGATACTACTTGAAATTACCTTACTTATTTTTTGTTTTATGATCTGCCTCTCCTTAGGCAGATAGAGGGTTTTTTGTTTTGTTTTGTTTTTTGGCTTGTGTCTTTATTCTGTTTTTAGGGGTGAAACTCCCACCTTTTTGTTTTGTTTCTACCTTCCTATCTCCAAATATCATTTATGATGCCAGTTCTTTTTCTTTTCTTTTTTGGAGAGAGAGGGTGCCCATGAAGGGGTGTGGGTGGAGCAGAGGGAAAGGGTGAGAGAGAATCTTAAGCAGGCTCCATGCCCAGCACGGGGCCTGATGCAGGGCTCAATCCCACAACCTAGAGATAATAACTGGAGCCGAAATCAAGAGTTGGAAGTCCAACCAGCTGAGTCACCCAGGTGCCCTATGGAGGATAGAAGTTCTATTAGGTCAAGTTCTTCTCTCTCTTTGTTTTTTAAAGATTTTATTTATTTATTTGTCAGAGAGAAAGAGAGAGCACAAGGAGGGAGAGCAACAGGCAGAGAGAGGGAAAAGCAGGCTCCATGCTAAGTGGGGAGCCACTGGGGGACTTAATCCCAGGACCCTGGGATCATGACCTGAGCTGAAGACAGGTGCTTAATCAACTGAACCACCCAGGTGTCCTAAGGTCTTCTCTGTCTTATATTGATATGAGACAACTGCCACATTGATACAGACCAGTCAGGATTGCTTTGGTTGTCGAATACTTGTGGACTGAATGAGAGTGTATGAATGAATGATATGCCTAATGGTAGAGGAAAATTAATTTTTTCCCCAGAGTCTGAGGATACAGCTTTCCACAAGTATAAAATTTTCTTTGGCATCTTTTGTTTAACCTTGATGATTCTTTCAAATTTTCCATTTTAAATTATACATGCAGTTTCTAATTACTATTATGCAGTATAGAAGAACTTATTAGTGATATCTTTTGGTGGAGAAAAAGAAAAAGACATCCATCAAACAACTTTCTATGAAGTGATTCTTAGTGCATTTATTTTTTAGTCTTTTCACAAATGAGCCAATAGACACACTGGTATTCAAGTAATCAACCATAAAGGTGGGAATGTTACCCCTAAGATGAAACACAGCCAACACCTTTCCTTCTAGCTATATATAATTTTGGAAGTTGGAGACCAGACTATAAATTTCTGGCCTGTGTCTGTATTCTATTTCTCTCCTAGCTAGTAAACATGGCCATTAGATTTGATCATGAACGAATATCAGAATCATTTAGAAACATTCTGTATCCTTCTCACCAAGTAGCCCTTCCTGTAGTCCATTTTTTTTAAATATGTGATATAATACCTATTTTTATTTAAATTCTTTTCAAAGAGTCACTCAGTGTTCGATAATGTGTCTATGCATGCATTGACATGGAAAGCAACTCAATATATATTTTAAGATTAAAACACTGTATTTAGGTAGATGAAGATTTTAAGCAAAGTTAATAATGACTTCTCTGGATAGAGACAATTTTTCTTTTTTGTTTCTCTGCATCCTCCAATTTTTCTGTATTGAACATGCAGGATTTGTATAACAATACAGATGTCTTTCACTCTATTCAATAACATACTTGTTTGTTTACAAAAGAAAGTTTCGTCTCTCCTATTAGCCATGCTTTGGCTCAGTAGCACGTCCCTTAGATGGCAGGAAAAGAAAAAGTACAAATGCTAACAGTGACTTTGGGAAGTGGTTCAGAGGAGAAAATATTTGTATTACCCAGAACTTCCGATTATTTATGGCATCGGTTCCACTGAAAATTGACAGCTGAGTAAATAAAATGTTGGCAATGCGCCATCTCTGCCTGAGGTTTAGATTTCCTAGGTTTCCCTCCAAAAGTGAGATGTCGACTTTCAGTGAGATTCTTCAAAAATGTTTGCTGTCAAGTAATGGGACGATAGTTATAGTAGTAGCAGGCAATTTATTGCAATAGTATAGGATTGAAGAGATGTTGTAGGCAAGTTCTTTTGAGGTTCTTCAACCTCAGCAGAGGATGTACAGGAACGCAACTGTCCCACGCCTCAGGCTCCGGAATGATCCGAGAGATCGTTTTCGTGCAACTTTCTCCCGCCAGAAAGTTCAAATAAAGAGCGGTGAAACGCTGGTTCTGTTTTTCTCCTTGTGGGCTGGACACGAGGTGACTGGCGAAGGTTTTTACCAATTGTACGAGGCCTCCTTGCGTGGTCCCGCCCAGTCCGTGTACGAAGGATCAGCCAATGAGAGAGCCGCTTTTTCAATCAGGGCGACCAAAAGAAGAAGAAGCCAGGATACTGGCCGCCGTCTAAGACCGCTGACCAATAGGAGCAGGCCGCGCCCGCAACTCAGGCGGGCCACTTGAGCTGCTCAGGAAGTGGCTGTTGGCCCGCGTCTGTGGGAGTTCTTCCAGAAAACGGCCGCGAGCGTGGCGACTTTGCGAGCCCACGGCGTCCTCCCGGCTCCAGGTAAGGCGGGCGCTTCCTCTGCGCAGGCCTTGGGTCTCTGGCTTGGGGATAACTAACTTCCCCGGCTTGATCCCTTGCTGCGGGGCCTGGAGACACCCCACAAGGGGAGTTGCGGGCGGGCACGGAATCCGGCCGCCTGAGGAGGTTTGACCGCACCGGGTTGCCCCAACGTCCGGCCTGAGGCGCCCGAACCCGGGCTCTTTCGGGCTTGCTGGGCGCGGGCGGCTGAGGTGGGGGCGAGGGGCGGGGGCGAAGGCCGTAGCCGAGTTCGCGGGAGGCGACTCTCCGGAGAGCCGAGCTTCCAGCTCTTCAAGTGCAAATAGTAGTGCCCTCCCGCTGAGCGCCATCGCGGAGGAACCTAATGTTTACGTTCGTAACCGGCCTTATCTAGCAGCGGCCCTGTGACGTAAATACTTGGTTATCCCGGTTTTGGAAGGGAACAGGTTGCACCGAGAGGGGATTTGAACCGACATCGGCTCGACTCGGTGCTACGGCCCCTTATCCTGGTGATTGGCGGCCGTCGTCCCGCCTGGTGCGGACCTTAATCTAAGTAGCAAAGCTTGGAAAGAGGACAAGGGGGAGGTTAATGTTTGAGGCGCCCACTCTGGTGTCACACGGAGAAGATAGCGTTTGTATGGCACGCCGAGGCCAAGGACAAGGCTGCTCCAGACTTGGGGTGCGCAGCCAACAGTCTTTTTTTGTTTGTTTTGTTTTTTAAAAGCTCGGATCACTCCTGGCTAACCCAGGGGTTGGAGGATATGTATTTCCCCGCGTGGGTCCGAAAGCTCCTCTCTAGACCGCGCTGTTGCACAGAACTAACTTTCTGCCACGATGAAAATGTTCTCTCTCTCCCGGATCTCTGTCTTTATCCGGTGTTGTTATGTTCCTAGATGTTGGGGGGTGGTTGGTTGGCGGGTTGTTTGGGTTTTGGCTTCTTTTCTGGGTGTATGATGGATAATTCTGTAGGTACTCAAGCATCTGCTGTGCACTTGTTGCTGTGGAGGATGCCGAGAGGATTCGGTAGCATTTGGCTGTCTGCCTTATTGTTCTAATCAGAACTGACCCATGACGGGAAGAAATTTCCTTTCTAGTATTTAACCATAGGAAAAGTACAGAGAATGATTTAAAACAGAGAGAGACCTATGCACTCACCGTCTAGATCTAACAAATCTTGGCCTTGACTTTTTGCTATAATTATAATTGCATCTTTAAAAAAAAAAAAAAAGAAATAAAAGTGTGTGTGTGTGTGTGTGTGTGTGAAGCCCCACATGGATCTGAACTCTTCCTACAAAAATTTGGTATTTTTCATGCCTACGCTTGTTTCGTACTATTATTGTATGATTTAGAAGTTCACATAGTAACGGGGTTTTACATGTTAAGTGTCCTGAAAATGGAATTATAGTGGATTCCTTTATTACCTGCTTTTTTCTGTTTGATATAATTTTGAAGAAAGTTTACTGTGTTGGGAGTTCTTAATGGGAAGTGAGCTTATGGTGAAGTCTTTTTTTTTTACTTTCTTCTCTACTTTCTTGAGTTCTCTTTCTGGTAGTTCAGTTAAATATCCTGGATTGACATTTTAATTTTATTATTGTCCTTTTTTTTTTCTAAAGATTTTTATTTGACAGACAGAGATCACAAGTAGGCAGAGAGGCATGCAGAGAGAAAGAAGAGGAAGCAGGTTCCCTGAGGAGCAGAGAACCCGATGTGGGGCTCGATCCCAGGACCCTGAGATCATGACCCGAGCTGAAGGCAGAGGCTTTAACCCACTGAGCCACCCAGGCGCCCCTGTTATTGTCATTTTTTTTTTTTTAAAGATTTTATTTATTTGTCAGAGAGAGAGAGGGAGAGAGAGCGAGCACAGGCAGACAGAATAGCAGGCAGAGGCAGAGGGAGAAGCAGGCTCCCTGCTGAGCAAGGAGCCCGATGCGGGACTCGATCCCAGGACACCGGGATCATGACCTGAGCCGAAGGCAGCTGCTTAACCAACTGAGCCACCCAGGCGTCCCGTGTTATTGTCATTTTTGACTGTCTTTTAGTTCTGTTTTCTAGAAGAGTTTCTCGACTTTATCTTCTATTTATTTATTTGATAATGTGAGTGTTCGAATGTGCGCGTGCGACTGCACACACGGGGGCAGCAGCAGGCAGAGGGAAAGGGAGAAGCAGACTCCCCTAGATCATGACCAGAGCCGAAGGCAGATGCTAAACTGACAGAGCCACCCCGGCGCCCCTCTTCCAATCCTTTTATTAAATATTTTATTTTGGCTATCATTTTTCATTTGCAAGAGCTTTCTTGTTTTCTAATTTGTCCTTTTAATCCCCCATAGCCCCCCCTAGCATTCTTTTCCTATAAGTTTGAGGGAGTTTGTGGGGGCTTGTTTTTTGTTGTTGTTGTTTTGTTTGTTTTCAGTTTTTCTTGCATTGTTTTCCCTTCTTCCCTTCTAGTTGCTTCTGCTTGTCTGCTTTGGTCTCTCTCTCATGCTGGAGGGTTTGCTCAAGTGTCAGTTGATTCTTGGCTATTTGTTTTTTGTTTTTTTTTAATTTATTTTATTTATTTGTCAGAGAGAGAGAGAGCGCACAGACAGAGAGGCAGGCAGAGGCAGAGGAAGAAGCAGGCTCCCCGCTGAGCATGGAGCCCGATGTGGGACTCCATCCCGGGACACCGGGATCATGACCCGAGCTGAAGGCAGCCGCCTAACCAACTGAGCCACCCAGGCGTCCCTGGCTATTTGTTTTTAAGGAGTACCCCTCTTTCCCCCAGAAAGCAGGTTGGAACCTATGTATGAGTGACTGAACCATATCAACCAATTGGCTTTTACTGTTAATTAGATTGGACAGAGACTCCCGCCATTTTATTGAGGATTTACAACATCAGTATTTATAGATCTTTTATTCTTGAGCTGGTTTTCTCTAGTAAACAGTCCTCTGATCTCCTGCCTTGGGTAGAGAATGTGTATAAACTGGAATATTGTGTCCTGGATTTGTGCAGAGGAAAAAGCTGGGGAGAAGAGGTGGAAGGTCTCACACTGTTCCATGTGTAAACTTGCACTTAACTCCTTATTTCCGCTGCTGTGCTATACCCATGCTGGCGTTGAGCCTGTCTGGCACAAACCACCAGTTTTCTGCAGCATCTGCCGAGGTGGTGTTTGTTTGGCTTTTGTTTGCCTGAGACAGGCTTTCAACCAGGCCTCTCTTTGAGCGCCATCTTTCAGCTCTGCCCTCTGGTGCCCAGTTTCTGCAGTCCCCTCAGTGGGAATCAGCATGCTTCTCGGAAGCATATGATCCCCTCTCTGTGCAGCCACTTGGGTTTGATCTTTTTAGCTCTACTAAGAAGCTACCTGTTCCAGTAAAAATTGCCTGTCTCATACCCTGCTTGAATTTGTCTTGTAACTTATCTTCTCTTAAATGCCTTTGGGGATATGTGTCCTGTTCATGGTTTTCAGGAATGACTAGAGAAAGATAAGTGTGCTTCACCAACCATGTTCATCCGAACTCCCTGTATTGACTTGGCCCACTCCAGTCTGGCCTCCTCACCCATGACTTTGGAGAGACGGCTCTGTTCTAGGCTGTGTGTCATCTCCATGTTGTTAAATGTAGTGTTCACTCTTCTGTACTAGACACACTTGACCATTCCATTCTTGAAACATCCTTCCAAGACCCCTTGCTCTCCCAGGTTTCCACCTCCTTCACAGTCTTTGTTCTGGGTGTTCTTTGTTAACTCTTGGCCTTTTATAATATGTGTTTCAGCTTTGAGTCCTTGACCTACTTTTCTTCTGTCTCTGTTCCGTAAGTAGTTTAATCTTCCCTGTGATTTTAAGTCTCATGTCTTTGCTTGGGGTTCTTAAAGTTGTCTGCTACTTTCCACCTCCTGCTACTACTCTGGCCCAAGCCTCTGACCACTGGTTTACACCCCCACAAGGAGCCTGTGAACTGGTTGGCTTGCTGACAGTCTTGCTTCCCCTGCACTCCATTTCTAACATGCAAGAAACTCCTTCCTGAAGCCTTTCGTGTTAGTGTTCTGCCTCCTCAACCTTGTCCCGTACTTGAGCTCTTCCTCTGCTCATGGTTCTCAGTCACACCAAACCCATGCTCATCAGGGGACCTCTGTACCGATTTCCTTCTGAAACTCTTCCTTGGCTCTTCATATGGCCGCCGCCTTTTAATCCTCTGTGCCTGGGCTCAATTTTCACTCCTTTTTTTTTTTTTTTAAAGATTTTATTTATTTGGCAGAGAGGCAGGCTGAGAGAGAGGAAAGCAGGCTCCCCGCTGAGCGGAGAGCCCGATTCGGGGCTTGAGCCCAGGACCTGAGATCATGACCTGAGCTGAAGGCAGAGGCCCAACCCACTGAGCCACCCAGGTGCCCATCTTTCACTCTTTTTGAAAGAGTATCTAAAGTAGTGCTTTCTTTGGGACGCCTGGGTGGCTTAAGTATCTGCTTTCAGCTCAGGTCATGATCCGAGCACCCTGCCCAGCGGGGAGTCTGCTTCTCCCTCTGTGCATGCTCTCTCACTCTTCCTGTCTCTCAAATAAATAAATAAATAAATAAATCTGAAAAATAAAATGGTGCTCCTTTTTTTAAATTGTTTTTAAAGATTATTTATATATTTATTTATTTGACAGAGAGAGAGAGATCACAAGTAGGCAGAGAGAGGGGAAGCATGCTCCCCCGAGCAGAGAGCCTGATGAGGGGTTCCATCCCAGGACCCTGAGATGATGACCTGAGCCAAAGGCAGAGGCTTAACCCACCGAGCCACCCAGGTGCTCCTAAAATGGTGCTCCTTGACTCCTACTCCCAAGATCAAATATCGCAATGTATAATTTCCACATTTATTTGTTTATTTTCTGATATGCTAGAATGCAAAATCTGTTACACAGTTATCCTGTCATTACCTCTGTGGGGTATCTGCTTCTCAGGTGCTTAATAAATACTTCTTGAATGGATTAACATTGTGGAATTAGAGATAAGAAACTATGATGGGGACATGCCAGGTGCTTGATAAATGTCTGTTAAGTGGCCTAACCAGTAGCATTAGAGATGGGGAACAAAAATACCAGAAAGGACAGAGCAAATAAAGTTTGATCAGCCTTTTTTGGAGAAATTAGGTAAATTTCCATTTGGGGTTAGTATTGAGTTAATTCTGCAGGTGTAAAAACGTCCTTTCTTTGTTTATCCTTTGTAACTTGGTGCTGTGCAAGATGAATGTTGTCTGCACCTACTAAAGTCAAGTATAGTATATATTTTGGTAAATACCTGTATTTGGGTCACGACAAAGAACTTCTAGAGGTCTGGGAAATCACTTTCAGACACAAAGAAGATCAATCCCCTTGCTTCATAGATCTTTCTATTTTAGAAGATAGTACTATGATCGCAGGCCATCATGTTTTCAAAGTACAAACTGGAAAACTAGTTTTAAGTACTATTATGGAGAAAAAAGTTACTGATTACCAAACAGTTCTGACTTAAAGAGAAGATTTTAGTTACTTATTTTAAGATTCTCAGGGTTTGTTTTTTTTTTTTAAGATTTTATTTATTTATTTGACAGGCAGAGATCACAAGTAGGCAGAGAGGAAGGCAGAGAGAGAGAGAGAGGAGGAAGCAGGCTCCCCGCAGAGCAGAGAGCCCGATGTGGGGCTCGATCCCAGGACCCTAGGATCATGACCCAAGCCAAAGGCAGAGGCTTTAACCCACTGAGCCACCCAGGCGCTCCAAGATTCTCAGTTTTGCCAAAAATGATCTTAAACAGAAGTTCTGGAAGACTTAGATATGATTGTATCAGCTATTGGCATGTTCTACCTATTTTTATTGATAAATTTTTACAACTCTTACTTCTCCAGAGATGGCTCAGGAAGCAATGGAATATCATCTTGATGGGCAATTAGAGCTTCACGTAGCAGAACAGCCTGTTCCTGCTGAAGTAGTCAGCGGCCAAGGGGGGCCACCCCTGCTCCAGCCTCTACCTACCCAAGTGGCCAGCAGCCAAAGGGAGCCACCCCTGCACCAGCCTGCTCCTGATGGAGGGACCAGCAGCCAAGTGGGACTGCCCCAGCTCCCACCTGCTACACAGATGTCTGTTGACCTGACAGAGGAAGTAGAGCTGTTGGGAGAAGATCGTGTAGGGAACGTTAATCCGGGGGCTTCAGAGGAACATAGACAGCAATCTCGTGTTAACCACCCCATCCCGGTGTCATCATTGGATTCAATGAACAGCTTCATCAGTGGGCTTCAGAGACTTCATGGCATGCTGGAATTCCTGAGACCCCCTTCAGACCACAGTGTGGGACCAGTGAGATCAAGGAGGAGTAGGGGTTCTGCCTCACGCAGGTCAAGAACCGCAGGGTCTCAGAGGACAGACAGTGCCAGGTAAGAATATGTTAAAATCTTGGGGTTGGTGCCAGGTGGGGAATTATGAACCGTGGTTATGCCCTTAATGCTGCTGAGGCTTGGCAGTATGACTTTTGGCAAGTCGGGTAGCCTTTCTGCACCCCTAATTCCTCACAAGTCAGATGAAAATAAAAGTGCTTGTCTTACTTACTTCAGAGTCACTGAAGGAGTACGTTACACTGATGTGCCTTGAAAACTAGGTGGTAGTTTGTTGGCAGTGGTTTATGTAGGGGCTGGCTCTTCTTTAAATCATTTGCATATCAAAAAAGTATATATATTTTTTAACTTAAAAGTCCATACTCCATGTAACCAGTATCCATCATTAATTGGTAACCCATGTAATGGTGCGGTAGACTTTTGGAAGACAAGCAGGCTGGATTTAGAGAAGCCTTGTGAAAAGTAAAATGTGAATTAACTTAGAGCTTATCTGACTCTGGGTCAGATAATGGTTAAACATTCCACCCCTCCTCACCTGAGAATGTGTTGCAGAGTTGAAAATAATTTTCTTTCATAGTTTTTCATTTGAACTTGCCTTTTGAAGAGCTTAGCTGTCAAGCCTTGACAAGATTACAATGAAAAATAACCACCAGTTATGCCTTGCCTGATTTTTAACTTCCTCCTGCTTTATTTGAAATATTTTATTTCACATTGGCCTTCTAAATGTTTTCATAATGTCTAAACAGATTGAATACATCATCTTCATTTTATATATGAAGGAAAGTTGGATCCTAAGAAAGGGTTTTGTTCAGGATCTCATAGCTATAGCAGGGGACAAGGTTGAGTTGGTAGTGAAGTCTGGATCTGACTCATTTCTATCCAGGCAGATAGAGGAAGCTTCAGTCACATCCATTTGTTTCCTTACCTTTATGAAAATAATGAGATGATAGAAAAAGCCACAGCTAGGCCATCTGTTGACTATATTTTACAAATGAGGAAGCTGATGCAATAATTTGTGTTCTGACTAGGGTAGCTCTGGAATGGGATTCCAGATCCTGGAATTCTGATCCTGGACTCAGCATCCTTTTCTGTGGATTCTGCTGATTACTGTATTGGTGGTGAGGGTGTTGCGGGGGAGGGGGGCTGCTGCTATTCCTGTGGATCTAGTCTCTAGTCTGGCCATTTCTGGATGTGACCCGTCAGGGATGATGTGCTTAGTTTTGTGTTGACAAGAGTTTCAGATGCATGTTAACCTTATTTTAAGGTGTCATTCCCTCTGATTATGAAAGCTAAGTAATTTTCATCTGTTTGTGTCGTAGGCGAAGGCAGCTTGTAGTGCAGTTTGGGAACCCTTTTTCATAGTCTGTGGACTGAGTTGAAAGTGATGACCCCAGGAACTGGCCAACTGCCAGGAGACTTCATAGTATTCCTCAGCCTTGGTTGTTCATATACTTATTCGGGGGAGGGCAGTTGAGGCAGATTTGATTGCTTTTCGTGGGAGACTCTTGTGTTAACCCAACTCACAGGAGAGTAACTTAAAAACCAGATGCCAGTTTACAGAGAGAAATAGAAATGCCGCAGAGGGGTATCTGGGTGGCTCAGTGGTTTAGGCCTCTCCCTTCGGCCCAAGTCATGAATCTCAGGGTCCTGGGATCAAGCCCCATGTCGGGCTCTCTGCTCCTCCTCTCTCTCTCTCTCTCTCTCTCTCTGCCTGCCTCAGGGCCTCTACTTGTGATCTCTGTCAAGTGAATAAATAAAATCTTTAAAAAAAAAAAAAAAAAAGGAAAGAAATGCCACACAGACCAAAGTTTTTTGCCAGCACAGTCAGCATGACTCTCCTAAAAGAAATTAACACACAGAAGCTAAACTCTAAACAGAAAACTGCTAGATATATGTAGAATCTGTGCTCAGGGACTGTTACGGAATATAGATGGGAAAGGATTTCAACTGAGCTCTTTGATAATTGTGTTTGTTTCTACAAAGGGAATAAACCTAAAGAGCCAGGGATTGTGCAATTTAATGGAGAAAGCATGGATTCTGGACACAAATAAATGTGGTATTTAAAACTTTTTCCCCCCAATGGTGCCTGGGTGGCTTAGTGGGTTAAGCCTCTGCCTTCGGTTCTGGTCATGATCTCAGGGTCCTGGGATCAAGCCCCACATCGGGCCCTCTGCTCGGCAAGGAGCCTGCTTCCCCCTCTCTCTCTGCCTGCCTCTCTGCCTACTTGTGATCTCTGTGTCAAATAAATAAATAAAATCTTTAAAAAGAAAAACCTTTTCCTCCTAAATACTGTTGGAAGCAAATTCCACACTAAATTCACATAAAAATAGGAGCTTTTCTAGGACAGATTGCTTATTATACCTTCTGAATTTCTTTTCTTTTTTTTCTTTTTTTTTGGGTGAGATTTTATTTATTTATTTGTCAGAGAGAGAGAGAAAGCACAGGCAGGCAGAGTGGCAGGCAGAGGCAGAGAGAGAAGCAGGCTCCCTGGTAAGCAAGGAGCCCGATGTGGGACTCCATTCCAGGACCCTGGCATCATAACCCGAGCTGAAGGCAGAGGCTTAACTGACTGAGCCACCCAGGCGTCCCATGTACCTTCTGAATTTCTTAACATGAATTTGTCATTATGGTGTTTGGCATTTACTCACCTGACAGGCTATCTCTGGATGTGTTGAGAGCCTGGGCGAGGATGAGCAGCTTTTGCCTCAGACTCCACTGAGAAGCCAAAGTTGGGGGAAGCTGAGTAATAAGGAATTTCTCCCAACAGGCTTTTCAGCCAAGGTCACAAACTCCTTTCATGTTTCTTTGTTTGAGGCTGCTTGATTCTGGCTGTTAGTGTTGTTACTCGTTCATCAAAAAAAAAATTTTTTTTTAAGATTTTATTTATTTGTTTGACAGAGAGAGAGCACATGTAGAGAAGCAGGCAGAGAGGGAGGGGGAGGGGGAAGCAGGCTCCCAGCTGAGCAGAGAGCCCAATATGGGGCTTTATTCTAGGATTCTGGGATCATGACCCGAGCCCGAAGGCAGAGGCTTAACCCACTGAGTCACCCAGATGCCCCCATCAAATATTTCTAATACTCCGCTGTGTGAGAGACTGAACTTTGCCTTGGAGATACATTGTGAACAGGACAAATCAGGTTCCTGTTCTCATGGAACTTATGGAATCCAGGACTACAGAGGTTAAGCAAAGGTCAAGAGCTTATTACACTGGTATTTAATTCAGAGACGATAAGTGCAGGGAAAGAGGACAATTTCTTGAGTTTCAAGGTTGTACTTCAAAGAGAAACCCCAGCACTGCCGTCTGATGACGGTAGCTCCCCTTTCCTTTGTCCCCATCTGACCTTGGAAATGCCTTTTGCTATATTAAAGCAATGTTAATGAATGGGGTTTTTTGAAAAATCACTTAATTTTTTTACCAGTTTCTATGCAGAATGCTCAATATGCATGTCAGTAGCCAACTATTAGCCTAACTTTAGTGTGGAGTATGGATTTCATTTGATTGAAGTGGTCTTAGGAGATACTGTTCTTCTGTGCCTATTCTCATGGTGGCTGTAGCTGCTGTTAGCACACATTTGCCAAAATTAGTTGGTAAACTTGCTTGTTAGCCTTTTTAAAAAAGAAAACCTGAGTGACATTAAAAATGGCGGAGTGATGGGGCGCCTGGATGGCTCAGTGGGTTAAAGCCTCTGCCTTCGGCTCAGGTCATGATCCCGGGGTCCTGGGATCGAGCCCCGCATGGGGCTCTCTGCTATGCGGGGAGCCTGCTAACTCCTCTCTCTCTCTCTCTGCCTGCCTCTCTGCCTACTTGTGATCTCTGTCTGTCAAATAAATAAATAAAATCTTTAAAAAAAAAAAAAATGGCGGAGTGAGGACCTCTAAAAGAACTGGCAAAATTGATCAGAACTAACTTTCAGGACTGTGGAAATTAAGCACATGCTTAAAACGATTCAGGGAGAGAGTATTTAAAAAACAGCTGAATACCAGAAGAGTAAGTAAGCTTCATGGCATTCCCTGTTCCATATCCTTCTTCGGCTCAGCGTATGGTTTAATCAAGTGCCTGCAGTCACAGTGAAAACCAGTGGCCTGACAGCCACTAGAGGGAGTAGACTGGGATTGGCGCTCCTACAAAGCTTCATTCCCAGAGAATTCTCTTTCTTCTGTTTGGTGGTTTCCTGGGAGAAGCCAAAAGCCTTTGATATGGGGACAAACTAAACTAACTAAAAAGCTTAAAAGGAAAAGCTGAGGAATGAGATCTTCATAGGGGTTTTGAAAAGGTCTGGCATATCCTTGGAAATCTAGAAGGTGACAGATATGCCTAAGGCTGTGTACGGCTGTGCTCATGCCCAGGAAAGACCTAAGAAGGCACTAATTTCTCAACTCTGACTGACCTTGAGGCTCTGCACAATCAGGAAGAATTGTCACTTACCTGGATGATTCCTGAAGGTGTCCCCCCAACATACACATGTAGTCACACACTCTGCAAAGGCTAGGAGACTTAGCGATCTTGGGCTTTTAAGCAAATCTCTGTCTGGCATGAACTAGCCCCTAAGCTAACCACATAGACTTAATGGCTACATGTAACAAAGAACGCAGATCTCACAGAATCACTTCAGAAAAATCACTAAACAAAAAGTAACAAGTATAAGAAATAGCAATAACAACAAACCCTGAAAAGGGGAAAAATCTGATTTCCAGAGTTAACTACATTGTAGGATTTGAAATGTCCAGTTATCAAGAAAAAATTACAAGATGTGGAAAGAAAATATGGCCCACACATAGGAAAAAAAGAAAAAATAGAAACTACATGAAGAAGCCGAGATGTTGGACTTACCAGACAGACTGTAAATCTACTTTTTAAAATATATTCAGAGAACTAAAAGTATAAAACAGTGTGTCGGGGTGCCTGGGGTGGCTCAGTGGTTTAAAGCCTCAGCCTTCAGCTCAGGTCATAATCCCAGGGTCCTGGGATTGAGCCCTGCATCAGGCTCTCTGCTCAGCAAGGAGCCTGCTTCCCCCTCTCTCCCTCTGCCTGCCTCTCTGCCTACTTGTGATTTCTCTGTCAAATAAATAAATAAAAGCTTAAAAAAAATAAATAAAACAGTGTGTCACCAAATAGACAATTTCAGTAAAGAGATTGAAGTTATAAAAATATGCAAAATAGAAATGGTTGAGTTGACAAGTACAATAAATGAAAAAACTCACTAGAGGGCTCATCAAGTTTGAACAGGCAAAAGAAAGAATTGGTTTTGAAGAGTCAAGAAGCAAAAATGAAGATAGGTGAATTGAGGCTATCTGGTCTAGATAATGGGGAAAAATGAGTAATGAACAGAGCCTCAGAGACCTGTAGAACATCATCAAGTATATGCCAACATATGCATAATGGAAGTCCTTGCAGGGGAGGGGAGAGAGAGACAGAAAGGATATTTGAAGAAATGACAAAAACTTGCCAAATTTGATGAAAAACATTAATCTACAGGAAGCCTAACAAACTCTAAAAAATAAATTTGAAGAGATCCACAGCTACGTGGATCATAATCATACTGCTAACACCATAGAAAAAGAGAGAATCTTGAAATCAGCAATAAAGAAGTGACTGACTCACCATGTACAAAGGATATTCAATAAAGTTGAGAGCTGATTTATCATCACAAACAGTGGAGGCCAGAATGCAGTTGAATGACCTGTTCAAAGGTTTGTTTTATTGGGGTTTTTTGTTTGTTTGTTTAGAGAGAGTGCACATGAAGACAGTATTATTTATACTTTATACATCCAGCATGGAGCCAGATATAGGGCTTGAGATCACAACCTGAGCGAAAATCAAGAGTCAGATGCTTAACTGACTGAGCCACCCAGGCACCCCTGGCCTATTCAGAGTATTAAAAGTAAAAAACTCTTGGGACGCCTGGGTGGCTCAGTTGGTTAAGCAGCTGCCTTCGGCTCAGGTCATGATCCCATCGTCCTGGGATCGAGTCCCACATCGGGCTCCTTGCTCAGCAGGGAGCCTGCTTTTCCCTCTGCCTCTGCCTGCCATTCTGTCTGCCTGTGCTCGCTCTCTCCCCCCCCTCTCTCTGATAAATAAATAAAATCTTTTAAAAAAAAATAAAATAAAATAAAAGTAAAAAACTCAGCTAACAATTCCATGTCAAGCAGAACTATCCCTCAAAAATGAAGGAACGATGAGGCATTCTAGGATTTAAAACAAAACAAAATTTCTTTAGAGGAAACCTGTCCTATAAGAATTACAAAAGAGGGTCCTTCAGGCTAAAATTAAAGAAACACGACCCCCCCCCCCAAAAAAAAAAACACCAGACATAAATAAATTGAATCCACAAGGAGGAGTAAAGAGCACTAGCAAAGATAATTACATAGGCAAATATAATAGAAAATACACATGTATTTTTTATTATAATTTTTTCTTTCTCATTTAGAAAAAGCAGCATAAAGAAATAACTGTGGGGGGCGCCTGGGTGGCTCAGTGGGTTAAGCCCCTGCCTTCGGCTCAGGTCATGATCCCAGGGTCCTAGGATCGAGCCCCACATAGGGCTCTCTGCTCAGCTGGGAGCCTGCTTCCCTTCTTCTCTCTCTGCCTGCCTCTCTGCCTACTTGTGATCTCTCTCTCTGTCAAATAAATAAATAAAAATCTTAAAAAAAAGAAAGAAAGAAAGAACTGTGGGTCTGAGTTAATGGACATAAAATCATCAGCAAAAGTGGGGAGGGAATAGAAGTATAATTCTAAGAAGATGTGGTAAAAAGAAATGAGGGAATTAAAATGGTGCACTTAAAAATAATACAAAAGAAGGCAATAATGGAGAAATAAACATTCTTTTAAAGATTTTTTTTTTAAGTAGTCTCTGCACCCTCTTTGAGGTTCCAGCACACAACCCACGATCAGTACTCATACTTTACCGACTGAGCCACCCAGGCACCCCTAAACATTTCTATAATGAGAGTTTGGAATAGACCTTCCTATGTGAACAAAAAAGACATAGGCATATGGAAAACAGCAAAACGGTAGATAGAAATCCTGCCTTAAATGTAAATGGTTTAACACTCTAATCAAAAGCACAGATTTTTTTTTTTATCCAACTGTCTGCATGATACACAATTTAGATTCAAAGACGTTAATAGTTTGAAAGTAAAAGGATGGAATAAAATAGGCCATGCATACAGTAATCACAGGAGAGCAGGAGTTGCTTAGTAATATCAGACAAAATAGACTTTCAGACAAAGATTATTATAAGAGTCAAAGAAGGACATTTTATAATTACAAAAGGGTTAATCCATGTAAGAAGATATAATAATTATAAACCTATATATATCTGCAGCAGTGCCCCCAAATACATGAAGCAAAAACTGTCATAATTGATGAGAGAAACAGACAATTCATCAGTAATAGTAGGAGATAACAGTATCCCATTTTCAACAATGAGGATAACTAGACATAATGTCAGGAACCTGAAAACACTATAAACCTACTAGGCCTAATAGACATCTGAGGAACATTCCACTCAATAGCAGAACATACCTATTTCTCAAGTGCACATGGAACATTTTCCAGGACAGATCATATGTTAGGGCTAACATACAGGTACAGAACAAGGCTCATTAAATTTAAAGTATTGAAATCATGTAAAGTATGTTCTCGACTTAAGTAACAGAAAGAATTTGGGGAAATTCACAAGTCACAACTCCTAAATAACCAGTAGACCAGAGAAGAAATCCCAAGAAAAATTAGAAAATGCTTTGAGATGAATGAAAAGGAAAACATACCAAAACTTATAGGATGCAGCTAAAACAGTGCTTAAAGGGAAATTAATAGTTGTTCAACACCACACTAAAAAAGAAAGTAGCGACACCTGGCTGGCTCAGTCAGTAGAGCACCTGACTCTTGATCTCAGGGTCATGAGTTTGAGCCCCTCACTGGGTGTAGAGATGACATTTAAAAAAAAAAAAAAAAAAACTTTTAAATAGAAGAAGAAAGTACTCAAATCAGTAACCTAGCTTAAGGAACTAGAAAAATGAAAAAAGTCCCAAAATCCAAAATTCAAAGCAAGCGGAAAGAAGGAAATAATGACCGTTAGAGCAGAAATAAATAGAACCTAGAAAAGCAAGAGAGAAAACCAACTAATCCAAAAGTTGATTTTTCTGAAAAATCAACGAAATTGATAAACTTCTAAGTAGACTGACCAAGATATAGAGAGAAGACTCAAATTAATAAAATCAGGAATGGGGGCGCCTGGGTGGCTCAGTGGGTTAAAGCCTCTGCTTTCGGCTAAGGTTATGATCCCAAGGGTCCTGGGATCGGGCCCCACATCGGGCTCTGCTCAGCAGGGAGCCTGCTTCCTCCTCTCTCTCTGCCTGCCTCTCTGCCTACTTTGTGATCTCTGTCTGTCAAATAAATAAATAAAATCTTTAAAAAAAATAAAATCAGGAATGAAAGAACATTACTTTCGGTCTTACAGAAGAAAGCAGTTTTATAAAGAAATACTGTGAACAGTTCTATAAAAGAAATTAGATGACCTAGGTGAAATTGACAAAGAAAAATATGTTTTTAAAGATTTATTTATTTGAGAGAGAGAGCACAAGCCCGCTGAGAGGCAGCGAGAGAAGCAGGCTCTCTGCTGAGCAGGGAGCCTGACATGGGTCTCAATCATGACCTGAGTTGAAGGCAAACACTCACCTGATGCCCCTAAATTGAGAAATTTCTAAGAAGACACTAGTTGTCAGTATTCTTTCAAGAAGAGAAAGAGAGGCGCCTGAGTGGCTCAGTGGGTTAAGCCTCTGCCTTCGGCTCAGGTCATGATCTCAGGGTCCTGGGATCGAGCCCCACATTGGGCTCTCTGCTCGGCAGGGAGCCTGCTTCCTCCTCTCTCTCTCTCTGCCTGCCTCTCTGCCTACTGTGATCTCTGTCTATCAAATAAATAAATTCTTTAAAAAATAAAAAGGATTCACGATTGCTGCTTTTCATTGCAATTTATTCACATTTCTTTCTTTCTTTTTCTTTTTTAAACAAATGTGAATCCTCCAACTTTTGAATTGGATACCAAATAACATTTACTTCGTTCTGTCATCATTTTTTAATTGAAAGCACTGGTTTGCCATAAATTGCTGCCAAACTATAAGAAATCAATTTTTTTCTGTATGAGCAGTCTCTAGCGATGTTTCTGGGGGAATAATATAATGTTATAAAGGCAATTATTATTTTTTTAAAGATTTTTAAAAATTTATTTGATAGAGAGAGAGGTCACAAGTAGGCAGAGAGGCAGGCAGAGAGAGAGGGGGAAGCAGGCTCCCCGCTGAGCAAAGAGCCCGACATGGGGCTCCATCCCAGGACCCTGAGATCATGACCTGAGCCCACTGAGCCACCCAGGTGCCCCTATAAAGACAATTATTAAAAGTAGATCACCTTTTTAGTAGTACTTTGTAATTAGTAGCTAGGTAGTATGTTCTAAAGTACAGGACACCTTTTTGGTTTTTAATATTGAAGGTCGGTCATTCTGTGCTGGATGGAGGGTGTGGTCAGTTGGCTTAGATGTGAGGGTCTCCGCAAAAGGGTGAGTGTGGTTAACTCTACCAGCCAGCCTCGGCTCAAATGTTAAAATCTGCTCCCAGGTCTTCTCATTCTGAGTTTATTTTTGGATATCATGCTGTGTTTTTAACCTTAACGTGGCATTTTTTAAACTTTAAAAGGAAAATGTTTTAAAGTAAGGTAAAGCAGTGGTGACTGAAGCCAGACTTCATTTTTACCCTGAAACACCGTGGTCTGCCTTGTTGTGGCAGCAGAACCCTGTGAGGCTGTTTTTGATCAACAGAGCCCTTTTTCTTCTTGTCTACTGTCTTTCAGCCCCCTAAACAGTGGAGAAATTGCTGCATTGCGTCCTTTATTTATTTTTTAAAGATTTTATTTATTTGACAGATAGAGATCACAGGTAGGCAGAGAGGCAGGTAGAGAGAGGAAGGGAAGCAGGCTCCCTGCTGAGCAGAGAGCCTGATGCGGGGCTCGATCCCAGGACCCTGGGATCATGGCCTGAGCCAAAGGCAGAGGCTTTAACCCACTGAGCCACCCAAGCGCCCCTGCATTGCGTCCTTTAAAAGATACTGACACATGGCCGAAAGCCAGTAAAGTAGAATTTGCTTTTAGCAAGAGTCAGCCTCCAGTGTGGCTAATGTAGTAACTGAGTGGAAAAGAGAATATCCAGGCCAGCCAGCATCTGCCTAGAACTACTATTTCTGCTTCAGTGGTCAAAGCAGCATTTAACGGCCTATAGATGGGTTGAATTGACTAGGATTTACCTTCAGATTACTGTGTAGTTTTCTTGTGATAATGGGGCATTTGACTGTGCTTGTACTCTACTTCTGTTGTCTTTCTGCATACATAGGTTGAGAGCACCATTGGATGCTTACTTTCAAGTGAGTCGGACCCAGCCTCCTTTGCCAAGGACTTCTCAGGACTCAGAGACCAGGAATCCTATCTCTGAAGACTTGCAGGTCTCAAGCAGTTCCAGTTCTGACAGTGAGAGCTCCACAGAGGCCGAAGATGGTGTTGTCCAGGCGGAGGAAACTAGAGCTGTCGTTTTACAAGGTGAGTATTTTATTCAGTTTTGGATTCACGAGGCTGACACCTAGGAAGCTTAGCATCCAGAAAGCGAGGAACTCTCCATTTGTGTTTGCTACTGTCCCTTTCCCTGCCCAAGATGCCAGAGATTCCTACTTTATTTAGTACAGAGCGTTCATGGGCCACAAGCATTTATAGAGGATTTGCTCGAACTTGAAATTTAATGTGGTTTGTGACCCAGTAAGTTGGTCACTTTTTAATAGCATTTTACATCCTCTTATATTTTGTTTGACATCTGAGAAGGAAGTAGCCTCTATTATTTAAAAGAAAAGCTTTGTAAATTTGGTACTCTGTCTAGTCTGCCACTTTTGACGTCCTAGCATAGTGTTATATATTGTGCAAGTAGGACTTTGTTTAGCAGCAGTGGGCGGAGACCACTAAAGCATATGTCCTGCTTACCCTCTGATACCCCAGACCGTGGTCTTTTCCCAGTTAAAGGAACCAGGGCTTCTTGGAGAAATGGCTTTCCAAAACTGGGATAGGAGATAAACAGGGTGAACCTAGGTCATTTGATGGTGCCAGAAAGTAAGGAAGCTTTCTCTCATGGAGTCATCGTGACCGTAGGCAGGGGAGCAGCCTTGAAAGGACCTCTTGTGGCATAAGATGGGATGATATAAACATCAAAATGAATAACAGATATGTATTCTTGGATTATGGATTGATATGTAGGTTAAAATACATCAAATTTGTGAAAAACCTATAATTTCATAATTAGGTACTTTTTTTTTTTTTAAAGATTTTATTTATTTATTTATTTGACAGAGAGAAATCACAAGTAGATGGAGAGGCAGGCAGAGAGAGAGAGAGAGGGAAGCAGGCTCCCTGCTGAGCAGAGAGCCTGATGTGGGACTCGATCCCAGGACCCTGAGATCATGACCTGAGCCGAAGGCAGCGGCTTAACCCACTGAGCCACCCAGGCGCCCATAATTAGGTACTTTTTAAAGCCTCATTTATCAGCATCCTAAGTTACTAGAGCCCTGACTCATTACTCTGAAAACTCGTAAGTAAAGGATTAAGCATTTATCCTGTATTTTCCTATGTGAACTATATTCAGGAAAACCCGATAGTTGATGAAGGAGGTTTGTTGGTTTTGTTGTTGTTGTTAAGACTTTTTTTTTTTTAAAGAGTAGTTTAGGGTTCACAACAAAATGGAGAAGGTTCAGAGGTTTCCTAGGGGCATGTCTCCACACATGCATTGCCTCCTCATGTCAGCACCCATCACCGGAATGGTGATTTGTTACTCAGCATAATCACTCCAAGTCCATAGTCCACCTTACTGTTCACCTTTGGATTATACATGTTTTCACTGCCCTAGAAATTCTCTTTGCTCTGGCTCTCATTCCTCCCATCTATCATTAGGTAAGGTTTTTTAAATGAAAAATTCCAACTAATATCAGAGCAGGAATGATAATAAAAAGTCATGATTTCCTGACTTCTAATGAAATTATGTAACTAGGCAAAGATCAGCGGGATTCTAGAAACCATTAGGTTGAAAGTTAATGGCATTCCTTTTAATAGAGGAACCAGGCTGGCAGCACCAGACCTTATACGCATTTTAATGTGTTACAATCAGAAATACCCGGAGGGGCGCCTGACTGGCTCAGTCATGCGAGCATGCAGCTCCTGACCTCAGCGTTGTAAGTTCGAGCCCCATGTTGGATGTAGAGATTACTTCAAGATAAAATTTTAAAAAGAAAGAAAAATATCAATAGCACTAAGGAAGTACTGTTGCTGCCCCCCAAAAAGCCTGAATTTACTTAAGATTGGATACGATAACCAGGTTGTACAGTGTACAGAAGTAGAGGAACAAGGTAAATATTACTTGAAAGATGCAACCATTCAAATCTAAAATGTGGGACATTCTATAACGGAACATCTAGAAAAAGATCTAAACATACATGGGAATTTAGTATAGGGGATGCCTGGGTGGCTCGGTCGGTTAAGCGTCTGTCTTCGGCTCAGGTCATGATCCTAGGGTTCTGGGGTTGAGCCGCATGTCTGGCCCCCTGCTCAGTGGGGAGTCTGCTTCTCCCTCTGCCCCTCACCCCATTCATGCACCCTCTTTCTCTCTCTCTCAAATAAAATCTTAGAAAAGGAAATTTAGTACATTGTAAAGGGAATATCTCAGATCATTGGGGAAAAGATAGACTTCTAAATTAGTACTATTGTAAAAACTGGATTGCTAACTGGAAAACAGTAAAACTAGATTCATGCCTCATACTAAAAAATAAGGTATTAGTGGATCAGAGACCTCGTGTAAAAAAAGAAACCATGCTACTATAAGGAGAATAGGTATGCGATAAAACCCAGAAGTAAGGAGTACTTTGAAATTTAGAGGCAATACAAGAAAATTCCATTAGAATATTCTTTTTCAGTTTATAACAATGAGCCAGCATAGCTACTTTGTGATATCACTTACATACAATGGCTAGGAAAGGCAAATCTATAAAGAAAAAGTAGATTAGTGCTTGTCTGTGGCTGCTGGTGCAGATGGGAAATGATTCTAAATTGGCTTGAGAAATGTTTAGGGCATGATAGAAATGTTTTAAAATTGGATTGTGATGATAGTTGTACAACTCTGTAAATTTACTGTACATAAAAGTTAGTATGAGGAGGCAATCTGTCAAATCCAGGAGCTAGACATTTTACAGGACAGATGACCAGATTTCTCAAACAGATCAAGGACAGAGGTGGTGAATTTTAATTTAGAGCTTGTATTCATCAACAGACATCATTAGAAGAATGAAATGGGAACCCATTGACTGGGGAAGACATTTATGATACATGTATCTGGAATAGGGCTTGTATCTAGTTTATAGAAATAATTTCTACAGGCTAACAGAAAAAGGGGCAGAAGTTTTTAAAAGGTACTGCCAAAGGGGGGTAGCCAAATGGCCACTAAATATATAAAAAAGACTTCATTAGTCATCAGGGAAATGGAAATTAAAACCACAGTGTGGTAACTAATAGGCATCCACCACTAGAGCTAGAATTTAAGACTGACAATATTAAATTTTGGAGAGAATATAAAGCAGCCAGAACACTCTTGCACTGCTGGTGGGAGTATACATTGGTACAGTCATTTCGGTGGTATCTTTACAAACTCATCTGTATGCCTGGGGTCCAGCATTTCTACTTCTATGTATGTAACCAAAGAAAGGAATACTGTTCAGTAGAAATGTGCAAGAATGTAACGGCATTGTAATGGCAAAAACCTGGAAACCACCCAAATACCCATCAGCAGTAGAACAGATAAATATGAGGACGCCTAGGTGGCTCAGTTGGTTAAGCAGCTGCCTTCGGCTCAGGTCATGATCCCGGCGTCCTGGAACCGAGTCCCCCAAGCCCACATCGGGCTCCTTGCTCGGCAGGGAGCCTGCTTCTCCCTCTGCTTCTGTCTGCCTGTGCTTACTCTCTCTCCCTCTCTCTCTGACAAATTAAAAAAAAAAAGAAGAAGAAGAACAGATAAAAGCAATATTTTTACACAATGAAACAGTATACAGCGGTGAAATAAACGAACCACAACTGGACATGTTAGTCTGGAAGAATGTTACGAACAATGTAGAATAAAATTAGTAGACACAGAAAAGTTAAATAACTCTGACATGCTGTTTATATAGAGAAATAGGCAAAAGTCATTAGATGGTCCTAGAGTTTATTAAGGTGGTTACCTTTGGTGGGGGCAAATCATCTCCCCTCTACCCCCAAGAAGGAAGTAAGGAGGTTATAAGGTATAAAAGGCACTCTTGGGATTTTTGGTGATGTTCTGGTGTATAGTTCAGTTTGTGAGAATTCACTGAGTGGAATACTGAGGTTATACTTTTCTGTATTTATATTCCACTTCAATAAAAGTTTGTGGGTTTTTGTTTGTTTGTTTTTTTAAGAATCAGTTTAAAGGAGCTCCCACAAGCTATGATGAGATCATTTGAACCTCAAAAAGCAAAATGACTGAAAATTAAAAATCACCTCCTTGACCATTAAATGGAGGTTTTAAAATCTTTTTTTTTTTTTTTTTAAAGATTTTATTTATTTATTTGACAGAAATCACAAGTAGATGGAGAGGCAGGCAGAGAGAGAGAGAGGGAAGCAGGCTCTCGCTGAGCAGAGAGCCCGATGCGGGACTCGATCCCAGGACTCTGAGATCATGACCTGAGCCGAAGGCAGCGGCTTAACCCACTGAGCCACCCAGGCGCCCCTAAATGGAGGTTTTGAAAGGTTGATGAGGAACCTAATAATTGGTCTAGGAGTCCAACTGATCCCCCCCAAACCCTGTAGGAGCCTTGTGTGCTGCAGTCAGAAGCAAACAACTGAAGACATATTCCTGCTGCCCCTCTTCTTGCCAAATGACAAAATTGAGTCTACTGAAGCCTCCAGATTTAACCTCCAGTTTATAGGAAACATAGGTGATAGAACAAGTAAGGAAGCAGTCCCATCAGATGTGGGATGTAGGATATTTCGTAAGACAAATGACCATATATACTAAAGGCAAATCAGTGACAAGGACGGGATAAAAACGAATGAAGGAGGGATGCCTCAGTGGCTCAGTTAGTTTAGTGTCTGCCTTTGGCTCAGGTCATGACCCCCAGGGTCTTGGGATCAAGTCCCACGTTGGGCTCCCTGCTCAGTGGGGAGCCTGCTTCTCCCTCTGCCTGCTGCTCCCTGTGTTTGTGATCTCTCTCTGACAAATTAAATATAATTTTTAAGGGAAAAAAAAATGAATGAAGGAGAATAGAGTGAAAAAAAAAAATCTAACAGGTTCAGTAGTCAAGCTTGTGGAGATCTTGCTTAGATTCCATTTGCAGTAAATGTGCCGTAAAGAGCAACTTGAAACCAACTGGGAAATGCTGAGTGTGAACTGTGTGGATATTAGACAGTATGAAGGGATCATTGTTACTTCCGTTAATATGGTAATGATAGTATCTATGTAAAAAAATCCTTATCAGCTAGTATTACAAAAATTTTTATAAGTGAAGTGACATTTTAGAGAGTTATTAAGCATTACAAAAGAAAATAATGTGGATGGGGTCTTAGAACAAAATGGGCAAAATACTGAATTGTTTTGAAATTGGATGAGTACTTGCATGTTAATTATAATGTTCTGTCTATTTTTTGTGTATATTTGAAAGTATCCAAAATAAGTTTAAAAATAAATTCACTGTTACTACTTGGGGAAATTTACAGCATTATTACCAATTAGAAATGGAAAGCTATGGTGAGTTAGGCTCTCCTGCTTGCCTCTCATACCTGACTTCTGTCTTCTTTTGTGTATTACCTCTCTTACCGTTCTTGGAAATGACTTGGTGCAGAGCAAGTAGGAGGTACGTCAGCAGAGCAAGAAGTTACATGTGTCAGTGGAGGAAAGACCCTCCCCAAACAGGTAATTTGAATGAATATCCTTTTAAATGAAATGTTTGGATTTGCCTTTAGAGAAGAGGCAGTGGACTCAAGTGGAAAGCTTGCAGATATGGTAGGCAGGAGGTCAGGGTGTGAGTCCAACCCATCTTACTCAGTTATGTGACTACTTCCTCACAGGTTTAGAAAAGCAGGGATAGAGGTGAGGGTGACTTGTCTTGCCTACGTAACAAAGTTAAGTTTTTATTAAAATAGTGGATATGAATGAAGTTTGTGAAATATCTGGTAGAATATGATTGCTACATGTTAAACAATTTTTATCTACAAAGATAACACATAGTCCTTAATATGAGCTATTTACATCAACCGTCGACTCTTCAAATCTCAAAATATCATTGGCTTACCTTTTCCACACTTCTATATGACCTTATGTTTTTATTTTTCTCTTCTAGAAGAATTTTGTATCCATGTAAATTTATTTATGTACATAAATGTTCTGTTTTTTACATTTACACAAAGGGGATCTCATTCTTACTCATTACTGCATAGTGTTCAATCATAAATAAATTTTTAGTTAACTCTCGTTTTGTACACTGTAGTTGTTCCTGTCCTCCCTTCCTTCCTTCCTTCTCTCCTTCCTACTGGTAAAATGATGCTGCCTAAGCATCTTTGTGTAGATGTCTTGGAAGTATTTGTGACTATTCATGGATATATTTTTACCAGAGACATTGCTCTGTGAAAGGAAAGATGCTTTTGATTGATAATGCCAAATTGCCCGCTGGAAAATTTGTGTCACTTTCTACCTGCAGCAACAGAGGGAAGCATGGCTGTTTCTTCCTTAACCCTCAACATTGCTTGGTATCATCAGACATCAGTTTATATACCATCTAATAAATGAAAAAATGGTTTCTTACCTTAATTTGCATTTTAAAATTATAAATGAACACTTCTGAACCATTTGTATTCTTTTTGTAAGCTGTTTATATGTTTTTCTGGGTTTCTTTTATGTATTTTCTATTCAAGTATTTTATAACTTTTTGACTTGATTATGAGCCTAACTTTGAATGTATAACAACCTACTCTTCCCTTTGTTGGTTATCCAGGTAACTACTAGATTTGTTTCGTTTTTTTTAATGTCTTTGTAAAGATAGCTCCTTTTCTTCATTTGAATGGAAAAAAAAAATCCCAAGAATTTCACAAGATCCAAGAGAAATAATATTTTCATTTCATGGCTTATATGAAACATTTGGCCAGATTGCACTTTATAAAGAATGACAGGTGATTCAGAGATTTTGCAGTTTTTCCACAGTTTTTCATTTGGGTTTGTATTGTTTTTGTGTGGTTTTGCTTTGATAGAGTTGCACATCCTCTTTGAGACTGATTCTGTATTTTCTCTAATTTAATTGTATTCTGGTTTCCATTCAGTCTCCCCAGAAGAGCAGCCCTCTTCTACCTTCTGTTGATGATGAAGATGGGGACACTTGTACAATATGTTTTGAACATTGGACCAATGCTGGGGATCATCGACTCTCAGCATTACGCTGTGGGCACCTCTTTGGGTATAAGTGCATTTCTAAGTGGCTCAAGGGCCAGGCACGAAAATGTCCCCAGGTAAGAACCATAGATAAGGAATGAGTGTGTGCACAGTCAACATCTTAAGTTAGGAGGATTCCTAGAACCACACTGATTATATCTTTTTGGGCTTTTTAGTGCAACAAGAAAGCCAAGCACAGTGACATCGTTGTTCTTTATGCCCGAACCCTGAGAGCTCTGGACACCAGTGAACAGGAGCGCATGAAAAGGTAAGTGGCAAGAATCTACCTACTTGACAGATCTGAAAAAGGAGGTATGAATCACTTTTTATATAGTTCTAAGGCTTTACCTGGACTGTGATGGCGGGGGGTGGTCTTTGGGGGATCACTGGCAAACTGTCTCACATCGTGATTTATAATACATGTCTGATATCTTCTGAAGGAGGTCTATATGGTTTCTTCTCCATATAGCATTAAAAATGAGGTTTTGGAGTATCGAGTAATTGTGACTTTAGCTAACTCACTGATTGTGGGCCCCAGGACTTTTGAATGTGTACTTTCTCGGCTGTAGAATTGGGGAGCTATCTGACAATGAACTGGATGCACAAGAAAGCAGAGCCGATAAGTAGAGAAAGAGAGGTTCCTGGCCCTTGATTCTGCCATGCCTAAAGTTAGTCTTCAGTGGATTTCTCAGTTATTTAAGTCAATACATTGGTTTTCAATTTTAGTTTGCCAGCTTAAATAAAGTTTCTGTCATATAATCTAGGGAGCGTTGACCCGTGTTTCATCATACAACATTTTCATTCTGGGAAGACTTGACACCTGGGTCATGAAAAACTCATCCCTTAAAAGAAGGGGAAGATAAAAGAAGGATGACAGGGGGTGGACCATGCCAGTTACTCCTTTGTGTCTTCTGTGCCTCGTATAAACCTCTGTTTTCCGAGCCTGAGTGCTGTGTGCAGGCAGATTCAGAAGCAGTAGAGCAGTTCTTCCTTCTGCAGGAGCACTTAGCTATCCCCACAAATTCACAATTACCTCTGCTAGTTAAGCCAGCATAACATGACCAAGGGAAGCCAAGACCATGGTGTCTTAAGCTCCCCCAACCAAATCCAAAATCATAGAGAAACCTACAGCCCTCCAGTAATACCTCACACCTGGTGTGGGCAGCAGGCCCAAGCAGAGAGGTTCCCTAGAAGTTTTGGAGCTTATTCCAATTCTTCTCTAAGGTTTACATTTACTGCCTGCCTCTGCTTCTAAATACCATGAACATTTAATCAGAGATTCCTTGTCTTACTCTTTGTAAATAATTTATAACCACTTGGAACATTTTTCCATGTCTTAGTCTCCTCTTCCCTATAATAGGCTTAATGATACCTTAAACAAAACAACAAAAAAGAAGATCTGACACATTACTCAAGTGTTGCCATATTTTGCTGCTCATGTCCCTAAGCCCTCCCACAACAGCAACAGAAGATTCTTTTTATTATTATTATTATTAACATAAAATGTATTATTAGCCCCAGGGATACAGGTCTGTGCATCTTCAGGCTTACACACTTCACAGCACTCACCATAGCACATACCCTCCCCAATGTTCATAACCCCATCACCTTCTCCCTACGCCCTACCCCCTTCCCCCCAGCAACCCTCAGTTTGTTTTGTGAGATTAAGAGTCTCTTACAGTTTGTTTCCCTCCCAATCCCGTCTTATTTCATTTTTTCCTTCCCTACTCCCCAGACCCCCCATTTGCCTCTCAAATTCCTCATATCAGCGAGATCATATGATAATTATCTTTTTCTGATTGACTTATTACGCTCAGCATAATACCCTCTAGTTCCATCCATTTCATTGCAAATGGCAAGATTTCATTTCTTTTGATGGCTGCATAGTATTCCATTGTATATATAATACCACATCTTCTTTATCCATTCGTCTGTTGATGGACATCTAGGTTCTTTCCATAGTTTGGCTATTGTGGACATAGCTGCTATAAACATTCAAGTGCATGTGCCCCTTCAGATCACTACATTTGAATCTTTAGAGTAAATACCCAGTAGTGCGATTGATGGGTCATAGGGTAGCTCTATTTTCAACTTTTTGAGGAATCTCTATGCTGTTTTCCAGAGAGGCTGCACCAGCTTTCGTTCCCACCAACAGTGTAGGAGGGTTCCCCTTTCTCCGCATCCTCGCCAGCATCTGTTGTTTCCTGACTTGTTAATTTCAGCCATTCTGACTGGTGTGAGGTGGTATCTCATTGTGGTTTTGATTTGTATTTCCCTGATGCTAAGTATTGTGGAGCACTTTTTCATGTGTCTGTTGGCCATCTGGATGTCTTACACAGAAAATGTTGTGCAATGTAAGAAATTATCAGGATTTGGGAAGCCCAAGAACAATTGTTAATAACACTACTTAAAATAAACTTTAAGAACATTAAAAAATTAAAAATACCCACCAAGAGAGCGCAGAGATATGTGTTTTCTCATAATAGTGCTGGTAAGAATGTACACTGACACAATTGTTTATTTAGAAAGACCCTTGGCCTTATGCCTCAGAAGCATTTATTTATTTATTTATTTTAAATATTTATTTGTTTATTTGACAGAGAGACATCACGAGTAGACAGAGAGGCAGGCAGAGAGAGAGAGAAGCAGGCTCCCTGCTGAGCAGAGAGCCCGATGCGGGACTCGATCCCAGGACCCCAAGATCACTACTTGAGCCGAAGGCAGCAGCTTAACCCACTGAGCCACCCAGGCGCCCCGAGAAGCATTTAAAAGTAATTCTACTTAAGGCATTTATTCTAAAGAAATGATTTATAAAGAAATGTGTGCAAGTATTTACTAATGGGGGGTTGGTGCCTGGCTGGCTCAGTTGGTGGAACATGCAGCTCTTCATTTCAGGATTGTTAAGTTCAAGCCCCACACTGGGTGTAGACATTACTTAAAAGTAAAATCCTTAGGGGCACATGGGTGGCTCAGTTGATTAGGTGTCTGACTCTTGGCTTCAGCTCAGGTCATGATCTCAGGGTCAAGAGATCAAGACCTACGTCAGGTTCTACACTTAGCGGGAGTCTGCTTGAGATTCTCTCCCTCTGCCCCATCCCCCACTCATGTGAGCTCTCTTTCTCTTAAATGAATAAATAAGTCTTTTAAAAAATAAATAGGAGTGTCTGGGTGGCTCAGTTGGTTAAGTGTCTGCCTTTGGCTCGGGTCATGATCCTAGAGTCCTGGGATAGAGCCTCAAGTCAGGCTTGCTGCTTGGCAGGGGGTCTGCTTTTCTCTCTGCCCCTCCCCTGCCTCGTTCTTTCTTCTCTCGCTCACTCTCAGATTAATAAATAGAAAAATAAAATCTTTAAAAATAAGTAAATGAATTGAATCATTTTTCTAAACAAAAAGATTTACTTCATGAGACTTTTCATTTAAACACTGTTAATCCAAACTGAGAGAATTAATTGGTTGAGTAAACTCTGGCATATCCATGTGATGGGATACTACACATTTATTTAAACTAATGTTTAAAGTGCATGTAATATTTTGTCATGTGAAAAAGCACATTATGGTGATTATGTTTTTTGCAAAGTAAAAAATACTGCAGGTGGTCACTGAGTAGTGGAATTACAGATGATTTTAATTTCCTTCTTTTTTTTCTGTTTTGTCCAACAAATAACTTACTTGGTCGAGTAAATATTTAGTGTTTTTACATGGCAGGTATGTGAAGAGGGTAATTTTGTTGAAAAAGCTAACTTTGTAGGCATGTTTGTTAATGTATGATTATATTTAAAACTTTGCTGATTACTCAAAAAACTCCCAACAAACAAGTCCAGGACCAGTTCACTTTACACATGAATTCTATCAAACATTTAAAGAAGAGTTAATACCTTTTCTTTAATTTATTTTTATTTTATTTTAAGATTTTATTTATTTATTTGACAGAGAGAGATCACAAGTAGGCAGAGAGGCAGGCAGAGAGAGAGGAGGAAGCAGAGAGAGAGGAGGAAGCAGGCTCCCTGCTGAGCAGAGAGCCCGATGTGGGACTCGATCCCAGGACCCTGAGATCATGCCCTGAGCCGAAGGCAGCGGCTTAACCCACTGAGCCACCCAGGCGCCCCAATACCTTTTTTTTTTTTTTAAAGATTTTATTTATTTATTTGACAGACAGAGATCACAAGTAGGCAAAGAGGCAGGCGGAGAGAGAGGGGAAGAGAAGCAGGCTTCCCGCTGAGCAGAAAGGCCAATGCGGGCTCGATCCCAGCACCCTGGGATCATGACCTGAGCCGAAGGCAGGGGCTTTAACCCACTGAGTGACCCAGGCATCCCCGCCCCCTTTTTTAAAAAGATTTATTTATTTTGTTGGGGGCAGGCAGAGGGAGAGAGAATCCTGAAGCAGGCTCCCTGCTAAGTGTGTTGCCCATCACAAGGCTTGATCCCAGGACCCCAAGGTCATGACCTGAGCACAAATCAAGATTCGACTGCTTAACCGACAAAGCTACCTAGGCACCCCAATACCTAATTTTTCTCCCAACTTTTTCAAAAAATAGAAGAGGAAGGGAAACTGAGAAATTAATTCCATGAGTCAGGTGTCACCCTAATACCAATACCAGATAAAGACACCACAGAAAAAGAGAACTACAGGCCAATATCGCTGATGAATATAGGTTCAGAAATCCTCACCAAAATCTTAGCAAACCGGGGCGCCTGGGTGGCTCAGTGGGTTAAGCCGCTGCCTTCGGCTCAGGTCATGATCTCAGGGTCCTGGGATCGAGTCCCACATCAGGCTCTCTGCTCAGTAGGGAGCCTGCTTCCTCTTCTCTCTCTGCCTGCCTCTCTGCCTACTTGTGATCTCTCTCTGTCAAATAAATAAATAAAATCTTAAAAAAAAAAAAAAATCTTAGCAAACCAAATCCAACAATACGTTAAAAAAAAAAATCATTCACCATGATCAAGTGGGATTTATTCCCGGGATACAAGGGTGGTTCATTATTAGTAAATTAATGTGATATACCATCTCAATAAGAGAAAGGATAAAAACCATATAATCATTTCAATAGATGAGAAAAAGCATTTGACAAAGTACAGCATCCATTCATGATAAGATCTCAACAAAGTATGTTTAGAGGGAATATACTCAATATAATAGAGCCCTTATATGAAAAACCCCACAGCTAAATCATCCTTCGTGGGGGAAAAGTGGGAGCTTTTCACCTAAAGTCAGGAACAAGACAAGGATGTCCACTCTCACCACAGCAATCAGATGAGAGAAATAAATAAAATGAAAGGCTTCCAGATTGGTAAGGAAGACGTAAACTTTCACTAATTGCTGATGGTATGATATTGTATGTAGAGAACCCAAAGACTACCAAAAAACTGCTAGAACTGGTAAATGAATATAGTAAATTTGCAGAATGAAAAGTCAATGTACAGAAATCCATTCCATTTCTATACACTAATAATGAAGCAGCGGAAAGGGAAATTAAGAAAACCCATTTACATTTGCACCCAAAGCAAAATACATAGGAATATACTTACGAGAAAGACCTGTACATGGAAAACTAAAATATTGATGAAAGAAACTGAGGATGACACAAATGAAGACATTCCATGCTCATGGATTGGAAGAACAAATAACTGTTAAAATGTCTGTACTACCCAGAATAATCTACAATCCCTATTAAAGTACCATAGCATTTTTCACAAAACTAGAACAAACAATCCTAAAATTTGTTTGGAATCATAAAAGAAGAAAAAAAAAAAAACCTGGAGGTATCACGATTCCAGACTTCAAGTGATACTACAAAGCTTTATGGTCCAAAACATACCAAAACAGTATGGTCCTGGCATAAAAATAGACACATAGTTCAGTGGAACAGAATAGAAAACCCAGAAATGAGTCCACAGTTACATGATCAATGAATCTTTGATGTAGCAGGAAAGAATATGTAATGGGAAAAAGAGACAGTCTCTTCCAACAACAAATGGTGTTGGGAAAACGGGACAGTAACATACAAAAAAATGAAACGATCACTTTCTTACACCAGACACAAGAATAAACTCAAAATGGGGGCATCTGGGTGGCTCAGTGGGTTAAGCCTCTGTCTTCAGCTCCTGTTACAATCTCCGGGTTCTGGGATCGAGCCTCGCATCGGGCTCTCTGCCCAGCGGGCAGTCTGCTTCCTCCTCTCTGTGTGTGTCAAGTAAATAAAACCTTAAAAAAAAAAAAAAGAAGGAAAGAAAAAAGAAAAACTCAAAATGAATTGAGGACCTAAATGTGAGACCTGAAGCCATAGAAAGCCTAGAAGAGCACAGGCAGTAATTATTCTGCCATCAGCAGTAGCAACATCTCTCTAGATATGTCTCCTGAGTCAAGGGAAACAAAAGCGAAAATAAGCTATTGGAACAACATCAAAATAAACAGCTTCTGGACAGCAAAGGGAACAGTAACAAAACTAAAAATCAACCTGCTGAATGGGAGAAAATAATTTGCAAATGACATATCCAATAAAGTGTCAGTATCCAGAATATATAAAGAACTTGGGACGCCTGGGTGGCTCAGTTGGTTGGGTGGCTCAGTTGGTTAAGCAGCTCAGATCATGATCCCAGCGTCTTGGGATCGAGTCCCACATTGGGCTCCTTGCTCTGCAGGGAGCCCGCTTTTCCCTCTGACTCTGCCTGCCACTCTGTCTGCCTGTGCTAAAAATCTTTAAAAAAAAAAAAAAAAAAAAAAGAACGTATACAACTCAACACCCTAAAAACAAATAATCCAATCTTAAAAAAATGGGTAGAGGCACCTGGGTGGCTCAGTGGGTTAAAAGCCTCTGCCTTCCACTCAGGTCATGATCTCAGGGCCCTGGGATCAAGCCCCGCATCGGGCTCTCTGCTTAGCAGGGAGCCTGCTTCCCTTCCTCTCTCTCTTTGCCTGCCTCTCTGCCTACTTGTGATCTTTGTATGTCAAATAAATAAAATCTTTAAAAAAAAAAAATGGGGGCGCCTGGGTGGCCCAGTGGGTTAAGCTGCTGCCTTTGGCTCAGGTCATGATCTCAGGGTCCTGGGATCGAGTCCCGCATTGGGCTCTCTGCTCAGCAGGGAGCCTGCTTCCCCCTCTCTCTCTCTCTCTCTCTGCCTATTTGGGATCTCTCTCTGTCAAATAAATAAATAAAATCTTAAAAAAAAAATAATAATTTTTTTAAAAAATGGGCAGATGATGTGAACAAATTTCTCCAGAGAAGACATCCATATGGCCAAGAAACAAATGAAAAGATGTTCATTGTCACTCATGACTGGAGAAATGCAAATCCAAGCTATACCCCCACAGCTGTCAGAATGGCTAAAAATCAAAAACACAAGAAACAAGAGGTGTTGTCGAGGATGTGGGGAAAAAGGAACCCCATGCATTATTCATAGGAATGTACAATGAAACAGCCACTGTGGAAGATGGTGTGGAGATTCCTCAAAATATTAAAAATGGAATTACCCAATGATCGGTTAGTCACACTACTGTTTACTGATAGAATACAGAAACAGTAATTCAAAGGGATGTATGCACCCCTGTGTTACAAATAGCATTTTACCATAGCCAGGCTATGGAAGCACCCTAGGTATAGATGGATGGGTAAAGAAGAGGTGGTATACACACGTACATACATGCATACATAATATAGGATCTTACTCGGCCACAGAAAAGAATGAAATCTTACCTTTTATGACAACATGGATGGAGCTAGAGTGTGTAATACTAAGTGAAATAAGCCAGTCAGAGAAAGACATATACCAAATGATTTCATGCCTATGTGGAATTTAAAAAAAAAAAAAAAATGAGCAAAGGGAAAAGGAGAAACAAATCAAAAAGTAGACTCTTAAGTATAGGGAGCAAACCAGAGGTGGGTGTGGGGATGGGTGAAATAGGTGAAGGGGATTAGGAGTGCCCTTACCTTGATGAGCACTGTAACACATGGAAGTGTGAACACAGTGACTCGTGTGTTGTATACCCAGAACTAATAAAACACTATGTTAACTACATGGAAATTAAAGTTAAAAATAAAATGCTGATTACTATAATCAATCAGTATGCTCCCTGTCCTCTTTAGAAAATGTGAAGCTTTTGAAAATGCCAATAAATACAGAGATTTAATAAAATGAACACCCTTGTGCTTGACTTTACCATATCTTAACAAATTGCCGTATTTGCTGTAGGCCTTAAAAAAATAAATCATTATAGGTAAACCAGAAACTTCCTTGAGAACTACATTCTCCTTAATTTCATCCCTCTCCTCAGAGGACCTATAATCATAAATCATGTATAATATGATTTACAGAGTTTTTACACTTGATGCATATGTTATTAGAGTATAATTTTCCTCTGTAACTTGTTTTTTGTTTGTTTGTTTGTTTGTTTAGAATTACGTTTGGGGAACTTATCCCAGTTGGGATACATCTAGCTTATTGATTCTTAGTTCTGTAGAGTGTTCTAGTTCTCTAATTTAAAATTTCCCTATACGGGGCCACCTGGGTGGCTCAGTGGGTTAAAGCCTCTGCCTTTGGCT
This sequence comes from Mustela putorius furo, assembly GCF_011764305.1. NCBI lineage: Eukaryota > Metazoa > Chordata > Mammalia > Carnivora > Mustelidae > Mustela > Mustela putorius. The sequence continues at coordinate 32,372,910 of NW_025421304.1, read as the reverse complement.
CATGTCATGATCCCATGGTGGGATTGAGCCCTCATCAGGCTCTCTGCTCAGCAGGGAGCCTGCTTTCCTTCCTCTCTGCCTACCTGTGATCTCTGTCTGTTAAATAAATAAATAAAAATCTTTTAAAAAATAAAAAATAATAGAATTTCCCTATACGTGTTTTGTATTGGTGGATACTTAAGGTGGTTTTCAGTTTTTGTTAATATAAGCCATGGGTAAGAGAGATGGGTAAGAGTGTCTTTAGGCCTAGAAGTGGAAATACTTTATCCTAGGTCACATGGAATTTCAGCTTTACTGGCTACTGTCAAATTGCTCTTCCAAGAAGCTGTTTCCAGTTTGTACTCCCATCAGCAAAATTTCTCTTTTTTTTATACTTTTGTCCATTTTATATTATCAGACTTAATTTTGACAGTCTCATGGAGTCCATAGTAGTTACTTAATTTGTATATCCACAATTATTAATGAGGTTGGACATACTCTTCTCTCAATTTTGTTTATATCTTTTGTTCATCTATATTGAGCAAAATACATTGCTTATTTCTTACTGATTTATAGTTCATTATGTTTTCCTTATACATTTGACCCAAGGTAGAGGCACCAACCTCTCACACAGTTAGAAATCCACATATAACTTGTAAGTCCCCAAAACCTTAACCTTAAGAGCCTGCTGTTGACTAGAAACCTTCCTGGTAACATAAACAGTTGATTAACGTACAATTTATATGTTATATGTATTATGTACTTGATCTTTACAATAATACCTGTTTCTTAATTTTTTCCACGTTTCTAGAATAGGTGACTCCACCTTTCTAGGTTTATCTATGAGGTTTTTCAAATTGTTGCAAATCTCCAAAAAATTTTCCAGTGTATTTATTGAAAAAAAAAAAATCCACGGTAAGTGGGCCAGTGCAGCTCAAACCCATGTTGTTCAGGGGTTACATGTACTGATTCTTTGCAGGTTGCAAATAGCATCTCCCAGTCTGTGGCTTGTCTCTTTAACATGTTTATGTTATCTTTTGTTGAACATGAGTTTTTAATTTTAATACAGTTGTTTATATCTTGTTTTGTGTGGGGTGGGGTTTCTGTACTGCTTCAAGGTCATAAAGACAACTTCTTCTAAAGGTTCTTCAAAATTTTTGATTTTTTTGGGCGCCTGGGTTTCTCAGTGGGTTATGCTTCTGCCTTCGGCTCAGATCATGATCTCAGGGTCCTGGGAGTGACCCCCGGGCTCTCTGCTCAGCAGGGAGCCTGCTTCCCCCTCTTTCTCTGCCTACTGCTCTGCCTACTTGTGATCTTTCTTGCTCTCTTTGTCAAATAAAATCTTTTGAAAAAAATTGCTTTTTATGTAGGTTTTAAATATTTTTTAAACCTAGTTTTATGGATAACCAGGTTTGCAGTGTAATTATTAAGTAATATGTTCTTCCTGTAGAAGTCTTCATTGCTGCTTGTATCCTAGGTTAAGTTTTTGAGTTTTAGGTTCCATGGTCTCTTTGTTAATTCTTGCCCCAGTATTCTGAAGTTATAATTTATTGTAACTTTAAAATACTTCCTCCCACCTTGTTCTTCAAATTGACTTTGATATTCTTGGCATTTTGCTCTTAATTTTAAAATTAGTTTCCTAAATTCCATTTAATGCAATTTCAATCAAGATTTCAAAAGGAAAAGTTCCCTTTGAAACCTTGATTGAAATTGCATTAAATTTTTAGAGTAACTTGAGAAGTTCTTGATTTTGAGTCATTCCAGCTGTGAACATTATATAATATCCTTCCACTATTCACTGTCTTCTGATGCCTTTTACAAGTGTACTTTTCTTCATACCCTTTAACTTTATTCCTAGGTTGCTCTCGTTAGATGTGCTCTCGTGAGTGATTTTTTGTTTTTTCTATCACATTTACTAGCCAGTTATCTGGCATATGGGAAATGCTGTTGATCTAATTTTTTTTTAAAGTTCATTTATTTTTTCATTATTCTGTATACCTACTGTGGGGTTTGAACTCAGTGACCCTGAGATCAAGAGTCACGTGTTTCTCTGACTGAGCCAGCCAGGGGCCGCAACCTAATTTTCTTGATCTTAATTCCAGCACCTTGCTGACTGGTTTGTGGGTTCTCTTGAACTTTCCATGAAGATAAATAGAGTGGCTTTACCTCTTCGTTTCAAGTTATTCATCGTTTTTCTATCCTGTTTTACTGAGTGGAAATCTTTTTTTTATTTTTTGCATATTTTGAAAGTATCTTTAGGTACATGCAGATCTATAATTTTTATTCTTGGTGAATGTATTTTTTTCATTATGCATTGTTCCTCTTTATACCTGTTCATGCTTTCTAATTCTAACTGGTCTTAGCATTTTCCCAGTATATACCTTCTCTTTTTAATTTCAGCCTCATTTTTGTGGTATTACTTAATTTCAGTATCTGATGAACTGGTAACTTACTGTTTTCTTTTAATCCGCCAGGAAACCTTGCTCTTTTAACTTTGTCATTTTACTCTTATGGGGCGCCTGGGTGGCTCAGTGGGTTAAAGCCTCTGCCTTTGGCTCAGGTCATGATCCCAGGGTCCTGGGATCGAGCCCCACATTGGGCTGGAGCCTGCTTCCCTTCCTCTTTCTCTGCCTGCCTCTCTGCCTACCTGTGATCTCTGTCAAATAAATAAATAAAATCTTTTTTTTTAATTGTCATTTTACTCTTATATATGGCTCTAAATCGAGCAGTGAGCTTGGCTCTGTCCCGTCATCTGGCATTTTTTGCATTTTTAGTCTCATTCCCTAGTAAGAGCCAGATTCCTGCTCATCACTGCCAGCGTTAACGCTGAATCCCAGTGACTCGTGAGTTCAGCCCTGCATGCTACTTTCTGTAGTGTTTCTGTATATGAGACTTTTTCTTTTGTTGTGTTTTATTCACCATCATGACGTATTTACAGCAAAAACTTATCATAGCATAAACTTAATCTGACATCTTGTTGGCAAGTCTTCTGTGGCCTTCTCATCTTCCCCTGTTGTTGGCTTCTCCTTCTAGTTCCTTACTGAAGGAGCAGATGCTGAGGAAGCAGGCCGAATTGGAGTCAGCGCAGTGCCGCCTCCAACTTCAGGTCCTCACTGACGAGTGCAGTAAGCTTCATAGTCGGGTCCAGGTAGGTTCTCCCGTCCTCATCCAGAGAGCTTTGGGAATAGGAGTGGAGAAGGAATCTAAACAGAACTTTGGTTCATCTCAGATACAAAGAAGGATTTACCAATCTTTTCAGGAGCAAACAAGACCACCTCTTTATTCTGTTTTTGATTAGGGCGTTTATCAGAAGTATACACACTTTGGGATGAATTCAGCAGTTTGAACTTCGAACCAATTAAACAGCAGGCTGATAATTCAAATTCTCAGTCCTTTTTACCTCCCTGAAACTACCAAGAAAATGAGGGGTGTAGCCAAGAAGACCACTGAAGACTTCCAGCCCTCATATTTTCTGATCTGGGCTCTTGTTGGCTCAGTTGCTGGTTGAAATAGGGGAGAACAGCCACGGGGCTCTCTCTGGGACTCGTGTCAGCATTTCCATGTCAGATGAAGGGATTGTGCAGAAGGGGAGCATCGGACAAAAAGGCTTCACACTTACAACATGGTTTTCATTTTAGGACTTGCAGAAACTTATTGTGCAGCATCGGGATCAGATTTCACAGCCCCCCAGGGGCTCCCAAGCACGTTCCCTGAACTGCCTGCCCTCCAGCCAGAACCAGCACAAGTACCATTTCCAGAAGACCTTCACGGTGTCTCAGACAGGAAACTGCCGCATCATGGCATACTGTGATGCTCTGAGCTGCCTGGTGGTGTCACAGCCTTCACCTCAGGCCTCCTTCCTGCCAGGTGAGCGGTCAAGCACCTCGGCCTTCGTGTTCATTATTGGACTTCATTTGCTTCTCTGCTCCCTGTTGGCAGAATCCAGGACTCGCTAGCAGGTGAACACTGACCACAGCCGCCAGACCACTTTCCCCAGTCCGTTAATGCTGATTCTCTGCAGGGGCTGCAGAGATAACCTGTCCGTTGGCCTCATTCTGTACATGTATTCACCCAGAGCTCAGAAATGCGAATTAATACCTGTGATAAAGTAAGAGCAGGGAGGGTACTTGGAAGCATGGGTTACTGGTGTAGTCCAAGGAGAAGAACGGCACCCCCTTTCTGTCCCATTAAAGGTAGATTCATGGGGGCACCCGACAGGCTTAATCGGGAGAGTATGAGACTTGAATTTAAGTTTTTTTGTTTGTTTATTTGTTTTTTAAATAATTTTTCCACCCAACGTGGGGCTCAGATTTAGGACCCTGACATCAGGAGTCACATGCTCTACCGACTGAAACGGACGGGTGCCCCGAGACTGGAAATTTTTTTTTAAGATTTTATTTATTTATTTGACAGAGAGAGAGATCACAAGCAGCCAGAAAGGCAGGTGGGGGGTAGGGGAGCAGGCTCCTTGCTGACCAGAGAGCCTATGTGGGGCTCAGTCCCAGGACTCCAAGACCATGACCCAAGCTGAAGGCACAGGCTTAATCCACTGAGCCACCCAGGCATCCCTGGACATTTTTTTTTTTTTTGGTAAGATTTTATTTATTTATTTGACAGACAGATCATAAGTAGACAGAGAGGCAGGCAGAGAGAGAGGAAGAAGCAGGCTCCCTGCTGAGCAGAGAGCCCGATGTGGGGCTCCATCCCAGGACTCTGGGATCATGACCTGAGTTGAAGGCAGAAGCTCTAACCCACTGAGCCACCCAGGCGCCCCTGGAAATATTTTTTAAAACACTGTCCTGGGGTGCCTGGGTAACTCAGTCAGTATAGCATTCTACTCTTGATTTTGGCTCAGGTCGCGATCTCAGGGTCATGGGATCCAGCCCCTAATTGGACTCTGTGCTTAGCAGGGAATCTGCTTGAGTTTCTCTCCCTATCCCTCTACTCTGCCCCTTGCTTGTTCCTGCCGTCTCTCTAAAATAAATAAATAAATCTTAAAACAAAATTAAAAAAAACTATCCCTAGGGCTAATTCAAGTTGAAACAAGATTTAATACTTATTTTCAGTAGTAGTCAAACAGATAAATTTTGAATAAAAGAATTTGGAAATCCATTGATTAATATTGATAATAATATAGTAAATGTTAAATAGTCTCATATTTTGTGCTTTTTTTAAAAGCTTAATTTTAGGTTTTAAATGTTGAAACCTTAATGTTGAAAACCAAATCTCCTCACATGCCCACTTAAATCATTCCTAATTGTAGTAGATGTTTCTTTGCACAAGTTTTAGCATGTGATTTCTCCCAGCTCTCAGGTCCTTTTGCTTCAACCTGATTTCCTGTTTACCCACTTAACAAGTTTCATACAAAAGCTTCACAACTGTGTCCCCCTAAACTTAGGTAAATACAGGATTAGAAGTAGCATTCCTCTATTATTGCATGTTTTTCTGTTCACTGATAGCTGGGAGTTGAGAGTAGCTTCAGTTAAGGGGAACATAAAAGGATTATTTATAACGTTTGTAGCCCATCCACATCTTTAATAAAGTATTTATCATAAAAGCCTTCCCTACAACTGGGAAAATATTTATTTATTTGAATTGTTCCCCCAGCAATGGAATGGGGGTGATATGTTCCTTTTTCCTTAATGCATCTATCCCACACAGCACAGCCAGCTCTTGAGAGCCTGTTGGTGCTAATTTCTCTGTTTCCCTTGATCATGAATTAGGCCAGTATTCGTGTTCCCTGTTGATTTAAAGCCTGTAGTTTCCCTCTTTGTCTTCTGGCTCTCCTGATTCTGTTTCAGGAGAAAACACCATGAACTTTTCCCACTTGTTTCCCCAGAGAAGCTAAAGTGTGACTCAAGGGTGTCTTGATTCTAGGATTTGAGAAATTCTGTTTATGGATAACTTGGATAATAATAGATAATTATATATTGTCAAGAGTCTAGGACTAGAACAGAGTATCAATAAATTAAAAAGGACAAATTTTGGTGGGGGATTTTTTTTTCTTCTTCTGAAATGATGCAAATTGATTAGAATACTTGAAGTGTAATCTGTTTTTATTCCATTCAGACAAATATAGTATATCTTGACCACCTGACACAGAAATCACCCGTCTTCATTCTTTATGGTTCACTTTTTCTTCATCTTCACTCTCTGTGGACATCTATATTAATAGCTTTATTGAAATTTGACTGACATACACTAAATTGCACATATTGAAAGTATAGTTGGATGAATTTTGATATATGTGTACAGCCCTGAAACCATCCTCACAATCGAGATAATGAACCCATCTTTTCCCCCAGAGTTTTCTCATGCCCTTTATAATCCATCTCCTATCTGCTCCTCCCTCCTCTCCTCATCCCCAGGCAACCACTCATCTACTTTCTCAATATACATCAGTTTGCATTTTCTAGAATTTTACATAACTGTACTCATACAGTATTAGCTTTTTTGTCTGGCTTCTTTCAGCATAAAGGTACAGAGATTCGTCCATATTGTATTTATCAGTAGTTTATGTCCTTGTTTTGTTGGCTAGTATATTCTGTGTATATGTGTATATAGTGGTTTATCTGTTTACCTGTGGTTGGACATTTGGAGTGGAATATACTTTTTAAAATAATTATCACCCTGGGTAATTTTTATTTTCTTTGTCTGACTGGCTGTTTTCCAGGGATTTATATGCCAGGAAAGCTGAACAAAAGAGCTCCTTGAAAAGGTGGTTTGCTTTGCCTTAAATTGACTTCCAGTGATTTCATGCTCTCTTGTCTTTGGCAGGCTTTGGTGTTAAGATGTTGAGTACTGCCAACATGAAAAGCAGTCAGTACATTGCCATGCATGGCAAACAGATCCGTGGACTGGCTTTCAGCAGTAGGTCCAAAGGCTTACTGCTCTCAGCATCCCTAGACAACACTGTTAAACTGACCAGGTGGGTGCTTCAGGGAGGAGGTTGGGGCCTGGTCTGGTTAGCATTGAACAGTGTAGAAATTAATATCCGTGTTAGGATGGCCTTAGCTCCGTGTGTGTGTGTGTGTGTGTGTGTGTCAGTCATTGTCTTCTGAATTCCAGTTCATTGAATTTAAAATGTATTGCTTTTCAAAGTAGGTAAGACAGGCTCCACAACAGTATGGCAATGCCCCGTTTTTTTGTTTTTGGTTTTTTTTTTTTTTTAAATTATCTGTGTTACAAAATACATCTTAAGCTAGACAGATGAGAGGAACACCCTCGATGGTCGAATGACAGTATGCAGGAAGCTGTCGTACTGGGCACCGTGGAGTTGCCGGACCATCTTGGACCTGCTTATTGCTGGTCTATTTCCAGGATCATCCTATGGAACAAAAATGCTCTCCAGGAACTCATTCTCCTGGGGTGCCCTGACTTCTCTTTTTTTTTTTTTTTTTTTTTTTTTAAAGATTTTATTTATTTATCAGAGAAAGAGAGGGGGAGAGAGCAAGCACAGGCAGACAGAATGGCAGGCAGAGGCAGAGGGAGAAGCAGGCTCCCCGCCGAGCAAGGAGCCCGATGTGGGACTCGATCCCAGGACGCTGGGATCATGACCTGAGCCGAAGGCAGCTGTCTAACCAACTGAGCCACCCAGGCGTCCCGCCCTGACTTCTCTTATCAGTAACCCTCGGTTAACTTCATTTTATCTTTCACATGCCCTGCGATTGCTGTGAACCCGATCTGAACGGGTCTCAGGGCCTTCATCTTTAGAAAGTAGTTCTGATCAGACGTCTGATAGTTGGCTTCCTGTTCCACGGCTAAATCTGAGGGACATCATGATATCACCATCAGGCCTGATAAGCCTTTGATTTTTCAAGAATGCTTCGGCTTAATTAGCCCTGAAACTCAACGTAGCATTATGTTTTATACGTATATATAAAATATTTTTTCTTAGTTGTGTTAAAAAAAAAAAAAAAATAGGTGAAAGAAGAGCCAGTTGGTTGGAGTGTTAGTTTTTGTTTCTCTCATAGGTATATTCTAATTTTTCAGCCTTGAATATTGATTACCTATGTAATAGATAATTGCAGAGAATTGGGGTAGAACAGGGAATGTACTGTTTAAATATCTCTTTAATTTATTCTTTTATTTTCCTTCCATTTCAAGAGGAAAGCCTGTGTCCCTCAAAACAAATATTTTGGAATTGAAAGGGGTTATGTGGGCAGTCCCTGCAGGAAATTGGGAATCCCAAATAGTTTGGGTGTGTGGGTGTGTTCTTAAAAGATTATCACGGAAATGATCATCTTTACATCTTTGTTATATATTTGATTTTCTTAATACATTGTTGTAAAAGTCTTGTATCTCCACAGCCTGGAGACAAACACAGTAGTCCAGACTTATAATGCTGGACGCCCTGTCTGGAGCTGCTGCTGGTGTCTTGATGAAAGCAATCACATCTATGCTGGACTGGTCAATGGTTCGATCCTGGTGTATGACCTTCGAAACACGAGCTGTCATATCGAGGAGTTAGTACCTCAGAAAGCCAGGTAGGGGACCACTTAGGTTTTCCCTGTAGGTAGCAACTTTCTCTTGGACCGTCATATGAGTCCTGTCTTTTGACAATATTTGATGTTTGTTCAGAATTCCTCACGGAGGACAATTCTCTCTATGCAGTGATGCATTCTCGTTTAAGACTCAGTAAGAGCCTTTCTGTGTATTCATGCTATTTCTGCATGGTAGAAAGCCCTGACACCAAGTATAGCCAGGTTCATACAGTCACTCATCACCCAGCGTGGCAAAATGAAGTCAGATCTGTGTTCCAGACCCGGCTGTGTGATCTTGGTTACAGTTCTTGGCCTGTTACAGAGACTTGCTTTAATAGCCACATGTCAGGCGCACAGGAAGAGATCAGTAATGGGTGGGCCTGGAAAAAAATGATTGAAAATTTCCCTAACCTCCAGCTAGACCAAGTTGGTCTGAAGATGCCATGTTACAACAACGAATCCTTTATAATCCCATTACAGAGTTCGCTGGTTTTCAGAGTCAGCCGGGGTTCTGAGGGTGAGTGGTGGCAACACCACTGTGACTCTGCAGAATGTGTTGGGTCCCATTTGGGCGTAATACACTGCTGAAGGCATAAAATTCTCAAAACGAGAAGTGGAATCTGACCTAGACCAAAATGAGAAGTATCTTAAAAGAGAATTTCCATTTCCATGTGAACATATATTAAAAAGGGGGCATAGGGATCTATCTAAACAGAAAGATATCACCATAGCAGTGAGAGAGTAATGGTTCCTGAACCTAGGTCAGCACTCTGGCATCCTCATCGGGGTGGGGCAGACTCGTGCTTCCGGTATGTGGTCTGTGGGCCTGAAGGTGACAGATGTGAACTCCCGGCTGACATGGGGCCTGCCCTTGATGTCAACAGATGCAGGCAGAGCAGGCAATAAATAAAATAGAGCAAACAGCCAGGAAAGTATTTGTATGGAGTGCTCACTGCTGCCTCCGTTTGCTTCACTGTGACAGGGCAGTGAAAGAAAGCAGGCAAAGTGACCGCCTCGGCAAGTGCAGCAGAAACAAAGTTCATCGGAACAGAGTCAGCCGGCTGATACTTCTGAGAGAATTCTTGGCACACAGTTCTGGTCATGTGCTTGCAGACAGAGATTTAGAAAATTTCTAAAGAAACAGTCTTGTTTTTGAATTAAAATGTAGTTGCTTCAGGGGCCCCTGGCTGGCTTCGTTGGAAGAACGTATGACTCTTGATCTCAGGGTCACGAGTTCGAACTCCACTTTAGGCGGAGAGATGCCTTAAATTTTAAAAAAAAGGCAGTTGCTTCAGGCAGTATTTGAATTGAAGGGTCTGTCCAATCCAGCGTGGAAGCTTTATCCGATTTGTAAGCTGGATTTCCTTTCGGACTTTACTCGTGTATGTGGCCAACCCCCTTACTGGAAACTTCAAACCACTCAGTCTTTCTTCTTCCTTGTATTTGTGATCTTGTACTATTAAATTTCCTAGTCCTTTTTTTGTTCCTTTTTTTTTTTTACACTGTTTTTCAAACGTGTGATATCTCCTCTGAAATTGGCTGCAGAGATTATAGGTATACTTTTGTTTCTACAGAGGGGGTTGCTAGTTTTTATCAAATGTCAAAGGACAGTGACCCACGGAAGGTCTTTAACCTCTTCTGTAGAGGTAGGACTATGCTTGGGCTCCTGGCAGTGGGGTCTGGAGCAGTACAGGTACTGGAATGTGAAACATGGTTTCATTTCTTCCCCTTCAGATGCCCGCTGGTATCCCTGTCATACATACCCAGAGCTGCCTCAGCTGCATTTCCATATGGTGGGGTGTTGGCTGGAACCTTGGAGAATGCTTCCTTCTGGGAGCTCAGAATGGGCTTTTCTCATTGGCCTCATGTGCTGCCCATGGAGCCAGGGGGTTGCGTAGACTTTCAGACAGAGAGCAGCACCCGGCATTGTCTTGTGACCTACAGGCCTGGTGAGTGTTGGGATGTCCATGTGGGACCACCTGTGGTTTGTCTGGGAGCGGATCAGTTCAGGGGAGGACAGGAGGTCTTGCCCTACCCTTCAGGTGGCACTGGGAAGCCCCACTCAGACTAACGGTTTGTGCTACTACATGGGGGCTGGTGGCCCCACATTGCTCTTTGGAGCCTGCCTCTGCTTCTCACTTGTCTGCGGGTTCTTCCAGGTGGTACTTGGTGTGAGTCAGCCACTTGAGGGGCCCCTGTGACTTAGGCAGTACTGGAATGAGGAGGCCTGGAATTGAGGCCAGTGAGCCACCCTCCGTGCAGTTCCATATCTTCTTCTGCTTGCCCTTAAGGAAGATAAAAACCTGAGCCGGAGTCTGGCAGAACACCGTGATTTCACTAAAAAAGATAGCTTACGCTCAAAATTGTTGCCCTTATAGGCAAAAATCTGATGTAGAGGGGCGCCTGGGTGGCTCAGTGGGTTAAAACCTCTGCCTTCGGCTCAGGTCATGATCCCAGGGCCCTGGGATCGAGCCCTGCATCAGGCTCTGCTCGGTGGGGAGCTTGCTTCCCTCTCTCTTTGCCTGCCTCTCTGCCTACTTGTGATCTCTGTCTGTCAAATAAATAAATAAAATCTTGAAAAAAAAAATCTGTTGTAGATAACTTGCTTTATCTTAGCCTGGGGTACTGAATTTCACTTGTGCTGTGTTTCATTTTGTTCTTGCTATTACAGTTGCTTTGTTGCTGTTCTTTTTTTTTTTAAAGATTTTATTTATTTATTTGACAGACAGAGATCACAAGTAGGCAGAGAGGCAGGCAGAGAGAGAGAGGAGGAAGCAGGCTCCCCGCTGAGCAGAGAGCCCGATGTGGGGCTCGATCCCAGGACCATGGGATCATGACCTGAGCTGAAGGCAGAGGCTTTAACCCACTGAGCCACCCAGGCGCCCCACTTTGTTGCTGTTCTTAACAGCTTGATGAATTGTGGCTCTCACACTTGGGGGGTGTGTAAGCAGCTGAGGTACTTCCTTCATTTCTTTGGGTCATCCTCATGAAGCCAGATTGGTTCTCTGTCCTGTAGATAAAAATCACAACACTTTACGAAGTGTGTTGATGGAGATGTCCTACAAGCTGGATGATGCTGGAGAGCCGGTCTGTTCCTGCCATCCTGTACAAACGTTCCTCGGGGGACCCACTTGCAAACTACTGACCAAAAGTGCCATTTTCCAAAACCCAGGGAATGATGGCAGCATCCTGGTGTCTACTGGGGATGAAGCATCAAATTCTGCCTTGGTGAGCCTATTATTTTTTTTTATACTGAAGTATGTAGAGCAAAAAGCCTACAAGTCACACTTTACATCCTGTTCTGTAATTTGCTCCTCTCTCATTTAACTACCTAGCTTGGATTTCTTTCCATTTCAGTATCTGTAGCTTCACCTCATTCTTTTTTATGTGAGCTGAGTATCCTGTGGGCCATCTTGTGAATCTTAAAAAGAAAAAAAAAAGGAACTACTGAAACCCCTATAAAATAATTGATTCAGGGGTGCCTGGGAGGCTCAGGGGCTCAGTCAGTTAAACATCTGCTTTCTGCTTAGGTCACAATCTCAGGGTCCTGGGATCAAGCCATACCTTGGGCTCCCTGCTCATTGGGGAGTCTGCTTCTCCCTCTCTCTCTGTCGAATGAATAAATAAAATGTTTTAAAATAAATAGATAGATAGAATAATTGATTCAGGCAACAGTTTCATGAATTCAGGGTGAAACCAACAAATGAATGGTTGATGGGGAATTGTACAATGGAGGGTCAGTCTGTCATGATCTGGACGCATTGATCAGCCTTAACATCGCTTTAAGTGGGTTTACAAGAAAAAATTTGCCTCTTAATGTAAGACAGTATGAAGCACATGGCACCTTCAGTGAGATGCCCTTGAACCTAAATCTAATCAAGCTTTGAAGTGTGGCTAACCAGTAGAGTTGCACCAGCCACATAAGCAGTTGAAATGTGATTAGTGTGAATGAAGAACTTAATTTTTAAATTTTTATTTAATTTTAATTTAAATAGCCTTATGTGGCTAGTAGTCACCATATTAGGTAGCACCACTATAGAGTAAGGGTAAAATGACATGAAGTAAGAAGAAAAAAATCAAAATAGAATTAGTAAAGCAGATATGGTAAAAAGTTGATAATCTGGGTGATAGGCAGTTCGTTGTACTACCCTACTTCTTACTATTAAAATATTTTCATGATAAAAAGTTTGTGAAGAGGAAAGGAAAGCACTGGTTAGAAGATTTCATGAAGGCAGAATCAAGGACTTTTTTGTCTTACTGAGTCTTCTGTCCCTTGACGAAAGAGCTTGGTGGAAGGGGCTGAATACAGGCTTTTCAGGTTCACTCACAGGAAGACTTAATTGCTTATGAAGGTAGCAGAGGCCACACCTAAACTATGTTGTGTATCCTGGCTATGTGAAGGTTAGGGACAGTCTGTTTTGCTCCCCAGGCAGTGCCCTTTCTGCAGCTCTTTCAAACTTGTCCAGTGCCTTAAGGAAGGCACTTGTGATGAGCTCCTGGTGTTGTACGGAACTGTTGAATCACTTGGTTGAACACCAGCAGCTAATATTCCAGTGTATGTTAACTAACTGGAGTTTAAATAAAAACTTAACAAAAGGGCGCCTTGTGGCTCAGGCAGTTAAGCTTTTGCCTTCAGCTCGGGTCATGATCCCAGGGCCCTGGGATCAAGCCCCACATCAGGCTCCCTTCTGAGCAGTGAGCCTGCTTCTCCCTCTTAACTCTTCCTCTCTATTCACCCCCACCCCCCAATAAATAAATAAATAAAATATTTTTTTAAAAAACCCCACAAAGTTGTCTGATGATCAAGCAAGCAGGTCCCCTAGCTGAACTGAATGACTTCTGACCCTCCTCTCTGTCCTTCTGTAGCTATGGGATGCTGGCAGTGGCTCATTGCTGCAGGAACTGCCAGCTGATCAGCCTGTCTTGGACATCTGCCCATTTGAGGTGAACCACAACAGCTACTTGGCTACCTTAACCGAGAAGATGGTCCACGTCTATAGGTGGGAGTGACTGTGTCTGGAAATTGGCAGGCCTGCTGCTGGTTTACATTAAATGTTTGCTGGCAGCCTTGAGCAAGGTCCCTGCTTACTGTCTGTGGCCTAGAACTTCTGAGATCGTGATTCCTTTGGGTTGATGTGACTGGACAACTCCGGGTCACTGAAACACTACAGACTGTATTTGCAGTGTCCATCACAAGAGTAAGTGACTGGTACTCCCATCTACGTTATTCATGTCTTGGGTTAAAATTCTTCAGGAATCTGTTGAGAAACTCTATTTCTGATCAGACATTCTGCTGGATCTCAGAGAATATCCTCCAAGCAGTCATTTAGGATATGAGTGTACACCAAGCATTTTCTGAAGGATGTGACCCCACCTAAGCCGTCTTGTCACTTGAGCTCTGTGACTTGGGGGCAACTGCTTCTATCCCAGAAGGGCCTAACCGTCTTCACGTCGCATGGATGCAGTAGAGTCTTAAGTCGAACACAAGAGGGCACTGTACAACTGCTGAAGGATTTGATCTACTTCTGACCTTGAGTGTTGACAGCCTCTCAGTAGTCTCACCCCACAGAAATGTCTGGTAGAGCGCATCTGGTCTGCTTTGTGGCAGCACCAGAACATTCCAGGTGTGCGGGGCTGGGATATTGACAAGCCCAGCGGATGAGGCGGCTGATGAGCTGTTGGCCCCTTCCTAACGCTGAGCGTGTTAAGTTCACATTGTGGGAGCCAAGGAAGGAAGACCAGTTTGAGCAGTGGGCAAGCCTCATTTTTTTTCTAGCTAGCATGGGATTTCAAGCTTGGTTGTAGATGAGCCAGTGCTCTGAAAACCACTCCTTTTCCCTCACTAGGAAAAGACACTTACTTGAATCTCCTGGTAAGATCCACACCAAAGGGCCAACTGAGAGAGGCTTACAAAAGAGAAGCTCCTCAGACCACTGGTGAAAACAGAAGAAAGGCTTGTCTTTTCCATTTTGAAAGCATTCTTATCCGAATAAAGCCAAGCTCTCAGAGTGGGGGGGGGCTTTTCTTGGGCGTGTTTAGAGTTCCCAGGAAAAGCCTTCCTCACGTGAAACTGGTATTTGGCTTCAACTTCCCCTGATAGGCCTCCCTTCCTAACCTTTAAAAAAAGTTGTTAGAAGAACAGTTACTCTCAGGAAGGTAATAGTGGTTGGAGACCTGTGTGTATTGCAGGGAGAAGCCCACCAGCTTTCGCTCCGGCCGTGGGTTGTCCAGCATGGCGAGCTCTCTTCTCTCCAGTAGAAGGTTCGGTTCGTGCCTGCTCTGCCTAAGGCTGCACTGCTGAACCACAGTCCATGACAGAATGTGCCTCGGGCCTGGGTGGCCCGGACTCTGTTCTTAGAAGCAGGATGGCCAGCAGTGTGACTTTCTGACATTAAGTGTTCTGGAAATATTATTATTTTTATTTTAAAACAGTTCTGGCCTGACAAGTCCTGAGCTGTTTCCAGCATTTCTCACCAGCAAGGGGTTATTGCAGTAGATTTCCCCAGCGTTCCCAGTTCTAGTTGTGCCTTTTAAAGAGTGGCCTCCTTCTATTTTAGCACATCTTACAAAAAAGCCAGTTTGCAGAGCCTGGGAAAGAGCCCCTTTTTCTCAGAGGAGATACTCCTTTCAATTTGTTGATGATTCAGAAGGACTGCCTGGGCCTAGAGCATCAGCAGCAGGAAGGGATTCGAACTGAAAAGCAGAATACCTGGTTTCAGCAGATTCCCAGAGAGGATGCAGTTGGGCAGGCCCTGGCAGCCTTTGTCTTTGGCAGGGACAGACCTGGAGCAGGGTTAGGATTTGACTAGGGCTGGAAGTATACTCAGCCGATGCTGATTGCACCCCACCCCACCGCACCCCACCCCGCCCCACTGCCCTGCTCCCGGCCAAGCATAGGAACCAAGGGACTTATTACCACGGAGATTGGGTGATTCTCAGGTCTTGCCAGTTCTTGCATTCCTCCAGTAAATTAGAATGCTTCAGAAACAAATTTGTAACTTCAACTGCTTGCTCCCAAGGAAAAGACTTTGCCTCCCCCGCCCCAGCCACCCTTTCCCAGGCCCCCTCAGCACGGAGGAGATTCTAACTGTGGGACCCAGGCTCCGGGCTCCTGTCAGCACCAGGCTCTGCCTCTGCATGTCCCCTCACCCCTGTCTCTAAGGTATTTCTCCCATTTGAGGGTTTGGAGTTAAGCAGACTCAAAATATCTTGTCGATGTATATATCCTTGTACTTGCTTTGACAAATAGGGCAGTGGGATCTCTGTTCAAGTTCTTTGTTTTAATGTTTGTGTTAATGTTAATATGAAAATAAAGCATTGGCCATGTGTACCAGCTCCCGGTGTCTTATTTGTTTGACTGCCAGAGGCAAGGGCATGTCTGCCTCTTGGGAAAGTGGTTCATTCTCAGCCTGGTGGATCTCTATATTTCATGCAGTACTGGGTCTGAATTACACTGGATGGGCTCTGGATCTCAAGTAAACATTTGAATAGGTGAGGGATTTAACCAGCAATTCTGTTCTACTCTTGCTTAAAGGGAAGCTGTGTATTTGCTTCATAAGAGCTTGCCTATACTGGTTATTTGTTTGCGCTCAGTTCCAAAGGGCCTAATCTCGGAAACTACACTTCCCAGACTCCCTTTGCCCACTGGCTTCCTTGGTATTTTCTTTGAATCCAGAAAAACCATAATGTGGGAGGAAGGAAGTTATAGAGAAGACTTATCCTTTTATTTCTCTTAATCTTTGGCAGCCCTGGGACAGCAACAGCAGCCCTGGGCAAGCATGGACTCAGGGTTCTTGCTCAGCACAGTTCTGGCCTCTTGCCTCAGTGTCTTTGTTCTGTTTAGTTCAGGAATTTCTGTTGCCATAAATCATGGTTCTGGGATTAGATTGGAAAGGCTGAAAATGTTTTCTAGCTGAACAGCAAAGGGATTTGACTAGATCCCAGGAGGACTGGATCCCTAGGTAGAAGCTTGCTGTTGTCATGGAGCCTGGTGCTCCAACAGTAGATGACAGAGGTCCTGGGTTGGAAGGAACCTCCATATTACTAAGAAACTTAACGCTATTTTTTTCTCTTCCACAGTACTCATTTCCCGTCTCCACTTGGCTGTCAAGTGAAATTCTGGAAGCGGACATTTTTGTGTCCTTGTCTTTTGATGAGTCAGCTTCACTGTGTTGGTAACAATTGCTTCTATTTCTCCCTTTAGAGTTTACAAAGTCCCTTCCTGATCTATTGCTTAATTTTTATTGTTTTTTTAAAAGATTTTATTTATTCATTTGACAGAGATCACAAGTAGGCAGAGAATCAGGCGGTGGGGAGGGGGGAGCAGGCTCCCTCCCGAGCAGAAAGCCCCATGTTGGGGCTCGATCCCAGGACCCTGGGATCATGACCTGAGCCAAAGGCAGAGGCTTTAACCCACTGAGCCACCCAGGCGCCCCTATTGCTTAATTTTTAAACAACGTTATGAAATAAGTATTGTTATTCCAATTTACAGGGAAAGAAACAGCGATCCTTTTAAAGGAAAGTGACATTAGCATTTCATTTAATTTTTATTTTAAAATACATATTTTTTTTTTAAATCCTCATATTTACATCCTATACTTTCCATTACTAACCGCTAAGCAATTGGGAAACGGTAGAAACTCATTTTCACTCTTTTTTTTTTTTTTAAGATTTTATTTATTTATTTGACAGAGAGAGAGATCACAAGCAGGCAGGGAGGCAAGCAGAGAGAGGAGGAAGCAGGCTCCCCGCTGAGCAGAGAGCCTGATGAGGGACTCGATCCCAGGACGCCGGGATCATGACCTGAGCCCAAGGCAGCAGCCCAACCTACTGAGCCACCCAGGCATCCCAATGAAGCTTTTAAAAAAAAAAAAGGTTTGGCTAAGGCCATGGAGACTCAAGCTCCTGTTGCCTGTCAGGAGTTGAGCCTCCCCTAGAAGTGGGCCTGCCTCAGTATCCCTGCTGTTGTCAGTCACTGGCTAGAGCAAGCCTCGGGAAGAAGGTTTCCTGCTGTGGCGGCACTAATGGATTTTAGGGCTTAGCAGCTGGACCCACAGTAGCAGTCAGATATGCTCCCATCGTTTCTAGTTCTGAGGGGCTCATTTTCAAGGCCACCACACCTGGGCAAATTCTGTAACTTGTCTGAGCCTTCCTTTCATATAAAAGGTATACCACACCATTAGGACTGAGGGGATGATGTACTAACACGCTTCCGGGCACCCCCAAATTATGCAGCCAAAGGCCCTGAACATGTCTGTCACAGAAACATCAGTGATTATCTAGGCCAAAAATCTAAGACCCAGAGAGGAGCCCAGCATTCTAGAGTCGGAATGGCCCACCTCCCTTGCAACTTGCCATGTTGCACAAAATGTGGTCCCTTACTATTAAGAAATTTCATGCCTGGGGCGCCTGGGTGGCTCAGTGGTTTGGGCCTCTGCCTTCAGCTCAGGTCGTGATCCCAGTGTCCTGGGTTCAAGCCCCGCATCGGGTTCTCTGCTTAGCAGGGAGCCTGCTTCCTCCTCTCTCTCTGCCTGCCTCTCTGCCTGCTTGTGATCTCCATCTGTCAAATAAATAAATAAATAAATAATCTTTAAAAAAGAAAAAATTCATGCCTTTTTTGGGGGATGGTGGGGATCTTAATGAGAGACATGAATGTTAGCATCTGATAATGTAGGTTTCCTTTCCCTGACTCAGGTTGCAGGTAACTCAGGTGAGCTGAGGGAAGGGGCATATCATCTGCCTAGTGCAGGACTGTCACTGTCTCAACGGCCAGGTTACCATCCTCATGAGGTGGCCTGATGTCAGGGCCAATTCTAGAGCTTCCTCTGGGGTACAAGTCAGGTGTCAGCACCTCAAAGGGCTTAAGCTTCCAGAATGGTTTCTCCTCTCCTGACCTCAACACCCCTTCTTAGGTTAGGCCTTCATTCCTTTCTATCTGCTGCTGGCTAATCTGACTAACAATCTTTTTTTTTTTTTTTTTTTTTTTTGTCTTTTTGAGGGGGCATAGGGCACATGGATATGAACCAGGGACCTCTTAACAACTAATTTTCGACACCATGTTTTAGAGAAACAACTGAACTGCACCTAGCTCAAGCCTAGGAATTTAGCAGACTTTTCTGGAAGGACTGCTTTAACCTCGTGGTGGCATTTTATTTTGTTTTATTTTTTCCCCCCTAGTGGTGGTTATTTTAAGCAGATGGCAGGGTATTTACCCAGAGGCATATATTCCCTCCTTCATTCCAGGAACAAGTGGTCTACCAGGCCCCACTTTCATTAACCCACTGTCCATCCGACTGTTGGCAGCTCACACACAGAGCTGAGCTTATGTAACAGAAACTCCAGGTCTTTTTACCCAATCATCTGTTAAGTGAAGTTCTGAACTTTGTTTTTCTCTCACCGGATAAGATTTCCTTTTAACCAAATCCAGATATTGTTACTTTCAGCCCATGTCCAGCTTCCAGGTGAGCCCTTCTGCTAAGTGTAGCGGTATTTGGATAAAGCTGTTACTTTTCAGGGACAAAGGAGGGTTCATGGTATCCCTCCTCACATCCCATCTCCACAGCAGGCTCCTGATTCAGCCAGCCCTCCACCCGGCTTTCTGGAGCAGAAAGAGCAGCTCCACACTTCCTTTCCCTCTTCAGTTGACCTGTCCTAAGTGCGGAGCTGAGCGGTTCTAGCCATGTGACGTGGGTTCTTACACGGGGCAGTGGTGTTCCCAGCCTCAGCATCCACCAGGGTGTAAAAGTATCATAATATTCACGACTGTCTGCTTTATTTTCATTTTAAACGTAGGAGAAATAAGTTGTGTGGCATCACCCAAGCTGTTCTGGAAATGGAGACGTCAAGAGTGAAAATGAGTTTCTACCATTTCCCAACTGCTTAGTGGTCAGTAATGGTAAGTATAGGATGTAAATATGAGGATATTTTTTTAAAAATATGTATTTTAAAATAAAAATTAAATGAAATGCTAATGTCAATTTCCTTTAAAAGGATCACTAACTGTTTCTTTCCCTGTAAATTGGAATAACAATACTTATTCCATAAAATTGTTTAAAAATTAAGCAATAGGGGTGCCTGGGTGGCTCAGTGGGTTAAAGCCTCTGCTTTCGGCTCAGGTCATGATCCCGGCGTCCTGGGATCGAGCCCTGCATTGGGCTCTTTCCTCTCTCCGCCTCTGCCTGCAACTCTGCCTGCTTGTGCATTCTCTCTCTCTCTCTCTCTGACAAATAAATAAAATCTTTAAGATTCATTTATTTGAGAGAGGGCACGTGTGCATGAAAAAGAGAGCGTGCACTCACATGCACAAGAGAGAATGCAAGTTCAAGTTGGGAGCAAGGGGAGAGGGAAAGAGAGAAGCAGAGTCCCCACTGAGTGTAGAGCCTACATTGGGCTCCATCCTGAAATCATGAACTGAGCCCAAATCGAGGCAGATGTTTAACCGACCGAGTCACCCAGGCTTTGAGAGCTAAGTGTAGTTTAAGTTCCATCTAAGTTGTTTCCGCCCATCCATCGGTCCTGACCTCTCTATTTCACACAGAACCAGACCTGTGTTGTGTTTCATGGCTCTTTGACTCACCCGGTTTTTCCCACAAGTGTTGCCCCTAATAAATTATTGGCATGACTAATTCCCCTTCCTTTTTGGCCGATTTTTTTATTGTGGTAAAATGCACTTATTTATTTAAAGTAAACTCTGCACCCAACATGGAGCTTGAGCTCACAACCCCGAGATCAAGAGTTGCATGCTCTTCTGACTGTGCCAGCCAGGTGTCCCACCCTCTTAGACATTTTTAAGTACAGCTCTACGTATTAAGTTCCTATTGTTGTACATCTGTGTCCGTAATTCTTCATCTTGTAAAACTCAAACTCTATACCCATTAAATAATAATAACACCTGATTCTTCCCTCCTCCCAGCCCCTGGCAACCACCATTCTACTTTCTGTCTCTTGTGTATTTGCTCTAAGCACCTCATATAAGTGGAATCATACAATATTTGTCTTTTTGTGAGTGGCCTATTTCACTGAGTACAGTTTCCTCAAGGTTCACGCACGTGGTAGAATATGTTAGAATTTCCTTTTTTTTTTTTTTTTTATTTATTTACTTGAGAGAGAGACAGTGAGAGAGAGCATGAATGAGGAGAAGGTCAGAGAGAGAAGCAGACTCCCCATGCAGCTGGGAGTCCGATGCGGGACTCGATCCTGGGACTCCAGGATCATGACCTGAGCCGAAGGCAGTCGTCCAACCAACTG
Organism: Mustela putorius furo; assembly: GCF_011764305.1. Taxonomy (NCBI): domain Eukaryota; kingdom Metazoa; phylum Chordata; class Mammalia; order Carnivora; family Mustelidae; genus Mustela; species Mustela putorius. Next base: position 32,352,202 of record NW_025421304.1, on the reverse strand, counting down.
AGCCACCCAGGCGTCCCCAGAATTTCCTTTTTAAGACTGAACGATACTCTGTTGTTGGAGTAGACCAGCTTTTGCTGATCCTTTCTTCTGTCAGTGGATGCTTGGGCTGCTTCCATATTTAAGCTATTGGGAGTAATGTTGCTATGAACATGTGTACAGATACACATGTACAGATACCTCTCTGAGACCCTGCTTTCGGTTTTTTTTTTCACCCAGAAGTGGAATTGCTGGATTGCTGTAATTCTGTTTTGAATTTTTTGAGGAACTGCCATACTGCTGTTCCGCTTTGCATTTCCACCACCAGTGCCTGAGACTCTTGATTTCTCCACATCCTCTCCCACCTTTTTTTGTTATTTTCTGGGGTTATTTATTTATTTATTTATTTAAAGATTTTATTTACTTATTTGAGAGAGAGACAGTGAGAGAGAGCATGAGCGAGGAGAAGGTCAGAGGGAGAAGCAGACTCCCCACGGAGCTGGGAGCCCGATGCGGGACTCAATCCCAGGACTCCGGGATCATGACCTGAGCCGAAGGCAGTCGTCCAACCAACTGAGCCACCCAGGCATCCCATTTTCTGTTTTTTATAAAGTTTATTTTTTGTTGAAGTAATCTTCCCATCCCAGTATCGGGCTTACCCCACAACCCTGAGATCAAAAGAAGCACGCTTTTCCAACTGAGTCAGCCAGGCTCCCCTATTTTCTGGGTTTTTTGGTATGGTAACCATCCTGCTGGGAGTGAGGTGGTATCTCATTGTAGTTTTGATTTGCATTTCTTAGATAATGTTGGGCACATTTTCTTTTTTTTTTTTTTTTTTTTTTAGATTTTATTTATTTATTTGACAGAGATCACAAATAGGCAGAGAGGCAAGGAAGCAGGCTCCATGCTGAGCAGAGAGCCCGATGTGGGGCTCGATCCCAGGATCCTGGGATCATGACCTGAGCTGAAGGCAGAGGCCTAACCCACTGAGCCACCCAGGGACCCCATGTTGGGCACATTTTCATGTGCATATTGACTCACTGTGTATCTTGTTTGGAGAAATGTTTATTAATACCTTTTGCCCATTTTAAAAATTGGATTACTTGGGGTTTTTGTTGATGGTCAATTCCCTTTTATTGTGGGCTTCCCAGCAAACCTAGACTAATAGAAGTAGTTCTGGGAGTGTTCCAGAAAACAGGTAGTAAGATGGGTATGATGGGACCCCCGAATAATAAAAACTGGGTCCCCATACTTATCTGCCAGAAGCCAGGAGACCGCAATTATCATTATTTCCAGGAAGACTGCAGAGGCAACCAAGGGGCTAATCAGCAGAGAGTTGCAGAGAGGGTTAGTAAAAGATAACATCCTTAGGGGCAAAATAGACTCAGCCAGCAAAGGTGATTTTTAACATCCATTTTTAACATCCAAACAAACAAAAAACCCCAGAAGAATGGAGGAGCAGGAGGCTAAGGGTGGCCATCCCCAGTAATTCATGCTCCCATGCTCAGTTTCTAGACCTGAGCCAATTTTCAGATCCAGAACCCATTGATGAGTAAGGAGCTAGAAGCCTAGGAACAGAGACCCCGCAACACCATGACAGATAATATACCCCTGCAATGATTCCCTCTGTCTTTCCCTCAAAGATTCATGGCCATCTACTTGGGTGACCGTTCACTGACAAAAGGGAAATAGCCAGACATGTTGAGGACTGTTGGACACTTGGTCTGAGTTGACACTGACACTTAAGAGACCGAAAGCATCGTCAGCCCCCTGGCCGCTGGGGGTCAGTAATAAGTGGAGTCCTGGCTAAGTTATGGCTCATGGATATGTGGGCACGGCCCACACTGGATATGTGGGCATATCTGGTGATCTTTTTCCCAGTCCCCAAATATACAAATGGAAATGAGTAATACCACATTGTGTTTCTGGCCTGTGTGGTAAGAATTGTGACAGGAGGGGTGCCTGGGTGGCTCAGATGATTAAGCATCTGCCTTTGGCTCAGGTTGTGATCCCGGGGTCCTGAGATTGAGCCCCATGAGCTCTGAGCTCCTTGCTCGGTGGGAAGCCTGCTTCTCCCTCTGCCTCAGCCTGCCATTCCCCTTGCTTGTGCTCGCTCTCTCTCTCTGTCTCTGTCAAATAAATGGATAAGATCTTAAAAAAAAAAAAAATTAGAACAGTAAAAGCTAAATGTGAACCTTGGAAATTGCTCTTATCACTGGCCAATGTCTTATTGGGGGATGGAGGATGGTGGAATTAGTGCCACCATTAAAGACCAGAAGGATGCAAGTGTGACCCTGGAAGAGGCAGTATGAAAGATATTCCCAAGGAGAGTAGCTGCAAACTGTGCCCTTGGCTTTCCACTTTGTATGGAAGGGACAGGTGGTCTAAGGTGAGACAATATACAGGTTCCTGGGCAGGGTTCAGAGGCCTGGTGGATGTGGATGACTTATCTGGAAGAAGGCATAACACGTAATTTTTATCAGCTGACAACGCCCACCAGAAAGCCTCCACCATGGAAGAGGCACTGAACAATCAACCAGGCAAAATGACTCTGTCAGTTCACATCAGGCAGTCTTCAGCCCCTGCAGACTTGATAGGCAGGCACATGAACAGAACGGCCACGGTGACAGAGATGGAGGCAACATATGGACCCAAAGTCCATATGGAAGAATGGACTCCCACTTACCAAAGCTGCCTCTGAATGTCCACCGTGTCAGGAATAGAGACCAACACTGGGTCTCTGATAGGCTCTATTTCTAGAGGAGATCAAGCAGCAGCTTTGTGCTGTTAAGTCAGCTACAATGTGCTCCCTTCTTCCAAAAAGGCCAGCAATTCTTCCTTACAGGGCTAGATACCTATTCTGAGTTCAGATTTGCCTTTCTTGCTCTTAGCTTCAGCCAGCAGAATGCCTGGTTGAAGCACAGACTGCCACATGGCGTAACATCTCACACAGAGGACCCACTTTACAGTGAATGGATTGCAGAAGTGAGCCATGACCATGGGACTACACCATCCGGAAGCAGCCAGCTAATGGAATACTGGTAATGACCTTCTAAAGGCACAGCTGAAGCACTAGCTGAGAAGAAACAAAGAATGGGGTGCCATTCTTCAGGATGCAGTATTAAATTAGAGACGTCTCTATGGTACTGAAACCCCAATAGAGGGAATCCATGAGGAGTGATCCCCACTTACCATCACTCAGTGACTTGGGTAATTCTGTGCTTCCTATCCCAACAACTCTGGGCTCCCTGTGGTTGAAGTTCCTGTGTCCCTACAGGGGTACACCTTGCCAGAGGACACAGCAAGTTTCCTCCTGAACTACAAGTTATGGCTGCTACTTCGGGACCTTGTGCTCAGGAACACAAGCGAGAAGAGGAATCACCATACTGGCAGTGGAAACTAACCCTGATCAACAGGAGGAAGTAGGGGAGGAAGGAAATACCCAAGTGGTTCAGTTGGGTGCCTTCTGGTTCCCCTTTGACCCTCTGTAACTATAAACACACATGTGCAACAATACTACACCAGATGCAAGGGTATGAACCAAGTTCAGACACCACCAACATCACCACCACTACCACCAACAACAACCACCCAGAAATGAAGGGTTAGGTCACATTACCAGGTAATCTACCAAGACTTCAGAGATGCTAGCTGAGGGCAAAAGAAATTCAGAATGGAGGAAGAAGAGGGAGAATACTAGTTGCAGCCCTGAGATCATTTGCAAAGATAGATGTTAGTGTATCCCACTAATCTCCCTCATTGGAGTTTTTTCCTCCGAGAGAGAGAGATCCTTTGAAGCTGTAGAGTAGCTGTTCACCAAATAACATAGAAAAATTAATGTCTGGGACCCAAAGTGTGAAATATGGTGGTCATGAAAATTTGCCTCTCAGGTCTCCAACTGTGGGAGTGCAAGTGACCAGTTTTCCCAGTTGCTGTGCTCTGAAATCCACTGTGTTCACTCTGAAACCACATTCCCCAAGGGTTACTCCCAGCCAATGACTGTGTGGCAGAGAGGCTAAAGCGGACTCATTCCTGGGAAACTTTCATCCTAGTAAGTCTCTTCTGTGGCTAATCCTGTACAGAGAATGTTGGTTTTTTTTTTTTTTTAAGTTTTATTTGTTTAAGTAATCTTGATGTCCAATGTGGGGTTTAGAACTCACGATCCCAAGATCAAGAGTCACATGTTCTTCCAACTGAGCCAGTCGGGCATCCCTGGAGATTGCTTCTCCTAGAACTCAGAATAACCCAGCAGTAGCCAAATACATTAGGAATAGTAGGAACAGATTATGAAACCCAGACAGCCTAGTCCAGCTCTCTTAACCCGTAGTTCTATCCCTAAGGCACAAAATAGGAGGCATTCAGACATAATAATTGCTGCATAAACGAATGAATATAAAAGTGATATGTGGACAAGGGGTTAATCTTCCCAGGGAGGCTTTAAAAACATTGAGACTTTTGAGATGAGCATTGAGGGATAAGAAAAAAAAAAGTTTTAGGATGAAAGTGTTAGAACTTCACGGGTCAATGTTCCTTCTATTTGATCTTGAAATCTTGGATACTGGCAGAGGTCAGGAAGTTGCCTGGGGAGAGGGAGACCACTTGTGCCGTCTTACACGACAGCAGCTGTTGCCAGGGACCCGCGGGGATCAGTGCCAGCTTAGTTGTTGGGAACAGCGTATTCCTGGATACCATAATCAGAAATGTTTGAAAACTACTCCAGGTGATTCAGCTGCACAGTCAAGTTTGGGAAAGTATTCCTGAACTCTGGAAGCTGCCATAGTCCTTAAATCAGAGTAAGAAGGGGCAGGGGGACCGCTCTGCCCAGTCATCTCCTTTCACCTTGCTTGCCCAAACAGTGGGTGAGAGAGCCACTGGAGGGCTTCCTGGAGGTAGGGACCTTTCAGCCATTCAGCAATTGGAGAAGCAGCTTGGCCATGTCAGTAAGTCTTCACGGATTGCCCTCTGTGTGCTCAATACCATGCTCAGTACTTTGCGGATGGTTGTGAGGGGGTTAAGGCTCCTCCTTTCATAGCTCTTACTTGGGTATTAAACCATAGCCCCACAGAAAACCCTCCAAGGGCGCCTGGGTGGCTCAGTGGGTTAAGCCGCTGCCTTCAGCGCAGGTCATGATCTCAGGGTCCTGGGATCGAGTCCCGCATTGGGCTCTCTGCTCGGCAGGGGGCCTGCTTCCCTTCCCCTCTCTCTGCCTGCCTCTCTGCCTACTGTGATCTCTGTCTGTCAAATAAATAAATAAAATCTTAAAAAAAAAAGAAAAGAAAAGAAAAGAAAACCCTCCAAGAGCCTCCCATGGTACTTAAATTTAACTGGACTTAAACTTCACGCAATTGTTTTCTGTGTACCTTATGTGTTTTTTGTTACTTTATTCCCACCCTTTCAGTCTTCTTTTGGATTAATCATACGTTTTTTATTCCAGTGGGGTTTTTTGTTTGTTTGTTTGTTTGTTTCTTCTATTAGCTTTACACATACCCATTCTTGTGTTCTTTTAGTGTTCACCCTAGACTCTCGGACCTAGAGAGTAAAGTCCGCGTCCTTGATTATAAACAATGGGAGTCATATAGTTCACTGTTACATCTGGTACGAATCCCTCAATTATTGTGCTTAAAGCAACAGTAATTGTCCACATACTGACTCTGTCAGCACTCTTTATTCCTTCCCGAGCTCTTTATTGCTTCCGTTGGGTCATTTTCCCTCAGTCTCGAGTAGGACAGGTCTGTCTGGCAATGAGTTATCTATCTCAGCTTCAGCTTGTCTGAAAATGTCTTTAAACTTTTAAAAAATGGGTCCAATTGTCTTTAGCATTAGCTTTTATTGGGGTAAAATTCACATAACATAAAATTCACTACTTTAACCATTTTTAAGTGTACCATTCAGTGTGTGTTTGTTTGTTTTAGTATATCCACAATGTCATGCAACCATCACCACTATCTGATTCCCAAAAGAAACTCTGTACTTTCTGGGGCGCCTGGGTGGCTCAGTGGGTTAAGCCTCTGCCTTTGGCTCAGGTCATGATTCCTGGGGTCCTGGGATCGAGCCCCACTTCGGGCTCTCTGCCCCGCAAAGAGCCTGCTTCCCCCCGCCCTCTCTGCCTACCTCTCTACCTACTTGTGATCTCTGTCTGTCAAATAAATAAATAAAATCTTAAAAAAAAAAAAAAAAGAAAAAAAGAAACTCCATACTTTTCAATTCTCTTCCCTCATCTCCTGGAAACCATTAATCTACTTTTAGTCTCTATGGATTTGCCTATTCTGGATATTTCATATAAATGCAATCACACAGGTGCACCTGGCTTCCATAGTTTCTACTGAAAAGTCAGATATTAGTGCTAGTGCTCCTTTGAAGATAATACGTCTTTGTCCGCTTTTAAGATTTTATCTTTCTTTTGGATTTTCAGTAGTTTCATGGTGATGTAGTACTCTTTGTGTTTATCCACTAAGGGTTCCTGGAACTTCTTGAATCTCTAGGTTGGTATCTTTCATCAGTTGGGGGAAATTCAAAGCATGTCTATTCAATATCGAGCTGCACTGTTGTCTTTCTCCTCTCCCTTTGGGGATCTAGTTATATATATGTTAGAACTTTTGACTATGGCCCACGTGTATCTTAATGCTCTGTTCTTTTTTGAAATCTTTTTTCTTTTTGTGCTTGCTTTTGGATATTTTCCTTTTTTCTAATTTTATTTTATTTATCTATTTTTAAGGATTTTATTTGGGATGTCTGGGTGGCTCAGTTGCTTAAGTGTCTGCCTTCGGCGCAGGTCATGATCTTAGAGCACTCTGGGATCAAGTCCCACATTGTGCTTGCGTGCTTACAAACGCATGCTGGTGCACGTTGTCTCTCTCTCTCTCTCTCTGACAAGTAAATAAGTAAAATCTTTTAAAAATACATTTTTATTTATCTATTTAGAGAGATTGAGCAAGCAGGGGTAGCAGCAGAGGGACAGGGAGAGAGAGAAAGACCCCCAAGAAGTCTCCCTACCAAGCATGGAGCCCAATGGAGGGCTCAAACCCACAACTCCAAGATCAGCCCCCCCCAGGCCCAAATCAAGAGCCAGGATGCCCAGTTGGCTGAGTCACCCAAGCGTTCCCCCCCTTTTGTATATTTTCTGTTCATCTGTTTCCCTTCAATAATTCTGTCTTCTGCCATACCCAGTGCCATAGATTGAATGTTTGTGTCCCCACCCCCTGCCAAATTGATGTTGAAATCCTAACCCCATTTCTACTGAGAAGTCAGATATTAGTGTTATTGCTCCTTTGAAAATAAAGTCTTTGTTTCTAAGATTTTTTTCTTTCTCTTTGATTTTCGTGAGGGTGGAACTCACATGAATGGGAACAGTGTCCTTCTAGAAGAGACCTCAGAGAGCTCCCTAATGCCTTTATACCCTGTGAGGTTATAGCAAGAAGATGGGGCTGTCTATGTACCAGGAAGTGGAAGTCACCAGATAGGGAATCTGCCAGCATCTGGCAGCCCATCAGGGACTTCCCAGCCTCCAGAACTGTGTGAAATAAATTTGTATTGTTTTAAGCCACCGAGTCTATGATATTCTGCTATAGCGCCCAAACAGACTAAGACATCCAATCTGCTATTAAAGTCATTGAATGAATTTTAGGGGTGCCTGGGTGGCTCAGTTGGTTAAGTGTTTGCCTTGGGCTCAGGTCATGATCCATTGGTCCCAGGATCAAGCCTCAAGTTGAGCTCCCTGCTCTGCAGGAGAGTCTGCTTCTCTTTCTTCCTCTGACCCTCCCCCAATTGTGTGGGCTCTCTCTCTCTCAAATAAATAAATAAAGTCTTCCAAAATATCATCTAATGAATTTTAATTAAGTTCTAGAATGTCCATTTTGTTATTTGTGTAGAATCCAATTTTCTGTTGAAACACACTATTTTTCACCTATTTTTTTAAGTTTTGTTTTGTTTTGTTTTTAAGATTACTACACCCAGTTTGGGGCTCAAACTTACAACCCTGAAGAGTCACACATTCCACTGACGGAGCATACCAAGTGCCCCAATTCTATCTTTTCTTTTTCTTTTTCTTTCTCTTTTTAAAGATTTTATTTATTTGACAGAGACACAGCAAGAGAGGGAACACAATCAGGGGCAGTGAGAGAGGGAGCAGCAGGCTTCCTGCCAAGCAGGGAGCCCAATGCAGAGCTTGATCCCAGGACCCCAGGATCACAACCTGAGCTGAAGGCAGACGCCCAATGACTGAGCCACCCAGGCGCCCCATTATTTTTTATTTTCTATAACATACTAGTCATAGCTCTTTTAAAGTCCATATCTGATTAAGTCCAATATCTGAATCATAGTTTGTTTTTGTTGACTTTATTTTTTTTATTAAAGTAGGCTTCATACCCAATGTGGGACTTAAACTCACAAACCTGAGATCAAGAGTCGCATACTCTACCAGCTGAGCCAGCCAGGGGCCCTGACTTTTTTGTTCCTTTTGGTTTTGGTTATTTATTTCAGTTTTGTTTTGGTTTTAGCATGCTTCATAATTTTTTGTCCAATCCCGGGACATGCAAATTAAAAATTGTAGAGGCTTTCGATGATGTTTCCTGTCTTCAGAAAGATGATGTTTTCTTCCTGTAGACAGAATACTGTAGGTCACATTGACCCCACTGAGGTTTGTTTAGGCTTTATTAGGGTTGGACTCTTGTAGTTTTGCTTTTTCTTCTAGGGCAGTACCCTCACTCCTCATGTGGTGTCCTTTCTTCTGGGGTGTGGCTTCTGTGCCCAGAGGCACAGTTTAAACTGAGGCCTCAGTTTAAAGCCTAGGGTGTTGACAAAGACCTCTATACCTCAGCTCTATACCTTAGAGCTCTAACTTCTAATTCCCTAGCACACCTGAGGCTGCTGGGAACTCTTGATATATCACTCTCTCAGCTCTCGTTTTCTTCTGGGTTTGTGGAGTCTCCCCCCCTGTGGTCCCCAGCTTAGGAAATAGCCAGAGACTTGGAGAAATGTAGTCACAGATTTTTGGCTCTTTCCCTGCGGTTCTCTTCTCTACAGTCTTTTTACCCTTAAGTCCCAACCATCTGGGAGGCTCTGAATTCCTACCTGTGTATTTTCGGCCCAATGAGATTGCTGCCTTTGGCATAGACTCAATTCTTTTGAGCTACGATTTAGAAAGTACAACTCAGAAAAAAATCTGGGCTGCGTAATTAATTCCTTTTTCTCAAAGATTGTTGCCCTTCATTTCCTGATTGCATTGGTTACTCTCTAATTCCTTTCAAAGATATTTTATGTAATTTTGTCTAGCTTTTATGTCTTTCTTTCAATGGAAATACAAACTCTTTGTTTGGAGTCAGAATTCTCCCCCAGTTACATGGATATATAGGGCCTAAAGTGCCCTCGATGATCTGTCCCTGACCACTTCTCTAATTCCTTTTTCTTTTCTCTTCTTTCTTCATTCTAATTCAGCCATATAGGCCTTTATTTTGCATGCTTATTCCCACATCAGGGTCTTGAACTTGTTAATCTCCGCTTTTGGAACATTTTTGCTGTGGTCTGTTTGTGTCCACCCCTACATTTATATGTTGAAATCCTCACAGCCAGTGTGAGTGGATGAGGAGATAGTTTTTGGAGGCACTTAGGTCATGAGAGGATGGGATGAGTGTTTCTATAAAGAACCCTATAGAGCTCTCTAGCCCCTTGCCCCGTGAGAGAACACAGCAAGAAGTTGGAAATCTGCAATCCGAAAGAGGCCTCACCAAAACCTGGCCATGCTAGCACTGTGATCTTGGACTTCTAACCTCTAGAACTCTGAGAAATAAATGCCTTTTGTTTATAAGCCCCCCAAGTCTGTGGTGTTTTGTTATACCAGCCTGAACAGGCTAAGACAGCTTCAGATCCAGATTTTTTTCCATGGCTGGTAACTTCATTCTGATTGGCTCTTCGTTCAATTATCACTCAGAAAGCCTCACCCCAGCTGCCTTTATATAAAAGCCTCTCCCCCCCAAAAAAGCCCCTCCCTACCCCAGTCACCCCCTCTATCTTTTATTTTCTTCATAGCACTTTGTTTTTTTTTTTTTTTAAAGATTTTTTTATTTTTATTTATTTGAGAGAGAGATCACAAGTAGGCAGAGAGGCAGGCAGAGAGAGAGGAGGAAGCAGGCTCCCCGCGGAGCAGAGAGCCCGATGCGGGACTCGATCCCAGGACCCTGAGATGATGACCTGAGCCGAAGGCAGCGGCTTAAGCCACTGAGCCACCCAGGCGCCCCTCTTCATAGCACTTTGTATGGTCTGAAATGATTTTACTCTTTGTTTACTGTCTTATTGTTTATCATGCATATAAGCTGGGTTTTGAGCAATGCCTGGCATTAAAAAAACCCCAAAACCTCAACAGGTATCTATTGAGTAAATCAAGGAAGTCAGGATCAAAAAGCAAAAGGAACAATAAAAGGGTAAAATGAAATCGTAGTTTGTGATAGAGATAGTCTTTTTTTTTTTTTTTAAGATTTTATTTATTTGGCTGGGACTCCTGGGTGGCTCAGCCAGTTGGGCATCTGCGTTTGGCTCTGGCCATGGTCTCGGGGTCCTGGGATGGAGCCCAATGTCCGGCTCCCTGTTCAGCGGGGAGCCTGCTTCTCCCTCTGCCCCTTACCCCACTCATTCTCTCTCTCTCTCTCTCAAACAAATAAAATCTTTTTTTTTTTTTTTAAGATTTTGTTTATTTGAGAGATACAGTGTGAGCTGGGGGAGGAGCAGAGGGGGAAGGAGCAGGACAAGCAGAACCTGCACTGAGTGCAGAGCCCATCCGGAGGGGGTCCCCCACCCCATGAGATCCTGCCCTGAGCTGAAACCAAGATTAGTTGCTTAACTGACTGAGTCCCCAGATGCCCCAGAGAGAGTCTATTTTATACTGAAAAGTCAATGAAGTTGGGAGACCCAAGATAGGTCAACCGTCTTCCTGTTGGCTTAGGTGTTTGTACCTTATATGAAGTCTAGACTTGCCTGACAGAGCTTGAACTGGCAAGTTTCCCAGATTTCTCTGGGTCTCTTGCTTCCTGGTCATTGTGATTTTAAGATAGGCACATATACTCCTCCCTATCTCCAGAGGCAATCTGTGGCTGGGTCTAGTGTTTCCTCAGTGCAGGCTGACAGATAGGCAACTGCTGGCTTCTCTTAACAGACTGTCAATTTCTAGCCTTAAACTAGTTTATTTAAACCTTTTAAAAAGCGTTTTATTTATTTAAGTAATCTCTACACGCAATGTGGGGCTCGAACTCATGACCCTGAGATCAAGAGATGCATGCTTTTCCCACCAACAGCCAGGCCCTCTTAGCCTTAAACTAGTTTATTTTTTTTAAGATTTTATTTGTTTATCTTAGAGTGAGAGCGAGAGAGAGAGAGGACAGGGGAGGAGCAGAGGGAGAGGGAGATAATCTCCAGCACACTTCATGCTGAGCACGGAGCCCGATCCCAGGACCCCGAGATCGTGACCTGAGCCAAAACCAAAACCAGGCACCCCCTTAAACTACTTTAAAATAATCTCCCACTTGTTGTCTGAGCACATGCAGACTTATTACTGAAAATTAATGGCTCCTAGTGACTTTTCAAGAACTTCTGGTAATGTCTCCAGCCTGCTGACCGACAACTTCCCTATCTCACATATCTGTTAACGAACATGGACATTTATCTGGTCTATCCTGGGCTGCCTTAGTCAATGCTAAAATTTCGCAGCAGCAGCCTTAGGACCATTTTATGGCAGTAGCAGGGCACGGGGGGAGTGTTGGCAGAGATGCCAACATACCTTCATGCCCAGAGATAGAGACCTGCTGTCAGCCATAGTGAGGGGTTTGTACCCTCAAAACATTCTTGGTCTCAGGGGTTCCTTATGTGGTCTCTGAGTCCCCACCTAACTTTTTTTTTTTTTAAGATTTATTTATTTTAGGGGAGCCTGGGTGTTTCAGTCAGTTAAGCATCTGCCTTTGGCTCAGGTCATGATCCAGCCCAGCCTCCGGTTCCCTTCTGAGTGAGGGATTTGCTTTTTCTGCTTTTCCCTCTCTATCAGCCCCTCTCTTCCACTTGTGGTCTCTCTGCCTCTCTCTTAAAAAAGTAAATAAAATCTGGGTTTTTTTTGAAGATTTTATTTATTATTTGACAGAGAGAGATCACAAGTAGTCAGAGAGGCAGGCAGAGAGAGAGAGAGAGGAGGAAGCAGGATCCCCACTGAGCAGAGAGCCTGATGTGGGCCTCGATCCCAGGATCCTGGGATCGTGACCCGAGCCAAAGGCAGAGGCTTTAACCCACTGAGCCACCCAGGCGCCCCTGTAAATAAAATCTTAAAGAAAAAAAAAAACAACCATGATTGACCTTAGCCTGTCAGAGTGTGCAAGTGAGGGGAGGGGCAGAAGGAGAGACTCTTCAAGCAGACTCCGGGCTGAGCACCAACCCCTGGTGGGCTTGATCTCACAATCCATGAGATCATTCATGACCTGAGATGAAATCAATTAGTCTGACACTTAACCTACTGAGTCACCCAGCACCCTGACCCCCAACCCAGGACTTCTTAGACTCTAGTTATGTCTGATCTTCACTGCCCATTTGTGGGTCAGCATAGAAGTTGCATTTTTGAACATGGATCACCAGTTGGGATCCTATACCCCTAGCTGCCTTCATTCCTCAAAATGCTGTATTGATAGAGTGGAATAAAACTGCACCAGGGCAGTGGGAAGCCCCACAGATCCTAGTACCAGACTGGTCGAGTTTACTCTGGACAGGTCTTTTAACCCTGCTGTGCAGAACTTGTTACCATCACTGTGCCGTTCCTCAGTTGAATTAGAGTCCAACCCAGGCCTAATACAAAACTCAAATGACAATGGATGTGAAGACCTTGGAGAAGGTATCATCTCTCCTAGGGAGGGGGAGGGGACAGGGGTGTGAGGTCAACCAACCTATCCAGGCCTAATGTGCTGAAGATGCTGCTTGCAGGTCAGCAGAAACAGTTCCCCAAGGCAGAGACTTGACCTGACACCTATTTTCTTCCGTTTTGCTATTTTCTTCTCCTCCTTTAAACACAGGGTTAAGGGCGCCTGGGTGGCTCAGTGGGTTAAGCCGCTGCCTTCGGCTCAGGTCATGATCTCAGGGTTCTGGGATCGAGTCCCGCATCGGGCTCTCTGCTCAGCAGGGAGCCTGCTTCCTTCTCTCTCTCTCTGCCTGCTTCTCTGCCTACTTGTGATGTCTCTCTGTCAAATAAATAAAGTAAAAAATCTTTAAAAAAAATAAACACAGGGTTAAGTTCTGATTTATAATCAGGATTGCGGCACAAAAGGCTTCCCAACTGAGTAATAATATTGGATACAAATTTTTGAGCTCTATATTGTGGGCCAGGTACTTTCCCTTATTATTTTTTCTGGTCCTCACAACTATATTTCACATTGGAGCTCCTCCGCGTCTTCATGGGACGAGAAGAATGAGGCTCAGAGAGTTAAAGGACTTGCCCAGTCTGCAGGGGAGCAAAGATTATAACCAACTCCCTTCTTATCCCGGAACCTTTGCTCCTAACCATTTTTCAAGACTGCCTTCTTCCCTGGGTAAGAAAGATTCTGAGGCAGGTGGAAAGCAGCAGGAAGAGATGCAAGAAGAGACTCTTAATTTCGGAATACCCTGGTCGTGTATAGTTCACCTCTACACACAAAGTTTTTGTTTTTGTTTTTTCCCCCCAGTCACTGAACAGGCGACATACTCTACCAGCCATCTTGGTTGTGGCAATCCCGATTCCTCTTTATTTTTCTGTGACGACAACCAGGGGAATGAGGTAAAGCCGTCCAGCCCAGGCTTTTTAAGGAGCTCCAGTAATTCCCCCCGCAAAGAGCCTCCGGGACCCAGGGCGTGGGCCGCTTCAAGCGCAGCCTCCTCCAGGGCTCCGCTCCCGACTCGCGGGTCTGCGCCGGCGGGGGAGGGGCTCGGGCCGGGCCCTGTCGGGCCCCGCCCCCTCATTTAAATACGCGGCGCCGGCGGGTGCGTCGAGCTCGCCGCGGACCCAAGATGGCGGCGTGTGGACGTGTACGGAGGATGTTCCGCTTGTCGGCGGCGCTGCAGCTGCTGCTGCTCGCGGCGGCCGGGGCCCAGAAAGTCCCGGCCCAGGGCGGCCACAGCCAGGGCCAGGGCCCCGGGGCCAACTTTCCGTCCTTTGTAGGGCAGACTGGAGGCGGCGGGCCGGCGGGTCAGCCGCTGCTCCAGCTGCCTCAGTCATCTCAGCTCCAGCACCAGCAGCAGCAGCCGCAGCAACCGCCTCAGCCGCCGCAGCCGCCTTTCCCGGCGGGTGGGCCTCCGGCCCGGCGGGGCGGAGCGGGGCCCGGAGGGGCTGGCGGGGGCTGGAAGCTGGCAGAGGAAGAGTCGTGCAGGGAGGACGTGACCCGTGTGTGCCCCAAGCACACCTGGAGCAACAACCTGGCGGTGCTCGAGTGCCTGCAGGACGTGAGGGAGGTGAGGAGGCGGGACGGGGCCGGGAGGGCCAGGCCTGGTGCGGGCCCGAGGGTGTTGCCGGCCTTGGAAGCCGCTGACGCCGGTCCGCTGCTTCTCTCTCTTCCTCTGTACTGCGCTCGCTCCTTCCCTCCCCGTCTCCAACTAGCTCCCCAGCGCATTCCGAGAAGAGGACCCCACCCCCCACCCCTCCTTCCCTCCCTGGTGCGGGGGTCTGGGATTCAGACCCTGGCTCCTGGCCGCTGTCTGCGAAGGCCCAGAGCGTGTTTATGTTTGCTCCGGTCTTTTGTGTGATGCTCTTAGCACAGTGGCTCCTCGCCGAAGACCTGCTTAGAATTTGGCTATTTGTTTCGACTCGGACAGTTCGTAGCAGCCCTTTTTAAATATGAAAAAATGGTTGGCGTACTTAAGCTGTTAAGAAATGATCTGTTTATTGGCAGTAGATAACGTTTGTTTAGGTAACTCAGGTTCAGTTCTGATGTGTATTGTAGTCAGTACCGAATTCACTGTCTCTACCCCGTTCTTTTGTAATTTAGCAAATTCCTATTATCAAATACGGTGTTGAAACTGATATATGTCCTTCCCCCCCCCTTCATTTATTTTGATCAATTCGTAGTGAATCTCAAGCTATTACCTCAAGTAAATTAGAGTCCCAAAGCTTGAAAAGTTGGGACAGCAGTCGAAGCTGTAATACCTGTACAGTATTTGTGATTGGGTTGTGGGATCTTGCCTTTCTGACGTCTGAATATGATTTTAATAGTAGCTTTTAATGAAATCTAGAGTTGATATTCTATAATGTGAGTCAGTTAACTGACATGTCTTCTCTAGATTTAATCCTGCGGACTTATTTGACAGTTCTCAAAGTTTGGGAGCAACTCTGGTAGGCTTGTGGGGTTTTTTTGTTTTGTTTGTTTAAGGTTAGGTGTATAGAATTAGACCTAAAGGTTAACAAATAGAATGAAACTGCTGCTTGATACAGTTTTGTTTGGGAAATTGTATCATCAGAATTGCCTAAGATGTTCATGACCATGGACATGGGACCATGGGAAGATCACTGGTTTGTAGAAAATTGCTAGTCTTGGCAATATTTCCCCCACTCCGCTCGCCCTCCCATCCACTTTGATACCTGCTCTCGTATTCTATACAGAGAATTCACAAGGGGGAGTGACATACATAATCTGAAGACAGAAAGGAAATTTTCTGAGCCAACAGAAATGCGGGACCACAGATGACTTCTCTTCTACAATTTAAAGACTAGGAGGATTCATTGTTACTGTTTATTCTTCAGCTACTTCTCTAGTAGATACAGCTGAGATTCTTAACTGTCAGCCTTTTTGGAATTTTTTATTTGGTATTTGAGGATATATAATCAATGTTCCCTCAGAGTAAGACCCTAATATTGGTGATCAAACACTTTGTTAGTGGTTTGTGGCAGAAGTAGGATGTTATTAGGCAAAGTGGCAAAAAGTGGCCAATGCTCGGAGAACATGTCTCTTTCTTTGTGTGCTTAGGAACATTTGGAAAGCTCTACTTACAGGAGCAGGCTTCCTTTGTCATGCAGTAGAAGTGTGTAGCAGCATATGTAATCCATAAATAACAGATTTGATCACTTTTGGAGTCTGTTTAATTTTGTGGGTACTGTCTTGGATTACTTAGTGCAAGGAAACTGGCTTGAAAATGGAGTCCCTGCTCCACATTTGATTGTAAGATTCTCGGCAAGGATACTGTTTCAGTAACTACATTTTTTCTCCTTTGTGGAGATGGGTATTTAAGTTCTTCGAGCGTAGTTACTAGGTCCTGTATTTCCTTTGTAACTTTCCAGAGTACCTAATTCAGTACTGAGACTCAATAAATATTGCCAACAGATTGAGGATAAATATACTAATGAAGTCAGTTTTATACTCCACAGGAAGAAAACGTGTTATGTAAATTGGAAGTGGGGGTATTTTGGGGACCAGATCTTTCCAAATTTACAGTTTAGTTAATTTTCCTCTAATTTTATATACATAAAAGTTGAAAAAAAGGTACCATGAACGATTGTGTATATTCTTCGGGAGGTGGACCTATTTTCTTTTCTATCTTTTTTTTTAAATTTGTAAGTGGGCTCCATACCCAATGGGGGCTTGAACTCGCAACCCTGAAGTCAAGAGTTGCATGCTGTAGGGACTTAGCCTACCAAGCTTCTGGAAGTGGAGCTGTTTTTGTTTTGTTTTGTTTTTAAATATTTATTTATTTGATATAGAGAGAGATATATACAGCGAGAGAGGGAACACAAGCAGGGGGAGTGGAAGAAGGAGAAGCGGGTTCACGCTGAGCAGGGAGCCCAATGCGGGGCTTGATCTCAGGACCCTGGGATCATGACCTGAGCAAAGGCAGATGCTTAACCATCTGAGCCACCTAGGCGCCCCAAGTGGAGCTGTTTTTAAACTTTTTTTTCTTTAAAGACAGCAGAAGAACATTTAAATCCACATAGTTTGAGAATTAGTTAAATCTGATTTATGTGTTTGAAAGAACATACCTGAATTAAAGAAAGAAACTGCCTAGGCACATTTAAAGTGAAATTATGGAACATGTTTTGCATTTGTTTTTTGGTAAGTAGTACTGCTTGATAGGGAATTTGATATAATCTGCTTCTATATCCCTTTGGGTTTTCTTTGTTTTTTGTTTGTTTTGTTGTTGTTGTTTCCTTTATCCCTTTGGATACTAATTTGGAGAAGGCTGTTCTCTGTGTACTTGCTATTAGAATTATGGAGAGGCAAAGCATGTGAGTGTTTAAATGGTAGTAGACATTTTTATTTTGAAACAACATGGGGTATACAGTGTTAGGTTAAGTCTTTTTTTTTTAAGGTTTAGTTTTTTGTTTTGTTTTAAAGATTTTGTTTATTTGACACAGAGAGAGAGAGCACGAGAAGAGTGAGCAGCAGACAGTGGGAGAGGGAGAAGCAGGCTCCCCACCGAGTAGAGAGCCCCAGGCAGGGCTCGATCCCAGGACCCCAGGATCACAATCCGAGCCTAAGGCAGATGCTCAGGCAACTGAGCCACCCAGGTTCCCCGTGTTAGATTAAGTCTTGAGCTCAAATATTTTAAGATTGTCTCTACTGTAGTGCTCAAAGTTATGTAGTAGTTCACTTACAAACTTTATTTGAAGGTATTTATGGCTACCTTTAAATAATTACAGCTGGTAATTTCATTGTGTCTAACATATCATAACATATGCCAACAAAATCTGTAACTACAGTAAATCTGAACATGGACTATAGTTCACAGCTTTCCCTCAGTCATTTTGGGTGCTATTTTGAAGGTTGTGTGTCATGAGAGGGATTTTTTTTTTTTAACCCTTTCAGATGAGTCATGCTTTTTAAAAGGTCAAGTATACCCAGTGGGTCCACTGTTAAATAGTAGATGTAATAGTAGTAATGATAGGATAGTTGATGTGGTAACATGTGTGTGTTACATGTGTTGTGTATATACATGTGTACATGCATGTCAGGTTACACACATGTATATACATACAGAACTAGTAGTGCTAGTCATAAAAAATATAACAAGAATGTATAAAGGCCTGGGCACCTGAGTGGCTCAGTCGATTAAGCGGCTCAGGTCATGATCCCAGGGTCCTGGGATGGAGCCCTTCCTAGGGCTCCCTGCTCACCAGTGAGCCTGCTTCTCCCTCTGCCAGCTGCTCACCCTGCTCATGCTCTCTCATTGTCAAATAAATAAATAAAATCTTTAAAAATAAATAAATAGAATCCATAAAGGGGAAAAAGGAAAAATATACCCTGGGCTATTTTAGCAGGTGGAGGAATAATAATACCAAAGAAAGAGAAAGTACTGCTATGTAGTTAGTAGTTAATACATTAAGAGATAAGACATGCCTTTTTTTTTTTTTTTTTTTTTTTTTTAAGATTTACTTACTTACTGACAGAGAGAGACAGCAAGAGAGGGAACACAATCAGGAGAAGTGGGAGAGAGAGAAGCAGGCTTCCCACCAAGCAGGGAGCCTGATGCAGAGCTCGATCCCAGGATCCTGAGATCATGACCTGAGTTGAAGGTAGATCCTTAATGACTGAGCCACCCAGGCACCCCAAGATAAAACATGCTTTATGTTGAGAGTAATTTTAAAATACTTATGTATTTTTGACCGAAATGACTGGTATTATCATGTGTTTAGAAGTTCGGATGGAGACATTGGTTTCTTGGGAGGAGTTTATTAATGATGTGCATTTTTCTTAGGGCTTTTTTAAAAACTGTTTTTATTAGATTTTATTTTTTTAACATATTTACTTAAGATTTTATTTATTTGAGAGGGAGACAGAGATAGTGAGAGACAGCAAGAGTGGGGAAGAGAGGGAGAAGCAGGCTTCACATAGAGCAGGGAGCCCCATGTGGGGGCTTGATCCCGGGACACCAGCATCATGACCTGAGCCAAAGGCAGATGTTTAATGACTGAGCCAGCGAGGTGCCCCTGTTCTTGTTAGGTTTTAAAACATAAAACTTTCTAATATGGGAAATTTCAAGTATGCACAGAAGTCGAATAGTATGGTGATTCTCTCTGTATGTATCACCTAGCTTCAACTGTCTCTATGTTTTTTTGTTTATTTGGCATAGGATTTGGGAGACTGGCATATTTTAAAGCAAGTCCCAGACACATGTCATTTCACTTGCTTCCTTTTTTTTTTTTCCATTTCACTTTCTAATTACTTTGATGTGTATCTTTGATAAGCACTTAAAAAATAAAACAATGTAGCTATTTAAGATGTACTATTTTATGTATCAAACAGGAATTAACTTTTTAAAAAATTTTCTTAAAAGATTTTATTTATTTATCAGAGAGAGGGGGGGGAGAGAGCGAGCACAGGCAGACAGAATGGCAGGCAGAGGGATTAGCAGGCTTCCTGCCGAGCAAGGAGTCCGATATGGGACTCGATCCCAGGACGCTGGGATTATGACCCGAGCTGAAGGCAGCCGCTCAACCAACTGAGCCACCCAGGCGTCCCAGGAATTAACTTTTAAACATTACAAACTGTAAACCCAGTTTCTTTCTTTCTTTATTTCTTTTTTTTTTTTTTTTTTAGATTTTATTCCTTTATTTGACAGAGAGAGAGACAGTGAGAGAGGGAACACAAGCAGGGGGAGTGGGAGAGAGAGAAGCAGGCTTCCCACTGAGCAGGTAGTCCCATGTGGGCCTCCATCCTAGGACCCTGGGATCATGACCTGAGCTGAAGGCAGATGGCCAACAACTGAGCCACCCAGGCGCCCTATAAACCCTTTCAGACTCACAGATGAACATTTTTATTACCCTATTCTTTAAAAAAATTCTTTTATTTTGAAGATTTTTATTTTTCAGTAATTTCTGTATCCAACGTGAGGGCTAGAACTTACAACCCCAAGATCAAGAGTCTCACACTTTGTCAACTGAGCCTGCCAGGTGCTTCTGCTCTCTTCTTAACCTTTAACTTAACAGTATCCTAAGATCATGTTTTGCACTCTCTATATTATTTAATTTTTTTTCAAAAGATTTTAATTTATTTATTTGATAGAAATCACAAGTAGGCAGAGAGTGGGGGGGAACGAGGCTCCCTGATGAGCAGAGAGCCTGAAGCGGGGCTCTATCCCAGGACTCTGAGACCATGACCTGAGCCTAAGGCAGAGGTTTAACCCACTTAGCCACCCAGGCATCCCTCATTTAATATTTTTGATAGTCCTGTGAGGTGAATGTCCTGTTATCTTAGTTGAGAAACAGGCTCAGAGAGATGAAGTAATTTGTCTGATGTTATGTCCTAAGTTGTAGACCTGGTATTCGGTAAGTTCTCTTTGATTTCAAAGTCAGACACTTTGCAATCTAGCATGGATGGTTTCAGCTAGGGAAATTGGTATGTGACTGTTGAGAATGCCAGGGATTCAGAAATGGACACAAAAAATGAGAAGAGTTGCCTGGAATTAGAATCCTCTTTTCTTTACTATTGAGAACAATTGGGTAGCTACAACTCCTATGCACTTGAATATTGTAGATTCTCAGGTAGACAGACTAGCGTTATTAGACAAACCTAATTTAATTTCTAGTTTGAGCCCATCACGAGCAGAATTTCTGCTTAATGAAAAGATTTTCAAATCTCATCTTACCTGAGGCAGGATTTGTACTGGTATATGATGGAAGAATTTATATATATCTCCCTACTGTTTGTGTTGAATCTGTGGAAGAGCACAAAGAGTGAACTAGGACTAGAGCTGGCACTGCCATTAGCTAACCATATGGCTGTGGGCAAGTCTTCACTACTTTGAGTTCTGGTTTCCTCACATATTTAATGAGAGATTTAGGTAATAGTATAATTTCTGAGATCCCTGTTATTTTTTTTAAAGGTTTATTTATTAGAGGGAGAGAGCATGTGTGTGAGTGGGCAGGAGGAAGGAGCAAAGGGAGAGTCTTTTCTTTGTTGTTGTTAAAGATTTTATTTATTTATTTATTTGACAGAGAGAGATAGATAGATCACAAGTAGGCAGAGAGGCAGTCAGAGAGAGAGGGGGAAGCAGGCTCCCGCTGAGCAGAGAGCCAGATGTGGGGACCTGAGATCATGACCTGAGCCGAAGGCAGAGGCTTAACCCCCTGAGTCACCCAGGCGCCCCAAGGGGGAGAGAGTCTTAAGCCGACTTTGCTCTGAATACAGAGCCTGGACATGGGGCTTGATCTCATGACCTGACTGAGCTGAAGCCAAGAGTTGGATGCTTACCCCACTGCACCACCCAGGCACCCAGTAAGATTCCTGTTATTTAACCTGTATAACTTTCCCATATTCTACATATATTTTGTATAGTTTTTAGAATTTATAGGTATAGCATCTCCTGATTCCTTATTCATTCATGGGAGGAAATAGTGATGTGAATAATGCAAAAGGCAATTAATCCAGACATTGTTTGGCTTTAGGATATGTTATGATTGTTTTGTTTGAGCCCATGTGGAATTTCCTCCAATGCTAACTCTCAGTGGTTGGAAGCAATCTAACCACAAAATCAAGGCATTATTGATCCCTTATTATGAAGGAACACTAGTGCTTTAAGACCATTACTTACAGTTGGTTTGATAAATGAGATTGTGATCAAGGAACAATTATGACATGAGAGTGATAATCTGTTGGTGCCATACAGACAGTAAATTGTTTAGGGCAATGAAAAGAGGATAAAATTAGGAATTAGACTTGAGTAGAATCCAGTTCTGCTACTCTTAGCTTAGAAGTTTTTTCTCCCTTAGCGCTCAGTGGGTTAAGCCTCTGCCTTTGGCTCAGGTCATGATCTCAGGGTCCTGCGATGGAGCCCTGCATTGGGCTCTCTGCTCAGCAGGGAGCCTGCTTCCCCCTCTCTCTCTCTGCCTGCCTCTCTGCCTACTTGTGATCCCTCTTTCTCTGTCAAATAAATAAAATCTTTAAAAAAAAGTTTTTTTTCTCCCTTAAGTTGTGACTGTTGAACCATGTCATAAATGAAGATACACGTGAATTCTTGAGTTTGATGTGCTACTTATATTTTTCTAATATACATTAAACAAAATATATGGCCATTAAAGTGTATAATACTAACACCATCTGAAATTATCTTTCTTACCTTCTGTGATACCTGCTTTGGGAAATACCAAGACTGGATTATCTCTTCAGATCCTTCTAGCTCTGATACTTTGTGATTCTGTGATATGTAAGAATACAGTTATGTAAAAGAGAATGAAAAATTAAAAGCACAGGTGAAAAGGGGACATACTTTAAGAAATTTAGGGGGTTGTACTGACTAAAATAGAGTTTGAGAATTATTTCGGAGTCCAGATTATAAAGGGTCTTAGGTGTACCACTGGCTCGTTCTCCAACTAAAGCCCAGAAATGGGGGTACCTGGGTGGCTCAGTGGGTTAAGCATCTGCCGTCGGCTCAGGTCATGATCTCAAGGGTCCTGGGATCAAGCCCTGCATTGGGCTCTCTGCTCAGCAGGGAGCCTGCTTCCCCCTCTCTCTCTCTGCCTGCCTCTCTGCCGGCTTGTGATCTCTCTCTGTCTCTCTGTGTCAAATAAATAAAATCTTAAAAAAAAAAAAAAAGCCAGAAATGGTATATGTTTTTATTCCAACCTGAGACAAAAAATCCTTACAGATAATTGGGAGTTACCTGTAAAATTCCACTATCATTGATGAGAAATACTTCTCTAAGAAGTCTCTTAATAGAGTGCTTAATAGAGTATAGTTGCTTAATAATTCATTGTTCTTTGGAAGAAAATAAAAATACTTGAACAATCCAAAAGATGAAATGGTACATTTCTCTTCTGTACACTTCTCCTAATGTGTTCAAAACCAATTTAGTCAGCAACAATCCAAAAACAAAACAAAAAAGATACTTATATATTTGTTTTATATAAGATACTTATATATTTGAAAAATAAGCAATTAAATGGCTTATAGGATGTCATGCAAATTAATTTTTCTTCCTTCATCGAACATTTATTGGATAACTATCGTATGTAAGACACTGTGCTTAGTGTTAGAGGATATAAATTCATGATAGTAGTTAGCATTTATTGAAGGCTTTCTGTGTGCCCTGTGCTAAGAGACCGTGTGTTTTCTAGGCATCTATCTCATTTAATCCTATCAGAGATGTATCATTATTATTATTATTTAATGAGGAAACTGCCTTAGGGCCAGTAAGTGGTGGAATTAAGATTTGAAAGCAAGTCTGTCCAGCTATGAAATAGCTCATTCCTCTTCCATCCCTGTAGTACAGCCCAGTGTGGTGGTCACCAGCTCAGTGTAGCTTTTGAACATTTGAAGCATGAAGTGTGAATGGGGTTGTGCTGTAAGTATAAAAGACACACTTGATTTTAAAGGCTTAGTACAAAAAAACAAATGTAAGATACTGCATTAATTTTTTGTATTTATTACACATTTAAATGGCAATATTTTGGATATATTGGATTAAATACATTATTAAAATCAATTTTACTTATTTTTTAATATGACTATTAGAAAACAAATAATAGATGTGGTTTACATTTGATTTTTTTTTTTTTTTAGGATTTTATTTATATATTTGACAAAGACAGTGAGAGAGGGAACACAAGCAGGGGGAGAGGCAGTGGGAGAGGGAGAGGGAGAAGCAAGCTTCCTGCAGAGCAGGGAGCCTGATGTAGGACTTGATCCCAGGACCCTGGGATCATGACCTGAGCAGAAGGCAGATGCTTAACGACTAAACCACCCACGCGCCCCCATTTGATTTCTAATGGACAGCTCTGATCTGGAAGAAGAAAAAGATACCTTTACTAAAAATTATTACTATAGGGGTGCCTGAGTGGCTCAGTCAGTTAAGGAGCTGCCTTCAGCTTGGGTCTTGGTCTCGGGGTCCTGGGATCGAGCCCCAAGTTGGATTCCCTGCCTGGTGGGGAGCCTACCGATCCCTCTCCTGCTCCCCCTGCTTTTGTATGTGTTCTCTTTGTCAAGTAATAAATAAAATCTTTAAAAAAATAAAGAATTAATATAAGTTGTAGTACTGTAAAAGAAGGAAAAATTAAATGCTAGGACACATGCTAGAGGAAGTGGTGGGGAGTATCAGAAAAAAGCTTGTCGGTACTTTTCATTCTTCTTAAAGAGTTTATTGTTAATATCACGAGATTTTTTTTTTAAGGTTTTATTTTTCAGTAATCCCTGCACCCAGTGTAGGGCTTGAATCTACCGCCTCGAGATCAAGAGTTGCATGCTCTACTGACTGAGCTAGCCAGGTGCCCCCGTATCAAGAAATTCTTAATTTAGCTACCTTAAAATGCCTCCTAATCTGACACCATCCCCGTGCCTAATTTATGAGTTGTAAGGGGCGCTCCTTCAACTTGAGAAGAGCAGTTCTCATAAAACTGGGAAATCAGTAAGTGGTTCATCTTTGTTTGGTTGAATTATAGAAATTGGAAACTTACGAAGGAATCTCAAGTGATGGCCCTCAGAACTGTGCCAGTGCTAACTCTTGTATCTGCATTAAAATAGAGTGTGGAGGAACAAGAAGTGTGGACTGGAATCTAAAAACAATGAATTAAGAGAACCAGACATCTACTTTCATCTAGCTGTAACAACTTTACTGAAATTAGAAAATTATGTTAGATTGAATGCATAGTATTTATAGTACCTTCTAATGAAGACGTGAATAACATGTGTCACTCTTTGTAGGGGGAGGAGTCGTAGTGAAAGTGAGTGCTAACTTGAATTCCTGGATCTGTACACTTGTAAAATAGAACAGACTCTTAAATTGTTTCTGTGTTCCTTAAAAATAAAAAATGTGATATATATTTAGAAAGATAAGTAAGAGAAACAGTGAATTGAAATTATGTGGGGGAAAAATTAACTAGGAGAATGTGCATACAAGTTATAAATCAATTCAAATGCAAAGTAACTACAACAAAGAAGGAAAGAAAAAAAAATAATGTTTAAGGAAAGATACAGAAGGTATCTAGGAAGGTTTCTTTTGTAACTTAAGTGTAAACTAGAAAGCCTGAAAGTCAACAGAATTCCCAAGTTCGTGCACTGTCCAAATCAGCTGTGTAATGTGATAAGCAATTGAAGTGGACAGAAGCTTTAAGGAGGGAGAAGGGGATGTAATGGAGGGTTTTAATCCTGAGCATATCTGCCTTCTGTTAATTAGTACCATCTACTGAGCACACCTATTTAATGTAAGCAGGAAAAATCAGAATCACAGTCTTGGATTCAAATCCCAAATCACTTATCTCTTACTGTGACCTTGGACAAATTAATAGACAACCTTCAATTGTCTATAAAACAGATAATTTTCTACAAAACAGATAAACCCACTCCTACAGGGTTATGGTGAGAATAAAAAATTTTTAAATACGTAGACCATGCATCAAATTGCATTTGCCCATAAACGGTCTTTCTCTTCCCTTTCTCTTTGTTGTTTCAGAGGAAATGATTCAAGATAAGGTTTTGTGTTCACTGTGTTAAGAGAAATGTGAAATGAATGTAACGTGCCACACCTTTTATATAATACTTCCTAGGTAGGCAGGCTCCTAATGAAAACTTAAGTTGAACTTACTTGAAGAGTAAGATCAAGAACATTTATAGTCCTTATATGTTAATTAAAAAAATAAAAAAGAACATTTATTGTCTTTTTTTTTTTTTCAAGTTTTCTTTCAGGATTTTATTTATTTATTCTTTTTTTATATATATATATATATTTTTTTTTTATTTTAAAGATTTTATTTATTTGACAGACAGAGATCACAAGTAGACAGAGAGGCAGGCAGAGAGAGAGAGGGAAGCAGGCTCCCTGCTGAGCAGAGAGCCAGATATGGGACTCAATCCCAGGACCCTGAGATCATGACCTGAGCTGAAGGCAGCGGCTTAACCCACTGAGCCACCCAGGCGCCCCTTTTTTTTTTTTTTTTTTAAATTTATTCTTTAAGTAATCTTTACACCCAGTGTGGGGCTTGAACTCACAACCCCTGACATCAGTAGTCAGATGCTCTTCTGACTGAAACCAGCCAGGCGCCACAAGAACATTTATAGTCTTTAATGAATATTGAAAATGTATGCACTTTGAGATTATAAGTGCAAAGGAGTGATTCTCTGGGTAAAGGAATTCAGTTCTGCCAAATGTTCTTTAGTTCTCTTGGCCTAAATGAGGCCTAAATTTGGAATATACTGCCTATCAGACAAAGGAAAGTCCCGTTCTTAAATAGAAGAGGAAAGAATTAGTTCTTGTGTTCTGAAGACAGCATTACTTAACACAGATCCTCCCTCTGTATAATGGAATGACTAAGAACATAGCTTCTTATTAGCTGAGAAAAAGAAGACATTGATTCTTTTTGCCTTTTATAAAACCAGATAAATATAAAAATCACTGGAATTTTCCTAAAGATTGGCACCTTTTCATAGAGAAAGGAATATGTTAGAACTTGATATTGCTAAGGTTGGAACGTTCTCTGGCGCATGAAACAATCTATATTAAAAAATCAATACATAAATTAATCATACCTTAAGGATAGTGTGAAATATTTTCAGTCTGCAAGCCTTCTTTCTGAGGTAATTAGGCAGCAGAGTTAGTTTTGAATAGTTTTGAAACATTTAAAACTCCACAGTCTCAGACTGTTAGAACTGATTAGATTAATTAGGACCTCCCTGTTTGCCATGTGTATAGATAAAAGTTTTTGGTGTGGCTGGTTGGTGTTGTTGCTTTATTATTATAAGAAGTTTATTATTATAAGAAGTTTCAAGAAAGAAGTTTCACTATTGTATATTGATTTCCACCTTTGAAAATGGGTCTAAAATAGGAGAAATTAGAACAGTGAAAACAGAAATCAGAAGAGATTGGTGTGGTTCCCTCCTTCTTCTGGAGACAGATTTACGTTCTTCAGTGCCGTGATCTCTGCCTCCTTCTCTGGCTCTTGCCAGCTCCTACCACATCCAGGTGTCCCATGTCGCCCGCCCTCCCCATATGTGGTGAAGTGTTATAGGCTTCTAGAGAGCACCACCTTACAGCTTGTGAGTTTACAGAGTTGTTGTTTTTTTTACAGAGGTTTTTTTTTTTTTTTTTAATGTAAATAGTATTTGTTGGTAAAGATTTTATATTCAGTGATTCAGGAATTTTCTGCACCTGCGTGTTGTTCAGTATCTTTCCCTTAGCATAACCCAGTGGCCCGCTGCCACTCCAGCTCTTCTTTAGGCATGGTTTTCTGGCTTCATTGTTTTTATTAGATTGAACTGTAAGAGTGACCAGTATTTGGTCCCGTTTAACTTATAAAACCAGCAATTTCATGTGGTTCAACCTAATAGTTAAGATTTTGAGTAAATGATATCTGCGTTTGCAGCAATTCCATTGTTTGCTTTTTTGTATCATCTTGAAATTTACAGTTAAGAGTGAGGAGATAGGATGAACTTGTCATTTTAGTGGAGAGCTTCACCTTGGGAGTCTTCCTAAAATTTTTTTTCCCTGAGCTTTTTATTGGGTTTATCTGCCCCCAGGACCAAAAGAAGAGAATCAGTCTAGATTATCTTATACTTTTGCTCATCATTTGTAAAATATTTACTGAGCATTTACTGTATGGGTTAATTAACAAGATTGTTTGGCATAAAAAAGGTAACTTGAAAGTTTAGTTTCATATAAAATAATGTGTTCCAACCTTAACTCTTACAGTAGTGGAAATGTGGAACTAGATGCAAGTATCTGAAAGGACCTTAACCAAACACACTTGTTTTTTGTTTTTTGTTTTTTAAAAATGAGTATTGGCCTAATAGCCTTCTCCCTAAATATTTATCTGAGTCAAGTAAGTTGCTATTTAATATGTGATTTATGGAACCTTTTTTTTTTTTAAATTAAAGATTTTATTTATTTACTTGACAGAGAGATTACAAGTAGAGAGGCAGGCAGAGAGAGAGAGGGAAGCAGGCTCCCTGCTGAGCAGAGAGCCCGATGCGGGACTCAATCCCAGGACCCCAAGATCATGACCTGAGCCGAAGGCAGCAGCTTAACCCACTGAGCCACCCACGCACCCTATGGAACCCTTTTTTATGTTATTTGTAACTCTTGATAAAGTATACAATACATAGAGTAGAAATTTTACAGATTTTACAAATTTTACATATAAAAAAGGAATTAGATGGATTGTGATTTGCCCAAATCACATAAATATAAAGAAAAAGAGCTTGGGGCACCTGGGTGGCTCAGTGGGTTAAGCCTCTGCCTTTGGCTCAGGTCATGATCTCAGGGTCCTGGGATCGAGCCCTGCATTGGGCTCTCTGCTCCGGGAGGAGCCTGCTTCCCCCTCTCTCTGTCTGCCTCTCTGCCAGCTTGTGATCTCTGTCTATCAAATAAGTAAATAAAATCTAAAAAAAAAAAAAAAGAAAAGAAAGAACTTAGATTCCAATCCAAATCTTTTTAAATATAAAGCCTCTTTCTGTGTTACCACATTGCTTTTCTGATAACTTTTACATTTATATACATATACATATTATTATTTTGTTTTTTTTAAATCTGTCAACAAATATTTGAACATATATTATGTGCCTGTTGTTTCTTCAGATAGTTTTTCTGTCCCTACTCTTCCTGGGCTCTGGTTTTCCATAGGTTAAATTGCTTGCTATTGTCTCAAGTCTTTTTTTTTTTAAAGATTTTATTTATCAGATAGAGATCACAAGTAGGCAGAGAGGCAGGCAGAGAGAGTTGGGGGTGGGGGAAGCAGGCTCTCTGCTGAGTAGAGAGCTAGATGCTGGCTGATCCCAGGACCCTGGGATCATGACCTGAACTGAAGGCGGAGGCTTTAACCCACTGAGCCACCCAGGTGCCCCTATTGTCTCAAGTCTTGAAGAGATGTTCTTCATCCTCTCTTCCCCACTGATTGTTGTTTTCTTTCCCCCACTCAGTTTCATTGTGGATAATTACTATTGCTGTGTCTTTAGGTTCATTGATCCTTTCTTCTGTGACTTTCAGTCTGATATTAAAGCCATCTAGTGTATTTTTAAAAATTTTTGATATTTTATTTTTCATCTGTAGAAGTTTGATTTGGGTCTTTTATATTACTAAGTGCATGTTTTCCTCTACAGTTCCCCCCCCCCCCCGCCCCGTCAAAAGACTTTAAGTAATTTCTACACACAGTGTTGAGATCAAGAATCAGAGCCAGGCAGGTGTTGCTTTCTTCATAGACTTTTTCCTCCTTTTCTTTACAATCTTGAGTGTATTTATAATCACTATTTTAAGGTTCTCATCTGCTAATTCCATTAGTCGTCAGTTTCTTGGTCTTTTTCTAATGATTAATTTTTCTTCTTGTGGTCACATTCCTATTTCTTTGCATGTGTAGTAATTTTTTTTTAAGATTTATTTATCTTAGAGAAAGCAAGTGTGTGCTCGCATGAGTAGAGAGAAGAAGAGAAGCAGAGTCCCCACTGAGTGGGCCTCAAGCTCATGACCCCCTAGGTCATAACCCCAGCCAAAACCAAGAGTCTGGTGCTTAACCAGCTGAGCCACCCAGGCACCTCTACATGTGTGGCAATTTTTTATTGGATATTGGTCACCATCCATTTTACATCTTTGAGTGCTAAATTTTGTTGAATTCCTTTAAAGAATGTTGGATTTTGTCTGGCACAGAGGTTGTATGCAGATCAGTTTGAGCCTTTTGAGGCTTGCTTTTAAGTTTTGTTAGGGTAAGTCCAGAGCAGCCTGTAGTCTGTGCCTAATTTAATTCTGCTACTAAGAAGTGACTCTTCTGGGATTCTACCCAGTGTCCTGAGTCATATGAGGTCTCTCCTTTCAGGCTGGTGAGAATAAACTGCTCCCTGCCTTGTGTGAGCATCAGGAATTATTTGGTCTATTTGCTTTTGTGTTTCATTGGCCACCACATACCCATAGGATAAGACAACACTCAGGGGGATCCCTCTGCAGATATCTTGGGTTCTTTGTGTAGTTCTTTTTTCCAGTACTTCTTTCAAGTTCTAGCTGCCTTGAATTCATTGAACTCTGGTTTCTCTCCTCTGCTCAGGGAGAATACTAGATTCTGTTTGGGCTCCCCCATCCTGTGCTACGGTCTAGAAGCCTCCTCCAGGGACTAAGTTGGGGTAGTTCTAGGTTCACCTTGTTTCCCTTCTCTTAGGGATCATAAACCTATGCTGCCTGTTGTCCATTTACTGAAAATTATTTAATATATTTTGTCTAGTTGTTAGTTACTATGGGGGAAGTTCATGTAATAACTAATTCTTCATATGTAATAGTAGAAATCGCCATCGCTTGAATTTTAACTTCTGACCTATCAAATGGGATTGAATGGGGAGAATTTGTTAGAAAAGGAGATCATGATTTATTAAAATTGTAAATATATATATCTTTGACCTAACTGCCCTACTTCTGAAACTTTATATATGATACTATGATCAATGTGTAGGAGGTATTTTATTGAGGCTTTTTTTTCCCCCAAATAATTGGAAATAACCCAACACCCTTCAATAAGGGAGTGATTGAATGTATTATGTGTATTCATACAATGAGCTATTGTATTGCTGTGGAAAGGAGGTGTTTACGTCAGGTGTGGAAAGATCTCCAACATCTCTTATTAAATTATTAAATTATTTGCTTATATTTGCATTAGAATGCTCTGGAAGGAGACAGAAGAAACTAGGCTAATAGTGGGGGATAAAAATGGGTGGCAAATTTTCCACTATATTCTTTATACATATATATATTTTAAAGATTTTATTTATTTACTTGACAGAAATCACAAGTAGGCAGAGAGGCAGGCAGAGAGAGAGGAGGAAGCAGATTCCCTGCGGAGCAGAGAGCCTGATGTGGGGCTCAATCCCAGGACTCTGGGATCATGACCTGAGCCGAAGGCAGAGGCTTTAACCCACTGAGCCACCCAGGCGCCCCTATTCTTTATATTTTTTATTAAAAATTTTTTTGAGACAGTTATGTGTTATCTGTTTGACATTTAAAAAATTAAGGTGACAAAAGATCTTCATTGCCCTTTGTTGACAAAACTGTTTTAGCATAAGAATGCCACAGGTATAATTTCATTGTGTGTCAAGGGGTCGGCTTCTCCCTAAGCCTTTCACTAACTTAGAAGATCAAGATTTCCTTTCAGTTCATGTATTATTTGGGGCAAAACTAACTACTCCCCATAGTAAACCCCAAAATATCAGTGGCTTACCACAAGAGAAGTTGTGAGAGACGATCTGCCTCTGGTGATCCAGAGACCCTGGTTCCTCCTGTCTTGTGCTTTTGCTTCTCAGGGCTTCAGAGTCTTGTGCTTTCACACTGAAAAGTCAGAACCCCTGCCTGCCGGCCTGTTTGTATGTGTGTATGTATTTATTATCCTTATTTCCCTCCCTCTCTTTCTTCCTTCCATATAATTCACGTATCATAAAATTCACCTTTTTATCCACCTTCTCTTGAAAGCTCTGGCCCTGAGGCGATTGACTGTCTTGCTCACATTGCACTGGTGAGAACTCTTCCTGTGCAGCACCCAGCTACACGGGACTGGGTAGGCACTCCCAGGGACAGTTTGGCATTGTGAAAGGGTAGCACACAATTGTAGCAGACAGCTAGCAATCTCCATCTCAGCTGTCTGGGCAAGTCAGGTCAGGTTCATGTGCCAGCCTTTGATTTGTCACATTAAGAAGTTAATGTTCCTTCCCATTTTCTCTAGGAAGGTGAATGCTATTGATAAATCATCAGGTTTTTTTTCTTTATGTGGAGAAGGGGAGATTCTTTCTTGTGATCAGTTTTCTGTGTTACAGTCTCTTTGATTTAAATTATGAAAGCACTCTCAGCGGGACATATTGATCTCAGTTCTAATTTTATAATACTTGCTGAGGGCCAGTATCTTGTGTCCTGTCCCTTGTCATTAAGCTCCACGCCCTAGGTTAATGAACAACAGTTTCCCTTCTTCCTCTCTTTCTTGGTGCCATGTGGGGTTTTTTTGTTTTTTGTTTTTTAAATTTTATTTATTTTAGAGAAAGTGTCACAAGTGTGTGATTGGAGGTGGGCAGAGGGTAAGGGAAAGAGAGAGAATCCTCAAGCAGATTCCCCACTGAGTGGGGAGCCTGACATAGGGCTCGATCCCATGACCCGAAGATCATGACCTGAGCTGAAACCAAGAGTTGGCCGCATAACCAACTGAGCCACCCAGGCACCAGGTGCCATGGCTTTTAATCCATCCTTCCTCCCTCCTTTTCCTGGCAGCCAATGGATTCTCCTTTTCTTCTGCATTTGCCCCTGCCTTTAAAAGGACTTTGTTTATCCTGTTTATTGATGAAGGCTTTTTAAGCTCTGTTCTTTGCTGACAGCATATATATTGCTAGAACCTAAAGTTGTTGACTTTTGAGGTAACCCATTCTTTTACATTGTTCAAAAGGGACAGGGAGGTAGAGTAACATTTATTGGGCAACTACTATGTGCTTGTGTACATTATCTTGTTGAAGCACTACTGTTTCTAAGAGAGCTATGTAGTTTTGGCCTCCATTTTATTATGAAAAGTTACAAACATACAGAAAAGTTTTAAAAAATTGTACATTGAAAATAAATCATACATTGGACTGAATTTCAATCACTGAAATTCTACCATTAACATTTTACTGTCTTTACTTTATCAGTAAAGATGTTAGTTTTAAACACACAAGTTTTGGGGCTCCTGGATGGCTTAGTGGGTTAATGCCTCTGCCTTCTGCTCAGGTTGTGGTCTCAGGGTCCTGGGATCGAGCCCTGCATAGGGCTCTCTGCTCGGCCGGGAGCTTGCTTCCCTTTCTCTCTCTGCCTGCCTCTCTGCCTGCTTGTGATCTCTCTATCTTCCAATAAAATCTTTTTAAAAAATAAACACATAAGTTTTGTGAAAAATTATATTCCATGTCAATTTTAGTGTATAACTTTTATTGTGCTTATTAAAACAAAACATCCTCCTACTTCCAGAACTTAAAAAATCTTGTATCTTAGTAGAAAACAACTGCATTCTGTCCCTAACCCCCACCTCCACCTTAAAACCCGTATCTTTTCTGATACTGTCTGCTTCATTCTGCTCTGGTGAGCCAATATCCTTAGACTTTCCTTTTTTCCTCATGTTTTTTGTTTGTTTGTTTTGTTTTAAGATTTCTTTTATTAGAGAGAGAGAGATTGGGGAGGGGGAAGGACAGAGGGAGAGAATCTTCAAGCAGACTCATCAACACAGGGGTCGATCCTGTGATCCATGAGACCACCACCTGAGCCAAAACCAAGAGCTGGTTGCTCAGCTGACCCAGCCACACAGACACCCCCTTTCCTCCTCAGTTTCTGAAGAATTTTTTTCACAGTTGCCTGTTTCTGGATATGTCCTTTCCCTTATTATAAGCATCAGTTTATATAACCTAAAAGGAATTCCAGATGCTTTAACGTATACCAAAGTTGGGAAATGGAGCTTTCTTCTGAATGGCAGACACTGCAGCAAGGCATGGCGAGCCACATTGGTAGACATTAGAACTTTTGCTGTTATGCATGAGAGTTTAACAATGCCATATGATGGTGATTTTTAGATTGCAGTGAGATAATGATAGATATATTCTTTAAGTTAATTAGAACATATCAACTAGGGGGCCTCCTGGGTGGCTCAGTCGATTAAGTGTCTGCCTTCAGCTCAGATCATGATCCCGATGTTCAGGGATTGAGCCCCACATCAGGCTTCCTGCTTAGATTAGTTTGCTTCTCCCTCTTCCTCTCCCTCTGCCCCTGCTGGTGTGCTCTCTCATTCACTGTCTCAAATAAATAAATAAAATCTTAAAAAAAATAAATAAAAACCATAGCAAGTAGGATATAGCAAAAATGGAGAATAATTCTTACTCTGAGCCAGTATCCTCCATCACTCAAAATAAATGTTTAATAATTTAGTTAAAATAGTTTGTATCGGATGTTATTGACCTTTTGAAGTGTTTAGTTTACTTTTTAAAAACTTTCATTATTTTGTTTCTCCATTGGATGATTGAGAGATCAGTCTGTGATTAAAATAATTCCGTTGACATGCTAGAGTCTAGACATAGGTTTATTCTTGCTGTACATTGCCTGTATTTCTTGGATTCAGAAGTTGGCTGTTAGCTAGAGGTTTCTAAGTCAATTTAGTATGGTTGGATATATGTTAAAATGCTGTTGGTGTTGGTAATGACTCCTTTTTGCCAGAAGGACATTTAAAATGTTGGGTCCTGGTTTATTTTTTCTTTATTACATGGTTAGGTCACAAACTAGAATACTTGTGAAATGATGTTGCTTGTTGAGGCAAACAGATTCATTTATATATATTTATACTTTTAGAATATTTATACAGTATAATATTTATACTTTTAGAATATTGGAATATTGGAATACCAATATTCCCCACAAAATAGTTAATTTCTTTCCTTGTAACACTTAAGAATTCATTAAATTTTCAACCGAGAAAATGAATGCAGACTCAACCATGGAGAATGTTTGCTATCAACACAGAAACAAATCATTTAAGAAATAGTGTGTATAGTTTTTGCAACAAAATTTGGTCACTTTGCATGTATTCAAAGTGGTGATGCCCATTATTTAGTATTTATTTGTATTTGTGTTTTAAATTTTTCCACCAGCAAACTGAATAATTGCTGAGCAAACACTTAAAGTTGGTCATTGAAATGGACTCTTAATAGCCAATTTGGGATGTCTTGCAACCTAACTTATAAAGTGTTGTTCAGGCTGATATGCCTGTTCTGCTAGTGATGCTTTATTTATTAATGAAGTAAAGGAAAGTATTTATTTTAACTAAATAAGACCATTTTTTAGTTTATTTTAACTAAATATGACCATTTTTTAAAAACGTTGAGTCAGAAAACTGTAGATGCTAAATTATTTTGTGCTGGTCAATTTGGTGAGCTTCAGTGTCTTTATAAAAATGAGCAATTGTAAGGAGTAAAGGTTAAGTGAGGTGTTATAGATCTGAAAGCATTTGTTGAACTAGAAAGCTTTCTGTGGGATATAAAGAATTCTACCACTGATCAGGATGTTCTGTGGAAGTTGGCAGATTATTTTGTGTCAATTTAGCATTACATGGAAGAATGATAGCTCTTTCATTCAAGGTTTGGAATGGTTTATGACCAAGTAGTTTGATATTTTTCTATTTTATTTTTTTAAAGATTTTATTTACTTATATGACAGAGACATAGTGAGAGGAGAACACAAGCAGGGGAAGTGGAAGAGGGAGAGCAGGCTTCCCACGGAGCATAGAGCCTGACTCAGGGCTCCATCCTAGGACCTTGGGATCATGACCTGAGCCAAAGGCAGATGCTTAATGACTGAGCCACCCAGGTGCCCTATGAACAAGTATTTTAAAATTATTATTATTATTACTATCTTAGAGATCTTATTTATTTATTTGACAGAGAGAGAGCACAAGCAGGGGAGAGGCAGAGGGAGAGAGAGACGCAGGCACCCCGCAGAGCAGGGGAAGCGTGATACGGGGCTCAATCCCAGGACTCCAGGACCATGACTGGAGCCAAAGGCAGTGGCTCAACCAACTGAACCACCCAGGCACCCCTAAAAATTATTTTTAGATTATTTAAGGGAAGTATTCCCATTAAGGTATGATAAGTTGATTTGATTTTTTTTTAAAGATTTTTTATTTTATTTATTTGACAGAGAGACATCACAAGTAGACAGAGAGGCAGGCAGAGAGAGAGAGAGGAGGAAGCAGGCTCCCTGCTGAGCAGAGAGCCCCATACGGGACTCGATCCCAGGACCCTGAGATCATGACCTGAGCCGAAGGCAGCGGCCTAACCCACTGAGCCACCCAGGCGCCCCTAGAAACAACTTTTTGAAAAGGAAATGTGCAGTTTCTTAAAGGTATATTAATAGATTTTTCTCATACTGAACTAATAGTAATCTTTTTTTAAATTTTATTTTTATGATTTTATTTATTGAGAGAGAGATCATGAGCAGGGGGCATGGGTAGAGGGAGAAGCAGACTCCCTGCTGAGCAGGGAGCCTGATGTGGGACTCAATCTCAGGGCCCAGGATCATGACCTGATCCACAGGCAGACGTAAGCGACTGAGCCACCCAGGCGTCCCATCTGTTGTTTTAGATAGCAGAATTTAATTTGCCATAATTTTACTTAGAATTTTTGAGTCTGAGATCATTAGAATTTAAGGACAAATTTTTTTTTTTTTAAGATTTTATTTGACAGACAGAGATCACAAGTAGGCAGAGAGGCAGGCAGAGAGAGAGGGGGAAGCAGGCTCCCTGCTGAGCAGAGAGCCCGATGTGGGGCTCGATCCCAGGACCCTGGAATTGTGACCTGAGCTGAAGGCAGAGGCTTTAACCCGCTGAGCCACCCAGGCGCCCCTTAAGGACAAATTCATAAAATGAAACTTCCTGAAACTATGATCAGTAAGAATATTACAAATAATAATACTCATCATACCTTCTAAGAAATATATCCTAAGAGATGGTTTGTAAACCTATAGCCAACAAGACTTGGTTGATTAATATTAGGCATTTGTGATGCAATTAATAGTAATATTTCCAAGGTAATATTACTGGTGGTGGTTTGCAAGCAAGAATAAAGGAGAATCAAAGAGAAGAATCAGTGTTTTCGAACATCATGGCCATTGGGAAGGGCTGCCTTGAGTAGCTGACATTAGTGTTCATGGCAGATTGAACTCTTTAATGAAATGTCTGCATAAGTTTAGGTTTTTTTTTTTTTTTTGAGAGAAATAGGAAGTCAGTGAATATTATTGGGTAGGAGAATGGCATGTGAAATAATTAAGGAAATTATTCTTGTGTGCATTATGGATTGAAGTAAGGAAAATCTGAAGGAGCTCATTGAGTAAGCTGCTTTTTTGTAAACTGTGAAGTAAAGACCTGGAGAGTGTTGGACTAGTAGGAGATGGAGACTCATTACGTAGGAGAAATTTGGGGAGCTTTTATTCATTTGACAAATTTTGGGTGAATATTATTTACTTCATGTCCGAAACTTAATGATAGACACTAGGAATATGGTGGTTGTCATACGCTTCACCTCCCACTCTGGAAAGACATGATCCGTGCGAGGTTTACCATCAAGTGGAGGAAGTAGTCATTAAAGAATCACACATACACACACACACATCACAAAATAAATCGAAAATTATAGCTATAATAAGTGCTATAAAAGAGAGAGATGTGGACATTTGGTTAATCAGAGAGTCAGGAAATGTTTTCCTGAGAAAATGATGATTGAGCTGAAAGAATAGTGGAGTTTAACCAGGTGACAAGAAGTCAAAATTTAACTGTTGGCTACCTCCAAAAATATGTAATTCTTAGCTTGCGTTGAATTTGAAATGACAGCGAGGTGTTTCAAGCAGTTTCCAGTAAAAGGATCTAAATTGGGAACTAAATCTTGAACTGAATCTAAATTTTAGTCATTCAGCTTGAAAGGCTATAGTTGGAGGTATGAAAGTGGTTGAGGCCTCTTAAAAATGTGTAAGTAGAAGAGTATGATTGCAAGGACTGAGCCTGGGGAATGCTCACAATTGAGGGTTGGAAAGATGCTTGTGGAGGAAAGTATAGGGAACAGAAGGAGTGGTTGAGAGTTAAAAGATTTAGAAGAGTTTAATTGTGGAAGCTGAGGAGGGAATTTTTAGCTGTGGGAGCCAAGGAAAGGGAAATTTGAAAGGATGTCATAGTTCCACTAGGGTAAATAGAATAATAGTTATGGTTAATGACTGAGAAAAGGCATGGTTTTTGGTATAATTGAGATAGAACAGTTTCTATAGAACCCAAATTTGAATCTATTTCAGGAGTTTGATAGTGGTGACAAGAGGTGAGAATAGCTGAAAGGGAGGATATTCCAGTTAAATAAAGACTTTTCAAAGTTAAGGAAATCTATTTTAGTTTAAAAGAAGCCAGTAGAAAGTGAGAGATTGGAGATGCTGAGAAGAAAATGAATATAAATGCTCATAAAGGAAGAAAGGAGGGAAGGAGATTCAAATCAGTTTGGTGACAAAAAAATGATTTATAATTTTTTTTGAAGAACTTAAAGGCTATAGTCCTTACGAATTTCACACATCTTACCAGTTCCCAAGAGAATTGCTGTCTCAGGTTGCTATTATCCACAGAGTAAAAATTACTCTGCTTTTCTTCTTTTTTTCCTTCTCAGGACTGTTTTATTCTGAAGTTAAATTTCAGCAAAAGTAAATAGAGATGTTTAGCTTTGTTGTCCAAAATAATTGTGTAGCTGCTTTCTAAATTGTCACTATGTTGATTAATATTGCAGGGTAGTTTTGGGGTGAGGCCAAACACTTGGAGCTTTGTGCCCCACAAATAATGTTCAGTAAGCCTGGATGACCTCTAGGAAAGTAGATCAGAATGGCCTAAATGCCATTTTGTAGTAGATCCATCCAGAACAATTGGGAAAAGCTCCGTAAGTAGCTACTGTAAAGAAGAATTTTAGCTCTAGGAATGCAAAATGTCGGGATTACTAAGAGTGAACATTCTGGATGTAGCTATAAGTTTTTCACACGTGATCTTAGCCAAAAGGCTAAGAAGCGATAGCTAGAATTTTTTCAATGCATTGTATAAACCTGAACTTTTTCTGATTTTGTGTCTGTGTAGAAAGACCTGGCTTTTTGGACTCTGAGTATATAAGCTTGCTTGCAGCATAATGTTGTATTCCCGATTCCCAGCCCAGTGCCTCTTACATGCTCAATAAATCCTTGATGGAAAAAGAAAGTAACTTTTCACTGGCTGGGTAGTTAGAAAATTATTTTTGATTTTGCTGCCACTAATGCAAACAAGGAGTATCTTGTTTTGTATTTTTTATTTATTTATTTGACAGACAGAGATCACAAGTAGGCAAAGAGGCCAGCAGAGAGAGAGAGGAGGAAGCAGACTCCCGCTGAGCAGAGAGCCCAATGTGGGGCTCGATCTCAGGACCCTGGGATTATGACCAGAGCCGAAGGAAGAGGCCTAACCCACTGAGCCACCCAGGCGCCCCTGTATAATTTATTTTCAAACGTGGCATCTATCCTGTTTTTTTGTTTGTTTGTTTTTGTTCTTGTTTTTGTTTTTAGAGAGAGTATGTGTGTGAGCAGGGGAGAGGGAGAGAGAGAGGGGGAGAGAAAGAAAATGAATTAAGCAGGCTCTACGCTCAGTGTATAGCCTGCTGTGGGGCTGGATCCCACAACCCTGAGATTATGACCTAAGCCAAAATCTAGGGTCTGACGCTTAACCCACTGAGCCACCACTGCCCACCCCCCCGTTATTTTTCTTAGTATTATGCCTGCAGTGTACAAGTTCAAGAACAACCTAAAACTATGCCTTCCATTTTTTCCCATTCTTTTTTTTTATTGCAATAAAATGTATACCAATAGAATTTAGCACTTTAACTATTTTAAGTCAGTTCAGAATGGATTAAGTACATTCATATTGTTGTTAAACCATCATCAGCATCCATCTTCAGAACTTTCAGTCATCCCTAACTGCAATTCCCACATGTTAAACACCAACTGCATTCTGCCTCTCTCCAGCTCCTGGAAACCGTCATTCTTTCTGTTTCTGAATTTTTCTACTACTCTAGTACCTCATATAAGTGGAATCATACAATATTTGTCCTTTTGCATCTGACCTATTTCACTTAGTATTAATATCTTTAAGGTTCTTCCATGTTTTGGCATGTACCAGGATTTATTTTTTTAAGGCTGAATCATGTTCCATTGCATGTATAGACCACATTTTGTTCATCCGTTCATCTGTCAAACCTGTTGTCTTGCTTCTGCCTTTTGGCTGTTGTGAATTATTAGAAACGTGTGTATACATATCTGAGACCTTGCTTTCAGTTCCTTTGGATATATATACTCAGAAGTCAAATTGATGGATCATATGGTAATTTTCTTTGTAATTTTTTGATGAATGGGCATACTGTTTTCCACAGTAGTGGCCACCATTTTACATTACCACCCACAGTGCACAGAGTTCCAGTTTATCCACACCCTTTCTAACACTTGTTACTTTGTTTTCTTTTTTTCATTTTATTTGTTTATTTTTTAAAGGTTATTTATTTGTTTATTTGACAGACAGGGATCACAAGTAGGCAGAGAGGCAGGCAGAGAGAGAGGAGGAAGCAGGCTCCCCACTGAGCAGAGAGCCCCATGCGGGGCTCGATCCCAGGATCCTGGGATCATGACCTGAGCCGAAGGCAGAGGCTTTAACCCAGTGAGCCACCCAGGTGCCCCTCTTTTTTTCATTAAAAAAAATAGTAACCATTCTAATGGATGTGAAATGATACCTTACGGTGGTTTTGATTTATATTTCCTAATGATTAGTTTTGTCAAGCATGTTCATGTGTTTATTGGCCATGTGTATACCTTCTTTGGAGAATTATTTATTTAAGTACTTTGCCCATTATTAATTGGATTGTTTGTTGTTGAATTGTAGGAGTTTGTTATATATTCTGGATACTGACCTCTTATCACTTAAATTATTTGCAAATATTTTCTCTCAGACTTATCTCATAGGTTGCTTTTTCAGCCTATTGATTGTATACTTTGATGCATGGAAGTTTTTTTTTTTTAAAGAGTTTATTTATTTGATAGACAGAGATCACAAGTATGCAAGGGGGGGGGGGGAAGCAGGCTCTCCGCCAAGCAGAGAGCCCAACGTGGGGCTCGTTCCCAGGACCCTGAGACCATGACCTGAGCCACAGGCAGAGGCTTAACCCACTGAGCCACCCAGGCGCCCCATGCACAGAAGTTTTTAATTCTGATATAGTTCCTGCTCAGAGGGGAGCCTGCTTCTCCCTCTCCCTCTGCCTGCCATTCCCCTGCTTGTGCTCTCTCTCTCTGTCAAATAAACAAAATCTTAAAAAAAAAAAACCAAAAAGGTTAAAAGTGATGATGTTGAAGCACTTTACATATCAGCCCCAAAACCAGAAGTCTCCTAGGCGCTCTTATAATTTTCTAATCTTAGCCCTGAGATCACTCACTTCTCCAAGGAGTTCTCTTTCCTTATAGTGGAGAATGGTATTTAGAAGCCAAGGTCCATATGTTAGATGTGCTCTTTGCTTCTGGAGTGTTACTGCTTCAGCAGTTAAAACCAGAAAATATATAAAGTGTATGTGTGTGTTTCTGTGTGTTTACATAAATGCATTCATATGTACATCTACTATATGTGTATATATACACAGACATCTATTCATATCTATATGTATAGACACACATGTTAAAAAGTGATTTTTATTCTTATGGATGCCTTTAGAACCACAGGGTTCATTCTAGCTTTCTTCCTTTCCATGTTTGTAATTTCCATTGATCACAGTGAAAACATGGTTTACTCTCATCCTCAAATTATTTATTTGTTGAATCCTGTAATAGAGTTAAAATAATTTTAGAATGCTAAGCTATGCATTATGAGAAAGTAGACCTACTGGAGTTCAGTACTTGCTTACAGCTCTTTTTTGTTATTGGACTGAGGATATATAGTCAAAATACTGTGTTCATGAGCCACTCAGGTTATTCTCCCTCCTCTATACTTCTTTCTTCTTTATGGTTATGCTCGTTTGAAATACAGTTAGGCTCATTTATTTCCTCTCTTTCTTTCTCTCTTTCTTTCTTTCTTTTTATTAAGATTTTTTACTTATCATTTGAGAGAGAGAGAGAGACAGAGAGAGCACAAGCAGAGGGAGAGGGAGAAGCAGACTCCTGGCTGAGGAGGGAGCTGATATGGAACTCGATCCCAGGACCCAGAAAGCATGATCCCAGCCAAAGGCAGACGCTTAACCATCTGAGCCACCCAGGTGCCTTACGTTCTTATTCTTTTTCTTTTTTTCTCTTCTCTTCTCTTTTCTTTCTTTCTTTCTTTTTTTTTTTTTTTTTTTTTTGATAGCGAGAGAGAAAGAGAGAGAGAGAGGGGAGAGAGGTGGCAGAGGGATTGGGGAGAGAGAATTTTAAATAGGCTCCAGATCGGGGTTTGATCTCACAACCCTGAGATCACAGCCTAAGCCAAAATCAAGAGTGGGGCATTTAACAGACTGAGCCACCCAGGGGCTCCCATTTTTCTTCTCTTAATTGTATTTTTGCCCCCCCCCCCGCCAAAGGCTTATATAAAACATTTTGAGTCAGTAAAAATAACATGGTTCTAGGGGTCTGAGTGGCTCAGTTGATTAAGGCTCTGCCTTTGGCTTATGATCCCAGGACCTTGGGATGGAGCCCCATTTAAGGGCTCCCTTCTCAGCAGGGAGTCAGCTTCTCCCTTTCCCTCTGTCCCTTCCTCCACTCATGCTCTCTATCCCTCTCTGTCTCTCTCAAAGAAATAGGTAGAATCTTAAAAAAAAAAAAATTTAACAACATTGTTCTAGAATTGCCTTCCTGCTACACCTTTTACCCCTTCCATCCTTCCATTCTTTCCTGCACATTCCTCGGGTAGCCGATCTCAGTTTTTAATTTATACTTTGTTTCTTTATATACAACTGAGCAGATACCTGTGTATTTTCATATTTTACCTTCCTTCTTACTCAAAAGAACCCATAGTTGATACCTTTTGCACTTTGCATTTTGTCATTTAATGTTGTATCTTGGAGATCATTTTAAATCAATTCATGGAGATCTTCCTTAGTTTATTCAGCCACTTTCTTATGCGTGGGTATGAAAGTATTTCCCATATTTCACAGTTATGAACAATTTGCTCTGAAAAACTTATGTATTTTCATCATGTTGGAGGTACTGTTTCTAGAAGTGCAGTTTCGTTGACTTTTGTTACTGCACCAGCAGAGTATAAGTTCCAAAGTAAATTAATTATTTTTGAAGTTTTGTACAATTTATTGTTCACAAACAGTTGATTTTTTCAAAAACCTTTTAATACTCCACAGCTGCTGCTACTGAGTGATGTAACCTGGCTGAAAAAATTCTGCCTATTTAAAATTCCGCCTGCTTTAAAAGTTAAACATGAAAAAATTGAAACAGGAAGCCTCTCCTTATCTCAGTAAGTTATGTTCAAGTTCATAAACTTAATTTAAAAAAAAATATTTTATTTATTTATTTGACAGACAGAGATCACAAGCAGGCAAAGAGGCAGGCAGAGAGAAGGGCCGGGGAAGCAGGCTCCCTGCTGAGCAGAGAGCCCAATGTAGGGCTCAATCCTAGGACCCTGAGATAGTGACCTGAACCGAAGGCAGAGGCTTACCCGACTGAGCCACCCAGGCACCCCTTACTTTTAAGTCACAAAACACTTATATACTATTTCATAATAATTATTTTTTTAAGATTTTATTTATTTATTTGACAGAGAGAGAGAGACAGTGAGAGAGGGAAAAAAGCAGGGGGAATGGGAGAGGGAGAAGCAGACTCCCTGCTGAGTAGGGAGCCTGATGTGGGGCTTGATCGCAAGACTCTGAGACCATGACCTGAGCCGAAGGCAGAGGCTTAATGACTGAGCCACCCAGGTGCCCCAGTTACTTTTCTTGATTAGTAGTTCTTAGTTGTAATTTTTGGGAAAAGATTGTCCTGTACAGCTCTGCAAGTAATATGAAGTACAGACCTGTGACTTGTTAGGAAAAAAATCTAGACATATATAAACAACACTTACAGTTTCAAAAATCGGTCCTGGATTTAAGAAACAAACCTGTCACAGCATTTGT
Organism: Mustela putorius furo; assembly: GCF_011764305.1. Lineage (NCBI taxonomy): Eukaryota > Metazoa > Chordata > Mammalia > Carnivora > Mustelidae > Mustela > Mustela putorius. Next base: position 32,308,700 of record NW_025421304.1, on the reverse strand, counting down.
AGTAGTGTGGCTTTGATTCTCAAGGACTGCCTATAATGAAGTGTTGCTTTTCTCCTACCCAATCCCTGGATCTCCTGTTTTCCAGGTAGGCCTAGAAAAGCCTCACTGGGATTTGTTCTTATCCATACTAAGAGCAACATTTTCAATTTAGTTCTTTGATTTAGCATCTTTAAAAGCCTTTAGGATTGAGATCTGTGTTTTTAAAAAATGGTGCAGTATGAGATTCAGCTATTCTGGAAGTGTTATGCTAATACCTTTACATGAAGGTCTCTTGAGTTTTTAAAATAACTTTATGCATTTAATTTCTCAAATCCTTGTATGTTATAAGTACTCAACCTTCCTGAGGCAACCTTGAACCCTCAGATTCAGGATCCCAACCCATTTACATGGATTATTAGGAGCTGGCTCTTAATACAGAACTTCAGGCCCAGGACACATTTACCTATTTTTAACTAGTTAAGGATTACTTAAATGTCTTGTAAGGCCATGCCATCTTGCCAGAAACATTGTTTCAAAGGTCTTTTCTTTTCTTGAATCTTCTTTTAACTGAAGAACTCAAGATAATCTTTGTAAATGGGGAGAATCTGGGGAAAATTTAAGAAAACCAAACCAAGCCAATTATCTCCAGACTAGGTAACTTTTTGTGTACTGAACCCCACAGCAGAGCAACAATAGGAGTACAAGGTCAGAAAATGCTCCCGAACTCACATAGATACCACATGTCCTGGAAGGTGTATGGATTGTTCAAGTAATACATATGTAGTTTTTTTTTTTTTTAAATATTTTATTTATTTATTTATTTGACAGACAGAGATCACAAGTAGGCAGAAAGGCGGGCACAGAGAAGTGGGGCAAGGGGAGCAGGTTCCCTGCTGAGCAGAAAGCCCCATGCGGGGCTTGATCCCAGCACACTGGGATCATGACCTGAGCCGAAGGCAGAGGCTTTAACCCACTGAGCCACCCAGGCACCCCTATACGTAGTTTTAATACACGATTGTAGAAGTCAGAGTGCTACCAGGTTTATAGGGAAAACTGTCATCTCCTATTTTAGCTTTCCCCACTTTGAACTCTTTCAGCTCTTTATTCTTGAATTTACCTAATTTTTAAGTAGAATATTTATGCTGTTTTTTTTAATATTAGACATTATCTATTGATTTCTTACAAATGATTTACATTTAGTCCTCATAAAGCACACTTGGCTGTATTTACTCTGAAATTGAACTTCATAGAGCAAGAAATCCTATAAAGCTACAGGATAAAATAGACTGCTGCACCACAGATCATATTCAGACAAGTCTGTAGCTGTAGAATATGGCGTGAATTGGCTGAGTTCTGCAGAAAGCTTTTACCCACTTTAATGAGATCAATTTTGGTCCATTTCCTTTTTGTCTGTATCTCATTCTTATTCTTATTCATCAATCATGAGTCATCAGCATACTCATATAAGTAAACAGTTTTTTAAAAGAGAGATCAAACTCATTGCTGGTTAGGTCTGGTGGTTAAAAAAAACAAAAGCAAACAAAAAACCGACCTAAAGTTGTTTTATTCATTCTAACAGAGAACAGGGAACAAATCTAAGCTCTTGCTATATGTGTTTTGTGTGAAGTCAGAATACTTAGAGCAAGACATGTGATCCCTCTACTTTGGTGTTTTATAATTTTCATTGTTATATTTGAGATACTGTTACAGATTACCGTCCATTAGCTATGTTGATTTTGCCTTGCTGGTCCCATAGTCATGGCCCATTTTAAATTTGCAGAGTTCTTTGTTAGAAAACATTTCTAGAGTCTACCTTTTGTGATTTCCTTTGTGATTCAAATAATTTATCAAAGTAGATTTACTTAAAATTTGTGTGAGTGTAGTTTTTAAATTGGGCAATGTGCTCTTCTACATAGGAATAGCTAAGGGTATATGTGATCAGTTTGATAGAGATTTTTCTGAACTGGCATTCAATTTTTAAGTTTCTTTTAATAACTACTGAAAACACCATTTATATAAAACTCACCAATGAATTGATTTTTCCTTTTAGAAATAAGTACATATTGGGCAGCGCTAATACAAAAGCTGTTGCTTTAGCCTTGGCAGTTTACTGATCTTTAGAGATTCATTTCTCTTTCTTGATATTTATCTGTGCCTGTATAGGCTTTGCAATTAGCAAAGTGAATAGGGTAATCCTCTGAAAGTTATTCTTTGTGTATTTTTGTTGAAGCCCAGGTTTGTGGATGGTAGGGTCCCACATATAGAGTATACTAGAAAAAATGATTTGACCGCAATAAGATATTAATGTGTGTTTTCCTGAATTAGAATTGGTATATGATTTTCACCAAGAAATAAAAATAAAAATTACTTATTCAGCCACTCATTTAGGTTCCTATGCATAAGTTAACAGAACCTTGTCAAAGATTATATTTTAAATGAAAAGAATAAAGTTTTTCTTCACTAAGCTTTATTGGTTTTTGTTTTGTTTTGTTTTTTGTTTTTTGCTTCACAGATCTTGTTAAAGCATTTTTCCAAACCTATTAAATTAAAATCTGGAATAGATCTGTTCTCTAATTTCTTCAGCAACTTTGTTTTATGAAGCACCCATTTATGCCCATTTATATCTTAGACTGGAAATTGGCAATCTGCAGCACATGTGGCAAACCCAACCCATGGCCTTTTGATTTTTTTTTTTTTTTAATGTTTCTGGAGGTAAGAATGGGTTTTACAGTTTAAGAATATAGTGAAAGGAAGACACCAAGGGGCACCTGGATGGCTCAGTGGGTTAAAAGAAGACACCAAGATTGTAGAGATTGTATGTGGCCTGCAAAAACTAACCGTGGTTATGATATGTCCCTTTATAGGACAAATTTAATATATAATATATAATGTACATACAGCTTTTTAATGGTTTACAGTTCATCTGAATTAGAAAAATGTTTTGCTGTAATCTCTTTGCATAATCCTGCATGTATTGTAGGAATTTATGGAATTTGTCAGTTTTTATTTTGATATGATCTTTTATTGATCAGGGCCAAATGTGTATGCGTGACACTGCAGACTTTCATTAAATGAGCTTGGCTTTTTGAGAGACAAAGAATGTGCGTGGTGAAGTAGTGAACCAGCACACTTAGGCTTACTTCCTTGGGAGGGTGTGGACATTTTTGTGATATTGCTTTAGGGGTGGTGATGAGTTTGAACATTGTCATTTCTCCATTGGTGTAGGGTTTTTTCTTTGATACCATTGTCTGCTGCATAGAGAGTTATTTCCTTGAAGCTGTATTTTGATATTAATTTGGGTTATGTATGGTTGGTTTGGATGAGAGTTTTAATACCCATAGCTTCTGGCAAAAATCCCCTGGTTGCCTGGTTATAATGCTTTGTCGTTTATCATATTTTATTGACTGTAAAGCGTACTTTTTCTTTTTCTTTTTCACCTTAATGTCTTTGAAATCAGGATGCATCTTAAATTTTATGACATAATTAGGATTGGCAGAGTTTTTTCCTCTAGTGCTACATGAAATAATGGTGCATCTTAAAATCAGTAAGGTATGGCTTGTACATTCTACTCATTTATAATATCCATTAGGTGCTTCGTTTTCTTATTCCTTGTGTTAATTCCACCCCTTTTTATTTTGCTATGAGAGGCAGAATTTCTGGTTTTGGAAATTTTTCATGATTTAAGGGTTTGCCTTGAGGGTTATTTTAATTCTGAGATTGGTTATTGATTTAGATTGTAAACACCATCAACCATATCTAGTCAACAGAACAACTTGGGAAAATGAACACTTAACATAGTGTTTTGAGTAGCACAGTATCCTGATCTGTTACTGTTAGTTTATTTAACAGATGGCCTGTAGCCTGGTCTTTAATATTAGTTACTATTTTGTTGAATAGACTGTAGAAGAACATTAACTAGAAAACCTGTTTAACTTCAGGCCTCGCTGAGATTTTCTTGAATGCTTGCAACTGGGAACACCCTATGGATTTATAGTAATATCCTGTTCTTGGAAAATAATGAGAAATTACATAGTAATTGTTTTAAGACCTTTACTGTCTCCCAAGGTGAACCACTTTGTATTACAGAGACAGTAAGTTTTTAGAAACCTATTTCAATGGAAAATCACAAGTCAGTAATTTCAAAAAAGGCAAGCCAAATAAAAGTAGAAAGAGGATCAGAATTAATGCCAACTTTAAATATACACACATAAGTTTTTTATTTAAGTTAGTGATTCCAAGCCCTTTTTGCACCTGGGGTGATTTTTAAATTCTCAGTACCCAGATGTCTCTGGCAAATTAAATCAGAATGTCTCGGAGTGGTTGCTGGCATTGAATTTTTTTAGTTATTATATTACAAAAGCAGCTGGCATTGAATTTTTTTCACTCTATTATTATTGTATTACAAAAGCAATATTTTTACAGATTTTACCCATGTATTTAGCCCTGTCTTTGCTCCTCATGCCTTCTTGAATCTCTGATCTTCCATCTGGGACCACTTTCCTTCTGCCTACAATACATTTTGTAGAATTTCCTTTAGTGAGGGTCTTCTAGTGGCCAGCTGTCAGGTTTTGTTTGTCTGGAAAGATCTTTATTCTACCCTGTTCTTAAAAGATATTTTTGTTGGTCTAGGTATCAATTATCTATTTCTGGGTAACAGGCCATCCCAAATTCAGTGACTCAAAAACAACAGCTGCTTTCCCATGAATCTGTAGGTTAGCAAGTTGGGCAGAGCTTAGTGGGATGGCTTGTCTCTAGTCTACATGGTATCAGCTCAGCTCATTCACATCTCTGTAGTCACTTGTCAGGTCACCTGGGGGCTGGACAGTCATATGTCTGGAGGTCTGCTATAGAAAGGCAAGTTTCAATGCACAAGCAGTTTTCAAGCCTTTGTTCATATTTGCTGATGTCTAGTGGCCAAGCCCAGGTTCCAGAGTGGAGGAATTAGACTCCATCTCTTGATGGGAGGAGTGACAGTGTCACATTTAAAGGGCTGTGGGGTGTACATAAAGAAATGGGGGAGAATTATGGCCTTTAAAAAAAATCTGTCACAGATAGAATTTTAGGTTGGAATTTTTTGGGGGGGGTATTTTTTCTTTTAGCCCATTTTCTTCTTGCCACTGTATTTTGGCTTTCCCTGTTGCTGTTGAGCAGTCAGATCCTATGGCTTCTTTTCAGACTTTCTTTGTGTTCTCTCATTCACTGTGATTTGTCTAGGTGTGAATTTCCCTTTATTTGTCCAGTTTTGGCTTTGTTGAGTTTCTTTTGATTTAGTGTCTTTCATTCATTCTGGAAAATTCTTAGCCATTATCTGCCTCTGCCCCACTCTCTTCTTCTTCTTAGAACTTCAATTAAGTTAGGTTTCTTGCTGTTTTCCCATATTTATTTTTATTTCTGTGAACGTTTTATTATACACAGAATGGGGAGAGGGCTCAGTCCTTGGCAGCTGGTTTCCTTTAGGCAGCCAGAACTTTGCTCAGCTCCTGTTGCTTCCTCTTGGCATGGATCTGTGTCCCCACTCTATTCTTGATGATCTTGAGGGCATACTTGTCCTTGGAGACTGTGAGCAGCTCCAGGGTGATCTGCTTGTATGAGGTGAAGCCACATAACACTCTGATCATGTCCCTTGGGAATTCGATGTGCGTGGTGGGGTGTCCAGAGTGGTGGCTGTGCCTCAGCTTGCTCCTGTGGCCCTTGTTGAAGCCCCGGCCATGGGGTATCACAGAACCGTGGCTGCTGTGGTATAGGCTCCACATTTATTAACGTTTCTTCATGCTGCATTCTGAATAATTTCTTTTGACTTATCTTCCACTTTACTAATTTGCTCTTCTATTATGTCCAGATGCTTAACTCTTTCTGCTCCCGCTCCCCAAGATTATTTATTTGTTTGACAGAGAGAGAGAGAGAGAGAGAGAGAGAAGGAGCACACAGGCAGGGCGGCACGCAGACAGGGAAGGAGAAGCAAGCTGTCTGTTGAGCAGAGAGCCTGACCTGGGGCTCGATCCCAGGACCCTGGGATCATGACCTAAGCTGAAGGCAGGCACTTAACTGACTGAGCCAACCAGGCACCCCTATTTTTTTTTTTTAATATTTTATTTATTTGAGAGAGAGAGCGAGAGCAGGAGCTGTGGGGGGTGGGGCAGAGGTAGAGGGATAAGCAGACTCCCCACTGAGCGCGGAGCCCCTGGTGGGGGCTTGATCCCAGGACCCTGAGATCATGACTGGAGCTATTAGTTGCTTTTAAGAAGATTTTAAAATCTTTTAACATTTTTAATTGATTATAATTTCAGGATCATTCCAAATAATCTAACCTACCATTATAAGAATTGGATTACCACATCTGTTGTTGTCTTTTTAAGCTTCCCTATTAGTTTACCTGTACACTAGGTTTAGGATACTATTGATTAAGCAAATAGAAGATACATGGAGAACTATAAGAATTAAATAGGTAGGAGTCACATTTTAAGAGGGAGAGACCCCCAGAAAACTTGATTTTCTTCAGTTAGTAAAAGGATGAAACAATATTTTTGTTATCTTTAGGGCTTTTGAGTTGGTCAGATATTTTTGTAGTTATGTTTACCAATATGGAAAATTTGGTTTGAAAAGAAAATGATTACCAAAACCCTTATTGATGGTGCTGTAGTGCCTGGATGACAGAAGATCATCCATACTTGTGATTTGTGACGTGCCTAGTGAAAAATATAGGATTCAACTTTTTTTTTTTTAAGATTTGTTTGACAGAAAAGAGAATGCACATGTGCAAGTGCACATGGAGTAGAGAATGGCAAAGGGAGAGGGAGAGAGAATCTTAAGCAGACTCCACACTGAGCACAAAGTCCCCATGGGGCTCAGATTCAAGACCCTGAGATTATGCCCTGAGCCGAAACCCAAGAGTCCGATGCCTAACCAACTGTGCCACCCAGGTCCCCCTAAGCTTCAAGTCTTATATCAACCTTATTTTGAAGAAAGCTTAATCGAGTGATTTATATTCATTTTAGAGTTCAGGTTTGGGTGTTTTGTTTACAGTGAGCCATTTTCCTAAGCTACCTTATATGCAGCCAAGCAAATATAATTTGACATTCTCCAGTCTAAATCTACAGGTGAGATGTAAAAGGATGTCATCTGATTATTTTGTGTCATACAGATTTTTTCCCTTCCACTAAAAACAAATGTATCTTTTGTACCCAATTATTTTCTGTTACATTTACAGCTATGCTATAGCTAGGGAGATGACTTAACAGCACTTAACAGGTAGCTTTGCTTGCTACTCCACTTCAAGAACATGGTGTATTATGTTGCTGTTGACTATACAAACTAGAAATTAAGGTATTTAACTATTTTAGGAAGAAGAGATGTTTCAGTGACTTAGAGTAGGCTCTTGTGATGATTCTTGGCCTTCGTGGTCTTAATTAGATACGTCTTTTTTTGAGCAACAAAACAAATGATTTAGAGCAATGTGTCAGAGACATGGCAGAAAGCAAATCAGATTGGTGTGGTGAATGGGAGCTGCTGTTGCTTATGTTCATATGGAATCTTACAGTTGAGGAAGTCAAAAGAGGAAATTAGGGGTGCCTAGGTGGCTCAGTGGGTTAAAGCCTCTGCCTTCAGCTCAGGTCATGATTCCAGGGTCCTGGGATCAAGCCCTGCTGTCGTGCTCTCAGCTCGGTGGGAAGCCTGCTTCTCCCCTCTCTTCCTGCCTGTCTCTCTGCCTACTAGTGATCTCTATCTGTCAAATAAATAAATAAAATCTAAAAAAAAAAAAAAAAGAAGAAGAAGAAGAAAAAGAAATTAATTAATGTAATTGTACCATAAGGAATGAAATTTTTGCCCCTTATGTGATTTGACAACTCTGTGTACCTTGTAACAAGCTTTGGTTTATTATGCATTAAAGTCAATATTTATGTTTACATTTTGCCCAGTGAATTATGTCAAGGATCATTGTCATCTGAGATAGTCACTATAAAGCCAAGCTGGAGTTATTCCAAGCATTGAATAATTCACAGTCCTATGAATTGAAAAATTGAGCTTGTTAATATTTACTAGGCTATAAACATTTAACCACATTTTTACATCAGCGATCTAACCCCATTGTTATGAAAATATGAGCAAGTTCTGTTCCTAGATGTCTTTTTGTTTAATACACTTTTTTTGTTTTTTGTTTCTCTCTCAACTCTTGCATCCCTATAGTAGTTACAGCATCAGCTGCTACCACCACCAGCCACAAAACTGTTTTTTGGTTAGTTTCATTTCACAGACTTATCTCCAAGAAAGACAAACAGAATGACTTCTTCTGGGGTTACTTATATATCATCAACTTCTGGGTCTTCAAGAGAGGCAGGCATTTTATTTTATTTTTTATTTTTTTAAAAAGATTTTATTTATTTATTAGACAGAGAGAGAGAGAGATCACAAGTAGGTAGAGCAGCAGGCAGAGAGAGATGGGGAAGCAGGATCCTTGCTGAGCAGAGAGCCCGATACAGGGCTCGAGCCCAGAACCCGGAGATCATGACCTGAGCTAAAGGCAAAGGATCAACCCACTGAGCCACCCACGCAACCCTATTTTTAATAGTTCTACAAAACTTGGGGCATCTGGGTGGCTGTGTCGGTTAAGCGGCTGCCTTCTTCTCAGGACATGATCCCAGAGGATCAAGCCCTGTATCGGGCTCCCCAGTCAGTGGAGAGCCTGCTTCTCCCTCTCCCTCTGCCTGCTGCTCTGCCTACTTTTACTCTCTGTCCATCTCTCTAATAAATAAAATCTTTAAAAATTAGTTCTAAAAAACTCATTTGATTTGTTCTGCTGAGAGACTGTTACTATGGGATTTCAGCATACTATAGCTATAGTCAGAGATCTGTTAATAGAATTTGTGTAATATAAGATATAAACTTATTAGTTTTCCATCTTCCCATTAAAAAACAGATGAGACTTCAAATAAGCAGGTGAAAATTTAGTGACTCTTCTAGGCCTTATTGAAAAATGTAATTTAGAAAGCTGAGAGATCCCATTGCGATTAGAAAGATAAGTGATAGGAAAGTATGTCATGTTACTTTTGGATGATACTAGACAGAAGTTGTTCTTTGGAATTAAACAGGCCCATTTGCCAGACTGTAGAATAATAAGCTTTAATGTCTTAGAAGTACTATATTTCTTTTTCCTGTATCCTCTTAAATTTGGTGACTTCATTGTACTTAGCATTAGTATGTTTCTTTTCTTTTAAAGAAATCCAGTGGTGTTTAGATTTCTTTAAAAGGAAAGAGACTTTTACTGTGTTGTCATTACAACTTTAAATAAACATGGGCTAGATCAAAGATAATAAAATTATTCTAATGTTTCCTTCACCTTTGTTTTATCCAAGTGAGATTTAAGTAAGAAGTACATGTTCCTCACTAAATCGGTTAGGATTTATGATTCTTTGTGGCAACAGGAAGCTCTTTCTAAACTAGGTTAAGCTAAAAAGAGAATTTGCTTCATATAACTATAATAAGGAATAATACTGGCTTTGGACTGGAGCTCAACCTCTTAGCTATACTTATTTTTCTCTTCCCTCTGCTTCTGGATTGGGTTCCTTCATGCCTCTGACTGGTGGCAAGGTGGCCAAAGTAGCTGTATTCCTACTCCATCTGTGCCAGCAGTATTTGCAAATGTTTTATTGTTTGCCATTGTCTGAATCCCCGAAACATGTTTCATGTTTAGTCTGAGTTTGGAATCATTTGATTTCCTTCCTAAGAATGAAGTCCCACCTTCAGTACTGGAATAGAGTAGGGTTAAAAGTGGGAGAGACAAACAGGAGCTTACTGTATGTAATAGAGTTTGAACATTGGAAGCAGTCACTTATGTCTTTGGGAGTTTTATTTCTGAGGTGACCCAAATCAAGATCAGTTCTGTTTTTACTTTACTTCTTTCATTAGAATAAAGAGATGCCTGCCATTTTGCTCATTTCACATTCTAAAGAGCTGGCATTAAACATCACTAAACTACTGTGAACTAGGCTAGAGCTGAGGGAGATGTTCACAGCATAGATGACTTACTGTGTTCTTTCTACTGAAAAACAAAACAAAGGGGACAAAAAATTCTCTCTGAAAGGCAAGTCCAGGAGGCCAGTGCTCGTGTTTCATACCATGAATTATAGATCTCAGCTGTTAATCAGTCCTCAGTTCTCAATAAATTTAAGAACTTTATAATAACAAAGTTTTAGTGTTTTGCTGATTTAAACAGTTTTTAACCTCTATGAAATCATATCTCTTTATTTAATTAATTATTTATTTATTTTTAAGATTTGACAGACAGATCACAAGTAGGCAGAGAGGCAGGCAGAGAGAGAGGAGGAAGCAGGCTCCCCACCGAGCAGAGAGCCCGACGCAGGGCTCGATCCCAGGACTCCGGGATCACGACCTGAGCAGAAGGCAGAGGCTTTAACACACTGAGCCACCCAGGCGCCCCATATCTCTTTATATTAAAATAAGAATTTAAAAAGCTTTCTAGTCAGAAATATTAATAGCATTTTATAAAAGCAATGAAAAGTAAATGACATTTGGGGAACTCACACTTTATTCCTCAACAAAAATAAGCCTTATTCCCCACCCCTACCCCCACATACCTTTTGCCACTGTCCTACCATCTTTTATTTCTTGGGTTAAAGAGTTGACAGAGCTATACCACATTATCTCCTGTTTACAGGTCAAGAGGATTGGATCCCTGTGGTATAGAATATGTCATTTAGTCAAGATTTTTCTCCTATAGAAAGTTGAAAACACTAGGTTTTGGAAGACTGTTGAAGAGTCTGGATTCTTAGACTCCCTATGTTATTTTTACAGGCAAAGACATTTTTCTTTCCTAGCTTCTTAGGTATTGTTTTGCAACACCTTAAATATTTTCTTATCTGACATTTTCATTCTTTCTGTGACTATATATATTTTTTATTCACACCTTAGCAACATGTATTAGATTTAAAATAATTAACATTTAAATATTTCTGTTGTTTAATTTTTTGTAGCCTGTTCTTTTTTCCTAGCATGGAGACTAAACTGGTGAAGAAAAATTTTGTTGTATTTTCTACTTCCCAGCAATTATTCATTACACACTTTCTATATACTAAGTACAAATTTAGAGTTAGGAATGCTCTTTCTGCCTCTGCATACATTTCTTTCTCATACAGTATGACTGTGTGATAAGAAAGGCAGATTGGAGCAGAAAAACACATGGAGGAAAAAACAAGTAAGACCTGTTCAGAGTTTATGTAAATCATCTAGAAAATGAGGATGGCCTGGGTTAAAGCAATGACAGAAGAAAGAGAGATTGACTAAGTTTGAACAACAGCGGAAAAAAGATGACTCCAGAGAGCTAGTTACAGGACTAGGATACAGGATATGCAGGAGATTAAGGAATCAGTGGTAAACCCAAAGTCCCATTGGGTATGTGAGAGTTTTTCACTAAGGGCATTCTGATGCCATTCATGGTAGAAAGAATTGACTTGGGGACAGAAATTAACTCTATTAAATAAATAAATGGGAGAGAAGAGACAAATCTGTAAAGAATGGCAGATAATTTACATAGATACTTCTCATTGTTGAGGTAGCGCTTAACTCACCATTCCCCCTTCAGTATGGGCTGAGCTTAATTGCTTCCAAATAGTGGGCAGTGGGAAAGTGGATGAGGGTCATTTTACAGTGGAGAAACCTGGCAGACACCCCCTTGACCAGATGACCAAAGTTAGCATCATCAGGGGTGTCATATTTATATCATGTATACCTTTATTATGATGTCTTGAGAAAGGCTCTTCCTGGACACCTGGGTGGCTCAGTTGGTCAGGCTAAGGTCATGAATCCAGCATCAGGCTTCCTGCTCAGCAGGGAGTCTGCCTATCCCTCTGCCCCTCCCAGCCCTGTTCCTGCCCCCCTACCCCTGCAAAAATAAATAAATAAAATCTTAAAAAAAAAAAAAAAAAGAATGCCACTTACTCTCTAAAACCTATGAACCTATGAGCAAAATGTCATGTAAACCTAAATTGAGGAATACTCTACCCAGTAGTTGACCCCAGCCTTCCTTAAAACTCTCTAAAGTCATTAGAGACACAGAGGCTAAGGAGATAGAATGACTAAACCCTGAGTGGAATAATGTTTGACCAAATATCTGAGCACCCTATAGCCTAGTCAAGTTGATACATAGTCTTGTGTCACTGTCCAAAACTAAGAGAGAATAGGGAGTTAAAGAGGATAAAGTATTAAGGAGGAGAGAGTTGTGTGTTAAACAGCAAAAATAGCAGAGAGCCTCAAGATGGTATAGAAAAGATTATTTTTAATGATAAAAGCCACATGAAGTAGGAAATAAGGACCCATAGACAGACTCTTCATTTAAAAAGTGAAAGGAAGGGGTGCCTGGGCGGCTCAGTGGGTTGGGGCCTCTGCCTTCGGCTTAGGTCATGATCCCAGGTCCTGGGATTGAGCACCACATCAGGCTCTCAGCTTAGCAGGGAGCCTGCTTCCCCCCTTCTCTCTGCCTACTTGTGATCTCTGTCAAGCAAATAAATAAAATCTTAAAAAAAAAAAAAGTGAAAGGAGGATGCACAGTGACAGACTGGATAATAGGGACGCCTGGGTGGCTCAGGGGGTTAAATTAAGTCTCTGCCTTCGGCTCAGGTCGTGATCTCAGGGTCCTGGGATTGAGCCCCGCATTGAGCTCTCTGAGCGACAGGAAGCCTGCTTCCTCCTCTCTCTCTCTGCCTGCTTCTCTGCCTACTTGTGATCTCTGTAAAAAAAAAAAAAAGAAAAAAAATATATATATATTTAAAAAAAGAATGGATAATAGAATTAACTTAAAATTTCATTTTAAGATGAGATTGATTGTTTATTTATTTAATTTTTTAAAAACAAGATTTTATTTACTTATTTGATAGAGATCACAAGCAGGCAGAAAGGCAGGCAGTGGGGGCGGGGGCAGCAGGCCCCATGCAGGGCTGCATCGCAGGAGCCTGGAATCATGACCTGAGCCGAAGCCAGAGGCTTTAACCCACTGAGCCACCCAGGTGCCCTGAGATTAAGTTTTTATTTTTTTTTTATTTTTTTTTTTTTAAGATTTTATTTATTTATTTGACAGACAGAGATCACAAGTAGGCAGAGAGGCAGGCAGAGAGAGAGGAGGAAGCAGGCTCCCCGCTGAGCAGAGAGCCCGATGTGGGACTCGATCCCAGGACCCTGAGATCATGACCTGAGCCGAAGGCAGCGGCTTAACCCACTGAGCCACCCAGGCGCCCGAGATTAAGTTTTTAAAGATGCATTTTTATCTTCCCTTCTATTAAGACACCCTTTCCTCTGACTACTTCAGTCCCCCAGTACCTATAGGGCCAAAATAACTAATTAATACATAAAATTTTCCTCAGTTCTTGGGAGGATAAAACAAGTTTAACAGCCCCTCCTCTCAAAAAAAGCAGATGCTTCACATCCTCTAAAAATGTCTTGAGATTCTCACATATTCAGATTTATGAACATGTATCCATAGAAACGTGGATGAAAGCCACAGAGGTTAGATCAGACTTAGATGTTATAAACAGGTGCTTGGTGAGTTAACAAATACTGTAAAATCCTAAATTGTTCTTACCCTTTTAGGTATAGTCTTCCAATAATATAGTTCAAATATTTGTGCACATTCTTTCATTTTATTAGCTACCCTTCATAATTGAGTACCTGGAAGACTGGCTTAAGAGAGAAAACAGTTAAATTAGAGATGTTTCTTTTGGCTGATATTAGCACTTGCACCCCCTTTCCCACCCAATCCCAACTAAGGATTTTAATAATTTCACAAAGATGTATCTTAAGTAGTGATAGTGCCAAAGGTGCAATATTAGTGGGCAAATAGTAGTTCCTCCACTCATTTGTTCAAAAGTTTGTCAGTTGTAAAAGTTGCCAAGCACGCACCGTCTACAGAGGAGACAGACCATACACAAGACCGTTCCTTCAACTTTAGGAAAAGTAGCTGTTCCACCTAATCCGTAGAAACAAATATAAAAAGCCAAGTAAAATGGAGGGACAGAAGAATGCTCCAAAAGAAAGAATAACGAGGGATGCCTGGGTGGCTCAGTTGGTTAAGCAGCTGCCTTAGGCTCAGGTCATGATCCCAGCGTCCTGGGATCGAGTCCCACGTCGGGCTCCGTGCTCAGCAGGGAGCCTGCTTCTCCCTCTGCCTCTGCCTGCCTCTCTGTCTACCTGTGCTCACTCTCTCTGACGAATAAATAAATAAAATCTTTTAAAAAAAAAAAAAGAAAAGAAAAGAAAGAATAACGACCTCAGAAAAGAACTAAATGAAAGTGAGATAAGCAATATGCTTGATTAAATTATTTATTTATTTATTTTTTAGAATTTTTTTATTTGACAGAGAGAGAAATCACAAGTAGGCAGAGAGGCAGACAGAGAGAGGGGGAAGCAGGCTCCCCGCTGAGCAGAGAGCCCGACTTGGGGCTCGATCCCAGGACCCTGGGATCATGACCTGAGCTGAAGGCAGAGGCTTTAACCTACTGAGCCACCCAGATGCCCCTGATTAAAGAATTTAAAGTAATGATCATAAAGATACTCACTGGGCTGAAGAGAAGAGCAGAAGAATTCAGTGAGACCTCCACTAATGAGATTGAAAATATAAAAACGAACAGAGTTGAAGAGCATAATAACTGTAATTAAAAACACGCTAGAGGGAATCAGCAGTACATTAGTGATGCAGAAGAATGTATACATGATCTGGAACACAGAGTAATGGAAAGCACACAAGCTGAACACCAATAAGAGAAAAGAATTTGAAAAGTGAGAATAGGTTAAATGATCTCTTGAACAACATCAAGCAAACAAATGTTCGCATTATAGGGGGTCCCAGAAGTAGAGAGAAAGGGGTAGAAACCTTATGTGAAGAAATAGTAGCTGAAAACATTGCTAACCTTGGGAAGGAAATAGCAATCTAAGTCCAAAAAGCATAAAGTGTTACAAACAAGATGAACCCGAGAAGGTTCACTCCAACACAAAATAATTAAAATGTCAAAAATTAAAAAGAGAAAATTTTAAAAGCAAGAGAGAAGAAAAAAGTTACCTATAAGAGAAAACCTATAAGGCTATTAGCTGATTTTTCAGCAGAAATTTTGCAGGCCAAAAGGGACTGGCATGATATATTTAAAATGCTGAAAGGAAAAATCCTGCAATCAAGAATACACTCCTGGCAAGGTTGTCATTCAGGTTTGAAAGAGATAAAGACATTCCTGGACAAAAGATAAAGGAGTTTATCGCCACTAAACAAGCCTCATGAGAAATGTTAAAGGGACTTCTTTTTTTTTTTTTTTTTAAAGATTTTATTTATTTATCAGAGAGGGCGGGGGGAGAGCGAGCACAGGCAGACGGAATGGCAGGCAGAAGCAGAGGGAGAAGCAGGCTCCCCGCTGAGCAAGGAGCCTAAGCTAAAAAACACTACAGAAACCAATCAATGACAAAAAACAAGAGAAGAAGAAAGGAACAGAGAACTACCAAAAGAACCAGAAAACAAATAAAATGGCAGTAAATACATAACTATCAATGATAAGTTTAAATGTAAATGGCCTAAATCCTCTCTTCAAAAGACATAGGGTGGTGGAATGGTTAAAAAAAATAAGACCCATCTATATGTTGCCTACAAGAGACCCATCTCAAACCAAAAGGCACAAACCAACTGAAAGTGAAGGGCTAGAAAAACATTCACTATACAAGTGGAAGCAAAAGAAAACCCAAGGTAGCAATACTTATATCAGACAAAACAGACTTTAAAACAAAGCTGTAACAAGAGACAAAGAAGGGCATTACTTAATGATAATGGAATCAATCCAACAGAAGATATGTAACAATTGTAAATATCTGCATACTCAGCACTGGAGCATCTAAATACAAAGAGCAAATTAAAGACATAAAGAGAGAAATCGATGGTAATATAAATAGTAGGGAAACTTGAACACCCTACTTAAATCAGTGGATAGATCATCCAGGCAGAAAATCAACAAGGTAAGATAATGTCTTTGAATGACACATTGGATCTGATGGACCTAACAGATACATACAGAACAGTCCACCCCAAAATAACAGAATACACATTCTTCTCAAGTGCCCATGGAGCATTCTCCAGAATAGATCATGTTAGGCCACAAAACAAACCTCAACAAATTTAAGAACATTCAGTCAAACCATTCATCTTTTCTGATCTTAATGTTATGAAACTAGAAATAAATCACAAGAAAAATACCACAAATACCACAAAACTAAACAACATGATACTAAACAAAAGGGCCAGTGAAACAAAATATTAAAAAATGGTGACAAATAAGGCGCCTGGGTGGCTCAGTGGGTTAAGCCGCTCGCTGCCTTCGACTCAGGTCATGATCTCAGGGTCCTGGGATTGAGTCCCACATCGGGCTCTCTGCTCGGCAGGGAGCCTGCTTCCCTCTCTCTCTCTTTGCCTGCCTCTCCATCTACTTGTGATCTCTCTCTGTCAAATAAATAAATAAAATCTTAAAAAAAAAAATGGTGACAAATGAAAATGGAAACATGATGGTCCAGACCTTTGGGACACAGCCAAAGTCTGAAGACGGAAATACATAGCAGTATAGGCCTACCTCAGGAAACAAACAAAAAACTAAAATAAACAATCTAACTTTACACCTAAAGGAACTAGAGAAAGAAGAACGAAGAAAGCCCAAGGGAAGCAGAAGAAAAGAAATAATAAAGATCAAAGCAGAAATAAGTGATAGTCTTAAAAAAAAAAATCAATGAAACCAAGAGCTGGGTCTTTGAAAAGATAAGTAAAAAAAATTTTTTTTTAAAGATTTTATTTATGTATTTGACAGAGAGAGATCACAAGTAGGCAGCAAGGCAGGCAGAGAGAGAGGGGGAAACAGGCTCCCTGCTGAGCAGAGAGCCTGTTGTGGGGCTCGATCCCAGGACCCTGGCATCATGACCTGAGCTGAAGGCAGAGGCTTTAACCCACTGAGCCACCCAGGCACCCCAAAAGATAAGTAAAACCTTTAGGAAGACTCACCAAGAAAAGAAAGGACCCAAATCAGAAATGAGAGGAGAAGTAACAGCTAACACCACAGAAATACAAAGGATTATGAGATGAGTCTGAAAAATTATATGCTAACAAACTGAATAGCCTAGGAGAAATAAATTCATAGAAGTGTAAGATCTTCCAAAACTGAACTAGGGAGAAATAGGAAATCCAAACAGACCAATTACAAGTAACAAAATTGAATCAGTAATCAAAATAAAATAAAAAGATAAAGAGTCCAGGTCCAGATGGATTCGCAGGTGAATTCTACCAAACATTTGAAGAAGAGTTGATATTTATTCTTTTCAAACTATTCCAAAAAGCAGAAGGGGAAGGAAAGCTTCCAAATACATTCAACAAGGCCAGCAACACCTTGACCCCAAAACCAGACAGACGTCACAGAAAAAAGAAAACTACAGGCCAGTATCTCTGATGAACATAGATGCAGAATCCTCAACAAAATATTAGCCAACTGCACAAATGCACTAAAAAGATCATTTACCATGATCAAGTGGGATTTACTCAAGTGGGATGCAAGAATGTTTCATTATTCACAAATCAGTCAACATGATATACCACGTCAACAAAATGAAGCATAAAAATCATATGATCATCTCAGTAGCTATAGAAAAATTATTTGACAAAATTCAGTATCCATTCATGATAAAAACTCAATGGAGTGGTTTTAGAGGGAACATACCTCAACATACCTAAAGGCTACATATGAAAAACCCATAGCTACTATCATTCCCAGTGGGGAAAAACTGAGAGGTTTTCCTTGAGGTCCAGGCAGAAGAGAAGGATATCCACCCTGACCACTTTTATTCAACACAGTACTGGCAGCCTTAGCCACATCAGTCAGACAAAAAAAGAAACAGGAAGCATTCATATTTGTAAAGAGGAAATTATTTTTTTAAAGATTTATTCATTTATTTATTTGACAGAGATCACAAGTAGACAGAGCGAGGGGGGGGAAGCAGAGTCCCTTGCTGAGCAGAGAGCCCGATGTGGGGCTGGATCCCAGAACCCTGAGATCATGACCTGAGCTGAACTCAGAGGCTTAACCCACTGAGCCACACAGGCACCCCTGTAAAGAGGAACTTAAGCTCACTATTTGCAGATGACATGATACTATACAAAATACTATACTATAATATATACTACTTATATACTATACTAAAATACTGTACTATAGAAAATCCTTCAGAGGAGCTACTAGAAGTAATAAATAAATTCAGTAAGTTGTAGGATATAAAATTAATACCCACAAATCAGTAGCATTTGTATATACTAGTAATAAAGATAGCAAAAATTAAGAAACAGCATTATTTATAATTGCACCAAAAAGAATATCTAGGAATAAACTTAACCAAAGAGGTTAAAGACCTGTGCTCTGAAAACTATAAAACACTGATGGTAGAAATTGAAAATGATGCTAATGGAAAAACACTCCACTCTTACATGGATTGTAAAAATGAATATTATTAAAATGTCCATATTACCCAAAACAATCTAGACATTCAGTCCAGTCCCTGTCAAAATACCAACAGCATTTTTCACAAAACTAGAACAACTAATAACTGAAATGTGTATGGAACCACTAAAGACCTTGAATAGCCGAATAGTCAAAAAAAGAAAAAGCTGGAAGTTTGACAATTCCAAATTTTAAGATATACTACAAAGCTGTAGTAATCAAAGCAGTATGGTACTGGTACAGAAATAGACATTTAGATTAGTGGAACAGAGTAGAGTAGTAGAGACATTTAGATTAGTGGAACCTATGATTTTATGGTCAATTAATCTATTACAAAAGAGACAAGAATACACAGTGAGGAAAAGACAGTAACTTCACTGCATGGTGGTGGGAAAATTGGACAACTGCATGTAAAAGAATAAAACTGGATCACCTTTTGAGACCATACACAAAAATAAACTCAAAACCAATTAAAGACCTTAATGTGAAACCTGAAACCATAAAAATCCTAGAAGAGAACACAGGCAGTAATTTGTCTGACATAGGCTATAGCAACATTTTTCTTGATATGTCTCCTAATGCAAGGGAGGAAAAAAGTAAACTATTGGAACTACATCAACATAAAAGGATTTTATATAGTGAAGGATGCTATCAACAAAATTAAAAGGCAAACCTACTAAATGGGACAAGATATTTACAAATTATATATCCTGTTAGAGATTAATATTCAAAACACAAAGAACTTACATAACTCAACACCTAAAAACAACCCAATTAAAGAAAAAAGAGGGGCACCTGGGTGGCTCAGTCTTTAAGCGGCCTACTCTTGGTTTTGGCCCAGGTCATGATCTTAGGGTCCTGGGATCAAGGCCTGCATTGGGCTCTGTGCACAGTGGGGTGTCTGCTTGAGATCTTTCTCCCCCTCTGCCCGTCCTGCTTGCTCATGCTCTCTCTCTTAAATAAATTTTTTTAAGTGTCCAGCTCTTGATTTTGGCTCAGGTCATGATCTCAGGGTTGTGAGATTGAGCTCTATGTCAGTCAGCTCCAGGCTGAGTGTGGAGCCTGTTTAGGATTCTCTTTCTCCCTCTCTCCCTTCCCACTGCTCTCATACGTATACTCACCCTCTCGCCAAAAATTTAAAAAAAAATTTTTTTTAAAAAGTAAAAAAGAGCAGAGGACCTGAATAGGTATTTTTCCAAAGAAGAAATAGAAGTGGCCAACAGTCAGATGAAAAGATGCTCAACATCACTAATCATCAGGGGAATGCAAATTAAAATCAGAGCAAGATATCCCTTTATACCTCTTAGAATGGCTAAAATAAAAAAGACCAGAAATAACAAATGTTGGCAAGGATGTGGGGAAAAGGGAACTCTTATGCATTATTGGTGGGAAGGTAAATTGGTGCAGTTACTATGGATAAATGTATGGAGGTTCCTCCAAAAATTAAAAATAGAAATAACATAAGACTTAATAATTCCACTATCTAGTGTTTACTCAATGAAAAAGAAACTACTAATTAGAAAAGATATATGTACTCTTATGTTTATTGCAGCATTATTTGCAATAGCTAAGATAGAGAAGCAACCTGAGTGTCCATTGATAGATAAATGGATATGTAAAGTGTTTTACAGATACACAATGTAATATTATGCAACCATAAGAAAGAATGAGATCATGCTATTTGAGACAGCATGGACGAATCTAGAGTATATTATGCTAAGTAAAATAAGTCAGACTGAAAAAGACAAATACCATTTGATTTCACACTTACAGAGTCTTTAAAAAAAAATCAACAAAACCTGAATGAGTAAACTAAAGCAGAATCACACCTATAAATACAGAGAACCAACTGATGGTGAGTGAGGGGATGGGCAAAATGGGTGAGAGCAGAGGGAATGCAAATTAAAATCAGAGCAAGATACCCTTCCAGTATGGAGTCATGGGGAACAGCACAAGAAATGTAGTTACATTGTCATAGTGATGTGTTATACACCTGAAAATAACACTGTGTTAACTATCCTCAAAAATAAAAATTATAATTTATATTCCTTGCATTAAAAAAAAAAAAGGTTTGTTAGGCGGTGAACACAGAATAGGAAACTAACATTTAAAAGTCTCTTTGGAGGTTGCCTGGGTGGCTCAGCCGTTAAGCGTCTGCGTTTGGCTCAGGTCAACATCCCAGGGTCCTGGGATTGAGCCCCACATCGGGCTCCCTGTTCAGTGGGAAGCCTGCTTCTCCCCGACCCTCTCCCCCTGCTTGTGTTCCCTCTCTTGCTGTGTCTCTGTCAAATAAATAAAATCTTTAAAAAAAAATTAAATTCTCTTTGGTGGGGCACCTGGGTGACTCGGTTAGGCATCCTCCTGATCTCAACTTAGGTCTTGCTCTCAGAGTCTTGAGTTCAAGCCCCATGTTGGGATTCATGCTGGGCGTGGAGCCTACTTAAAAGTCTCAAAAAAAAAAGGTCTCTTTGGTATATAAATGTATAATGTATGAAAATCAGGCTGAATATGGGAGACCATCTGTAAGCCAAAATGCAAATCTTTTACATTCTTAACTACCCAGAGTTTTATTGTTTTACTGCTTTAAGTTAGGATGTATCTACCATTTTTTAAAATGTTGTTCATTCAGCATATGTTCTTTCCAAATAACTTTAAAAAGGAGTAATTTTACTTCCTCTTTAATATAGGAAGAACTGATTAAAAGCCCAGGGTCAAGACAGGATAGTTTCTACCAAGGAATCAAGGTGACTGCTTCTAGATAGCTGCATTGGATTTCTTTTCCGATGCTTCTGGGATACAGTCTCCTGACTAGGATCTTCAGCCTTCTCTGCTTCCTGTTAATCTGTTAAGTTTTAAAACTCCTCACTCAAGCATTTGATCTGTTTTCCTACAGTGTTCAAACCAGGAATAGGTACTTAATTAACTATGCTCAGAATTTTGGCCTGTCAGCCAGTATCTGCAAATTGTATCCACCATCCAGTCCTTCCACCTTAGATCAGCATATACTCTCGCTTTCTAGACCCAAGCAGAAGGCCCTGCCTATATTAATATGTAAAAACCTCTGTGATTAAAACTTGCCCTAACTGGGAGTCTTACTGCTTTACCTCAGTTCACTTATTATATAGTAAAATGGATAACGATCCAGTAAGTAAAGATGTGTAAAAATGAAAGGAAACTCACAACCTAACAGTATGTAGTTACAGAAAAGTTTTGCTTTCTGGATCAAAGACCCTTCCAGTTTTGCTAACTACACCAATTTGGAGCGAGAGTAGAATTGCCCAGTAGTGAAACTAGATTCACCCTATTGATTAAAGTATGAGGGGTAAATCTTCCACTTAACAATTTTATAAAGTTCTTCACTCTTTCTGAACAGTGAAAATCTGAATACATTTTATGAGAATCAATCCAATTAAGTTCATTGAAGTCATATTACTAGAACTGTTCTTATCTGTCCAAATAATATATGCAGCTTACACACTGTTAAACTGTTAGTTTTAGCTAGACTTTACTCCTTGGCTCCAGACTTTAGGTTATTTTGTATATAATCTGTATACTAAGATGATCTATACAAAAGTTGGTAAAATTAAAGTGCTTGAGTTACCAAAATTTTTTGGAGAGAAGACTATGTCTCCTAGTAAAAGACTTTAAGCTTTTAGTAGAAGAACTAGTATTTTAAGTCAAATTTTATAAAGTGATGGAATCTCTAGCTCTTAATTGTTGTTTGTTTTATCTTGCTTTTCTCCTGTAGAACTGTTTTTGCTGTCTTTTAGTAAAAACAAAAGGGGTTTTCAGGGGCGCCTGCGGTGGCTCAGTGGGTTAAGCCTCTGCCTTCAGCTCAGGTCATGATCTTAGGGTCCTGGGATCAAGCCCCTTGTCAGCTCTCTGCTCAGCAGGGAGCCTGCTTCCTCTTCTCTCTCTGCCTGCCTCTCTGCCTACTTGTGACCTTGTGATCTCTGTCAAATAAATAAATAAAATCTAAAAAAAAAAAAAAGAAACAAAAGGGGTTTTCAGTGATTTAGGAATTTGGGCTTGACTCTTACTATAATACAAAGTAGGTAAATTATCACTAGCTTATTAATTGTCCCCGAATGAACTAGTGACTAAATTTTTCCCCCAGAAATCTTTATTTTTATTTTTTAATATTCCTATTTGTTTGTTTATATTTATTTATTTGACAGAGCAGGAGAGAGCACAAGCAGGGGGAGCAGCAGGCACAGGGAGAGGGAGAAGCAAGCTCCCCATTGAGCAGGGAGCCAAATGTGGGCTCGATCCAGGACTCCAGGATCATAACCTGAGCCAAGGCAGACGCTTAGCCGACTGAACCGACTTTCCCAGAAATCTTTTAAATAAACCCTGGGCTAATTGTTGTGAGCCATTGCTCACCTGTATTCAGGAATGGGGACACATTTTAGTATTTAGCTCAAGGAAACATAATTAATAGTTAATCTGTTGCTAACTGAAACCATATGATGTTCCACAGCAAAATAAAAATATGGATTGACCTATTGCAAACCAGTTTCTTTTTTTTTTTTTTTAAGATTTTATTTATTTATTTGATAGACGGAGATCACAAGTAGGCAGAGAGGCAGGCAGAGAGAGAGGAGGAAGCAGGCTCCCAGCTGAGCAGAGAGCCCGATTCGGGGCTCAGCCCCAGGACCCTGAGACCATGACCCGAGCCGAAGGCAAAGGCTTTAACCCACTGAGCCACCCAGGCGCCCCTGAAAACCAGTTTCTTTAGTTAGCATTAATTAGTGAGAGAAATGCTAGAAATGATCCCAGTTCTTGCCATAGAAGGAGAAGCTAGCAAGACTTTGTTTTCTATCATCCTCTGGAGCATGTGAGAATTTTGCCACTGTTGCACTCTATTACAGAAACTGACTAACACACATAAACAGTTATCTTGGTGTTATGCATGGTTATTTTATACAGAAGCATAAGAACAGTTGCAAATCATTTGGAGAATGGGATCATATTTTAAATGTACTAATGGAATTGATGAATTAAAGGAAATTTGTGCTAAGTTTATATTTTTAATGTTCTGTGTGGTGGTTCCTTTCACAACATGAATAATTGACCTATTTTATGTTTTGCCAGTCTGGAACAGAGGCATTAAACAAAGAAGATTATGATTTGGGGGATTTGGTTACTTGATCCAGTTTCTAAGAAGGAAAAGTTGAAATTTGTGAACATATTTTTATTGTTTTTAATTTTTATTTTTTTAAAAGATTTTATTTATTCATTTGACACAGAGAGAGAGAGAGAGAGAGAGAGACCACAAGTAGGCAGAGAGGTAGGCAGAGAGAGAGGAAGAAGCAGGCTCCCCGCTGTGCAGAGAGCCCGATGTGGGGCTCTATCCCAGGACCCTGAGATCATGACCTGAGCTGAAGGCAGAGGCTTAACCCGCTGAGCCACCCAGGCGCCCTTGTGAACATATTTTTAAAGCCACTACAGTGATCATTTGATCAGTATGTGACAAGAGTCTGTCTAGTTAGTATCACCCAAGCACAGCTATAACTGATTAAATGTTTTTTATTGATGGGTATTTTACAGTTCACAACAAAATCTTATAAGTAGAAGGAAATTACATCTTTTTATATTAGCATCTCATCTTTGGTTATCTATCAGTTGCTCTACTGTTGAGCAAAAAGTGAGTTAAAATGATAAACAATGATATCATTGAATTTACAAGTTGAGGAAATGAATATTAATAAGAATCCATCAAAAGATGACTTTATTCATGCATTTTACAGAATTCCTGTCTGTAACCATTCTTTTCCTGACTGTTCATTTTCAAAATGATTTAATGAAGTCCCATCAGACTTTAAGTGACCAACTGATAATTAGCAGCAATATATTGAGAAAAGTATAGGAGTCCAGCCCATTTATTAAAGAAATCCTGGTCTTTAAATCATTTTAGAACAAAGTAGGGTTTAAATATGTAATGCTGAGGAATTGAACAAAAAAAATTTTTTTCAAGACTGATTCTGTGCGAACAATAATTCCCAGGTATTTCCTGGGGATGACTCTTCTGTGTTGTACCACCTGGTTTCTAAAGACTTCAGCTACTGAGGTTTACTGTAGTTGTAAGCCACATTGCCATGGTTAAGAATGTTGGATGGATGTGCTTTAGCTGAGAATTTTTAATAATCCCATAATAAACCTAGATTGATAATTTGTATCTTTGTATACGTGAGTCCTGCTGTTATCACATGGCTCCTTCTATAAAAGAGCTGTTTACCATTATGGAATTTGGGTATACAGTGAAAACTCAGCTTTTAGCAACCACAAGAAAACCAAAATGATAGCAGTTTCAACTGGAGTTGAAACTATTGGGTGGGGGCAGGGTGGGGTTTGTCTGGGCGGCTCAGTGGTTAAGCATCTACCTTCCGCCCTGCTCAGGGCGTGATCCCAAGGTCCTGGGATCAAGTCCTGCATTGGGCTCCCTGCTCAGTGGGAAGCCTGCTTCTCCCTCTCTCACTCGCCCTGCTTGTGTTTCCTCTTTCGCTGTGTCTCTCTGTCAAATAAATAAACAAAATCTTAAAAAGAAAAGAAAAGAAAATGTGGGGTCTATCCCTATTTTATTTATTTATTGTATTTATTTTTATTTATTCATTTTTTAAAGATTTTATTTATGTGAGAGAGGGAGAATGAGCCATGGGGAAGGGGAGGGAGAGGGGAAGGGAGGAGAAAATGAAGGGGCAGGGGGGTGAAGCAAGCTCTCTGCTGGGCAGAGAGCCAATCACAGGGCTCCATCCCAGGACCCTGAGATCATGACCTGAGCTGAATCCAAGAATTGGCTTAACAGACTGCACCATGCAGGCACCCCCAGAATAGTCAAATTTTGAAGAAAGAGATCAAACAGGGTTTCATGACTCAACCATGACCTTAAATACAAGTTAGCAGGGGGAGTTTCTGTCTCCTGGAAGAGGAAGTAAAAACTGGATTTAGTGAGCTATATGGGAGAATGGAGAATTCTCCCTGTACCATAGCCTGTGCTGTACTGAGGGTATGGCTGCAGAGAGACTCACTGTAAAGGCAGCTCCTTGGAAACCACTTCTTTTCTCTGGGTCCCTGAGAATTGTGGTTGAAATGACCCAAGCTAATTTTGAGTTATAGAAACATAGTTGTAGAGCAGACCAAGTGATACTCATAGATACCACTTTCACACTGGTGAATTTGTGGCATATATATATTTTTTAAATTTATTTATTTGACAGAAAGAGATCACAAGTAGGCAGAGGCACAGGCAGAGAGGAGGAAGCAGACCCCCTGCCAAGCAGAGAGCCTGATGTGGGGCTCAGTCCCAGGACCCTGAGATCATGACCTGAGCCGAAGGCAGAGGCTTTAACCCACTGAGCCACCCAGGCGCCCCAATTTGTGTCATATTTATAAGGAAAGAAGCTTCCCTAATTTTTTAGAGTATGATATGATAAAAAATACATTTGGTCTTCATCCTGGGTTCCAGGCACAGAGCTCCTAAAGCCCTTGGAATTTCCTGAATGGTAGGAATTCTTTTGTTATGTATAACAAGCCTCCTTCCATTACACCTGAGTCTTTGTGAATGTGGTGTCTTAAAGTAGTCATCTGATGGAAGACCAAGAGATTAGACAGTTGGAACTTTCCATCCCACCACCCACCTCTAACAAGGTAGTGGGGGTGGGTGGCTGGAGGTTGAGTTTCATAAAAGCACTTGAGCTAGAAGACCTGGGGAGCTTCTGGGTTGTTGAAAATATTAAGGTTTCAGGAAGGTCCTTGGAAGCCCTGTGGCTCCTCCTCCCACTTTGCCCTAAGCATCTCTTTCATTTAGCTATTTCTTAGTTGTATCCTTTATAACAAACTGGTAAATGTAAATAAAGTGTTTTCTTGAGTTCTGTGAGTCAGTCTAGAGAGTTATACAACTGGATTGAGGGAGTCTTAGGACCCTCAAATTTGTAGCCAAGTTGGATAGATACATAAGTGTCCTTGGGGCTTGGGACTCATGACTTGCATCTGAAATGAGGGCAGTCATTTGGATGACTTCAACTTGTGGGGTGTGTACTAATTCCAGATAGTATAGAAATAAATTTGTTGACACCCAGTTAGTGTAGGAAAATTTGATCGTTTGTGTCACAAAAAAGTAAGGTCTGCTTTGCTTTTATATGTTTTTAGTAGATATTAAAATTTGCATTAAAAAAACAATACATGGTGGGGGGCGCCTGGGTGGCTCAGTGGGTTAAGCCTCTGCCTTCTGCTCAGATCATGGTCTCAGGGTCCTGGGATTGAGCCCCCTCATAGAGTCTCTGCTCAGCGGGGATCCTGCCCCCCCCACGCCTGCCTTTCTGCCTACTTGTGACCTCTCTCTCTGTCAAATAAATAAAATCTTTAAAAGAAAACAAAACAAAACAATACATGGGAATAAATCTGGTAAAAGAAAATAAAGATCTAACTAAATAGAGATAATCTTCCTGGGTTTGGAGGATTTGGAGATTCAGTTCAGTGCAATCCCAATCAAAATCCCAGCAGGCTTTTTTGGGAGGAGAGGAAAGGTAGGGAGTAGGAAACTGACAAGCAGAGTCTAAAATTTATATGGAAATGCAGATGAACT
Source organism: Mustela putorius furo (assembly GCF_011764305.1). Classification (NCBI taxonomy): domain Eukaryota; kingdom Metazoa; phylum Chordata; class Mammalia; order Carnivora; family Mustelidae; genus Mustela; species Mustela putorius. The sequence continues at coordinate 32,281,628 of NW_025421304.1, read as the reverse complement.
AGAAATAGTTTCAATAATTGAAAAAGAAGAATAAAATTAGATATTTTGCATTACTTGTATTTCAAGACAGTTTACAAAGACTTACTATAAAGCAGTTAGGATAGTATGGTGTTGCCAGAAAGATAATTTTATAAATCAGAGGTCCATGAAATGGATGTGTGTTTTATAAAGAAAGTCATGTTGAAACGAGGTAAAACCTGTTAGTTTACATACTCCTTAAGACTGCTTTTGACCTGCAGTTACCAAGTTGAGTATAACAGAGATTATATATGGCCCCCCAAACCTAAAATACTGTCTGTCCCTTTAAGATCAGTGGTTCAGAATAGAAAGTCCATAACTAGGTCTGCATATTATGGGGTCCTCCAAGTGGGGTAGCCTGATCAGGTAGAAGCTGGAGGTGCAGACAGTGAATTCAGTTGAGCTAGGACAAAGGTGATAGAAGTTTATTGAATACACCACATGGGAGCAGTGAGCAGGACCGCAAAGAGAGATTGTCTGCAGTGAGGCAGTGTTTGGGGGCTGTATCTAAAGGGGAAGGTATAGAGGGTATAGAGGGAACACAGGGAATTTTCCTTTTGTGGTACTTGTGCCTGGTTATGAGTAGCCCACTGGTTCGTTCGGCCTTCTGGGTATTTTAAGATGGGTCACCCGATGGGCCTGTTTTGTATTCAGCCAGAGGGTTATGGTGGGCTCTTTTGCGTTGATCAAGTTTCCACTGCCTAAGTCTATTGCCTAAAAGCAGCCTCTACACTTATGTGTGGCCAAATAATTTTTGACAAAGGTGCCAAAAAGGAAAATTTAGTTGTGCTAGCACAGTTTATTGAGGAATCTGTTATACTTATTTGGAAAAAAAAAATTAATTTCAGCACTACTTCACAAAAATTAAATTGAAACACATCATAGACCTAAACTAAAACTATAAGAATTTGAGAAAATAGAGACTATCCTTCATCAACTTGGAATAGAGAAAGATTTTTTTAAGACACAAAAACAGTAGCCATTAAAAAAATTGGTTAAATTTGATTTCGTAAATAAAATTTTTGCTCTTTAAAAGTCACCGTCAGGGATACCCACATGGCTTAGTCAGTGGAACATGTGACTCTTGATTTTGGGGTTGTAAGTTTGAGCCCCGTGTTGAGTGTAGAGATTATTTTAAAATAGAAATACATATATATATATACATAAATACATAAATGTCACCATCAAGAAAATAAAATGGCAAGTCACAGACTAGGGGAAGATACTTGTGTCTAGAATAAATCAAGAAGTCTTTAATAATAAAACAACTCCTGGGGCACCTGGGTAGTTCAGTCAGTTGAGCATTTGACTCTTGATTTTGGCTTAGGTCATGATCTCAGGGTCGTGAGATGAGCCCCACTTGGGACTCAAGGGTGAGCATGAAGCCTGCTGAAGATTCTTTCTCTCCCTCTCTGCCCCTGCTCACCCCCCAACCCCCGTCCACTTGTGGCAGCATGCATGCTCTCTTTCTCTTTCAAAAAAAAAAAAAAAAAAAAAAAAACCAACAACTCTATTTCCAAAAACAGGAAAAAAGATTTGAACAGTGCTTTATAAAAAATATTAAAATGTCCCTTATCAAATGCATGAATTCTGTATATCATGAGTCATCAAGGAAATTCATATTTAAACCATGATATACCACTCACCATCCACTTGAATAGGTAAAATTAAGAACAGAAGGAATTGAAGCAGCTAAGCTCTCATGCATTGCTGGTGGTGAGGGGGGGGTCTAAATTGGTATAACCACTTTTGAAAACTGTTGTAATTTTCTTATATTTCAACATATACTTAACATATGACCCAGAAAATCTAGCCTTCGAATGAAAACATACTCACATGTAAAGATCTGTACATGAATGTTCAGAGCAGGTTTTTTCATAAGAGCCCAAACCAGAAACACCCTAATTGTCTATGGGGGAATGGATAAACAAATTATGGTATGCTTATAAAACAGAGTACCACTCAGCAGCAAAGGGAATAACTTAATGATACACAGAATGTCATGGGTGACCTTCACAGACATTTTGTAATTGAAAGTGAATAGACATAGAAATTATTCCATTCAGACCATGAGCTGCCTAAGGCAGGGGTGGAGACAGAAGAGATTGTAGAGGGACACAAGTGAACTTGAAGAGATGGAAATGTGCTGTATCTTGATTGTGGTGGTGATTACACGGATACATATATTGCTCAAAAGTCACCACCAGCCTGTACACTTAAAATGTGTGAATTTTATTATTAAAGTATATCTCAAAGTTTTTTTTTTTTTTAATTTTATTGAAATGTGATGGATCGGGGCACCTGGGTGGTTCAGTCCATTAAGCCACTGACTTCATTCAGCTTGGGTGACCATCTCAGTGCCCTAGAATTGACCCTGCGTCGGGCTCCCTGCTCAGTGGAGAGTCTGCTGGTCTCCCTCTCCCTCTGCCTGCCACTCTGCCTACTTGTGTTGTCTCCTGCTCTCTCTCTCTTTCAAATTAAATAAATAAATAAATAGATACACACACACACACACACACACATAATTTTTAAAAAAATAAAAATCAAAAGAACAATGTGATGGATAAGCAATATTTCTTTTACACAAGTAATTTCATCGTGTCTGTCCCCTAATTGAAATCCTTTACACTTTCTCATTGCATTTCTTTCTTTCTTTCTTTCTTTTTTTTTAAGATACTATTATTTGAGATACAGAGCATGCCGGAGTGTGTACACGTAGGGGCAGAGGGAAAGGAAGACATCCCACTGAGCAAGGAGCCTGATGTGGGGCTCTGTCCCATAACCCTGAGATGATGACCTAAGCTGAAGGCAGCTGCCCAACTGACTGACCCACCCAGGCGCCCCTCTCATTAAATTTCTAATAAAATCCAAACTCCTTACCAGCTTTCTTTTTGAATGCGTTTTCTGCTACTTGACTTGCCACTGGCTCTGTCCATACCCATCTTGAGCTGCTAAAGCTTGGCTAGACTCTTTCCAGTGTGATGTTCCCTTTGCCTCGAATGCTGTTGCTGCACCTCCACCTCCCCCCCACCCAAAATTGCATAGCTGCATCCTCTCCCTTTAGAACTCAGCTTTTAAATGACAGAGCTTTTCCTGCCCTCCCCATCTAAAATGAACTTCCCACTGTTACTCGTTATTCACTAGTTTGTTTCTTTCACAACAAAATTTGCTGTTGTTTTAGTCGTCTTCCTATTTTCTCTTTACCTCCATGCTCTCAAATGACAGCTGCATGAGGGAGTGCCTGTGACAGTCTCATCCAGCACCGCATCTCCAGCGCCTACATGAGGGGGAATGAAGGCGTGAACATCGTTCCCTAAGCCTGATATCTCTCTTCCTTCTCCTCTGTGGAAATTCCCCTTCCTCTTTCACGGCCTAACTCAAATGACAACTGTTCTTCAAAGTCTTCTTCCAGTACCCTGTTTAATTCCCCTAAGAATTATTTTCCTTCATGTACAGGTTAGTGTTGATCACGTGTTTTCAAAACTGGTGAGAGAACTTTGAATCAAAGCATCGATTGAACAGTGGTTTAAGCAGAAGGACCATAGCTTAACAGAGTTCATACCTTCTCAGTCAAGACACTTGAAGAAAAAGATGGCAGTTCACCCCAGAAAAGACGGTATCGAGTCTCAGGCAAATGTTGGATATGCTTCTGATTGCTTGGGGAAGTTTTTATATGGCTTACTTTCCACATTCACAGTCATAGCAATGGTTTAAAGTATATACACTTCAAACTTTTTTGGTTAAAACTTAATGCTTAAGGAGGAAGGGTGAAAGACTATAGGAAAAGAAAAAATGGAAAGGTGTTTTCCATTTTCTTCTAGTTATAATTATCTTCTTATTCTAGACTAGCTTCTGTTGTGTCTACTTGGACTAATGTGTAAGATCTTTAATAGCTTGTAGGTGAAAAAAGTATTTTATTTATTTTTAAATATTTTATTTTATGTAGGCTCCACACCCAATTAAGGGGCTTAAACTCACAACTCTGAGACCAAGAGTCACGTGCTCTGCTGACTAAGCCAGCCACGTGCCCTGAAAACAAGTCTTTATTTATTTGTCAGAGAGAGTGAGCACAGGCAGACAGAGTGGCAGGCAGAGGCAGAGGGAGAAGCTCCCTGCTGAGCAAGGAGCCCAGTGTGGGACTCCATCCCAGGACACTGGGATCGTGACCTGAGCCAAAGGCAGCTGCTTAACCAACTGAGCCACCCAGGTGTCCCTGGAAACAAGTATTTTAAATGGCTTGTCTTCTTTTTCCTCTTCTTCCTCTGCCGTAATTCTCCTGGTACATCATTTCCCTCATACATTTAAATCAGCTGTATAACATCATTATAGTCTTTGGCATAACACTTAAAGGCAACCCCCTTTCCATCAACACACATACCTGCACACAAATTGACCAACTCCATTTAAAAGGCAGTCTTCTCTTTTACTAAAAAGAGCATTGGGGTGCCTGGCAGGTTGAGTAGTTGGAGCATGTGGCTCTTGATGTCAGGGTTGTGAGTTCGAGCCCCACCTTGGTTGTAGAGATTACTGGGGGGGGGGGAGATACAGCACTTGAAGGAATTTCTTATTTCTTGCTGTCGTCAGCCTCTGATTAATATATAACTTCTAGGCATTAGTATTCTTAGGAAATTATAACAGGTTTAGCAGAGCAAGTGAAAGTTGTTGAATTGCTTTTAAGCAACAATCTGGTTTGGTATACTTTGTCTTTTTCTTTTTTTCTTCTTTTTTTGAAGATTTATTTATTTGAGAGAGCAAGAAGGATGGAGAGGGAAAGAGTGTCTCAAGCAGACTCCCCACTGAGTGCAGAGCCTGCCATGGGCCTTGATCTCAGGACTACCTGAGCCGAAACCAAGAGCCAGACACTTAACTGACTGAGCCACTCAAGTGGCCATGCATACTTTGTCTTTCGTATATCAAAACTCCTCTGTGGTTCTTAAACTCTAGCATCCATTGAAGCACCTGGAAGCCTTGTTAGAACACAGATTTAGTAGATCTAGGGGTGGAGGCCTAAGAATTTGTAGATGCTGATGTTGATGCACTTTGAGAACCTCAGTAGCTTGTACACCTCAGTAGTTTCTACATATTTGGGTTGCTGGACCAAAGCTCTCTTTAGGTGAATGTTATTTGCATTTACAGTTCACCTTACTTTAGATAATCTGTGTTTATTGTTGTGCAGTGTATTGGGTGGGCAGGAAAATGGAGTTTTCACTTATGATTTTAGATTGAACCTAGTCCTTCTCTTAAATTTTTCTTGCTTTATGTAAAGCAGTTCCTAAAACCCATTTTATTTCAGGGCAAATGAAGAGCTATTTTTATTATCTATAATTAACCTAATTCAGGAAAAAGGATCAGGCTTGGGGAAAAGGCTAGCATTGACACAAGTGTGGAAGCTCAAAAATTGCTTTTCTGAAATTAATATTACCATCCTCAATAAAGCATTTGAAGTTGATTTTAGAATCCTGGACCTAATTATTCCAATCTAGGGCTGCACTTGTAAGGGTTAAATAGTTTGTTGGATTCAACGTTAATATTTCCAGGCTTGCTCAGAGTTCAAACATTATATCATCTTATTTGAGTAGTTGAAATTGTATTGCTTTGCTAGAACTTACAGAAGTGGCTAGAGAGAAAGAACAGAAGCCATCCTATTGATGAACCGTCTTTTAACCATCTCACATCAACTGCGCTTGTTCAGTGTTTTCAAAATGTAGTATTTCAGAAACTGTTTCTACACATTACACCCTTACATTTACAATATAACTATAGAGTTTGTTTAAATCCTTAAAAAATACTATTTTCAGAGAATAGCTGCCAAGCTTATTCCCCAACTTTTGATTTTTGTTTGTGTCTTTGTCTTAATTCAAAGACAGCTGTTACCTAGTTGAGCCTTGAATTACAAAAGTCCAATCTTTAAAATCTTAAAAAAGATCTTTTTTGGTTTAAAAATCGTAATGTTTTAAATTTGGGAATTATCACGTTTCATGGCCCAAAATAGCACATTGAATTTTTGGCAGCTTCTGTCCTGCCTCTGCCAATAAAAGCAGCACCATATGGTGTGACTGCTGTTCCACTAGGAAACCCACACCCTGCGGAGACACTGCCTGGCATGAAGCAGAGCCGCTGCTCCCCATGTGCTTATCTTTTTAAGTCAGCATATTGGCCGAGATATATTAAGATTCCAGGACATCATGGGATCTTGTCAGTTGAGTCTTGCAGCTCTTTTTCCCACCAGCTTTAACGTTTGGCCACATTATAAAAACATGTACTCAAAACTTGATGGAATCTCTCACCCATCTTTAGAGAAAAGCTTTTGATGACTATTGTAAGAAAGGAAAGTATATACTTTTTAGGACAAGATTAGTACAGTCAATTTCGTATTCCTTGCAGTGCTGGTACTACTCCACAACTGTGTCTTCTCTGAATAATCATCTCTTCCTCTTCTACTAACCCTCCTCCCCTGACCAAATATCTAGAAGGAAACTGATTTGCAAATACTCATTCTAGGTGTGGGTTAAGTGATGGAAGATGGACTAAAATTTGTAGTTCTTTGCGATGGAGAGAGATCAGAACATGACAAATAGAAGGAACCAATTGCTGTCCTCCTTTCTCTTACTTCTGTGTATTTTATCTTGTGTTGACTAGGTGTGTTACGTTTTCCAAATAAGTGGGCTCTTCCTGTTCTTTGTCCTATGCTAGGGTGGTCATTTAATTCATTGTGATCTTCATCCAGATGTTTCTTAATCATATAAAATTACTGTTAAGGCTTTTCAATATAAAATTAGCTAATTCTCCTGAAAATAAAGGCACACAGGTAGATTTTCTTTATCATATGGCTTATTAGTTTTCAGTAACTTTGTTCACTTATTCTTGAAACAAATAGAAGTACCTACTATTTGTACTAAATGTACTAGGCACTGTGTATAAAAAAATGGAATAGACAGATTTTCACCCTTCAAGAACATAGAACCCTTTATAATACAGTTTAAAGATTTTAAAAAATTATTCATTTATTTTAGAGAGAGAGGGCACATGTACAGGCAAGATTGGGGCGGGGGTGGTGGTGGCCGAGGGGGCAGAGATGGAGGGAGAGAGAGAGAGAACCTGAAACAGACTCCTAGCACGGATTCTGATGCAGAGCTTGAGACCACGACCTGAGCTAAAATCAAGAGTCAGATCCTTAACTGACCAAACGACCCATGCACCTCTGTAATACAGTTTAATGCTTTACTAAAGAGATACACTATACTTGTATCTTGAGGCAGCTAATGAAATTACACTTTCCAAAGATTCAAAGGAAAATACTACATTTCAGCTTACAGAGAAGTGCTTATAAATGTTCTTGCCTGGTTTGTCAAAAAAATGGTTAAAGCTCAGAGGGAATTATAAGCCTGGTTCAAACTAAGTGAGAAATAACTGAAAAATTAAATATCTCTTAAAATAGTTGATGTTTTTTCTAAAATTTGAATAGCTAATAGTTGTGTGACTTTTCAAACAAAATTTGGGGAAATTATATTTTCAATTTGCATGTAGTGGAATATTTTGTTGGTAAGACAGATACCTTATATTTAAATATTTTAGGATAAGAATCAGTAGGTACTTAACCTTTTGAGGTGCTAATGTGAACATGGTTTAAGTCGGTGTTTTTCAGTAGGAATGCTTTTGGTGGTTAGGAGGGACCATTCCTCAGTGTGCAGTACTGTCCTGTCCATTTAAGGACATTTAGCACACTTAGCCCCTTTTCATAATTTTTATATTAGTATAAAAAGTTATGTGCCTGCTTACATCTGTTTGGCCCAGTAACACCAGGGCAGCTTTTATTCAGTGTAAGTGAATACTATGGGGTGCCTGGGTGGGTTAGTGGGTTAGCTGAAGCCTCTGACTTCAGCTCAGGTCATGATCCCAGGGTCCTGGGATCGAGCCCCAAGTCGGGCTCTCTGCTCAGCAGGGAGCCTGCTTCCCTTCCTTTCTCTCTGCCTGCTTGTGATCTCTGTCAAATAAATAAATAAAATCCTTTAAAAAAAAAAGTGTAAGTGAATACCAGTGTGTATTCCTGTTTTACTATTATTCTTTTCAGATTTTCTTTATTTATTTGAGAGAGAGTGAGAACACAAGCAGCAGGGAGGGGCAGAGAGAGAATCAGACTCCCCACTGAGCAGGGCACCACCATCCTTTATTCTTCTTTCCCTCACTTATTGTAACCAGTAAATTGCCAACTCTGCAATCACCTCCGAAATACCACATACACTGAATATAGTTGACCTAAATTTAAATGGTATAAGTATGCCATGTAGTTTGAGTCAAGAATATGTATAGAGATTCTTTTTTAAAAAGCATGTAGAGATTCTAAGTCAGGATCAGGCCTTAATGGGAAGCATAGTAAATTCTTATCCCTTGCTAGTACTTACAGGTTTTGAGATTGTTCAGAATAAACATAGCACAGTTTTAGTAACATCTTTAAAAAGCATCAAAATTCTTTTTATCAGCTTTATTTTTTTTTTAAAGATTTTATTTATTTATTTGAGAGATATCACAGGTAGGCAGAGAGGCAGGCAGAGGGTTGGGGGGAAGCAGGCTCCCTGCTGATGCTGATGCGGGGCTTGATCCCAGGACCCTGAGACTGACCTGAGCCGAAGGCAGAGGCTTAACCCTCTGAGCACCCCTTTTTATCAGTTTTAATTTTGTTATACTTTAGTTTTAGTTTTTTCTTTTTTTAATACAAGGTTTTTTTAAATAAAAGTTTTTTAATAAAAAACGATGGTTTCAACAAGAGTTAAGACATAGCCGTCTGTATTTCCCCTTTCACTTTTTTAAAAATTAAGGCTAAAACAGATTCTTCTGGCTTTTATCTCCCTTCTCCCTATATTATAAGAAAAGTTTTCTACTTTCTGTAGAACAGAAGTATAACTTAGAGTTTCATTTCTCACAAAACAAAATTGCCGCTCACATGACAAGTTGAATGTGTGTTTGCAGTGGTTTGAGACAATTAGATGGAAACAGTTCCCTGTTTAGTAGGTGATGTATGTATTTCCCCTTTACAAAAGAGTAAAGTTCCTTTTTATTCTTTAATTTAGCAGCAAATTTTAGTTGGATAAAGACCACTGAAAATTTTATGCAGAATCTTTGTTGAGTTAGATCCGGGGCACTCAGATGGCGGACCGAGTGGAGTTGGGGAAGAACAGAGGAGCGGCTTTGTTAGACTCCGTGGAAGCTAGCTAGGAAGCCTTTCCTTAAGCAGCTGTTGAGAAACTAAGAAGAGGGGTTTTCTTTCTGTCTAGAAGATGGCGTTCCTATGATTTCCTCTTAATTATTTTTCCATTTTTTATCCTGGGGATATAGTCACATTTTGCTCTTTAGCTCTGTTTTCTTTTTCTTTTTTTTTAAAGATTTTATTTATTTATTTGTCAGAGAGAGAGACAGCAAGCACAGGCAGACAGTGGCAGGCAGAGTCAGAGGGAGAAGCAGGCTCCCTGTGGAGCAAGGAGCCCGATGGTGGGACTCCATCCCAGGACGCTGGGATCATGACCTGAGCCGAAGGCAGCCGCTTAACCAACTGAGCCACCCAGGCGTCCCTCTTTTTTTCTTTTAATGGTCAGCCCCTCTCCCTGTCAACATTTCTTCCCTCCCCATGGAACTAAGAAAATGCAGGTCCTTTCCGCGCCTTACATGAGGCTGACTGGTGTTCATCCACACGCATTGCTTTGTGCCTCACACGTGCTTCCCAAAGTCAGGCAGTCTTGTAACTGTCCCAGATAGGTGCTTGCAAGAAGGAAATGAGGCAGAGTTTACTGAGAGATTCTGCATGAGATTGATTGATTTCTGAGGCAGAAAGTTACCTTACACATAAGTTATAACCAGTTTATATCTGCCTGATTTTAGAAGTTATTAAAAGGATAGATATGGGGTGGTGGCGGGGTGGGAGTTAAAGAGACAACATAAGTTGTCTCATGAGATGAGTTGACTTTCAGAAGTTGTCTTTTTTTCCCCTTCAGATCTAATCCATTCGTGTTTATTCATGTGGGATTTTTTTTTTTCTTGGTCATTTCTAAAAGCTTCTTTTGAAGCATGAGCAGTTTCTACCTGGAGAATTGGATTTAAATAAATAATGGTGATGAATTCCTTCAGACGTTTGCAGAGGAACTCCAGAAATGTAATTCTTTTTTTTTTTAATAATGATAATAGACATCTATTTAAAGCAATACATTTCCAGCTCAGATAGTTCTAAATTGTACATTTCATGTTTATTTAACTTCTTAAAAATACTTGAGGGCAGCTGCAACCAGTTTTCAACTCCATGATTACTTCTTTGCCCCTTCTTCTCTCTTTCCTTTCCCGAATAACTTCTTTCAGATATGGTTCAAGGTAGAATTTATTCTCCTCATATTTTGTCCATTGCTCTTTAGACAAGATCTGATGCCTCATGGTCAGTTCCAGTGCCTTCTTAATGAGAAACATCCTGTCATTGTAAAGGTTTTCAGGAAGCCTTCTTACATCTTCTTTCACATCATCTCACATATCATATCATCTTGCATTAACCTCAGTCTGTTGAACCCTGCAGCATTGTAGTACCACTTTTGAATACCCTCCAGCCACTGGCTTGATGCTGCAGCGGCAGGCCTGCTCGCCATTTTGACCCCAGAAATGTAATTCTTGATAACCCTTTTCTTCTCTGTCGTAGTACTTTTCCATCAAGAAACCGAAATAGTGGGCTTAATTTTCTGAGAATAGTGCTCTTTGATCTCTTTATTTAGTAATTTCTTGTCCCATCCAGCTTGAAGTCATTGCATAGTTTTGGTTTTAATGTGGCACTGATGTTAAAATTTAAAAACCTGAAACATAGACCCAAAAGGAAGAAGTTGAGGAGAAGCTCTTTATTTCATTGTGACCTCAGTAACTGACAGCTTGCCTTTGGAAGCCTAGAGAATCAGGTAGAATTTCTGTCAACCAAATAAATGTATATTGAATGCCAGTGTGTCCCTCATGTTGTGATGGCCCAAACTATGATCACTGCCTTCCTGGAACTGCCCTCAGCTATTTATTTATTTATTTAAAAGATTATTTTATTTCAGAGAGAGGGAAAGAGGGAGGGGCAGAGGGATAGGGAGAGAATCCTAAGCAGACTCTGTGCTGTGTGTGGAACCCATTATGGGTCTCAATCCCACACCCTAAGATCAGGACCAGAGCCAGAAACCTAAGTCGGAGGACCAACCTAAGTCGGACGACCAACCAACTTACCCACCCAGATGCCCCACTGCCCTCAGTTATCTGAAAAGAAAAATATTGCCAGAGAGAGTAGGGGTTTTGTGAATTTATTTCATTAGGATTTTAATGTTTAAAGGAAGAATTTCAAGATAGGTAAAACTCGTAGCCAAATTACTGTAGCAGAATTTCTTGTGCATTTGCCTGCTCTGTGATGTCATGGTTACACCAAGTAAGAATTAGAACATAGATTTGAAATTCTTATTCAGTTTGGAATGAATAAGGTGCCCTGTGGCAGATATTTTTAGAATGGAGGAGCAGCTCCAGTACTTGCTGTGAGTCAGGTTCTCATTCAGAGACTGATCCTGAACATTGACTTCAAGAGTTGAAATCTTTCATCCTGAATTAGTTATTCTTCTGTTCTGAAAATCAAAGTTTAAGCTGCCGTCAGTAGATTAAATCAATACCATGTATATATATGTATATATATATCTCACAAGAAAGCAACTTTTGGCATCAGAGACAATTTAAATGATCCTTCTATTTGGAAGTGGATATTTTTCACAGATGTAAGCTGTTGTGAGTTGGTAGTTATACTATCAAAATTGTCAGAGGGCTTCAGAAAGGGTGGGTCTATTTTTTATAGGAAAATGGTTTTTAAAAAATGTGTTTTTCTCTTTTTACCATAGTTCAGATCCAAAAAAAAATTTTTTTTTAAAGATTTTATTTATTTGACAGACAGAGACCACAAGTAGGCAGAGAAGCAGGCAGAGAAAGGAGGAAGCAGGCTCCCCGCTGCCGCTGAGCAGAGACCCCAATGCAGGGCTCGATCCCAAGACCCTGGGACCATGACCTGAGCTGAAGGCAGAGGCTTTAACCCACTGAGCCACCCAGGTGCCCCTCAGATTCAAAAATTCTAATGGCAAAGGATGAGATTAACGATTGGCTTCTCCCAAATAATAGCACAAGTTAACTGGTAAAATCAGAATTGAAATTAACAATATCACAGTCTTACCTGGTCTGTTAGTTTCCTCACTAAACAAAAAGAAAACTGAATATGAAAAAAAAAATTGAGTTTTGTCATATATGGAATCTGTAGCCTTAAGGCAATACATAGAAGCAAGATACTTTTGTCTGATCTATTTTGGGGGCAGTTGATGATGTAAACTATTTAATCTTAAGTAGTTTATCTTAAATTAATTAATAGTTAATCCTAAATTAAACTAATCTTAAATTCTAAGGCAAGGGTGATTATTCATCTCTGGAAAAAGAATCTGCTGTTTATTTTTTCTGTTTTTGTGTTTCTGAGACTTAGGATGTATAATTATATTTATTAAGGTATTGGTGAAACAGGGAAAAGTTTGAAAAGGTAACTTAGGAATTCTCTTGTGTTTATTTTTATTTTGTTTTTTAAGATTTTATTTATTTATTTGACAGAGAGATCACAAGTAGGCAGAGAGAGAGGAGGAAGCAAGGTCCCTGTTGAACAGAGAGCCTGATGTGGGGCTCGATCCCAGGACCCTGAGATCATGACCTGAGCCGAAGGCAGAGGCTTAACCCACTGAGCCACCCAGGCGCCCTTGTGTTTATTTTTAATTAAGGCACTACCCCAAGAGAGAAGAGGAACAAAATAAAACCAGGAAAACTTGGGAGTTTTTAATGGCCCTAAAGTGAACTAATAGGAGACTAGTATGTATGTATGTATGTATTTTTCAAGAGGGTCTGTACAAGCCGGGGTTGCAGGGAGAGGGGCAGAGGGAGAGGGAGAGAGAATCCTAAGTGGTCTCCACACTCATCATAGAGCCTGATATGGGGCTCAAGCTCACGATCCTGAGGTCATGACCTGAGGCAAAATCAGGAGTTGAACACTAAACCAACTGAGCCACCCCGGTGCTCCCAGAGACTGTCTTAAACCAGGGAAGTCAGCTTCCCATTTCTATACACTGTTTCTTTGTCTAGAAGCAGGGACAATTTTAGTAACCGGTTGAATAAATTATTTTTATAAGTCATGGATAGTGAGATCATTTATTCAGTGGCAAACCTTTTAGAAAGAAGGTATTAATGTATTCACTTTTCTGAAACCTCATTAACTTGCTCTGAGGCCAAAATTACTCCATATTTATATTTTAAAATGAGCATTGGCTAAGTTTTTTTTTAAGATTTTATTTTAAGCAATCTCGACATCCAACTTAGGGCTCCTACAACCCCGAGACCAAGTCACACACCTCACTGGCTGAGCCAGTTAGGTGCCCCTCCTTGTGTAATTATTAATTTAGAGATAAAGTTTAGAAATTGAAGTTCTAGCTAAAGGTTTTTAATAAGTTACTTAATGAGATAAAATAATCTAAGATATCTTAGTATGTCCTAAATTTTATTTTTATTTTAAAATCTGTCGTGGATCCCCTAGGTTAGTTTGTGTATATGCATCTGAATTCCTTACCTTAATGCCATAATTAGCTATCAGCACCATAGCATTGTAAGATTTTTTTTTAATATTTTATTTTTATTTATTTATTTGACAGAGATCACAAGTAGGCAGAGAGGCAGGCAGAGAGAGAGAGAAGAAAGCAGGCTCCCCACAGAGCAGAGAGCCGGATGCAGGGCTCGATCCCAGGACCCCGGGATCATGACCTGAGCTGAAGGCAGAGGCTTTAACCCACTGAGCCAGGCAGGTGCCCCACATTGTAAGATTCTTAACCACACAAATGACTCACAGTAGACACATACAAGTATACCATACTATTTACAACTGAAGTGGATATTGTAAATGAGTTGTAGAGTGTTTCATTTTGTGGATTTTATTTAGTATATGTTACGGAAAGGCAAGTCTCATTTAAATGCTTGAAGTTTTTTTCCCTTGCATAATGTGGTAAAAATAAGGAACATAGAGAATATAGGTAAATGGCCTAAAAAAAAAATTCCTTGGCCCCAGAAGCAAGATTTTGAGAGCAAGAGAGCAATCCCAAATTGACTTTCTACTATCCACCCCACCCCATCTCTTTTTCCCTTTTGAAATTGAAACAAAAATATGTTTTCTGTCATTAGGTATCATCTCTTGCTTCTGAATAGGTATATGAATTGGGTATGTTCTGCCTAATGTAGAGAGCATTTGCCCAGTCAAGTTCTGTAATGTGGGTTATTTAGTAAGATTTCTCTTGGAGAATGAACTTTTCCAAAGCTTTTTGTGGCTCACTTAAATTATTTATTCTGTGCTTTTTCTGTGATCTTTGAGGTATTTCATTGGTATCAGATGTTGGAATTTAATATATTATCTTCGACATAGCAGACTTTCCTCTAGTCCTTATCTTCTCTGTTTCTGATGTAGACTAAAGATTCAAAGACCTTTAGTCAAAGCCCTGTATTTTAAACATTACATTTCCCAATATTCTCCTGAAGAATAATAATTGTGATTATCAAAATGTTAAAAGACAGTGTTGAAGATCTGAGTGTATTCAGAAGAATTACGGTAGTGTAGTCCTGGACCTCTTTTGTACTCGCTCCTTCCTTCCTTCCTTCCTTCCTTTCCTTCCTTCCTTAAGATTTTATTTGAGAGAAAGCACAAGTGAGCACATGAGCACAAGCAGGGGGAAGCGGCAGAAGGAGATGAAGAAGTAGACTCCCCACTGAACAGGGAGCCCAGTGAGGGACTCAGTCCCAGGACCCTGGGATCATTACCTGAGCCCAAGGCAGAAGCTTAACCAACTGAGCCACCATTTTGCACTGCATTACACTACCTGTTTACAGGTGGCTGTTAGGTGATTTGAGGTAACAAACCCAGATGAATGCAGGACATTTAGATTGAATTGTCAATCATTGATCTTATTATTAAGTTGGCCAGTTGGCCACAAGTAATATTTATTTTCACAGAATGAATCAATTTGAGTTTGATGTGATGAGAAAAGTGCATTGACTGCCCGTGGTGAACTAAAAACATTTCCCAAGTGATTGAGAAAAGTGTTATTAGGTGATTAATAGCCTTGGTTTGTTTGCATATTTAAAGATAACTGCATCTGAACAGTTGCATTTAAATATAAAGGTTCTTGGAGACTTAAAACGTGAGTGAAGAAAACAAGAACTATTTAATCCTCTGATGTTTACTTAGAAACAACCTAAATGAAGTTCAAAATAGATACCATGCCTGGATATGTATATGGATGTTAGATTGAGAGATTAGGGTGAGGGGCAGGCAGAAATTCTACACACACTTATTTGTGCTAAGTAAACTTGATGAAGCCATTTAAAGACTGTTCTTTCCATTGGGATAAGATTTTTCTACCATAATTTCCTAAATTAATTTATGCCTTGGGGGACCTGGGTGGCTCAGTGGCTTAAGCCTCTACCTTCGGCTCAGGTCGTGATCTCAGGGTCCTGGGATCGAAACCTGCATCAGTTTCTCTGCTGAGTGGGGAGCCTGTTTCCCCCTCTCTTTCCACCTGCCTCTCTGGTTACTTGTGATTTCTGTCAAATAAATAAATAAATAAAATCTTTTTAAAAAATTTATGCCTTTATTCCAGTTTATCCTAATGTAATTCAACTCTTTAAACTGAAGTTGCCTTCCTGTAGCTAAGAATCTATATAACTATAAACTTTTAAGTTGAGGTTTAAAAAGAAAACCTCTTTTTATTTATTTCTTTCCCTTATTTTAGGGATTGATTTATTTATTTTAGAGTTAAGGCAGTACAAAGTTAACATTCTTCTAGAAGTATACTATAACAATATTATTATAGATAATACTTATTATAGCTTACAGTGAGCACTCATAGGTGCTTTATATGTTTTGTCTTACTTATTCCTACGTATATAATAAATACTCATCCTCATTTATAGATAGGAAATCTAGCCTCCAAGAGTCAAATCAGTCCAGCTAGTACCTTGAAGAACGTAAATCTGATCCCAGTTCTTTCCAGTCTATGCTGCAGAACCAGTCCTATAGACTATATAGTAATGAGTGCTTAGAAATAGTTGGGAGTGTCCTTTTTTCAGTTACTGGAGGTGAACGTTCTTTACCTGAGAAGTAATACATATTTGAGCCATCGACGTACTTTATGAAGTGTTTTTTTTTTTTAAAGATTTATTTATTTATTTGACAGACAGAGATCACAAGTAGGCAGAGAGATAGACAGAGAGAGAGGAGGAAGCAGGCTCCCTGCTGAGCAGAGAACCAGATGTGGGGCTCGATCCCAGGACCCTGGGATCATGACCTGAGCCGAAAGCAGAGGCCTTAACCCACTGAGCCACCCAGGCGCCCCTATGAAGTGTTTTAAAACAGTGATTCTCGAAGGATCTGCAGTGGTTCCACTTACCTCCTTTCACTTCTCCCAGTGAACTATTTACTCCCTTTCTTTACTTTCACTTCTCCTTTTGTATGGCAGTATTTCCCCTTCTTCAGAAAGGTAGTATTGTTTTTATGAAATCATATTAGGTATGCAAACAGAGTTAAAATGTCTCGCTTTTTATTTAGTTTTCCACCTATTCCAGTGGAAGCATTGGGAGTTGTGACTTATTTAGGCCATGTAGTGATCATTAGCTCAGTTGGAGTACCTTTAAAAGGATCCTCCTGGTCTTTTGTTCTTTGCACTTTGGTTTCAAAATCAAATCATTTTATAAAAGAAAATTATGACTTTAAAAAGGCAAAGATATGATCTGAAGATTATGGGTAACTCTTGTAAAATACTGCATCTTTATTAACGTTTATGTTAATCCGTCAGTATTTCCCCAAGTAAGTGTTTAATTAAGCATTTCAGCATTTATAGTTTGACATAGTGGTGATTATTGCTATATACTTTGTAGTACCTTGTTCTCTCAACTGTAGATTGATATTTCTAAGAAAGAAAAAATGTGGGAAATTTTCAAAGATTTTATTAGATTATATTATGCACATTAATGATGTTTGTACCCCCCGCCGAAGATTCAGTTTTTAAAATGTTATCAATTGAGTTTTTTCCCAGTTTAGCTATGGATTTCCTTCCTTGAGCTGTACCTTAACCAAATGGCATAGACCCTGATAAACTCTCCTAAATTTCACCAATCTGTTAATAAAGCAAAGCTGAATTTATTAGAACTTAATACAGAAAGGAGAACACCACCTTGACAGGAAGAAGTCAAAATTGGGATATTTCAGTGGCCTTGAGGTCTGAGATCAAATGGTTTCAAATGGCCTTCTAAAGAAGGGTATTGATTGTTATTGGACAGATCTGTGATATAATAATTTGGGATTGGTGGACACTTCAATGTAAAGGTCTTAAAGCGATTCTTTTTTTTTGAAGATTTTATTTGTCAGAGAGCAAGCAAGCAGAAGCAGAGGGAGAAGCAGACTCCCCACTGAGGAAGGAGCCTAATGTGGAACTTGATCTAGGACCCTGGGAACATGAACTGAGCCCAACTGAGCCACCCACATGTCCCAAAGCAATTCTTGACACATAAGCATATTCAATAAGGAAGTTATTTGCTCAGACTAGAAGACTCTTGACTCTGATACGTTGATCTCCTAGGAATTCCCTGAATCAAATAGTGAAGTTATTAACTGATTTATAGTCTGTCTTTTTTGGGCAGAGATTCCCTGAAATAACAAGCATGTCATATTGAGCACAGACGGTCTTTAGTCTTAAGTCATGTCGACAGAGTTGGTCTTAGTTATCAGTGCCTTCTTGTGGTCCTTCTTCAGCCCAGACTGGAGAGTGGAACATTATCACCTAGGGACATGATCAATCCGCATATAGACCACTGTATTAAAGAATCATGGTTGCATATCCAGTTTCTGGTAGTAGTCATTCTATCCACCACATGTGTCAGCTTTTCTTGTTTTTGCTGTGGGATGATCATTTGTTTGTTGGATCATCTGATCCATCATTTAAGACTCTGTAGATAATGTATTTGTACACTGCACCTCCAACAAGAGAGAGATTATGATCAGTTTGCAGTTTATTTCTAAGCCAGGAGCCTAGTGCCCAAATTAAAACAAGAACAAATCTCATCCATAGTCCACAGAGCCTGTAGATTTATTTATGGGACTGTCAGCCAAATTACTTAATTTCATGATTTCTTTGACTGTCTAGTTCCTATTTCAAGCTGTGAACCCTAGCGTATAAGAGTTCCCTAATTCTCTGCTCCACTTATAAAGTGTGTTTTAAGAGGATTGAGGCTAGAAGGAAATCATCCAGAATTTCTGTTGAGTAGTTGAGGGTTCAAATCTCACGTTAAAGCCCATTTCTTTCTTGCATTGGTATTTTATGATAAATACTCATAATATAGCATAAAATTTACAAAATTTACCACTTTAAAAATGTATAGTTCAGCCCCAGTGCCCACATTTTCTCTTTCTGGAGAGAAGTTACCAGTCTCAATTTTTTTGGAGGAAAAAGGGGACCAGAGGACCAGGATGGACCCTGACTCAGCATCCCTTTGCCATGCTAACGCGTATTCGTCCAGTTTGCTGTGGTAACCAACAGGTTTTTGTAGCACACACATCAGTACCAGTCATTAGGAACTACCCAATGATGAGTTCTTGACCAGAATATTCCTGTAGGTCTGCTAAATTTTAATGTGTAGTTTTGTTGTCATTCAAAAGAAGTTACATGCCAGATAGAAGAATATTAAGTGGAGGCATTACCAAGTAGATAGAGGATTAGATGTGATAGGGAATCCGAAGATTTACTTATGTGTATGACGCACAGGTATTAAACACACACCATCTTTTTCATATGACAGTTTGGCTACAGACTAGCTCCTGAAAATAGTCATTAAGTGTTGTTTCCTAGGTGTGACATGACAGGTTTTAGATTTGGGGTTTTATCTTGGATAAAGTCTCTTTAAATTATGCTCCTTCCTTGAATTGGAATTACAGGAAAATAAAGGAAAAGGTGGAGTTTTCTTTTGAGTTTGGATTTTTGTGTTGGGGTACTGGTTTTGTTTTTGATATTTGAATGATTATATTTGTTTTATAGCTGTGTTTTTAAATCTCAAAAGAATGCTCAGATATGCTAAATTTTTCCAGTTCAGTTTTCACACAGATTTGATTTTTTTTCTGTAGTTAATAGCATTCATATGGAACCTTAGTCCATTCAGCCAGCAGATGATTGTATGACGTTGCACAAAAGACTTCCCCATTTTTTTTTTTAAAGAAGGGGGTTTATTTTATTTATTTATTTATTCAAAAGATTTTATTTATTCATGAGAGTAAGGCAGAGGGAGAAGCAGGCTGTCTGCAGAGGAAGAGAGCCTGATGTAGGGCTCAATCCCAGGACCCTGGAATCATTACCTAAGCCAAAGGCTTAACTGACTGAGGCACCCAGGTACCCACGAATTCCCCATTTTTATTTTTATTTTTTTTAAAGATTGTATTTATTTGACACACAGAGAGAGATCACAAGTAGGCAGAGAGGTAGACGGGGGGGGGGGGGGGGAAGCAGGCTCCCTGCTGAGCAGAGAGCCTGATGTGGGGCTCGATCCCAGGACCCTGAGATCATGACCTGAGCGGAAGGCAGAGGCTTAACCCACTGAGCCACCCAGGTGCCTGAATTCCCCATTTTTAACTTAAGTGGAAAGGTAGAATGGTACAGGGGTGCATGGGGAAGTGATTTTGGACTACATAGGTGGTGTTCAATTTTGCCGTGCCTCACTCAGACAGTTGTGAGGTGTATGGAAGAAGTCCCCCAAATTTGAAAATGTCTTGGATAAAGTCTCTTTAAATTATGTTCATTCCTTGACCTTCTGATGATTTTATGAGTTTTAGGACATAATACCCTTTATAGCTTTTGGTCAGGACCACTTATAGGAGTTTCTATAGGTTCTAATAGCTGTATCTGTCATTATCTTTAACTGGATTCAGGTTTTCTTTTTTACATTTGTCTGTTATATTTATCTTTCTCCATAACTGCTGTATTGTTCAGTAGTGATTACTTTTGCCTATTCAGTTTCTTGACGTGACTCTCTTTCAAGGAGAGACTATCTGTGTAAAAATATCTGCTGCTCTGACACTTTTCATGTCCACTGATGCTGAGGTATGAGATACTGTTCTTCCCCCATTTCAGCATAGCATTTCCCAGGATTCAAATGGTCTTTATCTCTCTCACCTAACCTCATTTCTGTCTTTGTGCCGGCTTCTGCTTCAAAACTTACACATCCTTCAGAGTTATGCTGTGGCTCTCTTATTCAGATGAAAGTCAAGTCCCTGAATCACAGCTCTTCTCTTTCAGAAGCACTAGTCATCTGCTCTGGGTTATACGGAAAGGGTTCTGCGCATTCTGGCAGCTCAGCACTGTGTGCTTCTCTTTAGACAAGTTAAAGTACACAGTGCACTAACCACTGGTCGGAATGGAAGAAATGTGATATTTTTAGATACTTGGGTATAGTGCATGAGAAATTATATTTTATTTGGGACTTTTTTTGCATCTGGCAATTTTATATGCATTTTTTGGTTTTATGTTTTCAAACTTACAGAAGTAACATAGTCGGATTGGAGGTACTGAACTACATTGACAGAATCATTCCAGATTTACTGGGTGTAAACTTTAATAATATTGTCAGATGCCTGGAAGTTTTCTATTTTAGTTTCCCGCCTTGCTTTTGGCTATAGTAGCTATTGCTATGACAAATTTGGACCTGTATTTAGCTATTCCAAATTAACTGAGATAGCAAATAAATTAAGAATATAAAGGATGCCATACAAATATAAAGGATGCCATAACAAAATTGATACTCTGTTTCTTAATCATACCATGTCTTTCAAAGAATTTTGTTTGCACCTCTCACTGTAAAACTCCCACATTAAAGTTGACCATACTAGGAAAACTAAACCATAAAATGGTTAATGTGCTTTTCTTAGAACAGAACTACCAATCTAGGACTCTTGAGAGGGCCAGATTGCTACTTGATATGTCCCAGAGAGTGGATTTCCCATACTCTGCCCCCATACCCCCACAATCCCTTTGAAATAGACAGTGGAAGAGAAGGAAAATAGAAAAACGTGGACTGTGATGAGTGTATTGTCAAACTCCTTCTGTTGCCTCAGCCATGAAGATGTATTCCAAATATTTTCATTAGTGTCTCTGTTTAAGCTTAAACTGGAATTATCTTTGACTTTTTCTTTCCATTTGGCACAAAATTCAAAAGTACAAAAGGGTATGTAGTGAAAATACATTTTTTATGTATTCTTCAGGGATAGTATGAACACATACAATTAAGTATGTATGTCATGTATTTTAAATTCATATTCTTTGCATGAATTATGGCCTACTAGAAAGCATTACTGTTACTTTTGATGCTTAAATGATTATTTACAGAGAATGAAAGGCCATACTATCTTATATTTGCAAGGCCCTCTAACTTTCAGTGTCCTCATTCCACTTACAACAGCCCCGTGAGGTAGGTAAAGCAGAGTTTATCTATGTTTACAGACATGAAATTTAGAGCTTAAAGAATTATGTGACTTGATCAAGGGTGGTACACAATGAATATGCAGTGCAAGTGGAATCATAACTCAAGTCTTTTGGCTCCTAGTCCAGAGTTCTTACTACCGTGTTGGGTCTGAAACACAATGATATAAGGGGATCTATTACACTGTGTGTGTTTTTAGGAGGTATGAAAAGTACTATGAGTAGCTATTGTAGAAGAATTTTGATACTATATATATTTTTTTAAAGATTTTATTTATTTATTTGACAGACAGAGATCACAAATAGGCAAAGAAGCAGGCAGAGAGAGAGGAGGAGGCAGGCTCCCTGCTGAGCAGAGAACTCTATGTGGGCTCTATCCCAGGACCCTGGGATCATGACCTGAGCCGAAGGCAGAGGCTTTAATCCATGAGCCACCCAGGCGCCCCTGATACTATATTTTTATAGTAGCAGTATGGTAGTAGTGTTTTACAGCTTCACGGTTCAGAGGAAGTATGGCCTTTGTGATGAAATTCCTACAAAATAGTTTATTAAAGCAAGCCGCTTTAGACTGAGTGATAATGGTCTTGGTGTCACCCTGGTAACATAGGCTCTAAACTAACTTTATCCAGGAAACTGGGCAATGGAAAACAAAGCCTTTTATCCCATCACACCTACAGGCCTACCAGGGCTGGGAGCCATGCTGATTGATTGACCTGTTGATGATTCTTTCCCTTGAGGCTAGATGGGAATCTGGTCAAGCATTCAGTAGGAATGCCTGACTCTTGTTTCTTTCACCCATAAATTATGTAAAAATGTTCCCACCAGCACTCAACTAGATTCTAGATTTCTAAGTCATCTCCTAGGGAGAAGGAAAAAAAAATGAGTAATGGGAGGTAACTTTTCTTTCTCTGGTGATTCTAGGCTCTCATGAGGAAGGCTTAGTTCTCAAGAAGCTCATTTAAACTGGGGAAATGAGGCAGAATCTTTATAAGGCCATACTTGTATTTTTAAATGCTTGTCATCATAAAACAGTCCCTACATTTTTTGAAATGGGCAGTACCCAGTAGGAAGTTGATGAAAACGTTGAGCTCTTATGTGAGAAGTATCTCCAAACATTCTTTTGAGGATGACGTGTCTCCTATGGCTTATAGGTATCTCTATTTTTTTTTTTTTAAAGATTTTATTTATTTATCAGAGAGAGCAGGAGAGAGAGCGAGCACAGGCAGACAGAATGGCAGGCAGAGACAGAGGGAGAAGCAGGCTCCCTGCCGAGCAAGGATCCCGATGTGGGACTCGATCCCAGGACGCCGGGATCATGACCTGAGCCGAAGGCAGCTGCTTATAGGTATCTCTATTTTTAATTTATAATAGTAAGACAGAGAAAATGAGGAAAGAGTTCTCAGTATTTCTTTTTTTTTTTTTAAAGATTTTATTTATTTATTTGACAGAGAGAGATCACAAGTAGGCAGAGAGGCAGGCAGAGAGAGGAGGAAGCAGGCTCCCCGCTGAGCAGAGAGCCCGATGCGGGACTCGATCCCAGGACCCTGAGATCATGACCCGAGCTGAAGGCAGCGGCTTAACCCACTGAGCCACCCAGGCGCCCTCAGTATTTCTTATGATAGAGAAATTATATGTTTTTGTAATTAAATTTTTATTTTATTATTTATTTTTTAAAAGGTATAATTTATTTATTTGTCAGAGAGAGAAAGCATAAGCAGGCAGAGTGACAGGCAGAGGCAGAGAGAGAAGCAGGCTCCCCACTGAGCAAGGAGCCCAATGAGGGACTTGATCCCAGGACCCTGGGATCATGACTTGAGCTGAAGGCAGCGGTTTAACCAGCTGAGCCACCAGGCATCCCTGCAATTACATTTTTAAAAAAAGATTTTATTTATTCATTTGACAGAGAGATCACAAGCAGGCAAAGAGAGAGAGGGGGAAGCAGGCTTCCTGCTAAGCAGAGAGCCCGATGTGGGGCATGATCTCAGGATTCTGAGATCATGAACTGAGCCAAAGGCAGAGGCTTAACCCACTGAGCCACACAGGCGCCCCTGTAATTACATTTTTTATTTTTTTAAAGATTTTATTTATTTATCAGAGAGAGAAGGGGAGAGAGCGAGCATAGGCAGACAGATTGGCAGGCAGAGGCAGAGGGAGAAGCAGGCTCCCTGCGGGACTCGATCCCAGGACGCTGGGATCATGACCTGAGCCGAAGGCAGCTGCTTAACCAACTGAGCCATCCAGGCGTCCCTGTAATTACATTTTTTAAATAAATTTTAAGATTTATAAAACCATGGTCTTGTGTGATTATGCCATAATGTGATTATGCAGGTTTTGTTCAATAGCGAGATCACTGTATTCTTATTTGGTATTTGCCGTTTCCTGCTCTGGGCAGAGAAGATAATAAATTATATTCATTTTGAGTGTTTCTGTTCAGTCAGTTTAACTAATTCCAAAGTTTCCTTAAAATCATATGTTTGTTTAACATTTCAAAGTAAATTTGGGGGCATGGCAATTTCATGGATATAGATCATTCCATCACTGAGTGAAGAGTTGCTCAAATTGTTGTTTGTCTTTTGCCAGCCATTGACTTCAGGATTAGCCAGATTGCTATGTGTTTTCATATTTTCAGGATAGGGGTATAACCTCACTGAATATGAGTGGATTAGTACTTGACAAAGCTGAAAATCCCTACGAGTATTGGTTTGTATGGGTCAGGTATGCTATCTGAAACAAAGTAGAACTGTGTGCTAATTCCCACTGTAGTGTGTGTTTGTCCTTTTACTTTATTAGAATTAAAGGGCGTTTGAAGGTATTTTTCATTTTAAAGGTACAGACCGGTCTTAACCTCAACCTAGCACCCTTACTGCTCTGCATGTAAGTGAGACTAACCAAGGCCCTAATTTGTCTGCAGGGGTCTTATTTTTTTTTGTTTTTTTTAAAGATTGTATTTATTTATTTATTTAAGAGCAAGTGCGCGCGCGTGCGTGCGTGCGTGCATGTGTGTGTGTGTGTGTGTGTGTCAGAGTTGCAGGTGAAGGGGAGGATGGGGACAGAGGGAGAGAGAGAGACTCTCAAGGAGACTCCCCACTGAGCTTGGAGCCTGACAACACCAGACTTTGATCTCATGACCCTGAGATAATAACCTGAGCCGAAATCAAGAGTCATACATCCACCTGAGCCACCCAGGCACCCCCTCCTCTGGGGTTTTTAATCTATCTTTTACCCCTTTTTAAAGCTCAACATGTCCTTATAGAAGTAACAAGTATACATTATTCTTGATGTTGAGTTTTTGGGCTCGCTTCTCTGACTATGCCTAAAGTAATGTCCCAGTGAGAAGTCTGTACTGACATCTGGGACCAGAATGATGTCAGGGAACCCTTCCATGTCTACCACTGTTTGTGCAGTCAGATAATCCCGGTGCTGGACTGTCAGACTGCCCATGAGGTCCTGAGATTGGTTCCGTGTGATTGATACTGCCAAACATGCCCACAAATTTTGTAACACACAGGGTGAGACTGTGTATCTTCAGAGGCCTGAAGGCGTTGAGCAAAAATACACTCTTCTGCCTGTCCCAGGAGGAATGCTCCTGTGACCTTCATTGTGGATGGAGCACATTGTCAAGTTTGGTTGGAGTTTTGGAAAATCAGTATTTATACTCAGAAACAAAAGCCTCCTAAGAAAGTGATGATGAGGGCACCTGGGTGGCTTAGCTGGTTAAGCATCTCCCTTCAGCTCAGGTCATTATCAGGGTACCAGGGTTGAGCCCCACATTAGACTGTGCTCAACAGCAAGTCTGCTTCTCCCTCTCCCTCTGCTGCTCCCCCTGCTTGTGCTCTCTCTCCCTCTCTGTTAAATAAGTAAATTTTTTTAAAAAGCAATGACAACCAAATGGACTGAAGACATGGGCAAGTTCAGTTTTATCACCGCGTCTCTGTTGAGGTAGAGGAAGAGATTAAGGCTAGGGAGGTTGTTGACTCATGCACCCAATGCCGAAATGACTGAAAAACAGCTGAAGCGTAAAGTCCTGAGTAAAAGACAGCTGTGAGAGCTGGCTGTACTGGAAGCCAAGAAAGTGAAAATGAGGGGGACTTTGCTTGACAGCCAGTTCAAATGATCAGGATCCTTCTCTGAACCCATATTAGAGGCAGACCTTTAGATCAGGGGGCCAAAGAACTTTTTCGAGACTGCACGGCCTGCCTCCTACCTTTATGCCTCAGCCCACTAATTCTCCTACATCCAGCAAGGTCTTTGCATCTGTATGATCTGCTTTCTGGAGATGGATTTTTCTAAATCTTCCTGTATATGGATCTTCTGTAGTATTTTTTGTCTATTTGATGTAAGCTTCTTCAGCTGTGTAGAAACTCTGAATAGATCAGTGCTTGAGTGTCTCCAGTTTCTAAAGGAACTGTTCTTATTCCTTCTTCAAAACAAAAATGTTTAAAGATTTTTAAAAAATAAGTGGTAGTAACAATATAGTATTTACCAGCTATTATCCCACTCACTTACTGGGGAAGCACACAGGTAAATAACAGTAAGTTAAATCACCACTCTCTGCACTGTGTTTAGCATAACATACTAATTTGGATTATGGGAAACCATTATTGGATCAGCACTGGGATTTAATTAAAATTTGTAGTTATCTCACTGTATATAAGGAAACATCAGATATATAAGCCTAAGAACAGTCACTGTAGGGATCCTCACTTTCTCACTCAGATCTCTTCCCTATGCACTGAATGTGGCTTTCCGATTCCTCCTTCCACTAGCATTCTTATGCCTCGCACAGACCCATCTGCCTCAGCATACGCACAGCGTCACATCACCAAATCACAACCTCCTTTTAAGGCTCAACTCAGATGTGCCTTACCCAATAGACCCCCCTTTGGCTTCCTTTCTGTCATCCAACTTAGGATGGTGGGGGGGCGGGGAGGGGGCTTTTTTCATTCTTTTAAAGTATCAAGACTGCCCTCCACCCCAAGCTTTGCTCTTTTTGTGATGATTACATATAGATTCATGTTTTATCTACCACACTAGTTAATTTACGTGAGAGCCAACATCTATATCTGTGTCTCATACCCTTTTTAAAAAATCTCCCACTGGACCTTTACTAGAAATCCTTTTTGAAAAGCTGGTTGATGGGACACCTGGGTGGCTCAGTTGGTTAAGCCACTGCCTTAGGCTCAGGTCATGATCCCCAAGGTCCTGGGATCGAGTCCCGCATTGGGCTCCTTGCTCGGCAGGGAGCCTGCTTCTCTCGCTGCCTCTGCCTGCCTCTCTGCCTGCTTGTGTGTACTCTCTCTCTCTCTATCTCTGGCAAATAAATAAAATCTTAAAAAGAAAGAAAGAAGGAAAGAAAAGATGGTTGAATGTTTAAGAATCACACAAAAGCACAGACCTTTAGTAAATCAGGCAGAGCATTGTTGGAGGGCACAAAGCCTATGTTGATCACTATCCTTTTGGAAAAACAATACTTAGCAGCATTCCCTGGTTACAAATAAGAAAAGTTAATTCTGATTGAGCCAGAATAATGCATTAAGAGGCTATGAATATGACTGAGGGTTAAGATTCAATTTACACTTTCTCAGGAAGTTTACCAAGACTAAAAGACTGACTGTTTATCTGTCCATTACCTAACTATTTTATGTTCAGTTTTTTTTTTTCTTTTTTTTTTCTGGTGGGCAGGAGGGGCATGGTTTGGGTCATGTTAATAAATGAATTGCTCATATGATAATAAATGAATTGCTCAGGGAGTTTACTGAGACTAAAATACTGACTTTACCAGTTCATTACCAGCTATTTTATGTTCAGTTTGCTTTTTTTTTTTTCCAGTGGGCAGGAGGGTCATGGTTTGGGTCAAGTTAATAAATGAATTACTCATATGAATGACTAAACTCCCCAAAGAAGATTCTCCTTACTACTACTGTAGGAGAAGGTTTCTAATTACAGGGAGACACCATGTTGTTGCCCAGCCTTCAGATTTTCGCAAGGCCATAAAAGCACAGATACTGTTGACATTTTTTGTTTGTTTTCTCCCCGGTGATTAATAAACAGAATCTGCTGTCACTTCATTTAGTGCCAGGTGTGATCTTGTGGGTAGTTCAACTTCAGTCGATCGAACTGTAGAATGTTCCCAATTTTAGACACAATCCAACTCCCAAGCATTTCTTTTTCAAAAACTGGGACAATTTCCAACTTAGTTTTGTGAGTCCTTTAATTTCTCCTGCCAGACTCATTAATTCAGCCTGTTCACCTTGGGGAAATCATAGTTCAGACTTGTACTTTCTGTAAAAACCATCCTCTTAAGTGGATGTGATAGTTGATGTAATTGAGAACATTCAGACTCAAGCTTTTCCGTCGTTTATTCTGAAACCTGTTTGTTGTGCTTTGACCAGGAGAGAATGATTGAGATGAAGCACTAGGAAACCATAATCATAATATGCAAACTACCTACCTTAAAAGACATGGAAATCAATAAATACCCCTATTTCTATATTCCGTATCTCTGATCTTACAGACTCCTGAAGCTGCAGAGAATCTCAACGATCTTAGATCACTATTTCTTAATTTTTAGGTGTCTTATGGATCTTTCTGATATTATGATGACAGCTGTGAATTCTCAGAAAAATATACTTACACACAAAAGTTTGTGTACGCTTTCAAGACAATTTCACTCCTAAAGTCAGTTCAAGATCCTAGTTGAAGAAACCCCTGTTCTGCCCTCAGGGGTCTGGTGAAGTGATGTGACACACCCAAAGTCACACAGCTTCTGTAGCTGAATATTTCCACGAGTCTTTTGTCCTTTTTCTACCGTTGTGTCTTTTAGTTAAAACCCATTTTGAGGGGTGCCTGGGTGGCTCAGTTAAGCATCTGCCCATGACTCAGGTCATGATCCCGGGGATCAAGCCCTGTGTTGGGCTCCCTCTCCCCCTGCTTTTGCACTTGCTCTCCTCTCTCTCTCTCTCTCTCTCTCTCTCTCTGTGTCACATAGATCAAATAAAGTACTTTTTTTACATACTTTAAAAAATTGTTTTGAATTACAGAGCTTAGAGGAAGGAATACTGGTTTTAAGCCATAAAATTAACTATTTCATCTTTTGCTTACCCAACAAGATTAAAGTACAGTAATACCCAAAACATTCTCAATCTAAGGAAAAAATATTTATATATTTATTTACTTACTTATTTATTTGAGAGAGAGCACAAGTGGGAAGAGGGGAAAGGGAGAAGCAAATTCCCTTCTCACCGGGGAGTCTGATGCGGGGCTTGATCCTAGGACCCTGGACCATGACCAGAGCTGAAGGCAAGTGCTTAACCAACTGAGCCACACAGGCATCCCTACCCAAAATATTTAAGTCATTGATTTAAAAAGGCCAAGTGAACTAAGCAAAAGTTTTTTAGAACTTGCTGTGGTTATCGTAGGGCTAATGCAGATTTGTAGTTGATCTAATAACTCCAGCAGCTTTTTCCCTGGGCCGCCTGCATCTAAATTCATCATGGAGCTGTCAGTTTATTCTAGAGCACTTGTTCTGTTTATTCATCCTGTCTGCCTTTCTTTTTCTTGCACCTCCTGAAGGTACACCCCCTACCCCATCATTGTGCTCAACTTGACCTACTTAGCCTTTTTTGGAGGTATCAAGCAGAAAGCATCACAGTGAGCATTAGTCACCATTTATTATCATTATTTAAACTCCAGTTTTGGGGCGCCTGGGTGGCTCAGTGGTTTGAGCCGCTGCCTTCGGTTCAGATCGTGGTCTCAGGGTCTTGGGATCAAGTCCTGTATCCGGCTCTCTGCTTGGCAGGGAGCCTGCTTCCCTCTCATTCTCTTTGCCTGCCTCTCTGCCTATCTGTGATCTCTGTCAAATAAATAAATAAAATCTTTAAAAAAAAAAAAAACTCCAGTTTTATTGTGTCCTAGAAGTATACTTTGGTCACTTACTTGGTTTCTCCAAATTTCAGTATCTTCCTCTGTAAAATTGGACACAATACCATTTATCTTGCAGTCAGTCCATCATGTAAGAAATTAAGGTAGCACCTAGTTCAGTTAAGTGACAACTTTTACCTTTTCCTGTACCCTTGACATTCCGTATTGGAGTTAGGCAGGTGTGTCCAAGCACTCAGTGCTTATCTCCTTTAGAGTCTTACTGCCACATCACACATTCAGTATTATCTGAACTTTTCTAGTTCAGTCCGGCTGTGTTGGGTAAGGTTGTATCACGTTCTCTTCCCTGTATTCCTAATAGTTTCTGTATTGATACTAATGTATGCAACTTCAGCAGTTTCTTCTACAACGTTTGGTCATTAAATTAACAGAAAGCTGTTTATTTATGAGGCTTTTCATAAATTTTTCTCCTTTGAGTTCCATTGCCAAGTACTTACTTTGTATGAGGAAACACTTGATGTAAGAGACACTTGTTTTTGAAGTCCAGAGTCTACCTTCGAAGTGATGGAGAGCAGCTAATGGTCTACCAAAAGCTCAGCTTCTGATGTGATGCTCCGCAGGCTGGGAACCAGCTCTTTGCTTCTGATTTGAAGCCATGGGAGTGAGGGGAGGACTCCTCAACTAGTTACCAGGAAGGTTTCAGCACTTAATTCTTTGTCTTGATCATGTTCTTCTTTAGCATTTAAAAAAAATTACTACACATACCCCTAATATTATATAGCTATTTTTAAATATTAATTAATATTAATTTACTAGGGATGCCTTCTTGACTTAGTCGGTTAAGCATCTGCCTTCGGTTCAGGTCATGATCCCAGGGGCCTGGGACCAAGTCCTGCATCAGGCTCCTTGCTTGGTGGGGATCCTGCTTCTCCCTCTGCCTACTGCTCCCCCCTTTTGTGCTCTCTCCCTCCCTCTGACAAATAAAAAAATAAAATCTTAAGTACTAATTATTTTAACATATACACTATAAAAAGCATTAAAATATAAATTAAAAGATGAGCTTTAAAAAAAAAGGGATTCTTATATATATTTTTTTTCTTGAGCCCTAGGGATCATCTAAACTGCAACTTCTTTGGAAATCATGCATTTGCAGCATCAATCATTTGTCTAATCCTTCAGGCCTATCTCAAGTCCCTATTCTTGCTTAATTGCATGACTTCACCATCTTCTCTCTCCAACTGGATTGTAAACTATCTGAGGTTAGAGATAGTGTCATATCATTCTTCTGTATCCCAAACAATGCCTTGCACAATTTTAGGTACATCATGATTATCCAGTATTTACTTGCTGATTCATTTCTTGGGATCATTTCAGAGTATTCTTTCATGGATATTTAACAAAACTTAAAAAAAAAATCCTCAGCCTTATTCTACCTTAGTAATTCTGGGTTTTATTCCTTATACTATTCATATTCTAAGATTAAAGATAATCAAGCCTATCTGCATTTATAGTTCTGCAGAAGTAGATATATACTCTGATGAAGTGATTTGATTGGGACATCACGGGAATGACGCAGTCTGAGAATCAAACCTGTGTCAGCACACACATCTGTTTTCACTCCTTCAGATTGAGTGCTAAACTATAGCATTTTCTCTTTATACTTCCTCTGGAGTTTCTTGGTGGTGGCATTATTTCAGGTTCCTACTGTTTAGGCATACTACTTTATCTTTTATATTTTGCAGATAGGTCTCTGTTCAGTTCCTCTGAACATTACCATGTCCTTTGATTCTAAAGACCTTTTAAATTTCTTTTTTTTTTTTTTTAAAGATTTTTATTTATTTATTGGACAGAGAGAGATCACGAGCAGGCAGAGGAGCAGGCAGAGAGAGAAGGGGAAGTAGGCTCCCCACCAAGCAGAGAGCCCGTTGTGGGGCTTGATCCCAGAACCCTGAGATCATGACCTGAGCCAAAGGCAGAGGCTTAACCCACTGAGCCACCCAGGCACCTCCCATTTTAAATTTCTGAAATTAGTTATTTGCAATTACACATAGACATTCTTCATAGCTATTCAGTTCTATGGGTCTCAATGTTTTAATATCATGACCTTGTTTTTATGGCATTCCTACATTGTCATCTCTTTCTGGAAAGAGACATTAAATCTAAAATGAAAAAAATAGAAGACCAGTTTATTATCAATTACAAATTAAGTTGACAAAAGAGACAGAAACTAAATACTGGGTTCCAAATATACAGTTCATTTGTGTCTCCATGGTTCATGTCATCTTTCATAAAAGGCTGCAGTACTGGGCACCTGGGTGGCTCAGTGGGTTAAGCCTCTGCCTTCAGCTCAGATCGTGATTTCAGGGTCCTGGGATCGAGGCCCGCATCGGGCTCTCTGCTCGGCAGCGAGCCTGTTTCCCCTCTCTATCTCTGTCTGACTACTTGTGACCTCTCTCTCTGTCAAATAAATAAATGAAATCTTTAAAAAAAAAAAAAAAAGGCTGCAGTACTCTGTACTTAACATAATCCACTAAATGAGATGGTAGTTGTTACCAGTTGCAGCTTAAAGGTCTTAGAATTTTTATTATTTCATTTGCTTGATAGGTATATTGCTCATTTTTTTCTTCCTAACAAACTCTTCAAACATTTCAAGTGCTTATAATGACAAATACTTATTTTTCTTGCCTGTGGCTCTGCAGGGCAGTTGAGATGGCTCTGCTCTGGGCTCCAGGTTAGGTTTAGGTTGGCCCCACCTGTCTCTCCTTCTCCTTGGGCTAGGAGCTACTTGGACTTGTTCTTCTCTTGGAGAATGGCAGGAGTGTGAGAGTAAAAAGCTAAACAGCCCAAGCAAGTTTAAAACCTCTTCTATTAGGTCTAGGTAAAATCTCATTGACCAAAGCAAGTCAGGAGCCTAGCCTCCTAACTCTGGAGCAGGGTGTATACTCATTGAACAGCCAGAGGCTGTGTACAGGTACAGGGCAAAGGTTATAGTTTCAGATGCTATCAAAGAGGACTAAAAATGGGGGGAAATAATCCAGACTACTACTGTAGGGAAGCAAACCCCTAAAACAGTCATTAATTCACTAATATATGTCCTGTGAATTGTAAACATGACAATACTTGCATATTATTTAAATACCTTCTTTTGAAAGTGCTCCAGTGCTCTGAATTTCTTTCCAGAATGCTTTTTTTTTTTTTCCCTTAAGTAAGCTCCACACCCAAGGTACACAGAATTCACTTCCTTTGAGCAGGTTGGAATGCTCTGGAAATTGAAAGAAAATGTGTCTATTCTTACAATTATATCTTTTTAAAGGTAAGAGCAACACTAAAGGAGATGTGTATTACAAAGTTATGTAATATTAAACATAATCTAGTCTACTTTTTAAATTACAGAATAGAAATTTCATTTACTCTCTCATTCATAGAACCTGGCTTTGCAGAGTATATGTAGTCATGGGAACATATATATAATATCTGTTTTAAAAAAAAACTTTCTATTTTAAATTATATACATGCAAGATTATAAACTCCTAAGAGTTACTTGATGTCCTGTGTACCTATCACCTAGCTTTGCCTAGTGGTGACTTGAGATTAGTAAGTATTTGAGAGAGAGAATGTGAGCAGGAGGAACAGAGGGAGAAGGAGAGAGAATCTCAAGCAAACTCTGTGTTCAGCACTGAGCCTTGTGGGTCGGGCTGGGTCTCACAACACTGAGATTAGCACCTGACCCCAAATCAGCAGTCCGTTGCTTAACCAACTGCAACATCCAGGCACCCTGACATTAGTTTTAAAATCATTGATGGACCTTCTTTGCCTTCTTTAATAAGCCTGGTTATTTTTGTTTGTTTTTGGGGGGGGGGTTGTTTTGTTTTGTTTTGTTTTAGATATCTGTCTTTAAAGAAAAGAACACTTGTATTGTGCCTGATTCTTTTTAGCTTTCAGAATTATGAAGTGTCTTGTAAGGATCCTGATGTCACTATTATTTTGTTTCTTTAGTACTTTTTAAACATATAATGTGTTATTTGGTTCAGGGGTACAAGTCTGTGATTCATCAGTTTTACACAGTACATCCCTCACCACAACACATACCCTCCCCAATGTCTACCACCCAGGCTCCCCATCCCCCTCCTATCCAGCAGCCCTCAGTTTGTTTCCTGAGATTAAGTGTCTTAGACTTTGTCTCCTTCCCTGGTTTCACCTTGTTTCATTTTTCCCTCCCTTCCCCCTGTCTTGTTTCCAAATTCCTCATATTAGTGAGCTCATACAATAATTGTCTTTCTCTGTTTGAGTTACTTCATTAGCATAATGCCCTCTAGTTCCATCCATGTCATTGCAAATAGCAAAATTTCATTTTTTGATGGCCACGTATTATTCCACTTTGTGTATGTGAGTGTGTGTGTGTGTGTGTGTGTATCTTCTTTATCCATTTGTGGATGGACATCTGGGCTCTTTCCATAGTTTGGCTATTGTGGAC
Organism: Mustela putorius furo; assembly: GCF_011764305.1. Lineage (NCBI taxonomy): Eukaryota > Metazoa > Chordata > Mammalia > Carnivora > Mustelidae > Mustela > Mustela putorius. The sequence continues at coordinate 32,247,692 of NW_025421304.1, read as the reverse complement.
ATTGCTGCTATAAACATTGGGGTGCAGATGCCCGTTTGGATCACCATATTTGTATCTCTGGGGTAAATACCCAGTAGTGCATTTGCTGAGTCATAGCGTAGCTCTATTTTCAACTTTTTGGGGAGCCTCCATATTGTTTTCCAGAGTGGCTCCACCAGCTTGCATTCCCACCAACAGTGTAGGAGGTTTCCCCTTTCTCTGCATCCTTGCCTACATCTGTCATTTCCTGACTTGTTAATTTTAGCCATTCTCACTGGTGTAAGGTGGTATCTCACTGTGGTTTTGATTTGTATTTCCCTAATGCTGCTAATATTGAGCACTTTTTCATGTGCCTGTTGGCCATTTGGACGTCTTCTTTGCAGAAATGTCTGTTCATGTTGTCTGCCCATTTTTTTGATTGGATTGTTTGTTCTTTGGGTGTTGAGTTTGACAAATTCTTTATAGATCTTTGGCTACTTACCCTTTATCTCCTATGTCATTTGCAAATATCTTCTCCCATTCTTTTGTTATCTTTTGGTTTTGTTGACTGTTCCTTTGCTGTGCAAAATCTTTTTATCTTGATGAAGTCCCACTTGTTCATTTTGCCCTTGCTTCTCTTGCCTTTGGTGATGTGTCCAGGAAGAAGTTGCTGCGGCTGAGGTTGAAGAGGTTGCTGCCTGTGTTCTCCTCAAGGATTTTGATGGATTCCTGTCTCACTCTTAGGTCTTTTGTCCATTTTGAGGCTATTTTTGTAGGTGGTGTAAGGAAATGGTCCAGTTCATACTTCTGCATGTGGCTCTCCAATTTTCCTGACACCATTTGTTAAAGAGACTCTCCTTTTTTATTCCATTGGTTATTCTTTTCCTGCTTTGTCGAAGATGAGTTGACCATAGAGTTGAGAGTCTATTTCTGAGTTCTCTATTCTATTCCATTGATCTTTGTGTTTGTTTTTGTGCCAGTACCATACCGTCTTAATGATTACAGCTTTGTAATAGAGCTTGAAGTCTGGAATTGTGATGCCACCCTCTTTGGTTTTCTTTTTCAACATTGCTCTGGCTATTCAGATTCTGGCTTTTCTGATTCCATACAAATTTTAGGATTGTTTGTTCCATTTCTTTGAACAAAGTTGATGGTATTTTGATAGGGATTGCTTTGAATATGTAGATTACAATCTAGGTAGCATAGACATTTCAACAGTATTTATTCTTCCAATCCATGATCATGGAATGTTTTTCCATCTCTTTGTTCTTCCTCAGTTTCTTTTATGCATGAACTCTGTAGTTTTCCGAGTACAGATTCTTTATCTCTTTGGTTAGATTTATTCCTAGGTATCTTAGGATTTTTGGTGCAATTGGAAATGGGATCTACTCCATAATTTCTCTTTCTTTTGCTCATTGTTGGTGTATAGAAATGCAACTGATTTCTGTGCATTGATTTTGTGTCCTTCCACTTTACTGAATTTCTATATGAGTCCTAGCAGTTTTGGGAGAGAGTCTTTTGGGTTTTCCACATAAAGTATCATATCATCTGCAATGAGTGAGAGTTTGACTTCTTTGCTGATTTAGATGCCTTTATTTCTTTTTGTTGTCTGATTGCTGAGGCTAGGACTTCTAGTACTTTGTTGAACAGCAGTGGTGATAGTGGACATACCTGCCGTGTTCCTGACCTTAGGGGAAGAGCTCTCAATTTTTTCCCACTGAGAAGGATATTTGCTGTAGGTTTTTCATGCATGGCTTTTATGATATTGAGATATGTACCCTCTATCCTTATACTGTGAAAAGTTTTAAATAAGAAAGGATGCTGTACTTTGTCATATACTTTTCACACATCTATTGAGAATATGATATGTTTCTTGTCCTTTCTTTTATTAGTGTAGTATATCACATTGATTGATTTGCAAATGTTGAACCAACCTTGCAGCCCTGAATAAATCCCACTTGGCGGTGGTGAATAATCCTTTTTATGTACTGTTGGATCCTATTGACTAGTATTTTGGTGAGAATTTTTGCATCCATGTTCCTCAGGGATATTGGTCTGTAATTCTTTTTGGTAGGGTAATCCTGACCTCATAAAAAATGAGTTTGGAAGTTTTCCTTCCATTTCACAGCTTCAGAAGAATAGGTTTTTAATTCTTCTTTAAATGTTTGGTGGAATTCCCCTCAGAAGCCATCTGGCCCTGGGCTTTTGTTTGTTGGAAGATTTTTCATTACTACTTCAACTTCCTTGCTGATTATGGATCTACTGTTCAGGTTTTCTGTTTATTCCTGCTTCACTTTTGGTAGTTGTTATGTCTCTAGGAATGCATCCATTTCTAACAGATTGTCTAATTTGTCAGCATATAGCTGTTCATAATATGTTCTTATAGTTTGTATTTTTTTTGGTGTTGGTTTTGATCTCCTCTTTCATGTGTGATTTTATTTATTTGGGTTCTTTTTTCCTTTTTAATAAGTCTGGCCAGTGGTTTATCAGTCTTACTAATTCTTTCAAAGAACCAGCTCCTAGTTTCATTGATCTGTTCTCCTGTTCTGTTGGTTTCTGTTTCATTGATTTCTGCTCTGATCTTTATTATTTTCTTCCCCTGCCGGGTTTAGTCTTTGTTTGTTCTTCTTTCTCCAGCTCCTTTAGTTTCTTCAGAAAGGCTTGTATGGCTGTGTTCTTCCCTCTTAGGACTGCCTTTGCTGCATCCCAAAGATTTTTGAATGGTTGTATTTTCATTTTCATTCATTTCTCTGAATTTTTTAAATTCTTCTCTAATTTCCTGGTTGACCCATTCATTCCTTAGTAGGATCCTCTTTAGCCTCCATGTATTTGAGTTCTTTACAACTTTCCTCTTGTGATTGACTGGTTTCAAAGCATTGTGGTCTAAAAATATGTAGGGAACGATCCCAGTCTTTTGGTACCAATTGAGACCTGATTTGTGACCCAGGATGTGATCTATTCTGGAGAATGTTCTATGTGCACTGGAGAAGAATGTGTGTTCTGCAACCTTGGGGTGGGATGTTCTGAATGTATCTGTGAAGTCCATCTGGTCCAGTGTGTCGTTTAAAACACTTATTTCCTTGTTGATCTTTTGCTTAGGTGATCTGTCCCTTTTAGTGAGGGGTGTGTTAAAGTCCCCTACTGTTACTGTATTATTATTGATGTGTTTGTCAATTTTGTTATTAATCGGCTGCTTCCATGTTGGGGCATAAATATTTACAATTGTTAGATCTTCTCGTTGGATAGCACCTTTAAGTATGATACAGTGTCCTTCCTCACCTCTTATTATAGTCTTTGGTTTAAAATCTAATTGATTGTCACCCCATCTTTCTTTTGATGCCATTAGCATGATAAATGGTTTTCCACCCCTCACTTTAAATCTTGACGTACGTATCTTTGGGTCTAAAATGAGTCTCTTGCAGACAGCATATTGATGGGTCTTGCTTTTTTATCCAGTCTGTACCCTGTGTCTTTTGATTGGGGTATTTAGTCCTTTACTTTTAGGGTAGCTATTGAAAGATATTAATTTAGTGCTATTGTATTGCCTGTAAGGTAACTATTACTGTATATTGTCTGTTCTTTTCTGGTCTGTGTTACCTTTATGTTCTTTCTTTGCTTAAAGGATCCCTTTTAGGGGCGCCTGGGTGTCTCAGTGGGTTAAGCCTCTGCCTTCGGCTCAGGTCATGATCCCAGGGTCCTGGGATCGAGTCCCACGTCGGGCTCTCTGCTCGGCAGGGAGCCTGCTTCTTCCTCTCTCTCTTTCAGCCTGCCTCTCTGCCTACTTGTGATCTCTGTCTGTCAAATAAATAAATAAAATCTTTAAAAAGGGGGGGGTCCCTTTCAGTATTTTTTGTAGGGCTGGTTTGGTAATTGCAAATTCTTTTAATTTCTCTTTGTCCTAAAAGCTTTTTATTTCTATTTTCAATAGCTTTTTATTTTCAATAACACTTTTGCTGGATATAGTATTCTTGGCTGCATATTTTTTTTCACTTAGTTTCTGATCACACCAGTCCTTTCCAGCCTGCCACGTCTCTGTAGATAGGTCTGCTGCCAATCAAATGTTTCTACCATTGTAGGTTACAGATGTCTTGTCCCGAGCTGCTTTCAGGACTTGTTTGTCTCTGAGATTCGTAGTTTTACTATTAGGTGTCGGGGTGTTGATCTATTTTTGTTGATTTTGAGGGGGGTCTTCTGAGCCTCCTGGATTTTGATGCCTGTTTCCTCCCCTAAATTAGGGAAGTTCTCCACTATAATTTGCTCCAATATACTTCTGCCCCTGTCTTTCTTCTTCTGGGATCCCAATTATTCTAATATCGTTTCACTTTATGGTATCACTTATCTCTCGAATTCTCCCCTCGTGATGCAATAGTTGTTTATCTCTCTCTCAGTGTCTTTATTCTCCATCATTTGGCCTTTCATGTTACTAATTCTCTCTTCTGCCTCACTTATCCTAGTAGTAAGAGCCTCAGTTTTTTATTGCATCTCATGAAAAGCCTTTTTGATGTTGACTTAGTTAGATTTTAATTCTCCAGGGATTCTCTAGTGTCCTCTATGCTCTTTTCCAAGCCCAGCTAGTATCTTTATAATTGTTATTCTGCACTCTAGTTCTAATGTCTTACTAATGTCCATATTGATTAGGTCCCTGGCAGTTGGTACTGTCTCTTGTTCTATTTTTTGAGGTGAGTTTTTCCATTTTGTCCAGAGAAAAATAGATGAATGAGAGAACAAAATGCTAAAGGGTAACAATGACTCCAGAGAAATGTAACACGGAACAAATCAGAAGAGACCCAAGAGACCCACAGGTGGGGGTAGGGGGGAAGAATATGATCAGGCTGTTTCATAGAACAGAGCCATATACTGGATTTTGGGTATATTTTGGTCTGTTAGAAGAAACTGGATCTCAAAATTTTAAAAGAAAGTAAAACTTACATATATACAAAAATAAGGTTAAATACAATGAATGGAGGTGATACAACTGCAAAAATTAAATTTAAAAAAGTTTTTAAAAGGGAAATGATAAGTTGGTTGAAAAAGGAAATAAAAATGGGAAAAAGAAAAAGAAACAAAAAATAATAAAATTTTAAAAATTAAAGTCGAAAGACTAAAGAATCATGGGGAAAAAGCCATGAATTCTATGTGCTGAATTCCCCTAGCACTGGAGTTTTGCAGTAAACTTGGTAAACTTGGTCTTGGCTGGACGTTCTTGCTGATCTTCTGGGGCAAGGGTGTTACATTGCTTCTCAAGTGTATTTGCCCTACGCAGAATTGCATCGTCCTTGCCAGCGGCCAGGCTAAGTAATGTGCTTGGTTTGCTCTCTCTAGTTTTTCTTCCCTAACAGCTTTCCACACAGCTTTTGAGGAAGAGAGTGAAAACGGCAGCCTCCCAATCTCTGGCCTCAGAGGAGCTGAGAGCTCGGGTCCCCACTCCTTAGTGCACCCTCAGAGAAAAGCAGTCCATCACTCCTCTCTCCCTGGTCTCCGGCCATACTCTGCTCACCCAGCCTGTGACAGTGCGTTTCTATTTCTGGCACATGGCCCCATTTGGCGTCTCCAAACCCAGCAGATGCCTGCATTGGGCTCCCCTCCTGCTCATCCTTGGGGAGGAAGGGAAGTCTTTCTGGTTCTGCCAGGTTTTGGGCCCCAGCTCAAAGTGCAGTGGCCCAACTGTACTGCATATCACGGTTTATGGCAATCCCAAGCTGAGAGCCCACTCCTCGGCTCAGTCTTTGGAGCCAATTTCCCTGCCTCGATGCCTGGGAGTTCTGCCACATTCATGCAACCCTGGTCTTTCTGTGACCCCAAGAGTCCTGAGACCACACTGTATCAGTGAGGGCTCCACCCCTTGCTTAGCCACCAGAGTTAAGTTCCTCACCGGAGCAAATTTATAGAATTCCCAATTTTGTGCTCTGCTGCTGTATCATTTGCCAGTAGCCGGCTGACAGAAGTACCCCCCAACCCTGCGGTCTTCCCGTACATCTCAGATTCACTTCTCTGCAGGTCCTACCTTCCAGAAAGTGATCACTTTTCTGCTCATAGAGTTGCTGCTATTCTTTTCTTCAATCTCCTGTTGAGTTGGTAGATGTCCAGAATGCTTTGATAGCTATCTAGCTGAATTCCCGGGACCAGATGAAATTTAGGTCTTCTACTCCTCTGCCATCTTGAACTCTTCCCTCTTTACTACTTTCTTTTCCATTTTCCCCATTTTCAGATTGTACCATTGATTAGAAAGTGATTATATCTCATCTACTTTTCTGGTATATTCCTCCCTGGCAATCTAAAACATATATAAGCCCATTTTATTTCTTAAATTGAAGAAGCATACTCAGTTAAATATTCAGATTTCTTGTTTTGAGTTTATTTTGGTGGTATTTGAAAACTTGAGGGTTAGTTTTTTGGGTTTTTTTTTAACATCATCTCTCTTTTTTTTTCCTTTTAGCCTGAAAATGAGATTTCTTCAGACTGCAATCATGTAAGTATGGATTTTCCATAACTCACCATATGTGCTTTATATATATGGCAGATTCAGGCTTTTCCTGTTGTTCCGGGAAACATTATGTCTTCTTAGATTCTCTTAATCTTTTTTTTTTTTTTTTTAAGATTTTATTTATTTATTTATTTGACAGAGACAGTGAGAGAGGGAGTAGAGCCAGGGGGAGTGGAAGAGGGAGAAGCAGGATTCCCGCCGAGCAGGGAGCCCAGTGAGGTACTTGATCCCAGGACCCCCGGATCATGAACTGAGCCAAAGGCAGACGCTTAACAACTGAGCCACCCGGGTGCCCCAGATTCTCTTACTCTTAACAAGGATGATAAAACTTATTTAAGGACCATGTAAATCTGCAAATACCCCTCCATTCTAGAAACAAGCAGATTTTGTCAAATATTTATGTACTTAAGCTTAAGTTTTACTTCAGGTATAGCTACCATTTGAAAATAATTGTTTCTATGCTTATTATGCTTACAACTTTATTTTTATTTTCAAAGATTTTATTTGTTTATTTGAGACAGAGCATGTGGGTGGGTAGAGGGAGAGGGAGAAGCAGACTCCTGCTGAACAGGGAGCCCCACGGAGGGCTCCATCCCAGGACCCTGGGATCATGATTTGAGCCAAAGGCAGACACATGGCTGACTGAGCCACCCAGATGCCCTATGTTAAAGGTTTTATACACACACATACACACACACACTCAAGAGATAACTAGAATTAATACATTAAAAATCATTTGTATAGGGGTGACCTGAGATCCTAACCTAAGCTGAAACCAAGAGGTGGATGCTTAACTGACTTAGGCACCCAGGTGCCCCAAAGAACTATATTCTTTAATAGAAAGTGCTGCTAATAAACATAGCAACAGGGGCCCCTGGGAGACTCAGTTGGTTAAGCATCTGCCTTCAGCTCAGGTCATGATCCTGGGGTCCTGAGATCCAGTCCTGCGTTGGACTGCCCCCTCCGCAGGGAGGCTGCTTCTCTTTCTCCTTGTCCGTCTGCTTGCCGCTCCCCATGCTTGTGCTTATTTTCTCTCTCTCTCTGTCAAATAAAGAAATAAAATATTTTTTAAAGATAACTAGAATTAATACATTAAAAATCATTTGTATAGGGGTGACCTGAGATCCTAACCTAAGCTAACCTATTTTTTAAAGATTTTATTTCTTTATTTGACAGAGAGAGAGATACAGTGAGAGAGGGAACACAAGCAGGAGGAGTGGAAGAGGGAGAAGCAGTCTTCCCGAGGAGCAGGGTGCCTGGTGTGAGGCTCAATCCCAGGATGCTAGGATCATGACCTGAGTCAGTCATCGCCTTAATGACTGAGCCGTTCAGGCGCCCTAAATATAATATTTTTAAAAAATAAAAATAAAAATAGGTGACAAGTATAAATAGATTATTTATAATGAAAAAGATGTCTAATAAACCATTAAAATTTGATTGTCTCTTATAGTTAAAAGTGTGAAAATTAAAAGACAAATGAGTGCATTATTTTCATCTATCTGATTAGCAAATATAAAAAATCTGATAAATACATAATATTGATGGGAATATGGGGATATAAGCTTTCTCTAGCCCACTGATTAGCCAGCTGCTACCCATTGGCCTAATCCAAACCACTGCCTATTTTTATGCATAAAGTTTTATTGGTACACTTCCACACCCATTCAGTTACATACTATCTTTGGTGCTTTCCATGCTATAATAGAAAGATTGAGTAATTTCAACAGTTACTGTATGTAGGTCCCTATAAGTATAAAAGATTTTCCTTTCAGGCCTTTTGCAGAAAAGGTGGTTAAACTCTGCTCTGCCTGTGAATAAGAATATAAATATGAAAACTTCTTTGTAAAGCAGTCAACTTAAAATATGTATATACTTTGGCCTAACATTTTTACTTCTAAGAATAGAAGTGGTAATAGTTATACTTAAAAGAACTGATTCAAATATGTCCATAAGGGGATTTTGTGGCATTATTTATAAAGCAAAAAATTAGGGAAAATATTCAAAATCCATCAGTCAAGTGACTCTGGCATAGGGGGATCCCAGAAAGTAGCTAATTTATGACGTAGGAGTCCTAAAAGGCTCGAGAAGAGGAAGGATTTGACACTGTTAAAAATAGGGACAAAGTATACAGAAAATAGAAAATTATGTCCTTACAAAAAGAGAAGATTAGGACACAGAGACAGAGGGAAAACCATGTGAGGATACAAGAAGAAAAGTCTCAGAAGAAATCAGTACTGCTAACACTTTAATCTCAGACATCTAAACTCCAGAATTGTGAGAAAATAAATCTCTTGCTTAAGCCAACTGGTCTGTGGTATTTTGTTAGGCAGCCCTAGCAAACTAATACACTTTTTTTGGGTTGGGATGGGTTGCGTGATAATCTTTCCCATTAAAACTAGTGGATCAAGTTTAAAAAATTAAACAGCTTTCCACCTACTGGGGGTGTTCTGGAATAAATTAGTGTTGTTAAGCAAGAGATAAAATTAGTTATGAAGAATTGTTAGGCCAATATATTTGAAAATGTTTGCACAGTGGACAAATTACTAGAGAAAGAAATTTACCAAAACCAACACAAGAAGTAGAAAATTTGTGTGGCCTATATTTATTTTAAAAAATTAATCTGTAGGGACGCCTGGGTGGCTCAGTTGGTTAAGCAGCTGCCTTCGGCTCAGGTCATGATCCCAGCGTCCTGGGATCGAGTCCCACATCGGGCTCCTTGCTCCACAGGGAGCCTGCTTCTCCCTCTGACTCTGCCTTCCACTCTGTCTGCCTGTGCTCGCTCTCACTCTCTCTCTCTTACAAATAAATAAATAAAAATCTTAAAAAAAAAAAATTAATCTGTAAATAAAAATCTTTACTGGCTGACTGGCTCAGTATCTTGATCTTGGTGTTTCAAGTTTGAGCACCACATGGGGTGTAGAGATTACTTAAATGAATAAAACTTCAAATATTTATTTATTTATTTATTTATTTATAAAGTTTTTATTTATTTATTTGAGATAGAGCCAGAGAGAGCAAGTGGGGTGAGAGAGAACAAGCAGGGTGAAGGGCAGAGGGAGAAGCAGACTCCCCGCTGAGCAGGGAGCCTGATGTGGGGCTTGATCTGAGGACTCCAGAATCATGACCTGAGGTGAAGGCAGCCACTCAACCAACTGAGCCATCCAAGTGTCCCTTAAAAAATATTTTTTAAAAAATGAAGCTTTAAATAAAAATCCCATAAAGAAAGCATTAGATGTTTAAGTATCTGCCCTCGGCTTAGGTCATGATCCTGGGGTCCTGGGATCGAGTCCCACATTGGGCTCCCTGCACCTTGGGAGCCTGCTTCTCCCTTTGCCTCTCCTCCTCCTCTCTCTCTCTGTCTCTCTCATGAGTAAATAAATAGAATCTTTTTAAAAGGATTTTATTTATTTATTAGAGATAGACAACTTGACACAAGCTGGGGGAGATACAGAGGGAGAGGGAGAATCAGGCTCCCCACTGAGCAGGGAACCCAGTGAGGGGCTCAAACCAGGACTCTGGGATCATGACCTGAGCTGAAGATAGATACTTAACTGACTGAGCCACCTAGGTGCCCCAATATCAGTCTTCTAAAGGATAAAAAAAAGCAGAAATGTTTTTCTATTCATTATGAGGCTAACATTACCTTAGTATCACATAACAAGGATAAAACAAGAAGGAAAACATAGGCCAGTGTCACTTGTGAACCATAGATTAAAAAATGTTAACCAAATTAGTAGCAAACTGAATCCACTAAAATATAAGAAGGGAAATACATCAGGACTGCACTGGATTTATTGCAGAACTGTGAGGTTAATTTAACATTTGAAAAGTTAGTTACAATAAAGGAGAAAAAGTTATGTCATCATCTCAGTAGGTACATTAAATCATTTGACTAAATTCAATACTGATTTTTTAAGCTTCTAATACGGGAAATTTTCTAATGTTAGTAATTAGACTGCAGGCTGCAGGATATAAGATTAGTAGATTAAAAAGCCAGCTGTATTGCTACTGACCAGCAATGAATGATCTGAAAATGAAATTAAAACAACTATATTTACAATAGCATCAAGAAGAATCAAATACTTAAGAATAAATTTAACATGGGGTGCTTAGGTGGCTCAGTGGGTTAAGCCTCTTTCTTCTGCTCTGGTCATGATCTCAGGATCCTGGGATCGAGCCCCGCATCAGGCTCTCTGCTCAGCCGGGAACCTGTTTCCCCCTCTCTCTGCCTGCCACTCTGCCTGCTTGTGATCTCTGTCAAATAAATAAATAAAATCCTTTAAAAAAAATTAAATAAATTTAACCAAAAAAGTATAAGACTGGTATACTGAACTCCATGGAAAACATCTTTGAACAAAATTGAAGATGATTTAAAGGAAAAGACATCCTGTTTCATGGATTGGAAAATATAATATTGTTAAGATGGTAATACTCTCCAAGTTGATCTACATTCAGGCAATTCCTGTCAAAATTTCTGCTGACAACTTTGCAGAAATTGACATACTGACCCTAAAATTCATATGGAAATGCGAGGGATCCAAAAGAGCCAAAACAGTCTTGAAAAAAGAACAAATTCATAATTCCCGATTTCAAAATTTATTGTAGATTCACAGTAATCAAGACTGTGTGGTACTTGCATAAGGATAGATATATAGATCAGTGTAATAGAATTGAGAATTCAGAAAAAACATTCATTTATAGTGAACTGATTTTCAGCAAGGGTGCCAAGATAATACACTGGGGGTAAATAGGAGACTTTTCAACAGATGGTTCTGGAACAGCTTGATATCCACATACCTCAAGATGAATGTGGACCCCTATTTCATACCATATATATAAAAATGGATCGAAGACCTAAATATAAGAGCTAAATTATAAATCACCCAGATAAAACTGTAGATGTAAATCTTAATGACATTAGATTAGGCAAAGGTTTTTAAGTATGATACCTAAAGTACAACTAACCAAAGACAAAATAAAGTGAAATTCATCAAAATTTAAAACTTCTGTGGCTTCAGAGAGTACTGTCAAGAAAATTGAAAGCCCAAGGAATGAGAGAAAATATTTGCAAATCATATATCCAATAAGGGTCTAGTAATGAGAACATACTTTAAAAAGCTTCTTACAGCTCAACAATAAACAAATTTTAAAATTATCACTCTTCGCAGATGATATGATACTATATGTGGAAAACCCAAAAGACTCCACTCCAAAACTGCTAGAACTTATACAGGAATTCAGTAAAGTGTCAGGATATAAAATCAATGCACAGAAATCAGTTGCATTTCTCTACACCAACAGCAAGACAGAAGAAAGATAAATTAAGGAGTCAATCCCATTTACAATTGCACCCAAAACCATAAGATACCTAGGAATAAGCCTAACCAAAGAGGCACAGAATCTATACTCAGAAAACTATAAAGTACTCATGAAGGAAATTGAGGAAGACACAAAGAAATGGAAAAATGTTCCATGCTCCTGGATTGGAAGAATAAATATTGTGAAAATGTCTATGCTACCTAAAGCAATCTACACATTTAATGCAATTCCTATCAAAGTACCATCCAACTTTTTCAAAGAAATGGAACAAATAATTCTAAAATTTATATGGAACCAGAAAAGATCTCGAATAGCCAAAGGGATATTGAAAAAGAAAGCCAACGTTGGTGGCATCACAATTCCGGACTTCAAGCTCTATTACAAAGCTGTCATCCTCAAGACAGCATGGCACTGGCACAAAAACAGACACATAGATCAATGGAACAGAATAGAGAGCCCAGAAATAGACCCTCAACTCTACAGTCAACTAATCTTCGACAAAGCAGGAAAGAATGTCCAATGGAAAAAAGACAGCCTCTTCAATAAATGGTGCTGGGAAAATTGGACAGCCACATGCAGAAAAATGAAATTGGACCATTTCCTTATACCACACACAAAAATAGACTCAAAATGGATGAAGGACCTCAATGTGCGAAAGGAATCCATCAAAATCCTTGAGGAGAACACAGGCAGCAACCTCTTCGACCTCAGCCGCAGCAACATCTTCCTAGGAACAACGCCAAAGGCAAGGGAAGCAAGGGCAAAAATGAACTATTGGGATTTCATCAAGATCAAAAGCTTTTGCACAGCAAAGGAAACAGTTAACAAAATCAAAAGACAACTGACAGAATGGGAGAAGATATTTGCAAACGACATATCAGATAAAGAACTAGTGTCCAGAATCTATAAAGAACTTAGCAAACTCAACACCCAAAGAACAAATAATCCAATCAAGAAATGGGCAGAGGGCATGAACAGACATTTCTGCAAAGAAGTCATCCAGATGGCCAACAGACACATGAAAAAGTGCTCCATATCACTCGGCATCAGGGAAATACAAATCAAAACCACAATGAGGTATCACCTCATACCAGTTAGAATGGCCAAAATAAACAAGTCAGGAAATGACAGATGCTGGCAAGGATGCGGAGAAAGGGGAACCCTCCTACACTCTTGGTGGGAATGCAAGCTGGTGCAGCCACTCTGGAAAACAGCATGGAGGTTCCTCAAAATGTTGAAAATAGAACTGCCCTATGACCCAGCAATTGCACTATTGGGTATTTACCCTAAAGATACAAACGTAGTGATCCAAAGGGGCACGTGCACCCGAATGTTTATAGCAGCAATGTCCACAATAGCCAAACTATGGAAAGAACCTAGATGTCCATCAACAGATGAATGGATCAAGAAGATGTGGTATATATACACAATGGAATACTATGCAGCCATCAAAAGAAATGAAATCTTGCCATTTGCGACAACATGGACGGAACTAGAGCGTATCATGCTTAAAATAAGTCAAGCAGAGAAAGACAACTATCATATGATCTCCCTGATATGAGGAAGTGGTGATGCAACATGGGGGCTTAAGTGGGTAGGAGAAGAATAAATGAAACAAGATGGGATTGGGAGGGAGACAAACCATAAGTGACTCTTAATCTCACAAAACAAACTGAGGGTTGCTGGGGGGAGGGGGTTTGGGAGAAGGGGGTGGGATTATGGACATTGGGGAGGGTATGTGCTTTGGTGAGTGCTGTGAAGTGTGTAAACCTGGTGATTCACAGACCTGTACCCCTGGGGATAAAAATATATGTTTATAAAAAATAAAAAAATTAAGATTTGAAAAAAGAAATAAAATAAGCAATGGATTTGAATAAACGTCTCTCTGAAGAAATATACAGATGGCAATAAGCACATGAAAAGATGCTCGACAACATTCATCTTAAGGAAATGCAAATCAGAATTACAATATATTATATTATACCTATGGGATGACTGTAATAAAAAAGACAATAACAGATGTTGAAAATATGGGGAAATTGGAATCCTCATACATTGCTGGTGGGAATGTGAAATGGTATAGCCACTACAGAAGATAGTCTGGTAGTTCTTCAAAAGGTTAAACAGTTGTGATCTGAACAATCAGTTCCACTCCTAGAGACTCCCAAGATGGTTGAAATCATGTTCACATAAAATTGTGTACACAGGTGTTCATAGAAGCAATAATTATAGCATTGAATAAGTGGAAACAGCCCAAATATCTATCAACTGATAATAGATAAATGAGACATGATAAAGCCATGTAGTAGAATAATATTTGGCAGGAAAAAGGAATGAAGTACTGATAACATGCCACAGTAAAGATGAAACTTGGGAACTGGACACAAAAGGTTACATATTTTACATTTCTGTTTATATGAAATGTCTAGAATAGGCAAATCAACAGAAGATTAGTGGTTGCCAAGGGCTGGGGGAAGTGGGGAGTAGGAAGTGACTGCTACTAGGTATGGCATTTCTTTTTAAAAATTTATTATCATTATTATTTAATTCCAGTACACTTAACATACAGTGTTATATGAATTTCAGGTGTACAACATAGTGAGTCAACAATTCCATACATCACTCAGTCCTCATCACAACAGTTGCACTCCTTAATTCCCATCACGTGTTTCACCTAGCCTCCTACCATCTCCCCTCTGGTAACCATCAGTTTGTTATCTGCAATTAAGAGTCTTTTCTTGGTTTGTCTCTCTTTCTCTCTCTTTTTTCTCTCTTTGCTTGTTTGGTTTCTTAAATTCCACATATAATGAGATCATATAGTATTTGTCTTTCTCTGACAGACTGACTTTGCTTACCATTATACCCTTTAACTCCATGAACTTTCATGTTGGGATGATGAAAGTATTCTAGAATTAGATAGTGGTGACAGTTGTCAAAATTTGAATATACCAGTAGACACTAAAGTATACTTTAGAAGTGTGAATTCAGTAGTACATAAATTATATCTCAGGAGTATAATATAATCAACCCTCATGTAATTACCACCCAGCTTCAGCTATTTGTTCAGATCCATCCTGTGTCATCTCTCTTCCTGCTTACTTCCCCTCCTTTTGTATCATTTTGAAACAGAACCCAGACATCATTTCATTTGTTAATATTTTGTTAAATACCTCTAAAAGATAAGGCTTTATTTAAAAAATAGCCACAATACTGTTATATCTGAAAATGTCATAATTCCTTACTATAATCAGTTAACTAATTAAGGTTCAGATTTCTAACTTCAACACCAATCTTAGAACAGAATTTATTTAATTAACCTGATAATGTGTGGTTATAAAAAGACCAATAGCAGCAAAAATAAACCATTGGGACTACATCAAAATAAAGTGTTTCTGCACAGCAAAGGAAACAATCAACAAAGCCAAAAAGGCATTTCCAATAAAGGATGAATATCCAAAATATATAAAGAAGTATTACAATTCAGTACCCCCCAAATAAATAATCCAATTAAAAATAGGCAGAAGACATAAACAGACATTTCTCCAAAGAAGACATCCAGATGGCTAGCAGACACATGTAAAGATACTCAACATCATTCATCATCAGGAAAATGCAAATCAAAACTACATTGAGCTCTCACTTTACACCCATCAAAATGACTAAAATCAACAACACAAGAAACAACAAGTTTTGGTGAAGATGTGGAGAAAAAGAAACCCTTGGGCACTGTTCATGGGAATGCACACTGGAGCTGCCACTGTAAAAAACAGCATGAAGTTTCCTCAAAAAATTAAAAATAGAACTACCCTATTATCTAATAATCACACTACTTGGTATTTACCCCCCAAAATAGAAAAACATTAATTCAAAGGGATAATACATGCACCCTGATGTTCATAGCAACATTATTTACAATAGCCAAACTATGGAAAGAGCCCAAGTGTCTGTACATAGATGAATGGGAAAGAAAAGGTAATCATAAAAGAATATAATAAATATATAGGAATATTACTCAGCCATAAAAATGAATGAAATCTTGCCTCTTGAAACACCATGGATGGATATAGAGAATATAATGCTAAGCGAAAATAAGAGAAAGACGAATATTGTATGTTCTTATGTGAAATTGAACAAAACAAGGTAGCAAAAGACAAAAAGAAGAAACAAACTAAGAAACAGACTCTTAACTGTGGAAGACAAACTGTTGGTTACAAGAGGGGAGGTGAGTGGGGGGATGAGTGAAATAGGAGATAGGGGGACGCCTGGGTGGCTCAGTTGGTTGGATGACTGCCTTTGGCTCAGGTCATGATCCCGGAGTCCTGGGATTGAGTCCCGCATCGGGCTCCCTGCTCCATGGGGAGTCTGCTTCTGCCTTTGATTTCTCCTCGCTCATGCTCTCTTTCACTACCTCTCTCTCAATAAATAAATAAATAAATAAAATCTTAAAAAAAAAAAAAAAGAAATAGGAGATAGGAATTAAAGAGTACACTTGTCATAATGAAAATAAAATAAAATGATAAAGAAAAACCACTTCCCAATGGGATACAAGCAGAAAAAAGAGCAATATACATTTTCTTTTGTAATCAGAAAGGCTGATACACATTAGTAGCAGTGAAGAAGTGAAAGAATTCAAAATATTAAGTCCTAATGTCTAATAAAGTGTAAAGGGCTACATCTAGACTGAAAGAAAAAAAAAGAACTACAGCAAACATGATGAAATATTAACAGCTTTCTACCCAGAATTGGCACCAAGACATAGTTAGCTCATGGTCACAGAGATCCTAGCCCATGTGCAGTAGGCTAAGAAAAAAGAAAATAGGTAAAAATTAGAAAGGAGGGTGCCTGGCTGGCTCATTCAGTGGAACGTGAGACTCTTGATCTTGGGGTTGTAAGTTTGAGCCCTGGGTTGGTGTAGAGATTACTCAAAAACAGTTGGAAAGGAAAAAATAAACTAATTATTTACAGATGACATGATTGAGTAGAAAACTCAAAAGAATTTACAGATAGACGATCACTAGATGAATTTAATAATGACCTTGGGTATAAGATCAATACACAAAACTTAATTGTGTTTTTCTATAGTAGTAACAAGCTATTTCTCCAGTGAACTTAAAAGTGACACTGTGGGGGCACCTGCATGGCTCATTTATTAAGGGTTTTGGCTCAGGTCATGGTCCCAGGGTTGTGGGATTGAGCCCCCCCACTGGGCTCCCTGCTCAGCAGGAAGCCTGGTTCTCCCTCTCCCACTCCCCCTGCTTGTGTTCCCTCTCCCATTGTATCTCTCTCTCTCTCCCTGTCAAATAAGTAAATAAATAAATCTTAAAGAATAAATAAATAATCTTAAAGAAAAATAAAAAATTAAAGTGACATTGTGTAGGGGTGGTGCAGTTGGTCAGGTGTCCAACTCTTGCTTTCCGTTCAGGTCATGATCTCAGTGTTGTGAGATCAAGCCTCACAACCAACTCTGAGTTCAGTGTGAGGTCCGCTTAAGACTCTCTGCCCATCCCCCCATAAATAAATAAATGTTTTTTTAAAGTGACACTATTTAGCATATAAAACATCAGATACTTAAGAATAAATCTAATAAAAATGTGTAAGACCTCTACACAGATAACTACAAAATGTTTTTCAGAGAAATTAGAAGACTTAAATAAATGAAGGAATATATATATATATATATACTATGCTCATGAGTTGGAAGACTCAGTATTATAAAAATATTAGAACTCTCATTAAGTTGTAGATTCTCTGCCGTCCTTTATTTGTTGTTATTAAAATGGCAAGCTGATTCCAAAATTTATTTGGAAACAGAATTCCAATAATAGCCAACACAGTCTTGAAAAGAGCCACACACAAAAAAATTTCACCACCTGGTTGAAGACCTGATGTTAAGTAGCAATAAGTGATGCAGAATGATAGAGGCACAAGGGTCAATGAGTAGAACAGTGGAACAGAGTGAGTCCAGAAACGATCCATCTATGTATCTTTCTATATCTAGAGACAGAGAGACATTTGAATAAAGAATTTGATCCCTGTTGTACAGGACTCACAGAAAATCAGTTCTAGATGTTTATAGATCTAAATGTGAAAATTAAAACAACAAAACTTCTAGAAGGTAGCATAAAAGAATACTTTCATGACCATGAGATTAGCAAAGAATAAATGGAAAACAAAAGCAGTAAGCATAAAGCAAAAGATTGATAAATTACATTACATTGCATTTTATTTTGTTAAATATAATATTAAGAGTGTGAAAATGCAAGTCATAGAGGAGAAAACATTTTAATACATAAATCTAACCACATGTCCAAAATATTTTAAGAATTCATACAAAGCAATAAAGAAAAGACGAATAGAAAAATGGGTAAGGTAAATTTAACCAAGGAACTAAAAGTAATGTATAGTGGAAACTACAACACATCAGTGAAAGAAATTGGAGACACAAATAAATGGAAAGATACTCCATGCTTATGAATTAGAAGAATTAATATTGTTAAAATGTCCGTATTATTTGACAGAGATCACAAGTAGGCAGAGAGGCAGGCAGAGAGAGAGAGGAGGAAGCGGCTCCCTGTGGAGCAGAGAGCCCAATGTGGGGCTTGATCCCAGGACTCTGGGATCATGACCTGGGCCGAAGGCAGAGGCTTTAACCCACTGAGCCACCCAGGCTTCCCGCCAAGAATAGTCTTGAGGAAGAAGAACAAAGATGGAGGCATCACATTCTCTGAATTATACTTACTTAATGGGAAACAAAAGCAGTAAGCATAAAGCAAAAGATTGATAAATTACATTACATTGCATTTTATTTTGTTAAATATAACATTAAGAGTGTGAAAATGCAAGTCATAGAGGAGAAAACGTTTTAATACATATATCTGACCACATGTCCAAAATATTTTAGGAATTCATACAAAGCAATAAAGAAAAGATACTTTTCTTTACTCACTAAGGGTTTCATACTTTGGGCTTCCCTGATGTGGTGACTGGTACCTGCGTATTTCCCTCATGGGGACCCTGAAAGCTATGACCAGAGGGTTGTTACTGGTGATGGTAGCTCCCATGGCTCTTGAGTTTTCTAAGCCAAGGCACCTTGTGAGTCTTGCCTTCTCACACCTAAGCTGTTATCTGGAGAGAACTTACCTCCAGATGACTACGTAGACTGCTGCCAGGATTTCTGTTGAAGAGTAGTTGGTGATGCTCTGGTGACAAGTGGTTCCTGTCTCCTATTCTTTCTACAGACCTCCAGACTCTAGCTGCTGATTTCACATTTCTACTCTGTCTGATAATAATAATATTATGTATTTCTCAGGATATATGCTCTTTTACATCATCAATAATGTAAATTCTATCTAGCATTGTGATTTATCTATATCACAATATCTATATCAGGAAAAAGCATATTAAAGTTCATTCCTTATCTTCTGTAGTATAAAGCTATTACAGAATATCTAAAACTAATAAGTCAGGAAACAGCAAGTAGTTAATAAAAGTGTAAAGTTAGGGCCACCTGGGTGGCTCAGTTGGTTAAGCATCTGCCTTCAGCTCAGGTCATAATCCCAGGATCTTGGGATCGAGTCCCACGTCATGGCCTCCCTCCTTAGTGGGAAGTCTGCTTCTCCCTGTCCCTCTGCCCCCCCCACCTCTCTCTCTGTCTCTCTCGCTTTCGTTCTCTCTTTTAAAAAGTGTTAATTACCCTAAGAAAAAGCTAAAGGAATTTAAAGTATTTGTCTCTGGGGAGTTGGTAGGACTTCAGAAAGGGACTTGTCAGGGAACTGGTCTGATTTTTTTATCTGCATTTATAGAACTATTTGACTAAACAGCTTTGATCTAAAATTTTTGAGATGAATAAAAGAGTAAGTGGATAAAATGAGCTATACAGGCTTTCAAGGAGCTTGACTATGAAGGAAGGTTTTTCCTTCACCATCTGTACCAAAAACTTGTCACTATCCTGACTTTTTCAGATATATCCCATCTTCTCCCATCCAGCATTTCTTGCCTTTAACTGGTCTGCTAACCTCCCCTAGTCTGGCCTTTCTTTGCACTGCGACCAAAGTTGACCTTTTGAGTTCTCTGGTTAAATTGTTCACTGGCTTCCCATTTCCTATTAGATAAACTACACATTCTTTAAGGTAAGCTCTGATACTCTGTGTCATCTGATCCCTGCTTACAGCCCAGCCCCATCTTTCATTACCTTAACCTAGCCATCCCGAGCTATAGGTGTCCTTAGAAGTTATAATTACTCTTTCTGTCCTTTTTAGCCTTGTACTCCTAGAACCCCAGTCTCCCTCAGTTCACCTGACAAAATTCCTTCGGATCGAGCCCGGTATCACAGTCACTACCTCCCCACGTACCCTTCCTCTACATTCACTGAGCTATGTTCTTCCTTCGTATCCCCATAACATCTCCGGTATGCATCTGGTGTCACATTTATCACACTATATTTCCATTGCTTATTTGCTTCCCAGGCTGACTGTCGCTTGGCTCCCGTGGTTGAGCTCCTTGAATGCTGAGACAGTGGTTTTTTTTCTTCTTCACCCTTCATGTTGTCATCTAGCAAGATTCCAGGTTATAGTAGTTACTCAGTATGTGTCTAGGAGAGGGAGATGGGTAAGTGGGTGGATTCGTAAGTGAACATCTTGTGTTTAAGAAAATTGAAGCTGAACTACATCCTGTTAACCGATAGCACTTAGTGTCAAATTGCAGTTATTTTTCTAGTTGACAGTAACCACTCAACCACTCAGGAGGTCGGGACAGGTATCAAATATGATGCAGGTAATCAACTCCCCAAATCAGGTGTGAATGTATTTATATTCTCTTGAAGAAAAGGTACTGGTGGAAACCCGTGTTGAATTCCTTTTGTACTTTCCTTCGTGAAGGAATAATCATGCATTACTAGCTCATACTAAAAATAAAAGACCAGACGTAGATTCATGGTTGGGAAAGGACGGGTGAGGAAGGATGAGGAGGGATAAAACCGCTGTGGGGTTTCTGTTGGGGACGACGAGCATGTCCGCGAATTAGACACTGGTGTTTGCACAACCATGTGAATGTACTGAAAGCCACTGAATCTGGACACTTCAAAATGGTGACTTTTATAGTCTGTGAATCAAACCTCAAAAAATTAAAAACAAAAATTAGACATTCCAAAGTTAAAGGTTAAAGACATTTCAGAAGCTCTAAGTGATTATCTAAATGGCTTTGACAGAAAATCAGTTTCTAGGCCATTACAGGACATCTGAGTTTGTGTTAGATAAAGTAAGGGAGCCCCCTGTAGTTTGTATTTTATAATTTTTCTGTCATTTGTTTTTGTTTATGGGATATCCTTGAGCCGCCAGACAGGGTTTCTTTCTTACTTCTCCCTCCCTGCCTGCCTGCTCCCTTCCACCTTCCGTCATTCGTTCCTTCCTTCCTTCCTTTTTTTTTCTTTTTAAGATTTTATTTATTTATTTGACAGAAAGAGAGAGAGCACAAGCAGGGGGAGCGGCAGGCAGAGCAGGCGAGGGAGAAGCAGGCTCCCTGCTCAGCACGGAGCCTGATGTGGTACTCGATCCCAGGACGCTGGGATCATGACCTGAGCCAAAGGCAGGCACCTAACTAGCTGAGCCACCCAGGCGCCTTTCCTTTCTTCCTTCCTTTCAAAGAAGTCAGCCATAGGTCACTCAGTAAGGAATCTTTGGTTTGATGTACACACAGAATACTCTTAATTTAAAAAAAAAAAAAAATGTTTTTAGAATACTCTTAATTTTAAAAGAAGAATGTTGCTTTAATTTTAAAATACAAAAGTTAGGAGTACCTAGGTGGCTCATTCGGTTAAGCATCTGCCTTGGGCTCGGGTGGTCCCGGGATCAAGCCCCCACATTGGGCTCCCTGCTCAACAGGGAGTCTGCTTCTCCCTCTCCTTCTGGCCTTCCCCTGCTCTTGCTCTCTCTCTCTCTCTCTCTCTCTCAAATAAATAATATTTTTAAATATTTTATTTATTAAATTAAAAAATAAAATATAAAATGTAATCACCAAGTAGTACTGACTTAATTCATAGATAATTGTAAAATGTGTTTGTCTAAATTCTAACCTTGTCTTTTGAATCACTGGATTCGTCTTTGCTTGTGTGGAGCCAGGAGGCCCAAGATTCCTTCAGTTAGAACTAAGTTTCTCCTATACCCACATTCTTAGTTTGGCCTCATATGTCCTATTGGTTGAACTTGTCACTCATTATGGTATAAATTTATTTTTTTGTTCATCTATTTAACAAATATTTGTTGATGTCTGTGTGTTCTGTCACTCTCTCTTATAGGCACTGGGCATACACTGTGCTGAGCAAAGCACAGCTCCTTTTAGAGCTTTTGTTATAGATGGTGGCCAGTGTTTTTTTTTCTAAAAACTCACTTATTGATGGTAGTTGAAGGGTTAGAGCTTTTTGCTGGCTTGCTTTTTTCTTTAGGGGGGAAGAGAAGAAATACTACTCATCCTTCATATTTTATTTATTCACAGATTTTTTTTTTCCAGTACTCCTATATGGAATTAAGTGCTTATTTCTGTGTTGTTCCCAACGCAGGTGATATAAGCCTCTGTTACACTTCTAAAAAAGCAGATCTGGCGGGGTGCCTGGGTGGTTCAGTGGGTTAAAGCCTCTGCCTTCAGCTCAGGTCATGATCCCAGGGTCCTGGGATCGAGCCTCGAGTCGGGCTCTCTGCTCAGTGGGGAGCCTGCTTCCTCCTCTCTCTCTCTCTCTACTTGTGATCTCTGTCTGTCAAATAAATAAATAAATAAATAACAACGAGCTCTGGTCATGTCACTCTCTTAATTTCCCTTCAGTGACTCTTGGGTTGAAGTTCAGACAAGGCTTACAAGGGTTGTCAGAATCAGTCTTCCATTGAACTTTCAGTTCCTCTAACATGCTCTGTTTACCTTTTGGTGAGCTTTCTACCTTTTGGTGAGCTTCTATGCATGCTGTTTCATTTACCTAAAACAGTCTTCTCCCTCCCCCTTTACTGTGGCTAATGGCTAATCTCTCAGGGTTTCATGTTAGATAGCACTTTCCATAGTACACTTTACTTGACTAAACTCCCCAACACAGTCCGGGGTCCTCCTCCCCTGTACTGCTGGGATACCTTGTATTGCTCACACTGCTTGCCATTGACCATAGCCACCACTGGATGGTGTAGTCTTTTTTTCTTTCTCCTTTTGTTTTGTCCCCTAGTTCCTAGTACAATACAAACTCAAACATGTTTTTCTGTTTCCTCTAATAGCCTATGAAGACCTTGAGTTCAGACTGTGTGTGGTATAGTGCAAGTGCTAAGCACACGTTTCAGTGCATCAGTGAGTGAGTGATTGTATTGTTTATTCTTGGAATATAGCCAAGAGAAAGG
Organism: Mustela putorius furo; assembly: GCF_011764305.1. Lineage (NCBI taxonomy): Eukaryota > Metazoa > Chordata > Mammalia > Carnivora > Mustelidae > Mustela > Mustela putorius. Next base: position 32,224,565 of record NW_025421304.1, on the reverse strand, counting down.
CTTGGAGCTGCATCTCTCTCCCCCATTCTCTTCATGTTCAGCATCATACAAAGTCTGTGCTCTGCCTCTCCATCTGAGCTAGGTGTAAGGGCCATTTATGCTACTTTTCAGAAATTGAATCATACATTGAAAATTGTTAAGTAAATCTGCAAAAGGTATGGTAAAATTCAGCACTCATCTGTAAATAGTAATGGCTTCAGATAATTTAGAGTTTAAAACATGTTAAAAAACAGTTGTGTAAAGTAGACCTTACGGAGTATGTGTCAAGACAAAGGAGGGTTTTAAAGGAATGAAGATAGGCCTGCGTACTAGACGCTTGGCATCTCCCCTTTATGAAACTCATCTGTGGAAGCCCTGTGAATTGCGAAATCTGTGAGTAAACCCACTAAGTCTGAGCTTCTGGGTTAAACTTCTTGATTTAATAGAATTTGGCTTATACAACCTTGTTAATGTTTTCTCTGAACCCTAACCAGAGATTTTTTCTTGAGTTAAAAAAAATTGTCCTTAAGTGGAAAAAGAAGTATGCCTGAATGGTAGTGTTTTATTTTGTCTGCCCATTTTTTCCTTTTATCTGTAAACATGATGACATTTTTATCTTCCTTTTCTTTTCATTAACTGAATATGCTTTATCTGACTTTGTATAATGGACTTTAATCACAGTAACCAGCGATGAAAAATTTCATACTATTCTAACTGGAGTTTTTGTTTGTTTTTTCTTTTGTTCATAGTTGTTGTGGAATTACAAGCTGAATCTAACTACAGACCCCAAATTTGAATCTGTGGCCAGAGAGGTTTGCAAATCTACCATATCAGAGGTAGGTTGTAAAAGATTTTTGTGGGTATTTAATGACTTAGAAGAAAACATTACATCTCTTGACCTGGCCAGTCATTAAGGGAGGAATGACTGGACTCAGTTACTTTTCTTGGAATTCCCATCTGTCTTGGCTGAGAGAGAAGCCACAGTGGCGGGATGTGTAATCAGCCTCCTTTTTGTTAATGTTCACCTATATTTATCTTAGCTGCTGTTGATTCAGACAGATTGAAAATCGGGCTCCGTTGATCCCCAAACAGAGGGCACAACTGCTTCTGTCATCAGTGCTCCACTCGTACTTTTTGCAGTCTGCTGATGTCTGAAGCTTTTCAGAATGGGTCTCCCCAGGAGGCCTGTAAATGTTTCTAAGTTACGCAGTGGGTTCAGTTGAACCATAGAGGCATATGCTTCAAATAATAGGAATTGACATTTAAAAAGTTTGTGACAAGAATTGTGTCTATTGTTATAGATGGGTGTTGAGTATAAAAACAAAAATAATTAATGAAAATGTACAGCATTGTACAGATGCTAATTGGGGAAAATTTTCAATTGTCTTGGTTCAGTGTGAACTACAGATAGTATGGTTAGTTGTATATACCAGTTTGATTGTCATGTGAGTCTATCCAGATTCATCAGAATAATTTCCCTCTTCACTGGCTTATAAAAGACACACACACACACACACACACACAACACGTATGCATAACTGGCTTTCTTATAATGTGTATGTAATGATGGTCCTCTTGTAACCTTTTGGGGTATTGTGGTTTTGTGAATGATTTCAAGTAAAAATGAGAATTCATCCCTTCCTAGAGGGAGATTATACCGAAGTCAGGAAAATTAAATATCAGGAAGAACATAGTTGCCAACAAAATGTTTTACTTTACATCTCCTTCTCTTGCAATTCTGCTGGCAAGGAGAAAAGGAGTATCACAAGAATACCTGCAAACTGCAAACCAAACTTTCATTTACCCTCCATTTTTTAAAAAATTTCATTTATTTTTTGACAGAGACACAGTGAGAGAACACAAGCTGGGGGAGTGGGAGAGGGAGAGCAGACTCACCGTGGAACAGGGAGCCCGACATGGAGCTCCACCCTCGGACCCTGGGATCAGGGTCTGAGCTGAAGGCAGAACACCCAGTGACTTAGCCACCCAGGTGCCCCTCTCCATTGCTGAGCCAAATACTGCTGGCTTTCCTCCTGCTTCTTGTCAAAAATAGTGATGGCAGCACTGCTCCCTGACCACTTCACAGTTTACTCCTATTCGTGACATGTTGATGCCTTAATATGGTGTTTCTTGCTGTTAATCATAGAAATTTTCTTTCTGTTGTATTAAGCTTCTAGCCAATAGAATGATTGAATAAAAGCATCAACTTTTAATTCAAACACTACCCCCTGTCCTAATTGATGATGAACTGAAATGCAAAGAGGTACTACATCTCTGTGTTTCAGTAAAATCCCAAGAGATTAAAGCTAAATATACATTTATGTTCTCATTGGGACTCCAATTTAAAATGTGCTCCTGATTTTTCTTCAGATATGTAAACTATTGATTGCCCAGTATAAGAGCTGTAAGAATGCTTGCACTTCACTAAGTTTTAAAACCCAGGCTTCTATTGCTAGCTCTGTGTTCTTATACAGGCTTTTCTTTGGTTGAATTACAAATGCTGAGATTTTTTCAAACAGCTATTCCTCCTTTTACTTGTGAAACTTAACTCTATTTTGCTCAAAATCAAAACAAAAGCCTTTTCCTGGAAATACATTTATTACCCTCTTTCTGGGCGTCTCAAAACAAAAAACAAAAAACCCTCAAGGTTAAGTTGAAAGAGTTGCATTCATCTTGACTGTGGAAGATCTCTCTGCCTCTTGAAGCCAGAGCAAGACTATTTTCTTAAATTCTCAAGTTTGCTTCTTTGAAAAGTAAACACCATTTTCTGTCTTGAGTTGAGTGTTTCACTTGGTTTGGATTTGATACAAGGACTGGACGTAAAGAGACCCAGGGGGCTATAGGATAGTGAGTGTGTGGTATATTCTTCACCGGGCACCTTTTGGAAAGGGAGAGTGTATTTGTTTTTGCTTTCTGTGTGTATTTAGGATAGGTAGTGTGATAGTAGAGAGTGGTTACTCTTGGTTTCAAAAAGCCAATAAAACATTTTCTTCTTGTTTACATTAAAAATAAACATTTACATTTGGGCCCCTTACTCTTGTCAAAACTATCATTTTTGTTTGTTTTTAATTTCTTCAAATGCAGTAGGATTTTTCCAAACAACCTTCCCTGTTTTATAATTCAAGCTTACAACCCATTAAGTAGATTTTACTTTTTTGTGCCTGAATTTCAGCTTTTTTTTTTTTTTTTTTTTTTGGTTCATTGGCTTCATTCACACGTGTGGTTTGGGATGCACTTTGCCAGAACCCAAACCATGTGGAATTACGCTGTGCTTGATCCAGTAGAACATGTGTCTAAACCACCCAAATTAGACTTACAGTGGCCTCCCCTTTCTCAGACTTCTTCCAGACTGCACTGAGCATCATTTTAAACATGTTTCTGTTCCAGACCATAGTGGTGAAGCTGGGATTCTACTAAGTTCAAAAACACATGTCTAAATCCACAGTTAATTTAGAACATATTAATGTCATGTCGAGAAGTAATATTATGCCTTCCCGCCTGCCTTCTCTCAGCCATTAGGTTTACCTGACACTAATAGGGTGCTGTGTAGCTTGGCTTGGGACATGCCCCTAGACTTCAGTTCTGCACCTGTTTTCCAGAGCTGTTTCCCAGATTAATCTCCTCACTGTCCATTGCATTCTTTGCATGGATAAAGGGACTTCTCAATAGAACCATTCTGAAGCTATAGATGTTTTTTTTTTTTTTAACATTCTTAGTTTATTAATCCTCTCATGAAAAATCTGCACAACCACCACAGATAAAGCCACTGCAGTATCTTTACTCCTTCTGTTGTCCAGTCTCCAGCTCACTTTTTGCCAGCACCAGCATTGGCTTTTGCAGTCCCCCTGACTTTCTTCATTCTGTTCTTGCGTTCTTTTCACTGATTTCTTGAGGTCTTTTTCTTCTCATACAGACCATATCTTGCAAGTCTATGTTTGGGTTCATTTTTCTTTGCATAATCCAAGGAATCATAAATCATGCTAAAGCCACTTGTCTTGCCACCACCAAAATGGGTTCTGAATCCAAATACAAATATGACATCTGTTGTGGTCTTGTACATTTTGGTTAGTTTTTCCCGAATTTCTGTCTTAGGTACTGTTGTATTTCCAGGATGAAGGACATCAATAACCATTTGTTTGCACTGAAGTAGTCGGTTGGTCATGAACTTCCTGGTCCGGATAGTGACTGTCTTGTTCATGATGGCGGCTTGAGCTTCAAGCAGCCGGAGAGCTGAAGCTATAGAAAAGCTTTTTAAAAAAATTATATCTCAGTAAAGCTGAAATTCTAAAAATTTGTTGCCAAACACATTAATCAGATATTTCCTAGACCCCACAACAATCTTAATAGGCATGACACTATTTTCTTTATAACGAATGTATTTCTAAGTGCTTTCCTCTTTTTCTCCCAAATATCGATGGGAAATCAATAAGAGAATAGCAGACATTCTCTTTTGTAAAAAGTCGTTTGATAGAATAAAACACTTGTGTAAAACAGCCACTTTCTTTGGAGCAGATTAAAGAATGTGCTGATGAACCGGTTGGGAAAGGTTACTTGGTCTCCTGCTTGGTGGATCACCGAGGCAACATCACTGAGTATCAGTGTCACCAGTATATCACCAAGATGACAGCCATCATTTTCAGTGATTACCGTTTGATCTGTGGCTTCATGGATGACTGCAAAAATGATATCAACATTCTGAAATGTGGCAGCATTCGGCTTGGAGAAAAGGTATCTACTCTGTTTATACTGGCTTCACCAAGGGGTCCTATGAACTTGATGAATGAAAAGTTTTGTATATCTGGCATGGGAAAAATTTAGGCTGGAGGTGGCCTTAAAGTGGAGGTCCAGTCAGCCGCAAGATCTAAGGCTAGTTGACCCGTGAATGCATTCCATCTCTTTATAGTATTTCAGTACTATCTGGGGAAGCAGAGGAATTAACATCAGCCAAGAGTAGTAAATACTAAACCAGTTGCTAGTTACCTGTAGCGTTCCCTAGCAGAGCATTTTGTTGTTTTGTGGACAAAGTAGTTAGAGTAGCAGAGACTTGAGTTGCCTAACCTTTCTCTGCGTGTACCTATTTGCTGCTATAAAAAAATTACTTAGTAAACACCTTGGTATAAAAGAAGATTTAAATATTAGAAAAGTTTAAGTTATATGAAGGTACTTCTGGCTTGTGAGAAGTAAGATACTCTATAAATGTGATTTGTTGCTACTTTTATCTTATAAGAACTAGTTTTAGTAAAGACAAGAAGGAAAATACCTAGTTGACGACTTCTGTCTTAATTATGTTTGGTCTTATTTTTGTTCTTGTGAGTCTCTTGTCTAGAAGGTCACAATGGAGGTTTGGCTAGGTTTATTCTAAATCTGTTGGCTCAGCAAAATGAAAGAAACTCCTGAGAAGTAACAGATGCTGGGGGAGAGGTGGTCTGAGGCATATGTCTGACCTCAGCTATTATTTGCCACTGCTCATTAATCTGCTCTTTAGGAAATATGATGAAAAATAAAATCCTTTGTCTCTTTGCCCTCTATTTGTTCGTTGCCCCGTGGTTTGCTGGCTTCTGTCACTGACAGAGGGTAAGGGGCATGGTGTTGGAATACTAGAGCTGCACATACCAGTTTGGGTGATGGTTTTAGTGCTGGTTATTGTCTGCCTGTCACCAAATACCCTTTCCTTTATACCAGCACAGGGCTCTAGCCCTCTCACAGGGTACCTGTGGGTCAGTTTTGAGAGCACTGTGAACTTGGCATAGAGCTTTTGGCAGCTTAAGAAAGACCAGTTTTAATAAAGAAGGCAGATTTCTTCCTTCCCAGCAGACTCTAGAAATGGCACAAAAGCACTTAAGCTACCCTAATAATTCAGGAAGCTCTTCTGATTTTATTTAGGGTGTTAGAGATCATGTCCAATTCCGTATCTCATTCCTTTTAAAAGCTTCACATAAGTGTTCCAAACACCTTTTTTTAGGAATCAGTAATGACACTTCTCCATATTTGTGATTAGTGGTCCACACTGTAGAGTAGACCATTACAGTTCACCTCTTTTTGTGGTAGTTTTCCCCTCTTGACACCAAGATAGTCACTGGTTAGCTTCCCACTCGCAATCTGAATTATCAGTACAAAACCTGCTTTCAACTGCGTGTTTGAGTTACTAGGGTTTATTTAGTGCCAGAAACGATCACAGAAAACAGTAGTACTAGAGCCCAAGAACTGGACAGTGAGGATTGTCTGCCCAGCTTCGTTAAAATGAGAAAAAAAAAAAAGGTTTCTGTGGATCATCAAAGTGCACATTAAAAAAAATTTTTTTTTCGATGTTCCAAGATTTCATTGTTTGTGCACCATGCCCAGTGTTCCGTGTAATATGTGTCCTCCTTAATACCCACCACTAGGCTCACCTACCCTCCCACCTGACAAAATGCACATTTTTGTCATGTTTATCTTATGCTACAGGTGAATTTCTGTTTATACCAAGCCTCTATCCTAGCACAAAGGCTTTCTGTATTTTGGGGACAGTAAGATAGATTCATGCTTGCACTCTTGAAAAAACATGTTCCTTCCTATATAATCCATTTTGGTGCTACAGCCATGTTTAAAAGTGAGGGAGGCATGTCCTCAGCCCTTCCTGGCTTTTCTAACTATAGTTTATTTCTCTGAGGCCAGTTATTTAGATTTGCAGATTATCCTGAAAAGTAATGAATCAACTTCTTGCTTGTTGATTTCAAATTTGGCACTGAAGCTTGCAAACTCCTCTGTGACTGGCTTTGAACTGACTTCTTCCAAAGGTCAGAGGAGGGGGTAATAATGGCTAATGTGTTTGTACCCTGCTTCTGGATGAATGTAAAAGAGTCATGGTGTCAAAATTATGATTTTTTTTCAAAATGTTAATATACGTAGATTTGAGAGCAAAGACTATATATTAATAAAATTTTTTCTAAGTAAATACAGTTAAAATGACAGATCTTCAAAAGTAAAAGTGTAAATGCATTTACATCATCTGAAGAAAAGGTACAATGTGCGATCCAATACCGGAACTTAATTCTGGACATGTCCTACATTATTACTACTTTTAGACTTTTCACTTGGTAGTTCTATAGTCTTATCATTCTGTGCTTTTAACTGGCTACGTTGAATATTTTGGACAGTTTTTCTCTCCTTCTGTAGTGAGAAAGATCACAGAAGACACCAAAAATACTGAACTAGAGAGTGGTTTATAACAGAAATGAAAACTGAGTTCTTCCTTTTTGGGATTAGTGTTATTTTTCTCTGTTCCTTAAACAATAACAACAAAAAAGGGCAAGGTTTATGGGGAAGAAAAGATATTACCTATCAAATTGCTAAAAACTGATCAGGACATTTTGTAGTTTTAAGAAAGACATTTGTTTCACCATAGTACAAGTCCCTTTTAAGTCCATTTATAGGATCATTTGTTATTCCTATGTCAAGCCAGTGAGTGTATCAATAACTTAATCTTTTTTAATCTAAGTAATTTTATTTTCCTCGAGGTGGTATGCCCGTGTGTAGTTTACCTCCCTTGTTTTCATTCTTATTCAGTAATTAGCCATACAGTCTTGTCAAATATTTGCATACGTTTCAGTTACATAACTAAAATGGGCTGAACTCAGAGACTTCAGAGAACCAAGAAGAATTCTTGAAGTATATTTATTTGAAAAAATTATCTAAAGTTAGCATGAATAAAAACATCTAATGGAAATGATGATATGGCCTAGCACCAGTATGTGTTGTACAGTTGCACAGTAATTATAATTAAATTTCAGATTCCTTAAGGGATCTCAAGCCACAATGATGCTCCCTTTATTTAAATCCAAGAAGAAGCATGTGGAACCATTAAGAAATATAATAGCCCTAAATAGATATTCTTACTGGTGACACATTTAAAACAGTTACAGACCCTAAGAATACAGGGAAACACTTAGACTCATTAAGTGGAAATTAAGTGGTGCCAGGACTAACAGCTAAATCTGAATCGGGAGTTGACTGTCAGATTATTGTTTTATTATTTTCAACCCCTTTTATATGATTTTTTAAAAATATTTTATTTGTTTATTTGACAGAGATGACAAGTAGGCAGAGAGGCAGGCAGAGAGAGAAAGTGGAGGAAGCAGGCTCCCTGCTGAGCAGAGAGCCCAATGCGGGGCTCAGTCCCAGGACCCTGGGATCATGACCTGAGCCGAAGGCAGAGGCTTTAACCCCCTGAGCCACCCAGGCGCCCCTCAACCCCTTTTATATGATTAAGACTTATTGCTAGCAGCCATTCAAGTGAGTTTTCATGGGCTACTAAACCTTGGTGTTGGATATTGTTTTGTTGTTTTATAAACTAATTCATGTTTATAATAATCTTTTGTATGCCATAAATAGTAAGTGCCTGATATGTTTCTGTCGAAATGTTATCATGTTTGTTTTTCCTTTGGAAAGTGGAAATGCATACGCCTTGCTTAAGTGGGCCATATTCAGACATACTTGAGTGTTGCTCATAAATTAGGAAAAAAAATTAAGCCTTATTCTGGATTTCTGGGGTTTGTGTTGACTCTTCTCTCTGACCTTTTTAGTCACTCAGAGTTTGTTTATCTTGTTCACAATTGCCCTCCAAAATATCTTTTTGGTCTTCTCAGGTTTTTAAATGCAGTGAATAGAATCATACAACTAGTGCTCAAGGTTCAGGTGCAGATAGAGGACGGGGGCATGAGAATCTGCTAGTAGAGTGTGCTTCCTGATCCTTTTTGGGTCAGCACACTTTTTTGAAAATTTAATGAAAGCGGTGAGCCCTCCTCAGGAAAAATGTGTAATGCCCACATAACAAATTTTAGGAGTTCTCTAGAACCCCAAGGCTTAGAAAAATAAATGATGGATTGTTAGCTAGGCCCCTTACCTTCTGCAACCCAAGATGAGTCGGTAAACTCCTTTAGGCCTGTGTTGACTCCTCTGCGCAAGAGATACCGCAGCTCTCACCCCTTTCCACAGGTATCAGAGAGAACATGGACGTTTTCATGGAAATACTTAGAAATTAACGTGCTGTCAAACAAAATGCATTAAACAAAGCTTAGGGGGGAAACTACATACAACTTTTGTTATTGTTGAATTTTTGCTTCAAGTAGATGTTTCCCTGCCTGGTTTTGGGACTCTTTTTACTACCTACAGATGATTTCGTAGATAAAGTATTTTACCAAAACAAGATGGTGTGTGCGTAAATAAGAGATCACATATACTTCTGGCTGCTTTGGTTTGCTGTATTTATAGTTACAGCTTTCAAGTGTTTAAAGCATGTCTTCTGAGTAGAGCAGATTGGGACTCTTGAGTAGAAATATTTAGGGGAAATTTCTCATATTTTGAGTGAATGAATGCTTGTGGTTGCTATGGGGCTAATGCAATATACAATTAAAGATAATTGGATGGTTTCAAGAAAGCTCTCAAACTCAGTTTGTATAAAAGGTGGTAATCTCATTAAATCGTATTAAGATAAATCTAACACATCAAAGCGAGTATTACGCTACAAATTGTACATATAGGGGTCTTTGTGGACAGCATAGAGGAGAAAAATGAGAAAGACATCTCTAACATCTTTTCTCAATGGATTTTATGGTGGGTTTGTTTTGTTTTGTTTTGTTTTTTCCACATGACTAGAAGCATTATTGGGGAAATACCTCTCACCCTTTGAGGTTAATTTACAGAGATTTCTGCAGTGTTAATTCGGTATTGATATGAACCATGATCAGAGCATTGGGCTGATGTAAATTCTTAGAATTTTTCTGACGTTTTAAGCGCAAAGAATTCAGGTTTCTATTTCTAGTGCTAACTAAACTATACTTAAATATCCCAGGACCTCTCTTTCCATTTGTTGCATGCAAGTATCTGTTCTAAAGAAGAGTGTTGAGGGCATTTTCTGTAACTGCCACAGTGTGGTTGGTTCCCACCTCCTTTCTCAGCAGAGTACCAATAAGCCAACTATATATTGAATTGAGGTGGTGGTGGTTGTTTTTTTAAGCAAATGATGTTTAATTGAAACTCATTGTGGTGAGAGTTTTACAGTATTACTACCCTTGCTATTTTAGGATGCACATTCACAAGGTGAGGTGGTATCATGTTTGGAAAAGGGCCTGGTGAAAGAAGCAGAAGAGAGAGATCCCAAGATTCAAGTCTCTGAACTCTGCAAGAAAGCCATTCTGCGGGTGGCTGAGCTGTCCTCAGATGACTTTCATCTAGACCGGCATTTATATTTTGCTTGCCGAGATGATCGGGAGCGTTTTTGTGAAAACGTGAGTCAGCTCAGAAGCTCTTCTTCTCCTTTAAAATGTTTTTAATACCCTAGTCCAAAATGAAATAAACCAGCACACTCTCCTGTGTAGATACTAGGCAGTGAAATGGAAGGCGGAGTTGTTCCCAGGATAACAGAGAACTATGTTAGATGTTCAGCCTTGATGATTTAACATCTAGTTAACAGTTGGCTTCCGACAGTCTCCACACATTATTTTTTCTACTTTATCTCACTTCTCAATTTTAGATCTTGGAAGTCTATGTTATTTATATACTGGAATCCCATTTTACTGGGGAATCCTATTCACACCTATTCTATGGCTAAAACTGCCGTATTGCATGCTACATCTTTTTGGCTAAGATGAACAAAACAGCAGGTGGCTAACTTATAAAACTAAATCCTTGATTACTATCTCCAGACCTTACAGAAGACTTGCTAACGCTTATCTCCATCCTTCGAACAAAGAGCTGAGAGTAACTTGTGTGTACTCCCACCCTCTGCTCTTGAATTATTAGCAGCTTTAACTGTCAGAGCCACTGGTTATGAGTTTTATGGACTCCAGCATCAAGTCGTAAGAAATGACTCACCGACACTTCTCTTGGTTCCCTAAATAACAGTGTATCTGAGAACAAATGACAATAGCCAAGCATCATGGGAAAATTTTTTTCAGCTGTCTGCAATACTGTTTTCTACCAAAGGCTACTAAATGTTGTAAATGGCTGAGCCATTTGTTCAAAGGTACTCACGTTTATAATAATTTAAAGAAAGTTCTTTATAGGATCGTGGATAGTGCCCTGTCTAACTACTTAGCTAATTGTCGTCATCCACATGATCATGTGTGTGTTCATCTTACAGACGCAAGCTGGTGAAGGCAGAGTGTACAAATGCCTCTTTAACCATAAGTTTGAAGAATCCATGAGTGAGAAGGTAAGTATTACTTAGAAACAAACCAATATTTTATTCATTTCTTTAAAGTTCTCTTAAATCCTCTCAAACAATAGTCTTATAAGTTCGTATCAGAGTATGAAATGGCTGATAAAGCTTACCCTTTTCAGAGGCAAGACATTTGGCTTTTAGTAGAGAACCAAAGCATATTTCACTTAAGCCAAGAAAATGAAGCTTTGTAATATCTGGACATTGGGAAGCCCATTGGGAATCAACTTGGGGAGTAAAATTAGAGAATTGTGTATCGTAGTCACACTAAAGCCAGCCCTTCATACTCAGGAAACTCAGGCTAACCAAACCAATTACCTATTTAATTTTTCAGCAGCTGTTTCATCAAGCATTCTCATTACTATTAGTCCTCTGTCCCTGGATGAATGCAAGAATCTTTTATGACTTTTAAAAAGAAAATTATTCTTGGTTTTGCTCTCCTGCCATTTGCTTTCCCGGACATCTGAAGAAGTGTTTCAGTTGTTTCTATCATTTACTATTGAATAATTCTATTTTAAAAGCACAGAATGTAGCAGCATAACATAAGAATGTTATGTCAGCTGCCACTTTGATTTGTGTGAACTTGACTTGAGGGACACTGTGTAAAAGGAAGAGGGCTTGGTGAAGTCACTGTATTAGAGCCCACCAAGGGCTCGTGTGTGTAGGACAGCTGCTCTGCTACTGCAGCAACCACTGGCGACTCAGGGTAGGAATCCAGGCCTTCCCCATCCATGCATCCCTACCTCCACACTAGTTTCGCACACTTGGATTGGAGGCTAACCAAGTTCAAAGGTAGGCGTTTTGATGACAGCTGCAGTTGTTGACATGTACTTTGCCATGAGCCTCTGTTGGCCCTAGAGGTTCCTGTGAACAGCAGAGGTCTTTATTGCCCTTTTTATTCAGTGTCGAGAAGCGCTGACGACCCGCCAGAAGCTTATTGCCCAGGATTATAAAGTCAGTTATTCGTTGGCCAAATCCTGTAAGAGTGACCTGAAGAAATACCGGTGTAATGTGGAAAACCTTCCGCGGTCCCGGGAAGCCAGGCTCTCCTACCTTCTCATGTGTTTGGAGTCAGCCGTGCATAGAGGTAAGAGTTCATTTCTCTCTATCTTTTCAGTCCTTTTTGGATTCACATCCTAAAGCCTCTTGTACCTGTAAATGTTATTTTCTTCCTGCATTTGCTGTTTTGAGCGCACCTGTGCCTTGCAACTCAGAAACCTTTCTTTGTAAGCGTAACTCAAGAACTGAAGGCTTGGTGTCCCGAAGCCTTTTTGAAGGCTCTTTCTTTTAGCTCAACAGTCTCCAATTTTTTTTCCCTATGTCTTTATTTGAGAGAGGGAGAGTGAGCAGAAGAGACAGGGAGAGAAAAGGAGCAGGGGAAGAAGCCAAGAGAGAAGCGGACTCCCTGCAGAGCAGGAAGCCCAACATGGGGCTCAGTCCTGGGATTTCAGGATCATGACCTGAGCCAAAGGTGGACACTTAATCGACTGAGCCACTCAGGTGCCCCCACCCTTTTAAGGAAGGTATATTTCTCAAATCCAATGATTTTAATTTTTTAAAATGCATGGTCAACATTTTTAGGAGAGTCAGGGTAGCATAATGATTTAACATTCAAGCTTTGGGTCAGAGACATAGCTTTAAATTAAAAGCTCTATCATCAAATTAACTGGCTGGGTGACCATTGTTTACATTTCTTAATCTCTCCCCAAACTCATTTTTCTTATCTATAAAACAAAACTAATATTTATGGTGAGGATTTATTTATTTGTTTATGAAAATTAAATGAGGTTTTTTGGAATAGCACTTAGCATTCAATAAATGATAGGTACTATTATTGTTATAACACTAATGATATTAAGGAACTAGAAATTTGGGGGGCACCTGGGTGGCTTAGTGGGTTAAAGCTTCTGCCTTTGGCTCAGGTCATGATCCCAGAGTGCTGGGATCAAGCCCCACATCGGGCTGTCTGCTCAGTGGGGAGCCTGCTAACCCCAACCGCCACCTTTCTGCCTACTTGTGATCTCTGTCGGATAAATAAATAAAATCTTAAAAAGAAAAAAAAGAAACTAGAAATTTTTTTTTTTTAAGATTTTATTTATTTATCAGAGAGAGAGAAGGGGAGAGAGCAAGCACAGGCAGACAGAATGGCAGGCAGAGGCAGAGGGAGAAGCAGGCTCCCCGCTGAGCAAGGAGCCCGATATGGGACTCGATCCCAGGATGCTGGGATCATGACCTGAGCCGAAGGCAGCTGCTTAACCAACTGAGCCACCCAGGTGTCCCGAAACTAGAAATTTTTGAATCCAAAAGTCAACCCTGACAAAAGAGCCAAGATGGCTGTATAGAAGATCGGGGCTGTCTTTTGTAGTATTGGCTACAAGCTGTGAAGATGAAATGTCCTGGGACGTTAAAACTCTGAGCTTTTGATGAATTTTTTTTTTCCATACCTGGATAGTGGGGAAAAGCTCCTAACCTTGAAAGTGGTGGAGTAGCACCCAGGGACAGTGTGCATGGTCTTGAATTGAATATCAAAGGATGTTATAGAGACAATTGGAGAATGTTGACTATGGTCTGGATATTAGATAAAATGGCCCTAAAATGAAAGGTAGAGTTTATTAACTTACAAAAGAATATTCTAAGACAGTATACATAATACCATCTAATTTGGGTGCTTAAAAAAATGTTCTTAAATTGTAAATTAACAAGAAAAGAACGATTCAATAAATACATGGCCAAAGGCTACATGCAGATAATTCAGAAAAGTTACACAGATTGCTAATGTTAAAAAGACTGACCTTACTAAGTGTTGATAAGGGTATGGAAGAACTGGACTATTGAACACTACTGATGGGAACTTAAAAGTAGTACAATCATTTTGGAAAATAGTTTGCCAGTTTCTTAAAAGTTAAATATATTACCTACCATATGACTCAGCTGTATTTACCTAAGAGATACACAAGCATATATGCATATAAACTCTTAGACATGAATACCCAGAACAGCTTTATTTGTAATAGCCCAAAACTGGAAATGATCCAAATGTCCATCAGCAGTTGAAGGGATAAGCACATGGCAGTATATCCACATAATGGAATCATATTACTTGGCAATAAAAAGGAAGAATTGATAATACATGGATGAATTTAAAAATAGTTATGCTGAGTGGAAGAAGTTAGACCAAAAAAATGCATACTCTATGACTGTGTCTATATCAACTTCTAAAAAGTGGAAACTGGTAAACTAATCTGCAGTCACAGAAAGCAGCTCATTTTTTGCTGTAGGAGGGGTCTGGGGGAGAGAGGGAGGGAGAGGACCACAAGAAAATTCAGAAGTTAATGGATATGTTCAATATCTTGATTGTGGTGATGGCTTCAACAACATACACATATGTCAAACCTCTTCAGTTGTCTGCTTTGAAAATACAGCCTTTTTTAATGTTAATTATACCTTGGTAAAGTTGGGGTTTTTGTTGTTGTTGTTGTTTTTAATTTTCTTAAGTTTTCCCAGTTGGCATTTTTAGCTCAAGGAAGGAGGCTGCGGAGGCTATAGTGAATGTTTGAAATGTGGTCATTTTCACAGTCTTTAATTCTGTAGGCCATTAGAGATTATTCTTGTCTTTCATTGTTACCCCCATAATTATCTTATTGATAAGACTCCCATTGGCAAAGCATTTGCAGTTTTAGTTTAGTAGTATAAAATCTATGTAATGCAGAACACTGTCAAGATAAACCCTAGTCTCTGGAGTCTTAAACTCATTTTATGCCAATGAAGCTCTTTCTGTATTCTGAGCTTTTCAGTCTAGATGATGGCATGACTGGTACATTATATTCTGAAGTAGAACGTGTGCTTTTCTATGCAGTGATACCTGATTGTAATGCTCACCATCCATAATGTTGTGACTTTGCTCCTAACTTAGGGCGCCAGGTGAGCAGCGAGTGCCAGGGGGAGATGTTAGATTACCGGCGCATGTTGATGGAAGACTTTTCTTTGAGCCCTGAGATCATCCTGAGCTGTCGCGGGGAGATTGAACACCACTGTTCTGGATTACATCGAAAAGGGCGAACTCTGCATTGTCTGATGAAAGTAGTTCGTGGGGAAAAAGGGAACCTTGGAATGAACTGCCAGCAGGCGGTAAGGAAAAATTCTCTACTGCCCTTTTGTATGTTACATTCTGTCAGGTGAGGAGCCTCTTTCTGACACTGTCCCAGCTTCCTTTATCTGGATCATTTGTGACATCACATGAACATCGGGTACTAAGAACCAGACACAAAATATTGTTCTGGCATATCTTAATACGAACGTGGAATTGATTACAGAGGAGAAGTTTGGTTCATAAACAATAAATGGGGCTATATCCGTAAAGAAATAGATAAAATGCATTGTCTGCTGAAGTTTTTAAAGGAGAGGGTAGCTTGCCAGATGGAATTTCTAAATTCAGAACCAAGACAGACCAGGTTCTGGTAAATCAGAAAACATCCTCCACCAAAAGAGGATTTGCCTGTCTCTATAGGTTCGATTGAGTTGAAGCTGAGAGAGAGCAGTAACAATTGAAATTTTCTAAGAGTTTGTTTTTATTACTGTTAGGCAACATACCATGAATTCCTGGCCTGAAGGATCAAGAGAGCATGTCATTTTAAAAAAGCACACCATTTTTCTTGTTAGTAAGGCGACTGTGCATGGAAGGGCCTTTCTTTCTGTCCCCAAACTACCGTCAGTTCTATAAAGATATTTGGAAAAAACTAGTGTACTTCTTGAGAAGATAAAGTTAATTCTTTTTTTCCTTTTTTTCTTTTCTTTTCTTTCTTTCTTTCTTTCTTTTTTTTAAAGATTTTTATTATTTATTTGTTTATTTATTTATTTATTTATTTTTAAAGATTTTATTTATTTATTTGACAGACAGAGATTACAAGTAGGCAGAGAGGCAGCCAGAGAGAGGAGGAAGCAGGCTCCCTGCTGAGCTCGATCCCAGGACCCTGGGATCATGACCTGAGCTGAAGGCAGAGGCTTTAACCCACTGAGCCACCCAGGCACCCCCTTTTTTTTTTTTAAAGATAAAATTATTCTTGCTCCAGAGTTCACGAACAGTTGAGTAACTACAGATCAGGGATATAATATAAAGTTAATAAAATACTATAGATGCAGTGCATCTGTCATTACCATAGTCCATATTTATTATTTTTTACTAATAAGAGTCTTGGAACAGTTCTCAGTACCAAATGCAACGGTGGTACCCTGTACAGTGTATCCCATACATCCCTTAGGATGCACAAAAGATAGCATTTAGTTTCGTATCCTACAGTAGGGAGTTGAGGTTCTTTACCCAGTGAAAGTTTAGAAGACCATAATACAGTTGATCTTTTTGTTGGCATTTTGATTAAAAATCGAGTATTTTAGAAAAATCAGAATTTTACAGTCTGAAACAAAATTCTCATAGAATTTTGATGTAGAGTAAAATTTCATCTTAGCTCCGTTTACTCACCCTGACTCAGAGTATACAGTAAATTGTACATCCTATGATGGAAAAAGTAGAAAAATACATAGACTCTTTTCCAAAATCTCAAACCCAGCTAGAAGTAGGGCTTCTGGAATCCGCTGTGGCTTCAGTTGGCACAGTGTATTTCTTCAGGAGCAGTCCTTGCTGGTGATTGTCCTAGGAAACCTCTACAACAATATGTGTGCCTGGGCCTCAGACCAAGTATGTATCAAAATAGCTCATATTTGCATCTCATTCTTTTTTTTTTTTTAAAGATTTTATTTATTTATTTGACAGAAATCACAAGTAGATGGAGAGGCAGGCAGAGAGAGAGAGAGGGAAGCAGGCTCCCTGCTGAGCAGAGAGCCCGATGTGGGACTCGATCCCAGGACCCTGAGATCATGACCTGAGCTGAAGGCAGCGGCTTAACCCACTGAGCCACCCAGGCGCCCCTGCATCTCATTCTTAATGCAGCATATAAAAGAGGGAAGTGGTCAGGAATAAAACTCTTTTTACTGAGGCTACACTTGTACAAGGTGTACAGAAAAAAAGAAGAGAAATTGGTTTAACTTTATTTCACGGCATCTACCTCCAGGGCTTTTTATAATTTAGTTTGTTATAAAGAACTAGTGAGTCAACTTGAAAGATAAATAAGGATGCCCGTCTCATGCTTTGTGCCTAGAAGAAAAGTGGTTCCAAACCTAGAGGATAGTCTCAAATAATGAAGTATGTGGTTTTGCCCACATCAAGTTTAGCCAAGTGGGAAATAAACACTGTATTTTGATTATAATGGACCCATGATTTTTAGTCTTTGCTCACCCATACTGAAGGAGTAAATGATCCGAAGGGAGAATATTTTCCTCAGTCGTTTTCGCCTACGTTATCCATCCTCAATCAAGTGGAAGAGTTTTTTGAAATAATAATTCTCTTTTTCAAAGTTCTCTTCCTTGATAGAGTAAGCTTCCGTGCGTGTCTATGGTTGGCCTCTAATTTTCCCTGTTCCTGCTTGGTGATGCTTTGACTCAGTGATCTCTCAACAAGTAGTAAACTGTGAAACGTCGATAATTTTTATCTTAATGAGTAGACACTTTTCCAAATGTACGATAATCATGAACTTACTAAATTCTCCTCAGTTATGAGTGAGCACATCTGGGCCCAGTTTCTCCCTGGCCAAAGATGACTGTGTGGTGTATTCTTAGACGAATTGTTTCTCAGAAGCATTTTCCTGGGTTTTTCCTAAGCAGTCAGGGGCTGGAATGATTATATAGTCATGTAGCAATTCATGTTCTTAGTGTTTATTTCCTACACTGCTGTCCCTGGATTCCAGAGTGGCAATGATCCCTTGAGCTGTTAGCGCAATAGCGTTGTAGGGCTTTCATTGTCTCCCTTTAGGTGCTGCAGTCTGGTGCACTCATGGTGAATTCTCAAGGTTGGCCTGTCAGTTGTAGATATTTAACTGATACACTTCTTGCAGAGACTTCCAGATTCCCATGATACTTATGACTTCCCTCAGAAGAAGATGTAAATATTTTGGTCTTTGTCAGCAACCGTCGTTACTAAAACTGGTAGTAGTCTATCAGCTAACCACAGCATTTTGTAGCTTCTCCAAATTGCTATCAAGAATTGGTATAAATAACTTCCATCCCAGAATACTGGAAATCTTTTCTATTTCTCTCTTCTTGATTGTTGATTTTAGGATAGAGAGAATTGGGATTTTCTTTTGTCATTTCCTTTTGATGTGTGTTCTCTGATCAGTGTGCGATGGGGTCATTGCTTTCATATGAGCCCCTGTGGGATTGTATCGGTCACATGAATGAGGATCAGAGAAGGCTCTCCTCCAGAGGCTACATCTATGACACGAAAAGGGTTCCAATTCTTTAACTTGGAAAAAAAAGGAACCCAAACCAGAAGGATTATAGTTTCCAAATTTGCTTTGTGTTATTTAAGATTCCCACCCCAAAATACCATCTGCTATCCATCTGTACTAATAATGGTCTTTTACGTACATAGAATGCTTTGCTGTTTATATAACCTTCTCCTATATATTACTCTTTCTTATAATCCTGTTCAGTTCAAGAAACTGCAACTGGAGGTTAATCATGCCGGTGCTCTCAGAGCTAATGTCTGGCAGAGCCAGAACTATTAATAGAACTCAGGGGGCCGCCTGGGTGGCTCAGTTGATTAAGCGGCTTCCTTCAGATCAGGTCATGATCCGTGGGTCCTGGGATCGAGCCCATATCCAGCTCCCTGCTCAGTGGGGAGCCTGCTGCTCCCTCTTCCTCTGCAGCCCCCCTGCTTGTACTCTCTCTCAAATAAATAAATAAATAAAATCTTAAAACAAAAAACTCAGGTCTTCTGATCTTAATTTAGAGCTTTTTCCTCTGTGCCCCAACTGCCGTCTCCTCAAAGACAGGAAAAAAGAAGTAGAGGCACGTCTTCTCATGCTTTCACTTTATTCCATAACGAAGAACGGACCAGGCAGAAGTAAATGTTAAAGAAGTAAATGTTAAAGTAAATGTTAAAGAAAATACCCTGATTTTCAACTGCATAATGACAAGTATTTTGGGGGAATATGTTTAACAAGGAAGCTGTGGTTTACCTCTTAGTTGTATAAAAGATAATTTGGGAAAAATGGGAGTTATAAGTATTCTTGTTTTTTGCAATTGATATTTCTTGCAAGTTAAATGAAATCTCTCCTCTGTTTTTAATAACATGGAGCGTGCCTGTCTTAATGCCAGTGTATTGGCAGCAAGATTCAAATTCTAGATTCTTATGACCAAATTAGGTATTTGACTAGAAATGTCTTCTATTTACCCTTCTCCACTCAATTCTGGCTTGGCCATGAGTGTCAAATTTAGCAATCTGATTTAACGAGCAGGCAGACAGGAAGGAAAAGGCAGACTTTATATTGCAAAGACCTTTTGCATTGCAAATGCCCAGGGATAATCCAAACAGGTAGGCAAGCAATCCCCACCATGGCTAATACAGAAAAACTTGCACTGGAGACAGAGAAACCAGTGGAAGGTATTTGGGGCGAGCTGTTGAGCTTAGCTGGTGACAAGTGTAATACCTTGTTAAAAGTCCACTGTGATGTACCAGACCTAGTAACTGTGTGAAGAAATGACTTTGCTCTTCCCTGATGAGTAAGTGACTTTCTTCTTTCTTAATTTTTTTTTTTTTAATCCAGCTGCAAACACTGATTCAGGAGACTGACCCTGGCGCAGATTACCGCATTGATAGAGCTCTGAATGAAGCTTGTGAATCTGTGATACAGACAGCCTGCAAACACATAAGATCGGGAGACCCAATGTAGGTTATCTTATTTGGGGTATTTTATTTGGCAGTATATTATTGAGAACATTCCTTTAAATGATTTTTGGATGGTTTTAACATCTTAACTAAAATTGTGTTAAACAGAAACACATAGCAACTTTTGTTAAAACCAGTATTGGAATTTAGACTTCCACTCTGCCTCCTGCATGATGTAGATACTAGACCCGGCATTGTGATGATGTTTATTGACTGTGACTGAGCGTGTATGGGCCTGTACCTTAGGCCACTGAATAATTCTGTTTAATGATCAAATAAAAAACAAAAGAGAGAAACACCCAGGGTAAAATGACACATACTTTGTCTCTATAATACTTTCATCATGTTTGTATAGTGATTTGTTATATATATTGTATAATTGATAATTGTTAGAAATTCTTTTATTATAGTTGAAATAATGTGGTTGTGTTGTGGTTGAAGGACGTAATCATGGACAAAGGGAACTCCGAAGTTGCATCCAGAAAAGCTATAAAGTGCTATAATACAGTATTTGAATCTCATGTAGTAGTTTTATTCCATATGATGCGAAAACAGCTCTTAAGACCAGGTTGCAAGTAAAGAACATGTTTCCCACTCTGCAGAAACCTTTGTAGCTCACGGTCAGCAGTACCCAGCAAGAGCATGAATACAGTTGATGTTTGTCATCACACTGCTGTGCATAGACTCCTGCTGTTGAGGCTGTGGCAGGGGATTAAAAAAAGATGTCCTTCTTTAAAGCTTTTGTGCAGTTGCAGGAGATAGACAAACACAGTGAAGACTAATTAAGAGTATTTACCAATATAAAAATAATTGCGTCAAGCATGAGGGGTCAGGGGTGAGGTAGGGAAGTGGGGAGAACTGCTATAGCTGAAAATCATTTGAAGATACTGTCAATCAAATGCAGTGTGTGTACATTTCTGGGTCGTGGTTTGAACATAAAAAAGCACCACCAAATAATTGCAAAAATAATTTGAAAACTAATAGGATATTACATAACATTAAGGATTTTTAAAATTAATTTCTTCTGGTGGATTATGGTATTATGTCCTTATAGAGAAACACGCTCAAGAATTTATTAATAAAATGATATGGTATCTGCGATTTTCTTCAAAATATCAGCAAGGGGGAGTGTGTAGAATTAAAACAAACTTGGCCATAGGTTGATAAAGCTATGGGAAGGGAAAGGGGCTCTTAGGATACTTTACTTTTGTGTGTGTTGGAAAATTTTCCTAATAAACAGTTACAGCAACCATACTGATCTTATGCAAGCCGAGTCCCAGGTGCTGAGTGGCCCTGAAGTTGAGCGGTCACTATCAGACTAAGTCAATTTGAGTTATTCTCAGAGAAGTAAATCCCTGAGTGCCCTCAACAATAGCTCAAGGGCTTTTTCTACAGACCAAGGAAATAGTGGTGTGAGAGTTCCAATCCTGTTCTTAAAATTTCATCCCTGTTTTTATGCCCAGGATCCTCTCGTGCCTAATGGAACACTTATACACAGAGAAAATGGTGGAAGATTGTGAGCACCGTCTATTAGAACTGCAGTATTTCATCTCTCGAGATTGGAAGTGAGTATTTTGAAGCCAAAGTCAAGTGTAAGCCTTATCCTGTTCTCCTGTTTAGTCAGGATCCTCCTCTCTGGTTTGAAATAATTAGTAAGAATATGTTTTGCTTAAGTTCTGGGGTGCTGACACGTTCCAGTCCTCTGAAGAATAATATCTTTCTTCTTGCTTCCAGAATAGTATCTAAAAGCTGAGGCAGCCCTTGCAGGTCTGCCCCATGTGTCCCCGTTTACTACGACTTTGGAAATCAGAGTCAGGTGTTTCTGATACCACAGACATCCATCCTCAAAGAACTTGGGCATCTGTGGGGCAGCGGAAGCATCTTCAGATAGGTCTCTAAGCAGATAATAGTGTATTTTAATTTTTATTGATTTGTACTAGATATGGGAATTTACTTTTATTTCTCTATTCAAAGTTGCTGAATTTTCTATCTTAAGAAGCTCTTATCAATGAGTAACAACTTGATTCTCTAATTCTCTTCTTTTCTCGTACTGTTATCCAAAAAAAGGTGGGGTGGGAATCAACTAGGAGAAGAATTTATGTTACAGTCAGAATCAGTATAACTTAATGGCTTCACTGCCTTCCTCTTTACATGTTCTAGTTTGTCTTCCACCTGGAGAGTAGCTGGTACAGAGCCACTTGGGAAGCTGGCTGTCCCTCCTGTTCCCGTGGGAGCTCAGCTACTTCCTGACTCAGTTTTAGCCAGTGTAGTTGCCTGGCGATTGAATATGTTACCCACATACTTCAGTGGAAAGAGATGATTCAGAAGATTCAGTGTATTTTTTTAAAAGATTTTATTTATTTATTTTTATTTTGAGAGAGAGAGCACACATGGGCAGGGGGAGGGACAGAGAAAGAGGGAGAAAATCTCATGCAGACTCCATGCTGAGCGCAGAGCCCAATATCGGGGCTTGATCTCATGACCCTGAGATCATGACATAATCTGAAACCAAGAGTCGGACGCTCAACCGACTGAGCCTCCCAGGCACCCCAGATTCAATGTATTTTATTTCTGTTCCCTCAGATTAGCTCTGGAAAGGACTACAGAAAACTGTGTGGGTATTTCTCTGTACTTTCTCAGGCCAGCTAGACCAAAATAACAAGGTTTACTGAGGTTATTATTGCTCTAATCAAAATCATCTTAATTCCTCTTCTGTAACTCCTTCACCTATGATCACAAATTGCTTCATAGGTTTAAAAGCTACTCATTAGGCACGCCTGGGTGGCTCAGTTGGTTAAGCAGCTCCGTTCGGCTCAGGTCATGATCCCAGCGTCCTGGGATCGAGTCCCACATCAGGCTCCTTGCTCTGCAGGGAGCCTGCTTCTCCCTCTGACTCTGCCTGCCACTCTGCCTGTGCTCGCTCTTGCTCTCTCTCTCTCTGACAAATAAATAAATAAAATCTTTAAAAAAAAAAAAAAAGCTACTCATTAAGTGTTAGCATTTCTCCTCCCATTCAGTAGCTGTCCCCCAAAGTTGACATTATGATGTGGATAGAATTAAGCATCCATTGGTCTGATCTGGAGAAACAGCAAGCTCATTGCCTTAATCCATTGTCTCCAGAGTTCAAAGTTAAATGTCACGTTTTTTAAAGTTAATAAGCATATTCAAGCAAACTCAAAATAGAATTTACTTACTGGGCATGAGAAGAAGAAAGAAACAATTTGACTAGAAGGCAAGTTGAGTTGGGAGATTCTGTTTATCTTGCCATTTCCTAATCTTATTAAATCTTGTCTATCAGGTAGGATTGAATTTCATTCATGCTTTGAGAAACCTTATTGAGTGAAGAGTTGTGAATCGCCTGGTGACAGCTCCAGGCCTCATTGTCTCACTTCAGCCAGGGCATGTTAGTGCTGAGTCCACTGTAATGTGCATCTTACGTAGCCAACATGGCCTCCTTGAGGTGGAACTTAAGCTTCTGCACCAAGGTCCCCAGACTTCTACCAATTGACCACTGTGTGTTCCTGAAGAACAAAATTCAGGAATATCTTTTAACTTTTACCCTTATAGGCTGGACCCTGTCTTATACCGCAAGTGCCAGGGAGATGCATCTCGTCTTTGCCACACCCATGGTTGGAATGAAACCAGTGAACTTATGCCTCCCGGAGCTGTGTTCTCTTGCTTGTATAGACACGCCTACCGCACTGAGGAACAGGGAAGGAGGGTATGCACCCAATATTGACTTCATTTCTTCTTATCTGCCATTTGTTTTTGAATTAGTTTGCTGTATATTGTTCTGATGTCTGCTGTCGTCGGAAACTTGATCTGTGTATGTGGCAGGGAAGGGCTGCTGCCCTTCTAGGAACTTCATTCAGTGAGTGCTCAGAGAGTTGCTTCACCAGCTTTCTTTCCATCTGATTTTATGTTTTCAACAAAGTATTTCAACAAAATTTCGGCAGACATTTTCAGTTTTTTCTTTAAATTACTGAAATCTAACTGACAAAGAGACAACTAAATATTGCTGCCCTAACTTCATTTAGCCTTAAGGATCCATTAGAAACTCTTCACCAGGATACAGATGGTTTTTAGGCTTGTTCCGAGCTAGGTAAATTTGAATTCAGTGTTCCTGACCCAGGTGTGTGTTCTCTTCTGAACAGAAGCTGGCATTCTACTCTGCATTCATAGAGTAGTAGCAGATTAGTTTTCCTAAACAAAAAACTTAAATCCAGTTCACTTTTTATCCATATACTCTGAGAAAAGGATGTTGTTTCATTCAGTATATTAGAAAACGTTGAATCTAATATCTCCTTCCTTGAGTTGTGGGTTTGTAGAAGCCTCCTAGAAGATTTAATCCTCACTCTGGAAGAGATATGGGTTATAAAGTTCGTATAAATAGCTATAACATTATTAGTTTCCTAACGCCAGATTTCCTTTATGTGTTGTCTTTTTGTTTTGGTTCTGTACTTTTAAAGTATTTTGCTTATTCTTTCTCATATAGCTATCTCGGGAGTGCCGAGCTGAGGTGCAGAGGATCCTACATCAACGTGCCATGGATGTTAAGCTGGATCCTGCCCTCCAGGATAAGTGCCTGATTGATCTGGGAAAATGGTGCAGTGAGAAAACAGAGACCGGACAGGTAACTGACATAGCTATACCTGTTTATCTTATAATAATAATAATAATAATAATAATATTCATGATGAACACTTTACATAGAGTACAAATGCTATAAAATGTATCTCTATTTTTGTTACATAATTCTATATCTTCTTCATAAGAAATCCTAAGGAAAATTTTCCCTTTGTTCTCTTTATCAGGAATAATTATACTTTTCCAAAGCAGTTGTTTTGCTTATATATTATGGTTACTGTATTTTGTAAATGATTTTCCCTCTTTGTGTTGCCTGTTAAAAAACCTGGCTCCAAAGTTATGGCTTGCCTGTAGCAAGTATGTAAGATTTTGTGGCGGGCATTTTGTGTACCAAGCTTACTGCTAGCTTCATCCCACACTTTTTTTTTTTACCATGCTTTCTTTTCCTTTTTTTTTTTTTAATTTGTTTTCAAGTTATTTTATATTGCTTTTTTTTTTTTTTCTTTTCTCACCTTTATAAGGTACATTAAAGTCCTTTTGAGGGAGGGCAGGGTATCAACATAAACATAAATAAATACTGGCATGCGTGAATAGTGTGCATGTTTATTTTTTCCATTTAGTGATTGACAAATTTGAAGCCCATAGGAGTGAAGTGTATTGACTTCCTTGGTTACTACTCAGGTCTAATCCTTGCCACACATCAGGTCCATTGTCTTACAACCTCTTTATACAGGGGAGTGTAGAGAAGAAACAGCCCCCAAGAATTACATGCATGTTACGAATGGTTCCTAAAATTTTGTGCCTGGTTTGAAAAACGGAAAAGCTACATTAGTACATTCTAGCACAATAAGTTAGGAGGGAGATTTGTCTTCTGTCTTAAGGCAGGGAAACCAAGCATGGAGGAGTAACTACTTGTTTAAAGCTCCAGTAATACTAGAACAAGGTGTGAACTTGGGTTTCCAGATTCCACTTTTACTACTCCAGAACATCCTCTGGGATTAACTACCAGCAACTCACCATGAGCAGGAGTTGGGCATTTTTAAGAAGCAGCACTGGCTTGCTACTCAGATCTGTTGGCCCTGCCAATATCATTTTCAGCAGTCTGCTTCCTGGGCCTGCTGCAGTTCTGTCAATTTTATTGTGAGAAAATGCCTGCAGTTGAGCTTTCTGTTGCCTTTGTCTAACAAAACAAAGGATGTGGTCATATGGAATCCCAGAGAACAGTTTCCTTTCACACCCCCTTCAAAGTAACATTGAGGAAGCTGCACTGTATTGCCCCCCATCGCTGTGAAGCTCCAGTTAGGAAAGGGTTCTGTGAATGGGATTTTTCCCTTAGCCATTTCTCTTACTCCAGAGGTTTTATGCATGTTCCTTCAGGGTTCTTTACCCCCTTTCTGGCTATTGTATAACTCCTCCAACCCTGCTTGTCCATTCCTATTCTAATTCTAAAACAGATTCTTGCAGATACTAAGTTAAACTTGGTCCTTTAATAGAGCCTTTGCCGAGAAATAGCTGTTGATAGCTTTGGGAAAGTGAGCTCCTGTTCTGCTTAAAACCTCTAAATTTCTAAAAGGAATAGTAATGGATTGATGGTACAAAGTCACTCTAGGTCAGGTTCCAAAGCCCAGACAAGATAGCTTTTTGATGCCCAAACCCTAGGGTGCTCACTTGCTCTGCAGTTTCCCTCAGGACCCTTCCATGTGGGCTAGGGTTAGAATCCCAGGTTTGACTGGGAGGAGCTGTCAGCTCTATCCTGGATTTTGGACACCGGGTCCCAACCTGCGTTGCTTCTGAAGGATCTTAAAATACTGCATGTCATTCTACTGTGACTCTGTTGTTCACTAATTATTATTGACATGCAGATTTAAAACAGGAGCAAAGATACCAAAACACAGATTTAAAAAATGGAATGACAGGTTGTTAATGGAATAGAGTAAAGGCCTGACAAAATTTTTAGACACTGAGGACATCTGAACATTGATTCTTGTTGGACTTATCGATTTGGCCTTCTGGAGGATTTGTATGGCGCTTGTTTCCCCTTGACCCTATCAACCACCCTGTTACATCAAGTGCTTATCTTCTCTACAATCCCGGTTTGGGAACTCAAATAAAGCTTTAGTGTTCCGTTCAGTGAAATAGTCTTTAAAAAGAAAAGATAAGAAGGACCACTGCAAAGGAAATAGATACTGTTCTCTCGGCTTCCCTTGTTCATTTATATAATTGAAAAATGCCAGGGGATTGCTTTCTTATTTGCAGGAGCTTGAGTGCCTCCAGGACCACCTTGACGACCTGGCTGTAGAGTGCAGAGATATAGTCGGCAACCTCACCGAGTTAGAATCCGAGGTAAGCGACTTGTGGCTCAGAGACTATGGGCATCCTGTCAGGGGCTCTTTTCCTGCCCTTTCTCTGCCCCTGAGAGGGCCCATTCCCTTCGTTGGCTTTACAAAGCAGTACATTGTGTTGCTTCCTGAACCCCTTTTCTCATCTCCAGAGAAATGTGCTAGACACTTAGCCCTTTGGTTTTCTTCAAAAATTAGAATTAGACCAATCTTTTTCCTCCCCTTTAAGAAAAGATAGCAGCTGTGCTTCAGATCACTTAATCACATGCATGAATAGTCCAAGCATTCCTGTTCCTGTTCTCTTAGCTCTTTCAGTTAGGTCATCTGGCACTGTTTGTGTCATCAGTAATAAAATAAAAGCCTGGGATTTCCACTTAAACGTGGAAGACTGAATATGTGTGTTTACCCCTGTTTCATCCTGAAACCCACAGAAATATTAAAAAAGAAGTTAGAAAGTCTCGTAAGCATAGACATATTATTTAGAAATACAGAGAGCATTACTGGGGAGAGAGCAGCTAAAAAATGTTAATAAAATTGTCTTATGGGAGTAGAAATCAGGGAAATGGGGGATTGCTCTTTTTTTTTCTTATTTTAAGCTTTTTAGAACAGTTCGAGTTGGCAATATATATAAAATTACATTTCCCAGCTAGTCTTTTTTTTTCTTTTTTGCTTTTTTGCTTTCTATTTTTCAAAAGTTTATTGCTTTCTTTCATCTTGTATCATCTGCCTTCTCCCATTCTCATTGTCCTTTTAGGCTTAGGAGGACATTCTGGGGTGTGTCCCTCATGAAAGGGAGTTGTTATTTCAGCAGCTAGTGCGGCACAGAGGTTACTGTCTGCTTAAAGACATTCGTGTGCATCCCCCAGAGGCAGTGGTTTGTCATCAGTTTGGGGAGCTTATAAACTGAAGACAGATGTCAGTTACCCGCATTTTCATTTGGAACTGCTTAGCCATTTGGAAAAAGTCCAAAAGCTAAACTCCAGGATTACTGTTAAGTGTTTTTTCCTCTGCACTGTTCTTAATTCTGCCTTCTCTTTTTTTTTGCTCCGGCTCATGGGGTATCTACCTCTAGAAAAACTTGCCCTTTAGAATATAATGGAGGAACAGTTCAGTCTGTGCTGGGGCTCGCTAACCTAAAAACTAGAATTGCTCCCAAATGTACGTCTTAGATTATTTGTCCATCAGTTGCTACTGATTCAGAAACACAAACTGCATGCTCACTTCGGCAGCACATACACAGAAACACAAACTGCCACTCTTGCCACAAATAGCTCCTTCTAAAGCAGAATTATTAATATGTTTAATCTTCTACAGGACATTCAAATAGAAGCCTTGCTGATGAGAGCCTGTGAGCCCATAATTCAGAACTTTTGCCATGTGAGTAATGTCTGGAGAAACAGAAGAGGCATAAACCAAATTCACTGGGACTTTGGCCCTCAAGTATATTGCACTTAATCTCTCCAGCATATATGACTCCTGAGTGAAAGTTGAAAATGTAAACAGACTCGGGGCGGGGTTGGGGGGGGGCACGATCCTGGAAAACCTTATCTGATTGTGCTTGGGAGGTGCCCTGGTACGAGGTTGGCAGGTTGGCGCCCGACCGCTGAGGTGCTTCCTCTACATTATCTCAGGCTTTCTTAGCACTGATGATAGCTTCTCCTTGTAAATTGAATGAATTCTGTTACTTTATTAGTTTATTCACTTGTTGAACTAGCTAAATGGTGGGGGTGTTGTCATGCGGGAACCATAAGGATCTGACAATCAGGAGACAGCATTGGGTGTGATTGTGAAGCCAGCTGCTGACAGTATGGGGTGGGGGTGGGGGGGAGGAGTGGGTGGGGGGCGCGAAGCCCCGCACAGGACATGTTCTTGTCGCAGCTTGGTGCAGGGCAATTTGCTGTGCAACTTTTAGTCCACTGAATGTTTATCCCTTATAATTTCTTAGGCTGATTTTGATATAAATTATGATATATCATGTTGAGGGTGGCCCTAGAGTCAGTCTAGTTTTCATTTCTTTTATAAACTGGGGTGCAAGATTTGTCCATTAATTGTTAGAAATGAAGTGTAAATGTGCACTGCCTTCCCCAGGACGTGGCAGATAACCAGATCGACTCTGGGGACCTCATGGAGTGTCTGATTCAGAACAAACACCAGAAGGATATGAATGAGAAGTGTGCCATTGGAGTCACCCACTTCCAGCTGGTCAGTAATACCAGGCAAACCCTGCCTGTCTTGGCTGCCTGGATGCTTCTGAATTCCTTTCTCTTCCAGAGCGTCAGAGTACCTCTTCTATGAGAAATCATTTTTTCCAAATATGCCTTTTCCAGGTTCTCAGAAACAGTGGTCTTTATCCACTATGGCCAGGCACAATGGCAAGTTGGGAATGCAATGCTAAGTAAGATGGGAGTCTGTTAAAAAAAAAAAAAAATTTTTTTTTAAAAAGATGGAGTCTGTATCCTTAGGGAACAGGCAGCCCAGTGGGGATAGAGATGAGTGACATTGCTTGCTTTTGTCAGGTGTGTTAGCCTTTGTTTACGTGGCTGGTATCAGTGGGATTGCTATTTCATGTCTCTGTTCAGTGCAGCAGGCCAAATGTCTATCAGTACACTAGACCCTAAGCCTTTTTCTCTTTTAAATCCTATTGCCAGGGGCGCCTGGGTTGCTCAGTGGTTTGGGCTGCTGCCTTCGGCTCGGGTCATGATCTCAGAGTCCTGGGATCGAGCCCCGCATCCGGCTCTCTGCTCCGCAGGGAGCCTGCTTCCCTCTCTCTCTCTCTCTCTCTCTCTCTGCCTGCCTCTCTGCCTACTTGTGATCTCTGTCTGTCAAATAAATAAAATCTTTAAAAAAATAATAATAAAAATAAAATAAATAAATCCTATTGCCATATCAGGTCTGACATCCAAATAAGGTTAAACTGTATTCAGAGTTGGCACAGATCTAAAGGAAGTGTTTCCGGTAAAGCAAGCTCTTCCTTCCCACGAGGATGAAATCTGTCATCTGTATAAAATTGATCTCTTCTTGGGGCCTTGCGTTTATCATTTGCCTTTACCAAATGATATTGAGGGCCTCTGAGGGCACCCACCCAGACAGTGGGCTCCTTGAGCAGACAAAGCCTGCCCTTGTCAGTTCTATGTTCTAATAAGAGAAAGACACAAAAACACATTTAAACGTCAATACAGTCTCGGGTGGGCCTGTAAGGAAAAATAAAGCCACCTACAGGGTGGAGGGTGAAGGCGCAAGGGGTCTTCAGAAGGAGGTGTTTGACTAAACGTGCCAAGGAGCTGACAGAGCAAACCATGGGGGGTCTGGGAGAAGAAGAGCCCTTTTGGCAGAGGGAGCAGCGTGACTAGAGTGAGAGGGAAGCCAGAGTGGCCATAGCAGCGGGAGGAATGAGGAGGTGGGTCAGTCGTAAAGCCCGAGACAGAAGAGGAGTTGCGTAGGGCCTGGAAGGCGGGCATCTGCACTCTTCGTGCGTGTTGCTGATTGGAATGTGCCACAGAGCTGCTCATTTTCTTTCACATCATCTTCTTCAGGTGCAGATGAAGGATTTTCGGTTCTCTTACAAGTTTAAAATGGCCTGCAAGGAAGACGTGTTGAAGCTTTGCCCCAACATAAAAAAGAAGTATGTAGCTTTTACTTGATTCATTCTTCTTCCCGGAAGTCTGGACAAATACCCTGTGTTCTGGGAGGGTTAGCCTTGGAGGCCAGCACACGCTGTGGTAGTATGGCCAAGCACTCGGATTGTGTGGCCAGATCATCTTTACAGCTGCCTGGAGCCACAGGGGACCCAGGCAGTTCTGCTGTGGAGAGGCCTGGAGGCCGATTTTACTGTTCCCAGGTTCGAGCTGTCCGACTGAGGAGGCAGATTCAGGTTGCACGCTGAGAGGAGCAAATTGCAGCGTGAGTGAGAGGTTAACTGACTTCCCCCCAACATCATCCCATTACGTCAGCTCTTCCAGAGAGCAGCAGGGGTTTTTACTGAGTTAAGAGGTATAGTGAAGGAACACACACTTGATTCATTTAAGAATCAGGTCTCAATGAGGAGAGTGATGAGTTTTTACCTTATGGCTGCCCCAGTTCTTCCATCTCACTCTTTGCAAAGGTACATTTCTAGAACACATCCTCCTCGTATAAACCAAGTTCCCATTTTGCTTAGGTTTCTGTACCTTTCAGAGATGGACTTCACCGTTCATCAAAGACACAATCTAGTTAAGAGCAGCATTCCTCTCTGGTCACATGTTTGTAACAAAACAAGCATTGAACTGTCCTTGCGTACGTGTCCCCCCGCCCCAGCCTCCCCGCCAGTCAGGATGCGCCTTCAGCCATTTGTAACATACACAATCAGATTACTGCTTTCGGGGCTCTGAAAACACAGTGAGACTTCTAGAAAGAGCATTCAGAAGCATGGTAAAGGGGGTCATGCACTCTGGGGTGGTGGTGTGGCCCCTGCCTCAGCCTGGCTCTGGGCCCTCTGCCCTCCTGTGGCTCCAGCCAGTCTCAGCCTTCTCCTTTCCTTGACAGGGTGGACGTGGTGATCTGCCTGAGCACCACCGTGCGCAATGACACTCTCCAGGAAGCCAAGGAACACAGGGTGTCCCTCAAGTGCCGCAAGCAGCTGCGGGTGGAAGAGCTAGAGATGGTAACGCCTCATAGCATGGCCTCCGGGCCCACAAACACAGGGTCTAGCAGCTTGGGGTGAAGGGTGAGGGCAGATTGGAAGATTTAGCCACTACTGTAATGGTTAAGACTTGGAGTCTTGTGCGAAAATTTTACCATGTGACAGCTTCCTGCTTCGCTTTTCCTAAGTGATAAAATATTTCTACCACGTGTCACTGAAAGTTCAGCCTTAAGCATGTGACACAGTCATTGCATCAGTGATGCCCTCAAGGATCAAGGGTCTCTCCCTGTTGTCTCTGCTGTTTGTGGCACCATCTTTACAGCAATCCTGGTTTCCTTCACCATGGCTGCCTACAGTAGCCAGGCCACCTACTCCAAATTCGTGTCCAGCAGCAGACTAGAACAGGAGAAGCCTCCTCTCTTCCTGACGGCCTATAGCAAGGTCCTCCCCCTCAGTGTGTGTGTGTGTGTGTGTGTGTGTGTGTGTGGCTTTTTTGTTTTTGTTTTTGTTTTTATTGAGAGTGAGAGCATGAAGCTGGCCAAGGGGGTATGGGTGCAGAGGGAAAGGAAGA
This sequence comes from Mustela putorius furo, assembly GCF_011764305.1. NCBI lineage: Eukaryota > Metazoa > Chordata > Mammalia > Carnivora > Mustelidae > Mustela > Mustela putorius. Next base: position 32,192,495 of record NW_025421304.1, on the reverse strand, counting down.
AGCAGGCTCCTCCCCACTGAGCAGGGATCCTGATGCACAGCTGGATCCTAGGACCCTGAAATCATGACCTGAGCCAAAATCAGATGCTTAACTGACTGAGCCACCCAGCCGTGCCTCCCTCAATTTTCGTCTTTCAGTTTGAGACCTGTGCCCGCTCCCTGAGCAGCAGCACCCTCCAGGGGAGTGCTGCGCACGGGTGAACTAACGGGTCCTGAGGTGAGACAGCTGTCGGCAAGTCAGCTGCCGTGTGCGCTGTAAAAGGAAACCTCCTACTTTACTTTTGAGGTTAAACCATGTTAAGAAAACAGCTGAAAGTATGTTTAATATGTTCTGTATTGTGAATCATACTTAACTTCACCTCAGTCTAAGCAAAAACTAGTAACGAATACCGAATATCAGTAATACCACAAAAGCTGCATTACCAGATTTTCCCATAGGGTGGGAGTGAGTCAGTGATAATCACGTTTGACTGGAGCTGGCGTTGATGTCCTCTTGTAATGGAGACTTCGGGTCCCTAGCTCTGAACCTTACTCCTTCAGTAAAATAATAATAATAAAAGTAAGATCCTACATTTATATTACATGGTTTTGGCTTTCTGAAGTAGTTTCCGCATCATATGATCTAACTTCATGTCACAGCAGTGCTGTGAAGGGACCGGGCAGGTGACAGCATTTTGTTTTGCAAAGAAAGTCCAAGGCCATCTAGCTAGTTACCAGCGGGATTGAAACTAAATCCCAGCTTTCCTCGTACTGTGGTGGCCACACTGCTGCTGCTTTGCTGGGTGTGAGTTGTGGTCACTAGGTAAGATCTGCTCAGCACCTGAGTTGTAGAACATTTGACATCGCCAGTTTAGAACAAGCTCACTTTTCCATACTGGCTCCCTCCCGTGCAGACTGAGGACATCCGTCTGGAACCAGATCTGTATGAAGCTTGCAAGACTGACATCAAGAACTACTGTTCCACTGTGCAGTATGGCAATGCTCAGGTGACTGTCTCTTTTTCTTTTCTAATTGTGAAAATGGGAGGGTAACATTTTAATAATTCTTTGGTGGTGGGATGCGCCTCCTCACATTCTCTCCAGCCTAAACATCCCCTCCTAAGCTATACCAGACTCCTCCCAGGGTGCGTTCCTTATGTGCCTTCGTCTTGATCTCCTGTTCATTGTCTTCACTCTTTCAGGTCACCTTGTCCTGCCCCACCGCGTCTTCCTGAGACATGCTTCCTCCTCTCCCTAGCTTTCCTAACACCATGTACCTCCAAAACTGATTATTCCCTTAGTCCATGCCCATTACACAGAAGTTCTTGACTAGTTCTTTTTCTTAACATAAGAGTCACCTGGGAAACTTTGTTTCCTTAATGCACAGAACAGGGTCCTTACCCAGAAATGTCAGGAATGAAGTGCAAGCACGTGATTTTTCCCGTCGGTGTTCTTCCAGAGGTTCAGCTGCCTTTTCTAGTTGGGGGCATTGCCATGGTGCGTTGCCCGCAGTTGCTGTTTTTTCAAACACTGCCTTTTCCTTCCTTCTGGAACTCGTAGCAAATGGCTGGAGTGTCTGAATCTGCCCTCCTCGTCTCTTTTTCTTTCATACTTTCCATGTCTTTGCTCTTGGTACTGCATGGAGGTAATTCTTGAGTTCCACTTCCCAACGTAAAAATGTATTCTTCAGTTCTGTCTGTTCTCTTTACAGAGACCACCGATTAGGTTTTATTTTTTGTTCCTAAGATCTGTAATTGGTTCTTTTCACAGCCATCTGTTCTTGCTTCTGGTTTACCATTTCTTTCTGTATTGTTCTAAGGATCTTAAATGTATTTTTTAATTGCTCTGTTACCTTTCCCTCTCAGTTATTTGGTGATTCTTGGTTGTTCCTTGAGGATTTCCTGGAAGTCTCCTGACTTTATGTACAGCCCTAGTTATTGCAATTTCCCATCTGCTTCCCTTCATCATTTGTTTATAATATCTATAAAGGGGTGTGGGGAAGGGCAAGTTCCAGGATACCTTTAATTCACTATCTTAAAATCCATCATGTGGCACTTCATGCTTTTATGTTACCCCCCCCCACCTTCTTTCTTTCTTTTTTTTTGGTAGTTATTTGTTTACAAAAGTTTACCTTGTGAGACTATTTATCAGGGGTAAGGATTGGGTCTCTCTCATGCATCTGGTAAATGGTGAGTTGAACTGAACCTCCTAGCTTGTGCCCACTGCCTAGTCAGGGCTCTTGCTCCAGAGAAAGGCAGAAGAAACCAGGAATCTTGAGTGGGTTTCCTTCCTTTTAGACTCCAGTGCAGCCTGCTCAACTCTCCATTATTTTTATATAGTCTGGTTCACTCTTAGCCCTGAAGCTGTAAATCTATAAATATAATTCTCCTTGGTGAGCAAATTCTGATTCCTATTGCCTAGGAATTCGGAATAGAGCAAAAGATGGGGGATGCACTAAGAACCGAAGGCTGCTGTCAGAACACATGAGTTAGCAAACCGGGATACACCCCTTAACACGACCATAATTCTTGTGCCCTAGATTATCGAATGTCTGAAAGAAAACAAGAAGCAGCTAAGTACCCGTTGTCACCAGAAAGTTTTTAAGCTACAGGAGACAGAGATGATGGACCCAGAACTAGACTACACACTCATGAGAGTCTGCAAGCAGATGATAAAGGTAAGGGACCCCAAACCAAGGGGTGGTAAGCACAGGGTCGGTAAAAACAACAACATGAGCTTCTTTAAACGTCGGAACAAATCTGTATAATCTTACCACTCAAGCTGTTCTATACAGATGAGACTGTGGTTCTCACAGTGTGGTCCCTTAGCATCACCTGGGGACTCGCCAGTGCTTGGTCAGTCTGGGGGCTGACCATATCTACTGAATCAGAAACTCTGAGCAGAGCTGTCAGTTTTAACGAGTCTCCCGGGTGATTCTGGTGCTGGCTCAAGTTTCACAACCACCAAGCTAAGCTAACTGAGCTTACCTTGACCTAAGGCATGAGTGAATAGATACCCAGTAAATACATGATTAGTCTTTGAGGGTGGGTAGTGGTCAGTACACCGAAAAAACCACCACCAAGTGTCCTGATCAGCGTCCTTCCACAATCAAAAGGCTTTTCTCTTCTACAAGTTCTTCTGTCTCATACACTTCTCCAGCTTTCTTTATAGCAGGGCTGACTTGAGAACCTAGATCCAGTTCCTGGATCTGTCCTCATATATGAAGAGATTAAATTTGAAGTTCTCATGCCTTACTTAAAATAAAACAAAATGTTTTATTATAATTTACTTAAAAAATAAAATGCTACTTTAAAACAGAATGATATTTTTTACTCTATCAGATAGCAAAGAGAATTGTGTAAGTTAGAAGTGTCTTTAGCTGGGCCTGGTTGATTTGAGTCCTATGTAAAAGCAGAACTGTCAGGGCACCTGGGTGGCTCAGTGGGTCGAGCCTCTGCCTTTGGCTTGGGTTGTGATCTCAGGGTCCTGGAATCGAGCCCCCATTAGGCTTTCTGCTCAGTGGAGAGCCTGCTTCCCCCTCTCTCTCTCTGCCTGCTGCTGTGCCTGCTTGTGATCTCTCTGTCTTTCTCTCTCCATCAAATAAATAAATAAAATCTTTAAAAAAAAAAAAAAACCTGTCAGGCTTTGATTTGTGGGAGTTTTGTAAGATTTTGATGACTTTTTCAGCAATCTGAATTAAGATATCAGTAGACTGTGATTAGCAGATAGACTGTTGATTAGCACATAGAGGTGGTATTTATTTTTAGTCCAAAATGGATCTCTCTGACTTCAAGGACACTAAAAAGTGTACAGAGGCTAGCCACACAAACTTTGATAGGATTATAGCCTCCGCAGTTAAAAGATGAACTAGCCTGGTCCCTTCCCCACATACCTGTTCATGTTGGCTGGTAGGTAGTTTATAAGTTTCCCGTTTGGGTTCGGCATGCCTTTAGGACTATCTGGCCACCTGTTATGGCATTACATTCATACTTAAATAATACTTAAGTTCAGGAGATGTCATGTAACATAGCCATGTAGGTACAGAGTCTGTCCTATGTAAAGTAGGAAACGGGGTAGTAGAACTGTGAGCGACATAGTAGCGAAGAGATGAAGAAAGGGGAAATTGAGGCTGGGTCCAGATTCAGACTTAGCTGTTTCTCTTGTACCACAGTCTCTAAGCCGATTCTGTCATTAGCACACCAGTCGATGGAAGAGTGATATGGGCACTGTTAATTGCCATATTTGGGTAACTACTTTTGTAAAACTTTATTTCTTTCAGAGGTTCTGTCCAGAAGCAGATTCCAAAACCATGTTGCAGTGCTTGAAGCAAAATAAAAACAGTGAACTGATGGATCCCAAATGCAAACAGATGATAACCAAGCGCCAGATCACCCAGAACACAGGTAGCATTGTAGCCTGGCTTTCCCATCCCACTGAGTGTGGCTTCCGTGCAGCTGAGTTGACATATACCAGCCTCATTAAACTACAGTTGCTTTGTTGGCCGTGGGTTTTAAGGGAACAGTCTGGATGCAATAAGCAAAATGACTTATTCTTCCTTCAAAGAGTAGTTGGGAGAACAGAATGGAAGTCACAGGAAGGAGGAGACAGAAGGAGTCAGGACGAGAGTTCTTTGAAAAGTCCAGAGTCTTAACAAAACTTCCTGCATGTGATAGGAGAATGTATGGGTAATGTCTTTTAGAACGGAGAAATTTCGGCTCTTGAGTTGCAAGACCTGTAACATAATGGGTAAGATGAGTCAAGTAATCTCAGTGCTGTCCAAAGCACCTGTTATGGGAAAGGTTGGTGATGGGAGCTTGGGCTTTGTGACAACTAGCAAGAATACTGGTGCCAGCAGAGCGCACGGAGCCGCTGCAAAGTAGAATTCCTGGGGTCTCTGTCTCCACCTCTCCTCTTTCATTAAATTCTGTTGCTGATTGAAAACAGCGTAGTGAGGGCTCTGTAAACATTTAGGAAATAAACGAATCAGTGGTTCATTTGTGGTCACTGACATAATATGCCCCCCTTCGAAAGGCAGGCCCCCCTTCTTATGTTTGTGAATCCAGGTGGAACATTTGATCAGGTATTTACCACTTTCTACTCTAGATTACCGCTTAAACCCTGTGTTAAGGAAAGCCTGTAAAGCTGACATTCCTAAATTCTGCCATGGCATCCTGACTAAGGCCAAGGATGATTCAGAGCTGGAAGGTCAAGTCATCTCTTGCCTCAAGCTGAGATACGCTGATCAGGTAAACTGGCTTGGACTCTCGCAGAGGTGTGTTTGTAGAGGACCCTCGACCCCCCCGTAGTTTTTCCTTCGAAGTCCCAAGCTTGCTCGTGCTCTCCCAAAGCCTTTTTCCTACTTTCCCAAATCAGGGGCCAAATAAAAAGCTTAAATTGCCCGATAGGCTGATGAAGTCTCCCTTTGTCACCCGCAGCGGCTCTCTTCAGACTGCGAAGACCAGATCCGGATCATTATCCAGGAGTCCGCTCTGGATTACCGACTCGATCCCCAGCTCCAGCTGCACTGCTCAGACGAGGTAGGGTTTGGGTATGAAACTGGTTACAAACAGAGGTTTTCGGAGAAATGTTTATTGGAAAAAAGTTCTGTATTATCTTTCCCTTCAGCTTTAAATGCAGGAAGTTGAAGGCCCGTCTTCTGGATTCTCCATTGTTTGAGTTTCTGGTTTCCTGTGACACTGAATTAGACTTGGCACTGGTCCCATCACTAGAGTGTTGATTCCATATTTCTCTGTTGTCCTGGTTCTCCTTTATTATATATCATGCATACATATGTCTCCGTGTAGTTTGTTCTTCCCTTCTCCTCATTCTGATGGTCAACCTAGAATACCCTAAGACTTGCCAGAAAGATACAGTGCTCTTAGAATAGCACCAAAGAAATGCCTGTCCTTGGAAATTATTTGACTTTCTAGCTCAAAAAGGCCATGTGAAAAACTGTTCAATATATGTCAGTTTTAGGGGATCATAGCTAAAGATTTTTACAAGAAGCTTACTCATAAAGCTGTCCAAGGAGGGCTAGGTTTTTAATTTTTGGTGTGGACTGTGTTTTAGAACGCCTTTATATGTTGGTGTGTATATTGCCAAGTTGTGAGTCTGGGTTGACCCTGCACCTTTTAAAGCATTTGCTTTTAGTATTTCACTTGGCTATATCACCTTCCTCCTGTGTCATCAAGGGTTGCCTTCTTTGTGACCAGTCCTGGGACAGTCTTGTCTCTAATTTCGGGGTTGACAGCATAAATATGGGTGCACTGACTGGCTTTCAACTCTGTCCCAGTCCTTGGAAAGGAGAATGGAGTCTGGCAGTTCGTACAGGAGGGAGGGGAGTGAAGTACATTGGGAAACTCTTGGAGAGGACCTGTGGTCTCATGTGGGAGGATCACCAAATCTACAGGCTGCAGAGACAATTCTGGTGAGAGTAGAGACAGCCTTGTGATTCATGTGTCTCCCCGACAGATCTCTAATCTGTGTGCCGAGGAAGCTGCAGCCCAGGAGCAGACGGGTCAAGTGGAAGAGTGCCTCAAAGTCAACCTGCTCAAAATCAAGACAGACACCTGTAAGAAGGTAACCACCACCATCGGATGCCTCTTCTCCCGTTGTTTTCACTCCTTTTTGGTTTTCCTTCCAATGCTGTCCTCTGACATCTCAGTGATAACATCGAAACCTTCCTCCCCAGAATTATACACTGTTACCTCTTAGGAAACTTTAATTGGGTTCTTGACAGTTAATTGCCTATACCTTAAATGTTCTTTCGCATGTCCTACTTTTTTTGCAAATAGGTCTCATCCCCATGGCCAGCCTGTTGTTGAGGGGCACCGTGAGTACACTGCCAAGAGCAAAATGTCAGGTCCAGCATACCAGTACATACTCTGCATCCATGAAAATCATTTCAGAAACAGCACATAAAAACAAAGTTAACAAAATATAACTGCTAAATGTACATTATCTTGCAGAATTGCTACTGAGATGATCTATTTGATCTTTTTCAAAAAGCTTTTTCTTTTCTTGAAAAGTGCTTCAGTGATGTCACTGTTGAGTCACTGTGACTTTGTATACAGCTCTTTCATTGGCTCAAATGCTTCCGATTGCACATGAGGAATAAGGGGAGTTGGCAGAAAGCTAAATCCAGACACTTTCCTTGGACTGCTTTGCCATCAGATGATCCCATTTAACCTTGAGGAGGACTTTTTGAACAATATTTGAGTTTTGGTTTTTGTTTTCTTGTTTTGGCTATTGTTGTGTTATAGAGACTATATTTAGTCTTTCCATGGAAAGCAAACTATTTAAGAAAGCATTTCTGGGGGCACCTTAGTGGCACAGTGGAGCGTCTGTCTCTTGGTTTCAGATCAGGTTGTGATCCTTGGGATCATGGGATTGAGCCCTACGTCAGGCTTAGCATAGAGTCTGCTTGAGATTCTCTTTCTCATTCTCTTTCAAGTAAATAAATAAATTTAATTAAAAGTTAAAAAAAAAAGGGGACGCCTGGGTGGCTCAATTGGTTAAGCAGCTGCCTTCGGCTCAGGTCATGATCCCAGCGTGCTGGGATTGAGTCCCACATCCGGCTCCTTGCTCTGCAGGGAGCCTGCTTCTCCCTCTGACTCTGCCTTCCACTCTGTCTGCCTATGCTAGCTCTCGCTCGCTCTCTCTCTGACAAATAAATAAATAAAATCTTTAAAAAAAAAAAAAAAGTTAAAAAAAAAGAAGGCATTCCTGGCCTATTTTTACCTCCTGTTTCATCGTGTATAAATGGAGAGACTGCAGAGCTGATTTCAGTTCCATCGTTTTTATATTCCTCTTGTTCGGAACATTTTCAAACTCAGTAAGAATTGTTCTTGCAGTAAGATTTATGCTCTCTCGGTCTTTTTTTTTTTTTTTCTTTTGAGGATAATAGAGGTAAAGTAAAACATTTTGCAAATATTGACCATTGTTTGGGAATTTTAAGATAGCATATTATTCTGATTATCAGATTTCACATTTTTCAGTCCTCTTAAAGTAAGGAAATAGCTATATTATACCACTATAAATACCAACACTTAGTATTTAATAATATGGCATAGCAGACTGCCAAAAGCCAAATGTGATTTTATAACCCCTTGCTTTACCTAACACATGGCTTTGCTTACACTAGGTCTCTGAGTGTATTTATGGAATCAAATCAGTTGCTAAAATTCTACATTCTTTGCATCATCACCAGTTTGCCACCTATCTCAACAAGTTCTGTTGTTAACCTCAACCCTCCCTCCTTGACTTTTTTGTTTATATATAAAGTATATGCAGATAACAGTTCTGATGCATTTCCTCTCTAAAAGTTCTCTCTGCAATGTTTTTCCCTTCCTAGGAAGTGTTAAACATGCTGAAGGAGAGCAAAGCAGATATCTTTGTGGACCCAGTCCTTCATACAGCGTGTGCCCTGGACATTAAACACCACTGTGCAGCCATTACCCCTGGCCGAGGGCGTCGTAAGTCACTGTTCACTCTGACCCTCCCTGAGCTCTCGCTCGGACTCCCCTGGGAGAGTGCTCACAGCTGCTCCATTCTGCAGCCGCAGCTCAGCCACAGACAACATCCTCTGGGGGCCTGGTTGCTGCTGCGACGAGGGTTTTGTGGCAGTATGAATTTAAGAATAATCCTGCAGGTTTGAACTGACCTAGCCATGACCAGATGTACGCATCTGATGAAAAGGGAGGGCTGAGTTACGTATCAGGAAAGCAAAACTTAGTCATCGTCACGGCCCTCTTCCCCCTTTTCCAAACTGGAGCTGCTTCATCAGCTTTCCCAGTGGCCACACTGGGCAAATCCTGGTAGAAGGTTGTTTCTGAGCCAGATGTGCCCAGTAAAAATGAGAGAGGTTTTAAGGGCTGGGCAGCTGGCCTTGGAAGTTCAACATTCTTCTTCATGTGAAATCTTGGTTCAAGTTTCCTAGAATGGACTTAACTTTGTGTAGCCTCCAAATCTGCATTCTCTGGTGGTGAGGTCCCTTTCTCCCCAGCCTTACGGAAATTTCTGTTCTGGACAGTTTGACCCTTCTTATCCCTTTTCTTCCACAGAAATGTCCTGCCTCATGGAGGCCCTGGAGGATAAGCGGGTGAGGTTACAACCTGAGTGCAAAAAACGCCTCAATGACCGGATTGAAATGTGGAGTTACGCTGCAAAGGTAAGGACTGAGAGAGTCTCCTGAAACAACCACCTCTGTCGGCTCCCCAGATACTCCACCGGCCTTCCTGTCCTTGCTGCGAGGCCAGCCGTAAGGGGACTTGCAAAGTCTGTCCGTGTCCTTGAAGCTTCCCCAGCTTGACCACTTTCTTGAACAGTTCCTTCTGTCTGTCACCCGCGTGAAAGGTCCAGGGTAACAGGCAGACAGGAAGGACCATGAAAAGTCTTCACACCTAGATGGAAGGGAAGGGACCACAGCTGTCCGAGCAGCAAGCACGGCCCTCAGCTGTTCTTCCAAGGGAGCATAGTCGGCTTGGAAGCCCTCGGTTCAGCGCGGCAGCGGAGGGCGCCACGTTAGTCGCGTCCTCACTCGCCATCTCCACGGGTCAGTTGCTGAGTTGCTGCAGTGACTGCTGATCACCTCGTTTTGGCAAATGTCAGTGCTCAGATTCAGGTTCATCTGAAACCTCCCTGGCGCTATGCGATGAGTAGAGAAGCAGATAGACACAGCCACATGTCTGGGCAGACCCTCTCGGGTACCCAGGCTAAGTTGAGAACCGAAAAGAGCAGGTCCGTGTCCCTGTGCACCTGGGGAGCCTTTGGGCCCTGATTCTTCTGTTGTGGGCTGCATAGAGGTCCATTCGAGAAAGCAGAGAGGAGCCTGGGATGGAAACTGGCTAGACTGCAGGTCCACGACTGTGGGAGCGGTGCCGTGTGTTCAGTCAGCCTGAGTCATGTTTACACAGTGTTTCTACTGGGGGCAGCGCTCACGATTTACTGGTGAGTAAAAGGAAGTTAAGATACAGAAGCAGCATCCAACACATTCTCAACTGTTCTCTCTGTTTATAAAAATAAATCTGAATACTTAAGAACTTGCGACATTGTACAAGTAGCCACCTCGCACCTCTTGGGCCTCTGGGTCTTCAGCTGTAATGTGGGATTGGTTTGAGGACTAAATGACTAAAAACATGTCAGTGGGGCCCCTGGGTGGCTCAGTCGGTTGAGCAGCTGACTGTTGATCTCAGCTCAGGTCATGAGTTCAAGCCCCACTATGGGCTCCATGCCGGGTATGGAACCTCATTGGAGAAAAAGCAAAACCATTTGGAGCATTTTGCCAGGGTCCCACCTGTGGTGAGGTCCCCAGTGTAAGGGCTGCTGCCAGGTTGGTGGTGATCACCGTGATGGATCATATGAGATCCCACCTCTTTGTGTTTGTCTGTATTTTCTAATTTTATTCAGTAGATATGCACAATATTACAATCAGGAAAAGGAATTGTAGCTCTGTGTTTGATTTTCTTGTCCCTCGTCTTCTCTCCCCAAAAGAAAGGGCATCAACTAAAGATTGAGGGGGGGCAAGTTAGAGCTAGCACTGCCCAGCACAGTTCTCTCAGAGGCCAATGCTGCGGTGTGTCGTTCCAGGTGGCCCCAGCAGATGGCTTCTCTGACCTCGCCATGCAAGTGATGACATCTCCGTCAAAGAACTACATCCTCTCTGTGATCAGTGGGAGCATCTGTATATTGTTCCTGATCGGCCTAATGTGTGGACGTATCACCAAGCGAGTAACACGAGAGCTCAAGGACAGGTAGAGCCACCTTGACCACCAGAGGAACTACCTGTCCAGTGCCCGGTTTGTACAGCCCTCCTGTATAGTGTACCCACTCACCTCGCTCTTCTCAGAGGTGGCACCAACACCCATGTTAGAGCAGCCGCAGGTGTCCTCTGCATTGTCCCGTCTCCGACTTCGCCCGTGTCCATGGTGCCCTCCTCCTCCTCGACCATTTCGTGCAGCAACAGCAGCTGGCCGCTTGGGTTATTGCCTGTATTGGCAAATTTGGGTTTACCTGCCCGTAGGCAAGTCTCTCTCATACCAATGGAACTACCAGTACTTCCAGAACCAACTTACCTGACCTGCAACTCAAATGATTTTTTAAAAAACAAAACAAAAACAAAAACACCAAAAAAAAAAAAAATTTTTAAAGAAAGAAAAAAATGTATATAGTAACACATCTCCTCCAGGCTTGACTTGGGCAATGGGGTTATTTCTTCTGTGCGACTGTAAAGCGAAGGCAGGACTTTAAGGGAAAACACACCACCCAATATGCTGTTACTGGGATGTCTTGCTCATTTCTCAAAAGCACCTTTGGACCGTGCGGGGGCCATGGACTTCACCGAGGAGTGGGAAACCACTAACCAGCCTGCTCTGGGTCGTGTTTTCTTCTGCTGAAACAATGATGCCTTCCAGTTCCCACCTTAATAGAGCCACTGCTGGTCAAGACACCACGGCCATGAGTATTCCTATGATCTCCTCACTTCAGTGAAGTAAAGCAAGCATAAGCTTCCCCAGGCCAAGGGTGAAGGGTTGGAGAGGAGATTGAAAGTGTGTGAAGCCGGTCAGTCACTTGATCTGCGCCGAGAGGCTGGACGCTGAGTCCCAGGGAGCAGGATCCCCGGCATCTTCCTCCTCCAGGCTAGCACAGGACTCAGTCCCATTTGGACTGACCCTGTTGGGGGATAGGAGTAGTTTTAGAAGGCCTGCCGGCAGGCAGTGACCACACCACGGGAGGGAGCTCGGGGCGGGAAGGAGGGGCAGGGATAGATTCACTTTGCTTTATGCTTCGGGCAACAATGCAGGTCCGAGACAGTGGCTTATAAAGATTTAGCGTGGTCTCAGGGTGTGACTGGCCATCCAACCTGACCCTTCTGCAGGCTCAAGGCTGTCTTCCCAGACAAGTTCCCTCATGCCTCTTTGTGGAGAGGACTTGGAAAGTTACTCTGTTAGAAGATGGAGCCTATTCTCCGTGGTTTTTTTCCTTTCTGTCCATTTGCTGTGTACACCCACTGTAGTAGGCATTGGCCAAATGTTGTACTTTGATGATTCATCAGTCTTTCCAGAATCTGAGCTAGATGGAAGCAGTCTTCCTGGCCGTCCGCCCTCGTCCCTCCAGTGTGGGATGACAGGTTTGGCGTGTACAGGGGAGTGGTGCAAGCATCAGGGTGCAACCTGGCACACCTTGGTTTGAGTTTGGGGCCTGGAGTCACGGTGGCTGCACAAGGGGGCGGCATGTACAGGAGGAGATATATTTATATAATATATATTTTATTAACCTGTTAGACGTCCACAGAGTATTATAAATCACGTGCCTAAACTGTCCACATAGACCATGGCGCCCTTCCTTGCCCTGCCCCTCGTTTGCCGCCATCCACGCGGGCTGCGGGACCTGCACCACGTTTGTCTCCCCTGAAATGTGTTCCATACAAAGTGGGTCAGTGTGTGGATCAGTTGATTCGAATTACTTCTTGTCTAATCTGACTGACATATATTTGAATACTGTGGTTTTCTTCTTTTTCTTGTTGCTACCCTTCCTGGAGGCAGTGGGGTCCAGAAGCCAGCTCTGTTCCCCTGCCTAGGGTACTTTAAGTCACCAAGGGGAGCTGCTAAGCTGCTTGGTCCCCTCATTCATGCTCTTAGGGTCTTCCTGATTCTCAGCACCTATCCTGGGATTGAAACTCTTGGAGTTCGGGCAGAAGCCCCCTACTGCCACCATTGTGGGACTGAATTGGGCTGGTCCGCATGGTCCACCTCCAGGAGTGCCCACCTGAGCTGTGGGAGCTTGGGAATGAGAACTGGGGATGTCGTCTAAACGCCAGCCCCCACCAACGTGTCTGGCATGGCTTACAGGATAGAATAAACGTTTACCATTTGGTGAGTGTGCGGGTACCGCTCTCCATCTGTACATTTTCCCTCCCAATGTGTGTAAAACATCGCCATGGTTTAATGTGTCTTGACATTTTGGGTTTGTCTTAGTTGTCTACAGCAAATCTGGAAGCCTGAGAAGGAGTTGGATTCTTGAAGCATTTGTCATATTTAGAAATAGAATAAAAGGGATAATTCTGCCAGTATTTTCAGTTGCTTGTTGCTAGAAAGCATTTCACCATCCTGCTTGGAATAGTTTCAGGTGACCCGTTCTTCAGAGTCCCAGATAGTGTGCTGAGCAGTTTCTACCTCCAGGGGGCCCAGCACCATCCGAACCTGCAGCTCCGCTGTCTCCGTTCTGTCCTTCAGTGGAAAAACACAGGTGCTGTGCCTCATGGATTGCCACCCTTACGGGTCAGTCGTGGATCAATCAGCTAGTCGAGAGTTAGTCGAGAAGAGGAAGCCGTGGCCCTAGTGGAGGAGCCAATGATGGACCTTGTCCTTATCTCTTCTGGTATCTAGCCCAGATGGTAACAACCATCGGGTGATTGCGGGGTCAAGGTCAAGGCTTCAGGCAGTTGCTGCAAATTACAGTAGCCAGGTAACTCATCTGGCCTTGTCAACTCACTCCGGAGTCTCAGGGAGTCCTACTTCGTGTGCTCCACGACCCTCAAGAGCCAGGAGGTTACTCTGCCGGGTTGGAGGCTCTGCGGTAAGGAAATCAGAAATACAGGCAGGCTGTCAGGAACAAGACTGTTCCCTCTGAGTGTCTCTCACAGAAGGGTAGCTCTGGAGGTGAGACCTTTACTCTGGTGCGTCCCTGGCCGCCTTCTGCTCTTGCTGCTGTCCTGAGAAAAGTCTGCTTGCAAGACGTGCTGAGGCGGGAGCAGAGTAAGGCTTCACCCTTTCACCCAGAGTAAAGGTTCACCCCAGCGGGAAAGCCTTCGTCCTCTGCATTCCCTGGAGACCCCTCGGCTGCCACTCCCTGTGCTGTGTGTCCAGTCGGTTTGTTCTGAGCCCGCCTGTCCTTGGAAGCCAGGGATTCTGGTACTCGGCAGGCAGCGGCTTGAATTCCCTACAGGCCTTCCGCTGCCTCATATCCTGCACTTCCTTTCCTGGGGGACAGTGAGCAGCTCTGGGGGGGGAGAGGGAGGGAGATTCTGCTTTCCCAGAAGAGGTGACCGAATGATCAGATTTCACTTCCTCCCATTCCCCGAAGTCACGTAATAAAAGAATCCAGTAGTAAAGAGGTCTGTATTACCCGTTTTCGTATCATCAGACAAAATGGAAAGGAACTCATATGCCGACTTTTATTTTCCCTAGAGAAGATTCACTTTCATGTGTGCGTATGACTTCCAGAAATGTCTCCCATCCTCCCCACCCCCAGGCTGTGGTACAGCTTCTTTCCCAAAGACCCCACTATAGTGTGAGTCATCCAGGCAGAGGTGGATTGCTTCGTGGGGCGGCCTCCTTACTTAGCTGGTCTCAAGGTCTTCTGAGGAAAGGCTTTTATTTCCTGTTTCTTGCCCTCTCCCACGAAGAACTACCCACACCCCGACTACAGCTTATGTTCAGTGAGCAGATAACGGAGAGCCACAACGCCAGCCAGCCCAGCCCAGCCCGACACGTTCAACCTAAATTTTGCCATAAAACAAAGAGGAGACAGCTGTTTGAGTTGTGTGCAGTTAGGTATATAATATTTATATTTCAGATTCTTACAAATTTGAGAAACCTGGCAGATTCTTTTTATTTCTTACCATTTGGACGGCACATGCCTCACTTTATGAAATGCAGCGCTCCAGTAGCCTGAGTTTCTCCTGGGCTCCCCTCTCTTCACCTCTTCTCTCCTGGTCTCGATTCCCAGGGGCTGTGGACCCAGACCTGATGTTCTGGCCTGCCTCTTTCTTACTGTCTCCCTCTCTCATCTGTCTTTGGTCAGCCCTCTCTCTAGTACTCTCCTCTTGGTCTTCCTCTCCATTAGGACCAGGGCCACCTGTTAACGGCAGTCGAGTTCAAAGGCGAAGCCCCCTTCCTGCCCTGACCTCAGACAACAGATAAGTCCTACAAACCCAGACTGACTTTTCAGAGTGACCTGCTTCCCCGAGCCATCTAGTGAGGTCACCGTGGAGACCCAGGGACTGTTCTCGTCCAGAGCACAAGGTGGGACTCTCTGCTTGGGCTGGGGTGACAGGATCCTGACGGCGGTTTCCTCTCCTCCCCTCTCCCAAGACCTGTCACCACACACCATTAGGGATGTTGGGATACGGGCAGTAGAGAGACCTGCCTAAGCAAGGAGAAAATTCAGATAGTGCCTCTATGTTCTGTTTTTGCCTTCCCCCATCATGGAATTGACACCTGGACCCCAGAGCCCAGCAGGCCTGTGTCAGAGCCGGGGAGGCAGGAGCAGGCCCCAGGGCAGGCTGCCGCACACGGGCCGGGGTGGCCGCGGCAGCGCTGGGCCGCGGCAGGCTTCCCAAGCGGCTCCCGTGGCTCAGCGTGCCCAGGTCAGGCCCAAGCTGGAAAACAAACTGAACAGCAGATGCTGTGCGAGATCTTAGGCCTTGAACTTTTTTTTTTTTTTTAAGAAAGAGAAAAAAAAGTAAAATTAACAAGCCTCTTTTGTAAATGATTTTTCTTTCTATGTATAAAATCCCGGCAGTTCCTTGTTTTTACATGTTCATGCTGTGTAATTTTGAGATGTTACTGAGATCCTGAACATAATGTGCATTTTTTTCTGTACAGATGAAATGGGAGAATTTAATAAAGAGTTTGCAGGTTTTTACTTGTGAAATCTTCTCTGGTGACTGGGAGGACCCCCCAAGCCCCTGCTCTGCCAGGAGCGGCCGCAGAGCAGCTGTGCCGTGGAGCTCACTGCTCTCGCCGCTGACTCCCCGCGTTCGCTGGCGTCCTTTGCCTCCTGGGCTGGGAAGGTCAGGCAGCGTAGGACGCAGGACCTTTGGAGGAGAGCCAGAGGCTAGATCCAAGGTTTTCTGACTGTCAGGCTGAGGTGCTAGAAATGATTCAATTGATGGATGTGTTTAAGGCACAGCCTAAGGCTCTCCTGCGGAGAGCTCGTAGCCGGGATCTGGCCTTACAGAGGCACCCGTGGATAGCAGCACTGGCTCACGGCCACCTTCCCGCTGGGGCCAGAACGAGGCAGTGTTTCTTCTCCGAGCCCCACCCGGTCCCCGTTGGTCAGCGCTTGCCTCCCCATCCCAACAGCCTAGTGACCTTTGTGACCCTATTCCTGAGCCTTCCGCTTCCTCCACTGTCAGCAAAGCTAATTTGCGTCAGGGTGTTACGAAGTCCTCGCTTTAAGGAGTTGGCATGATAGCAAGGATTTCTCAAAGTAGACGTGTGTGTACTGGGATTCAAGTGCTGGGATGCCCAGTGAGATGACTGGGGGGCCTGGGCCCAGGGTTTCTTCTCAGATCCATTTTCTGCAGGGGCCACATAGGTGTAGCTTAGAGGCCAGGAGAAGGTCAAGTGTAAAAGAAAGGCGGAAGAGGGCTTGGCGGCCTTTGAGCCTGAACTACAGACACTATGTAGGGAGCTCTGGGCAGCCATCACCCTGAATGGGAGGAGTCTGGGGCCAGATGCTCTAGAGTCCTGGAAAGGCTTGCCCCCCTGTGGTGTAAGCGTGGGAAATGAGGGGCTGGGTTCAGGCTCCTTGTCACTGGTATTCCCACAGAGGAGAAGTGGGTTACCTTGACCCACTGCACCTGGCCCCTCGAGGGGACACTACTCTCGTCAAGGGGACCTTGCTGCCTTAGCAGTCTGATCGAATCCCCCTACCATTAAAATTTTGTGTAATATTTCTGATAAAAGATCCTTGACCAACTTTAATCCTCAGAGGCATTTGGCATTCGTTCTCAAAAGGGGGTGTCAGAAGGGGCACCTGGGTGACTCAGTCGGTTGTGTCTGCCTTCGGCTCGGGTCATGATCCTGGAGTCCTGGGATGGAACCCCGCATCTGGCTCCCTGCTCAGCGGGGAGCCTGCTTCTCCCTCTCTCGCTCCTTCTGTGTTCTCCTTCCCTCTCAAATAAATAAAATCTTTAAGAGGTGGGGGATAAGAAGGAAAGGATTTTAACCAAAAAGAGGGAGACCTCAGATACCCAACTCTCAAGCAGATAAAGAAGTAAGAGGGTTTGTGACCCGGCTTTCTCAGTTGGTGAGCAGCAAAACTTGATTGTCTGCCTCAGCCATATGTGTTTCCCTCTGACAAGCCAGACTGGCTTTGGGACCTGGATGACCATCAGGCTCCAGGCTGGGGTGGCTGACCTGTCCCCAGAGTCAGCTGACCCTGGACAGGCCTCCCCAGGGTGCTGTTGGTCTTGGTCCTACAATCCCACCTCCCTTGCCCAGAACAACCAACAGCACAGCAGTATCTTCTCAAATTTCCTGTATTTATGGAGAAATTGGGGCAGTCTGGAAGAAAAAGGGGCACCTATGGGGTAACAAAAGGCAGCAGACTAGAAGGAAGCTGGCTGGAGGAAGGAGGGAGGGTCCGGCACACAGGCAGCCCCTCGGAGGACGTGCGACCCCCTGGGACTTGGCCCCTTGCGCTCCGCAGCCCTGGCAGGAGGGCACCTTCTGCCCACCTGCGCCCTGGAACCAAGGGCTGCTCCTTGACCCTGTCCGGTGAGTGGCTTCGTGGGGTGGGCCCAACGGCAGCGATTCCTCCAGGGGGCAGCCAAGATCAGGCCGTAGGTCAGAGCTGCACCCAGCAGTCCCACGTAGCAGTCGGCCGCAGCAGTGAGGGTCTGTTCCAGCTCCGCTCCGAGGGAAAGGGCACAGGGTGAAAGTCGGACCCACCTGCCACCTCCCCTCGCCCCGCCACCCCCGACGCTGCCTCCTTCTGAAGAGGTCTCTCTGGCTCACTTGATCCTCCGGGAGGTTCTATTACTCCCCATTTTTACAGATAAAAAAGTTAGACTTAAGATCTGTAAGGGCAAAGACGGTTTGGACTGGGGGTGGTAGGTGGGTGGGTGGATATGAAGCCGAGAGAAGGTAAAAGACTCCCCCAAGGTGCCACAGAAAGTTGGCAGAATTGGGACTAGACCCCGGTGCTGTTGACTAGGTGGGTCTATACCCTTTCCAGCCAGAATCTGAGGGCTCACCTCTGACTCTTCCCAACTCCTCTGGGAAGCTCCTGCAGGAGGGGCCCTCTGTTCTCTAAACTCTTAAATATCCTGTGTTCCTGCCCCTAAAGCCCTTAGGGCAGTTTTCCTTGCATTTTATACGTTGGTTCAGTGTCTGGCCAAGCCTTCTAGACTCACTAATATTCAGACTGTTCCAGTCATCTCTCTGCCCTGGGAAATACTTAGTACCCCATAAATGCTTGCTGAAGGGGTCGTTTTCAGTGAGAAGTCACGGCCTTGCTACCTGGGAGGTCCAGGTCCCAGACAGTGGGAGTCCATACCTAGACAAGTGTGTCCACTCTTCTCGTGAGTCTCATTCCCATTCCTCAGTTCCAGCCTTCTGCAGCCTGGAACAGAGAAGATGCTCTCCAGGGAGCTTCCCTCTGCTGTATCCACCAAAGGAAATACAGGCATTCACCACTAGAGAATGGGGAAGCCAGGAGTGACAGAGTGGGTGTTAGGGCTTTGGGGGTAGTTGGTCCCATGTCACTGCATAGGCTCCAAAGCCAAGTCCAGGCTTCACCCAGAAGCTGGGGCAGAGCCAGGGTTCTTGGCCACACACAGCAGTGCCTATCCTGACCTTCCAGTTTGCCAGGAGGGAACTGGTGTCAGTGTTCCAGATGGCTGCACCGGGGCTGGAGCACACCCCCTAGGGCCTCTGTTCTCACCTTGGCCACGGGGCAGGGGCAGCACAACTTCTGAGACTCCAGTCTGGTGCAAGCCTTGGCAAGTCACAGAAATTCCTGCCATCTCCCAAGGCAGCTGCAGCCAGCTGACCACGGGCTCCCCAGCTGCTCCGGTGGTGTCCTCATCCTCCTTGTATTGGCCTTTCAGGACCCAGGAGACCCTGAGAGGGTCAGGGTTGTGTCCTAGAGCCACACAAAGTACATGGAAGGGAGGGCCAGAGGCTGGGATGAACAGGCTCAGCTCAGCTGGCTGGAAAGCCGGGGCTTCCATCCTAGCCGCAGGGAATGAAGGGAAGAAGGATGTCACCCAATCCCACCGGCCTCTTGCAAACTCCTAGTCCGCATGCATCTCCTTCCTTCTGGGTCCTCTGGAGACTCTTCTTCCCTTCCTCTACGGCCTTCCCTTATCATTCTCGGAATCTACCTTCCCCATCAGCTAGCCTTCTGGCCAGAATGTGAGCTCTGAGCTTGTCTCTGCCACCTACTTGTCATCCTCTGGGCCTCCAGGGTCCTTCCTACAGAGCAAGGGAAGGGAATGGATTTCATGTTCTTGATTAGGCTTCCCCTCCCAGGCCTAGAAGTCTGGGCCTAACGTGTCTGTGTCCATCCCCAAATGCTCCCAGTTGATTCCACCGTCCAGAAGCTTGAGTCTTTCCTCTGGGGGCCCTAGGCTTCTGGGCCTTCCTTCCTTTCCACGGGTCCCTACTGACCAAGGCTGCTTCCAAGTGGGCTCCACCATCTGCACCTTTCTGCCCACTGCCCCCCACTCCCTTGCAGTCTGACGAGGGGCACCAGATCCCTACACTCTTAGACTCACCCTGATAGAGCAGACGGGTACCTTCTCCAAAGACATACTGGCCTGAAAACCACAGGGCACAGTAGTAGGTGCCCTCGTCGGCAGGACTGGCATTGCCCACGGTAAGGAGTGCGGCATTCTTGGCTGGGTCCATCTCTGCCAGGAAGTGAGGATTCACACCCAAACCATAGGTTGGGGGCGTCCCTTCTTGCTGACTTAGCAGGAAGGGGGGGCCACCCCCCACCAGCTGCTGGTACCAAGACACGACATGAGCGCTGGCAGGGCTGCCCAGCACCACACACCAGATCTGCGGATTGCCTTATCCACTCAGCACAGAAGACTGATGCTGGAACAGAGGGGCCTGGGAGATCTCAGGCTCCTGCAGAGGCAGAGAAGATAGTGACCGGCTCGAAACCACTCAATGGTCATTTATAGACACTGTCAGCTCAGCCTAGCATACAGTCTTACTAGAGGACCATTTGACAATACCTGCCGAGACTGCAAATCATCATACTCTGTGATCTGGCAATTTTATTTCCATAAACATCTTATGAAAATAATGGAATTCATGTATGGGTATATCTAAAGAGATGATTATTATGGTACTCATTTGAATATTGAGAAAATAAATATAATTAGAAGAGGTTACATTTTTAAGCAAGACACCCAAATGATGCAGTACTCTGCAGTACCCCCCTCTAAGAGGAAAATATAGAACTCCCGCTTCTGAAGACAATGGAGTAGTTGGCAGCCAAATAATGTTCCCTATGAAAATAACTTAGGAAAGCCAGAGAACCGGGTGATATTTCAAGTCTAAGAGAATTACAGAAGCAACAGCATCCAGAGGGTTAAGGTTGTAGAGAAGGGAGAACCGTAGAGATGCGAAGTGACTCTGTTCAGGCCCTTGCATTTGCTGACTCTGGCAAGAGGTTAAGGATCCAGGTTTTCCCCAGGTAGAAGAGTTTTTACAGTAAGACAAGAGAAAGTAGCAGAGGTTTTTATAGTCTCGTAGGCTAGAGTGACAAAATTGAAAGCTTGAGAAGCCTCAAATATATGTTTCAAGTTTCATGCCATTTTCTGAAGTCTGAAATTTTACAAGATGGGAACCTTAAAAGCTAAGCCCAAACCTCTGTAAAGCAGAGCAGAACTTTTCAGAGTCACAGTGCTGAGAAGATAAAAAAGACCAGACTTCAACCTCTCTCAAAAGGAAAGACCCTGCTGTATACACCAGGATTTCAGTCGAAAACCCCAAAGGGATATGCCCTAGGAACAAAGCAAGTGAGAAGTAGATGGAATTCTATTAAAACTGCTTCCTGTAGACTTCCAACTAATTATAGAAGGAATTCTGGGATTAGCCACCATTTGACAACCACCACAGTAATAATTGCTCAGGCAAGATGCATCAATCGATGATGAAGAATTTTGGGCTTTTGGTTTGATTTGTTTTTGTGTATGTGCTTTGAGATCGGTAGCTTCATAGATTCTAAATACTCCTGCCCCGAAGTATTTGTTAACTGCAGAGAGAAAAAAAATACTAATTTATAGTGGAGAAACTTGGCAGACACAGTCTAACCACATGATATTAGTATCAGCAGGAATGGGGCCAATAGTCATCCTGTACCTCCTGATATCATACAACCTCCTTTTTGTGGTATTTCTGTAAAAAATGCAAAACCTGAATCTAATCCTGAGGAAACATCAGACAAACCCAAGCTCAGAACCCAAGTTCTACAGAATAACTGGCCTGCACTCTTATCATGAAAGGTGAAGACTAAAGGAACTGTTCCACATTAAAGGAGACAAAATAAAGAGATATGGTAACTAAATACAATGTGATCCTAGATTGGATCCTGGACCATATTTTTTGTTGTTTTTCTAAAGAATACTGGAGAGAGAACTGGTGAAATTTGAGGAAGATTGGTAGGTTAAGTCCCATATTAATGTTGGCTTCTTGATTTTTTTTAATTTAATGAGACTTTTTAAATTAACATTTAATGTGGTGTTTCACGGGTACAGGGGTTCTTGATTTTGATTAATATACTAACATTGTAACACTAAGACTGATGTCAGATATAATGAAAGCCAGAAGACAGTGAAAAGACATATTTAAAATTCTAGGGTGAAAAAAAAAAAACCTGCCAACATACTTTGTTTGTTTGTTTTCCTAATGAAAACTGCCTCTAAAAAAAGGTATTCTCAGATAAAAGCTGAGAAAATTTGTCACTATGAGACTTTCACGAAAGGAATCCTAAAGGGTAATCTTCAGGCAAAAGAAAAATGATCCTAGACGGAAATAAGGAAATGCATGAAGGAATGAAGAGCGCCAGCACAGGTAAATATGTGGTTAAATATAAGAAAACATGGTCTGCACAAAGCACTACAAATGTATAACTAGCAAGTTTTTAAAAGATTTTATTTGTTATTAATTATTAAATATTATTCATTAATAATAATTATTATTTATTAGCAATTTTTTAAAAGATTTTTTATATTTATTTGACAGAGATCGCAAGTAGGCAGAGAGAGAGTAAAGGAAACAGGCTCCCCACCGAGCAGAGAGCCTGATGCGGGGCTCAATCCCAGGACCCAGAGATCATGACCTGAGCCGAAGGCAGACTTTAACCCACTGAGCCACCCAGGCGCCCCTAATTAGCAAGTTTTTAGAGGAGGGAATGATATTTTTTAAAAGAATCCAAAAGAAGACAACAAATGGAGAAAAAGGAAGAAGAAACAAGCAATAGAGTAGATATAAACCCAAATATATTAGTAATTATGCTAAATATAAATGGAATAAATTGATCAGAATCTAACAACTATAACCTGCAAACCAAAGATACACCCTAAATACTAGGACATCAAAACATTGAACGTAAAGATACTAATATAACTGGTACAGTTATACTATCAGACCAAGTAGACTTTAAGCCAAGAAATAGTATGGGAGATAAAGGTGCACACTTAATGATATAAAGGGGTCATTCTACCATAAATCCAGCTATATCATATAATCATATTAAATGTAAGTGGTCTAAACACCTCAACTGAAAGTCTGATTGACAAAAATATTTTAAAAGAGAAAAGATGGAAATGAGATACTATGCTACTATGATTAAAAAAAAAAAAAAACTGAAGGGGCAGTTTCAAAAGCAGATAAAGCTGATTTCAGGACAAAGACTATTGCTGGTGATAAAAACTTTTATTTCATAATTTTAAAGAACTTAATTCAACAAAAGAATTTAACAATCCTAAACAGTTATTCACATAACGGAGTTTTAAAATAAAAGAAGCAAAAGTAATAGAACTGCACAGAAAGGCAGACAGATCCACAATAGAAGCCAGAGATTTCAACACCCATATTTTAATATTTGATAGAAGTACACAGAAAATCACTAGGAATAAAGATGATTGAATAATACCATCAAACAACTCTTTTCTTTATCATCAACCAATTTACTAAATGCTAAATTTATAGAACAATCCACCCCAGCAACTGCCAACACACTTTGTTTTCAAATGTCCATGGAACTTTTATAAATGTAGATCATCTGCTGAGCCATAAAACAAGTCTTAATACATTTAAAAGGATTCAATTCACACATAGAATGTCCTTGGACCATAATGGAATTAAATTATAAATCAGTAACAGAAAGGTATTCAAAAAGTTTCCAAATGTTTGGAAAATAACATACCTCTAAATAACCCTTTCGAAAAAATGCTTTAAAACTCGATTGTACACTTAAAGTGGGTAAATTGTCTGACATGTATACTTCACAGAAGTTGTTTCTAAAAATACCACATAAGAAATTTAAAAAAATAAAATAAAATAAAAATACCACATAAGGAGGGCGCCTGGGTGGCTCAGTGGATTAAGCCTCTGCCTTCAGCTCAGGTCCTGGCATCAAGGCCCACAGGAGGCTCTCTGCTCAGCGAGGAGCCTGCTTCCCACCCCCACCCCCGTCTGCCTCTCTGCCTACTTGTGACCTCCCTCGCTGTCAAATAGATAAATAAATAATAAAAATAAAAAATAAAAACACATAAGGACTGGAAAAGAAGAAATAACATTTGTAGACAACCTAGTGGTATTCATATTAAGTTTTTAAGTATATAGACTATTAGAATTAATAAATGAGTTTAGTGAGGTCACGATATAAGATGAAGATAGATAAATTATATTTCTACATTAGGTACAAGTGGACAGTGAAATTAATAAAATAATACCTATGATAGAATCAAAAACATCAGATACCTAGAAATGAATCTAATAAAAATATGCAAGTCCTCTACATTGAAATCTACACAATATTATTGAAAAAATTGTGAAAATGTAAATAAGTAGAGAGATACACTATGTGTATGTATTGAAACATTCAGTATTTTAGTGGTCATTTCTTCCCAAACTGGTACACAGTCTCAAAACAGTTCCAATCAAGCCCCAGCGGGTCTTTTTGTGGAAAATGATGACTTATAATTCTAAAATTTTTGTGGAAGTATAGAGTTCTAGAATATCTAGGGCAATCTTGAAAAACAGCAAAGCTGGAGGACTTAAACAACCAGGAATCAAACCTTTAAAGGACTGCTATTGTATGAACGGTTGTGCTATTGGTGCAAGAACAGACAAGGGGTCAGTGGAACATGGGACAGAATCCAAAACACGTATACAGTTTTATGACAAAGGGATACTGCAAGGCTATGGAAAAGGGATGGTCCTTTCCATCAATGGTGCTGGGTCAACTTGATATGCACAAGAAGTGAATTCTAACCTCTATTCTTCCTAGATTACAACCAAAAAGCAGTTACAGCTGGATTGTATATCTAAATCTGAGAGGTAGGGGCGCCTGGATGGCTCAGTGGGTTAAGCCGCTGCCTTCAGCTCAGGTCATGATCTCAGAGTGCTGGGATCGAGTCCCGCATCGGGCTCTCTGCTCAGCAGAGAGCCTGCTTCCCTCTCTCTCTCTGCCTGCCTCTCCATCTACTTGTGATTTCTCTCTGTCAAATAAATAAATAAAATCTTAAAAAAAAAAAAATCTGAGAGGTAAACCAGTAAAGCTTAGAGGAAAACACAGGAGAATATCAGTATAAATCTGAGAAATCTTAGTAGGCAAAGATTTCTTAAATACAACACCAAAAAAAAAAAAAAAGTCAATTATAATGGAAAAACATTTATTCAAACATCAAAATCAGGAGCCTCTGTTTATAAGAAGACACCATTCACAGCAGTGAAAAGATCCACGGAACGGAGGTTACTCACACATATAACCAACAGAGGAGTTTTATTTAGATTATATACAGAACTGCAAACCATTAACAAGAAGTCAAACAAACCAAAAGAAAAACAAAAATCCAAACAGGCCCTTCACAGAACAGGATGTCTTCAAGGTCAATACACGTGAAAACTCGCTCACTCCCATTCTTCATTAAGGAGAAAGAAATTAAGACTCCAATGAGATCAGGTGCACGCAGATACCTGAATGAAAGGTTCGTTTTGTCAGAGATGTGTAGTAATCAGAATTCTCTTCCACAGGTATGTGTCTGTCTCGGTTCTTATCCCCAAATCTGAAGGAAATTTTAAAACCATTAATAGCAGTAGTATGTGGGTTTGGAATCATGGGAGGTCTTACACCTCTTAATATTTCTACCCATTTAATTGTATTTTTCAGGCTTTATTATTACAGTCAGAAATGAAGTTTCACATTTGGAAAAGAACAAGCCCCTCTCTCCCACCACGCTCGATAACCACAACTAGTATGTAATAGGATCTCCCGGCCTTCATCTCTCCCGACCTATCTGCAGCACTGACCTTGACCACTGCTGTGTCAAAGCCTTGTCTGCCCTCAGCACCGGCACTAGCCCTTCTCTTCTTCTCTCCCAGTGCCTCCGACTTCGTCCCTCCCGTCTCTCCCTCCCCTTCTCTCCTGGCTCCTGTACAGCGCACCTGGGGTAGCTCTTCCCTGAGGACTCAGTTTCTCTCTGGTCTCCTTTCCACAATTAGTGTGAGGAAGATTCCCCACTGCCTCCATTCCCCAGCCTCGGAGCTTCATCAGCCTGCAGACAAGTCTCCATCTCCAGGTTCTGCCAATCCTGCCACCCAGCTCTCCTGCCCTCCACCAAAGCCTCCCCAGTTGGGTCACCTCCTGCCCCCCCGGATGGTCCCCAGCCTCCCACTGCTCCTGCTGAGGCCTCTGTCCTGCCCCAGCCCATCCTCCCACCATGAACTCCACCTCTGCCACCAGATCCACAGCAGCTCCCAGGTCAGCTCCCCATCTGCTAGCTGTGGGACCATGGACACCTTAGGTAAGCCTCAGAGTCACTGAAAAGTGAGGGTTGTAGAAGCTACCCCACAGAATGGTCATAAAGATTAAATGAGAGAGTCTAGCATACAACCACTGCTTAATCAATGTCACGAATTTCTACTATTTCTGTTCAGCTCCTTGGACAGCATCCCACAAGGGATCCGTCCCCCAAGTACCGGCCCAGACCCTCCCATCCCTCAACTGTCCTTCCCAAGGCCCTCTGTCCCCCAGCCACCCCCCTCATCCCCACACCTGCTTGGAGCCCTCTTGTCACTCAGGCCTGGGTTCACCACAGGCGCTGGGAGTGCGGGGTCCACGGGGCTGTGCACCCACCGCCCTCGCACCCACAACCCACTCCTAAGCTCTGAAACCAGGGTCTGTCCCTTGGGCAGCCCTCCGCCCCTATAAAACGGAGAGAGAGACCTAATCAGGCTCTGGGACAGGGAGAAGGGGCGACCTCACCGGAGACAGAGAGCAGTAGCCAGACACACAGGGTGCAGCTCCGCCAGGACGCGGGGACCCTGCTCAGAAGCTCTGGTTGGGTTGCCATCTCCCCTGACCGCCCTGGGTGTGAACAGAGCTTGCAGCGCTTGTCAGACTGAGCGCTCCCTGAGGCCCCAGAGCCAGGGGCTTGGGGTCTGCTTCCTCCCTAGGTCTGGAGGGTGGGGGGCAGACACAGGCACAGCTGCAATTGCAGGCCAACCCCAATATCCGGGTCTCTTGGAAAGCCCCTGGGGGCGTGGGGGTGGGGAATCTGAGTGTTAGGCTGAAGCATAGAAGATTACTCGGTTTGCAAGAAACAGAAATCCAGATACAACTGGTTTAAGCAAAGGAGGTGGTTTATTGGCCCCTAAAACACGTCCTGAGGACGTGCCAGCTTCAGGAATGGCCGGATCCGCAGGCTGGACGTGATGTCAAAGACACATTTTCCTTCTCTCCTTTCCTTCTCTCAGTCCTGCATCCGTCTTTCGGTCTGGTTCTCGGGCAGGCTCTCCACATGTGGTGGACAGATGCCCTCCAGCACCCAAGGCTCCCGTTGGCCTGCACAGCCACTCCAGGGAAGAGGAAAACTCTCCTTCCTATTACCTAGAGCCCAGGTCCAAGGCTGATACTGGCTGACCTAGCCTGGTTCATGCGTTTGCTGGAGCCAATCACTGTGGTCAGTGGGCTGGCCGGGCTCTCTGGAAACCGGGGCTAGGGATGGGGGGGACGTGCAGTTTCAGCTGACCTTTTGAGGACTTCAGGTCATAAGATGGTGGTTCTCCGAGGAAAGCTGGATGCAATTACCAGAGGGTCCTGGGCAGGCATTTACCAGTCCAAAGGGGTTTATGTAGCAGAAGAAGGAGGGACCACTCCTGCCCAAGAGGGACCCCTCTGCAGGCCCCTTCCTGCTTCTCAGTTCACCAGCCATGTCCCGACACCCACCCACAAAGCCTCCACCTCATTGTGTTGCTCTCTAAAGGGCACCTCTTCCTTCTGATGTGTCTTAAGAAGTGGGGAGCAGCTTCTCCTGCCACTCAGGGAGAAAAGGCCTGATGGCCTGCTCACCAGAGCCCTGAGGCACCCTCCCCTCCCAGAGACCAAGAACTCATGGCTCTGTGACCACAGTCAAGATAACAGTAGAGTTGGTCACTCCCTCATCTTGCCTTCGGGTTGGGTTGCTGGGTGGATGTAGCACCGCCGCTGTAAAGTACTTAGCACACACCTGGTTGAAACACCTGCTGAATGAGGTAGGTTGTATTTGCCAAGATGGCGGCCACAATGCATCTCACCCTACACACCCTTCCTTTTTTCCACCGTAGTATTTGTTTTGTAAGTTGGGAAATAATTGACACACAGTAAACTCCATGTATCTGAAGTGTACAGTTTGGGAAATTTTGTCATGTATATGCCTGTGAAACCATCACCACTATCAAGATATTGAACATACCCATTAACCCTGAAGGTTTCCTCCTGCAAACTTTGGCGTGCTTTCTGTCATCACAGGTTTTTTTTTTTTTTAGGGTTTTATATAAATTGAATCACACCGTTCCTGCACTGTTTTGTCTGGCTCCTTTCACTCAACCTAATAACTTGGAGAGCCATCCACGCTGTTGCATGTATCACTGGTTAATTTTTATTGATGGATTGTATGTCACTGTATACCAAAATTACTTCTCTGTTCACTTGTTGATGGACATTTGGGTTGTTTCACATTTTTGCTAGTTCAAATAAAGCTGCTGTGAACATACACTTTCCTTCCCCTCGGGTGGTTACCTCCGAGTTGCATGGCTGGGTCATACGGTAAGTGGATATTTCACTTCTGAAGAAACTGCCCAGCCCTTTTGCAAAATGGCTGTGTGAGAGCATCCTTGACAACCCTGGGTATATTCAGTCTTTTTGTTTAGACATTCTGGTAGGGGTGGTTTTAATTTGCATCATCTAACAACTAATGATGTGCTTGGGCTGCCATGCTGGGGGAGAGCCAAGCAGCAGCAGGCAGAGCCTACATGCAGGGGTTCAGCTGACGACCGGTCGCCGCCACTAGACATGTAAGTAACCCTCAGGTGCTTCCAGCCCCCAGCCTTCAGGCCACCCCCATGGGTGCCCCATGGAGCAGAAATGAGCTGACCCCACCAAGCCTGGCTCAAATGACAGATTCCTGAATAAAACAGATGATTGATGTCTTAAATCCCTGTTGGGGAGGTGTGCCATGGTAGATAGCCGAAACAGTGAATCCGCTGCGTGTGATGCTCTTATCACCACTGACCTAGATCTGTTCATCTACCCATGGGTTTGTATTTGTCTTTTCAACAAACCCGCAGCTCCTACAAGACAGACATCAACCCTTCGTTTCTGGAATCCAACCCCTGAGCCTGGCTTCTGACTTTCATTGCTTCTCCCGTCGGGTCTCTGCCTTCGACCCTCGGACCCGTCACCTTCTCTTAGCCACCTCTCTGGAGAGCCAGGGTAGAGGTGTGGAAGAGCTTAGGCTCTCCCTTGACGCTGCCTAGATTTGAATTCTGTCTCTGTGACTTCTTTTCTAAATGGTAAGAAGTTAACCAAATCTTTAAACTCTTTGAGGCTGAATTTCATCTTCTACAAAATGGGAACCACAGCGACTCCCCCAAGAGTAGTTATGAGTCTAGAACGATCTGTGTAAAGAACTTAGCAAACTTAGCCTGATCCCTGCTGCTGTTATTTTTACTAGTGTTGTCTGAGGTCCGTCTGGATATAAACATACCCTCCTCTTGTTCCCTCCCAGGGAGCTTGTCTGCCCAGCTCCTGGGGGAACAGCCTCCAGCATGTGGTAGGAGGAGTCGATTGTTCTAGATGTTGTACAGACATGAAACCACCTGGGTTTTTTTTTTTTTTAATCTGGACTCTCTCCTTAGAGGTCATGTATTGCCAGGCAAAATGTTCTGCCCCTCTGAGCCAGCTTCCTGTTCCCCAAAATGGGGGTAACGCTATCTCCCGAATAGGGGTGAATGTAGGGATATGTTATAAGGCACCACCCTGACACAGGTCCCTGATAAATTAACACTAGTTAACACTAGTAACTTTTAACTAGTTAACACTAGTAACATTTACCCTGTGATACAGCAGGTAACTAATTATTTTGGAAGGGAAACAAGGGTGGAGGCTGACTTGTTAATGTATATTTTTTGGAGCGTTTAAATTTTTGGATGACCTGTATTGTTTTAAAAATTAAATCTACATTTTAATAAATTTTAATAACATTAATAAATTTATTAATCAAAATTTAAACCAGATACAGTGCCACATAAATACTTTTATCACAATTTATAGGTGAAGAAACTGAGTCACAGCCAGTCACAGCCAGCCGAAGCCAAAACAGGATGAGAGCCCACGTCTGCCCGATTCCAGAACCCGTGGCCTTCCCTTGCACCTACCGTCTCCTTTCTGGGTAAGTAGCGCTTTGGTGGTCAGGCGACATAATGGCTGGGAGTAGCTTCCTGGTGAGAAGCTGGCCCATGCCTGATCCCCCCTGGGCTTCTGAAAATGGGGCATCTCGCCAGGCAGTGTTCCAGCGAGGAGTCCGAGCCTCCTCGCCTTCGCATGTTTGCTCCTTGGGTCCCCATCCCCTGGACAGCAGTCATGTCTAGGACTGAGCTGGCCGTTTCTGAGGTGCCTCAACTACCCACCACCCCCTCTCTCCCAGGTCCCGTAACTCAGGGTTTCACATGAGCAGTGGCCCCATCCCCAGAACCCAAATGGGGGCATCCATGGTGTTGGGGAAGTTGGGGAGGGCTTTAGCAACCTCTTAATCTCCATCCACCCCTTCCCCCTAAATAAGGAAACAGCTTCACGACAAGTCCTCGAACCCCCCTTCCTGACACTCTTCACTCATTTCTACCAGACATCCCGCATGTGACCGTGGCCGCTGGTCACAGCTCAGTTTTCTGACCATGTCTCTGCTACAGCCTGCCTTCTGTTGGCCCTACAGAAATTCAAACCAAGTCTTCCAGAAGAAACAGCTACCAAAAACAACTGCATTTTTTAAAAAAGATTTTATTTATTTATTTAACAGAGAGAGATCACAAGTAGGCAGAGAGGCAGGCAGAGAGAGAGGAAGGGAAGCAGGCTCCCCTCTGAGCAGAGAGCCTGACGCGGGGCTCAATCCCAGGACCCTGAGATCATGACCCGAGCTGAAGGCAGAGGTTTTAACCCACTGAGCCACCCAGACGCCCCGACAGTTACATTAAAAAAAAAATTACATAGCTGTGGGGCACGGGTGGGTTTGGCCCCCATCATTTTGCACTTGAGGAAACTGAATGGGGACAGGCAAAGACCTGCCTCCGGATAGTAGTGGCCCAGGTTCTCCCAACTCCCAGTCACCCACCAGTGCCCTTTTGCCCGAAAGCTCTGCCCCTTGCAGGGAACTGGAAAACAAACAAAAATAACACTCTGCCTCCAGGGCTTATGAATGTCCCTGCTAGAGAGGAGAAGATAGAGTGAGGGTGGGTTAGGGTTGGAGTTAGGGTTATCTGGCAATCTGGTCAGCACCAGATTCATATCAAAAATGAGGGAAGCCATGGTTATTCCATAACAACGTCCTCTCGAGGCCAACAGGCAGACCTCCACGGGCCTCAGGCACTGCGTGAGTGTGTGGAGTGTGGGCAGGGAGAATATCACGGCCGTATTTTTGAGTCTTTCTGAAAAGGTTAGGTCTAGTCACTTAGCTGTGCATGGAAAGAGACTTAGGAAACAATGAAAGAAAGAGCCGCCCTAACTCTGATGGAGGAGTTTCTCAATGTGGGGCATCAGCTTGTCTGGTGAGAGCAGCTGTCCTCAAAGGGAAGATGAAACAGATTTTGCTCAATGACACACTATGGACATAACTGTCCAAGTGTCTCAAAGTGCTCAGAGGAGCATCAGGGACACATAAAATTACCTTTAAAGGGAATAGAAGATTCTGAGTCAGGACCAGTGTCAGGTGTGAAACAGGAAACCCACAGCCCGGAGCTGTTCTAGCTGATCCTTCCGCAGATAAAACCGAGTGGCTTAACGCCCTGATCTTAGGCAGCCATTAGAGCTTCAGCCCAAACCCCACGAGGAAGAAAAGCAGTTTTCATTTTTTTTTAAAAGATTTTATTTATTTATTTATTTGACAGAGAGAGATCACAAGTAGGCAGAGAGGTAGGCAGAGAGAGAAGGAAGCAGGCTCCCTGCTGAGCAGAGAGCCCGATGCAGGACTCGATCCCAGGACCCTGAGATCATGACCTGAGCCGAAGGCAGCGGCTTAACCCACTGAGCCACCCAGGCGCCCACAGTTTTCATTTTTTAAACAGAGAAACTTAAAAAACATTGCTTTAACAATAAAAGAACACATACATTATGTCCCCAAGAATTGTATAAAAAAAGAAATGGTAAATATAATGTTTTCATTGTGAGTAAATGTACCCCCATCCGCCCCTAACAAGCCACCTTTAAATAAACATTGAACTCTGGTTAATGACATGAAAGCCGAGCTTTTCTAATGGAGGAGAAGATTCCTCACAAACGGATGTTCCAGCAAATGACAGTTATACACTTCGGACAAAATACAGAACACAGTGACTTGAGCGCTCTGAAGAGGAAACACAAAGGTGTTTCAAAGCCTGAAACACCCAGTGCTGAACCTCCAAGATTAAAACCCACCCAGTTCTCCTTCCGCAGAAGACCCCGGCTGCTGTAGAGTGAGGAGGAGCCTGAGAAAGGATTGGTCAGAGAAGGAGGATGCCCAATTTCAGTGAAAACTCACCCAAATCTGGCTGACCTCAGAAATGTGCATGGGTGGGTGGGGGGGGTGCCAGTGATTCCAGACTTGCCAGCCCGCATCAACTGGGGAGCCAAGACACAGGCGCTTCTAGGTGTCCATGATAGGTAGGAACATTGGAATCTGTATATACCGCTGTTGGCAACTTTTTTTAAAAAAGTACACTTTGGGAAAGAGTTGGGCAGACTCAACGAGTGAAATATATATTTATATGAGCCCCAGAAATTTTACTCCTAGTTATCTGTCTGGGAGAGACAGACATGCACGTCCATACAAAGACTTGGTCACAAGTGAGCACAGCACCATTCATAACAGCCCCAAACTGGAAACAACCCACGTGTCCCTTGAATCTTGAACGGATAAACTGTATATGGCCATAAAATAAAATACGATTCAGCCTTAAAAGGGACTGAACTTCTGTTCCTTTATTGAGTTGTCACTGACAGTCATGGAACAAATTTGTGATTCGTGCTAAAACACGGATGAACTTCAAATGCCTTCAGCAAAACGAGGGAAGTCACACAAAACACCGTACATTGTGTGATTTCATTGGTAGGAAATGTCTACAAAGGCAAATCTCTAGAAGCAGAAGGCAGACCCATCAGTGCTTGTCTGGGATGGGGCTGGGGCCTGACTGACTAGAAACATCCATGAGAGAAGGTTTCAGGTGATAAGGACGTTCTGAACCCGGATTGGGGTGATAGTTGCACAAATGTATAAATTGGCTGAAAATCATCCCACAGTACATATATGATGGATGAAACTCCTGGCATGTAAAATAGATCCCCACGAAGCTGTTTAAAAAATGAACAAACGATAGGAAACACCAACTCCTTTTGTGAGTCCGGCATTACATAGACGCCAGAAGCAGACAGAGATAACACAAGAAAAACGTGTAAGGTGAAGAGCACCTATGTCTCCATTTACTTTGAAACGTACCAAAACCAAGACAGATGAATGAATGGATGTAGGGATGGCCAGACGAATAAAGAGGTGACGAAGGATGTTCAGTAAAATGGGAGGTTCTAGCATTTGGTATTGGGGGGTTCACTGCAAAATTCTTCCAACTTGGCAGCACCTTTGAAATCTTGAATAATAAAACAGAGGAGGGGAATGAAGTCATAGCACGTGACACGGCTCAGTTGTATTTTTTATGAAGTCAAAGAATGTAAATAGCATTGATTTCATCCAGAAAAGAGGAGAAAATGTTTAAAAAACTGGGAGGCAGGGCACCTGGGTGATTCAGTCTGTTGGGATACAACTCTTAATTTTGGCTCAGGTCATGGTCTTGAGGTCATGAGTTGAGCCCTGCATCAGGCTCCACATTCAACAGGGAGTCTGCTAGAGATGCTCGCTTCCTCTCTCTCTGCCCCTCTGGTTCATGCTCTTTCTCTTTAAAACAAGAAAGGAAGGAAGGGAGAGTGGGTGGGAAGGAGGAAGGAAAAGAGAAAAGAAGTCTTTAAAAAAAAAAAAAAAGTACCTCACGGAGCTTGAACAATTTTACTGTACTGCCAGCCACATCCTGGAATAAATGTACATCTAGTACAGGTCCTTAATAAACTGGTTGGTCATGATAAGATCAGTTCAAAGGCATTAGCCCCATTGGCACTTGGAGACCGGAGCCCAGCTTTTTCACAAGCCTCTGCCTCACAGGTCCTTTGCTCCGGGAGCTTCATGACTCTGTTTCCCTTGGGGTCACTGAGTGTCACTCATCCCCCACAGTCTCCCACCCATTAAGGTGCCTGGCCATGCAGCTTACCTTGCAAGAGTAAAAAATAACCAACTGTCGTGCTCTCAAAATTGTGCTCTGAGGAAGTATTTTATCAACATTATTTGAGTCTTGCCAAAAAAAAAAAAAAAGGAAGGAAGGAAGGAAGGAAGGTGTCATGGCCAACTTTCCAAGCAAGTAGACAGAGGCTACGATAGCTTCACGTGTCAACTTGGCTAGGCCAGGGTGCCCAGATGTTTGGTCAAGCACTAGTCTGGATATTCTTGGGCAAGTGTTCTCTAGATCTGATTAACACTGAAACCCATAGACTGATTAAAGCAGGTCACCTCCTCAACGTTGGGGGGGATATGCACTCACTTCAAGACCTTAAGAAAAGGACTAAGATCTCCAGAGGAAAAAGGAATTCTGTCCCCAGACTCCCCTCAAACTCAAGACCTCGACATCAATGATTCCTGGGGTCTCCACCCTGCCTGTCTGTCCTGCTATTTCAGACTTGCCAGCCGCCAAATCCTTCAGATAAATCTCTCTATAGAGACGCACTTGCTATATGCCACCTCCCACCCCTCCGACCACTTCTCTATAGTCTGTACTGGTGATGACTAGAGAGGAGGCTCTGGGAAGGTAACGTCCCAGGGTCACACACCAATGGGGAGGCAGTGCGGGCATTTGGACCCAAGCCAGGTCAGCTCCAAAGTCATGTTTTTAACCAAACAGGACAACGGCCCTTTCACCCCAGGGCATCGTCTGACTCATCCCCCAGAGCCAAGTGTCTGAGGCTCCCTAACTCCACAGACCCCTCCAGGGGAGGACAGCAGGACAGAAAGGGCACATCTCTCTTTTCAAAGCTGCACAAAGGAGCCTCTCCTCAGCCCCTCCTGAGTCACGAGGGCCACATGGGGTATCCCCTCTCAGGGGGAGATTTGATTGATCTGATTTGGGTTTCTAGTTCACCCTGAGGACCTGCACTCCATTAGCTGGCCTGGGAGGCCCCAGGGAAACCTCAATTCGTGTGTCACAGCGCCACCTACTGGTCGGATTGAGGGGCAGCTGCAGTAACCAAATGCCCTCTGCTCCCTGAGGCCAGGACATTATCCCATTTTACAGATTGGCAAAAGGAGTTTTTGCTCGAAACGTTGCCCCATTTGCTCAATCATGTGTTAGCTGCCAGGCACGATACTAGATGCTGGGGGTTCAAGAGAAACCAGTCCTTGTTTGAGAGAGTGACAGAGGCGGAGGGGAAACTACCAGGAAAGACAGAGGTGGAAAGAGTAGAGGTGACACGCCAAAGGGGGGCCAGTTGTCCTGGGCAGGAAAGGCTGCACCACCATCGTGGTGATGGTGGGAGAAGGTTTTGGAATTCTGGAGAAGTCTGCCAGGCTGACATGAGGGGCCTGGGGGGCATCATTTGATTCTCAATTCAGAACTCTTCCCCAAGGACAGAGGACAGGTGCCAGGAAGGGCACCTTAGTGAGCAAAATATGGGCTTGCTGGAGTGTGACTTGAGAGGAGGGTGGGGGATAGGATCAGTCGCACACAGGGGCAAACGGGCCAGGATCCGGGCCCCTGAGTCACACACAGTTGGCCCCAAAGCTGCCTGGGGCAGCTCTGCCAGTCCCACCTATGGAGACAGAGCTCTGCCACACTAAGGAGTCTGAGCACGGTCTCCCCAGCAACGGGGAGTCCCAAGGAGCTGTTAAGTTACACCAGGGAGTAAAATGATCTCACGTGCTTGGGAAGGACAGTCCTGCAGAGTGAGGATGAAGGGACACCAGAAGCAGGGACATCATTTTAGGGATGATCATTGCAGCAAGCTTGCCAACGCTCAGAACTCCAGCGGCGGAGGTGGGGAATGGGAGGCCAGAAGAGACGAGATCTGGGGACCCAGTCTCGGTGGAGCTGGGCGATGAGGCAGAGGTCCAGGGAGAAGTCGGGGGAGGGGGACAGGTGCCTACCCCGGTGTGGGGCTCGGTAGACCATTCATGGACCTGAAATAAAAGGAGATTTAGAAGACAGGATGAGGAGGTTGTTGCTGGCGTATCAGTCTGTGGGATTCCCGCATGGAGTTGCTGGAACATGGCTTGGATGAGCAGAATAGATACCAGTGACTCCATGCTGGCAGCGAGTGGAGAATTCCTCAAGGGGATGAGGCCCTGCTGGCGTCACTCCTACATGGCCACGCCGTCAGAGAAATCCCCCCACACACACCTGAGCTGCACAAGGTGTCAGACGAGACGAGAGAGAAGGCACCAACAGCCGGTGCCTTCCACAAGCGTTTCCTCTTGAGCTTGAGGGCCTGCAGGTGACTGCGGTTTGGCTGGGCAGCCGATTTAGGCTGCGGGTCAGTGGGCCTCACACAGCCTCCCGGCCACCTGCCCTGTGCTACAGTGCACGGACCTTTCTGGTTCAGCTCCAGCCCTTCCCCCAAGCTGTGTGATCTGGGCAACGTCATGTTCCTTCTGAGCCTCCAGCATCCACTCAAACCTCCCCTCCCGAGATTGTTATAAAGGTTACATGGGATGATGTATAAGATACCCCTTGTCCTGCTCAGGGACCAGCGAAAGTTCTCCCTAACCCATGTGCCTTGCAGTCTCTTAAACAGTTGGCATCCATTGGTTTCTAGGCACAAGAGCAGCTCCTGGAAGGGTCTCAGAAGTCCTGAGCAGATTTCCAGCCCTGTTGGTTCTGATTCACTTGGAGGGGATTGCTTTAGGTGCCCCAGATGACTCTCAGGCACCACCGCTGGCGTCTAGTCCATGCTTAGCACTCACTGACTAGTTCACAGTTCCGTGTGTTAGAGACTTGGGTGTGAGTCTTTGTGACCTTCAGAAGGAGAGAGGGAGGCTTTCAGTTTCCAGCCATGCCACCACCATGTGGAGGGTGATGTAATCCTGTGTCTGCTGGACCTCGGAGTCCCGAGTCTGTTTCGCACTCTGGTGACACAGATGCAGATGGTCTTATGTACCCTGTTCAGCCTTTGTGATGGCAAATACATACACCAATAACTAGAGATGAAGAGTGTTTCACAAGTAAACACAGCCAGAGTAAGGAACGTGTTTGTTTATTCATTTACAAACCTAGCAGCATGAAAAGAACATCTTAACTAAAATCTGGCTTGATAGAAGTACAGGGAACGATGTTCCTACCGCCTTCATGGAATCAGAAATGCTGGTTGTTCTGGGTGCCAAAAGTCACCAGGGCTCCTGAGAAAGATCCTGTGCCCTAAAGTGCCTCAGATGTCCTCAGGACCTCTTGCTGTCGCTGCTCTGGGATTGAAAAGGACTGAGCAAACAGCATGCTCACAAATGCAAATAAGGAGTTACAGCCCTGTGCAGTCATTACAATGGCATTTCCCAGATCCCAAGGGTAGAGAGTGAAGTGTGAACTGGGCTGCTAGAAACCCGTTGATGGAAAGAAGCTGCGGAAAGGCATTTGATGTGGGGATGGGAGGCTCTGGGAGGAGGATGGGAACACTTGGAATGACTGAAGGTGCTTTGTTGTTCTCTTTCCTGTCTACACCCACCATGGGACATTCTAGAGTAAGGCCCGAGAACCTGGCTTGGAGAAGAGAGACGCTCCCAGCTGCCATTCTTGGTGTGCAAAGAATCAAAAGATCCAGCACAGATACTTTGAGATGCGAGAAATACCCTCCCCACCCCTTTTAATTTCTGTCCTTGAGAGAAGGCAGAAGTTTTACAAAGGCAAATCCAAATATCATGAGAATAAAGTCCCCCGAGGATGTGTGTACATGGGCAGCTCTGCTCTGTGAAGTATCGTGCAAGAAATCACTCCGACCTTTCACGCACGAGGAGCCAGAACAGAAAACAATGCTCAGTCCTCTTGACGAATAGCACAGTTGGTGGGTATGAGAGCCTATGGAGTACGAGAATCAACAAGAAAGGACAATAAAAGGAGGCTTGGGACTTTGCAGAGATGAACAACGGGGATAGCTGAGGGAAGCAGGGAGAAATCCGTACGGCTTGTTCGCCAAGCACTGCTTGTCCACAGAGTGGAATGAACACCTTAAGGATCACTTTACTTCACCCTCCGGTTCCCACACACAGCGAGGTTTCTCCCAAATTCATAAGCCTGCAAACGGCATAGGTCAAGCTGCTCATCAGGAAAGCTAGCAAAGGTTTTCTCCCCACATCACCATGTCTGGAGATCGGGAAAGACTTACCCAGGAATACACCTCAGATGAGTTAGTTTCTCTCTGCTTCTTTTGGGGCGGTCAGGTGACAACAGGCTCTGGGTCATTAGCCAAAATATTCAAAAGTATTTCTCTAGCACAGGAGCCAGGACGTCTTAAACTGTCATGGGTCAGACTAGCCAGGGCGGACCTTCTGTCCTCAGGCAGCCAGAACTCATCTGCACTGTATCGAGTGAGTTAACCCGCGAGTCTGGGCTAGAAAGTATGCATCTCATGGGCTGGTGTGGTACCACAGGGATCCCGGGACCTTTCTTACCCCTCCCTAACGGAAGAAGCCCTCTCTTTCTTGTGCACTGCGGAATCCCTTCGCCCAGCAGGGTGCCTGGCCCAAAGAAACCATAAGGAAACAAGATGGGCTCAGTGGGGGTGAGGGGGAGCCCGAATTTAACGAACAGGAAATAGTGTGGCGCAACCTGCAGGGGCCGCTGCACCCCCAGAACGCTCTCCATTCAGAGAACTAGTGACTGGACGAGGTGCCAGGAAGGGCTGCGAGTGCTGAGGACATAGCCGTGCCTCGGACTGAGGTTCTGTCGGGAGACGGCAGGCTTGCACCTGGCGGGAAAGGCAGTCGACCACCACAGACTGCACCTGGCGATGAGTTCCACCAGGGAAAGAAAACGGGGCCGCTGACAGTGAGGAGGGGCTGGACGGGGGCCTTGTCAGAAGATGGACCGAGAGAGTCCATTTCCCTCGTCGCAGACAGGCCAGGAAGGTGCAGGGTGCCAGAGCTCAGGGCCTCTATAAATCCCGCCTCGCCCGGGAAGAGCCGAGAGCCTGCGGGTCCAGAGCTGCTTTGAGCCTCGACCCTCCCGGGGACAGAAGTGGGAACGCGCCTGGAGGGCAAAACGAAGCTCCGCGCTCCCCAGAGCACCGCAGGGCGAGCGCCCCACCGCGGACCTCCCGGGTCCACCTGCAGAGGTCAACCCGCTGGGCAGCCGGAGTTCAAGAACATCAGGACCACTACGGCTGACGCCCAGAGTCCCGGGGCGGGGCCTCGCGAGACCCAAACAAGCCACACGTGGCAGGGGAGGGGCCGCCACGGGGACGTCACGGCGCGCGCGTGCGCGGGAGCGATCTCGCTCCGGCGTACCCTTGTGGGGGCCGTAAAGCGCGGAAGGTCGCGGTCCCCGGCGTTCCCCGGAACTTTTTACTCCCTCTGCCCCGCCTCTTTCCTTTCCCGGCTCCCAGCGTTCTGGTGCCGGGACCCCTCGCAACTGTTGTGGCTGCTGCCCCGCTGCCGCCGGGGTGGTGCTGACCGCGGAGCGCTCGGAGGCCCGTGAGGTAAGGAACCGCTGTGGGGCCGCTCTGGCCTCCTCTCAGCGCGTCTCAGCGCCCCCCTTTCCGCTCTGGTCTCCCTCGGGGCTGGTCCCGGCCGCTCCGCGTTTCGTGTCGCTTGCGCCGGGTGGCCTCAGGCCTCTGGCGGCCGGGGTCGAGAGGGATTCGCCTCATCTCTCCCAGCCTGTCCGCGGCTGTGCTCCGTCCGGCCGAGGTGGTCCGGGTTTCGGAGACTAGTGCCCGGCTGCCCCGGGGCCTGCGCCGCGGCCCCTCAGGGGGCGTCCGCCGCCTCAGCCCGACGTCCAGAGCGCCGGCGGTGACCGCGCTTCGCGCTCCCGGCCTCGGGCTTGCAAGCCCCTAGGGCGGAGGAGGCCGGGCTCGCAGGTCTTCGTCCGCTGCGGGCGCAGTTGCTTTCCCGCCTGGAGACGCGCTGCGGTCCGCCTGCGCCTCACTAACTTGCAGGACTGCTGCAGAGTGCGGCAGCCAAGTTAGCGGGGACAGTGTAGGCCCGGGGCAGTGGGCCGTCTTCGTGATGCGTGAGCACTCGGCACCGATGTGAAGCACACAGATGGGGTGCGGGCGTCTTCAGGTGTCCTTTGCCGGTGTGTGTGAGCGTGACGTACGGGGCTGCGGAGGGAAGGGGGTGGGGAGCCGCGCCCCAGGGCACACCTGGCCGGCACACCTGGCCGGCACACCTGGCCGGCGCTGGCGGTTCGTATTGATTTCTTAAACTTGTCTGAACACCCGGTGGCACTTGTTGAGAATTACATACCCAGCACCGGCAGGGTCCGACTCTCCAGAGGGGGAGCCTGGGAGAGAAAAGTCCTGGGGGGGGGGCTCTAGGGCTGAGGCAGGTGAGGGACATCTTAACCGCTCTCCCCTCACCAGTCTTTGTTGTCCCCAGCGGCCCGTTTGTACACACGCTGTGACCGTACAGAGGAACGACTCAGAGGGACTTGGAGCTGCCCTCTTGGTCGTGTTGGTGTAAGCAGATGTGGGCATACCTGGTCCCGATATTGAGTTTGCTCGGCAGATAATTTTTCTTCTTAGCGGAAGGCATTGTAGGGTCGTCTTAGTTTTTTAAAAATATAATTTCTTTTGGGCGCG
Source organism: Mustela putorius furo (assembly GCF_011764305.1). Lineage (NCBI taxonomy): Eukaryota > Metazoa > Chordata > Mammalia > Carnivora > Mustelidae > Mustela > Mustela putorius. The sequence continues at coordinate 32,152,165 of NW_025421304.1, read as the reverse complement.
TGACTTGTTTAGTCGGAAGAGCATGTGAGTCCCGAATGGGGTGTGGAGAGTACTTAAATAAAGCTTAAGATATGTATTTTTACACACACACATATTTTAAATCCGGTTATCGCTTTTCTTTCTTTGTTTTTGACACCTTCGGTTTCTTGTCTAGTGACTTTCCCTTCTCTGCCGTCAAGCTTGGCCTTGGTTTTGCTGCCAAACCTACTTGGATACTCTGGCACCTGCCTTTCTTTGTTTGGATCCACTTTAAATCTTTTTTGGTTCTTGTTTGCCTCCACCACTCACTGATTCTTTCAAGGTCATGATGCACACAAGGTCACAAATCTACTTGGTTCTCATCACCCTAGGCTGTTTTTTTTTTTTTTTTTTTTTTTTTTTTTTTCCTGGAACAGTCTAGGTTTCTAACATTGTTTATTTCATCTTAAACCTCATCTGTTAATATGTGTCTTCTGTGGCATTTGCAATTCCTTTTATCCCACCAAGGGATGTGTCTTGTGGTTCTGGCCTCACAGCTACCGCTTCTGTACTCGTCTGAGGTTGTTTGATGGGTAGCAGGGAGTAAAGATTCTAGGGTAGACTCTGTGGTGCCATCCCGACAGGGTCTTACTCCTGGCTCTGCCACTATTGGCATTAGAGAAGCTTGGTCCAGTTCCTTCCCTGTGCCTCAGGTTCCCCAAGCAGTAGAAAAGAAATTTTAGTGCCTTATAGGTTTGTGAGTTTTAAGTCAGTTTTAAGTCAGTTGTACACCTAACGCAGCATCTGGTAGATTGTAACTGCCTTTGAAAATATTCCCATTTTCTTTTTAAAAATTCTTTCACGTGATTTAGATATCCCCTGAAGTCTGAGAGCCTAGCCTTGAGATCTCTGAGTCCTCATTGAACTCCTCCCTCCCCACCCCCGTGTGTTCTCTCTTCTTATCCATTTAGCAACTTACATTTCCTAGGTGCCTATCCTGAATGCTGGGAGAAGTATGATCAAGCTATATCATTGGTCCCAGTTCCCAGAAATCTCCATGGTTATATGATACTAAAAAGTATCTTTACCAAGTGCTTCTTAGGTCCAGTGGCCATGTTTTTCCTTCTATTCTGATTGGGTGTTTGTAGCAGCTGTGTGAGGCAGGTCGTCCTAGCTTACCTCGTGGATGAGGAGCCCAAAGCATGGGGATGGAATAACTTGCTGCAAGTCCTAGAGCTAATGAGAGGTGGGTGGAGGCTTTCAAACCGCCAGCTGTCTGTCTCTCTGTAAAGCCTACATTCTCAGCTGGGCTGTTGTGCTGTTTCCCTGATTGACCAACATGGTCCGGGAAGCTCTGTGCTGGGAGAAGCCCAGGGTGCGATGGGAGAACATAGGAGGGCCACCTGACCCAGTGCTGGGGGAGGGGTAGGAGGGCCACCTGACCCAGTGCTGGGGAAGGGGTCTAATAAGATTTCAGGCTGAGAGCCTTGGCGTTACCCTTGTTTGGGGAGTGGGTGGAGAGTGGCGGGAGCTATACTGTTTGGTTAGAGGAACAGTGTGCCTGGATCCCGGGGGTTTCAGAATCCTATCCTGTTTGAGGAATTAGTTACAGAAAGGTTTAGCCTGGCTCCAGAGAGAGCAGAGATAAAAAATGAGCCAGAGAGTGAAGGGTCTTGCACTTCTGCGAAGGAGATTGCCTTTTCCTGAGGGCATCAGAAAGACACTGAAGAGTTTTAAGCAGGGGCGTGAAACAAGATTTTTCATTTGAGAAGACTGGCTTAGAGTCCTGTGTCAGGATTGTGGGGTGTGGGGAGAACGGGCTGTGGAAACCCTTTCAGGAAGCTTCTTCGGTAATCTGAGCAAGGGTAGCCGCCTGTACTCAGGTAGCTGCAGCAGCGGGGGGGGGGGGGGGGGGGGGGGGGGGGCCGGCGGCGGCGGCGGCAGCGGCGGCGGGAGAAGTCGGTCCACCTGAGGGAAATGAAGCCTGTGGAATCCTTGGTCCTTGCAGGTTGGCTGCATAGATGAGCCAAGAGAGGAGGAGCCCAGGGTAACACCCAGGGTTCTCATATATGGAGTCACACTGGGGACACAGAAATGGAGAAGATTTGGAGATTGTGGAGGATGGGTTTCCATGTTGGATGTGTCCATTTTGACCTCTGGGAGCCCCAGCGGACTTGCTGTTGTTCCCTTGGAGGTGCAGACGCAAATGTTGGGGCCGCTGTGGATTGGGCCCTCGGTCACGGTAGGTAGTGAAATCCCCCGGAGAGTAGGGGACCGAGGGGAGTAACTGGTCCCAGAGCCCCATGAGGGACATGGACTCGGAAAGATGGACAAGGGAGAGCAGCCAGCAAAGACGTGGCCAGGGTAGTAGGAGTCAGGATTAAACCACGAAAGAGGGTGTGAGTAGAAGGAGCGGTGGGCGACATGCGGTGCTTGAAGAGGACCTTATGAGGAGGGGGCCAGTGTTCCCAGAAGTTGGCAACATGAGCCTTCTCGGTGAGAGCAGCATTCCTGGCTGTTGGGGGAGGGGGTGCACAGAAGCCAAACTGCTTTGGTTCGGGACAGAAAGGAAATGGGGGAAAAAGGGACAGATCATACAGGAAGCCCTTTCCTGAAGGTATTCGTCAAGTGAAAAGACAGGTTGTGAGTTCGCATTAAGAGTCACTTCTGGGGCGCCTGGGTGGCTCAGTGGGTTAAGCCGCTGCCTTCGGCTCAGGTCATGATCTCCGGGTCCTGGGATCGAGTCCCGCATCGGGCTCTCTGCTCAGCGGGGAGCCTGCTTCCCTCTCTCTCTCTCTGTCTGCCTCTCCATCTACTTGTGATTTCTCTGTCAAATAAATAAATAAAATCTTTAAAAAAAAAAAAAAAAAAAAAAAAAAAAAAAAAAAAAAAAAAAAAAAAAAGAGTCACTTCTGGCTCAGGACGCCTGGGTGGCTCAGTCAGTTAAGTGGCTGCCTTTGGCTCAGGTCAGGTCATGATCCCAGGGTCCTGGGACCCAGTCCCGCATTGGGACCTTTGCAAGGTGGAGAGCCTACTTCTTCCTCTGCCTGCTCTGCCTGCCACTCCCCCTGCCTGTGCACGCTCTCTGTCTCTGATAAATAGATAAATAAAATCTTCAAAGAAAAGAGGAACCTCTGGCTTGACCACCGGCAGACCGTGCAGTCACTGAGGGGTAAGGGAAGAAGGACACAGTCAGGCGGCAGCACTCGGGTGCAGAGCAGAGCAGCACATGGGACTGCTTATTTCGTATGGTGGGAAATCGTTGTTTTAAATTTTACTCATTTATTTGAGAGAGAGACCGCACGCAGGTGCACATGTGCCCATAAGTGGGGAAAGAGGCAGAGGGAGAGAGAATCCCTATATGGGGCTCGATCCCCTGACACTGAGACCATGACGTGGGCTGAAGCCAAGTCCGACATTCAACCAACTGAGCCACCCAGGCACCCCGATGGGAAATCATAATTGCCTTCTATGTTTGTGTTTTCCGCCAAGACCATATTTTTTTATCATTTAGAATTTTTAAAGTGAAAAATCGCTACTCAAAGACATTTATGGAGGCTTTGTTCTGTTTCTTCAGTGGATTGGGAGGACTTGAACATGTGAAAACGCTGAGGGTCAGGAGGGCACCGAAGGCACATGGAGGAGGAGTTGGGTTCACGGACCTGGGTTCCTGGGGAGGAGGGGGAGGGTTCTGGGGCTCTTGGAGCCTTGAACTTTGGACTCTCTGAGGGAAGGAGAGATGGTTGCAGATGCCAGTGGGATTGTCGGTGGAGTTTCAGGGGAGGAGATGAGTGGGGTTATCTGCTTTGAAGGAAGGAAGGTGGGGGATCCGAGGTCTGGAGAGGATCAGTGCTGCGGGTTCAGAGGCAGAATATACACAGACATCTGCCTGTGGCTGAACCCGTGATGCCCCCCCGGTTAGGCAGGGGGTAGCCACTGGCCTGAGCCATGGAGGAACTGGGTCTGTTCCAGTGTGACCAAGCTGTAATCCTTCCGAAGGGAGGGGGAGGGGGAAGGGGAGGAGGATGCTCCCCGCCGCCCCCTGGAGGCGAGCTCAGTAGAACGCGGCTGGCCAGGAAGGGGTGGCCGCTCCCTCAGAGGAGCTGTGGCTCTGTGGACACCCAGGGGAGAGGTACTGGGCGAAGGGCCAGGGCTTAACTTTGGAAAGGATCCTCTGGAGGGCACAGTGGAGAGATCTGGAGGGGAGGGTGCAGGGTGGTGGGGAGGGAGGGAAGCACAGAAGTTGGTGCTGTGGCCACGAGGTTGCAGGAAGAAGCTTCTCTCCTGAGACCCTTGGGCAGGGACCAAGGGTGCGAGGAGGCCTGGTGACTACTGCGAGGCAGCCGAGTGATCGGCCCTGGTTGGGTAGGATTTGACTTGGGATGCGGTGTAGGCCTTGCTCAGTCTCTGTTTGGAGATGTTTGTGGTGGATAGGCGCCACACCTTGGCCTTGAACGAGTTGGGATTTTGGGGCCCCGCATGCTGCTGGGCGTGCTGTCTGCCGGGGCTCTCCTCGGAAGTCCCCTCCCCCCCAATGCTGGTGACCCGCTGGTGACCCTGCCGTCTCCCGGCAGGTGTGTCTGCAGTTTCCTGAACCTTGAACAGGCCTCTGCTTTGCTGGGAGAGTAGTTCTCCCTGGTGATCCGATCCCATACCCTTTTGCTTCTCTCTCTGAAGATGCTGGTCCCAGCCTGTGACACCCGAGGGTGCAGGATAAGCCAAGCTGGACTCCCCCACCCACCCCTGCATCTGGGAGGAGGCCTGCCGGTCCCTGAGTCTCCCTCCAGCCCGCGGCCTGTGCAGACACGGCGCACACCGTCCCTCACCACAGCTTTGGGTCCTCTCTCTCCTCTTCCAGGACCTCATTCTTTGTCACCAGCTCTCCTTCCAGATCCACCTCTTTCCCTTTTCCCGGCCCTTCCCGCCAGCAGTGAAACAGGTTCAGGGCCCGTGCCTTTAGAGACCAAGAGCCTTGCTCTGCTCCCTTCAGAACAGAAAGTGAAGGAACAGTCCTCACTCCCTCATCTCCTCGCTCGCTCGGGAGCTTGCTGTGGCCCCGGTTTCATCCCGAGCACTCCCCTGGGAATGCTCTTTTTGGGGACACCAAGGACCTCTGCTGTCCCAGCAGACCCTTGTCCATCGTGCTGCAGGGTCCCTCAGGCACCATCCATAGGGAACCACTTTTTTTTTTTTTTTTTAAAGATTTTATTTATTTACTTGAGAGAGAGAGTGAGAGAGAGCATGAGCAAGGAGAAGGTCAGAGGGAGAAGCAGACTGCACATGGAGCTGGGAGCCCGATGCGGGACCCGATCCCAGGACTCCAGGATCATGACCTGAGCCGAAGGCAGTCGTCCAACCAACTGAGCCACCCAGGCGTCCCGGGACCCGCTTCTTAAAGCCCCTTTCCTCTCTTGGCTTCTGTGACACTACAGCCCAGGCCTCTTTCTGCCTCGCCACGGCTCCTTCTCTGTCTCTTGAACCCCGTCTGTTTGTCTGGATGCTGTCCGTCTCCCCAGCGCGCTCTGTCCTCTGTCCGGTACTTCTTCCTCTTCCCAAGCTCTGCGTGCTGGGGAGCCTCAGGGTCCTGCTTGTTCCTCAGCATGCTGGGTCTCCAGATACCTGCGCTGGTCCTTGGCTTCAGGCCTGGATGTCTGACCACTGCTGGTCCTTTCCCCGTGGATGCCCGCCAGACATCTTGCGTGTAACCCCTCGGGTGGGCTGTTGGCCCGCCTGCGCCCCTTCACAGCCTCCCTCTCGCTCACTCTCCCTGCCCGCCTCCGTCCCCATCCCTGGCCCTTCACACTGTGCTAAGTGGCATCGGTTGCTTAACCCAGAAGCTCTGCCGTCTGCCTTAGTTCTCCCCTTGCCCCATTTTAACATCCCATTTGCTGGCACGTCAGTTCTGTCATTTCGCGTCCAGAGCAATCCAGTTGCGGCTCTGACTCCACTGCCACCATCCTGCTCTGAGTCTCCGTGCCCTCCCTCTAGGACTACGGCGGTCGCTTCCCAGCCCTGCTTTTCCTCTCGTTCTCCAGTCCTCTCCCCACCGTGGAGCCGGACTGATCTTGGAAAAGCATGTCCAGTTATTTCATTCCCTGCTTCTGTATTTTCCTTTGCACTTGGAGTGGAATCCCAGCTTGTCGCGATGGCATCCAAGGGCTGTGTGTCCTCGCTTTCTGCCTGCCTCTCCAGCCTTGTCGTGGGTCCCCTCCGCTGATCACGCTGTGGGCACATTGGCCTCCTTTCTGTGCTGGGACTTCTCAAGGTCTGCCCACCCCACCCCCCACCCAGGGCCTTTGCACATGCTTGTGCCTCTGTCCGGAAGACGCAGCCCGCTGATTCCTGGTCACCATCAGGTCTCTTTTCCAATGTTCCTTGTTCCCGTCCGTCCTATTTGGCACATGACTTCAGTTATTCCAGCACGTTGGCTTTGCTCCTTGTTTGATCTGGGTACGGGCCGCCCCTGCTGTGGGCACCCTCACAGACACTCCAACGCCCCCTTGCGTTCTGTGTCTCTAATGACAGTTGCATAAAGTTCGTCCCCTGCTGTCTCTATAGCTGGTGAAGCATCTGGAACTGCAGGGCCTCAGACACTGGCAGAAAGCGTGGCTAGCTGGTCTCTGTCGCCTCCTTTCCCTTTCTCAGTAATCCTGAGCACGGAGTACGGTGGAATGAAATCTGGTTGCTTTCTCCGTCTAGTGTGAATGTCGGGGATCTCCGCCGTAGCTGAGTGAGAGCACACCTCCGAGCTGCCGACAGACGGGATGTTTTTTCGGTTGCTGTCGGCGGTCCGAAGACAAAGGCCCGGCCGAGGATGGCAGAACCGGTCGTCGGGGAGGAGCAGTGCGTCGGCCGCCGAGGCGCATTCTGTCGCCCTGCCCGCCCAGGCGCAGGTGGTCATCTGCGGTGGCGGGATCATGGGCACATCCGTGGCCTATCACCTCTCCAAGATGGGGTGGAAGGATATTGTCCTTTTGGAGCAGGGCAGGTAAGGAGCAGACACACACGGTGTGGGGCTGTGTTGCACCCACTGCTCGGGCTCCCCTCATCCCCTCCCCTCCCCTCCGAGTAATATGGGCCCAATAGTAGCCAGGCTGACTGGCACTCAGTAGCAGGAGAAGAGCCACAGAAAGGCTCCTGGACGCGCTTGTGCGATGATTATGCCCGTGTTCTTCGGCTCAGAGGGAGCTGCCCGGTTCCAGCACGGCAGGTCTCCTCAGAGAGAGTGCTTCATTTCGGGGTCATGGCGCACCTCGCCGTCTTGTCCTCTCCACTGTAGTCCACAGCAACACCAGCCCTGTGGCTCGGGAGCTTCCTCTGTGAGCCGAGCCGGAAGAGTCTGTGCATCTCTGCTCCTTTCCTTTATGGGGCTCACGCAACTCAAGTGCAGTGGTAAAGGGACAGAACAGTCACGAAGGTCGTGCGGCGTGCCCGTGCGCCTCGGCCCAGGAGGCGCGTTGCAGAGTGGGGTCCCGGTTGGATGTCATGGATCCGGCAGGTGCCACAGTGGTTAACTGAGGTTCATGCTCTGTTTCAGGCTGTTTCACTTTCCCCCGAATGTCCCCTTTCTGTGCTGTTGCCTGCCAGAAAGTGGATGACCTTTAACACGTCTGTTGTATTTATTTCTGAGTAGGCAATACATGTACACGACTCAGAGTGAAAATTGTAGAGAGTGTACAGGGGAAAATCTGCCCCCCGCTCCAGATTCTAGCTCGAAGTTTCCCTCGCTGGAGGCAAGTTAAGTTCCTTGTGTATCATTCCAGATGCTCCCCGCGCATATGAGTGCGTCTTTATCAGTCAGCTCGGATGTGTACCTGGGCATTCATTTGTTATTTTTTCCACTTTTGTATTCAGGTTGGTAGCGCACCTTAAACAGTGTCCCTCCCCTTGCTTTGCTCGTTAGGGTTGTTCCATATTGTGGCAGAAAAGCTTTCTCTCGTTCCTTTTTCTGTGCCCATGTGGAGTATCCTGCCGTCGAGGGGACTGTGGGCTGTCGGTGGCTAGGGAGGTGGCCTCCCCCTTCCCAGCTGACAGACGACGCCATAATGAGGGTCTCTGACCTAGCTGCCGTCACGCGGGGGGAGCGAGTCCATCTGATGGCATTTTGGATGTGTCCTGCAGGCTGGCTGCTGGCTCCACGAGGTTCTGTGCTGGCATCCTGAGCACTGCCAGGCACCTGACCATCGAGCAGAAGATGGCAGACTATTCCAACAAGCTCTACCACCAGTTAGAGCAAGAAACGGGCATCCAGACAGGTAAGCAGGTAATCCGCCGCCCGCCGGTCAGCCTGTGGTGCGGACTCCGGGGCTCTGGGCCGTCTGCGCCCGGCACCGCGTCAGCCCGCGGGTTCGGTGGTCAGGACTCGAGTCCCAGGCCGGCGCTGCCGCTCGCCGGGGTCTTTTCCTGGCGCGAGTCTGTCAGCGTGTTGCGCTGTGTCCCGTTTCCCTGCCCGCCGGTCGAGGGGATCCGTCCTTACCCCGGATCCTTTCCAGAGCCTGTCATCCTCAGGATGTGAACGGCTCCCTGGGCCGTTTGCTGTGACTTCACTCACTGAAGTCTATCTAGCAAGTGGCCACACGTGGCTCCTGAACGAAGCCGCCGAGGACTTGCCCCGGTTCGGTGCGTGATGGTGACATTGCTCTGAGCCGCGGCACCTGCCCGGTTGCTCTGAAGGCTGTTTCTGACCAAAGAGCTTAAACGTAGGTTACCCGTCATGTGTGTCGTCAAGGGGAAAGACCCCAGGCAATCGCGAGCTAAGTATGACCAGAGCAAGTAGAGGAAGGGCCGAGCCCCGGGACAGCCCCGCAGGGTCACAAGGTAGAGGGTGTCTGTCCGCGTGTCGTCAGGTGACGGATCGGCCGGAAGCCCAGGGGCCGATGAAACCGTTTGGTGGCCACGGGAGTTGTCCTGGGGGAGTAGCGGGATCTAGAGCTGAAAATTCAGGACGCCCGTGTCCGTCAGGGTTGCTCTTCTGAAGACCCGTGTAATTCAGATCCCAGATGGTTCCAGGCTGATCCTGGCAAGGTTGGTAGTAGCCTGACGTGCTCGCCCGCTGAGGTGGCCCTGCCAGGGGTTGCAGCATAAGCACCGGGGATGTCTCCTTTGCTGCCCGTTCAGCGCTTATGTGACCCGCGCCACGGCTGTCGTTGGGAGGGTGAGAGTTGATGTACTCAGAGGCTGAGGTTTTATGGCATTTCCCTTTCACAGGATTCCTACTCTGGCGAAGCGTCGCCTCGCGTGTAAATCTTGGATCAAGACTGAATGTCTGGGAACTGGGAGCGGGTGGCTGTGTTCGTGCAGAGGGGAGATGCCAGGAGAGGAGCTGGAGGAGGGGAGGGAAGAGGCCGTGGCCCTCTGCCCAGTGGATGAGCCTGGTGCCCCCCCCCCACAGTGTCCTCAGATTTGGCCGGGCTTCCTCTGGAGCGGCGCGGACTCAGTGAAGATGGTAAAAGGCGTCCCCGCTCCTCACCACCTCTGCTTTTGTCACGGAGGTTGGCTGCTGCGTGCAGGACAGGCGGGAGCGGGTCCCTTTTGGTTGGATTTAATTTGGGGGCAACGGGTACTTGAGTCGGGTGGGAGCAGAGTCGGAGTCAGGAGAGGGTCTGCCCCGCGGGCCCCGAGCCGGAACTGCCGACTTGCGGTCCCGGGTTCGGTTCCTCGTGCTTTGCCGAGCCCTGCATCGCTTACCTGCTTGGATGCGAGAGGAACCCGGGCCGTAGGCCTCTTGTCTACAAGGGAAGTTCATCTCACTTGAGTTCTGGGTCATTTCCTGGAACCGCATTTGGAGCCTGGTGTCTCCCTGTTGCTTTGCAGGGCAGCAGGGAAGTCAGGCCAGGGAGGGTGCAGGGGTCACGCTAGTCTGTCACCCCCGTTGCGGTTCAGCCATGGTGCAGCGGAAAGGGGAATGGGGGTCCCCAGCGGAGAATTCCGTTATCCGGCAGGATGTGCAGGGGTCAGTCGGGGGACTGGTTTTGAGCCATTAAATGAAGACACGTGACCTGTATACAAGCTGGATTTCCGGATATTACACGCTAATCCTCAGAGAGAGTGCATTTACGTGAGGGGTGTCTTTGCTCCTTTACTAATCTGACATGTCACTACTTCAGATGAGGTGGTCCATGCAGATCTTGTGTCTCCAAAGTTTGCTTTACCTTTTGTTGGTGTTTATCAGTTCATCATATGCTCTTCATACCATCTTTTGAATCGGGAATTGTTTGGTACATGTTTATTTTTTGTTTCATTAAATGCAAAAATATTTAAAATAATCATTAAAGCGTATTATGGAAGGCTCTGTGAAGCAGCTCATGTGAATAAGTGCTTTGGGGCGCCTGGGAGGCTCAGTCTACCTTCAGTTCAGGGCATGGTCTCGGGGTCCTGGGATCGAGCTCTAGGTTGTGCTCCCTGCTCAGCGGGAAGCCGGCTTTGCCCTCTGCCTGTCTCTCCCACTCATGCTTGCTTGCGCTCTCTCTTACTCTTTCTCTCATAAATGAATAAAATCTAAAAAAAAAAAAAAAAAACAAAAAACAAACCAGTTTGCCTTTCATAACAGCAGAGGAGGGTGCCCCAGTATGCGCCGTTGGTTTGTCCACTTCCCATTACCTGATGTTCATAGTATCCTTTTTTGGTTGTTGGAGAGATGCAGTACAGATCCCTGTAGTTTGCATTTGTTTTCTCTTGCTGTTTCTAAAAGACAGAGTTCTAGAAGATTGATGATTTGAGCAAAAAGCGTTCATATTTTCAACTCTGATAGGTATGGCCAGATCTGTCCCCAAAGGAGCTACCCCTCACCAGCAGGTGTGAGCGCGCTTACTGCCTCAGCGTCTCCTCAGTACTACATATGGGGTTTCCATTCTACTTTCTTGTTAACTAATCTCTCTGCCCAACGTGAGGCTTGAACTCATGACCCCGAGAGCAAGAGTCACGTGCTCTATCAGCTGAGCCGGCCAGGTGCCCCACGTTGGGTATTATTTTCATTTTTACTAATATGAGAGATGGAAAAAGTTATCGGATTCCAGTTTGCATCTTTATCACTTAAATATTATTTCTTAGGTCTATTGGCCATTTGTATTTCTTCTCTGACTTGTTTTTTAACCCACTGAGCCACCCAGGCGCCCCTCTGACTTGTTTTTTAGTATCAGATATCTACCTTCTCTTACCAAACCTGAGAAGTTCTATGTTATGGCTTCAAACCTGGGATAAAGCACGTTTTATGTCAGGAAGCTCTAGACCAAATTTTAAAAGTCCTCTGTGGGAAGACAGTGGACAGGGAGGCTTGTGAAGCAGTGACAGACTGTTGTGGCCGGTGGTTCTGTGGGGAAGAGTGCAGTTTGGCCTCATGCGTGTGCTGTGATGTGCAGCTTTGTGCACAGTGGCCCTGTCCTCCCGGGGGACTGTTTGCTAGGGAGTGGGAAGTGACTGCTAAAGCCTTGTCTGCAGGTGAGACTCCTTGTGATCAGCCCCCTCGCTGGCCACGATCACCCCACTGGCCTGTCTGTCTGCAGTTTTTAAAAAGCAGTCTCTGCAATTTAATCTCCGAACTGAGACATTCTTGTTGTGTCAGGGAAGGGCATATTTACCTGATGATTTCAAAAGAGACGAGAAATATATTTAAGAGATCCTCCTGTGCTGTCTTTTATAAAGATGGCCTGATTGATTTAGCTTTTTCATCATCAGAACTGAGAGTGAAGTATGTTAGGGAGATTGTCACTGACCCAAGCGGGATCAAGGTTGTGTCAGGTATGCTGACTGCAAAGACCAGGAATTGACTCCGGCCAACTTGGACAGAAGGGAGTTTGTCGGAAGGCCATGGGAGCCAGTCGAGTTGGCGGAAGGCTGCCAGCTGGAGAAGGGAGCTAGAGGCTGGACCAGGGGGAACCCAGTGCAGGCAGCCCCTCAGCTGAAACAGGGCCCGTCTGGCCAGGATGCTGCTGCACCTGAGATGACCGGCCTCCAGCAGTCACCCACTTGCTCCAGACCCAGTATGCCACCCAGGAGGGTCTGTCTGGTGGGCTGACTGTGGCCACAGGCCCACCGGCTGTGCTGCAGTGAGAGAGGGAGGGCCCAGCCCCTGGGCACCGGTGTTGTGAGTGGCCTGCATCGGGTCACACTCCCACCAAAACCACAGGGAAAAAGGCTAAAAAGACTGAAGAAGGAGATGGGTTCTGGGGTACATTCCCTTTCAAAAAGCTTTGTAGCAACAGTATCTCTCATTTTTATTTTACGAGTGATTATTGAAGATGTACATGAAAATCCAACTCGATCCTCCCAAAACCCTAGCCGAGGATGTCTGGGTGGTGGTGGTTCCAGGACCCCTCACTGGTCTTCGAACTTACAGTCTAGGGGGCTTGCCCCTCTGACCCCTACGGGAGGCCTGGGCTGCTCAGTCTGGGCTGGTTTTCCTTACAGGTTACATAAGGACAGGCTCGGTCTTTCTGGCCCAAACTCAGGACCGGCTGATCTCCCTGAAGCGCATCAACTCAAGGCTGAAGTACGTATGAGGCTAGAAGCCTGTCCTGATGCTCCTGTCAGACTGACCTCTGCCAGAGGGCCATGCATATCATTGTCCCCTTGTGTTCTGCGGCAGTGTCATAGGCATCCCTTCTGAGATCATCTCTCCCAAGAAGGTCGCTGAACTTCATCCTCTCCTCAACGTGCACGACCTGGTGGGGGCCATGCATGTTCCCGAGGATGCCGTGGTGTCCTCTGCTGATGTGGCTCTTGCCCTGGCCAGTGCTGCCTCCCAAAATGGTAAGCGAGTTCCTGGGTGAGGAAGGAAGGGGTTACATAAGAAGGTGTCTCACAACTGGCGGTGACTCCAGTTCAGCTTCCGTTTCTGAGCATTGCCTCTTAGAGTGTTTGTTTGAATGTACTATCTGTTAATAAATGTTTCCTCAGGGCCATATTTTTCTTAATAAAGTTCTAAGGAACTGCTTTTAGTACTGATCAGTGCACTTCAGGCCTATGGGACTCCCCCCACCCCCAAGAACATGAGAAGCTCCAAGGTCAAAAGACACAAGTGGACTAAATCCACAGCTGGTTGTGTCCTGGGGTTGGAATGAACGAGGGGAAGACTAACCACTGTCTACGGTGTTCTCTTTGGATGAACTGATTCACGGTGTGGGTGCATTAGGATTTAAGGTGCTTTATTTGAACTTTTTCTCCCCTACCCCTTTTATGATTCCTGGAATGGAGTTGTGTGCTAACGTTGTCCGCTGTTTTAAGTCTTGGAAAAGGCCCACTGATATAGTCTCAGGATGTGGTTCCTGGGAATTTTTTTTTTTTTTTTTAATAAATCACTGACCTGGCTTTTTCAAAAGTGTTTCTCAGGGGTTGAGAATCTGCTACAGAGACCTTAATTCTGGGCCATTAGAGAATGGATGCATCGACTTTCTTTACCTTGGAACAGGTGTCCAGATTTATGACCGGACCAGTGTTCTTCACGTAATGGTCAAGAAAGGTCAAGTTACTGGTGTGGAGACAGATAAAGGACAGATCGAGTGCCAGTATTTTGTCAACTGTGCTGGTCAGGTAGGGGAGCAACCATACTGGGTCACTGATTTTCTCACTTCACTGTTCCCTCTGGGATTTTAGGTATGGAGATGTAAGGTTAATGCAATGATGAACTCAGCAGTCCTCAGGGATCACCTGTTCCTTGTTTGGACTAGAAACCTCAGAATTCTTTTATTCTTTTTTTTTTTTTTTTTTAGATTTTATTTATTTATTTGACAGATCACATGTAGGCAGAGAGAGAAGAGGAAGCAGGCCCCCTGACAAGCAGAAAGCCCGATGCAGGGCTCAATCCCAGGACCCTGAGATCATGACCTGAGCCAAAGGCAGAGGCTTTAGCCCACTGAGCCACCCAGACACCCCAGAATTCTTTTTTTTAAAAATATTTTTATTTTTATTTAACAGACAGAGATCACAAGTAGGCAGAGAGTCGGGCAGAGAGAGGGGAGGGGGAGAAGCAGGCTCCCTGCTGAGCAGAGCGGCTGATGCGGGGCTTGATCCCAGGACCCTGGGATTATGACCTGAACCGAAGGCAGAGGCTTTAACCCACTGAGCCACCCAGGCGCCCCCAGAATTCTTTTATTCTAAATCAGAGGCCTCCAGCCAGTCCTCAGAAAGGAGCACCAGTGGTGACCTTTTCCTCCCGCCACCCTGGGTTAATCGGTGCCAGGAAGTCTGCGAAATGGTCGGGCATTGACAGAAATCCTTGGCGTTAGGTCTCCTTTGGTGTTTCATTTCATCCTGCCACCCAGCAAATAAAGCACAGGGCTATTTTTTGTGTCGGGAGTGTGGATTCGGTTCAGAACACTAAGCTGCTCTTACTTTTAAGGCAGATTGGTTCCTTGCCTTCCACTCTACAATCTTCAGAGGACCTGGGGTGGTTTTTGCCTTGTGAACATCACATATGACGGTATCTGGGATTTGTAGGTATCAGGCATTTTGTTACAAGGGCATCACTTGTCCCCCAATGAGCTCCTTTTATGAGTTGCTAAATCTCTCATTCTTTGGTCTAAAAATAATTGTTATGGTTTAAAAAGGACCGTGTTCCTCCCCGCCCACATAACTAAAGCAGGCTGCACCTTGGCTTCCCACACCTGACCTTGGGGCAAGCACACACACAGGCCACTTGAAATTAAGCTCTGGCAAGCGGCTGAACATGCTCATTTGTCTTTCTTTCCTCTTCCCACCCACAAATCAATCTGTCCGTTTGTAGTGGGCATACGAGCTGGGTCTGTCCAACGAGGAGCCGGTTAGTATCCCGTTACATGCCTGCGAACACTTCTACCTTCTGACTCGCCCCTTGGAGACCCCTCTGCAGAGCAACACACCAAGTGAGGACTTACACTTTGTTTTTAATCTTGTTTCCTTGCCGCTGTCCTGTCCTCTGAAAAGGAAGACTTTCTCCTCAGGATAGTGCTTGGAAGAGCCTCGTCTCTTCTGGAGCGTGTTACGGGGAAGCCGACCCAGTTCTACCTTTTCTCTAAGGACTTTTTATGAAAGGATGGACAAAATGGGCATTCCACCGAAGCAATTTTTTGGTTGGTTGATTTTGTAAGCTGATTGCAGCCCCACACAGAGGTCCAGGCCAAGAATATTTGCAGTGTAACCTGGAGTTTTTGACAGGAATGGCGTACACTGTGGAGGGCTTCTAGGTGAGCTCCAGTCTGGTTGCTCCATGGCCCCGAGTGCCACAGGAGAGGGCTTGACATCATCTGGAAGGTCTCGACCCTGAGAATGGGCTTGCGGTCCCCCTATTCTGCTAGGCTTTTCCTGCAGCACTGCAGCAGTGCCATAGTTTGGTTGCGAGCCCGGGTCAGAGCTTCTGGGTAACTGATCAGAGAAGCGGTGTCCCCTGTGACTCTGAGAGGGGCAGGTCCTCCCCCATGACCTCGAAAGGTCTGCATTCCCTGGATGCTCTTTGGCTAATAAAGCTAATAATGGGTGTCTGGGTTCTGCTTTTTCTGTGCACTTAGAGAGCTGGCCTACCTCTGAACCTTCTATCCCCCACTCCCTTGTTGTTTCTCTTCCTCAGCTATTGTGGATGCTGACGGAAGGATTTATATCCGGAACTGGCAGGGTGGCATCTTGTCTGGGGGCTTTGAGAAGAACCCGAAGCCCATCTTCACTGAGGGCAAGAACCAGCTGGAGATTCAGAATCTGCAGGAAGACTGGGATCACTTTGGTACGCAAACTAGGGGGTAACTGTAATGCCCCGTGTTGTCTAAGATGATGTCTTTCTGAAAGCATTTTTCAAGAAGAGTTCATTCTTCGATCTTTGTAACAGCCCCATGAGATGTTCACAGAGGGTAGCCTACGGAGTTTGCCTGGTCTAAGGCTGTGGTTACAGGGTAGCAGATTCTGGGGACAAAGATCTTAGTTAAGGGACTTCTGGCCTATTACTATACCTAAAACAACTGCTAAAATTCTAGGCTAGGAGGAAACCTTTTTGTAGGCAGCTTGGAAAATTAAATTTTTAGAAAGCAGAATCTTTTTGTTAATGTAGTCTTTTAGACTTTTTTTTAAAAGATTTTATTTATTTATTTGACAGAGACACAGCGAGAGAGGGAACACAAGCAGGGGGAGTGGGAGAGGGAGAAGCAGGCTTCCCTCTGAGCAGGGAGCCCAATTCAGGACTCGATCCCAGGGCCCTCAGATCATGACCTGAGCCAAAGGCAGACGCGTAATGACTGAGCCACCCAGGTGTCCCTTTTAGCTGGTTTTTGTTTTTATTGAAGAAGAATTGACCTATGATACTGTATTAGTTTCAGGTGTATATCACAGTGATTCACTATTTATATGCCCCTTGATTTTGTAATTTTTTTATTTCCTTACTAAAAAGAAATACAGATAGTTAATACAGCCCTGTGGCCCAGATTCCAAAGATATGGTGTATAATGTAGAGTTTCCCCTCCCACCCTTAATAGACTTTTTTTTTTTTAAATAAACTTTTTATTATGGGAGATTTCAGACTTTTAAAAATGCAGAGAATAGTATAGAGAACCCTCTGTGTACCCACCAGCCAGCTGCAGTCTGGTTTCATCTGTTGCCACTGTCCCCCGGAGTAATTCCCAGATGCCGGGCTGACTTGCCAACAGGCTGGTGACCTGTCTTTTGTAGCTGTTCCAGTTTGGGAAATCCTTGCTTTTCCCCAACTACCAGTCCCTTGGCGATCTTACTTGTCCTTCTGTGTGTTGTGTGCCCTTCCACAGCTCCTCGCCTTTCTAACGAGTGTCTTTTTTCTCTGTCTTTATGCCAAGCACTTCGTAGGTTTGTCCCTTAACTCCAGCATGGTTTCTGCTTTCTGACTCGGGCCATTTGGCTCTTCTGAGAAAGCCTCCTTCAGGAGGTTCTCTGTGATACGAGGGAGTCGGGAAGCAGGAGTTGGAACGTTTTGAATCCCCTAAAGCTGAGGACCGTGTTTGGGTTTGTTCTCACGGTTCAGAGCCCCTGCTGAGTTCCCTCCTGCGTCGCATGCCCGACCTGGAGACCCTGGAGATCCTGAAGTTGGTGAACTGCCCTGAGACCTTCACCCCGGACATGAGGTGCATCATGGGCGAGTCTCCTTCGGTGAGGGGCTACTTCGTCCTGGCGGGAATGAACTCTGCCGGCCTTTCGTTCGGTGGAGGGGCTGGGAGGTAAGTGTTCCTTGCTCTGCCCCCGTTTGCCGGGCGCTTCCTTCCTGCAGTCACTTGTTGCTCCTGTGGCGCGTCACGGGGGGTGGGCAGTGTGGCACATTAACTGTGAGGAGGTAGCCGTGATTGGAGAGTTGTGCCCTAAGGTCATCACTGTGGCATATTCCGGAAGTGTCACTGTGCATAGTGGTCGCGAACTCTTTGGAATTAGTCTTGGAGCCTGTGAGATGTACTTTTGGGCTCCTGCAGTGGTTACAAATGTTGATCCTTCAAGTGCATTTGAGTTTGGAAACCGTAAGTGCTGTGAGACAGAGGATCATGCTGAGTAATACAAGTCTTTTGAAAAAATTACATACTAATTAAAAGCAGCCAGTCAGAAAGGACAAACACTGTGGTTGAACTTCTCTGAACTCCTTGGAGTGCCGGGGCGGCTGGCAGGCTGGGGCAGCGGAGCGGAGGGGGCCGCGGGCTGTGCGGAGGGAGTTTCGGTTTGGGAAGTTGAAGAGTTCAGGAGGTGGTGGCCGTGGCGGCCACCCGGCACTGTCGAAGTACGTACTGCCCCTGAACCTCACACAGGAAAACGATTAAGGTGTTCAATTTTATGTTCTGTTTTGTTCTATGTTCTGTTATGTTCTGTGTATTTTAGCACATTAAATTTCTGAATTTTTTTTATTGATCTGAATTTTTTATTGATGAGGCCATTTTTCTTGAGTGACTTATAGAATGGCTCTGAAAACAGGGAAGAGGAGTTACCCAAAGTGGCTGGAGCTGAGATATGGTCAGATAGCTGTATAACCTCCAAGGGTTTTCCAGGAAAAAACCACTGGATGGATAAATTAGAGTACACCTCTATTTTCGTCTTTTTTCACAGATGTGGCTTGTCTTATAGCACTTTCTAGGGAATCTTACTAGAGTTAAAATTCTCACAGTGGTTTTGAGAGCAGTAGATGGATCATGTTTGTTTGTTCAGAAAAGTTAAGGGATTTGCCCACAATTTCTCAACTGGTCTGTGACAAGACGGGCTGTTTCTGTTGGCTGTTGCTTCCGCGTACAGTTAGGAGAGTGTCCCATGGGAGGTATAGCAGCTTCCCCCACGTCTAAACAGGTACCTCGCTGAGTGGATGGTGCACGGTTCCCCATCAGAAAACATCTGGGAACTGGACTTGAAGCGTTTCGGAGCCCTCCAGAGCAGCCGCACCTTTCTGCGTCACCGGGTCATGGAAGTCATGCGTGAGTGGAGCTTGGTCCCGGCAGTGCCTTGTTGAAGGTGTCTGCCCTGGGGCCTGCTTGATCATTCTGAGGGGCAGTTGTTTAATAAGTTCTGATGTCTGGTTGAGGCATTAGGCCCTGGGTGATATTTACAGAACCTTCTCTTTAGTATATTGTCTTTTATTTACCTCTGGGAATAGGAAAGAATAGGGCTTCCATGCGGATTCCTAGCGTCATCTGCTTTCCACGGCGCCTGCCAAGCTCCCATGCCAGGTGAATTTTCTCGCTCCCTCCTTGATCTTTGAGACCATGATTTGGTCAGGCAGAGAATTTGCCACATTATTCTCAAAGCTTCAGGCTTCTCTGAGTGATTTTTGTCATTAACTGTTACATGCTAGCAAGATAGGAGACCACTACTCATGTAAATATAAAACATATGCTTCTGTTCTCCTTGGTCTTCCCTCCAGCTTTGAAGGCCTCTTCCTTTTAACTTGTTACTGTACCTTGTCTCTGATTTATTTTCTAGTAAACCCTCAGAGTCAGCTTTTGTATCAGAATCTGAACCAAATCAGACTGTCATTTCACTGTCCTATACTGAGGAACTATTATTCTGAGAGTTTGCCAAAATATTCCTAAATATTTGGGGCATATTTATACTCACAGCCAAGTTTCTGCACTGGCTCTGAGCACCAGTCTTGATTAACAGTGAATTGTTGATTAAGTAGTGGTGGGGGTCAGGGGCCCATTCACAATGAGGCCTTTGGTTAAGCATTAGCATCTATGTGCTCACTTCTGGCCTGTGGCAGACAACTGTCTGTGGGAGACAGAGGGCCTGGCAGCAGTGTGGGTGGCCACTAAGATTCTTTAATTTTAGCAGAGATTTTGGTTAAAATGATGAACTGCCTTAATAAGTCTTGATTTTCCCAGCTGTAGTTTCTTTAGAACCTGTGCAAATTGTAATGGAGCTTTACTTTCTACTTGATGACGTGACACTTCTGGTGGCCACCTCCGATTCTCACATGACAGGAATCGCAGGCACAATAGAAAGTGGGGAAGCTAAGTAGGACCTTAAATGTGAGCGGGGACTGAAACATCGTCACAAGTTAAGGCAACCAGCGTGGGTCCCTTCTCTGCATTTCTCAGCCTCCTCTGCAGCCTGCTGTCCCTCTTGTGTGGCATGCCACGAGGTCAGGTTTTCTCTGTGCTAGGACTCAAGTTCACACTCTGGCTGGCTGTTTTCACATCTTGCTGTCGGAGATTAGACACTAGGAGACATGAATTCTGACCTTGGCTTTGTTATGTGACTACGTCACTGGGCCAGGGCTCTGCAACCCGTCCTACATCACAGCCAC
Source organism: Mustela putorius furo (assembly GCF_011764305.1). NCBI lineage: Eukaryota > Metazoa > Chordata > Mammalia > Carnivora > Mustelidae > Mustela > Mustela putorius. The sequence continues at coordinate 32,132,508 of NW_025421304.1, read as the reverse complement.
CAAATCAGGGTATACTCTGTGCCCTTTCACTTCGAAAGCGGGTCAGATGTTAGAGAGAGGTGTCTGTAGCAGTTCTGAGGGCTCAGCGACTCTGGCCCCATAAAGCAGCACACGCCGTGTGTTCACACGTTGTTGCCTGTTGTTGCCTGCTGTGTGCTGTGGCGATGCAGCCTTCCCCTCTGCTGGGGAAATCGGACCTTCCTCCCATCGACTCTGCCTGCGGATTCGAACCTGGAGGTGTTCTGCGGCTCACAGCTGTGTAACTGTGAGGGAGGAGCACGGCTTCTGCAGCATTCCTCTTTCTTTGGGAGCCGGCCTGTCGCACTGGGCACTGGTCCATATTAGGCCCTGTTAGTCCGCAGAGTGTGCTCTTGTGCACAGGAGCAAGTCCTGAACCTCGTGCATGCTGTGTTCTCCGCCCTGTGGTTTGGGCTGGCAGAGACTGTCCCTATCTGTTCCAGCTCTGCTGTACGATCTGAAGGTTCCCCGTTGGGACTTCCAGACCGGGAGGCAGTTACGCACCTCCCCTCTCTATGACCGGCTGGACGCACAAGGAGCCAGGTGGATGGAGAAACATGGATTTGAGAGGCCCAAGTACTTTGTGCCACCGGACAAGGGTAAGAAGGCCTATTTTCATTTTTGTTCCTTTTTGTCCTGGGGGCCAATAAAACCCATTTAAAATGCATTACAGCTAGAACATGTTCCTAGAGGAGTAAACAAAATCTGTCACGCTCTACTAAGCTCCACACAATATAAATCTCCTTTTCTCTTTTTCTTTTGTTGTTTTCTGGTCCACAGACCTCCTGGCATTGGAACAGAGCAAGACGTTCTATAAGCCAGACTGGTTTGAAATTGTGGAGTCCGAGGTCAAGTGCTGTAAGGAAGCTGTGTGCGTCATTGACATGTCTTCTTTCACAAAGTTTGAAATAACAGTAAGTGCTTGGGAACCAAAAGAAGAGATTAGGAACCTTTGCGTATTCGTTGAATGCCCCATTTTTCATCTGTCACTTTAAAACTGCTTCTCTAAGAACTCTGGTATATCTTAGTGTTTTAGCTGTATTATAGCATTTCTCTAAATTTTAAGCTGTTTCTGGGTTGTAATCCGCTTGCCGAGGCCCACTTACCATCGGAATCGAGCTAGCTTTCTCCGGAGCTTCTGGCCGGTGGAGTAAAACCAGGCATCATTGCTGGGGGATGATGAGGGAAATCTCCTCAGCAGGTCACAGTGTTACCCGGCCACAGGCTTTCGTGCTCACGCTCTCTGCTTTGTTCCCTAACCCGGCAGTCCACCGGGGACCAGGCCCTGGAAGTCCTTCAGTACCTCTTCTCCAACGACTTGGACGTGCCTGTGGGCCACATCGTGCACACCGGCATGCTCAACCAGGGCGGGGGCTATGAGAACGACTGCAGTGTCGCGCGCCTGAGCAAGCGCAGGTGAGGCCCACGTCCCCCACCGCCCCCCACGGCCCCCGACTCCATGCGGGGAGCCGAGCGCCCGGCCCTGGGCTCCAGGAAACCAGCTTACACCCAGGACACAGATTTTAGACATTCCTGGCCTGGTCATTGGCAGTGCAATACAGACAGAAATCACAAGGGAAGGAAAAGAAACCCCCAGATTAATAAAATTCTCTGTGAACAGAGGAGTCACCCTAGGGGCAGAGATGGTCGCTTACCATAGTCGGTCTTGTATGCTGTCTTGGCACCGACAGGAAGCCCGGGTCTTGTTTTGTGCTTACTTGGTAGGTCCTGGGCTTGGGCACTGCTGGCCCTCTCTGAAAGCTAGGTCTTCTGCTCATGGGTTGCTTTGAAATGAGTTAACCTGCCTGCTTCCTGAGCCTTTCTCAGCTGCCTGGCTTTGATTACTCTCTGTCTCCCTCTCAGTTTCTTCATGATTTCCCCCACCGACCAGCAGGTCCACTGTTGGGCCTGGCTTAAGAAACACATGCCGGAAGACAGCAACCTGCTTCTTGAGGACGTCACCTGGAAATACACCGGTAGGCGGGCCCTCTGGGGTCAGCTGTGCAGGGAAAGGCCAGCCTGTCCAGATGTGTCTTCTCCATTTGCCTTCTTTCTATTTGACATTCAGAAATGGGGATCAGAGTCAGAGGCGTGCAGGAGGCTCTCTGGGCGCACAGCGTTGCTCTCTGATACCCAGGTTTTTGTCAGTGCGGTGTGCACTGAGTTGTGCTTCAGTTGTGGTTTGTTTTGTTTGCTGTTGTATCCCTACGGCCAGCGTGGAGGAGTGCAGATATTGCTGAAATGAATGAGTAAATCATTTGAATAGTATTTTTTTTTTAAGATTTTATTTATTTATTTGACAGAGAGTGAGAGAGGGAACACAAGCAGGGGGAGTGGAAGAGGGAGAAGCAGGCTTCCTGCTGAACAGGGATCCCAGCGTGGGGCTCGTTCCCAGGACCCTGGGATCATGTCCTCAGCCAAAGGCAGATGCTTAACAACTGAGCCACCAGGGACCCCAATAGGTTTTGTTTTTTTTTTTTTTTTTTTTTAAAGATTCTCTGTATCTATCTATTTGACAGGGCGCCTGGGTGGCACAGTCGGTTGGGCATCTGACTTGATTCCATCTCAAGTCATGATCTCAGGGTTGTAAGATCAAGCCCTACGTGAGGCTCATTGTGGAGTCGGCTTGAGATTCTCTCTCTCCCTCTGCCCTTCCTCCCCATCATGTGCTCACACACTCTCTAAAAGAGATAAAATTTCCTTTAAAAGATTTATCAGGGGCACCTCGGTGGCTCAGTCATTAAGCGTCTGCCTTCTGCTCAGGTCACAATCTCAGGGTCCTGGGATCAAGCCCCACATCAGGCTTCCTGCTCAGCGAGAAGCCTGCTTCTCCCTCTCCCACTCCCCCTGCTTGTGCTTCCCTCTCACTGTCAAATAAATCAATTATTTAAAAAAATATTTTATTTATTTATCAGCAGACTCCATGCTGAGCGGTGAGCTCAACATGGGACCTGATCCCATGACCCTGAGATTGTTACCTGAGATAAAATCAAGAGTCGGATGCCCAACCCACTGCATCACTCAGGTGTCCTGAACGGTACTTTTTAATTTATTGCTGATGTATTATTCTCCTCAGAATTTCCCGTTACCTTCTTTAAGTGAGTGAATAATTTTTGAGGATGACTTAATTTTATTCATTTATTTGACAGAGAGAGATCACAAGTAGGCAGAGAGAGAGAGAGAGAGGAGGAAGCAGGCTCCCTGCTGAGCAGAGAGTCTGATGCGGGACTTGATCCCAGGACCCTGAGATCATGACCTGAGCTGAAGGCAGCGGCTTAACCTACTGAGCCACCCAGGTGTCCCTAATTTTTTTATTTTAAGATTTTATTTATTTATTTGACAGAGAAGCAGTGAGAGATGGAGCATAAGCAGGGGGAGCAGGAGAGGGAGAAGCAGGCTTCCCACAGAGCAGGTAGCCCGATGCGGGACTCAATCCCAGGACCCAAGATCATGACCTGAGCTGAAGGCAGACACTCAGCTGACTGAGCCACGCAGGCTCCCCAAGGATGACTTAATTGTCTCCTCCTGAGCAGTCCTGTGGGGGAGCAGCCCCTCCTTCTACCTGCTCATTCTAGGTTTAATGCCTGCCAACCCCCCATTTAACTGACACCCGCCCCTCGTCCCCAGCAGGCCCTCGTTGCCAATTCATAGCAGCTTTTCCTTCTTGCTACCAGACTGGCAGACTGTAGAACCAGAGTTGTTTTCTAGCCCCTGAGGGTGGTTGGTGTGTAGTTCCCACAGGCTGCTGTCACATGATGGACTCCAGGCTGGTTGGGCAGCTCTCCTCAGGGCTGTCCTCCTGGTGCAGATCGGGGATTGGGCTCCTCCCATCACGTAGCAGCCTGGGAAAAGGGAGGCAGTGGGAACTGTGCAGCCAGTTCATGGCCAGGCCTGGCAGTGGGCACCTGTCGTCAGCCAGGACATGGTCTCCCGATCCCAGTGTCCCTGCAGAGGCGGCTGTGGGTTGTCTCCCAGTGCAGCCGGGCAGAGGAAGCAGCTCGCTGGGTGCTGTTGCCAGCAGTCAGTAGCTAGCTGCCTGTGGCAGCCTGTCAGGAGGGGTGTGTTTGTCAGAATGGAAGGACTCTCTGTCCATCCTTGGGTTGCCTGAGCAAAGGGTTGCTGTCACGGTCTCAATGCCCAGGCCTGGCAGCAAGGGATCAAGTCCAAAACAGACTTTTCTCTTTGGCCCCGCTGTCACCTGGACTGGCATCTCTCGCTCCTTTCCATTTAGCCCTCAATCTGATCGGTCCTCGAGCTGTGGATGTGCTGTCTGAGCTGTCCTATGCCCCTATGACTCCGGACCACTTCCCAAGTCTGTTTTGCAAGGTGGGTACTAATACAGTTTTAGTTGTTAAGTGGGTTGTTAAGGGAATACTTGTTTTATAGTGACGGCAATTACATGTTCTTACTACAGCAACTGATGCCCACAAAGGGTGTTGTGGTTTTCATTAAGCAAACAAAATGACTCAGTAAATTCATTTATTTTTCACCCTGCCAGGTCTCCTTATTCAGTAAGCATTAGGCTATCTTTGAAAGTGGATTTAACTTCTCTCAGTATCAGCCCTATATATTTATTGCTTTATGTAGCAGTGGCTTAAATTTTCTAAGAGCATTATTACACAGATGCCAAAAATGCTGGTTAAGGTCAGGTTCGCATTCTCTGTGCTTCCCCTTCCCCTTCACAGAGTAACTTCTGTCTGTGCAGTATCTCTGGTGAGCAGCTTCTGTGAGTTCCTTATGTTTGGCAACAGTAGCCATTGATAACTAAGTAAAACAAGTGGGAACTGAATGCTGGTAAATGAGGTCTAAACGGACCAGTGGTTTGGTGACCTGTAACCAACAGCCGTGGGACAGTTACTCATAGAGGCTCCTCGAAATTTGGACCCAAGCTGGGATCCAGCTGCTGACTGTACAGTTTTCCTTTTCCTCCGCGGCAGAATGGTAGCAACGGAAAGCTCACGCCATTAGCCGTTAGCAGGCCCTTCCCTGCAGGGCTTGCTTCCTGATGAGTGGTCCATGTGCGTGAGCCTGCGGAGCAGCGTGTCCTCTTGGGCTCCCTGGGGGAGTAGCTTGCTTCACTGCCATCTGGGACTTAGCACTTTCCCCGATAGGAACAGCAATGGTGCCAGAGGGCCGTTAGGTAACTAAGGCTCCATAAACACATTCTGAGGGTGAGAAGCCCAGCCTCTGACCCGAGTAGCAGGTGCACCACGTTCTGTGGTCATCGGGTGCCCTCTTGTGGGGCAGGTGCCCAGGACTTGGCTGCCAGATCCCCTGGAGAAGACATTGACCCGGTCTTCATCACTCAAGAGGCCCCTGACTACAACCAATCCTCAGCAGGGCTTTGTGCAAAGAAATGTTTCTTGCTTGTAAAGACTTTGCCTCCACTTCCCACCAGCAGCTTGGCTGGCCCTCCTGCAGTGGCGACACTCCTGAGAAGAGAGATTGTAGCGACTCTGCTCCATTCCTGCTGACCCCAGTACTTGCAGACAGACCACTTGGAGGATGAATTTTTCATTCACATGTGCCCCTTGTCGAATCAGAGGTGCAGAGCTAACGAGAGGGGCTCACCTCAGGTGTTCGTCGCTCCGCAAGCGCCGGGTGCCCAGGACCTCTGAAGTGCCCGTGCTCAACTGCTCCCTCTGCTTCCACAGGAGATGAGCGTGGGCTACGCGAACGGGATCCGGGTGATGAGCATGACGCACACAGGAGAGCCGGGATTCATGCTATATATCCCCATAGAGGTGAGCCTCCCGGGGAAGGCGCCGGCTTCCCCACGCCGGCTGGGCACTGGCAGGGCTAGAGAGCGTTTCCAGCTGGGCCTTGGGAACTGAGGTAGGCTGCAGTGGAGGGACTTCAACATTTGAACTAAGATTTTACTTTTTTGAAGAGGAAATACATTTACATGGTTTAAAAATCAAAACCTAGGGGCGCCTGGGTGGCTCAGTGGGTTAAAGCCTCTGCCTTCGGCTCAGGTCATGATCTCAGGGTCCTGGGATCGAGCCCCAAATCGGGCTCTCTGCTCAGCAGGGAGCCTGCTTCCCCCTCTCTGCCTACTTGTGATCTGTCAAATAAATAAATAAAATCTTTACAAATTAAAAAAAAAAATCAAAACCTATAGGAAGGATTTAGTGCCACCTGAGCAGTTCCCAGCAACCACTAGTGACCAGCTATTTTTTGTAGGTCATGTCCAAGATTTCTGTGCATATGCAGATAAGTTCAAAGACACCATAACCCTTTTTTAGAAACACAGATGGAAGCATACAGATGTTCTTAATAATCGTAGAGCTCCTTCCGGGTCAGTACCTAAAGAGAAGAGCTCCCTCTTTATTTTTTAACAATGGTGAGTCTTCCTTCACATCACATCATCAAATCATCATTTACGTGATTAGTCTGGGACTAATGGATGTTTGTGGGTGGAGCGCTTTGTAGGCCTTTGTTACAAGCCGCTCTGTGTACCGGTGTCTTCCCGGGCCGCACACGCGCACGCCCCAGCGCTGCTCTCTCACACGCTGGCACGCTGGCTGATAGGTACGGCGTTGTCAGCGCACTCTTCACTTTCTTTGTGAGATGAAGCAACTTTTCAGAACCCATTTCCAAGTAAAAGCTCATCTGTAGGACCTGTGCACTCCTGCCTGCCCCTCCCCCACCTTGTTCTTCTGACCTTATCCTTTCTCTGCCTCTTCTGCTCCACGCCAGTCCTGGACTGTGCTGCTGCTCCTGCCTCAGGGTCTTTGCACTTGGCTCTTCCCCTTCCCTGGTGTGCCCTTCCCCCATCGGGAGGCTCTCAGAGCCGCACCTGCTTCGGGTCGCGTTCACATGGCATCTTCCGGATGAAGCCTTAACGGGCGCAACAGCCAGAACCAGAACCCCCTGGTTCTCCCTCTCTGCTTTCCATCTGATAAAATGTGTTTTATTTATTTCATTCATCAGATTACCTTTAATTTAAGTTCTCTGAAGGCAGGATTATTTATCAGTTTTAACTTTTATATCCTAGGCACCTAGAGAAGTATTTGGCACATAGTTAAGTGGTTAATAAACGTGGCATGAATGAATGTTCTGGTCATAACCTTTGTGCACTTTTATAATCAATGATTGGTCTTTTTTTTTCCACTGAAGATTATTTATTTATTTATTTATTTTAAGATTTTATTTATCCATTTGACAGAGATCACAAGGAGGCAGAGAGGCAGGCAGAGAAAGAGGAAGGGAAGCAGGCTCCCCGCTGAGCAGAGAGCCCGATTTGGGGCTTGATCCCAGGACCCTGGGACCATGACCCGAGCTGAAGGCAGAGGCTTCAACCCACTGAGCCACTCAGGTGCCCCAATGATTGGTCTGTTTACCAGTTTTTAAGCATTGTCTAAATCAGTCCTTGCTGTTGAGGTGTATCCCAGTTTGTCTTTTTTTTTTTTTTTAAGATTGATTTTATTTGAGAGTGTGTGCGCAAGCGGGGGGATGGGCAGAGGGAAAGTCTCCGGCAGACTTGGTACTGAGCACAGAGACCGATGTGGGACTTGATCTCAGAACCCAGAGATCGTGACCTGAGCTGAAACCAAGAATTGGAGGCTTTAACCACTGAGCCACCTAGATGCCCCCCAGTTTGTCACTGGTCTTTTCATTTTTTTGCCACACAGGGTTTAAAAAAAAAAAATTATGAGAAATGTTTCATACATTGGATTTTTATGTAATTGAGTTGATCTTTTGTGCCTTCTGGAGTGTGATGCATAGCGTCAGGATTGTAAGATTTTTTTCAGTTTTCCTCTAGTGCTTTTATAGTTGTGTTGCTCTGTTGTATGGGTTTGTGGGGTTTTCATGTATTTTGATGCCCCATCCTTTTGCAGTGTCTCTTGCTGTACTTCATGGGATATGGATTAGACTTTTTTTCTACATGGATAACCAGTTGATTTGACATTCCGTCCTTACGGATCTTAAATTCCTCTATGTTTTTGGATTTATTTCTGGACTTCTGTTTTTATTTTTGGACTTCTGTTCCCTTAGTCTATCCATGATCGGGGTCACTTATGTATTGTAATATTTGGTCGTGCTTATCCTCCTCCATAGCTTGGAAAACTCTGGGGAAAAAACCATGTTTTCTTATTTTCCCTTGGAAACTGTAATTATCTAGTTAAGAACACTGACGGATTCTGGATTATATTACATTTATACATTAGGAAGAACTGACATGATGTGCTCAATCTTAAAAAGAAAGCCTTTGAGTTTTTATTTAAGTTTTTTTGGTGACCTTTCAGAGGTATTTGAAGTTTTCTTCTTACAGATGTTAAAATATTTTGTTGCTATTGTGAATGAGAGGAGTATCTTTGTTCCATTATCTTCTAAGTGATTATTATTTTTTAAAAAGATTTTATTATTTGAGAGCGGGAGCATGCACAGGTTGGGAGATGGGCAGAGGGAAAGGGAGCAGCTTAGCCAGGAGCCCGAATCGGGTCTCGATCCCAGGACCCTGAGATCATGATCTGAGCTGAAGGCAAATGTTTAACTGAGCCACCCAGGCGCCCCAAAGTGATAATGAAAGCCATTTTTTCTTTTATATTTTTTATTTCCTTACTAAATTTTCTTATAGTTGTTTTTTAGTTGAGTCCTTGGAATTTTCAGGGTCCAGTCTTATGTACATAGGGATCCTAGGCATCTCTGTCTTGTTCTTGATGTTAGTTGCATTACCTACGGCCTTAGGCTTTCTTTCCGTTACTGGCAGAAGCATGCATCTGCCAGCCCATGGAATTTTATGTCCTTGTCCAGACAGATATAATGGTTTTAAGATGAAGGGATTAGTCACAATTTGGGAAGAGTTGATGCAGAGGTAGCTGACTTGTGCCTGTGCGGGCAGGGATCAATTCTGAAGTGCCACATGATCAGTCAGCTTTGCCGCTTGGGTGCCTGTGTCATTAAGTGGCCAAACCTGGTCAAGAGGGGGATGCTCTGTGGCTCCAGTAGCTTCATTAGTTAAGGCCTTGGTTTCTATGTCTGACTATCCTGGGCTGGTCCTGTTTTTATGATTTTCCATGAGTCCAAGAGGTGATTTGTGCCATGCCTGGGTTCTTCTCAAGCGCTTTCATCCTCAAGAAGGTTATGCAGTTGACCCTTGAATAACGTGGGGGTCAGGGCACCCCCATCCTGCCCCAGAGCCTCACATAGAACTTTCAACTCCTCAAAAACGTGATCTGCTAAGAGCCTGCTGTTGACTGGAAGCCTTACTGATCACTCGAGGAGCTGACGGACACATACGTCATGTGCTCTGTGTACTGCGTACTGTCCTCTTCCAGTCTAGGAAGGTAGAGAATAGAAAATGTTAGTAAAATCCAAAGGCAAATATATCTACAGCCCTGTACCATGTACAGAAGTCCATGTAGAAGCGAGACCCACACGGTTCAAAGCCATGTGAACTCTACTGTCAACTACATTGGTCTCTTTGAGGGAAATGTATTCCGAGATGTGGTAGCAGATGGCAGGTTCTAGCTTTGCTCACACTGAATCCCCAGCTCTTAGACAAGGTGTACATGCTCGGGACCTGCTTTTCTCATCCAGCCCTAGTTGCCTGCTGAGTCTTTCTTCCCTGGCCTTCCTCTTCACTCTAGTATTCAGCTCAAGACCGGAAAGCACTGAACGGAAGGCACCAGGGATGCGGGCCCTTCATTATTGCCATGTCCCTGTCACTGTCCCCTCAGCCTGCCCCCACGCAGGTGTCTGGGCCACAGGCACCATAGCTGTGTGTAGATGCGGTCGCATGGAGGCTGTCCCCACGGGTGGCCCATTCAGCAGCTGCTGCCTCAGCTGGAGGAATGCACCAGACAGGCCAGGGGCCCCACCAGGGGAAAGGACTTCCACGCCGAGGAGGAAACCAGGTGTTTTTCTGGTTTCACCATGGGCACGTGTCACTGGACAGGTTTGCGCGCACACGGCCTGGTGGACTGACCAGCCCCGTGGGAGAACTGCCAGGCTAAGTTCCACAAGCGTCGTTCATCTCTCAGGGAAGAGCACACAAGGTGTTTTCCTTGTGACTTAGATACTCGGGACTCACTCTTCAAACAGCCCATGTGTCTGTCACGCAGCAGGGTCCCCGCCAGGGTCATCAGGTGGTCTGCTCCCTCCCTAGCTCACATTTGTCTCCTGCCTGGGAGTCTGTACCTTCTGTCCCCTCCCTCCACTTCCCCTCCTGGAACTCCCCAACTCTCGAACCGCAACTCTGGTCTTTCTGTGGGTGTGGGTTTGCGTTTCTTCGTTGTTTTGGGTTCCACTGTGCGATCGTACAGCGTTTCTCCGATTTCTTGTTTTGGTTTTTGTTTCAGTTTTTCTAGCAAATAACGTTGTCTGTTCTGGGCTTTAGATTCCACACAGCATGTTTAGGTAGGGATTGAGCATTTGCTTTCCATTTGGAAAACTTTGTTTGCTTAAGGTATCTGAGTTTCTAGAACCAAGAAAAGAATGCCACGAGAGGCTGGCTGCTGTGGGACACGGGCAGGGCTGTGCTGCCGTCCTGGCTCCTCTGTGACTTGATCTGGTTGTCCGGATGTGCTGTCATCTGTGAAAAGTCAGAGACTGTGGAGAGTTGTGTGTGATGCATTTCCTAGCCCGGGCAGTGCATGAGGGGTCACGGGGGAGCCAAGTGGGGCGAGAGAGCAAAGCCCGTGGCAGACGACTGGGCTGCTGCGGAGGCGGTGATGGGCCTGGCCATGCCGGGGGGTAGGCATGCGTCTAGGATTAGTACTCGCAACCTGCTCCCTGTTCGAGGCGCTGGAGAGAAGGGAAAGCTACGGGTACTGCTTTCATGGAGCTTAATGTTGGGGTTGGGGAGACCCTGGCTCATTACCCCTTGGGGGGGGTAGTGCTTTGGTTTGTCAAAGATGAGACATCCTGAGAATTTCATATACCCTCTGCCTTGTCAGAGTCGAGGTGGCCTGCCGTCGGCACTGCCAGACACACCCCCATGTCGAATGGATGTGCGAGTCACTGACCTCTCCTCTCCCCCTCTAGTATGCCCTGCACGTGTACAATGAGGTGATGAGCGTTGGGCAGAAATACGGAATCCGGAATGCTGGGTACTATGCTCTTCGTAGTCTTCGGATTGAGAAGTTTTTTGCCTTCTGGGGTCAGGATTTAAATACCCTCACCACCCCCCTGGAATGTGGACGAGAATCTCGGGTGAAACTGGAGAAGGTACTGTGTCTGCGCGGCCCAAGGGCTCCCCCCACCCCACCCCCTGCCGCGGGAGTGGACGTGGCCTCAGAAAGGAGCGGCTGAGGTGGAAGGCCCAGGGATGGCCTTGGATGGACAAGGAAGATGTCCTTAGAGTGAAAAATGTCTGTCCTAATAAAAAAACGGGTTGTGAGCCCTTGGCTGCCCCACCCCTTACACCCCCGAGATGAAGAGCTGCGCACCCCACCGTCGGAGCAGCCAGGCACCCTGCTTGGCGCTCCTGCAGACAGAGGGCTGTTGGGGAAGTTGCTCCATTTCGGTGCCATGGGCCTTTGTACACGGTACGCCTCTTAGAGTCAGCTGCCTCAGTTTTCTTTCTTTTCAAAGTGAGTAGGAACATCATTTTTTAGAAAAGTACTAGGTCAAGAGGATGTTAGTGAAAAGTCTCTTTCCCACGTCTGCCCCCCACCAGCCTGCCCCCCCGAGCTGCCGCCTCTCCCTCTGAGCGTGTGCTCCTTTTCCCGCCGCCCCCAGCCGGGCCCCCCGCACTCGCTCCTGCTGCGCAAATGATCTTAGGCCTTCCCGTGCGGTACAGCTCTGTAGTCTTCTCTGTGCACAATTACAGGTAACGGTTTTCTCTCGGATAGAAAAGTAATGAATACTAATTTGGGATAAGATAGCAAAGAGTGTCAAGAAAAGTAAAACACCATTTTATCTGTTCATAATCACTGTTTCTAACTGCTGGGTTGCCTATGCGAACCTACAAGCATTGAATATAGATGTACATGTGTGGGCTATTTGTTGAGATTCTACATATATAAAAACGTAGTTTTTCTAAATTCTAGCGAGTACGTTTGGAGGATTTTTCTTCCTCAGTATTTTTTTCTGTGTGGTCTTGTGGTTGAAATCTGAAAAATGCTTGTGTTACAGAAGTTCCCTGAGGAGGCCTTTACTACGGTGAACGCAGTTTTTCATGCAGCGGGAAACCGGGGGGCGGAGGGGGTGCCCCCGGCCAGGGACGCCAGGGGCCCCTTGGCACCCAGCACGGCCGTCCCCTCTCAGCCTGGCCTTCTTTCCTAGGGGATGGACTTCATTGGCCGAGATGCTCTGCTGCAGCAGAAGCAGAACGGGGTGTACAAACGCCTCACCATGTTCATCCTGGACGACCACGACACCGACCTGGACCTCTGGCCATGGTGGGGGGAGCCCATTTACCGCAACGGGCAGTACGCGGGCAAGACCACCAGCAGCGCCTACAGCTACACCCTGGAGCGCCACGTCTGCCTGGGCTTTGTACACAATTTTTCCGAGGACACAGGGGAAGAACAGGTGGTGACAGCAGATTTTATTAACCGGGGAGAGTATGAGATTGACATCGCGGGACACCGGTTCCAGGCCAAGGCCAAGCTCTATCCGGTCACCTCACTCTTCACTCACAAGCGCCGAAAGGAGGACGTAGAGCTAAGTGACTTGCACGGGAAGTAATGCCGGCGGCCTCACTTGCCCACCTCCCCCCACCGCAGCGCTCCCCTCCGCCCCCGTCGGTCCTGACCTCTGCCTCCCAGCCCTCAGCTCCTTGATGCCATTTTAAACTTCACCTGCTTTTAAACCTTTTGCTTCGCAACCTCTTCTCCTTCCACCTTCCCCGTCCCTTCTGCGCTTTTCCATCTACCGCTCACTCCGGGCTGTTCCTCCCTCCCCTCTTCGCCCCCCAGATTCCCGTGGTGACAAGAACCATGTCTAATGGGCAGGACAGGCGCCAGCTCCACCTGTGCAAGTAGGTAACCGGGACAGTCGGATTTCTAATGCTGTGTCTCGAAGCAAGGGAAGCTGGTGGTGTGCAGGCCTCGGGGCAGGAGTTCCGTGAGGCCGACTTTTCTCGGAGCCGTGGCTCGCTGCGTGTGTGGCTCAGCCCTGTGCGAGCACGGGCCGTGCTGCTGGGCCAGGCGGATCCCTCTCCCTTTCCCGGTGCTGTGGGCTGGCCCCCTGGTACCTCGAGCAGGAGGACGACCATCTACCTCACCCCCGCGAGGCATCCCGTGGATGCTGTCTGGTCTCTAGTGAACAGCGGCCCTGGCACCATCCTGAGGTCCCTACCAGCCTGGGTGTTACAGTGTCAGGCCGGGGCCACCGGCCTCAAATTCTCTGCGCGTCTCGCTCAGCTCTCCAAGAGCCTTTATCGGCCTGAGTAAACAAGCCAGTGCTGGAAAGGGAAAAACCATGTTGCCTTTTGTGTTGCTTTTCCCAGCTGCAAGGGTCTGATCTCAGAAGGTGCACAGCCGGTTTCCTGCTGCTAGAACGCTGCTGCTGCTTTCTGCCTTTAAGCTCAGTCTCTCCAAGCGCCTTGACTTGGTCCATCCTCCCTCCCCTGTCCCTTGTGCAGTGGGCCCTCCGCCACTGAACACTGCTGTCCCTTTGGAACAGGAGGGTTGTGCGGTCTTGGTGAGGAACCAAACCTCGCTGGCCATGCTGAGTTCGAGAGAGCTGCTGGCCTCCCCAATTTGGCTTCCTCTGGCCCAGAACCGACAGATCCACACAGCGCTGCCCCCGCCCCCGCCATGGGTCTGCGGAGAGTTCTGAGCAGGGAGAGAGTACGTCCTGAGTCCACTCTCAGCCAGCCAGCGCTCTGGGGCTCCCGCATGGAAAAGGGCCTGGGGCACCGGAAAGGCCCTCTGTGCTATTAGGTAGGAGTTAGCTGGGCCACCTCTGTTGTTACAGATTTTGAACTGCTGTCTTGGTATCTTGGATGCATTAGCTCTAGTGAGGTCTCGATACTAAAAAGCCTTTTGTTTTAGAGCAACTTAGAATCCTCAGCTGTGTCTGCTGCGGCATTTCTTGGGATCTATTTACTCAATCAGATTCCTTCTAGACGCTGCTTGCCATTTCCCCAGCCAGACAACGCCTACTTGATCACTGACTGCTTAAGGAGGTCTTAGTTGATTTATTAAGGGAGTAGGTAGTGAGAACTCTGTTCCCAGAGAGACGCTGCCCCTGGGGAGGAGGGAGGAAGGGGCAGCGGTGTTGCCCCACCAGACAGCAGGCGCGGCAGCTGTGAGCAGCGGGGCCCGACTGAGGAAGGATCGCGGCGCTAGAGGCAGCCTGTGCCCTGTGCCACACTCATCTCTGTAAATGAAAAACTATTTCAGGTTGAATCTAAAAGACATTCTAGCTTTATTAGTTACTTCTATCTTAGCTGTAATTGGCAAGATGTTAATTTTCCGGGGCATCACTGTTTATCGAGAACCCTGACACACACACTTCGCTTCTGACACGAACACTCACCCTTGAAATCTCTTGGTTATGTCAGACTTTGTCCGTCTGAATTCGGTAGTTTCCCTCTTTGCTCGTAACTGTGAGGGGGATGACTCTTCCCTGCCTCCCCGCACACCTGACACACGTTCGTTCTGCGGCGGTCAGGCCCCGTGCGTCACCGTGGATGACCACTCACCTCTCCCTGGAGATCCCAGGGCCCCGGACTGCTGGGAACAGTTAGCGGGACTTTGTGTTCAGACACGCGGTCTTTTCTCTGAAAGGATCCACTGTCACCTCTTGTGCTGTCTTGATCTTGGGCTCTCTTGAGGGAGGGCCTCTGCGCTCTTCTCTTTGAAGCTAGAAACACAAAGCATACCGGCCTCAAGCAGATGAAAACTCGGGGCTGCGGGTCCCTGCGGCCCCTCTCTTCCCCTGAAATACCTGCTAAGCCCCCACTTCCTGGCACCACATGTAAATCCTGGTTCCCGGCGCTACCACGGTCACTTGTCTTCTGGGGAAGCTTGCAGCAGAGAGACTCCCTGTGCGTACCAGTGTCACTGAAGTCAGGAGCGCTCTAATTTGGAAAACTTTAGAGCAAGGGACAAGAACTACCTGCTGTCCTCTAACGTGTCAGAGCCACGGAGCACTGCACAGGGGACCTGCTCCAGGAGAGAGAACCAAACAACCCCCCTACGTTTCTAGTGCTCTGCTGGGGGCAGGGGTCCCTCCCTGTGCCCCCGAATACAAGAGCTGCCCTTCAGAACAGGGGCACAGAGACCACCAGGCTCAGTGATAAGGCTCAGTTACCCCATTTCTGCAGGAGGAGAAGCCTGGTGACTTGGCTTCTCACCAAGAGATCTGGTGTCCATGGATTCTACCTTGTACAGACCAACAGCTTTACCTCTTTCCCCTCTGAGGCAGTGAAACAAGTGAAAAGTAACAACTCCTTCCTCCACTACCAGCCTCTGAGCGTATTTGCAGTGTTAACCACCCCCCCGCGATGCGGCGGGACTGAAGCTTTCTGGAAGCGGCTTACCCTCACTGGAGAGCTGACCCCTCACCTTGCTTTCTAGCTCTGTTCATCCTCTGCCTGATGGACACATCTTCTGGCATCTGAGTCTCTACCCTCCGCTGAGAACCTGAGGGAGATAAAAGGGAATCTTCTATCATCTGTCGTCACAATTCTGACCCCAGAAGGCTGCGTCCTGGCTGACTTCCAGGGTTAGCTCCCGGGTGCAGCCTGCTGTCTCTCTGTAGCTGTCTCACCAGTGGAAGCAGCAAAGGGCCCCTCTGGTATCCGAGGTGGAGGTGTGGGCACCTTGCTTAGTACTGGAGAACTTTCCTGCTGTTTCCACTTCCTTTGGCACACTCCCCCTCCCCAAATCTTCTATCAGAACGACAAAGGGAACATTTTCACGAGTCCCGAACTGTCACTTGCAGGTGCATGGGTTCAGAGAAGCACAGCAGAGGGCAGAAACGGTAGCTGACCCGGGAGTCTTCGGGCGCTAACCGTGTCTCGCAGTGAGCCCCGAGCGAGCCCCGGGCTCTGCCTGCCAGCGCGTCCCCGACAGCCCCTCGGCCTCCTCCACTTCAAGGTGCTGAGTTGTAAGGCTCCCCTCATCCGCCCACGGCTGCGTCTGCGGCCCCTCATCACTACAGATGCACTATTTTTCAAGAGAACTAAATATTTTTGTATGTCTTTGCCTTCTCTTTGTTCATTAAACACCAGAGTTATTCATCGTATAATGTGATTCTTGACTTCTCCAAGCAGAGAATCTGCATCCCTTGAAGAATTACACATTTCTTCCTGGGCTTTCTCCTCATATCTAGAGGTACCTATTTTTACCCTTCACAAACCTTTTCTGCCTTCTCGGTTTTCTGTCCCTCAAAGACAGAAATTACAAGAGGGTGGGAAGGAGATTTTTAGCATCAGTTTCAAAAGATCTATGCCAGGATTTCCTTTGCACACCAAGAACTGGAGCTGGGAGCACCTCTTTTCAAGCCCGGTTCTCGTGCCTTACACCAGGATGTCCCACGGTGGGTGCAGGATGAAAAGAAACTTCATGTCAGTCTGAGGGTTCCCAGGCACCCCGCCATCACCTCCCTTCCCCAGAGCAGACAGGTGAGGGGGAGAAAGCTTCTGCAGCTTCTTTCACTGAGGGGGTTTCTCGCAGCACAATTAATGCTTCACTCTCAAATCTACTCTTGGGATCCAGGAAATGCCATTGTAATTATCGTTCAGGCTGTGACTCCTTATTTACGTCTCTAAATGTGCAGTTAGCTTAGCCCCTTTCGGTCCCTCTGCAGCGTCAGCTTCTGGTGCTGAAGACATCTAAGGCACTTTAGCGGATGGGACCTTTTCTCGAGAACTCTGGTGACTTTAGTACCTGGGGTGAATTTCTGCCTCCATGAATGTGGTATTAACATTGTGCACTGTGTTTCTATCAAGCCAGATTCCAATTCAGATGTCCTTTTCATGTTACTAAGTTTGTAAATGAATAAACAGACATTTTAATTATTCTGGCTGTGTCCACTTGTGAAATGTTCATCCCTAGTAACTCAATAAATGTATTTGGCCATCGCAAGAGGTAAACACTTTCCACAAAACCATTTACACTGATACCAAAGAGGAAGAAAACCACATGGAAACCAAGGGTAAGCTAGAGGCATCGTGAAACCTCCACACACTGGTGGCAGCCTGGGGAGAGCCTCTGGCTACTGTCCTGAGGTTCCGATCTCTGTTGAAGGATCTGACCTCCCCTTCTGCCTATTGATTACATAGTTAGAACCTGATACTTGACATATCACCCATCACCTGAGGGCCCACACTGGTGTGCAAAACAGACTCTGTCCATGATTGCTCACATAGTAGGAAGAGAAGAAAACAGAGACACACCCACATCTTTCACTATATGACCTAAAAATTCAGTCACTGGACTTTACTTACCCAGCGGTTTTTTGAACGAGTACATTGGTGAATCCGTAGATTGGCTAATGGGTCTATAACAATCTCATCGTGTCTTCCAAACATACTTGTTAAATTTCGAGATAACTGAAGGGCAGCACTCAATACAAAGGTACATCCCACACTCTATCAGACTATTCCAAAGGAAGAGTTCACAAAACACTGTGCAGTGACACTTCCAGAATATGCCACAGTGATGACCTTAGGGCACAACTCTCCAATCACGGCTACCTCCTCACAGTTAACGTGCCACACTGCCCACCCCCCGTGACGCGCCACAGGAGCAACAAGAAACTGCAGGAAGGAAGCGCCCGGCAAACGGGGGCAGAGCAAGAAAGACTTACCTCCCAGCCCCTCCACCGAACGAAAGGCCGGCAGAGTTCATTCCCGCCAGGACGAAGTAGCCCCTCACCGAAGGAGACTCGCCCATGATGCACCTCATGTCCGGGGTGAAGGTCTCAGGGCAGTTCACCAACTTCAGGATCTCCAGGGTCTCCAGGTCGGGCATGCGACGCAGGAGGGAACTCAGCAGGGGCTCTGAACCGTGAGAACAAACCCAAACACGGTCCTCAGCTTTAGGGGATTCAAAACCTTCCAGCTCCAGCTTCCCGACTCCCTCGTATCACAGAGAACCTCCTGAAGGAGGCTTTCTCAGAAGAGCCAAATGGCCCGAGTCAGAAAGCCTGCCCCTCACGTAAATGCACTCTCTCTGAGGATAGCATATCCGGAAATCCAGCTTGTATACAGGTCACGTGTCTTCATTTAATGGCTCAAAACCAGTCCCCCGACTGACCCCTGCACATCCTGCCGGGTAACGGAATTCTCCGCTGGGGACCCCCATTCCCCTTTCCGCTGCACCATGGCTGAACCGCAACGGGGGTGACAGACTAGCGTGACCCCTGCACCCTCCCTGGCCTGACTTCCCTGCTGCCCTGCAAAGCAACAGGGAGACACCAGGCTCCAAATGCGGTTCCAGGAAATGACCCAGAACTCAAGTGAGATGAACTTCCCTTGTAGACAAGAGGCCTACGGCCCGGGTTCCTCTCGCATCCAAGCAGGTAAGCGATGCAGGGCTCGGCAAAGCACGAGGAACCGAACCCGGGACCGCAAGTCGGCAGTTCCGGCTCGGGGCCCGCGGGGCAGACCCTCTCCTGACTCCGACTCTGCTCCCACCCGACTCAAGTACCCGTTGCCCCCAAATTAAATCCAACCAAAAGGGACCCGCTCCCGCCTGTCCTGCACGCAGCAGCCAACCTCCGTGACAAAAGCAGAGGTGGTGAGGAGCGGGGACGCCTTTTACCATCTTCACTGAGTCCGCGCCGCTCCAGGGGAAGCCCGGCCAAATCTGAGGACACTGTGGGGGGGGGGGGCACCAGGCTCATCCACTGGGCAGAGGGCCACGGCCTCTTCCCTCCCCTCCTCCAGCTCCTCTCCTGGCATCTCCCCTCTGCACGAACACAGCCACCCGCTCCCAGTTCCCAGACATTCAGTCTTGATCCAAGATTTACACGCGAGGCGACGCTTCGCAAGAGTAGGAATCCTGTGAAAGGGAAATGCCATAAAACCTCAGCCTCTGAGTACATCAACTCTCACCCTCCCAACGACAGCCGTGGCGCGGGTCACATAAGCGCTGAACGGGCAGCAAAGGAGACATCCCCGGTGCTTATGCTGCAACCCCTGGCAGGGCCACCTCAGCGGGCGAGCACGTCAGGCTACTACCAACCTTGCCAGGATCAGCCTGGAACCATCTGGGATCTGAATTACACGGGTCTTCAGAAGAGCAACCCTGACGGACACGGGCGTCCTGAATTTTCAGCTCTAGATCCCGCTACTCCCCCAGGACAACTCCCGTGGCCACCAAACGGTTTCATCGGACCCTGGGCTTCCGGCCGGGCCGTCACCTGACGACACGCGGACAGACACCCTCTACCCTGTGACCCTGCGGGGCTGTCCCGGGGCTCGGCCCTCCCTCTACTTGCTCTGGTCATACTTAGCTCGCGATTGCCTGGGGTCTTTCCCCTTGACGACACACATGACGGGTAACCTACGTTTAAGCTCTTTGGTCAGAAACAGCCTTCAGAGCAACCGGGCAGGTGCCGCGGCTCAGAGCAATGTCACCATCACGCACCGAACCGGGGCAAGTCCTCGGCGGCTTCGTTCAGGAGCCACGTGTGGCCACTTGCTAGATAGACTTCAGTGAGTGAAGTCACAGCAAACGGCCCAGGGAGCCGTTCACATCCTGAGGATGACAGGCTCTGGAAAGGATCCGGGGTAAGGACGGATCCCCTCGACCGGCGGGCAGGGAAACGGGACACAGCGCAACACGCTGACAGACTCGCGCCAGGAAAAGACCCCGGCGAGCGGCAGCGCCGGCCTGGGACTCGAGTCCTGACCACCGAACCCGCGGGCTGACGCGGTGCCGGGCGCAGACGGCCCAGAGCCCCGGAGTCCGCACCACAGGCTGACCGGCGGGGCGGCGGCGGATTACCTGCTTACCTGTCTGGATGCCCGTTTCTTGCTCTAACTGGTGGTAGAGCTTGTTGGAATAGTCTGCCATCTTCTGCTCGATGGTCAGGTGCCTGGCAGTGCTCAGGATGCCAGCACAGAACCTCGTGGAGCCAGCAGCCAGCCTGCAGGACACATCCAAAATGCCATCAGATGGACTCGCTCCCCCCGCGTGACGGCAGCTAGGTCAGAGACCCTCATTATGGCGTCGTCTGTCAGCTGGGAAGGGGGAGGCCACCTCCCTAGCCACCGACAGCCCACAGTCCCCTCGACGGCAGGATACTCCACATGGGCACAGAAAAAGGAACGAGAGAAAGCTTTTCTGCCACAATATGGAACAACCCTAACGAGCAAAGCAAGGGGAGGGACACTTTAAGGTGCGCTACCAACCTGAATACAAAAGTGGAAAAAATAACAATATTTTTGTTATTTAACCCTGTATAATATTTTGTTATATAACCCTGTCCATCAGGGTTGCTCTCTGAATGCCCAGGTACACATCCGAGCTGACGTATACAGACGCGCTCATATGAGCGGGGAGCATCTGGAATGATACACAAGGAACTTAACTTGCCTCCAACAAGGGAAACTTCCAGCGAGAATGGGGGGGGGGGATTTTCCCCTGTACACTCTCTACAATTTTCACTCTGAGTCGTGTACATGTATTGGCCTACTCAGAAATAAATACAACAGACGTCTTAAAGGTCATCCACTTTCTGGTAGGCAACAGCACAGAAAGGGGACATTCAGGGAAAAGTGAAACAGCCTGAACAGAGCATGAACCGCAGTTAACCACTACAGCACCCACCAGATCCATGACACAGAGCGCAAGGGGGTGTCTGAGTGTCTGTGAGGGTGCCCACAGCAGGGGCGGCCCGTACCCAGATCAAACAAGGAGCAAAGCCAACGTGCTGGAATAACTGAAGTCATGTGCCAAATAGGACGGACGGGAACAAGGAACATTGGAAAAGAGACCTGATGGTGACCAGGAATCAGCGGGCTGCGTCTTCCGGACAGAGGCACAAGCATGTGCAAAGGCCCCGGGTGGGGGGTGGGGTGGGCAGACCTTGAGAAGTCCCAGCACAGAAAGGAGGCCAATGTGCCCACAGCGTGATCAGCGGAGGGGACCCACGACAAGGCTGGAGAGGCAGGCAGAAAGCGAGGACACACAGCCCTTGGATGCCATCGCGACAAGCTGGGATTCCACTCCAAGTGCAAAGGAAAATACAGAAGCAGGGAATGAAATAACTGGACATGCTTTTCCAAGATCAGTCCGGCTCCACGGTGGGGAGAGGACTGGAGAACGAGAGGAAAAGCAGGGCTGGGAAGCGACCGCCGTAGTCCTAGAGGGAGGGCACGGAGACTCAGAGCAGGATGGTGGCAGTGGAGTCAGAGCCGCAACTGGATTGCTCTGGACGCGAAATGACAGAACTGACGTGCCAGCAAATGGGATGTTAAAATGGGGCAAGGGGAGAACTAAGGCAGACGGCAGAGCTTCTGGGTTAAGCAACCGATGCCACTTAGCACAGTGTGAAGGGCCAGGGATGGGGACGGAGGCGGGCAGGGAGAGTGAGCGAGAGGGAGGCTGTGAAGGGGCGCAGGCGGGCCAACAGCCCACCCGAGGGGTTACACGCAAGATGTCTGGCGGGCATCCACGGGGAAAGGACCAGCAGTGGTCAGACATCCAGGCCTGAAGCCAAGGACCAGCGCAGGTATCTGGAGACCCAGCATGCTGAGGAACAAGCAGGACCCTGAGGCTCCCCAGCACGCAGAGCTTGGGAAGAGGAAGAAGTACCGGACAGAGGACAGAGCGCTGGGGAGACGGACAGCATCCAGACAAACAGACGGGGTTCAAGAGACAGAGAAGGAGCCGTGGCGAGGCAGAAAGAGGCCTGGGCTGTAGTGTCACAGAAGCCAAGAGAGGAAAGGGGCTTTAAGAAGCGGGTCCCGGGACGCCTGGGTGGCTCAGTTGGTTGGACGACTGCCTTCGGCTCAGGTCATGATCCTGGAGTCCTGGGATCGGGTCCCGCATCGGGCTCCCAGCTCCATGTGCAGTCTGCTTCTCCCTCTGACCTTCTCCTTGCTCATGCTCTCTCTCACTCTCTCTCTCAAGTAAATAAATAAAATCTTTAAAAAAAAAAAAAAAAAGTGGTTCCCTATGGATGGTGCCTGAGGGACCCTGCAGCACGATGGACAAGGGTCTGCTGGGACAGCAGAGGTCCTTGGTGTCCCCAAAAAGAGCATTCCCAGGGGAGTGCTCGGGATGAAACCGGGGCCACAGCAAGCTCCCGAGCGAGCGAGGAGATGAGGGAGTGAGGACTGTTCCTTCACTTTCTGTTCTGAAGGGAGCAGAGCAAGGCTCTTGGTCTCTAAAGGCACGGGCCCTGAACCTGTTTCACTGCTGGCGGGAAGGGCCGGGAAAAGGGAAAGAGGTGGATCTGGAAGGAGAGCTGGTGACAAAGAATGAGGTCCTGGAAGAGGAGAGAGAGGACCCAAAGCTGTGGTGAGGGACGGTGTGCGCCGTGTCTGCACAGGCCGCGGGCTGGAGGGAGACTCAGGGACCGGCAGGCCTCCTCCCAGATGCAGGGGTGGGTGGGGGAGTCCAGCTTGGCTTATCCTGCACCCTCGGGTGTCACAGGCTGGGACCAGCATCTTCAGAGAGAGAAGCAAAAGGGTATGGGATCGGATCACCAGGGAGAACTACTCTCCCAGCAAAGCAGAGGCCTGTTCAAGGTTCAGGAAACTGCAGACACACCTGCCGGGAGACGGCAGGGTCACCAGCGGGTCACCAGCATTGGGGGGGAGGGGACTTCCGAGGAGAGCCCCGGCAGACAGCACGCCCAGCAGCATGCGGGGCCCCAAAATCCCAACTCGTCCAAGGCCAAGGTGTGGCGCCTATCCACCACAAACATCTCCAAACAGAGACTGAGCAAGGCCTACACCGCATCCCAAGTCAAATCCTACCCAACCAGGGCCGATCACTCGGCTGCCTCGCAGTAGTCACCAGGCCTCCTCGCACCCTTGGTCCCTGCCCAAGGGTCTCAGGAGAGAAGCTTCTTCCTGCAACCTCGTGGCCACAGCACCAACTTCTGTGCTTCCCTCCCTCCCCACCACCCTGCACCCTCCCCTCCAGATCTCTCCACTGTGCCCTCCAGAGGATCCTTTCCAAAGTTAAGCCCTGGCCCTTCGCCCACTACCTCTCCCCTGGGTGTCCACAGAGCCACAGCTCCTCTGAGGGAGCGGCCACCCCTTCCTGGCCAGCCGCGTGCTACTGAGCTCGCCTCCAGGGGGCGGCGGGGAGCATCCTCCTCCCCTTCCCCCACCCCCTCCCTTCAGAAGGATTACAGCTTGGTCACACTGGAACAGACCCAGTTCCTCCATGGCTCAGGCCAGTGGCTACCCCCTGCCTAACCGGGGGGGCATCACGGGTTCAGCCACAGGCAGATGTCTGTGTATGTTCTGCCTCTGAACCCGCAGCACTGATCCTCTCCAGACCTCGGACCCCCCACCTTCCTTCCTTCAAAGAAGATAACCCCACTCATCTCCTCCCCTGAAACTCCACCGACAATCCCACTGGCATCTGCAACCATCTCTCCTTCCCTCAGAGGGTCCAAAGTTCAAGGCCGCAAGAGCCCCCTCCCCCTCTCTCCCTCTGCCCCTTTGCCAACTCATAGGCACTAGTGCACTTGCGTGCAGTCTCTCTCTCAAATAAATGAATAAAATTTAAAACAACGATTTCCCCCCATACGAAATAAGCAGTCCCATGTGAAGCCCTGCTCTGCACCCGAGTGCCGCCGCCTGACTGTGTCCTTCTTCCCCTACCCGTAACTGGTGATTGTATGGTTGGCCGGTGGTCAAGCCAGAGGTTCCTCTTTTTTTTTTTTTTTTGAAGATTTTATTTATCTATTTATCAGAGACAGAGAGCGTACACAGGCAGGGGGAGTGGTAGGCAGGGCAGGCAGAGGAAGAAGTAGGCTCTCCACCTTGCAAAGGTCCCAATGCGGGACTGGGTCCCAGGACCCTGGGATCATGACCTGACCTGAGCCAAAGGCAGCCACTTAACTGACTGAGCCACCCAGGCGTCCTGAGCCAGAAGTGACTCTTAATGCGAACTCACAACCTGTCTTTTCACTTGACGAATACCTTCAGGAAAGGGCTTCCTGTATGATCTGTCCCTTTTTCCCCCATTTCCTTTCTGTCCCGAACCAAAGCAGTTTGGCTTCTGTGCACCCCCTCCCCCAACAGCCAGGAATGCTGCTCTCACCGAGAAGGCTCATGTTGCCAACTTCTGGGAACACTGGCCCCCTCCTCATAAGGTCCTCTTCAAGCACCGCATGTCGCCCACCGCTCCCTCTACTCACACCCTCTTTCGTGGTTTAATCCTGACTCCTACTACCCTGGCCACGTCTTTGCTGGCTGCTCTCCCTTGTCCATCTTTCCGAGTCCATGTCCCTCATGGGGCTCTGGGACCAGTTACTCCCCTCGGTCCCCTACTCTCCGGGGGATTTCACTGCCTACCGTGACCGAGGGCCCAATCCACAGCGGCCCCAACATTTGCGTCTGCACCTCCAAGGGAACAACAGCAAGTCCGCTGGGGCTCCCAGAGGTCAAAATGGGCACATCCAACAGGGAAACCCATCCTCCACAATCTCCAAATCTTCTCCATTTCTGTGTCCCCAGTGTGACTCCATATATGAGAACCCTGGGGGCTCCTCTATGCAGCCAACCTGCAAGGACCAAGGATTCACAGGCTTCATTTCCCTCAGGTGGACCGACTTCTCCCACCCCCACTGCTCCAGCTACCAGAGTACAGGCGGCCACCCGTGCTCAGATTACTGCAGAAGCTTCCTGACGGGGCTTCTGCACCCCGTTCTCCCCACACCCCACAATCCTGACACAGGACTCTAAGCCAGTCTTCTCAAATGAAAATCTTGTTTCACACCCCTGCTTAAAACTCTTCAGTGACTTTCCGATGCCCTCAGGAAAAGGCAATCTCCTTCGCAGGAAGTGCAAGACCCTTCATTATCTGGCTCATTTATTTTAGTAATTTTTTAATAAACATATAATGTATTATTAGCCCCAGGTCTGTGAATCGCCAGGTTTACACACTTCACAGCACTCACCATAGCACATACCCTCCCCAATGTCCATAACCCAACCATCCTCTCCCTACCCCACTCCCCGCGACAACCGTCCACTTGTTTTGTGAGATTAAGTCTCAGAAAAGTCCCTCCCAATCCCATCTTGTTTCATTTATTCTTTTCCTACCCCCCAAACCTCCACATTGCATCTCCACTTCCTCATATCAGGGAGATCATATGATAGTTGTCTTTCTCCGATTGACTTATTTCACTCAGCATAATACCCTCTAGTTCCATCCATGTCATAGCAAATGGCAAGATTTCGTTTCTTTTGATGGCTGCATAGTATTCCATTGTATATGTATATACCATATCTTCTTTATCCATTCATCTGTCAATGGACATCTAGGTTCTTTCCATAGTTTGGCTATTGTGGACATTGCTGCTATGCACATGGATGCACATGCCCCTTCGGATCACTACATTTGAATCTTTAGGGTAAATACCCCGTAGTGCAATTGCTGGTCATAGGGCAGCTCTGTTTTCAACTGTTTGAGGAACCTCCATGCTGTTTTCCAGAGTGGTTGCACCAGCTTGCATTCCCACCAACAGTGTAGGAGGGCTCCCCTTTTTCCGCATCCTCACCACCATCTGTCATTTCCTGACTTGTTAATTTTAGCCATTCTGACTGGTATGAGGTGGTATCTCATTGGGGTTTTGATTTGTATTTCCCTGATGCCAAGTGATGCGGAGCGCTTTTTCATGGGTCTGTTTGATGAGGGAGCAGGAGGCTGGCTGAGGACAAAGCAAAAGCTGGCGCCTTGCACCCCCCCCTTCCATCCGCTCCCCTCCATAGGTGTAGCATTGCTCAGGCACCCCTGACTGCCATAAAACGATAAATAGTTAACTTGCTGAGATCACAATCCTACAAGACAGGAGTCTCCCTTGGTTTGCAAATGTCCTCGAGATTACAACAAAGAAGTTACCTTACTCAGTTCCTCAAGCCTAATGTCACCCTCCCCTCCATAAAAACCGAAGGAGGTGGAGGTAGAAGGAAAAGTAAATAAAGTTAAATTTCTTTTAAACCTAAATCTCATTAACAAGGATGCTTGATAGCAGGAATGTAACATTCCACCAGGAGACTCTCAATTGTCTTTACTTGATAGTAACTAAGCCTTCAATATTCTGATAGTATTCTTTGCCCCAATAGCCCTTTGTCCTCACCTACCCAACTCCTGCGTATATAACCAACCACCCCTCACAACCCGGGGCGGCCGCATCTCTGCCTGCCCACGGCCCTGTCCCCGTGCTTTAATAAACCACCATTTTGCACCAAAGATGTCTCAAGAATTCTTTCTTGGTCATCGGCTCCGGACCTCAGCCCACCAAACCTCACCTAGGTTCTAGAACTTCATCATGTTGGCCATCTGGATGTCATCTTTGCAGAAATTTCTGTTTATGTCCTCTGTCTGGCTCATTTCTTATCTCTGCTCTCCTGAAGCCAGGCTGAACCTTTCTGTAACTAATTCCTCAAACAGGATAGGATTCTGAAACCCCCGGGATCCAGGCACACTGTTCCTCTAACCAAACAGTATAGCTCCCGCCACTCTCCACCCACTCCCCAAACAAGGGTAACGCCAAGGCTCTCAGCCTGAAATCTTATTAGACCCCTTCCCCAGCACTGGGTCAGGTGGCCCTCCTACCCCTCCCCCAGCACTGGGTCAGGTGGCCCTCCTATGTTCTCCCATCGCACCCTGGGCTTCTCCCAGCACAGAGCTTCCCGGACCATGTTGGTCAATCAGGGAAACAGCACAACAGCCCAGCTGAGAATGTAGGCTTTACAGAGAGACAGACAGCTGGCGGTTTGAAAGCCTCCACCCACCTCTCATTAGCTCTAGGACTTGCAGCAAGTTATTCCATCCCCATGCTTTGGGCTCCTCATCCACGAGGTAAGCTAGGACGACCTGCCTCACACAGCTGCTACAAACACCCAATCAGAATAGAAGGAAAAACATGGCCACTGGACCTAAGAAGCACTTGGTAAAGATACTTTTTAGTATCATATAACCATGGAGATTTCTGGGAACTGGGACCAATGATATAGCTTGATCATACTTCTCCCAGCATTCAGGATAGGCACCTAGGAAATGTAAGTTGCTAAATGGATAAGAAGAGAGAACACACGGGGGTGGGGAGGGAGGAGTTCAATGAGGACTCAGAGATCTCAAGGCTAGGCTCTCAGACTTCAGGGGATATCTAAATCACGTGAAAGAATTTTTAAAAAGAAAATGGGAATATTTTCAAAGGCAGTTACAATCTACCAGATGCTGCGTTAGGTGTACAACTGACTTAAAACTGACTTAAAACTCACAAACCTATAAGGCACTAAAATTTCTTTTCTACTGCTTGGGGAACCTGAGGCACAGGGAAGGAACTCGACCAAGCTTCTCTAATGCCAATAGTGGCAGAGCCAGGAGTAAGACCCTGTCGGGATGGCACCACAGGGTCTACCCTAGAATCTTTACTCCCTGCTACCCATCAAACAACCTCAGACGAGTACAGAAGCGGTAGCTGTGAGGCCAGAACCACAAGACACATCCCTTGGTGGGATAAAAGGAATTGCAAATGCCACAGAAGACACATATTAACAGATGAGGTTTAAGATGAAATAAACAATGTTAGAAACCTAGACTGTTCCAGGAAAAAAAAAAAAAAAAACAGCCTAGGGTGATGAGAACCAAGTAGATTTGTGACCTTGTGTGCATCATGACCTTGAAAGAATCAGTGAGTGGTGGAGGCAAACAAGAACCAAAAAAGATTTAAAGTGGATCCAAACAAAGAAAGGCAGGTGCCAGAGTATCCAAGTAGGTTTGGCAGCAAAACCAAGGCCAAGCTTGACGGCAGAGAAGGGAAAGTCACTAGACAAGAAACCGAAGGTGTCAAAAACAAAGAAAGAAAAGCGATAACCGGATTTAAAATATGTGTGTGTGTAAAAATACATATCTTAAGCTTTATTTAAGTACTCTCCACACCCCATTCGGGACTCACATGCTCTTCCGACTAAACAAGTCACGCGCCCAAAAGAAATTATATTTTTAAAAAACTAAGACGACCCTACAATGCCTTCCGCTAAGAAGAAAAATTATCTGCCGAGCAAACTCAATATCGGGACTAGGTATGCCCACATCTGCTTACACCAACACGACCAAGAGGGCAGCTCCAAGTCCCTCTGAGTCGTTCCTCTGTACGGTCACAGCGTGTGTACAAACGGGCCGCTGGGGACAACGAAGACTGGTGAGGGGAGAGCGGTTAAGATGTCCCTCACCTGCCTCAGCCCTAGAGCTCCCCCCCCCCCCAGGACTTTTCTCTCCCAGGCTCCCCCTCTGGAGAGTCGGACCCTGCCGGTGCTGGGTGTGTAATTCTCAACAAGTGCCACTGCCGCTTCCAGTGGTGGATGAGAGAAGAATTAGGCACCAACAAGTCAGCTGCAAAAGACTGTGAGCAGGGGACAACAGTCGAAAAGGACTGCTGCCACAAGCAACTCCACAGTCTCACTTTTATTAGATAGAAAACAATAGCCAACAGAAGGATTGATGAAGGTCAAACGTTAATCCCGTCTTGCAAACAAGCAAGAATGAGGATAAAGTTTATAGTTAACTAAGCACATTCAAAGGACTCATCTAACTAACAAGGAGCCCTGCTGGGAAGAGAAAGGAGCGATAACGAAAAAGGGAAGCAGGCGGTTTTCCTTCCACCCTGAGCTGACCGGGCGTTCCCGGGTGCTCCGCTTCGGTGAAGCAGGCGGCGTTCGGCCCTGGGCGGGCCAGGCATCCCCATCTGCCCGGCTTCGACGAAGGGACGACATTCCGCCCTGAGCGAGCCGGGCATCCCCAGCTGCCCAGTTTCCCGGTCGTACATCGTCCTTCTCCCCAAACACCTGTTGTCAGTATCAGGATTTTTTAAAGCCATATCTAAATGTGCTTGGCAACTAGTAAAATCCTCCAGGGGTTACAGTTTAAGTAACAAATTGTTCCGAGGGGCAGCAGCATGCCACCAGGTGATCAGACAAGTTTAAGAAATCAATACGAACCGCCAGCGCCGGCCAGGTGTGCCGGCCAGGTGTGCCCTGGGGCGCGGCTCCCCACCCCCTTCCCTCCGCAGCCCCGTACGTCACGCTCACACACACCGGCAAAGGACACCTGAAGACGCCCGCACCCCATCTGTGTGCTTCACATCGGTGCCGAGTGCTCACGCATCACGAAGACGGCCCACTGCCCCGGGCCTACACTGTCCCCGCTAACTTGGCTGCCGCACTCTGCAGCAGTCCTGCAAGTTAGTGAGGCGCAGGCGGACCGCAGCGCGTCTCCAGGCGGGAAAGCAACTGCGCCCGCAGCGGACGAAGACCTGCGAGCCCGGCCTCCTCCGCCCTAGGGGCTTGCAAGCCCGAGGCCGGGAGCGCGAAGCGCGGTCACCGCCGGCGCTCTGGACGTCGGGCTGAGGCGGCGGACGCCCCCTGAGGGGCCGCGGCGCAGGCCCCGGGGCAGCCGGGCACTAGTCTCCGAAACCCGGACCACCTCGGCCGGACGGAGCACAGCCGCGGACAGGCTGGGAGAGATGAGGCGAATCCCTCTCGACCCCGGCCGCCAGAGGCCTGAGGCCACCCGGCGCAAGCGACACGAAACGCGGGGCGGCCGGGACCAGCCCCGAGGGAGACCAGAGCGGAAAGGGGGGCGCTGAGACGCGCTGAGAGGAGGCCAGAGCGGCCCCACAGCGGTTCCTTACCTCACGGGCCTCCGAGCGCTCCGCGGTCAGCACCACCCCGGCGGCAGCGGGGCAGCAGCCACAACAGTTGCGAGGGGTCCCGGCACCAGAACGCTGGGAGCCGGGAAGGGAAAGAGGCGGGGCAGAGTGAGTAAAAAGTTCCGGGGAACGCCGGGGACCGCGACCTTCCGCGCTTTACGGCCCCCACAAGGGTACGCCGGCGCGAGATTGCTCCCGCGCACGCGCGCGTCGTGGCGGCCCCTCCCCTGCCACGTGTGGCTTGTTTGGGTCTCGCGAGGCCCCGCCCCGGATCACTGGAGGTCCCCCTGCGGTGGTCCGGTGGTCTTGACCTCCGGCCACCCACCAGGTGACCTCTGCAGGTGGACCCGGGAGGTCCGCGGTGGGGCGCTCGCCCTGCGGTGCTGTGGGGAGCGCGGAGCTTCGTTCTGCCCTCCAGGCGCGTTCCCACTTCTGTCCCCGGGAGGGTCGAGGCTCAAAGCCGCTCTGGACCCGCAGGCTCTCGGCTCTTCCCGGGCGAGGCGGGATTTATAGAGACCCTGAGCTCTGGGCCCGAGGTCACGCTGCATCTGTTTCCCACACCCCACCGGCTTCTCCCTGGACCTCTGCCTAATCGCCCGGCCCCATCTAGACTGGGTCGCCAGATCTCTTGACTCTTCTGGCCTCTGGTTCCCCAACCCCGCCGCTGGAGTTCTGAGCGTTGGCAAGCTTGCTGCAAGGGTCATCCCTAAAACGATGTTCCTGCTTCTGGTGTCCCCCCCGTCCTCACTCTGCAGGGCTGTCCTTCCCAAGCACGTGAGATCATTTTACTCCCTGGCATAACTTAACAGCTCCTTGGGACTCCCCGTTGCTGGGGAGACCGTGCTCAGACTCCTTAGCGTGGCAGAGCTCTGTCTCCATAGTGGGACTGGCAGAGGTGCCCCAGGCAGCTCTGGGGCCAACTGTGTGTGACTCAGGGACCCTGGATCAAGGCCCGTTTGCCCCTGTGTGCGACTGATCCTATCCCCCACCCTCCGTTCAAGTCACACTCCACCAATCCCATATTTTGCTCACTAAGGTGCCCTTCCTGGCACCTGTCCTCTGTCCTTGGGGAAGAGTTCTGAATTGAGAATCAAATGATGCTCCCGAGGCCCCTCATGTCAGCCTGGCAGACTTCTCCAGAATTCCAAAACCTTCTCCCGCCATCACCACGATGGTGGTGCAGCCCTTCCTTCCCACGAAAACTGGCCTCCCTTTGGCATGTCACCTCTACTCTTTCCACCTCTGTCTTTCCTGGTCTTTTCCCCTATGCCTTCTGTCACTTCCCTCCGTGGAGGACTAGTTTCTCTGAACCCCCAGCATCTAGCATCGTGCCTGGCAGCTAACACATGATTGAGCAAATGGGGCAAAGTTTTGAGCAAAAGCTCCTTTCGCCAATCTGTAAAATGGGATAATGTCCTGGCCTCAGAGAGCAGAGGGCATTTGGTTACTGCAGCTGCCCCTCAATATGACCAGTAGGTGGCGCTGTGACATACAATTTGAGGTTTCCCTGGGGCCTCCCAGGCCAGCTAATGGAGTGCAGGTCCTCAGGGTGAACTAGAAACCCAAATCAGACCAATCAAATCTCTCCCTAAGAGGGGATACCCCGTGTGGTCCCCGTGACTCAGGAGGGGCTGAGGAAAGGCTCCTTTGTGCAGCCTTGAAAAGAGAGATGTGCCCTTTCTGTCCTGCTGTCCTCCCCTGGAGGGGTCTGTGGAGTTAGGGACCTCAGATGCACGGCTTTGGGGCATCGTCTGACTCATCCCCCAGAGCCCAGGTGAAAGGGCCGTTGTCCTGTTTGGTTAAGAACATGACTTTGGGGGCGCCTCGGTGGCTCAGTGGGTTAACCCTCTGCCTTTGGCTCAGGTCATGATCTCGGGGTCCTGGGATCGACCCCCACATTGGGCTCTCTGCTCAGCGGGGAGCCTGCTTCCCTCTCTCTCTCTGTCTGCCTCTCTGCCTGCTTGTGATCTGTCAAATAAATAAAATATTAAAAAAAAAAAAAAGAAAGAAAGAAAACGAAAAGTGACTTTGGAGCTGACCTGGCTTGGGTCCAAATGCCCGCACTGCCTCCCCGTTGGTGTGTGACCCTGGGACATTACCTGCCCTGAGCCTCCTCTCCAGTCATCACCAGTACAGACTATAGAGAAGGAGGGGCATTAGCATGTGCGTCTCTATAGAGAGATTTATCTAAAGGATTTGGCGGCTGGCAAGTCTGAAATAGCAGGACAGGCAGGCAGGGTGGAGACCCCAGGAATCATTGATGTCAATGTCTCGAGTTCGAGGGGAGTCTGGGGCCAGAATTCCTTTTTCCTCTAGAGACCTTAGTCCTTTTCTTAAGGCCTTGAAGTGAGTGCATGGGCCCCACCCACGTTAGAGGAGGTGACCTGCTTTAATCAGTCTATGGGTTTCGGTGTTAGATCAACAAAAACACTTGCCCAAGGATATCCAGACTAGTGCTTGACCAAATGTCTGGGCACCCTAGCCTGGCCAACCTGACATGTGAAACTAACCATCGTCGCCTCTGTCTACTTGCTTGGAAAGTTGGCCATGACACCTTTCCTTCCTTCTTTCCGTTTTTTTTTTTTTTGTTTGTTTTGTTTTTTTTGTAAGACTCAAATAATGTGGATAAAATACTTGGCTCAGAGCACAATTTTGAGAGCACGACAGCTGGGTTTTGTTTTGCTTTGTTTTGTTTTTTAGTCTTGCAAGGTGAGCTGCATGGCCAGGCACCTTCATGGGTGGGAGACAGAAGGGGATGAGTGACACTCAGTGACCCAAAGGGAATCAGAGTTATGAAGCTCAAGGAACAAAGGACCTGTTAGGCAGATGGTTACAACAAAAGCTGGGCTCCAGTCCCCAAGTGCCACTGGGGCTAATGTCTTTGAACTGAGTTTATCATGACCTGTTTACTATAAAGGCCTGGGCTAGATGTAAATTTATTCCATGATGTGCCCAGGAGCTCTACAAAATTGTCCAAGACAATTGTCCAAATTGTCCAAGATCGGTGAGCTCCTTTTTTTTTTTTTTTAAAGATTTCTTTCTTTTTCTTATTTTAGAGAGAAAGAGAGCATGAGCAGCAGGGGCAGAGACAGTGGGAAAACCTCAAGTGGACTACTCACTGAGTGCAGAGCCTGATGCAGGGGTCGATCTCAGGACCTTGTGATCATGACCTGAAACAAAGAGTCATCTCCCAACCAACTGTGCCACCCAGGGGACCCTCAGTGAGCTATCTCTTCATGTCCAGGCCATGCAGCTCTGTGGATGGTATGTGAGCAGTGCGACCCCAAGCCTCTGGGAATCTTGGCCCCTGCACTCTCTAACTTCTCCAAGGCTGCGCATGGAGCTGGATGTTTGCACTTCATTCCCTCCTTGGACCAGCTGGCCCTGCTCTGCTGGCTATGCCCAGATCTCCTCTACTGGGGGGCCCATTTGGATGCCCAGCTTTTGCTCCTATAGGCTCCAGCTTAGAACATAACAGCAGCCTCCCAGGGAAGCTCTGCATCTAGTTTCTCCAGCCCATGATGACAACCGACCCATGCCCACCAGCCTTGAGGAGCAAAGGCAGCTGGGACCCCTGGCCACAGAGGAGATGTAAATAGAGGGGATCCTGGCCAGAGCCTTCTTACAGCAGAGGCACCCCACTTGTGACAGGCCCTCCATGTCCTGAAGCTTCTCAAATGGAAGTTTGGCAGAATCACAGGAGAGAGAAATCCCAGTGGCAACAAGCATGGAGTGCTGGGCGTGCGAGAGCGAGGTCCCATTCTCCTTTCCAAATCCACTAAGTCCAGAGGTCTGGGCCTGATGACACATGTGTCTGTTCTAGGCTCCACCTTTTCTTCTCAAAATGCTTTGGAATCATGGGGTCCTTATACTCTTTTCTGGAAGGGTTAGGCCCAGACCCCCTCCATATGACCCGTTGCCATGCCTCATCCCAAATATAAAAATCTCTTTGCCTCGCTGGGCCCTGCTTTCCTCCTCCAGGCAGGATGCCACGCATCAGCCAGCCAGGAGCCCAAGAGGAACAATGAATGGGGATGCAGCCTCCAGGCTTCTGCAAATTCGAACTTCCACAGCACCAGCCAAGGCAGAGGCAGGATCTGGGGACTCTGGAGGGGGAGGGGCGCCCCCAGCACCGCCACTGCCCCAGAGAAGCAACCCTGACCTAAGGGAGCCAGCCCTAGGCAACTTCAGTGTCCTACCTGACTGTCCACTTCAACCATGTGAAGGCCCCAGGTCTTATTCTTCTAAGAGCTTAAGTATGTGCTTTTGATGACTAATTTTTATGATCTAATGTTTACCGTATCAAAGTAACACAGTCAATAGTTTTAAGTCGACCAATACTACAAGGCTGATAATGGTAAACAACAGGTCCCTGACCAGCCTCCCCGCTCTGGTTCTCAGTCAAGTCTTACAGATCTTTCTTCCTGTGCCTAAGTCAGTCTCTAAATCTACACTTATTTCTCAGACCTGAAGTTCAAGTATTCTCCACTGACTTAGACAGCAGATACTCATTCCCTCCACTTGCCACATAGTTTTTTTAAAAACTGATTTATTTATTTTGAGAGAGAGAGAGCATGGGGGTCACGGGGAGACCCAGGGGGAGGGCAAGGGGAGAGAGAGAATCTCCAGCAGACTCCCTGCTGAGCAAGGAGCCTAACACAGGACTCAATCTCATGACTTCGAGACCATGACCTGAGCTGAAGTCAAGAGTTCGATGCCCAAAAGACTGAACCACTCAGGTGCCCTGCCTCCTAATTTCCCAACTTTGTTTTTCCTTTCCCTTTTGGATGAAATCAGTGTTATTTACATTGTTTGACTTCATAAAAAATGCTCACCTCTGAGCCGTGTCACGTGCTATGACTTCATTCCCCTCCTCTGTTTTATTATTCAAGATTTCAAAGGTGCTGCAAAGTTGGAAGAATTTTGCAGCGAACCTCCAAATACCTAATGCTAGAACCTCCCATTTTACTGAACATCCTTTGTCACCTCTTTATTCGTCTGGCCATCCCTACATCCATTCATTCATCTGTCTTGGTTTTGGTACGTTTCAAAGTAAATGGAGACATAGGTGCTCTTCACCCTACACGTTTTTCTTGTGTTATCTCTGTCTGCTTCTGGCGTCCATGTAATGCCGGACTCACAAAAGGAGTTGGTGTTTCCTACCGTTTGTTCATTTTTTAAACAGCTTCGTGGGGATCTATTTTACATGCCAGGAGTTTCATCGTATATGTACTGTGGGATGATTTTCAGCCGATTTATACATTTGTGCAACTATCACCCCAATCCGGGTTCAGAACGTCCTTATCACCTGAAACCTTCTCTCATGGACGTTTCCAGTCAGTCAGGCCCCAGCCCCATCCCAGACAAGCACTGATGGGTCTGCCTTCTGCCTCTAGAGATTTGCCTTTGTCGACATTTCCTGCCAACGAAATCACACAATGTACGGTGTTTTGTGCGACTTCCCTCGTTTCGCTGAAGTCATTTGAAGTTCATCCGTGTTGTAGCACAAGTCACAAGTTTGTTCCATGACTGTCAGTGACAACTCAATAAAGCTCAGGAACAGAAGTTCAGTCCCTGTTAAGGCTGAAACGTATTCTATTTTACGGCCATACAGTTTATCCGTTCAAGATTCAAGGGACATGTGGGTTGTTTCCAGTTTGGGGCTGTTATGAATGGTGCTGTGCTCACTTGTGACCAAGTCTTTGTATGCACGTGTGTGCCTAAATTTCTGGGGTTCATGGCAAGTAAGTATTTCACTTTGAGAGACTGCCAAATTCTTTTCCAAAGTGTACAATTTTACATGGCCATCAGCAATAATATGCAGGCTCCAATCTCATTAAAACTTGGGAGTGCTTGTCTCTTGGACTGTCCTCCTTCTCCTGGATAGATAATGGTTTCTCACTGGGGTTTTAATTTTCATTTTCGTAGTGACTAATGATGCTTAGCATCTTTTCACATGCCTTTTCTCCACTCATACATCTTTTTGTATGAAGCTTCTATTAAAATCTTTTGCCCGCTTTTTAAAAAAAAGATTTTATTTATTTACTTGACAGAGATCACAAGTAGGCAGAGAGGCAGGTGGCGGGGTGGGGGGGAGCAGGCTCCCCGCAGAGCAGAGAGCCCAATGTGGGGTTCGATCCCAGGACCCTGGGATCATGACCTGAGCTGAAGGCAGAGGCTTTAACCCACTGAGCAACCCAGGTGCCCCTGCCCACTTTTTTAAATGGTTATTTGTCTTCTCATTATTTCATTGTAAGAGTTCTTTATGTACTGCATGTAAGCCCTTTACCAGATAAAGGGTTTAAAAAAATTTCCTCTCAGGAGGAGGCCTCTCTTTTCATCTTCATTATGGTGTCTTTTGAGAACGAAAAGTTTTGATTTTTATGAAATCCACTTTATTGATTTTTTTGTTTTATGAGTTATCTGTTTGGTGTCATATCTAAGAAATCATTGCCTGACCCAAGGTCACTAAGCTTTTCTCTGATGTATTTTTCCCCCTAGATCTTTTACAGTTCTTGCTTTTATAGGTAGGTCTATGATTCATTTGAAATTCATTTTGTGGTTGGTGTGAAATGACAGCCAGTTCATCTTTTTAAATATGGATATCCAACTATGCCAGCACCGCTTGTAGACAAAATTATCCTCTCCCTATTGTATTGTTCTGGCACCTTTGTAAAAAATCAGTTGACCCTAAAATGTAATGTTTTTTTCTGAACTGTCTATTCTGTTCCTTTGATCTATATGTCTGTCTTTCTCTGTAGCCCGTATTTGTGATTTCTGTAGTTTTCATGACAAATTTTGAAATCTGGTAGAAGTCCTCAAACTTTGTTCCTTTTCAAAAATGTTTTGGTTATTCTAATTCCTTCACCTTTCTTTGGCACATTAAGATCTATTTCTCACTTTCTTCAAAAAGGAAAAAGGCAGGGCTCCTGGATGGCTCAGCCAGGTGGGCGTCTGCCTTCGGCTCAGGGCATGATCCCAGAGTCCTGGGATCGAGTCCCACATTGGGCTCCCTGCTCAGTGGGGTGTCTGCTTCTCCCTCTCTTTCTGCCCCTCCACCTGCTCATGTGCTCTCTCTCGCTCTCTCTCTCTCTCTCTCAATTAAATAAATAAAATCTTCAAAAAAGAAAAAAGGCTTTAGGATTTTGTTAGGAATTATATGGAATCTAGGAGTAATTGCCATGCTGACCACATTGAGTTCCACTCCATAAACGCGGAGCATCTCTCCATTCCAATCTTTCACAGGGGCGCCTGGTGGCTCAGCTGGTTAAGCGATTGCCCTTGGCTCAGGTCATGATCCCGGGGTCCTGGGATGGAGCCCCCCATCAGGCTCCCTGCTTTGCAAGGGAGTCTGCTTCTCCTTCTCCCTCTGCCTGCCACTCCCCCTGCTTGTGTTCTCTCTCTCTCTCTCTCTCTGTCAAATAAATAAAATCTTCAAAACATAAAAGAACTTTCATTTCTCTCAGCAATGTTTTCTCGTCTTAGGTTTTCTAGTGCTCTTCTTTTTGATGCCACTGTCAACAGGATTGCCTTCTCAGTCTCAGTTTTGGATTGCTTATTGGTAGCTGGTAGCTTGTATCTTTATTTTGTACTCTGAGACCTTTGTTCTAGTAGGGTTTTCTTTTCAACATTCCCTGGGATTTCCTACACATGGGATTATATCATTTGCAAACACAGACAGTTTCACTGATTCCTCTCCCATCTGGATGCCCTTAATTGCTTATTTCACCCGATTGCACTAATCGCACATCCAGCAGGATAGTGCTGAGCGGGAGTGGTGAGAGCTGACATTCTTGCCTTGCTTCTGATCTTGGAGAGAAAGCATTTAGTCCTCCATCGGTACGTATGATGTTCACTATAGGATTTTCACAGGATTTTGTATAAACTTTTAATCTTTGCTCATTTTCTTTGATCCTCCTTAAAATTCTGATATAATAGTACAACACAAATAGCTACACTTTAAAAGTGGATTTTAGGTGTGCCTGGGTGGCTGAATGGGTTAAATCTTCTGCTTTCAGCTCAGGTCATGATCCCACGGTCCTGGGATTGAGCCCTGCATTGGGCTCTCTACTCAGTGGGGAGCCTGCTTCCCCCCCTCCCTCTACCTGCCTCTCTGCTCACTTGTGATCTCTCTGTGTCAAATAAATAAATAAAAATCTTCAAAAGTGGATTTTACTATAAGCAGTATGGACATTTTTAAATTTTGTAACTATTCAGATATAATAAAAAGCATATTTTTAAATGTTAATTATATTGAGAAATTCTCTCCCATTTGGTTTCTCAATTTTTTAAAAATTTTTTATATTTTATAAAGGGTTCTCAATTTTAAATGGGTATTAAGGTTTCCTATTTCTTCTTGAATCAGTTTTGCTGATTTGCCTTTCTAGGAATTTGTCCATTACATGTACATTGTCTATTTTATTAACATAAAGTTGTTCTTAATATTCTCTTACTTTTTTTATTTCTATACTATCAGTTGTTATGATATCTCCCTCCTGATTTGGAGAATTTTGTCTTTTCTTTCTTTTGTAGCTGTTTATGAGAGGAAAATTTTAAATTGTACAATCATGTTGGCAGCGGCTTTATTCATAATAAACAAAAGCTTAAAACAACCCAAATGTCCATTTATAGGAGAATGAAAATATAAACTACTCCCAGCAATTAAAAACAAAGAGGGGAACCTGGGTGATGTGGTCGGTTAAGCACCCAGTTCTTGGTTTTGGCTCAGACTGTGATCTCAGAACCATGAGACTGAGCCCAGTGTGGGCTCCACAGTGAGCACAGTGTCTGCTGAAGTTTCTCTGCCTCCTCCCTCTGCCCCTCCCCACCTCACATATTCTTTCTCTAATAAATAACTAAATAAATAAATACATTTTTTAAAAAACCCAAAACATGAGGCGCCTGGTTGGTTAAGCATCTGCCTTCACCTCAGGTCATGATCTTGGGGTCCTGGAATCAAGCCCCACATCGGGCTCCCTGCTCAGAGGAGAGTCGGCTTCTCCCTCTCCTGTTGTGCCCCTGCTTGGGCTCTCTCTCTCTCCCCCCCCAAAAAAAAATTTATAAAAAAAAACAAAAACACATAAACAAAAACAACCTACTAAAACAGACCACAACATAGATGAATCTCATAGACACGGAGAGGAAAGGAATCACGGCCTTAAAGTGTGCATATCCTAGGAGTCGGTTCCTCTGACATTCAAAATAAGAAAACTAATCCATGGTGGTAGAAATCCGAAGAGAAGTTGCTCACTGGGGAGATCAGCCATGCAAGAAAGGACCTACCCATTCTCAACACCCAGCATGAAATGCCATGGAAAGCAAGGTACAATCCCTTGGTTAGGGAGTCCTTTTAACACCAGTGGACATGGAGGCCCAGGGGTGGAAGTGACAATCCCAGCGTCTTACAGACAGTCTCAGTTAGAACCCAGGTCTTCTGTGGTGTGGCATTTTATCCCCTCAGTTCCTCATCTTCTAGCTCCTGAGGCTGGCCTCACCCTGACCTCCATTCGCAGTGAGCCAAGACCCCTCAAAAGCCACCACCTCGGGTCAAAATCTATTTCCCTAGCTGCCCCAATGACCTGGTATGGTGCTACTCAAGAGAAAAGCCACATTTTCCTTTGCAGCCTGGGAGCAAGAATAGGGCTTTGTTCCCCGGCATCGGCATGGAGCAGGGCGGTGGGACTTGAACTTGGAGGGCCACAATGTAAATGAAAGCCGATTTGCACTGGGGGTCTAGGAATGTGAAGACAGAAAGCCTGGGTCAGTTGGGACACACCCTGTGCCCGCCCGGTGAGCCCAGGTTCATCATCTACAAGATGGGCACCGCATCTGCCATGCCCTAGTTTTGTGACAATTCAGTGAAGCCACACGTGTCACTGTGCTTTGTGAGCTCTGGAGGAAAGGTCACTATTATTAAGCATTGCTAGGCCCCGGGCAGGATGAATCTGAAATCGTGTGGCCACCCCCACTGGAGGGAGAAACTCCCGAAGCCCCAGGTATTGTGTCAGGGGGGGACGCACAACCCCAGGCCGGCTTAGGGGTCCTTGTGCCTGGCCCTGCTTTCATCCCCTCCCCCCATACCCACAACAATATCCACTTTCATGGATATTGTTGCATCTCAATGCATCTCTGGAATTTCCCAGGTAGGTGACACCTGGCTCTGAGAGGGTGTCCGCCTAAAGGTCAAGGGTCACACAAACTCCAGAAGGAGGAAGTAGTTGGCTTCCAAGGCAGTCCTTTGCAGTGGGTGATTAACCTTTGGTCAGCCTGGAGGTGGAGTGTGGGCATTTGGCCACGGCCTGCGGGATAGCCTTGTCTTTTCTAAGAATTGTGGGCCTCGGTGCAGATCTGCATGGAGGCCTCAGCCAAGCCCCAAAGCATCATGGCGGTTTGCCGTCTGCCTGCCACACTGCCTGATCATCTAGAGTCCCACTTGTTCCCTGCAGGACTCCAGTCAGCTAAGGGCATCATGTGCTCTCCTCTGCTCGAGGGGGCCCTCTCCCGGCCTGCAGAATGCTGGGGACCAAAGGGCCGTTGGGGCTGGGGCCCAGCCCCCAACACTGCCCAGACAGACACTGCCCAGAGTCCTAAGGCACTCTTACCCTCCTACAGGTGCAGCCCTAACCCATTCCCCTACAAACCCAACCTCCCAGTGCCCCCACCCAGCGGTGGTAGCTGCCTGGTCTGTGGTTACGTCCATCATGTTTAATTCATGGCTGGGGGTTGGGATGAACTTCCCAAGAAAGGGAAGAATTCCCCTGGGGTCTCGCCCAGTTCCTGCCTGCCTGCCCTGGGCCTGGAACTGGGACTAGAGGCTGCCGGTGGGCCCAGAGGACACTGTCCCAGCCGGGCCGGCCATCATTTGCTAATCCCCCGCCCTGGAATGTCTGCGGGCCAATCAGCGGGGTCTCCAGGGGCTCCCCGAGGGCTCCAATAATCCTGCAATGATTAGCAGGGGCACAGGGTCAGTGCACACTGCCTGGCTGGCTGTTGTGGGCAGGGCCGCTGGCCAGGCCCTCGGCTGGAGGAGGGAGGGAGCCCTGGGATTGGAGCTGGCTGACTCTTCATGCCAGTGTCGACAGGAGGCCTTTTGGATACACCAATTACTCACACCAGCCTCCCCCTTTTGTCTGCCCGTCCAGCCTGCCTCCTTGAGATTGTGAGTAGTTCTGTCTAGCTTGGGAAGCAAGCTGGACGGCTGAGCCGGAGCGCCCAACAGGCCCATGCTGGGGCCGGCGCCCTCCGCCCGGCTGGGGGGCCCCCGGCCCGGCCTCCTCCCCGTGCTCCTGGCTCTCCTTGGCATGGCCTGGACGGAGCCGAAGTTACTCCCACTGCAGGAGGAACAGGCTCCGATGCCTGGAGGTAAGGGCCCCCCTCCCTGGGGTGAGGAACCAGTGAAAGCAGCTAGGAGTGTCGCAGAGCGGTGCCAGGAAGGCCTGAGCTCTGGGCAGACCTGTGGGGTTTAATAGCAACCCCCCTGGCCCGAAGGTGGTCCAGGGACCCAAGTTGGATGGCGGAGGCTGGCCTGGGGAGCACCCAGCCGTGTGGGTCAAGGAGGAATGGCAACCCAAAGCTGGCGGCTCCAGGGCTGCTCCCCACCAGCCCGTGGCCCTACCTCCCTCCAGTCAGCCCAGCCCCCAGCTCAAGGGCCCCTGCACACCTGCCTCCCTCCCAGGCCCCCAGCTCCTGGTCTCCTGTAGGCCGTCCATCCCCCACCATCCCCGTGCCCCTGGCCCCATCAGCTCTTGCTCCCTAAGGGCAGGGCAGCCCTCTCAGCTTGCCACAGCCAGGGTCACCCCAGGGGAGACCAGGTCCCGCTGTGCAGGGGACCTGACCTTGTCTCCTACCCCAGCCCTGAGCAGTAAGGAGACGTTCCTGCTCCTCTCCATGCACAACCGTCTGCGTAGCCGGGTGCAGCCCCCCGCGGCCAACATGCAGAGAATGGTGAGTACCCCAAGGCGGGCTCACCGAGGCGGTGGCTGGAGGGGCGATCCTGAAGACGGCTCAGGAGGCCAGGCCTGTGGCAGGTGCCCTTCTGCCTGGGCAGGGGACAGCCAGTCTCCCTGCCCACGAGGGGACAGCTCCTGGATGCTAGGGTTCTGCCGCGGCCTGCTTCCCAAAGGGGCCAGTCCTTTGGCCTTTCTGCGCATCCCAACCCGTTGCCCTGGAAACCAGAAGACATGGCAGGAGCCCCGCAGGAAAGAGGCGCTCCACAAAGGACTCCCCGCAGGATCAGAGGGGCAGAAGACTGGGAGGGAGAAGCGTCCTGCTTGAGGGAAAGGCCTGGAATGTGACCAGGACCCAGTGCTTCTTCACAGTTTATCTGGATGACTAGAAGGGGCCCCTCCAAGGTCTCTGCTCCTCTGGCATAGGACGGCAGGGTTGGCGGTGTCATCCCAGGGCCCAGAAGCACTGCCCCAGCACATGCCAACAGGCCCTGGGGGGTGAGGGCGGGATTGTGTGGGGGTGGGCAGGGTTCCCCATGGCTGCCTCCCATAAACTCCTCCAGGCTGGCTCAGCAGGGCGGTGACCTTGAGAGCTCCTGGGTCAGTTTCCCAGGAGGTGGGGGTGGGGCGGGCCAGTGGGAGGGGGTCACTTCTCTCCCTTTCCCTGCTCTGCAGCAGCTCTGGCCCTCCTCAGCTCAGGTCCTGGCTCCCACTGCCCACGCCCTGTGCTCCCAGCTCAAGTGCCTGGCAGGGAGGTGCTCCCCCTCATCCGGTCATCGGTTGACGCTTTCCATGCCCCTTTGGCCAAAGTCTTAGGAATCAGCATTTCATAGAAGATGAGCATGGAGCCCCACCACTCAGCCTCCCTCACCTGTGCGGGTCTCTAGTGCTTTTACCCAGGGGAGGCTAAAGCTCTTGGGGTGGTGCAGGGCAGCCAAGGGCCCCCCCAGGCAATCCCCACTGCTCCGGTTCCGGTCTGCATCAGAGGTAAAATCCTAACAGCCGTCCAGCCCACCGTGGGTCAGGCACTCTCCCCCAGTACCCTTTGAGTCCCCATGATAATCCTCCTCTGTGAGTATCTTACTGTCCCAATTTACAGACGAGGATGTGGAGTCTCATGGAGATTAGGGGCTAGAGGCCACACAGCTGGGGTGAGGTGACCCAAGTCTTCTTGATTGTTGAGCCCTTCATTTAAGAGGAGAGGGGGGACGATTTGGTAGCTGTGGGGGTATGAGGGGGGAGTCTGCTGGTGTGTGGATGGGAGAGATTAGGGCCACTCCAGAGAACAGCGCTGGCTGGGCCCTGAGGCCAGGAGCCTCTCTGGTCCTGCTTCCCTGTTGGCACCGGTGAGTGGGGCGGGGGGGGGGGGGGACGGGACAAAGCAGCCTGGCCGCTGAGGCCTTTTTCATCAAAGAAAAGCCAGGTGGGAGCAACCGAGCCTCCCTGACAATGGCTATGGCCCGTTGTACCTAATGGCAAGCAAAAAACCATTTTGAATGGCTGGGGCCCTGCCCGGGCTCACATTACTGGACAGAAAAGTCTACCACAGAAGCCCATCCTGTCACCCCAGCTGGCACTGCTCCCTCAGGAACGGGCATCCCCCTCTGGGGCGGCGCCTCAGGCGGGAGTCAGGAGGAGGGAGGTTCTCAGGCCCGGGTAGAGCCAGGCTCCGGGGTAGGCGTCCAGACCTCGCTGGTGCTCTCACCACCGCATCTCCAAGAGCAACTCGCAGGCCTGGTCTGGCCTTCTCCGGCCCCAGGGTGAAGTGGGTGAAACAGGACTCCCCATCCAGTGCTCTCAGCATGACCCCCACCCCGGGGCGGGGGCGGTGGGGGAAGTGGGTTCCCTAAGGCCTAAAGGGTCGCTGCTGACATCTCTTTTTGTGCCGCCCCCAGGACTGGAGCGAGAGCCTGGCCCAATGGGCTCAGGCCAGGGCGGCCCTGTGCGGTGCCCCAGTCCTGAGCCCCGCGTCAGCACCTCGAGCCCCCCCGCAAGTGGGCTGGAATGTGCAGCTGCTGCCGGCAGGCTCGGCGTCCTTCGTCAGCGTGGTGGACCTGTGGTTCGCAGAGCGGCGCTGGTACAGCCACGCGGCCGCCGAGTGTGCCCACAACGCCACCTGCACCCACTACACTCAGGTGAGGCTGTGGCACCGGCCCCGGCCCCCGGGGTCAGCTCAGAAGGGCCACCTGTGGCTGCTCTTACGCACTTTTTAGTTTTCCTTTTCTCTGCTCTAAGCATGAACGATTTCAAACGTAAATCTAGTAATGGACTCCCTTTTACCCATGAGCTCCACTTAGACAATGTTTAACTATATGTGTTCTCATCTCTTAAGAAAAAACAACTAGGGGCACCTGGTGGCTCAGTTGGTTGAGCCTTCGGCTCAGGTCATGATCCCGGAGTCCCAGGATGGAGCCCCGCATCGGGTTCCCTGCTCAGGGGGAGTCTGCTTCCGTCTCCCGCTCTGCTCCCCTGCTTGCGCCCATTTCTCTCCACAAATGGGCACCTTCCATTGAATATTCAACCCTTCCCCCACGGACTCACAATCCACCTGTCACCCACCAAGCTCATGTCTGCCCGCGGATCTGTTGCTGAGTTCTTGATTCTATTCTGCTGCTTTTTAAAATTTTTAAGCCCTGCAC
Source organism: Mustela putorius furo (assembly GCF_011764305.1). NCBI lineage: Eukaryota > Metazoa > Chordata > Mammalia > Carnivora > Mustelidae > Mustela > Mustela putorius. The sequence continues at coordinate 32,088,152 of NW_025421304.1, read as the reverse complement.
AAATCGTATTTTAATTATTACAGGGTTATAGAAACTTTTGAAATGAAAATTCCCCATATTACTATTATTGTTCAAAACTGTGTTGCCTGTGCTTGGCTCCTGATTCTCTCAAACGCTATGCAGGCGTGGGTTTTTAGCTGCTGATTCAACTTTGGGAAATGGTCTACTTCGCGTTGAGATTGTTTTTGCCAAGTTCTGTTTTCTAAGAAACTGTCCATTTTATGTTTCCCAATTGATTGGGAGGAATTGTTCAGTACTGAAGAGAGAGTTAAGGCTAGGATTAAACAGAGTGGGGGTGCCTGGGTGGCTCAGTTGGTTAGGCATCTGACTCTTAATTTTGGCTCAGGTCATGATCTCAAGGTCCTGGGATCGAGCCCCGCATCAGGCTCCCTGGTCAGTGGGAAGCCTACTTCTCCCTCTCCCACTCCCCTTGCTTGTGTTCCCTCTCTTGCTGTCTCTCTCTCTCTGTGTCAAATAAATAAATAAATAAATCTTTTTTAAAAAGAATATAAAAAAAATACAGTAAGCTGAATAAAGTAGGAGAAAGTAACTCAGTCTGTGGAGCATGTGGCTTTTGATCTCACGGTCATGAGTTCGAGCCCCACATTGGGTAGAGAGATTATTAAGAAAAACAAAATTTAGGGGTGCCTGGGTGGCTCAGTGGGTTAAAGCCTCTGCCTTCGGCTCGGGTCATGATCCCAGGGTGCTGGGATCGAGCCCCGCATTGGGCTCTCTGCTCAGCAGGGAGCCTGCTTCCCTTCCTTTCTCTCTGCATGCCTCTCTGCCTACTTGTGATCTCTCTCTCTCTGTCCAATAAATGAATAAAATCTTTTAAAAAAATTAAAAAAAAAAAAGAAAAACAAAATTTAAAAAACAACAACAACAAAAAATAAAAACAGAAAGTAAATAATAAAAATAAGAGCAGAACATCCGTAAAGCATCCGATTCTTGGTTTTGGCTCAGGTCATGATCTCGGGGTTGTGAGATCGAGCCCTGCGTTGAGTTCTGAGCTCAGCATGGGATTCTCCCTCTCCCTCTGCCCTTCAGCCTGCTCTCCCTCTCTCACTCTTTCAAATAAAAAAATAAATAAAATCTTAAAAAAAAAAAAAAACCAACCTAGGATTAAACAGGGATTTAAAATTTTCCTGGGACCCCTGAGTGGCTCAGTTGGTTAAACATCTATCTGCCTTTGGCTCAAGTCGCTCTGGGATAGAGTCCCACATCGGGCTCTCTGCTCAGCAGGGAACCTGCTTTTCCCTGTTCCTGGCTCTCCCCTTGCTGGCTCTCTTGCTCTCTCTCTGACAAATAAATTTTTTTAAAAAGATTTTTTATTTATTTATTTGACAGAGAGAGATCACAAGTAGGCAGAGAGACAGGCAGAGAGAGAGAGAGAGGAGGAGGAAGCAGGCTCCCTGCTGAGCAGAGAGCCTGATGCAGGACTCAATCCCAGGACCCTGAGATCATGACCTGAGCTGAAGGCAGCGGCTTAACCCACTGAGCCACCCAGGTGCCCCTCTGACAAATAAATTTTTAAAAAATTTCCTGTGTCTGTTGCTAGATCCTTTTAAACTTTTCAGCTTTGTTTATGTGCACCTTCTCTCTTTCATTCTTTACCAGTCTTCCCAGAGATGTGTCTATTTTAACAAGGAAGCTTTTGTTTTATCCTTTTTCTTTTTTTTTTTTTTTAATTTCTGCTCTTATTTTTACTATTTACTTATTTTTTTAAGTTTATATATTTTAATGGGGTGCCCCTATTATTCACTTTCTTTTACTTTATTCAGTTTACTCTATTATTTTTTTATATTTGATCCCAGGACCGTGGGATCATGACCTGAGCTGAAGGCAGACACTTAACGGACTGAGCCACCCAGGCGCCCCAATCATTCCTTACTTCTAAGTTACTTACTTGGAGATTGTATTGCATTGAATTTATAGAATGCAGCCCATGGAATATTATTCCTTTGGTTTTTGTCGAGCCTTGCTTTGTGGTTAAGTGAAGGGTCAGTGTTTGCAAATGTTTTGTGCATTCCTAAAAAGAATGTATTTTCTCTAATTATTGGACACATGTGTCCGTGTCTCCCTACTTCATGGCTGTGCTACAGGAGTTTGCTAACTCGTCCCCTGTATTGACTGTGCTGTTTCCAAGCTGCCACAGATTTTAAGATTTTCAATCCAAGTGCTGAATATTATCAGAGACCTGTACCTGTTAGCTTTTGTTGCTAACACACTACCCCAAAGTTTAGCATCCTTGGGCTGGGCCCTGTGTGGAGGTTCTTCTGGTCTTTGCTGGGCCCAAATACAAGTGCAGTCAGCTGCTGCCTGGGCTGGGAGCTGACCGTTTAGAGGAGCCTCACCAGGTTCCCTTGGGCCTGTGGGGGTCTCCAGCCCTAGGTTCAAAACCAGCTCAATATCATTTTTTTTAAGACGTTATTTTATTTATTTATTTTAGAGAGTAAACACATGGGAGCTGGGGGCAGGTAGGGCAGAGGAAGAAACAGAATCCCAGGCAAAGTGCACTGAACCCTGAGCTTGACACAGGGCTCGAACTCACAACCGTGAGATCATGACCTTAACCTAAACCAAGAGTCGGACATTTAACCAATGGAGCCACCCAGCACCCCCTCAGCTCAGTATCACTTCTGCTGCATTCTGTTGGCCAACACAAGCCACAGGCCCAGCTGGGGGCCAGGCTAGAAAAGAGAGTCCTCCTCTCATTGCAAAGAACTGCAAAGGCACGTTTAAGAGGGGCCCACGGGGAGGAGGGAAGGGTTGTAGCCACGTGTGCGGTCTGTCACAAAGACTTTGAGGTCCAAGACTTTCTTTCACCACTACCCCTCCCTCCAAGATTCTCTCCTTTCTTCAGGTATCTGCCCATCCAAACCTCTCCACACCCCTCACCCAGAAAGCCTTCCTAGGCTGTGCCCACCTGTCCCCACAGCTCTTCCCAGCACAGCTACAGCTCCTGAGGCCCCGAGGTCTGTCTGTCTGCCTCACTGGGGGCAGAGACTGTGTCTGCCTCCCCCGGGGCAAGCATCATCAGTGTTGCCGGCCCCAGATTGGGAGTCGGGGTGGCTTGTGATAGGGTTCCTGAGCCGCCGTGTCTCCGGCAGCTCGTGTGGGCCACCTCGAGCCAGCTGGGCTGTGGGCGGCATCGGTGCTCTGGGGCCCAGGCCGAGATGGAAGCCTTCGTCTGTGCCTACTCTCCCGGGTAAGGTCCCATCACAGAGGCTGCCCTGCCATCCCCCGCTGGGCTCGGGCGGGGTGGGGAGGGGCGCCTACCTTCACCCAAGGGAGAACCCTCAGCCCCCCACTCAAAGGCCTTTACCCCTGGGTCCACACCCTCTCGGGGAGAGGGGAGGAGGAAAGGCAGTGGGTGCGGAAGTGGGCAGCCAAGCAGAATGTGGCTTCTCCTCAGACGCCCCTCCTTGGCAGCACTATTCTGCTTTGGCCACGGAAGAATGGAGTGTTCGTGTTAGTCTGGAGGCCGTCTTTCCTTTCCTAGGACATCTCGTGTCTCCTCCAGCTCCCTGACTCCCGGGGTTGGGCCAGAAGGAGCTGCAGGGGCCGTGGGGCAGGGCCCACGCCTGCCTTGCCCAAGGCCAGGCCCTTGCAGCCCTCTGGTGCTCGCTCTCACAGGGGCAACTGGGAGGTAAATGGGAAGACCATCGTCCCCTATAAGAAGGGCTCCTGGTGTTCGCTCTGCACGGCCAGCGTCTCGGGCTGCTTCAAAGCCTGGGACCACGCAGGAGGGCTCTGTGGTAAGTGCCCGACCCTGCCTGCCTCCTGCTGGGGCAGCGGGTACAAGAGAACTCCCGTGTGGTGACCTTTGTGGCAACATCTGGTGGGACTGTCCTCGAGGCTCCGGCCCTTGGCACCCTGGGAAGCAGCCCCCTGGCCTGCCGGAAGGAGGCGCCCTCTCAGAGTTCATCCTCATCTGACCAGAGGTCCCCAGGAACCCATGTCGCATGAGCTGCCGGAACCATGGACGTCTCAACGTCAGCACCTGCCACTGCCACTGTCCCCCTGGCTACACGGGCAGATACTGCCAAGGTGAGGGGCACCTAGAGCTCCAGGTCACAGCCACCCGGGGACCCGGTGAGTGAAGCCTGGGCCAGGGCCGAGGCAGGCAGGCAGCCGTGGGGGGTGAGGAGGGCCACGTGCCCCTGTGCGGTGTGTCCAGGGGCCGTGGGGGCACCCACTGCAAGGGTCTGGAGAGAGCCCTGAGGCAGTGTGCGGCTGCTGACCGGGCACTTGCTGATCTGAACACCGTGTAGTCATTCGACCAACAGCCTGAGCCCCTGCCGGAGCCTGAGCCGTGTAGGGGATTCAAGGCGGAATCGGACTTGGCCCTTAGGTCCTGAGAGGGTGGGAAGAGGACCCGATCAGGATCTGGAAGTAGACTCTGATCCCACTGTCTCCCTCCCAGCTCTGTGACTGTAGGCAGGTCACCCCTGAACCCTAATTTGCTGCTCTCTACGACGGAGATCCAGATACCAAGCGTAGCTGCAGCGGGAAGCCCTGATGGGGTCCCATCCTCGAGGGTCTTTCCTGTCACGGTTGACTGTTGCCCACACTGCGAGGCCCATGAGGGGCAGCACGGGGTCCGGGGGCTGCGGGCTGAGCTCCGCTCTCCCTCCCCCCGCCCCCCGGCAGTGCGCTGCAGCGTACAGTGTGTTCACGGCCGGTTCCGGGAAGAGGAGTGTTCCTGCGTCTGTGACGTCGGCTACGGGGGAGCCCAGTGTGCCAGTGAGTCCTGCCCCGAGGTCCCCCGATGAGCCAGGCCACCTTCAGGAGCCCCTCACTGGGCACATCTCCCGACCCCCCATGCAATCACATCACGTCGGTGGCATTCCACAGAATCTGGCAAATGCTACAGATCGTTCTTTTTTTGGAAGAGAGAGCAAGCTGGATGTCACACATTGCCCAGCACGCCGCTGACTCCCCCACCCCCCGCCCCAGCTTGGAGACAGTGGCCAGAGGAAGGGGCTTCTTAACTCACTGAGCTACCCAGGCGCCCAGGAAGGGGCTTCTTGAGCTTAGCTCCCTGGCAGGGAGGAAGGTGTAATGCGTCTGAGGTCCCCACGCGCACAGTCGGGCCCCCCTGTCCCCAGCCAAGGTGCACTTTCCCTTCCACACTTGTGACCTGAGGATCGACGGAGACTGCTTCCTGGTGTCTTCGGAGGCAGACACCTACTACGGAGCCAAGATGAAATGCCAGGTGACAGTGAACCCCAGCCTTCCCAGGGAACCCCAGGATCTCAAGCGAGGGTCCTTGGAAGGACCTTGGATGAAGAGATGGTTCCTTCAATTTCTCCTGACCTGACTCTGGTCATTAGGATAAAGCAGGGGCCCCAAACTCAGAGGTCCATGGAAGCCAGGAGGTCACTGAATGAGCTGAGGGACTTGGGGTGGGGGGAAGAGGTGAGCCCCCACCCACCCCCCTCTAAGGAGCCACCCTGATTCAGCTCTAGCAGCGGGCTGCCCCCTTTCTGCAGAAAGGCCAGAACTTGGGATTTTTCAAGAGAATCAGAAATTCAGATTTTCATTGCCATCTCTCGAGGTGTTCATGTTGGCAACCGATTCACATGTGTTCAGGACACTGAACACGTGAAACAAAAGCTTCCCAAGGGCAGGGCCCAGTCAGTCTTGGCCCCCCACCCCCCATGCCCAGAGAGAGGAGAGGCAGGCAGGGGCAAGGAAGGGGGACCCCCACTCTAGAAGGAGGAGGCAGAGGAAGAGACGTCCCTGGCTGTGGCGGGGTGGGCAGGAAGGGCTGGTCTGAGCTCTGGGGCCCTGCCAGGGTGAGCTGGAATGGGGGTTACAGGGAAAGGGCGGGATGCTGGCCCAGATCGAGAGCCAGAAAGTGCAGGACATCCTCGCCTTCTACCTGGGCCGCCTGGAGACCACCAATGAGGTGACCGACAGTGACTTTGAAACCAGAAACTTCTGGATCGGTGAGTGCCTGGTTGGGGGTGCAGGAATCTGAGCTGTGAAAACCCACCAGCAGACAGGAAGGGTGTGGTGAGAGCTAGGGACCCAGGATGGGGCAGGCAACCTCCTTCCCTGGGGAGAGCACAGAAGGGAGGGAGAGCGAGAGCCTCGGGGGGGCTGGAAGAGCTAGGAAGGGGGCTAAGGTCTCGATGGCAGCAGAAAAGGGATTAGGCAACAGGCTCTGAGCTCAGGGGGCTCCTCTCAGGGAGCCTGGGCTCTGGGTGGGGGCCCGGGGTGGTGGGCTAACTCACCTGCCGCGGCCCAGGGCTCACCTACAAGACCACCAAGGACTCCTTCCGCTGGACCACGGGGGAGCACCAGTCCTTTACGAGTTTCGCCTTTGGGCAGCCCGACAACCAGGGGTGAGTCTGGGGTGCCTTCCCTCCCTTGGGCCAGCTTATTGAGCCTTCATATGGGGGGTGGGTCTGGCTTCCAGAAGCCCCATCTGTGGGCCAGGCCATTAGACACAGGGGCCTGCTGGAGGGGAAGATGGAAGCCTCTCCCGGACTCCTGCTTCCCTTCCCCGGCATTGAGCCCCCAGCGTCCTGGCCTGGCAGGTTCGGCAACTGTGTGGAACTACAGGCGTCCGCCGCCTTCAACTGGAACGACCAGCGCTGCAAAACCCGAAACCGTTACATCTGCCAGTTTGGTGAGGGCCCCCTCACAGCTCCCTCTTCTGGTCCCTACTGGCCTGCTCCAGGCGCTAGGATGTCCAGGTCACAGTCCCAGAAAGCACCTAAGCATGCAGGGCCCAGGGATGTCCTGGTCCGAGTTCCGTGGGACCTGCAGGCCCCCGAGTACAAGGGAGGAGAGAGAAGCCCAGCCTCATGTCCACAAGGCAACAGGACGGGAATGACAGCCTGGCCAGGGATTTCTCCAGGGTCGCTTTCCTCCTGTTACCAAAGCTGCTACTTAGGGACCTGCTGGGTTCACCCGTGTTCCCTGATTCCCTAGAGCCCAGTAAACTACAGCAGGGAACAGAGGTGGCCCAGCACCGACCCCCAGCAGCTCCCGCTAGAAAGGTCTGGAACTCCAACTGGGAGCATATTTCAGGACCAACTGCCAAAAGGTCCCCATCCTAGGACCACCTGGGCTGCCAGTGACCCTTGCTCTGTCCGGCTTCCTTTCCAGCTGAGGAGCACATTTCCCGGTGGGACCTGGGGCCCTGAGACTCGGCCGTGCCTCTCCCCTGCCAGCTCCCAGATATGCAGCCGCGCTCACCCCGCTGCCCACCTGTCTGGAACCGGGGCCAGCCCAGGACTGCAAGCCAGTATCCAGAGGTCTCAGAGAGGCCCTGCAGGAAGTGGGGAAAGGGGGTACAAGTCAGCCCCCAGAGGGAGTCTGCACCATGGGGAGGGGAGCTGGGGCCCCTCAGCCTGCTGTGGATCGGGAAGGTGGGGGTCAGACACCCAAACATGAGGCAGGGCCAGCAGCCAGAAGAGACCACCCTCCTCCATGGTCGCCAGACCCTCTGGGGCAGATGGAGGCTCCTCACTGCCCAGGGTGCTCCCTACAAAGGATTAAACTAAGTTATGAATCAGCTGTACTTGTGACTGCTTGGTTTTTTTGTTTTGTTTTGTTTTGTTTTGTTTTTGTTTTTTTAGATTAATTATTTATTTATTGACGGACAGAGATCACAAGTAGGCAGAAGAGATAGGCAGAGAGAGAGGAGGAAGCAGGCTCCCCATTGAGCAGAGAGCCCGATGTTCTGATGTGGGGCTCGATCCCAAGACCCTGGGACCATGACCTGAGACGAAGGCAGAGACTTTAACCCACTGAGGCACCCAAGCACCTCTGTGACCGCTTGTTATGAAGGCGAATTCGGCTGACCCAGGATGATCTCAGGAAGACCAGAGGGTGCCTGAGAGGCCTCACTGCTGGCTGCCCGCTACCTGCCCTAGTCCCTTCCCTGTGCACCCGCATGACCCAGACCACCTTCTGGAAGTTTCCTGGTCTTAGCCCCTGAGGGATGCAGATTGAGAAGCTCTGTTTGTACTCCTGACTTCCTGCTCCAGCTCCTCTCACCACTGGCTGTCTCCGTGCTCCTGCTCACACCCTCCCCTAGGGTCCCCACGCCTGCTCCTGCATGTCCCTCCTGTGTCCTTTGTGATTATCTGAGCGGGGGTGTGTCATGGCCCCTTCTCCCTCCGCTCCCTACAGTGGTGAGAGAGGCCATGTGGGCAGGTGAAGGCTGGGAGGGGCTGTCATTAGGGTCTGGAAAGCACCGCCAGCCCCGTCTGCACACTGTGGAGTCGCTTTGCTGGTTGGAGGTGGGAGTGTGGTCCGGGACCATGGAACCGGGACATGCATAGCAGCCACAATTTTTACTGTGATTGCAACCAGGAGAAACATAGAAACTCAGCTTTGACTCATCATAGCAGAAAAGGAATTAATCAAAAAGACATGACTTAAAAATGAACAAAGAATGTGAATCCACTGCTCTCCAAAGAAGCTATCCAAATGGCCAGCAAGCACAGCATCCCTACTCATTAGGAAATCCACATCTAGCTCCCATTAGGGCAGCTGTTACCAAAGAAACAGACAATACAATGTGGATGAGGCCTTGGACCAGTTGGAGCCCTTACAGGCTGCTGGGGGGAGCAGGAAATGGGCAGCCACTCTGGAAAACAGTTTGGTGAATCCTCGAAAAGTTCAGAGAAGCTACTATTTGACCCAGCAATTCTTCTCCTAGGTCTGTACCCACGAGCACCACGAACAAGTACTCAAATCCTTCTACACAAAGTTCACAGCAGCATCACTGCCAACAGCAAAACGGCGGAAACCAGTCAAATATGCTGCAGAACGTGATTCAGCCATTAAAAAGAATGAAGAACAGATACAGGCTACAAGGCAGATGAAGCTTGAAAATCCTATTTTAAGTGAAAGACGCTAGTCACAGGGGTTCACATACCATACGACTCCATTCAGAAGAAATACTCAGAATGAATAAACCCACAGAAACAAAGCACATACTGGGGGGTGCCAGGGGCGACAGGAGAATGGGGGAGTAACTGCTCCATGGGTCTGGGTTTTATTTTGGAAACAAAATGTTTTGGAACTTAGCAGTGGTGGTCTCACGACATGGTGATTGGACTTGATGCCCCAAATCGGTTACCTTCATGTTATATGAATTTCACTTTAATTTTAAGAAAAGGCCTGGTCCCAGAATCCTGGAGAGAGCCAGAGACCCAGGCCCCAAATTCTGCTGCAAAGTCAGGCCAGGTAGACACTTACACCACTGCTGCCAGACCCTGGCAACACGTCTGTGGCAACCCCAGCCTGGCCCTCCAGAGCCGGGGCACCAGCTTCCCACCCAGAAGCAGCCTCCCCTGGCGGCCCGCCCTTTCCCTCACCCATGCGTTTCCCTGTGCCACCGCGGGGTTTGTGAGTGCAGGTGGTGGTGACCGGGTCCTACCTGAGAAGTCGAGCCCAGCTTCCTCATCCGGAGGCGAGGTGGAGAATGGAGCGATTGTCCGTATCAGTCCGCAGCTCAGCAGCACCGGCGTCACCAGTGAACTTGGTGGAAAAAGCAAATTCTCAGCTGCCCCCAACAGACAGAATGGTGAGGGTGAGGCCAGGGCTGGGGGCCTTTTTTTTTTTTTTTTCCCCCCGCAAGATCTCCAGCTACTTCGGACTCGAGAACCACGGGCAGAGGTGGAGAGTTTGAGCCTAAATTGAGACAAAATTGAGATCACCTGAACATCAGGACAGGCTCCACCACTTACTGTGTTCTTTTGGGCAAATTACTTAAAACACACACACACACACACACACACACACCACCACCACCACCACCACCACCACCCCCGTCTGCCTGGAGCTGTCTGGGTCTTAGAACAGTCCCTGTCCCACCTGCTGGGAAACTCCTGGGTCCCAGGTCTCCCTAATACATCTCTCTACCTCGTGTACTTCGCCTGTAAAATGAGGATAATAGGGGCACCTGGGTGGCTCTCTGGGTTAAGCGTCTACCTTTGGCTCAGGTCATGACCTCAGTCAGGGTCCTGGGATCGAGCCCCATGTCAGAGCTCCCTACTCAGTGGCGAGTCTGCTTCTGCCTCTCCCTGTGCCCCTCCTCCCACTCCAGCATGCTCGTGTGCACTCTCAAATAAATACATAAGCTTTATTAAATTTAAAAAAATGAGGATAATTAATTGAGTTGGTACACTAATGTGTCTGGACCAGAGCCCGAGACCGGTATACACGGATGAACGTCAGCTCAGTCCTGAGCTCATGCCCTAATTTTTTCTATTCCTTCATCCACAGAACACCATCTAAACCTCACTTGCTAACAAATTTGTGAAATAAGTCTAAAGCCTGGTGGCTAGTAAATGCTCAGTAAGTCTTAAGCTCATTTTTCTTCTTCTTCGCTATTAGCAAAGGTTATCTAGCCACAGTGAAGACCAGGTTTCAAGCAGTCACCAGAGCAAACAATTAGAACCATCCCAGCTGGGGTGTTTGGATGGCTCAGTCCATTAAGCGTCTGCCTTCAGCTCAGACCATGATCCCAGGGTCCTGGGATCGAGTCCCACATTGGGCTCCCTGCTTGGCAGGAGGCCTGCTTCTCCCTCTCCTACTCCCTTTGCTCATGTTCCCTCTCTTGCCTCTCCTTGTCAAATAAATAAATAAAATCCTGAAAAAAAAAAAAAAAAAAAAGAACTACCCAGCTACTCACACTGGCCCTGCGGAATTCTAAGTATCAGTACAATAAGCCCCATCTCACACTCTTCCCTCCCCAGGCCTCTGGTCTCAGATATCCTCCCCCGGTCACTTTGCCAAATTTTGGCCAATATAAATAAGCAAAGTCTCAGGGTGCCTGGGTGGCTCAGTTGTTAAGTGTCTGCCTTCAGCTCAGGTCATGGTCCCAGAGTCCTGGGATCAAGGCCGCATAGGGCTCCCTCCCTGTGGGAAGCCTGCTTCTCCCTCTCTCACACCCCCTGCTTGTGTTCCCTCTCTGGCTGTGTCTCTCTCTGTCAATTAAATAAATTAAAAAGGAAAAAAACTAGCAAATTCTCTTGGTTCTTTTGGTGATCCAATGTCCTCCTTTTGGATTTGGAGTCATCAGCCCCTTGGGGCCTGACTTGTTATTTCGGTCCAGCGAAAACAGGGGCTGATGGGGTAGGTCAGCTCAAGGTGATTCGGGGCTCTATTGTTTAAAGAAACGCTAGCTGCTGGCCGCCCCTCAGCCCCACAGCACACTAACCGTGAGGGAGGGCAAGAAACCCCAGCGACACACATGCCCAGGGAAGGGGTATGGTTTTGGCAAGTAGCCAGCAAGTTTCTGGTTCCGGGATGTTCAGAATGACCAAAAGGCAGCTGCTGCTGACCAGAGAGGCTCCATCGGGGTGCGTGTGTTTGTAAGGGGTGCTTAAGTCTCCCACCTTCCCGAAGAGCCCCGCTCTGATGGCCTCTGCCCTCCACTCTCCATTCCTTCCCAGTTAGAGACCAGGCAAGGGTATGAGGTCACCCAATGGCGTCATTTTCTAGCCATTGATCAAGTTGTTTTCCCACTCACTCATTCTTGTAGGTGCAAGATATAAAAATTCCCTGGTTTTCTAACCATGCCTTGAGCAGAGAATTTGGACTTGTGTTCCATGAATCAGGCACTCACAGCCTGGGGGAATGCAAGAGGGGGTGTCCCTTTGTAAGAGAAGAATATGGAGCAAAAACCTCACCTGTTTCTGATGCTTGGCCCCTATAATAGTTAATATTATGTTTCAATGTCAGCCACAAGGTGGTCAGCCAGAGACTTGGCCAAACATTATTTGGAGTGAGTCTGTGAAAGTGTTTTTGGATGAGATCAACATTTGAAGGGGCTGACTAAGTAAAACAGATTGCCCTCCCCAGTGTGGGTGGGCCTCATCTAATCAGTTGAGGGCTTGACTAGAACAGAAAGGTTTATCTTCCCAAGAGTAAGAGGGAACTTTTCCTGTTTGACTGCCATTGAGCTGGGACACCCATTTTTGTTTTTGTTTTTGTTTTTGTTTTTCCTGCCTTCAGACTTGAACTGAAACTTTGACTCTTCCTAGGTCTCAGACCTGCTGGTCTTCAGACTGGAACTATGCCACTGGCTCTCGTGGGTCTCTAGTTTGCTGACTAAAGATCTTGAGACTTGTCAGCCAATTCCTTAGAATAAATCTCTTTCTGTATATGCCACCTATTGGTTCTGTTTCTCTGGAGAATCTTGACTAATACAGCCCCTGAGTGGGGGTGGGGCCAAGCCATGCCCCCAGGCTTATCTGCTCTGGGCTGCAGGTGGCAGGTGCCCAGGAAGATGCCTATTACACATGTGGACAAGGTTTGCCATTGATGGTGAACTTCCCAGATATTCCACTAGCACCCTTGTTATCATTAGCCCATAACTGGCAATCTGGGGGCCACTGAGTGGTTTTTCCCATGTGACCCAAAGCTGGGTCCTGTGATGGAGGCCCCAGGAGGGTGTTGCAGGTTTCTGCATTCTCTCCTTTCTGGGCAATCACATCTCACTCGGTATTCCCAATTTTAGGAGATGATGTTTAACCCAAATAGAATGGAAAGCTTATCTGAATGTTCTGCCTTCTATCTGGGGCAGAGCAGGCATTTCTGTCTGTGCCCTGTGTGGTAGACATGGGTGTGATTTTCTGTCCCCTCTGGATATTGCAAATGTGAACGTGACCACAGGTATAAAGATATGCCAAGGGAAAAGATGCAGGAAGCTAGACAAGATGCAGATGTGAGCGTTTGCCTTGGCACACAGGGCATTTGTGTGATGTGTCCTTGAGGGGATGAATCAGGACCACAGATGAGAAAGAAAAGCCAAGGTGACAACCTGCCCACTTTCATCCAATTAAACACTAGGTCTGGATCGTCAGTGCCTTGGGGACACTGTCGCCAGTCTCCTGTTCTCCCCGGAAGCAAGCAGGGGCTGGGTGAGGGCTCTCGGCGCTCATGTGGCATGAAGTCTGGAGAAAGGGGGAAGAAGGCTCACAGTCGCTTCCGTCTGGGCAGCCACAGTGGACCACGGATGATGGGATCACAGATTGAGGAAGAAAGGGATTGGGGTCAGGGAGGGGCCCTGAAGTCACCAGTGAAACTCTGGGGTCTGATCCAAACCCCAAACAAAAAACAGAATTGATTTAATGGACTCTCATCTACATATTCCGTGGACATCAGCGGGTGCCTGCTGAGTGCCAGGCCCTGAGCACAGAATGGGGTGTGCAGTGAACCGGCGCCCCGCTCTCTGCCATGGGCACAGCACTGCTCTCTCAAGTGGGGACCAACCACCAAAGGACAGAAGCCCAGACACGGGACAATCTGTGGTGACAGTGCACTGACGCCGCCTCACTGAGTGTCTCGGCCCTCCCCTGTGTGGGTTCAGTGGACTCTTACCTCCCGCTCTGACAGAAGGCAGCAGGGAGTCCATTCCCCAGCCCAGGCCAGCTGCTGCCTTTGCTTCTCACTCACAGCCACCCTGGCCAGCTCTGCCGCGGCCAGCACCCACCCCCTGGGCTTATCACGCAGGCGGGGGCGCGGGGGCCACCAGCCGGCAGGCAAAACAGGCAGCAAGAGGACATTCGAGAATTGACTCTGCCAGCTAGGTGTCTGTTCAGAGGACACAGAGATCACGGATATTTTCCCTCCGGCCTTCTGACGGTACCACCCCCAATTCCAGGGCACGGGCGATGGGGTGGATCCCATCGTGGGTTTGGGGTGGAAGGAGCTCAGACAGGGCTGCCCAGTGCCAGGGCGGTGCTCTGCCTCACGGCCTCTTACGGAGCCGTACCCAGGGCTTCGGAGCGGAGGAGCAGGGAAGGGCGAGCCTGGATGCCAGGGGGGCCTGTGTGCACTTGGGCCCTTTCAATGCAGCACCCCCCTCCTCAGGCTCTGACCTTCTCTCCTGTTCTCTCTTCAGACTTCACCATGGCTGGAGAGGCCAGGCCGGGCCCTGCCCAGCAGGGCGAGAAGAGGCATCAGGGCACAGCCTGGTGAGTCTGTCTGGGGCTGCCTGCAGCCTGCAGGGGAAGCAGGCCACTGGCTGTCTTGTCCAATGCTCTGGGTTCCCCTGAGATCAAAAGATCCCCAGGAGGCCAGCTCTGCCTACTCACTGTGGCACCTGCAAGTCTCTTCTCCCTTGGCCTCGGGTTTTGTCTGTAAACTGAGGGAGATGACACCGTTCATTCCCAGGGCCTTCATCACTGATGTCACCCAGCACCATCCTGCTGACAGAGGCTGGGTACCCCTTCTCCCACCTGGAGCCGGGGCGAGTGGGTCCTCCCCGGAGAGTCCCACCTGCCTGGGGCCTGGGGGATTCTTCCAGCTAGAGATGTTTGGGAAGTCACAAATGGGAACATGGCCTGGACGAAACCTTGTCCCTAACCTGGGAACCTTAAAGAAAATGTTAAGAACTCTTGAAACATTTTCAGAAAGGAGCGCCCCACATTTTGCCAGCCCGCGTGCCATTTTCACCCGCACAAGGCAAGCGTGTCCCTGAGCTGGGCATCTATGGTGGCCTCGCTCAGCTCCTGGCCCTCCTGTGAGCAGTGGGGGTGGGTAGGGGGTTCCCACCTTGTGGTGGAAGAGGCTGTGGGCCAGGGGGTTGCTGTTAGGAACCATGCTGTGTAAATGCCCTGTGCCTTCTGGGTTTCGCCCTGCCTCGTCTTCCCGGAAAGGAGATGGCAGGGATGGGCTGGGCGCTGCTCCCAGAAGTCTCTGCACCTTCAGCTTGACCTTGACATAGAAGAGGCCCAACCTCTCCCTGCCAGCACCCGCCTGGGCGTGTGTGTCACCCTGTGAGTGTGCCAGTGTGGGTGGTTTTGCCACTGCTTTTGTTTTGGGCGGATGAGCAGGTGTCTGGTGCTGGGTAATGAGCGGTTTTTGAACTTGGCCTGTCTTCAGTGATAGGGAGCTGCCTACGTGCTCTGTTGGCTAGATTGTGTCTTGTGGGAGACTCTAGGGGTTTCATAATGCTCTGTCCCCAGGGGGCACTCCAGGAGGGAGGATGAAGCCTTTTGTGGGTGGGCAGTAGTGGCTGTGGCTTGGGCCCCTGGGATAGTGCCCAGAGGAAGGGCAGGGTGGGGATGGGGTTCTGGTGGCCGCTGAACTGCGGGATGTCCTCCCCGTGAGAAGGCGTCAAGTCCAGGGCGGGCGAGAGGCAAGGCCACAGAATCAGGGCGCAGGCTTCAGCCGAGGCTGATTGCTGAGGGGGTGGGGTGCCGTGGAATGAGGATGAGAAGCAGGACCCCCCCCTTCCTCAGGCCCAGGGGGACCCTCTGCCTGCAGCCTGACCCCTAAGTCCCAAACCGATCCTGCCCCGTCTCCACTCGGGAGCTCTCAAGTCTGTGCTAAGCAGTCAGTGAAGCACCATTCCTGTACCATCCATTCGTAGCTACTTCAAAATGTCATTTTAGGGAAAAATGCGGGGTGGGGGGTGCCGGGGGGGGATAAAAAGAAAATTAGAAGGGTCTGCATTGGCCGGGAATCGAACCCGGGCCTCCCGCGTGGCAGGCGAGAATTCTACCACTGAACCACCAATGCTGCGCTGACAGGGATGCTGCCACAGAGACCCAGAGGGTCCATAGAGGCCGCCTCCGCCTCTGCGCTCCGCCGAGGTTTCCGGCCTCTCTAGGGGGTGGGTCGGGGGACCCGCCGGCCAACCTAAGGGGATCCGGGCCAGTGAAAATTCTCTCGGAGCAGTGGCGCCCAGCTGAGACGCACCAGCTTCAGGTTGGCCCTAGCCCCCAAGCCCCGCCCGCTAGCAACCCCTCCCCCGCTCCCCGCCCCCGCCCCTCGCCGCCGGGCTGCCGGTTTCTGGCACCCCGCCGGGGACCCCCCGCCCCTACCGCGACCCCCGGGGGCTGGGTGCGCCTCTCCCGACGCTTTCCTTCCTCCAAAGGCGGGCCTTCCACCACCGGAATCAGCATCTCTGCCGCTTCCAGGCCGCCCCTCCAGACCCCCTGATGCCAGAAAGCAGGGGCGGGGGTGGTCGGAACTCGCACCCACAGGCCTGGGGGTGGGGGGAGCCAGGATGAAAGGGAAGGGGTCCCCTGAACGTCCCCCATTCCGACCTGGTGGCTCTATTGGCCTCGCCCCTCGTGGGCTGGGCCTGAGCTGGGGTCGTGGGCGCACAGCACCTGAAATTTGTTTTAGAAACTGTGCTGCCCCCGCTCACATCCCCTCCCCTCGTCACGCCTCCGGCTCCAGGCGCAGGGGCTCCTGCAGCTGTGTCCCCACAGAGCATCGCTGCCCAGGCCGCGACCCAGCTGTCCCTTTGTACCCATCTCCCCATCCCTCCTAGGCAACAGTTGGCTCCCTGGAGATCTTAGGACACCGGAGACACAGGCAGTGAGAGTCTGGGACCTTCCAAACTCCTCTCTCTCCGCAGGCGTAGAGCAAAGAGGAAGGTGGCCTGGCCACAGCCCTTACGACTGCCTGGCTGGCTCTGCCAGAGCTGGGTTGCATCCTGGCCATCCCCACGCAAGGATTAAGGGCTCTCACGCAACCACCGTGGCTTTGGGCCCTGACTTCACTCCTCCCTTTCATCCTTTGCCAGACTTAAGTTCCAGAACGTCAGCTGTTCCTGGGGCAGGCAGAGGAACCTTTGGAGGGCTCCTGTCTGGCTGGCCAGAAGGCTGCAGGCAATTGTCTCCCCCGTCACCTGGAACGTGACCCTTGTCAGAGGCCAGACATGGGGAAGCTGTGGTCCCCCAAAATGACCTTGGTTAAGTCCCTCAGGGCTCTTTTGGTGGAAAATCCTGGGGTTCTAAGGAAAACCTGCATGCCTCAGTTTCTTCAAGCTAAACTGGGGTCTAGGCGAGGACTCTGGCCATGGAGAGAGAGCCCGTCTCCATTTGTCTCTGTTGCAGCAGGAATAACTATGACCTGGGCTACAAGCTATACAGGGAAGGTGTCCCCTACAGGTCAGTGAGTCTTAACCCTCGGTCCTCTGGGTAAACGGGTGGGCTGCTTGGCCTGACTCCCTCTGTTCTGTGCCGGTAGGGTGTATGAGTACCAAAGGATCCCTCCGCTCATCCATCGTGTGCCTGTCAAGATCCGGAGGACCCAGGTGGGCTTGGGGGTCAAGAGCAGCTTCAGTCCCCACAAGGGCACCAGAAAGAGCCACCTGCCCCGAGAGCAGATAAAGCGTGAGTGAGGGGGGACAGCCCTCACCTGCAAGGCTAGGGAAGAGCTGGGCGGACCTCAGCATTGAGGGCAGGCGGGGGAGCCCAGGCAGCAGAGTCCTCTGTCCTCCCGGCCTGGTGGGCATCAGCTCTGGCCCCTCTCCAAACAGTCCAGACTGAGGAGCTGCACTCCATCAGGGGCGAGCTGAGCCAGATCAAAGCCCAGGTGGACCGTCTCCTGGAGAATCTGGAATGCATGGACCAGCAGAGGGACCAGCTTCCGGGTGGAACACCAACTGTGGACCCAGGCCACATTCCCAGTGAGCTCCAGCTTTTCCCGCGGCTGAAGGTCCCGGGGCACCTCGGATCGTGCCCCGAGGCTTTCCCTCTGCGGGGGCTCCTTCCTGCCTTCCTTCCCCCCACTCCCACTGGTTGTTCCTATGGCTGGAAGGCCTGTGGCTTCTAGGTTGTTCTGTGAGCCTCCCCGACCCCCACCCTCCCATCCACTCTCCAGCTCTCTGGAGGCAGAGCAGTGTCCCAGCCCCTCCCCATCCTGTCCTTTCAAGCCCTAGGCACCCTTGCTCAGGGCTGGGCACCAAGGGGGCCTCTCTGAGGTCAGCTGGGGCCTCCCAACCTGGCCATTAACTGGTGACTCCCCCTGCACAGGGTCAGAGGACAGTGAAGAAACCAAGGGCCCAGGCAGTAAGGGTTCCTCATGCAGAATCACTGACCCCCAGCAGGAGCCCAGGGGCCAGAGCGCCCATCCGGAATCAGACAGCGATGAGGACAGCGCAGACCCGGAGGAGGCGGTGAGTGGCGCGGCACTTCCCCTCATCCTCACCCTCCTAGCATTTGGCTCCTTGTGGCCTCCCTGTGAACAAGGGGGAGACATACGTCCCTGAGGAGCCTACAGTGGGGGTTGAGAGGAGACCTGGGACAGGTGCCCCATGCGACCCCCAGGAGATGGGGCCTGTACTGCTTGTTTTCCCTTCTCAACTCGGGCTGGGTGAACTCAGGGCACTAGGGGCTGCTTGTGGCCTGACATAGCACCCTCTCCTGGAAGCTGGGGGGCGGGCTTTGAGCACTACACCGTGTCATAGGTATGCCTCATGGCCCCAGACCCCTTGTCTGAGGGCCTGGAACCAGTTAAAACCCATTTCTGCCTCTTTTCCTGCCCTGCCCCCACATCTTGTGGGGTACCATGCTCCCCGGGGGAGCTGTGGCACTTGGGACGTCATTGGAAGGAGACCATCAGAACCTGGATCTGATAACAGCCCTCTGGGTAGCATTAAAGGGCCCGAATGTTCCTGTCTTACCATGTCCTGCTCCCTGATTGGAGGTCCCTGCAGCAGGCCAAGCCCCATGTTTGTTGGGGCCATCTCCGCAAGGTCTGGGATGCTGAGGGGCCGGCAGTTAACGATGCTTCCTGCCTCCACCTATCTGGCCCTGTCCCCTGGACCTCTGAGCTCTGAAGGGCCCTTCCCACTGCCCAGGCCTACAGGAAGGGGCTACTTTGGTGGTTCTGGGTTTCTAGGCCTCAGGAAGAATCCGGAGTGGCCCTGAGCTGCCGAAGCTGCCGAGAAACAGACATGGGGCTGAGGGAAGAGGTTAGCAGGCCTATTTCTTAGGCATTCCATGTCCCTCAGCCCTCCTGGCCAGAGTCCTGCTTCTGTTTTTCCTACAGGGGAAGAACCATGCATCAGACCTGGAGGGCAGCCAGTAGAAGGGTGGAACCCCTCCGGGCTCCTTCCCAAGTGGCTCCTTTGCTTGCCTCGTGTGGATTCCTGAAAGCCTCTCGAAGGAGACTGTGCCGCCAGAGGCACCTGTTCTAGAATGAGCACAGTGAAAGTGGAAGCAAGGCTCAGCCAGACCCGCCAGGAAGCCTCCCCCATTAATGGTGGCTTTTGCTTTGGAGGCCATGTTTCCAGACGATAGGGGCCAAGAGGGAGTCCTGCAACTGCCTTAGCACAAGCTCACTGCGCTCACGAAGCTGAGGCCGTCTTGCAAGGGGCAGCTGCCCAGTTCCCCCTTGGACACACGTCAGCTCCCGGGGACAGCAGGTACTGCGCTGGCTGCTCTTCCCATCCCCCTGCCGCTTCCCAGTGTGGCGCGTCCCGCAGTGGCCAGCCAGTGGTGCCCAGGAAACTCGTGTGCCTACAGTCCCCCTTCCAGTCTGAAAGGGAACTTTAAGTTCCTCAGCATGCGCCCCCACAAAGCCCCCTCTAGTTCCAGACTCCTCACCTACCCTATAAAGCCATCCTTCAGAATAGGGGTATCATTTTCACATCCTATTTCTATCTTGTCTCTTGCTGGTGTGATACTATGTACTTCAGATTGGCTCTGGAAATACTATTATGTCAAAAGGGCAGAAATAAAATTTGTATTTCTTTTCCCTTGGCCAGGGGTTCTTTGGTGTGGTCTCCAAGGCTTATTCTGGTCCTGGGGCTCCCTGAGGTCAGGCCTTCCTGGAGAAGCTGAGCCGGCCCCTGAGTCACACAAGTTCAGAAGCTCCTCCTAAGCCAGGGCACACAAAGGGGACCAGGCTGCCTGCCTTCTTCCTATTCAGACTTGGGCATAAACACACTGGGCTCAGCAGCCACACAGAAGAGCCCACTCTTGTGGTCACTCAGACCATCTCCACCACATGGAATAATGGCCAGGCTGTACCTGGTTTCCCAACACCCAGAAGCTCTTATCTCCTAGAAGTTCATCTGCCCTCCCCCAGGAGCCAAGACTGGATCACGGGCCCCAAATAATAAACCCAGCCGGGTGGGGCGCCTGGGTGGCTGAGTCGGTTAGACGTCGGACTCGTGATTATAGCTCAGGTCCTGATCTCAAGGTCACTAAGTTCACGCCCTGCATCAGGCTCCGTGCTCAGAATGGAGTCTGTGGGATTTTCTCTTCTGCCACACCCCTGACCCCCTTGCATGCACTTTCTCTAAATTAATAAATCTCAAAAAGAAAAAAAAGGAAAAAAAAAGAAAGCAAGCCAGCTTGGACCCCCACTTCTTCTTACCAGTAGTGGAGGAGGCCTCTAGCTTCCACCCAGGACCAAACCCCTTCCAGGGACCCAACCGAGTTGGGGTCTGGCCGAGCACCAAACCAGAGGCTGGAGAGAACACCCAGAGTGCTCCTGGGCCCATACAACCCTCCCTACTCTTGTCACACCTCACCAATGGCCAACTCTGATACTCAAGGGGCAGGTTCTCCTCCTCCAAGGCACATTTGCCCACACCAGCCCCCGCACCTTTCAGTTTCAGCCCGTCTCTTCTACTTATGTTGGTCTAAGGAACAGGGCACATTCAAGACAATGAGGTCCCAAGCCCTGATACCAAGGGTCCATTATTTGTCCAAAAGAGCCTTGCTCCTTTAAATTCACTACTGAGAAGAACCACAATAGAAGACTTTTCCAGATACAAAGGAGTTTGTTTTAGCTCAGATATAAATGAGAAGGCCCAGCCCTCTTGTCCATTCTCTCAAGAGCAGACCAGTTCTACAGAAGGGAGTCACCAGCTGGCCTGCATAGGGTCCATCCCTTACAAGACAAAAGCTCCAAGGCCAGTTTTCCAGGCAAGTCCGCCTGAAAAGTCCTTTCCAACTCGGGAGTCAGGCCGCATTAGCAAGTGTCTTCAACTGGGTCGTAGCTGGGAAGCACCAGCTCAAGCAGAAAAGTTTCTTTAATGGCAGTGTGTAAGAAATCCGTTCCAACACGGCTGTCCAGGGCATCGGTTCTGTGCACGCCGCCTCAGACCCGCCCTGGCCCTCCGAATTCTCAGCTCCGCTCAGTCTGGAAGCTGAGGGCACGGGTCCTTCGGAGGGCGGCGGCAGCTAGGTCCTCGCCGTCCGTCGTGGCTCGGGCTTCTGGTTCAGGACGGCGCGGCGGCGCCCCTCCGGCGCGCAGCCCGCACCAAGCACTGCTGCAAGACGGGGTAGAGGCGCTGGCAGCCCTCCAGGCCCAGACGCACTGCCTCGGCCCAGCTCTCGGTTGGGCCGCCCTCCCCGCTGCCCAGCAGCCCGGCCACCTGGTTGAGCACCGGCATGAGCGCCACGGTGAGGCCGGCGGCGGCGTGCTCCTCCTCGAGTCGCGTGGGGTCCAGCAGCCAGGTGGGCGCCGGCTCCGGCGTGCGGCTCAGGCCGCAGCCCACCACCAGGTCGTACATCTCGACGCCCGCGTCGGCCAGGGCGAGCGCGGCGGCCGTGAGCGCGGCGGCCAGCGCCGAGCCGCCGTCCTCGAGCAGCAGCGCCGACACCTCGAGCTGCGCGCGCGGGTAGCGGCCCAGGCGCACCGCCGGCTCCAGCGCCTCCTGCAGGGCCAGCGCCAGCTCGCGCTCCTCCCCGCCGCCCGGGGGCGCGCGGCGCCGGCGGCCCGCGAAGGGCGCGCGGCGGAAATCGCAGAGCAGGCGGCCGCGCAGGGCGGCCGGGGCCTCGCCGCCCGCTCCGGCCGGGCCGCCGCCGCGCTCGCTGCCCTCGGCCTGGCGCGGGCCGGACACGGCGCACAGCACCTTGGTGCCTCCCGCCTCCAGGTAGGCCGAGCCCTTGGCCTGGCTCAGCAGCCCGGCGCGCGCGTACACGGGCCGCAGCCGCGTCGGGTCGCGGGCGGCGGGCGCCTCATCCTCGTCGGCCGCGTACAGCTGCGGCGGCTGCGACTCCTCGGGCCCGCGGATGCGGCGGTGGTCCCCGGGCATGGCTGCGCCTACTGTGCGAGCCGCTTCCGCCCGCCGTCCCGGCCTCGCACGCGGGTTCTTCCGCCCGCTTAAAGCCGCGCGCCCGCGCGAGGGCTGTCGGGATAGCGGCGTGCGGCGCCGCACCGCCCCCTGCCGTCCTGGAGGGAGAATCCCGAGCGCGGCCAATCCCCGAGGCCGCTTCAAGGACCCCGGGATCTGGATGGACAAATGGATAGACAGCGGGGGCAGGCCTGCAGGAGTAGGACCCCGTCCGGCCTGGCTGGCCTCTAGCCTCTCGGGCCCGAGCAGTCCCAGGGTGTACAGTCTTCGTCCTTTCACTTGTGAAGGTTGTGATTATTTTTATCTTGCACTTGTTTGTGTGACTATCTCCTACGTGTTTCCCTAGGACTTCCCCAAGAGGGCTGGCTTTTTGTCTTGGTCATTCTTCCCATCCTCAGTGCCCTGGCTGGCATCGTGCTTGTTGATGGAACGGAGAGTACACACTGGATTGTGTACTCTTTGTACCCACGGGAGTCCTCACCTCGCATGTGCTTGGTGAAGCCAGGTCCTCAGCACCCTCACCCTCAGCGCTTCTCACCCCAAGGACAGCCCCTGGTGACAGCTAGCCTCACTGCTTCTTCCACCATAGACCCGCTTTCCCCCTCCTAACGTGTCAGCAGACCTAAGTGAACCAGGGCCCCATAGCCACCTGTTATACCCAGGGAACATGGAATCAGCCAGAGCCAGCACAAGCAACCAGTACCTTTACCTTTAACCTCCCCTGCACACAGTTTCCAAGCCCAGCTGTCTTCAGACCTGAGTGAAGGATTCAGGACCAGGCAGGTCCCAATCCTCACGGTCCATCTTTGGCTCAGAGGGATGGGGGCAGGCAACTAATGCACCTTAAGTTTGTCCCATACCAGAGAAAACCTTTGGTCTCACCCCCGAAGACTCATCAAAAGGGAAGGGAAGAAGTGGACTTCTTCAATGAACTGCTTCCAGTAACCCCATGGCCCATCTTCTATTCAATGATTAATCTCTCTCATCTCACCCTCAACTCCCCATTCTATGGGCCACCTCCTCCCAGCAGCCATTCCCCAAGTTCAGGAGTCTGGGGCTGGACTTGGTGAGGACCAGAGCCAGAAGCCAGCTGGAGCTGCAGGCTGCTACACAGGGGCTCCGGGGAGGCGGGCGGTTACGAGATCACATGGCATCATCAGGTATTGCACATAGTCCTTTTATTCTCTGCAGCACAAAGGACCCCTCCCTGTGGACCCAGACCCTCAGGCCCACAAGGAACTCTATCTACAGACACGAGCAGGACAGTGATAAATAGCAATCCTGGGGTAGTGGTTTCAGACGGATGGCGCTGGTGTGTAGGGCTCAGGGCAGAAATGTAACGTGGGCCAGGAGTCACAGGCCAGCTCCCAGGTGAGTGAGTTCGTTACTGCTGGGTTAGGAGCAGACAGGGCTGTTTAAAGGTCCCAAGATCCCAATGTCCTCGTGGCAGATGGAGAGCTGGCTGGACGGATCCGTTGGGTGAAGGACGGATGCCTCCCACTGGAAGCTTCCCCTCCCCCTCAGTTCTTCACATCTCCCAGGCGGAGCTGCGCAAAGGAAGTGGCCAGCTCCAGCGCCTCCTGCAGGCAGCCCACATTCTTGCCTGTGGCCTGAGCTGACACATCTTTGCCACCACCCTTGCCGTCCATCAGGCCGGACACCTGCTGCACCCACTCACTGGCTTTCAGGCCCCGGTTGGCTGCATTCTGGAAAACAGAAAGAAGTGGGAGTCAGGACAGAAGACGGGACTGAGGAAGACATGGAGAGGGGAGGAAATGAAAAAGGATGGGGGAATCCCTGAGCCCGACCCCCGCCCTTCCGGGTGCGGCTGCCAGGGCTGAGACGGATCCTACAGCTGGTGCCCAGCCCAGGTGAGGAGTTGCCAGGCCAGGTGTCAGCACAGTGGAACGTGTTCCCCGAGGAGACGGCCTGAGGGTAGGGGTGCTGGAGGAGGTGACAAACAAGGGCCAGGAGGACGGCTGTTTCTAACTGGTGGCACATGCACACAAGGGTCTTGGCAAACAACCGTGAGAAGAGCCAAGCTTCCAACACCATTCCCCGCCGGCACAGGGCTGCAGGGTGTTCTGACCTGGGGGACTTGACACAGGCACGTGATCTTGCCAGCTTCATTGTCCACTGTGAAGAGCATGGCAGAGGTCTGAGGGGAATGTGTCTTGAAGAGCTTCAAGGCTTCATTCAGGGCCTGTAGGAAAACCTGCTGTCAGGCCAGGCCTAGGGACAGGGAGCCAAGCTCTCCACTGTACAGCGAGTCTGCAGAGCCCAGTTCTCAGAGCATCCCCTGTGCCCCCCTCTCTCAGAGCAGGTGCTGGTCCCAGGAGACTGTACGGGGAGGAGAACCCAAGCACAAGGCTCTGCCCACCCTCCAGCTCTGAGGTTCGCCTTCCATCCCAAGGAGCTGGAGCTCTCCAGTCACCGGATCTCTCCATGGCGCAACCTAACCTCAATCCCAGAGAGCGGGCCCTCAGGCCACCATTCCATGAAGAGCCACAAAGCTCACAATTCAGACACCAGAGGGCTGATCCCCTGAGAGGAGACAAGTACTGGACAGGCACAGAGCAGCGCGTGGCGTCCCAGCCCCTTGCCTTGGCCGAGGCGCCGCTCTCCATCTCCAAGATGACAAGGGGCTGGTTGGGGTTGCTGTCGATGAGCTGCTTTGTCTTCTCCAACACCTGCAAGGAAATCCAGAGGAGAGGGCTCAGGTCAAAGGCCCAGACCGCTGTCCACACAGTCTCCCATCCACCCACCAGCACGGCAGGACTCACGCGCTTCTGAACATCGGCTTTGCTAGCCCGGTCTAGGTCATCCATGATCTTCTTCAGGGATTTGAGATTCTCCCGGAATTCATCCTTCTGCCACTGGGGGATGACTGCAGTGGCCAGGGCCTGGAACCAGAACCACAATACCACTGGAGTCCAGACCACAAGGAGCTAAGATGTGAGGCCCAAGACCAGCCCACCCTTCTGGCTCTGAACACCACAGTCTTCCCTGACTCATATCCAGGAGGAAAGAAAAAACAAAAAGGTATCCACTAGCCTAGAGACAAGTCACTCTGTGAGCAACTACTGGTGCCGTACCGAGTAGGGCGAGTGGGGAAAGGGGCAGACACAGAGAGCTGGTCCCCACCAGGCAGTGAATATAGACTGTGACAGGCTCACAGGAAGCCTCCACATAACAGACATGAGGCGGCCTGGGAACAGTGGGCACCCCTCCTCCCAACTCCCTCAACTCCCCCTAGTGCTGAGAATGGGCCCTGCCGTCGGCAGTGGGGCAGCTAGCGGATTCCGGGGGTCCACAGGCCAGGATCCACCAAGACCCCTGTGGGACCACTGCACTGAGAACCAGGACCTGAGGCTTCTACAGGAGCATCCGATGCATCCAGCCCTCAGCGGGGCCTAAGGAGGGAGACAGCCCCTACCTCACCAAGGTCAGCGATCTCCCTCTGCACGTCCTTATTTGGCGCAGTCTGAGCCTTCACTTTGGCCTCCATGACCGAGAGAGAGTTCTTCAAGCTCTCTGCTTTCCTGAGGGCCTGGAGAGGGGCAGAGTTGTAAACCCCCGTGCGGTAACCTTCAGCTTCACTACCGGTAAACTGCGGGCGCACTGATGGCAAGCTCCGGAACAATACGCCCCCAACATGGCAGAAGTTTCTCGTTCTTTAGGGACCAAGTGCTGGCAGCCTCAGGCCCCAGGAAGGGCGCCCTCGTACCTGACTAGCACAAAGACTGTACCACCTCAGGCTTAGGGGAGAACCAAAAACTTCCGAGTCAGGAACCCTTCTCACCCCAACACAAGAACCGATCTTCAAGCCTCAGCACACCTCAGGCCGCAGGTACAGTCCCCACCCCTCGGGCAACCATCCCCGTGCACTGTGCATCTCAAACTAGGCATGTACCCTTGGGAAGATGTGAGTGAGTGCTGGGGCACTGGAAGCTACAGCCAAATTATGGCTTACCCTCCTAGACGCCGACAGATGATGGAACAAACAGCAGAATTTACGTATATTTTTAAAGATTAAAGCCAGCAGTTAGGCAGTTCTGCACAGTGGTGGCTCTCTTTTGCCACGTGGGGGTCACTGAAGGACAGTTTGGGGGTAGCACTGTACTTCCAATTCTGAGCACAGCATCTATGGAACCGTCTACACTATAGACTCAGATTGCACGACTCCTGCCTTGTTCCCATAAGCCACAAACCAGCTGCCACACTTACCTTCTGGGCTTCGGCCCCCGTGACGGCAACGATCCTCCGGATGCCCTTGGCAATAGCTTCTTCACTCACAATCACAAAAGTGCCTGCGTGACTTGAATTCCGCAGGTGCCTGATTGGAACAACACAAAGTCCACAGTGACCAGAGAGCCCACGCACCCTGGTCCCTACCGCACCCGGGAGCCCATGGTGAGGGCCTGAGGTCTCTGCGATCCTGGGGAAGCTCCCTCAACAGGACAAGGGGAAGAGGCCCTTTACGTGGATTTCGGGGAGGACTCAGGCCAGGAAGCCCAGCAGCAAGTCAGAGAAAGCCCAGCAGCAAGTCAGAGAAAGCCCAGCTGGGGCTGAGAACACACAGGCACTGAGTGAGACACCACCTTTCTGAGCCTCAGTGTTCTCAGGTATAAAATGCAGAGAATTCTCCTGCACGGGACTACTGTGAAACTCAAATGAAATCAAACAAAAGTACTCTGTAATCCTTAATGCCCAACACAATGTTCCTGCTGGCAGACTCTGTGTTCATTCTATTTCTGGTCCCCTTTGGAATAGAAACTATATTCTTCTGTCCCTGCCAGAACCTGAGAATATCCAAGGATTACCTTTAAAATCTCACCACAATCCTGTAAACAGGTTTTATTCCTCAGGAGCTCAGAAAACCCTAAAGTTCTTGGGTATGCTGTCTGCAAGTAAATGTCTGAGAACTTTGTTTTAGCCTTAGAAAAGTAAGAGTGGATCTAGCCTTTTACTCACATCCTCCAAGGACAGCACCAAATTAACAAAAAGCGAGTCCATCCACTGTTCCCCAATGTACTCACGTTCCCCCACAGAACTCAATGGAAGTGAGTGAGCCAGCAGGGCCAGAGGGGTCATCTAGCAGCTCGGACACGGGGACCCCAATGGAGACGACTCGCACAGGGTCAGGGTAGGTTTCATCAAACACAGCCCGTAGGCCCTGGATGGCTTTAGCTGCTGCCAGGGGACAATCCTGGGTGTAGACAGGCTGCCATGGAAAGAAAACAGAACAAAGCTGGGAAAAGTCTCTGGAGGTGCAGTACAAAGCAGCAGGGAAAGCACAGTCTTACAGGCAGGACTCTGGTTTCTAATCCTGGCTCTCATCATGTGCCCTGAGCCTCCTGGAATAAGGCACCCAGGTGTAAAATCAAGAAGCTCAAAATAGAATTCCCAATTGCTTTGCTAAACTGTGAACCGAATCTTTTTTTTTTTTTGGTGGACCAGATCTTAGATGTGCTGCATGTGAGCCAGAACCAGAAGAGCTCTGGAGGGAGTGAAGCAAAGACCTCCCTCTGCCCCCTCCCCAGAGGCCCTAAGGTCCCTCCACAGGATACCACCGCAGCCCCTCCACATATGCAGCTAAGAATTACTGCTTCGAACAAATCTGTGTGCTCGGCAGGATGCGGTCCCATGAGGACGAGCATCAGGACTGCGGAGAGGGCTCCATGGAGAAAGACGCCGGCGTAGGAAGGAGCAGGGCTCACGGCCTGAGAGCTGACGCACAATCCAACCTACCTTGGCTGCCTCAATCATCTGGTTGGCTATCTCTTCGGCCTTCTTGATCTGCTGGGTGGACATGGCTCCCTTGGCAGTGAAGTCAAACCGAAGGCGGTCGGGAGCAACCAGGGAGCCTCTCTGGTCCGCTTCCCCAAGCACGGAGCGCAGGGCGAAGTTCAGGATGTGCGTGGCCGTGTGGTTGCTCATGATGGGCCTCCGTCGGGGCTGTGGAGGGCAGGGGCAGCTGGTGGAGGGGTCTGCCAGTCATCCTGCAATCCCCGCTCTCTCCCTCCCGACTGCCAGGATTCTTAGTTGGACACGGGGCTGCCCGGACTGAGGGCTACGTTTCCCCATTTCCCTTGCAGCACACTGTGGCCATATGACATTCTGGTCAGTGTGTTGTGAGAAGATGTGATATACACCCTTAAAGGGAAGAACAGGGGCGCCTGGGTGGCTCAGTAGGTTAAGCCGCTGCCTTCGGCTCAGGTCGTGATCTCAGGGTCCTAGGATTGAGCCCCACATCGGGCTCTCTACTCTGCGGGGAGCCTGCCTCCCCCTCTCTCTCTGCCTGCCTCTCTGCCTACTTGTGATTTCTGTCAAATAAATAAATAAAAATTTATAAAAATAATAATAAAAAATAAATAAAGGGAAGGAACACGCCCTCCCCTTCCTCTTTCGCACTACCTAGAGTAAGAAGTAAGAGTTGGCCAATTATGGCCTGTGAGCCAAAATCCAGCCTTTTGTCCATTTCTATAAATGGGTTTATTGGAACACAGCCAAACCCACATGTTTATACATGATCTACGCTGCTTTTATGCTACCGCACCAGAGGTGTATGGTTGTGACTAAGACGATATGGCTCACAAAACTGAAAATATTGACTATCTGGAACTTTGTTTAAAAAAAAAAGTTTGCCGGGGCACCTGGGTGGCTCAGTGGGTTAGGCCGCTGCCTTCGGCTCAGGTCATGATCTTGGGGTCCCGGGATCGAGTCCCGCATCAGGCTTTCTGCTCGGCAGGGAGCCTGCTTCCTCCTCTCTCTCTCTGCCTGCTTCTCTGCCTACTTGTGATCTCTCTCTGTCAAATAAATAAATAAAAATCTTTAAAAAAAAAAAAAAAGTTTGGGGCGCCTGGGTGGCTCAGTGGGTTAAGCCGCTGCCTTCGGCTCAGGTCATGATCTCAGGGTCCTGGGATTGAGTCCCGCATCGGGCTCTCTGCTCAGCAGGGAGCCTGCTTCCCTCTCTCTCTCTCTGCCTGCCTCTCCATCTACTTGTGATTTCTCTCTGTCAAATAAATAAATAAAATCTTTAAAAAAAAAAAAAAAAAAAAGTTTCCCAACTCCTGGCCTAGAAATGGATCCAGTGGCTACCTTCCTGGACTGTGAAATGAAGGGCAACACCGCAGGAGTAAGGACAGAAAAACGAGCAAGGAAAGGCTGGGCCCTATGACTCTGTGGGGCAGAGTATCTGTAGCAGCTTGGACTTGGAGATGAGAAACACCCTTCTACCTTGTTTTAAGTGACTGTTAATTTTGAGCTCAGTCACATGAACAGAACCTAGTTCCTAATTAATACAGGATCCCAGGCTCCTGAGGAAGTATTTGCAGTTAATCTGGAGAAAGACCATCCCTGAAACAAGTCTCTAAATCTCAACTGAAGTCACTGTCCTCTGGGGCACATGACTGGCTCAGCAGGAGGAACTGTTCATCTTGATCTCGGGGTTACGAGTTTGAGCCCCACACTGGGTATAGATTATTGAAAATAAATTAATTAAAATAGAATAAAATAAAATCACAGTCCTCTGACTTAAGAACATATCCATTTAGTAACTCACAGCTGCACCCATCACAAAATGTTCTCTTGCATCAGACTCAGAATCATCTCACGAATTCACTTAGGAGTGACAACGATGACTGGACCAATTTAGAGCCAAAGGAGATGAATTCTTTTCATAATGTATATTGGGTCACTATGACACACACTTGAAATATCTTAGAATTTTATATGTCAACTATACCTCGATAAAAAAATTAAATTTTAAATTACAAACATAAAAATAAAAGGGAGAGGATTACTAACCAGGTCCAATGCCAAGCAGCATAATGTAACTCACCTCATCAATAAACAGCCGGACCTGGTCCCCGACTCTTAGGCTGCCATAGACGGTCCCTATGTGCAGCACGTACCCTCCTCGCACCTGAGCGTTCTTCACTGTGAATTCTGTTTTCTAAGAGGAGTCCAGGAGAAGAAGAATATGTAAGTAAGCCCAAATACATACATACATATATATATATATATGATCTCCTCTCTCTTTATCTACATATTACACATTCTCTAAGCTCCTCTTCCTACTGTGTATATATATACTGTTATACACACATTATACCATTAATACCGTTATTGTATACATACACACGCACCAAATCTACTGAAAATTAATCAAAAGGAATCACACAGAAGTGGAGCCCAGTGGCTATAAGGGGAAGCTAGAACAGGAGCAGTAATAATTTCAGAAAGAATTTGTCTATTACCGAACCAAGTGGAATGCTTGACAGGAAAGAACCATCAAGTATAGGCCCTCACAAGGAAAGATATACACTGCATCTCCTACGAGAAATCAACTACCCCTGCAACTCAGCCAATGAGAAACCCCCATCACCCAAGCTTGTGATTTTCTCCAGTGGACTTTCCTTTAAAATACTCGCCCCCCCCAACTTCCTCCTCCGCCTTCTCCATAAAATGGCAGTTCTCCTTCCTTTGCTGGACTTGCCTGTGCTTTTGCCATAGCTCACATGTCCCAAATTACAATTCTCTGCTACTTCCCAATAAACTTACTTTTCCTGGTAAAATACCAGTTTCATTTTTATAGTTGAACGGTACCTGTATTTACCATTAAAGATACAGACCACTTTATAGGTATACAAATATATGTGTGTATATATACAGAAACAGATGTTCTCTTAAGGAGCATGCTAGAGAATGTAAAGCCATCGTAAGGAAGCTGAAGTCCATGAGACGAGGTAACTCCTCCAAGATCACAGAGTCAGCAGTGGCAGAGATAGAGGCTGAGGCTTCTGCAAGGGAGTCTGTCCTCCAGAGAGCTACCTCTTATTCATGAGGAAAGCCTGGAGGAATCCAGGATCAACGAACACAGCACAACCACAGGGATCCTGCCAAGAGGGACCTAACCACAGTGATCAGTGGGATAAGAGGCAGCTCCCTTGGTCTCAGAAACACTGACAACGGACCACACCCAAAGACCACTGTGTCTCCTCCCCAAGGACAGGAGCGTGAGAAGCCAGAAAAGCTACCCCAGCCGAGGCCCAGCCCTCTGCTGGATGCCCCCATCCCCGGCTAACAAGGACGAACTGTTGGCTCACATCTTCACTGTTGTCCTCGACCTTCACCAGGTAGCCTTCATCATAGATCTGCCCGCCTTGCTCGGCATAGAAACAGGTCTTGTCCAGCACCACTCCACACTCCTGGCCCGTGCACACTTCCTCCACAAACATCTTGTCCCTGCGCAGAGCCATCACTGTCGCCACCGCACTTTCAAATGCTGGACAGAAGGGGGAACAGAGGGTCAAGGACTTCACTCCTACACTCGTGGCTGTCTTTGCTGGATTCTATGGCTCAAACTCTCCTTAGGTCCTAACTGTCTGATTTTATTTTACAATCAAGACCATTAGACTCCCCAAAAGGGCTTAACAGCTGGGAATATAACACTCAGTAGAGTGACCACCTGTCAGTTTGCTTCGGACCAGGGGAGACTTTCACATCACTGGGACAGTTCTGGTCACTCTATCTCTGAGCTGTTGAACAGGAACCTAGTGAATCTGAATATTTAGGACTAATAATAAATTCCCTACTCCCAAGGTCAAGTCATGCATGGGTGGTTCAGTGGTAGAATTCTCGCCTGCCAAGGTCAAGTCATAAAGAATGTATTCATTTTGTGGGCTTGCTTGGATAGATTTAGGGATCTCAGCTGATGCAAAAAAGCAAAAACACATACTGCCTGTTTCTTTGACTCTTAACTTCAGAATGCCTCTATTCTATCCTTTTCTCTTTACTTATTTATTTAAATTAAGTAATCTCAGGGCACCAGGTGGCTCAGTCAGTGAAGCGTCTCCCTTCGGCTCAGGTCATGATCCCAGGGTCCTGGGATTGAGGCCCACATTGGCCTCCTGCTCAGTGGGGAGCCTGCCACTTGCACTCCTTCCGGCTCGTGCTCTCTCTCACTATCTCTGTCTCTCTCAACTGAATGCATAAAATACTTGTTCAAAAATAAAAAATAAATTAAGTAATCTCTGTACCCACTGTGGGGCTTGAACTCAAGACTGCAGGATCAAGAGTCACATGATCTACCAACTGAGCCAGCCAGGCGCCCCTAGAATGCCGCTATCCTGATGCAAAATTCAGCAGCCACTGAAGATTGTATTAGTGCCAATTTCCTGGTTTTCTGAAAGGTGTTACAATTAGGAGAAAGTGGGTAAAGAGTACGAGGATTGTCCCTATAAATTTTTTTCACAACTTCCTATGAATCTGTAATTCTTAGAAAATAAAGGATTAGGGGCGCCTGGGTGGCTCAGTGGGTTAAGCCGCTGCCTTCGGCTCAGGTCATGATCTCAGAGTCCTGGGATCGAGTCCCGCATCGGGCTCTCTGCTCAGCAGGGAGCCTGCTTCCTCCTCTCTCTCTGCCTGCCTCTCTGCCTACTTGTGATCTCTGTCTGTCAAATAAATAAATAAAATCTTTAAAAAGAAAAGAAAGGATTAGAAAATTAGTAGCCATGGGTCTCTAGGAGTATAAAATTACAGAGTACGACTCTGCAGGACTACAGGAGAGGCTCTGCTAAATACCCTAGGTTCCTAATCTTGAGACCTGGCCAAGGTACGCACAGTAACACAAGAACACACCATAGCTCCCACTGGAGTCCGAATGGTAATTATACTTTGGGGAATCATCTGTTGCTTCCAGACCCTTCTCCCGGAGCTCTTCAATAGCATAGATGTCCAGCATAATGAGGTCTTCCCCTCCAGCTCCCTTGCCCTGTGATTTCAGCTGCCAGTAAGAGAAATAAACATAAGTTACCCCAATGTGGGAACAAGAATTCTGAAGGACCCCAGACTGCTAAAATAAGCCCAACAGAAAGCTCTAGAACAGTTTTTTAGTCTCAGCATTACCAACATTTGGGGCCAGGTAATTCTTTGTTTTGGGGGGCTGTCCACGGCAGGTGTTGAGCAGCCCCCTCGACCTCTACCCACCTGATGCCGACAGCATCCCACACTCAGCTGCGAAAACCAAAAAATGTCTTCATATATTATTGCCAAATCTCCCCTGGGGCCAACATGCCCCTGCAAGACACTCACTGGTCTTGGGAAAAATGGAATTCTGAAGACTTTAATGGAGGGAAACTCCTATTCTTCTTCTTGTTTAGTGTTGGGTTTTCAGCTCACTCCCTAAATTCTTTACCTGGGCCAGTTTCCTCTCCTCTTCAAATCCATCCATATCCACCACCAGGCCCTTCTCTTCAGCAATCAGTCCTGTGAGATCCACTGGAAACCCATAGGTGTCATAGAGGAGCCAAGCAGTGTCCCCTGCATGGCACAAAGGAACTGTGTAAGAATGACATGAAAGTCCCCTCCTTTGCCATCTCAAGCACTTCCCAAAGGAAGCTGGCAGTGACAGAAGGAACTGGAGACAAGGCTAGTTAGTATTGATTCTGTGCACTTGTCAGAAAATCCAACAAATCTTTCAGATTGATCTGGAGCAAGTACAAGAGGTCTCCCCGAAAAGTTCTGTTTCTTAATCAGAACACAAGTGTTCCCTTTGTGGAAATTCATCAGGCTTTCTCCTTGTGCATTACACTGCACTAAAATGTTAAAAAAAATGTTTTTAAATTTTCCAGTCTAGTTTAAAAAAAAAAAAAAGAAAGAAAGAAAAAAAGCCAAGCTGCAGAACAGTACATACCGTATGTTCCATTATTGCTAGAAAATACACACACACGCCCCTACATACATACATAGGTAAACAGAGTAAAGTCCTGAGTAGTTAGACAACAAACTCTTAACATCTGTTACCTCTGAGAAATGAGGTAACAGGAGAAAAGAGAATCTTCATTTTTTACTTCTGTGTTATTTAAATACTTTGCCACATTAACATATTACTTTTATAATTTTACTATAAACCCCATTTTATACCAAAAGCAGTATAACCAACCAAGCTATCCTGAGCCCTTGGAGACAGGGGACTCCACTGTCAATTGTGAAAAAGAGCTTGCCTCTTCTGGAAAGATTAACCTGGATGAAGAAAGGAACAAACTAGTCCTTACCAGGAATGGTTTTACAGTCTCCCAGGCTCTGAATTTTCCTGTCCAAGATGCGGCGCCCTCTGCTGAGAGTCTTAAGAAACTGCACTTCTTCTTCATTTATGATGTCCTTCACCATATCTGGGTCCTTCTTGAGCTCAGGAAATGCATCACCCTGGCAAAGGGAAAACAGAGACGTGGACTCCTTGAAGACAGACCATTCCATGAGCGCCTTAAAAACTCTCACTGACAATATGCTAATTCCCACCCCAGCCCTCTAAGCTAAGTGCATTAGCCGAACAGAGATAAGCAGGGAGATAGACCTACCAACGACTGGACGACAACATCTACTAACGTGGCAAAGAACCCCCTGCTGGCATTGAGTTTCTCATGGGAATATCGGACCGCCCGGCGGAGAATCCGTCTCAACACATACCTGAAACAGGCAGAAGACCACCTCCTCTAGACAACCTTCCAAGCATTTTTTAATGGGGTTTTTGGAATTCTACCCAAAGCAAATAACCAGCATTTTGACTCTTCCAGAGACATTCTTTTATCTAAGTCCTTTTTCTGTGAGCCCCTGAGGACATTTATTCCAGCAGAAAACTCAGGAATATACCCAACAAATACGTCGGTTTTTCTACCACATTCTGCTGACCCAGAGATGGAGTCAAGTTCAGCCCAGACGGCTGATGACTCAAATCTCAGGACCTGCCTATCAGTAAGAAAACTGCCTGGGCTTCATCAATATGGAGCCCATCCCGCCCTTCCAATATCCTACCAGACAACCTAAAATACAACCTCTATCTTCTTCTCTTGTACTTAGCAACAAAGATTTAATAAAAATGGCAACTCTGTAACACAAGCTGAAACTCTCTTAATCCCTAAAAAATACAAGGATCCCTCCAACTACCTAAGTGACAAAGAAAACAAACATAAAGCATGGCTTTAAGTTCCGTGGAGAGTCCTCAAACTCACAGTGGCAGTCCCAACCCCGCCCGACTTACCCCCGCCCTGTGTTGTCAGGTCGGCCGCCATCAGCCAGTGCCACGGTGATGGTCCGGGCATGGTCAGCCAGCACCCGGTAGGCCATATCGATCCCATCAGCATCATCGGCACCAACTTTCCCCGAGTACGGCCGGGCACCTGTGCCCTACAGATAAAAACCAGGAGGCAGCTCGTTAGGAAGCACCCTTCTGGTACCGCCTTGCCCTAGAAGATTCCAAGAGAACTGAATGGGCATAAGGGAAAGGATGGCCCTCTTCCCAGATCTTTTAATACTAAGAAGAGGGACAGAAAGAGCCTCCAGCCAGACCCCTGCACTCAACAAACCTCAGTACCTTATGCTTAGAGCCTCTTAAGTTATTAACAATTCAATTAACAGATGGTCACAGGTACCCTTAGCTGGCAAAGACATGATTATTTTACCTTTGACAGTACTGCTCAGAGTACAACCTAGAAACCTCCACAAACATCTGCATGTTTGCAATAGGACCAGTACCTTCTGAATGGCTTCGAAGTAAGGAACAAAAAGGTCAGTGTCATAGTTGGACATCTTATTCTGCAGTACAGACACCAGTCGCTCCAGGCCCATCCCTGTGTCGATGCTTTTCTTAGGAAGAGGTTTCAAAATGCCATCGCTTTCCCTGTAGGACCCAGAGAAAGAGAAGTTGAAACAAGGGCTCTAGGTGCCACCTCTCCCCGCTGGTTAAAACTCTGTTATGTAGCACAGATGACAGGCTGTGACTATTTGCCACCTGCCTCTGCCTGACTTGTTGGGAGGAGAGGAGGGGAAAACGTAAGTACTCTGGGGCCTATGAAAGAGTGAGGCATGAGCTGGGGTGGCTCAGTCAGTTAAATGTCATGATCCCAGAGTCCTGGGATCGAGCCCCGCATCGGGATCCCTGCTTCATGGACAGTCTGCTTCTCCCTCCCCTTCTGCCTCTTTCCACTCTTGTGCTTTCTCTCTCTCTAATAAATAAAATCTTTAGAGAATAAAAAATAAAGGGTGAAGCAGGTCTCAAGGAAATGAGCTTTAAAACTGCAGTCCACAGGGGCACCTGGGTGGCTCTGCTGGTTAAGCATCCAACTCTTGGTTTTGGCTCAGGTCATGATCTCTCAGTTGTGGGATCAAGCCCCACATCAGGCTCTGTAGTCAGTGTGGAGTCTGTTTCAGATTCTCTCTCCCTCTCTCTCTCCCACTCTTTCTCTCTCTCTCTCTGGTCAAATAAGTAAATAAAATCTTTAAAAAACTGAAATAAAATAAAATAAAATCGCAGTCCAAATTATAGCAAAAATGACATTATAGGAATAGTCCTGAAGCAGGTACTATGTGAAATAAAACTATTTTATAAAAGATTAGGTCCACCAGTGACTCAGAGATCAGAGGGAAAACCTGAGAGAAAAAATCTAAATAATGTCCACAAGATCCCCTGATGTCTTTAGTCTTGCTTTAGCTCTGTTCCACTATCCTCAAAGATGAGGATGAGAAGACAGCCTTGTGCTCTGAGTCCCTCTTTCTCTACATGGCTCAGGGAAAGGTGCTGCTATTAGCAGGAAGAGTTTAGGACCCCAAGGCCACCTGTTATACTGGATGAACACAAGGTTCCAAATCTCCAGCACGTTGGGGTCATCCTGGTTGACGAGGTGTGCAGCATCCCGGCCACCAATCCGGTCATAGTGAATCTCACTGCAGGGACCACATGGGCCCGTGTCACCCATCTCCCAGAAGTTATCCTTCATGTTGCCAGGGAGGATTTTGGAGTCATCCAGCCTGCGGAGAGTAAGAAGATAAGCTCAGTTACAGCCATTGACAAGGATCCTTTTTTTTTTTTAAATTAACGATTTTATTTTTATTATTTATTTGAGAGAATGAGAGAAAGAGAGCATGAGAGGGAGGAGGGTCAGAGAGAGAAGCAGACTCCCTGCTGAGCAGGGAGGCCCATGCGGGACTCGATCCTGAGACTCCAGGATCATGACCTGAGCTGAAGGCAGTCGCTTTACCAACTGAGCTACCCAGGTGCCCCCAATGACAAGGATTCTGCCCAGACTTGTATCCACTACTAAAGGAGATCCTTATGCATTCCTATTTAAAAAAAAAAAAAAAAAGGCACCCTCATTGGCAATGACTAACGCTGGGCCGACACAGCAGGGGCTAAGGGAGCAGGACAGGATTCTTCTCAGGCGTGACTACAACAGAATACAAAATACACATAAAGCTACGTTCATAACTAAACAAAAATCGGCAAAGACAAGGATATAGCCTAGAAAGGAACACATGAAAATGAAAACATATATGCTCATATGACCAGAATTTAAGCAAATACTTACTCTGCAAGTGTTCCTTCATTTTTAAAAAATGGAAACACCAGAAGCATTAAAACAGCTGCTGAATATTTCGAGTCACTTTTCTATGCCTCAATTTAGTCAACTTTCTCACCTTAAAATGATACCAAAATGCATTTAGTAAAATTAAAATTATTTCCAAAATACTGAACCCTCCTGAGAGCTGCTAGGTAAGACAGGCAGTCAGGAAAGATTGTGCACACTGGATAACAGGGTCCAGATACACACAAGCCAAGCAAAACAGGATTCCCACTCAAGTGTCTAAGGTTCGCATGTGTTATTAGCCAAAATGTCCAAGTACTTGTAAATGACAGAATCTAAGCAAGGAGGGGTTTCAGACCAAGTACCAGGGGAAGCCGGATTAGAGTAGTATTACTGGAGTCAAAGTAATTAATTCATAAATGAATGAATGAAACAGCAAAACCACTATGTGTGGTAAAAAGCTATACCTTTTCTAAGAGTTAAAGTAAAAAGAAAAAGAAAATGAACAGGGTGCATGGGTACCTCAGTCAGTTAAGCGTCTGACTCTTGGGTTTCGGCTCAGGTCAGGTCATGATTTCTGGGTGCTGGGATGGAGCCCCATGCCTGGCCCCCTACTCATCATGGAGCCTGCATGAGATTCTGTCTCTCCGCCCCTCCCCCTACTCACGCTGTGTTGCTCTCTCTCTAAAATAAATAAATCTTTAAAAAAAAAAAAAAAAGACAACGAATGCACCAAAGGGTAATTGTTCCTAGTCACTCCCACCTCCATCTCAAAATGCACAGCCTGCAACAGGACAAGGCAATGCACCCCAAGCCCTAATAGCCCATGGCAGCACCAAGTCAGAAATCACTTCACTCCTCCACACTCTACATGTGAGATGCATTCTTACCCCAAGTTTTGCCAGATCTGTTTGCACTCCAGGTCTGGTTCTAAGCCAGCTGCTTCATCCCCACCAAAGTAAGTAACATAAAGCCTCTCAACTGGAATGCCAAACTCTTGGGTGAGAAGCTCCAAAGCCATCTTACATGCCAATTCCTACAAAAAAGAACAACAACAAAAAAAATGCAGAATGTGGCCAAGCCAAAAATCTATTTAGGCTGAGTAGAAAAGTGCAGACCCGAGGAATGCAAATATAAAACTACAACATCTTTACTATCAACCCAGACAAATGAAGGATCAATTTATAGAAGATACCAAAACATAAACCGGAATCATCAAATGCTAGGCACTGCATCCTGGAAGGCTTAGATCCCCTCTTCGAACTTACCTTGAAGTAATCTCCGAAAGACCAGGAGCCCAGCATCTCAAAGAAGGTGTGATGATAGACATCCTTGCCCACGTCATCCAGGTCGTTGTGTTTGCCCCCAGCCCGGATGCACTTCTGGGTATTGGCAGCTCTGCTCAGCTTGGCCATGGGGTGAGATGGGTCAATAGTGTTCAGAAAGATGGGTTTGAACTAAAAAAGAAAGGGAACATTTCAGCTTTGAAGGAGGTGTCGAGCCATCAGGTGGTCACATGGTGGCAGGTAGAGACCACACAGAAACTGTTGTTTGTGATGTATTTAATTAGCCTGGAATACGGAGACACTTGGGAGGCACGTGGCCTGACAGGGCAGCAGCACGGGCAGCCTGTCTGAGAGCAGCTTCTTCCTGGTCCTTGCTCTCAGTCTCCACCATTGCTAGCAACACCACCTGCACCAGGGAAACACCTGCTGGATCTGTGTATCAGCCAGAGGCTGATGTGGTGAAACCCACGCTTCCTCAGGAGTCTCTGGTGGTCAGGGCTTAGGACATCTTTCTGGAAGAACTTAGTGTAAAAGTGATATGCTGGAGGCACCTGGCTGGCTCAGTTGGTAGGGCAAGGAACACTTTGATCTCAGGGTCATGAGTTCAAATCCCACATTGGCCACAGAGCTACTTTAAAAATAATAATTATAATTATTATTTTAAAAAATGATGTGCAGGCTTAATGGTACAGGTGATAAGGAAGAAAAAAACTGAGACCTATTAAGGGAGTAAAATCAGCACAACTTGATGAACGACCCATGTGCAGAAAAGGTATTATTTTGCTCTCAGGATTTATCAAATTACACTTTGATGTAACATTGTTATATAAGTTTATTTATTTTCCCACTCACTAGACCTGTCCAATTTGGTAGCCCACCAGTCACCTGTGACTTATACAATTAATTAAAATGAAATTATTAGTAATTAACCAAAATTTTCTAAAAACAAAAAATTCTCGGGACGCCTGGGTGGCTCAGTTGGTTAAGCAGCTGCCTTCGGCTCAGGTCATGATCCCAGCGTCCTGGGATCGAGTCCCACATCGGGCTCCTTGCTCAGCAGGGAGCCTGCTTCTCCCTCTGCCCCTGCCTGCCATTCTGTCTGCCTGTGCTCACTCTCTCCCCCTCTCTCTCTCTGATAAATAAATAAAATCTCTTTAAAAAAAAAAAAAAATTCTGTTCCTCAGTCGCATCAGCTCACTAATACGCATGGGGTGCCTGGCCAGCTCAATTGGTGAAGCATGCAACTTCGGATCTCGGGGTTGTAAGTTTGAGTCCCATGCTAGGTGTAGAGATTACGTAAATAAATAATATAAAAACCTAAAATAAAAAAAATCATCATATGTGGCTGGTGGCTACCATACCCGATAGCCCAGTCATAGCCATAGAACATGACCATCATTGTCAAAGTTCCATTTGACAGTTCTGAACTAGACCATGAACCCCTTAAAAGCAAAAACCGTATTACTTATCTTCATATATCCAGTACCTAGCACAATACCTGAAAAAGGGCAGATGCCTAATAAATACTATTTTTAAATGTTTAAAAAAAAAAAAAAAAGCAAAAACCCATCAAGGTATTTCTGATTAAGAAGCAGTAAGAGGCAGTACAGCACAAAAGTTAAGCTAAGCAAAGGACTGCCGGGTTTCCGATCCATACTCCAGCATTCACCAGCTATGTCAGCTTGGGCAATTTACCTGAGCTGTCAGTGCATCAGTACAGAGTGAGCATTAAATGAGTCAGCTCACATAAAAGACGTAGAACAATTCCTGGCACATAGTAAATGCGAAGTACATCAGTCTAATAATTACGGCTATTCAGAGAACATTAGGACACTGGACTCCCGGGGCGCTTGGGTGGCTCAGTCGTTAAGCATCTGCCTTCAGCTCAGGTCATGATCTCAGGGTCCTGGGACTGAGCCCATATTGGGCCCCCTGCTCAGCAGGAAGACTGCTTCTCCCTCTCCCATTCTCTCTGCTTGTGTCCCCTCTCTCACTGTCTATCTCTCTGTCAAATAAATCTATAAAATCTTTAAAAACAAAACAAAACAAATACTGGACTCCCATGGTTCTTCTACCAAGTATAGTTGACACATGTGGGAGAAGATAAAACTCATGCCTAGGAATGCCAGAGTAAAAGAGAACCTTCCCAGTATTCCAGAAAACCCATCACCTTGCAATCCACATAAAATTAGTGCCCCCTGGGGCACTTGGGTGACTCAGTGGGTTAAAGCCTCTGCCTTAGGATCAGGTCATGATCCCAGGGTCCTAGGATAGAGCCCTGCATTGGGGTCTCTGCTCAGCAGAGAGCCTGCTCCTACCCACCACCCCCGCCCTGTCTGCCTCTCTGCCTACTTGTGATCTCTGTCTGTCAAATACATAAATAAAATCTTAAGAAAAAAAAATTAGGGGTGCCTGGGTGGCTCAGTGGGTTAAGCCTCCGCCTTCAGCTCAGGTCATGATCTCAGGGTCCTGGGATCGAGCCCCGCATCAGGCTCTCTGCTCAGAAGGGAGCCTGCTTCCCCCTCTCTCTCTGCCTGCCTTTCTGCCTACTTGTGATCTCTCTCTCTGTCAAATAAATAAATAAAATCTTAAAAAAAAAAAAAAAGGAAAAAAAGAAAAAAAAATTAGTGCCCTCTATTCCAGATGTAGACAAAGGACTCACACATATAATTGAAAACATGTGTATAATTGTACAGCTAATGTTATACAAGATGGAGAGTGTTCCCACTGGGGCACCTAGGTAGCACAACTGGTTAAGTGTCTGCCTTTGGCTTGGGTCACGAACCCAGGGTCCTGGGATCCAGCCCTGCAACAGGCTCGCTGCTCAGTGA
This sequence comes from Mustela putorius furo, assembly GCF_011764305.1. Taxonomy (NCBI): domain Eukaryota; kingdom Metazoa; phylum Chordata; class Mammalia; order Carnivora; family Mustelidae; genus Mustela; species Mustela putorius. The sequence continues at coordinate 32,046,865 of NW_025421304.1, read as the reverse complement.
AAAGTCTGCTTCTTTCTCCCCCTCTGACCCTCCCCTATGCTTCAGTTCTTGCTGGCACACATACTCTCTCTCCCTCTCTCTCTCTAATGAATAAATTTAAAATCTCTCCAAAAAAAGAAAGAAAGAAAGAAAGAAAATGTTCTTGTTCCTACTGCCTCTAATTTTCTATGTCAGGAAAGAAAAGAAAATATCAACTTATCAGTTAGTACAGAGTGAGACACATTCTAAGGGCCAGTCGGTCCATAGGGCTAAGGGTTCCAAGAAAACCACCTGAAGGCATTATGTAACCTGAATCCACTTCCAGGCCACAATCAGCCTGATAAACAGTGTTCAATATCACAACAAAGCTTTCAAATTATCTTTTAAAGCTCACTACTCTAAATATAAATCCTACTAATAAAGTTTCATCAGCAGTGGATCCAAATTGGCATTGGTGGCAGTAGCTTCAAGAAAGATTAAAAAAAAAAAATCACTATGGGCTCTAGGTGTCTCAGTCTGTTAGGCATCTGACTCTTGATTTTGGCTCAGGTCATGGTCTCAGGGTCCTGGGATCAAGCCCCATGTGGGCTCCAAGGTGAGTGGAGAATCTGCTTGAGATTTTCTCTTTCTCTCCCACTAACCCTTTCACTGACCCCTACACATGTGCACACACTCTCTCTCTAAATAAATAAATCTTTAAAAAGATTTAATTAAAAATGTAATTAAAAGATTTAATTAAAAAATTTAAAATAATATAAAAGGTAAAAAAGCAATAAAGTTACATGACTCAGAATGCGAACAAAAGCAAAGCTTTTTTTTTTTTATTAAAGATTGTATTTATTTATTTGACAGAGAGAGATCACAAGTAGGCAGAGAGGCAGGCAGAGAGAGAGGGAGAAGCAGGCTCCCTTGCCGAGCAGAGAGCCTGACTTGGGGCTCGATCCCAGGACCCTGAGATCATGACCCGGGCCGAAGGCAGAGGCTTAACCCACTGAGCCATCCAGGCGCCCCTACTTTTTTTATTTTTATTTTTTAAAGATTTTATTTATTTGACAGACAGAGATCACAAGGCAGGCAGAGAAAGAGGAGGAAGCAGGCTCCCTGCTGAGCAGAGAGCCCGATGTGGGGCTCGATTCCAGGACCCTGGGATCATGACCTGAGCCGAAGGCAGAGGCTTTAACCCACTGAGCCACCCAGACGCCCCAAAAGCAAAGCTTTAAAAGAATCCTGAAGTACTCACTTATTTTATAAAGAAAAAAATAAGGGGGGGGCCGCCTGGGTGGCTCAGTCTATTAAGCATCTGCCTTCAGCTAAGGTCACGATACCAGGATTCTGGGATCAAGGCGCATGTCAGGCTCCCTCCAAGGTGAAGAGCCTGCTTCTCCCTCTCCTGCTCCCCTCGCTTGTGCACTCTCTCTCAAATAAATAAATAAAATCAGAAAGAAAGGAAAGGAAAGGAAAGAAGGAAGGAAGGGCAGGAGGGAGGGAGGGAGAAGGAAAGAAGGAACGGAAGACAGAGAGAGAGAGAGAGAGAGAGAAATAACAAAAGAAAGTGAAGAAGTCAAGGAGAATCACAGCAGCGGGTGAATAGGTCTCTTCAGGGCTCAGTTAGATTAATCTAGCCAATGACGAAGAAAACATAGCTTTTTCCTTAGAAGAAAGTAAAGGCAAAACTTTATATAGAGCAGGGGCACCCGGCTGGCTCAGTCGATAGGACATGCAACTCCTGAACGGCGGAGTCTAAGTTATTTATTTATTTTTAAAAAAAAATAAAGATTATTTATTTATTTATTTGACAGACAGAGATCACAAGTAGGCAAAGAGAGAGGAGGAAACAGTCTCCCAGCTGAGCAGAGAGCCCGATGTGGGGCTCAATCCCAGGACCCTGGAATCATGATCTGAGCCAAAGGCAGAGTTATTAACCCACTAAGCCATCCAGGTGCCCCACGGAGTCTAAGTTAAAGCCCCACGGTGGGTATAGAGCTTATTTAAAAAAATAAATTAGGGGCGCCCGGGTGGCTCAGTCATTAAGTATCTGCCTTTGTTTTGCTCAGGTCATGATCCCAAGGCCCTGGGACCATGCCCCACAACAGGCTCCCTGCTTGGTGGGAAGCCAGCTTTCCCTCTCCCGCTCCCCCTGCTTGCGTTATTGCTCTCTCTGTCTCTCTTTCTGTCAAATAAATAAATAAAAATCTTTAAAAAAAAAAATTAAATAAGTAAATAAATAATGTTAAATCAAAGAAAGGAAAAGGAAAAACCCTTCTTACCTGGTTCATGCCCGCATTGGCGAAGAGCAAAGTAGGATCGTCCAACGGGATGGTGGCAGACGAGTGAACGTAGGTGTGCTCGTTCCTCTTGAAGAAATCTATAAATCGCTGCCGGATTTCACTTGCTGTTAGGGTCGAGTCCATCTTGAAAATAACGCTACGGAACTAAGCAGAGGGAAAAAAAGAAGGAAAATTCGGGGAACTGAAACTAAGAGATAAGTAGGCGTTACACAAGACTCCTGGCTTCTCAAGCCAAATCAAATCAGGACACAGAAAGCTGTTTGATCCTAAAACCTCTATGTTGTAACGTCCAAGGCTAAAATCATTATCGAAGCAAAACTTGCTGCACTAGCAGACAATAGTCCCACGTGTTCTTCCTTCCCATGCCAACCTCAATAGGTTCAATACACCAACACATCAAGTAGAGCAGGAGTGTTTCTTCGTGTGTTCATTTATTCCAAACTATGAAGATGTATAGCGCATCCTCTGTGCCAAGGCCTAGGCCAGGAATTAGGAAATGGGAATAAAAACCTGATGGTTTACCGTCCAGCAGAGACGCCAACTGGGGATGCGGGGGATGCTCAGAAGACCTGTGTTCCAATCCTGGCTGTAAATCCTTAATGGAGTTACTTCACTTCGCCAACACAAGGACAGGTCCATATGAGAATGAACTCGAAGGCCCCTTCCAGCTCTGTGTTCATCTACATGCCTACAATCGTCCCATTATCCCTAAAGTCAGGGTCTCTAGGTTTGGCCTGACCACCTGAGGGAGGCTGCTGTCAACAGTAGTGGACCTGGGGATGGGGCCAGTTATACAAGGAACTGTCTGCAAGTAGGACGATACCTGCCTCCACCTAGCCGGAGCACCCCCCAGAACAACTGGCTGGCAGACGGCAACCTTCCCAGCTATTAGGTTACTAAGGGGTGAGGATGCTACAGCCACACTGAGGAGGTAGAGCTCAGAGCCAGTAAAAGAGAAAGGAGTTCAGAAGAGAGAGAAGCTAAGAAATGATACAACTTGACAATGTCAAAGCTCTTTCACACTTACTATGATTTCCCTGAGAGGCAGGTTGGGGAAAAGTGACAGTCCCTGGTGAGCAGGTGCCCATCGCCAGCATGGTACTACAGTGCCATCAGCACTGGCTGTCCAAAAAAATGGGAACCATCTGGCTGACATTAGTCTCTAGAATTCGAGACCCAACTCTAACCATAAATAAGTTACTGCGTCCCAAATTTCTTCTTTGGGTTTTTTTGTTTTGTTTTGTTTTTGAGAGATGAAGAAAGAGAGTGCAAACGCTCAAGTGCAGGGGAGGGGAGGAGAAGCCAATGTGGGACTGGATCCCAGAACCCTGTGATCATGACCTGAGCCGAAGGCAGACACTTAACCCACTGAGCCCGGTATCCTTTTTGTGTAAAATAGTAGTATCTAGGGACACCTGGGTGGCTCAGTGGGTTAAAGCCTCTGCCTTCGGCTCAGGTCATGATCCCAGGGCTCTCTGCTCAGCAGGGAGCCTGCTTCTGTTCCTCTCTCTCTGCCTGCCTCTCTGCCTACTTGTGATCTCTGTCTGTCAAATAAACAAATAAAATCTTTTTTAAAAAAAGTATTTACTCCGCCTATTCCCGGCTGTTGTGAGACAAAACCCACCTGACACTTGGAAGCAACTTGTAAACTGGAAAGCTCTAAAGGAACATGGGTGCTATTACTTCAAGTCACTTAGTGTGCAAAGTTGTTTTTTTCCCTTCTTCTAAGAAGATAAAGATGCACACAGTGATTCACAGTTAACCACAATTTCAAATGATTAATTCACAATTCAATCAACTACTTACGGGAACAAAAGCCCTTTGGACAAAAAGATGATGAAACACTGGCTGAAAGAACCCGAGTGAACTAAAACTCCCACAGATAAGGACTTTAATGCCCAGGCAAAGGAGTGAAGGCTAGGGTTTTTAGAAACTTTGCTACACCCCATCCCTCCTCATCGTGGCTCTCAATCAGTCTTAATGGTGACAAAAATTAATGTACAGTGCCAATTCTGAATGAGCAACATCAGAGCAGTTTCAAAACGTTCACTGCTCCTCCTCTGAACAGGCTGAGGTAAATAAGCTGCATCCCAAAAGACTTGTAGACTTTCCATTTTGCTTACTCATTCAACATATATAAACGCATATTGTGCGAGGAACCAAGAATGAGTCTCTGCCCTCAACAGGGAGACAGTCATACAGAAAGAACTGCAAAATGATGTAAGGATCCGATATATATTCACAATATGCCATATAGAGGCGGAACTCTTAAAAGGCACGTCACCATCACAAATTCATTTATTCAATATATACGGGAAGGCTGTATAGTATTTATATCCACTGAAAAGTGGGAGAAAGGGTGGTCCTCAGATTCTACTTCCCAGCAGGGGCTGTAAAGGCCTGGAGTACCTTAAATCACAATGGCTTTTGGGTTTAAGACACCAGTCCTAGGACCTTTCAATGTCCTCTTCATTTGCCAAGTAAGTTGTCTACCTTACCCCACTCTTTTCCATTTCCTAGTTAACTCCTGGACTTTGATATAGCAATTCCGAAGACACTTACTTAAGGAAGCCTTCTCCTTCTTGATCAGATTCTCACTATACCTACCCCGCCCCCCCCCACCGTAGCTTCAGGTGTCTTCCTTTAAAACTTCTACACCCACTGGACTGTTTGTTCAACGTCCATCTCCCCCATCACGCTCTAAGTTCCACCCCCGTGAGAATCATGACTGATTTTTGCTCACCATACGGGAATAGCCTCAACATCTAGTCCAATGATTGCTAAGTTAGTATTTCAGGATTAGGTATGATCCTTTAATAGCAAACTGCTAGCGAACCGGAAGCACACCGGGAAATGCACTCTCTGTTAAAGTACCAGCAGAACACGACGGGGCACACACAGTGCCTCCAGATAAACCTGAATAAGTACCGCCTAGTTTTAAGAATTTAGGAAATGGCTCACAGGGGAATTCCAACCTTCTAGCCCACCCTCGCACACACCCCCAACACACACAGAACCTCCTCGCCCGTCCCGAGGGGTTAAAACCCGAGGAGATAAAACCTCAGCTTTGAGCAGGTAGTCAATGGCAACCGTGATCCTCCCAAGGTCTTGGTCCTCCGCAAGGCCACCCGAGGCCACTCCGGCCGCAGCGCCCCAGGGGTCTGAAGATGCCGCTCCCGCGCTGCGCCGCAGCCCCAAGTCCACCGCAGGCCCTGGTTCCAGAGGCCTCGTGGGGCCTGGCCCCAGGGACCCGCTGGGGAGGTTGCGCTTTCAGGCCCACGACCTAGCAGCTCTAGCGACACCGCAAATCTCTCCGAGGCCCGTCTACTTCTCCCGAGGGCCGCCTTCCCCAACTCCTACATAAGGACCCCCCACCCAGAGACCGAGGTTACCTGGTCCAGCAGACGCAGAGCGGCACCAGCCGCGAGCCACTACAGACCGCAGCCTTCACAACCCCGCCCAGTCAGAGCGCCGCGATGGAAAGTGCACCGCCCAGCCTTATCTTTACGAGGTATTATTGGTCCGTCTAGATGCCAATCAATCTGAGCACGAATCAGCTTACTAGTTGGTTCCAGAAAGGCGGCTCTATGTCGGCTGATGCAATGGCCCGGAATAGAAGGGCAGGGATAAGTCACGTGACCGGGTAGGCTGCGGGCTTCTGGAGGTCGACATTTTGGTTTGCAAAGTCCCAATAGTTGACCTGGTTAATAACGGTAACCAACGACGTGTGTTTGTTAAAGGTCACGGCCTTGGTGTACAGTTCTGTTCACTGTGGAAATATGTTACTTTCGTATATAAAAGTGCATTCTATACATAAGGACGGCCAAGCTCAAAAGCCAGTTTAAAAGAAAAAAGAAAAAAAAAAAAAAAAAACACTTGAACTAGCTTCCCAGTTCACCCCAACTCATTAATCATTATCCCACCTAACATTTGCTGAACACATGTAGTATGCGCCGGCACTGATGTAAACTTTCGAGCTAATCTTCACAACAATGAATGAGTTATAATGGAGTTACTAATATTACCTGTTTTTAACAGCTAAGGAGACTGAGGCACCCAGAGGTTAAGACAAGGACAAAACCAAGAAAGACAAGTGTTTGTTCTGATCCACATTAGCCCAAAATAACATATTTGGCCTAAACAATCAGAAATGGGTCAGCCTTTGTGCCACCACAATTAAAATGGAAAGCCAGAATTGTACAAGCTTATTTTCAAAATAAAGTGATATTGGTTGTAGTCTAAATACCTTTATTATGTTGCTGGAGTTGTCGCTATTAGGATAGCACCTTCACTCGTGAAAGAATTAGAGACACATTTACAAAAAATTTTTTTCATTTCACCCAACGACTGTGTCAATACACATGAAAAGAAATAGTTGAGACCCAAATGTAACATTTTTCTAAGCATTCTACTTGAATTATCCTGTTCTCTATGATCTGTTTCTCTTGTAGGTAATGCAACTATAAAATAGAAAGAAAACTATTTTTTTAAAGATTTTATTTATTTATTTGACAGACAGAGATCACAAGTAGGCAGAGAGGTAGGCAGAGTGAGAGAGAAGAGGAAGCAGGCTCCCTGCTGAGCAGAGAGACCGATGCCAGGCCCAATTCCAGGACCCCGGGACCATTACCTGTGCTAAAGGCAGAAACTTTAACCCACTGAGCCACCCAGGCGCCCCCCAGGAAAACTATTTTAGTGCAATGCAAATTGTGTATTATAGGAAAATTCTTATTCTGGGCTAAGCAAATAGGCTTGCAGGTAAGAATAAGTGCTATACATATGACTTACTCTGAAGTAAAACATTGGCTGAACCTCTTGGGAAATGAGGAAGCTAATAGAGCTCAAGATAGTACAAGTTAGATACTTAGTTTTGGAAATATGTAGTCCTAGGTTTTAATTCTCCCATGGCACCTAAAATATTTTTAACACCCATAAAATGGACTTAGACCGTTCATTTATTTGCTATCAGGTCAAATGGCAGTGACTGAATAGTTTTCAGACCACAAGTTGTTAAGAAATCACCTGATATATTTAAATTGAGATCCTGATCTAGTGGGTCTAGGAGTGAGGCCTGAGATTCTGCATTCTAATGGACTTCCACAGGTGCTGCTGATACCTATGCTGTTGCTACTGGAGGAGGAGGATCACATTTGGAGTAGCGAGGGCATCAACTAGGAATGAGCTTCTTCCCCTATTTGTTCGGAGATAAAGATTTAAAAGTTTGACCTATCTGGGGGTTGTGTATTCCTCACCTAGTCATTCACCAAGTGGGTGTCTATTATGCTTTAGTCCCTAAAGGTAACATTAAAGAATGCAAATTGCCCTGCCCTCATGAAGTTTTCAGTCTAGCGAAGGAGCTGGATATTCAGCAAAAAATAACAACGTTCAATACACAAAGGACCCCTTGCTGGAGCAAAGGCTCAGCCTTTCGCCGCTAGCTACCCGGGCACGCGAGCCCGAGGCTGTGCCATCCCCTCCGCTGATTGGCTGGACGGACCGGCTCCCAGGCCTCAGCCAATGAGGCAGCCGCAGTGGGGGCCGTTGGCGGAGGTAACCGCCATGCTGAGGGGCGATGGCTGGGGCTGCAGGCCGTATCCGAGGCCGCGCCTTGGGGTGCTTTCCGCTTGCCTTGCCCGTGGGCGATGTGAGTATTTCTGAGGTTAAAAATAAGACCCTTTTTCCACAGTTAGGCGTCTTCCCCACCCCACCCCCCCACCCATGGAGGGAAGAGTCTGGAGTAGTAATAATAGCTAATATCTATCAAGCCTTCGCCGGAGGCCAGTCGCTATATCACATAAGCTTGTGACTGCTGAATTATTGAATGGTGCACCGGGTACTTACCCATAACTTCAGAGAATGTGGAGGCTGCCAAAGTCATGTGGGAGTAAATGCAGGAGGTTGCATTCTAATCCAGTGGCTCTTGTAACCTTGATTCCTCTCTCCATGCTCTGCTTTGGAAAGCAGATTGCTTCTTAGCAGGTGTCTCACGTTGAGCTAGTATCTACAGATGGAGACAGGAAACCTTAGCATACTGATGCTTATTAAATTTGGGTGGGTTTTTTTTTTTTAAGATTTTATTTATTTATTTGACAGAGATCACAAGTAGGCAGAGAGAGAGGGAAGCGGGTTCCCCGCTGAGCAGAGAGCCTGATGCGGGGCTCAATCCCAGGACCCTGGGATCATGACCTGAGCGAAAGGCAGAGGCTTAACCCACTGAGTCACCCACGCACCACTGGGTTGTTTGTTTTTTAAATAGAGAAAGCAACACATGATAAAAAGCATTTATGAGAAGGATAAGCACCAAATTCAGGACAGCTGCTGTGTTGAGGGATGGTCATACAGGGGGCTTCAATCAAATCTTAATTGTTTTCTTCCTTAAGCCCTAAGGTGGGAACCTAGATGTTCATTGTATTATTCCCTTTCTTGTTTGTCTAAAATACAAATTTATTTTTTAAAGATTTTATTTATTTGAGACAGAGAGAGAGAGAGTGCACGAGTGGAGAAAGAAGCAGAGGGAGAGGGAGAAGCAGACTCCTGGCTGAGCAGGGAGCTCTCAGGACTCTGGGACCATGACCTGAGCTGAAAGCAGACGCTTAACCGAATGAGCCACCCAGGCACCCCTGAAATACAATTTTAAAAGGAAAACATGCACATAGAAACTAAATTTCAGAGGATGAAGTGTACACAACAAAAAGGAAGTCTTCTCTCACCCCACATTTCTAGATCCCTCGCAAGAAGCAACCACTGTTAACAGATTTGTGTGTCTCATACATTTCCTATAGTATCTACAAGCACATGAGGGTTTTCTTTTTCACAAGTGGATCCTATTGTATACAGTCCTGCACCTTGGATGATTTCTTTTTTAACGTAAAAATCCTTAACCTCCATTGGTCCTGTGATCAATATAATTTTGCCGGCAAAATATTCCTAGGATTGCTTCTGAATACGATGAGATGTTGTGGCTTCCCTGGCTGTGTGTGTGCCTTTTTCTTTTTGCATATCCTCCCCTATAGGTTCCAAAAAAATCTTCACCAAATTAACCCCTGCAAGGGTACAAGAGAAAAAGAATCATGGCAAACAGAGTATCATTTGGAACTGTTTTACCCTTTCCTGAACATTCTTACACTCTACAGGTAAAATTCCAGGTAGAGCCCACTACTGCTTGAAATAAATTCACTGGAGTAGAACAGCGGCAAACAGAAGTGGGGATTCATTTTCTCAGCTTGCAGGAAAATACCCAGCTTCTTTCTAGTTAAGTAACAAGGGGAGGAGACCTTGTTTATTTCCAGTTAAGGGAAAGCGAGTGTCACATTTAATCCTTATTTTACCTCTTCTAAAAGCCCAAGATATTTTTTCCTTTAAAAAAAATTCTCCCAACCACGCAACCAGCGCTGGGATTGCAACCCAGGCACAGGTAACTCCAAAAGTCATGACAGATGGGGAAGAGCTCCCTGGAATGAACTCATTTGCTCATTAAGCGGCTTTGCATGGCCCTTTCCCTCTACCTACTACCAATCTCTTCATCCCGGGCTCTTGTCAATCCCCGCAGGAATTGTGTCCTTCAGACTCAAACCTCTTTGCTTTTTCTAGTTTCCGATCCTTCTCCTGGAACGCATTTCCCTAGCACCTTGAGTATTTTTGAAGGTGAAATTCCTGTAAGTGGTATTGCCACATAGTCTACGGAACAAATTTTTAACCAAATGGTGTTTGACATGGCTGGTTGCCAATCCTTGGGCACTGAAAATTACCAACCTGAAGAGAAAAAGATGTTCCAATACGCTTTTGGTGGCTACTCTACTTGTAATGGTTCTTGACATATTCAATCTATATGAGCTTCTCTGCCGGCGTGCTGGGTGGGAATATGGTTTTGCTCGTGCGGTGGAGAGCCAGTTGGCAGCCAGCGTTTCCGGACGTTAGAAAAGAGCGTGAGCTAACCAAGGGTTAGGTCGGGGGCTCCGAAAGCGGTGGAAGTTACAGCTCGACGTGGGCGAGGCGGCTGGGTGGGCGCAGAGTCCTACGTCACTGCGGCGCGCCACTTCCGCTCCTCAGCCGCTGAGCGAATGACTTCTCCCTTGGTGGGGCTGGAGCTGGGCTTAGGGCGACCCGGGAGAGTCCACGATCGCGCCGCCCCAGCTAGCGAGTCTGTCTCACCAGCGCCTCGGACCATGGCCACCGATTCGTGGGCGCTGGCAGTGGACGAACAGGAGGCGGCGGCGGAGTCGGTGAGTTGACTAAAGCCGTAAAAGGGTCAGGGGGTCAGATTTGGCCGGGGATCATCCCTGGATAAGACACTCACTACTTTGGTCCGGACGGGTATGGGGTGCGTGTGAGGATGGAGGATGGAGCCTGGACCCTGAGCTGGCTTTGTTTATCCGCCTCCTGGGTTACGTAAGAGCAGGTGAGTACTCCCGAGGATGAAGAGCCCCAGCCGCCTGTCTTCCTGGAAGCAAGACTGATTGTACATTGCACTCTCCCCACTGGGGAGTATAATCACCTTTGTGTCTTTCTCCGCCTCTGGATTCTGAGCTTTCTGGGCTCTGTGACCGTGGCTTACTCCTCTTTGTGTACTTCTTTGCTTGCTTAGTGATGATGAATGACCTACTCTGTGGGCCCGGTAGTCAGTAAGTAAATCCTCTTCTCACCTTAACTTTGTTCCGGGGCTCACACACAGCAATCAAGATACGACTTAAACATGACTATGGAGAATTAATTCCTTCTACTTCAACACTCTTAAGTTCTGATAATGATTTGAACCTATTTCTGTTAGGCCTTGTATCTGTGAATTTCTTGAGAACAAGGACTTGGTCTTATTATATAACTGATAATAGATTATATGCACATAATTCGAAGAGTCAAATAGTTTTAGAATTTTTAAAAGGTTTTATTTGACAGACGGAGCGGGGTGGTGGGGGAGAGAACAAGCAGAGGGAGCGGCAGAGAGAGGGAGAAGCAGGCTCTCACGGAGCAGGGAGCCCGACATGGGGCTTGTTTCCAGGACCCTGGGATCATGGCCCCAGTGGAAGGCAGAGGCTCAACCAACTGAGCCACCCAGGTGCCCCAAATCACACTTTTAAAAACTGGTTCCACCACCACCATTTTTTTCCCTCCTCAGAGACAACTAATAGTTCTGTTGGAGGTAATTTACATCATTGACCTCCTTGTTCTCCAAATAGCATGTTATGCTAGTTTTTGAACTTTCAGTTTAGCCTATTTACTGATTTTTATTCTTTCTCCATACTTTCTCCACCACCCATGCACACCTTCCCACTCCCTACCTTTTCATTATATTATAATTTCATTTAGATCAGTGTTTCATGTTTACATTACTAGTAACTTATGAATACTTTTACTTTCCTACAAAACTTTGTTTTTCCCTGGAATTTGTAATTGTCTTGCATTTTTGCTTCATGTTTTTTGTACTTATCACCAACTCAACCGCAAGCTCTTTGCTAATTGTTTAGTTTATCTCAGGATGTTCAAACACATTAAGTATTAGTTTGGAGCACCTAGGTGGCTCAGTCAGTTAAAGCTATGACTCTTGATTTCAGCTCAGGTCATGAGCTTGGGGTGGTGAGATCGATCCCCTCATGGGGATCTGCACTCAGCCTGTAGTCTGCTTAAAATTCTTTTTCTCTCTCCATCTGCTTCTTCCCCCACCTCTCCCACTCTCTTTCTTTCTAAAATATGTAAGTAAATAAAATTTCATTAAAAAAGGTATTTTTTTAAAAAACTTTATTTATTTATTTGACAGAGATCATAAGTAGGCAGAGAGGCAGGCAGAGAGAGAGAGAGGAGGAAGCAGGCTCCCTGTGGAGGAGAGAGCCCGATGTGGGGCTTGATCCCAGGACCCTGGGATCATGACCTGAGTGGAAGGCAGAGAGGCTTTAACCCACTGAGCCACCCAGGCACCCTAAAAAAAAGTATTCTATTAATTCTGTTTCCCCCAGGTCTTTCAGCCTGCTTCATATTGGACTAGTTCTCCCTGTGCTTAGAGCAGAACTCATTTCAGGGACTGGAGGGACCAGGGCAGATTTCCCTTCGCTTTCATTCTGGGGATTCACTCTTCTCTTGTGTTGGATCCCCTCTCTTCATCTTTATTGATTTGGTGAAACCATTCATCAGCTTTCTGGAAGTATATCAGAAGTATTGTTGTTGTTGTTTTGTTTTAGATACTGTTGCATTTCTGGAAATACCTTATCTTGCCCTGTCACTTGGATAGTATTATAGCTGGGTGTAGAGCTGTAGGTTGGAAATTAATTTCCTAATAATTTTTAAATGCATTGTTTCGTTGCCTTTTAGACTTTATTGGTTACTGAGATGTCTGAGACCATTCTGATTCCTTATGTGACCTGTTTTTCCCTTTGTAAACTTGAACAATCTTCTGTTTGCTTCCAGTATACAGAACATTCCTGATAACTGGTATGGGTCTGTCTTCATCCATTTTGCTGGGCACTGGATATATCCTTTTTTTAAAAGACTTTAAGTAATCTCTATACCCAGTGTGGGGCTTGAGCACACACTCCCAAGATCAAGAGTTGGATGCTCTTCCAACTGAGCCAGCCTGGTGCCCCTGGGGGGGTCCTTTCAATCTGGAAAATTCTTATCCTTCAGTTATGAGAAATTTTCTTGAAAATTTTCATTTTTTGTTTCTCCCCCTTTGTTTTTTCTTTGCTCTTTCAAGAATTCTTACTAGTTGACCGTTGGATATCTCAGAGTGGCCCAATCATTAAGTCAAGTTTGTTGAGGTAAAATTTACATACACTAAAACTCACCTTGTAAAAAATAAATAAATAAAATAATAAAACTCACCTTGTTCTGTGAATTTTGACAAAGGCATTCAGTTGTGTAACCATCACAGCAATCAAGATACAAAACATTTCCACCACTGCCCAAAGTTCCCTTAAACTTTCGCATTCACTCCCTTCTCCCCACCCTTCTCTGGCAACTGATGATTTGTTTTCTGTCTCTTGAGATTTGTCTATTCTGGATATTTTATATAAGTTGAATCGTACAATATGTGGTCTGTTGTGTCTGGCTGCTTTCACGTAGCATAATGTTTTCAAAGTTCATCAATGTTGCAGTAGGTGTCATTCCTTTTTATTGCCAAATAATATTCCATTGTCTAGATATATCACATCTTATTTCTCTGCTTATCAGTGTCCATTGATGAGCATTTCTATTGTTTCTACTTTTTGGTTATTATGAATAATGTTGCCATGATTATTCATGTACAAGTTTTTGTATGGACCTTTATTTTCAAATCTCTTGGGTATACACCCACAAGTGGAATTACTGGATTATGTAACTCTATGTTTAACTTTTGAGGAATTGTCAGACTTTTCCAAAGTGGCTGCACCATTGTATCACCCTTAAAATAATTGCTTTCTATGAGATTAGTATTATCTGTGACAGGCACTATTGTGTAGAGGTTAAAACCTTAGCCTTTATAGCCAGACAGTCTAGGATTTGTATTGTTGGTCCATGGTTTACTAGTTCTATGACTTTGGGAAAATTGTTTAATCTTTATGTGCCTTGGTTTCCACATCTGTAAAATGGAGATAATCATAATGCCTACCTCATTGAGTTATGGACATGCCTGTTATATGTGCAATGTAAGTAATAGCAGTTGTTGTTATTATGTATAAATCACAGTTCCAATGCAGGAATCTTTTTTTTAAGATTTTATTTGAGTGAGTGACAGCAAGAGAGGAAGTTGGGGAGGAGGAGAAGCAGGCTTCCTGCTGAGCAGAGAGCCCAGTATGGGGCTGGATTCCAGGACCCTAGGATCATTACCTGAGCCAAAGGCAGATGCTTAACTAACTGAGCCATCCAGGTACCCTGCAGGAATCTTTTAAATTACCTGTCCATATTGTATGGATTAGATAGTTGAACCTGGATAAGACTTGTGAATCTACTTAACCATGCACAGGTAAATTAGATCACAACTTTCCAAAACTGAGCAAATGAGTCAAGAAGCCTCTATTACCCTCTGCCTCATGGAACTCTCACTGAGGACACTGCATGACATAGGTAACACTGATGTGTGTAGTGCATAGTTACTGTATTTTAAATATTAAGCTTCATTCCTTATTTATTGTAGGTAAGAAAATACTAGATTCTATTTATATTTATTTCTTCATCCCCCAGTGGCTCCTGTCTTTGTTCTCCTTCTGTTCCATTGGGAAATTTCTTTTTAGAGGAGGGCAAACAGATAAGAAAACTGATGAGTATGACTATGTCCTCTACTTCACCATTTTGACAGAGATAATCCCTGTTCTCTATAGTTCACTATTAAATCTTTTATGTCTCAAGAATGCTTTCTCAAGTAGCTTTTGAATAAAATGTAGTGTGTAACTGTAGAGTTTTCAGTTATTTTAACATACCTTAAAAACTAAAGTATTAAAGGCATTGAAAATGTGGGTATTACAAAGTGGATGTTTTTGCTTTTTTGCCTTTCGGTTAATTTCAGAATGGTTTCTGATGAAGTTGCAAAAGAAACTGGTTTCTCCTTTTTGGTCCAAGTAAACAGCAAAGAAGGTATCTAACTGTACTTTCAATAGAAGTTTCAGCGTTCAGTTCACTGACACTGCACTGGGTAATACAGACATCACTGTCTCTGCTTTACAGGCTTTAAGGTCCTTATAGCCAAGGGAGGAGTTTGTTTTTAGATTCGCTGGACCCTCTACAGAATCCTGATACGTTGTAATCAAAACATCTACTGGTTTCATTTACATTGTTGCTAACAACTTTACTACATATTGCATTTAGTTATTTTAACTGTTAACTTTATTTACTGTTAACTTCAGTTTGAACAATGTATCAACAAAACAATGGTTTGTCCTTTTTATCATTATTAAAATTTTTTGTAATAGATGTTTGTAACTCATTTATACTTCATTAACTCATTTATACCTCAGCCCTGTCATTTGCTTTAGCTAGCAATTTTCACCCTAGGAGTGAGTACTATTAAGTTTACTGTTGAAGTATTGCCAGTAAGTCAGGCAGTCTGTCTAGACTCGCTGTCTCTCTGTCCCCATCTTGCGCACTCTCTCTCTCTCTCTCCCTCTCAATAGATGTGGATACTATACTTAAAACAGGGTTTGTCAGCAGGATATGGAGAAGTGCTTTAGAGAAGATTAAAATATATTGAACACCTACTGTGTATCAGGCACTACGCTGGTCCCTTTATATTCATTATCTATTAGTGTGTTTGCTATCATTTGGAATTAAGGATTTTTACTGTTTTCTGATGATGTCCTTTTTTTTTTTTTTTAAAAGATTTTATTTATTTATTTCAGACAGAGATCACAAGCAGGCAGAGAGGCAGGCAGAGAGAGAGGAAGGGAGGCAGACTCCTTGCTAAGCAGAGAGCCCAATGCAGGGCTTGATCCCAGGACTCTGGAATCATGACCTGAGCTGAAGGCAGAGGCTTTTTTCTTTCTTTCTTTCTTTCTTTTAAGATTTTATTTATTTATTTGACAGAGAGAGATCACAAGTAGATGGAGAGGCAGGCAGAGAGAGAGAGAGAGAGAAAGGGAAACAGGCTCCCTCCTCAGCAGAGAGCCCGACGTGGGGCTCGATCCCAGGACCTTGAGATCATGACCTGAGCCGAAGGCAGAGGCTTAACCCACTGAGCCACCCAGGAGCCCCTGAAGGCAGAGGCTTTAACCCACTGAGCCTCCCAGGTGTCCCAATGATTTCCTTTTTTGCCAATTTCCTTTCTTGCCAGTCTCTCCAATATGTTCCCCCCTACTTCTCCCTCCCCTAACACCAAAGCAGAAACACCAGAAACTCCCTTTTCAGTTGGCAACAAAAGAAGTGTAGTTCCTCCAACCCTAACTAACCACCTATTAAAACAGACATTTGTGGGGCGCCTGGGTGGCTAAGTGGGTTAAAGCCTCTGCCTTCGGCTCAGGTCATGATCCCAGGGTCTTGGGATCGAGCCCCGCATCGGGCTCTCTGTGAAACAGGGAGCCTGCTTCCCTTCCTCTTTCTCTGCCTGCTGCTCTGCCTACCTGTGATCTCTGTCAAATAAATAAAATCTTTAAAAAACAAACAAACCAAAAAACAGACATTTGTTTCATTCTCTTGCCTTTCCCGGACTTAGAGGAAAGACAGAATGAACCCGAAAACATAAACCACCAGTGTAGGTGGTGTGTTAAGAAATACCCGTTTTTCCCTCTCTCTCTCTCTCTGCCTGCCTCTCTGTCTACTTGTGGTCTCTCTCTCTCTGTCAAATAAATAAATAAATAAAATCTTTAAAAAAAAGAAAGAAAGAAAGAAAGAAATGACTACTCTTTAAAAGAGAAAAAGAAAAAATAGCCATTTTCATTGTTACCCATCACTAGATGAGGTCCTAAGCCCCACTTAATATTTTATGATTAGAGCACCTGCTTTGTGCTAGATCCAAAGATCAATTAAATAAAAAGATTCCTGTCTTTAAGGTATTTTCTTCCCCTCCCCTAGCATTTATGAGGTATAAGTGACAAAAGTATATTTTCATTCTAATAGAGGAGAAAAGTGCCATCACAATATGCCTAATTTATGGTGTTTGATCAAAGTCCTAATAATTCTTTGAAATGTCTCTTTGCTCTGTCCCTTCCTTTGTATTCCCACTTCAGCTAGGTATTTTGATTACACAGTGTGCCACGATGCCCCAGACTGCTCTGTTTAAAATATTAGATTTCCACTACAAGGCAAAAAACAAGGCAACCTGAATATGAGGGTGCGTATCTGCACATTGTGGTCCTGCAGCTCAAACCTACAGTGCAAGGGAGCGGACTCCCACCCACACACGGCTTTTGTTGCAGCCCTCCCCCTTGAAGTTCTCTGTCTGAAGTGTGACTGCATTTTCCAGTATCTTTTAAATTTTCCTGTCGTTTGGAATATGAGAGAATGACAAATGGTATTCTACTGAGAGTCTTTGTAATCAGAGCATTAAGCAAACTCATAAACTATAATTTTCTCTAGGGACTGTAATTAGGAAGTGTGGATTTTGAGTCATTTGTGTAACCAGTTTTTTTCTACTGCTGTGTTTATGGGAAATTTTGTTTATTTTCACTCAAACATTTAGTCGACCAAAGGAGCCCGGCAGAACAACTTAATGAATAGATCTTGAGAGTGGCTCATTTCTCCCCAGCTTCACTGGGGAGACTCTGTTGATACAAAATCTTTTAAGTCATTTTCCTGACACTTTCCCCCCTCCCCCCATATTCTCCATTTAGTTGAGCAGCTTGCATCTTAAGGAAGAGAAAATCAAACCAGATGCCAATGGTGAGTAAAAGCTAGTTTGAAAACAAATGTGATTTCCTTTAGTATTTCTGCTTTGACATAACTCTCTGGAAAAAAAGTTGTGTATGTACAAATAGGGGGCTGGCAGATACTGGCAGTCATTTGATTTAGGAACTAAACTGGATTGTTTTGCTTTGTATTGTGCTTAAAATAAGCATAGGATGCCTAAGTGACTTATTTATTACCAAACTTATTGCTGACCATGAGAATATACAAAGTATGAACAACCTAAGAGTTAACCTATTGTCATTCTGAAATCGTATCTACCCAAATCCAAGATTTCCATTAAATTTTCATTGATGATGTACATATAGTGGGCGGGGGGTAGTAACACTTACCTCATTCCAAATTCATTTACAATCTTTTTCTGTAATTTTTTCATAACTACAACGTTGTGTGAATATACATTTCTATTAAACAATTTATATACATAGAATCTTAATGGCATTATAGTGTTCAAAACTGATGAAATACGGTTTGCACAAATATTCCTCTGTTGAGCATCAAGGTGGTTTGTGATCATTGCCTGCTGTGATCATCTTTCTATAACATTTCAGAAATACTGATGCTATGAGGGAAAGTCCCATTAGTGTTTGATGTACCGTGAGAGGACTCGGAATAGGAAAGAACTGCATATAAGCAACACTGTTTCATACCTTTGTTTATTTAAGAACAATAAAATGGTTTCATCTGTGGCTTGGTTTCCTCATTTATTGTTCTGCTCCCCAGGCCTTTTACATTTCTAGTGTCTCATAGAATTTGAACTGTCTCTGCTGTTGGGTATAGTATGTGATATTGAATGACGGCCACTTTGTGTCTGATAAAGGTGCTGTTGTCAAGACCAATGCTAATGCAGAGAAGGCAGATGAAGAAGAGAAAGGTAACAGCCTAGAGCTATACCCATGAGATTCCACCATCTTAAGACAATAGATTGTTACCAGGCTTCATTTTTAGACCCAACTTGGCTTGACTTTAAAGGGAGTCATATTGCTAACACTCAACATGGTTGCTGATGAAGGAATTCTCAGTGGTTACATTTTAAAGAAATTTTACTTTGAACAACTGATGGGACTTCAGCAGCAGCAGCAGCAGCAGCAGGAAATAAGCCCTGAATGATGATCTTTTACAGGGCATTATAAAAGAAATTTTAAGTTGAATCGCCGTTGTCTACTAAAGTTAATGCTACTTGAACACATTAAAAGTGGATAACAAAATACAAACAACTTATATGATATCAAGATACAAACTTTGTTAATTTCTGGGTTTTTTTTTTTTTTTCCATTGTTGAGATGTGCTGGCCAAGCTAATAATTTTCAATGTTCTGTTGAGCACAAAGGAGGGAGTTAATACTTGGGTTTACATAGGAAGAATAGATAACCTCCAGAAAGGAGGGCTTGATAGAGAGTCCTGGAGAGGAATAGGAGTCCCCAATGTATGACACCAGTATCAAAACCTTTTTCTTTAATAAAGCAATTTTAATTCTATTTATAAATCAAAACTATGATATATCCTGAATTATAAGTCCTAGCATACATACATGTAAGTGCTTAAAATGCCAATGAAAAGTGAATTCAGATGAGCTCATGGTGGATTTCATGGCCTTTAAAAATTCTTTGCTTAAAAAAATATATATATTCTTTCCTCTCTTTTTCCTGACAGAGGACAGAGCTGCTCAGTCCTTACTCAACAAGCTGATCCGAAGCAACCTGGTGGATAACACAAACCAGGTGGAAGTCCTGCAGCGGGACCCGAACTCCCCGCTCTACTCCGTGAAGTCCTTTGAGGAGCTTCGGCTGTGAGTGATTACTTTTGGACTCTCCCCTTTGTGTTAGATACAGATTAACATTGTTAGTACGTGTACATACGTGTACACACACACACTTTTTTTTTTCCACAGCAGAACATTTTTAGCTAATACAAATTTATCTTTTTACTTTATTTATTTATTGGTATAAAAGGTGATTTTATTAAAGGAGGAGCACAGGATCCATGGGCAGAAAGAGCTGCTGCCAGCCAATACAAATTTAATCAAAGAATTTAGCTACTTTGGGCTATTAAGTAAAATTTCTAGCTAAAGTGAATTGTGCAAAGTGCACAGTTCAAGTATTATTAATTGTAAATAAACTGTGTGTAACAATAGTAAGAAAGAGAGAAAAAAAAAAATCCCTCGGATATCTGGCTTCTTTCCTCAACCAAAGAGATGGTGACTTTCATCTTTAACTGTTTTCCCAGGAAACCACAGCTTCTCCAAGGAGTCTATGCCATGGGCTTCAACCGTCCATCCAAGATACAAGAGAACGCACTGCCTTTGATGCTTGCTGAGCCGTATGTGTCCTGATAGAACTCTACCCCATTTTTAATTTTCTGTTTTTTAAAATTTCTATTATTTTAAAAATCTATACTAGGAACACATGTTCATTTTAGAAAAGTTAGAAAATAATTTAAAAATAAGAAAAATTGTTTGTAATCTTCCCCAACCTACTATACTAACATTTGGAGACTTCTAGACTTTTTAAAAATAAACTCACATATTTATACCTTTTTTAAAAAACGGAACCATATAAAATCTTACGTGCTTTTTTAAAAACTTAGTGAGATGATCATCCTTTGTTGGTAAATAAACATTTATCATTCATACACACCTTGCTTTCATTAGATGGATAGATAGAATTTATTGTGTCAGAAACAGTAAGCAAAAACCAAGCAGGGTTCTGGGAGATCAGAATAGGTTAATTACCAAGGTTGTTTTGTAGTGCAGTGCTTTTCATACTTTCATAGGGACATGAATCTCTTGGGAATTTATTAAAATGCAGATCCTCATTTCAGTCCCTCTGAGGTTCACTATTTCCTAGAAGCTTCTAAGTGATGCTGATGCTACTAGTTTCAGACCACATTTTGAGCAACAAGATTCAAGAGCATGTGGAGCTTTTCATAAAAACTGATCCCTACATTATATATGATTATGCAAAGTTGTATTGCATCTGATCCTAAATCCTGAAACTCCTTTCATAGAGTCTAAAAATAGAAATTTTAGGTCTATATTAAAGTTTTCTTTGTTCTGTGTCAAAACGGTGCCTTTTTTCACTTGATCTTAGCCAGAAGCCTGAGAAGCAATTAGTGACTTTTTTCATGATGAATAAGGTCTTTTTTTTTTTTAAAGATTTTATTTATTTGACAGAGAGGAATCACAAGTAGGCAGAGAGTCAGGCAGAGAGAGGAGAGCGCACCCGATGCGGGACTCGATCCCAGGACCCTGAGATCATGACCTGAGCCAAAGGCAGAGGCTTACCCCCCTGAGCCACCCACGCGCCCCAAATAATGTCTCTCTTTTTTTTTTTTTTAAAAGATTTTATTTATTTATTTGTAAGAGAGAGAGAGAGTGAGAGCGAGCACAGGCAGACAGAGTGGAAGGCAGAGTCAGAGGGAGAAGCAGGCTCCCTGCGGAGCAAGGAGCCCGATGTGGGACTCGATCCCAGGACGCTGGGATCATGACCTGAGCCGAAGGCAGCTGCTTAACCAACTGAGCCACCCAGGCGTCCCATAATGTCTCTTTTTAACTTGACATTTTGAGCATCTATGAAAGCACTGGGATCTATAAAAAGCGAATGACCAGTGTGAAACAAATACTCCATTTATGCATCTCTTAAGTATGTTCAATTTTTAAAATCATCAATGTTAGAAGACACCTGAGAGAATTATCTAGTACCTCTCTAACAAATATGTATTGAGTGCAGGTGTGTAACAGATACTATTCTAGGCACTTGGTTACATTAGAAAACAAAACAGACCAAAATTCCTGTCTTTAAGGAGCATGGTCTGGAGTATAAATCATTTATTTTTATTAAAAATAAATAAGATATATAGTGTATAGTTTGTTAGATAAGTTATAAATGTAATTAATGCCACTGAATTGTACACTTAAAAGCTGTTTTTAAAAAAAGTGATAAATACTGGGGGATCTGGGTGGCTTAGTCAGTAAAGTTTCTGCCTTTAGCTCAGGTCATGATTCCAGGGTCCTGAGATCAAGCCCCACATCAGGGGCTCCCCCAGCTTGTGCTCTCTGTCTGTGGGTCAAATGAATAGATAAAATCCTTTTTTTTTTTAAGAAAAGTGATAGGTGATAAAAAAAAGAAGGTGATAAAAAAAAAAGATGATAAATACGAATAAGAAAAAGAAACCATAATAAGGGAGATCAGGAATACCAAGGGAACTGATTGCAGTTTTCCCCCAACATTATATTACGAAAACTGTCAAAAAAAAACAAAGTTGAAAGTTTTTTGTTTGTTTGTTTGTTTTTAAGAGAGAGCACACAAGTCGGTTATGGAGGAGCAGAGAGAGAGGGAGAGAGAGAATCTTAGCAGGCTCCACGCCCAGCACAGAGCCCCACAAAGGGCTAGATCTCATGACCCTGAGATCATGACCTGTGCTGAAATCAAGAGCTGGACAGTTAACTAACTGATCTATTCAAGTGCCCTAAAGTTGAAAGGATTTTATAGTGAACACTCATATGTCCCCCATCTAGATAGCAGTCACTAACATTTTACTAAACTTTATCACATATCTACCTACCAATACATAATTTTTAAGGCATTTCAAAATAGGCTACAATTTTAATCAAGTGCTTAGGGTATGATCTCATCAAGTAGGTGATGTGTGAGCAAAGCCTTGAAGGAGAAGAGAGAGTTGACATGTCATCTGGGGACAGCTGTCCCAGCAGAGTACAGAAACCCTGGGACGGGGGCATGGCTGGCTTGCTTTTGGGGCAGCCCCAAGGCTTCTGTAGTGGGATGAGTAAGGGAGCCCGTGGGAGGAGCTGAAAACAGAGAACTACTAGGGAGCCAGATCAGGTAGGACCTTGTAATGCAGAAGGATTTGCACTTTTACTCTGAATGAAATGGGGGAGTGACTGGAAGGCTTTTGAGCAAAGCAGTGACATGAGCTGACTCACATTTTATTTTTATTTATTTATTTATTTTTTAAGATTTTATTTATTTATTTGACAGACCGAGATCACAAGTAGGCAGACAGGCAGGCAGAGAGAGAGAGAGGAGGAAGCAGGCTCCCGCTGACTCACATTTTAAAAGAGTCACTGGCTGCCCTGTCAAGAATAAGAGATAGGGAGTGCTTTAAATTCCACTAGTCTTCTCTCTGTGGTGCTTGGTGTTTGTGGTACTAGCATGTGTTAACTACTGCAGCAATCAAAGCCTCCTACCATAAACTCATTTATTCTTCACTGTTACTAACTAAAAGGGTACTTAAGATGTAAGCCCCTAAACAATGTTTTCTTGTGCAGCCCACAGAACTTAATCGCCCAGTCTCAGTCTGGTACTGGTAAAACAGCTGCCTTTGTGTTGGCCATGCTCAGCCAAGTAGAACCTGCAAACAGATACCCCCAGGTAAGGGCTTGGTGAATTTGGATTTTCTGTCGATGTGTAGCTAGAAATTACATGTGATGGACTGAAAGCCAAAATGCATATTACTTTTTACATAAACAGAACCCCTTGTCGAGCACAAACAATATGGTTGACCTTCTGGTAGCAACACGCATCCTGTTCCCTTTCCATGGTTTGCCAGTTCTGAGATTTTGCTGATAGGCTTGGCACCTTTACTTTCAGGAAAGACCTCTTCTATCTACAGCTATCATCCTCTGGAAAGTTCTGAGAACTTCCTGAGTAAATGAAAAGGAAGCTAATCTCCACCTGAGATTTCAGATCCTTGTTCACATGTGGGTTTTGTATTCCTATAGCCAATAGCTATTTTCAAGTGTATTTACCCAACCAGAGTTCTAACCTGTGACTTTGCAGCATGAAGAATCAAATGGCGTGCACTTTAATGTTCTTCTTCAGCGTCAGCTGGAGGAGTAAGTCCTGATGGTGATTCCCCACTGCCCTTGAGATCTCACTCTGCACTTTCTCCCTGCCAGTGTCTGTGCCTCTCCCCAACTTACGAGCTCGCCCTCCAAACAGGAAAAGTGATAGAGCAGATGGGCAAATTTTACCCTGAACTGAAGCTAGCTTATGCTGTCCGAGGCAATAAATGTGAGTATGAATATGTGATCCTAATTCATTAAGCTAACAACTTCTATTTCTTTTTTTTTTTTTAAGACTTTATTTATTTGACAAGAAAGAGACACAGTGAGAGAGGGAACACAAGCAGGGGGAGTGGGAGAGGGAGAAGCAAGCTTCCCAACAAACAGGGAGCCCGATATGGGCCTCAATCCCAGGACTCTGGAATCATGACCTGACCCAAAGGCAGACGCTTAATGACTGAGCCACCCAGGCGCCCACAACTTCTATTTTTAAAAATTTCAAAACATACACAGTAGTTGAAATAATAAAAATTAACATTTCACTTAGACTTGAAAACTTGACATTTGCTAAATTTGCTTTATGTGTGCATGTTCTGGGGGAACCATCTGAGAGTAAATTGCAGACATTGTGGTATTTACTCCTAAATACTTAAGCCTGGAGGCACCTGGCTGGCTCACTCAGGAAAGCATGTAACTCGTGACTTCAGGGTTTTGTGTCTGAGCCCCACATTTGGTGTAGAGATTACTTAGAAATAAAATCTTGGGGCATCTGGATGGCTACCAGTCGGTTAAGCATATGACTCTTGATTTCAGCTCAGGTCTTAATCTCAGGGTTGTGAGTTCAAGTCCCACATTGGGCTCCACAAACAGAGTGGAGCCTACTTAAACAATTTTTTTTTAATCTTTTTTTTTTTTTTTAAAGGATTCCATTCATTTATTTGTCAGAGAGACTGAGCACAAGCAGAGGAAATGGCAGGTAGAGGGAGAATGAGTCTCCCTGCAGAGCAAGGAGCCCCATGTGGGACTTGATTCTGGGGCCCTGGGATCATGACCTGAGCTGAGGGCAGATGCTTAACCGACTGAGCCACTGAGGTGTCCCTTAGGGAAATCTTTAAAAAAAAAACTTTTTTAATAAATACTTTAGCATGCATCTCACAGTAAGGACATTCTTTTTTTCTTTTTTCTAAGATTTTACTTATTTATTTGACAGAGATCACAAGTAGGCAGAGAAGCAGGCAGAGAGAGAGGAGGAAGCAGGCTCCCTGCCGAGCAGAGAGCCCGATGTGGGGCTAGATCCCAAGACTCTGGGATCATGACTTCAGCCAAGGCAGAGGCTTTAACCCACTGAGCCACCCAGGTTCCCCACAATAAGTACATTCTTCAGGATATCCATAAAACCCTTATCACAACCAAGAAAATTAGGAGATTCTCTAATAACTAGTATCTAGTCCATTTTTATTTTTCCCTAATAGTCCCAAAAGTCCCATGGTCTTTATGGCTGTTTTGTTTTTGAACCAAGATCAAATTGGTGTGAATGCACTGCATTTGATGTTGTATCTCTTACGTTTCTTTAAATCTAGAATAGTCCCTCCACCTTCTCCTCCCCCCTACTTCTGACTTTTTGAATGGTCCAGACCAACTGCTTATAATACTGTACATTCTGGTTTTGTTTAATTGCCCGATTTCTTTTTAATGTCATCAGAAGAACAAAAATGTTCCTGAACATTCATGACCATTAACTCTGGCATTTAATTTTTTAATTGAATTATAATTAACAGTTTTATTAGTTTCAGCTGTATAATATAATGATAGATCAAGTCTGTATTTTTCTCAGTTCTCATCAAAATAAGTGTAATAAATGTAAAAGATAATCCCCCTTATCTATTTCACTCACCTCCCTACCTAGCTCCCCTATGGCAAATCTGTTCTCTGTATTTAAGAGTCTGTTTTTTGTTTGGAGCTTGTTTTTATTATTCTTTCTTTATTCATCTTTGTGCTTTTGTTTTGCAACAAATTAACAATATTTAAGTAATATAAAAACTGTTGAAAGTTTGGCTGTGAATCTTTCACATGTGTAACTATGACTCACAAATCCACTCAGCGTACAATACCAACTAATACCAACTTGAAGTTGCTTCTAAAAAGTAATACAATTACAAAACTTAGTGGAAGATGATCATAAACTTATTACGTAAATTGGTTGCAAACTGGGTTGAAGTTAGAATGCCAGAGTCTGAATAACTTTTCTGGGAGGCAGTAATTGGTTTAAGAAAGAAGCAGCATTTATTAGCTTTGAATTGACTCAACATTCACATTTGGGCAAAACTTTGGCAGTGATTAAGAGGGAGATTGTGTATGTCAGTTCATGATTGTAATTAGGAGACTTAAATTCAATATATAGGTGCCATCTAATTCAAAACGAAGAGGCAAATCTCAGTTTCAAACCACACAGAGTCAAGAATGTGCCATGGTGGGCTGGGCCTTGTTTGGGGAAGCACTTTACCTAAGAGAGGCATTTTGTGCTTCTTTGAGAAAGCAAAGCCATTCATGATGAATCCTATTTTCTGACCTGGGCAAGGGTGTGTGAAGGCAACTGGCTTGTTTGATGTAGGTGCCAGGATAGCTGAGGGGCAGAGTGCACTGGAGAGAGCGGTGAAAGTCTGCTTGTGAGAAGTGCAACCCTGGGCTGGGGGAATGATGCTGACAGAGAAGAAATAAACAACAGATCCTCCTTGAAAGAGAACTGGATGACTACAGAGAACGGACAAGAACACTACTGAAGAGGCTTTCATCTTGTCACTGTTTCTATCCTGCGTCTTTTCAGCATTATTAAAAGCTGTGGTGATATTATAACCTTACTTTAAGATATTAATGCAAACATCAAAACAGTTGACATTAAAGTACAGCATAGCTTTAGATTTTTCTCAGAGAGGAAAGCTGGCTTTACCATGGAAAATACCCACAGAAAACATCTTGTCTCCACAGTGGAACGAGGTCAGAAGGTCAGTGAGCACATTGTCATCGGCACCCCTGGGACTGTTCTGGACTGGTGCGCCAAGCTCAAGTTCATTGACCCCAAGAAGATCAAGGTGTTTGTTCTGGATGAGGCTGACGTGATGATAGCTACTCAGGGCCACCAAGATCAGAGCATCCGCATCCAGAGGTAGGAACTCTTGAGTCAAGAGGAACTTCTCAGCCTCCTGATCTGCAGCATCTTCTCCTTTTACTTCAAACACCTCTTCTTGCTCCTGTCGGGTTCTTTATCTAGTACCTCCAGAAGCATTTGTTTGATGGGCCACTTCCTCATCAGCACTGACTGGGGTTGAGGAAGGAGACTTAGGGAATCTAACCCCAGCCCCATTCCTGCCCCGTGGCTGCTCTCACCTCTTCCCCGCTGTTCTCCTCCCGCTTTCGCTGTTTTCCTGGGCACGTAGCCCATGCAAGCCCCGGGCCGCTGTCTTCTGTTCGTTCCAGAAAAGACTCGGGATCATGCCCCGTACCTGGGTCTTCCCTTGCAGGATGCTGCCCAGGAACTGCCAGATGCTGCTTTTCTCTGCCACCTTCGAAGACTCTGTCTGGAAGTTTGCCCAGAAAGTGGTCCCAGACCCAAACATTATCAAGTTGAAGCGCGAGGAGGAGACACTGGACACCATCAAGCAGTATTATGTGCTGTGCAATAACAGAGATGAGAAGTTCCAGGCCTTGTGTAACCTGTATGGGGCCATCACCATCGCTCAGGCCATGATCTTCTGCCATGTGAGTAGCAGTGGCAGCAGCAGCTCTGGAGGGTGTGCCAGCCCCTTCTCTCAGCCAGCGCCACCTCAGTGCTGAGACGGGCCAGCTGTCCTGTGTGGCCAGAAAGGAAATGATGAATCACCTCCACCTGCCCCAGGGAGTATTCTCAGACTTAACTAACGAGTTATGAGGGAAAGACAAGATTTGAACCTTCTTTGGTCCCGTTTCTTTGAAATAACTTGGAAAAAACTCCAAATAACATCCAGTGAAATAATTATATAAAACATTAGAGACTTTTGGCTCACACCACACACTTCCTAGCGGAACACTAAGATGATTTAAGTAATTAATCTAAAAAAATGACAGGGCTAGAAGTATTTTTGAAATTGGTAAGCCTACCCTGATGACTGAACTCAGCAGGTCTTCATGTACTTTTAATGGCAACAAGCCACTTTTTGCTGTTATCTTTTTCTTTAACAAGTCTCTTCATTTAAAACAATTCTGTTCTCCAGACCCGCAAGACAGCGAGCTGGCTGGCAGCAGAGCTCTCCAAAGAAGGCCACCAGGTGGCGCTGCTGAGTGGCGAGATGATGGTGGAGCAGAGGGCTGCGGTGATCGAGCGCTTCAGAGAGGGCAAAGAGAAGGTGCTGGTGACCACCAACGTGTGTGCCCGCGGTGAGCAGAGAATGTGTCTGTCCGCCAGGCCCCGGGTAGCCAGGGAGTCCTCTACGGGGCGCTCCGCCGGTTTGGGGGAGTCCACGTGGGCTTGGTTCTCTCCTGGAGATACCGGATTCCCCCTGCAGCTGAGAACTGTCACAGAAGCCAGAGGCGCCGATGTGCTGGAAGGACATGGAGCAGCAGCTCACTGGCCCAGGATGGTGTCTGCTCTCTTTGGGGCCCCCACGGAGGTTTCGGCTGCATTTTCTGATACTTTTGTCTAGCAGAGGCTCTCTCTCTCTCTTTTTTTTAAAGATTTATTTGACAGACAGCAATCACAAGGAGGTAGAGAGGCAGGCAGAGAGATAGGAGGAAGCAGGCTCCCTGCTGAGCAGAGAGCCCGATGCAGAGCTTGATCCCAGGACCCTGGGATCATGACCCTAGCCGAAGGCAGAGGCCATAACCCACTGAGCCACCCAGGGGTCCCAGAGGCTCTCTTCTTGAGGTCGTAATTTTGTCAGCACTTGCCGAAGTTCTCTTTCCCTCTGGGTTCTGCTGCATGCCCCCGGTCCCCGAATCCCAGAGCCGGCCAGCCCCAGACGCTTCCTTCCAGCCGAAGCTGGTGTGTTCCAGCCTCACTTGGTGGACAGGGATTTTCGGTTCCTGTTCTGACTGCTCTGCACCTGCCTTTCATGCAGGTATTGATGTCGAACAGGTTTCTGTCGTCATCAACTTTGACCTCCCCGTGGACAAGGACGGGAACCCGGACAACGAGACCTACCTGCACCGGATCGGGCGCACGGGCCGCTTTGGCAAGAGGGGCCTGGCAGTGAACATGGTTGATAGCAAGCACAGCATGAACATCCTCAACAGAATCCAGGAGCATTTTAGTGAGCGCCTGGGAATGGCCCCCGGGGAGGGGGGAAGGGTCGGTTCTCCCGTGGCCCTGAGAGAGGCCCGTGTCCTTGTCACACAGTCCCCTCCTTTCCTACAATATGGAAGTTCTCGAAGAGCACACCTGGCAAGTTTTCAGGGTCAGGGATGCAAAGGACAGTGCCCCCCTGGCCCGGCCGAGGGACCTAGGGCTCTCTCTGTCCCTCACTTGAGCACCGGGAGGCTTTGGGGTCAAGTGCAAGACTGCTATGGCCAGAGGTATGGTCCTGTTCCTAGGCCAGGCAGAACGCTGTGTTTCCTCTCTCCCTGCCATGCTGTCCCTTTCCTGGGTGTGTGTCTCCATGGTAGACCCGCACTGATTTCTCTCTGAATTCTCATTTTCCTCCTCAGATAAGAAAATAGAAAGACTGGACACGGATGATTTGGATGAGATTGAGAAAATAGCCAACTGAGACGCTCCACCAGTCACCAGTGCCCACCCCGGCACTCCGCCTGCATGGGAGACCAGTGCTTTCACGGCACAGGCCTCGACAGTCACCACAAAGACAAAAGCAGAGAAGAAACTACCTACCTCATTTTAAATTACGTTTGGACTCGACAAAAATTGTGCAAATAATGGGGGAAGGTAGAAAAAAATTGTTTACACAACTTCTGAAGATTAGGCGTGAATACAGAGAAATTTACTTTTTGGAAATTCCGTCTTCTTTTCCCCCATCTAAATGCTGTGTCTAATCACTGCTCAAGATCCTTGTGGCAGCCCCTGCCTATTCTCTGGCCAGAAGTGTTCAGAACATCCTCAAGCAGAATAGAGGTGAAGAGGGACACAGAGACCCCAAGTAGGACAGATATATCAGCCAGCCATCATGTTTGTTGTATGGCATGAGGCCTGTAAGCTGGTGCTCTGGATGTGGGGTGGTAGAGCTCATCTGAATGTTGTCATCTCCCTCTGTCCTGCTGCCCACACCAGGAAGGTATGTGCTTAGCATGGACCAAAGTGCCACCCTGAGACTTCGGTGTATGCAGATTTGTGCTGCAGGACCACAACCTCCTGGTTCTCATCAGCAGGTGCAATGGTGCACATGATTCCTGGTAGGTCCCTTGCATGTGCTTGAGCAAGGCCTGTGCACAAGTCATCGTGGAGAGTTAGCGGTGACCTGAGCTTGCCACACATCCTGGGCTCACAGGCATTTGCAGCATATTTTTTATAATCTCTATTGTCACCTTGACCCCTTAGGAGCCCCAAGCAAATAAAAGGTGATCTAAGGTTTGGATCTTCAGTGAAAATTACAGCTTCCAATCACTTGTGGCCAGCTTCAAGGCAGCTCGAGAAGTGGTCAGCAGTAGTCACAAATACTTTGTCTCCAGATTCCAGAAGGCAAGATTTGTCAGAGCTGGGGTATTATTTCAGTTATTTGCCGTCCTGGTTGTGAAGCGATTCCAAACGTCTGTGTTCACAGTTCTTGGAATACAAGGAGTGCAATAAGGGACTAGAAGGACTGTGGTCATTCACCTGTGCAAGGCCGAAGTAACTGCCAAGGAACTGGCTCCCTCCTTACTGGGCATCTTTGTGCAGAACAGTCCAAGCAAATACTAGTGATGGACGCTTTTCAGACCCGGCCTAAGCTGATGGTACCCACAGAATGACAAAGCAAGGATGAGATGAAACGGAGACCCCAGTCACAGGGAGTCCTCTCCAGTTCTTTGACCTTGATACAGAATGGGTAATTTGTCTAGGCCCAGGCCTGGAAGAGGGATTTTCTATGATGAGAACTGCTCCAATCCCAGATTATCCTTGTGTTTTCATGTTTTAGGGCCAGATCTGTTTCCTGGAAGGGAAGGTGCTAATACCAGCCTCCAGGTGGTTTCCTTAATTGGACATTACAGATGCTGCAGACAGACTGCCAATCCGCCACCCCAGTGGGCATTTGACTGTTGAGTGTTCTCTGCTTCTGGCCAACTGTGACCCACATTGCGAATCTCTTGAGAAGAAGTTTTTGTCTCCTACCCCCTGCAGTGCTGTGGACCAACCCTATAATAACTAAATCAAAGGCAATAATTAAAGGAGTACTGACTCCTCACAAAGCTGCAGGGTGACCTCCATTTCCCCCCTTCTCACAACATTTGTAACCTGCCTACTACATAGCCCTAAATCTAAGGAGGAAAAGGGGAAGGGATAGGCCTCGGACTTCTCAGTACTAGGAGTAAGTAGGTATCTGGTAGAAGTCTAGATCAACAGTTTTCCATCTGGGGGCTTGGACTCTAAGAATTCACTAGATGGGTTTCATGGAGTCTATGAAGTATGTGCCATATCTTGAATTTAGATGCATTTTCCTGGGGTGAGACTCCCAAAGGAGTGTCTTTTAAAAAGGTAAGACTCACTGTTATGCTGGCTGTGCAGTGTCACCCCAGTGTCACTGCAGCCCATATTTCTTCACGATCCATATTCATCCTTGCCAGAGCTTGGCTCCCAGGGTTCAGTGGTCCACAGCTGCCTCTGACTATGTGCTGTTTTGAGATACCACTGATGTACTGAAAATGTACTTGGTAAGCTTCAGTCCCCAGAGTTTCTCTTATTGTTTTTGGTAAGTTCTCATGTATGGAATGATAAACTGTCCTAGAACAGAGAAACTCAGCTGGAAAAAGAGATTTTTGGTCCAATGGAAGATTCTGGATATGTTCATCCATAAACAATGGATTTTTTATTGGGATTTTCTGGAGTGTCATTGAATGGCTGTGTGCATAAGAACCGTCAATTGCTGATGTATTTCTTACTGATGTTAAATGAATTATGAAGTATGCATGTTACTAGGATACCATTAATGAGTATAAAAAGTAAGTTTTGGGTTGCTGGAATTAGTGATCATGCTTAAGTCGAGACACTTAAGATTCCATAGGTTAGTCATTACCTGATCCTACTACTACATGTCAAAATTACCATTGCTCCAGCATGAACAGTTTCAATGTCTCTATAGGCCAAGGACCCCTCTCGGTTGCCAGAGTGCTCCTCACATTCCTTTTTTCCTGCTGGTAAACCCAGAGAACACTGGCTACCTAATCAGAAAGACGGCAGATGGCAGTAAAGACAAAGTCCTTACATTCTATTCTTCTAGTCCTAGGAAAGAAGTACAAATAGGCCTTGGAAGCAGGTCTTCTCCCCTTGTTTCATCTTGTTTATTATTTAACATGAAGGCAGTTTCATTCAGTGTCAATGGTATTCAGAAATTAAGGATTTCTGAGGCTAGGGGTTTCATAAAGGAGTGGAGTTTGCTTCTGAGAAAAGTTACAAGGAGAGTGCTGTAGGCAATGGAAAGTAATATTAAAACTAAAATAGCTTCCCCAGGGGGCACCTGGGTGGCTCAGTGGGTTAAGCCTCTGCCTTCAGCTCAGGTCATGATCTCAGGGTCCTGGGATCGAGTCCCGCATCGGGCTCTCTGCTAAGCAGGGAGCCTGCTTCCTCCTCTCTCTCCCTCTCTCTCTGCCTACCTCTCTGCCTACTTGTGATCTCTGTCAAATAAAATAAATAAAATCTTTTAAAAAAAAATAAATAAATAAAATAAAATAGCTTCCCCAGGATAAACCTAGCATACTGGAAGGGCAGTGAGAAGGGCAGCTTCGCCATGTGACAGAGAAGTCTTGTTAGGTACAAAACGAAAACTTGAACAGTGTTTGGATTTATTAGTGAACAGTCAAAGATTGTTAAATCACATAAAGGGAGTGATTAAATTAGTGGGGTTATTTTTGGGGGGGGGGTCTAGCAGAGGTTTGTAGGATATGTTGGAGCTGGGAAAGGCAAGCATCTGAGAAAACAGTTTGAAGATGATTGTGTAGTCCCATCACACAGCAAGTGCCAAGGTTGTACTGAAAGCACAAAAGAAGTGGACTAGACGGTTATCACAGAAAAAATGATGGGCTTTTATACCTGCTTATTATTCCAAAAAGGATTTGTGGAAAGATCCACTGTGCAAAATAATTCTGGGAAGAAGCCCAAAGGGAAGGTTTGGAAAGAACAGATGCATCAGGGTTGAGTCTCATACACAGCATGTATGATTTCAGGCCTGTCACCTCTACAAGCAGGGACTTGGGTCCCTCTTCAACATCTTGTAGATTTCAGGGGTCTTCACGTTTTTCTT
Organism: Mustela putorius furo; assembly: GCF_011764305.1. Classification (NCBI taxonomy): domain Eukaryota; kingdom Metazoa; phylum Chordata; class Mammalia; order Carnivora; family Mustelidae; genus Mustela; species Mustela putorius. Next base: position 32,014,082 of record NW_025421304.1, on the reverse strand, counting down.
GGTCCTAGACACAAATGTCAGGTTCTTGGGAACTCTGCGGTTTTACCTGACTTGACTTTTTCTGCTTGAGAATAATTATTCTTTATCCTGTTGATTGAATCAGATTGCAGCATCTTCTAAAAATGATATAATGGAGGTGAGGGAACTAGAGGGGCTGATGCTAGGAGGCTCCAGGACCCTGCTTTCCCAGTCCTGCATCTGGAACAGGGTTTTCCCAGAATAACTTCAAACACCTTGTTGGAAGTTAGTCCAGGTGGAGATCTGTTTAGAGGGTATCTGTCATACTCATACCTAATGCCCTCTTGTTTTCCAGTCCCTGTTGCTAGATGCTTCTGCCTTGACTTAGAAACCATACTGGTGTGAGTATTCATCTGAGCAAGGGGCTCCATAGTAGTTCTAGTTGTAAGATGGGGGATAGGAGTAGGTGGAGGCAAATACTGGATGTGGTCTGAGATTGGTCATGGTTTGGGTGTCAGCTGCTCTGGTGAGATCACTCTCATTTCCACTTTAGCCATCTCTCTCAGGCAGATCTTTTTGGATCATGCAGATCTGCAGCCCAGGGCTACAGTCAGCTCCCTTAAGGCAGGGGGAGGGGTTTAAATGGAACTCTCCTACAAGTACCAGTACACATTTCTTGATTCTTAACAACTGTTCTATCTTTATCCACATACTTCCACCATTTTCGGAATTCTCCAATTGAAAGAAAGCCAAGTAGTCTCAGGTTAGTTTATCCCTGAGAGCACACATCCCCATGCTTAGAGTTGAAAGAACATGAGAAAGCCCTGGTTGGGTGTGTGGTCAAATGTGCTAAGTGTTGTCCTCTGGTCTGTATTCCTCTCACACCAACAGCTTCTAAATTTACACGAGAAATGTCCTGATAAATTAATGCCAGTTGAATCCAGGTTTAACAACAGCACAAGTCCCAGTGTTTGGCACTGGTTTAATTTCTAAAACAAGGTTAAGTTAGAGGGACAAATAGTGTTCTATTCATCTGATTTCGCATTTAATGCCCATGGAAGGAACAACTTCAGAAACAGCTGCAGTACCTCTAGCCTCCTGGTTCATTAGTTCTTTCTTTTTTTTTTTTAAGATAGGCTCCACATCCAACATGGAGTCCAATTCAGGGCTTGAACTCACAACCCTAAGCTGACGCCAAGAGTCAGATGCTTAACTAAGCCACCCAGGTGCCCCTCATCAGTCCTTTCAGATGAACTCTTCCACGCTATCCAGTAACCATTTTAAGACTCACCTCAATCTTCAACTCCATTATCTCCATATTCAGAGTAAACAGTCAACACAAGGAAACCCCCTCAGCTTTCTGCCACCAGACCTTTCCCAAGCACGCCTATCCTTCCCTCTCCATCCTGTTACAATGGGAGAAGTGCCTACTGTCTAAATTTCTCTACCAGTGCACCGAATTCCCTCTACTGTGGCTGCTTAAGGACTTGCTCCATCTTCTCCCTCTCATATTTTCAACCTTTCCCATGCCACTAGCTGGTTCCCCCATCACCCCCATCAATTTTTCCGTGTGTGTGTGTGTGTGTGTGTGTAGGAGTATTAGTAGTTGTGGTAAAATACACATAACAAAATTTACCATCTTAACCATTTTCAGGTGTACAGTGTATGAAATACATTCATAATGTGATAAAGCAACCACCATCTATTTCCATAATTCTTTCAGATCTTGCAAAACTGAAACTATACCCAAGGAGGACAGGGAGAAAAGTGGGAGGTAGAGAGAGAGAGAGAGAGAGAGAGAGACAGAAGCAGACTCCCCACTGAGCGCAGAGCCCAACGCAGGGCTTCATCTCACAACCCTGACATCATGACTAGAACTGAACCCAAGAGCTGGATGCTCAACCAACTGCACCACCCAGGCACCTCTGAAAAACTTTGTACTTACATTTGACTCCAACAGCATTTAGCACCATAACAATCCCTTCCTCTTTTTTTTTTTTTATTAACATATAGTATATTATTTGTTTCAGGCATAGAGCTCTGTGATTCTTCAGTCTTACACAATTCACAGCACTCACCATAGCACATACCCTCTCCCATGTCCCTCACCCAGCCACCCCATCCCTCCCATCCCCCTCCACTCCAGCAACCCTCAGTTTATCTCCTGAGATTAAAAGTCCCTGATGGTTTGTCTCCCTCTCTGGTTTCATCTTGTTTCATTTTTCCTTCCCTTCCCCTATGTCCTCTGTCTTGTTTCTCAAATTCCTCCTATCAGTGAGATCATATGATAATTGTCTTTCTCTGATTGACTCATTTTGCTTAGCATAATACCCTCTAGTTCCATCCACGTTGTTGCAAATAGTAAGATATTTTTTTGATGGCTGCATGATAACTCTATAATACACCCCCCACACACACACACATCTTCATTATCCATTCATCTGTTGATGGACATCTAGGCTCCTTCCATAGTTTGGTTACTGTGGAACAGGCCCTTCCTCCAACCATTCTTTGGTGACTAAAGTGACACACCACACTTACTGGTCTTCCTTCACTCTGGCCACTTCTCTGTTTCCTTGGTAGGCTTTTATATTTACCTCTTAAATGTGAGCACTCCTCATAAATCTGTTTTGGGGTATCTCTTCCTCTTTCTCTATTGTGGGCAATCTTGTTCATTCCTCTGGCTTTCTTTCTGCTGGCAACTCTAAAATCTATACCAAGACCCACTTTTCAAGCTCCAGGGTTATAGAAACAACTGCCCACATGACACTTGCAATTGGAATGTCGTCAAGGATTCCTGTACTCAACATATCCAAAACTGAACCCATCACCACTCCAAAAAACCCATGTTCTGCTCTTAGCTCTTCCTCTAACTTTATCTCACAAAATGGCACTGCAATTGTCTGTTGTTCAAAACAGAAATCTGGACTCAACAGGAACTTCCTGACCCCCAATCAATAATCACCAAGTCCTTTCATATGTATTATCTGCGGCTGTGTAACACATCATCCCAAAACAATGGCTCAAAGCAACTTAGTCTGGGTGGCTCTGCTGGCCTTTCCCAGGCTCACACATGCAGCTGTATTCCCCTGGCTGTTGTGTGGACCCTGTTGAGACAGCTGGGCCCCTCCATAGGGTCTTTCATCTTCATAACATGGCAGATAGTCTCTGGGTTTCAAGAGGGGAGAGCAGAAGCTCTAAGTTCTCCTGAAGCCTTGGCTCAGAATTCCCTAGTCCACTTTTTTTTTTTTAAATAAAGGATTTCATTTATTTGCTAGAGAACAAGCAGGGGGAGGAGGCTCCCTGCTGAGCAGAAAGCCCACCTGGGGACTCAATCCCTGGATCCTGGCAGATGCTTAACCAACTGAGCCACACAGGCACCCCTCCCCAGTGCACTTCTGTCACAATCTTTTAGTTGAAGCAAATGACAAGGCCAGTGCAGAGATCATGGGGAAATAAATATCTTCTCACAGGAGGAGCTTGAAGTATCTGTGGCTATTTTTAATCTACCACCTTCTATTGGGTTGAATCAAATGACATATTGACCTACAAAGGTGGCACTTTCACATGGTTCAATCTGATGTTTCTTGAATTCCCCCTGGTCTAGACACCATTGTCATTGGTCTACTACATAGCTTCCTAGTGGAACCTGCCTCCAGTCAGGTTTTTCTCTAGTTCAACTGTCACACAGCAGCCAGAGTGATCTAACATTTCAGTCTGATGACCCCACCCTTCAGGTTAAAACCATCTCCTGCCCTCATACACACTTTCCATTTTTCTTGAGATAAGCTCAGAGGTACCTGGGTGGCTCAGTCCATTTGCATCTGCCTTTGGCTGAGGTCATGGTCCAGGGGTCCCGGAAGAGAGCCTTGGGTCAGTAGTCTGCTTCTTCCTTGGTGAGTAGTCTGCTTCTTCCTCTCCCTCTGCTCCCCCGCCCCCGCTAGGTCTCTAATAAATAAATTCTTTTTAAAAAAGGAGGGGATAACTGGGTGGTTCAGTTGGTTAGGCATCTGTCTTTGGCTCAGGTCATGATCCCGGAATCCTAGCATCGAGTTCCCCATCAGGCTCCTTGCTCGGCAGGGAGTCTGCTTCTCCCTCAGCCTCCTGCCCTTCCTGCTTGTGTGCATGTACTCTCTGCCTCTCTGACAAATAAAATCTTAAAAAAAAAAAAAAAGATAAGCCCAAACTGCCTAACATGGTAGGTACTAATTAGGCTCTCCAGATCAGATGCCTTACTTGCTTTACTTTCTCCCTCATACTCTCTGTTCCACTATCACTGAAATTTGCCCTCGAGCTGGGCAAATATGTCTCAGAAGGTGGTGGTCCTGTGCATTTCCCTCCCCAATTTCTCAAAACTGCATTTCCTCCTCCAGCCCACTCTGAAGCTGAAACAAAAATTCAAATATAATGCTAGAAGAGGTTTTCACTTCCAGGATTGTGGCTAAGATGAGCATTGGGGGAAAAAGACCTAACTAAAAATGGGAGCCCTCCAGTGCTGCAGGCAGCTAGAGAGCAGTGTGGAAGAAGCTCAGAGGACACTCCCTTTGCTCCACCCTGGGGAGCTCCCTCTTGCCTGATCTCTTGGAAGTGCCCCTACCCCCAGCAGAGCACAGGAGACTGGGATAGGGAGCCTGGAGGGAGAGACTCATCCCTCCCCAAGCTGCCCCCTAACAGCCTGTGACCATTTGCATCCACTGCCATGGTTATACCTCTCCTTGAAACTCCTCTCCCAATCCTTCTATCTCTTCCTGGTCCTTCCAATTTCAGTGGTAAAAATTGATTCTTCAGGAAGGCATGCCTCACTCCCCTATCATAATCCCCCATCTTGTCCAGTTCTTGCCTTATTAACATTCTGTTAAATAACCTTCTAAAGGTCTATATGGATTAACTTATCAACTCTTCATAAGAAATATGTTATAAAAAATGTTATGATTCCTATTTTACAGATGAGGAACAAGCACAGAGAGATTAAGGAATTTGCCCTACAACATAGAGCCAGGAAGTAGCAAGCCAGGCCTTGAGTCTGGGCAGTCTGGCTACAGGGCCAGGTTCTTTTTTTTTTTTTTTTTTTTTTTTAATATTTGCTTATTTATTTATTTGACAGAGAGAGAAAGAGAAGGGAACACAAACAGTGGGAAGCAGCAGGTAGAGGGAGAAGCAGGCTCCCCTACCATGCGCAGTGCCAGATGCTGGGGTTCAATCCCAGGATCCCGGATCCCAACCTGAGCCGAAGGCAGATGCTTAATGACTGAGCCACCCAGGTGTCCCCAGGGCCACATTCTTAACCACTAGGCTGTATATGCTTCACATACAAATATGCCTAGGTTTAAGACTGCTGGTTTGATGTCTGTGTTCCTTGTACTTAAGGACAATAAAGGCAGGAAGTAGTTTTACTCAATCATCACTGAATTCCTGTCAGCAGGATGTGTTTTACAGAGAAATCTGCTTTGCTAATGTGTTAACCAATGAAAACATGGAAGACGTTTTACATGTTTTCTTTTAAAATCATCCCAATCACTTTTTCATAGAATTTTTTTTGTTATTCAAAAAACGTTTGATCCTTACAGCATCCCCCTTCCCATCCCCCTCCTGTTGCCTCCTGTCCACAGAGGCATCCTGAGCAAAGAGCAGTTCCCAGAGCAGAGCCATCGTCCTGCCAGGCCCACCCCCACTAGAGGAACAAGCAATGCAATCAATTCCCTGTACCCATTCACTCAGAAGAAATGATGCCACAAAGGCAGGTGTGTCCCTGAGAGATGGTTATTTGCTGATCGCCAGTTCATTCACTGATCTGTTCACTACCTAATCCAACTGTTCACTGTGTCCCTGCCCTGGGCAAGATGCTGGGGAACCAAATGTGAACAAAACAGGTAAGGTCCCAGCCCACAGGATTCCCAACTGAGTGACGAAATTGAAACAATCAAGTGATCAGGCAATTCCATGGACAATGCAGTTCAAGCTCACCCAGGCCCAAAGGGCCAGTTAAAAAGTATCCCAGGAGGGGCGCCTGGGTGGCTCAGTGGGTTAAGCCCCTGCCTTCGGCTCAGGTCATGATCTCAGGGACCTGGGATTGAGCCCCACATCGGGCTCTCTGCTCAGCAGGGAGCCTGCTTCCCCCTCTCTCTCTGCCTGCCTCTTTGCCTCCTTGTGATCTCTCTCTGTCAAATAAATAAAATCTTTAAAAAAAAAAAAAAAAAAAAAAAGGTATCCCAGGAATGCTGACCCCTCACTCTGCCCTTAGTTTCCGGTTTTCTTGCCCAATGATTTCTGAAACTGGGTTGCCCTGAATTCAAATCCTATATTTGCCACTTATTAGGCCACTGGTATCTGGGAAAAGTTAACTTTTTAGTCTTTAGATTAATCAAGTAAAGTTAATTAGATAATTCAAGTAAGTCACGTAGGATGCATTTAAAATGTTAACACATTATGTCCTCACTACCCAGCAGAGCTGAATCTTACTCAGAGCAGGAGACTCTCTACTCTGCAGCTTCAGGAGAATTTGCCCTTCCTGTCAGTCACTGGTCTGGAGAAGAGTGGGATTCTCGGTGGCTTCCGGCTGGATGCCCTCCTTTTGGGATATAAATGCTAACTGAGGGGGAAGTGATAGCCTTGGCAAGTTCTCTATTGCCCAGAGGTGCCCTAAAACAGGTTCCGGCTAGAGTTTCAGCCTAGATCTCCCTGAGAGAACTCACCTAAACTAAGCAAATGCCCGCCAGCCTTCTAACTGGAATAGTTCGTGAACTAAAAAGAAATTTAGTAAACACCCTACATATCCGATGCAAGCAAAAGTCCTATCCTCAATTCCCCAGGAGACCATATTTAGCTTGAGGAGTTGTGTCTCAGTGGAAACAATGTAGGTGTCACCTCTCAGTGACAGAGCAGCTGACTTTGTAATAAAACAGCAATCAAGGACCCCTGGGTGGCTCAGTCTGTTAAGTGTCCACCTTCAGCTCATCTCATGATCCCAGGGTCCTGGGACTGAGCCCTGCATGGGGCTCTCTGATGAGCAGGGAGCCTACTTCTCCTGCTCCCTCCTCCTGCTGCTCTAGCTGCTTGTGAGCGCTCTTTGTCAAATAAATAAAATCTTAAGGGGAAAAAAAACCCCAGCAATCAAAAGAGGAGAGTGGACTCCTAGACTTCAGTTGTGCTCTACACAAGATCCTCTGTCCCCAAAGAACTTAGAAAAACGAGGCTGTTCATGTTCTTGCTTTTGCTTTTCATGAGAGTTTGCTGCCTCGATGTTTGAGATAAGACAGACTGGGAGGGAGAGGTGCCTCAAAATCTAGTTGTTGGTATTTTCAGCAATTGCTGCAATAATAAGACAGAAGAAACATTATTCCTCAGAAATGCAATTAGCAGTGTCTCTCAGGGTTGCTGCCCCACACAGAGTTAGAGCATGGTGCTGGCTCCTTATAAGTAATGTAGTTTTCCAACTCACTGGTGCTACGGATGCCGGAAATTAAACTAGTTACTTGGGAAGACTATTTGGCATTTTTCTATAGCATAGGGTATACTCCTGTGCATGCCCTCTTTTTAAATGAGTAGTTAAGAGCTGAGAAAACATTCTAAACCCCCAGAAACACTTTTTACAGTACAAAGTGTTACTACCTGTGTTTTTAAAAATTTAGGTTTTTTTTTTCACTGCACTGCTTTGTAACTGCCATTCCAATTAAGATACAGAACATTTAAAAAATAAAACAGATACAGAATATTTTCATCATTCCTGAAAGTTCTCTTTTGCCCTTCCAAACAATCCTACTCACCCCAGCCCATCCCCGAACAACCACTATTCTGATTTCTATCTCTAGAGATTATATATACATACCTATTTTGAACTTACATAAATGGAAACATGTACTACACACTATATCTCTGGATTCTTTTGCTCAACATAATGTCTGTAAGACCGCAGAACTCTCATTTCTGTTGCTGTATTTATCAGTACTTCATTCCCCTTTTTGTTTTTTTTTTTTCTTTTTTTTTTTTTTTTAAAGATTTATTTATTTTGACAGAGAGAAATCACAAGTAGACAGAGAGGCAGCCAGAGAGAGAGAGAGAGAGAGTAGCAAGCTCCCTGCTGAGCAGAGAGCCCGATGCGGGACTCGATCCCAGGACCCTGAGATCATGACCTGAGCCAAAGGCAGCGGCTTAATCCACTGAGCCACCCAGGCGCCCCTCCTTTTTGTTTTTTAAATCAATGTTATTGGGAAGGATAATTTATATATAATAAAATGACATTTAAAATATACAGTTCCACTAGTTTCTTTTGTTTTTAAAGATTTTACTTATTTGAGAAACAGAGAGAGCACAAGCAGATGGGGAAAGGGGCAGAGGGAAAGGGAGAAGCAAGCAGACTCCCCACTCAGTGGGAAGCCCAACATGGGGCTGGAACCAACTAAGTCACCCAGGTACCCCCAGTTCCAAGTTTGTTCCATATAACAAACTTATACATCTATGTAACCAGGACCCCAATCAAGATACAGAACATTTTGGGTACCTAGCTGGCTCAGTCGGCGGAGGATGTGACTCTTGATATCAGGGTTCTAAGTTCAAGACCCATGTTGGGTGTAGAGATTACTTAAAAATAAAATTTAGGGGCATCTGGGTGGCTCAGTCGGTTAAGTGTCTGACTTAGGCTCAGGTCATGATCCTGGAGGCCTGGGATCGAGCCCTACATTGGGTTCTCTCCTCAGTGGGAGCCCGCTTCTCACTCTCCCTCTGCTGCTCCCCCTGCTTGTGCTCTGTCAAATGAATAAATAAAATCTTAAAAAAAAAAAAAAAAGTACACAACATTTCTATCACCCAGAAGTTCCCTTGTGACCTGCTCAACCTTCCCTCATCCAGATGCACTGCCCTCAGATGAGTGTTCTCACTATAGATTTCCCTTTTCCAATTTTTTAAAAAAGATTTTATTTATTTATTTGACAGACAAAGATCACAAGTAGGCAGAGAGGCAGGCAGATAGAGAGAGGGGGAAGGAGGCTCCCCGCTGAGGAGAGCCCGATGTGGGGCTCGATCCCAGGACCCTGAGATCATGACCTGAGCCACCCAGGCACCCCCCTTTTCCAATTTTTGACTTGCATATATTTGGATCCTACAGTATTGCATCTCTTATATCTGACTTCTTCCCTTCAATGCAACATCTCTTAAGATTCACCTACTTCATCATGAATAGTTTATTCCTTTTCATTGCTGAGTAGTAATTCAATGAATAAATAAACATACCATAATGTGTGTATCCATTTTCCTGTTGATGGACATTTGGGTTTCCAGTTTGGGGCTATTTTTGATGAATTTTGCTATAAACATTTGGTACAAGTCTTTCGGTGGACATATGTTTCATTTCTCTTGGATAGTAACCAGGAGTAGATTCGCTGAGTCACAGAGTACGTATAGATTTAACTTCTTAAGAAACTGCCTAACATACAAAACCACTGTGCCAGGACGCCTGGGTGGCTCAGTGGGTTAAGCCGCTGCCTTCAGCTCTGGTCATGATCTCAGGGTCCTGGGATCGAGTCCCGACTAGGGCTCTCTGCTCAGCAGGGAGCCTGCTTCCCTCTCTCTCTCTCTGCCTGCTTCTCCATCTACTTGTGATCTCTGTCTATCAAATAAACAAATAAACAAACAAAAACCACTGTGCCATTTTACATTCTCTGCAGAAGTTTCTGAGAGTTCCAGTTGCTCCTGACAAAGCTTCTTTGCGTGACCAAACTTTAGTCAGGTTCTTGAACCTTCTACTAAGCCTATCTGTGCATTCCTTGTAAAATCCAGTTTTAGCAAGACTTTCCCCCCCCCAACACTTGGTATCTGGCCACCTCAGTATTTGACAGCACCATCCCCCAGGTAGGGTCTGATTCATCAGCAAGAATCCCGTTAGGTTAGAATTCCACTAACAGAATTCCCCTACACCTTTATGTTTGCTCTTAGTAATTTTCGATCCACTGACCACTCCCTACCACCACCACCCTGCTCCTCAGCTATAAACTCTCCCTCATGTTGCATCTCACCCTCACCAAAAAAAATCTCACTGTAGAGTTCCCTCTACCTATCCTGTGTGCCTTGCCATCTCTACCATGTCGCTGAATATTTCTTTAACATTCCACATTCTTACCAACACAGGGTAGGTCAATTTTTAATTTTAACCATTCTACCAATGTGCAGTGGTATCTCTGTGTGGTGACTTCGATTTGCATTTCACTTTGATTTGCATTTCCTTAAGAACCAGGGATTTCCAGCTCTTTCTCATGAACTTACTCGCCACAACGGTATCCTCTTTTGCAAAGCTTTCAAGTCATTCACCCATTTTGACATAAATGTTGCAATTAAAAATGTCCTGAAGTGGGCGCCTGGTGGCTCAGTTGGTTAAGCCCTCGGGTCATGATCCTGGAGTCCCGAATCAGGCTCCTAGCTCAGTGGGGAGTCTGCTTCTCCCTCTGAACCTTGGGTCTTCTCATGTACTCTCTCTCTCTCTCACAAATAAATTAAATCGTTTTAAAAAGATGCCCTAAAGTAATACATTTTGAACTAAAATCTCTATTAACGTATTCATCCACACATTAAGAAGTATTTATCAAGAGGCCAGTATGTGTCATGAATATCTCACAAATTAACTGTGACTAAGACATAAAATGTTCGCTCTTGCTCGAAGAATTCATATTCTGGGGTGGGAGGCGAGAGGCAGAACGTGAACCAAAAGCAAACAAGATGAATTTTGACGGGATGGAGAAGTTCACTGAGTATAAACGAGAAAACGTTGGAAACTACCTATACTTCCCCAAGGTGACAGAGGCAGGGGGAGTTAGGTAATTTATGTGACATGAATTTAATGGCCTATTATAATGCCATGACATCGGTAACTATAACATGAAAAAAATACTTAGCCATATAATACAAGGGTCAAATTTAAAAGTGTATGCGTACGTTGTTTGTCTATGTAAAACACCCGTGTTTTGATGCATGTGGACGAAAACTGCAAGGACCCAGAAGAAAAATAAAACGCTGCTGCCTGTATTCTTCGGAGTGATGGAATTACGGGGGCGTCTAACGGCTCCTGGTTTCGTTTTTTGATTTTCGTCTTATTGCTACCGCGTTAACACCAGACACCAGCCATCTACGGCATTCTCAGGGGACTTACCTTTGTGCAAATCTTTAGAATTCAGAGACACGTGACAGGTTTGAAATAAAGCATGGGTTACCTCAGTGTGAAGTAAGGCAATAGAGCCAGGACTAAGAGTTTGACTTCGCAGAGCCTGGGGAGTTCAAGGCGCGACAACGGTGCTCCAGCCCGCGGTACACGCGCGTCAGCAAACGACCGGAAGAGGCGACGCTGAAGAACACGCCCGGCGCGGCGCGGAATAGTGACGCCTTGCGCCGGGCAGGAAGTGGCGTCACTTTCGGCACCACCGCTTCCGGTCTTCGTGGGGGTGGTTCTCGCCGAGACAGCGGACTCGGCACTGGTGTTGGCGCGCGTGCGGTGAATTCTTTAGCGAGTCGACCTCACTTCCCGCCGGATCATGGCCACCGACTCGTGGGCCCTGGCAGTGGACGAGCAGGAAGCGGCTGTCAAGTCGGTCAGTGGCTTCAGCTCCCGCGGGGCGAACGTAGCAGGGGCCCGATCGAACCCTGATGCGAGCCCAGGGAGCTAGCTACCTGGGTTGGGCAGGCTTGTGGCCCACATCTCCCTAGAGTTTGCTGCCGGGAATCACTTAGCCCCGATTTGCGCCTGGGACGAAAGAGACCAACGTCGTCCTTGTACTGTTCATCTGGGCGGGTTAAAGACTTTTTTACCCAGTAGCAAGTTTTTTCCCACTTTGCTTTTTTTTTTTTTTTTTTTTCTGTTGCACTTCCTTTTCGGGCGTGGGGTTTGTAGGGAAATTTAGGTGCTAATTCTCTTGTCTGTTTTCTGAGTGATTCTGTGCTAAACATTGTTTTTCGGTTTGTGCTTAACATGGTTGTCAGTTTGTAGCTCTTTGAAGAATAACAGATTCAGGTTCAGATTTACTGTTTCAGTCTACTGCAGATGTCAGCGGGAGGCCCTTCAAGTTGTTTCGTTGATGTTTGAAGCGACGTTTTATTTCATATACTGGTTATTTGATCAATGAAGACCCATTCAGCTTAAGGTCATTAGAGTGTAAACTGGCTTTCTGTTCTGATATCTTAGTTAAGGTTAGTTTAGTGATAATGATAATTGATTTTAATAGTTTGTGTTTGTTTGATAGTCTGAATTCTTATCTAAGTTTTTTAATGGCTAAGTTACATTTTTTTCCCCAGTCATCCTTGATTACATTGGGAGGATTGTCAGTTTGTCAGCAAATGTTATGGGCTAAATCCAGTGGAGTATTAAAAAGAATCTTTACAGTCTAGTTAGGAAGGTGAGAATGTGGGAAGTGCTGTGAAGATGGTAAGAATAATGTGATAAGTGATCTCTGAGTGGAAAGAGGCCGTTTATGAGTAGGAAATAGCGAAATTCCTTGTGAAAAAGTTTTTATTTCAAATGGATTTTAGAGAATGAGTCATTTAGGAGAGAGGTGAATGGCATTTTAGGAGAAAATGCTCAGAGGGGCTGGACTTATCTAGAGAGCAAGAATCAGAACTCATTTTTGCTACAACTTCAGTTTATGGGTTGTAGTAGAAGCTGAGCAGAAAATACTATACAGTGTGGTTTGCAACTTTCATTGAAAACTTAAAGAGGAGAGACTTAACTTAGTTGATTTGGGGATTTTTCGGGAGGATATTGTTCAAGATTAGATCTGAGAGCTGTCAAGATTTATCGAACTACAGAGAATGTTAGAAGGAGTGATGTCCACAGGAAAGGCAATCCCTGTGGCAGTCTAGCCCAGAGAGGGCGTATGTTGTTGGTTGGTGGAAGTGACAATGAAGAGATGGATTCAAGAGAATTGTGGCAGTATAAAGAGCAGGATTTAGGAAAAAGGCAAAGGTTGCTGTTTGCAGTCAGGAGCCCACAGGTGGTATTAGTAAAATGTTAATAACAGGACCAGGGAAGTGGGATGTTGGGCAAATTTTATATGGACGATGTTGGGTTCAGGTTTGGCTCTTCTTATTTTGAGATAAGGAGGTCTCTTGGTAGGTACCTGTGTTGGGAATCCCCAGGAATAGTCCAGGTTCAGTGATTTCCTGGGAAGACTCACAAGACCTAGCATATGTTTGTACTCACAGCTATGATTTATTACAATGAAAAAATACAAAGCAAAATTTGCAGAAGGAAAAGGCACATCTGGCAAAGTCCAGAGGAAACCGGGTACCAGCTTCCAAGAGTCCTCTCTTAGTGGACTTACATACTCAGCTTAATTTGAGTTTAAGTCCTGCAGCAGCTAATTGTAACAGCACATGTGAAGTATTGTCAGGGAAGGTCATTAGAGACTCAGTGCTCAGGGTTCTTACTGGGGGCGTGGGTGCTGTCACAAACTAACCCTCTGCCTAGCGTGTACCAAAAATCCAGACTTGGAGAAGGAAAGCAGGTGTTTAACATAAAGCACATGTTTTTACAAACAGTTTAGGCATAGCAAACCCCTCAGCAGTTCTAGGAATGGTGGGAACCCTTCAGAAGTCCAAGACCCCAGATGCGGGACAGGGGCCAGCCTTGCAAGCTGACTTTTCTAAGGATAGGAAACTGTTAGCTGTGTTGTGTTTTCTGCACAGCACCAATCTTGCATTTGGAAATGTGGCATTGGAGTCAGGAGAAGAATCAGGGCAAGTAATAAAACAGGCTGTTTGCCACAAATAAATCAGAGAGTATGACAAAAGTTAAGGTTCTGGCATAGGAGGATTTAAAATCCACTATTTCACACCAGTTGGTTTCAAATCTTTTTAAGCCTATGACTCTAATCTAGCTGTGATACTACGAATATTGTAAATATAGGTCTAAACATACTTAGTATCTGGTTTTAATCAGTGTACTTCTCAGGAAGCTGTTATAAATAAATGTGTTACGACACTGCTTCCTAGGGGCGTCTAGGTGGCTCAGTCATTTGAGTGTGCAACTTTTAGTTTTTGGCTCAGTTCACGATCTCCGGGTTGTAGGATGTAGCCCTGTGTCGGGCTGGGATGCAGAGCAGAGTCAGCTTGGGATTCCCTCCCTTTCCCTTCCCCTCTGCCCCTACCCCCTGCATGCACAAGCTCTCTCTTTCTCTCTCTGTCTAAAAAAATAAAATCTTTAAAACAAAACACTGCTTCCTATTAGTTGGGGAAGACCATCCCCCCTTTTTTATTTTATCGTGTAGACTTGTGTACCTTAAGAATAATTCATGATATTAGGTTATGTGACTGTGCTCTCAAGTGTACAGGTAGTAGATGAAAATGACAGAAGAGGACAGAGAAAGCACAATGATAAGGATTCTACATTTACACACCGTGAGGATTTTTGTTAGGTTTAAGCTTGTGTGGTCAAGGATATGCCTTGAGTCTTCTCTACATATAAAAACAGGTTTGTAGGGGAAGCAGAGGTCAGGAAGTTTAGTTTGGTTGCAGTTCTAGGAACCCTGATAAAAAATTCTGAGAGTTTGAATCAGTAGAAAGGACGTGATGCCAGTTCTCTTGCCACTATCATCTCTTCCAGCACAAATGGCTTCCGTTGTTGCCTCTTTTTGGCCAAATCACCAGTTTAATTCCTTCCTTTTCCCTGGTCAGCCAAAAACAAAAACCCAAAGGCAACCCTAAGAATCTTTTAGAGATATAATCTGACCCTTTTGCAGTTAGGGTTGTCATAGAGGTAGGTCTTCAGGCCTTGTTGAGAGTCTTTGAGTGCCTTAGAGTTCACCTCTTCATGGATCAGGGACTCTGGGACTAACAGAAAACATTAGCCACCCTTCAGGAGCTACTCTGTCAGTTTGGATAGGGGAAGGATGTTTTTATCATAACTGAAAACAGGTGTCCAGTGTCAAGGACACTGCTTTCTGTGAGAGGCATAATTAATAATCAGAAGGGTCTCCTCACTTAAGATGAATACAGAATAAAGGAGAATGAGAGTTGACTGGCCTGCTTCTTTCCCATGGTGGAGTTACGTCTCAAGACAGGAATACTCATCTGCCAGTAGTATTTCCCTTGAATACAGCCTGATAAATGCTGACAAACTCTTAGATCTCTCTAGCTTCTAAGCTTGTCATCTTTTGTTAGCACATACGTTTGTCAAACAAATTATAATACAGTAGATTTGGTTATGGTTTTCTTTTCCATCAGTCAGGCTTTGAGACTAATCAGCTTGGTTGCATTGGGCATACCAGACTGCCTTATTTGCATTTTCAGCCTATCGCAAGACTAGTCAGCTTCTGCAGATCCCTGTGTATTAGCCTAAAAATAGGGGTTAATCAGTGGATAAGTTCTGGTATAAAATACCTTCTCTGTTGTGTGCCAGCTTTCCCATTGGCCTTAGGGAAAGGGTGTCTATCTGCAGTAGTGTGTTGATCTGATTTTTCTCTGGAAGACCTGATTTTAAAGAGAGGAGGTGGATATTCCCACTGTGTGAGGGTGGACTTCTCCCAAAGACCAAGAGTAGAGTCAGTTGAGGAGAGGGGGAATGGAGGAGGAAGTATTTCTCAAGTGGTAGTCGTCATAAGGATAATGAATGATTGTGTCAGTTGAGGGATCATGTTGAAGGAAGGGCTTGGGGTCTGTCTAGCACTGGATTGGGGGTGCTCTTCAGACCCTGGTAACATAGCTTTATAATACCCATACCTGTATCATACCCTTACTCTTAAGAATACCTTGAGTGTGGAAAAATAGTTCTCATGAGATCGGAAACTTCATTACAAATGTATAAATTATTGGTCTGCTTGCACTTTCATTTGCAGCTTAGGAAGCAAGTTTGCATTGACCAGGACTAGTGGCCAAAATAAAAAATCTTTCGTTCAAGTTTCCAAAATATTCTAAATCATGAATATGAATTTGTTGATTCTTTCATCAAAAATAAATAACTTTTTGGGGTGCTTGGATGCCTCAATGGGTTAGGCCTCTGCCTTCGGCTGGGGTCATGATCTCAGGGTCCTGGGATCAAGCCCCGCATCAGGCTCTGCTCGGCAGGGGGCCTGCTTCCTCTTCTCTCTCTCATCTCTGCCTGCCTCTCTGCCTACTTGTGATCTCTGTCAACTAAATAAATAAGATCTTTAAAAAAAAATAAAATAACTTTTTAACCTAATTCATAATGGAAGTGGTTGATAAAGCAGAAAAGAAAGCTATAATTTATTTGCTAAGTGTTTACCCACCACAGCGTGGGTTTCAGGACTAAAAGCTGAGATGGTATTGTTTTTTACCATATCCAGAAGGAAAACTGAGTGTGTCCGCTATTGAAAGGCTATCATAGGTATTTAATGAAGGCAGATGTTCTAGAAAGAGCATAAGTTGAAAGAAAAGTAGAGGTTGGAGACTGCTGTCAAACTTTTTTCCCATCTGGGGCGCTTGGGTGGCTCAGTCATTAAGCGTCAGCCTTGGCTCAGGTCAAGATCCCAGGGTCCTTCTCAGTGGGAAGCCTGCTTCTCCCTTTCCCACTCCCCCTGCTTGTATTCCCTCCCTTGTGCACACTTTCTGTCTCTGTCTCTCAAATAAATAAATAAAATCTTAAAACAAAACTTTTTTTTCCCATCTGCTCTGTTAGTCCCCTCCCCTTTTAAGGTTCTTGAGGATGTGAAATGTCTTCACCCAACCTTGTAGGATTTCTGCTTGAGCAGGGCAACTCCCTGAATATAAGTGCTACTAGACTTTCACTAGGGAACTTCTCTTTGCTCAAGGGACTTCCTTTCCTTTAATTGGGTCATTTGCTTAACTCTGTTTCCTTTTATTTCCATTCAGATGAGTAATTTGCAAATCAAGGAAGAAAAAGTCAAACCAGATACCAATGGTGAGTCACTTGTAACTACTAGGTGGATACACACTCTAAGCGTGCTCTCTTGCTTTCCTGCTTTGCAGTAGTAGCTGCTGCGTGAAAAGGCCTTTCACTTAACATTATGTTTCGCAAATGATGGCACTGTATTTAAGAGCCAGTAAATTCCGTTGCTGAAGAGGATACATTAGTTCTACAGATTTTACCTAGTCTCTGGCTCCTGCCACTGTTCTTTTGGTGGTGTTTCTTTACATTTTTAACTTAATTTTTTGAAAAAAATCTGGGTTCAAAATTCAGCGTGTAAACAGGTAAAAAGCTTCCTTTTTATCCCGGAAGGTCATTGAGCCAGTTGTTACTCTCTGTTAGTTTGGTGGGGCTGCCATTCCAGGTCACAGATTGAGTGGTTTAAACAGTCCAAGTTTCTTGTCTCACAGTTCTTAAGGCCAGAAATCTGAGATCAAGATGTCAGTAGGGTTGGTTCCTTCTGAAGTTTTCAGAACTTAATGTTCAAGTCTTTAATCGATTTTGAGTTAATTTTTGTATGTGGTTAAGATAGCGGGCCAGTTCTGTTCTTCTACATGTAGCTGTCCATTTTTCCCAACACCGTTTCCTGAAGAGACTGTCCTTTCTCTGTTGTGTATTCTTGGCTTCTTTGTCATACATTAGTTGACTGTGTATGCATGGGTTTATTTCTGGTCATGGTTTATTCCATTGGTCAGTGTGTCTCTTGTTATGCAAGTACTATACTGTTTTAATTATATAGCTTTGTAATATAGTTTGAAGCCAAGGAGTATAATGCCTCCAGCTTTGTTTTTCTTTCTCGAGATTGCTTTGGGGGGTGGGGGCAGAGGTTGCTTTGGCTGTTCAGGAGTTTTGTGGTTGCATACAAATTTTTAAATTGTTCTATTTGTGTGAAGAATGCCATTGGAATTTTGATAGGATTTGCACTGATTTTGTGTGTTGCTTTTGGTATATGGACACTTTAACAGTATTCTTCCAATTCATGAATAAGGAAAACCTTCCTATTTATTTGTGTCTTCAGTTTCTTTCATTCATGTTTACAGTGTTTAGTACACAGGCCTTCCACCTTCTTGGTTAAATTTATTCCTAGGTATTTAATTATTTTTAATGTAATTATAAATGGCATTTTTTCCTTAATTTCTCTTTCCAATAATTCATTATTTGTGTATAGAAACTTGCCATATTTTTGTGTATCAATTTTTGTATCCTGCAACTTTACTAAATTCATTTATTGGTTCTAACAGTATTTTGATGGCATCTTGAGGCTTTTTGTACATAATATCATATCATCTGGAAATATTGACAGTTTTACTTTTTCCTTTCGAGTCCAACGCCTTAACCACTCGGCCATCACAGCCCAACACTACTTCTTCCTTTCCAATTTGGATGCCTTTTATTTTTTGTATCCATTTACATTTAATATAAATGGTGGGTTAAAATTGATATGGTGGGTTTAGTTAAGCAATTTTACTATTTGATTTGTTTGTCTTTCATATTTTCTCTACCTTTCTTTTCCTGCCTTTTGGTTTAATTGAATATCTTAGAATTCCACTTTAATTTATTGACATTTTAGCTATAGTCTTTGCATTATTTTATGACTTTTTTCAAGATTTCTTTGTATAAGTCTTGCATACCTTTTGTTAACTTTATTTCTGGGTGCAGGATTTCATCTTTTTAATTGCTATTATAAATAGGATCTTTTTAGTTATATTTCTGTATTTATGAAAGCTGCTGATTTCTATTTACTTCTTTTGTACTTAGCTTTTTTTTATCTTTTGCTCAGATATATTATTTTATAGTCATTTTTAAGTTAATACTTAGTCCTGCAGGTTTACAATCCTGTAATCCACAAAAAGTGATTTTACCTCTTCCTTTTAATTTTCAATTAAACAATTAATTTTAATTGTTATTTTTCAATTAATTGTTAATTTTCAATTTTCAAATTTTAACAATTGTTAATTTTCAATTAACCAATTTTCAATTGTGTTTGCTAAAATAATAGTATATTTTAAAATAGGATAAGGAAGTCAGAGGTGACATATTCTGATCAGTATGAAGTCAGCCAACATATCTGGAAAGTTGAAATTTTCATATGTGCTTTCTAGGAATAAAAACCCATTAAATATAAAGAAATGCCAAATATTTACATTTTGATCACTTATGTAAGATTCAGTATTTATGTTGTCACACCTTTCAGATGGGTTTGAAATTTGCCTTTATGATGACACCTGTTTTCTTGTGTAGGTGTTATTAAAACCAATGCCACTGCAGAGAAAACAGAAGAAGAAGAGAAAGGTAATTACTTTTTAAAACACTGTAGCAAGAAACAACATGTGACCCAAGATTTGCCTTTCTGGAGACAGAGGCACTAGATCAAAGAGATGTAGAGGAATCACAAAGGAGATTGAGAAGCAGTCAGTGAGGCGGAAGGAGAACCAAAAGAGAGGGATATCCAGAGACCAGAAGGAAGTGTTTCAAAAGTAGGTAGTCAAATATAGATAATAAATCGATTAGGAAGATATAAAAATGGATTGTTCACTTGATTTAGCACTGTAGAAGCCACTGGTGTGCTCAACAAGGGCCTTTGAGGTCTCAAGCGCAGAGGCTAAATACAAAAGCCTATTCAGTGTACATTTAGCAGAAGGGGGGGACAGGAAGTGGGGACAATGAGCATAGACAGCCTTTTCAGGGAATGTCCTATAAAGGGGAGTAGAGAAATAGGACAGCAACTGGATGGCAATGAGGACTAAAGGAAGAAGCAAGTTCATAATGAAATGTTAAAATGTGTGTACATGCAGTAGGGGAATGTTCCAGGGGAAGGGAAAGCTGATAATGCAAGACA
Source organism: Mustela putorius furo (assembly GCF_011764305.1). Taxonomy (NCBI): domain Eukaryota; kingdom Metazoa; phylum Chordata; class Mammalia; order Carnivora; family Mustelidae; genus Mustela; species Mustela putorius. The sequence goes on along the minus strand of NW_025421304.1, from coordinate 31,994,430 downwards.
GAGTTAGTGTGGGGAGAAATATCCTTATAGGCAAAAGGGGCTGGGACCTGTTGCACCAATGCAGGGGTTAGCCTTAAGCACAAGCTTTTCCTTCCCAGGTTACCAGAGGGGACATAGAGTATGCACACAAAGCAGGTGGGTGTGTAGGTGTGTTACTGCAGTGTCTGAGGTGCTTCTGATCACTTGTACATCTCTGTGAAGATGTACAAGTGGTTCATCAGATGAGTGAGAAGGAGGAGGGATGAGAAGAGAGGTGGAGGTGGAGATCCGAGAGGAGTGAATGAGGAGAGAATAGAAACAAGAAGACTTACAGGGCAGGGCAGCCCAACTGAGGCTGGTGGTCAAGAATCTAAAGCGATTCTTTAGACACTGTCGGTGTCGGTGTGATTGTTTTTCTCCAGTTGTGCTCAGCGGCCCAGGTGCTGGTGCAGAGCCAGGGAGAAAGATTCCATGAGGGTGGGTTTGCCAAGTGAGTATGAAAGCGATCTGCTGGTTTCTTCCTGACAGAGGACAGAGCTGCCCAGTCCTTACTCAACAAGCTGATCCGAAGCAACCTGGTGGATAACACAAACCAGGTGGAAGTCCTGCAGCGGGACCCGAACTCCCCGCTCTACTCCGTGAAGTCCTTTGAGGAGCTTCGGCTGTGAGTGTCTGTTCCCTGGAACAGCTGTTCCTTGTTGGTCCCGCCTTTCTAAAACTGAGCATCTCAGAGATTTTTTGGGAATTTTACTTTTTGCCTTTATTTTTAAGAATCTTAATGTATTTACTTCTTTGATTAGTTAATAATTCACATGATTCAAAAGTGAGAAAGTAGGAAAAGTTTACGGTGATGGTTTTCCCTCCCACCCTTGTCTCTTGGCTACCCAGTTCTCCTCCTCTTGGGAGGGATTTTTAAATGCCACAAATTTATTCATCATAGCTGAAAGTCTTTTTTCTTTTATGCTCTTAGAACTTTCAATAAAATATTGGCTGACAGGTGATTTCTGGATGTCAGGAACATTTCTTATTAGGTAAGCCCTTTCGTTAGACTATAGGGTTTACGGTCTTGAGAACACTTTATCTGCTTTTACATAATCAATCAAAAGAGCCTATGCAGGATTCCTAGTACCTACGGCGGAAAGCAGCCTTCAGTATCCTGGAATTTAAAACAAAAACAAACAACAACAAAAAAAAACTAATTCAGAACCCAGAATTAAGCCACAAGGGAGCACTTTTATGGCACTGTGCTAAGAATGACTTCTAACATCTGTTTATTTTAAAGGCAGAATTGTGGAAGGTCATACCAAGTTTTTTTGTTTCTCTCAGCGTATTAGTAAAGAAGTATTTATGAATCCTTGGTTTATAGACATACTACTGAGCTGGGTGTCGTGAGTAACATAAGACGTAACTACTGTTCTTGCTGCCTGCCGGGACCGAAATCACAGACAGAAAATAGCTGGTGAACAAGAAAGTGGTGGAATTAATAGATTCTTTGCCTTTATCAGCAGAATCTATAGTATGCCCACTATGGGCTAATAAAGGCTACATTCTTGCCAGCTTATTACCACTGCTTTAAGTAAGAGACATTTAAACTATGAGAGCTGAATAAAACCAAATCAAGTCATTATTAAACTGTTAGCTAAGAACAAGTTTTTTAAAGCATGGCTTTTTTTTTTTAATGTTCTTAGGATATTATATTTTTCTATGTGTATTCCCTCCGTCAGGGGCTTCATTGAGCAAATCTGTCATCTCTGCCTCTGTTTATAAACTAGATCAGGACAGCAAGTTGTGCTCTTTTGTTTCCCGAAGCGACAGTTTGCTTTTCCAAGGATTGATGGTTTTTAAACCCCATTTCTTTTAAAGGACTTGAACTCCCAGTCCAACCAGTGAGGAACTGTCCTCTCTGAAAAGTCAAGTTCTCTCTGATTTAGTAGCTGTTGGCTAGAGGAAACAAAAAATGAAACTTAAGTTGCCTTGCTTTGTTTTTGTACTTAACATTTTTAATTAATCTGCAAAATAAGAGAAAAATAATGAACCACCGGAAGCTCTTGGGTCATTCAGATCTTCATCAGTTGTGACTTTGTTTCCTTAGCAACCAAATCAAAATCTGCCAAGATTCATATCCTTTTCTTCCAAACAGAAGACACCAGAGGTTATGCTTTCAGGTCTTTTGTATCTGAGAACCAACATATGCCAGAAGAATTTGCCATTTAGAGAGCCTGTTAACTCCAAGGAGGGCTCAGAGAACAGAAGTCTTGACTTGGTTTGACTCTTCTTTACAGTCTGGTGGGATTTTTGTGGAACACCCTGTCAGTGTGGAGGTAGCAGAGAGCTAATTGTAAATGAAATGGAAGAGCAACTTGAGGGGCGCCTGGGTGGCTCAGTGGTTTAAGCCTCTGCCTTCAGCTCAGATCATGATCCAGGGTCTTGGGATCGAGCCCCATATCGGGCTCTCTGCTCAGTGGAGATACTGCTTCTCCCTCTCCCTCTGCCTGCTGCTCTGCCTACTTGTGCTTTTTATTTCTGTGTCATAAATAAATAAAATCTTAAAAAAAAAAAAAGAAGAAGAAGAAGACGACCAACTTGAATTTGATATTTGTTGTGCATCTACTTACATAAGCTGGTGCTTTCCTATTCTTCATTTTTAACTAGACATAATAACTAAATGTGAACATTTGGAAAGTTAAGTATGGTAATTAAACACTCCTACCTATTTACTATAGATCCGGTAATAGAAACTGGTTGAAACAATTTTCTTCTTTTTTTTTTAAGATTTTATTTAGCGAGAGAGGGAACACAAGCAGTGGGAGAGAGAGAGGGAGAAGCAGGCTTCCTGCTGAGCAGGGAGCCCAATGCGGGTCTTCGTCCCAGGACTCGAGCTATGACTTGAGCCAAAGGCAGTCGCTTAACAGCCTAGCCACACCGGTGTCGCAATTTTCATATTTCTTGACTGTCCTGAGTATTTGCACAGCTGGCTTTGAAAGGACCGTGGAATACAAAATGACTGTAGTTCAGTTTAACATCTGCCTCCAGAAATTAAAACTGAATCTCATTCCTTAAGGGGACTTCTGTATGTTACTGGTATAGTAAGCAGTATATTTTTAACTATGTCTTTTATAATTCATTTTATGCAAATTATAAGATTGATATGAATTAATACATACCACTCTTGAAATATTCAGGGAACATTTGTCCTCCAAGACCAGTCATATTTGTGGATCTGCGGAAAGCATGAATTTTTCCAAGAACTGAAGCTAGTCTGTATTTTCGGAGTTGCACAAGAGTTGCAGATTAAGGGGCACCTGGGTGGCTCATTTGGTTACGCCTTCGGCTCAGGTCATGATCCCAGAGTCCTGGGTTCGAGCCCTGCATCAGGCTCAGTGGGGAGCCTGCTTCTCCCTCTTCCCTCTGCCTGCTGCTCCCCCTGCTTGTGCTGTCAAATGAATAAAAATAAAACCTTAAAATAAAGAGTTGCAGATTAAGATTTAGTAGGAAAAGATGGTGGCTTGGTTTCATTTTAGATATTTTTTAAGGCATTAGAAAAATACGTCTGACAAAGATAGGAAACATTCTTTGCTAGATTTAGGGAAAGCTAAAATTCTAGGCTTTTAAAACAATTTGAGTGACTAGGAATCCATTCTTTCTCTCCCTGGCTTCCTAGGAAACCACAGCTTCTCCAGGGAGTCTATGCCATGGGCTTCAATCGACCATCCAAGATACAAGAGAACGCATTACCCATGATGCTTGCTGAGCCGTGAGTATGCAGGATTTGGTTTAATGTCTTATACCAATAACTCTTAACTCTACTTGAGAACAAGATGGTATGTTTGGGACAGCATGTTTCTTCAGGAAAACCACTTGAGCAAGTGCAGAGAGTCATTTGAAATTTGGTACAGCTTCTGCCTTTCCACTTAACAGTAAAAACTGATGGGGTGCTTGGGTCGCTCAGTCGGTCAAGCATCTCGTACTCTTGGTTTCAGCTCAGATTGTGATCTCAGGTCATGAGCTTAGGGTTGTGAGGTCCAGCTCCACACAGGGCTCCACAGTTAGCATGGAGTCTGCTTGATACTCTCTTCCTTTCCCTCTCCCTCTGCTCCTCTTCCCACTCCCATACCTACTTGCATGCACACGCTTTCTCTCTCTATCTCAAATAAATAAAATCTTTTTTTTTTTTTAAGATTTTACTTATTTATTTGACAGAGAGATCACAAGTAGGCAGAGAGGCAGGCAGAGAGAGAGAAAGGGAGAAGCAGGCTCCCTGCTGAGCAGAGAGCCTGATGTGGGGCTCGATCCCAGGACCCTGAGATCATGACCTGAGCCAAAGGCAGAGGCTCAGTCCATAGAGCATGTGACTCTTGATATCGGGGTTGTAGGTTCGAGCTCCATATTGGGTGTAGAGATTACCTTAAAAAATTAAATCTTTAAAACAGCGGCACTTGGGTGGCTCAGTTAGTTAAGTGGCTCCCTTTGGCTCAGGTCATGATCTCAGGGTCCTCTCATTGAGCCCCACATCAGGCTCCCTGCTCAGTGGGGAGTCTGCTTCTCCCTCTCCCACTGCTCATGTGTCCACACTCTTGCTCCCAAATAAATAAAATCTTTAAAACAAACAAAACTGATGAAGAGAGCTAATGTTGCTGTTCTGTGCAGTTTTTAAATTTGGGGTTTTTTTGAAAAATATTTCTTTGAGACATCATGCACATGAGTGAGTGCAGGGAGGGGCAGAGAAGGAGAGAAACTTCAGCAGTAGAAAATTGGCATCCGGGCACCTGGGTGGCTCAGTGGGTTAAGCCGCTGTTTTCGGCTCAGGTCATGATCTCAGAGTCCTGGGATCGAGTCCCGCATCGGGCTCTCTGCTCAGCGGAGAGCCTGCTTCCCTCTCTCTCTCTCTGCCTGCCTCTCCATCTACTTGTGATTTCTCTGTCAAATAAATAAATAAAATCTTTAAAAAAAAAAAGAAAGAAAGAAAATTGGCATCCTACTCTATGTAGTAACCTGTTCCATTCAACTCCATTATTTTTCTTATTTAACGACAAAAATTCTTCCCATTTCCCTGACTGGGTTACGTTAAATAAAATGTGAAAGTTCCCTTTAAAGCATCTGTTTGGCTTGGTGTCTTGTATTTTCGTAAAGAAGGGAAGGGGAACACACAGAGGGAGCCAAGTCCTGGAGACGCATTATAGCTCGGCAGAAAATACCTTCGGGGATTTGCCTCAGCACAGAGTTTACCTGCAGTGTTAATTTCCATGGGGCCCCTAGGGTACAAAACTTGGGTACGCTGGCTGTGCTGGAGTCTAGAGTGAAGATTCTTGGCATGAACACAGCTAAATCATTATGTCCCTTAATATTTAAGCAGTTTTTTGACAACATATAAAAAATATATCATTGTGTTCAGTGCAGAAAACCTGGACTAAAGGGAGAAAGTTCTGCATGCCTACCATCCAAAAAGAACTTTTGATACTGTATTGTGTTTAAACAGTATTATTTTCATTTCTATTCTTTCTTGATCCAGCCCCCAAAACCTGATTGCCCAGTCTCAGTCAGGTACTGGTAAAACGGCTGCCTTCGTCCTGGCCATGCTCAGCCGAGTGGAACCAGCAGAGAAATACCCCCAGGTGAGGGCTGGGGGATCCTGAGGGCTTGCCTGCCCTGGGCAAGGCAGTGCCATACGGTGGGAGGTTACTGGTGGTGCCCCTAAAGGGGTCTAAATGTTTCTTGTGGCTCAGGCAGAGCCAGGTCATGCACTAGGCCACAGTCTGGATAGAATTCATTCAGCAGCAGTCTTCAACAGTGGCTTCCGAAGGCATCCCCCCATCCAAGGCTCCCTGCTGTAGGTTTGGGTCTACAGCTGAAAAGTGGGCCTGGTTGGAAAGGATGTGGTTCCCTGCACTTTTTAGTGGTGGTAAAGTCAGCGTGTTGTTGCTTTAGGTCCTGTTGTCTATTACTGAAAGGCTCTTCTGAACTCAACCTTTATGATCTCCCTGTTAGTGTCTGTGCCTCTCCCCAACATATGAGCTGGCGCTTCAAACGGGAAAAGTGATTGAGCAGATGGGCAAATTTCATCCAGAACTAAAGCTTGCTTATGCTGTTCGAGGCAATAAATGTAAGTATAAAGGCCTGAGACCTAAGCAGTGAGCAGGATAGGGTGGTTGGGTGTTTGAATTTTGAAGGTATGATAATATTAAATTTACTGGTTCAGTTGACCTTAGGGCCCACTGCATCACTTTCAGGAAATCTGTTTTAAACTTGCTATTTAACAGTCGTTTCTACTCCTTTTTTTTTTTTTACTCTTAAAAGATTTTGAGTTGTAAAAAATCTTTGTATGAGTCATGGAGTTCTTAAAGCCTGGCGTTCTTCCCAGAGAAAACAGGGTTTTGAATTCAGCATGCAGAGTTCTTAAAGCTGCTTATTACTAACAAGGGATTAGTAGGTGTGAGGATGGTAGGTTGGAGTCATATCCCTTTGTTTAAAAACAAGCACAGCCTTAGTAAGAGTAAATGAGGAGCATGTACAGATAACTTGGTCTTATCAAAACCAGAAATCCTTCCACCATTTTTTTCTCCCATGTCTTTTATAGAATGTCATATAGAGAACATGGAGTAAAGTGGAGAGGAGGGGCAGGTAGAAAATGGTTCATTAGAAAGTTATCAGAGTATATAAAACTGTAAGTCAGTAAGGAAAAAGTAAGCAGTCTAAATAAGGAAAGAGTCTAATAGTAAGAGGCCCGGTTGAACAGACTCCTCACAAAAGCCTCATTTGTCATCAGGGAAATGTAAGTTAAAACCACCGTATGCCTCTCAGACGGGCAGAAGTGAAGAAGTCTGATGATACTAAGTATTGATGGAGATGTCCAAAAACTGGAATGCCCATACATTCCTGGTAGGGAGTAGACAATGGGACAGTCATTTCTGGAAGCAGTTTGGCATTGCTTACAAAAACTATGACAGACCACCCTTTGACCCAAGCAGTTTATATTTGCCTAGAGCAGTGGTCCTCAAACTTTTTGGTTTCTTTCTTTCTTTTTTTAGGATTTTATTTATTTTTTTGACACAGAGAGAGATCACAAGTAGGCAGAGAGGCAGGCAGGGGGCGGGGGGAGCAGGCTCCCCACTGAGCAGAGAGCCCGATGTAGGGCTCAATCCCAGGTCCCTGGGACCATGACCTGAGCCAAAGGCAGAGGCTTAACCCACTGAGCTCCCCTAGTGCCCCTTCTGATGCTTGAATATCCCTGCATATGTGTTGTTTCCCACATATTAATATACAACAGGCTTAATTCCTAATCATGGAGTATTGGTCACAGGCTATGCACATTAGTAATGTCGACAGGTGATTGTACCGGTTCAGCTCCCACCAGCTGTAATTCGAAAGTAATATGTTTTGTTTTGTTTTCTTTTGTTTTTTAAAGATTTTATTTGTTTATTTGACAGACAGAGATCACAAATAGGCAGAGAGGCAGGCAGAGAGAGAGAGGAGGAAGCAGGCCTCCGGCTGAGCAGAGAACCCGATGCGGGGCTCAATCCCACGACCTGGGATCATGACCTGAGCCGAAGGCAGAGGCTTTAACCCACTGAGCCACCCAGGCACTCCAAGTAATATGTTTTTTAAACGAGAGAATTTGTACTTAGGAAAACTGTCTACACATTAGAATGTCTAACAAAGCAAAAATGCATTAGGCCAGGATCCTGGGGCTCACAAGTACCAACTAAAGAAAAACCTATGAACCGTGAGTGAATGTATGGTGGGAAGTGAGTAAGAGTGATGTTGAGGAGAATGAGCAAGTTGATGTTGAATCACAGGAGGAAACAGGAAGGAGATATGATGCTTATTGAGGGTTCACTGCAGAGGATTGAATCCTGACCACGATGCAGTGAGATGGGTGCCATTGTGCCTGCTTTAGAAGAACCCAAGACGTTCGGGTAACACTCCTATATATGTGTTTTGACATCTGGAGTTAACTTGTTTTACTAACTCTGGAAGGATGGGCAAAGCTTTGATTTCCAAAGCTGGTTTTGCCACGGAAATCCCCACAGAAAACATCTTGTCTCCACAGTGGAACGAGGTCAGAAGATCAGTGAGCACATTGTCATCGGCACCCCTGGGACTGTTCTGGACTGGTGCGCCAAGCTCAAGTTCATTGACCCCAAGAAGATCAAGGTGTTTGTTCTGGATGAGGCTGACGTGATGATAGCTACTCAGGGCCACCAAGATCAGAGCATCCGCATCCAGAGGTAGGAACTCTTGAGTCAAGAGGAACTTCTCAGCCTCCTGATCTGCAGCATCTTCTCCTTTTACTTCAAACACCTCTTCTTGCTCCTGTCGGGTTCTTTATCTAGTACCTCCAGAAGCATTTGTTTGATGGGCCACTTCCTCATCAGCACTGACTGGGGTTGAGGAAGGAGACTTAGGGAATCTAACCCCAGCCCCATTCCTGCCCCGTGGCTGCTCTCACCTCTTCCCCGCTGTTCTCCTCCCGCTTTCGCTGTTTTCCTGGGCACGTAGCCCATGCAAGCCCCGGGCCGCTGTCTTCTGTTCGTTCCAGAAAAGACTCGGGATCATGCCCCGTACCTGGGTCTTCCCTTGCAGGATGCTGCCCAGGAACTGCCAGATGCTGCTTTTCTCTGCCACCTTCGAAGACTCTGTCTGGAAGTTTGCCCAGAAAGTGGTCCCAGACCCAAACATTATCAAGTTGAAGCGCGAGGAGGAGACACTGGACACCATCAAGCAGTATTATGTGCTGTGCAATAACAGAGATGAGAAGTTCCAGGCCTTGTGTAACCTGTATGGGGCCATCACCATCGCTCAGGCCATGATCTTCTGCCATGTGAGTAGCAGTGGCAGCAGCAGCTCTGGAGGGTGTGCCAGCCCCTCCTCTCAGCCAGTGCCACCTCAGTGCTGAGGCGGGCCAGCTGTCCTGTGTGGCCAGAAAGGAAATGATGAATCACCTCCACCTGCCCCAGGGAGTATTCTCAAGACTTAACTAACGAGTTATGAGGGAAAGACAAGATTTGAACCTTCTTTGGTCCCGTTTCTTTGAAATAACTTGGAAAAAACTCCAAATAACATCCAGTGAAATAATTATATAAAACATTAGAGACTTTTGGCTCACACCACACACTTCCTAGCGGAACACTAAGATGATTTAAGTAATTAATCTAAAAAAATGACAGGGCTAGAAGTATTTTTGAAATTGGTAAGCCTACCCTGATGACTGAACTCAGCAGGTCTTCATGTACTTTTAATGGCAACAAGCCACTTTTTGCTGTTATCTTTTTCTTTAACAAGTCTCTTCATTTAAAACAATTCTGTTCTCCAGACCCGCAAGACAGCGAGCTGGCTGGCAGCAGAGCTCTCCAAAGAAGGCCACCAGGTGGCGCTGCTGAGTGGCGAGATGATGGTGGAGCAGAGGGCTGCGGTGATCGAGCGCTTCAGAGAGGGCAAAGAGAAGGTGCTGGTGACCACCAACGTGTGTGCCCGCGGTGAGCAGAGAATGTGTCTGTCCGCCAGGCCCCGGGTAGCCAGGGAGTCCCCTACGGGGCGCTCCGCCGGTTTGGGGGAGTCCACGTGGGCTTGGTTCTCTCCTGGAGATACCGGACTCCCCCCGCAGCTAAGAACTGTCACAGAAGCCAGAGGCGCTGATGTACTGGAAGGACACGGAGCAGCAGCTCACTGGCCCAGGATGGTGTCTGCTCTCTTTGGGGCCCCCACGGAGGTTTCGGCTGCGTTTTCTGATACTTGTGTCTAGCAGAAGCTCTCTCTCTCTCTTTTTTTTAAAGATTTATTTATTTGACAGACAGAGATCACAAGTAGGCAGAGAGGCAGGCAGAGAGAGAGGAGGAAGCAGGCTCCCTGCTGAGCAGAGAGCCCGATGCGGGGCTCGATCCCAGGACCCTGGGATCATGACCCAAGCTAAAGGCAGAGGCCTTAACCCACTGAGCCACCCAGGCGTCCCAGAGGCTCTCTTCTTGAGGTCGTAATTTTGTCAGCACTTGCCGAAGTTCTCTTTCCCTCTGGGTTCTGCTGCATGCCCCCGGTCCCCGAATCCCAGAGCCGGCCAGCCCCAGACGCTTCCTTCCAGCCGAAGCTGGTGTGTTCCAGCCTCACTTGGTGGGCAGGGATTTTCGGTTCCTGTTCTGACTGCTCTGCACCTGCCTTTCATGCAGGTATTGATGTTGAACAGGTTTCTGTTGTCATCAACTTTGACCTCCCCGTGGACAAGGACGGGAACCCGGACAACGAGACCTACCTGCACCGGATCGGGCGCACGGGCCGCTTTGGCAAGAGGGGCCTGGCAGTGAACATGGTTGACAGCAAGCACAGCATGAACATCCTCAACAGAATCCAGGAGCATTTTAGTGAGCGCCTGGGAATGGCCCCCGGGGAGGGGGGAAGGGTCGGTTCTCCCGTGGCCCTGAGAGAGGCCCGTGTCCTTGTCACACAGTCCCCTCCTTTCCTACAATATGGAAGTTCTCGAAGAGCACACCTGGCAAGTTTTCAGGGTCAGGGATGCAAAGGACAGTGCCCCCCTGGCCCGGCCGAGGGACCTAGGGCTCTCTCTGTCCCTCACTTGAGCACCGGGAGGCTTTGGGGTCAAGTGCAAGACTGCTATGGCCAGAGGTATGGTCCTGTTCCTAGGCCAGGCAGAACGCTGTGTTTCCTCTCTCCCTGCCATGCTGTCCCTTTCCTGGGTGTGTGTCTCCATGGTAGACCCGCACTGATTTCTCTCTGAATTCTCATTTTCCTCCTCAGATAAGAAAATAGAAAGACTGGACACAGATGATTTGGACGAGATTGAGAAAATAGCCAACTGAGACGCTCCACCAGTCACCAGTGCCCACCCCGGCACTCCGCCTGCATGGGAGACCAGTGCTTTCACGGCACAGGCCTCGACAGTCACCACAAAGACAAAAGCAGAGGAGAGAGAAACTACCTACCTCATTTTAAATTACGTTTGGACTCGACAAAAATTGTGCAAATGATGGGGGAAGGTAGAAGGAAAATTTTGCATTTTGGAAAAAGTAGTCCTCCCCCTGCCCCTCCCCCCTTTTAAGCCATGGTTTTTCCCTGTCTTTATAATAATCTGGTCGCTATGGATAATCACAGAGCCTAGGAATCCCTGCTTATTTTGTTGGTGGGGAGATAGGTCCCGTCTCCTGCCCCTGCAGGAATGGTAGATGTAGAGTGCGAGAGAGACCTCACAGCACAGGTGTGCGGACCCCGCTGCACAGATGGGAGTGAGGGGAGCAGCAGTAGAGAGACCCGTGAGCTTTCCCCCTTCTCAGTCCCTTCCTGGAGACCTGCTGCCAATGTCTCCTGCCCTTGGGGCCATCTTCCTTCTAAATCCAGTGACATTTCAGCTGATCCCTTTTACCTCTGTTCCCTGTGCCAGAGGATGTCCATTTCTCTTTGGGTGAGCATCTTGGGTACTTTTGTAAATCTCCCAATTTGGAGAGAAACACAGAAGTCAGTGAATCTTCAGAGGGATTGGTCCGGCAAGGGTAGAACCCTTTCAGAATCTAGGCCTTCCTGTTCCTGCTGTTGCTGTGTCTGCTCAGGCACTGGTGGTCGGTCATGGCACCCAGGAGACACCAGGTGAGTTTCTGACACACACCTGGCCAAGTGAGTTGGGTCTTATCCACGGGGTTTCACACTGTGCCTGGAGTTGAGCAGCAGTGTTTGGAAAGGAAGTTAGGACCAAGTGGAAACTCTGATAGTGCTCTTTATCTGTAATAGTGGACCTGTTGGCTACTTTAACTCAGAGGTCATCTATATGCATAAGGACAGATAAATTCGAGCTATACCCATCATTCATTATGTTCAGAAATTTTAAGGTAATTATGAAAGGCTTTACTAATCATGATTCATTTTTATTTGTATTTTTCTGCTAACTAGACTAATATATGCTCATTAAAAAAGGTGTGTGTGTGTATGTGTATATACATACATAAGGAGCAGGTGCTGTCTCTCCCCGCCTCTCTGGAATCACCATTGCTGGCATTTTGATGAACATCCGATAGTATTTCTTTCTGTTTACATATCAACGTTTTTACAAAAATGTGAACATCCTACTCAGGCTCTAGTGCACCGCGCCTTTTCACTCAGTAGCGTTATCTTGGACGTGTCATGTCTAGCACATAGGCATATGCATTGCGTTCTTGGCTTCTCTAGTGACAGGCGCGGGAGGTGGCCACGGGGCCACGGCCCGCAGCCTCACTCACCTCTGCCCTGTGAAAGTCGCTGTAGGATCTGTTCCTGGAAGTCCTGGTGCTGGGTCAGAGAGTGGAGACTTAGACGATTTTAATCCATTCCCAACTTACCCTACCAGAACGTTTTTACCAATTTACATTATTGTAGTGATAACAAAAGTACCTATTTTCTTTCCTGCTGGCCAATCCTCTCTATTGTCAATTTTTACAAATTTGCCAGTTCGAGTAGCAAAAATAAATGATCTCATTGCATTCTGTATTTAGTGCACTTTGGCAAACTTTTTCAGTTTATTGGATATTTGTGTTTTTGCCCATTCTTGCCTCATCACTTTACTATTGAATGTCAGCCCTTAATGATTTTAAGCCACCGCTATTTTAAGGAAATGGGACTCTCTTGAGTGGTGGGTGTTTTCCTCATTTGTCTTTATAAACTCAATTTTCATAATATTACACAAAAGTTTAATGTTATTCAGATTTCATTTTTAAGAAATCTGGATTTATGCCATGGCTAGAAAAGTTTTCCTCATCCCTGTGTCATAAACCCCAATTTATCCTGTACTCATCCCAGTATTATAAATTATTTACTCATGTTTCCTGTGGCGGCAATTTTTGGGGAGTAAACCTTCTAAATTCCTGTAGATCTTTAAATGTTTTTCCCTGTTAATTTGCAGCAAGTGATTATGATGGTTGTCCCGAGAGTGAGTGGATGGCAGAGCTGTGGGTGTGGGCTGGAGTCCATGCCCCCAGGGAATGAGAATACAGAGGGTCCCCTGGGAACGGATGTGAGGGAAGGAAGGGCTCGGTGTCCCTGCAGGTGTCACCAGGTGCAAGAGAGTGGCTGCAATTTCGGGAGGGGTGGCTGCGAGCTGGAGGTGGGAGCGCGGTTTGGCAAAGAGGTGGGCAAGAAGGGGCACCAGATTCCAGAGAGGGGACAAGAGGAGGGGGAAAGAGGTCCTCACGGGACACCAGAAGATGGAGGAGGCCAGGTGGGGCACCAGCGCTCCAGTTAAAGTGATACCCACTATGACCCCAACACAACAGTGATCCAAAAAGGTAAAAACCAGAAAACACCCTGCCTGACCCCAAAACAAGATCGATATTTCTGTAGACCCGCAATAGGGTAAAAATGCAAAATGGTGAGCCAGGGCTGAAGCCAAAAATTCGCTGGGCTTCAGTCCAGAAACAGAGTAACTACCGGCTGTTCTGTCTCACGGAGTGGAGACCGCGGGAAGCATTGCGTACAGGACCAGAACCAAAGCCAGGCTCGCTGCTGGGAGCCGGACTGGAACCTGAGCTGCGCGCTGGCTGGAGGGGAGACTTTCATTAAGACCCAGACCTCTGAAGCAGGTGGGAGGACTTGGACCACTCACCCCCTGCTAGAACAGGCAATTGACATGATCCTGTTGACTCTGCCTGCTCTGTGAGATCCCCAGACTACTAAATGTCAGCAGACCTGTTCTAGAATAAAAGCCAAAAGGGCAGGAGCTGGATGGAGCCAAGTGCTACACCCACCCATGGATTGTCAGGGGGAAGAAATTTTATGCTAAGAAAGTACAAACATCAAATTCACTCCAGATAAAACTACTTGTAAGGAATGGCCTGATAAAAAAGACTTCAAATATGTATGAATGTTAAGAGAAAAAAATCATTGGGGCACCTGGTTGGCTCAGTGGGTTAAAGCCTCTGCCTTCAGCTCAGGTCATGATCCCAGAGTCCTGGGATCGAGCCCCACATCAGGCTCTCTGCTCAACAGGGAGCCTGCTTCCTCCTCTCTGTCAAATAAATAAATAAAATCTTAAAAGAAAGAAAGAAAAGAAAAAAAGCATTTCACTAAAAAATTATTAAGTGAATTTAGACAAAAGCTGAAACTCAACACAAGCTGGCTGTTAAGTCACTGGTAACTGGAAGCTGGCCGTGCTGGGAGTGTTTACCATAGAAGTCAGCAAACTACAAATCAGAGTTTTGTTTTTAGACAATTCATCAGCATAGAACAAAATAATAATATTAGAAATTTTAAGAAAAGAAGGTAGTCATTGAGATAAAGTCAATAAATGAGAATCCTAGATTAAAATCCTAATTAGGGCTGCCTGGGTGGCTCAGTCAGTTAAGCATCTGCCTTCAGCCTCAGGTCATGATCCCGGGATCCTGGGATCCTGGGATCGAGCCCTGTATCAGGCTCCCTGATCAGCAGGGATCCTGCTGCTCCTCTAACTCAGGCTCTCTTGCTGGATCATTCTCTGAAATAAAATCTTTTTAAAAATAAAAAAATAAAATCCTAATCATCCTCTTGGGGGTGCCTGGTTGGCTCTGTCAGTGGAGCATAGGACTCTTGGTCTCAGGATTGAGTTCGAGCCCCAAGTTGGGTGTAGAGATCACTTAAGCATACAATCTTAAATAAAACTCTAATTATATTCTCACTTTTTAAAAAAAAGTATTAAAACACAATCCAAATTTCAGTAGATTCAGCCTGGGTGGCTCAGTCAATTGAGCATCCAACTTTCTATCTCAGCTCACATCTTGATCTCACGGTTGTGAGCTCAACTGTCCCCCATCACCCCTGAGTTGGGCTCCATGCTGAGCATGCAGCTTACTTAAAAACAAACCACAAAAACCATTTCTTGGGCGCCTGGGTGGCTCAGTGGGTTAAGCCGCTGCCTTCGGCTCGGGTCATGATCTCAGGGTCCTGGGATCGAGTCCTGTATCGGGCTCTCTGCTCAGCAGGGAGCCTGCTTCCTCCTCTCTCTCTACCTGCCTCTCTGCCTGCTTGTAATCTCTCTCTGTCAAATAAATAAATAAAAATCTTTAAAAAAAAAAACAAAAACATTTCTTGCTTTAAAGTCTAACATGGAAGTCCTTTAGGAAGACCACAGGGGCGCCTGTCTGGCTCAGTGGATCATACGACTCTTGATCTCAGGACTGTGAGTTTGAGCCCCATATCGGATGTAGAGATTACTTAAAAATAAAACCTTTAGGGCGCCTGGGTGGCTCAGTGGGGCGCCTGGGTGGCTCAGTGGGTTAATCCTCTGCCTTCAGCTAGGGTGATGATCTCAGGGTCCTGGAATCGAGCCCTGCATCTGGCTCTCTGCTCGGTGGGGAGCCTGCTTCCTCCTCTCTCTGCCTGCCTCTCTGCCTACTTGTGATCTCTGTCTCTGTCAAATAAATAAAATATTTAAAAAAAAATCTTTAGGGTGCCTTAGTGGCTCAGTTGTTAAGCATCTGCCTTTGGCTCAGGTCATAATCCCAATGTCCTGGGATCAAGCCCCTCATCGGGCTCCCTGCTTGGTGGGAAACCTGCTTCTCCCTCTCCCACTCCCCTTGCCTGTGTTCCCTCTCTTGCTGTGTCTGTCAAATAAAATCTTTAAAAATAAATCAGAGCACCTGCATGGCTCAGTCAGTTGGGTGTCCAATTCTTGGTTTTGACTTGGATCGTGATCTCAGGGTCCTGGGATGGAGCCCCTTGTCTAGTCCTGCACCTCGTCAGGCTCCTGGCTCCATGGGGAGTCTTTTTGAGGGTCTATCTTCCTCTCCCTCTACCCCCCTCATAAATAGATGATAGATAGATAGATAGATAGATAGGAGGGAGACCACAGAGGTAAATTCTCATTTTCTTCACATCGTACCAAAGGCACATACAATTAGCATGACATCAATTGTGACCTGGCAGAGGTAGGGTCTGTCAGGTTTTTCCACTGTAAAATTACATTCTTCTCCCTTTTCATACCTTCCTCTTTGAAAGGAACTTGCCACACATATCTAAGTTGTGGGGAGCCGTGCATTTATGTATTTATATAAGTATAGACTGGTGACGTTAATTTTGATCACTTGGCTAAGGTGACTTTGATATTTTAGAAATGTCAAGTTTAGTTAAGTCCTTCATAGCAAAGAAAGCTGAGATTCCAGACCCTTCCCTTGAATGGTCTTTAGTGTGGTGGTTTGTGGAAGCAGGTTGCACAGGGAGAGCTGTGGAGACAAAGCCTGGGAGACAAGAAAAGTGGTTCAAAGCGGCCAGGGTTCCTTCTATGAGTCCCTTTACCCATTTTATGAAACCTTACAAAATACAAATGAGCTATTGCAAGAAAGCCCTCCATGATTTACTTTCTATGTTTATGAATTGTTTCAATTCTTTTTGTCATTTTTAATATAAAAAAGAGACAAAGTTAGCAGAGTAGAGCAAAGACAGAATTAAACTCAGATTTAATGCAGGATTAAACTGCATTCAGAACCTCTGAATGCAGACACCATATGCTCACTCTACCTCACCAAGCCTTCTCCCTGGAGAGAAGCCATGCTGCCAGAAAGGGCCTGTATTCTTCTCCAGCACAGAAACAGTTGTTAGATGAAAGGTGTTAATTCTATATTCTCAGAGGAACAGGCTGGTCCTGATACCCATGGTTCACCAAGAGTGGGGGGAGGGGCATCTTCGTGCAATTTCATGGGTTAGTTGTCATCCAGGCAGTTGCTGCAGAAGCTGTGATTTTTCTGGAAGGATAGTGAGAAGGGGCACCAATTCTAAAATCACACTCAGAAAATAATATTCTAATTTTTAAAAATACAGGTTTAGGATACAATCTTTTCCCTCACCTAGCAAGGAAAGATGTTTCTTAACCTTGCCAAACATGTCACAGGAACCAGTTCCTTGCCTGTAGCTGTTCCTGTGATGGGGAAAACCCTTAACCGCTTCGTGCCCTTCCCTAGCATCCATCTACCCCTGCCAGGCCATAAATCCAAGCACTTCTCTTCCAAGAGGCCTCTGTGTCACGGACTGTATGACTACATCATCCAAATATGCTGCTTCACCCAGAGAAGGGTTACACATCTCCACTCAGCTCACGCATGGCATAGGACTTCTTTGGCATCAAGAACATGAGAACTTCTTGGAGCAGAAGCCTTACAAGCAAGCATATGGATCACCAGACTCTCTTTTTCCTGCCCCGGAGACCCCAGATCCATCCCAGATGGTACCACACTACCAGTCTGGGTCCCTGAGAGACTGTGATAAGCAGAGAACCCCAGGGTGGATATGTGGCTTGAGGGAGCAATAAACATTGCTATTTTGAACCACTGGAAGTTTCATGGGTGTTTGTTACTCTAACAACCTAGCTCATCGTTACCCTTCATGCCATGGAATGACTGGTTCCCTGTCCGGCCACCCTAATGCCAACCTGGAGAGCAGGTAAGCCCCAGCCACGTCCACAAAGTTCCCAAACGGTTTCTTGACCCACTATCTCAGAAGAGAAAACCATCATCAATTCCCAATTATTTAAAAAGCCAGAGATGGGTTCAATAAACAACCACAAAAGAAGCTACTCTGTGGAGTCAGAGGGAAACCAAGGAAAGAAAATGTGTCTGCTAAGTACATGAGTAAACATCACGCGTACCAAACTTTCCTTCCCACAACCCCTGTAACCTACAAGGAAGGAATGAAAGAGGGATCAACACCCATGGACAAATGAAATGGGGGCAATTAGATCAGTAGGAAAGGAATTTAACAAAATGTTTGGAACACACACAAACAGGATGAAGAGCTCCCATTTTTAGCAATACAGGGTACTATATAGAGCATGAAAAATAACACCAATCCAAAAACCAGCTACAAAGCTGGGAAAAACAATTTATATATATCTATATCTATCTATCTATGTATACATATATATGTTTTATATATTCAAACAGATTATATATATCTATATCTATCTATGTATACATAGATATGTATACATATCTATCTATGTATACATATCTATGTATACATAGATAGATATAGATATAGATATATATAATCTGTTTGAATATATCAAAGAGCTACCACTTTTAGAGTTTTATTTTTTACATTTAGTTCTGATTCACTTGGCATTTTGGTGACTGGTTTAAGGTATGGATATAATTTTATCTTTTTCCAAATGGTTATCCAGTTGTCCCAAATAAAACTTATTTGAACCTCTCTCTTTTCCTAAGTGATTCGAGAGGCCATCTTTATGATTAACCACATTTCTATATAGACCAGGTCTAGCAATCAGGCTAATGAAACAGACCAGAGTATCCAGAAATAGACTCAAGTGATCATGATCATGGGAACATTAGGGTAGTGGTCACCCTCAGAGGAAAGAAGGGGTTTGTGCTTGGCAGGGAAGATGGAGTGGGGAGGCCTCTGGACTACTCCCGCAGCCTGGGTGGTGGCTATGAGGGTTCATCTGAAAATAAGTTGGTTAAGGAGGCTCCACACTGTTTTGCATATTGGCTGTACCCATTTATATTCCCACCATGAGGGCTCCCTTTCCTCCTCATCCTTACCAGCACTTCTCTCTCATCTTTTTTTTTTTTAATTTGTTTATTTATTTGAGGGGGAGGGGCAAAGGGAAAGAATCTCCAAGCAGACTCCCCACTGAGCAGGGAGACTGACTGACTGACCGGTGCAGGGGCTCAATTTCATGACCCATGAAATCATCACCTGAGCTGAAACCGGGAGTTGAACGCTGAACTCAACTGAGCCACCAGGGCCCCCTGCTCTCATCTTTTTGGTAACAGCCACCCCAACAGGTGTGAGGTGATCACTCATTGTGGTTTCGATTTGCATTTCCTGAGGATTAGTCGTGCTGAGGACCTTTTTCTGTACCTGTTAGCCATCTAAGTATGTACTTCGGAAAAATGTCTATTCAGATCCTCTGTCCACTTGTTAAACAGTCTGTCTGTCTATATCTATCTATCTCTCTATCTGCTATCGAGTTGTGGGCATTCCTTATACATTTTGGATATTAGCCCCTCTCAGATATGTGGTTTGCAAATATTTTCTTCCATTCTGGAGGGTGCCTTTTCTTTCTTTCTTTCTTTCTTCCTTTTTTTTTTTTTTTTTTAAGATTTTATTTATTTGACAGAGAGAGATCACAAGTAGGCAGAGAGGCAGGCAGAGAGAGAGGAGGAAGCAGGCTCCCTGCAAAGCAGAGAGCCCGATGAGGGGGCTCAATCCCACGACCCTGGGACCATGACCTGAGCCGAAGGCAGAGGCTTTAATCCACTGAGCCACCCAGGTGCCCCTGGAGGTTGCCTTTTCATCTTGCTGATTGGTTTTCGTTGTTTTGTTTGCTGTGCAGACACTTTGTAGTTTGATATGTTCACACTTGTTTGTTTTGCTTTTGTTACTTGTGTTTTCAGTATTATATCTATAAAATCAGTGCCAAGATCAATGTCAAGGAGCTTTTTCCCTATGTTTTCTTCCAGGAGTTTTATGGTTTCATGTCTTAGAGTTAAGTCCTTAATCTATTTGGAGTTAATTTTCATGAGTGATGGAAGACAGAGATCAATCGACTTTCATTCTTCACACTAATAAAGAACTATTCTATAGGGGCACCTGGATGGCTCAGTGGGTTAAGCCTCCGCCAGCAGCTCAGGTCATGATCTCAGAGTCCTGGGATGGAGCTCCACAACAGGCTCTCTGCTCAGCAGGGAGCCTGCTTCCCACCCACGCACACATCCTACCCCCATCCCCACTGCCACCTGCCTCTCTGCCTACTTGTGATCTCTATGTCAAATAAATAAATAAAATCTTTAAAAAAAAAAAAAAAGGAACTATTCTATAGCACGCCTGGGTGGCTCAGTTGGTTAAGAGACTACCTTTGGCTCAGATCATGGCCATCCAGGAGTCCCAGGATGGAGTCAGCATTGGGCTCCCTGCTCAGCAGGGAGTCTGCTTCTCCCTCTGACCTCCCTCATCTCTTGCCCTCTCTCACAAATAAATAAATAAAATCTTCCCCCCCCAAAAAATTCTGTAACCCAGTAATTCCACTTCTGGGTATTTATCTGAAAGAAATGAAATCATGGTCTCAAAGAGATATCTCCACCTTCATGTTCAGCGCAACACTATTTACAATAGTGAAGACATGGAAACAACCTAAGTGTCCATCAATGGGTAAATAAAGAAGATGTGGTGTGGTGTGTGGGTATGGGTGTGGCTGTTTACCATAGAGTATCATTTAGTCATAAAAGAGGAAATCATGCCATTTGTAATGATGGACCCTGAGGGCATTATGCTAAGTGAAATAAGACAGAGAAATAGTATAATGATCTCACTTTGGGTGGGATCTTTTTTCCTTTTTTTTTTTTTTAATAAATGGAATCTTAAAAAAACAAACTCACAGAAACAGCAGATTGGTGGTTGCTGGGGTTGGGGGTGGGGGTGGGGGTGTGAAAGTGGTCAAAAGCTACAGACTTCTAGTTATAAAATAAGTAAGTTGTGGGGATGAAATGTACAGCATGGTAACTATAGTTGACAATACTGTATGTTTGAAAGTTGCTAAGAGTAGACTTTTAAAAGTTCTCACCCCGGGGCGCCTGGGTGGCTCAGTGGGTTAAGCCGCTGCCTTCGGCTCAGGTCATGATCTCAGGGTCCTGGAATCGATCGAGTCCCGCATCGGGATCTCTGCTCAGCAGGGAGCCTGCTTCCCTCTCTCTCTCTCTGTCTGCCTCTCTGTCTACTGTGAGCTCTCTCTGTCAAATAAATAAATAAAATCTTAAAAAAAAAAAAGTTCTCACCCCACACACGAAAAATTTTCACTATTTAAGATGGCTAACTAACCTTATTGTGGTAATCATTTTGTAATATATATACACATATAAAAGCACAACATTGTATACCTTTGATGGGTCCGTACACCTTATATACCCACACAATATTCTATGTCGGTATATCTAATGAACCTGGAACAATACACAACATCCTCCTTTTTCTAATTCTTCCGTATAACATGCTCAACCACCTCTTTTCTTTTTTTTATTCCATTTCAATAACCAAATGGCAGTGGGAATTGTTCTTCCTTTACCACAGAAATCTATCTATAAATATATTTATTACAGATAATATTATCCTATCTTTGCTTTGCCAAATAAATTTCCATTATGGAACTTTTAAAAAATAATAATTCATGATCTGTTTTTCTACATTAATCTTTAAATCTTTTCTGCATATGTATTAAATTCCATGACAAAAATAGTTTTTTGGGTTTTTTTTGACACAGAGAGAGAGATCACAAGTAGGCAGAGAGGCAGGCAGAGAGAGAGGCAGAACCAGGCTCCCTGCTGAGCAGAGAGCCCGACGCCGGGCTTGATGCCAGGACCCTGAGATCATGACCTGAGCCGAAGGCAGAGGCTTTAACCCACTGAGCCACCCAGGCGCCCCTCAAAAATAGTTTAAAAAATTAATTTAAAAAATGCATTTAGATGCATCGGGCTCTCTGCTCAGCAGGGAGTCTGCTTCCCTTCCTGTCTCTCTGCCTGCCTCTCTGCCTACTTGTGATCTCTGTCTGTCAAATGAATAAATAAATAAATCTTAAAAAAAAAATGCATTTAGTGGGGCACCTGGGTGGCTCAGTGGGTTAAAGCCTCTGCCTTCGGTTCAGGTCATGATCTCAGGGTCCTGGCATCAAGCCCGGCGTCAGGCTCTCTGCTTGGCGGGGAGCCTGCTTCCTCCTCTCTCTCTGCCTGTCTCTCTGCCTACCTGTGATCTCTGTCTGTCAAATGAATAAATAAAATATTTTTAAAAAATGCATTTAGTGATTGGTACACCAGCATCTTTGAGGAACTCTGTGGTGGCTGTCCTGTATAAGTCATAGAACAATGAGACCCCCAACAGGATAAAGGCCCAAAAGACATGCCTAACTAGTGCCTAAATGCTGAGATGGTAGTAAGCACATTTACCACAACAAACCGCAGTATGGTAACTGGTGTTTTGACCTACAAGGATTTGGGACAAGTTAATGGACCATTAGAGTCTCTAGAAAAGACATAAATGCTAGACCTGCTAATGTTCTGCTTAATGGGCACGGGAGGACAAAAACGAGGAGTACTGAGCAAACAGAGTCACAGTGACGGGGATTTACAGCTCCTCGCCTGTTCTCAGACCTAATTCAGGGCACACACGGAACCTCTTTTTCAAGGGGATCCCAGGGTCCTTTGAGGAGTGACTCTCTGACATAGCTCAGGTGTGTAGCCTGAATCTTGCCCAAGCCTTTCCGGAGGAACCCATTTTCTGGAGTGACAGTGTGCTAGGGAAAGGAAAGTACCCAGAGAGTCAGGAATTATCAGATACCAGCTCTGATGTCTGAGTACCAGCTGTTCACCAGTTAAGAGTCGGAGCTTATTACGGCAAATAACAAATGGAGCTCTGATCCCAGTCTATTTAATGGCAGGCGCAAGGAGACCACAGACCCATTTTAAGGCACAAGCATATTTGGGGTGCCTGGGTGGCTTAGTTGGTTAAGCATCTGACCCTTGATCTCAGCTCAGGTTTTGAGCTCCTGGTCATGAGTTCAAGCCCAACATTGGGCTCCATCCTAGGTGTGGAGCCTACCTTAAAAAATAAAAAAATAGGGTGCCTGGGTGGCTCAGTTGTTAAGCATCTGCCTTTGGCTCAGGTCATAATCCCAGGTCCTGGGATTGAGCCTTGCGTCAGGCTCTCTGCTCAGCAGAAAGCCTGCTTCTCCCTCTCCCACTCCCCCTGGTTGTGTTCTCTCTCTTGCTAGGTCTCTGTCAAATAAATAAATAAAATCTTAAAATTAAAAAAAAAAAAAAAGAGGGTACAGACAAAACTCTTGGAGATATTGCAGGCAGGGCTCCAGACCACAGCAATAAAGTGAATAGCACAATAAAGCGAATCTAAAGAATTTTGTGGTTTCCTAGTGTATGTTATGCTTACACTACACTCTAGTTCATTAAGCATGCAATAGTATGTATAAAAATGTATATACCTTAATTAAAAATACTTTATTGCTAAAAAATGCTGACCATCTTCTGGGGTTCCAGCAAGCAGTAATCATGGATCACTAATTGCTACACCAAATATAATAATGAAAAGGTTTGAAATATTATGAGACTTGCCAAAATGTGACATAGAGATACAAAATGGGAAAATACTGTTGGAAAAATGGCATGGATGGACTTGTTCACCACAGGGTCGCCACAACCTTCAATTTGAAAAAACAAACAAAAAACCCATCTGCAAAGTGCAAAAATATTAGTCATGCCTGCAATTTCCTCAGTCCCAAAAAAGAGACATTTACTCCCTGGCAAAGCCCCCATATTGGTAACCTGACCCATGGAGTGAGGGTGATTAAGAAGGATAGGCCAAACATAAGTCCCTGGAACTCTCTCCAAGATAGCAAGTCAAAAGTCAAAAGTCAAAAAAAAAAAAAAAATCAATATCACTCTGGCAGGATCTATAGATTCGTGCTGCCATCAAACTTGAGTTATACATGGGTGGGTGATTTCTTTCTCATCCCATTTACTCACCATCTTGAGTAAGAAATGGTTCTCAGCAGTCCAGGCTACGTCTGCACTGTCCTGCCACCAGGCCTTAGGACTCCGCCAACCAAATGCTATTAGAGCATCTGCGGTAGACAGAGATGTATGGAGTCTCCAAAAACTCCAAATAAGAGAATTACAGCCCCAAGTTCTAGGGTTTTAGAAAAAGACCAATACCCTCCAATACCTCCAATACCCTCCTTCACAAAAAGTATTCTCCATCTGAAAAGCAACTCCTGGCTTGCTTTTGGGCATTGGGACAAACGGAATTACAGGATACCAACTGACTTTAGACTCTAAGATATCCATTGAGAGATCCATATTATTCGATCCACTGAACTATAAAACTGGACATTCAGTGGCATTCCATTGCCTGATGGAAGTAGGCTGAAGGGATCCAGATGGTCCAAGAAAATGGTACGAGGAGGTGCCTCAGATGCCTGTGGCACCTGCTCCTACCGTTCTGTTGATTTCCTGCCAAGCCACACATACAGCATCTGCATAGCCTGGAAATGTAGGCAGAAAAGTCCCATCCTGGTGCCTATTGGGTGTGCATACTATGTGGCTCCTGCTGATCCACTCAGGTGCCCCAAAAGACAGTGGTGGAGAACCACCGTTTCACAGGGCATCTGTGGTAGTCCGGGGTTGGGAGGCCTCACGTACAAGGGGTGCGTGTCTGGGAGAGCCTATTCAGCCAGAGCGGCTCCACCTGGTTGAACAGCCATTTTGTTGTTTATGCATTAAAACTTAAACCGACTCTGTCCGCCCCCCAGGGGACTTACTTAAAAGCAAGTCCGGGAAACCAGTAAAATATGGTCGACCAGGGGCACCTGGGTGGCTCGGTGGGTTGGGCCGCTGCCTTTGGCTCGGGTCATGGTCTCAGGGTTCTGGGATCGAGTCCCGCGTCGGGCTCTCTGCTCGCAGAGAGCCTGCTTCCCTCTCACTCTCTCTGCCTGCCTTTCTGCCTACTTGTGATCTGTCAAATAAATAAATAAAATCTTTTTTTTTTTTTAAAGATTTTATTTATTTATTTGACAGAGAGAGATCACAAGTAGGCAGAGAGGCAGGCAGAGAGAGAGAGAGGAGGAAACAGGCTCCCTGCCGAGCAGAGAGCCCGATGCGGGACTCGATCCCAGGACCCTGAGATCATGACCTGAGCCGAAGGCAGCGGCTTAACCCACTGAGCCACCCAGGCGCCCCTAAATAAATAAAATCTTAAAAAAAAAAAAAATGGTTGACCAGTCCCTGATAACAGAGCCCAAATACAAGGGTAGGTCAGGTCAGGTGGAGAGAACAGGCGGAAACCAGGGATGAGTTGGGCCAGGTGGAGACATCCAATCAGTGCGGCGCGCATACTGTCTCCCTAGCTACCAAGGAATGTGGGCCCCGCCTTTGGGTGCCAATTCTAACCAAGGCGATAGGCTAGTTCAAATAGCTACTATGGGGTGAACTGTAATTCAATTGGCCACCGGTGTGTGACCTAGCATGACTGTGCAGCTTTCCCTGTGTTGCAATCTCATAGGCCACCCGTGTGTGTGGTCAGGCTCAACCACATGGCCTTTGCCCTATAAAAGTCAGTCTGTAAGGCAGGGAGGGGTCGCCCTCTCTGTAAGAGGTGGCCCAGGACGGTCGGTTTGATTCTTGATGCTTGGTGAGAGATAAAGCTTTATTCGACCTTTACTTTGTATCAGTCTCGTTCCTTTGATGACGGAACTAACAGGAGTCCTTTTCCTCCTTCCTACGTGCCACCCGATGTTCTCAGTCATTACTCAGTCACAGCTCCCCAGTGACAGAGAGGCCTTCTTTCCACAACCGGACCCATTTCAGAATAGACAAATGACTATATGTTTTTTTTGTTCTTTTTAATTCAGAAAGAGAGAGAAAGGGAAGAAAATTTAAGGAAAAAAAAAAAAAAACATTTGTTTAAATAACTATTGCAGAAAAGGAGATCTGGGCTGGATGCTGGGACCTACCTCTTCCAGAAAGGGGATTTATTAATGTTTAAACAAAACAAAACAAGAAGAAAAAGGAACAAAAGGAAATAAATTATTCTGCTCAATACTGTTTGGCATAATTGCATTGTTTTTTCATCTTCTAAACACTCTGAACAGCCTCTCCAGGAAGCACTGAGATGAGACTGGCAAGAATGGCTGGTGCCTTGACTCTCTAAAATGGGGAGGGGGGTGTGCGCTGAAAGACGCATTCCGCTATAGGCCCCCCAAATCCACCCTCACTCTTTACTCCTTGTACTTCTGGAATTGGGAAGGAAAAGACTCAAGCTAAGTTCTCAATACATTAACTTTAGGGGTGCCCACTGCCCTGCCCCAATCCTCCTCTAAAATACTCCTCGGCATTACTGTTTCCCCAGCCAGCTGCAGGAACCACACCAACGGCTAGGAGGCTGCTTGGTGGTATCCGCTCACTAAGATAAAGGGTGGTATTTGTGTTCCTCACTGTTGGGAAGGGGGATCCTATTAGTGGTTTGGAAGCTTCACAGAAGCCCTTTCCCCTCCTCTGAGAAACTTCCCCAACCTCAAAGGGTGAGAATACCATCAGCAGCTTCCTCTGGGAGTTAAAGCTGGGTTCAGTCATGCAATTAACTTCCAGGTGTAACCCCTGTTTGTTAGCATCTCTGCCCTCCTGGAGCTGGAAATGGAAAAATGGGTTAGAACGAGGAGGCAGGAAGTGAGCACGGGGAAGCGAACGCATGGGGAGGAGAGGAGGCATGCAGGCGGGCAAGTCTACTCCTCCCCAGCTAGAATCCCAACTATTTGCATGGCCAGCTTAAAATTTTAAAAGAATCTTTGTTGGTCAGCCATCCCTAGTAATCTCAAGTTAATTAAATTAGGAGACCAAAGCAAATTTCACCCCCAAGCAAGAGGTTTCCTACTCCTCTTTGGGGTGATGGGTGAAGAGAAAAGGTGCATGCACCAGGCAGCTGGGATCCCCAACTCCAGCCGTCTTTCCTACGTGTTGCTTCCAATCCCTAGAGCCGGCCAAAAACGAGTGAGTGGGGGGTAAGGGGTGGAGAAGCAGCAGTGCCCCCCTCCCAATCCCAGGGCAAGTTTTGATTTCTGTTCCAGGACAAGTAGGCTGTTGAGGAGGCCCAGGGCCAAGGGAGAGACACTAAAAAAGTTGTGGGTGAACAGTAAGGGGCCGAGAGTACACGAGAGTGAGAAGCACCTTACATCTGAAGTGACGGGGCTTCCTTGTCCCCTGCCCTGTTCCTTACACCTGTGTTCCAGAGTTAGGCCCTAGGCAAATCCCGCTCCCTAGCAAGAGGTGAATACAGTTTTAGTATTCTGGTGAGATGTTCAATGCCCTGGTCAGAAAGGCCATTCCATAGGGTGGCCAAAGGTGGGGACGGGGAGAAGGGAGGATGAGAGGACCCACCCGTCACTGCGTTTCTTTGGTGGGTTTACACTCACCCATGTGAGCCTGACAGGTAAATACGGGGTCCCAGATTCTCGGAGGCCTGCAGCGGTCTGAGAGGGCTCTAGCTTTTCCCCTGGGATGAAAGCGCGCTCCCTGGAAACCACCTGATCTCCCCTAGACCACCAGAAAGGAACGGCCAACGCCCCTCGGCGCACCCCGAGGTCACGAGGACGCCCGGCAAAGGGAAGCCCAGCTGCCGTAGCCCCCGGCCGAGTAAGGCCGACAGGCAACTGGCAGTCTTCCTGCAGAGCCTGAGGAAAGAACTTGGCTGAGGCCAAACCAACCACACTACTCCTTAAAAAGCATGAAATAAAATCCTACCCAAAGCGTAAGGAAGTGGGGATTCAGCGGCCGCCGGCCCGCCTCCGAAGGCCATTGATTGGAAGAGACGGGCCCAGCGCCGGAAGTTCTCCTTGAGTCGCATGATTGGTTGAGAGTTTCCGCTCCGACTGCAGCGCTGATTGGGTGCCAGGCCCGGGCCAGCCCCCAGAGTCTCCTGATTGGCAGGGGACGGCCGGCCCTTGCCGGACTTGCAGCATGATTGGTCCAGACCGCAGCCGCATCGCCCCCAAGGCCTGGAGATGCCCAAAGGGGCGCCGCGCTCTTGCCGAGGCCGCAGCCCTCGGGCTGGCCTAGAGTCCCGGCCGGGACCGCACGCCGCCGTCTCGCGGCTGTCCGAAAGGATCACGGCGAGGCCGGGCTCAGTTGCCTCGGTAGACCTCGATCTTGCTGGCCTTGGCCAGCATGTCGATGATGTGGGCCTCGAAGTCGGCGTCGTGCACTCCCGTCTTCCGGAACTCCCCCGCGTACCGGTTATTCTCCCAGTAGTGGTGCCAGTTGCCCCGGCTGTCGGCCCCGAACCCGTACACGTTCACCTGCAGGGGAGGGCAGCGCACGTCACCCCGCGGCGGGGACCGGGAGAGCCTCGGGTCGTTGACGGGCCGCGGTTAGCGGAGCGCGGGAGGCACCGGGAGGAGGACCGGACAGCCGGGCCTGGAGCTGAGGACACCGCCCCAGGAAGACGGCTGCTCCCTTTCGGTTCTTCCGCCCGGTTCCCTGCACCAGGACCCTCAGTCTAGGGCTAGGACAGCTCTCCAAGCTTGCTAACATCCCTTCTGGTTTGGGTTTTGGGTACTTTTGGAGTACTTTACAGTGTTCCAGTACCACACACTCATTTACTGGCAGAAGTGGGTGTGCTTGGGCCTGAGCACCGCGGAGCATGGCACAGCAGCCCGGTTGCTAGTGAGAAGCAGCCCCTTGAACGACTGGCCTCCAGGGTTAACACAGGGCAGGCCTGTCGCCCACAGCTATGGATACCATCCGCTGGAACTTAACTGCATTGTTTCCTTTATATTTTTGATTATTTGTTTTCTTTATGGCAAGTAATAACCAATTATGGTGGTAGGAGTCTATTTCCTTTTTAAATAAATTTAACTTCCCACTGAAATGATTTCAGGTTTGGTAAAATCATGGACATAGTGACTCTGGGAAATGAAGATGTATACTTTACAGCCCAGAAATGGGGAAAATCAGAGCCACTTGGTTTCTGCCTACAAAAATGCATTTCCGTTGCTCTTACCACTTAGTAAGAAGGACTGACTCCCTCTGCTCCATGGGTATCCCTATTTTACCCCTAACACTGGGCAACTCACCTCATCACACACATGCAGGGCAAAGAAGAGCACCAGCATCCCTGTGGAAGGGTACCGCCCGTGATGCTCTGTCCACCGGTCATGGATGTACTTGAAGAAGGCTGGGTTATAGATCTGAACCTGGGAGGAGAAAAGGGAACAGATGCATGAGAGGCTTTGGGGGTCTGAAAACTCAGGTCAGGCTCTGAGCAGCTTCTGCCAGTTCCTCCATGCTTGCCAGCAGACCTGTTTGTCCATGTTCCCTGGTTCCTATGGACTCTAAGGGGGGTCAGGCATACCAGCAGATGGGGGGGGTACTCTCAAGGTTCTGGAAGGGCACTGGGGGTATACCTGAGCCACCAGACTGGGCACACCATGAGTCAAGTCTGCACTGTTTCCAATGAGATGGGGATGAAGAAGGGGGAGGAGGAGGGAGCTTACCTTTTCTTTGTCCACTCGAAGGAAGGACTTCACTGGCGCATAGGTGCTTCAAGCAGAGAGAAAGATAACATTTAGATGGCCCCTGGGATCTAGAAAGGCTCAGAGATGCCTTTCTATCCTCCCAGGCTTGAGTGATGACAACCTTACAAAAGATCCCTGCCTCCAGACTGCTTCCCATAGCACATCTCTGCAGTACCCTGCTCAGAAACCTTCAGAAGCTACTCACGTCCTTCAGGAGAAAATGAGGATGTTTTAGACAAACACTGGGGTCTTCCGTTATCCAGCCGCAACTTTTCCTTCCACAACACTCAGTTGTGAACTCCCCCACTTGATTTAGCCAATCATTTCATACCCACTGCGTCCCTGTCTTACTTGTGACCATGATGACCCTCTCGCTACTATCCTCACATTTGGCACAAATCCCTCCTTTCCAGTTAGTCAGCCATGGCACCTATAATCTATACTCCTTTTCTAACTATTATGGGACTTCAATTTAATGGCACTTATTTTAGCCCCTATGTCTCCCAAACATAAGATAATGTCTAAGAAATGGTAACATATTTCTGTGCTTAAAAAATATGTGGTGGGGTGCCTGGGTGGCTCAGTTGGTTGAATGTCTGACCTTGGATCCGGTCATGATCTCAGGGTCCTATGATCCAGCCTTGGGTCAGACTCCGTGCTCAGCAGGGAGTCTGCTTGTCCCTCCCCACCTCACCGCTCTTCCCTTTGTCTCAAATAAATAAATAAAATTTTTAAAAGATTTTATTTATTTATTTGGCAGAGATCACAGTAGGCAGAGAGGCAGGCAGGGCGGGGGGATGGGAAGCAGGCTCCCTGCTGAGCAGGGAGCCTGATGCGGGGCTGGATCCCAGGACCCTGAGATCATGACCTGAGCTGAAGGCAGAGGTTTTAACCCACTGAGCCACCCAGGCGCCCCTCGCCCCTCAAATAAATAAAATATATATATTTTTTAATGTGGTGGCAGGGCCACCTGGATGGCACAGTTAATTAAGTGTCTGACTCTCGGTTTCAGAACAGGTTGTGATCTCAGAGTTGTGAGATCAAGACCTATGTCAGACTCTCATTCAGCTCAGAGCCTGCTTGAGTTTCTCTCTCCCTCTCCCTCTGCTCCTCCCACTTGTGCTCTCTCTAATAAATAAATCTTTTGGGGCACCTGGGTGGCTCAGTGGGTTAAAGCCTCTGCCTTCAGCTCAGGTTATGATTCTAGGGTCCTGGGATCAAGCCCCACATCGGGTTCTCTGCTCAGCAGGGAGCCTGCCTCCCTCTCTCTCTGCCTGCCTCTCTGCCTACTTGTGATCACTGTCAACTAAATAAATAAATAAAATCTTTTTAGAAAAAGATTTAAGGGGCACCTGGGTTAAAGTGGCTCAGTGGGTTAAAGCCCCTGCCTTCGGCTCAGGTCACGATCCCAGGATCCTGGGATCAAGCCCCACATCGGGCTCTCTGCTCAACAGGGAGCCTGCTTCCTCCTCTCTGTCTGCCTGCCTTTCTGCCTACTTGTGATCTCTGTCAAATAAATAAATAAATCTTAAAAAATAAAAATAAAAAAATAAAAAAGATTTAAAAAATGTGATAGCAGGCAAAAGGTAGAAATAGCCTAATTGTCCATTGATGGGTGAATTGATAAATAAAATATGGTATATCCACATAATGGAATATATCCAGCTTTTAAAAGTAATGAAATCCTCTACATGCTACAACATGGATAAACCCTGAAAACATTAAGCTAAGTGAAATAAACCAGACACAAAAGGAGAAACACAATGATTCCACTTACATGAAGTACTTACAACAGTCAAATCATAGACACAGAAAGACTAGTGGTTATCAGGGGCCTAGAGAGTGGAGGAAATGGGAAATTATGATTTAATAGGTACAATTTCCATTTGAAATTGTGAAGAAGTTCTGAAGACGGATAAGGTGATGTTTGCACAACAAAGAAAATATACTTAATGTTACTGGACTGTGTGGTTAAAATACATTTTATGTTATATACGGTTTTTTGGCTTATTTATATTTTTGGTGGAGGATGTGGGCAGTGACCCGAGAAAGCTAATTTTTACTTATTTTTGCTTTTTAAGTAATTGCTACACCCAACATGGGACTTGAACTCATGACCCCAAGATCGAGTCACATGCTCCACCGACTGAGGCAGCCAAGTGCCCCATGTTATATACGTTTTCACACACACACATACACAAGCACAAAAACATGGTGAGATAGTAGGTTACTGGCTACTGCCTGCACCTTGAGGGTAGGGATGGAGAGAGTGAGGGTGATAGCTAAGGGATACAGAGGTATCTTTAGCTCTTTAATCTTCTTTTTTAAGAAGATGAAAGAGTTCTAAAATAAATTCTGATGGTTATACAACACTATATTTAATAAAAGCCACTGACTTGTATACTTTAAATATGCGAACTGTATGGCATGTGAATATTTTTTTAAAGATTTTATTTATTTATTTGAGAGAGAGAGAGACAGATCACAAGTAGGCAGAGAGGCAGGCAGAGAGAGAGGGGGAAGCAGGCTCCCGCTGAGCAGAGAGCCCAATGTGGGGCTGGATCCCACGACCCTGGGATCATGACCTGAGCTGAAGGCAGAGGCTTAACCCACTGAGCCACCCAGGCACCCCATGGCATGTGAATTTCATCTCAATAAAGTTGTTTAAAAAAATCCTTGAGCCTGGGTGGCTCAGTGGGTTAAAGCCTCTGCCTTTGGCTCAGGTCATGGTCTCAGGGTCCTGGGATCGAGCCCGGCATTGGGCTCTCTGCTCAGCCAGGAGCCTGCCTCCTCCTCTCTCTCTGCCTGCCTCTCTGCCTACTTGTGCTCTCTGTCAAATAAATAAATAAAATCTTAAAAAAAAAACACAACAACTTGGTGATGAAACTAATGTAACATGTATGTCAATTATACTTCAATTTTTGAAAAGGGGTGGGGAGGGGCCCTGGGTGCCTCAGTCAGTTAAGCGTCTGCCTTCGACTTAGGTCATGATCCCAGGGTCCTGGGATCAAGCCCTGCATCGGGCTCCCTGCTTGGCAGGGAGCCTCCTTCTCCCTCTGCAGGCTACTCCCCTGGCTTGTGTTCTCTCTATCTCTCTGACAAATAAATAAATAAAATCTCAGAAAAGAAAGAAAGGAAGAAAGGAAGGAAGGAAGAAAGGAAATTGGTGAATTGAATTTCCCGAGGTTCCCAGCAACTGCCTCTACAGAAAACTCTCAGATGGCAGAGTTCCCACAGTCAGGAGCCACTTCCTGGAAAGGAGACCAAAACCTTTCCTCGCCTTTCTACTACCAGGATGCCCGCAGTGACTATGCAGGAAGTGACACTGAACAGGATGACTTCCCTCTTCACCAGCCCCTCTTGGTCAGAATATTCAGTTAACAGAATTTTCAGAGCCAATCCCTGGGAAGAGTCCTCTCGAAATGCCCCGGTCTCCCCTATTCCACTCCCAGTCCGCAGAGTGACTTACAATCGGATCTGCCCTGTGGACAAAGCGCTGGCAATCCACAGGAGGTCCAGGGCTTTGAAGGGCACCAGCACAAAGCTGACGTTGGCGGGCAGGTTCTTGGCACTCTCTGGGTACATGAAATGGTGGGTGGTTCGGCTGCCAACATCCTGCTCAAAGCCCACGGTTGGCGCCTGATTCATCCTGCAGGGACAAGAGGGTAACATGAGAAGAAGCCGCCATGGAAACCGATTTTTAGAAGATGATTTGGTACTAGCCATCGAAAATGTAAACGGGTGACCCAGCAGTTCCATCTCTACATGTCCTACAGAAATGGTGGCCTAAGTCTGCCAAGACATGTGTACAAAGATATTCACTGTATTAATTCTTAGAGTTGGGAAAAGGAGAATTAATTTAACAATAAAGACCAGTCAGTACGTTGTGGCACACTCATATACAAAATACTACGGAGCCATGAGAATGAGTGGAGCGGATCTCCGTGTGCTGGTCGGAAATTAGCCCAGCGAGAAAACCACGTGGTGTGACGTGTCCATCCCCTTTCTTTCCTTTTAACGTGTGTCTTCTGAATACTGCTCTGTGCTGCAGGAGGGAGGGAATTAACAACACACAAAAGGAAAACTTAAAACCAAATAGTGTGGTAGGAATTTTTTGTATACAAATGTAACAAAATCTGGAAGAGTACTGAAACTGGTAACAAAGGCTACTCTTGCGAAATGGGATGAGGAGGGATAATTCATCTTTTAGGGTATACATTTTTGGGTTTTTTCCCCCCATTAATAAGCACATATTACTCTTATGCCTTTTTTTTTTTTTTTTTTTTTTTTTTTTTTTAGGAAAGAACAGCCTTCTACAGCTTCAACCTTCCCTGGCTGTTCTGTCCTCTCTCCTAGAAGACAGTAGAAGGACGGTAAGAAGTTGCAGTGTTCCCTCAGCCCCGGGGCTGGATGACAGCCTCTACAGCGCCAGGCCCATGCCTTCTGTCCTTGTACTTCACCTTCTTATCTGTCTTTTTGTTCCAAGGCCAAGTGGGATGCGCGGAGTTCTGACAGCACCCACCTCGGCTGTCCCCTGGTGATGTGCAGTGTGGCTCTGTCTTTCCCATACTGCTATGGAAGGACTCAGAAACCCAGAGCAGGCTTGCCACTCTCCTGGGTATAACAAGCCAAGAAGGCTTCTACTTTCTTCCAAACAGTGCAAAACACAGGATCAATAAAACCAAAGCTCCCTCTTTTGCAGAGCATCCTCAAAACAGGTGATACAGCTTTGAACACAAATGCGTCAGTCTTTTCTGCTGTGACCATTTATGAGAACATTCCTGTCTCGCGTGGACCACCATGCAGAATCATGACTACCCAGGGAGATGGCCACAGCCTTGCCTTCCAATGGCAACAAAGGAACCTGGGAGAGAGGGAATCAAGTCTCCAGGTGTTTTCCCTGCTTTTTATGCCGATCCATAAAACGTGTCCTTACAGGGGCTGGCACCACTAGCTGGGCTGGGTAAGGACCTCCTGTGACACTGGGGCTCCCACAATGCCTTCCTCCTGCCCTTCTCCCACTGATGGCAAGATGCAGTGCGAGCATGTCCAGAATGCCCCCCCGCCCCCCCGCTGGTCACATTGTTGTACCTCCTCTCTGCTTCCCTTCCCTTCAGGGACTGGAGACTCTCTGGGGCTGGGAAGCCATAAAGCCCAAGAGTGGCCTGATTAGGAACTAGAGGATGAGTCTTTGTTCTTGGCCATTTCTGTTCTAGTCTGGTTCAAGCAGAAGCCTAGAATCTTCCCTGCAGGACTGTGCTGTGGCTTCTATTTCTTTAGGTTAACTGCCGCACTGCCACCTGTCTTGGTGCCCCTCTGTTCGCTGGTCTTTAGATTTCAGAGATATTGTCTGTTAGAAGAGCCTAGAAGTATCTTTTCCCATGTTATTAGTAACCATTGGTTGGGGGTTGTATAGCTCTGCACACAGCACTAGTATGTCCTGTGGTCACCATAGCTACAGTCTGGATCTGCCTTCTGCCACATTAGCTCTGGGGTCTGTGAGGAACAGAGCAGTTTGGAAAGAAAGCCTTAACAGGGATGGTGTTTCTCAGCTGCCTGGGGTATGTAAGGGGGTAGCAGGAGGCAGAAGACTTGGGTGGGTGACACTCAAGTTGGCTGGGCCTGGACTGGGCAGGAGCTGGGGTCAAAGTTCACTCTGGTGAGTACCTGAGAAACAAACCTCACCTCACGTGAAGTGCAAAGGCCAAATTGGTCCCACAGATCGAAGGGCTGCAAGTGCCCAGGCTGGCCTCTGAAGACACCCACAGGCCCCCCATCTACCTTTCCCACTGCATCTGCAGCCACAGTTCTGACAAAGTCCTGTCTTAGACCTGTCAGGCAGCATCACTGCCTCCAGCTCCCTTGGTCCCTTCCATTTGCTGGGCAGGCACCAGCTTCCAGAAGTCTGGGAATGAATGGAGAAACAGGTCCAAAAAGATGTTTCAGAGCCTCCAAGGTAGAGGGTAGGCGCAGGGCATGCTTTT
Source organism: Mustela putorius furo (assembly GCF_011764305.1). NCBI lineage: Eukaryota > Metazoa > Chordata > Mammalia > Carnivora > Mustelidae > Mustela > Mustela putorius. Next base: position 31,959,450 of record NW_025421304.1, on the reverse strand, counting down.
GAAGACAGGATTTTGTGTCGAGGCTCTGATTCATTCTGGAGAAGCCAAGCCCTGGAAAGGGGCCCGAGCGGGATGGAGAACTACATCTCCATGACTCAGGGGAACAGCATTCTAGGAGTCTGTCTGTTCCTGGTTCCCTCCACCTGCCAAAGAAGCACCTGAGGATAGCAGCACAGGAAAGGCAGATGTGGATTCTTCCCTGGGGTCTGGTATGCACTTGCCTTGTCTCTTTCATTTATTCACGTATTTCTGGTGAGCCTACAATCTGCCCAGTGCTTGTTTTAGGAGTTGTGGATCTATCTGCTGGTTGGCTGAGCAGGACCAGCTCAACTCCATTTGGAGTCACCAGCAGGGCTCAGAAGACACAGAAGAGGAGGAAGCAGCTGGAGAGCGGCATAGGGAAGTATGGGTAGAGCCATCATCTCAGCCATCCAGCTCAGTGGGGTCTTATGTTGGTCCTGCTTCCGTGGAGCAGGGAGACTTCCCCATGGGTTCCAAAACGAAGACATGCCTATAAGCAAAGAGTCAACTCCACTATCCCCTAGCAAAAAGCCAATTCACGCAGGGTCAGCCCTTCCACAAAGCAATTTTGGGGTCCACTCCAAAACGCACATCTCCGAACCTGGTCCAGGTAAGGAAACCTCTGTAAATTCCTCTCGGCAGCCTGGCCTGATCGGGTACCAGCCAGGTGTCATAGGAGCCGAGCCTTTTGGTGGCTTCCATGGACCCCGGAGCCTCCCAGCCATCACCGACATGCACAGTGAAAGCACCCACTTGGTGTACAGGCAGGAGGGCGGGGCAGCAGGCGTTTCAGGCACTCAACAGCATTTCCCCGGGCTTTCCAAGGGTCCCAAGGCTGCAGGGGAGTGTGGACATCTCATTCCCTACTCGGAAAGAACTCCCTCTCCAGCAACCAGCTTGCCTCCCTCACATTGGGAGTGCCAGCAGCGGGAGGATGGAGAGAATCTCAGGTGCCTCTGGGCTCCTGGATGAGGCCTAGTATCCCTCCTCTCCCCCACCCCTAACCATTCTCAACACGAGAAAGGTTTCGCAAGGAATGAGAAAGGTTTCGCAAGGAACGGTGAAAGCCTCAGAGACACACTGCTGTCTTGGTGTTGCTATGGTAACAGCAACAGTTTCTAAGACAAAGCCCTTCCTTTTGCCTCCTGGGGAACCTGGTCTTTCTGCAACAGCTTATCCTAAGAGATGCTTTGTGAAAACTGGGCGTTTTCAGCATCTTCACTCTTAAGGCGCTTCTTCCACCAAGGAGTGGGATTGAAAGACCCCCACTGTGGCACTTCCTGTCCCCCAAGTCAGGGAGGAAGTCAGAAAACACAAGTTCAGGAGCAGAATGAGCAGCCCGTGTTCAAGTTACAAGTCTACCATCTAGGGGCACCTGGGTGGTTCAGTCAGTTAAGTGTTCGACTCTTGATCTCAGCTCGTCTTAACCTCAGGGTCATGAGTTCAAGCCCCGTGTTGGGCTCCACACTAGGCGGGGAGCCTATTTAAAACAAAACAGGGGCGCCTGGGTGGCTCAGTGGGTTGAAGCCTCTGCCTTCGGCTCAGGCTCAGGTCATGATCTCAGGGTCCTAGGATCGAGGCCCGCATTGGGCTCTCTGCTCAGCAGGGAGCCTGCTTCCTCCTCTCTCTCTCTCTGCTTGCCTCTCTGCCTACTTGTGATCTCTCTCTGTGTGAAATAAATTTGAAAATCTTTAAAACAAAGCAAAACAAAAAACAAGTCCACTGTCTAGTCCCTGTTCACCTCCAGACTCATAGCTCTGTGTCTTTGAAATGAACGCCCTCCCAACCCCTCTCCTTTCCTCAAGGCTGGGCACAGATGTCCTTTAAATAATCTGAACCTTATGAAATAAAGGTGAGGGATAGCAGCCCAGAGCAAGCACTGAGCAGTTCCTCTTCCTGCCCAGGACCTCTGTCTTCCGTGAGTCTGCCAGAAGGAATCATCTGTGGCTATTAATCAAGACTCTAGTGCAGGCTATCACTTTTGGGCCAGCACTGAGGGGATCAGGCTAGAACTCTGGTGGGAGTTTTTTACCAGAAAACAGCCAGGACTCTACTCTCAGCTCTTTCAGGAGGAGTTCAGAGCTAGAAACTGAGTGCTGGCCTCGAGCAAAGTATACGATGGGGGTTCTGCCTCCCCGTCTACCCAACGAACAAGAGAGAGACCTGGCATCAGAGACTCACAGCAGTGGGCAACTCCTCCACTGCAGACAAGGCTAAGGAAGCCAGTCCCTCCTTCTGGAGGCCTGTTCTGGGCCCACCCTTGGGCGCCCCGGGGCTCACCTCATGATGAAGTTGTGCCCATCCACATCTGGACCATAGCCAGAGCCCCGCAGGTTACCCGAGTTCCCCACGACGGCGCAGCGCCGGCACTGGTGGGGGTCCCGGAAACGGTATGGGTTCTCGCCTGGTACTATCTGGAACAGCTTCTCCAGCACCTCATTGGTGTTGTGTGACTTGAACTGGGGCTGCAGCATCTGTCAACACAAGGGGAGAAGGAAGGTGAGGGGATTATGCGAGCAGGGAGGGATTCCTGCCCACCTGCCTGCCCTCACTTTCTAGTCTCAGGGAGCGAAATCGTCTCAGCATTGAGGATGTTCCCCTTCTCCACACTAGCGGTGTCCCTTTCTCAGACTGGTACCCTGCTCATCAGGAGCGACCTAATGCACTGGAGGGGGGTGGCGGTCAAGGGGTACTGCAAAGCAGAGAAACTTCCGGGCTTGTCATGCCTGCAGATGCCCCTGCTTTGCTATCCTCTCAAGGAAGCTACAAGTCACCTGAGAGTCATTCCGAGGTGCGGTTAACGTGAAAAACCCTATGAAGTTTGGGGGCTCATTCCGAACCAGCCTACAGAGGGCGCCCCTGGGACTTAGCCGGAGGGCTCAAGGTTACAAAAGCTGCAGGTGAGACAATATCCACCAGATAAAGGCAGGAACCCTCCCCCCTTCCTGAGCCCTGGGGAGGAGGAGAAGGGAAGGCAGTGACACACAAAAATTCCTTCCAAGTCAGGATGGCTGGAATGAAACTGGTTCCCTGAGCTTCCCACCACCAGTGACCATGAAAGACCATGACCCGAAGCTGCAGCAGCCCTCCGATGCCTACGCGCCAGGCAAGCAAACCTCAGAGGGAAGCATCAGATGGGGCCTATGGCAAACAGGAGGCCCCAGCAAAAACGAGTGACATCAGCCAACTGTTGCCATGTGGTATGGTGAGCCCAAAAAGACCAAATTTTCCAGTTTTTTGAGAAGCTGAAAATATACATTTCATGTGAAATATCCTAATTCCTAAACGTTGGCAATGAATGCAAATATTTTTAAAATATTGAGCAAAAAAGGGGAGCCTGGGTGACTGAGTTGGTTGAGCGGCCGATTTGATTTCAGCTCAGGTCATGATCTCAGGGTCCTGGGATCAAGTCCCATGTCAGATTCTGCACTACACGCAGAGTCTACCCCAGATTATCTTTCTTTTTCTCCCTCTCCCCCCGCCCCTGCTCTCATGCACTCTCTAAATAAATAAATAAATAAATAAATAAAATTTTTACAATTTTTTTTACAGATTTTACTTATTTATTTGACAGACAGAGATCACAAGTAGGCAGAGAGGCAGGCAGAGAAAGAGAGGAGGAAGCAGGCTTCCCACAGAGCAGAGAGCCCGACGAGGGGCTTGATCCCAGCACCCTGAGATCATGACCTGAGCTGAAGGCAGAGGCTTTAACCTGAGCCACCCAGACGCCCGTACAATTTTTTTTTTTTTAAATGAACATACTGTACTGGGCCCACATGCCACAAATCAGTAAGGTAGAAACCAAGGAATACGCTCTATAGGGGACTCATGGGGGCCTTAGTCAGTTAAGCATCCGGCTCTTGGTTTCGGCTCAGGTCATGATCTCAGGGTTTTGAGACTGAGCCCAACTGGGCTCTGCACTGGGCACAGAGCCTGCTTAAGTTTCTCTCTCCCTTTCTGCCCCTCTATCCTCCCTCTCTTAAAAGAAAATGCTCTGTGGTAGGAGCCGTACCCCATCCACGGGTCTACCTCTGTCTAGCAACCTGTTTTGGCTCTCGACGGCCACCACAGAGACCTATGACCTTGGGCAAACCCTGTGCACTATCTAAACACTGATTTTCCCCACAAAATGAAGGCTGTGACTATGATTAACAGGCAGAACCCTTCAAGGGCTCCAGGCTGTCACAGGATGGCCTGTGGAGTTCCTGGTGACCCTTGCTCTGTAGACCTCCCCATTCTTAGGGACGTGGACAGTCTGGGTCAGGAAGTGGGATCTGTACGTTGTTCTGATAAGCCTGATCGCATGAGCTCATTCTTACTACCTCCCTGAATGTGAGAAAAATGGGGAGTCATCATTCACCCTACCTGCCAGGTGGGGAAACCAGGAGCCATGAGCTGCCTCCCAAGTCCCCCACTGGGGAATGCAGGCAGCCTGTGGGCCCCTGGGAGAAGTACTGACACTGTTCCACCTGACATGTGGCAACCAGATGGCCCTGGTGGAGCCTGGGGAGTGATGCTCCAGAGATGACAGGGATGAAAGGGAATTAAAAGCAATAGAAAGGTGACAGGATCCAGAAGAGCAGGGAGGCATGGGCACAACTGTCCCTTCATCCACTCCCCTTCATCTTCCTTATCACCCAGAGGAAATGACCATGTTTTCTTATCCCAGCCCCGAAGACAGTCTCTTCCAGCAATTGTGAAAAACAAAACAAAACACAGAAGAGTGGCTCTCACAGTGTTTAAAATTATTGTGAGCCAACATTCACAAATTGGGATAGTTAGCAAGAAACTGTGGACTTCTGGGTTCTCTTAAAGGGTCAGAAGATGCAGCAGTGGCGGGGCGGGGGTCACACCTCTGCAAGAGGGGCTGCAGCTGAGATAGGCTGTGTCCTTTATCAAAAGCAGACCCTCTCCCTGCCACGGCCTGGACTTCTCACCGTCTTCCTCCTTGGGGTCTGTTTCTGTGTGCCCTCCCAGGCCTACTAGGGATTCCTCATCTCTGCTTGGCCCCTACAGGCACTAGAAAACAGTTCTGCCTCCCTCCAGGTCAAAGTTTGCTCTGCCTTTCAGAATCTCTGACCCCAGTAGATGGCTCTGGTCAAGCGGACCTAATACTTTGTCAGGGCTCTGGAGGCCAGAGGACAGACAGCCCAAATCCCAGGGCTGGGGGGGCAGGGCTGGAAGAGTGACTCCCAAACAGGGGTACAGACCCCTGGAGATGGGGCAGCAAAGGGTAGGCAGGAGGGGCCACAGCTCTCACCATCCACCACCTCTGGACATCTGGAGGCAGATCCATGTTCTCTCGGGTCCACACGGGGGAAATGTTGCTGTTGAAGTGACTATCGAACCAGTCAGAGGCGCCAGTGTCACCCATGCAGCGGCGGCAGGCACAGCTCTTTCCAGTGAGCCCTTCCTTGCTGAGGCGCTGCAGGCCAGCATAGCCGGGCACCAGCTTCACCCGGTGGGTCCCGCCCAGGCCCCCCGAGTCCAGGTAGGGCAAGGTGGCCATGCTGTGATGGGAGTAGGTGAAGAGCAGCGACATGATGAACACCAGCAGGAAGGCCACGGAGAGGAACCACACCCGCAGCGAGCACTTCATGGTTTGGCGCCTCAGGGGGCTAGACCACCAGCCTGGGGGGCGGGCGGGTGTCACCGTGGCCACTCCTTTCCCAGCCCACTGACGGGCCAGCCACAGCGGAGCCTGCCTCTTCTGGCACCACGTGCAAAGGGCATAGGGACACGTGCTGAGGAGGGGACAGAGGCAGGGGTCCCTTACCACACCCTCCCTCAATGTAAGGAGAAAGCACAGTGGGCAGGAGTGGCTCCCCTGTCCCTGAGCCAGTCGGGTGCCAGCTTATGGCTTCATCGGGTCTCTCTGTCACTAGCTGGGCCACAGAGGCTCTGACTCTCCTGCTGCCCTGAAGAGGGGGAGGTCAGTCCATTCCAGCCCTCTAGTCCCTTGGGGTTGCTGGCTGCCAGCTCTGGGGGGCCCCCTCTTTGGTGGCTCGAAATGGTCCAGTCTGGAGCATTCGGGGTCCTTGTGGTTCATGAGCAGACAGGGAGGCGGCCCCTCGTCCCCTGCAGTGGGGAAACCCTAAAACCCCAACCACAGCAGAGAGCACATGGGCTTCAAACGGCCTGGATTCCATCCGAGAGTCCTCCCCAGCGCAGCTGGCCCTCCTGGCCCAATCCCTCCACCAGAGGAGGGAACAAGGCCCCAGTCCTGCGAGAAGAAACCCAAGAAGTGCTGTGGCTGTCGGAAAACTCTGCCGCAGAGACCGAGATCCTTCTTGCACTAGGTTCTGCCTTTCTACTTCCCATTCGAGGTGCTGGGCCCCTCTGATGGTCACGGCTCCAAATGTGGTTAGAGGGTGGTTCGCAGAGCTCCTGTTCCTGCTGGGAGGTCCTCCAGAGCCTGGGAACAGCTGCCGCTCAGCAGGAACCTGCTTCCAACGCTGTCTGGGTCAGCTGAACGTGTGCCGAGCTCCCTGCCAGGGCCCAGCCCTCCTTGGTGCTGCTGCTGTTCTGCCCATCCCCAGTCCCCTGAGGGCTGCTGTCCCGCTGTTCCGCTCGCACGCTAGCAGTAATCCCCCGGCAGGTTCCCCCTCACTCCGTCAGGCGCCAGGCTGCCGCAGCATGACCCTGAAATTGCAGAGAGGAAAAGTAGCATGCAGATAAATGGCACGCACACACACAGGCTCTCCCCCCAGCCCTGCCCCCAAGTCCCAGAGGGGACACAGCTAGCAGTAGAGGAGACGCCCACTTAACCAAAGGGTGGACAAAAGAAAGGGCTCTCCCGTCCCTGTCCGGACCCACAGACGCTCTCTGCTGGCTGCAGATGAAGAGATTAGCTCCCTCTCGCACTTATTAGCCAGAAGATAAACAAGGCCGTGAAGTGATTTCCCTGGAGTCCACAGCGACTCCCTGGAAGAACCGGGTTTAGAATGTTCCTAGTCCAGCTATGCGAGGTTAATTTCAGGTGAAACTGAAGAGAAATCGGCCCAGAGGAAGATTACAGGAAACTGCAGATATGACGCCCCACCCTGGGGCTCTCTACCCTCTGAGTGCCTGTGACAAACTCCTCTGAGCAAGAGACAGGGTGGTGGAGGAGGGGTAGGCCTCTGTCCTGGGATCTGCCCCCTCCTCTCCTGGGTGTGGGCTCTAGATGAGGTATTTCTGGGCTAGCTCAGTGAAACATTAACAATCCTTCCGACCCTGGTATCGGGGAGAGAACCCGACTGGGTCAGGATGGGGAGGTGCTGGGCTCAGCGTCCCCACCAAACGGCCGACTGGACAGCTGCCTTCTTCTGTACCTTATGGATGAAATGGATGCCAGGGTCCCTGGGGGCATGGACAGTCTGAGGCCTCGTGCTGTCCTGGTGGGCAAGAGCAGGGAGAAAGGGCTGGCAGTGTGTGGATGGGCCCTGAGAAAAGGAGTCTGAATCCATGCCGTGGGTAAGGGAGTCTGAGCCAGAGTCAGGGACAAGGCTGAGGGTGGAGGCCGTGGCTCCACGCCACGCGGATCACTTAAATCTGGCTGCCCGCCTGTCCCCCATCAGCTTTTCTCCAAATCCAGCTAGCCCCAGTTTTGATCTGGCCCCAGGGCCTCACAGCTCCTTGCTGAAAGCCCCAGCTCCAGCCAGCCCTTCCTAGGTTCTCTGTTCCTGGGTCCTCTGGCGGCTGCCGGCAGCTTCAGAAAAGGCGTCTCAGATTCTGCGTTCAAGAACCTCAGCTGCCCCTTCCACTCGTGGCAGCTCAAATTTCTGGAGCCAAGCCAAACCACAAAGCCATTGGGGAACGGAACTAGCATGTTCCAGTAAGGAGAACATTATTCTGGGTGGCGAAACAACACTTGCAGAAGTAAAGCAACTTGCCTAAGGTCACAGTCTTGGGAGCAGAGGTGAGATCTGTGTCCAGGTCTACCTGGTTCCAAAGCCTATGACTGGCCAAGGCGCAGAAAGAGGCCTGTGAGTTCTTTCAACTACCAAAGGGCTCTGAGAAGAGCGACAAGGGGACCCAGGAGCTGGTTCCCAGGATCAAGAGTGAAGCTTTCCTCATTTGTCTCACCCAGGGTTCTTGGCTCTAATTCCCAGGGGCTCCCGCAGCACCGGCTCCAAGGTGCTTTACTGTAGATGTTTTACTGCACCCATTTGGAAGGCCAGACTCCATGCATGGCCTTTGGCTGATAGTGTGTAAACAGGAAGCCAGGTCACTGTCTCTTCCCATTCTCCCTTTGTCCCTTTCTACACCCAACATCTAAGGAAAAGAACTTGGTTTTCCAGGTCCTGTGACCTGTGGGGAGAGCCAACCACAAGGCAAGTGGCGCAAGAAAGCAGTGACTTTCTGAAGAGCTTCTCCATGGAGACCTGGTTTCTGGTGGGCAGCCCACTGAGACCACTGAAGGTGGGGGCTGGGCAGACGCTGGCACAGGAAGCTCCAAAGGAAATCTCTCCCCCACTAGGGAAGTCAGTAACTCCTTGGGATTCTAACTCAATGAAGGGGGCATCTGAGGTAACCAGCTGCTTTGTGGGGGAGAGGGAAAGCCCTAGTTTTGTCAGTGTGTTTGGGAAGAGCAAAGAAGTGGAGTAACCAGCAAAAGCCCTTGCTTTGTGAACCCCGTGGCCAAGCTGTTCCCGGAAGCTTGAGCAGCTCAACATGTGCTGAGGGCAGAGACACAGGGAGGAATCATTGCTGAGACTAAGAAACATCAGAGGCTCCTAGACATGAACCCCAAATCCCAGAAGTCACCCAGCGCTGCCCCTTGTGGAGTGCTTTCGCCCATCTTGTTTCCTCCAGTGGGATCCCGCGCCCTCCAGTTGCTGATTTCTCCCCTCGCAGCTGCCCTGATCATGCACGTTAAGCCCGTGAATGCACACACCCGTATAAAAAAGCTGGAGGGAGGACACACACTCTGCTGCCCACAAGGGGAAGCAGGCCCGTCTTCTGGGGCCACCTGGCTGCTGGGGACTTGTTCATTCCACTGATTCTTAATGGACCAACGCTGGGCCAGAGGGACAGTGTGGGACAGAACACTCAAATCCTGTCCTCACAGAGCTTCTGGTCTAGGTGCAAATACAAAGGGAAATTACAGCGAGCCAGGAGAGAAGACAGAAGAGTGAAAGAGTGCAGAGAGAATGAGGAGGTGACAAGCCTGACCTGTTACAACAGAGAAGAAGGTTCATGAAGCAGGCGAGGGTGGCGAGGGTGGCAGAGAAGAGGCCCCAGAAGGCTGTGGGCCAGCCACAGAGGGCTTTGGAAGGATTAGGATTTATGACGAATCTGTAGGCAGGGTTTTGAAGAGGGCTGTGTGACTGTGACCTGATTTACATTTTAAAATGGGCTCTCAGAGGAGTTTTTAACTCTAGTATGGCTCACATAAAGTGTTGTATTAGTTTCAGGTGTACAAAATCCTGATTCAACAGTTCTGCACATCACCCCATGCTCATCAGGACAAGCCCACTCCTTAATCCCCATCACCTATTTCCCCATCCCCACACCCACCTCCCCTCTGGTAACCATCTGTTTGTTCTCTAGAGCTCAGTCTGTTTTTTTGGTTTGCCTCTCTCTTTTTTTTTCTTTGCTCATCTATTTTGTTTTTCAAAGCCCACATATGAGTGAGCTCCTGTGGTATTTGTCTTCTCTGACTTATTTCACTCAGCATTATCCTCTCCGGCTGCATCGATGTCGTTGCAAATGGCAAGATTTCATTCTTTTCTACAGGTGAATAATATTCCATTGTACATATACACATCTTTTTTAAACCACTCACTTATCGATGGACACTTGGGCTGCTTCCATAATTTGGCTATTGTCAATAATGCTGCAATAAACGTAAGAGTGCTTGGATCCCTTTGAATTAGTGTTTTTATATTCTTTGGGAAAATACCTTGCAGTGAGATTGCTGGATCACAGCGTAGTTGTAATTTTAATTTTTTGAGGAACCTTCATACTGTTTACCACAGTGGTTGCACAAGTTTGCATTCCCACCAATAGCGCATGAGGGTTCCTTTTTCTCTACATCCTTGTCAACACTTGTTGTTTCTTGTGGTTTTGGTTGTAGCCATTCTGACAGGTGTAAACGGATAGCTTGTTGTAGTTTTGATTTGAATTTCCTTGATGATGACTGATGTCGATCATCTTTTCATGGGTCTGTTGGCCATCTGGATGTCTTCTTTGGAGAAATGACTGTTCCGGTCTTCTGCCCATTTTTTAAGTGGATTATTTGTTTATTGGGTTTTGATTTGTATAGGTTTTTTATATATTTTGGACACTAACCCTTTATTGTTATTTGCTATTTGCAAATATCTTCTCCTATTCTGCAGGTTGCCTTTTGGTTGTTGTTTTCTTTTTAAGATTTTATTTATTTATTTGACAGATCACAAGCAGGCAGAGATGCAGGCAGAGGCGGGGGTGGGTGGGGAAGCAGGTTCCCTGCTGAGCAGAGAGCCCAATGCAGGGCTCAATCCCAGGACCCTGAGATCATGACCTGAGCTAAAGGCAGAGGCTTTAACCCACTGAGCCACCCAGGCACCCCTGCCTTTTAGTTTTGTTGACTGTGTCCTTTGTTGTGCAGTTTTTTATTTTGATATAGTCCCAATAGTTTATTTTTGCTTTTATTTCCCTTGCCTCAGGAGATACATCTAGAAAAATGTTGCTATGGCCAATGTCATAGACATTACTACCTGAGCTTTCTAGGATTTTTATAGGAAAATATTAAAGAAACTTATAGTACTTGGGCACCTGGGTGGCTCAGTGGGTTAAGCCTCTGCCTTCAGCTCAGGTCATGATCTCAGGGTCCTAAAATCGAGGCCCACATTAGGCTCTCTGCTAAGTAGGGAGCCTGCTTCCTCCTCTCTCTCAGCCTGCCTCTCTGCCTACTTGTGATTTCTCCGTCGAATAAATAAATAAAATCTTAAAAAAAAAAACTAATAGTACCAAGAGTCGGGAGAGGATGTACCGTATTAAAAACACTTACACAGGGGCACCTGGGTGGTTCAGTGGGTTAATCCTCTGCCTTCGGCTCAGGTCATGATCTCAGGGTCCTGGGATGGAGCCCTGCATCTGGCTCTCTGCTCAGCAGGGAGCCTGCTTCCTCCTCTCTCTCTCTGCCTGCCTCTCTGCCTACTTGTGATCTCTGTCTGTCAAATAATTAAATAAATAAAATCTTTTAAAAAAATAAAAAATAAAAACACTCACACACCTCTTTTGGGACAATTAATGTAGAGTGGGACAATAAATGCAGTCGATACTGCATTACTCCTTAATGTAGCTGGTAGAAACAACAGTTCAAGATAATTTGGCATGAGTTAATAAAGACAGACATAATATATGCCATTGGTGTTTTATGTATTTTAAAAGAAAAATTAAAAACCATCTTTCCCACAGAAAACATGGTGTGGGAACAGACTGTGATACTATAAGTTTCCCCCATCTGTCCCGGGCTAATTTATTTTATGACTTCATTTATGTGGACATCTTCAGAGATTAATCTTCCTCAGGTTTGGGTGGGAATGAATGGTTTCTCACTGAAAGGCTGAATATTTTGAATCACGAACAAATCCAGTGAGTTCAGCCTGCTTGTAATTTTAAGCAGATTTAAAGCTTAAGGTAAACCCTGACAACAGGTTAAGTATAGGGTCTCATTTCCCCCCACAAATCTCACCCCCACTTGGGACAATCTGCTTTTTTTTTTCCACTGGAGTTTAATTCATACATTAATTCATTCATTCAATGTAAAGTTTGATGAATTTTTAACTATGTGTACATTGGTGTAACCACCCATTTGGAAACACAGCATTTTGATCACCTCAGAGAGTTAAATCCCTTGTGCTCCTTTCAGTCAATACCCGGCAGTCCCCTGCTTTTCTGAGTTCTCTCACCATATGTTATATTTACTTGCTCTTGAAATTCATGTAAACACATACTATGTACTCTTGTGTATGTGGCTTCTTTTGCTCAGTGCAATGTTATGGAGACTCGTCCACACCTTACGTGTCTGTAGTCCGTTCTTTTCCACATTTGGACGTTTGAGTTACTTTCAATTTGGAGTTGTGATACGTAAAACTGCCCTGAACTTCCTGTGTAAGTCTTTTTGTGGACACTTACTCTCTTTCTCTTGGGTAAATACCTGGGAGTGGAATTACCGGGTAGGTGTTCACTAAGCTTTACTAGAAATAAGCAAATAGTTTTCCCAAGCGGTTGGAGCATTTTACTTTCCACCAGTAATGTACAGGAGTTCCATTTGTTCCGTATCCTTGACAATTTCTTTTTTTTTTTTTTAAAGATTTTATTTATTTATTTGACAGAGAGAGATCACAAGTAGGCAGAGAGGCAGGCAGAGAGAGAGAGGAGGAAGCAGGCTCCCTGCTGAGCAGAGAGCCCGATGCGGGACTCAATCCCAGGACCCTGAGATCATGACCTGAGCCGAAGGAAGCGGCTTAACCCACTGAGTCACCCAGGCGCCCCTCCTTGACAATTTCTATTTTTAAAATTTGAGGCCTTTCTGATAGGTGTGCAATCAACTCTAGTATTTCCACCACCAGGTACATAGGGACACGTGCATCAAGAGACACACGAGGGTGTTGAAGACACCACCGGGTAAGAGCTGAAAACTGCCAACAGGAAAAAATGACTGAATTCTAGTTTCAGATATCAGTAGGGATGAATGTGTCCAAAAAACTATTATGTTGAGCAAGAAGAGTAAGTCCTGGAGGAATGTCAGTAGTAGGAGTTCACTAAAAGAAAGTATGCAGAGCTAAGTATATGTCTCTATGCACAGAAGATAAAACAATGCAGAAAATCCAAGAAATGGTATAAATTCAGGAAATTCCTCTGGAGGGACAGGAAGGTAGATACGATCAGGGAGGGGCCTACAGAGGCTTCAGAAGTACAGGGTAGTGCATTGCTCCTTAATCTAGCAGGTGGAAACAACAGTTCAAATTTTCATTCTTTAAATAGTATATATACAATGTAAGTTTTCCAGACTAGTTAAATCCATAAAGCAGACAGTGGTTGCCTAGAGTGGGGAGTTGTGGGGAGACAGGGAGTAGACTGCTAATGGGTTGGGCATTACCTTCTAGGTGATGAAATATTCTCAAATTGTTTGTGGTGATGGTTGCATAACCATGTGAATGGACTAAAACCCACTGAACCGTACACTTGGAATGTGCGAACTGTATGTTATGTGAATGATAACTCAATGAAGGTGTTACCAAAGAAAAAGGAATGGGATAAAGTGGAATGGGGGAGTGAAGCTGGGAGATTGTTTATATGCTAGTCGAGGGAAAAGTGAATGCTGCAGGAAAAAGAGAAGATAGTCAAGAAGCAAAATCCTTGGGGCACCTGGGTGGCTGTCGTTTAAGTGTTGGCCCTCGGCTCAGGTCATGATCCTGGGGTCCTGGGATGGAGCCCCACTCGGGGCTGTCAGCTCAGCGGGGAGTCTGCTTCGCCTCTCTTTCTCTCCCTCTATGTTCTCGCTCTCTCAAATAAATAAATAGAATCTTTAAAAATCAAAACAAAAAAAAAGCCTGGAGTAGTACGGAGCAATGGGAGCCGGTGCCTACACGGGGAGGGTCTACCTGAGAAACAGGGGGCAAATCAGAGTGTGGAGAGTGGCTGCATATCAGGAAAATGAGGGTCTCTTTATTGTTGGGGTTGGAGACTGACAGAGATCAGATGTGAAACAGTCCTCAAGAGACAAAGGAAGTCACAAGGGAAATTTGGTAGGTAGCAGAGCAATGCTGGGTCTTCTGACTGGTTTGTGGTCACAAATTTAGCAAATTTGGTGAGACCATTCAGCAATACGTGTCCCCTGAATGGCTGGCCGCGCTTGAGATGCTGAGGCTAACAGAGGAGCTGGCGACCATAATCCAAAAGGTCAGAGGCAGCAAGGGCCTTGAATAATGGATGGTCTCTCTCCCCTAGAGCCTTCTACCAATCAAGGATGCACGCTTGAACAAGCAATGGAAGCTAAAGGGGGCTTTCAGCTCAAAGAGGAGAGGAAGAGAAGGCATATGGCATCGAGTCCCAGAGGCTGCCCCAAAAGGAGAATGGGGTGAGGGAGACTGGCTTTTGGAGGGTAAGGTGGTTTTCGAGCCTTTCTCCGGTCAGCTCCCAGGAGACAAACCATCGAATTAACCTAATGAAGCACAGGATAGCACAGCCTCAGCCCAGCGCAGCTGAACACAATCTTCTTGGCAGGCAGAGAAAAGAAATGTCAAAATAAGGCTCAGAGGATGGGGGGAAGGGGAGGCTTGAATCTGGAAGGGGTGGGGAGAATGGAAAAAAAAAAAAAGAAAAACAGCAAGATGCTGACTAAGTACCCTCTTTCCACCCACTGACACACAGCCTGAGGATGCGTCCCAGAGCCTCCATGTGAAGGCATCGAACCACAGATTACTCATACTGCAGAGTATGATGTTATAGGAGCTTCTGAGCATTTGGGGGCATAGCCTCTCACTTAGTATTCACAGAAATCCCAAGACTAACCGAACGAGGTCAGCCAGGCGGTAAGGGACAGAGCTTTAATGCCACTCCAGGTCTGATGGCTCCGACCAGTGCTCCTATCAGAAGCACCCACTGGCTACCGCAGACATTCTTTCCATTAACTGGGGTATGACAACTGAAGGGTTCTCTATGCCCCCAGATCCCTGCCAATCTAGCAACCCAGCAAACTGCCTGCCTCCTGGGTATGACAACCACCTACGCTGGCAGAAGGTGAACTGGGGGGCCAGTCATTAGCTTGAGGAAGAGACCTGGCAGTCCCGCCTTCTCACGCATCTCAACCCCAGCGAGGTTGATGTGCCCGAGAGCTGGGTGCCTCACCTCTGCATGTTCGGCTAAGTCACGTCACCTCATTGCAACATCCTGGCGCCAGCCCCTGGCACGCACCCATCGTAGTTCTCCCAGTGACTCAGGCCCTCCTGGCGCCCCAGTTACACACCCTCGGGCAGCCTCTGCCTCTCCAGGGCCTCCCTTCCTTGACTTCACCTCCACTCTGAGCCCTCAGCTCTGGGACTTCTGCGGCTCCTGCTCAGGGTTAGCAGTCAGGAAACCAGAGAACGAGAGCGAACACATTTCCTCAAGCCCGTGGTCATCACTCTGGCTAACTTCCAATTAGGTCCTACAGAAATAACCCATCAGTCTTCACTATGAGAGGATCGATGTCATACCTAAGAGGTAGGCTCTCAGGAAAGGAATGCCAGCCTCTGGGGGTTGGGAGAGGCTGGGGGAGGGGGAGCACTGGGATGTGGGGCTCCTTCCGATCAACTACCTGCTCCACTGTGGCCAAGCTCTGCTCCACACTCAAGGGACCCCAGTGTCGTATGTTCTTGTGGGGGAAAAGTCCAGGAATTCACTATACTCATCCATACAGGAAGCAAACTCTAGAAAAACAACACTCTCTGACAAGCAAGGCAGACAAGGCTAGGCAGGAACAGCAGGGGGGAGAGAAAGAAAAGATGAGGCGAAGGACAGAAGTCATTTAAAGAACAGAACCTGCTGGTGACAACGGCCAGAGCCTTTCCTAGTTAACTTCCTAAGTCTCACTGACAGGTCTCTCCATGCTGCAGACCACTTATTTGCTTTTTACACAATATGGTAGGTTTTTGTTTTTGTTTTGTTTTGTTTTTTAAGATGGTTGCTTATTTAGGGCGCCTGGATAGCTCAATGGGTTAAGCCTCTGCCTTCGGCTCAGGTCATGATCTCAAGGTCCTGGGATCAAGAACCACATCGGCCTCTCTGCTCGGTGGGGAGCCTGCTTCCCCCTCTCTCTCTGCCTACTTGTGATTTCTCTGTCAAATAAATAAGTAAAATCTTTGAGAGAGAGGGAGAGAGAGAGAGAGAGTGCAAGCACACAAGCAGGAGGAAGCAGGCTTCCTGCTAAGCCCTTCCTGATGCAGGGCTTGATTCCAGGACTCTGGGATCACAACCTGGGCCAAAGGCAGACCCTTAACTGACTAAGCCATTCAGGTAACTATAGGTTTTTTGTTTTTTTTTTTTTTAAACACATGAATGTATTCCACTATATTAATGCATCTTCTGTTATTACCTTACTTTGTGTTTTCTCTATTATTTCTTTAATTCTTTTTGCTTTCTCTGACTTCTGTTGGACTGACAAGCTATGCTATCCCTCATCCCACCATTCTTTTCCCTCCTGGCTTGGAAATTAAACACTTCTCTTTTTTTAGTGGTTATCTTACATTATTAGGATATATTCCTTTTTTTAAAGAAGTGTGCAAGTTTTCAGCAGCGCTATTCCCTTGAACAAGGCAGCAACTGGATGTGATTTAACAATGAAATTCCCTACTTTATTCTAATCGTATTCTTCCCTGACAGTGTGGTCAACAATTTGTTTTCCTTTTTTTTTTCTTTAATTAAAAAACAAATCAGACCCTGAATTTTTGTGTTTTGCCATCTGTGGCAGGCACTGTTGATTGCCTATCAGTAGCTACTCCCCCACTTTTTTTCTTGCCAACAGAATCATGATTTTGCTCAGGCAACAAAGGAGCCAGTCCCAGGAGAGGAGGCAAGTCTGGTCCAAGCCAACCACAGTAAACCTACTCCCTTTTATCTGGAATTGGTCTAAGGATGGACCAGCTCGGGCCAATGAGGCATAAGGAGACATCTGCAGGGGTTTTCCTGGAAAGAGTCTTCTTCTCAAAAAAGGGACACATTCAAAAGCTTCCTACTGGCTAACATTTACTTGCCCTTTCTGTTTGGGATGTTATGGGGAAATTATATGATGCCTAGAGCTGCAACAGTCATCTCAAAACCATGAGAAGAGAGATCTCACACCCTGAGGATAGCAGAGCAGGAAGACAGAATGACCCAGGGTCCTTCTTGTCATTACTGGACCATTGCCCCAACCCTGGAATTCCCTACCTCCACAGTTCTCATTATAAACGAATTAAGGTTTATTTTTTGTTTGGTTGGTTTCAGAGTTCAAGTCACTGTAAGTCATTCTGTTACTTAGAGCAGAAAGCACCCTGATGTACTGTCCGATAGTTATTTAAATTTATCAACATTATGTATCAATTTCTGTGCTCATGATGGTGCTAACAACCTGCTCTTTTCCCTGGGTTTACTTTTCTTCTTAATGAAGCATACCTTTAACAGATTGTTTTTTTTTTTTTTTAAAGATTTTATTTATTTATTTATTTGACAGAGAGAAATCACAAGTAGATGGAGAGGCAGGCAGAGAGAGACAGAGGGAAGCAGGCTCCCCGCTGAGCAGAGAGCCCGATGCGGGACTCGATCCCAGCACCCTGAGATCATGACCTGAGCCGAAGGCAGCGGCTTAACCCACTGAGCCACCCAGGCGCCCCACCTTTAACAGATTGTTTAGCGAAGGTCTGAAGGTGATAAAACTGCTTTGGTATGTCCAGAAATACCTTTATTTCATCTCATTCTGGAATGATACTGGGTGGAGAGTTCTAGCTTCTCCAAGATAACCCTTTATCATCTTCTGGCATCTAGCATTGATGAGAGGTACATCAGTCTACGAGACCAGAGCTCTAACCCCTGAGCTACGGAGCCCCGCTGAGAGGTACATCAGTCTAATTGTCACTCCTCTGAGTCCTTGTTTTTTCTGGTTGCCTTTAATATTTTCTCTTTTTTCTTGCCTCCTGCTTTACTATATTATGCCCAGATACCTATTTATTATTTGGTATTCATGCTATCCCTTCAGTTCTGTAATTCTCAGCCCTTCTCTCTTCAAATATTAATTCTTTGCCATTTTCTTGACTCATATCTGGAAATCCTATTCGATGCAGGCTAAAGCCTATCAATCTGTCCTCCACGTCTATGCTGCCTTCTGGGGGGGCATCCTCAATGCCAGCTTCCAATTCATGGATTCTGTGTGTCCAGGCTAGCTACCGTTTCACACTATTTTTCAGGGCGCTTGAATTTTTAGTACTTTTCATACTGACATTTTCCTGTTTCTTTCCCTTTCACAACTTCACTTTTTCTTTCTTTTTTTTTTTTTTAAAAAAGTAGGCTCCACACCCAATGTGGGACTTAAACTCTCAACCCCAAGATGAAGAGTCACACATTCTGCTGACTGAGGAAGCCAGGTGCCTTTCATAACTTTGCTTTCTTTTCTTTAATGGATTTCCTTTTTTTCCAATCTCTCTGAGGGTCCTTAACCTATTTATATTAAAGACATTTTCTAATTACTCTGTTGTTTTCATTTCTTCTGGGGTAAATTTTTCTTTGATTTTTATTGGTTCTTTTTTCTCGTTAGTTTTCCTTGCGTGCTTCTAAGATTTAGTGTACAAATTCACCTTCTCTCTTATATTTTAATTAGCCTCCCCTCCTAGGGGTTTTCACCTTTGTCTCCGAGGTCCTCTGGCTCTCCCAGGCTAGAATCAAATCTTACCCCAGTGAGAGGTTCTTTCTCCCTAAATAAGCATCTTTACAATAAGTGGTAGCCCCGCCCGCTTCCCCAGCCCCTGGATTTGGACAGTGTACAGACCCTAATTCCATGCTTCGTAGAGAGAACTTTATAGCTCTTTACCCCAGATTTCCAGTGGCTTCTTCCTGCTTCCAGACTCAGAGACCAGCAGCTTCAGCCCCGCTCTCCTCTTTGTGTTCCTGCTACATTTCTCATTACAGGGATGTTTGTCATTTCATGTGTGGGGAAGGAGGGGGAGTGTATGACTATGTTTTTAGAATTTTATCTTTTTGTGTATGACTGCTATGTGTTTAGATATAAATTTACAGTGCCATCTTGACTGGATGAGTTGGATTAAACCATCTGTACCGAGGAACTGGGGATCCCTGCCAATACCAGTCTCCTGGGAAGGCATATCAAACCATCTCTAACGAGATTCACAGAACTCCAGCCAGCGCTCGGGAAGGAAGCAGACTGAGATAGCCTGGGGTGAGCTGATCAGGCGTCCCAATTAAAACTGCTCTCCCATCCCCACCCCATTTTCATCCCAGTCCCGCTTGGGGGTAGGGCCGCTGTGGGTAGACATTTAAATAGGATCTTTCAGATGTGGTCTGAGCAGGCCCTCCCAGGGGAAGGCCACCCCAGCCGTCAGCTTCTCTTCCACACCACTTGACCACTCTACACTCTTTTTTCTGGCCAGGGAAAAATGCACATTGGCTGTAAGGACACCCTTGATGAAAGGCCCATGTGACTCTGAGTTCCCAGCCGGCCTACCCCAGACCCAGCCCTCAGTTTCAATTACATCAGAAGAGCAGGGGATCGGGCGCCTGGATGGCTCAGTCCGAAGAGCAGGCAACTCTTGATCTCAGGGTCATGAGTTTGAGCCCCAAGATGGGTGTAGGCATTACTTAAATAAATAAATAAATGAACAAATAAACAAATGGAGGAGGAGTTGAAGGACAGGAGCAGGTTCAGGAGCCAAATTTTAGTCTAGGCTGTCACTAGGCAGCACACCACTTTTTCTTTTAAGGCCGAGGTTCTTGAACAGTCAGAGAATAATAGCAATCCTACCTTCACCCTCTTCTTCACTGAGGACCTCCTGTTTGCTCCTGCTGACCACCACTTTGACGCCTAAGTCACTGCAATCTACTTTCTTGACTTAGCTTATAATGCTTCCTGAAGTTTCTTTCTGTGGCCGCTTTTGCTTCTTTGCCCCATCCCCTTCCAAATCCAGCACTATCCTTCTACTCTGGATTTTCTTTTCTTTTTTTTTAAGATGTTATTTATTTGTCAGAGACAGAGCGTACATGTAAGCAGGAGGAGCAGCAGGCAGAGAAAGAAGCAGGCTCCCCGCTGAGCAAGGAGCCCGATGTGGGACTCAGTCCCAGAACCCTGGGATCATGACCTGAGCTGAAGGCAGATTCTTAACTGACCAAGCCACTCAGGTGCCCCACACTCTGAGTTTTAGACTTACATTCTCAACAGCCTCTTTAGCATGCCCATATGGCACTTCAGACTTCACAAGCTCATCGTGCTCCCACATCCAAACGCAGAGGAGATGGGGTGCCCATAAGGGCCAAGGTCAGGCTCTTTAGCATAGCATTCAAAGACCCCCCAAACCAGGCCGCGTGCTAAGCTTCATCTCTCACTGTACCCTACCCTCGAGGGGTTATGAACTAGTTTGGACCACAGGACAAATCTGGGCCATATTTATTAAGACCTTGTACAGAGCCTAAAAAAGACATGCACATGTCCATCTCCTTCACTCAAAATATCAACTCTGGTTGTGCAGAGACCATGTTATTTAACTCATCATTTCTGTATCACTGTGGGACCTAGCACTGGCCTACATATAACAGGCATTAAAACAAAACAAAACAAAAAAACCACTTGTCCAGCTGAGTATCATCTCCATATATAACCCCAGGATTGTAAGAATCAGGGGAAGTCATGGTAATGAAGAAATGCTTTGAAATCATTTTATAAATCATTATATAAGGATGCAGATGGAAGTGATAATTATATTCTGCCTCCACTCTTCCAGTCCTGACATTCCAGAAGCGCAAGCTTTCTCCCATTTCTTGTGGACTACCAAGAAACATGTGGCCTCAGGTACAAAACAGATTTAACAAGTCAGAGGCAACGGGAAATGTGTGTGTGTAAATAGTCCAAGTACCCCGCTCTTCAATTTCTGTCAGCAGAGACACACCAGGGCTGCTAAAATGGAACTCCCTCGGGGTGCCTGGGGGGCTCAGATGGTTAAGCGCCTGCTCGGGTCATGATCTCCAGGTCCTAGGATCAAGCCCCATGTGAGCTCCCAGCTCGGCAGGGAATCTGTTTCTTCCTTTCCCTCTGCCTCTCTCCCGGTCTGTGCTCTGTCCCTCTCTCTTAAACGAACAAATGAAATCTTAAAAATAAATAAATAAATAAAAGAACTCTCTCCAGTCATTCCCCTAGGCACTACAGGCTACTGGTTGTAGTTCTTTCCAGGCAGGTCTTGGGAGAGCTCCCATCTGTTCACCCCAGCTCAAATCCCCTTTCTAGTCAAGCCTCCCAGAAGAAAGTGCCCAGGAAATCATGGGCTCACATTCTGGCATCACCACGTGTCAGCTACTGACCATTTAATCTCTCCGATCTGTGTCCTTATCTGTAGAATGGGAATATCACCCATCTCTGTAAGGGTTTCTGTAAGGATGAAAGGCATAAAGCTTCTAGATCAATGCTTGTGTGCCTGGGTTGGGTCTGTTTAGGGTTACGGTTCTGTCAGCCCCAGTTTGGGCAGCTCTTCTGGGCTGGACCCTATAACCCTGGCCAGGCATCATGAGGACAGCCCCCACTGCACAGCCCCGGCTCAAATTCCTCAGCACCCCCACCCCAACTGCAGCCCCTCGCAGGCCAGCACCACCAGGGTCTTGCTTGAGAACTTTCTTCCCTGGCTAACCACAGGAAACTGCCCCTTCTCCTCACCTTGGCAGGCAGCAGCTTCCAGGGAAGTGGGGTGGACATGCAGACCTGAGGTCTCATAGTCAGCTCTGCCCTGGCTGACCCTCACCCCAGGCTGTGCAGAGAGGAGTGCTCTGTCTATCCTGTCCATCCCAGAGCTTATGTGTCACAGAGTCTGTCACATCCTTCCTGACTGCTACCTCATTAGAGCATACAGAACACAGGCCTGCCCTGAGCTGGTCTTAAACAGCTCCCTGAGGCCCAGCCATAGCTGTCTATGGCTCTCTAGCCACAATGGGGAGCAAGATTCTAGAAAAGACAAAGTTAATAAGGAGTTTCTCCATAGGCCTGAAAAACCTCAGACATTAAGAGAGGCAGGAGACAGGTAGAAGACCCTGAAGGCAGGAGATGAGAAAATAAATCTAAGTTTCTCTGGGGACTTTTGGAAGAAGCAGGAGTGGGATGAAGGAATGTGGCCTAGGGCAAGCCAGACAGGAGTCTGGAAAGGTGGGAGCTTAGATCTTACTGCCAAACTCTGCCTCCCTGGGATAATTACACTTGACCGTACCACCTCGCAGGGAGAGGGGACTAGAATGTCTATAGTGTGCTCTGATTTTCTTTAAAGATAACGTTCACAGTGCCCAGTGGCTTGGCGATTCATCACTGTTTACGGTTCAGATCTCAGTCACACCACAGATGTGGAACTAAAGAGCCCCAGAAACGCTGCTGGGGCTTCCTTCTCCTCCTGCACTTGTCTGGATGTCTGGGGTATGCCTTGAATCTCAAGAGAAAAGCAGAGGATGCGTTTGTTCAACAAATATTTATCACCACCAAGAAGTGGCAGAACGGGAAGGACCCCGGTCCTCTCCCTCTAAGGATGGCTGCATCACCGCCCCTTAGCAAAACCCTTCTTTCTACAGCCTGTGGCAGTTCATCTGTTTTGAGGACTCCCTCAGCCCCTCCAGCCTGCCCGCCACCCCGGGCTCCTTCATTCTTCCAGCCAGGCTTCCTCTAGGAGAGCTGCCCTACCAAGGATATGCCATGGGGCAGATGACCTCAGGGACCAGCATTCCAAGTCGCGACTGTAGATCCTGCCCCCTAAAGAGGTGTGATCTAGTGATGTGTTTCCATGGCCTATCCACGGAGACACATGGATTGGGGGGGCACATATGAGAGCAGTACCCACCAGCCAGAGTACTGGTGGAGGACAGAGACGAAGGCTTGGAGACGGAAGAGATGAGTCAAGTCTCACCTTACAGGCCGCTTTAGTGAAAAGGACCACGGTCTGCATCAAACTCACTCTTACCAAAGGGAGCCCTCCTTGCTCTTCTAGGAAACACGGATTAATCCAATCCTCTTCAACACTGACTCCCTGCAAACACACATATTCCCTCTACCCTGTGCGGAGGGGAGGAGGTCTAGAGAAGGTTTAGAAGACAGCCTTCTGGCACTGCTCCCCTCACCAAGAGGAGTGAAAGGGAAGAGTAGTGGTGGTTTTTCCAGGTAATTTTCAACCCTCTTTGGCACCCATGTGGCAGGGAATCAGCCAGTGAAAACATGACCCACCATACCCAAACAGCTTTCTAGAACAATTCTAGGCAGGAACTAGCAAACTGAGAAGGAAGCTCCAGGGGCTGGGGGCAAAGGGCAAATGCCCTCCTAAAGGAGTGTGAGTCATACAAAATGGTGGAGAGGAACAGGGCCTTCCTTCCCTAAATTCCAACCAGCACTCTTTCTCCCAGTCCTTGGAGAGCAAAACCAGAATTTCTGACACATTTTCTGGACACTTCTGCCCTCCCTTTGGGAAAGGGAACAGGACTGGTGCTTCTGTTTTCTGCCATTGTTCTTTCTTGCCCCTTTCCAAGCCTGGACCACGGCAGGGGTCTCTGGACGGAGTTCTCCCTCCCCGCCACTCGTGCGCACATGAAGGCTGGCCACCTGCAAGAAGGCTGATGCCTAACTAGACCCCAGCATGGGGATGATGAAGAAGGGATGAGCTAGGGCACCTTCAAGTCTTGCCAATGCACATCTAGGGAGGAGAGAAGCTATTCTTCCAGAAGCTTTCAAGGCCACAGTCACTCAAAATTCCAGCTAGGCCTTAGCCCAGGCTGAGTTATAGGACTTTAAACCTTAGGATCTATGCCCACATCCTCTGTGAGAGGATAGGGGACGGAATGCCAGAGAAGAGGTCCTAACCCAGCTGCCAGTACCGTGAATCCATAAGAAAGAGGTCTAGGAGGCAAGGTGACCGCCTGCTTCACTGGCAAGAAAGGCTGCAGGACAGGTCGGTGCAGTCCTTGCATATGCACAACCCAACAGGATTCCAGGCCCTCGGGAAAGCAGACAGAAGACACCAGTTCTTTCTGGGTGGCATAATGGGACAGGCTTAGCCTAAAGCTCCAATGCAGAGAACAAGCTGTGACCTTAAGAATGCTGACAGAGGGGCGCGTGGGTGGTTCAGTGGGTTAAGCCTCTGCCTTTGGCTCAGATCATGATCCCACAGTCCTGGGATCGAGCCCCACATTGGGCTCTCTGCTTGGTGGGGAGCCTGCTTCCTCCTCTCTCTCTCTGTCTGCCTCTCTGCCTACTTGTGATCTCTGTCAAATAAATAAATAAAATCTTAAGAAAAAAAAAAAAAAAAAGAATGCTGATGGAGCTTTTGGGACATGTGGGTCCAGAAGTGACACTCTCTCAGAGTGTACCAGCTCTGGTTCCAGAATTCTCCTTTCTCCCAGCCCAGGAGCTGAAGTCGGGAGCAGCACACTCACTTGGCGAGGGCTAGTAGTACGCATGAAGGTCCAGGTGAGAGAGGGGCTCTCTATCATCAGCCCCAGTAATGTGCCATCCCTCTTCCACTGGGCTGATATGATCCGTGGCTTACCTTTTCAGTGCTCATGGCCTAGCTGAGCCCCCCCCGGGGGGTAATGTCTGCCAGGGCCTCTGGGACTGGGCAGTATCATGAAGGGAACAGTCTGGGCTGCAGGCATGAGGCCTACTCTGCACAGGGCAAATTTCTCTAACGGGCTCCACCCGTAGCAGGGTGGCGACAGCAGGCTGTAACCGATGGCAGCCTCCCTTTTTCTAACCATCCTGCCCCCACATTTCCTTGTGAGATGGTGGTTCTTTTGATTTTTTGTGTCTTCATTTGAACATTTGGTATGAAATGGGAGCATTGTATATGCGGGCAGGCAGCAGTCTGGAGTGTGGAGACCTGGCTCCTGGGCGCCACTCACGTGCCAAGCAGGACACAGACCCGTGCTGAAGGCTGGAAACAGCTTTGTGGCCAGGCTCTTATCTACTTCCTTCATCAAGACCAGAGGACTTTGGGGGGTGTTTTTCTTTGTTTGTTTTGTTTTGTTTTTAAACACAGACAATCTTTTCCCCAATCTACCCCCAAAACTCCCATGGAATGGGCCCTCTTCTTATCAGCCTCTATTCTTGTAGCTCCCTGGGAGAAAGGAACCAGGTGGAGACACTTGTACAGTTCTGGACAGGATGTGATGTTGAGAACCACTGGCCTCCGATGACAGCTGTGAGCTAAAGCTGGGGCATGAGCACTGTGTCAGGGGATGGGTCCTGTTACAAGGTTTACTTAGAATAAGACAAAACTCCTATAAGGTATAGTTATGTAGGAACCTGGTCCCCTGGGACCCAGGACCAGAGCCAGTGAGCCCTGGGTAGAGAGGAGGGTGGGCCAGGCGCTTGATCAGGAGGTAGTCCAACTTTCTTGGAGAGGATCATGGTAGTACAGGTTCTGGGGTTTGTCTTAGACAAGGAGACAGGTCAGCGCTAGGAGGCCAGAGGCTCTGGCAGAAGGGCACGCAGAGGGCGCTGGCCAGGAGGCAGGGATCTCCAGCAGTGGAGTACTCTGAGAACGCTGAAAACAAACCTGTCGACTGCACTTTATGTGCCAGCTGCTTTTATTCTCTATCTTTACCTTTGTTTTGTTCTTCCTTTATATTTAGTAATGTTGTTTGGAAAGGTCAGCCTATGGCAGCTACGCTAATGGAAACCCAAAGAAGGTGTTTGCAGCCATGCTTGGACAAGAGATTAAAGGGAAATGATATCTTCACTCTCCCCTGGGAGTGGAGGTAGTGAGAAGCGGAGTAAAAGGACAGACGAGCCCAGAATCAGGCCCCTTGCTTGGTGGCTGTGTCCACTGGATGTTACCTTTCCAACAGAGACCTTGGAAGTTCCAGTTAGACGCTCCGAGTCCATGCTCAGCCTGGTGCCTTTAGTACCCGAACCCCCCACTTCTCCCCGTGTTCCTCCAGGCGGTACAGAGCAAGTGACCAGTAAACTGGAGAGCCCAGCTCTGAGTCATGCCCAACACTTGCTTTCATTTCTCCCTTGCTTTAGCTGAGCAATCTTCCTCTTTAGAGAGGAGCTGATGATACGCTGTGACTGACTCAAGCAGGGCTCCTGAGATCAAGACCATTCTCGAGGTTGCCGGGTAATGTACTTTACTGCCTCTGCAAAGTGGTGGTAATATCAATGTCAGCTGTTACGAGAAGGGGCAAAGGGAGCCTTCTCCTTGTGCTGCCTCTGACCCTCCCTCCTAGGTGAGGGGAGTCAGGCACGTGGGAGCAAGAAGCCCTCCACAGTCCTATTCTCAAGAAATGACTCATCCCCCTGGATCTGGCTAAGATGATATCCATCATGACACGCATTACTTTGTTAACTTTGGGGGGATGTGGAAGGGAGGAATACACAGACCAGGGACTATTCCAATGGTCCCCAGGGAGCAGCCTCTACTGTGTGGCTTACTATGTCTTTTGTGGTTACTAAGGGCTGTGCTTGTTTGGGACTAGGGCTATGCAGGGGTGATCTGGGGGCTATGAAAGGAGGGGCCCAGGGCCTGCTTTCAAGCCTTTTGCCTTCCCTGGTGAGACTGGGGCATCTTCACCCCAACACGTGCCTATGAGTTAACATTTTATATAGTGAACTCTGGACTAAACCCAGAGTACCTCAATTCCAGAACTGGTTCTGCTGTTCGACATTTGTGTCTTTGGGTAGATCGTAATTCTCAGGGCCCCTGTCCTCCATCTGTAAAATGAGCTTGATAATGCCTGCCCCACTTGCCTCTTAAAGTCCCTGCCAAGATGAAATAAGCGATGACTGTAAGATGCACTATGGACCCGAGGCGGCACGGAGTTTCAGCCTCACAGAGAACAGAGAGAGGCAGGGACAAGAGCAGACACTGTGGCTCAGCCAAGGGAACACGGAGGTCTGAGCCGGGCTGCGTGAGCACTTAGAACACGGTCCCAGACAGAAAGACGCAGACCAGGGGGCCTCTAGGAGATGAGCAGGAGGGGCAAACAGAGCACAACGGCCAGCGTGGGCTAGCAGACAGTTTGGGAGAGAAGAACTGACCGGCTGTGAGCAACTATCTGAAGGGCAGGAGGAAAGATGTATGAGAAGATGGTCAGAACGAAACAGGAATTCTGTCCCAAACTCAGAAGACCCCACCTCACTCCCTTAGCACTGAGGACTTGGTGAGAATTGCCCTCAAGCTCCTAGGACTTCCAGCATTTTGTTAATCTACATTCACACTTTCAAATACCCCAAAGCCCTTCCTGGCGACAGCCTCTCCTTCCTGGATCAGAGGCCACCCAAGGCAAGTGGCCAGACTGTGTCAGACTGAACTTGAACCTGAAGCCTCTTTCTAAGTCAGAGACTCGAAGCCCAGAGTTCTTTCTACAATACCTCATTCCTGGCTCTGCCAAGCTGGGTCTAATCTCTGTTCCCTCACAAACTGGAGGCAATGTGAAAGGAAGTCAAAATTGTGCTATTTGTCTATCTGTACCTAAAACTGGCACCACTGTCCCAGGGTCTGTCTCCTCTTCCAAAGGAGAAGACAGAGGCGCACAATTTTCCCCAATAGGAAATAACCCAACCTAATCCAGAAAGCACAACAGTCTTAGAGCTACATCCTTACCCAGGATCCACCAGGAAACAATATGGAGGAGAGTGACCCTTGGGGAAGGACAAACAAAGCTAGCACCGGGGTAGAAGCCCACCAGAGTTGGGACAATGCTGCTTCTGTTTACTGAGACCAGTTTGAAGCCACAGTGAGTGTCTCCCCCATGTCAGACAGACCCCTGCATAACATTATACACAATGCAGATGGCCCTGGGCCACCAGGAAGAAGGGAGCCTTTGCCAGAATCTGCCTGTCAGTTCTTTGACCTGTAGCCCAAGGGATGAATCAGTCCTTGTGGATGGGCAGCTAACAGGGCTAGACATCACCTAAAAACAAAAACAAAAACAAAAACAAAAACAAACCCACTTCACACTGGAAGTGTGAACCCTGCCCACACCAGATGACCTGGGTTCTCTTTTCAGTGCTTCTACCTTCTGATTAGAGGACAGTGGGCAAATTTCTCAACTCTTACTTCCTGATCTGTAAATGGAATGACTCAATGATTCTAAGTTCCATTCTACACTTCGGCAGTTAGCTTGTAACAAGGTCAATTAAGAAATGGTAATAAATTCTTATCAATTGTCTACAGTGGTGTTTCTGGCATGTAAGTCAGGCCACAGAACTACTGCAAGATCTCCCTGAGTCCAAGTGCACACCTTGCACTGCCTGCTGCCTATTTTCTTTTGGGGGGCAACCTCTCTTCAAATTTCCCTTTCTGTGCCGTGTCACCCAGGCCTGGCCAACCAGAACATCAAATGCACTCTGTCACAGTACTAGGTGCAGCGTTGGGTCCTGCTGGTAGGCCACCGGGGACTACCATGTGGGAAGTGAGAGTGGCATCACCACGGAGAAGGGCAGAGTGTGATGGCTGTGGTCGGAGTCCCCCATCTTCCTGGCCTGTAGCCAGCCATACACTCAGGTATGAGTCAACAGATTCCCCTTTACCCAGGGGCTCTTCAAGCTGAATTTTTAGCTTTTGTAATGGAGTAAGTCCAATGGATAGAATCTTGCACACATGTACTGTCAGCTTCCATTTCATTTAAAAGAATTTATAAAAAGCCACAACAAACTGAAGGTTGCTGGGGTGGAGGGGGATGGGGTAGCTGGGGGACGGGCATTAAGGAGGGCACTTGAGGCAAAGAGCACCGGGTGTTCTAGGTGACTGATGAATCACTAAATTCTACTGCTGAGACTAATAATACAGTATGTTCACTAAGCTGAATTTCAATTAAAAAAATTTTTAGCGGGGAGCCTGGGTGGCTCAGTGGGTTAAAGCCTCTGCCTTTAGCTCGGGTCCTGATCCTGGGGTCCTGGGATCGAGCCCCGCATCAGGCTCTCTGCTCAGTGGGGAGACTGCTTCCTCCTCTCTCTCTGCCTACTTGTGATCTCTGCCTGTCAAATAAATAAATAAAAATTAAAAAAAAAATTTTTAGGGGTGCCTGGGTGGCTCGGTTGGTTGAGTAACTGCCTTCGGCTCAGGTCATGATCCCGGAGTCCCAGGATCTCATCCCGCATCAGGCTCCCAGCTCCTCAGGGAGTCTGCTTCTCCCTCTGACCCTCTCCCCTCTCATGCTCTCTCTCACGGTCTCTCTCTCAAATAAATAAATAAAATCTTCAAAACATTTTTTTTAGGGACGCCTGGGTGGCTCAGTTGGTTAAGCAGCTGCCTTCGGCTCAGGTCATGATCCCAGTGTCCTGGGATCGAGTCCCACATCGGGCTCCTTGCTCGGCAGGGAGCCTGCTTCTCCCTCTGCCTCTGCCTGCCATTCTGTCTGCCTGTGCTCGCTCTCTCCCCCCCCCTCTGATAAATAAATAAAATCTTTAAAAAAAAAAAAATTTTTTTTTTAAAGCCACTTACTGTATAACTTGCCATCCGACACAGAACGACTACCCTGAACCTGTCCACCATATCTCATCCCTGAGAGGTCAAACGAGCTCAGTGGCCACACAAACAGAAGTGGTGCTGGGATTCCCAGCAGTGGCTCAGTTCTGGCCAGGACCCAAGTCCTGCTCCAGCAAGGGACACTGCCCAGGTTTGCAGACGGTGAGGGAGGCTCTGACATGCATAGTCTTCCTGGGTGGCCTGGGGTCAGCACTGTCCACTGCCAGAGCCCCTCAACCACAGGGATGACTCAGCAGAGGAGGGTATTGTCTCTTTTGCTTTTCCATTCATTGCTGGGTGCCACCCCTTGATGACACACCTTAGAGGACCCAAAAGTACCTCAGAACTCAACCTGCCCCAAGCCAAACTCATGCATGCTCTAAGTCCCAAACCTGGTCCTCTTTCTGTATTCCTATTTGTATTCCTATATTCCTTTCTGTATTCCTATCCCTAGGGAAAGGGACATTATCCATCCAACCCTGACACCTGAAGGCCATCTATGCCCCCTCCTTCCTCTAATACCTCTCAGGCAACCTAGTACCAAGTCCACCTAATTTTTACCACCCAGATCTCTCATCTTTCTACTTTTCTCTGTGTCTATCATTATCACACTATCCAAGGATCTGTCATCTTTCACCTACATTAGTCCCCTCATGACTGAAGCCCCAGAGACCTACTAGAGACCTTTCCAATGCACTCTCAACAGATAGGCCAAAGTGATCTTTGCAAATGCAAATCGTATCAGATCCCATCAGACCGTACACCCCCCCCATCTCTGAACCCTCCCAGCAAAATGGCCAGACCTCCTAATGCTCTGGGACAAAGGAAGGACTCCCCAAATGCCTTCTGGCCCCAGACCTGGCTGAGAGGTAGCAAGTAATCCTGAGACCAAAATGGACCAGGTAGGTCTGGAAGTCACGGCTTAGCCCAGAGCCCTGATCCCAACCTGGGGTGGCTTCCCACCCTGGTCAGGCTCAGAACTGGCATGGTCTTGCTAGGACTGACCCCTCCCCCAGTGCAGGCCTCATCTGACCACAGATGGGACTAGGATCCCGCTGCCAGGCAGGGGAAACCCAGCTGGGCCAAAGCCAGAGACTGTGTATTTCAGGAAGGAGAGGAGGAGATAGACCAAGAGCAGCGCCACAATAGACTGTCAGTATCTGTGGGGCCGGCTGAGAGAAGGCAGCTGTCGGGAGTATAAAACTCAAGAAGTCTATCTCTTCTCTCTTATCAGACTGACCCTTGGCAGCCTCACAGCCAGTGGAGAACAAACAGTCATTAACAATCCCTCCCACACTTCCAGCATGCACAATCCTTCCGTGACCAGCACAGTCCTGCAAGAAAGCCTGTGCCTTCCTACACCAGAGTGGGTTTTGGGGCCCATTTCTCAGCCAGACCCCTCCATCCTACCCCTTTTTCTTTGGCAATCATCCAACATACCTTATGCTCTGTCCAAATCAGTCTCCCCAAGGTCCCTAGTCATGCCCTGCCCTTTCAGATCAGGCCTTTCCTCCTGGTGAGTGTGGCCTTTTCCTCGCCAACCTCCTCTCTCTACTATGAAGTCCTCCCCCACCCACGTCCAGGTGTGTTCTCAACTCCTGGGAAACTTGCCCTAAATTCCTGCCACTGATATGCCCCTTCCTGTGATCAGCCTGTAATCTCATCTCCCACCCTGGCTTTGGGAAAAAAAGAAACCTGGCTAGAGCAGAGCCCAGGGCATAAGCAGGGGGAGGGAGCTGGGAACAGAAACAGGAACCTTATAAACAGTCACCCTGGGACCTAACTGGTGGCCAGCATAGGAAGGGAGGAATGTGATGAGAGACCAGATGGTTTTTTCTGCCAGAACTCAGTACAGAATCAGAGCAAACATTAGGAGGAGGTAAGCATGAGGCCAATGGGAGGCTGGGGGACAGATCTCCCAGCTACAAGAGCCCAATGTCTCCAGAGACACCAGAGGAGGCTAGCTGCTGTTTAATCATCTAAGCAGGTTAGAAGAAAGGTCAAATTGATTCCCATAAATGCCACATAGTGGCATCCTGGGTCCACAGCACCACTGTCTCATTCAGGATATAGTGTTTTTCTGTTGGGTCTACCAGATGGCTTAAGAGCAAGTCCCTGAAAAGGTCTTCCAACTCTGTATTCCTGGAGCAGGACTCTGAGGCCTAGAGGCAGGGACTCAGCCTCAGTCACACAGCATCAAAGCCCTGTGGATAGCTAAGGCAGCAAGGGCCATGTATGCACACAGTCGGACTGGGCCCTGGGCTGTGAAAATCAGTGAGAGGGCCCCCCCACCAAATAAATTGCTTCCCTTTTAGAAAAGTCGAAGAGCCTTGCCCTGAGACCCTGGAGTCCAGAGCCAGCCCAGGCCTCCACCTTGGCCTCACAGGCTGCTAACGCAGGGCCTACTGGCTGCAACCTGTTCTGCACAGCGTAAAGGGGAGGGTAGGCCCACAGATCCCAGATGAGTAGGATTACTATTACTACTACTATTACTAAGATAGATGGCTCGGGTGGAAGAAGACGCCCTTCAAAATACCTCACCCAGGGGCGCCTGGGTAGCCCAGTGGGTTAAGTCTCTGCCTTCAGCTCAGGTCATGATCTCAAGGACCTGGGATGGAGCACCACGTCGGGCTCTCTGCTCAGCGGGGAGCCTGCTTCCTCCTCTCTCTCTCTCTCTCTCTCTCTGCCTACCTGTCTGCCTACTTCTGATCTCTCTCACTCTGTCCAATAAATAAATAAATCTTTAAAAAAAAAAAACCTCCCCCAGATGTGAAGGGATGTGAGGAATCTTCTTGTTATGCAGAGGAAATGCCACTTGAGAGATTAAAACTCCCATTCATCTTATAAGTTTGCCCACTGCTGCTTTAGGGTCAAGCGTGAATTACTCCTCAGGCACTGAGAAAATTCTTTCATCAAACAGCTGCCACTCTAGCCCTTGGCTGAACCTTCTTGATGTAAACTGTTTACTCCCCATTTCACAGCGTCTTCCCGTCTAAGGAAGACGGGGCCTCCACTCTGCTGGAAGAGCCTGCACAGGGCCCCCATCCCTCTCCTCACCCCCTTCATTCTCTCCTGGGGTACCTAGGGTCTCTCCCTAAGTGATGCCAGAGGCCCCTGGAAGCCATAGGCTGAAGACACAGGTGTGGGTCTGGGGACACACCAAGCCCTTTGGGACAGAACATAACAGAGAAAAGGCCACCCCTGGAAACTCCCTCACAGCCTGGCAGCCCCAGACTCACACGGCTCCCTAGAGAACTCAAGTAAGAGAGGAACCAGGAGAGCCTCAGGGGCTCTCTCCCTTCCCCTGCCTTGCCCATAGAGCCTCATACCCTTTGGCTGCTGCTTTACCCGCACAGCTGAAGGACTCAGCACAGGCCCACGGAGACTTTCATTTCCTCCTGACTCTGGTTCTAGTTCACCATCAGCATCAAAGGCCTGGTATTTTGTCTTTAACTGAGCTTGGGTGGGAATGAGGCTGGAGGGAACTTCACTTACAGGTCAGGGGAGATTCAAAGTTCTACTAACGTCCCTTTCAACCCAAAGAAAGCCTAAAAAGAAGGAAGGAGGAGTGGGGGTGGAGCCGTGGGGATGAAAGGAGTGAGAAGGGGACATCTCCGACTCATGCCCCTGTCCCCTCACTTGTGCCTCCTTCCACGACCACCTCCCATTCTCCCTTCTTCACCGGCCTTCCAAAGTCCCTTGAGCCATACAAATAAGTAACTTGATTTTTCCTCACCAGAACAGCTCCCCCTAGACCAATTAGCTATTTGCACTTTTTGCTGATTTTCTTCCTCAGAAGGCTACTGACCGGGGATCTGGGTGGCTCAGTCATTAAGCTTCTGCCTTCAGCTCAGGTCATGATCCCAGAGTCCTGGGGTCGAGGCCCACGTCATGCTCCCTGCTCCACTGGAAGCCTGCTTCTCCTTCTAACACTCCCCCTGCTTGTGTTCCCTCTCTTGCTAGGTCTCCCTCTGTCAAATAAAATCTTTAGAATCTTTAAAAAAATAAATAAATATAAAAGGAAGGCTACTGACCTGGTGAGGCTGGGAGGCTGTTGCCTTCTGGTGGTGCTAGGACTTGACAGCTGAAGGATTCCAGGAAGGGCAGGGCAGGACCAGGACTGCTCTCTGGGGTCCGTATGTCATGCCACAACAGCTCGGGGCGCCCTGCTCTTTCTCAGGCCCTGCTGCTCTTCTGGGAGCAGGAGAAAAGCTCCACTTTTCAGTGGAGCCACTTTCAGGGTCCCTCTGGGATGCTTCCTACCCTGATCCTATGGAGGAAGAGAAGGAAAAGAGAGACCCTAATGGGCAAAGATGATAACCCAGGAAGAGACGAAAAACAGAGGACTATGGGACAGAGAACAAAGCCCCTCAGTGCTGCAGACTGACTGACTCTGGCTTCCTTCCCACCTCAGCAGCCAGGAAATCGCTTACCCTCCCTGGGCTTCCTCACTTGCACAGTCCCATCCCCCTAAAGGAAAAAGCTGGGTTGAGGATGTTTGTAGCATTCAATATCAAAACTGGGGTTTTTTTTTTTGTTTGTTTTAATATTACTATACACAAATAAAAATTTATCATTGTTATCAAAACTAAAATTACATTTTTCTCTAAATGTCCCTTGTCTTTGGTTCACCTTATTATCCACAGTACTATGCACTGTATTTATAGATGGCAAAAGATCACATGTATTTGAAAGCCAATAGTTGGGACTGAGGGAAATAGTCTTCTTGACTCCAGGAAGATGACCATCTTTCGGAGAATCCGGGGGGATAAGCTGTGGCAACAGCTTGCTCAGCCCCAGCCCCAGAGAGGACCCTGATCCTTCCCTCCCATTCCCGTAAGAAAAAATTTCCACAGTTCTCAGCTAGCAAGTTGGGGTGGCCCGAAGCCCAGCCTATGCCCCAGAGCCTTAGAGGAGATCTGTAATGGCAACATGAAGTCTCCACTGACAATATGTTGTAATTATGATAATGATTCATAAATCAGCACCAAGAAGTACTCTAGAATGGCTGGTTAGGGACACACGCAGGCATCCCTGGGGAACACAGCATAACTGGAGGAAAAGCCTGCTCTCCCCAGATAGCAAATTTAGACCCTCTCTTTCCAGAATGTCACTTAGAGATGTCTGCCCTAATAGCTAGCAAGAACTTATTGTTAACAAGCATTCTGAGCAGAAAGGGAGGAAAACTCAAAAATCCAGGTCCCCAGAGACGTGAGCTGGGCCCTTAAAGTTGCTAAGGGCTCAGGTTTGCAAAACACAGTGTAGGGAAGCTGGGATATGGAACGGAGGGTAGAGAAGGGGAAGGCAGGCTCATGGGCGGAGAGAAGAGATGCAGGTGTGCTCAGCGTTGGCCACAAAGTCGAGGTGCTTTCAGGATATGCAGGGGTCCTGTGGCTTTGGGGCCCCACGTCCTCAGGGCTGAGGCCCCAACCTTAGGCAGAGTGGAGTCAGGAGTAATGAGCTCACCAAGGCTCCGGGTGTGCCATCGGCATCCCGTCCACAGCTCCTTCAAAGCAGGGGCGCGTCGCCTTCTCCTGCAAACTCTTCCTCCTCCTGACTTCCCCACGTCAGCTAAAGGGACCAACCTCATCACACGGGCACTGAAATGTCAAACCCCAGCCGACCAAGTGTCTGTTCCGCAAGATGATAGCTACTTTGGCAATCTCTCTAGAATCAGTCTCTTCTTTTCCATGTCTGCTGCCAAATTCCAGCTTTTCACTATATCTCACCTGGACCCTATCTGCCCGGTTTCCTGTTTCCTCCTCCCCTTATGACCAGCTATATATATCCTGCTCCCAGTCTGCCCTTTGCCTGCTCAAGAACTTGTCAGAACTAAGTGCTCCGTTTGCCACCTGCCAAGTCAAGTCCTTGTCTAGTGGCTTTCTGGACTGCTCTCTTGCAGTGCCCAGTTCCTCTTCTTCTGGGGACTTGAAATTTTCGATACAGTCTGGGTGCACTGCCTACCATGCCCCCAGCCCGCCCTGCTAGGCTGGGCCAACCAGACATCTCCTCCCTGGGATGTGCATCCCGAGCCCTGGTGACAAAATTACAGAACAGGGCTGCAGCAGATTTATCCTGGTGGTAGCGCTACCTTGAAGTCAGCTGGCCTTTGGTTCCTGCCGTACCCACTCTGAGACCCTGGAGGGGACATGGGTGTTGAGTCATCTCTCTGATTCTGGGAGTCCCCACAATCTTCTGAGGAAGTCCTTTCCTGCCAAAATCAGCCAAGCTGTTGCTTGTAACCAAAGGAGATTTTCTTAGTACTTTCTGACATACATTTCCTACGTTCTAGCCAAAAGGGAAAACTCCCTATAAAGGCTACGATGGCCTCCCTCAGCACCCGTTGGCCCCTCTCCAGCCCCCAGGCACTGCTGAAGCTCTACCTGCCCCTTCAGAGCCCAAAGGCCTCTTCTGAACCCTCTATGGGGATGGCTTCGGCTTCCTTTAAAGCAACAAGCCACTAGCTGTCCCTTCTGCCTTCTTCCACCGTAGACATTAGGGTACCTGCCTTAGCCCCCTCCTAAGGGACAATGACTTGGTCATTATTCCCTCCACAACACCCACTCCAGGAACCCAGCATAGCTTCAGGTTCAGTAAAATTCACCAGACTCTGCGGGAAGACAACCCAAAGGACAATTACAGGCTCACTGGGCAAAACAGACAGTGAGTGACAAAGAATGTGGAGTGTGTCATCAGAAAGACTGGAGTCTCAAATCCGGCTTCTCCACTTACTGAACCATCTGAGTTCAGGGAAGTCTCGTAATTTCTGTAGGTCTCAGTACTTTGTCTATGAGGTAGTGACAATAATGCCAAACTCTCAATGTGAGGGCAGTTAGGATGACGCCTAGCTAGCAGTAAGCACACAGTTAACACCAGCCATTATTCTAGCTATTAGTAGCTGGTTTGACAGATGCTCTATCAAAAAACAAAAACGAAACAGATGCTCTATCAGAGGGCTGGAATCAGGAGTCCCAGGGTTTACTAGGTAACCCCACCTGGATCTGGATTTGCCTTAAAAACCATAGTAGAAAATCCTTCACAAAGTAAAAAGCACAATGGAAGTGGGATTCCTCCCACTTTTCTAAATTTCAGAGATTCCCAGGCGTCCTGCCCAGGGCACGACCATGGCAGGACTTCACCTTGCAAATACTCCAACCTGCTCAGTCTGAGAGACAAAGTCAGGGCAAATGATGGTGTGGTTCCGCGTCTGCTTCCTCATGTCCACACAGCCATCCCTTTTCCAAAGCTTGAGTTCCTAAATGTCCTGCTTTCGTGGGGCCTTCCTTCAAATAACCAAGGGATAGTGTCTGCCATGTGGTTACAGTGGGACTGGGAGCTCAGGCACTGCAAGTCACCCCTACCATTAACCTAGTCAACACTGCGCAGCATCAGAATGAAAGGCAAAGGCCAATTCAGTGTAGCAGCCAGAACAAGCCTGGGTTGGGGAAGCAAGGCAGAAGTCCCTCTTAAGACTTCTATCTGCCTGGATTCATCTCCTAAGCAACTGTGACAGCCCAAACCAGTGGTTCTCAAAGTGTTCTCTCTGAGGAGCTGAGCAGAAATGCAAATTCTAGGCCCCACCCAGACTGACTGAATCAGAAAACTCTGGGAGTGGGGCCCAGCAATCTGTGCCTTAAACAGCTCTGGGGGGGGGGGGGTGTGCAGTCTGACGCCAGCTCAAATATGAGGAACCTTGTCCTAAACCTTTCATGGCATGATCCTCTGCTTTAACTCAAACATTTGCTGAATGCTATGTACCAAGGATCGAGCCGGGTGATGGTATTCCAGAAATGAGGACACATGTGAAGAAATTCCACAGTTTAATGGGGAAATACACAAATACACTAGGCAGGAGGTGGCATGAAAGAAGTCGAGGGAATCACTTTCCACCCCTCTCCCTCAGACTCCTACCCCTCAGACCTTCTCTTGCCATGGCTGGGAAAAGAGAACCCCAGTTCTGAAAACCTGGAAACCCACCCCCAATGCTGCTATCCTGGACTCTTCCACCTCGGGTAGCTTTCTCAACAGGAGTGATCCTTGCCCAGAGGCATGTCTCAGGTCCAGAAGCTTGACATGTCGGGATATGCTCCCACAAGGCCACACCCAGTGGTTCTTAGGGACTTGGAAAATGGCTCTATTGGAGGTTTGGGCTCAGAAAGTTCCTGGAGGGCCATGAACATGCCACAGCACATCACAACAATGCATTCCTGGGCAGGGTCACTCCCCCAGGCCCCTGGCAAGCTTGCACACGAGTGTGCAGATGCAGATAAAAACACACAGACAGTTGGCCCCCTGGCCTCTCTTCCTCTAATCTCAAGTTACAAGGTTAAAGGCATCCTATTTGAAAGCCAAAGGGGAGGGATCAAAGAGGGACTGCTGAAGCAGCTAGCCATCTGGTTCAGATCAAGACTGCTCATTCAGGACCCCAGCAGACTCCCCGATGGCTCACAGGTTTCCCTCCCTCCCCCAAATTCCCACAGGGAAACTGAAGACTGGGCTGGAAAGGGGTGACCCAAAGGCAAATCTGCCAAAGGAAGACTAGAAAACAAAAACCTGAATTAGGCAAGTCTGTACCACCTCTCTGAGCCCTGGTTCCCAGTTCCCTTCAGATCCTGAACACCACGACTAAACTCGAGATTACCGCCTACAGACACTGTGCCTTCCTCCACAAAGCACTCGGGGCACATACGCAGGCATCCTTCCTCGAACCAGCAACCCCTTCCAAAGTTAGCAGCAGAATCTCGATAAGTTTTAGGGGTGTGGTCTCCCACACTCCTCTTATGCCACCATCTCTACCAAGGTAGGAGGTTCCCTCCATCTCAGAGGGACTTCAGAGCCCACCAGGCATAATAAGAGAAAGGAATATCCAACTGGTGTCTAGGCAATTGTCCCAAAGACAAGGTAGGAGTGTGAGTTACCCTGCAAGGAAGGACTGTTTCCCAGAGACCCCAGAGTGCCCCGAAGCCCCCTCAGAGGCTTTGTTTGGAGGAGGCAGCCACTCCCTTTCTGCCACCAGCACTTCTCTTCCCCCTTTCCCCCAATGCCTTAGACTCTGTTCTTGAGTGCTTTATGCAACTGTAAAGCAAGAGACAAGATGGGAGATGGATGCAGTTGGCAAGAACAGAAACTGAAAGGCTAACTTGAGCAAAGAAGCAATGGGTGGGTGACTCTTCACAGGCAGAGAGGGCCAGAAGTGGGCTACTGGAAGGAGGATGGGGTTAGCAGAAGTGGTAGAAAGCTAAAGGGGAACCTAAAGTGAGCTCAGCCCAGGGATGCATCAGGAGGCTTGGGAAGTCCGGTCCCATTACAGTGGAATGGCTGAAGGGGAAAAAAAAAAATGACTTCAATTCCAAAGCATGGGCTCAGGACAGCCCTCATAGGACTAGGGCATGGCCTTGGCCAAGTTCCTGGTTCATGTCATGCCTCAGTTTCTCCAAAGTAGGAAGGAGGTCAAGCTGTTAGGTCTCATCAGAGGGAACTGGGCCATGGGGGTGGCTGGGGGGAGTGCCAAGTAGGGGAAAGAGGAGAGAGGTGCTGATGGTGCAAAGACAGCCTGTGGCCAAGAGAAGCGGGTTAGGGGTCTCCAGGTAGCTCAGAGGCCAAGAGCGCGCAGGGGTTGGGGGTACGAACTAGCCAGTGGACAGACAGTAAGTCGGGACTGGGGCAGCGAGCGCTTCCCAGAGCTGGGGCTGGGGGCTGCCACCAAAGAGTGGAACAGTCGCGCCTCAAGGGCTGGGAGCGGCTCGAGGTGCAGAAGCAGAAGGCGGGGATGGGGATTGAGGCCAAGACAGGCGGACCCGCGCCCCCATGGGGCAACCCAGAGCCCAGACCCCGGGGAAGTTGTCGGGGTGGACCGGGCGGGTCTGGGCCGCTGGGCCGAGCCAGCTGCCGGCGCGTTAAGGGGTTCGGGCAGCAAGGGGCCCGGGGCGCCCCGCATCCCGCCCGCCTTCATCCCGCCCGCGCACCTCAGTCAGCGCCGGGCGCCGCGCGGGCCATGCTCGCCGCTCCTGTCGCCGCCTCCGCCCGTGCAGAAAGCCGCCGCCGCTGGCGGCGTCCGGACCCGTTAGCTCCGCGGTTCCCTCGTCCGTCCGCAGCGGGCCAGTCCCGCCCTTGCCGGCTCTGCCCTCCCGGAGCTGGCCGCCGCCGCCGCCGCCTCAGTCCGGCCCCTCCCCCCACCCCAGCCCGGCTAGAAGGGAAGGGTGGGGGAAGGGGACGACTGCCCCCTCCCCATTCACATCCTCTCTGTCTCTCCCCACCCTCCTCCACCCGCACCCGGGCGGGCATGCTGGGATATGGAGTGCAGCCGGCGCTGGACCGCTAGGGGTGCGCCACATTCAGGACTACAGCTCCCGGAAGACAGCGCGCGCGCTATAGGGATTGTGGACTTTGTAGTTCGTCCGGGATCCGAGGGGGGTTGTCTACCGCGCAGGAGGTGGGGGTCGGCGCGGCGGGGGATGGGAAATCTCCATTCCCAGAAGGCTGGGCTCCCGGCGTTTTGAAACAGAAGGTGTGGGGTTCTGCGGTGCTCCGGGCTCGGGTTGAATACCTGGATCCCGAGGGAGGTGCAAACTGTAGCCCAGGATGCCTCTCAGACGCGTCTGTGGCCAGATGCGGCCGAGTCCGGCTGAAGGGGAAGCCTCCCGGCCCCCGAACAGAGCCTTGGGTACAGTTGCCACTAGCGCTCCCAAAGAGCCATGACCTGAGACCAGTTTGGCTGCGTGCCGGGGCTCTCCAAGCCGGAGGAGCTGTGGTGGGGCCTTTGTGCTCAGGCAAGAGGAGAAGGGGCTCCAGGAGCGTCGTGGGCGTGGGGCTTTCCCCACCCGGGAAAGAGGAGCCGAGAGACTGTGGGTTTCCCGGAGCACCTCGTTCAGCCTCACTCTCTTTTGTCAGATGCTCTTAGCTCCCTCCCTACTGTTTAGGGTAAGGCGCACAGGTTTTAAATATTTTTTCCATGTCTTCTCTTAGCAGGGACCTTCCCCAACTTCCAAACCTAACTCAAACCCTTCGAGAAGCTGCACTTTCGTCCTCCAAGCTTCATCTCCTCTGGCAGAGCGGAAGCCTGTAGGTCAGTGGTTCTCAAACTTTGGCGTGTTATCAGATTCTCCTGGAGAGCTTGCTCAAATACAGCTGGCTCCCCACTCGAGGTTTCTGTTTCATTAACTCTAAGGTGTGCCTGGGAATTTGCATTTCTAGCAACATCCCACGTGAGGCTGCTGGCTGCTGGTCTGGGGAAGCACTTTGAGAACTGCTACTGTTGCTGTTTGTTAGTTCTGACTTTGTCCTTCAAGGATGGGTCTGCTGTGGAATATTAGTCTCAGAAAAACCAGGCCGCCTAAGGCAGGATTCTAACGTAGTTTAGCACAGGAGTGCTCTTTTTAATTGTAATAAATAAACAAATCAGTTCATCCTGGAAAGAAAAATAGGGTGTGGGCCATCTGATTGAAAGGTGTTCCTGATCCTAGCCCGTGGTGTTTTCTCTAAAGCTGGGGAGGTTTTCTGGTGGTAACTGCCCCTCCCCTCCATGTATGTAAGCCAAGGAGTGTGATCTCAAATGGGGAGTACAGTGAGCTCAGTAGAATCCACTCCCACTGGGTGGGCTACAACCTAAAACAGGTTGGGGAGGCACCTGGGTGGCTCAGTTGGTTAAGCATCTGACTTCAGCTTTGGTTATGATCTCAAGGTCCTGGGATTGAGCCCCATATTGGACTCCCTGCTCAGTGAGGGGTCAGCTTGTCCCCGCCCCACCTTTTTTTTTTTTTAACCTCTCTCTCTCAAATAAATAAAATCTTTAAAAAATTAAATAAATAAAAATGAAACAGGTTGGGGTGGTGAAAGATGGGAAGGCTTCCTGACCTCTCAGGTAGGCTCTCCTTGACCTTGTAGTTCTGGGAACTACAAACCCCTGAAGACAACACTTGGTGACCATCACCCTCAGACACAATCCTAGACTCTACGAGCTGTAAGGTGACAAAGATTCACTGCTTGACCGAACTTCAGCCAGGCTGGTCTGAGCTCTCTTCTTCCATAAGCCTCAAGCTTGGTCTATAAAAACTACACTCCTCAACACAAACGATTTCATTCATCCTCCACCCTGCACAGTAAAGACTTAAACACAGTAACATAGTTTCTAACACCTCAAAGCCACATCCCTAGGATGACTATAGCTCCTCTCAAGTGCAGGCCAGCTAAACCTCAAAGCTGCGAAAAGGATTTGTTGTTTGCTGTAGCCAACCCCAGAAGATAGGTGACTACTCCAACTTAAACACTTACTACAAAGGGCTTGCAACTGTGACTCCTTCCTCTGTCCTTTTGAGATGTATATGTAGCTTCTACAGCTCCGGAGTGCCTTTCCCCAGGACCTGAAAGCCCTTCCTTTGAAATGTAATCATCAGGAAGGGTAGGGCCTGGGTCTCCCAGCCTCCGTGGGAGGATTGCATCCTAACTTCCTAACAGATAGTAGGCCTAATAATTTACACCCGCCAGTCCTTCGTCATTTTTCACTTCCCTGACTCCAGAGCTACTCTTACCTCCCTCCGTACTCCCTCATTCTCTCTTTAAAATGTGTCACCTTAGGGCGCCTGTGTGGCTCAGTGGGTTAAAGCCTCTGCCTTCGGCTCAGGTCGTGATCTCAGGGTCCTGGGATCGAGCCTCACATCGGGTTCTCTGCTCAGCGGGGAGCCTGCTTCCTCCTCTCTCTCTCTCTCTGCCTGCCTCTCTGCCTACTTGTGATCTCCCTCTGTCAAATAAATAAATAAAATCTTAAAAAAATTAAAATAAAATATGTCACCTCTACAAACTGAAACTGAATTCAGTTCACACTGGACCCCTTCATTATTGCAGTAGTATATTCCTGGTTAAAATCTGGCGTAACACTTTGGTGTCTGGCTTTGTTTATCTTTGACAAAAGGGGTGGGTACACTGAGTCCTCAGGGCCCAGATTCTAGTGTTCCACCCTTCCACTGAGGGCCAAAAGGGTGAGTTACTCTCGGGTCCTTGGGCAAGTAGCCAAGTGGCCACCAGAGGCGTTGGACCTTGACTAAAGTTAACTCTGGGATGCTTTTCTGCTTTTAGGTTTGTGTCTCCATCACAGGCCAGTGGCAGCTAAGTCATCCACATGCAACCCGGTGCTCTTTCCATAAAACGAGCTGCCAGGCCTTTCCTAAAGGGGCTTGACCTCTGCACCTGAGTCACGTGCCATGACAACATTCCCTCGCATGCAGAAGGTTCATGAATTTTTGAGTTTACACTCGTCTCCCGAATCTCTGTTGGCAGATGGTTCAGGGAGAACT
Source organism: Mustela putorius furo (assembly GCF_011764305.1). NCBI lineage: Eukaryota > Metazoa > Chordata > Mammalia > Carnivora > Mustelidae > Mustela > Mustela putorius. The sequence goes on along the minus strand of NW_025421304.1, from coordinate 31,917,002 downwards.
AAGATGCCCTTTCACGGACAGGGCAAAGAGACCTTCTTTCTACCTCAGCTCCAACAGAGACCCTTATCATCACCCTTACCACTTCCCACTTAGATGTCACATTGCTTCACCCTTTTACCCTTGCTGGTTCTGTTTTCCCATGCCCTCCGCCCATCCAAATTCTGCCTGTCTGAAGTCTACCTTGAGTTTTCCTTCCTCCAGAAGGTTCTCTCCAACTGCCTCAGGGTAGCATTTGGATTTGAATCATTCTTTGACACCCAAGCGCCCCCAAAGACCTCATTTTTTAGAGCTGTTGTAAAGATTGAAAATAATACTACGATCTTAGGTAGGAAGACTATAAAAAATAAATGAAGTTAATCTATAAATTATTGTGATTCCAGTACAAATACTAGCAGGTTGTTTGCTCTTTTTGTTCATTTTTTGGAGATGGGAGAGAGAAGGAGATAAATTGATTTTTAAAAATTATTTGGATAAATAGGAGTGCGAGAGTGGCTCAGTAAATTACTCATCTGCCTTGGGCTCAGGTCATGATCCCAGGGTCCTGGGATCAAGCCCATGTTGGGCTCCCTGCTCAGTGGGGAGCCTGCTTCTCCTTCTTCCTCTACCTGCCTCTGCCTACTTATGCTCTCTCTGTCAAATAAATAAATAAAATCTTCTGGGGTGCCTGGGTGGCTCAGTGAGTTAAAGCCTCTGCCTCAGGTCATGATCCCAGACTTCTGGGATCGAGCCCCGCATCAGGCTCTCCGCTCAGCAGGGAGCCTGCTTCCTCCTCTCTCTCTGCCTGCCTCTCTGCCTACTTATGATCTCTGTCTGTCAAATAAATAAATAATGTTTAAAAAGAAAAATTAAAAAATCTTTAAAAAATTTTTTTTGGAAAAATAACAAGCAAGAGTAGTCAGGAAATGTTTAAAAAACTAACAATAGTAAAGGATGTTAGCCCTCTCAGATAGTCAACATGTTATAAAGTCTACTCTTAAAGGGTATGGTAGATCAATGACACACCTGCCAGTCTAGAAGTAAGCTCAAATACTCATAGGAATGAGCTTAAATACCAAAGGGAAATTGGCATGTAGTAAAGATACATTCTTAAATAAGCAGAAGAGAAGGTGAATTACTCTATAATGATGCAGGGACAATTGGGGAACCATTTGCTAAAAAATTAAGTCAACAGGGGCGCCTGGGTGGCTCAGTGGGTTAAGCCGCTGCCTTCGGCTCAGGTCATGATCTCAGGGTCCTGGGATCGAGTCCCACATTGGGCTCTCTGCTCAGCAGAGAGCCTGTTTCCTCCTCTCTCTCTCTCTCTGCCTGCCTCTCTGCCTACTTGTGATCTCTCTCTCTGTCAAATAAATAAATAAAATATTTAAAAAAAAAAATTAAGTCAACAGTGACTAAATTAGTGGATTGAAGTAAAAATCACCAATGCTTCTCAGTGTCATGTAAAACAAAGACAACCATACTTCATCCATAGAAGTAAGACACTCTGGGGACGCCTGGGTGGCTCAGTTGGTTAAGCAGCTGCCTTCGGCTCAGGTCATGATCCCAATGTCCTGGGATCGAGTCCCACATCAGGCTCCTTGCTCCGCAGGGAGCCTGCTTCTCCCTCTGACTCTGCCTTCCACTCTGTCTGCCTGTGCTCGCTCTCGCTCGCTCTCTCTGACAAATAAATAAAATCTTTAAAAAAAAAAAAAAAAGAAGTAAGACACTCTGAAAGTAGTGTTGAAGACAGAAATCACCCCAAAGCTAACAACACCAATATACAGAATATGCTGGTATCAGAGGACCAGGTTATTTGAAACCATGTAAGATACAATCAAAATGCAGTGAGAAACCAAACAGGACAAATGACCCCGTTTCTTCAATGAATACCTTTTAAATTAAAAAATATATGTATATATAGAAGAGAATCTGTAAATTTTAAAATTTTAAATTGGCCCTGTCAGCCAATCACAATGTATGGACTTTATTCAAACAACAAAAAAAGTTGTTTTACAATAGGGGAAATTTGGGGAACCTGGGCGGCTTTGTTGGCTAGTCATGGCTCAGGTCGTGATCCCAGGGCATGGTATGGAGCAAGTCAGGCTCCTTGCTCAGTGGGGAGCTTGCTTCTTTCTCCCTCTCCCTCTGCCTGCTGCTCCCCCTGCTTGGGCTCTCTGTCAAATAAATGGATGAAATCATTTTTAAAAAGGAGGGGAGACTTGAACACTGACCATTGGATATTAAGTGATTGCTATTAATTTTAAGTGTGCTCATGTTGTTGTGGTTAGTTTTTTGTCTAAGAGACCTCATTTAATAATATATACTGAAATCCTGAAATCCTGTTTATGGAATGATAAGATGTCTGGGGTTTGCTTCAAAATAATTCAGGGTTGGATGAAGGTAAAGATACAAGTTTGACTGGATTGATCATTGTTGGAGTAGGGGGGGAATGATGGTTACTTGGGGTTCATTATAATATTTTTTCTACTTTTGCATGTGTTTGAAGTTTTCCATAATAAAATGGTTTAAACCTTTTTCAGTGACATCTCCACCTCATACCTCGCTAAAAACCATCACCAACACCACCACCAAAAACCAAGTTAATAGAAAATGGGAGACATTTTTGGAATTTATATTAAAAGGTGAAGAGCTGGGGCGCCTGGGTGGCTCAGGTCATGATCTCAGGGTCCTGGGATCCCAAAGCTCTGCCTTTGGCTCAGGTCATGATCTCAGGGTCCTGGGATCGAGCCCCACATCAGGGTTTCTGCTCAGTGGGGAGCCTGCTTCCCCCTTCTCTCTGCCTGCCTCTCTGCCTACTTGTGATCTCTGTCTGTCAAATAAATAAAGTTAAAAAAAAAAACGGTGAAGCACCAATATAAGATGCTTTTGTAAATCAGTAAGAAGACCAAGAACCCAATAGGAAATGTAAAAATTATATAAACAGTTCACAAAAGAAGGAAACACAATGGCTCTGATATGAAAGATGCAGAGCTTCTGTTTTTAAGAAAAAATTGTAGTAAAATACACATAGCATGAACTTTACCACCTTAACCATTTTTTTTTTAAATAAATGAAAGGTAACTGTTTATTACTGAAGAGAAAAACGTATACAAGAAAATCTAGATTCATTTTCCTCATGCACTACTTTTGTAATAAAGTTCTGGATAATCAACTTTGAAGATATTTACAAGGATAAATTTTTCTTAACGCATGACCATTTACTGTATGATGGACATTTTTTTCATAGAAATCAAATATGGAAACAGAATATATTCTTATAGTTTACAAGAAGCTTAGAACATTGTATTAACAAGATGATATATTTTACTGCAAAATATTATAAAAGTGATGCAATTTTGTGGCTCATATGTTTAATTACTTAATTTGAACAGGGGAATGAAAAACCAACAAGACAGGCCTGGCTTTGAAGATTTTTTGTATTCAATTCGTTCTACTTTCACATCATCTCCAATTAGCTGATACACATAAGTGACAACTATAGAAGCCTGGATGTCCATCAACACAAATGAAGGAATAATGTTTGCTTCCAAGGCATTATATACTCCAGTGGCAGAACCTGGGTTAATGTAGAATTTATTCTCATGCTCAAATGCTTCAAATTTGTGTGTGTGTCCCGAGATAAGAATGTCCACATCAAACTGCCTCTGCAAGAGGGCTAAGCTGGCCATATCTCCCCAAGGAATAACTTGATGCCCATGGATCAAACCAATTTTGAACTGCCCAACAGTCACAACTTTCTGTTCTGGATAATTCAGATTCTCATCGAAGTCTCCTCTCACAATATGAACATCACCAGCCAGCGTCTTGAGATAGTCATAACTCTCTTTGGTGCAAAGGTTTCCAGTACAGAGAATGTGCTGAATCTTTCCTGGCACCAGCAGTTTTTTGAATTTAGCCGGCAAACTGTTGCACCGGTGTGGGATGTGCAGGTCTCCTAATACCAACACCAATCCGTGCCCAGCCATCCTGTCACTGGGCTCCGCTCAGTTACCAGCACCGCCACTGCCTTCTTCCTCCGGCTCCTCAGCGACCCCACCTTTTTTAAAAAGATTTTTTAATTTATTAATTTGACAGAGGGAGAGAGAGACAGAGAGAAAGGGAGCACAAGCAGGGGGAGTGGGAGAGGGAGAAGCAGGTTTCCCACTGAGCAGGGAGCCTGATGGGAGCTCGATCCCAGAACCCTGGGATCATGACCTGAGCCAAAAGCAGACACTTAACAAGTGAGCCACCCAGGCTCCCACTGCCTTAACCATTTTTAAGTGCACAGTTCAGTGACATTAAGTACGTTCACAGTGTTGTGCCCCCATCACCACCACTCATCCACAGAGCTCTTTTCATCTTGCAAAACTGAAAAGTTCTGTACCCCTTAAACAATGACTCCTCACATTTTCCCCTCCCCCCAGTTCCTGACAACCACCATTCTACTTTCCATCTCTATAAATTTGACTATGAAGTCATATCAGCATGAGGACAGTATTTGTCCTTCTGTGTCTGGTTTGTTTCACTTAGCATAATGTCCTCAATGTTCATCCACATTGTAGCATGTGTCAGGACTTCCTTCCTCTTTCAGGCAGGATAATATTCTATTGTGTGTATGTTCCACATTGTATCCATTTATTTATCATTTGACACTTGGGTTGCTTCCATCTTTTGGCGTTTGCAAATAAAGCTGCTATGAATATGGGTATAGAAATCTCTCTTTAAGTCCCTGCTTTCGGTTCCTTTTTTTTTTTTTTTAATTTATTCATTTATTTGACAGAGAGAGATCACAAGTAGGCAGAGAGGCAGGCATAGAGAGAGGGGGAAGCAGGCTCCCCGCCGAGCAGAGAGCCTGATGCGGGGCTCAATCCCAGGACCCCGAGACCATGACCTCAACTAAAGGCAGAGGCTTAACCCACCGAGCCACCCAGGCACCCCCTTGCTTTCAGTTCTTTTGGGTATATACCCAACAGTGGAATTGCTGTATCATATAACAACTCTGTTTTTAATTTTTGGAGGAACCATCATAGTATTTTCCATAATGGGTGTATTGTTTTATATTTCCCCAGCAGTGACGAGGGTTTCCGTTTTTCCACATCCTCACCAACCGTTATTTTCTGAGCTTCATGCTGAATAAATAAATGCAAATTAAAACCACACTGAAATATCATTTTTCACCTATCAGATTGGCAAAGACCAAATAGCTTGATAACTATCTTGGCAAGAGTGTGGGGAACAGGATTCGTGTATGCTGTGAGTGTGACTGGAAACTGGTACAGCCTCTAAGAAGAGTAACTTAGTAATATCTTCAAATTCCACATGCACACACCATTTGACCCAGCAATTTGTAAGAAAGTATCCTATTTACACATTTTCTTAGTTGCATACAGGGATGGCTATTTGTTACAACACCATGTGAGCAAAGATTAAAAGTGATCTGTATGTTGTGGCACCTGGATGGCTCAGTTGCTTAAGCATCCGACTCTTGGTTTCAGCTCAGGTCATCATCTCAGGGTCCTGGGATCGAGCCCCAGTTTGGGCTCCATGCTCAGCATGGAGTCTGCTTGAGATTCTCTCTCCCTCTTCCTTTGCCCCTCCCCCTACTCATTCTCTCACAAACAAATGAATAAATAAATATTCATGATCTAAATTAAGGAGTCAATGGATAGATTGAAGACATTTCAACTGATGGTGTCTTTTGTTATCATTAGCTCAGTGGATAAGAAACTATTGGAGAGCAGGGGACTGGCTTTTGTAGGTCAAAACAGACCTTCAAGAAATATTGATTAAATTAATGAAATTATTTCTTAGTCTCTGGCAGAACTGAATTGGCAGGAAGCTCAAGGAGGTTAAGTGGCTTGTCTAAGGTCATTCATATATAATATGTATTACCTATTCCTTATGTGCAAAGCACGATGGAAGGCACTATGAAATTGAAAAATTGCACCCTACCTTCTAAGAGATTGAGATCTAGCAAAGCAATCCGGCACACCATTAAAAATATCAAGGTTTTGGTGTTTTGTTTTTTTTTTAAGATTTTATTTTAATCTCCACACCCGATGTGGGGTTCAAACTCCCAACCCTGAGACCAAGAGTCATACACGCTGACTGCATTAGCCAGGGACCCCCAAAATACCAAGTTTTTTTTTAATGGTCCTTTCAGTTATAGCAATGGAAACCATTATTCCGGTGGATAAATTGAGGTACAGATCAGAGAAGTCGTTTCTCAAAAAAGCCATATGAAACAGCAGAACAAAGATGCTGACTAAAATAGAAGTCATCATTCCATTTGTGCCCATCCTTAGTGCCCTGGGGGATCATTTCAGGGGAACCATTTCCCACCAGTGTTCCATGCACTGGATCAGCCTTCTCAAAGGTGTGCAGGTTGCTCCTATAAAAAGGATTCCCTGGTGGCGCCTGGGGTGGCTCAGTGGGTTAAAGCCTCTTCCTTCAGCTCAGGTCATGATCCCAGGGTCCTGGAATCGAGCCCCATATTGGGCTCTCTGCCCAGAAGGGAGCCTTCCTCTCTCTCTGCCTGCCTCTCTGCCTACTTGTGATCTCTGTCAAATAAATAAATAAAATCTTAAAAAAAAAAAAAAAGATTCTCTAACCTGTGTGTGAAATGCTTTATACATGAGTGTAAAGTTATCCATGCATACAGGTGTTTTTTTCCCTACCTTTGTCCATTGAGAAGGCCTGAGAGCAGTGATACCCCATTAGCAACTGAGCTTTTGTGGCTGTCTTTAAACTTAAGGTGAAAATCACAAAACATAAAATTAGCCATTTTGTTATTTTAATTTTAATTTTTTTGGAGGAGGCACCCAGAAATGAACCACTTTATAGCATACAATTCAGTGCATTTAGTACATTCACAATGCTTTGTAACCAATACTTTTATCTAGTTCCAAAACATTTTCATGATCCCAGAAGAAAATCCTGTACCCATTAAGCAACCATGCCTCATGCTCCCTCCCCCAAGCCCCTGGAAACCACTATGTTCCATCCCTATGGATTCACTGTTCTAAATATTTCATATAAATAGAATCATACAAAATACGGTCATTCATGTCTGACATCTTTCAGTTAGCATAATGTTTCTAAGGTTCACCTATGTTACAGCATGTGTCTATATTTCATTCTTTTATGACCAAATACTACTCTATTGCATAGATATACTATACTTTGTTTATCCAGTATATTGATTTCTTAAAGTTGTGAGAAGAAAATAAGCCTGTCTACCTTTGTTTCGTGGTTTGCAGCAACCCTTGTTAACATCTTACAGAAGCTCTCTTGAAAATACTACACAAGATATTTGTGAATGGTAACAGTCAGGATTTGGGGAAGAAGGTCCACTAAATGATGAAGTACATTTAAAAGCTCTGTAGAAAGGGCTCGTTTTTTAGTCTGTCAAGTCTTTGGTTTAAATTTTTTTTTTTTTTTAAAGTAGGCTTCACACCCAGCATGGAGCCTAATGCAGGGCTTGAACTCAAGACTGTGAGATGGAGACCTGAGCTGAGATCAAGAGTTGGATTTTTTTTTTAAGATTTTATTTATTTATTTATTTGACAGGCAGAGATCACAAGGAGGCAGAGCGGCAGGCAGAGAGAGAGAGAGGGAAGCAGGCTCCCCACCGAGCAGAGAACCCAATGCGGGACTCGATCCCAGGACCCCGAGATCATGACCCAAGCCGAAGGCAGCGGCTTAGCCCACTGAGCCACCCAGGCACCCTCAAGAGTTGGATATTTTAAAAATTAAAACACTTGGGGTGCCTGGGTGGCTCAGTTGGTTAAGCATTGGACTTTTGCTTTTGGCTCAGGTCATCATCTCAGGGTCATGAGGTTGAGCTGGGCACTGGGCTCCCTGCTCAGAGTGGAGTCTGCTTGAGATTCTCTCTCTCCCTCTGCCCCTCCCCTTCCCCATCCGTGCGCTCCTTCTCTCTCTCTCAAATAAATAAAGAAATCTTATTTTTTAAAGATTTATTTATTTATGTATTTGAGAGAGAGAGAGAGCGTGTGAGCAGGAAAGAGGGGCAGAGGCAGAGGGAGAAGCAGACTCCCCACTGAGCATGGAGCCCAATGTGGGGCTTAATCCCACGATCCAGAGTTCTTGACCTGAGCCACCCAGGTGCCCCTAAAAACGTAATTTTTAAAAACCATACCAGCTGCTTTGTTTTCTCCTTGGAAATCCCAGCACAAGAGTTTAATATCCTCTCTCCATTTTCCTCAACTAGTCCCCATGTCTTCTCTACTCTTCCTGTAGTAAATGCCCTTTACAGCAATGGTGCACCCGTTCTCTACTTTTCTCAGTTGTTGTGTTGGCAGCTAATTACTCACAGTTTTACTCTTCTCCAGAGAATTGTCCTCAGTCCACATGAACTATTTCATCCAGATGGGCCTGGGAAATCATGCTGCTCCTTTTCCTACCTCCCAGTGGCCCATAGCCTATGAATGACTGATGTGGGGTACAAAGTCCAGCTCCCTTACTTTGGAGAGAGATACACCTCGTGTTGCATTTTATGCCCCAGAGCTCACTGTAGGATCAGACCAAGGCTAGACATCTTTGCTTGGCTTCTAACCCTGCCCTAATCCTGCTTACCTCACCGCCCCAATAAATCCTTTGCACAAGAATCCATGTCTCAGGCTCTACATCTAGGGAGCCCAACCTAGGATATCCCTGTGGGTAGTCCTGGCTCCCAGAGGTATTTCCTGCTACGAGCAGCAGGCATGTATCTCATCTGGAGCCCTGCAGATTGCACCTCCTTCAGGAAGCCCTCCTGGACCTCGGCCTTCACACTCCTGCAGCATTTAATAAGGAAATTGGATGCCTATTCCGCCTAGGCACTGTGCTAATCCTTTTGTGTGCATTAGAGCATAATCCTCCCAACAAGCTGATTAGGCAAATACTCTTGTATTCTTACAGATGAAGAAAATAAGGCTCAGAGAGGTTGAGTGTCTTGCTCACTCAGTAAGAAAGTAACAGAAATTAAGGAGCATTTGTCTGATTTCTCACGCTCGTATTTAATCACTATACTCTGTCCTAAATTATAGTATCAGAACTTTTATTTTTGTGGGTCTATCTACCCGAGACAGTGGGACTGTGTATAGAGGTGAGGTACGTGTTGTATGTCTATTGCTGAAAGAGTGTGCTCAGAGCTTCATCTTATTAAAAATATTCTGAGTATCATTGCTACTCACACCAAGGAATTCCAGAGTGCCTTTGGAGCTCCCCCTTCAGTGTGCCTGCCCTAGGAAGTGGGGTGAACCCCTTTGCCTCTGAGCTCCTTTGGCACACGGATTTCCGGGAGCCCCTGCCAGAGCTGCGGTTAGAGGCATCCTTGCCTTCCACTCCACTGCAGAGCGGGGATCTGCATTGCTGAGAACAGCAGCAGTGGGAGAAAGCTCATCACTTCCCTGGAGGCTTCCTGGGTTCACAGAAGACAAAGAGCAGGCACTGAAGTCGGGGTTCAGACCTGGGCCAAGTGAAGAGGGGGAACAACCCCAGGGGGAGAAGACAAAGGGAAGGAGAGAGATTTGGGGGAGGAGGTGGGATAGTGGGGGCGGACTAGGGAATTGTTGGTTATTCATTCGTCTGACAAATTATTTTAACCACTTACAATGTCCTAGGCACCGTTCTGGGGACTGAGGATACAATCACGGACAAACCAAAGACCCTGATTTAATGAGGCAACATGAGAAGAACAATAAAAATAATGCTATTAATGATTAATAGGACTCTTTCTGAGCACCTACTATGGAGTCAGGAAGTTATCTTATCCTCACAACAATGTCAGGTATTTGATACTGTTATTAACCTGTTTTACAGATGGTGACAAGGAGAGACAGAGTAGCCAAGTGATTGGCTAAGGTTACATAGAGTTTGAGCAGGGTCCCTCATCTCCTTTGAGATGAATGCCAAGGCCTCTCAGGCTCCCTACTGAGGACAGAAGATTTGGAAAGTACATTCTTGAAAGAAAAATTAAAACAATAGCTACGAAACTCAAGTTCTCCTTGCCCATCTCGATCCCTAGCAGTCTCCATCCTGTTATGAATACTATGTGTCCATATACATTATTTTTTTAAAGATTTTATTTATTTATTTGAAAGAGATCACAAGTAGGCAGAGAGGCAGGCAGAGGGAGAGGAAGGGAAGCAGGCTCCCTGCTGAGCAGAGAGCCCAATGTGGGACTCGATCCCAGGACCCCGGGATCATGACCTGATCCGAAGGCAGAGGCTTTAACCCACTGAGCCACCCAGGCGCCCCATATACATTATTTTTGACCCGAGTGTCTTCCGGTCCATATGGTTCTACGTTTTTTCTCCCTACCTTGAACACGGTTCCCTATTGTACACACAGTTCTACTTACTTTCTCATTGCGCATAGTATTCCATGGCATAGATGTACCCTAGAGAATAGAGAAAAAACAATTTTTCTCTATCACAAACAATGCTGCCATTCACAGCTTTTCCAAAAACTCCGCAGATTCTCTTCCTACTGCAGAGTTGCAAAGTTTCTTCTGGAAGGACCCATGTCATCAAATCCACGAAAGCACTAGCCAACTGCCAGTCCAACAGTAGCCGCTTACACTCTGGCAACTACTTTTTTCCCCCCTCAGTGGATTTTATTTTCTTCTGAGAAAAGCAGCTGCCCCAGGTCCTGGCTAGGGGTCTAAACAGACCCCAAACGACGAACCTCGAGTCCCAGAAAAACGAGCCTGTGTCTTTAAGAAGCGTTCGTTCCTCTGGGAGTTGTAGTTTTGCTGGGCTATGGAGCCCCCTTCTCATCTCACCTCCTTTCTCGATCTGAACTCACACATCCTTTAGGCAAGTGCTGCCCTCGCCAAATCTGTGTACCCATGCAATACAGAGCTCCGAGTCAGTTTTTTGGGGAGGACAAGCCAAGACAAGCGAAGGGGAGAAACTACATTTCCTAGGGTGCACCGCGAGGAGGGTGGGGGGGGGGGTTGGGGGGGGAACAAGCGACCCGTGTTAAAGAGCCCGCGGCGCCGAACGCCCAGCAGTGGCAGGTATGTCGGTCCGTGTGGGTCCCCGCTTCGCGCGCCCCGGTCCCCCGCCACTGTTTTTCGGCCCACGCTCTCGGACCGGCAGGACCGAGCTTGGCCAGTAGCCTCCAGGTTCCCGATAGGGAAGTGTCCGAGAACTCTGCCAGCGCCCCTGGGCGTCCCCTGGCTGCAGAGTACCTCTGCTACCGGTGGGTCTGGGTTTTTTCAGTGGTAACCCTGGGACCTGGCCAGTACCGGGCACTTGGGGACGCCCGGGACAGGGAAGGATACGGACCCCAGAGGCCCTTCACCCCTGAGGCAGGTGGGGCGTTGGATGCCAGCGCTGCTGACTGCTTTACAGCCGTGTTTCCTGCCTTAGTTTACCCCATCTGGGCTCATCATTATGCACAAATCTTGATTACAGGACGTTTGTATAATTTACAAAGTGATTTTACTCCCAGTCAACTTCAGTTTGCCGTTTTATTTTCCAGAAGGCAAGACAGATCCCTTCATGAGCCTGTTTTTGTTTTGTTTTGTTTTTACCTTTCAAGCTCAGAAATGCAAAATCCCTGCCCCAATACTCTTCCAAAAAGCATATATGAAGAGGTTTAATTATTTTGTTCTGTCCCTGGCTCCCCTTCCCTACCCAATTTTGGGACAGGGAAAATTGGCTGAGGACATTAAACTTGGCCTCAGTAGATGAAATGTTATTGAAAGTGGGCAGAATATTGGAATAAAACTCTATTCTTTTCTAACTTTTCTGTAAATGTCAGGTATGACGGGATACACCTTGGCGTTGCACGCACCTGGCCTGCCCATACTGCTGTGCATGACTGAGCAAACTCTTTCGTCTCTTTCAGCTAGTTTCCTTATCTTTATCGTGTGTGATAAGATCCAATTCATAGGTCTATTGAGTGAGTCATGTGAGCTGATTATGCAATGCCGGTGGTGTTGCAAAAAAAGTGCTCCCTGAACTTTAGCCACTAGTATCATTCCACCTTTTGTGTTACCATAAAATACCCTTTGGGCTGATCTGGTAAAGCGTGCTGCTTCACCTAGCTTGATATCCCTAGACCTTCCCTGATTTTTTAATCTTTGGGACATCTTTGACCTGGAGAATATTTCAGAGGTAGTGTTCACTCTCACTGCCTTCAGGGTCAAGTTAAACTCTCTTGTTCCCTTTCCCTCCGGGAGAGAACTACCACTCATTGAGCACCCCCTGGACTCCCATGCCACATTGTTTCCATTTTATTTAATACTGGCAACAGTCCTAGGAGGTTGGTATCTCTGGCTTGCAAGAGATGAGCTAACCTGTTCAAAATCACACAGGAGGAGGCAGGGAGGGATGGAAACAGAGCTCCCAGGACTGATTTTCAGCTTGGGACTGCTCTTCTGACCTAAGGCTCTAGTGGGGTGCAGTCCAGATAGGCCTTCCCTCCTCCCCTCTGGCCATGATCTGTCACCTGTCCATGTCTCCCAGTCATTATGCTGAGACCAAGACTAGGCTCAGATTTTCTGGGTCATTGGACCCTCCTTGGGACATTTCTTCCTTGCTCCCTTTTCAGCACCTTTGCTTGGGACCAAATGTTATTATCATTGTCACCTGAATTAAAATTAGAGTGACCCAGGTCCCAGTCATGGCTGCACATCCATTAGCTTCTTTAAAGTGGAGATAATAATACTTATCCTGCAGGGGTGTTGTGAGGATAAAAAACCCAAATGTCTTAACTGCGGGCCAGTGAACTCAGTCCCAGTGGCTGTTATCATTAACATTGACCTCATTTCATTATCACCTTGTATTTGTTTAGACTGTGTCACAATGGCTAATACACTCTGAGCACTTTCCATATATTTACACCTTTCATTCTTTCCTTGTTCCCACAAAGTAGGTTCAGTGTAGTGGTTAAAAGAATGGACTCTGGAGGGCACCTGGGTGGCTCAGTGGGTTAAGCCGCTGCCTTCGGCTCGGGTCATGATCTCAGTCCTGGGATCAGGTCCCGCATCAGTCTCCGTCTACTTGTGATTTCTGTCAAATTAAAAAAAAAAAAAAAAAAAGAATGGACTCTGGAGAAAAGTGTCTGGTTCATTTTGGCTGTGCTACTTGCTCGCTGTGCAACCTTGGGCAAGTTACTTAATCTCTCTGTGCCTCAGTTTCTTATCTTTGAGGATAAAGATGGTACTTCCCTGACATGAAGTTAGAGGTTCTTTTTTTTTTTTTTTAAGATTTATTTATTTATTTGACAGAGAGAGATTACAAGTAGGCAGAGAGGCAGGCAGAGAGAGAGAGAGAGGAGGAAGCAGGCTCTCTGCTCAGCAGGGAGCCCAATGCAGGACTCGATCCCAGGACCCTGAGATCATGACCTGAGCCGAAGGCAGCGGCTTAACCCACTGAGCCACCCAGGCACCCCCCCCTTTTTTTTTTTAAGTTAGGGGTTCTTACAGAGGTTTTTTTTTTCCTTTGAAGGTGCCAAGAGAGGGATGATATTATACTCCCCATTTTGGTTCAGGTCCTTGGAGAAGCAGAAACAAAGATGTGACTAGACTTGCAAGAGATTTTTTGGGGAAGGGGAAAGAAGGGGAGGGAGCTAGAGGAGTCAGGGAGAGCTGTCAGGCTGCTGCCTGTGAAGGAGCAGCAGAAGAAGGGAAGGAAGGAAGGAAGGGAGATAGGAAGGATGTTTGACACGCTTGCAGCTCTGAGACCGTTCTGTTGGGTTGATGGGAACTTCAGGAGCCCAGGTTGTCTTTCAGAGGATCCCCATCTTGCAGGAGTTGGTCTGTGTTCATGTCCTTGCTGCACGGAGTCATTGATGGGTTGGGAAGAGTTGGTGGAAGTGTTGCTTCCATGTGAACAAGCTGGGGGCACTTGTCAGTTAGACTCTCTGCTGCAGGAGGCCTGAGGGTGTTAGGGTGCTGGAGATCACACGGTAAGTTTGTGGCCAAGCTGGAGTCCCACGAGGCTCCTTTACTGGAAAGGCCAGATGGACATCCTGGGGAATGCCTTCTTCCTCAGGTGGCTGGCCAAGATCTCTAGCTCGGACTTCCCCTCTGGATTTCCCTCCTGGGCTTAGCAGGGAACAGAGCAATTTCTCTTAGTGGTGGAGGCTCTCCCTGAAAGCTGGTGGGAGTGTGGGTGTTGCCAAGTGGTGGTGACTGTCAGCCTTAGCTAACCATAAGCTTGATGGCTGCAGAGTCTGGTGTGAGAGATGCTGTTGTTGCTGGCTCTTAGTGAGTAGAGTAGGCTGACTTAGAGAGTAGGCTGACTCCCGAACACACACTCTGGGCCCCCATCATCCCTCACCATGCTCAGCTTTGGAAGTCAGAGGGAAGAGGTGGGGGGGTGCTGCTTTGTGGGACAGCACTCAGACCCCTGCCAGAGGTGGATGCCAGGGGGCTTTTGAGGACTGTTTACACATGGTCTTGGGGACTCAAGAGTCTGATTCATTTCCCATTTGGTAGGAGAGGAATGTTGAGGCGGGTAGGAGAGGGTGGAGCCATAGCTTTGGCCCACTTACCCCTCACTTGCTCAGAGTGCCCTAGAGGAAGATGGCTGCCAAGCGCCTTGTAGCCCTCTTCTGGCTTGGAGCTTCTGGAAGGGAAGGTCCCCTCCAAGGTCCCTGTAGTGGGTGCTGTTGGCACCCTGCCTTATCCTTTTGAACAGATTGGTGCATCCCTCCCACAGCTACTACCTTCTCCCGGGAATTGCCCTTGGCTTCAGGAGCCTAGGAGGTTAGAACCTTCCTCCCCTCCTCTCCCCTCCGCCTGGCTCACAGCCAATACCTGAATGATGAGTGAGACTGAATAAAGCCCTTTGCTTTCAGATGGGGATGCACTGTCAACCCCACCCTGCTCCCCTCACTTCCTCTCCTGAGGAAATCACACGCAACCAGATTGAGAAAGTCAGATACATTCACACACAACCCAGCCATCCCATACCTGGGTGTACACTGGCAGAGATGAGGTCTTACGTTCACACGCAGCCCGCGCGCCAATGTTTGTAGCAGCTCTTGTCCATGATTCTCCAAACCTGGAAACAGCCCAGGTGTCTTTCGAGACCACGGATGCCAGTCCGTGCAGTGGGATACGGCTTGGTGAATAGAGAGAACTACTGGTATGTGCAGTCAACTTGGATGAGCCTCAAAGGCATTATGTTGAGTGAAAGAAGCCAACCTCAAAAGATTGTAGCTGAACCATAGCTACAGAGAACAGTGTGGATGTCAGGAGTGAAGGATGGAGTGGGGTGTGCCCAAAGGGATGGCATGCAGGATTTTGTTTGTCTTTTGAGGTTTTTTTTTAGAGAGGGGGTAGGAAGAGCAGAGAGAGAAGGAGAGAGAGAATCTTAAGCAGGAGCTTGACCTCACAACCCTGAGATCGTGACCCGAGCCGAAATCAAGAATCCAACACTTAACTGACCGAGCCACCCAGGCGGCCCCATACGTGTGTTAAAATTAATAGAACTGTGTACCAGCAGGAATCAATTTTAGGGTAAGATAATTTTCTTTTTTTTCAAAAGTTCACACACACAGCTTCATCTCTGTCTCAGGGAGCCCTGAACTTTGGCCAGAATGGAGCAGCCCAAGGGGGTCGATTGGACGGTCATCATCCTGACATGTCAGTATCAGGAGAGTGTCCATGTCTTCCAGACAGGTAGGGGACCCTCCCTCCCACTTTGCCTCTGATGTAGATTCCTCATCACACCCTCACAGCCCCACGAGCTGGGAGGACCTGGGTTAAAGCCCAGATTCTGCTGCTTTCTAGCCATGTGACCTCAAGACCCATCATGTCATTTTCATTGAGACTCAGTTTTTTGTGTCCATTAAATGGGACTGGTTGTACTTACTCATAGAGTTGGGTGAAGATCTAACAAGTGGCTCCATGAAAAGCTACTAAGTGTTTGCTTTGGCAGCATGTATGTTGAAATTGGAACCACACAGAGAAGGTTAGCAATGGCTTCTCTGCAGGGCTGGCATGCACATTTGTGCCACATTTCGTTTTTCTTTTTCAAATACTGAATCATGACATTGTACAAACGAAATGCACAGAATGTTATATGTCCATTATACCTCAGTGCAAAATAAGCTCTCCTGAGTTAATTAAGAGAAAATAGTGACTCTCAGGAGATTGGCTTTTGCTGCTCTGGACCGGGGTGGGGAGGCTGGCAGCTGGTCCCAGCTTGCGTTCTGACCCCAGAGCTGGAGGTGCGCCAGAAGCGAGAGCAGATCCCGCCTGGGACGCTGTTACTGGCCGTGGAGGACCCTGAGACGCGTGTGGGGAGCGGAGGGGCCACCCTCAATGCCCTGCTGGTGGCTGCCGAACACCTGAGTGCCCGGGCAGGCTTCACGGTGAGTGCTTATGGTGTGCCCTCCTCCGGCACGCACGCTGGTGGGAATAGGGGTGGGGGCTCACGACAGATGGTCTCCAAGGTTACCAGCTCTGGGCTCCATCACCTGGCCAGTTCAGCATCTGGTACCCATTTTCATACCTATAAATTGGGCAGACTTAGCAGGTGGGGGGCAGGGGGAAGGCAGGGCCAGACCTTCTAATGGTTCTAGAACACTGGAGCCAGGATCTCAGAATTAGCCTTTCCAGCTTCTCTTGAAAACTTCCATCTTTCTCTCCTGGCCTCTCTTTCTCCTGTGACAACTGTTTGCCGGCACTGGGATAGAGCTGCCCTCTTTGTGCAGGGCATGGGGTCAGTGTTCCCACTGGGGCCATTTCCCCCCGCCTCACCCGCCCCACAGCCCCTTCACTCAGCCACCTTGCCCTCATGGCTCCCTGGTGTAGGGAGTGAGGCTGGTCACGGGGACGGAGGTGGCCATGTCCGGGGAGGCCACCACTGTTTGGTTGCCGTGGAGCTGACTTACCGTGAGTAACCCCGCTAACCATACATTCTTGCCTATAGATTCCCCTAAAAAATAGGGACAGAGGGATGGCCCAGGTGGAAGGCCTCTAGGCTCTCTCATCCAGAAGGGGCCAGGGCCACCCCTTGCCTGCCTATGGCCATTGGTCCTGACCTTGGCTTTTCTTCCTTTGGTACCTGAGTGAATTTGTGTTGGGGGTCTTTCCCTGAACAAGAGGACAGCATCCTTGGGTACCGTCCGCCGAGGCTTCTGTCAATGGGGCTCTTGCACTTTTGACAGGTGGTCACATCGGATGTCCTGCAGTCGGCCCGGATCCTCATCCTGCACATGGTTAGTAGGGGGCTGCGTGTTTCTGCAGGGGCCGTGCTGAAGGCTGGAACCATGGGTTAGATAGTTGTTTTATTTTTATTTTTTGTGCAAGGTGCTCATTGGGCAAATCCAGAAGAATCAGAGTCAGAATTGGTCCGAGTGTCTGGAAATAGGAACAGGCTGAATATAAGCAGCACTTGTATTGGTGTGATTTATTATGATTTAGAAGTCCAGCCAACTCTACGCATTGGCCTGGACAGAGACTGAACCGGTCTGTGACCTTGGACGAGTCACTTGACCCTTTCTTTCTAGGCCTTAGTTTCCTCATCTGTAAAAAAAGGGTGATGCCAGTTTCTACTTCACATGGAAGTGCTGAGATGATCCATGCAGATGCTAAAACAGGGCCTGGCCTGGCTCGCTCTGAGCATTCAGGGAATGTGTTTTCATTGTTTACTGGGAAGAGCCAGCCACGTAAGTTTATATAAATGACCTCAGCTTTCTTTCTTTTTTTTTTTTTTTTAAGATTTTATTTATTTATTTGACACAGAGGGAGAGCACAAGCAGGGGAAGTGGCAGACAGAGCGAGAAGCAGGCTCCCCGCAGAGCAGGGAGCCCTATGCAGGGCTTGATCCCAGGACCCTGAGATCATGACCTGAGCCAAAATCAAGAGTCAGTCACTTAACCAACTGAGCTATCCAGGTGTCTCTTGTTTAGATTTTTTAAAAAGTAACCTCTTCACCTGACAGGGTGCTCTAACTTACAACCCGGAGATCAAGAGTTGCACACTCTACCAGCTGAGCCAGTCAAGTGCCCTTTTATTATTTTTTTAAAAGATTTTATTTTATTTATTTGACAGGCAGAGATCACAAGTAGGCAGAGAGGCAGGCAGATAGAGAGAGAAGTGAAAGCAGGCTCCCCGCCGAGCAGAGAGTCCGATGCAGGGCTCGATCCCAGGACTCAGGGATCACGACCTGAGCCGAAGGCAGAGGCCTTAACCCATGGAGCCACCCAGGTGCCCCTCCAGTGCCCTTTTAATTGGAATTTTGATTAAGATGAATACAGATCCACGTGCAAGAAAAAATACAAAGAGAAGCCTTTGCCAACTTTGCCCAGATTTTTCCAGTGGCAATATTTTCGAGATCTGTAGTGTAACTGCAGCTAGGATATTGACATTGATATAATTGCCAGTCTTTCCCCCTGGTTTTACTTGTAGGTGTGTGTGTGTGTGTGAAGTTTTGTTGTCTCCACCTGCTCATTATCTCATTAAAAATGAAAAATCTGAAAGGATACAACTCAAAATGAGGACAATGGCTCTTATCCCTGAGGAATTGTCTTATTTTTGCAGGTCTGCACTTTCTAATTTTTCACCATAATCATGTAATTGAAAACGTTATAAGAAATAACTCTGGGGGCGCCTGGGTGGCTCAGTGGGTTAAGCCTCTGCCTTCGGCTCAGGTCATGATCTCGGGGTCCTGGGATGGAGCCCTGCATTGGCTCTCTGCTCAGTGGGGAACCTGTTTCCCCGCCCCCGCCTGCCTCTCTGCCTACTTGTGATCTCTGTCTGTCAAATAAATAAATAAAATCTTTTTTTAAAAAAAGTTCTGAAAAAAAGAAAGAAAGAAAGGACTCTGATGAGGCTCTGGGTGGCTCAGTCAGTTAAGCGTCTGCCTTCTGCTCAGGTCATGGATCCCAGGGTCCTGGAATCGAGCCCCACTTCAGGCTCTCTGCTCAGAGGAGGGTCTGCTTCTTCCTCTTCCTCTCCTTGTGCTCTTTCTCTTCTCAAATAAATTAAAAAAAAAAAAAAACTGAGAAAGCGCATTTCACATTAAGATTTTAAGTAATTACACCCAGTGTGGGGCTTGAACTCACCATCCTGAGGTCAAGAGTTGCGTGCTCCATGGACTAAGCCAGCCAGGGGCCAGTGAAAATGTACATTGTAAAACGTCTTCTAGCTTAATGGCTTCCTGCCTGGAACAGCTGATAGGGTGTCCCCAGGCTCTCTGCCCTGAGGGTTCTTTCTCTTGTGGTTGTTCCCTCCCTAGGGCCGAGATTTCCCTTTTGAGGACTGTGGCCGGGCCTTCACCTGCCTCCCTGTGGAGAACCCCGAGGCTCCAGTGGAGGCCGTGGTCTGCAACCTGGACTGCTTGCTGGACATCATGAGCCATCGGGTGAGGCTGGCGGTGATCATGGGGCCTCACCCCAGAGTGAGCCACGGCTCTCCCACAGTACCCCCGGCTATGCCATCTGTGCTGGTGCAGACAGGAGATCCCGGGAGGAACGGCTCTGGGGGTGCCCAGACCTAGAGCTTCAGGAAGTTAGTCTGGGCCATGCGGGTGGAGAGGTGTCCCGCTCAGAGTAGAGGGAAGGACCGGCCTTGGCACCACTGGTCGGGGGAGGCCCCAGCAGCCAGAGTCCTCCTGGACAGGCCACCACTGGGTTGTGTGAGAGCAGAGAGCTGGGCCAGGCCGCTGGCTCCATGCTCTCCCTCCTCCACAGCTGGGCCCAGGCTCCCCGCCAGGTGTGTGGGTTTGCAGCACCGACATGCTGCTGTCCGTTCCTCCGAACCCAGGTGAGCCTGAGAGGGCTTGGGCCTGCCTACCCTAGCCACAGCCAGCCACCTTTCTTCACGTGATCTCTGGGCTTCCCTTCCCCCTCTGGTTAGAGAATGGAGACACCCCACCCTGCCCCTTCCGCCCTGCAGGGCTCTGTGGAAGATCTTTGGGAGGGCAGGTGTTATCATTCTCCCAGAGGAATGTCCATTGTCTTCGGAGACCATGTTCCCTATAGAGGTGTCTGGATGCCCCTCCCCAGAGCTCTTGCCTCCTCCTGGCTGGGGCCCTGTGTCTTGGGTTGGGGGGCCCCAGGGACCTGCCTGACTGCCTCACTCACAGGGATCAGCTGGGACAACTTCCGGGGAGCCAGAGTGATTGCCCTTCCGGGGAGCACGGCCTATGCCCGGAACCATGGTGTTTTCCTCACTGATGCCCAGGTAGTGCCCCTGCGACAGTGGTGTGGGCCACTGAACCATCTGGGTTGGCCTCCTGGCCCTGTGCTCAGGAAAGCCGCTCATCCTGGGCCTTCTGGCGTGGTGTGGTTTGGGAGCAGTTCCCTGGCAAACAGCCCCTGTGCTCACTTAGTTGGCTCCTGCTGGGTCCTGCGCTGGAGCTCAAGTGGTGAAGACTTTCAGAGCCTGCCCTCTACCGTCGGTGGTGGGGGTGGGGGTGGGAGTGTCGGCGCTCCTGTCCCCCCCCTCCCCCCACCCAGCACGCTGGGACCTGGTTTTCATTGGGAGAACACCGTGCGGTCCCCTCCGGGCTGGTCCTCCCTTGCTGTTTGCCCTCTGTTCTCTTCCCCACCCGACGCAGGGCTTCGTTTTGGACATTTACTACCAAGGCACCGAGGCAGAGATCCAGCGGTGTGCCAGGCCGGATGGGCGGGTGCCGCTGGTACGGCTGCTAGACCCACGCTGGGGGCTTTGGAGGCCTTCTGGGATGAGGCAGGGAGTGTTGGCCTTCCCGTTCAGGGCAGAGCTCCGCTCCTTCCTGAAGATTCTGGGGCAGGCCAGAACCAGAAGCTGAGTAACGTCTAGAACTAGTGTTCAGGGGTGCAAGTAAAGCTAGAATCTGAGGAAGGTGTGGCCTTGGAATTCAGGGTCGGGTCCCGAACCAGAATGTGGGTAATTTCGGGAAGCAGTTGGGAGGAAGTCTAGAATCTAACTTGGGGGATGCTTTTAGAATGAAAGACAAGGATAGGGCTGTTGGGTAAGGGTTTGGAACTGGACCTTGAGGAAGATAGGGAACTATTTCTCGTTCTCTATCTCTAGTTCAGGAAGGCCTGAAAATTGAGGGGGGGTGGTGTCAGAACGTGCCTGTTGAGGGGTCCCTGAGTGGGAGCCCCTCCCAGTAAGCCTGGAGCCTGGGTGCTGGAGTGGCCCAGACACAAAGGACCCTGCCCGTTGTGGCAGCCAACCTTGCCTGACCCGTCTGCATGGGCCTTCCCATACCCTTCCCAACTCAGGCCCAAGCCTGGCCCCAGCATACCGTGCTCCCCACCTGACCCTGACCTCTTCAGGTGTCCGGGGTGGTTTTCTTCTCTGTGGAGACAGCTGAGCACCTCCTGGCCACCCATGTGAGCCCACCCTTGGATGCCTGCACCTACATGGGCTTGGACTCCGGAGCCCGGCCTGTCCAGGTGACCAGGGGTGTGGGCTGGGGTCCCCAGGCCTTGGATAGACACCCTGACACTGGCCGCCTCATTGCATGGCCTTGGGCCAGTCCCTTTCCCTCTCTGGGTTGGTGTTTCTGGGAATGAGACTCCCCAGCTCAGCCCAGGAACCTTCCCAATAGCTGTGCTTCCTACCCCTGCCCCAGCTGTCTCTCTTTTTCGACATCCTGCTCTGCATGGCCCGGAACGTGAACAGGGAGGACTTCCTGGCAGGGCAGCCCCCGGAGATGGGGCAAGGTGACTCGGACGGCACAGGTTATCTGCAGGCTGCCCGGGCTGAGCTGTGGAGGGAGCTTCGCGATCAGCCCCTCACCATGGGTGGGTACTGCCGCTCGGCTCTCTGGGGCGGGGAGACCACAGGAGTGAGGGCCCCTTGATGAGGTGGCTTCCTGCCCGAACCCCAGGCTCCCATATAGGCCTAGTGTCTGCCGGACAATGACCCTCTCCCAGTCCAGAACCCATAACTCTCTTCCCTTCTCCTTTGTCTCATTCCCGGGCTCCTAGCTGGGTGACTGGGACAGGTGCTGAGCCTTTCTAGATTCCCACTTCCACAGGGGCACAGGGGCACATTGGCCTGCCTGCCTTCCCGGGGCCTGATGATGTGTGTTCCGGTGGGAGGCCTGGCTGGCATCTGCCTCAGCAGGCACGAGGTTGGGGTCAGTCCTCGTGTCTTTACAGCTTATGTCCCTGACGGCAGCTACAGCTACCTGAGCAACTCGGCCAGTGCGTTCCTGGGCAGCCTCACGTTCCCAGGGGCTCCCAGGGCCCGGGTAGTGCACTCCCAGGTGGAGGTAAGGCCTGCCTGGGGCGGGGGGCAGCAGAAGTGCCTGCCGGGGTACCTGGGGCTTCAGGAAAGGGAAGGGATAGCCGGTGCTTGGAACAGAGCACCTATGAGTGTAGGCGCGATTATTCTCATCGTTCACTTGAGGCACTGGAGGCTCCGAGAGGTTAAGTATCTTGCTTAAAGCCACAGAGCCCATGAGTGGCCAGGTCTGCCGGACTGAGAAACTAGAGAAAACTCACTCCACGCTTTCTGTGGGGTCTGCTTGGGGAGACAGGTACATTTGAGGCGACAGGCCAGGGTCAGTGCCGTGAGCTGAGGAAGAAGGCAGGTGTCAGGAAGCTCACAAGTGGCCCTCAGGGTGGCAGGGGTGGGGGTGGCTAGACAGGTGGGAGAGGATTCCTGGGAGAGCTGTCATGGGGGACCTCTGTCACGGAGGGCAGATTCGGTCTGGGGGAGAAGGCGGGCAGAGTGTGCCGCTAGGGGCCAGCGTGGACAAGGGGTGAGGGGAGCTGGCCTGAAGTTGGGACCAGGGTGGAGGGATCTGGCTGGCCATCAGGCTTGGGTAGCAGCGGGAGTTCTGGCCAGAACCTTGGATGCTCAAGGGGATTGGGCAGTCCTGGGCTTGGGGCTCTCACCACCTCCTCCCTGGCTTCACAGGAGCTGGAGCTCCTGGGCGGCGGCAGCTCTGTGGTCAGCTGCCTGCTGGAGGGCCCCGTCCAGCTGGGTGCTGGGAGTGTCTTGCAACACTGCCACCTTCAGGTGAGGCCAGGGAGCGGGACAGAGGGAGGGCAGGGCTTCAGGGGCCCGGGTCCCCCGTGGCCTGCACTCCTGGAGAGACTGGATGGCCATGAGGGGTGATCCGAGCCTCGGCTCCGGGGATGGCTCAAATGCTGGGTCCTGCCGGTCGGCAAGGCTGACCGCCCCCTTGTTCACAGATGAGAAAGTGGAGGCTTGAAGCCGAGACCTCCTCCCCCACGGGCGGGGCCCCTGCGGGGGACAGACCTCCGGTTCTGAGAGTGGACTGGTGGGGGTACCAAGGGCTGTGCTGGGATGTCTGCCTTCTCTTTTCCAGGGCCCCGTTCACATCGGCACTGGCTGCCTTGTGAGTGGCCTGGACACAGCTCAGTGTGAGGCCCTGCGTGGCTTGGAGCTGCACGATCTCGTCCTGCAGGGACACCACGTGCGGCTGCACGGTGCCCCAGGCCATGTATTCACCCTCGTTGGCCGTCTAGACAGCTGGGAGGTAGGTGTCCTCCCCCACTCCCTCATCGCCCGCCGTAAGGCTTTGGGGAGCCTCAAGCATCCCAGCCCGGCACCTGTGCCGCTGTGAGTGTCTCTAAGCCCTGGCCTGCCCATGTTGTAGGCCAGATGATGAGGTCCAGAGAGGGTGGTGGCCCACCTTGGACTGCAGAGCCAGTTATGGTCGATGGGCCTAGAAACAGGTTTCCACTCCGAGTTCCTGGAACCTGGGCAGGAGCACTGAGGCTCCAGAGCTTGGCACATTGTTTCAGAACTTGCTTGTATATGTGCCCGTCTCTCTTTCTGTTCCTTCTGGTCTTAGTGTCCCTCGCCCCTTCCTGTCACCCCCGATGCCCTGACTGCCTCCTCCTCTTCCCCCAGAGGCAGGGGACAGGAACGTATCTCAACATGTCCTGGAGTGAATTCTTCCAGAAAACAGGTGTTCGGTAAGGTGGGTGGCCCCAATGGGCCTCCATGAGCCTCAGTAGGCAGGGGGGCTGCCTCTCTGGGGCTCATCCCTGCCCTTGCTCCTGCCCCACAGAGCCACACCCACCCCTCCAACCATCCCTGGGGCCTGGGGTAGTTTGGGGCAGCCTGATTTGCCCCAGCATCTTCCTGGGCAACTCCAAATTCCTGGCTCTGCTCAGGCTTTGGGATTTTGTTCAGTGGTCTAGGAAAGGAGGCAAGGCAGCTGGGCCTCCTTCTCTGAATTGTCCACTTGGGCTGCCTCCGGAGGAGTTTGTCCTGTCCCCATGAATGAGCCAGCTCCCAGCTGACAGGCAGTCAGGGCTTGGTGACCAGGCAGGAGCCCTGGCTTCCCCCCTGCTAATGTGCCTTTTCCTCACATCAGGGACTGGGATCTGTGGGATCCAGACACTCCCCCTGCAGAACGTTGCCTTCTTAGTGCCCGCCTCTTTCCTGTGCTCCACCCCTCGAGGGCCTTGGGGCCCCAGGACTTGCTGTGGATGCTGGACCCCCAGGAGGATGGGGGCAAGGCCCTACGGGCCTGGCGGGCCTGTTGGCGTCTGTCCTGGGAGCAGCTGCAGCCGTGCCTGGACCGGGCTGCCATACTGGCCTCCCGCCGGGACCTTTTCTTCTGCCAGGCCCTGCGTAAGGCGAGGCATGTGCTGGAGGCCCGGCAGGACCTTAGCCTGCGCCCGCTGATCCGGGCCGCTGTCCAAGAGGGCTGTCCTGGGCCCCTGCTGGCCACGCTGGACCAGGGTGAGTGTACTGGAAAGCCCATCCCACCGTCACCTGCCCTCTGGCTCATCGGTCTGAGGGCACTAGGGAGCCAAGAGACTTTAAAGCAGGGGAGAGACGCAGTAGAGTGTACTTGTAACTTTGTGGGAAGTTTCATCCCTGTCTGTGGGGAGTTTGGTGAGAGGCTGAGGCCCAGGACTGAGCCTCTGGGTCCTTGGGCCATCAGCAAACCCTTCGTGTTTTGCAGTGGGTTGGGATGTGGTTGGCTCCATCTGGAGGCCCAGGCACACAGGCTGGGGGCTCAGCCTTAGTCTCATGGGCAGATCTCATTATTCCCATTTAAGCCGGTTGGGGGTAGGGCTGAGAGTAAACCCAGGTGGTCTGACCCGGAAGCCTGAGCTCCCAACCCCTGGGGACATCCCGGGTGAGGGTGAAGAGGCACATCTGGGATAGGGCTGATGAGAAGAACTTTCCCAGGCAGCAAGGCGGGGAATGTTCATGGGCAAGGACACATCTTGGGCAAAAGCGAAGAGGTATGAGGGACCTGGAGTGTTTGGGGATGGCCAAGTAGTCTTCGGGGCAGGCCCCCCCCCCCATCACACTGACTCCTGGTTTCTCAGTTGCAGCTGGTGCGGGAGACCCTGGTGTGGCAGCCCGGGCTCTGGCCTGTGTGGCCGATGTCCTGGGCTGCATGGCGGAGGGTCGAGGAGGCTTACGGAGTGGGCCAGCTGCCAACCCTGGGTGGATGCGGCCCTTCTCGTACCTGGAGTGTGGAGACCTGGCGGGAGGTGTGCAGGCGCTGGCCCAGGAGCGGGACAAGTGGCTGACCAGGTGGGTGCTAATGACATCAAGACCTTTGGAGAGGTCCCTGGCCATTCTTGGAGGTGGAGACCCACAGGGAGGTGGGGCGTCTTCCTACCCAGGTTCCCAGAGCAGTCGGGTCCCCAAGCCCAGACAGTCCATTCCCAACTTGGGGCTGTGTGCCAGCCTATCTCCCTGACCTCTTGGCAGGCCGGCCTTGCTGGTGCGAGCTGCCCGCCACTATGAGGGAGCCGGGCAGATTCTCATCCGCCAGGCTGTGATGTCAGCCCAGCACTTTGTCTCCACGGAGCCGGTAGAGCTGCCAGCACCTGGGCAGTGGGTGGTGGCCGAGTGCCCGGCTCGTGTGGATTTCTCTGGTGAGCCCCAGGGGGGTGGAGGTGAAGGTAGCCACCCCAGAGCTGGGCTCGCAGCCCTTGTGACCGATTTGGTCTTGTCCAATTGCTGAAGGTGGCTGGAGTGATACGCCACCCCTTGCCTATGAGCTCGGTGGGGCAGTGCTAGGTTTGGCTGTGCGAGTGGATGGCCGCCGGCCCATCGGGGCCAGAGCACGCCGCATCCCGGAGCCCGAGCTGTGGCTGGCAGTGGGGCCTCGGCAGGACAAGATGGCCATGAAGATGGTATGCTGGAGCCTGGATGACCTGCAGGATTACTGCCAGCCCCATGCCCCAGGTCAGGGCACTTGTGACATCTACAGGCGGGGATGGCACTTGTGGCCAGCTGAGAGGTGAGGGCAGAACCTTGGAGACCCTGCAGGCCACAGAGGCCTGGCCTGAGGGTGAGCCAGTCTGGTGGAGGAGCCCCGAAGTCATCAGAGGGCCTTTTATGGCTTGGAGATGGGGCCTACAATACTTCTGGGCTTTTGTCCCCCAGTGAGCCCCATGCTGGGCTGGGCAGTAGTGGAGGTGGCTTGGGGTATCTGCTTCTACCCTTGGAGACCAAATTCCTTGCTGGTCCCTTTGCAGGGGCTCTGCTGAAGGCAGCCTTCATCTGTGCGGGGATTGTGCATATCGGCTCCAAGCTTTCATTGAGAGAGCAGCTGCTGCAGACCTTCGGGGGAGGCTTCGAGCTGCATGCCTGGTCTGAGCTGCCTCATGGCTCTGGTCTTGGTGAGCGGGTCTTGTCTCCCTGCTGCCCATCGGTTGCATCCCCAACCCCCCCGGCCTCCCCTCTGATCCCTTCCCCAACTTCTGCCCAGTGGAGGGAGCGGGTGGGGCAGGACGGGGCCCGGCAGGGCTGTTTCATGTCTGGTGTCTTCCTCGGCACCCTGCAGGCACGAGCAGCATCCTGGCAGGCGCAGCCCTGGCCGCCTTGCAGAGGGCCGCGGGCCGGGTGGTGGGCACCGAGGCCCTGATCCATGCAGTGCTGCACCTGGAACAGGTGCTCACCACAGGTATGGGACCGCCCTGGGGCAGGACGGAGGTCACAGGCACTTCTCCGAGGCCCTCCAGGGGCTCCCTGGACTTGCAGACAGCCATGTAACTGTACTGCTTAAAGTGGCTACAGTGTCCTTCTTACTGCCCTGAGCCTTTATGGTTGGTTTTCAACTTGAAATGTTTCAGCCTCCAAGGGCCTGATGCTTAGGAGCACCTGCTAAATAACAGATTCTGTGCTGTAGTTTTCATGTGTCTTACTAGGTACCTGTTATACCCAGTGCTAGTCCTCATGATTCTGTCCCCACCAAGGGCTGTCCCTCAGGGTGGGTCTGGGCAAAGGTGGGTTTGGAATACGGGATAGAACTTTAAGCTTGTCTTCTGGGCATATGTGCCCCCCACTACCATAGGGGGTTGCGCAGAGGGCCCAATACATGGCTGTGATCATAATGGAACGTTACTGGCACCTTCCTCCCCAATACTACCTTGGCCCCTTGGAATCCGTTCACAAGGGAGAGCAGTTGGTTTGTCTGACTCCAGATCCTGTGGCACTCTGGTCACCTCCGGATGCAGGGCCTCGCCTGCAGGACCCTGGGAAGGAAGCTGGATGCCTGACTTCTCTGGCTACTTTGTAGCCCACCCGCCTCCCTTCACTGCCATGATTCACACCCCAGAAAGGGTAGTCATTAGCAGGGTGGGGGAGGGGGCTTTTCACTTTCCTTCAAATCCTTCCTTTAGCCAACTGACAACAATTTGTTAAGTATCCACTCTGTGTCGGGCCTTGGGGATAAAATGAGCAAGTGAGCAAAAACAGGGTTCTTGCTCTCAGAAATCCCATCACCTACTGAGACAGACCTTAATCAATAAGCACTCAAACGAACATATCATTACACTCTGTGCTGAGTGCTCTGAAGGAGAGGGGTGCTGGTAAAGAGTTCTTGACATTGGGGGCCTGACGCCAACCGCCATGTCTCGGCTGTAAAGTTCCAGAAGCTTCCTGCCATTGGCATTTTGTACTTTAAATCCTTGTAGGCCCTTCCCCAGATGTGAAAGGCCTATCAGAATTCTCTCAAATAGTGTCACTTTTATGTAGCTGCAAGAGGAGATCATACTGTTCATTGCTAAAGTAGGATGTGAACAAGCTCTTTCAAATTCAGTGATGCTGCTGAAAAGCTGGTTTCTAACCTCAGCACTTTTTGTTAGAAAAGACAGGGTGCAAGAGCCTGTTCGGGGCTGCAGGGAAGGTCCTATGTCATCTCTCCTGGAGGGGACAAGTTTTCCATTAGGGCTTACCCTCTGATGTGGTTTACCCTATTCCATTTACAGTTAGGTCTGCAACAGAACTCAGGCCTTGTGAGTTCCAAGCTTGGCTCTAGAGTGAAACCCTTTCCCCTTGCTGGGCTTGTCCTTTTCCCAGGTCTGGGGGCAGAAGCTGCACAGCTAACCTGGCCCAGCCTGAGCTGGGGGAAGCTGTCTTCCCACACTGGTCCCTGCCCGGGGTGTAGGGCTGGGAGACGGAAGTTGAGCCAGATAGGCTCCAAAAGTGATGGGACGCTGGGCTTGCAGGAGGTGGCTGGCAGGACCAAGTGGGTGGCCTAATGCCTGGCATCAAGGTGGGGCGCTCCCGGGCTCAGCTGCCACTGAAGGTGGAGGTGGAAGAGATCATTGTGCCCGAGGGCTTCGTCCAGCAGCTCAACGACCACCTGCTGCTGGTGTACACTGGCAAGACCCGGCTGGCACGGAATCTGCTGCAGGTGAGCCCTGGCCCCGGGAGGGAGGGAGGCAGGCAGCTCGGCTGGGCCCACATCCTTACTGCCTCCCTCCTGCCCCATCTGCAGGATGTGCTGAGGAACTGGTATGCCCGGCTGCCTGCCGTCGTGCAGAACGCCCACAGCCTGGTGCGGCACACCGAGGAATGTGCTGAAGCCTTCCGCCGAGGTGAGGTCCTTCTTATTGGGTCTCAGGGCACTGGGAGTGAGTACCTTGTCACTTGTGGGTCTGAGGTCAGGAGCCTTTGCAGGCTTGGCTCAGACCCCATATATGAGGCCCTTGGAGACAGAAGTCTACTGTCTCCTCTATGGGGTCTCACACTTAGGTGGGAGCCCTATCTTAGGATAACACTTGCATCATGAGGCAGGCCTCTAGCTGCACTGACCAGGCAGCAGACTGGGAAGAAGGCTCAGCCCCATTGTTGAATTCCAGACTCAGTGGATTAGGGTTCCATGTGTGTGGCCACAGTTGACTAAAAACTGTATTGGACCCCATGCCAGCTGCTCTATGCACCTTTAGTCCTCAAACAACCCTGTGTGGTGGGCTTCAGCACTCCTCTTTCCAGCCAGGACTGGATCTAGGTTTTTAACCATGACACTGGTTAAGTAGTGCCCCTTGGCACCTCTTTCGGTCTACAAATGGGTGTTGAAGGAATATCCTGGCTCAGGCAGGCCACTCCTCTCTGTCCCCTCTCCAGGGAGCCTGCCTCTGCTGGGCCAGTGCCTGACCTCATACTGGGAACAAAAGAAGCTCATGGCTCCAGGCTGTGAGCCCCTGGCTGTGCGGCGTATGATGGATGTCCTGGCCCCCCACGTACATGGCCAGAGCCTGGCAGGGGCAGGTGGCGGGGGTTTTCTCTATCTGTTGACCAAGGAGCCGCGGCAGAAGGAGGCTCTGGAGGCTGTCCTGGCCAAGACTGAGGTACCTGTGTTGGGGGTGTGGTTATTGGTGGGGGACAAGAGCCCTCACTGTGGCCCACCACTAAGCAGGGGCTACAGCTGCAAGTCCCCAGACCACCTAGCAGCATGAAGTTTGTGGCCTGCTCAGAGCCTCCTGTTCTCTGAACACCTCCTGTCCTTTGCTCCCAGGGCCTCGGGAACTACAGCGTCCACCTGGTACAAGTGGACACTCAGGGCCTGAGCCTGCAGCTACCGGGTGGTGAGACCTCAACCTGATGCTCCTTCCCAGAAGGCTTGTCTCTTTGTAAGAGGAGAAAACCTGGAGCTACAGCAGCCCTGCCCTTCCTTCCCCCATGGGAGTGTCAGCCTTCTACTCTCTACCTAGCCCTTTGCGAACCTGCTTCCAAGGGAAGCCAGCTACCGGGAGCTGGGGCCCAGCCCTTTCTGGAGCTTGGGAATGGATGGTGCCTGGGAATAGGTCTGTGACCTTCTGGTTGACTGTGGCCTAGGCTTGGCCTCTGCTCCATCTGGACATAGGAAAGTCCTAAGCTCAGTGTCCCAGGTGGCCTTTACAAAGGCCCACCTTGGGCCTTGGCCTCCTCATTCTCCATGAGGGCCTGGAAAAAGGATGACCAGCTTTAGCAGATGGCTGGGGTCCCTTGGTTAAGGCCAACCCTGAAAAGGCTCTCTGAGGTATTTCCTGTGGCCTTCCTTAGAGGTCAGGCGTTTGCCTGAGAAGAGACTTCCTGTTCAACACTCACTGCGCTCCAGCCAGGGAGCCGGACAATGAGGAATAATCCTGACTTGATGAGGAATTCTGAATGAGGAATTCAGCCTGACTTGATGGGGGAGGCGGAACAGGGGTGTGGGTCCATACTCCTGTTTGTGGCCATGAGCCAATGCAGTCTTAACAGAAAGTCACCACTAATAGAGGCCTTAACCATTAACACTACGGACGATGCCACATGACCCAGTGCCTATGGGCAGTTGGTTCTCAGGATTGCAACCTTCTTGGAATAAATTTTCTCTGCCCTTCCAGGCTGTTTTCATAAAGCTCTTTTTTGTCCCTGCCAGGAGTAATTCTCACTTGTGTTGGCACTGTGGGCAACTGCCCCTGAGATGATCCAGCTCCTGGTGCTAAGGGCCCAGGAGGGGCATGAGGATCCAGGATTAGAGGAGGTTGAGGTGCGTGCTTCATGTGGGTCCTGACGGTGACTGTGTACCCCTTGGAGTGCAGGAGGAGGCTGAGGCTTTAGGCTTTTGCTTTCACACTTCAGTGCAACTGTGGACCTGTCTTACCATGTAGCATCCAGCCCTCCCTGGAAACAGCACGCTGGCATCTCTCCAAGGAGTGTCTTTATTCAGGGTGATCATAAACATCACAGCCTTTCAGAGTAAACCTAATTCCCCGGGGCCCCAGATATACCCAGTCCTTTAGGGCTGGCTGGGAGGCAGCCTGTTTGCTGTAGTGTCTAAGGAGGAGAGAATGACTGCCCATGCAGAAAGCTGGCCTGCCTTGGCTTTCCCACATAATTAGGAGTCCGAGGGACTCACCTCTCTTGGTGGGGGGAGGCTACCTGCAAAGCACCACGCAGACAGGCCTGAGTACAGACAGCAGGGTGAGCTGGGCCTTACTTCCTGCTGTTTGCAGTGGAACAGTCTGTGCTGTCAGAGCTCCCCAAGCCAGACAGCCTTGCCCAGCTACTTGGCCGTGGCCACTTAGGGAACAGAGCCTGAAGAATGACAGGCCAGATGGGCCACGGCTACAGGCGCAGCCTCTTGATGTCCTCGCTGCGGAAGTCCATGCGCAGAGCCAGCACCTGGCGTACTTCGGCAGGGGTGAGGCGCCATGTCAGTGGGCCAGAGTTGGCGCCCCAGTAATCTAGGATCTCCGTGACCTGTGAGGAAGAACACTGGCAAGTCAGCAATGAGAGGCTACCCTGAGAGAAGACAGAGCAGGGCGGTGCCCAGGAAGAAGATGCTCTGTAGTGCTGGGCTGCTGGTGGACACTTGGTTTTGAGAAGAGTCTATCCAAATGTTGTTTCTGCCTCTCTTCCCAATTACCTTTCCCTCACCAGGTCAAGGGAGCCACACATACCCGCTCCAGATTGAGGATTGTGGCCATCTGGGAGAGCCGGGCAAACTTGTCTCGGATGGTCCAGGTGGTCACTGTGGTAAGGTAGGCGATGAGTGACCTCAGCTCCTTATCAAACTGCAGACCGCCCAGCTGCAAGAGAGCGCAAGCTCAGCCAGCGTTCAAGGCCTGGCCCTCCTGTGCCTCAGGCAGCTCCAAGGCCTCAGATGCCAGGGCAGGACTGCAGCTGGATGTGCAGGGAGCTGCAGGCAGCAGACTGAGGGGATGCAAGGCCTAGGATGGCAGGTCTTGTCTTCCTCAGAGGAAAAACAAGAGCTGGGGACCTGTACTCCCTGGACCTTACCCGGTTAAAGGTGGATTTCAGCACCACTCTCTCCAACTCGACTGCAACAAGGCTGGTCATGAGGCCAGTCAAGCTGTCATAGATGACTGGAGACAGGCTGGCCTGCACACAAGAGGTTAGACATAAGCAAGAGTCGTACCTAAGCCCCTCTGCCTCCAACAGGAGTCTTTGGGGGTGGGGGGAGTAAGCACAGTTACAAGAGGCCATCGTCCCCGATGTATGTCTACAGTATGTCTACAGGCTGGAGTATGTCTACAGGCTGGGGCCTGGAAGCGTTTTCGGGGTTCCCAGTGGAGTGTGATGAGAAGCCAAAGGCTGCTGATTTGGGCAGAAGTGGGTAATTCCATAACCCGGTCTCTCAGCCCCTGCTTACCTTGAACTCCGCCATTTGTTGCTCCAGGTTAAGGATGAACTGTTGTACCCAGGGGTCATTGGCCTCATAGTCGTTGAATTCTTCCTGTCAGGAAACAAGCTGGGTCACTGGGAGTTTCTCCAGAAAGTACCATTCACCCTACCCCCCACTTTCACCCCTCTAAGAAAACAGAGGAAGAGGTCTTTCCTCTCTAGCTTCTGACTCATCCAGGTGAAGCAGCTTGGACATCCAAGCTGATATATGCTAAAGCTCCTGGCATTTTATTTCCTTTTGGATCTCATGTTCTGCAGGAATGACATCATTAGGCTAAGAAAAAAGCTCTTAAGTGTGATAGATAGGGCAAAAAGCTTAATAAAAGAGGATGTGCCAGGTCATGGAAAACCCCCTACAGGTGTCTTTCAGAGCCTGTCTGTCTGCAGGAACAACCTGTTTCCTGGGAAGAACCTCGTCTGCCAGAGTGAGGAAAGTGGGCCAAAGGGGCAGGGAAGGGCCGGTCTGTTCAGACAGCTCCACTGCCCTCCAGCCAGGGAGCTGGAGAATGAGGAATAATTCTGGGCCTGATGGCTGCCTATGGTCAGGCTGACCTCTTCGATGTTGTGGGAGACAGATAAGAAGGTGTTGATCCAAGGCTGCACCTGCGGCTTGATGGCTGTGCTGTTTAACTCCGTTAGCCCTTCCTGCGGAAAGAGAGGCAGAGACACATCAGACACAGAAGATGCATATACCTTGCCCTTCCTTTCTTCTGCTCCATCCATCTTGTGACTGCCACGGTGTTAGTCTAGTTCTCTGGTTTTTCTGTGAGCCTGTCCAAAGTCTACCAGAAAATGCTAATCGAAGAGGTCATAAACAACCTGTTCCTTTCTAGATTTGTGCCAATTCAGGTCCAGGCTATGGGGTTGGTTTGGCAAATTCAAGAGATTTCTGAGTACCTGATAGTAGGCAGCACCTTTGCCTAAGGCCAGGCTGCAGGTCTGAGTAACCATGTGGCTGCACTTCCTCTGAGCACCTTTCTGGGCTCTTGGCACTGGGGGCCAAGTGGAGACTCAAAAGGACCACAATGCTGGCTTGTCAGGATGACAACTGCTGAAAAACGAATCTTCAAGGCACTCACACGAGCTCAGTATCTTACATGCTATTCCCTCACTTCTCCTTGTTCCTTATATATATTGATCCCATAATAAACCAGTAACAATATTCTCAGAGCAACACACAGGCACAGGATTCAGTCAACAACTGATCCTGGGGCTTACCTGCAGGAGGTCTCGGAATTTGTTGGACACGGCAGCCAAGTCAGAAAGGCAGCTGTCAAACTTGGCCTGGGCCTGCTCCCCTCCAATGCCCTGGCTGAACAACTTGGTGCAGTCACTCTAGGGGAGAGTACCCAGTTATCAGGCTTCCAAGCATGGCTGGGATGTGCGGGTGCGGGGAGGGTGGGGAAGGTGCCCATGTGCAAGCAGCCATTTCTCCGACTCCAGCTTTCCCTGGGAATAGCTACAGTCCACTACACTCCTAGGCAAGAGTCCTTGAGAGGTTTCAGAAAACTTGGATTCTATCCCAGTGGCTAGCCACTTGGCTCTCATTTCTCCCTTTGTAAGATGAGAGTATTGGTATCAGGGGGTATGAATAAAAAACATAAAAACCGGAAGTTTTTTTATACCTTTAGAGCCAGCCATTCCTAGCTTCAAATTCTGGCTACATATTGGTTGAGTGACCTTGGTCAAGTGATTTAAAAAGTTTCTGAGCTTCAATTACCCTGTTTATAAAATGGGAACACAAATTCCTGTCCCTATGGTAGTTGGGAGAGTTGGAGGAGATGATGCATGAAGTGCCTAGCACAGCTCCTGGCAAGCAGTAGACACTCAGGTGATGCGAGCCTTAATGTTATAGTTTCTGCTTTTTAGATAATTTGGTCCTGGGGTGCCTGGGTGGCTCAGTCAGTGGAGTGTCTGACTCTTGACACCAAGATACCCCAATAAATAAATCTTTATAACAAAATAAAATAATTTGGTCTGGGTGCCCAAGGGAGATCATCATGATCGTAGCTAAGTTTTAAGTGCTTACTGTATGCCAGGCCCTATTTAAAATATTTAACTTTTATTAATTAAGGTACCTGTCTTAAGAAGTAGGTACTGTTACTATCTCTTTGTATAGATGAGGAAACACAGAGAAGTTAGTAATTGGTCTAACACCACCCAGTAGTTAAGTAGTAGAGCTGGGATTCGAGCTGGGATCCTGGCTGCAGAGTGCCTGTTCCTAACGCCTGTACAACAGCCTAGGTATGGAGAACATCACAAGTGGAGCTGCCTGAAACTCACCAAGTTTTGATTTGCCAGGAGCTCCTTAGAAGTCTGTGCGCTTCTGGCTATGCAGGCAGCAGTGCGGAAGAGCTAGCTGCAAGGGGTCTGATGCAGCTGGCGGGAGCCCTCAGTTCCACAGCAGCTGAACACACACTGTCTTTGCCTGGCCTTGTAACCTCCTCATGCTACCTGACCTGTCCCGAAGGGCTGCTGGTGCGGTTCAGGAAGAACACGCGTGAAATGCACGTCTAAGGTGGGTGGGATTCATGGGAACAGTTTTCTCAACTCTTTGCTACCCTTTTCTTTCACTTGCTAATTCTGCTGGCTCAGGTCTAAATTTCTAACATTTCCCAAAATACTCCTTCCAAATTCAATATCCTAAGGACAAAATCTTAAGGACAAAGTTAGGAATACAATCTAAAAGGTGCTGTGACTCAACAATGATGACCGCTATCCTGGCAAACAGGTACTGTGTGACGAACACTATGCTTTTGGTTCACTCTTATTATATTCCATTTTAAGGCCTTTTGGGGGGTAAATTTCTAATCTGAATCTCCCACCTGGCTGCTCTCTCTCAGCCTCCTTCAGGAACTGCATCAGTTACAAGGATCTCGCCCCCCGTGCTGGCTCCTGGCCCCCTCAGTCTGCCCATCCCTAAGCCAACACTCACCATCAGCCTGTGCACTGAGCCCTGTGTCTCTGCAGTAACGTTTCCTCCTCGGACTCAGTGTCCGCTGGGATGGCAGGACCCTGGCTCCCCTCCTCTCCCAGAGGCAGACTTTTGGAGTGAGGGAGAGTTGGCCCTTCATTTTCTAATACTTAGCAGCATAATTGTCTTGTGCTATTATTAGTTATTAACTGTTAGTACAGTTACTAACTACCCCGACATGCCTCTTACAAACCAGGTATTTTATATTATTACATTCCATTTTTGTAATAACTCTGTGAGGCAGATATCATTCTCCCTATTTATAGATGAGGACACTGAGGCTCCAGGAGGTTAGAGAACCCGCCTCCTGCCACACAGCTGGTCAGTGGTCAAACAGAGCTATGAACCCAGGGGGATCTGACTTCCAAACCCAAGCAATTTACACCACACTGTGTAGTCTTCCTTTAAAAAAAAAATGGTAACAGCAACAGCTTTGTAGCAGGTTTGGTAAACCTTATTTCACCTTAATTTCCTAGTATTTTTATAGGACTTTATAATTTTTTAAAGTGCTTTCAATCCCTTTTTAATTATGCCCCCAATAAACCCAAATGAGGGCAGGAAGGAGATCTGTTTTATAGATGAGTGTTGAGGCTCAGGGAGTTAAGGGACTTGCCTGAGGTCACAGGCCCAGTATGTGCTGGAAGTGCTAATTTGAATTCTGATCTTCCAACTGGTGGGCTGATCACGAACGAATCCCCTCTGGTGCTCTGAAGGAAGACTAGCTCCGTGCCAGGGGACGCACAGTCCCCACCAGAACCAGTGCACAGCCCTCCCTGCACAGGCAGGCCCAGAGAGGCTGCAGCTGACAGGCAATGTCCTCCATACCTCCAGCGTCTTCTTCAGGGTGGAGATGTTCTCACTGCACACTTCCACGTTGTTCAGGGTGACCTGGGAGATGAAGACAGAGGAACGTGACTTCCTGCTCACTGGTGTCTGAACCACTCCAGTGCCAGACTGGCTGACAGCTGTACTACTGAGGCTCAGAGGAGCGCTAAGGAACACACACAGCAAGGTCATCTGGAAGGGTGCTCAGGTCTTAGATTGGGCCGAATGGTGAACCAGGCTTGCCCTTTCTCCTGTGACTGACACTAAGACAGCAAAGCCATCTAATGTCAGGGGTAGTGACCCAAGGTTTCAGGACTTTTTGTCCCATGTTTAGGCACACAGGTCTGGGAGAAGTCCTTAGCTCCAAGCCCAGGTCGGTGAGGCAAAGGCTGACATTCGTTTAAGAAATGCTTTCTGGGGCACCTGGGTGGCTCGGTTGAGCCATTAAGCATCTGCCTTTGGCTCAGGTCATGATCCCAGGGTTCTGAGATCGAGCCCCATGTGTGGCTCCTTGCTCAGTGGGGAATCTGCTTCTCCGTAGGCCCCTGCCCCTGCTCATGGTCTCTCTGTCAAATAGATAAAATCTTAAAAAAGAAAAGTTTCCTGGGATCTACCCTCTCATAGAGTTCATATTCCAGAAGGCAAGTGAGATTAGAAATATCAGATAATGATAAACACAATGCAGAATAAAGCAGGATGAGAGGACAGAAAGTTTGTGACAGGCCACAGGGCTACAGCCTGAAATAGAAATCAGGTCTCCCTACTCTTGGCTAAGAGCTCCTTCTTTCATAACTGTATCATCTTATAAGCTTGGTGCAGAAATAGGAATCATAAAAAGCAGCTTGTAACAAAAGTGATGATTAAGGCACACTGCTATGGTCATTTTAGAAGAAAGAAACATTTTGGTCTAAGGCATTCAAGGAAAGCTCCTTGGAAGAAATTGGTGACTGAGATGAACTTAATTCAGCTCCAAAAGGCTGGAGTAATTCTGACAAGATGAGGGTGAGTACATTTCTCCACCCGCATCGGCCTTTCTTTAGTGCATTGTCAGGCCTCTTTGATATTTTCTTAATGGTATTTAGGATTACCCAGTAGTATTTTGTTTGCCTTTCCCGCTAGAATGAGAGCTCCATAAAGGGAGGGATCTATTCTGTTTTCTTTAGAGCTATATCTCTAGTAGAACGCTGCCCAACAGAACTTTCTTGATGATAGAAATATTCTATATCTTAATTGTCTAGTACAGTAGCCCCTAACCATCTGTACATGAGGCTAATGAACACTTGAAATATGGCTAGTACAACTTAGGAACTGGATTTTTGGTTTAAATTTATTATTTATTTATTAAAAAGATTTATTTGTCAGAGCACAAGCAGGAGGAGAGGTAGGCAGAGGGAGAAGCAGGCCTCCTGCTGGGCAAGGAGCCCGATGCAGGACTTGATCCCAGGACCCTGAGATCATGACTTAAGCAGAAGGCAGACACAGGCATCCCCCCCCCCCAGCCTTTTTTTTTTTTTTTTAAGATTTTATTTATTGGTTTAAATTTAAATAGCCATCTCTGCCTACTGGCTGCTACATCGTGCAGTGCAGTTCTAGAGCCTAGAGCAGTGCCTAATACACAGAAGCATCTCAGTAAGTATTTGTTGAATGAATGAGTAAATGAATGTGTTCTGCAGAAGGGAAAACAAACAGTTGCAGAGTGGCAGAAAACCCCAAAAGGTATTTGGGGATCAGCAGAATTAGTGTACAGATATGTGCAGGAAATGGCAAGAGGTAAAGCTGCAGAGGTGAGTGAAGTCAGACTAGAAGTTGGAAGCCACGCTCTCCTGTGGACAACGGCGTGGCACCGAGGATTACTACCTACCAGGTGAATGCTGGATGCGCACAGATGTGGTTTGGGAATACTAATCTAGAGGCTGTGCGGGGGTGGAATTACAGAGTTTGAGAGGATCATACTCTCTCTGAACTGGTGTGCTGGGGGCATGACCATGAAGGCAGGGGTAAGGCAGGGAGGACCAGTTTTCAAGAGATGAGTCAGAGGCTTCAGGATTTGGGGGTAAAAGAAGAATTCTAGAACTCCAAGGACTGAGATTAGGATGATCCCTCTTGTGTCCCCAAGAGTGCTTCCCTCATCACTGTCCTGCAGCCAATACTGAAAGATCTTGCTGCTGACAGTGCTGAGGCCACTTTCATGGGGGATGGGTAAGACTTAAAGCCTTCGTTAGCATGCCACACACAAGGCTGCTCACATCACAAGCCTGCAGAGAAATAAGTGCACTGTCACGACAGCTCAAGGATGAAGGCCACAACTTAAATGTTTCCAAGGCATTTAAGGGTGTAAGAAAAATCTATCATAAGGGGAAAATGGATTTGAGTTCAAAAGCTATTAATTTCAAAGTTTCATTTTACTGACAGTCCTTGTAAGCATGGATTCACTGGGCTTATCCGTGGTTCGTGGTGACTGATCTGTCAGCACCGATGGGGAATTCATCTTGACAGCCAAATGAATCAAGGTGACATAAGAAATAAGTGCCGCAGTGGGAGTGATGACATTTTAAGTTGATGGCGTTGGGAAAACGGGAAACCTGTCACAAAGCATTTAGCATCACCTTTCTTGTTGGCCTTATCTTCTGGGCCCTCAAACAATGAAGCTGTCTGTGTGGCAGCCAGTGTCATGGGGACTTGTGGGGCCAAGGGGAGAAGAACAGCACTAGTGTGGCAGGATGGGTCAGACTCCGGAAGCTGTCAACAAACCACCACGTGAAGGGGCAGAGCTCTGAGGTGGTCAGCAGCTAGGTGGTCATTTCTGAGCAGAGAAATGAAAGAATAAAAGTAAGTTCGGTAGAAAATGAAATGAATGCAAATATAATGAAAAATTTAAGTCAGTTCGTGATCATAGGGAACTGGCTGCCAGACATTTTGGCAAAGTCTTCCAAAGGTGTCGGATTTCAGAAGCCTCTTGGAGCTGATCCTCTTTCTTGGAAACAACCAGGACATCCCGAATCACTAGAACCCATGCTCAGGGACAATATTTTCAGTGACAGGAAGACAGTGGGGCTGCCTAAAGAGCCTCCATACTGAATCTGCCTCAGGATGAGTCACTGTGGGTTAACTTGCACAGGTGGGTGGATATTAGTATGTTTATGCTACTGTCTCCATAAACAACAGCTCTTAACTCTTTCGGGGGTCACAGATACCTTTAAGAAGCTGATAAAAGCCAAGGACCCTGCTTCCATGGAGAAAAAAAAAGGTACAGACTTGGCATCTAACCCCAGGGTGTCCAGAGACTCTCTTTGTAGGCTACAAATGGAGAGTTCTATTGTTGGGTGTTTCCTTCAGGCTCTGAACCCCAGGAACGAAGAAGACTCAAGAGCCTGGCCATTATGGGGGTGGAGCAGAAGGACCTCGGACAGCACTGTCACCACTCATGCCAATACAGCACATGCCAGGAAGGGCTGATCACAGGCTCAGCACTCATCTATATTCTTTTGACTCATCACAAACTGGCCGTTAACCTTGTATAAGCCCTTTCATCCTTCCATGCTTTTCCCTTCCCAGCTGTCATACAACTGGTAAGACACTGCTTCATGTTGTCCGTCATTCTGGCTAAGAGCTTCAAAAAGGTCATCTTTCTGAGGAAGTTGAAAGCCTAAGAAGTGTGCTAGGAAAACCACCCTGCTAGGCCTAAATGATCAGTACCCCTCCATGTTGTGGGACTTCCCTCAGAGAAGTGGGCTGGAGGCTTGGCACAGATATTACCGTCGGTTCTGTGGCAGATGCAACCCAGGCTTGATACTCAGTGGAGCCCCAGGAACAGCTTCCTAGTGCTCTTGGGAATGAGCACCTGGGAGAGCTGAGGAGCCCAGCCTTCCAGGCAGGGAACAGCGATGTCCTGGATTGGATTGCTCAGAAATAGGTCCCTGAATAAGAAGTGGTTTCAGAACCTTCTAGGGGGAGCTTTCCTTAAAGGAGGAGTTTTCCTTCTACAGAGGGAATGGATGAAAAGTCTCTAGTTGAAAGCTAATTACACTGTGGCTTAGAGGTCATAATTTAACCTCTTGAAATAAATGGACCAGCTCCCAACCTACGGGGCTACCTACCAGAAAGGACAGCTTGGCCTCGTCAGTGCTCTCAATGCCTTTTGTGTCAAATTTGCCTTGCTGGAGGCTGCTATGCATGATGTTCACGGCACTCGTCACCCCTCGCTGGATATCCTGGAGGGTGGTGGCCGGGAAGCCCATCCGCAGCTTGTTGCACAGAACGTCTCTGGGAGGGAAGCAGAATGGCATATGGAGATCGACAGCACTCGATCTTGCTTCCAGGACGGTGGAAGAGAGGGCGCACGACCCTAACCCAGCGGCATGAGCTGCTCTTTTGCGAGAATAACCAATCCTTGAGACCATTGTAGGAGAACTGGAGCATCCAGGGTATGAGAGAGACCAATGCCCCTTTAAGGGCATTGATATGACCAGAACATATAGAGGATATTGGCCAGTTCTTGGCTTCCTATGAGGATTTCAGTTACCGCCACTGAGCTCCAACAAACGCAAGAGGAGGCACAGAGCTTAGTGAAAGGCAGTACCATTAAGTGGTGAGAGAACAGGTTTTGGGAGTCAGTTCTGGGCTTCACTCCATATTCCACCATTTATGAGGTGCCTGCTCTCCCTGAGCCCTAGTTTCCTCATCTGTAAGAGAGGTAATGGTTCCTACATCATAGGGTTGTTCTCAGGACTGAATGAGAGCAGGAAATTAGTATAGTGCTTGGTTTGTAGCAATGGTAACTATGATTGCTATATTATACCTACTGCCTTCAGCTGAGCTGACTGTTCTCTTTCCTAGGTCTGAGGGCCAGTAACCCCTCCAGTCCAGTTCAAGGAGCACAGATGCAGCCTGTAAGATATCTGGCTGCTCTACAGCTGCCTGGACCCAAGGATGTTGTACCATGGATAGGAGTTTTATCCTGTATAGCAATGAACTAGAATCATATGGGGAAATAAAAGGAAGCAACAGGGGCCTCAGGAATCAATATTAAATCAAACTAGGACCTTCCTCCTTCCTAGAAAGTAGAAAGGGAGTCAACCCTACCTGAAGTCGGACTCCAGCTCCGTGGTGGCAAGGTTGATCATGGCACAGAGACAGTCGATGCTAGAACTGGACAGAGCCCGCCCAATGCACTTCTTAACAATGTAGAAGACATCATCCACCATGCTGGATGTCAACTGGCCTTTCTCATAGGTGTCCAAAGCCACAGCCTAACCAAAAGGCAAAGCAGCCAGTGAGGGCTCCAATTCTGCATGGCACTGTTCTAGATGGTTCTGGAATAGGCTCTGGTTCTGCTTCTTTTTGAACTTGCCCTTTTTTCTCCCAACATGGCTTACTCTGGTCACAGTCTGGTGTGGATCCTCCTTGCCAAAACAGCTCATTTCCCTACTGATGACTATGTTAAGAATTAAGTATTTAGGGCCTTTGCCCTGGGGACACCTGTTACCCAGGATGTAAGACATCAGGAGAGGCCCTTCTTCCCTGAGGTTCTTTACTCACATACTTCCACGGAAGTAGGTAGGCTCCCTGGCAGGGGATCACAAGTAGGGCTCCCTGAGGAGCTGAGGTGTTCTTTTGTGATTCTTGGGAAAGACATCCTAGCTAGGTCTTTGGAGAGCAGGACAACTCTAAAAATGCCCTCTAATCATACAAAGGGGTACTGCTCGGTTGCACGCAAGGATATTCTCAAAGCAGTCCAAGAAATGTGACATGCCTCGGCCACTCTTCCAGTCTGGTTTTTTGCACAGGAAGCCCAATTTCCAAGAAGTGTATCCTCTGTCCTACCTTGTTGACAGTCTCCCTCATGAAGTACTCCTCCATGGTGATATAGAAGCCAATGAGCTCCTGCATGGTACAGCTCAACAGGCAGTTATTAAGGAGCTTGTCCAGGCTCTTCTGGTGCTCTAGGGGACAGCCAGGAAAGGGATACTCACTTTTCTTCCTCAAGAGAAAAAGTTCGACTGTTTAAATTTTCCCAGGTTCCTTTCTAGTCTTTCCTCCCAGTCTGTACATAATTTACATGGTTATAATCACAGTCCAGACATAATTTTGTATTCTGCTTTAAGAAATTATATCATATACACCCTGGGGGACACCTAGGTAGCTCAGTAAGTTGAACGCCTGACTTGATTTTGGTCATGATCTCAGGTAATGAGATGCAGCCCTGCATAGTGCTCTGTGCTTAGCGGGGAGTCTGCTTGAGGATTCGCTCCCCCTCTGCCCCTCCTGCTCGTGCACTTGCATGCAATGCGCATGCTCTCTCTCTTATTTTAAACCAATAAAGCTTTTAAAAAAGTATATTATAGGGGCGCATGGGTGGCTCAGCGGGTTGGGCCGCTGCCTTCGGCTCGGGTCGTGGACTCGGAGTCCTGGGATCGAGCCCCGCATCTGGCTCTCTGCTTGGCGGGGAGCCTGCTTCCTCCTCTCTCTCTGCCTGCCTCTCTGCCTGCTTGTGATCTCTCTCAAATAAATAAATAAAATCTTAAAAAAAAAAAAAAAGTATATTATATATGCTTGAAACTAATGTAACATTGTATGTCAACTATACTCAAATACAAAATTAATAAAAAAACCCCAAAGGATTATATCATAAATATTTTCAATGTTTCTACAAAGCTTCTGTTTTCTTAACTTACTTATTTTTAATAGCTGTGTGATAGCTTATCAGGTAGATAGTCCACATTTTTTAAAACTTTTTTTAACTTTTTAACTTTAAAACTTTTTTTTAACGTTTTATTTATTTATTTGACACCCAGAGAGAGAGAGAGATCACAAGTAGGCAGCAAGAGAGAGAGAAGCAGGCTCCCCACCGAGCAGAGATCCTGATGCAGGGCTCGATCCCAGGACCCTGAGATCATGACCCGAGCCAAAGACAGAGGCCTAACCCATTGAGCCACCCAGGCGCCCCTAAACTCCATCTTTAGACACTTGGATTATTTCTAAATGTTTTGTCCTTATCAGAAATAACTGGAAACCACAGTAATTGCAGATTATGGTAATTAAAAAAAAAGATTTTATTTATTATTTATTTGACAGAGATCACACATAGGCAGAGAGGCAGGCAGAGATAGAGAGGAGAAAACAGGCTCCCCGTGGAGCACAGGGCCCGATGCAGGGATCAATCCCAGGACCCTGGGACCATGACCTGAGCCGAAGGTAGAGGCTTTTAACCCACTGAACCACCCAGGCGCCCGAGATTATGGTAATTTTTAAAAGATTTTTATCTTTAAGTAATCTCTGTACTCAATATGGGACTCAAACTCACAATCCTGAGATCAAGAGTCGCATTCTCGCTGACTGAGAAGGCCAGGCACCCCTACAGTAAAAGTGTTTGTACAAAGGATATTTTACTTCTTTCCCATTAGAATTAACTAGTAAGCCTTAAAATTCCTAAGTTTCCAGGGCAAAGACTGAAATATATTGGGTACACTACATTTCATTCTCTAAACCAGTGTGGTCCAACAAAATTTTCTGTGGTAATTAACATGTTCTGTATCTGTGTTGTCTAATATGGTAGCCACTATTCAGCACTTGAAATGTGGCTAATGTAATTGAGAAACTGAATTCGTTTTTAATTAAAAAAAATTTTAAAATTTTTTATTAACATATAATGTATTATTAGCCCTAGGGGTACAGGTCTGTGAGTTTTTACACACTTCACAGCACTCACCATAGCACATACCCTCCCCAATGTCCATAACCCAACCACCCTCTCCCTATCCCTCTTCCCTCAGCAACTCTCAGTTTGGAGAAACTGAATTCTTTTTTTTTTTTTTTAAAGATTTTATTTATTTATTTGACAGACAGAGATCACAAGTAGGCAGAGAGGCAGGCAGAGA
Organism: Mustela putorius furo; assembly: GCF_011764305.1. Lineage (NCBI taxonomy): Eukaryota > Metazoa > Chordata > Mammalia > Carnivora > Mustelidae > Mustela > Mustela putorius. Next base: position 31,873,033 of record NW_025421304.1, on the reverse strand, counting down.
GAGAGGAGGAAGCAGGTTCCCTGCCGAGCAGAGAGCCCGATGCGGGGCTCGATCCTAGTACCCTGGGATCATGACCTGAGCCAAAGGCAGAGGCTCCAACCCACTGAGCCACCCAGGCGCCCCTGGAGAAACTGAATTCTTAATTTTAGTTAATTTTAGTTAAATGTAAATCTAGAGAGTCCTATGGGGCTGGTGACTACTGTATTGGACACACAGCTCTGAACAGTGACAGTCTTTATGAATAGCAATGCGCATCAAAATCCAAATGAGCATACATCTTCCTTTAAACATCAAAGCAATACCATTCTGGGTCATATAAATAATTCCCTTGCCATGTATTAAAGTCATGTAGAATGCCAGAGATGCTGTGATAGTTTCAAGTCTTTAGTTCAGGGAATCCTGCATATACTTAACCACCAGGAATTAAATGGTCTTCTTAAAAATCCAGAGAATCAATCTGTAAATGAAACTGGACTATGGCCCACATTTCTTCCCAATGTATTTATCCCTTTAAAACTTGTGACTGGGGGAACTGGGAGACTGAGGGAGGGAGTGAAAGGCTTTCTTTATACTACATACTCTTTTCATATACTCTTTAAAATATATACTCTTTTTTCAATATTATGGCTCAATACTGTATTAAAGTGTTTTTTTTTTAAGATTTTATTTATTTATTTGACAGACAGAGATCACAAGTAGGCAGAGAGGCAGGCAGAGAGAAAGGAAGAGGCAGGCTCCCTGCTGAGCAGAGAGCCTGAAGTGGGGCTCGATCCCAGGACCCTGGGATCATGACCTGAGCCGAAGGCAGAGGCTTTAACCCACTGAGCCACCCAGGTGCCCCTTAAAGTGTTATTTATTTATTTATTTTTTTAAAGATTTTATTTATTTATTTGACAGAGAGAAATCACAAGTAGATGGAGAGGCAGGCAAAGAGAGAGAGAGGGAAGCAGGCTCTCTGCTGAGCAGGGAGCCCGATGTGGGACTCGATCCCAGGACTCTGAGATCATGACCTGAGCCGAAGGCAGCGGCTTAACCCACTGAGCCACCCAGGCGCCCCTTAAAGTGTTATTTTTAAGAAAAGATTTTATTTTATTTTTTTTTTTTAAAGATTTTTTATTTATTTATTTGACAGAGAGAAATCACAAGTAGATGGAGAGGCAGAGGCAGGCAGAGAGAGAGAGAGAAGCAGGCTCCCTGCTGAGCAGAGAGCCCGATGCGGGACTCGATCCCAGGACCCTGAGATCATGACCTGAGCCGAAGGCAGCGGCTTAACCCACTGAGCCACCCAGGCGCCCGAAAAGATTTTATTTTAGAGAGAGAGAAAGAGAGCAAGTGTGCACAGCTTGATCTCAGGACTCTAGGCTCATGACCTGAGGCGAAGGCCCACGCTTAACCAACTGAGCCACCCAGGAGCCCCTGAAGTGTTACATACTATAAAATTCACACCTTGTATTTGTACATTTCAATTTTTTTTTAAAGTAATTTTACAGAGTTTTGTAATAATAGCCACAATCCAGTTTTAGAATATTCTTATCACTCCCGAAAGTATCCTTACGGAATTAAGTATATCTTTTTGTTCTGTGTACCTACACATCATGTGCGCAAATCACTTATTTATTTACTTATTTTTTATCATTATTATTTTTTAAGATTTTATTTTTAAGTAATCTCTGTACCCAATGTGGGGCTCAAACTCACAATCCCAACATTAAGAGTCACATGCTCCACCAACTAAGCCAGCCAGGTGGCTGGCTTAGTTATATTAAATACTATTTATATTAAATCTATTTATTTATATTATTTATTAAATATGAATACTATTTATTATTTATACTATTTATATTTATTGATTTTATATTTATATTAAATATTAAATACTAATCCCTAAGTAGAGCTGGCAACGAAACATGGTGTGGAGAAAAGATTAGAGGAAAATAATTTAACCGTTCTGGACATTAGCTTTCCTCACCTGTAAAATGACTAAATGGTCTCATAGAGCGAGTCTAATTCTAATATTCATAAGTCTGTCTTTTTGGGAGTCACAGACTACAAAGGTTAAGAAGTGCTAGTTATTTCTTTGTTAAGAGATCTGTGGCTTACAAGAGCAGTGTGGTGTGATTAAGAGATCAATGCCAGGGGCTCCTGGGTGGCTCAGAGGGTTAAGCCTCTGCCTTCGGCTCAGGTCATGATCCCAAGGTCCTGGGATCGAGCCCCACATCGGGCTCTCTGCTCAGCAGGGAGCCTGCTTCCCCCCCTCTCTCTGCCTGCCTCTCTGCCTACTTGTGATCTCTATCTGTCAAACAAATAAATAAAATCTTAAAAAAAAAAAAAAAGAGATCAATGCCAACTCTGTCCTAGCCCTCCCAGAAAATATGGGAAATGCCTTTTACCTTGCTTTACTTCTTCTGAGGCCATGGAGTCCCCCACCTCAAAATCAGAGCTGATCCTCTTCCTGAGGAAGCGTAAGTACAGCTCACTGCGGGCATTCATGAGGGTGACCTCAGTCAGGATAGGGTCCAGTTCCCTGAGAGACATGGAGCAGGAGTAAGAAGGAGGACACTGGATTCCCAGATATAAGAACTACTGGGCAAACACAGTCCCAAACTCCCTCTCCCACTGGGCCCAGAAGGGTGAGCTCTGCCAGATAGTCATACTGGCTCTGCTGGCCCGATTATACTCAGAGACAGCTTCAACCACATACTCTACTTACTGTTTCACCTGAACCCACTCACCACTAAAAAATAATGTCAGGGCTAAATAAGAGAATGCGAGGTGTAGTTTTGCTAGTGGTTTACCTATGCTTCACATGAAAGGAACCACACCTCCCCAACCTCTTATTTAGCTATGGTGGGATTTTAGAATACACTATTAAACTATGGCCCATGCCCATTCAGATGAAAAGGAAAACAATCTTGAAAAAATTAACAAAGTTGAAGGACTCATACTTCCCAATTTGAAAACATAAAACAATGTATGCCATACAGTAAATACTATATATATGTTAGGTATTATTATTATCTACTTTATAGACTACAGATGCCACAAGGAAAGAATTATGTCTGGTTTGCTTACTTTGCTTGCTGCCACATCCCCAGTACCAAAGACCAGTGTTTGACCCAAAATGTGTACTCAGTAAAAATTTACTGATTGAATGAATACATTTTTTTAATGTCTGAATTTTAACAAGCATATTTTTATTAGAAAAAATAAAAGCTTGAGTCAGAGTATTTCTGAAACACAGATCACATAGTAATAGAGCAGTCTCTGAATGATACACAATTACCAATTCAAACTCCTATGGGCTAAGAAAAAGAGGGTTATTACCTTGGTTCTATTTTTTCTGTTGTAGAATTTCTCATCAAGCTATTCTGGACATGCCGGAACTGCAATATACCAAAGAAATGAGAATGTTCTTCCCCACCCTCCTTCTACCTCCCTCCTGCTGGTCCCTCCAAACTTCTGGCATAAAAGAATGTTTAAGTTTAGTCTGCTTAACAGGCAGACCAAAAGTAGGCTATCAGCATGATGAGCCAAAAATTTACTTTTGATTTAGATTCTAATCTAAATCTATTATTGCACTTAGAAGTGATGTTAATGGTGTTCAAATGAACTACTGCCTACTCTCCTAGAGTTCTAGAAATAAAGCTGAACGGCTACCCCTATTTTTTTTTTAAGATTTTTATTTATTTATTTATTTATTTATTTGAGAGAGAGATCACAAGTTGATAGAGAGGCAGGCAGAGAGAGAGAGAGAGGGATGCAGGCTCCCTGCCAAGCAGAGAGCCCGATGCGGGACTCGTTCCCAGGACCCTGAGATCATGACCTGAGCTGAAGACAGCGGCTTAACCCACTGAGCCACCCAGGCACCCGGCTACCTCTATTTCTAAATCCTACTTACTTCCTCTGCTCAAAGGAAAGGAGAAATAAAGTTCACAAAAAAAGCAAGTGTTACTGTGAGCACTTAAAGAACTAAGGAGAAGTCTGAGACAAATGACTTGACACTTAACAGGACCTTAAGAAATAGAATTCTTATACCACTAGAAGGTACTGTTGCACATTCTGTGATAGAGAGGTGCTCTAATGTTTCTGTTTCAAGAAGCCCCTTCTACTTCTTTCTCAGTCTTGTACTATATTATCAGAAGACCTCAAATCCAAAGTAAGCTGCTGAGAGGAAAGATGCAGGCAGTGTGCATTTGGCACGTATTTTTCTATCTATTTCTGCTTTCGTCCCTTCCCTATCGCACCTTAAATTTATTGCATTCAGTATCGCTGGCTCACACGGTGTCCAAACCCCCCTGCAGCTTCCCCAGCTCACCTGCTGATGGTAGTCCCGCTGCTTGATGAACTTGTCCACCACTTTCTCCACTTGTCTGTCACATTCCACCTGCAGATATTTTATCAGAGTATAAAGTCTCCCTGGCCCATAATAGGTCTCCACTATTGGCTGGTGGGTCTCCACAATGCGGGCAATACCTAGAATGGAGAAAATGAGAGCGCTGGATTCCAAATCTTCCCTCCACAAAATAAACTCCTTTCTTCTATCCAGGACTCTGGGGTCTAACTCAACCTTCCAAAATGAATACAAATGGTTCGTGCCAGTACTGGGAATTGCTAAGCAAATGTCTGTTTTATACAGTGCTTGGTAAATCAGAAGGCATTTACTTTATGTATGATAGTTTAACAGGAGCATCTTTAGAAATCAGCATCACTCTCTTCCCAATAATTTACTTTATGGTTAAATTTACTCTTAGCATTTGGGTCTTGAGGGACAGGGTGGCTTAAAAGACTTGAGAGCCTAATTTTTGCTAATTAGATACTGAAATAAAAAGTTAATTCTCCAGGGTCGCCAGGATGGCTCAGTGGGTTAAACCTCTGCCTTCGGCTCAGGTCATGATCTCAGGGTACTGGGGTTGAGCCCCACATCGGGCTCTCTACTCAGCAGGGAGTAGGAGTGTTTCCCTCTCTCTCTCTCTCTGCCTGCCTCTCTGCCTACTTATAATCTCTCTCTCTGTCAAATACATAAATAAAATCTTAAAAAAAAAAGTTAATTCTCTAATGTATCAATCAATACACAGCAAGCTATAAGAATAAAATGAAGGCATCAGGCAAGCAAGGGGAGAAGAAAACCTAGGATGTGGGTGTTAAGTGGTGAAATCTCCAGTCTCTCTCGAGTGGAAAAGGAGATTTACCTTCAAAAAGAAGAGTGAGTGTATCTGCAAAGATGACTGCAGCTCTCCGATCACTCATGTCTGTCCCCAGCACCAACAGCAGATTCTCCTCAGATTTACTGGCCACCTGAAAAGTGGAAAATCCACAATTCTCAGATCAAAGGCTAGTTTTAGTTTTCCAAAAAGACCTTCCTTGACTCTCTTTTCCCATGTTTGCTTTGATGCTTGAAAGCTTAGAGAGGATAGAGGAACATCCCTTGGGGGCTCTGAGTTGTCTGGGCCTCACACAAGAAAAAGAACTTGAGCATAGTGGTAACTCTTCTTTAATTCAAAGATATAAATAATGCTTTCCTTTTCTTTGAAGGTATGTATTGCCATTACCCAAACGAGAAAGTCCCCACTTCCAATAATCACCTCAAAGGATAACTCAAAGTTATCATTAATGGTGCTTCATTGAGGGTGCCTGGGCGACTCAGTCGTTAAGTGTTTGCTTCGGCTTGGGTCATGGTCCCAGGGTCCTGGGATCGAGTCCTATATCGGGTTCCCTGCTCAGCAGGAAACCTGCTTTTCCCTCTCCCACTCCCTTTGCTTGTTTCCCTCTCTGGCTGTCTCTTTCTGTCAAATAAATAAAATCCTAAAAAAAAAATTAAACACCTAAACAAAAATGGTGCTTCATTGAGCAGGACAAGGAATATGGGTACTGCAGAAGGGACTTTAAGGGGATTTACTTATTTATCTTTTAAGATTTTATTTATTTTATAATTTTTTAAAAATTTATTTATTTGACAGACAGAGATCACAAGTAGGCAGAGAGGCAGGCAGAGAGAGAGGGAAGCAGGCTCCCCGCTGAGCAGAGATCCCGATGTGGGGCTCGATCCCAGGACCCTGAGATCATGACCTGAACTGAAGGCAGAGGCTTAATCCACTGAATCACCCAGGTGCCCCAAGATTTGATTTATTTTAAAGGGATTTAAAGTAAAAGCCATTTCTAGATCAAGATGGCAAAGTACTGATAAAAAATGGCCAGCCCCACATATCCCCCTTATATTTTATTTTATTTTTTAAGATTTTATTTATTTGACAGAGATCACAAGTAGGCAGAAATGCAGGCGCGGGGCAGGGGGTGGGGAAGCAGGCTCCCCGCTGAGCAGAGTGCCTGATGTGGGGCTTGACCCCAGAATCCCAGGATCATGACCTGAGCTGAAGTCAGAGGCTTTAATGCACTGAGCCACCCAGGCGCCCCTTATATTTTGTTTTTTATAAATTTTTGAGAATGGTTAAGACATACACACTTAAATATTCAAAAGGAATAAAGGAGTGCTCAGTGAAAAGCAGTTCTGCCTTTATCTATGTCTCTTAGTCTCCTAAGTCTCTTCTCCAGAGAAAACCATTATTAACCCTTACACAAACATGTATTTTATTGTCACTTCTGTCATTTGAAGCAAAAATGCTGCATATAGTTGTTTAACTTAACCATATGTTAGAAAAAGAAACAGGTCAGCACATTCAGAACTGTCTCATTTTTTTTTTAAATATTTTTTTAATTAAAGATTTTTATTTATTTATTTGAGAGAGAGAGAGCATGAGAGGGGAGGTCAGAGGGACAAGCAGACTCCCCATGGAGCTGGGAGCCCAATGCGGGACTCCATCCTGGGACTCTGGGATCATGACCTGAGCTGAAGGCAGTTGCTTAACCAACTGAGCCACCCAGGTGCCCTGTCTCATTTTTCTTAATGCAGAATAGTGTTCTATCACAGGGAATCTGCTGGGGGGGAGGTGGCAGGATGTACTCTGACATATAAACAACCCTCTGCACACATGTCTGCTGAGATTTGCATCTTTCCACCTAACGTCAAGGGGAAGGGGCTGAGTCTTTAACTGAAGCCTGTCTCTTTTTCAGGATTTAACCTTAAGTGACCTCACCTCCTTCATCTCAAAGTGGCTTATTTTGAGACCCAATCCTGGTTATGAAGTCTGAAAACAACTAGCCAACAACGCTGAATGCTCTTAAAAGAAGCCAGTTTCTGGCTGACATCTTAAAAAGGGTGATTCAGCTTGTCAGAGAATTTGCATTTTAATTTTCCCATGTTTTCATTCAGCCTGTCATAACTGAATGTACATCAGTAGATGTCTAGGCCATAGCTAGGTAAGTGTTGAATGAATGTATGCATCCAGTCCTGCTACAGTGGGAGCAGGAAACGGGAGTTAAATCCAGAAGTGAGAAAGAATCCACAGAAACTGGATCCACACAGTGCCCCAGTCTGCAGGCAGAGAATCATACCACTCTCTTACCAAGCAATCGGGGGCCATACCTGCTTGCAAAGGTATTCTGAGAACTTGCTTAATCCCTCCTCATGTAGACCCAGCAGTGGGAAGATCTTGAAGAAGCGCTCCACCTGGGGCAGATCCCCTTCCTTAGTAGCAATGGCAAACTTCTCTGTTACAATGGCTTTGAGACGCTGCTCAGCTTCCTGCAGCAATTTCAGGTTGGCGTCAATCATGCTGCCTGCACAATGGGAGGAATATGGGAAATAATGTAAAGAATCGAACTCTCTCGGGTCCATGCCATTTTGTGCACCACTATTCATTCGAAATATACAGAAGTTCTAATAGAGCGAAAAAAAAAAGTAAGATCTGTGCACAAGTAACTATAACAAACTAAGTGTATAAGTGTAGTAAGAAAGTGTCCACAAGTCACATTTCAGTTGAAGTTAATTAGAAAAGTCTTCCCAGAAATGATATCCTATGTTTTAAAGATGGGCAGGGTTTTGATACCTGAAAAACTAGTACATACATTCCAGGCCAAGGGAATGAAATGGGCAAAGGAATAGAGAGAAAAAGATGAAAAAAATATTTCTAGGGTATTGCAAGTAATATAAACTCTGGCATACAGAGTATTCTATATACATGCACAGTGAATGGATGCGTGAGTGAACAGCATGAAACAAAGTGAGAAAGACAGGGTGGGTTGAAATCACAGAAGGCCTGGAAAGCCAGGCTAAGAATTTAATTTTGTAAGTAGGTGATATGGTCAAGTGAAAACCCACTGGCCAGAGGAACAATAGATCTGGATTCAGTTTCCTTTTCCATAAAATGGGAATAACAACACCTGTCCTAGGGTAGTCTACAACCTCTACAGGGTTGAGAATCAGACAAGGAAATTGCCTGATACCCTTTTCTTGGGTGAGTTTGCCTTGTTCAGATTACAGATGCTTGTAACTAAACCAGAATTTATAGGTGCTTAAACCAGATTACAGATACTTGTAACGACCATAGAAATCAACAATTTGGGATGGATGTCACCTTCTTTGCCCTGTCGGCTGAGCTCAATGACTGACTTGTCCAGGCACAAGTAGCGATGAATGTGGGCCGCAGCCTGCTCATAATCTTCATTCCTCAAAGCAGTCTGAACTCCATCCATGCAGAACTTCAGGTCCAAGATATCATCAGCTCTCTGAATGGCTTGATAGAGGCGGTTCTGCAAAAAGACCTGGAGCTTAGAAACAATGCCCTATTCTTTCAAAACATCTCTTCAGAAGGTAGGGAGATTCAGGAGGAGAATCCAGTTAACCCGAGGCCCTGAACCAAAACCAAGACCAGTTATAAAACTGTTACTGATGATGATCAATAGCACCGACAGTATCATGCAATTTTATTTACGTGACGAGGTCATTCATTTTAATGGAAACAGGAACAGGGACAAGCCATATTTGTATTTGGCTGATGCTATTAAATTAATAATGGAATCAGGCTGTATTTAACATTTGGGAAGAGGATATTATAAACCAAGTAATAAGATAAGTGATACATGTGGAAAATATTTTTCTTTTAGAATAGGCAAGATTTTTTTTCTTTAAGTTTTGTTTATTTAAGTAATCTCTACATCCAACATGGGGCTAGAACTCACAACCCTAAGATCAAGAGTTGTGCTCTCTTCTTACCGAGCCAGTCAGGTTCCCCTAGAATAAGCAAGAATGTATAAAAAAAAAAAACCTTAACAATGTGACTTGGTGGTTGTGTGGCTATTAGCATTTTGTGGTAAGTTATTTTTATAGAATCTCAACAAATAGATTGGAAAGAGTTATGGTATTTCACAGGGGAAAACTGAGACTGGGACTGACTTATTCAGGAACTCAGATCCTCTGCTATTCACTTCAGTAGTCATTAATACTCTATGGTCAGTGAGGACTTGAAATGTGGCTAGTCCAAATTAAGATGTGTAAAACACACACTGACCTTCAAAGATTTAGTATAGAAATAAGGCAAAATGTCTCATTAATACCATTTTATAGTAATCATATGTTTAAATGGTATTTTGGATATAATGGGTTAAATAAAACATATTACTAAGATTATTTTCACCTATTTCTATTTTATTTTTTATTTTTAAAATATTTTATTTATTTATTTTTGAATTTAAAAAGATTGATTGATTTCACAGAGCAAGAGGGAGAGAGAGAAGCAGTTTCCCCACTGAGCAGGGAGCCTGATGTGGGGTTCAATCCCAAGACCCTGGGACTATGACTTGAGCCGAAGACAGATGCCTAACCAACTGAGCTACCCAGGCGACCCTCTGTTTTACTTTTTTAAAATAATGAAAAAAAAAAATACTGGCTACTAGTGGGACACCTGGCTGGCTCAGTCAGGAAAGCATGATACTCTTGATCTCAGGGTCACGCATTTAAAACCCATGTTGGGTGCAGAGCCTACTTGAAAGAAAGATAAAGAAAGAAGGAAGGAAGGAAGAAAAGAGAAAGAAAGAGGAAAAATAGAAAAATGAAGAAAAATGGCTACTAGAAAAATCTAAAGTTAAATGTATGGTTTATATTCTTTTCCAATTTGGATGATTTCTATTTCATTTTCTTGCCTAAATGCCTGGCTAGGAATTCCAGTACAATGTTGAAGAAAAGAAGAGCTGCATCCTTATTTTATTCCTGATCTTAGGGGCAATGCACCCAGTCTTTCACTGGTAAGTATGAAGTCAGATGTGGGATTTTTGTAATTGGCCTTTATCAGGTTGAGGAAGTTCCTTTTATTACAAGTTTTTTTTGAGTTTATGCCTTTTCTGAGTTTATGAGATGATCATGTGTTTTTATCCTTTACTCTACTGATGTGGTAGATATATTAATTGATTTTCAGGGTTTTTTTTTTAAAGGATTTTATTTATTTATCTGACAGAGAGAGAGTGAGCACGAGAGAGGGAACACAAGCAGGGGGAGTGGGAGAGGGAGATGGAAGCCTCCTGCTGAGCAGGAAGCTGATGCAAGGCTCGACCTCAGGACTCTGAGATCAGGTCGACTGAGCCACCCATGTGCCCCTAATTTTCAGATGTTAAAGCAACTCTGCATTCCTGGGATAAATCCCACTTGGTCATAGTATATTCTTTTTCATGTGGTGCTAGATTTGGTTTGTTGGTGTTGCTAAGGATTTTTATGTCCTTATTCATAAGATGTACTGGTCTTGAGTTTTCTCTTCTTCTGCCTCTCTGTTGGGTTTTACTATCTTGGATTAAATTTCTATTGAATGGTGCTACTGTAATTTCTAATGCGGTGGCCTCTCTATTGCCCCCTACTAACTCAAACATCAGAAGTTCAACAGGATTACCTTGGCCAAGTCAAGCTGACGGACTTTGCTGGATACATTCTCAGCTAGGTTGCAGGTAAAGGTGATCATTCCAGCTAGCTGCTTTGCATCTCCTTCAATCAACTGCAGATTGGGACTGGAGACACATGACAGCACATATACATCCAGAGAGGCAGAAGGTAGGAATAAGAGATGGAAAATTTTTTTTGTAAATGGAGACTATGTCTTCTACTGTCTTTGTACTTCCCCACAACTTTTAGCTCAGTTCACTCTACTCACAGATTTTCCTAAAGAGTATTTTGCTGAAAACTCAGGTCTGTAAAAGTCATTAAAAAAATGACTTTTTATAACTACTAAACAGACCTAAACAGACTTTTTATAACTACTAAACAGAATAGATGCTCCCCATTGCTGAGTATAAAGTGCACTAACCAACAAGCAAAGAGGGTGATGAGATCAAAGAGCAATTTTTATGCCTAGCAAATACTCAAAGTTTGTAAAAACAGTGGTTCTCAACCTTGAACCATAATCAGGATCAGTGGGTGTGCCTGTTAAAGGCTTGTCAGATTCCTTGGCTCTATGCACCAAGTTTCTGATTCAGTAGGTTTTGAGTGGCGACTCGTAATTTGCATTTCCAACAAGTTTCCCAATGAGTTTGATACTTCCAAGGACACTTTTGAGAACCACTTGACTATACCCTTAAGTGTTCATTTCATTCTGAAATAATCCTCCTCTACATTTCAAAGTCAAGTAGCATTTTACAACAGAAAGTTAGGAAAAACAGTAATTTATCCATCCAGTGGACCTTGTCGGAATGACAATAGCGCTGCGAGACTCACCCCATTCGATGGAGAGTGACCATTTTACTTTCAATGGTGTTTTGCTGTTCCAAAAGAGCATCCAGTTCTCTCTCTACCAGTTTCTGAAACACAGACAAGCATTTTGTCATCAGAATGGTCAGAAGGAACCTTAGAGTAATCTAACCCAACCACTTAGCTTAAGGGTGAATCACGTTTCGAATGTCTTTCCTTTCACTGAGTTCTCCTAGGACTTTAACCAACAATACTTCATTTTTTGCATGTATCACATTGCAGGCTGGCTGCTACCTATTGTATATTTTATCCCATCTAGCAGATGAACACCATAAAGGCCAGAAGTAAACTTTAATTCAATCTAAGTAGCATAGTACCTAATGCAGGAAGGCATTTAAAATATAATTGCTAAATGAAACTTTCAAAGTGGAAGTTACAAAAAGTCCCTTCATAGTGTACAGTCAGTACCCAGAAGGGATAAAAACATAATTCTCTCAACAAAGTTATTTACTGCATTACTGCAAAAGACATTAACCTTCTTAAATGCTTGAGTTTCTTCATCTGTAAAACGTAATACATATCCTATAGTACTGTTGTGAGAGCCAAACAAGGTAACAAATGTAAAGTGCTTAACAGAGTATGTGAAACATTGTTTATTAACAGCCATCGATATCAGCTATATATTTCTATTAAAATAGTTCAGTAGGATCCAGAGGGGAACGTCCCCTTGACAGTCATCAAAAACAAATACAGAACTAAAATTGTCCTGTCTGGAAGATGGGCTTAATTTCACCTTAAAAATTGACTGCCTTAATGAATGCATGCTTAGGACTGTTAAAATACTAAATTTTATAAAGCACATCTTGCTGAAAAATGGCACCATAAAATGCTTTACTTGGTGCAATTTAATATTTGGAGATATTCTTAGATATCAATAATCCCTCCTCCCTCCCGCTGAAACTGACTTTTGTACTCAAACTTAATTAAAAGTTTGGTTTAGGGAACAGCTACTAAACTTTATCAGGCCTTAGATCTCTTTCTTCTGAGTGGCAAGGAACCCAAATGATATCATAAAAATATCCTGGCAGCATCAGGTTGCCACGGAAAATGGAGGGTGCAAGGAATCCTTAAGAGAATACAGTCTATGCTCCTGACACAATGCAGGGGTCCAAAAGATGAAAGTTCCTAGTTCAAGATTAGACAGTTGTGCCTGTCTTAAAACCTCAAGCTTCTACAAAGCTGTGCACTTACCGAACGCTAAAACCACACCCCTCCCCCCAAGTCATTCCCTACAAAAGTCTTATAACGCTTCAGGTTTCTTTGCAAAGACTTCCTTCTTAAAGGAGGTAACGCGGTGAAAGCGTTTCGTAATTTTTTAAATGGCTAATTCAATGCAAGGGAGCCTTTCTCACTTTGAGAAGCAAGCAAGTTGACTCTAACTGCTCTGGCCGAAAAACTTAGATTAAGGGCCAGGGAAATCAAAGGGAACGAAGCAGATCGCCGAAATAACACGGAAAACAAGTTTAGGGACACCAGATCAAGTGAACAGAGATGTCACATCCTCCCAGATACACTCAACTACACTCCTCCTTCTTCAATAAGTGCTTTTTTTGTTTCCCTCGGCAGAGGCAGAGAGAGAACTTCCCACAGCCCGGAATTCCCAAAACTGACGTCTCCTAAGCCCCCTGCCCCTGGGCCATTCCCCCACCTCCTCGCCGCAGAGCCGTTCGTATACAGCCTCTAGCTCCTGCAGCTCGGTCAGGGAGCGAATGAGCTCAGTAGAGATTTCCGAGCAGCAGCCTCCTCCCATCCCCTCAGGCGAAGGAACCCCTGACAGCTTCTGAGGGGACTCGAGATCCGCCATCTTGGTCCCCATTTCGCTCTTCCGGCCCCGCGAGGCCCCCGCCTCGTTTGCGCGCCCGGTCATGCGGCTGCCCAAGAAAATGCCCGACGGATTTATGGGTAGTTTTTTTTTTTTTTTAAGTACACTGTAAAAGGTCTGTTTGATTTCTTTTCTCCTGGGAAAGTGACGGGCATAAGGTATGTTTAACTAATTTTCAATGTCGAGTCGAAGAAAGAAACATTTTAAAAAATTACATATATATTCTTCAGGCGCCGGTTGGGGACTTCTTATACGTCGCGCGCCCGCCGGAAGGTCCCTGCCTTTAGAGCTAATGGCGGACGCCGGTAGGTTGAAGCTGGCGGTGGCTTAGGCCTTGAAAGAACTCAGCATCTGTCGGATATCTACGCCATCCTTCCTGCTGCAGGGTAAAGAAGAAGGCTCCCTCGTTTCTCGGACCTAGGGAGGCAGAGAGCGGTCATAGGAGGGTTGGCCGGGCTTCTGGTCGGGTTTTGAAGCAGCCTAGGCCCGTAAGGTCCAGGCCAGGGAAAAAGGTGGAGGGGATTGCTTGGGTACGAAAACGACTTTCAGGAGTCGTCTCCCACTTCCGTCTCCAAGGTGGGAACGAATTCCGGATCGAAGTAAGACTTAAAGAAATTGCCCGGCTTTTAGGCCCGGGGGGTGGGTGAGGGGAGGGGTTAAGATGGACGTAAACGACACGCCAACTGTAATGTAAGGTGGGAAGACTCCGTGTGTTGAAAGCGTAAATAACGGAAACAGTTTTTGGTGCCAAGACCCTCTTTTGAATTCGTGTTTTGGTACTTGGGCAATTGATTTTCAATTTTATCATTTGCAAAGTGGGGGACACTAGTATCTATTCTGAAGATTTTGTGAGGTTTGAATGCGGTGATGTTGCTTTGGCACAGGGAGAAGGGATGGAGGCTAGAGAATGGATGGAAAGGAGCTTTTTGCTGTGCTTTTAAAGAATTGTGAACCGTGTGTGTGTAACCTATGCAAATACAAGAACGTGCAGAGCTGCTTAGTTTCTTGACAGTTAAGGCACACAGTTTCTTAATGGTACAGATCCCAAAGATTTTACCACTTATTAATGATCTCAGGCAGGTGATTTAATTTCTTAACCTCAATTTCTTCATCTATATAATTAGTATAATGAGTTATTTGTAGGTAGTATAGATGTAGTTAGTATAACTCGTTAGTATTATGAGTTATTTGTAGGGATTTGTAGGGATTAGAGGCAAAGTATACAGCCTGGTGCATGGCATGTAGAATGCTCTCTGGTTATAAATACCGTTATTCGTCAATAAGCTTTACTGTATGGGTTCTGCCCTTCAGCCAGAAGTTCCTTTGCAGAAATGTCTGTTAAAGTAAGTCTCCCAGCTGATATTTTTGTGCTTTTATGTGCTCTTAGCTTGTTTTGACTCCGTACAACTGCGGCCTGATTGTGGAGTTGTGAGTATCTCAGTGTTGCTGCCATCATGTTCCTATACAACTTGACCTTGCAGCGGGCCACAGGCATCAGCTTTGCCATTCATGGCAACTTCTCTGGTAAGATATCCAGTTAACTTTCTTTCTGAATTAAACTTTAAAAAAAAAAAGATTTTATTTATTTGATACAGGGAGAGACTGAGAGAGGGAACACATGCAGGGGGAATGGGAGAGGGAGAAACAGGCTTCCCGCTGAGCAGAGAGCCTGATGTGGGGCTCAATCCCAGGACTCTGGGAACATGACCTGAGCTGAAGGTGTGTGCTTAACGACTTAGCCACCCAGGTGCCCCCTAGGACAGAGTTTAGAAATAAATGGTATATATTAGATAGCAGCTTTAAAAGTTGTTTGAGATAATCCATCGAACTGCACAGGTAAGAATGTGATTTTCTAGTATAAAAGCTTTCAAGCTGAGCTAAAAAGAGCCTTTGGAAATAATTAATTCTATGAAGTTAAACGTGTGTTAATAATGACTTGTAGACAACTCCCAATTACGCAGATTGTTGGCAAATTTTAGAAAAATAAAAAGGGTTTTTAAAAAGTACCTGTTGAGCATTTTTCTAAAAAGATTTTCTATATTTGTGAGAGAGAGAGTGTGCGCATGCATACATGGACACACGCAGGAGGAGGGACAGAGAGAGGAAGCCTGAGGTGGGGCTCCATCCTAGGATCCTGGGATCATGACCTGAGGCAAAGTCAGATGCTTAAGTGACTGAGCTACGCAGGCGTCCCTATGTGCCCCTTTTTTTTTTTTTTTTTTTTTTAAGATTTTATTTATTTGACAGAGTGAGAGAGGGAACACAAGCCCGGGGGAGCTAGAGAGGGAGAAGCAGGCTCCTTTCTGAGCAGGGAGCCCAATGTGGGGATGGATCCTAGGATGCTGGGATCGTGACCTGAGCTGAAGGCAGACGCTTAATGTCTTGAGCCACCCAGGTGCCCCTGTGTGACCATTTTGTAAAAGTTTTTCTTTGATATCACTTTTGTTAAGTCTTATCAATTCTAGGAATGAAATAGAATTTAAAAAAATACCCCAACTTAATTATATTTATCTTGAGTGGCATTTTGACCCGTCCAGTTTACTTTTTGGACTAGTTCTGATTATTCATGATCTTTATTGTTTTGGTGATCTAGGAACCAAACAGCAGGAAATTGTTGTTTCCCGTGGGAAGATACTGGAGCTGCTTCGCCCTGACCCCAACACTGGCAAAGTACACACTCTACTAACTGTGGAAGTATTTGGTGTTATCCGGTCACTCATGGCCTTTAGGCTGACTGGTGGCACCAAAGACTACATTGTGGTTGGCAGTGACTCGGGTCGGATTGTTATCTTGGAATACCAGCCATCTAAGAATATGTTTGAGAAAATTCACCAAGAAACCTTTGGCAAGAGCGGATGTCGCCGCATTGTTCCTGGCCAGTTCTTAGCTGTGGATCCCAAAGGGCGAGCTGTTATGATTAGTGAGTGACTTGATCTATTAAGTATATCTTTGAGACTTCATAGATTCTCAGTTTGGGGTAATAGTGCTGTGCTTTTGGCAGTGTGCCTGTAAGTTCCTTACCTGGGTAAAGTTTGGATCACATTTGGATTAATGCCATGGTTTAAAGTTGCTTTTCCTTTTAAAACAATGGCAATAGTCTTAACACACCTTTTTTATTTTCTTTCTGGTTGAATTAGATGTTTTCCCCATTTCTGTGTAGCAGAAAACCTACAATGAAATGATTGTACATAATTAGGCAGTGAATATGGTTGCTTTCATCAGCCTGAAGTGATGATTCACATTCATGTCTCTTCTCTGATGTATCTCTTGAAGAAACTTCTGTGTATCTGATCAGGCCTCCAGAAGGCAACTCTTTTGACAAGTCACAAAATCATTAGATTTAATTCAGAGAATAAAGCTGGCAATTTTAGGAATTAACGTTTTGTTTCCCAGTATCATTAAATATTGGGCACGCTGAAAAGTTTTCTTGAAGAATTAGTGGGATATTAAGATCCCTATTAGGAAGGAAGGAAGTAAAGTTCTATTGTCTATTTTACTGATAGCAAAATCCTAATTAATACACTTGTGGAGTTAATGTTGGCAATTAATAATTTTAAAGAAAGCATTGTGATGCGAGTCTGGCTGTTCTATAAGCCCTTCTTTACATTTTCTGGAAATTTTATTTGTTTTGTCTTCTTTATCTGTAGGTGCCATTGAAAAACAGAAATTGGTATATATCTTAAACAGAGATGCTGCAGCCCGGCTTACCATTTCATCTCCCCTAGAGGCCCACAAAGCGAACACTCTAGTATATCATGTGGTTGGAGTAGATGTGGGATTTGAAAATCCAATGTTTGCTTGTCTGGAAATGGATTATGAGGTAATAGGGACTCATTGACCCCCTGCTCTCTTCCTCTTTACCCCTTCTTGCTTCTCCCCCTCCCCCCACACGATGGTTTCTTTGATTCACCTCAGTGCTTTCCTGATTATTTCTTCATTGTGTTGTCTTGCAGTTATTTTGCTAACAAATCTTTTCTGTTTTCCAAATGTCTTATCGGGAGTCTTTGGAATGTTTCACAGCTTAACTTTAACTGTATAATAGCACCTTACTCCGATTCGAACAATCTCCCTATAAAAATGGTATTTTGGGGGGAAGAGCTGTTTGAAAAAGGAGGTGAAACTGTATGTGGGACTTTTTTTTCAGGGAGGTAGTGAAGGTTGGGGCATACTATTCTTTGCCTTGAATGGAAGGCTGTAGCCTTCATTAGCGGGAACCTTGATCCCCAAAATAGAAGACCCAGGTTTGTGTTCCAGCTCTGCCATTACTTAGTAGTGTGAACTTTGGTAAACTGACCTTTGCTTCCCCACTCATGAGGTGGAGGGATCCTAATGCTGGGTTTGTGCCATTGTCCTTCTTTATAGGAAGCAGACAATGATCCAACAGGGGAAGCAGCGGCCAATACTCAGCAGACTCTTACCTTCTATGAATTAGACCTTGGTTTAAATCATGTGGTCCGAAAATACAGTGAACCTTTGGAGGAACATGGCAACTTTCTTATTACAGGTATTTTTTTTTTTAAGGTTTTTTTTTTTTTTTTTTTTTTTTTTCATTTGAGAGAGAGGGAGAGAGCAAGAGCAGAGGTGGGGAGAGGGAGAAGCAGACTCCCCACTGAGCAGGGAGCCCAATGTGGGTCTGGATCCCAGGACCCCAGGATCATGACCTGAATTAAAGGCAGAGGCTTAACTGACAGAGGCACCCAGATGCCTTTACAGGTACTTTATTCTCAGAACTACTCTGTACGTTTTTGCTTAGCCCATTTTATATGCAAACCTAGGAGAGTTTACTTACGAGGGTTTGGAAACTACAATCTATTTGTGGTAAATCTAAGTACCTTGCCTATGTTTCATGGAGTGGCTGACTCTTAACCTTCTAATGGGGGCAGAGAAGAAAGGATGGGGAGAGTACGCAGCTTGGAACATTGATCACTGTTGGGTGCTCCGATATTTCTACTGTAGACAGTCTTTCACTGTCATTAAGAAAGCTAAAACCCAATTCTTTGAAAAGACAAATGAATGTCCATGAATTTAAAAACTTAGGTGAAATAGAAATGTTTTTGAAGGCACTTCCCAAAATTGACCCTATAAGAAGTTAAGAACCTGAATAGACTAGCATCCATTAAGGAAATTGCAGCAGTAGTTAGAAATACTCCCCAAAAGATTTAAGGTCCAGAATTTTTAGGGATCTTAAATTTCTCCAGAGATAGGAAAAAAATAAAAAACTATTGTACCTCTTTATGACCCTAATGTAACTTAAGTATCAAAATTGGGAAAGGTTAGTAACAAAAATCTATATATGTTGGTTATGGTTATAAATACCAAAACCTAAGGTCTTAGAAAATTGAAGTCTGCTTTAAATGCATCAGAGCTAAGTAAGATTTTTATAGGTGTTCAGAGAGGTTTACGATTAGAAAATCAGTATCCAGGGTGCCTGATGGGCTCAGTCAGTGGAGCATGTGACTCTTGATCTTGGGGATGTGAAGTTCCAGTTCCACGTTGAGCTGAGAGATTACTTAGAAAATGAAACCTTGAAAAAGAAAATAAGTGTCAGTTTAATTTATTATATTAAAAGACTAAATGGGACATGTATATTTGTAGTCCTGTAAGTTTCTTCTCCACTGTCTTGGGGAAGACAGTGATTCAGTCCTTTTTGTGTTGAGTCATTTGCACTTGAATTGATGTCTAAAGTGAAATATGCCCTGTTGGGGAAGATTTTGGAGAATAAGATAGCTCTTGTCTTTGAACATTAAATCTTAATTAAAGAGGCCATGTATTAAACAGAATAACCTTGGACAATAGATTACACATCTCATTTTCTGTAACATTACCATATGTTTTGCTGTCAGGTCTTCATTTGTTCACCAATTTTTTTTTAAGATTTAATTTATTTGACAGAGAGATCACAAGTAGGCAGAGAAGCAGGCAGAGAGAGGGGGGGAAGCAGGCTCCCTGCTGAGCAGAGAGCCTGATGTGGGGCTCCATCCCAGGACCCTGAGATCATGACCCAAGCCGAACGCAGAGACTCAACTCACTGAACCACCCAGGCGCCCTGCCCTGTTCACCAGTTTTTTATTGAGTCTCTACAGTCAGTATGTGCAGAGTCAATCTTCTGCATGAAGAATTATATGTGGTGTCTCCTTTAATGCAAGGTTGAGTCTGGTGATGAATATGTCCAAGTAACAAAAAATTGCCAGAGAATGTATCAAACGCCATGACAGGGTAGAGGAGAGGTCTCTAACCCAGGGAAGGAAAGGAATATGTTAGAGAAATCTTTCTGGAGAAGAGCTCTATGCTGAGACTGGAAGACTAGTTATTTAGGTATTGGGTGGGGGTTGGAGGAAGGAGTTTCTGTTGTGGACAAGGAGAGTGAGATGCACAAAGGCCCATGTACAAAGAAAGAACATTGTTCGTTCAAAGAACTTTTGGAAGCTCATGGATCAATAGAACTAAAGGGCTGTGGTGGGAAGGTAGCTACTGAAGGATTTTATTTAACTTATTTTTTGTTGATGTGATTGAAGGATTTTAAGCAGGGAATAATCTGTTAAAGATGAGTATTTTGGAAACATCACTTCCTTACATTTTGGCTAATTAAGTGGAGGATAAGAATGTAAGCCAGATTGGGAAGCTGTTTTACTAACTCAGGGGATTGGCAGCATGAGCGCTGCTAAGAAGGTAGACTCAGAGCTGTGAGGGGACAGAGACTTGAAGAGGAACACCCAGGTTTCTGGTTTGGTCTGTTGACTGATAGTGGTGTTCTCTGAGATGGAGGACCCAGGAGGTCGAACAGATTTGGGAAGAAACTTGAGTTTGTTCATGAATACAGTGTATTTTTAAGCTGCATGTGGAATATCCTTGTAAAAGTGTCCAGTACATAGTTGGGTTATAGGGCTAAAGATGAGAACTGAGTTTTGACTCAGCTAGAAATTTTAGATGCGGCATCATGTACCTGCACAGGCTCAGGCTACCCGAACTGCACTCCATCCTTGTCTTATGCTAGTATAGGGGAAAAAGAAACACTTTGAATATTTCTTAGTCTCAGGCACTTACACCTTCATCCAGGTTGGGTTGAAGGAGAGAAGGAACTGAAAGTTAAATTGTAATTCATATTACATTGTATCATTGTTAAGTTCTGTTTTTTTTTTTTGTAGTTCCCGGAGGGTCAGATGGTCCAAGTGGAGTGTTAATCTGCTCTGAAAACTATATCACTTACAAGAACTTCGGTGACCAACCAGATATCCGCTGTCCAATTCCCAGGAGACGGGTAAAAATCTTTGCCATAAGAAAAGATGCTGGTGTTTGTGAAGTTAATTTATTTTTTGTAATTACAGTATAGCCTCTTAGTTTATTTGTTGTGAGGTTTTAGTTTCTTTGTAAATGTTTGTAATAAAACTTTTTTTTTTTAAGGATTTTTTTTATATGATAGATCACAAGTAGAGAGGCAGGTAGAGAGAGAGGGGGAAGCAGACTCCCTGCTGAGCAGAGAGCCCAGTGGAGCAGAGTCCAGTGCCAGGCTCGATCCCAGGCCCCTGAGATGACCCGAGCCAAAGGCAGAGGCTTAACCCACTGAGCCACCCAGGCGCCCTGGTGAAGCTGGTATTTTAGTGAAAGCAAAACAGATTTTTTGAGAAAAGGAATTAAAAACATGGTTTCCATTTCAGAAGAATCTGTGGGTGATCAGTTTGAAATTCCTGCATTTCTAGTTTGAAGAAGCCAGACATATTTATTGGAGATAGATTGTTTCCTACTGTTTTGTCTTTTTTCCAACGTACAGGAAATTTTAAAGAATAGAAAAATGAATTCCTGTTTGTCTTTTATATACAAAAAAAGATGCACCAATTTAATGTTTTATTGCATTTGGATTTTGTTCCTTTTTTTCAAAGACTTAATTTGTCAGGGGTCCGGGGAGACAGATAGCACACAAGCAGAGGGGAGCTGCAGGCAGACGAAGAAGCAGGCTTACTGCTCATCCCTGCTGAGCAAGAAGCCCAATGTGGAACTTGATCCCAGGACCCTGGGATCATGACCTGAGCTGAAAGCGGATGCTTAACTGACTGAGCCACCCAAGCATCCCTTGCGTTGTTTTCTTATGCTGTATCTGTATACATTTTTAGACAAACGTTTTGGAAATAAGTTGCAGTCATCATGACATTCTAAGAATGTCCTAAGATAGATCTCCTAAAAAGAACTTCTCCTACTGTGTAACCACACTACCAATGTCATGTGCAAGAAATATCGTGTTTTGTGTGATACAGTTATCTTATGTACAGTTCATATACCAATTTCTCTCATTGTCCTCCTCAAAGGTACCCTTTAACCTACTTTTTCTGCCCTTTTAGAATATTTTGTCTCACCTTTGTTTGCTTTTGGTCTTTTATTGACTTTTTTTTGAGGGAGGGCTAATTTTCTTGAAGTTTGTCCCATTATATTTTTCCATATGGTTGTATCCATGTTAATATTTTTTGACAGAAACATTACAGAAGGAGTGGCATATTTCCAATTCTGTCACATTAGGGGTACAGAATGTTGGTTTGACTTGGTGATGATAAATTGTTAAGGTAGTGTCTGCTTGTACTGCTTAATTGTGAAGGTACCTTTTCCTTTTTGTAATTGGTGTGGAAGCAGGTGGTGAATTTTGAGGTGGTAAATAGTCTTTTCCCTAACATCTTTTCACACAGTGCGTTTCCCCTCAGTTCAGTTACTACGTTGGTGGTTAAAAGTGGTGTTTTATCAATTTTAATCTTAACAGTGTACTGTGGAAATTATTAAGGATATGCAAAGTAGAATAT
This sequence comes from Mustela putorius furo, assembly GCF_011764305.1. Taxonomy (NCBI): domain Eukaryota; kingdom Metazoa; phylum Chordata; class Mammalia; order Carnivora; family Mustelidae; genus Mustela; species Mustela putorius. The sequence goes on along the minus strand of NW_025421304.1, from coordinate 31,850,805 downwards.
AATGGACTGTATATCCAGCTTCGGCTAATCCCGTTTAATCTCTGCTTCCTCGGTCTCTTCCTTTCACTCCTCGTTTTATATCTTTTTAATATTAACTTACAGGTCCTGGGGTTGAATCTTACAGGTCTTACTTAGTTGATCTAATATATGATATCCAGATAAGAGTCCATGAATTTTAGGAAATCTGAGAAGAAATCTGTCAAGTTAAATTCTTGGTAAGGGGTGGGAAGTTCAGTTTGGCTCATCAGACATTTACTGAGCACCTAACTCTTGTGCATCGTACTTGGTTTGGGGAGTATAAAAACATATAAAACATGTTTTGCCCTCGAAGAACTAAGTCAGTGGGAGAAATACAAAATGTTGGAAACATTAAAAAAAAAAAAAACCAGCCAGGATTATAGTCAAAGAGTTGCCTTGTCAGAGTTAAGGAAGATGATGTGGAACAAGGCTAAAGAAGGACAGTTTGGACGGTAGTGTCATGGACATGTAAGACTTTTCTTCATAGTCTGAAGTGATGGCTCTTTAAATTTCATATCTTTGACATTTTTCTCTGAAGAAAGTTTTTTTCTTACTCACTGGATCAGAATGTAGAGTGAAATTGTGGCGCCTTTTTTTTTTTTTTTTTTTTTAAAGATTCTATTTATTTATTAGGGAGAGTGCATGCACCAGCAGGCAGAGTGGTCGGCAGAGGGAAAGGGAGAAGCAGGCTCCCTGCTGAGCAGAAAGCCTGACTGGCAGAAAGCCAGTCCCAGAACCCTGAGATCATGAGCTGTGCTGAAGGGAGTTGCTTAACCAACTGAGCCACCCAGGTGCCCTGTGGCTATTTTTTTATACACAGGCTTTGTCACATAGTTATAGTAAACAATAATTTTGGCTACTGCATTTTATATTTTGGCGAACAGGCTTCTCTGGGTCAAAACTTATAAAGGACTGTGGGGTTATTTCTAGGCCTTGGGTGGGTGACCTGTATGATCCCTATTGGTAAGGTGCTGCGTTCCCTAAATAAGTAGTACTCATTTCTAAGTTGTTGGTTCTATATTTGACTTTGCTAGAATGACCTGGATGATCCTGAAAGAGGAATGATTTTTGTCTGCTCTGCTACCCATAAGACCAAATCGATGTTCTTCTTTTTGGCCCAAACTGAGCAGGGAGATATCTTCAAGATCACTTTGGAGACAGATGAAGATATGGTAAGCAGACTGTGGATGGAGAGGGGAAAAAAAGCCATGAAGAAACACTTTTGTTAGGTTAGTCTGGTTTGATAAAATGTCCTATGGTATTCTAGTTTTCATATATTTAAATAATCTTAATTCAAAAACTGGTACTTAGGTGTACATTTAAGGTTTACAGAGTGGTTTTATAAACCATCTTCAAAACTACTCTGAGATAGGACAGTTAATACTTTACAAGTTAATAAAATGGAAGTAATATCTTAAAAAGTGGTTGTCTAAGGTGTTAAAGCTTTTTATTTGTGCAACTAGTATAGAAATGTAGGTTTTCTCTGGTTAACAGATTCCTGGTCTGGTAGTCTCATGTATAAGACTGAGTAATGCCACTTCTGGTGAGTAGCAAGAAAAAGCTCTTGATGTCTACTGAAAGCTGGTAATACACATGATCACTGTTTTCATCCTGTATAGGAGCTCTGTGAACAACTGAGCAATTTTTTGGATACCAGTTCAGCTCAGGAGTTGGCAGATTTTTTTTTGTAAACGCCCAGTAATAAACATTTTCAGCTTTTATGGGCAATATACTCTCTGCCTCAACTATACAACTCTGCCATTATGGCACAGAAGCAGCTATAGGAAGTACATAAACAAATTAGGCTGGTCTTGGGTTTTAGTTTGGTAACCCTGGATTTAGATACTGAGGACAGTATTTTATTTGCTCTTCTGCTTCTGCTGTCTTACAGTACTGGGCTACCTTCTGTGGCCTAGCTTCACTTGCCTACATGGTAGAATCTTTTTTTTCTCTTCCCTCCAGGTTACTGAGATCCGGCTCAAGTATTTTGATACTGTGCCTGTTGCTGCTGCCATGTGTGTGCTTAAAACAGGCTTCCTTTTTGTAGCATCAGAATTTGGGAACCAGTGAGTAATCCTTTTATTACCCTAGTTCACCCCCGTTATTATAAAAGTTGGCAGGAGGGAGATGTGGCTCTAAGGCCAAAGAGTTTTCCAAAAGAATGTTCTAGTTTCTTCAAAGGTTTTGCCCTCCTTTCCCCTTTACATTGTTTTTCTTGGTTATTTACTCTACTTCAGTGACTTCAGTCACTATCTTCAGGTAACTGCAAAAGTAGCTTCAGAGGTGATCTTTCCTGAGCATCTTGCTGGACATTTTATTGAGTATTTGTGAAACTACTTTCATGTTCTACCAAGGCTTCACTTGTACAAATCTAAAGTTGAAGCTTGTCAGTACCCACAGCTGCCTGGCCATGTCACTAACCTTCCCAACCTCAATACTTCTGTTAATGGCTAATTGGTGAGTTCTAGCAACTTGAGTTTAACATCTCAATTTTTGTGGACAAAAAACTACTTTCGTTTGAGTGCTAACTTCTCTTTTTAACTTCTTTATCCCTTTTTTTATAGTGCTAGTCTAAACTATTTCACTAGTTTTCTTACTACATTTCATTGTCTTTTCCTGTAAAACTTGTTAAGCAGCTAAGACAACCTTGATGAAATCCTTTCCCTTATCCCTGTGTTAAAATCTTTGATGACTTTTTATTACCAAATGGATAAAGTCTGAACTCTAGCCTTCAATTTAAGACCAATATCTAAGTCTCCAAATTACTCAGTGACTTGGTCTTGCCTTTTATTTTTAGTTTAGGTCTTGCCAGTATTTGCTAAAGTCTCTGCAATCACTTAACTAATGCTGTTTCCTCATGATTAAAATGAAGTCGTGTCTAGGATTCTAGAATTCTATCCCATTTCTGCCTTTCTCCAACTGTTTTTCCTTTCTTAGACATTCCTGTTAATCATCCTTACTGACTTTATCAGAATTTCATCCTGCACTTATGAATTTAAACTCTGGCTGTATTTGATTAACACACAAAGATGCACCCATGATATTCACTGTAATGCTATTTGTGAACTCAGAAGTATAATCTAAATATCCCATCAGTATGGGGCATGGTCATAAGATACGCTGCCACTAAAAATGTTTTCTGTATGCTAAATGCAGTGTATGGGTTTGTTTAGATCCTGATCTAAACAAATCAACTTTATAAAAATATTGAGACAGGCAGGACACAGTTAAGCATTTGACTTGATTTCAGCTCAGGTCATGATCTCAAGGCGGTCAGTTTGAGCCCTGCACTAGGCTCCACATGCAGTGCGGAGTCTGCTTAAGATGGTCTTCCCTGGGCACCTGGGTGGCTCAGTTGGTTAAATGTCTGCCTTTGGCTCAGGTCGTGATCCCAGGGTCCTGTGATTGAGTCCTCCATTGGGCTCCCTCTCCCCTTCTTGTTCATCCTCTCTCGCTTGCTCTCTCTCTGTCTCAAATAAAACCTTAAAAAAAAAAAGACACTCTCTCCCACTCCCTCTGTTCCCCTCCCCTGTGTGTGTGTAGGCTTTCTCAAATCTTTAAAAAGTGATAAAATATTGAGACAGTGGTAAAATTTGAATACTATTTGAAAATATCAAGAAATTAGTATTATTTTGGAGAAATGGGAAATAAAATAAGACTGGTCATGGGTTGACCTTTGTTGAAGCTGAGGATTGGGCACATATGGATTCATTAATTATACTGTTCTCTCTTACGTATGTGTTTAAAAATTTCCTTAATAAATAGAAATTCTAAGTGAAACATACTGATCTGAAAAATATTTTAAGATACACTGCTTATTTAAAAATAACTTTTTTTTTTAGAATGATGCAGTTCTTTAAAATAAAATTACATACAAAAACTAGGAAATAAAAATACTGGAAGTAGATCCAGTGAAATGTTATTGTGAGTATTCTGGGATACTGCTAGGATTATGGGGGATTTTTATTATTTGCTCTTTTACTCGTTTCCCAAAACTTTCTGGTTTGAAATTTATTTCTTGGGGCAGAGGGTAGAAAGACTGAAGTATACAGGCAGGTACTTATCAGACTGGGATGGGTTTGAGCTTGTGAGAAATTATCCATTGAGGCTGAACTGAAGCTGAAGTCTGGAGCACTTAAAACATGCTGATTTGCATCCTCAGGAACAGGTACTGTGGGTATTAAATCATAAAGCAACCTATTTATCAGGCATTTAGCATTTAGTATTTACTGTTTTCCATGCACTGTTCTAAGTGCTGCAAATAACATAATATCAGTGCATAACGTTCTCAGTGAGACAGTGCCCTTACCTCAGTTACACTATAGGGAATTGGGTCACAGAGCATTTGTGGAAGAAATTTGTTCAGACACCTAAGTCCCAGACCATCTGGTTCCAAAGTTCTGCTCTGAACCACAACACCCTAGTCACAGACACTTACAAGATTTAACCAACCTTCCCTCTAATGGGAGGTAGTGAGCCTAGCATCCTTTTGGTTATCTGGCAGTTAGTAGATACTGAAGGTATTTTTGTCAGGTGGACTCTATCATCTGTGTGTACACCTCTTGCCTGAGTGAGGAATTTATACTAATTAACTTTTTATATGTGTATCTTATATTTTCAGTGCTTTTTTTAATTACATTTTTTTTATACCTTGTTGAAGGATAATCTATTTCCTTCTTTTGTAATTTAGCATAGAATCTGATGTGTTTACCAAAAGTGTTAAATGTTGAGGTTTATTTGGTAAATATTTCTTGAATAGCTATGTATTTCAGATGTTGATTTAGTCATTTTTATTCTGCTTCTAAAAAGCTAAACTTACAGTTGTTTAAAGTGCTGTATATTAAAGGCCCTGGTCTATTACTTAAAGGGTTAACGTGACCAGTGATTTGGTGTTTCTTTTTTTTTATTTTTTAAAGATTTTATTTAACCCCCCCCTTTTTTTTTTTGTAAATCATTCCACTAAGTATTATTAGCTAGATTACAGACAAGAGAAGGACAGAATGATTTTGTTGCTTACTACCTTTGATATGTTGATGTTTTGTTTCTGCGAATGATACTGTAATGTCTGTATGGGGAGTGTTTTGGGGAATAATACTGTGATATTTGCATGTTACTGCAAAGTGACCACCAGTTCTTATTTTCTGTTAGACTTGGCCTGATTTTGGTTAACATAGGAAATGGTTGTAGATTTTGTTTGGATTTCATTTATGTCATTTTATTTTAGGGACTTATGTGGAAGTGATCAAATTTTTTTCACAAATTTTACAAATTTCACAAATTTCTCTGTGACACAATTCCCTAAAGTGCAGTTGGGATTTTTTAAAAATTTTATTTTGTATATTCCATTTTATTTGACAAACACTGGTCTTCCTAGGTTCCATGCATACGCAGTTCTACATACTCATTGTGTTCTATGGGACGGTACTATTTATTTTCATAAATTGATACAAGTGACGAACGTACAGATTAAAAATATGTAGCTGGTTAAGAGGCAGAGCTGGTATTCAGACCTAGGTACTCTAGTGGAAGCCAGGTGCTTTTAAACACCATGGTGCTAAGGTCCTTTACTGTACCAATCTGAAATCAGTAGTCTTTTTTTTTTTTTTTAAGTGATCTGTGCCTAACCTGGGGCTTGAACTCAAAACTCTGAGGTCAGGAGTTGCATCTTCTATTGATTGGGCCAGTCACATGCCCCCTGAATTCAGTAGTCTTAATTTTTTCATCCATTCTCTTTTAAGAAAGAAGACCTGACTTAGATAAACAGATTTGAAACTAGGACGCTGACTTAATAGTGCATGTTAGAATTTTGATTAGATCTTTGGAAAGTGCTTTCTGAGCATTGTGTTTATGGTAAACATAATCTTTAGGCAGAAGGTTTTTAATTAAATTTTTTTGTGCTTCTCCCCAGTTACTTATATCAAATTGCACATCTTGGAGACGATGATGAAGAACCTGAGTTTTCATCTGCCATGCCTCTGGAAGAAGGAGACACATTCTTCTTCCAACCAAGACCACTCAAGAACCTTGTGCTGGTTGATGAATTGGACAGCCTATCTCCCATTTTGTTTTGCCAGGTGTGGGTCTTTCCAGTCATTTCCACAATGAACACTACCAGCCAAATGTTTTTGTATCTGAATGAGTTGAAAGTTTTAACTGCAGTTAAATTAAGATATAGTCTAAGAATGAGGTTCATCACCGTATCTGTGGAAATCACCAGAGTGTAAAGGTGAAGCAGTTAAAGGTGAAAAGTGGAGAACTAAAAACCACTCCATCAATCCTTAGACTTTTAATTTTTAATTCTATAACTTGTTTTCAATATAACAATTCTAAACCATACAAAAGGTAAATGGTAAAATTCCTACTCCCAATCTTATTTTCAACTTTCTATTCACCGAGGATGCCGCTATTAACAGCTTGTGTTTGCTTACAGGGATTTTCATTGGATCTGTCAGTGCACGTATGTGTTTGTGTGTGTTACATGTTTCTTTTTTTCTTTTATTATTTTATAGAGAGAGAGTGTGGGGGGGGTCAGGTGAGAGGAGAGGAAGAGAGAGAATCTGTTGCAGGCCCAGCACAGAGCTCTCTGATGCAGAGCTTGATCTCAAGATCTTGAGACCATGTTCTGAAACCAATAGTCTGACCCCTTAACCCACTGAGCCTCACCCCTTTCTTTTTAATGTACTTCATAGTGTTCTGGAATTGATCTTTTAGCACTTAATAGTTATGAATATTTATCGTCAAGGAACACCTCTATCTTATTTTAACACACCATTTCTTAAAATTCTCCAGAGTCCTTTTGATCAGTCCGGAACAGCTTTTTTAAATACATTCTCAGGGAGGAACCCAAGGTAGCCAGGATGGGGACTGTGCCCCGCTGGTGACACTCAGTTGTAGAAGGAATTTTGCCATGCCTTTGTATCCTGGATTGCTGGAGTTTGAGTGACCATTAGGCACCAGCCCCTGTCTAGTTGATCACACTTTTAATGAAGAGAGGTTTGTTTACTGAGTGCTTGGAAAATGAGTCAGCATTAAGTCACTATTTCTGGTAAAATTAACCATTCTTTTTTTTTTTTTTTTTTTTTTTGATATTTTTATTATTTGACAGAGATCACAAGCAGGCAGTGAGGGGGGGGCAGGCTCCCTGCTGAGCAGAGAGCCTGATGCAGGGCTGGATTCGAGGACCCTGAGATTATGACCTGAGCCGAAGGCAGAGGCTTTAACCCACTGAGCCACCCAGGCGCCCCAAAATTAACCATTCTTGACATTAACTGCTTTTGTTCTTTCTTTTTGAGAAATTAGCCCTGAGGCAGTAGAAAATACTAAGTAATTCCTAAATAGATTGTTAGTGATTCCCCCGCATTGGAATTTGAAGAAATAATGGTATAGTTTGTAGATAAAGGATAAAATTAGCAGAAAGTTCAGGTGTCTGTAGTGGGGCTGAGTATTTTTTTGTGCCATGGTGTCTTTACTAGCCTGGTGAGGCAACTGGATTTCTTCTTTGAATAATGTTTTCATATTTATTTATTTTTAAAGATTTTATTTATTTAGAGAGAAAGCACGTGCATGTGTGCGCGCACATGTGAGCAGGGGAGGGGGCAGAGGGAGAAAGAGACTTTCAAGCCAACTCTGCACAGTTTGGAGCCTTATGTGGGGCTCAGTCTTATAACCCTGAGATCATGACCTGAGCAAAAATCAGGAGTCAGCCTGAACTACCCAGGCGCTCCTTTTGTTTTTTTTTTTTTTTTTTTAAGATGTTATGTCTGAATCATATTTTTAAATGCATGTAGTAATAAACATAAACCAGGATAACAAGGTAATTTTTCAGTTATGAAAAAGTAATTGATGTGCTTCTTTATCAAGGCTTTATTTAAATAACAAGATGGTGCATTTGAAGTAGGTGAGTTAATTTTTTTAAGGAAGAGATCATTGTGAAGGCTGTATGCACTCAATGCACGTTTGTCTGTGTTACAGTAAGCTGTATTGTCTTACAGTTAAGAATTTTCACTTGAACTGACTTGTTTGACAAAACTAGTACAAATGATTGGACTCATTATTGACCAAAAAATGTACTGGAAAGCAGCTAGATGTCTGGGATACCAGCATAACACATGTCTTCCCCGTTTGGTGCCTAAACAATCAGGTGTTCCCCAGTGGCTAGTGAGTTACATTGTAGGAGTATTTGTTGATAAGGCAACTTCGATAATGTGTAGTCTAGCAGATCTGTTGAATGTAATTTTGAAGTAGTGATGAGAGGAATAATGGGAGGTATATAAATTTTAATGTTATATGAATAAAGTCATTTTTATTGGTGACACAGTCCCTGATACTGTAATAATATTGTAGTTTATATTTTTAGTTGAAAGGATATACTAAATTTCAGTTCAAGGTTCTATAACACTCTTTTTACTCGCTGTTAAAAATTTTGCTAACTGAAAAACTGATACAGGCCTTTCTTTCTTAGTAAAGTTTGTTGCTTCAAACTGGTTTGCTTTTTCGAACACGAGGGTTTTCCCCATAATGCTACACGGCTTGTAGCCAATATATAATCTTAGTAAACTAACAAGTACTTTGTCCCCCGAGAAAATCAGGTTTAGTTTTGAAAACCTGGTACAAGTAGACTTTTTTTTTGCCTTTTTCTCTGTTCAGATAGCTGATCTGGCCAATGAAGACACACCACAGCTCTATGTGGCATGTGGTAGGGGACCGCGATCATCTCTGAGAGTCCTAAGGCATGGACTTGAGGTAAGCTGGCAATTTTTATTTAGATCATCTGCAGGGTTTGGAGAGAAGCATTGAAAAAGCAGCTTATGGCTTTATTCTAGAAGATAAGTGATTAATGTCTCTGTGAAAGAAAAAATGTTTTTCTTTGTCCTCTTTTTCCGTAACGAAGTTTAAATTTCCGAATCTTTATCATGTTAGTACGAGAGACCCATTTTTAAAAATTGGCGAATGGGGTTGAAAGGGGGGGGAGATAACCCCTACTGGCTCCACATTAACCAGCTAAAACATGGAGGAAATCTGCATGGAGCATTTTATTCTCTTTTCTTCTAATCTTGGTCTGTATTCAAAGTTTTTAGGTATTAATGTGTTTTATTTATTTATTTATTTTTAAAAGATTTTATTTATTTATCTGACAGAGAGAGTTCACAAGCAGGCAGAGAGGCAGGCAGAGAGAGAGAGAGGGAAGCAGGCTCTCTGCTCAGCGGGACTCATCCCAGGACCCTGAGATCATGACCTGAGCCGAAGGCAGCGGCTTAACCCACTGAGCCACCCAGGCGCCCTATTTATGTGTTTTTAACTATATTAATACTGTATATTTTATTAAGTTTATTTTTTTATGTTGTATTCTTTTTAATTTTTTTTTTTTTAAGATTTATTTATTTGACAGGCAGAGATCACGAGTATGCAGAGAGGCAGGCTGAGAGAGGAGGGGAAGCTGGCTTCCCGCTGAGCCGAGAGCCCGATGCGGGGCTCGATCCCACAGCCCTGGGATCATGACCTGAGCTGAAGGCAGAGGCATTAACCCACTGAGCCACCCAGGCTCCCCTAATGTTTCTGTAATATTCCACTGTAGTGGATAGATCAGAATTTATTTAATTCTTTATTGCTGGATCTTTTAGGTGACATGGACACTCAAATCCCACATCCTCTTGGTTCTAGAGTTGATGCTTTTTTTTAGCAAGTTCCCTGGTGTTGATTCTGTTAAGAGCAAAATAAAGCTTCTTACGGCAGTTTGCTTTAGAGTTGGGGGTTGGCACGCTATAAGCGCTCAGTGACCCACTGCCTGTTTTTGTAAATTTTTATTGGAATACAGACAAGATGACTGACCTTGGTTTTGAATTCTGGCTCTACCACTTAGTAGCTATTACTAAGCTTTTGTTTCTTCTCTTCTATAAAATGAGCTTAATAATAGTATCTGTTTTAAAGATTGTTGTGTGAATTAAGTGAGAGAATGCATAAGAAGCACTTAGCTCAAAGTCTGGCATAGAGCATCTTTTTAATTTATGCTAGCTATTAATACTGCTGTTTCAGGGTATTTGAAAATTTTTTGGCTCTGCCAAAATACTCATCAGGCTAGTAATTTAATGACTTAAATCCAATATATACTAACAGTTTTTGATCACTCATCAGATACCATCCAGCATTTAACAAAAGCTAAATTCTCCACCAGAAGTGCATATGTGCATTAACAGAAAATTTTGTGTACAGTGTAAGAGATAAAGGATCCAATTAAGAATTGTTGTTTTCGAGTCTTCCACCCCCTCCCACTTTTTTCCAGGTCTACAAAAGATCTCTGTTACACAGAAAAACATTTTGAAATTGTTAAACATTTTTTTGTTCCTCCATATTTATTTGTTGAACCTTGTTATTAAGCTAGATTATGGTCTCTTTTGAGCAGGGTCACTGTCACATGTTATAGAGTATAGCACTCCTAACACTTAGGAGTTATTGGTGATGAAGTTTTACTCAGTTCTCCTGTTCCGTGATTAAGGTGTTCCTATTATATTATTAGTTGAGTTAAAAAAAAAAAAAAAAGTTACTGCCTTTAATGGGTATACGTGAGTTCTCTCTATAACCATGTGGTTACATGGTATAGTATTTAAGAAAATCATTTCTGGGTCATTTAAAAATAGTAACATTTTTATTTTGGAATGGTTTTGTATTTACAGAAAAAATACAGGGATTGTATCATAAGTTCATCTGTAACCTACACTTAGTTTTCCCTTCTAGATCATTGTTAGTTCATCCCAAATATTTCATTTCCTCTCATGTTTGAGAACCTATAGGATATTCAGAGGATTCTTGACTCTAACCTTTTTTTTTTAAGTTTTTATTTATTTATTTGACAGAGAGAGATCACAAGTAGGCAGAGAGAGAGAGAGAGAGAGGAGGAAGCAGGCTCCCTGCTGAGCAGAGAGCCTGATGCGGGACTCGATCCCAGGACCCCGAGATCATGACCTGAGCCGAAGGCAGCGTCTTAACCCACTGAGCCACCCAGGCGCCCTCTTGATTCTAACCTTAAGGAGTGTAAAATCTAGTAGGAAGGACAGAATAATTCCTGAAATCACTTTTTAGATAAAGGCCTTAGGAGACGGTGATTTCTTTGAGATCTTATAGGAGGGAGAGTGGACTGCCTCACAAGAAGATAAGGGAAGGTTTTTTCCTAAAGGATGTAGCATTTGAATTGGTCCTTGAAGAGAGATGGGATTTGCCCTTAAGGGAGCTAGGGAAGAAATGGGATGCTAACTTAGATCATGGCCTGTTTGATTCTATGTGTTCTCTTGAGGAAGATATAGGCATGTCATACTGAAAGAAATTGCATAGTTTTTGATGCAACAGCTATCCTGAATGTTCCATCACTTTTTGCAAAGGTTTGTTAGGGAGATTGCCAATATTTCCAGCCCTTTTTGGTTCTAAACTTTCTTATTTTCTTTTTTTAATAAAATGATTCCATTCTCTTTGTAAAAAAAGTCCCCCCCCCCCCCATTTTTAAGTAATCCCAGGCGTCTGGGTGGCTCAATTGGGTTAAGCCTCTGTCTTGGGCTCAGGTCATGTTCCCAGGGTCCTGGGATTGAGCCCCACGTTGGGCTCTCCGCTCAGTGGGGTCCTGCTTCCCCCCTCTCCTCCTTTGCCTACCTCTCTGCCTACTTGTGATCTCTCTCTCTGTCAAATAAATAAATAAAAATTAAAAAAAAATATAAGTAATTTCTATAGCCCAACATGGGTCTTGAATTTACAATCCCAAGATCAAGAGTCAATGCTCTACCGACTGAGCCACCCAGGTGCCCTGCTGGTTCCATTCTTTTAATCCAACATGCAGTATGAGCACTGCCTTTTCAGAATCCCATTATCTAGTGTAGTTTTAAGCAAGGAGCTAAGTTCTGTGCTCACTGGATCTGTGGTTTGTCTCCTATTCTGTCAGGTATCAGAAATGGCTGTCTCTGAGTTACCCGGTAATCCCAATGCTGTCTGGACAGTGCGTCGGCATATTGAAGGTAAGCAGCCCATTCCCAATAGTCAGAAAGTGGGTCTGGGTGACATTGACAATAGAAGGCTTAGGTGTCTGCATTCAAAATATTTCTATATTGCTTTTTTTTTAGCAATATACTAGAAACATTTTCTGGCTTGACATCACATTTCTCAGATTCTGAATTAGGATGCCTTCACCCTTATTACGCACGAGTAAGGGTACTGTATTCATCTTGACGGTATTGGTTCCATCTGTGTAAGAGGTGTGGTGTGAGGGAAAGTTTTCACTTCTTCATTTTTCTTCAGTGTTTTCTTCTATTGTGCTGAAACCACGGTGAAGTTGAAGGTGTTGTTCTAGGTATTAAGAGATTTAATGAAGCTTATTAGTCCCGTTTAGTGGGTGTAGTTGTGCTTCAGAAAAGTTCAGATTAAGATTGATTGTGTCATCCTTGCGCAGGGGCCATGCTAATCTTCTCTGTATCGTTCCAATTTTAGTATATGTGCTGCCGAAGTGAGCACAAGATTAAGATTGATTGAATGGAATTAGAATTTTAAAGTGGGTGAAAAAGAGGGGATGGAGGCAACAGGAGTCCATGCTCCTGGATAAAAATGGGCCACTTCATCCTAAAATTTTGAAATTCATGTGAAAATGCATAATAGGGCAATAGCCAGCAGGAAAGTCTTGAGTTAATTGAATTTGAGAACTGAAACTTAACTCTCATTTTCCCTTGGATTCTTTGGGGGTGTAGGTCATTTCTATTCCTAGGCTTCATCTTCCTCTTGTTCCCTTAGGAATGTGGGCCTGCTGAGTAAGAGCACCCTGGCCAGCATACAAAGCATTTTCAGGAAAACAGCTGGAAATCTTCCTGATATTTTGATGTTCTGATGTTTGATTTTATGGGAGCTGGGAAATGTGTAGGAGGGAAACCTCTTCATATTAGTAGAATGCACATTGTGGTGGATTTTGTTTTCATGTGGACATATGAGCCAAGTCTGAGATGAAAAAGAAGAAGCAAACAGGAAATTAGTAGGTTCATTTTTGCTGAGAAGATAATTTTTAGATGATTGATTTAGAAGGATTTCCTCAGTTTGTTTAATGTCTTCATAGAGAAACTGGTCAGTATTGATGTTACCTTTAGCTTTGTGACTGGTTGATATTACAGCTTGATGCAAACATTGTCTACACTTTGAATTTTTGAGCCCTTGAGATAAAATCCTAGTATTCCGTACCCTTCCTGTCTTTGTGTTTCATTTTCTACTTTTTAAACTTCAACAAGGGTTTAGATTTATAAAAAGGTTACCCCTCATTTTTATGATGAAGGCAGAAAAATCACACAGGTTGACTTTTCCGAGATAGCACACTGAGGGTAATGGAAACCGAAAGCACAGTCTCTGAACTTCCAATCCAGTGTTCATTTGACTAACCCTGTAGTGGCTGTCTGTGGTTCTTGCTGTTTTTTAGGTTAAGTTCTATTTTGCAATCTTTCTGGGTGTCCACCTTGCACTCAGAGTGATTAAGATAGGATCCTTCCTCTTGGGGCACTTGCCATCTAAAAAAGAAGACAAGTATACAAAACTGTGTGTTCTGCTGTAGTGAAAGGTACAGGCATGTTGCTAGGTTGTGTTAGAGGACAGGGAATGGGCTTATGTTGGAGAATCAGAAAAGGCTTTTTTGATAGTGCTTAATGAGTCAGTGATCAGCAGTATGTTGCATGGTGGAACTTGTAGTGGAAATTTTTTCTTCTCTAAATACCAAAATCTAGGAAAAGACTTACATCCTAATAAATTTTACTTTTTAGAAACTTGTAATTTGGGTGATCACCCACAAAAAAGGTCAGGTTCTCTCTGTTCATTTTCTTTCCAGATATTCCCAAGTTAACTGTTGAGTGAATAGCCCACATGTCCACACATGCTGTAGTCTTCCAGGCAACTACTAACCTTGGCTGGTACGTGGTGATGCACACTACCAATACCAAGCCTTTTTTTCTCTTCCACAGGTGGCTGGTGAAGGTGCTGATCACCACAGGTGTGTACGTACTGCTAGGGTCTACCATGGGGTCTTAGAGTTGCCCAGGGAGAGGGATCTGCACAAAGTAATATGACTGCCCGGATGGCATCTCTCAGAGGGTAACTTTGCAGTTGGCTGTTGTGCATTATAGAGATGCACGCCCATCTGCCTGTATATTACATGGTCTGAGGCAGGAATCAGCTTTCTGTATTTTTTTCCCTTAGTGGAAAATATGACTAATTTGTCTTTCACTAAGCTAAAAGAAAGTATAGCTAGGAAAGCCTTAACTCCATACACTCCTTTGGAGTTTTGTCTGTTCCAGCTGTACTGACTCAAGTCCTGGAGAAAGCCGCCTTTTTGGGGAGTGTAATCAGGACTGCTGAGGCAAGGCAGGCACCAAGTAGTCCCACGTATAAAGCGAGAATGGAATACTGGAAGCTCAAGTCATTGTATGGTCACTCACTTTCCTTTTAGAGTGAGCTGTTTGTTGAGCTTCAGATACTAAGGCAGAGGAGAGAATAAAGTATTCCCTCCCCTGTGGGCTGCTTTAGCGATGCTCAGAAGTTTTATTTAAGTGAGAAGGATGCATTCTCATACCCTGATAGATTCTTCACTGAGGTATGAACTAATGTCCTTCATACACACACACACACACACACACACACGTATGCATAAGATTTTTATTTTTAAAGTTTGTATTTATTAGAGAGACAGAGATAGAGCAAGAGCATAAGATAGAGCACAAGATAGAGCGAGCACAGCTGAGCAGGCAGCCTGACCTGACAGGGGGCTTGATCCCAGAACTCTGGGATCATGACCTGAGCCAAAGCAGAGGCTTAACTGACTGAGCCACCCAGGTGCCCCTGAACTAATGTTCTTTTATATGAAAGTTGTAACTTCTGGGAAAAGGCAAGGCATTATTTACGGTCATTTAGCTTGATTATGTTCTGAATTCCAACTCTTAACCTATAACTTTCCTAGGACATGAGCAACTGGCCGCTATAGGTCCTCCTGGCTGTAGCATGGAGAGGAAAGTTGGAGTGTGCTTAGTATTCACAGGGTAATGGATGTTATGAGGGAGTCTGTGATGTAAAATAGCTCTAGTGGTTGTTGAATTGCTCAGGGAATGTAAGATCCTATTTCAGTCCACTGAGCATCTCTTTATTTTTATATCTGAGCAGTCTGGGGCCTTGGATCAAAGGGAGGGTGAAGACCCAGGCAGCCCACCTTCCTTCCTCTCCTCATTCTCTTGCATTTTAGTTAAAAATTTCCATGGTCTCTGCTGCAGGTTTCTCCCTTTCCCCTTGACTGAAGGAAAAGACCAGAAATCCTGACCATTTAAGAGCCCTTTGTTGTTTGGCTTTAATTTGCTCTGGCACAGCTTTTAGGATATTGGGTTTCAGTAATGAGAGTGTGGAAAAGGACACAATATTCATATAGTTAAAATTAAGCAATTTCTGTTATTTTTACACATTACAAATTTCAAAAACAGCTAGAGTAAAGCTTCCAAGTTTGGTATTGTGTGGAGATTCATTTTGGTTTTGTTGCAAACTACTAAGTCATCCATTTCATGGATAACCATGTCCTTACTCACATGGTGGTGAACAGTGTTGTCTTACGAAGCCATAAAGTGTCCCCAAAGCATTTGATACATCTTAACGGTTATAACAAAGATAATCTAAAACTAGCTATCTACATCTCCAGTGTTTATGATTTGGAACTTGAACCCTTATTCTGGATTCCTGGTATAGCCATTGGATTATACCCATTGGGAAAGATCTTTGATACTTGCCTTTCAGCCACCCAGTCAGTATATGCATGTATTGAGTAGGAGTTTGGAAAATAATACTCACCCTTACTGGGTTATTAATTTCATGTGTAAAGCAATTTTATAAATTATATTTAATTTCTATGTATTTCTGTTTTAAAATGTTGGTTATAGTCTGTCAAGTTGAGTATGTCCTGCTCGTAGGGCAGAGTACTGCTAGTCTAGGCTACACTAGTGATATGTCTTCAGTTGACCTCTTTCTGTGAAGAACACTGATTCTGCTGAACTAGTAGAATAGTCTTGGTTTAGCTGAACCACCTTTGGAACAATCAGAATCCAAACTGTCCTTGATGGGAGTGGAGAGGATCAGCTCTATGGTACTAAGCTTTGGACAAGGGCTCAGGCACACAGCGCCCTATAGCTCCTTCTGCTACGAGTGAGGTATAATTTAGTACCTTCTCCAAAAAAAACAAACAAACTTAATTTAGTACCTTGTCTACTTGTAGTTCTGTCCCTTGTTCACCTGATTTCTTATGAGGGAAGGGGGACAGAAAGGGGAATTGATAAAGAAAATTCAGATGTAAAATAGGGAAATCTCAGTCCTTCATGAAAAATAAATACACCCTTCCTTTCTTCAGCATTTATCAAGCATAATGCTAAACATGGTGCTGGATGTGGGAGACACACAGAAGCTGTTTTTATGTGTAGGATGGAATATATGGGAAATAGGTGGTCTTTAACTATGGGGTCTGTATGAGAAACTTCTGGGATTGCCTGTATTCAGATCCTCTGACTTTGAGAAACTTACTCGTGTTTGTTTATCCATAACTATGTTTTGTTAAAAGAAAAGCAAATCCTAATAGGATTGCTTGTCTCCACTGAATAGTTGCGTTTTTCAATAATAAGAGTAGAGAGGTCAAGGACTGACAATATAAACAGACCCCCCCCCCACAACTTCCTGGTAATCCTCTTAACGCCTTCCTTTTGGGACATCCTGGGATTCTCAGTTATGAACCTGAGAATGATAGTCTCATTGAGGCTTAAGTAATCTGTTTTATTCATTAGTTCTTATGTTCCCACATTAACTTCTTTTGGAAGAGGCTGGAGACCTTTCTTGGTTATAAGGATTATCTTTAAGGGTGAATTGAGATTTGCATCTGGCACAAATAAATAAGCTCTCACTTCAGTATATGTAAATATTGTAGTATTCAAAATTTCTTCCTGCCTGGTTACCCTGCTTTGTCATCTTGTGTTTTTCCAGCAAATTCCTCAAGGAAAATTAACTTTCAGAGCTATTGGGGTGGGTATACTTACTCAATGTATTTAGGCATTTAAGGAAGCAGAGTGTATCTATAGGCTGTTATGACCTTCAGTTATCTTTTGGATCATCCTGTGTCGTTTGCCACATGAGTGTGTGTGTGTGTGATGGCTACACATAGAAGTGCCTTGGAAGGTTTCTGAAGAGAAAACTTAGTATATCTCAACTAGCTTTGTAACTAATGAGTTCTTACCCAACCACCTCCTCTTCTGTTCCCTCTTGCAGATGAGTTTGATGCCTACATCATTGTGTCTTTCGTGAATGCCACACTGGTGTTATCCATCGGAGAGACTGTGGAAGAAGTGACTGACTCTGGGTTTCTGGGTACCACCCCAACCTTGTCCTGCTCGTTGTTAGGAGATGACGCCTTGGTGCAGGTGAGGATTCCCAGAGCGAGAGAACTTAACTTGCCTTACTTTGTCCTTTTACTGTGGTGTAGGCTGCTGTGCTGACAGTAATGAGCTTTGAAAAACTCTTTTGAAGTGGACATTGCAAACATGAACTTGTTTTAAGTTGATCTATACAGGGCCTAGTAACTCCTTTTTGTCATTGACCCAATGGCAACTCAATGCAGTGGCTCCCAATTCTGACAAAAGTGACCCATCTGTTAGGTATGTGGTCTTGCTGAGCAGTGAGTCACATTGCTAAAGTCCAGTTTCCTTCTGGTCATTGACTTAGGTGTATCCTGATGGTATTCGGCACATAAGAGCAGACAAACGAGTCAATGAATGGAAGACCCCTGGAAAGAAAACGATTGTAAAATGTGCAGTGAACCAGCGACAGGTGGTGATCGCCCTGACAGGAGGAGAGCTGGTCTATTTTGAGATGGATCCTGTATGTTATTGTATCATTCAATATTATTTATCAATATTATTATTCAATTATTCAATTATTTATCAATATTATTATTCAATATTATTTTATCATTTATTGTGGGAGTTGGTGTTAGGGTCCAGAGGTAAAGATGAGAGTTGTAGTCCAGTATCTAGATGATACTCACAGGAAAATTCAAGAGGGAAAGTGTACATAAGCCACTCTGGCCTGGTGGGGTTGGGGGTGGGGTGAGGGGGAGGGTAAGTTCATATCTTAATTCTAACTGGAATTATGAAATCTCAGCAATGAAATATTTGCTTCTCTTGCCCTTTACACTCTGCTTTTCCACCAAATATTGGCTGTAAGTTTTAATTTTTATAATCTGAAGCCATTTCAGAAATTTTCTTTTGCTTTTCTGTATGGAAGGATGTTGGGTATACTTACATGCTCTTAGTTTCTGGATGTGGCCAACCTGAGAGTCTAACTGTACCTCTGGTTGAGATTTCTTTGTCTTTAAGTTCCATATTTGAAATCTCTTTCACCCAGAGTATTTTCATGAACAGATAATTTTATATATTTCTGTTTCCTGAGAACTAGGTTTGCTTATAAAATTTGTAGCCTGTTGAATTTGTCAAAGACAAAGACGTTTTGATTGTCTTGTCAGTAATTTTGCTTGCTGTTATCCTAAAGTATTCAGTCTTGGTATCTTAAGTAGAGAAATTCTTAGTGACTGATGATAGTAAGAGGAGTGAGAAAAAGTGAAAAGGAATTTAACAGTCCTCCTTCCTTTCCCAGGCCCAGGGTTTAGGGGCAAGTTGGAGTGGTTTGTCACCTTTCTGTCTCACTTCTGTAGTCAGGACAGCTGAACGAGTACACAGAGCGGAAGGAGATGTCGGCAGATGTGGTGTGCATGAGTCTGGCCAACGTGCCTCCTGGAGAGCAGCGGTCTCGCTTTCTGGCTGTGGGGCTAGTGGACAATACTGTTAGAATCATCTCTCTGGATCCATCAGTGAGTGTTACTCTTGAGTTCCAAGGATCTTCCCACTGGAACCTGAGCTTCTGGCCCACTCCTCATGGGCTTCTCTGGGATCAGCTGGGCTAGTCCCTGCAGTCAGCACTGGCTGCTTCTCCTGATTATCATAGCAGCGCACCTCAGTACTTTAAAGATCCTGATCCCGGACTACTAAATGCTCTCTTGCCTTAAGCCTTGTTAAAAACAACTGAAGATTGTTTGCAAAAAAAAAAAGGACTTGGGACTGGCCCTGGGCTTTGGTTAACTTTCAGGAATAGGTATACTTTGCTTATTTACTTTGGAAATTTTTACAGAAAGGAAAGCATGGTTCTTTCCAGAGCTTATTCTAAGATTTGGTTTAACTAGTAGTAACCCATTTAGAACTTACTGTATAGGATGCCACTGTCCACAAGAAAGTTGTTTCTCCATTCCTCCAATTAGATTTCTCTGGGTAGATTTTTCCAAAATTGGTCATTTCCCATGTTATACTCTTTTTTTCTTTCCTCCTTAGGACTGTTTGCAGCCTCTGAGCATGCAGGCGCTCCCAGCTCAGCCCGAATCCTTGTGTATTGTAGAGATGGGTGGTACTGAGAAACAAGATGAGCTGGGGGAGAGGGGCTCTATTGGCTTCCTATACCTGAATATTGGGTTACAGGTAAGAGATCTAAGGCTCACATTGTTGGTTTCAGGGCTTCTTTAGCTTTTGTGTAGTCCCTGTTCAATATGGGCATTTACTGTGCCTTTTACAGTTTACCATCTTATGAAAAGTGAACAGTGCTGCGCTGTGTTCTGTTTCTGTCAGCTCTAATTAGAACAAGTCAGGCCTAGGACAAAGTTTTCATAGTCTTTGATACAAATGTGTTTTCATCACTACTCTGGGTCACAACTAGAGTGGTTTCTTTCTTTTTTTTTTTTTTTTTTAAGATTTTATTTATTTGACAGAGAAATCACAAGTAGGCATAGGGAGGGGAAAGCAGGCTCCCTGCTGAGCAAAGAGACCCTGGGCTCGATCCCAGGATCCTGAGATCATGACCTGAGCCAAAGGCAGAGGCTTAACCCACTTAGCCACCCAGAACTAGAGGGGTTTCAAGAGTCCTTTGCAGTTCTTAGAATATGCAGCTTTTGGAAACTAAAACCTCTTTATGTATAATGGACTCCTTTAATAACAGAGGATCCCTGGATGTTCCCTATTGTCAAAGCAGTGGGGCTCTTTTTTGCGTGAAAAGCAGAACCCAAGGGTAGCAGAGCGTCAGTCATATTTTTTGACCATATACTTTCCGTTTTCCTTAATGATTATTTGCTCAACCCCCTGGGTAAATAATCTAGCCCTGGTACTTTTTGCTTTTTAATTTTATTTCCTAATTTAGAAATTTCTCAAACTGCACAGACATTAGTCTAATGTAACAACCCTCAGTGTATCCATCACCAGTCTTATTAGTTACCAACATTATACTGTTGCTGTTTCATCTATTCCCCCTTATTTCTTTCTTCTGGAATATGATAGAACAAATCTAAGATGATTTGTCATTTCATCTATAAATACTTGAGAATGTAGCCACAATAGATGTACACGTTGTTTTCTTTTTAGGCCACAATTTTATTACCATGCCCAACACAGCAGTTCTTTGATATCTGATATCTTGTTCATGTTCTGGCTTTTCTTGATTTGTTTTGTTTCTGTTTTTCCAAAAATGTTTATCTTTGGTTGTACTTAGGATCTGCAGAAAGCCATTTGCAGTTGCACCTTCTGCATGACCTATCCCTTTATGTGTCTTTTAATAATTTTTACCCCCTCCTTTTTTTTTTTTTTTTTTAAGAAACCAGATCGTTTGTCTTGAGAAATTTCCACCTTCTGAATTTGGCAGTCTTTCCTTGTGTGTTTAATGTTTGTCTGTCATCTGTATTTCCTGTAAAGTAGTGGGTGGATCTAGACCATGCTGTCCATTTAAAATACAGTGCAAGCCACATGTGTCAATTAAATATACCAGTAGCCACAAAAAGGGAACAGATGAAATTAATTTTAATGTTTTCTTTAACCCAGAATACTTCAGATGTCATTTCAATTTGTGATTGGTGTAAGAATTAAGACACTTTATTTTCTCTTTTTGAACAAAGTCTTTGAAATCTCATATATTGTGTTTTATACTTAATGGCACATCACGATTCTGGCTAGCCACATGTGGTTTGATTATAGAATTGGATAGCACAGGTGGAGAGGTTGATAAGATTCAGATTTAATATTTTGTGGGAGACAGTGTTTTATAAGTGGTGCCCTTTCTGTTACTTCACATCAGGAGGCATGTAATGTCTGCTTATGCTATTTTAGTGGTGTTAGAATGTTAGTATCTATTTTAAATTATCTGCTTCCTGTCAGCCTTTTACCCAGTAGCATTGCTACTAGGCCCATTGCCTAGATCCGTTATGTCATTAGGGATTGAGAAATGATGATTTTCTATTATACTCTTCATTTCATTACCTGGAACTTCTCTCAAAAGACAAAATTTTCTTACCCCAAAAGATAGTTCATACAGGGAAAGGATAAATACTTTGTTTTTTCCCCTTTGTTCATCTGTTTTCACAGTAAGGAGTTGGTGCCACAGCAATCTCAAGTGGGGACTGATAAAGTAAAAATCTTTTTAATAACCTATGAACTTGATGATTTTTTTTGTATCTGTGCTTCAAACTATTATGGTCTTTCAGTTTTTGGATGCTAAATTGCCTCATTTTAGATGGGTGGGAGTTCCCTTTTGAAGTTAGTTCCTTTGTCCTTTTAACATGACCATGTTATCTTCCGGTGCTTCCTTCTGGTAAAACAGAGTGAGTGCCCCTGTATTTACCTGAAATAGTCTTTCCCCAGACCTGAATTAGCTGTTTCTCTTAAGAGTCTTAATCTTTTTTTTTCTTTTTTTTAAAGATTTTTATTTGTTTGTCAGAGAAAGAGTGAGCGAGCACAAGCAGGGGGAGAAGCAGGCTCTCCACTGAGCAGGGAGCCGGATGTGGGACTCAATCCCAGGACCGTGGGATTATGACCTGAGCACATGCTTAACTGACTGAGCCACCCAGGCATCCCAAGAGTCTTAATCTTTTTAGGAGAAATGGCATTTAGAAACCACAGCAGGCCTTGTTTATTTTAACTATACATGTTTTTTTGTTTTGTTTTTTAAGGATTACTTATTTTAGAGTGCATGCATGAGTTGGGGGTTGGGCAGAGGGAAAGAATCTTTAAGCAGGCTCCCCACTGAGCATGAAGCTTGATGCAGAACTCTATCCCATGACCCACGAGATCATGACCTGAGCCAAAACAAGTCTTAAGGATGTTCAACTGACTGAGCCACCCAGGCACCCCTTAACTATGCATATGTCCTAAGATTTAAAATTATAAAGAAGAGTTTAGCATATGTGGTAGAAAGAATTTTAACAGATATGTAGTGAAAAATAAGTGCTTTTCACTTAGTAAATGTTCAGTAACTACTTGAGTGAGTGATTTAGTCAGGGAGTGAATGAGTTGTTGTCTGGTTATTGGGATATTCTTTAAACCCTGCCATTTCCTTTCACTTGTTCTGAACTTATATATTCTATGCAGTAGCCAGGGAGCTTCCATTAGGGGTAGGCTTCACCCACTCTTTTCCTTTTTGTTAGAATGGTGTGCTGCTGAGAACTGTCTTGGACCCTGTGACTGGGGATCTGTCTGACACACGTACTAGGTACCTGGGGTCTCGTCCTGTGAAACTCTTTCGTGTCCGGATGCAAGGCCAGGAAGCAGTAAGTAATGAAAGGGGGCAGGCTGCATTTTTGGACATTAGTGGTATCAGCTTTTCTTTCAGTAATTCACCCATACATAGTTAGTTTGATACTAGCTCTCTCTTAATTAGGTTTTCTGTGGGAAGTCTTGGGTCCCTTCATGCAGAGTTTTCCATGGTACTGAGCTACGTTTTGGTTATGGGTGAAATAGGTTATCAGTCTGTTCAGCTCTAGGGTGGGCAAATGGAGCTGACTGAGAGGTAGCTAGAAACCTCTTATCAGGAGTATAACTACCCATGAGCAACCTTATATCAATACCAGGGTTTACTATGTAAGGTGAAAGAGGTTAGGAAACATTGTGTCCTTTGTAACTAAGAATGTTATTGTTGCTGAGTGTCATGCTAGTTCTTTATTTGTTACTGCATTTTTTTTTAAGATTTTATTTATCTGACAGATCAAGATCACAGGTAGGCAGAGAGGCAGGCAAAGAGAGAGAGGAGGAAGCAGGCTCCCTGCTGAGCAGAGAGCCCGATGTGGGTCTCGAATGCAGAACCCTGGGACCATGACCTGAGCTGAAGGCAGAGGCTTTAACCCACTGAGCCACCCAGGAGCCCCTTTGTTACTGCATTTAATTCTTGAAACGATCCTCCCTTGTTACAGTGTTCGCATTTTACTGATGTGGAAATTGAGCCTTAGAGAGGCTTAGAGAGATTGAGTGATTAGTTCATATGGTTTGTGGCCCGTGCTTTTAGCAAATACTAAGGCAGTCCTTTTCTCCAGTCCTCCTCCTCCTCTTTTTTTAGAGAAGAGAGAGGGAGTGTGCATGCGTGCACAAGGAGGGAGGGACACATGGGGAGGGAGAGAGAATCTCAAGCAGGCTCCACACTCCGTGTGGAACTTGACCGGGGGCTGGATCTCAAGACTCTTCAATCATGACCTGAGCCAAAATCAAGTCAGACACCTAACTAACCAACTGAGCCACCCAGGCACCTCTGGTGCTCTTTTTTCTTAAGGTAGTCTTAGGTTCCAACAATTCCTTGGGATATTCTGTTGACTAAAATTTGCAGATGGGGTGCTTGGTTAGCATTGCATGTTTGTCTTTTCCCCAAGCATGTTGGAATGTTTTTCTTTCCTCAGGTGTTGGCCATGTCAAGCCGGTCATGGTTGAGCTATTCCTACCAGTCTCGTTTCCATCTCACCCCCTTGTCTTACGAGACCCTGGAGTTTGCATCTGGCTTTGCCTCTGAACAGTGTCCTGAGGGTATTGTTGCCATCTCCACCAATACTCTGAGGTGAGAGTCCCATGGTTCAAGCCCAGTGGGAATCCTTTTTGCCAGTGGCTGGGATTGTGGTTTTGCCAGTGTGCTGGAAGAAGTTACGAAGCAGTGGCAGAGAGCCAGCTCTTCATCATGGCACTAGAGTGTTGCAACTGAAACCTTCGTTTGTCTCAGGATTTTAAGTACCTGGTAGCCAAGTTTTGATTTTTGGAGTTGTAGCTTCTGTTTAGATTTTCAGGGCCAAGTTCTAATATACTCCGCAGTATGGTTCAGTTTCCTTGAGATTAAACCATCTGTTTTTCCAGGGCAGTACTATTGGATTAGTTTTAGAGCTGGCAGGCATTGGTTTGCTGATAACTTTTTTTTATTTGGTCCTGTCATTTGCAGTGTTACATCTTCTAATTTTAACCTCAGTATAAATTATTTAGGCCTTTTGCAAGTTGAACAACTATTGTTTACGCAATGATGTTGGAGCAAGTACTGTTCTGTTGCAAGATGGCTATTCGGTTTGAAAAATAAGCTATATTCAGTTTGACTTTCTCAAGTTTCGGTTTTCATTTTTTCTTCTTTAATCTTTTAACACCACCTGTGTTCTTGCCTTGGTTGTAACTGTTTGTAAGAGGAACACTATCAAGAGGAACTATACCCTCTTGTTATGTGGGTAACTTACCAGGTGAACTCCCAGATTTCTGTGCAGCACCTTTCAGGATCTTTCCAGTCATCGTTCTTTCTCTCTAACCCTCACGCCTTTATATACGTTCTATTCCAGCAGAATTGCTGTCTCCTCTCTCATGGTTTTTTTTACTCTGTGCCCTGGCATGCTTCCCACCCACATCTCTGCCAGTCAAGACCTAGCCTCATTCATAGACATTCACATTATTTATGGGTGCTCCTTCTCTTTTGAATTCCTATAAATGTGGCCACAGCCACAGATTTTTTCACTTTGTAGCAGAAGAGCGTTTCCTCCCCAGAACAGAATCTTTCAGGGAAGGCCACTGTGTGAAATAGTTAATAGCCGAATTCTTAGTAATACCAGTGTTTAGAGTAATTACTGTCAAAACTAGTCACTTCCACATATGAATAATGCTGCTGTGGATATTCTTGTGCATGTTTTTTGGGGGGGCATATATTTTCATTTTTCTTTGATATATATCTGAAAGAGTGGAATGGTGGGTTCTGTGGTAACTCTGTATTTAACTTTCTGAGGAGTTTGGAAAGCAAATTGCTTTCCAAAGGGGCTGCACTGTTTTTGTTTTCCACAAGTAAGGTATGAGAGTTTCAGTTTCTTCACATCCTCACCCACATGCATTTATTTGACTTCTTGATTCCAGCCATTCTAGTAAGTGTGAAGTGGTATCTCATGGTGGTTTAGATGGACAGTTTTTTGATGCTTAATGATAAGCATGTGCTTTCTTGCTATTTTTCTTTGGAGTACTGTTGAGATCCCTTGCTTATTTTTAACTGGATAATTCTTTTTTCATTACTGAATTCTAAGAGTTCTTTGTATAGTCTAGTTGTAATGCCCTTATCAGATAAGATTTGCACGTATTTTCTCCTAATTTTCTCCCATTCCGTAGATTGTCTTTTCACTTTCTCAGTGATGTTCTTTGGTGCACAAAAGCTTATTAATTATTAAAGTCCACTTGAAAACTGCCTGAAGTCCTGTTGGGTATCACCAGTGGTATAAGTTCTACTTAGATGTTCACTAGCCACATACTTTCTTAGGAATACAACATGGGAATATCTGTGCTGCCTCCTGTGTTGGGTATGTCCTGAGAGCAGGTTTTCTCTCTACTTTGAATCTGCTTGTCGTGGTAGGGTGCCTTTATAAGACAGATCATTATGTGGGTTGGACCAGAAGAATCAAAACTGAAGGATCAGTGGTTTGGGTTTTGTTTTCTTTATGTGAAACTTTTTTTTTTTTCCTTCTTGCAGAATGACCACTTTTGATGCTTAAACACTTAATTTCATCATTCAGATATTTGTAAAATACCTGATCGAGTGTTTCTTTCCAAAGAGAGGAATATGTCAACATTAGAGCTTTTAGGGATCAATGCATTTGTGTGACCAGTCACAGGCCATTTTGATAGGAGTTTCTAAATCCTGAGTGAGTGATCTGTTGATTCCCTGCCTTTTCCCCCGTAGGATTTTAGCATTGGAGAAGCTAGGTGCTGTCTTCAATCAGGTGGCCTTTCCACTGCAGTACACACCCAGGAAATTTGTTATTCACCCTGAGAGTAACAACCTTATCATCATTGAGACGGACCACAATGCCTACACTGAGGCAACAAAAGCTCAGAGGAAGCAGCAAATGGCCGAGGTAATGAGACTGACATTAGGGTTTAGTTAAAAGGCATTCATATGAAATATTGTTGAAAAGTTTAAACTTGTATAATTGCTGATCATATTACACATTTTATATATGTATCTATATATATATATCTATAGTATATTATACATTAAAAAAAGACCCACGTTCTTTTCAGGGCTTTTAAGCAGAGCCCTTGCCCCTATCCTTGGTTTTAGAAGTTTTCTTGTGACTTGGGACTAATACACGAACCTGGGTTTATTGAGTTTTCAGCTTTCCTTCTGGAACAGAGTTCTTCAATCCTTGAGCTTCCCAAACAGCCTGTGTATTTGTTTCCTAGATTTGGGCCCAAAAGAGACAGTGTTCAATTCTCCACAACACTAGTTCTTTCCAGAAATCATTTCCCAGCAAAAAAAAAAAAAAAAACCCAAATAGCCCCATCATGCAAAACTGTATCTCGACTAGAAGAGATGAGACAAAGAGTCGTAGTGAGGGAAATCAGGGAGGTTAGGTAGAAAAGTGGTGTTTTTGTTTGATGTGTCTGAGACCACTTGCTAAGTATTTGCCACAGTCAATGTTGGGTTTTTTTGACATTAAAAAATAAAGTACCTGGTTTTTTCCTTCAGTGGTTTTCTCTCTTCCCCTTGTCTGTACACCTTTCCCTTTAATCTTCATTTTGGGGAAAAATCTGGTTTTGGCCTACAGACTTTGCTATTCAGGATATGAACTGTTGTGCTACTTGTCCACTTCTTACCCACCATCTACCTCTGAATATACCAACTCTTCTGTTTTTGTGTTTGTGATTCTGTTTTTTAATTTAGGAAATGGTAGAAGCAGCAGGGGAGGATGAGCGGGAGCTTGCTGCAGAGATGGCAGCAGCATTCCTCAATGAAAACCTTCCTGAGTCCATTTTTGGAGCTCCTAAAGCTGGCAATGGGCAGTGGGCCTCTGTGATCCGAGTGATGAATCCTATTCAAGGGAACACGCTGGATCTTGTCCAGCTAGAACAGAATGAGGCCGCTTTTAGGTAAGGAGCTCTGGACATCTAGGGTTTTGAGGGCAGGAATTCTCTGGGCTGTAGTTAATACCCGACTCCTGTTTCTCTGTTTACAGTGTGGCTGTATGCAGGTTTTCCAACACTGGTGATGATTGGTATGTGTTGGTGGGCGTGGCCAAAGACCTGATTCTCAATCCCAGGTCTGTAGCTGGGGGCTTTGTCTATACCTACAAGCTCGTGAATAATGGGGAAAAACTGGAGTTTTTGCACAAGGTAAGAACCAGCCATTGGTTCTCCTGGATCTTAGGTCCTACTGGTCTCTCCCACTTTTGCTTAAGTCATGGGTCAGGTCTTCTGATGGCCATTTTGGAAGCCAGCTCATTGATTATGTTCCATCTTTTGGTGGCACACAGAAAATGCTGGGGCTCTCATGCTCCAGTGAAGCTCCACTGCCTGGGAGTCTGACAGGAAGCCTATATACTAACCAGCCACAATGGTGACATAGATGCACACAGAATTGGCCCCTTGTTTACTGGTTTTACTAAGCAGGCAGCAATTTGTGACCTCTGGAGAATTAACATTTAATGGATACACTTTCCCTTTGGAAAAATGAAAAAGTTCTGGGGGTGGATGGTGGTGATGGTTGCACAATACTGTGAACATGTTTGACGCCACTGAATTGTATACTAAAAAATGCTCAAAATGATAAATTTTATGTGTATCTTATCACAATTTTTAAATTAAGAGGGAAAATATCCCATTCTCCCACATGGATAGCATATGCATGTAGCTGCTCTAGCCCTTCACCAGGGGAATGTCCTCTAGGAAGTAATTACTCATGTTCTTTTCTTTGTGCTAAACTCATTGTATCTCCCTTACAACTGAGATGTCACTTGGCACTAGCACTCCTTTCCCATCCATCCACAACCAGGAATCACTTCTGCATTGAGGCTTCATTGTTTGTGGCACCAGTTGAATTAGCACAGGCTCTGAGACCACATTCATCAGGCCTCAGGGCTTCCTTTGGCTTGTGGCACTGATCCATTTGCTGAGTGACGTACAGTGCACTGTGGGACCTGTTCATAGGCTTGTATGTGTGGTTTATTTCTCTGAGGAGCCAAAGGTGATCACACACTGTCTCGTAGACATTTGGGGTCAAGAGGGTACGGTTAGCATATGGCTGGTGTTCTAATAGCTGCATTGCCTGCTTTTCTTCTCACAGACTCCAGTGGAAGAGGTCCCTGCTGCCATTGCTCCATTCCAGGGGAGGGTCTTGATTGGTGTGGGGAAGCTTCTGCGAGTTTATGACCTGGGGAAGAAGAAGTTACTCCGAAAGTGTGAGAACAAGGTAAATAGCTTGTACAGGGAATCAGAACTAGCTAGTGAGGAAGGAGGAAACATTGGTGGGATAGTGGACAGTTACTTAAAATCATATGTCTTTTTAGGTTCTTGTAGATCCTCCATTCCAGCCTTAGAATTAGGCCTTTGTGACTTGAGAAGGACAAAAGTTAGGTCAGTTTCTTGACTTCTTCACACTAAGAACCATATTTCTGTCCTGTGGACACACTAAGAACCATATTTCTGTTAAATACAGAGTATTTAACTGTGAGAATTGTGCATACATTTCCACTGTATTAAAACCAGTTAGCTCTTTTTCCATCTTTTAGGAATTTATTGTTGACTGCCATTCTGTAGGTCATATATAAATATATGCTTCAATCAGGAGAAGCTGAACTGTCTCTGGGTTCTGAATCTCAAGGTTATACCCATTGATGTCTTTGTTTTTCCCAGCATATTGCCAATTACATCTCTGGGATCCAGACTATTGGACACAGGGTAATTGTGTCTGATGTCCAAGAAAGTTTCATCTGGGTTCGATACAAGCGTAATGAGAACCAGCTTATCATTTTCGCTGATGATACTTACCCACGATGGGTCACTACAGCTAGCCTCCTGGACTATGACACTGTGGCGGGGGCAGACAAATTTGGCAACATTTGTGTGGTGAGTTGATGTTTATGTCGGTTACAGTGATGTGTAGGAAAGCCAGCTCTTTTCAGTGATAAAGTCAAGGACATAGGACTATGATCTCTAGTACGGAAATTGAAAATAGGTATAAAATTTAATCCTAAAGCCAGCTCTAAAAAGGAAATTTTGTGTTCTTTAAGCCATCTTCCCTTTTTTTTTTTCTTTTTTTTCTTTCTTTCTTTCTTTTTTTTTTTTTTTAAATATTTTATTTATTTATTTGAGAGAGAGACAGTGAGAGAGAGCATGAGTGAGGAGAAGGTCAGAGAGAGAAGCAGACTCCCCATGGAGCTGGGAGCCCGATGCGGGACTCGATCCCGGGAATCCAGGATCATGACCTTAGCCGAAGGCAGTCGTCCAACCAACTGAGCCACCCAGGCGTCCCTTTTCTTTTTTTTTTTTAAGATTTTATTTATTTGACAGAGCACAGGCAGGGAGACCAGCAAGGCAGAGCAGGAGCGAGAAACATCTCCCCAGTGAGCAGGGAGCCCAATCCAGGACTCGATGTGGGACTTGATCCAGGACCCTGAGTTCATGACCTAAGCTGAAGGCAGACGCTTAACTGACTGAGCCACCCAGGCACCCTCTTTAAGCCCTCTTACCAGTCATTTATTTTTATATTTAAAGATTTTAAAATTATTATTATTATTTAATCTTCTGTATACCCAACATGGGGCTTGAACTTAACCCTGAGATTAAGAGTTGCATACTCTATTACTGAGCCAGTCAAGCTCCCCATTCTTATCAGACATTAGAGTCCCCTGTCCCCGTCCTTCCATCACCTGACCGGTCCATCTCCCTCCCTCCTCCTTATGGAATATGATTTAATAGTGATGATAGGTTTTGCTTGAGCTAATGAGTAAAAATTATTTTTATCTGTGCGAGAATTTTGGTTTTCTCTTTTTAAGCCCAATTTGACTTCTTTTGTGTATGTTTTATAGCCTTTGTTTTGTTCTTGCTCATGGGTTGAATCTCCGGAGTTTGTCACTCAGACATCAGGTTGCAGGAGATAGGCTTAGGCTTTGCTGAAGGTGGTGGTCCCAGGCTTGCTTTCAGGGATCTAGGGCAAACATGTTGCTTGGTGATCCAGGTGAGTCGGTGTAGGAGCCAGCCCCATGACTTCTGTCACTTCCTTATAGGTGAGGCTCCCACCTAACACCAATGACGAAGTGGATGAGGATCCCACAGGAAACAAAGCCCTGTGGGACCGGGGCTTGCTCAACGGGGCCTCTCAGAAGGTAAGATTGCAGAAGCGACCTGGAAAGAGAGGTATCAGCCTGCAGGCTACATTTCCCATGACCCATACTGAGGGAACATTTTGTAGTTCGCTGTCTGCAGTGCACGTGACTATGCTGAGTACTCTCCTGCTCAGGGGTGTCCTTTCAGAGCCTGTGATGGGTAGATGTTGGGTTTGATGTACAATGACCGAGTCACCATTCCATTTTTATCACTGCAAAATAGAATTTTTCCAAGACATTTTAACCAACTGAGCCACCCAGGCGTCCCTTTCCAAGACATTTTAGCAGTGACTAGAGCATAGTGTGTTCCTTGGAAAAAATCATTGCACATATTCCTGATATTAACCGGCTCTTCTCTGAGGGGTTGTTCTGGGCTCTTTACTTTTCTGCTGTAGGTATATACTTCTGTAGTAGAGCATCTCTGGACTTTTAAAATAGGTCTGTTTTAGAGAGCTAGTCTATTGATTGCTGCTTTTTAACAATTATCTGTGGTTTCTTTTTTTATTGCAAACTTGGTAATTTAACAATGCTTTTCCATTATAATTATCAGAAATGATTTAACATCAGCATTGTGACATTAATCTCAAGTAAATGTTAAGAAAATTGTAAAGTATTTTTATATGTTAGTAATGTTTGGATTTAAAAGAAGATGAAATCTGCTCTTTGGAGGCACTACTTGCTCTTGGGAATCTAGAACAGGTTCGGAGGGCAAGGGCACAGTTACTAGTCTGTTTTCAACTTACAGGCGGAGGTGATCATGAACTACCATGTGGGCGAGACTGTCCTGTCATTACAGAAGACCACACTGATCCCTGGAGGCTCAGAATCGCTTGTCTATACCACCTTGTCAGGAGGAATTGGCATCCTTGTCCCATTCACATCCCATGAGGTGAAATCTCCCACATTCTTCTGGCCTTTGCCTTCACAAGGTTGTTTCCTGGTGCTAAATCAGCCTAAGAGGGCATATCTTCTGTCTCCACCTGCAGCTGGGCATGTTTTGGAAATATTATAAGGTGATAGAAGTGCCTCAGAAAATAGGAATCCTGATTTCCCTCTTCCTCCAAGCCATTTGTTTTTATACTGTACCAGGGTTTGGTTTAGTTCTTTTTTAAAGATATCTTAGAGAGAGAGAGAGAGAGAGAATGAGTGCGAGCGCACAAGCAGGGGAAGGGTCTAAGGGAGAGGAAAAGAGAATCCTCAGACAGACTCTCCACTGAGCATGGAGCCCGACCTGAGGCTTGATCCCAGGACCCTGAGGTCGTGACCTGAGCCAAAGTCAAGAGTCTTTTGCTTAAGCATTTGAGCTACCCAGGCACCCCAGGTTTGGTTTCTTACTGGTATGGGTATAGAGTTAGTGGCCAAAGCCCCAGAACCAAACCCCACAGACTAGGAATGATGATTACTACAGTGAGGTATACTGTGTACTTGCTGCCTCCTTGGCTCAGCTCTGGGATTGGCTAAATTGGGTTTATGTCATTCCAGCTAAGGAAACAGGGATCAGGAATCTGACTTTATAAATCTGTCTTCACATATGTTGTTCTCTTGTGTTCTGCAGATATAGGTGGGTTTTTTTTTTTTTTTTTTTTTTTTTTTTTTTTTCAGATTTTAGGTCTCTTGTAGCAAGAAAACCTGGGGTTGTCACAGGAACAGTTTGATAGTTAACATCTGTTTGGATGGTTTAAAAAAAATAATAAGATCAGTGACTTGTCTGTTCATTGTGCTTCTGGAAACTGTAGACTAGTTGAAATCATTTTTTCTTTAGTGATAGATTTCTTTATATCTTCTACCAGGACCATGACTTTTTCCAACACGTAGAAATGCATCTACGGTCTGAGCATCCTCCTCTCTGTGGACGAGACCACCTCAGTTTTCGTTCCTATTACTTTCCTGTTAAGGTAGGTCTTTGTTGGAAATCTGAGTTGGAAAGGGGGATCCTTGCCCCATGTAACTTGTCTTTTCTCTGGACATCCCTCTCTGGTAAATCAGAACAGTCCTGATTGAAGGAACATCAAAGGAGTGGATTGATGGGAGTCAGTAATGGCGGAGAAGAATGACTAGTGATTTTCAAGGACCTCTTCCCCCAGGGCAGACCACAGCCAGAGAAGAGGCTTCCCCCAGTTTTGCTACTCTGAACACAGGATACTAAGGATGAACTTAGAGTAGTGTCCCTGGCTCTGAAATGGTTCAGATACCTGAGAGAGAATAAAAGTTTTCTTTGCTGCTGCTTTAGCATGCCACTTCCTTTAAGCATCTGACCTATTTCTTACTCACTTTTCTGTGTCTTAGAATGTGATAGATGGAGATCTCTGTGAGCAGTTCAACTCCATGGAGCCCAACAAACAGAAGAACGTCTCTGAAGAACTGGACCGAACCCCACCTGAGGTGTCCAAGAAGCTTGAGGACATCCGGACCCGCTATGCCTTCTGAGCCCTTGCTTTTCCTGTGGGACTTGTGTCAGAGACTATTCTGTTTCCCTACCACGTGGTTCCTAACCCACATATCAGAAGAAGGGTGGCTGGATAAGACTTTGTAATATTAAAGCTAGTAGGTCTTGCCTATCCAGTCTTCCCTGGAGTGACTGCTTCCCCCTAAAATTGGCACTGAACTTCGCTATGCTTCTTCCTACCTAGTACCTAATACAGTGCTCCCAGTTTCTGGTGTGTAATAAGATGTTCCCTCTCCCCCAAACCTTTCCCTACATTGATACTTCTGGGTCTCTTTGTCTACTTTTGTATACACCCTTAGTTTTTAACTGGTTTTCTTGTAAATATAGTTTTGTACAATGTTATCTTTGTGGGAGGGAGGGAGGGAGGCAAGCTGAGGTGGGGACCAGGTTGAATATAGTCTAACTCCTGAGTTCTGCCACTCTGGAATCTAACCAGAAATACAGATCTAGTTTTGAAGGTGGCTTGTGTCCATGTGTCTTTTCTGGGGGTGAGAATTTAGGTGGGGAATTTGAGCCCGAGTTAGAGCGTGAAGAATGGAGTACCCTTCTTCCTTCCAGCTACCTGCTTGTACTTCTGGCGCCCTGTAGCCTCACAATCCCAGTTCCATGGTGGGTTTGTGGGCTTGTAGTTCTTTTTGCAGTATAAGTGAAACTTGGGCTCAGTAATAACCATGTGGTCAGCCATGCTTCTTCCCATTGGATATTGAGGAATGGTGCCTGATTTCTTCTCCCCTGTTTTAGCTTCCTTCTACTTCGAGGTCTTAGAGTGAAGGATTTGGCATGCATTCCAGGTGGGGGGGGGGTGTCTCTTAACAGATGCTCCGTTTACTTCTACAGCTCCCGAAATGATCGTTTGGCATATGACTCCTAGGAAGGATGAGTAAGTACAGAAGAACCTAGAAACTAACCTGCTCTTGGGAACAAAATCAGTATACGTGGTCCCTATTTAAAGGCTCATGGGTAACCGTTGCGGGGGGGCGGGTTGCGTGGTAGGGAGTCCTGTCAGCATTGGACGTCTTAGGCAAACTCAGGAGGGCCTTTGGAGTATGAGGTGGCAGCACTGGTAGCCTGTCACCTGAAAATGTCCACACATGAAAAGGCAGCCTTAATCTCCCAGGCAGTTCCCCAGGTTTATTGAACCCGGAAAGACCTGAGCTCACTGCTGTTCTTGGTCTTCAACAGAGTAAAACATTCTTCATGTGCGTAGGCTCAGCCACTTCCACGAGCAGATTCTCTGTGGCTAGCACTGTGTTAGAATCAGGAATGGAGGTGGTTAGACACAACCTTTGGTCCCGAGCAGCCCACAGTCCACTGTTGAGAGGGTTCCTCATGCTGCATATCTCTAATCATGACTAGGTTTTAGAGCAGTGAGGAAAGATCCAGGTTTTGCCAGGAATTGAATCGCTAGTTAACACTTTTATTATCTCACTGATTCACATAGCAGGTGACACTTTAGAATTATATTTTTATGGCCTAATTCCAGGACTTATTTTTTCTGTGAGCCCTACTTAAATCTATTCCGTTCGGGCTGTCAGATTGTCTGATGTTGACATGTAGTAGTCTGGGAAACTTCACGTAGATGCTTGAGTAGTGGCCCCTTGTGCCCGGTTTTCTCCTGAAGTACTGCTTCCTGTAGTCATAGGGGGTTTATGTAAGAAAGGAAAACTTGATCTCTGTATAGAATTAGGAATCGTCTATACAGAGGGGTTGGGGGGATGCAGCACTTCATGGGAGGCAGGCTTTGTAATATCAAGAAGGTGGGGTGCCTCCTTCTTCCTGTGGGAAGATGTGATTGGCTTGTTTGAATAAATCTATAGACTAGAAATCTATAGACTTGATTCTGCTGCCCAGAAATGAGCAGGAATGGTATAGTCCTTTGATAAAGAGGCTTAGGTTTAGGTTGGGAACCAGGGGAACTTGCACTTAGGCCATTTGAAGCCTTTAATTTTACAGCATATAATACTGAATCTTTTTTTTTTTTTTAAGATTTTATTTATTTGACAGAGAGATCACAAGTAGGCAGAGAGGCAGGCAGAGAGAGAGGGAGGAAGGGAAGCAGGCCCCTTGCTGAGCAGAAAGCCTGATGCGGGACTCGATCCCAGGACCCTGAGATCATGACCCGAGCTGAAAGCAGCGACTTAACCCACTGAGCCACCCAGGCACCCTATAATACTGAATCTTAATTTTAGATCTTTTCACTGGGAATGTGTGGAATGAGTATTGCCCCACTGGAGAGCTACAGGTAGGCCAGGCAAAGGTTTCATATGAGCTTTCCTCCTTTCGCATTCTTCTGTAACCCAAAGCCCAGGGAAAATGATAACAAACTCAGTGGGATTGTCAAAGACATGTGGGTGCATATTGCAAAAGGTGGTAGATGACAGCAAATGATGAGCTAATAATATTCTGAGCATTGTACTAATAATAAGCACAGTAAGAAATTCACAGGGTTTGTTCTGTTGAATTTATTAATAGCCTAGTAGAGAAGGCTTTTGCATGTGAAACAATCAAAATGTGTTTATGGTAGAAAGAACTAGAATCAGGCAACCTGTCTGATCCGGCTTGGCCAGATAACAGCTGAGTGAATTTGGGCAAGCCATTTAAAATTTATGAGCCTTGGTTCCCGCATCTTAAAGGGAGAGATGTCAGATAAGCTGCATGCAAGTCCATTACTGCGTTGCTCAACCTTACTTGAGACAGCATCTTGGTTCCTAAGAGTACCGACATTATCAAAAAAGTCAAAGTGACCCTATGCCTTTGGGCAGTACAAATTTTGTTAGTATGTTTTATTTTTTTCTCTCAAATTTCTCTAATCATGAAAATCATCCCTTAAGCCACTCAATATAGATTCCCGGGCACTTTCCCCTAAAGATTGTGAAATGCTAAGTCTAAAATGGGAACTTGTAAATAAGTCTAGACATGAACTCACAGGCCTGAATTCAGTCAGTCAAGTCTTCGCCTCTCTGAAGAGATCTATGACATTGGTATGGCGGGTTGCATCACCCTAACATGGAGATAAACAGGGTTGGTGTGAGAGTAAAATGAGAAATGCGTCCGGAATACCCAGCACCCAGCTCGGCACATGATGGGGGCTCATTGAGCCAAACATAAACTCTTTACATATATGGGACTTAGGAAGACCAGTGAAGTCTTCCATTTTCCTTTAGGAGTCCCAGAAGAACCATAGAGGACTCTCCCCTCCGCACCCAGTACACACGTTAGGATGTTTTCTTTTCCCCTCATACTGCACTAACTTCTGATGTGTCTGTTGACTCTGTCACATTCCCAAATGGGTGCTAGATAAGGTAGAGTGTTGAGGGATATACAGATAACATTTCAGCTCTGTAACTTAGAGGCCTTCTGGACTTGATTTCTCTACCAGGTTTCTAACAGCTGGAAAGATTTTTTTATCTTTTTTGTCTATTGTATCCCCCCAGCTTTGAGGTATAATTGACATATATCACTGTATAAGTTTAAAGTGTACAGCATCATGGTTTGGCTGATGAATACACAATGAAAAATGATTACATAACTCATCTCAGAGATAGAATAAAAAGAAAGCAAAAATACTTCTTTTCTCCTTGGGATGAGCACTTAGGATCTACTCTCTTAACAACTTTCACATATATTACATAGCAGTGTTAATTACAGTCTAATATGTCTAATTATAGTCTAATAGACATATAAAATTATATGTCTAATAATTAGGACTGGAAGTTGATACCTTTTGACCACCTTGCTCCAACACTGCTGCCACCTCCGTTCCCAACTACAGATCTCCTATCCTTTCAGGAGTTAGGTGTTTTTTTAGATTCCACAGATAGGTGAGATCATACATGATTCCGCTCGACTTAACTCACTTAGCGTAATACCTGTGTAACAAAGGGCAAGATTTCCTTGTAGTTTTTTTTAATGACTGAATAATATTCCATTGCATATATGTATGTCACGACTTCTGTTATTATGTTATTTTCCAGTATGGTTAACATACAGTGTTCTGTTGTTTCAGTATACAGTGTGTTTAATGTTTCAGGTATACAATAATACAGTAATTCCACAATTCCGTGTTACTTAGTGCTCATCAGGATAAGTGCACTTTTAATCCCCATGGCTATTTCCCCATCCCCCCACTCATCTCCCTTGAGATAACCATCCATTTGTTTTCTGTAGTTAAGAGTCTTCCCCCCCACCTTTCCTCATTTGTTTCTTAAGTTCCAATATGAGTGAGATAACACGGTATTTCTTTCTCACTGACTTAATTTCACTTAGTTATACTTTATAGCCGCATCAGTGTCATTGCAAATGGCAAGACGGCAGTTCTTTTTTTATGGCTCTGTGTGTGTGTGTGTGTGTGTGTGTTTACGTACCACATCTTTACCTCCTCATCTATTGATGGACACTTGTGTTGCTTCCATAATTTGGTGATTGTAAATAAGCTGCTCTAAACATAGGGGTGCATGTATCCCTTTGAATAGTGCTTTTGTATTTGGGGGGTGAAAACCCAGTAGTGCAATTCCTGGATAGTAGGGTAATTCTATTTTTAACTTTTTGAGGAACCATCATACTGTTTGCAGCGTGGCTGCACCAGTCTGCATCCTCGCCAGCACTGCGTGAGGGTCCCTTTTTCTCCACATCCTCACCAACACTTGTTAACACTTGTTTCTTTTTGATTTTAGCCATTCTGACAGATGTGAGGTGATAACCTTATTATGGTTTTGATTTGCATTTCCCTGACGATGAATGATGTTGAGCATCTCTTCATGTGTCTGTTGTCCGTCTTTGGAGAAAGGTCTGTTCATGTCTTCTTTCCATTCTTTAATGGGATTATTTGTTTTTTGGGTGTTGAGTTGTAACAGTTCTCTATATTTTGGATACTGATCATTTATCAAATATGTCATTTGCCAAGCATCTTCTCCCATTCAGTAGATGAAGGCAGAGGCTTTAACCCACTGAGCCACCCAGGCACCCCTTGTTGTGCAAAAGCTTTTTATTTTGATGTAGTCCCAGTGGTTTAGTTTTGCTTTTATTTCTCTTTCCCCAGGAAACCTGCCTAGGCAAATGTTGGCATGGCTAATGTCAGATATTACTGCCTGTTACCTAAGGATTTTTATGGTTTCAGGTCTCACATTTAGGTCTTTCATCCATTTTGAGTTTATTTTTGTGTATCTACATTGGAGAAATGTCTGTTAAGTTCCTTTGCCCATCTTTTTAAAAATAGAAATATAATTAACAGTGTTAATAGTGTCAGATGTGCAACATAATGATTCAGAAATTCTACACATTAAAACTCAGTGCTCATCAAGATAAGTGTACTCTAGGGGCGCCTGGGTGGATCAGTCCATTAAGCGTCCTACTCTTGGTTTTGGCTCAGGTCATGATCCTAGGTCGTGAGATCAAGCCCCACATGTTTGAGATTCTCTCCTTCTCCTTCCCCCTATGCCTGAGTGCATGTACTCTCTCTCTTTCTCTCAAATAAATAAAATCATAAAGGAAAAAAAAGGAGAAATGTACTCTTGATTCTCTGTTTCACCACTGCTCACAATTTCTCCCCTCTGGCAACCACCCAGTTTATTCTTTGTTTTTTAAGTTGTTTTTTGTTT
Organism: Mustela putorius furo; assembly: GCF_011764305.1. Classification (NCBI taxonomy): domain Eukaryota; kingdom Metazoa; phylum Chordata; class Mammalia; order Carnivora; family Mustelidae; genus Mustela; species Mustela putorius. Next base: position 31,812,269 of record NW_025421304.1, on the reverse strand, counting down.
TGTTTTGTTTTTTGGTCTCTTTTCTTTGTTTCTTAAATTCAACATATGAATGGAAGCAGAGTCTTTCTCTGACTGACTTACTTCACTTAGCATTATACTCTCACTCTGTGTCATTGCCTAGGGAAAGATTTCATTCTTGTTTATGGCTGAGTAATATTCCATAATACATATACACATCTTCATTGATGGAAGTTTAAACAACTTCTGTATCTTGGTTACTGTAAATAATGCTGTAATAAATAAAAGAGTGCATGTATCTTTTTGAATTAGTGTTCCCCTTTGCCCATTTTTTTAAGGGATTATTTGCTATTGAGTTGTATGAATTCTTTATATATTTTGGATGTTAACCCCTTACCTAGATACTTAGTTTGCAAATGTTAACCCCTTACCTAGATACTTAGTTTGCAACTTACCTAGATACTTTTTTGCAACTAAGCACATTTAGCTGTATTTTTTTCCCCATTCTGTTGGCTATCCTCTCACTTTGTTGATTTTTCTTTTTGTGCAGAAGCTTTTTCATTTTTTCATTTTCATTCATCCCACTTGTTTATTTTTGATTTTGTTGCCTGTGCTTACGGTGTCATATCCAGGAATTGTCGCCATTGAGCTTCCTTCATTTGTTTGTCCATAAATTTGCTTGTGGTCCGCAAGTAGAATTTCTGGAGCACAGGCACAGGGAATTAGGCTTGAATATGTTGAGCTCAGGAATTTTGTCTAGTTCATAGCTGTTGTCCCAGAAGCTACAAAATGTGATTAATAAAACTTGATGGTACAATGAGACTAAGTTACAGATCCCATCTATGTAGGTGTTAGGGGGACTAATGAACTCCTTTGGTTTAACTGAGCAGCCAGGTAAATGGGGAACTCTGTAGACTTACAGAACACATCGGAGTCTTCCATGGAACTCAGAAAGGAAATGTCAAGACTGAGGCATTTGCCCTGAGTGACTAGGATTGCTCCCATCCTGTTGCTCTGTTAGATCCCTGTAACTTGGATCTAAGAAAGAACTGAAAAGTTTTCAGCTGCCTCATCTTTCCCTGACCTCATAGTTAGAGGTTCTGCAGATGCTGTTTCCTCTAGAAGATCTCTTGCCAAGAATAGCATTCCTGGGGTGGGGTTGGGGGCCAAGTTGAACTATGGATGGAATGTTGCTTTTCTTGGTATTTTTTTAAATGTATTGCTAGCAGGACTGCTGTGGCTGGGAAAGGCACTTGGAGTTCACTCCTGTCATGGGGAGAAGAGCACTGGTCTTCAGAATGTGTGCTGCTCCTGTGATGCCGTCTCTCTTGAGTTTCTCATAAGTGGGAAGCCAGAAACGTTGGGAACATTCTTCAGATGAGATCAACCCAGCTTCTGATTTTTTAAAAAAAAAATTCCTGAATTCTGTTTCTGTTCAAAAAAGAAATGACATGTGTTTGCCTGAGTCATCTACTTGCTCACGTGCATATGGTATATTATCTGTGGGTATTTTGTTTATTATGCCTTTAAAACACATTCAAGGGCTATATCAAGACCTCAGAAGGGGCACCTGGGTGGCTCAGTGGGTTAAGCCTCTGCCTTCTGTTCAGGTTGTGGTCTCATGGTCCTGGGATCAAGCCCCACATCCGGCTCTCTGCTCAGTGGGGAGCCTGCTTCCCCCTCTCTCTCTCTGCCTGTGATCTCTCTCTCTGTCAAATAAATAAAATCTTAAAAAAAAAAAAAAGACCTCAGAAGAACCATGTCTGCAGCTAAAATCAAACCTTGTCCACAAAAATAAGTGTGGGGGCCATTGGGCTTAATCTTGGGTATGTGGTAGGGAGTCATTAAACAACTGTGGTCAGTGGCTACTACATTTGGGGATCTGTTAGCCCAGTGTGTGGGGCAAACTGAAATCAGCAGATACACACTACACAGTGGTCAGAAGAGTCCCCTCCGCCAGTCTGCACCGGCCTAGCCAACTATTCCTATAGAAGCTTGAAAACCAACCTCAGAAGTCATGACCAACCTACTAGAGGATGCTGACAAATTTATTTATTCCACCAGGATTTACTAAGCACCTACTACGTGCCATCTCCTTGCAGGTCTGCTCTGCATCCAAATGTTGAAGGACAGTTTTTATAACCTAGCAGTTCTGGTGAGTTTGCTAGGGAGCCTGGTGGCAAGTTTCTGAAGAGCCACGTCTCTTCGTCTCCTTGGTTAAAACAGGCACGGCCTTGTGACTTCTGGGAAAAGTCAGAAGATCCTGAATCTGAAAAAAAACGTGGATGGTGGGTACCCAAAAGTTTTCAGTCCAGAAAGAGAAAGAAACCTGTTGCAGCGTGCAGTGGTTTTTAACTCTTTTTTTATTTTATTTATTTATTTATTAAGGATTTGGTTTTTTTTTTTTTTTTAAGATTTTATTTATTTATTTGCCAGAGACCACAAGTAGGCAGAGAGAGAGAGAGAAGCAGGCTCCCTGCTGAGCAGAGAGCCTGATGCGGGACTCGATCCCAGGATCCTGAGATCACGACCTGAGCCAAAGGCAGCGGCTCAACCCACTGAGCCACCCAGGCGCCCTTAACTCGTTTTTTAAAATTAAGACTTTATTTGTTTATTTGACAGAGATCACAAATAGGGAGAGAGGCAGGTGGGTGGTGGGGGGAAGCAGGCTCCCCGCTGAGCAGAGAGCCTGATGTGGGGCTGGATCCCAGGATCCTGGGACCATGACCTGAGTGGAAGGCAGACGCTTTAACCCACTGAGCCACCCAGGCGCCCCCAGTGGTTTTTAACTCTTAACTGGACATTAGGATCATCTGTTTGTCAGAATAGGTTGCTGCATTTTGTCCCCAGATTACTCTTAATCTCTGCTGGTATCTGGGCATATGTATAGTTCACTGTCTGGTGGTCATCAGACTTAGAAATCATTAGGTTGGGTAGGAAATGAGGGAACAGTGTTTATTATTCAAAATGAAGCCAAATAAATAGACCAAGGCTGTAAATTCCAGTTTGGGGGCAAAAAGGTGGGAGACTTAACTGGAGACTTAACTGGAGGTCAGCACCACCCACCCCCACCCTCACCCCCCAAATCTAGAAGCCAATACCCAGTGGGTTGTTTTTTTTTTTTTAAGGTTTTATTTATTTATTTGACAGATCACAAGTAGGCAGAGAGGCAGCCAGAGGGGCGGGGGAGGGTGGAGCAGGCTTTCCGCTGAGCAGAGAACCCAGTGTGGGGCTCTATCCCAGGACCCTGGGATTATGATCCGAGCTGAAGTCAAAGGCTTTAACCCACTGAGCCACCCAGGCGCCCCCTCAGTGGGTTTTTTTGTAAGCCCAAAGGCAAACCCATCTCAGTACCTCACCTCTGCCTCCTAGAGCCTTCACATTTTCATTCACAGGCTTACCCAGCAGAACTTGCCTTCTCTGACAGCAAACAAAATCTCAGGGAGTGTGAGATGCTTTGCATTAGGTCATTTAGGGTTTTCACACATTTAATAGTTTGGGGCCATGAATAGATGTGTATAGGCTAGTGACATGATGTTCACGAGAAGTATCGACATTTACTGTGGGTTATTAGAGCCTGGTGTTGTTAACAAAGCAGTCTGGGGAATCTCTTGCCTTTACTGAGCTGATGCTGCAGCTGGAGAAGGGCCACTTTACCACGGAAAACAGTCAAAATCCTGTCTCAAATGCCAAGTTGGAGTGAAGGCCATAGAAAGAGCCTTGAACACAGAGTCCTACGACCTGGGTTCACCAGTCTCTAAACGTGGTCGCAGTTTCCTGTCTATAAAGTGGAAACCAACCTTCAGGGGTCACACTAATAGCAAAGTGCTGTTGCTGAGCCTCCAGGGGATGAGGAGGCACAGCCACTGAACTTGAGTCTGGAACCCAGGGATGTCTAGAGCCATCTCCATCTTGAACTGCAGTCCTATGTGCAAGGCTTCGAAAGGAAGGGACATTTCAAGCAAGGGGCCCCAGAGAGGGCACAGTGGAGTTTTCTGGCTTCTGTGAGGCTCCCATGAGCTCCTAGGGTTCCATTCTGCTACCTCCCTCCAGGCCCCCTGACTGTCTGCCAAGGCCTTTAGAGTGGGAGGGTGTGGCTGGCGTAGGCACAGCCTTGGGGATGGGGGTGGAGAATTAGCCAAGTACATTCCAGTGAGGGCCTTGTCCTGTTGGAAGTTCAGGGCCAAACCAGGAATCCAATTTTGTCAACCCAACTGAGAAATCATTTTATTTTTTAAACTGATTTTTTTTTTTTTTAAGATTTTTATTTGTTTGACAGAGACACGGTGAGAGAGGGAACACAAGTCGGGGGGAGTAGGCGAGGGAGAAGCAGGTGCCCCACCGAGTAGGGAGCCCGATACAGGGCCCGATCCCAGGACCCTGGAATCATGATCTGAGCTGAAGGGAGATGCTTAACCACTGAGCCACCCAGGCATCCCGAGAAATCATTTCTTAAACAACCATTTGTGCTACATGTTGGTATTCAGAAAAAGACATGTTAACATCTAGGCTAACATTTTTCAAACTAGGTGCTCTGGAATTCTAGATGTTATTAAGGACTCCTTTAATAAAAATTTTGTGCTCCTTTTCAGAAAAATGGGAGCTGGAAATTACTGTCTTGAATAGTTCGATGCTTTGAACACAGCCCTTCCCCTGTCCCCTGATCCCTGTTGGTAACGTACTTTGGAGGAAGCGCTAAAGGATCCTTTGGGGGGTTGGCCCACCCCTAACATCTCCAGATATATGGAGCTTACTGTGAAAACTAGGTGGGGGAGGAACTTCCCCGTGGTGCCCACGGAACTCTGCTGGGCAGAAGCATTCTCAGCTTTTGATCTGACCCAGGCAAGGTGAAAGTGCCCGTATTCTCAGAGGTGAGGCTAAGCAAAGGGCCTCATTTCTGGGTCCTCAGGAACTCCCTGTGCTATGTGTCCTATCACGGGTTACACCAGAAGTCATGTCAGGAAGTCCCGGGCTTCATCTCTCTGGGTTCATGTCTGTCTCTCTCTGTACACTGGGTAATGGATTGGTCCTCAGCAGTGGTGATATTTATCAAAGGCCTTTTCTCCATCTGTCCCTCTGTGTACACATGCACTGCAGTCACTTCCACATCACCCAGTTTTATTAAGTTTTGTAAGGAGGATTTTTTTGCCAGAGTAAATGTGTTTTGGAGAGGAGCTAGGGTATTCCCTTAAAATGGCCCAACCTGTCCGGGAGCCAAAATCTGACTCTGGGGACTGTGGCCATTAACTTGCCAGGCACTCTGAGCCAGGAAACAGTTCCTGGCTGATCGTCGGGGTTTGTGGCCCCCTCCTACCCGCACTCCCAAGGCAGGCTGGGGACACGTGGCCCTGCCCCGCCTTTGCTGGCTTCAGTTTCTGAATCGGGAGCTGCAGTGGCCTGCTTTCCCCCCGCCCTTCTCATCAGTCAGGAAGCCTGGATTGCAGGCTAAGGGAAGCCGTAGCCTCTCCCGCCTGACATCCACTGCCCCCAGCTCCTGGGCACCTGCTCCAGTCCTGAAGTCCATAGAAATCCTCAGCAAAGCCCTAGAAAACCACATCCTCCTGGGTGAACAGGTAAGAAGGCATTTTTTTTTTTTCTCATATGGTTTCCTATTCCTGACTTCACCTCAACTTAGCTGCCGCTTTTGCAGATCACAGCAAGAGGGATCTGAGCAAAAATTGAAAAAGACAGCCCCCCCACCCCCAACCCCGCCAAGCAGCTCTGCACTATATCTCAGAAATGTGAATTCTCTACGTGTTTCTTCAGGCTTGCAGGGAAAAAAGGCAGATCCAAATAACCATAAAGCAAGTTACTTTCCCGTGTTCTCTTTTGGGTTTTGTAAATCATCAAACCCACATTTTTATTTATTTATTTATTTTATAGATTTTATTTATTTATTTGACAGACAGAGATCACAAATAGGCAGAGAGGCAGGCAGAGAGAGAGGGAAGCAGACTCCCTGCAGGGCAGAGAGCCCAATGTGGGGCTCGATCCCAGGACCCTGGGATCATGACCTGAGCCGAAGGCAGAGGCTTTAACCCACTAAGCCACCCAGGTGCCCCAAACCCACATTTTTAAATGATTGTTGTGGGTTCACTGCATAGTGCTTTAGGTCTTGAGATCTTTAAGTACTCTGTGTGAATGAGTTATCACATGCTTGCATTACCTTATCAAAAATTAATTGACTTAGAGTTCTTTAAAAAGGGGGGAAAGAAAATGGCCTAGGTGAGCCTGCCTCATTCAGATGGTATTCTGAAATTAAAATAAGTTCTACTTTTACACTTGACATTTATTTTAAATGCACACAACCTACCTACTATAGGGCATACATACTCAAGGTGTACGTGCTGTCCACCACATTAACCAGTCCATCCCAGCGCACGCGGCCTTCGCCCCTCAGTTGGGAGGCTGGGCTGCTTCCAGGTGATTGCAGTTAGTAATCTGGCTTTTATAGACAATACTGAAAATAACTTTTTTGAAGTTTTTTAAAACTTTTCCCCCCTCTCCTTGGAGTTTATTTTCCATCTAGAATGAATGAACACTTGGGGCATAGGGCAAGAACATTTTTATAGTTCATGATACACATGGGGTGAACTCACTCAATTATGTGACTAATTCCTAATTTTCGGAACCGTGATGGTATGAGGGGGTGGGTAAGGAATTTGTTTTCTCTGAGGATTTTTCAGGAAGGAGGCAGTTTGCGTGGTGGTTAAGACAATGACCTTTGAAGGCAGATAAGCCAGGGTTTGTATGCATACCCTCTTGACCTTGAACTCTCACTTAATAATTGTACCTCAGTTAGTTCATCTGCAGAATAGAGATTATAAAAATTTAATAACTGATAGAAGATTTGTAAAACGCTTGGCACAAAGTCCGGGACTTAAAGCACCCCTGGTAGGCTCTTCAAGCCTGCGGGTCTCTCTGGGTCATTTTACCAGTTGGGCGGAACTGAGAAGGTCATCCCAAGGGCATCTTTTTGACTCCTTGACTCTTCTTTTCCAGCCCCATTATAGCTGGAGTGAAAGGTTTCTCCGCTGACAGAGGATTTCTTTTTTCACTTCGGCCCCTATCTGTACTACGGCTGGGGCGCTGGGGGAGGACAGCAGGTCAGCTGTCAGCCTCTTTCTTTCTGAAGGTTCCCCAGTCTCTTGACTTCTGCCATCTGATCAAGATGTCACCCTTCCATCTCTCAGCCTCCTGGGTCAAAGTGCAGTTTAGGGGATCCCTGGACAGAGTGGAGAATTCCCCGGGCACACCTGTTATCCCACTCTGGCAAGTTATTGCGAGGCCGTCTATGAGGTGCAGTGGAGTAAGCATAGGCTGGTCAGGCCGGGTTCCAATCCTGGCTGTGGGCAGTCAGTCATTAGACTTCTCTTTTTTTTCTTTTTTTTTTAAAGATTTTATTTATTTATTTGATAGAGATCACAAGTAGGCAGAGAGGCAGACGGAGAGAGAGGAGGAAGCAGGCTCTCTGCAGAGCAGAGAGACTGATGCGGGACTCGATCTCATGACCCTGAGATCATGACCTTAGTAGAAGGCAGAGGCTTAACCCACTGAGCCACCCAGGCGCCCCCCATCAGACTTCTCTAAGCATGGATTTCTTCCTCAGTAAAATGGAAGTTAATGCCTATGCCATAGAATTAGATGCAATAACATGGGTAAAGCATTTGACACATAGGGACCCATTACTGTGGAAGGTCAAGGCCAAGCTCCAGAGCCTTTAGGAAGATACCAGAATTAGCCATAAAAGACAGGCCGAAAACTTACATGCTTTTGTTTTCTTGGTCAGCAATCATTTACTGGGCTGACTGACCATGGTGCTGGAAACAGGCGAGACGCAGAAGACAGATTCCATGCTCTTGATATAGGCACACAGCCCATCTCACAGGAGCAGAGGAGACGGTGACTGAGCAGCCTGGGGGCTCCGGGACAGTTCCTTGCTTACAAAGGAAGAACAGGCTATTAAGCAGAAGCGGGGGAAAGCAGAGTCTGGGGAAAGTGGGAAGTTCAGGAGGCTGCATGGCTGGAAGAGTGGGGTATGAAGTGAGAGGAGTCGGGGGGACCAAATTTTGAAGGATGTTGATAAGTCTAGTGAGAATGTGTACTTTATCTTAAGGATGCGGAGGTTTAAGTGGGATTGGGGATGCCCGTTCTGGAGGCTTTGGGGGCTGGTGCTGGAAGCCTGAAATGCACCCAGCCTTCTACCCCATCTCAGGGGCTTTAATGGTACCTCAACTAAATAAACGCACAGGATAGGCTCAGTGTGGGAGAGCCTGGCTTGGAAGTTGGGGTGCTGGGTTCTGGGGTTCTGACCCCAGCTCACCACCGGAGTGGGTGGGTCCCCTCTTCTGCCTCAGTTGAGTTCAAGGCAGGTAGGCTTCCTATAGCTCTTTCATCTGCAAAATGTCTTTGGAAGCCGAAGTTCCCCCACCTCCACCGCCCCCCTCCACAACGCAGTACGGTCGGGCTGCAGTACCTGACTCGGTCTTGATAGAGGCATTTTGTCTGAAATGGGCAATCTGGCCCTTTAATGCTGGGAGACTCCATGGAGGTCTGAGAACAGTGGTCTCCAGGCCTGTAGCAACCCCAGGGGAATTGTGGACTCTGTCTTACACACTTAACATGAGAGGGCCCTGTCCCACGAGTAGGAGATGATGTCCTCTGGGATCTGAGCTGCATTTAGCCTGGGAACCTGCCTCCAGAGTTTCCCAGGGGCTGCCTGGAGAGTTCTGTCTGCGCATTCCAGCCAGGAAGGGCCAGTGACCACGCCTGGAGAACTTTAGTTTTTCCACATCCTTACCAACACTTGTTGTCTGCCTTTTTGATAATAATCATCTCAATGGATGTGGGAAGGTAGTTCATTGTGGTTTTGATTTGCATTTCCCTAGTGACTAGTGATGCCGATCATCTTTTTATATACCTGTTGGCCATTTATATATCTTTGGTGAGCTATCTATTTATGTCCTTTGTGTATTTTTATCCCCAGTCAGATTATTGGACTTTTTGATGTTGAATTGTAGGAGTTTTTATATATCCTGGATATTAACCCTAAAATTGGGTATATTTTCTTCCATAGGTTGCCTTTTCACTCTGTTTTTTTTTTTTTAAAGATTTTATTTATTTATTTGACAGACAGAGATCACAAGTAGGCAGAGAGGCAGGCAGAGAGAGAGAGAGAGAAGGAAGCAGGTTCCCTGCTGAGCAGAGAGCCCGATGTGGGACTCGATCCCAGGACCCTGAGATCATGACCTGAGCCGAAGGCAGCGGCTTAACCCACTGAGCCACCCAGGCGCCCGCCTTTTCACTCTGTTGATTGTGTCCTTTGATGCACAGAAGTTTCTTTCAATTTTGAAGTAGTCCCATTTATCTATTTTTGCTTTTGTGGTCCTTGCTTTGGTGTTCTAGCTAAGAAATAATTGCCAAATCCAGTGTTAACTAAGTTTTTTTACTTGTGTTTTCTCCTATATGAATTTTATAATTTGGGATCTTATTTTTTTTTATTTGTTAAAGATTTCATTTATTTATTTGTCAGAGAGAGAGAGAAAGATTGAGGAGCGCGTGCACGCATAAGCGGGCAGAGTGGCAGGCAGAGGTGGGGACAGAAGCAGGCTCTCTGATGAGCAGGGAGCCCCATGCGGGCCTCGATCCCAGGGCCCCGGGCTCATGACCCGAGCCGAAGGCAGCGGCCCAACCGACTGAGCCACCCAGGGGTCTCTTATTTATTTTATTTTTTCTTAAAGATTTTATTTATTCATTTGACAGACAGAGATCACAAGTAGGCAGAGAGGCAGGCAGAGAGAGAGGAGGAAGCAGGCTCCCCACTGAGCAGAGAGCCTGATGCGGGGCTCAATCCCAGGACCCTGAGATCATGACCTGAGCTGAAGGCTAAGGCTTTAACCCACTGAACCACCCAGGCACCCCCCCCCTTTTTTTTTTTTAAGATTTTATTTATTTATTAGAGAGAGAGAGTGAGCAGGAGGAAGAGGGAGAGAATCTGAAGCAGACTATGCACTGAGTGCAAAGCCTGATGCTGGGCTCAATCCCACCACCGTGAGATCATGACCTGAGCCAAAACCAAGAGTTGGACACTTAACCAATAGAGATCTTATGTCTTTGCAAGCATTTTAAAGGCTTTATTGTTTTTATGACATGTGCTTATTAGAAAAAATACTAACAATTCAGAAAAGCAGAGGAAGAAAAGAAAATCTTAATCCCACACCCCTACTCCCCCAAAAGTAACACCCCTAATGATACTTTATTGGGCAGTTCTCCAGACACTGCCTTACTTCATCGCTCTCAGACTGTAACCTACACAGGAATCACCTGAGCGTTTTTTAAATTCTGATTCCAGAGGCCTGAGATAGGCACAAGTTGTTATAGTTCTTTTTTTTCCCCCTGTCTTTCTCTTTCTTTCTTTCTTTCTTTCTTTCTTTCTCTCTCTCTCTCTTTCTTTCTTTCTTTCTTTTTCTTTCTTCCTTTGCTTGCTTGCTTTAAGTAAGCTACACGCCCAGCATGGAGCCCAAGATTCTATATTTTTAACATGTTCTTAGGTGATGCTATTGAGTGATCAGGAAGCCATTGGAGCACCTGTAGTCTATACACACACAAGCAGATCTGTGTTCTGTGGTATCATCTATACATGACTTACTTCATAACCCGTGTTTTCTCCCCACCCAACATTTATTGCCATGGAAATGCCAATAAATGCCAATAAATACAGAGCTCCAATTTCCTTTATAGTGATCATATACTATCCTATTTCATGGTAAGATGCTAGCTCAGCTAGTCCCCTTGGATGAAATTCAGGGTGCTACCAAATTATCATTGTTACAAATAATGCAGTAGCAAACATCTTTGCCACCATGTCTTTGTCTGGAGGTATTATTGTTACTTTTTTTTTTAAGTTTTATTTATTTATTTAAATAATCTCTACACCCAACTTGGAGCTTAAGTTTACAACCCTGTGAGATCAGGAGTTGCATGCCCCTTGGACTGAGCCGCCAGGTGTGCCCTATTCATTTGTTTTTTCTAAGAAGCCGACCAGCACTAACACATTCAAATGCATTACTCCTAAAAGGAGTCACCTGGGAGGGTGGACTCTTAATCTAAGGCTCTGCCATCCCCCATTGGTGGAGAGCAGGGCACTGTGGGATCAAGGTGGGCCACGCAAAAGCAGGGAAAGCAGCGGTAGTGCCAGCGCAGTCAGGCCCAGTCTTTGGCCTGGCGTTGTGGATCTAGTGCTCATTCAGTCCCCGCAGCAAGCGGACCTCCCTGCACTGAAGAAACCGGAATCCTCAATCCTAGAGCTGCGTGGGCGCCCCTCCAGGCCCTCTAGCACCTTCCCTCCTGCACTTCCCTCTAGATGCTGCGGAGGCAGCCTGTGACGTCAACCTAGATGTCTGGCTCTATCTAGCCCTTTATATTGAGTGAAAATCTCCAAAATCCACCTGCCAAAACGTTGCCTGCTTCCTACCCAGCTGTGTCTGGCTGACGTTCCCAGGCTCTCGACACTCTCACAGGTGTGGATTCAGGGCTGCCACCTCTGCTTGCCAGGTAACCGGTGCTGTCCCCCCTCCCTAGGCAGACCAGCCAAGAAGGAGGCCCTCTCAAGAGGCCTCCAGGCCAAAGACTCTGTGGGTTGTGTGCAGGGTCATGCCTTTGTTGGATGCTAATTTCAGGATTGCCTGGGTCTGGGAGATCCAGGGGGCTGGGGTTTTGGGGGTGGGGAGGTCTTCCTCCCTAGCCAGGCCCTGAACAGAGCTCTGAGGACATTGGAGACCCTAGGGAGGTCACTGACGAGTTGGACAGCAAGCATTTGCGGGGATAGGGGCTGTCGAGAGTACCAGGCAGTTGCAGACAACCCTGAGCTTGAATCCCAGCTCTGAAATGTGCTGCCTGTGGGACCTTGAGCAGGTCACAGCGCCTCTCCAGTCCTGCTTTCCTCTGCTGTGAAGTAGGGATTAAAAAAAAAAAAAAAGTCTCTTCCTATAGGTTGCATATGTTTTAGGATTGCTACTATTAAAAAACAAAAACAAAAAATTACAAGGCTGGGCAGGGGTGCAGAAAAATTGGAACCCTTGTGTGCTGTCGGTGGGGTTGTTCGATGGTACAGATGCTATGAAAAAGTTTGGCAGTGCTTCAAGAAATTAAAAATAAAACGATCATATGATCCAGCAATGCCACTCCTAGGTACATACCCAAAATAATTGAAAGCAGGGTCTTGAAAAGATAGTACACCCCTGTTCATAATAAAGCAGTCTTGTTTACAATAGCCAAAAGGTAGAAGCAACTCAAGTGTCCATCCACAGATGAACGGCTAAGTTAAAGGTAGTAAACACATGCAATGGAATATTACTCAACCTTAAAATGGAAGGAAATTCTGATACAGGCTCCGACATGGATGAACTTGGAGGATGGTATGCTCAGTGAACTAAGCCAGACAAAGACGATCCTGTATGATTCCACTTATATGAGGTGCTTTGTGTTGTGCTGATTATGGAAACAGAAAATAGAGTGGTGGTTGCTAGGAACTGGAGAGGTTATTATTTCATGGGTCTAGAGTTTCAGTTTTGCAAGATGAGGAGAGTTCTGGAGATGGGGCTTAGTGATAGGTGCACAGGCAGTGGGAATGTGTTTAATACCACAGCACTGGACACTTGGAAGTGGTTCAGGTTTTCTGTTCTGTGTATTTTACCACAATTTTTTAAACTGGGGGAGAAAACAACATGCCTCACAGGGATTTCGTGAGGCAGTGCACGTGAACTATTGTTGGTGTCAGGTCTGCCTGACTTTGTGCCTCGTGGATCTAGGTGTTGGGGTGCGTGTGTGTGTGTGTCTTCATGGGGAGTGCCATTCTGCATGAGGTGCTCAGTGTGGGGTTCTAGGGGGACTTTCTGGAGGACTTCTGGGACCGTGCTCAGGGTGATCCTAGTGTTTGTGGGATGGGTAGATTCCGGACACTGGAAAGTCCCTGGCAGAAAAATCACTCCCACGGTAAGCCAGTTTGCAGCTCCACCTAGAGGACTTGTGATCAGAGCCATCCACATGTGGAGCACGGCCCACTCCTGGAGCCATGGAAGGAGAGACTTGGCCAGCTGTGGAGGAGACTCCTGCACAGGGCGGTGGGCTTGGCGGGGGCCCTCCAAGGCTCTGTGCCTCTCTGATGTGATCCAGTCCAGAAAGTTACACATAACAGGCGTATGTGAAGGTGGGACCCAAGTCAGAGGACGGGACGGGGCAGGCAGGTGGGAAGGCTTGCTTCCAGACCTCCCCTAACTGACGGTAATAACAGCCGCTGCCATTTACTTCCGGCAAGCGCTATGGTAAGTGCAGAACAGAACATGCTTGGTCTCAAATCCTTATTACAACGCTGTGCAGCTGGTGCTCCCCATCCCCATTTTACAGCTGGGAACTGAGGCCCAAGGTTTAAGTCACTGGTTCAAGACTGCCAAGTAGATGGAGAACTGTGACGTCAACCTAGACGTCTGGCTCTATCTAGCCCTTTATATTGAATGAAAATCTCCAAAATCCACCTGCCAAAACGTTGCCTGCTTCCTACCCAGCTGTGTCTGGCTGACGTTCCCAGGCTCTTGACACTCTCACAGGTGTGGATTCAGGGCTGCCACCTCTGCTTGCCAGGTAACCGGTGCTGTCCCCCCTCCCTCCGGCTGGTGGCTTTGTGGAGCCAGGCCCAGCCTGCTTGTGTCCCCAGGGTCCAAGGATAAAACTGCAGACAGCATTGGCTTTGATTGGGAGCCAAGCTCTGTTGCTTAGTGCCCCCCTTCTTCCATTAAATGGGACCCCCCCACCTTACAAACTCTCTTCCAGGGCTTAAAGTCTTTCCCATAGCTGAGTACATTTTGCTTTTTTGCAACAGTGGTTTTTTTCCAACTTCGCTGTCTGGGTGCCAAGACCTTGTCTACATGATTCAGATGGTCCCAAGTTCCCAGTCTAGTACCTGCAAGGCAATAAATTCTCTCTCTCATGGTGGCAGTGTGGTGGCTTCCTTTGTCCTCGGGGCTGAGCAGGATTACAGAGGAAGCCCTGGCTGGGATGGTGGTTTATCTAGAATGACCTCAGTTTGCTGGGGTGGCGTTCATACCTTATAAAGGCACATGGAGCTCTCAATTAGGGACATCTCCGTGCCAGGCAGGTTGCTAATTCATACGGAAGCTGGGAGATAAAGGAGCGTGTTATTCCCCCTAGTCGGAACGAGGAGTGTGAGGACTGGAGAAGTTAAACCATGTGTTTAGAAATCCAACTTTTTCCCTGTCTCTGCTCCTGCCTTTGAGGCTCCGTGTCCGTTGCTGGTCTGACAGCAATATTTGTTCCACCTGCTGCTTGGTAGAATAACTACCTTCAAGCTTTCTCCCCACTGCCACCCTGGGAGTGGGTCTTGGCTGCATTATTTTAAGGATGAAAAAGGTGATCAGGGGCTTCCCAACATCCTACAGGGGAAGGGACATCCCAGGACAGGACGGTGGTCCTTTCGGCCTGGTCTTGCCCTCCAGGTACCCTCCCACTTCCGCCACACTTGACTGTGGTCTTTGTAGCCCTCCTGCCTGCCTTCTTGGAGGAGCTGTCCCAGTCCCCAGTGAAACTGTGATTCACAGAGGCCGGCTGACTAGCTGGCCCGGTGGAGGCTGGGCTGGGGCCAGGTACTTTCCAGCGTGTAGCCACAGTTGGGAAACCTTCCTTGAGCGACACCTCTGCCAAGGGTTCCTCTCTGCCCTGGATCCCCTCTTGGCCGCGAGGCCACTCCTCTCCCTTTCCCTGGAAATCACACAGGCAGTGTACTTTCTGACTGTCCTACTGCAGTGACAACTTAGCCGTTAACCCAGCTCTATAAAGCTTGACTCTTGACCCCAGAGAAGGAAACTGAGGTTGGTTCAGGATCTTAAATTCTGGGCTTGCAAATGCATGGGCTTAAAGCATTTTATTTTATATCTTTTAGGTTTACTTAGATTAAGTTCTAACTTAGGAATGTTTGCTTTCAGAGGTAGGTCTGTTTCTGGGCTTGTATTCTGTTCCATTGATCTATTTGTCTCTTCCTCTGCCAATACCTCACTGTCTTGATTAGCCTACTTTTGTACTAAGTCTTGATATCAGGTAGCATTGGCCCTCCAGGCTTGTTCTTCAATATTGGGTCTTCTGCCTCCCTACATGAACTTTAGAATCAGTGTTTAGATATCCACAAAAATAACCCTGTGGGATTTGATTGAGATGGCAAACATCTTAAAAATTACTGTGTCTTTCTGTCCCTGACATGGAATCTCCAGTCATTTGTTGAGGTGTTCCTTGATTTCCATCGGAGTTTTATAGTTTTCCTTATATAGATCTTCTACATATTTTGATAGATTTATACCAAAGTGTTTCATTGTTTTGGTCCTAACATAAATGGTATTGTGGTTTTAATTTCAAACAGGTAATACATGTGCACAGAAAAAAAAAAAAGATACAGATTGATTTACAGTGAAAAGTGGTTTCTTTTCTGTATCCTATTCCTTGGGTCTCTATTTTCAACTATCCAAAGACATTCACTGATGGTAGGTTCTTGTGGATCCTTCTAGAGGTGGTATGTATATACTCAAGCTCCTGTTAATGTTTATTACGAATTCAACAAACATCCAGGAGCATTCGCTGTGGGTCGAGCACAGGAGATGGGGCAGAGAACAAGAGGGGGTCCTGCTCTCCTGTAGCCAACACTCACTGTAGTTATATCACCGGTCCCCACAGGGACTCTGCCCGGCAGGTATTATTATCCCCGTGGGAGGGCTGAGGGCCAAAGGAGGACTCTCAGGGGCCAACTGAATTGTCCAAGAGCTTAAGCAGAGAGGCTGGTCCTGCCAAGAGCTAGGCGCAAGGCTGATGCTGCTCTAGGCCAGAGGAAGCAGGTTCCAGAAGGGAGGGCTTTTTGCCAAGGCAAGTAGGTACCAAAGAGGAGGAAGGGAGGAGATGGGGAGAGGAGGCTGCCAGCCAGGCTGGGGCCAGACTCCTGTCAGAATAAGGGCTCAGAAATCCTGTTCCTAGATGGCTGCATTTTAATTCCTTAATTTCATTTCCTCTCTAGCTGCTTAGACACATTCTTCTGAGGACCAGCCTACCCTTGTTTGGCTGACTCTAGGAGAAAAGGGATTTATCCATATTGATAAATTTATCCATCCTGAGATCAACATTGTCAGGGGAATGGCCAGGGCATCCCCAGAGGCACAGAAGGGGTCGCGTGCTCAGGACCGGCTGTGGTGGAGAGCTGAAGAGAAGCCGTGGGCTGCTGACGGCTGAGTATCAGAGTGGCCAAGTATGGGCCAAGATGGCTTCCCCACTGGGTCTCCCTGCCAGGTTGGAGGTAACTTTCCTAGACCTGGCACTAGGCTCTCTGGCCTCCCATTTCCCACCTCTGCCTTAGACACTGGGGCCCGCGGATGCCCTACAGCTCCTTGCACGCTGCCCTCTGCCCGTCCCCCAACCCTGGTGAGAATATTTACATCCGGCTCTTGTCTGTTTGTCATACCTGTAGTAAGAATAGCTCCTCACTGACCAAGATGGCCATTGGCTGAAATTTCATTCCCATTTTACAGATGCGGAAATGGGCCCTGAAGCAAAATCTTTGCTGTAACACTACATTGCCTCTGTCGGGTCCTAGCTCCCAGGACAGGGGCACTCGATAGCAGCCCTTCTCCCCAGCTTGATGGGTTTGTAGGTGCCTCACTTAAGCAGCTCAGACCCCTTCCCTCTGTTTGGCCCTGGGGTAGTTCTCTGGCTCTCCCCTCTCCCAATGGCCCTGCTCTGGGCCATTTCCGACTTGATATTCTCAGGGCCCACCCTGTAAAGAGGAGTTACTCTTTCATGGGGTTCATCCGATTTTATGGTTCTTATTACACATTGTCAGGTAGGGCCCATTCAGAAAGACTGCAGTGTTTTATCAATGAACACGTATCAGACATATGTACTTCTTATCAAAGACATATATACCTCTTATCTTCGATTCCTGGAGGCAGAAAGGACTCACTTAACATGATAGTTATATTCTGCACAAATGCGAGCACTATGTCCTGCGGCCTCTGCTTCTGAATGGCACCAGTTTTCCTGAGTAGGATGGTTCCTTATACAGCTGCACCCCCGAAGAGACCAGGCAAATGGCTGGTGGCCAGTGCCCTGAAGGGACAGTTCTTAAAAGGGCCTGGGACTCCTTTCCACCTAGGCATGGCTCAAGCCCCTCTGGGCACATGAGCTCCATTAGACACGCCCTAGAGGCTGTCTTTCTTCATCACTCCAGCTTTTGCCTCCAATTCAACTTGCAAATCAGTGGTCCCTAAGTTCCTGTGCTCATCAGGTCACTCCCCAGCTCAAGAATCTGCACTGGCTCCCAGCTGCATGTCACATCAAGAACTGCCTGGCTCTGAAGATGATCTGTGGTCTGGCCTTGACTTTGCCTATTCAGTATAGATTCCATGACACCCCAGTGCATCTCCTTTGCTCCAGATGAACAACCTTCTGTTTGCCATCCAGAGAATCTGCCACGGGCCTCCTTTCCATGCCTTGTTCACTTTATCTCCACTTTCCCTTCTCAGTCTTTCCTTATCCCCATTCTCTGTCCTTCATCTTGGAGCTTAATTTGTCTCCCCCTTTTCTTTGCATGAGGTGTCCTCTGACCAGCTGGCCAACTCTAGTCCGTCCCTTCTCCAAACACTTACTGTATTTATTGTTAACACCATAGAAACTGTTTTGTAGATGTGCTTTGGACCTGCCTCCAAGATCACCTACTAGACTGTGATTTCCAAACGGAAAGACTCCCAGAGTCCAGGATGGCTCTGGGCATACCGTTCCCTGCATACTAGCCATTCACAGTGAGGCAGTACACATGGAACTGTCCTGTAACCCTCCGGCAAGACAACAAAGGCACAACAAGGCTCTTAGTGTTACCATATTCCACAGATTATAAAATACACATTTCCCCCCACTCCCCACATTTTAACATCTCTGAAATCAGGATCAATGGCATATCATAATTTGACAGCACAGCTCCCTGTCCCTGTTTCTTAGTGGGATATAAAATATTGGTGCATTTTACAATCTGTGGTGTGTTAGACTTGAAAAGAACATTACTTCATGGAAATGCTGGTACTGACTGACATGAGAATCTGTTGATAGCTGTTTCTGGATTGGACCTGGGAGAATGTATTTGGGAGAAGTGAGGTGATGTGGGAAAGATCTGGGAGATGAGGAGATGCTGGGAGAAGTGGGGGATTCTGGGAGAGATGAGGGATGCTGGGAGAAGTGGGGGATGCTGGGAGAAGTGGGGGATGCTGGGAGAAGTGGGGGATGCTGGGAGAAGTGGGGGATTCTGGGAGACATGAGGGATCCCAGGAGAAGAGGGGGTGTGCTGAGAAGGAAGGGGAAGGGCCCCTAATGGGGTACCTATTGGGTCCAGAAGTTTCCTGAGTCACTCTGATATGATTCAGCTCTTAATCTCTTCCATTCTCCTGTCCCCCCCCGCCCCGTGTCTATGCTGGTTCAGAGGCTGATTTCTTGTTAACTGGGATCTCACCATCACCAGCCCCTGTGGGGTGGTGACAGGGGGTCGAGAGGCTGTCTTCCCTCACCTGTGAGGAGACTTCTGATGGCCTTGGATTCATGGGTGCCCCTGACCCGCCGGTTGTTCAGCTGGGAAGACAAAGCTGAGCTCCTAGCCCAGCGTAAGCCCAGACAGGGAGGGATGAGGGGGGACCAAAGGCCCAGGGCCACAGACTGTCTAACCTCTGAGGAAGCCCAGAAAGCCAGCCCATCCGTGGTGAAGAGGAATAGCTCCTCTTTAGGCCCAGTGGCCCGAGCTCTGGCCAGAGTGTCCTGCCGTGACCAGCTGAGGCCATGCATGCAGCCTCTGGGCTGTGACTGTGAAGTGTCAGGGTGCTCAGGTCAACCCTTCAGTTCCACATCCTCGTGGGCTCTGTCCCCTGAGTCAGGCCTCTCTTGGCCGCACAGGCAGGTTCCTCTGGCTGCAGAAAGCTGCTGAGTGGGGGCACGTGGTCTTTTCCTTTGGCTTGCAGGCCGCCCTCCTGCAGTTATCAGCAAGGGCTTTGGGGCCAAACATACTTAGATTTGATACTCGTTCTCCCACGTGCTACCATGTGACCTTGGGCACGTTGTCAAACTTTCTGGGCTTTGTTTTCCTCATCTGGGTGTTTTTTTTGTTTTTTTGGTTAATAGGTGGAGATTTTAATATAGTAAAGGGAATTTACATATGAAAGCTTGTCTTTTTTTTTTCCACATGTGAAATCTATTTTTTTTTAAAGATTTTATTTATTTATTTGACAGATGGACATCACAAGTAGGCAGAGAGGCAGGCAGAGAGAGAGAGGAGGAAGCAGACTCCCCACTGAGCAGAGAGCCCTATTTGGGGCTTGATCCCAGGGATCATGATCTCAGCTGGAGGCAGAGGCTTTAGCCCACTGAGCCACCCAGGCGCCCCTTTTTTGTTTTTAATCCCGTAAAGTTAACATACAGTGTTCTGTCAGTTTCAGGTGTACAATATGGTGATTCAGCAATTCGGTACATTACTCAGTGCTCATCAAGAAAATGTACTCTTAATCCCCTTCACTGGTTTCCCCCATTCCCCCCACCTTTTCTCCCAACCATCAGTTTGATTTCCTCATCTTTAATATGAAGGTGAGAATTCCTAACTCTGGTGTTGTGTGTGTGTGTGTGTGTGTGTGTGTGTGTGTAGGAATTAAGGGACAAAGTGATTAACATTAGCCACTATTACTGTCCCGTTAGCCCTTTATCCATTGAAAGTTGTCCCAGTTCCAGCCTATGGACCCTTGCCAATGTTATAAACATAAGTTTTATGGGCCCCAAACATCCTTGAAGCAGAGGCAGCACCATCTGCGTGTCCATCCCCCATCCCTTACAGAGGGTTCTGGCTCTTTTCCCCTCATACTTCCGGTTTTCATGGGGGCATTTCCTGTATGTCCAGAGGGGACTATGCCTGGTGAATGCCAGACCTCTAGCTCCATTGGAGAAAGAAGGCAGGAGCCATGCAAAGTTAAGGCTAAAATAACCTCTAGAAAGAAAAAGAAATGTAAGGGAGATTGCTTTCCAGCAACATGGAAGATTTGATAGTTAGTGGGGAAAACGATAAAACATCCAGAAACAGGATGGGAAACAGTCAACACACTTTATGCATAGCTGAGCTGCACGGAAATAGGATAGCCCTTGAGCAAGAGACCTAGAAGAAGTTGAGAGCCTTTTTTGGGGACGGAGTGCGGATGCTTTGGCTGCCCTTTGCTGGTCTGGACAATGCAGGAACTTGGGTTTGAATAGCCAAAGGGACAAGAACAGTGTTTTGAACCTACCTGAAGCAGAGAAGTAGAACTGTGACTCCCACAGACAGCTGGGATCCTCGAGGGTTTAAACTTCCAGTGAAAGTTAGGCCAGAAAAAAATATACTCACCTTCAAAGGCAGAGGAGAAGGAAGCTCTTCTAACCTGGCCTGGTTGGGGAAGGTCTCTTCTGAGAAATGTATGACTACACTCCTGCCTTCTTTTGAATCTTGGATTCAATTTACGCAACTCATGTGATCCTAGAGTGTCTAGGCCAGGAAATGAACATGATAGCTATTCCCGGCTGGAAAGTCCATAGAGACAAGAGTAGAGTGAGTGGTGGTTGCCAGGGGGAAATGGAGAGTTGTTTAAAAGACCTAGAGTTTCTGTTTTACAAGATGAAGAGTCCCGGAGACTGGTTGCACAACTGTATGAAAGTCCTTAACACTACAGAACTACACACTTAAAAATGGTTCCGATGGTAAGTTTAATGTGTGTATTTTGCAAGGGGAAAAAAAAAAAGCTAATTCTGACTGGTGTCTTTTTGGGACACCTGGCAGAAGCAAAAACATTACCTCTTTGGAGAGATATACCTTCAACCCATCCTGCTCAGGCTGCCTTTAGGATCCTTGTTGAATTTGAGAGAAAAGTGCAAGTTGCAAAACACACGAGGAAACCAGCAGGGAGTGAGCAGCAAGAATGAAAAAGAGAGAGGATAAATGTCCCCAGATGTTTACTGTGGAGTTATTCATAATGTCCAAAAAAGCCAAAACCAAAACAAAACCCACCACCACCACGACAGCTGGAAATAAAGCAAAAGTCCCACGGCCAGGAAATATTCCAGAGCCATGAAGAGATTTAGAAGGATTTCCCTGAGGGACTTTAGCCTGGAGTGAGAAAAATTAGGAATGGAGTTGGGTGCTAATCTCCCATTTTTGCAAAGCAGCCCCACGCCTGCGGATAGGTGTGTATTTCAAAACAGATCCGTGAGCCTCAGGGAGAGGGAAGGGTGCCCAGCAGGGTTGCTTGGGTAAGGCTGCGGGAGAAGAAAGGGGGTGGGGAGAAGAGAAAGAAGGAGAAAAAGAGGTCTCAAGACGGCACTGAAAAGATCTCCAGCACTTGGCGCTCAGCACGTCTGCTCTAATCCCGGAATTTGTGGAGGGTGATCTCTGAATGGGTGTGTTTGTGTCTATAGGAGAACACAATTATGATACTGATTTGCCTACTGTGAAGCGGGGGACAAGTTCGGTGGATCTGGTTATTTGATTGTATTAATACCAGTGAGCAAACGTCCTCTGTGTGTCCGCGGGGTTTAGTGTGAGCGAGGAGAACGCTGTGGAAGGAAAGGTGTTGGCACTTTTAACCCTGCAGAGGAGACGGGCCGGAGAAGGAGGTGTAAGAGGGAGATGTCCGATCTGGTGCCCTCACAAGAAGAGAGACCCAAACACCGACATCTTTGTATTGTGTTGTTTTACTTGTGACCACAAACGTACATTGGTTTGGAAAAGGAAAAGCAAACGAGTGAGCCAAGGAAACACTTGCGCACATTGCTTTTACCAATGTCAAGTGTCTGCTCTCTTTGGAGGGCCTCCTTGCCGTAGCTTTTAAGAACGTAAATGTACCCAGTGTGCCTATTCCTCAAGTCAGAAGTTCTGCCTCTCCCCGTGCGTTTGCCCAGGAGCACACCGCTTCCGGTCCTGAGAGCCGCTGCAGCATGACCTGCGGACGCAAATGACTGGGAATGGCCTAGGTGTTCATCGACAGGAGGTGGATGAAGTCAGCCATGGTCTCTACACGGGGAAATACTTAACAGCGAGTAGGGAAAAAGTGAGACTGTTACGTTCTTCTGGAGAGGGGGAGTGAGAAGAGGTTTCTGTGTGTTTCCTAAGGCGGCGATGGGTGGCTTAAAATAACAGACATGCTTCCTCTCCGAGTTGGGAGTCCGGAGGCGTGAGATCAAGGGCCGTGCTCCCTCTGAAAGCTTGGGAACAGGGGTCCTTCCTGGCCTCCTCCTAGGTTCTGGTGGTTCCCCAAGTCTTTGGCATTTTTTTACTTGTAGCTGTGTCGCTGTGCTTCTGTCTCTGTCCTCCTATGGCTTTCCTCTGTGTGCGTGTCTCTCTCCTCTGAGAAGGATGTCCACCCTTGGATTTAGGGGCCCCCGTCATCCGGCATGACCTCATCTTAGTGATTACATCTGTAAAGACCCCATTTCCAAATGAGGTCACATTCTGAGGTTCCGGGTGGTTCGGAACTTTGGGGGCCACTCTTCAATACACTTTAAGCGCTGTGGTGTACTATGGTTGGATTAAAAAGGAAGAAGGAGAGAGAGAGAGATGCCTGCTTCTGTCGGATACTCTGGAATGGGAGGAGGAAGTGGAGGTTGTGGAGACTGTCCGTTGGAGGCGCGCCTGGGTGGCGCCGTCGGTTAAGTGTCTTGCCTTCAGCTCAGGTCATGATCCCAGGGTCCTGGGATGGAGCCCCGCATCGGGTTCCCTGCTCGTCGGGGAGTCTGCTTCTCCCTCTCCCCCTGCTTGTGCTCTCTCTCTCTCTCTCTGTCAAATAAATAAATACAATTAAAAAAAAAAAAAAAGCATACCTAGGAGATGTCTCTGAGGTCCAGAAGTAGAACCGTGGCAGAGGAAAGACGGAAGAGGATTTGGGTCGGCGCTCCTTCAGTCCTTCGGGTCGTGTTTGGCTTTGCGGCCCACTGTGGGAAAGTCAGGGGATTGGGTGGGGAGGAAGGAAGCTAGGGGGCTCGTAGAACCCAAGGTTGCTCACCCCCTGTACCTCTCTGGTGAGGAGAGATGGGCCTGACTGCCAGCCACTGGGC
Organism: Mustela putorius furo; assembly: GCF_011764305.1. Taxonomy (NCBI): domain Eukaryota; kingdom Metazoa; phylum Chordata; class Mammalia; order Carnivora; family Mustelidae; genus Mustela; species Mustela putorius. Next base: position 31,789,163 of record NW_025421304.1, on the reverse strand, counting down.
CACTGACTCAGCTAACAAATACTTCTCAAAGTTCTGGAACAACCCTTCTTGCCTAGGTTGGGTCCACTCCTGAGGTCCACGGAGGTGTTTGTCCTCATTTGTTAGGAGGTGGGAAGGCCCCTTCGGGTTCCTGCTCCAGGAAGCCTGCCGCCCCCTTCCTAGTCTCCTGTCTTTTCTGTCCTGTCTGCTGAGGCACCTACTTTCCCCCTCCTCTTACCAGCCTGCTCTGTGGCCAGGGGCTCGCTGCTCCAGACTGGGGCTCAAAGCTTTTCATCTTTGTGTGCAAAGCTCCGGGCACGCAGGAGAGGCTCTGTTAACAGCTGTGTGCAAGACAGAATTTAGCCTTGTGGTGGAGACTCTATGACCTGTTTAAAAAGTTTCATGTTCTTGCAGAAGGAGGTAGGGACATGAGTGGGGCTCCTGGTGGAACCAAGCCAGTCCTGAGTCAGACCGGGCACATGTGAGTAAGGAGGAACGGATCTAGTGAGGGGGTTGGCGACTCTCCCCGGGCCCCAGACCTTCCCTTTCAGGGAAGTGACTCAGGGACAGGGGCTGCCTGTCTCATTCTTCCTTAGCTGTGTTGCTAAGGAAGTTATGCGTGCTAGTGGTGCATGTTAGCAGGAAAGATAGCCCCACCCTTTGCCGCACACCTCCCTGTGTCTCCTCGTGATAGGCGTAGCTAAGAATGCAGGGGGGCTTGTGTTGCAGCAGGGGAGACAGATGGGAAGCTACAGTGAATGACCGTGTAATCACAGGCGCACTGTTGTTACAAGCACAGATCCACATTGCTTGTGGAAGGTGAAACAAAAACCGATCCAACCATGGACCAGAATGGGCCACCTGTGCACGAGGGCCTGTGAAGGGCAGGGACACACTCCCACCGGCACCCTTGGAAGAGCGAGACTTGAACCAAACTCAACGAGTCTGAGGCCAAAGCTCTGCAGGAAAATGGGCCCTGAGCGACCAAGATGCTGTCCGTGCAGGGACCCCTGCAAACACTCCCATGTCGCCTCCACCACTCGCGTTCTCCGAGCTCCGTCTTCAGATCAGGAAAGTGAGGTCTAGAGAAAGGAAATGATTTGCTCTCTGGGTCCCAAGTCAGGAAGGGGAGTCCGTAAGGAGAAGCCAAGGCTAGGTTTCCCGGCACTGGGCTCGGATCTGCCCAAGTCCCCAGAGTTCGTCCTCTGTGAGCCAAAACTCAGAAACAAAGCTGCTCTGTTCACCAAGAATGCCGTTTCCCCACATTATTCTCCACTAGGGACATTCCTGCATTGGTAAAGAAGGGACTGGTTCAGCCCACATCCTGACAGTTGATGGGCTGGGCAGGCTTTAAACTAGAATCTGAAAGTTGGAGACCGAGGAGGTTAGACAGAGTCCCAGGCCTGAAGGAGTTCTCTGCTCAGAGATGAGAGACCAGATGCACAGGACACCATGATGAGGGCCAAAGGACAAGGGGCCCCGGGGGTCTGGGGGCACCGAGGGGCAACCCCCTTGGAGAGGGGGACATCTGGAACAAGCAGAAGCCTGGCAGTCTTTTGTGGGTCAAGGGTGGCGTGTGAGAATCTGGGTGCAGGTGCGGCATGGAGGAGGGAGAAGGCGGGGGGGCTGGTGTGTGAAGAGGGAAGGGCGCTCTGCTCAGGGAGTGGCAAGTCCAAGGGATCGCGGCCAGTCAGACCTCGTGGAGGGGGGCTTGCTGCAGAGGTGGGGGCCCGACTGTCCCCTGGCCATCCTAGGTCCATGGAGCAAAGCTTCATGAGGGTCTTGTTCTATGAGAGGGGAAGGCTCTCTGTCCTATGGGAGAAGGGTTATTCAAAACCTCTTTGAGGACAGACATCTCTTAATACATTGAGAAGAGCAGAGAGCCCTCATCTTTCCCCTCAAATGCAAGTGTCTACTTATATGCCATATTTTTGAGTGGTTTTTTTTTTTACATTTTTTAAATTGTGGGAAAATATACACAATATAAAAATGACCAATGTAAGCATTTTTTTTAAATAAAGATTTTATTTATTTATTTGACAGACAGAGATCACAAGTAGGCAGAGAGGCAGGCAGAGAGAGAGAGGAGGAAGCAGGCTCCCCGCTGAGCAGAGAGCCCGATGCGGGGCTCTATCCCAGGACGCTGAGATCATGACCTGAGCCGAAGGCAGCGGCTTAACCCACTGAGCCACCCAGGCGCCCCTGTAAGCATTTTTTTTAAAAGATTTATTTATTTGTCAGAGAGAGAGAGAGCACACAAGCAGGGGGAGCAGCAGGCAGAGCAGGCAGAGGGAGAAGCAGGCTCCCCGCCGAGCAAGGAGCCCGATGCGGGACCCGATCCCAGGACTCTGGGATCATGACCTGAGCCAAAGGCAGTGGCCCAACCAACTGAGCCACCCAGGCGCCCCCCAATGTAAGCATTTTTAAAAAGTACACAACTCAGTAACATTAAGTACATTCACAGTGTTGTATAACCATCATCACTATCTATTTCCAGAACTTTCTCACCATCCCAAACAGAAACTCGACACCCCTTAAACAGTAACTCTCCCTTCCCAGCTCTCCCTAGACCCTGGCAGTCAAAGCTCCTTTACTTTCGGTCTCTATGAGTTTGCCTGTTGCAGGGACCTTGATTTATATGCAGTGTTTAAAGAATTGCATATTGAGGTAAAATAAGGTGTGGTAGACTACGCGAAAGTGCACAATTGGCTAATTTTGAATATTGATGCCAGAACCCAATCAATGACCATATCAATCTGAATCATATGAACCATATGATTTTTGTCCCTATAGATTAGTTTGGGTTTTCTAGAGTTTTAAATAAATGGAGTTCTAGCAGTAATCTTTCTCTGGGGGATGTCTGGTTCCTTTCACTCAGTGTGACTGTTTTGAGCTTCACCATGTCGTGTGTAGCGATCGTCCATTCTTTCCGTTGTATTGGTCTATCATATTTTTTTAATCCATTCACCCACGAGTGTGTGTAGATTGTTTCCAGCTTTGGTGTTAGTAAATAGAAATCCAGTTCTATATCTGGGACCAAACCAAGATGGCGGTAGAATGGCCAGTGGATTTTGGCCAGCCTGCGCACCTCATGAGGGCGTCCCCTGGTGCATGGGGCAGTGGCTTATGGGCAGGTCCAGAGCTTGTGGGCAGTTTCCTCCCCTGTGAAATGAAGGTCATGATCTGTCTTTTCTGGGTGCTGTAGTCAGTGAGGCCATAGTGGCAAAGCACTTAAGTAAGACTCAAGCATCTAAGGCTGGGATTTGAATCCAGATGCTCCCCAGTCACTAGCTGTGTGTCCTTTGGCCAGTGGCTGAATCTCTCTGTTTTAGTCTCCTCATTTGTAAAACGGAGATCATGCTGCTGCGAGATGTGGGGGTAGTCACGATAACTCAGGGTCATGCAGGGGAGTGAGCAAGTGTCTATCAGGCAGCTGGTGCAGGGCCTGGCACATTGAAAATGCTGCCTAATCTCAGAGGTGACCAGAGTCATTGTAGCTGCAGTGGAGACTGTCCTGGAGCTTGAGCCACAGAGGGGGCCAGGAGAGGGAATGGGGCCTTGCAAGGAGACAGGAAATTATCCTGTGCTGGCTTACCTTTTCGGTGGTGTGTGTTTGAGCCATGTGCCTCCATGTCTGGCACAATCCTTGTGCCTCACTTGGGTCCCCGCGGGGAAAGGGTGCTCAGAGCTAGAGCTAGAATTGGAACCCATGGTCATTTCGAGAGGTCTGAAAGGGGAAAGATCTCCGCAAGGTTGATGGTAACTCTGGTTCCAAATTGAGGGATAGGCGCTGGGAGAGGGAGCTCGGGGAGGAGAGAGGAATCGGGCAGACAAGCAAAGTTGTGGTAGCTTCTCTCCTTCCCCAACCTGCCTGGTTTTCCTCCTCCTCCTTGGGGTGCGGAGTGTTCAGACTTCTCTGTGGGCATTTCGGCATCCTGCCAAATGTCCAATTCATTCATTCAGGGGTTATTCCTCAGATGTTACGGTCTCCCGTGTACAAAGCTGTGTGCTCTGGGGACACAGTGGTGACACCAGAGCAAGGCTCCTCTCCAAGGAAAGATAGATAATGCAGAGTTTAAGATAATGTCAGAGTGGCCACTGCTACACTGAAGTGCCACGGGGGTGTGGGACAGGGAAGACCTGGGATGGTCAGAGAAGGCCTTTCTGTGCAGGTGATATTTGAGTTGTCAAGAAGGAGCTCTGGGCAAAAAATATGGGCTGGAACCTATACGTAGAGGGAACAGGCAAAGTCCTTAGGGAGGAGCCAGTCTGAGGTGTGGAGCTGGGGGAGGGGTCACCTTGTCCCCTGCTGGGAAGTCAGGAAAGCAGTTAGGATTTATTCTAAGTGCAGATTCCGAGATTCTTCTGGAAATCAGGGGGGAAAAAAAAGCTTGTGTTCTTCTTTTACCTTCTCTCTTTTGTGATTTTTGGGGCCTCTTGTTTAGACACACATCTGAGGCGCTCTCAGACCGTCCACCAGGTCCCCTTCACCCACTGTGGGCTGCATTTCCCAGCAGCCGTCGGGTGGGAAGGGCTGGCACGGCGGCAGACCCGCGTCCTCCTCCAAGCCACCTTGCCAGAGATACCTGGGAACTTCTATCCCTCCCCTACCCGGGGCGGGGGCGGGACCCCTGACTGAGTCAGGGCCCAGCCTCCTTGCTTTAGTTGGGAGGACTCTGCAGTGTCATTTAAAAATGCTTCAGAGGGGCGCCTGGGTGGCTCAGTGGGTTGGTTATAGCCTCTGCCTTCGGCTCAGGTCATGGTCTCAGGGTCCTGGGATCCAGCCCCACATGGGGCTCTCTGCTCGGCAGGGAGCCTGCTTCCCCACCCCCCTGCCTGCCTCTCTGCCTACTTGTGATCTCTGTCAAATAAATAAATAAAATCTTTAAAAAAGAAAAAAAAGAAAACTATTAAAAAATGCTTCAGAGCCTACCAGAACGGCCCTTCCCTATCCTGCTCACATTACCTCTCAGGCTTCTCTTGAGAGCACGCCCCCAGGGCCTCACGTGACACTGAACCCCTGTCCCAAGGCTCTGCTTCTGGGGAAGCCAACCCCAGGCAGGACATTAGGGGCCATGCATTTTTTTGGTTTAGAAATTGGGGTTCTGGGATCAGAGGACCAGGGGACCCATTCCTTGCAGCTCTGAAAGTCTCTAAAACTGTGATTTACTCAGTCACCCAGAAAGTTGGCAGCAGAGCCCTCCCACAAACCATTCAGAGCTGTGAGGCACCGGGACTGTGGAACAGAGGCCAAGCAGCAACTGGGCTCCCGGCTCAAGCTCCATCTCAGGGAAGGCTCCCTCTGCCTCCATTAGTCCGGAGACGTTAGTGTCCTGAATTCTACCCGTTTCCCTCGGTTTCAGCTAATTGCCTGCGAAGCGAGAGAGGCCGGCAGCTCAGAGACTGTGGTCCTGAAAAGAAGATGCTTGTTAATCTCAGTAAATCTGTAATGTGTTGGACTTCTCTTCAGGGTGATAAAGTGAGTTGGCAAAAGGCAAACAGCACAAGTCTATAGGTTTTGAGGTCATTCGGGAGCCATATATAGATGGCTTAGCTTTCCCAGGGATCTGCCCCCCCCGCCTCCCCCAGAATCAGATCACCCATGTTGAGAAGTGCTGAGTGTCTCCCCCCGGGTTCCCACAGCAGGGCCTGACAGAGGTGTGAGTCACTGGAGGGGAAGGTGCTAAAGCTGAAGAAATAATTTTGCCAGAAGTGCATTTAAAAAAAGAACAGACTGGTGATTGGAGCTAAGCAAGCTCTCTGGTATGTGGCTTATTTCTCAGAAGAGTGGAGGACTTTCTTTTTTCTTTTCTTTTCTTTTTTTTTTTTAAGATTTTATTTGTCTATTGGACAGTGATCACAGGTAGGCAGAGAGGCAGGCAGAGAGAGAGGGGGAAGCAGGCTCCCTGCTGAGCAGAGAGCCTGATGTGGGGCTCGATCCTAGGATGCTGGGATCACGACCTGAGCTGAAAGCAGAGGCTTAACCCACTGAGCCACCCAGGCGTCCCAGTGGAGGACTTCCTATGCATTAATAATTTTGTTTGAAGATTTCTTTCTTTCTTTCTTTTAGAGAGGGGGGAGGGGCAGAGGGAGAGAATCTCAAGCACACTCCCTGCTGAGCATGGAGCCTGAAGTGGGGGCTCCACGTGGGGCTCGATCCCATGACCCTGAGAACGTGACCTACACTGACATCAAGAGCCAAACGCCTCACTGACTGACACCACCCACGCACCTTTAGAAAATTTCTATGCAGGGCACCTGGGTGGCTCAGTGGGTTAAAGCCTCTGCCTTCAGCTCAGGTCATGATCCAGGGTCCTGGATCCAGGGTCCGTATCGGCCTCTCTGCTTCGCAGGGAGCCTGCTTCCCCCTCTCTCTCTGCCTGCCTCTCTGCCTACTTGGGATCTCTGCCTGTCAAATAAATAAATAAACTCTTAAAAAAAAGAAAAGAAAATTTCTACGCCGTCTCTTAGAGGCATCACTGTTGGTTCATGCAGCTTTGTGGGGTAGGTCTGGGGAGGGCTCAGGGAGGCACCCCTGAGCGGTGCTGGCCATCGTGGACTGGGCCTCAGCTGGTCTCTGCTCTGACTGTCCAGGGAACCTGCGGCAGTCTGCGGACGAGTATCCCCGCCCTGCAACACCTGGGAGCTTGTTTGGAAATGCAGAGTCCCAGGCCCGGCTTCAGAGAGGTCCCCAGACCTCTCTGAATCCAAATCTATATTTTAATAAGCTTCCCACGTGATTTATTCACACATCCCAGGTCGTGGTGCCTTGCTGTGGACCGGACAACTCAAATGTGTCCTTAAACGATCACCCTGGAGTAGAAGTTCATTAGAGATACAAGTTCATGGGCCCCAGACCTAGGGAGTCTCGTCTCTGAGGGTGGGGACAGGGAGCCTGTGTTTTCATGACACCTCCCCGTGCGTCTGAAGCACACTGACCTTTGAGAAGGGCTGAGGCTTGGCTGTGGTGTGCAGAGCTTGTTGGAGCCGCTTCCCTGAGAAACACTCCCCTGCCAGCACTTCACAGGGATTTTGCGGTGTTTTCGCCTTCTTTGCTGTCTTAAAGAGACAACTTAAAGTTTAAGGTAGGTGAAACGAGTTGCTCACAATCTGCCTATCACACCGTGTCTTGCAATATTTATGTTTCTGGTAAAGTCGGGGAGCTTTTACAGGGTGATAAAACTCGTAAATATTTAACATTACCTGATTGTAAATGACAGAGGCTCTTGGGACAGGTGCTGGGAAGGGTCTTGGGGGGGGTTCCTGATCAAGACCCTCTTATCTTATACCGTTCACTGTTCTGATTAGATAATACATTCCTACAGTTTAAACGTCTTGTTGAAAAGGATTATAGTGAAAGTTTTTCTTTTCCATAACCACCCAGTCCCCATAACCTGTTCCATAATCACCCAGTACGCTCCTAGCCCAGGCAACTTTTTGAGTTTTGAGTTTATTGGGTCTAATCTAATTAAGGCTGATCCTTGGGGGAACTGAGGAATCTCCTGGTACATGGCTGCCCTCCTGACTCCCCAAACCTCCGGATTTGCTGGATGAGCAACTTTCCAATTCACTTTATCACCCTGACAAAAAAAAAATCCATCAAATTACAGATGTATTTATTTGTTTATTAACAGGCATCTTCTTTAAAGGATGCACTATTTCTGGGAAGTTCTGAGCTGCCAGTCATTCCTACTTCAGTGGGAATTATTCTAATACAGAGTTTTTTTCATGCAAATACAAGTATGTATATTTTTATACATATAGCATATATTTATATATATAAATTTGTATATGCTGTGTTTGCATTTAGAAACCTATATACATATACGTGTGTGTGTATAAATAAATAAAATGCATTGCCCCCTCTGCCGAGCACAATTCACAAGATCGAATACACACTTCTGTATCTTGCTTGTTTCACGAATATGTCATGCTATTCTGTGGTGTGGTGAACTCTCGGGTTGTATGGTGTCTGCTGTCAAAGACACTGCCCGTACGTGGGATACTTCGCAGGTGCATATTATATATGCAGGATAGAGTCGGGATTCTAGGTATCTGCCTTACTAATAGCCCTCCACCAGCTTTGGATGAGTAGTTACTGTTTCCCCACATCTTTGCCAACGCATTAAATTGTTACATCACTGGATTTTTACCAATCTGATAGGTGAGAAAATGACTCAACAGAGTCTTAATTTAAATTTGTTATGAAAAGATTTTTTAAAGATTGTATTTATTTATTAATTTGAGAGAGAAAGAATAAGGAAGCGATGGGGCAAAGAGAGGCAGACTCCCTGCTGAGTGTGGAGCCTGACTCGGGTCTCAGTCCCAGGACCCTGAGGTCATGACTTCAGCTGGAGTCAGACGCTCAACTGACTGAGCCACCCAGGCGCCCGTTAAGAGAAGTTTTAAACTCATGATACGTCTAAGGACCATTTTTATTTCTTTCTCTATAGCTGACTTACTCATAATCTTTTCTTTTTCTGTGTTTAAAATTAAACTATTTTTTGTTTTATTGAGCAGTTGACACACATCGTTGTTTAAATTTAAGGCGTATAGCATAGTGGTTTGACTTACCTATACTTTGAAATGATTACAATAATGAAAGTATTCTTCATTTGTTTTTAAAAAATTTAATTCCAATACAGTTACCATGCAGTGTCATTTTAGTCTCAGGTGTACAATACAGTGATTCAGCAGTTCTGTACATTACTCAGTGCTCATCACGTTCAGTGTATTACTAATCCCCTTCACCTGTTCCCTCATCACCCCCATCTCCCCTCTGGTACCCACCAGTTCTCTATAGTTAAGAGTCAGCTTTCTTTATTTCTTTTTCCCTTTGTTCAGTCTTCGCTTATTTTTAAAATTGGATTGTTGCCTTTTCCTTCTTCATTTCTAGGTGATTATCTATTAGGGAGATTAGCCTTTTGCTTTGCTACAAGTCGTGTCCAGTTTTAGCCTTTCTTTTATCTTGTGGATGGTTTTATTTGTTTTGTATGCATGCATTTTTTTTATTTTATGCAGTCGAATTTATCAGTTTTTTCATGGTTTCTGAATGTTGACTTACGGGTGCAAAAATCTTCCCTACTTTTATTTTAACATTCAAATGTTGATCCATTTGGAATTTATCCTGATGCATGGTGTGAAGTATAAATCCAAGTCACCCTCCACCCCCACTGCCTATCCTGTTCCTGCTAGAATGAGAAGCTACTTTATCATTAGCTCTTTCCTTGTGGTATGTGAGTCTCTTCCAGAATTTGCTAATCTTTTCCATTGGTTTCTCTTGATTCACGTTCCTTCATGTTCCCACTGTTATGCTTGCTAAGATTTATAATATTTTTAAAAATGTATTTTAGTACATGGAAGGGCTGCTCCACTTATTTTTAGCTCTCTTTTCGGCTATTCTTGCATATTATCTTTTCTATTTGAAGTTTACTATCTCATACCTAATTATACACACATGTTGGTTGTTTTTATTGGAATTGCTTTTGTAAAAACTGAAGTATAACGCACATACAGAAAAGTGAATGAATTATGAGTATATAACATGATGGGTTCTCACAAAGCAAACACATAGTAAACTGTTCCCCAGATCTGGAACTAGAGCATAATCAGTGTGCAAAAGCCCCCCTAGATCCCAGTCTCTTCTGAAAGGTAATCATCATCTTCGTTTCTTATGTAATAGATTGGTTTTGTTGCTTAAAAAAAACAAACAAACCAAAACCTTGTGTACAAGTACTCTTTTGTAGATGGCTTCTTTGCTCAACATAATGATATTTTATATTTTATAATTTTTATTATAATACATTATAATATTTATATTATACTTTTATAATTATAACTATGGCATATATTATAATATTTTATATTTTATAATATTTTTATATAATACTGTGAGAATGATCTGTTCTGCAGTTGATGGACATTTAAATTGTTTCCAGGTTTATTTACTTATTTATCTATTTGAGAGAGAGAATCATGCATGTGTGTGAGTGGGGGAAAGAGCAGAGGGAGAGAGAGAAGCTCGGGCAGACTCCCTGTTGAGCCCAGAGCCCAATGCTGGGCTCCATCCCAGGACCCTGAGATCATGCCCTGAGCAAAAATTGGGAGTCAGCCACTTAACCAGCTGAACCACCCAACTGCCCCTTTTCCCAGCTTTTGGCTGTCATGAATAAGACTGCTATGAACAGCTTTTGGTGTCCATATGTACATATTTCTGTTGGATATTTACTTATAAGAGGAATGTCTGGGCCATGGGATATGTATGTATTCAACTTCAGAAAATATTGCCAGACTGTCTTTCAAATAGATGTGTAACAATTTACCCCCCTTCCAGTGGTGTCTGAGGATTCCAGTTATTCTACATGCTTGTAAAACCTGGTTTTATTGGTCTTTTAAATTTGATTCATTCTGATGTGTGTTGTGGTAATTAATTTTGGTTTTAATTTTCACTTCTCTAATTATCAATGAGTTTGAGCACCTCTAAAAATATAGGGTTTGGCCATTTAAATATCCTCTTTGGTGGAATGTATTGAGGTCGCTTTAAATTTGCACATTAACTTCATAGAATGGACATATGTAACATGGTGTTGAATCTTTCTATCCAAGAACATGGTATGTCTTTCCATAAAAATCTTTTTTCTGTGACCTTCAGTATTGTTTATAGTTTTTTAGTAAAAAGCTTGCATATTTTTTGATAAGTTTATTCCTTTTTTGTGGAGCCTTTTCTGTCTACTGTTTGTAGTAGTTTCTTGGTTCTCTTGGATGGAATGCATGCCATATATAAATGGAAATGATTTTACTTCCTATCCAATTCTTACATCTCTAATTTCTTGTGGTTATTTAATTGCATTGACTAGTACCTTCTGTATAACAATTAGTTGGCACCTGTACATGTGCCTTGACTTTAGTGGGAATGCTTCTAGGGTCTTCCAGTTAATCAAAATGCCAGCTTTTATCCGAGTTTTATTTTATTTTATTTTTTTTAAAGATTTTATTTATTTATTTGACAGACAGAGATCACAAGTTGGCAGAGAGGTAGGTAGAGAGAGAGAGGAAGAGAAGCAGGCCTCCTGCTGAGCAGAGAGCCCGATGCGGGGCTTGATCCCAGGGATCCCTTGGACCATGACCTGAGCCGAAAACAGAGTCTTTAACCACTGAGCCACCCAGGCGCCCCTTATCCGAGTTTTATATGTTTTATCATGTTAAGGAATTATTCATCACATCCTACTTTAATGAGGATTTTTTTTTTTTACCAGAAAATGGTGTTGAATTTTGTCAAATGTTTATTACATTTATGGATCTCCTAGGATCTATTATTATGTTGTATTCAGAAGTTTCCTAATATTGAACTTTAAATAAATTCCCTGTGGTCTTTTACTATGCTGTGCCGCCCTGCTGGGGAAGCTTTGTTGACAGAGCCACTTGCCACTGTGAACTCCGCTGGAGAGGGTCTATGCAGGAGAGGGTCTAGAGTCAGTGCATGTGGGCAAGAAGTGGCTTTTCCTGAAGTAGGGAACCATTAGTTTGTTTCTCTTTCCGGCAGGCCAGCTCCAGATTCTTTCCTGGCAATAGAAACTGGGTTTGGGACACCTGGCTGGCTCAGTTGGTAAAGCAGGCAGCTCTTGATGTGGTGGTCATGAGTTCAAGCCCCACTCTGGGCATAGAGCTTATTTCAAAAAAGAAAAGAAACTGGGGTTTTCCACCAATTCATGAAAAACTGCATGATTCTGATCTTAGTCTTTTTCGGTTTAGTTCCATTATTGTTTTGATTAATTTCAAAACAAAACATGTCAGCCCCCCCCCAAATGTACCTAAACAATTTTTATTATACTCAGTTTCGTTTATGTAATACTTGAGAGGATGTTGCAATAGGCTTTTAGAGCCACCGGGATGTTATAAACTTGGGATTCACTGCCCTAACTTTTCTCAGGAAGAGTCAAAAATGTTAAGAGTCTGGGTTTGTAACAAAGAAAAACCTCTGGGTTCTTGGTCACTGGAGGGATGCCGTGCCCAGTCCGTAGAAGAGGCATCCACTTGGCGGTGCCGCCCAGTGATTAAGACAGTAACTGCTCCGCCAGTTTGTTTGGGCTTAAGTCCTTGCTCTTGGGTTTACTACTTGTGTGATCTCGGACAAGTTACTTCATGCCTCTGGTCCTTGGTTTCCTTACTTGAAAGTGAGGATGAGAACATTTCCCATGTCTAGCCTCGTTATGAGGAGTCAGTAAGTTTAGTATATGGCAAACTCCTTGCAATAAACGTTAGGGGGCCTGAGTGGGGATTAAAGAATCCAGTGGGGGTGGGACTCCGGGGTCCCTGCATTCAGTGACCTTCCTGACCTTCACTGACCTCAGCCCTCGGGCAGATATCTGCAGGGTGTGCTTAGACAAGTGATCAGCAAGTTCTCAAGGTCAGCAAGTTCTCAAGGCTTCTAAGGTGAAGCAAACTGTGAAGGAAAGAAACTCTTTTGTCAGCGTCTGAGCTACAGAAGGCAGAGAAATGAAAGATTCCTTAGGGTCGACATTTCAGATAATACATGTGTGAGCTAAGGAAAAAGAGTGGGTCCAATATTCTTGGCCTCTGACCAGGTTTCTCTGCAGCCTTTAATTCCAAGGCTTAGAGCTCCCTTGAGAGTGGGCTGGTTGGCTTCTGACCGTGGCGGCTGCAAGGTGACTGTCTTGGGTAGCGCTGCCCATACACACCTGTGGTATCCGTTTTTGAGAGGGTGTAGGGGACATTTTTGCTGTGGACAGAGGAGACAGCTTCGACTGGTGGATGAGTGTAAAGGGAGAGGGGTCCAGCCGGACAGAGTCCGGGTTCTCCCGGCGATCGTCACTGGGCCGGCTCTCCTTCAGGTGTGGGGGGCCAGTAGCACTAGCTTGCTGTTTCCAATTAACTACTGAAAATGTTTTATTTTTCATTTTTCAAAAGATTTTATTTATTCATTTGAGACAGAGAGAGTGAGCACAAGCAAGGGGAGAGGCAGAGGAAGAGGGAGAAGCAGGCTCCCTGCTGAGGCAGGAGCCCGAAGCGGGGCTGGATCCCTGGACCCTGGGATCATGACCTGAGCCAGAGGCAGACGCTTAACCTACTGAGCCACCCAGGTGCTCCTAAAGTGTTTTAAACTGAAGTATAATTTACTTAAAATGCTCAGGCCTTAAATGTAGGTGGTGTGTTAGTTTGGTGGTGTATTAGTTTCTTAGGGTTACAAGCAAAGTACCACATACCTGGGGGTTAAAGGAACAGAACGGTGTTCTCTCACAGGTCTGGAGACTAGAAATCCAAAATTCAGGTGTCAGCAGGGCCCCGATCACTTTGAAGGCCCCCAAGAGGATCTCCCACGGCCTATTCCTGGCTTCCGGGGGTTGCTTGTGGTTCCTGGCGTTCCTTGGCTTGTGGACGCACCGTTTCCATCTCTGTCTTCATCACCACGCGGTTCTCTGCCACTCTTCTTAAAAGAACATGAGTCGTTGAATTCAGATCGACCCTAATCTGTGTAACCTTACTCTAACTTATATCTGCACAGTTCCTTGGACCTATTTCCAAGTAAGGTCATGTTCTGAGTTTTCAGGTGGACGTGAATTTTGGAGGGGACACTGTTCAACATGAATGCTATTTGACCATTGTGTCTGCCCACACGACCACCGGCCCAGTCAGGAGCTGGAGCGCCGCCATCAGGCCCCTTTCCTGGGAATTCCCACCACCACCAGCCACCCCACACCACCAGCGTTCGGATTTCTATCACCGTTGACCAATTTTCTGGCCTGTCCTTGCATTCACCTATACAGGGAATTCTGTAGCCTGTGCTTTTTTGCATTTGGCCTCCTTGGCTCACAGTGATTTTAAGATTCGGCCATGTTTTTGCACGGACCAGTAGGTTGTTCCCTTTTCTTGCTGCGTGGTGTTGTGTTGTGTGATCAGATCACAGTTTTTGCATCTGTTCTTCCACGGATGGACATTCGGATGGTTTTCAGTTTTTGGAGCTTTGGATGATTCAAAATGTGTACGTAGTGGCAACGCATTTTCTCATTCATTTTCTGGTGGACACAGGCTGTGATTTCTCTAGGTTGAATATGAGGAATGGAATTGCTACACCATGGGGCAGGTGTACGTTGAACTTCATTAGAATTGCCAGTCTTCACAGTGACTGCGCTGTGGACGCTTCCAAGGGTGTCTTGGGAGAGTTCCGCTGCTCTGTGTCTGCTGCGCCCCTGGTGCTGGTTGTTTCCTTTGTCACCCAGAGAGGGTAGCCCTCTGCGGGGGTGTCCCTCCACGGTGCTGCCAGGCTGAAGACCCTCCCTCTACGGACTCCTACCTCACCACTCTTTGCTTTGTTTTTTTCTTTTTCTTTTCTTTCACCTTTTTATTTTTTTTAAGATTTTATTTATTTATTTGACAGACAGAGATCACAAGTAGGCAGAGAGGCAGGCAGAGAGAGAGAGAGAGGAGGGGAAGCAGGCTCCCTGCTGAGCAGAGAGCCCGATGTGGAGCTCGATCCCAGGACCCTGAGATCATGACCTGAGCCGAAGGCAGAGGCTTCCAGAGAGCCACCCAGGTGCCCCTGATTTGTTTTCTTTCTCTCTCTCTCTCTCTTTTTTTTTTTTTTTGGTTTGTTTTCTTTTTTATGTTATTGCTCCAAAGATGTTTTCAGGCCCGAAGGTCTGCTGAGGTCCCTTTGTCGACTATCCCTGTAGTGTGGAGCCTCCAAACTGTGTTCTTCTACTCTTGAATCTCCTTGCTTGCCAGAGGTCAGAGGTTGGAGGTCAGAGTCCTGCAAGGGGACAGCAGCGGCTTTCTCAAAGTCGGGGCTGTTTAGAGTGTACAGGGGTCCCATGTGACTACTTCCACACTGGGCTTCTTTCTTCTTTCACAATCAAGTAAGTGTTTTCCTCACAGATCTCTATTGAGGGTGCAAAGGCAAGAGCAATAAAGGAAATCATTCAAAAACAAATGAGGAGGCATAAGTTTTCCAAAACTCATTTTGACTGCTATTTATAATAGTGAATGATAACAACGAAAAATACTGAGTACTTGGAACGCTACACCAGCTCATGTTCGGAGCTTTCCATATATAGAAACTTGGTAAATCCTCATGTAACCCACTGAAGCTGGAAGTTCATTTCAAGCCCATTTTACAGATGAGGAGCCTGAGGCAGGAAGCGAATCCTCACCTCTCCTACTGCAAGGTAGAGCCAGGGTTTGAAATCCGTTTCTAGTTTCACAGTCTGTATCTTTCCTGCACGTTTTCTTTCTTAGAGTCATTCACGTTTGAAAGACCCAGCCATGTTTATTTTAATCGGAGACCCACATCACCTGCTATAAATAGCCACAAAAACGAACGCTCTAATAACATAATTCCAACTGAGTCCTGTTGATCTTCCCTCACCGCCATTCTTTTTCACGGTTTCTGTTTCTGGTTTCATATTAAAGAACATTCTGACCACCTCAAAGCCACAAGATTTTCTCCCGGGTTTTTGCTTAGAAATTTTATAGTGTTAGGTCTTACTATTAGGCCTATGGACCATTTCCAGCGGATACGCCTGGTCTACAGCTTGATGTTTCCTTTAAAATTATTGGAGAGGGGCACCTGGATGGCTCAGTGGGTTAAAGCTTCTGCCTTCGGTTCAGGTCATGATCTCAGGGTCCTGGGATTGAGCTCCTCATTTGGCTCTCTGCTTGGCAGGGAGCCTGCTCCACACCCCCCCACACACACACCTGCATCTCTGCCTACTTGTGATCTCTCTGTCAAATAAATAAATAAAATCTTAAAAAAAAAAAAAAAAAGCCCATACATCCCAAAGCTATTCTGTTCCCTATTTCAAAAAAAGGTTCTTTTTATGCACAGTGTGGGGTAAAGCTTATGCTTAATTTTTTTTTAACCCCCCATCTAAGGATGTCCAGTAGTTTCTGCAGTATGGGTTGAGAAGACTCCCTCCTGTTTTCTCAGAGTCTGGCTTTTCTCATTAAGTGGGAGGGCTCATTTGCAGAGTTGCCGCAGAAGAGAAATGTGTCATCATTTGCTATACCCGTTGGCCACGGTCAGCTCCCAATAAGTACCAATTAGTTCTCAGATTACGCTGTTTTCCTGTAGTTTAGCCTGAGTTGTTTCCAGTTTTCTTTCTGCAAAAGTAAATAGCAGGGCAGCGGATACGCCTGGTCTACAGCTTGATGTTTCCTTTAAAATTATTGGAGAGGGGCGCCTGGGTGGCTCAGTGGGTTAAAGCGTCTGCCTTCGGTTCAGGTCATGATCTCAGGGTCCTGGGATTGAGCTCCTCATTTGGCTCTCTGCTTGGCAGGGAGCCTGCTCCACACCCCCCCCCCCAAAACCTGCATCTCTGCCTACTTGTGATCTCTCTGTCAAATAAATAAATAAAATCTTAAAAAAAAAAAAAAAGCCCATACATCCCAAAGCTATTCTGTTCCCTATTTCAAAAAAAAAAAAAGAAAGTGTAGATCCTTGCGCTCCCCTGGAAGGCACGCCTTCCTTTTGAATTAGCCCGGCTTCCACCCAGAAGGAGCTGCTCAGGAGGGTTAGGAATTGGAATCAATTCTTCCTTCGGAAACCTTTCCTGCCTCCCTGACCCCCACTCACCTGGGGTCCCCCCATGGGTGGTTCCTCATCTTCCCTTTGGCTGCACAAATTTTTTTCATGATGCTCTTTTGTACCCGTGTCTTGCCCTCTTGCCCGCCCCACCATCCTGTGAGCCTCTTACCGGAATCACTGGTTCCTAGTTCCCAGCATGGCAGCCACACGGAGTGGATGCTTAGTACAGCAGAATGGCGCCCGGTAATGCTGTTGCGAGCTCACCTTCGCGGGGAGCCTTCCGCTAAGAGCCTCCTTCTAGCACCCGCGGCTGGTGCTTCCCCTGCTTCCCTGCGTCTCCAGCTTCCTCTAAGTGAGGGGTTGCAGCTCTGGTTCACGTTAGATGGTGTTACAGATCCCTGGCTCCCTCCTTAAATCACGTTGGGTCCCAGAGGGAGGAAATGACTTTGCTGTTCTTTTTCAACCCTTCTGACTTATCTAGGAAGGGTTTCCCAGCCTCAGCACTATTGACATTTGGGGTTGGAAAATTCTTTGTTGTGAGGGGCTGCCCTGTGCACTGGAGGGCATTGACAGCATCTCTGGCCTGCTTCCACAAGACTGTTGGCTCCAGCACCCCCACCCGCAGTTGGGACAACCAAAAATATCTGTCGACATTGCCCGATGTCACCTGGGGGACAGAATCCAGCTCCTGGTTGAGAACTACTGCTCTGGCGAAAAGACTCTGTCTGTGCTAAAATATCTCCTTTTTTTTTCCTTTTCTTTTTTTTAAATGGTTTTATTTAAATTCAAGTTAGTTACCATATGGCGTGTTATTAGTTTCATGCGTAGAAGTTCATGATTCATCAGTTGCATGGAACACCCATTAATTACATCATTAGATCACAGGCCCTCCTTAATGCCCATCCCCCACTTACCCCTCCCCCTCCGTTTGTTCCTTACAGTTCTCTAACCTTTGCTCGTCTCCCTTTTCCAAAAAAAAAAAAAAAAAAAAAAGAGAGAGACAGAGAGAGCAGATCTGTAGCTCTGTAGCTCAGAGCCTTCAGCAGGCAAAGCTTTCTCACTAGAATTTAATTACATTTGTTTTTGCTTTCCTTGATGTGACCTTTTCATTCTGGCAAGTGACAACTGTTTCTCTCTTCACGAAAGCTTTATTCCGTTTTCTTTACAAGTTACTTTGAGTAAAAAGGCGAGTGACTATAGAGAAATATGTCTCAATATATGTAAATACAGCCCAGAGGGTGTTGGGCTAGGCACCTGACCCTAAGGAGAGTTGAGGGACATGTCTTCCTGTCTCAGCGCTTCGGTCATCTGTTGAACTGGGCAGGTGTTCATGTTCTGTTTCACTTAAGACAATATGCCAACTTGGAAGGTGCCCAAGGGATCTGGCCCGGGTGCCAAGCCTCCTAGCTGCTCCTAATCATTACATGCTGCACCTGCCAGGAGCGTCCTGCTTGCTGCGAGCCTTTGGTCTGTGGGCCCAGGAGTCGGTCTCACTTGATAAAACCTGCCAGGTGACTTTGGATGACAAGTGCAAAGGCAGTGCCTATCTGGATCCCATCCAGTCTAGTCTGGGAAACAGGCACTCGAAAACAGATCACACAGGCCCGGAGCCCTTCTGATTTCATAGAGAGGTCAGCTGTGGGAGGAAAGCACAATATTTCATTCATATCAGGCATCTTGGCCAAACTGCTGATCTGCTCCTGCCTCCGCTTGCCTCGTGGGAAAAGCCTCGATCAGATACCAAAGTAAGTGAGCATATCACACTTAGCAACTGTCAATGAATTCATGGGTCTAGGCATGAAGAACCCGCGGCCGTCAACATCGGAAAAGAATAATTATCAGATGTTGCATACCTCCTGTTGAAATAACCCAGTTGCACTTATACTGGTAACAAAGGGTTTGAGCTTTAATCTGATCCAGCTGCCAATGTGCAGAAACGGAGGACAAAGGAACATATTGAATTGTACCATGCCTGAAGTCTGGACTGGGGACAATGTAGTGAGCAAATATCCCGGGTTCATCCGCAGATGACTTGTAAGGGAGGGAATGAGATGGAAGGGAAATTCCATAGATGAAAAGAGACTTAGGGGCGCCTGGGTGGCTCAGTGGGTTGAGCCTTCGGCTCAGGTCATGATCTCAGGGTCCTGGGATCGAGTCCCGCATCGGGCTCTCTGCTCAGCAGGGAGCCTGCTTCCCTCTCTCTCTCTCTCTGCCTGCCTCTCTGCCTACTTGTGATCTCTGTCAAATAAATAGATAAAATTAAAAAAAAAAAAGAAAAGAAAAGAGACTTAAAGGATACATGAAATTTAAGAAAAAGATGAAGCTTGAAAGCTATAGTGTTGAGGGAGGCACAGTTGCTGGATAAAGTGTGTGGATAAAGCCATAAAGAAACCAACACGGTGAATGCTGTCCTAGGACGGTGGTTGCTCTTCGGGGGGGGTGCTGTGACTGGGGTAGGTCTCATGAGGGGCTTCTGGGGGTGCCTGGCCACCTTTTCTATTTCTCAATTCCAAGACACGATTGTATTACAATAACTCATTAAACTGTACATTTGTTGGATGTTATCCCTGTGTTCTATTTTAAATATTTTATATTATTATTTTTAAGTATTCTCTACATCCAGCATGGGGCTCAGACTTGCAACCCCGAGATCAAGAGTCCTATGCTCTACTGATGGAGCCAGCCAGGTGCCCCAGCTGTGTTTTATTTTAAAATAAAAAGTTTTAAGGGGTGCCCAGATGGCTCAGTTGGTTAAGCGTCTGCCTTTGGCTCAGGGCATCATCTCAGGGGTCCTGGGATTAAGCCCCACATTGGGCTCCCTGCTCAATGGGGAGTCTGCTTCTCCCTCTGCCCCTCCCCCAGCCCGTGCTGTCTCTCAAATAAATAAAATCTTTTAAAAAAATAAAAAGCAATATGCTTTAAAAAATATTCTACCTTTTATAGGCAAAAAGATACAAACTATGAAAAACATGCTTTCCCCCCCCCAAGATTGATTTTATTTATTTATTTATTTATTTATTTATTTAAGAGCATGATTAGGGGGAGAGGCAAAGGGAGAGGGAGAGAGACCCCCCAGCAAACTCCGGCTGAGTGTGGATCCTGACCGGGGCTAGATCCTGGGACGCTGGGATCAATACCTGAGCTGAAATCAAGAGTCAGATGCCTAACCAAATGAGCCACCCAGGTGTCCCTGCTTCTGTTTTGAAATATAAACAGTTCAATGATAAATCAGAATATATGAAATGTTTATCTTCAAGGAGAGGGAAATGATAGGAGTGAAAGATAGGGACTGGAAGCTAGAACTTTCTGAACATACCTTCTATAGTTTTTACTTTGGAATTATGTGTTTTATGTAATTAAAGTTTTTAAAAATCCCTAAAAATAACAAGCAGATGGAAATGTATGGTTTTTGGACTATACATGTCCAATGAGGAGATAACTGAACATAGAACCACGAAGAAAACTTAAACTGCATGGACTTGTCTCTTGTTAAGTGATATCAGTGTTATCATTTTGAAACTACTGTCCATACAGAAGGAGAAAACAAATAATCATCTTAAGTGTCAATAAGAAAAAAGATTCTCAGTACAAGGCAAGTGAGATGCACATAATCCAAGGGAGTTAAAAGAAACCTTATAATTCTAATGATTTATCTACAGATTATTTTTATACTTAAAAATAATAATTTCTGAGGCACCTGCATGTCTCCAATTGGTTGAGTGTCTGACTCCTGATTTCAGCTCAGGTCATGAGATCAGGGTGGTGAGATCAAGCCCCGCACTGGGCTCCGTGCTGAGTGTGGAGCCTGTTTAAGATTCTTTCTTTCCCTCTGCCCCTCCCCTCCACTTGGATGAGGGCTTGCTGTGTCTTCCTCTGGAAAAAAAAAAAAAAAAAAGGTCTGTCCGCCTGAAGAGCCTACGGACACTGACAACCAATAAGCACCCCTAGAGCTCAGGCTCTGATTTCTAAGTATTATTCCCCACAAACAGAGCTCTGTGGAAAAGTAGCTCATTTCTAGTCCGAGGCAGAAAATGTCCAAGATGAGCCTCGAAACTCCATTCATGTTTGAAAGCAAGGAAGCTGTTGAAAACTACTGCAGTCATGTTAGTAGGACAGGACCCTACTGGAAGGAGCTCCCACTATCTTCATGATGAAATAATCTGAGCATTAAGAAGAATAACAAACAGCTTCGCAATTTCTTATTGTTACATCTCCAGCTATCATACAGCCCCATGACTCACCCCTAGATAGTTCCCTAAGAAAAATAAAATATTTCCAGAGAAAGACCATTTGTATGCAAATGTATGTGGCTTTATTCATACTTGGGAAACCCTGGGAGCAATGCAAATGCTTGTCAACTGATAAATGGATCAACAAATTGTGATATAATGGAATGCTACTCAGTATAAAAGGAAAAGATGACTGATCTCAACTACACTCTGTTGAGTATCCCCAACACATTTGCTAAGTGAAAGAAGACACAACAGAAAGGGCAGCATACTTTATAATTCTGTTTATATAATATTTTGGGGGGGAAAACCCTATTAGGAATAGCAATTAGATAAATATTCATCAGAGGTATAGAGTGAGGAAAGGGATTGGCTACAAAGGGATACAGGAAAAGTTTTTGGGGTGATAGAAATGTTCCAGATCTTAGCATAACGTGTTTGTGTGTATTTATTAAAACTCATCAAACTGTACACTTAAAGAAGATGAACTTCAGTGTATACAATTTTACCTCAGTCAACCTGCCTTAAAAAGCAACTTTAATGGATTGAAATATAGAAGTTAGAAGATTAATGAATTCAAAATGATACTGAAGAATCATTACTAGTTACCTTTGGAGGATTCTAGGGAAGAACCCATTCTGAAAACTGGTACACAAGCCAAGGGAAAGAATCAAACTATTACCCTGGTTTTTCTATACAGAACAAACTTTGAGGTAAGAAAACAGAGGAGGAGGGAAAGTTCTCCCTTCTAGGAGGATCACAGTAATAAATGTAGAAGGAAAGGTAGAAGCAGAAATTCACCACCCGGACTGACTAATGGAATACTGGATGCGGGCTAGAATCCTCAGTGTTTGATGAAAGATAAAAGGCTGATGGAAAATTTTATAATACATGAATTATGGAGAAAGAACTTGACATTAGCTCACTAAAGGGGGTTGAGAAGACGTTTGGTGCCTCCTGCTGTAAGGCAGTACCTCCTATGAAAACTACACCCAAACTTAATGAAGGTTTTTGATCTGAATATTAAGAAATGCATTGATAAGTATGTTGAATGGCATTCCAAGGATGCAGTCAACCAAATCCAGAATGACCCAGTTTCTTCAACAATAACAAAAAAGGGAAAATAAGCTTTCATATATTAAAAGGCCTTAAGAGTTCAAAACTTACACAGATTTACAGAAATTTAAGATAGTGTGGTACCGGCATAGAGGGAAACATACAGATCAGTGGAATGGGATTGAGAGTCCAGAAGTAAATCCCTATCTGTCTATGCCTCTGTGGTCAGCTGAGTTCTGGTGAGGGCCCCAGTACCATCCAGTGGAGGAAATAGTCTTTTCAAAAAATGGTGCTGGGACAGTTGGATAGCCCCCACAAAAATGAAGTTGGGCTCTTACCTCAAACCATATGCAAAATTAACTCCAAATGCATCACAGACTTAAATGGAAAAGCTAAAACTATAAAACTCTTAAAATACTTATAAATCATTGTGACCTTGGATTAGGCAGCAGTTTCTTAGATAGGACACCAAAAGCACAAACAACCAAAAAAGAAAAAAAAAAAGATAAATTGGACTTCATCAGGCTTAAAACTGTCGTGTATCCTGGGACACTATCAACAAAGTGAAAAGACACCCTACAAAATGGGAGAAAATACTTAATCTTGTTTTTAAAATTTTTAAAAAATTATTATTAACGTATAATGTATTATTTGTTTCAAGGGTACAGGTCTGTGACTCAGACTGTTAAGAGCCTAACGATTTGTCTCCCTCTCTGGTTTCATCTTGTTTCATTTTTTCTTCTCTTCTCCTATGATCCTCTGCATTGTTTCTTAAATTCTGCTTATCCGTGAAATCATATGATAATTGTCTTTCTCTGATTGACTTATTTTGCTTAGTATTATACCCTCTAGTTCCATCCATATTGTTGCAAATGGCAAGATTTCTTTCTTTCTTTATTTTCCCCCATGGCTGAATAAGACCACATGTTCTTTATCCATTCATCTGTCAATGGATATCTGGGCTCTTTCCATGGTTGGGCTATTGTGGACATTGCTGCCATAAACATTGGAGTGCAGGTGCCCCTTTGGATCACTACATTTGTATCTTTGGGGTCAATGCCCAGTAGTGCAATTGGTGGATTATAGGGTACCTCTCTTTTCAACTTTCCGAGGAACCTCCATATTGTTTTCCAAAGTGGCTGTACCAACTTGCACCCCCACCAACAGTGTAAGAGGGTTCCCTTTTCTCCACAACCTCTAGCACATTTGTTGTTTCTTCCCTTGTCAACTTTTGCCATTCTAACTGATGTAAGGTGGTGTATCAGTGTGGTTTTGATTTGAATTTCCCTGATGGCTAATAACATTGAACATTTTTTCATGTGTCTGTTAGCAGTTTGTATGTCTTCTTTGGAAAAGTGTCTGTTCATGTCTTCTGGCCATTTTTTTTACTTGATTATTTGTTTTTTGGGTGTTGAGTTTGAGAAGTTCTTTATAGATCTTGGATATCAGCGCTTTGTCTGTAGTCTCATTTGCAATTATCTTCTCCCATTCCGTGGGTTGCCTTCTTGTTTTGTTGCCTGTTTCCTTTGCTGTGCAGAAGCTTTTGATCTTGATGAAGTCCCAATAGTTCACTTTCACTTTTGTTTCCCTCGCCTTTGGAGACATGTCTTGAAAGAAGTCGCTGTGGCTGATGTCGAAGACGTTCCTGCCTATGTTCTCCTCTAAGATTTTGATGGATTCCTGTATCACACTGAGGTCTTTCATCCATTTAGAGTTTATCTTTGTGTGCGGTGTAAGAGAATGGTCCAATATCCTTCTTCTCCATGTGGCTGTCCAATCTTCCCAGCACTTTTATTGAAAAGACTGTCTTTTTTCCACAGGGTATTAATTCATAATAGCCCCCCAGTGAAAACAAACCAAATGTCCATCAATTGAGGAATGGTTAGAGAAAATGTGGTGTATCCCTACAAAGGAATATTATTTGACAGTAAAAAAGAATGGAGTGGTAGTCTCAGGGGTAAGATGGTGATTGCCTCCAGCACCATGTGGTAATGGCAGTGGCAGAGCCAGAGCTGCTCCATAGTGAAGAGGGAAGCAAAGTCTTTCAAGGAAAAAAGGAAATGCAAACTATGCCAAGAAAGATGTTAGTGAAGCTTATAATTATTGTACTAAAATCTAGATATGGGGGCACCTGGGTGGCTCAGTGAGTTAAAGCCTCTGCCTCCGGCTCAGGTCATGATCTAAGGGTCCTGGGATTGAGCCCCACATCAGGCTCTCTGCTCAGCAGGGAGCCTGCTTCCCTTCCTTTCTCCCTGCCTGCCTCTCTGCCTACTTGTGATCTCTGTCTGTCAAATAAATAAATACAATCTTAAAAAAAAACCAAAAACCTAGATATGCATCCTAAAAATGCTAGCTATGTGAGAATTGAGCGGCTATTTTGATGATGCTCAGAAAGTTCCAGAAAGCTTTTGGAGACACACAGCAGGGAGGTTGAATGATAGTTTTGCCTGGGGATGTCTATGGGAAGGCCAATGCCCCCGACCTCTAGGGAATGCCATGGTGGCATGTCACTGTTTCCAGAGAGCTCTAGAACTGGCCCACAAAAGGGTTCAGGCACAATAATATATATGAGCATGAGAAAAGAACAGAAACAGATTCTGAGAAGCAGGGTTTTTGGCAAGTGGTTTTCAGCATGGATGGTGCCCTAGAGTTTGCCTCATCTGCCGTTGCTTCAAAATTACCAAAGCACAATATTTAGCCATGCTGGGTCATTATCTAGAAGGACAGTCTGCGGCTGGTGACATTCCACAAAGGGCCATGCTCTGTGTGTAGGAGGTCTCTGCCATTTTTAGGAAGACCACATTGAGAAAGTAGTTCAGTTTTTTGCACAGGCTTCCAAGGTGACTCCTGACCACAAAAGTGCCTGCCTTGCTTGCAGAAATGCCAAAGCCCTTAAAGCAGAGAAAGAAGGTCGGAATAAAACATTTAAAGGAGGAAATGACAAGCTGGCCTATGAGCTATATACAGAAGCCCCAGGGACAGACCCCCAACAATATAAAAACAAATGCCGAACCCTGCTCTAACTGGGGTATAGATCATTCCAAGCTCGGGAGACTAGATGGTGCAACAGAAGTTTGCACAAATGCAGCAAGGCTTGGGGCCACTTAATTAAAAGCCTCCTTGGGAAAAGCTCAGTGTTACATGGATACAGAACAATTTCAAAAGCAGGACAGGACTGTGGAAAAGTGTATCAGACGGAGAAAACAGAAGAACATGCCCAGCTCCTAAAACATTGCGCAGCCGGAGCTGAAGGAAAGCCTACTACAAGGTTCTGGGAGCCGACGTGAATGGCTCTGAGGATGAGATCAAGAAAACTCCGCAACAAGCCTTGAAGCACCATCCAGACGGCCCAGGGGGAGCCAGTGCTGAAGTGGAAGAGGAGGAGGAGGAGGAGAGAACGTTCGAGGAAGTCAGCAAAGCTTTTGCTCTTCTCCCCGATCCCGGGAAGTAGACTCACTTTGACACTGGACTGGACACGGATGAGGAGGACAAGCATCTGGTCCGGGAGGAACTTACTTTTTCACTTTGGGTAACCCGAGGAAGCCCTCCAGAACCCGGAGAGTGTGGATTTGCCCGGTGTGACCTGGAATGTGGACACAGCTCACCTGCTCTCTCCTCATCTCTGTGTACTCAGAGCACCGTGGCTTTTCCCGTTGGATCGCCTGGGTCTGTGTGAGTGGGTGAAGGAACGGGGCCCGGTGCCAGGTGCGGGCGTGGGAGCGGGGAAGGGGATGGACAGGGAAGCAGCTTGCGAATTTTTGTTTTCTTGTTTTAACTTTATTTAAAAAGGCAAAAAAATGGGGGGGGGGCACCTGGCTGGCTCAGTTAGCCGAGCATGTGACTCTTGAGCTCAGGATCTTGAGTTCGAGCCCCATGTTGGGTATAGATATGGACTTAAAATTGAAATCTTTAAAAAATTTTTTTCAAATTAAAAAAAAAATGCTGAAAGGTGCCATGTCCTAGGCTATTTGGGCTGCCGTAATAGAATGCCATGGATGGGGTACTTAAAGGACAGAAGTGCACTCGCTCACAGTTCTGGAGGTCCTCACAGGCTGGAGGTCCGAGCTCAGGGACAGCATGGCTTGTTTCTGGTGTGGACTCTCCCCGTGGGCTGCAGGTGATCGCCTCGCTGTGGGCTCACACGACCTCTTCCCTGGGCGGGGTGGAGAGGCATGCAGGGAGAGCAGGAAGCTCTCTGTCTAGTGGCTCTTCTTATAAAGTCACGAATCCCATTATGGGGGCCCCACCCTTGTGGCCTCATCTAATCCTAATGACCTCCCAAAGCCCCATCTCCCACCACACCGGGGGCTAGGGCTACAACCTAGGAAGTTAGGGGGATACACTGAGTTTATCACACAGTACGAGATGAACGAACCCTGAAAACATTACACTAAGTGCAAGAAGCGAGTCCTAAAGGACCACATACTGTGTGACTCCATTGATAAGAAATGTCCAGAAGAAGCAAATCTATAGAGACGGGAAGAAAATCCATAGAGACGGAAAGCAAATTTGTAGGTTGCTTGCCAGGGACTGGATGAGGGGAAGAAGTAAACAGAGATTGCAAATGAATACAGTTTATTTTGGGGGTGATGAAAATGTTCTGAGGGGCGCCTGGGTGACTCAGTGGGTTAAGCCTCTGCTTTCAGCTCAGGTCATGATCTCAGGGTCTTGGGATCGAGCCCCACATCAGGCTCTCTGCTCGGCAGGGAGCCTGCGTCCCCTCTCTCTGCCTGCCTCTCTGTCTACTTGTGATCTCTGTCTGTCAAATAAATAAATAAAATCTTAAAAAAAATGTTCTGAAAATAGATTGTGGGTGATTGTTGTACAACTTTGTGAATCTACTAAAAGAATCTCAAGGAATTCTACACTTGGAAATGGCAAATTTTATGGCCTGTGAAGTATATCTTAATAATAAAAAAAAAAGAAAAAAGATGTTGAGACACATCAATCAATGGACCTTGTTGGACTCTCAATTCAAACAAAGAAACTTAAAAAAAAGACAGATATTTTTATTTTTAATTTTTTTATTTTTAAAGATTTTTATTTATTTAACAGATCACAAGTAGGCAGAGAGGCAGGCAGGGTGGGGGGAAGGAGGCCCCCCAATGAACAGGGAGTCTGATGCGGGGCTCAATCCCAGGACCCTGAGATCGTGACCTGAGCCAAAGGCAGAAGCTTAACTCACTGAGGCACGCAGGCGCCCCAAGAGACACATATTTTTAAAACAATCAGGGAAAATTGAACATGGATTCTGTATTAAATGATATCAGGAATTCTTGATTTGGGAATGTGCAATAGTAGTAACATGATTATAGTTTTGTTTTTTTTTTTTAATTTATTTGACAGACAGAGATCACAAGTAGGCAGAGAGGCAGGTAGAGAGAAAGGGGAAAGCAGGCTCCCCGCTGAGCACAGAGCCCGATGCGGGGCTCGATCCCAGGACCCTGAGATCATGATCTGAGCCGAAGGCAGAGGCTTTAACCCACTAAGCCACCCAGGCGCCCCACATGATTATAGTTTTTTAAAACGTCGTATTCACAACTGAACTGCGCAGAACATTCCAGCATATACTTTCTTACATACCTGGCCCCTGCGCGAGCTTCCTAATGCCTGCTGTCAGCCGGGGGGTAGCTGGGGGTGGCGTGAGAGAGGCACGTTCTCAAGCTCCTCCTCCTCCCCCATGAGAGAGGCGGTTGGGGGGACAGGGGTGCCCTCTCAGGTGTGGGGAAGGCCACTCTCTGAGGCAGACGGCTGTCAGGCCACTGGTCTGGCCCCATTTGCAGGGAAAGGGCCTACTTTCCTCCGTGCCACCCCGAAGGCTCTAGCGCCCGGGTCATCAGGCGACTCCGATCGGTGTCTTCCTCCGCTTTCCCACATGTGCTCCATTCTGGAGGGGCTCAAGGGCTAGGGCCACAGAAGGCACCCAACTTCCGACTCTCTGGTGTGGTGTGAAGGCGGCTGAGACCTCATTTCTTCCTTTCTTGGCTTCTCCGTCAGGGCCTGGGGGTCTGGGGTGTATGGTGGGGTTCGGGACCGAAGGCCTTTCCGGGAAATTGAAGGCCTTTCTGGGAGATTCATGCTCGAGGAGACTGCCCAGAGAGCTGCGGTTTTCACCTCCTGGCAGCCCGAGTCCTTCAGGTACTTTACAACCTCACCTCCTTCAGGAAGCTCCCCGGATTGCACCCATGCAGCCATTCATTGCTCGGTCCTGCTTTTGTTCAGGCCCGTGTCTGTCAGCTGGTGTCCTTGTAACTCACTCCTGGGCCGGCACTGCCCTCGGGAGGTTCCGAAGTCCCTTCTCGCATGCAGCCGGGTGGCTGGCCTCCGGAGTCTCCCCGGGGTCCCCGGCCGGGCTGGGGGTGCCGCGTGCACACAGACTCCCGGTGCCCGTGGCTGATGTCTGAGTGGCAGCACTGCTCTTACATAATCGGTTTCTCTCCTCCTTTCTCCCTCCAGAGCCAGATTTCACATTGAGCAGCTGCAGACGGAGAAATCAGAGAAAGCACAACCCAGCCCCGGATTCCGAGGGGCCTGCTGGGGACTCTCTCCTCCCGCTTGAGACGGAAGACCCCGAGGCCGGAGTCTCAGGCCAGGTCCCGCCAGCTGCCATGGGACTCGCGGCCACCGCCCCCCAGCTGCCCTCTGCGCGGCCAGGCAGATAAGGGCGGGCACTGCCCCAGGAGCACCTGCCGCCCCCTGCCGGGCAGCTCCTCTGTGGCCAGCCCTTCCCCAGCCTTGGGGCACCTTCGCTGACCCGAGGCCATGTAGGCCCCATCTGGGCCTTTGTGGAGAGACACACACGGCCGGGGACACCGCCTCTGCTCTCTGGGGGGACACAGCACGCCACCATGTCCTGGGGAATCGCCGGGCTGCACTGTGAGTACCGGGGTGGGGGGGGGGCTGTCCGTGGAGACTGCCCCGGGAGGCATTGGCCCAGAGCCGGGCTCTGCTGTAACCAAGGCAACCGGGCCATTCCTGCTGGTGAGAAGTTGAGATGCTTCCCAGCTTAACAGCTTGGGGACTCCCGTGACCGCTCTCTGCCCTGGCTGTAGCCCACCGCAGCTCAGACCCGCAGTGTGGCTCCAGGTCCTGGGCTGGTTGGCATGGTCAGTGGGTGGTCAAGGGGATGGGGCAGGCACGGGGTGCAAGGGGCAGCAGCACCTTCTCAGGCTGTCTGGTGCTGGGGTGCACGGGCTGTGGGGGCAGAGAGGAATTCTGGTCTCCCTGGGTGTGGCCAGCCGGGGGCGGGAGCTTGTGGAAGTGTCTCCCAAGCCCCGTGGGAGAAGTGCCACCAGGTGCTGGAGGAGGCAGCCTGTTCCCTCTGCCCCTCCCTCCGTGACAGAACAAAATTAAGAGGCAGAAAGAGAACAGTGTTGTTGGTAAAAAGAAAAAATAAGTTGAAATGAGGACAGAACGTGTCTAGAAGCCTCTCAAGCCCGCTGGTGGGAGGCCAGACCAAGATCCCTTCAGACTCCAAGATTCAATTGAATTGACTCAAATTCAACACATTTTTCTGGTGCCTCCCACATGCCCACTGGAGAGTGACTGCCATGGCAACAAGGACTGGGCTAGCTCGTGCCCCTCTCCCTGACGCCTGGCGCGGAGGTCGGCGCTCGGAGCTGGGTGCCTTATGGAGGAGGTCTGGGGTTTGATCCCGCAAGGGGTCCAGGCTGGCCCTTGGGGAGGGATACTGCAAAGGGTCGGGACACGCAGAACAGGCAGAAGGAGCCAGGCCCAGTGTTCTGGAAGCTTCCAGATCACAAGGAGCAAGGAGAGTGGTGTGGTGAGGAGACACTTGAGCGGACAGGACAGTGTTCACACAGGTGGATGTAGGAAGGTGAGGACAGTGTCTCAGGTAGAGGGAACAGCATGAGTCAGGGTTCGGCCTTGGGACCATGAAAGGCCAGGCTGGAAAGCAGGTTTGGGCTCAGGTGGTGGAGGCCATAAAGGCCAGTCCATGAGACATCAGGGAGCCCAGGAAGGTTCAAGATCCAGGAGTGGGGTTGTGACTGGGAGTTACTCTGCTTTCGGAAGATCAGCGTGTGCTACTTACAGGCTGTGCTGCGACCTTGTGGGCAGGAAGTGACGAGGGTCTGTTCCGGAGGTGGCCCTGGGAGCGGAAGGCATGGTGGAGGCCCACTGCCCGCTGGGGCAGGGATGGGCTGTGGGGTGGGAGGCGGGGGCGGGGGCTGCGGGTCGGGGGCTCGCAGAGGGGCTGGGTGCTGGGGAAGGATGGGCTGCCATAATAAACCGCCACAAACTCGGTGACTGAACAGGGCAGAAATTTCTTCTGTCCCAGGTCTGGAGGCCAGAAGTCTAAAATTAAGGTGGGGACAGGGCCACGCCTCCTCCGGAGCTCTAGGGGAGACTCCTTTCTGCCTCTTCCTGCCTCAGGTGGTGGCTGGCAGTCCGTGGTTTGGGGTGCCACCGTGCTGGTCTGTATCTGTCTCCTCCTGACTCTTTCTGCTTATCTCTCTGTCCCCTCCACTTCTTATGAGGACACCTGGTCATTGGATTTAAGTCGGGCCTTCATGTTATCCCCAAAGACCCCATTTCCTAATAAGGTCACATCTGAAGCCCTGGGTGAATGAGGATTTTGGGGGGATGCTGGTCAGC
Source organism: Mustela putorius furo (assembly GCF_011764305.1). Taxonomy (NCBI): domain Eukaryota; kingdom Metazoa; phylum Chordata; class Mammalia; order Carnivora; family Mustelidae; genus Mustela; species Mustela putorius. The sequence continues at coordinate 31,758,743 of NW_025421304.1, read as the reverse complement.
CCTCTGTGCAGGTTCAGATTCGGTTGCTGCGGGTGTGGACAAGCCCCATTCGTCCCTCCGCAAGGGTCTGTCCCCAGGGGAGGCGCCACCCCTCCCGCTCCCAGCCAGGGATCCGAGAAGGGAGCTCCTTCCTCACTTGCTTTTTCTTCAGCCTCCTCTTCTGTCTTGGGGATGTCTTCCTTCTGGAGGGTGGGGACCAAGAGCAGCCCTCTTCCCGGGTCAGGGGTGCACTGGTGGTGGGGCTCTCTGGGGTTCAGAGCTGCTGTGAGGCTACAGCCATGCTGGCCCCGTGGAGTCACTGGTCGCTGGCCTGTTTCTTGGGGTGGAGACAGCAGAAAAGGGGCTGAAATTTGGAGGTGGTGGTCAGTCTGCAGATCTAAAGGAAGTCTGGGTCTGGCGGAAGGCAGATGACCCATGGACAAGGTTTCTGGCTCAGCCCATGCATGCCAGGATGGCTTTTTCTGGCTTGTTCCTGCTGGGAGCCCACTGCTGTCAGGACAGGGGTGAGGGCAGCAAGCGTGGGACCTCAGGATGACTGGCCCATGGGAAGGAAGGCCAAGTGTGGACGGAGATACTGATTTTAAAGACAAGATGCAAATTCAGATTTTTACGTGAAATCTCTGTGAACTGAGTTGTGGCCCTTGGGACACCAGTTTGCAACTGTCTCTGGAGGTCGGTGGTTCTCCAAGTGTAGTCCCCAGATCAAGATCCAAGCAGCAGCTTGGAACTTGCTAGAAATACAAATTCTCCAGGCCCACCCCAGACTTCCTGACTCAGACACTCTGGGCCTTAACCAGTTTTCCAGAAAATTAGGATGCATGCTCCTCATCCCTTGTTCAAGATGAACCCCCCACAGTACTCAGTCAACAAGACAATGTTGTGGCTGACTGCATTATGGATTCACATACTGGGGGCCGGGTTGTCTGGTCAAGACAATGAGTGAGGTGGACAGATGGTGCTAGAGACCGAGATGATGCGGGCTGGTTCAGGCAGGGGAGAGCCTGGTTGGGGCTTGGGGGAAGGAGTCTCGGTGAGACCTTGAGAGAGGTCTGCCGTGTGAGAGGATACCCAGGGCAGAGGCAAAGTGTTAGCAAAAACCATAAACCAGGAATCAGCAGAAAACACTGGTTCTGTTTGTGTTTCTCTGATCTTCTGTCCAAAATCCAATGCAAGCACTTGGGAAGAGACAAGAGAGAGGAAATGCAAGATGGGTTGCAAATTTGCAACCTTGAAAAATACAGTTGGTGGACTGCTGTGCGAGGAAGGGCTGGTGGGGCCAGCACATCCTGGACATGGGCTTGGGGCCATGTGGGGCACTCCTGGGGAGGGTCCAGCCAGAGCCAGGACCAGGTGGCAGCACTGAGAAGGTGGAGAGGTGGTCAAGAGCAGGCCCAGGCCAGGGAGGGAGTAAGCAAAAACCTTCTCTGACAAAGTGGTTTTGACTGGTGACGATGGTAATGAACATGTGGGCCATTTACAGATTGTCATTCTTAGGGAGAGAATACCACAGCAGGACTCTTTGTCCACGAGTCTTTTGGTGATGGCTCTCTTTCTTGTTTTCCTTCAGGCTTATCCCTAGAAATGAATTCAATGGGTCAAAGGATGAAACATTTACAAAATTTTTTTAAAAGAGTATTTATTGGAGGGCGGGGGAGGGGCAGAGGGAGAGAGAGTCCCAGATAGACTCCCTGATGAGTACGGAGCCCAGTGCGGGGCTGGATCTCATAACCCTGAGATCAGGGCCTGAGCTGAAACCGAGAGTCAGATGCTTAACCCGCTGCACAACCCAGGCTCTCCAGCAGGTCAAAGGATGTGAAAAATTTTTAGGCTTAATAGGTCAACGAGTGTGGACATTATTAAGTCCACCAATACAAAAAATGGCCAAAATGCTTTCCAGGATAAGAGCACCTGCCTCACGACTTTGCCAGCACCAAGTGTTATGAAAATGAAATAGAAAAAAACCCGACTTTCCTTTTTGATAAGTGAAACATGGCATCTGATTGTTTTAATATGTATTTCTTTACCTTTACTGGGGAGTTTTTTTGGGGGATACGTCTCCTGCCCATCTGTGTTTTCTTTCTGCTTTGATGAGTCTGAAGCATTTTCCTATTTGTTGGAGACTCCGATATTTTTTGTAAGTGTGTTCGGGTCCAAGAAATCACAAAAGCGGTTTTTGAAGTCACAGTGACTCCCCCCAGCGGCGAAAGCTGGTAATGTTCGAAGGCCGACCGCTGGCTGGCGGGGCTGGGAGAAGCCGCAGCCGGAGAGCAGCGGGCTTCCCCAGGACAAGCACACTGGAAGGGCCACAGTGATTCGTGCTTCTTAGAGGGTTGCCAAGAGCAGCTACAGCAGGGAGGGAAGTGGCTCCAGACACCCTAGAGTCATTTGCAGAGTTGAACGAGCCTCCGTGCCTCCTGAATCCGCAGATGGAAATGCAGACCCAGGCTTTGAGGACACTCCAACCCTCGAGGGGGTGGGGGCCAAGGCTGCCCTGGAAAGGAGGCTGTGCCTGCCCCATGAGGAGACTTGACACCAACCTCAGGGTGTGACTGCTGGGGGGACTCTGCCTGCTGGGGGCAGGGATGCACCAGCGCGACTGCTTGTGCTCACCTGGCCTTGCTGCCTGAGCCTGGACCCTGGAGGGGAGGGCGTCCTCTGGGCTCTGCACCCCCACCCCTCCCATGGCTGGGAGAAGGGAGGGCACACCCAGGGCCGGGGGAGTGGCGCAGGGCGCTCATGTATTGCTGTTGGGTTCGGTCCACAGATCTCGGGATCCTCCTTGGCATGGCCTTGGGGAACGAGGGTTTGGAGATGTGGCCCTTGACCCAGACCGAGGAGTGTGCAGTTACCGGCTTTCTGCGGGACAAGCTACAGTACAGGAACCGTCTTCAGTACATGGTAACTGTGTAGGCACCTGCCCAAGCCCCCGGGCTCCCAGAGGGTAGGGCCTTGCGGGCCCCGCCGTGGGTCTGTGTCAGCCCTGAGCCCATGGCCTCTTTCTCCACGGCACACACCAGTGTGCCTGGTCCACACTGACTGTCCCCTTCCCTGCAGGTGTCCCCCCAGGCCCTTCACCCCTGCTACTTGATCTGACCTTTGATCCTTTCTCCCCATGCCGCTCACCCTGTGACTCACGAGTGGATTCCAGGAAGACTTGCGGGACTGGCAGGGCAGAGAGATAAGGACCTGGCACTGTGGCTCTAAAAGTCTGTCTTTTTTCTTTTCTCCTTGACAGCTTTACTAGATGTCATTCACACACCACACTATTCACCTGTTAAAGGGTACAGCTCAGCGGTTTTCAGTATCCGGCAGAACACTGCAGCCAGCACCATAAGAAGTTTAGATCATCTTATTTGAGCTAGTTTTCCTCACCTCCAAAAAATATAGTACTCTTGGGGGTACTAGGTCCTCCAACCACTTCTTGGCCTAAAGTTTCTGCCATCGTAGGAACTCCACACTTTGTCTCAGTCTCCCCTGTGTCCCAGAGGAAGGAGAGCTGTTGTTACCCTAGGGGAGAGCGGAGGGCTTCTTTTCTCTCAAAGGCCACCACTGCCATCAGCGGGTTGGTCCTTGGCCCTCTCCTTCTACAGCAGATTTTCTGGGAGCGGGGGGAGCCTGTCTGAGCCATTTCTGACTCTGACCTCATGGTTTGTTCTTGTACTTCCCCAGAAACACTACTTCCCCATCAACTACAGGGTCAGCGTGCCTTATGAGGGGGTGCTCAGAATGGCCAACATCACCAGGCTGGTGAGAACCCCTCCTGGGCTGGGAGACCCCCTCCTGGGCTGGGAGACCCCTGCCTCCTGGGACACCCCACGGACCCAACCTGAGAAGCACATTGGTCTTTTCAGGTCCTGCTGCCAGGGGGCTTTCCCAGCTCTGGGACCAAGCCTGCCCTTGGCCGAGGCCTCGAGGCTGCTCCTTGTTTACCACGGCTGCCCGTTCTCTGCTCCCTTCATGGGGCCGCGTGGGGTGGGGGGTGATCAGAGCAGTGGCGGGGCGGGCCCGGAGGCACATGTATGCCGGCCTCAGCGATCTCTCCTGTCCCCGCAGCAGAGGGCGAGGGTCAGCCAGCGGGAGCTGCGGTACCTGTGGGTCTGGGTGAGCCTCAGCGCTACCGAGTCGGTGCAGGAGGTGCTGTTCGAGGGCCACCCGTCCTGGAAGTACCTGGAGGAGGTCCGCACGCTGCTGCTGGACGTGCAGCAGAGCCTCACGGTGAGCTGCGTCCAGCTGCGGGGCTGGGGACGCGCATGCGCGCAGGGGTGGCGGCCAGGGATGGTTGAGGTGTGGACACGTGGAAAGTTTCGGCGTGTCCTAAAGGGCGTGGGAGAAATGAGAGAGGAAGACAGGGCCAGTGCCTGGTGGGTGACCTTGGCTAGGGGCAGGAGAGGCTGTCCCTCTTGACCTGGGATCTTGGCCAAGTCATCGATCCCTCTGGCTTTGTTTGTGGAGGCTCCTCTTGGGGGAGAGGAGAGGAAGCATGAAGAGGCAGAGGAATGAACACAGGTTTTAGGGTAAGGACGTGCTTACTTGTAAAGGTGGATACATGACATCCTACGTTTGTTAAAGTCCACAGCTCGTACAGCGCAAAGTCAACTATGGGCTTGATGTTGTAAGAAGGTTCCTGAACATGGCCTGCGTGGCAGGGTTGATGGGAGGCCTCTATAAAGCCGGCAGCCTAGGGTCGCAGAATCAGTGTGAGCCCCTGCAGGCCATGGGTGTGCTGCGGGACCCCTCCCCCACTTTTGCCCTAGTCCCCAAGTAAGAGCCTTCCCGGGGAGCCCCACCTGCTGCCCAGCCAGAGCTGGGAGCTGCAGGGGACCCCCATAGCTGCTGGGAGTTCTGGGGAGGCTCTGGTTTGGGCGGAGGCTTGGAGGCCCAGTGGTCTCCTCGGTGGCTCTCCGGTGCCCGTGGGCAGCAGGAGTTGGAGCTGACCTGAAAAGACAGTTTTGCATCCTTGGTTTTCCTTGAGAGAGCTCCGACTCTGAGCATTTGGGAGCTGTGTTGGAGGTTGCGCGCGGGCTGAGGCTGGGGGCCCGGGTCCCCCAGGTTGTTCACATTTAACTGGCTTTAAGTCCGTCTTCATTCTCACAGAGTTAAGTCTGTGCCCCGCTCCGAAAATGCCCAGCATCTGGTGGGCAGTCGGCTCTTCCCGCCAGGGACTGGGCCATGGGGATGGGCGCCTTCTCTCTCCTGCCACCCTCACTGTTCTTTCAAAGCCTTTGTAGACTGTTTTTTTTCAGTTGCTGTGAACAGGACTGCTAACTGGTGGAATAATACAGAAATTCTCCTGCCACAGGCCTGGGGCCAGAAGCCCTGCACTCAGGGTGGCAGCAAGGCCGTGTTCTCTCGAAAGGTTCTGGGGAGGAGGGACCCTTCCTGCCTCTTCCCTGCTTCTGCTGACTGCTACTGCTGTTGGCTTGTGGCCACATGTCCCTCACGTGGCCTTTCCCTCGAGTGCCCCCTCTTACAAGGCCGCCAGGCACTGGGGATTTAGGGACTACCCTATATTCAAACTGATCTCATCTGGAGATCCTTAATTATATCTGCAAACATCCTGTTCCCAAATAGGGGCATGTTCACAGGTCCCAGGGTTGGACATAGTTTTTTTGGAGGGGGGGATTAGGGGGACGGGCACTTCAACCCTGTACACTCTCAGGTTCAGGCCCTGCATCTCCGTTCTAGGCCACGTCCCCTGTACCAGCTCTGGCTCCCGGTTCCGTCCCTGGGTGTGCCTGCCTGCTCCCCTGTGTTCCCTGTCATTGCATACGGTGGACAGAAGCACCCTGAGCTTGGAGCCGGAGACTGGCCTGGCCAGTATGCCTGGCCCCCAGGTGTCCTCATGAGGGTCCTTTGTCTTGTTCCCTGTAGGCAGTGCAGATCTTTGAATCCTGAAGGACAGTCTCCCGGGCCCAGGACCCCTTCCTTATGTGCTGGTGGCCAGGCCTGGGCTGGAACAGCAGGGATGCCCCCTACTTTGCCCCATCCCGGGCTGCTTCCTGCAGTCATTTTTCCAAAGATGGAAAAAGAGGAACCTCTGTCTTGGGCTTGGGTGAAGGGTGTCGAGGTACCTTGTCGCCTGCAGGAAGCAGTAGAGAAGTTACCCATAGGCCTTCCGGTCACCATTAGTCCCCTTCCTCTAGGGCTGGAGCAGCTCTAAGCAGGGCAGTTTCCGGGATTCTCCTGGGATGTGGCCTTGCCTCTTCCCTGGGGTTGGGGTGGTGGTACCCATGGTCCTGAGGGCCTCCTCCCTTCCAGGATGTGGAGGTCGGCCCCAAGGTGGACGAAACAGTGTCACTCCTGAGTGCCCCGAGGCTAAGCCTGAAGCTGGTGCGACCCAAAGCCCTCCTGGACAACTGCTTCCGGGTCATGGAACTGTTGTACTGTTCGTGCTGTAAGGAACAAGGGGCTGGGGCTGGGGGCTGGACCCCAGGTTTCTGAGCTCGGGTCACTGAGCAGAGCCAGGGCTCTCCTGGGCTTGCCCTCCACCCCCCGGGGCTATAAGGCACTTCTGCAAGCCAAGAGGAGCCCCGGGTATGGGGATGAGAAGAATGTGGTGTGGGCTGGGGACGGAGAGCGCTGTTGACCACTCCTGCAGTCTTTTTTGTTCTCCCCCTGTCTCCTGCAGGTAAACAAAGTTCTGTCCTAAACTGGCAGGATTGTGAGGTGCCGAGCCCTCAGCCCCACAGCCCGGAGCCCTCAGCGCAGTGTGCGGCTGCCCAGCCCTACCCTCTGTCCCAGCGGCCCCCTACCTCCCTCCCTCGCTCCCCAGGATCCGAGACTGGACCCTCGGCTCAGTGAAGCTGCTGAGGGCACAGGCGGAGACCTCTTGCCCCGAGAGGCCCGTGTGGTGACTTATATGGGGAAGCTCAAGGTGCTTCCACAGTTCGGTTGAACTTGAGACTTCTCTGGGCTGTGGTGAGGAGCCCCCCTATCCGCCTTGAGAGAGGAACCCCCAGGAGAGTGTTTTTCCTTTGAGGGGATTCTGTGCCTGAGAAGGGCTCAGCTCCCTGCATTCTGTACCTCACCTGGTCTCCCCTGGAGCAGTGGGGGTCTGGGGGTACCTGAAGGGGGACAGAGGTCTCTCCTCTTCCCGCACCACCTGAGCTGCCTCCCGCACCACCTGGAGGCGGTGCCGAGTGTCTCCTGTGGCCTGCAGAGGCGAGAACCGTGCCGGGCAGGCGGGCGAGCACGGGGAGGGAGGGGGCCGGGCCACACACCCCGTCTTGCCACAGTGGATGCTCTTCCAGTTCCTTATATTTTCTATTAAACACTTGCTTGTTTTGTTTCGGTTTGGTTTGGTTTGCATCTGCAAAGATGAACCCCGGAGGCCTGAGAGCCCCTCCGCGGCCTCCGTGTTCCAGTTCCAGGACTCAAGAGACAGGTGGGCTGGTCGGGCCCTGGGGCCTGGGTCTCAAGATTTGGATTTGGAATGGATGAAGCCTTAGCCTGGAGGCCTGGAAATGGTCTGCGAGGGCCCGAGTTCCTTCCACACCTGCCCGAGCTGCCGGGGCCTCAGTGAGACGGAGACCGAGGGGCAGAGGGTGTTAGGCTGGTCCTCCTCTGTGCCCCCTGGTCGCCCTCCCTGGCTCCATCTGGCTGGGACAGGGTGCAGGTGTTCAAAAGCACAGGTCCTGGCACCGGACCCGGCTGCTCCTGCCCCCCTGCATATGGAGCCCGGGTGCCCCTGCCCCAGGCCCGATCTGGGCTGGGGCCGGGCCTGCATGGCTGCTGCAGGGGGCCGGACGGACGCAGGGGTGTTCATTACAGTACAACTTTATTAATACTGGAATCTTCACAGTGCATTTGTTACTTGTAGCAGTGACTATTTAAATCAAGGGTGGGGGGTGGAGGGGACAGGGAGGAGAGGAGAATTTATCCAAAAACGGACAGAAAAGAAACAAAATGGGCCAGATGGGATGGGGGAGGGGTGTGGTGGGAGGGGAAGAAAGGGTGAGTAGGAACCAGGAGCAGAGACCCGGGTGGGGAAATAAATTAAAAAAAAAGGAACAAGTTAACAACAGCACCAGAAAAGTTACTTCAGTCAAAAGACGCTTTTGAAAAGAATATTTCTCTGTACAAAATGGGGAAAAAAAAAAAAAAGAAAGAAAGAAAGAAAGAAAGAAAGAAAAGAAAAGAAACGAACGTAAAGAAGTTCCCCAAACCGAAGTTTGTGATGCGGGCTGGTTGGCGCGGATCCCGAGGGGGTGGGCCTAAGAGGTGGTCACTAGATGGGAGACGGGCGGTCAAGGGGATGGAGGAGTTATGTACAGCCCTGGGGTGGCTTGGGGGGGAGGAGGCCTGAGCCTGGAGGGGTGGCTCTGCCATGCCCACCCCGCTCCTTGGGTCTCCCAAGTCACCCCCTACCCCACTGCTCCTTGCCCTGCTCATATCACACACCCTCAGCCTACCCGGGGAAATGCCAGCACAGCTCTGTGTTTGCCTGCCCACAACACCCCCCCCCCGCCTTCCCTAAGGGGCCATCTGCTCTCCTGTCCTCTTCGGGCCCTCTCTCAAGATGCTCTAACCTGGGCTCTCGGGTTGGCCTGAGCAGTCAGCAAGGCTGTTCTCAGACCTAGCAACTTACAGATACCATCCTCCGTCTGCCCTTGGGTGGCTGGGGGGCGGGGGGCGCTCCAGGCACCCAGGGGCCACCTTGGTGCCCCAGACCTGCCTGGCCACCTTGCTTGGGCCCTGGTTCCCTGCACAAGAACTACCAGTAACTCCAGCCTGGTGCTGAGCCTCAGCCCCAATCCCTGCTCTCCCGACCCCAGAAGGCCCCCTGGCCTGTGGTCCTGCTGCCCTCCAAGCCCGGCCACCCTCACTGCCATCCGGCGGGACAACAGGAAGCCCTCCACTCGCCCTAGACGCACCTGCTTCTACCTGCTTCGAGTTGGCGGGACTCAGCATGTGGAGGGGAGGGAACCCCCCACCCCACACCCACCACCAGCACAGGACTGGACTCCGGGGGGGACCGCACTGGGCTGGCGTCTCCTCTGGCGACAGAGAGTCAAAGCCAAGCTCCCTGGGCTACACCCCAGCCCCATCCAAGCAGATGTGCTGGCCAACCCCCAACACCTGGCCTTCTCCAACCTTATTTTGGCTTTGCTCCAGAAACTGGAGGAAAAAAACAGCTGCCCGCTGGCTTTGAGGAAGCAATTTGGCCCTCCTCCTCCTGCCATGAGCCCACCGGGCCACTGTGAGGACCCCTGTCCCTCAGGCACTCTTGGACACCCTGTACGGTCCACCCTGTCCCCCCCGCCCATAGTCCTGTCTAGTCAGCTCTTTCGCTATTATATTCATAAAATAACCCCCCACACCCTCTACCCAGCTCCAGCCCCTGTGCCCAAAGGTGGCCGAAACCGTGACCAAAGTGCCACCAGAGTTAAATTCTCAACGTGCCCATGTGAGGGCCACACATCCGAAAGCAGCTCCCGGGGGGCCGGCCAGAGGACCCTGTGGCCTGCCCCTCCCCCGCAGCCACACTGCCCCAGCGACAGCACGCTAGGACCTGAAGCCACCTTAGGCGCCACGGCCTTCTCCAAACACGTCCCCAAGACTCAACACAGGGCCCTGGGGCTGCGCGCCTCTTCCCTCCACAGGAGGCTGGGCCTCCCAACCTCAACCTGCTCCCCGCCATCCCGGGTAGCTTTTCAGTCAAAGCTCACACCTCAGCGACTGGGCGCGGGGCCCCTCCGCAGACACCTGCCTGCCTGCCAGAACTCGGGAAGGGGAGAGAAAGGGGAAGGAGGGAGAGGGGCCTGGTCTCCAGGAGAGGCCCCAGGCAGGGCAGGCCCAGAGCAGGGCTCCCCCAGTGGGTGGGGGCGGGGGAGGGGGAGAGGGGGAGGCAGGGCCTGAGGAAGAGGAAGAGGAGGGGCAGAACAGGCAGGAAACATATAAAACAGGCTCCAGATCCAGTTCAAGGCCTGCAGGCTCCGAGCTGGCGGGCTTGGTTAAAGAAGTCACTTCCCATGGAAATGCTGAAATCCAAGATGAGTGTCTTTCCATCACGCGTGACTTAAAAAACAGAAAACCAAAGGCTTGCCTGGCTCTGCTGTCTCCTCGCTGTGCCTTCGCTCTGAGCGGCTGTGGGTCACTGGTCCGGCCACCTGCTTCACACGGGGCCGGAGGGCGGGAGGGCGGCGCCATCACAAGATGCGGGGCGCCGACCTGTCGTTGGTGACGGTCCTGCGGAGCCGCACCCCGCGGCGGATGGCCACCAGCATGTCTTCGGCAGGGGGGTCGCCGGAGGCGGCAGGGGGTGGGCTGGGCGTCTCAGTAGGGGCGGCGGCCGAGGCCAGGGCCGTGGGGAAGGGGAACTGGCCCTCGCCCAGGGCGTGGGCGCCCGCCACCAGCTCGCCGAGCTTCTCCACCAGGCTGTGGCGGTTGGCGGCCAGCTGCTGCTGCTCGTCGTCGTCGTCCGCCGCCAGCCCGGGGTAGCCGGCCGCCTCGGGGGCCGGGCTGGCCCACGCCGTGTTGGGCAGACTCAGCCGCTTTGGGGAGGCCTTGGCCAGGTCCGCGGCCAGGGGCGAGGCGGCCTCGTCGCTGTAGAAGACGCACTCCTCGCTGCCCGCCCGCATGGGCCCCGTGTAGCCGGGGGAGTCGGGCACGGTGGGTGTCTTCACGGGGACGATGGGCGGCCGGATGGGGATGGGGCCGGCGCTGGAGAGCGCGCGGCGCACAGCGGGCTTAGTGGACGGCGTGCGGCGGATGGTGGCTACGCCGGGGGGCGCGCCCGAGGCGCTGGGCAGCCCCGCGGTGGAGGCCGGCCGCTTGGTCTGGATCAGGCGGCGGTAGTTCTGGGCGATGTTGCTGTTGCGGGGGATGGTGGATGACTTGTCGAACTCGGCGGGGCCCTCGCCGTCTGCGTCCCCGTTCACGGAGTAGCAGTCGTAGTCGGAGCCTGGTGACACGGGATGCGGTGGGCCGGGGCTCGGAAGGCCGGCTGATCCGCCCCGGCCCCGGCCCCAGGGCCTACCTTGGGACGGGATGGTGTCCTCGGAGCACGAGGGCGTGGTGGTCTGCGTGCTGTAGCCGCTGGAGTACTGCAGCGAGTCCCGACTGCTCTTCTGGTGCTCCAGACTCAGGCCGCGGGTCAGCACCATGGCCAGGTCACTGGCGGCGGGGGACACCTCCTCGCCGTGCTGGGGGTGGGAAGACTGCAGGCTGAAGCCCGGCTCCCTGCTGCCCCCCTCAGCCCGGATTCCAGGTGGCTCCCGCCAAGAAGCCAGGGCTGGCCCCGACACCAGTTGCTGGGCCTTCAGGTACGGACCTGGGAGTGAAGGTGGGGCCCTGGCTGGGCTGCCGGAGAGCTGGCGCCTACCTTGGCTGCGATGGTGGCAGGGGACATCCGGGGTCGCGGTGCCTCCTCGCCGCTGGGGCCCAGGGCACCCCCGCTGGCCAGGCCTGGTTCTGTGTCTCGGGGGTGCTCCACTCGGTCCTTTCTCCGCTGCAGGCTGGTGCCCGAGGTCTGCTCGTGGGGGCCCGCCTTGGCCCAGTCCTGCAGGGGGTGGCGAATGGGTCAGGGGGCCGTTGGCCCTGTCATCCGCAGTGATGGGTCCCCTCACTATTGCTGAGGTTCAGGGTTTTCAGGCCCATATGCGGGTCAGGCCCACGATCATGGCCAAGGACAGAGCATGGAGGGTACCATGACCCCTCAGTCCCTCCAGGCCCAGGGGTAGGATAGCATGTCCCAGGAGGAAAGATGTGTGTTGGGAGTGGCTGCAGGTGTGCCCAGGCGGCTTTTCCTGTGGGGAGCAGGCACCATGTGCACCCCCCGCTTGTTGACCCTGGACCCTCCCTGCGTCCCACTGAGGTGGGGAGCACTGACCGAGGTGGGGGAGCTGCACTCGCTAACGGACTGGCAGGTTTCCGAGGCCTCCGAGGACGCAGAGCTGGAGGACTTCTGCCATGCAGAGGCGAGCAGGCGGGCGGACGGGGCGGGGAGGCCAGGAGGAGAGGAGAGAACAGACCTGGTCACGGCGCCGGCATGCAGCGGGGTGCTCCGGCTCGGTGCCCCCCCCGCCCCCCCTGCAAGCATCTGTGGCAGATCTCAGCACCCCGAGCGCACACGGCGGGCGCCGGCCGACTCCGCGGCCCAGCCCAAGAGCCAGAGGCAGTGAGAGTTCACAACAGGACTCGCTGCCCAAGGCCTGGATGTGGCGGGCCAGGGAAAGAGAGACACGAGGGAGGGCCGAGGAGTCGATGGCGTCCCTGTTGTGTCAAAAGAACACGCCTGCGGGAAGGAAGGAGTCCGGAGCTCCATCCTGCATGCGCAGAGCGGAGCTGCCTGTCCGCTGTCCACGCACAGATGTGACGCAGGCAACTGCATTTACAGGTCTGGAGTTGAGGGAGAAGACAAGGGTAGCAGCCACCAATCCACAGCCATGAGACAGAGTAAGGTCACCCCGGCAGCAGGGGCCGTTAGAAGGTTCGGGGCCCCAGGCAGGCCCATAGTCAGTGACTGGGAAGAGGAGGGTCCAGCCAAGGGGAGGAGCAAAGAGCTGCCAGAGAAGTGGGAAGAAAACCAGCAGCAGATGATGTTACAGAACTCAGAAGGAGCTGCCCCGCGGAAGAGGGACAGGCAGCGGTGCTAACGCTGCCAGGGGTCTATCAGATGAGGGCACAGAGGCCTCCCTGGAGACTTCAAGAACTAGGTCACAGAATGGTGGCGGCTGGGAGTCCACTTTTGAGTGGACCATGTGTGCAGGGGAGACTCCTGCTCTGGGCCGGTGCAGGGATCAGGTGGCCTGGGAAGCCCCCGACTCACAAGAAGACACAAGAATGAAAAGCAGCAGCCAGGGCAGACGTAGGACCATGAGGGCTCCCTGAGGCACATGCTGAGAGCAATACAGTGACTGGGAGACTGGGAAGGGGCCAAGGTGAGGGGTAAGCCCTGCGATGGCCTGAATTAAGGGTCCAGCAAGAGGCGTGCAAAGGCTCCATTACTGGTACTGCACCTGCCCTGTCAAAGTCTTCAAATTCTCCTTAATTTAGACCCCCAGGTTTTTTACAGTTTCTGGTGAACCAAGATCACCAAAATAAAAGGAAATAAAGCACCACAGGTGAGGCTTTGATGAAACAAGAAGCAAATGTGGATTTACCCATAGAATTGTGAAAGCAAACAAAAACCAACAGAAAAAGCATTAGGAACACTCCGTGGAAAAAGTCAATGTTAATTCATGAACAAATACTTAAACTGGGCATAGAAAAAAAACTTCCTAATCTGATAATAAAGAGTGTCTAGACAAATACCAATATATTTCCCTTGGAGTGGGGGGGGTGGGTGAAGAAAGAAGGAAGCCCACGATCACCACTTCTGCTCAGTACTGGGAATCCTAGCAGGGCAGTGAGGCAAGAAGTAGCAGAAAGCAAAGGGATTGGCAAGGAAGAAAAAAGCAGTCATTACTCATCAAAAACATGATGGTTGTAAATGCAGAATTCTCACGAGTCTACAGTTACTAGAAATGATAAGCGACTTCAATAAAATTATTCAATATAAGATTAATATGCCAAAGAAAAAACCCAAAGTTTTAGATATCAGCAGCCAACAAACAAGAAAAACCTTAAGGAGCTAATATAATTTAAAATACTATCAACAGGGGCGCCTGGGTGGCTCAGTCGGTTGAACATCTGACTTGATTTCAGCTCCGGTCACAATCTCAGGGTCATGGGGTCCGGCCTCACATCAGGCTCTGCGCTCAGCGTGGAGTCTGCTTGTCCCTCTCCTTCTGCTCCCCTTCCCACTCGCTTACTCAAATAAGTAAATAATAAGTAATCTTTAAAATGAATAAATAAAATATCATCAATAAATATCAAATATCCCGAAAAAAATAAAAAAAATCCAGTGATAGATGTGGAACACCTTTATGTGCAAACTACAAAGCATCACTGAGAGAAGCAAAGGCCAAAATAAATGGAGAGACGTGAGCAATCCCCAGTCAAAACCCCAGGAGCTGCTGTTACTGTTGTTTTGATGGGAAATGACCAGCTGACATTAAGGGATACAAGGAATTGCGAAGGGCTAAAATTAGACAAGGGTATACTTAAGAATAACAAAGCCGGAAGATTTCTGTTAGCACGTATCAAAGTTTTGTATAAAGTGACAATAATTAAGACGGTATGGTCTTGGTATGAGAACATAAATCAACCAACACACAGAATACAGACTCCCAAAATGGCTACAGGTACATAGATCACACCTGATTTATGGCAAAGAAGACACTGTAGTGCTGTGGGGGTAAGACACGGCCTCTTCAGTAACTTGCCAATTAGATATCTGTGTGGAAATATGACCCCCATCTCCTATTACACACGTGCGTGCACACATGTACAATCAATTCCTGATGAGGAGCAGATCTGGGTAAAAGACAAAGACTTTTCTAGGGAAATATCTTTGTGACTTTGGAGTGCACAAACGTGGCTCAGAACGCAAAAAGCACAATGTAGGGGCACCTGGGTGGCTCAGTGGGTTAGGGCCTCTCCTTTCGGCTCAGGTCATGATCCCAGGGTCCTGGGATCGAGCCCCGCATCGGGCTCTCTGCTCAGCGGGGAGCCTCCTTCCTCCTCTCTCTCTCTGCCTACTTGTGATCCCTGTCAAATAAATAAATAAAATCTTAAGAAAAAAAAAAAACCCACCTAGTAGAAAAACGGGCAAAAACATGAACAGGTCCTTCAGAAAAGAGGACAGCCAAGTGGCCTGAGAAGGCGCTCAACCTTATTCCTCATCAGTGACCTGCACATTAAAAACACAGGGCACTACCAGAAGTTCCCCCCAGAATGGCTAAAATGAAAAAGATGTAAAAACACCAAGGGTTGGTGAGGACAAGGAGCAGTCACCCCCCACTGTTACAGGAGTCTGGCTAAAATGAAAAAGATGAAAAACACCAAGGGTTGGTGAGGACGAGGAGCAGCCACCCCCCACTGTTACAGGAGTCTTGCCAGAAATGTGGGACCTCAGTCTAATTATGGGAAGACACCAGACACACCCAAACCGACAGATGTTCCATGAAACAGTTGACCGGTATCAAAAGTATCAAAGTCAGGAAAGAAGGACTGAAAAACCACCACAGATTTGAGGAGCCACAAGAGATCCGACAACTAACTGTGACTCAGGGTCCTGGGCTGGATCCTGCCCTCCTGGACCAGAGAAACGGGCAACATTTGAGAAAAGACCTTAGGTTCATCAATAGTATTGTAGCTACATGAGGGGTTAACATCAGGGGAGGCTTGGGAGGGGTAGGTGAGAAGTCTGTACTCTTTTGACCACTTTCCTACAAATCTGAAGTTATTTCAAAATACCAAGTTGGAAAAAAGCCTCAATGGAGAGGTTAAGTTCCTGTGACATGGAGAAAAAGGAAACTGGAAGACAGTCTTGAATAAATGATCCAGAACATCATCTAGAGAAGGGAGGAGAACGAAAGTGTGAGAATTAAGAGGATACAGAGCAGAATAAATGAGAAGGTTTCACAACACACGGAATTGGAATCTCAGAGGGAGCCAATAGCAAGAATGAAAGTAGGAATACATAAATAATGGCTGAAAACTTCCAGAACATATGAAAGACAAGAATAGAAAGAGGGAGGTATACAAACATATCAAATGAGGTTACGTAAAAACGAAACTGCAACTAGACACAAACTAAAGGGCAAAGATCTTCAAAGTGACCAGGGAGCAAAGTAAGCTCACTCACAAAGGAACAACAATCTGACGGACAGTAGACCTCTCAACTGACAGAAGCCAAAACACACATTGGAAAAATACCCAAGTGTGGAGAGAGAATAGCTACTACCTCAGAATCGTGTCCCTGGCAAAACTTTCAAGAAAGACGACAAAATGACACATGTTTACAGAAAAACAAAACCCAAGAATTTACTACTATAGATCTATGATCTATTCTAAAAGAACTTCTAAAGGGGGGAGCCTGGGTGGCTCAGTGGGTTAAAGCCTCTGCCTTCTGCTCAGGTCATGATCCCAGGGTCCTGGGATCGAGCCCCACATCAGGCTCTCTACTCAGCAGGGATCCTGCTTCTACCTCTCTCTGCCTGCCTCTCTGCCTACTTGTGATCTCTGTCAAATAAATAAATAAAATCTTAAAAAAAAAAAAAAAAGAACTTCTAAAGGAAGTGCGATACTTCAGAAAGAAGATTTGAGGTGCAAGAAGAAATAATGAAGAAATGTGTAAACACATGGAGAAATCTAGACAAATATTGTCTGTGTGAAATGATAGTGAAGTTCAGGAGAAAATGTCATTTGTGAGTGTTATAAAAAAAATAGAGAGTAACATGTAATAGCTTATAAGTTGGGAAGAAGTGGGTGACCACCTTAAAATAATGATTAAGATCCTTGAATTATTCAGGAAGTGAGACCCTTTGTAAGGGTGTATGGTAAAATTTCAAGGTATCCTGTAAAAGAAAAGAAACACAGTATAACTTACAATCTAGCAAGGGGAACAAATGGGAAAAAAAAAAACAAATGGCAAGGGAAGAGACAAAAGAGGCAAAGAAAAAGCAGAATGAATAAAAAGAAAAAAGACAGGAATCCAAATATGTCAGTATCACAATAAATATAAATGGACTAAAAATACCGACAAAAAGATAGAGATTGTCAACCTGTATAAAAGAAAACCTAAGCATCTGCTGTTTTAGGAGCCTCAACTGAAACATAAAGATACAGTGAGTTTAAAAGCCAAGAGAAGGGGAAAATAATATATAACTTGAACAGAATACAGTTGAGATAGCTGTAGTAACATCCAACAAAAGAGACTTTAAGATGAAAGGCATTATAAGGAACAAAGGATCAACTACATCATGTTAGAAGATTCAAGTCACCACGAAAAGTTGACATTTTAAACGTGTATGCACTTAATAAAAGAGTCTCAAAATGTATACAGCAAACATGCATAGAACTATATGGGAGAAATTAACAAATCTAAAATTTTTCAGTTAGACATAAGTGAAGCAGACAGAAGTGAATGGAAAATGGGTAGAGATGGTCAGGGCAGACAACTCTTTCGAGAAATTCTGCTATGAAGGATACTAGGTAGTTGGAGGATAACATGGGGGGAAGGGAGAGCTTTTAAGATGCATGATGCTAGAGCTTGTTTGTGTTACTGATGGGAATGAGCCAGCACAGGGAGAGAGACTGAAAGTGTAATGGGGATATCCTTGAGCAAAAAACCCAAAACTTAAAATACTGAGCCCAAATGGAGGCACTGGCCTAGATGGGGAGGAATAGCAGACTGGATCCAAATGCAGTCACTCCTGACACCCTGATGATAGCCCTCTGGGCAGGCGGCCTGACGTTCTTTTGTCTTCTACTGTGGTCCCTCTGTTTGCCCATCTCACTGAGGCTGCAGGATCTAAGCCTGCTTCTGGGGAGATCTGCGGGGCTCCAGGGGATGACTTCTAGGGCCAGCCACCCCATCACAGTAAGCCTATGCAGGGGGAGGGTCACAAGGGTTCAGAGCTGCTAAGCAGCCCCCTAGGGGCTCCCATGGCTGGAAGAAGGCAGGGGGTAGGGAATCAGGAAATGGTGAGGAAGTGGGGCCACAACAGCCCCCGGCTGATGCCTCTGTGGCCCATGCAGGTGGCTCTAACCTTCTCCACCTCTCCGTAGCCAGGCTAGTCCCCAGTGAGGGGATCCTGGGGACCTCCAGGCCTGTTTCAACAGCTGCAGGCCCTGCAGACACTCCTCACCTGGCTGGTGATGTCGGAAGGCATGGGTGAGGGGGGCTTGGAGTAGGTGGCGTCCTGGGAGACGAAGCCAGAGTCGTGGGACGAGACGCTGGAGAGGCGGGCGGCCGCGGTGGCTGGCTGGGCCAGGCTGCGGTAGCGACAGGTGGAACTGGGTGAGTATGTTTGGGCACCCCCAGGCCACGGGGCTCCGCCACCCTTGGCACCGCTACTGCTGCTGGGGGTACTGGGGGAGTCAGGGAGGGGGACAGCGGCCAGACAGGGAGACACAAGGGTGCGTGTGGAGGAGAGGGTGACAGACGAGGGTGGAGGAAAGAGGTGAGGGGCAAAGGAAGGAAAAGACAGTGTCAGACTACAAGTCGTGAGACCGGGGTGCCACAGAAGAGTTGGGTTGTGGGACGGTGGGGGGTAGGGGTGGGCAGGGGACCACACCCAAGAGCTGGCCCAGCACCTGCCCCCGGAGAACCCCAGGGTTCCAGGGCATCCCTAGGGCCAAGCCGTCACTCTGCTTCCTACTTTGCCATTAACAACCGAGTCACAAAGCATCAAACCCTGGCCCATTTGGGCTAGAACCCAACACAAGTTGGTTTCTGGATTGCCTCCTCAAAGTCTGATTTTTGCCATGAAATCCTAACTGGGTATCTAGGCTGTGGTGACTGTCTGTGTGAGTCCTGGACCCACCACTGGTCTTCATCCCCTCCACCCCCTTGACTGTGTCCAGCTCTCCGTAGCTCACACCCTCTGTGCAACCACTTCACACTTGGCCGATGAGGGCGGCCTTCTTTCTGAACGAGATGCTGAAGTTACTCAGCCCCCACCCTGGGTCAAAGGTGTCCTCTGACATCAACCCTTCCTGCCGTGATAGACACCTACCTGAGGTCCAACAGACCTGAGCCCCCTCTCTCCCCAGGAGCTACTGATGGCCATGTCCTTGCCCAGGTGCCCAGAGGTGGTTCTGGGGAAGGGGAGCCTGGGACAGGGGGCCTGTCCTACCACTAACTCACTCTGTGCTCACTGCCCTCCCCACTAAGGAACCTTGAATCTTAAATGTCTCCTCCAAATGCTGTCCTAGTGCCAGCCCTGGAGGTGTCCCTGATCCTGAGCCTGCACCATGATCGAATGAGACTCGGGGCCAGCATGCGCTGGGGTTCGGGCAAGAGGCAGTGGCCAGGAACCAGAGCTCAGGAACAAGCCAGGTTGGAGTGTCCCTTCCTGTGGGGCCTCAGCACACCTTCCCAGAAGCATCTGTGCCCCTCCCCGATTTTAGATTCTTACTATCCCCCCACACCTGCCAACAGTTGCGCAATGCCACAACCCAGGCCTCAGTTTCCCCTTCGGTGAGATGGAGATACCACCATACCTGATACGGTGGTGTTAGGATTCAGTGAAGAAAACGCATAAAGCACTTAGCATGGCCCCTGGCACACCGTGACTGCTCTGTAAACGAAGCTGCTCTGGCCCCCGCCACCCCGCTTCCTGCTACCACACGCGTGCGTGGGCAGCAGCCTCGACACACAGGTGCGTCTGTCCTCCGTGCTTGCACACAAATTCCTCTGTGATGCACTTGTGTGAATTCTGGGGCCCGGAAGCAGCTCTTGATGCAGCTTTGCCGGGAGCTCCCCCATCCTCTCCTTGGGGGCCCCCGCCTCCCAGCCTTGCCCCCCGACCCCGTCCACCCTGCACTGACCTGCACATGCTGGACTTCCGTGAGCCAGAGCCGCCGGGCGACGAAGGGGGCGTCTGGTAGGACCAGCTATAGTCCGAGCCCTTCAGGTCTTTGATCACCTGGACAGGGACAGGGGCGGGGTCACTGGAGGCAGCCTTCCTCTGCAAAGACCCTTACTGTGTTCTGGGGGCCTCCACAGAGGTCTGGTAGGGCCAGTGGTCCCCCACTCTCTTCCCTATTGAGAGCCAAGCCTTGGCAAGAGACCCTCCAGGGGAGTCTGAAAGCAGGGCTGCCGGAGGAGGGGGAAGAGGAACATCAAGGGAGACTCTGCCCCCCCCCCTCCCCGGCTTCTCAGGGATGCTGCCCCCTACTAGGGGGTAGCCACTGGGGAACCAGGTGTCCCTGGGGACTCACTGTCCTGGCAGAGCAGCCCAGAGAGTGACCATGAGGGACACCATGGGGCTCAAACCTTGGCTCTGCTGTGGCCTCAGGCAAGTTCCTGGAACCTCAGCGGCCCTGTGAGCAGCCCGTGGTTCCTGTCTTGCAGGGCCACTGGTGGGGGCCTTCAATGGGATGGTGTAGAAAGTGCCTGGTACAGTGCCAGGCACACGGTAGGTGCCGGGTGAGAGCAACATCACGGGCCTGTCCAGGAGGACCGCCCCTTGTGCAGTGGGACACGACGGTAAGCCGAGCGGGTGGTAAGTGTGGGCAGGTATGTCTGTGTGCCTGGGACCAGGGGAGGGGACAGGTTCTGGCTATAGATGACAGGAAAGTGTCACCAAATCTGGCTTGTTCAGGGAGAGCCTAGGGGCAGACATGGGGCCCAGTGCCATGGGACTGCCCCACTTCTGCTCTCAGACGGAGGCTCCCACTGGGTCCTGGGCACAGCATCCCTCCCTGGGGCAGGTGCTCCTGGATGTCCCACAGTGTGTGTTAGGACGTGTCTGGTCCTCTGTCCTCTTTTTTCCTTTACCGTCCCCAACCAAGGGCGGGCCAGCCCCACCCCTGT
The DNA here is from genome assembly GCF_011764305.1 of Mustela putorius furo. Classification (NCBI taxonomy): domain Eukaryota; kingdom Metazoa; phylum Chordata; class Mammalia; order Carnivora; family Mustelidae; genus Mustela; species Mustela putorius. Next base: position 31,738,375 of record NW_025421304.1, on the reverse strand, counting down.
CCCCAGCCCCCAGGCCTGGCCGCACCTGCTCGCTGGCGGGGGGCAGCTTGTGGGGTTCGGCCGTCAGCACCACCAGGTCGTCGATGATGCCCTGCAGGTGCGTGATCTCTCCCAGCATGGTCAGCTCGCCGTTCTGGGGAAGCCGCGGGTCAGACCCACCGGCCCTGCCCATGCCCCCCACCCTGGAGGGACGGGCCTCCCCTGGCTTCTCCCCTCTCACCCAGCGCTGCTCAGGCCTGACGGAGGCTGGACCCGGACACCCTGGGGCCACTGTGACCATAGGTCCAGCCTGAATTAGCGCATCACGAGCTACAAGACCCGCCTTTGGGCGGTGAGCACGCGGCTCCGACGACGCGCGGCAGGGATGACCGAGCCGCAGCCTTTCTCAGAGGTCGCGGGATCAACCCTGAGCCCGGTCCCACCTCCTGGGGCCACGGAGTCACCCAGAAGGACTCCCAGCAGCGGCTCCCGAATCCTGACTCTTGGGATTTCCTCAGGTTCTTGGAGACCCTTCAACTAGCCCAGCGGCGGGGATGCGGAGGACAGCGCCCATTCCGAGGGACGCACCACCACAGGCTGCAGGAACGCGATGAAGGTGCAAAAGCGCCCGCGCTCCTCGATCAGGGCCCGGCGCACCGCCTGCTTCTCCGTCTCCTCCAGCAGCAGGTACATGTCGTTGACGTCCTGCAGGGCGCTGTCCAGCTGAGGCTGCAGGTCTCCTTTCCCTGGAGGGGTGGGGAGGAGAGGCCGCGCTGGGGACGCCGCCCGGCTCGCCGCGTGTGTGGCTCAGGCCCCGTGGTACGTCCCTGGAGGTGGGGCTGGGCACTGCCACAGGGGTCCCGGGGACTGGGGAGGGCAGCCAGGACTCCAGGGCTTGTGCCGGGGCTGGTCCCAGAGCAGGCAGAGAGGACAGACAGACACACACACACAGGAAAGACACCAAAGCTGCAAAGCCACCGGGGACCTGGAGTGGGCTCCGCCGGGAACCACCCGGGAGCAGGTGTGCCCAGGGGAGTCCAGCAGAGGCCTCCACAGCTGAGACTTCCAGCCCTGGGGGTACCCTCACTGCCTGTGGGCCAGTACCCCCTCACCTCACCGGGCACAGGAAGAGGACAAAGTAGAGCCAGAGGGCTCAGCTGTAGGTCAGGCTACTGAGGGGTGTGGGGGCCAGGAGAACTAGGGGCTGGGCGCCTGGGGAGGGGAAGGGGCTTTTCTCAGTGTGGGCTCCCACTCAGCTCAGGGAGTGGTGCCCAAGGACAGCAACAGCGACACAAAGCGGTAGCAGCAAGAGAGAGAGAGAGAGGCAAGAGGATGATGGAGAGATGGTGAGACAGGAAGGGAGAAGGCAACAGGTAATGGGGTAGGCCTGGTGGGGGGGGGTAGCCAGGGCCTGCGCCCCCCACCCTGCCCACTCCAACCCCTCTTGGCCTGGCAGACTGACCCAGCAGTGGCCGGGGACTCATCCCTGGCCAGGGGCCCCTGGAGCCCCAGGGGGACTGTGCCCCGGGCCCCTCCCTCGCTGGACCGACCGCCTTCCTCGCTCCTCCTTGGCCTGGAGAGGCTCCTTCCAATGGCCCTGAGCTGGGGGAGACAGACAAATGGGACAAGGACGGGAGGAGCAGCTGGAGGGACGGACATTTGACTTACCAAGTAGCTCTACAGGAAGGATGTGGGAGGAGGAGAGGAGAGACAGAGAAAGAAAGAATGTGTGAAAGACAGCCGGATGGAAAGAGCCACTCCTGGGGCAGGGGTGTGGGTGCCTGGGCCTGTGGGGCCTCCTGCTGCCTCCCTGGGAGGGGAGGGCCTGGGCCAGGTCTGGGGTGCGGGGAGGCTCCCTCTGTCCCACCCAGCAGGTTGGAGGGTCTTGTCCAGGACAGGGTCCCTCCAGCCAGGATGGCTCCCTGGGGCACCCCATAGGGTGTGGGGGGTATGGAGTGGGGCGCCGGGGGGCGACGCGTCCATGGGCCGCTGTGGGCTCTACCTTTGCGCGCTTTCTTCTGCAGCTTCAGCGTGTCTGAAGACTTTTTCTTGATCTCATGCCGGGCTCGCTTGTACTCTGCACACGGGGTGAGAGAGGAGTGCGGTGATGCGGCGGGCGAGGGGGCGGTGTGTGTGTGTGCACAACGGGGGCAGGAAGCCCTGGCCCCAGCCCAGGACCTACCTTTTGCGTGGTCCTTGTCCAGCTGGTTGGCTGACTTTTTCCAGTCCTCGATGCGCTCCTGCAGCGGGTTGATGAGGCTCTCCAGCAGCGCGCTGTGGGAGGCGCGGGAGGGTCAGGGCCACCAGTGGGTTCTCCCTGCGCCCCCCCCCGCCCGTCCGCCCGCCCGTGGCGCCCACTCACTTGGTGAACTGCCGCAGCTTGGTCTCGATGCTGCGGTGGCGCATGCACATGCGCGTGAGCGCCGACCCAATGTCCCGGGTGGCCCCTGGTGAGGCAAGCGCGCAGCTTGGGAAGGGGCCCCGCGGGGGCATCTGCAGTCCCAGCCTCGGCCACGAGGGGGCGCGCCGGCCCGCGAAGACCGAGCTCGCAGCCGGTGCCCCGACCCCAGCATTGCGCGATCCCGCGCTGGGATCCCGGGATCCATTGAGGGGGGCATTTGGTCGGTTCTCAAGTATTTGCCGAGACTCTCCGTGCGGGACCAAGGCCCTGCCCATCCCGGCCGTGCCCGCCTGCTGCAGCTGGGGGTGGCCGGGTAGTCTGGTGGTCAGGCCGGCACGAGAGACTATCGGAAGGGCCTGCCCAAATCCCCTCCAGTCCTGGCGGGAACCCCCTCCGGATGCCCGGAGGCAGGCGTGAGAGCAAGCGCCCGCTACCTTGGTTCTCAGGGGACCCGGGTCCTTGCTACTTGAACTAGAAGGCAGAGGAGACGGCAAGGCTGCCCCTGCGTGCTCTCAGACGGACAGATAGGGGGGGTGAGAAGCAGCCATGGTCAGATGCAGTGTACAGAAGGCTGAACCACTGTGGCAGAGGATCGAGCTGATCGAGGAACCTCCACTGATGGAGGAACCTCCGCTGTAACATCCCTATCACCGTTCGCCCACCCCTGCTCGCATGCCATTAGTGATAAGAGGCTCACTCTCTCCACGACCAGCCTATTCTATTAGGGAGCAGAATTCAGGGTCCCAACTCTAGGCCCAGTGTCCTCTCCCTAGCTCACATTTCGCTCAGCCTTTCCAGCCTCCAAGCCCAACCTGGGGCATACCCAACCTCCAGCCACGCCCCCTCCCCACCTCGGGTGTTGGTGGCCATGTCTGCCACTTTCTGGAAGGCATCCAAGAAGGCCACAGCAGCCAGCACAGTGGTCCTGGGGAGATGGACAGTGGGACAGTGTGTGGGTGAGGTGTCCTCTCCTCTGCCCGCCCCCTCCCCAGTGGGGGCACCCTCAGGAGCCTCACCTCAGCTGGGAATGCAGCTTCGTGGCCTTGGAGTTGAAGTCCTCCCAGATGGGGTAGGAGCTCTGCGGAGGAGACGGAGAGGTGGTGAGACTGAGGAGGCTTGCAAGGCTCCACCTGGGCTGGGCTCCCTACCTGCCTCCGTCAGGATTCGGGGCAGTTGCTGAGACAGTGGCCCTGCCCCCATGGAGACGGAGGCTCCTGGGCCTTCCGGGGTAACAGAGGACCCAGGACAGAGCCCTGGGGCATAAGGAAGGCCTGGCCTGGGGACGGCTTGCCTTTGCTCATTCCTCCCTGCCCGGAAGTCCGGCCTACGGTCTACAGTGGCTGCCATTTCGGCCTCCACCCTCCATCAGGGGAGACGGGAACCATAAACAGCAGGTTCTGTCTCCTCGGGGCTCCCCTGGGTTCTGGCAGGGACTCTGGGCTGAACTGCATCAGGGGAACCATGTCCCTGTGGACACAGGCGGGCTAGTCCACACAGCAAGGGAGGGGCAGAGGGCCGGTGTGCGCCAGCCGGGCTCAGGGATGCCGGTCTCAAACTGGGATCTCTGGGGATCCCCCCATCCCGGGCCCCGGAAGCTGCTACTGGCCCAGACACCCATCCATCCCAGGCCGGCAGCAGTGGCTCCCAGGCCCGGGGATGCTGTGACTGCTCCAGGGCCCAGCCAGCCTGCCCAGGACAGCCAGTCCCCAGGCTGAATGGGGCCTTGTGCGGCCAACAGAGCCACCTTTCTCCACCCCCAGTTCCCCTCCCCTCCTGGGGACACAGTGTGGCCTTTATCCCAGTCTGGCCCAAAGCTCTGAATTGGGAGGGGGTTTCCCAGTGGGGAGGCTGGGCTCTTGGCGACCAAGTTGTCCAGTCTGATCAAGGGGTTTTTCTGGTTAACGTGCCCTCCCATGGTGGCTGGGTCCCGGAGAAACCTCGGCCCTGGCCTGAGGGCCCCGTGGTAGCCTGGATGCTTGAAGGGGAGCCCAAGGCCAGCAAAGCCCCGGCCCCAGAGGGCATCTCCCTTCCAAGTAGGCTGGGGCGCTCGGTGCTGGGGAAACAGGGAAGGCAGAGACCCCAGGCCTCAAGGCTTCAGAAGGAGGCTCTGCCAGATTGGAAGCCAAGGGTAGGTTCGAGATGGCCTCTCCAGCTGAGGACAGCCTGCAGGGGTGGACAGGAGACAGGACAGCTTCTGACAGCCTTAGCAACTCCCTCTCCTCCCCGCCCAGCCGGTGCCCAGAGAAAGCAAATATTTGAGAAGTTCACACAGGCTGGCGCAGGCCAGGGGAGGCTGTGGGTGGGCTGTCTCCATATGCGTGCAGTTCAGGGTCAAGGAGCCTGGTAGGTTGTCCCTGGCAATCCCAAGGAGCTGACCCTCACCTTGGCACCCCCAAGAGTCTTCTGAAAGGTGGAGCGCTCACATCGCCTCAACATCCCAGCCCCAAAGCCTTGCTAAGACCCCTAGGGAGAGGGGCCAATGCTGAGGAGAGAGGGGTCCAGGGGCAGGTGTCCTGACCCCCAGGACATCTTCTGAGCCCCTCAGCAGACTCTGGGCGGGCTTGGAACACAAGGGACAGACCAGTCATCTTCCCGGCCTCCAGCCAGCCAGGCTCACTTCTTCCTAGACTTTCACCCCGTCAGCTTTCCCAGTGGGGAGGGGACAAGATGTGGTGAGGGGGAGGCCCGAGGGGCCCTCAGCAGAGGGACAGGCGCACCTTGGTCTCTAAGGACTGGGGCTCTGCCCCACTGGTAATTCATAAAGGACCCCAGAGATGTAGAGGTGGTGGTGGTGGGGCGGCTGGAGCAGCCAGGGTCCCAAGGATGGGTCTTCAGGGTTCATCTGGGCCCACGCCCTCACCCTGGCCATGCCCGGGTCGTCAGGCTCTGAGACTCTGGGTTCCCACTCGCGGCGGTGACTGCTGCCGGCCGAGCGCTCACCGCAGCCGGAGCGCGTCGGGTCCTCAGCACAGCCCCGCGAGCTAAACACGACCGTCACCCGCATTCTGCACGGCAGGAAACTAAGGCTCAGAGGGATTAACTGACGGGCTCAAGCCCTGCGGATGGCAGGGGTAAGCTCTGATCCCATGTCTGACCGGTCACTACACTCACTTCCAGGGTATAGAGCGGTGAGCATCTGGGAGCTTCGAGGGGAGGAGGGGACAGGAACTGCAGGGTCAGGAGAAACACCCGCTCTGTCCCCAGTGCCATCCACCCGCTCAGGTGGATGGCTCGCGACTGACGTGGAGGTGGCCGGGACTCCTGGCCCTTGGAGACTCGGTCTCTGACCTGGGGTTGGGGGGTGTTGGTAGTCCTGGCTGTGACCCTAGAGAGAGGGCTTTCTGGGACGAGGGCTGGACCAGGGCTCTACTCTGGGCCTCAGTTTCCTCACCTGTCAAATTGGACTGGGAACTGCACCTACATCTCTGGGTCCGAGCGGAGACTCCAGGAGGCGCTGTAGAAGCACTCAGCACCTTGCCTAGTACAGGGCTCAGTCAATGCTGGCTGAAAACAGGGGACACAGGATCCCCCCCATCTGCGGAGGCCCCTCCCACAGGGCAGGGCCTATGGGAGGACAGGCAAAGATTATGGGCCCACTTTCTGGATGGGTCAGTGCCAAGTGGAGGCCCCCCTTGCTCAGTTGAAGGCACTTTGCCCTGTCCTGCCATCTTGGGCAAGCCTCTGCCCCTCTCTGAACATCAGCGGGCGGCCTGGCAACCAGTGGGCACCTGAGCTAAGTGAGTCACAGAGGCAGGGAAAGCTCCTGAGCACCCCACCCCAACCCTGACCCAGAGGCCTCCTCCCAGCCCTCCAGCCTCCAGGTGCAGCTCGGGGCGGCTTCCCTCCACCTCTGCTGCCGACCCCAGGACGGAGCCGGGGCTTCCAGGGGAGCAGCTATGGGGCTGCGGACAGGCCTCATGGGGCAAGCTCGGTCTCCCCAGCTCAGCCCCCTTCCTCTATGCAAGCCCCCGCTGCTTCTGGGGCTCAGACCAGTGAGGGAAACAGCCAGAAGCTGCCTCCCCAAAACCAGGTGATCAACCTCCAGGTGGCCCAGTCCCCTGCTCGGTCCCTGGCCCGAACACATGCATATGTCCTAGGTACTTGGCATCACCCCAGGTGAAACTGCCACATGTCAGAAAACCCGGCCTGAATCTCTTGCTGTATCTCCCTTTTCCTTCTGTCTGATCTCAAAGGTCCTTGCAAATTGCCCGGGGAGAGACAGTTGTGTCCCTCTTTTCAAGAGAGAAGCTGCTGCTCTCTGCAGTGTCAGCGGCGAGGCTGTCAGCGGGAGGAGGGGGCGGGAAGGTCCCATTCTCTGCCAGCCCTGGAAGTAGCGGGGGTGGGGGGGGCAGGTGGTCTGAGCTGTCTGGTCCTAGGAAGGGATCCCAGGGCCAGGGCTGCGATGTCCCCAGGACAGCAGGGCCTGCTGAGGACAGAGAGGGGACAGGACTTCGAGGGCTGGTAGGAAGGCCCAGAGGTAGAGTTGCAAGGGATGGAGGTCTCAGGGGAGCACGCTCTGTGGGGTGGGGGGACATCTGTATGCTGCTCACCCTGTAGTTCTCAGTGGTGATGGCCTCAGGCCTCTTCCAGGGGCAGGGATCCAGCAGCTGCCCCTAGGGCTGTTCCCTGGGTAGCACTGGGAGCCTCCGGAAGGGCCTGCCTGGGCACTGTGGGGCTAGCTGCACTAGGCACTGTGTGGTGTCTCCTCCTGGGCCTGTCATGTCACCGTGGGATTCTGTGTTGTATACTTGGGAGTGTGTGACAGGGTGGGGGCTCTCTGGAGTTCATGTGCAGAGCCCGGTTCTTTCCCTTGCCCCACAGTCCTGCCTCAGAGGAGAAAGACAGGAGCGTTGTTCCCGGCTCCCATCCTGTCACTGGGGCTGCAACTCCTTGCTGCCTAGTCAGCCTGGGGCAGCCCTGCCAAACCCTGGCCTCTCTGGGGAGAGGATCTCCCTCGCTCCCCAGATCAACAGAGAGGACTGAGGTCAGGGACAGAGTCGGACAGTCTCCTTAATGACCTTGAGCCAGTCCCAGGCCTCAGTTTCCCCACCTAGTGAGCCAGTGGTGGGCCAAGAGTTGGTGACCTACTCCTGTCCGGCCAGTCGTGGGGGGGTGCGGGGTTGGGGGTTGGTGAAGGCCTGGGGTGGTAGTAGGCTCTCCCTTGGGGATCCTCCAGAAACCCAAACCCTCTCCCTTCCTCCTTCCAAGGTGAGGACAGAGGCCTTGGGATGCAGGGACAGTCAGCCTGGAGACCTTGGAGTCCTGCAGCTTCCTAGCGCCTGTTTCAGGGGACCTGGGCAGGGGTGTGTTGGGGTGGGGGCGTGCAAGAGTCGCAGGGTCGAGCACAGAGGCCGAGGCCGGCGGTGAAGGAGTTAACGGTTCTCTGCCTTATTATTTTCCCCTGCTTTGGCGGTGACAGCATTGTCTGGGCTCCAGGGCCGTCGGGGGGCGGGGTGGTGGTGGTGGTGGTGCGGCCGCGGAGGGTGCAGGGTAGCGGTAGGGGGCGGAGGCCGGCGAGACCCGGGACCCATCACATTAGGACCGTGGAGTCGAAACCCGAGCCAAACCTCATTGATGATTTGGGGGCTGGGGGCACAGGGAGCCCGCGTGTGAGCAGCCTCCGGTGGGGACCCCGCGGGGGCGCTACGGCCCGGCGACCCCGGACAGAGACCCCGGGGCGCCGCCTGGACACCCCGACACACGAACACCAGCACCCCTCAGACGGGGACCCCGAGACCCAGGCACACAGCCGACGCAGGCCGGACGCGTTCAGACAAGGACACACACAGCGCGGCGCGCGCACACAGCGGGGCCCGAATGCCCGCCGCCACTCGTCCCCAGAGGGACCCGCACCCGCGCGCCCGCCGGGCACCCGGCCCCGCCGCACCCCATTACCTTCATGTCGTTGACGATGGCCTGGAAGAGCCCGCCCAGGGCGCCGCACTCCTTCTCCGCCGTCTCCATGCTCCGGCCGGGGGGCGGCGGCGGCGGCGGCGGCGGCGGCGGCGGCAGCGGGCGCGGGCAGGGGCGCGGGGCGCCAGCAGCCGAGGGAGCCGGGCGCGGCGGGCGCTCGCTCCGAGGCCGGGCCGGGCCTCCGCCTCCGGGCGGCGCTCAGCGGCCGGCCGCGCGGCGCTCGGGGCTGGCGGGCCGCGGCGGGGCGGCACGGGCCATGGCGCGGCGGGGCGGGCGGCGCGGGGGGCGCGGCGCGGGCAGCTGGCGGCGCGGCCTCGGCGCGGGGACTGGAGCGCCGGCGGTAATCCGAGCCGCCGCGGCTCGGGCGTCACGTGGGCGCGGCGGAGGGAGGACCGCGGCGGGGGTGGGGGGCGGGGGCTGTGGGAAAGGCCGGCGGGGCGCAGGCCCATTCAGCGCCGGAGCCCGGCTTTGAAATCCGAGCCCGGGCGCAGCCGGACTGGCCGGGCGAGCGGGGCCGGCGGGCTCGGGCGCCGCTGCGGGCCGGGGGCGGTGCTGGGGCGGGGCCCGCGGGGCTGCCTGGCGGGTGGAGCCCGGGAGTTGGGTGTCTGCCCCAACCCCCCGGGAAGGGGCTCGGCACCCCATTCCAGCCTGTGGTCTCGGGCCGGGGTCTTCGGGCGCTTTTAGGGATCGGGCGGTGGGCTGGACTCCTCTGGGGGCGTCCCGCGGGCGCAATACACGACACACAGCGGGGGGGGGGCGTGGGGTGTCGCCTGCCTTGGGACGTTCCATCCCAGGCAATGATGAGTCCGCATGGTCCTCCAGAAGCTCTTTGGCTGCTTTTCCAAGCGGGGCCGAAGCCACTCGCATTGGGGAGTAAGGGAGAGGGCAGGATGAGCTTTTGGGGTGTGGTGACCGGGTCGGGGCAACCTGCTTACTCGGCAGCGGGGCAGAGGTGGGCTGCCGGCCCCAGTCCCCGACGCCTGGGCGCACGTATTTGGGGATGCACGCGGTGTTCACGTGGACAACGGGCAGCGAGTTATGCTCTTCGTTCTGGAGACTCCAGGCGGGGAAACCCACCCTCCCCGAGAGGCGCAAACTCATTCTCCCCCACCCCCGGCGCCTTCATGAGAACCACCTGGGCGCTCATTAGGCCACTCAGAGGCTGCCCAGAGCTGGAGTCTGGTGGACTCAGGACCAGGCGTGTGCTACTGCGGCTTATTTAGCCAAATCAAGGTGGGCACCTGAGATGCTTCCTCAGTCCCTGCCCTTCCATTTCCAGTGATGTGCAGCCTGTAGGGCATGCCCTTTCATTCAGAAACTCATGGTTTGGTTCCCCTGTTCAAAGGGGACGTGGCTGCATTCCCCAGGGGAATCTGGGTGGAAGAGTCAGGTGCCTGGGAAGGTAGGGTTCAGGGTTTCAGGCCAGGCCAGTGCTTGGTGGTCTCCAGGAAGGGGCGGGTTCCAGTGGTGAGAGTGGGACCCAGAAGAGGCCCATCAGGGAACTGTCAGGTGACCAGCCTCCAGGTGTAGCCAACACTCCTTGAGGCAACATGGTCCTGGAGCAGCTGTGGGCATCAGGGAGGCAGAGCGCCAGTGCCAGTGGGAAGGAGCAAGCATGTGCGGCTGCGAGTTTCCGTCATTTCTTTATTGGGGCAGGGGGTGTGTCATTGATACGGACTTCCGGGCTGGTCCCTGTCTGCAGACAGGTATGCATACTCCAGTGTGCACACACAGCACGAGGCCAGAGCGCTGGCGGGCTGGAGAGAGGTCAAGCTCTTTTACAAGAGGATGTTAGAGACTGGTCCCAGAGAATGGGTGGTGTCTGAGGCTTCGGCCGCACCCTGGTGGGAAGCCGGCTGCCTGAGCACCAGGGTGCAGCTGCCAGCAATGGGGGCCCAGAGGGCTGGGCTGTGTGAGGAGCTTGGGTGGCCAGCCTCTGTGCCCTTCCCCCGAGCTGGTGGCCAGGCCCGGCCCTGCCCTTGAGGCAGGTGTTCGAGCTCCTCAGGGTGGGGGCCCGAAGACCTTGAATGCTCCACGGGGCCACTCGTTGGGCCCTTCTCCATGCCAGGACCGTCAGAGGACAACCCTCCGGTCCAGGTGATCCCCACGCCCACTCCGCTGGTGCCTAACTTCCAGGTGCTTCTTCTGGACCTTCTCAAAGTGCTGCAGCAGCTCTGCGTAGTCGATGCTGGAGGAATCCGCTTTCTGCGCCTTGGGGGCTGCTTGTGGACTGTTTCTGGGGAAGAAGAAGGGCTCAGCATCAGTCTCGGCAAGCCGGGGAGGGAGCTGGGGGCCAGGTGGCACCGGGCATAGGAGGGCCGGGGTCAGGGCAGGGCCACAGGCTCACGGAGCTCAACCTGGGGGAGTACGTCTGCCTCAAGGCCGGGATCCCTTGCCCAACGGTCAGCCCCAAAGCAGGGGAGTCCCATGAAAATCCCCTCCCCCTTAAGTGCTGGGACCAGTCAACAGTGCTGCTTGGATATGGTCTTCAGTCTGTGGGCTGGCAATGGGGCCCAGAGCAGGCATCGCATTGGGAAGCATTTCCTGTTTACGACTGGCTCCCTTTGGGGTGAAAGCCAGGGCTAGCAGCCAGCCAGGAAGCCAGCTGGGGCCTGGAACAGGGTCCAGGGAGAAGGGGGAGGAGGCAGCCTGGCCCTTTCTCTGGGGCAGGACTAGGCCTGCAGACAACAAGGACTGTCTACTGCTGAAGAGACTCTACTGGGCCTTTAGCTTGGCAGGACATCGATTTTTGAGTGTTGAGGTCCAAAGGCCTGTGGTCATTTTCTGTCCCTGAGGGAGGAGAGCTGGTTTCACCACCGGGCATGCTGGCGGTTCCTACAACTCCTGTTGTTACCACCCCCTCCCCCTGCTCTGTACGGTTGCACAGGTCGTGCAGAGCGCAGCTACAATGTGCCTGATGCTCCCTGGGGTCGTGCAGGGTAATAGCCCTGTTCAGCTTGCCCCAGGGACTAGATCCCCTGGGGCCCTGCCCTGTTTATAAGCACCCCTCCAGAGAATCTCCTGGAAGTCTGCTTCTCTCTCAACTGAGCCTCTCTGGCTTAGGAAACAGATCTGTGTGGGCTGGAAAAATATTTGCTTCTAGCCCCTAAGGCCTGGTGGCCCTAGTAAGGGGGGAGTCTCATGAAGGCTGTGGGCTGTTCATGAGAATCCTTGGACCCCCTGAGTTCATGGACAGACCCCAATATTGAGGCACAAGAACTGAACACACAAGCTAGATAAGCCGGGATCCAACTGGAATACAACCACTTCCTAACCACTGGACCTTGGGCCCATGGCTCAGTTTCCTCCTCTGTAAAGGGGGGACGGCCACAGAAGCCACTCCATGGGGTAGGTGTGAGGGTTCCCTCAGATTCGACACGGAAGGGCTTAGCCTGGTGCCCAGCCCCAGCTTGATAGGGGGCCACCATGGCTACAACCCTGGTCCTTGAGTTGAGGCCAGCCGGGACCCAGCAGCTCAAGGCCGCCTGTTTACCTGTGGCTCAGTCCACTTGGGGGGGAAACGATGGCCCTTCACCCCAAGGAAACGCTCCCCAATAAGCTTGGCCCCTGACAGGCCTCTCTGACCACTCACTTGGCTGCTGAGGCAGGACCAGGGGCGGTGGGAACCCTTTCCATAGTCAGGATGGGGCTGGAGCTTGGAGGTAGCCCCCTACCTACTCTGTGTTCCCCCCTGCTGAAGGCACCCTAGACAGCGGCCTGGCCCCCGCTTTCCTGGGCCTCAGGCAACATCGGTTCACCAAAGACCAGCAGGAGCCACGTGGCTCTGGTGCGGGCAGGCTGCGGGTGGCATTCTGAACTCCAGCTCCTGTATTCAGCTCCCCTGGGAGCGGGGAAGGAGGCTCCCTGTCATAGTAGCTCTGTGGTCCCGGTGTCACCTCCCTGAGAGAATAACCTGGGCTTCTGGGGAAGCCGAGGGACACCCTGCGGTTTAGAGCTCTCGCTAGGGAGTGGCCAGGCGCAGCCCCAGCCCCTCAGGCAGAGATGCGGGACACCTGTGGGCCTGGGAACACGCGCCCAGATGGGACACTGCAGTACGTGCCTAGGCGTCCGTGGGTCTGTCTGCTGCTCCCCTCGACACTAATGGCAAGCCCAGGCGTCAGGTCCAGAGTAGGACTGAGATTAGGGGTTTCCGTGGAGATGCCAGCAGTGGCAGCCAACCCGGGGGATCTGCCCAGAGGTGCCTGGGACAGCGTGTGGGGGTGGGGAGGAGTGGGCCACACCTTGTGCTCCCTGGGCCCTCCCTCCCTGGACCCCTCCTGGCCTGAGGTCTTCTGTGTGTGTGTAGGGGGGTCGGAATGGGGAGGAGCGTGTCCTGTGGGGGTAGGGTAGGTCTCCTCTGAGCATGTGGGCCAGGGCTCCTCTCCCTGCCTGTCACAGCGGGCACAGCTGTCGCGCAAGCCCTTCCTGCTTTGTTGACAACACCCCGCGGGCAGTCAGTGGCTGGAGGACACCCCACCAGCAGCGGAGAGACCCAAAGCTGGCCCTCTCTCCTGCCACCCCCACCCATGCACCTGTGACCAGCTTTTTGCTTCAGAGGTTCCCTCCTGTGTCACTGAGATGGTTTCTGGGGAGTAGCCTGGAAGCCTGAGTGTGGCCAGGGTCTCCGAGCCCTGCTGGCGCCTTGAGCACACAGAATGAGGGATGGGGGAGGGGTACAGAATCCCCCACCCCCAGCTGTTCCTGGCTTGCAGGCCTGTCAGGCAACCCAAAGCTGTCTTCCAGCTGCCTGCCCCTCCCAGGGCTGAGACTGTCCCTGTCTCCCTCTCCTGGGTGTGAGCTGTCCCTCTGTGCCCAACCCTGCAATCTGACCCCTCCCCCAGCTGTTCTTGGGGCCCCCTCCCCGCCCAATGTCTCCTTGCTCATTTCTGTGCCAACTCTTCCAGGGTCCCTGCGAAGAAAGGCTGGGTACCTGGGGCCTTGAAGGCTGGGCCGAGCCTCAACCATCCATTTAACCCAAATGCTCATTTACTAATGAAGAAACCGAGAACCAAGAGACGGATCTGAGGTCACACAGCAAATCTTGAGCAGAGCGTGGATCAGATCCTAGTCCAGGGGGCCCCTGGGTGGCTCAGTGGGTTAAAGCCTCTGCCTTTGGCTCAGGTCATGATCCCAGGGTCCTGGGATCGAGCCCCACATGGGGCTCTCTGCTCAGCGGGGAGCCTGCTTCCCCCTCTCTCTCTGCCTACTTGTGATCTCTCTCTCTGTTCAAAAAAAAAAAATCTTAGATCCTAGTCCAGGCCTGTGGCCTGCCCACTGAGCTGAGAACCCAGAGGTCTCAAACCCTCGGCCCAAGACTGCCTTGACTCTGACCATGGGACGCTTAGGGAGAATCCTTTATCCCCAGCTTCCCTCCCTCTGCACATTTGTCCCCGGGCCTGGAGCACGCCGTGAGGGCTCCTACCACCTCGAGCTTTACAACCCCACCCCCCACAAGATGTCATGGGCAGAGCTCTGATAGGCATCTGGCCCTCAGCAGTGCAGGGTCTGGAAGGCGGGCTGGTTGGGGGTGTGGACCAGAACCAAAGGTCACAGGAAGCAGCCCTTCCTGCCTCCTCCTCCCGTCCTCACCACTGCACTTTTCCTCCTAAGTGCCTGCCAGGTGACCCTAACACCCAGACAGTAGAAAGGCTGGTGCAGAGGCAAGGCCAGGGACGCTACGGTGTGGCTTCAGGGCCTGAGTCCCAGGAGCTAGAGGTATCCCCACCAGGGGCATCCAATGGGGACCGCAACTCCCTGCTCCCTGGGGATCACTCAGGCATCACTAGGAGCAGCCGGGACTGTGTCCAGCTCTGCCTCCTGGAGCACCACTGTCCGGGAAAGTGGGTGGGGTAGGCAGGAGCTGGGCCTTGGCCGGGGTGGGGGGTGGGGGCACACCCGCCGGGGACTCAAGCCCCTCCAGCCGGCCTGCCTCCAGCCGGCCTGGGTAGCCAGCCTGTCAGGTGGTCCGCCACCAGCCTCTGGAAAGGCCAAGCGGGACGGGAGGGGTGGTGGGAGCCTAAAGCCAGTGCCACAGAGGGCACGGGGCTTGGGTCTGGGGCCCTGAGTGTTAGGCTGCCCATTCCAAGGCTGCCCGCATCAGTCCCAGGGGCCGAAGCCCAAGGCCCTTCACAAAAAGCGAGGTGCCAGGCCTGCCAAGTGGCTCTAACAGCCTGGGAGGGAACTCTAGACACACAGGGCATCTGATGCGAGCTGCGTGTGCTCCATTCAGCGTAAATCTCCTCAGTGGCTCTGCTGGTTTCCATGGCGACCTGACAAGTGAAATTTTCCATCTCGGATGCCAGATGCCTGTGGATGAGGCAGAGCCTGCAAGGGTTACCAAATATAGACACAGCCCCGCAGGCTCTGGGGGCCGGGCCAGCCATGGGTTTGGGGTGGGAGCCGGGCTGGACAGCCCCCTCCCCCGGGGCCACAGCCCTCCTGCCTGGAGGCGGCCATGCTGGGACTCGTGGTGGCGGTGTGCCCAGGACCTGCTCTTCCCATGGGCAGGACCTGAGCGGGGTAGCTGCAGATGCAGCCCGTCTCCCGTCCCCAGGGTAGGCTCCCTCCAGGGTAGGGAGGCCGCAGCGAGGCTGGGGTCTCTCTGAGGCCCAGGCTGGAGCCTCTGCCGTAGACCGAGGAGACGGCCACCCAAGGCCGGGCTCTCATGCCTGTCTGAGTGGGACTGGGCGCTTATCTCTGGCCTAGGATGTGAACCGAACTCCCTCCACCTCGTCCTGCAAGTGGCTTCCCTCCAGGGGCATCCGTCTGGGTGACTCTGGCATGCTCTCGCATTTTTTGACTAACTCAACCCTGACCGTGTGGAGAAGGTATCGTTAGCCTGTGCCACCTTGTAAACCGTCCTGCAGCCCCTCCTCCTGGGGCCCTGAGAGGCCCGAGGGCCGGTGGCAGTGGGGTGGCCGGTCTCCATGGTGGCCGGGGGCTGTGGTTCCGAGGCAAGGGAGACCCCTCTGGGCCTGACCCCTCTGGCCAGCCTCCCCTGGGGGCAGGATGGAGGGCAGCGGTCCCTAGCAGCACTCACTCGGTCTGGAGCAGCTCGGGGTTGGGCACGCACTGCAGCCGGCGGGACAGCAGCTGGAAGGCGCTGCTCTGCGGCAGCAGCATAAGCAGGCCATACAGGGCCTTGATCAGGTGTGGGTGGCTCTTCACATCCAGGAGCTGCAGGCGCAGATCTGCAGCAGGGCAGAGGAGAGAGGTCAGGGCTCACTCACTGCCCCAGGCCTGCCTGGGAACCGGCCAGCCAGAGGCCTGTGCTTTAGAGGGAGGCAGGGGCTCCCCCACAGCCAGACACACCCGCCCTCTCCTCCAGCGTCACCTTGCCTGTCCCTGGGGCATCCCCCCCTTTCTTCCTGCCCATCTGTGCTGAGCGAGCCCTCGGCCTGACAACCCCTGTGCTGCCGCGGGGCCTGGGCCCTGAGCCCCTACCCTCACTGCAGCCCGGTAATGAGGGGGCTCGGGGCCTGGAGTGTAACAGATTCCCCGGTCTGCTCTGCACGTGCCAACACAAGAGAGCTATAAATAGGGTGAGCAGGAGAGAAAGCCCGGATTAGGGCAACTTTAAGGGAGGGCAGGATGGAAGAGCGCTGGTGCGTGTGGAGGGAGGCCACCGGCACCAAGCTCCAGAGTGTCTGGTAGGTGCTTCTGGAAAGCCACCTTAGGTACCAGCCCTGGCAGTACCGCACTAGATGGGAGCGGCGCCCCAGTCCTGCCTAGCACCTGTCCCAAGTCAGCAGCCCCACGCCGCCCTCCTCTGAGCCCCTCCGGGAGAATCATGGGCTCCTGCCTTCTTGTGTCTCGAAGGCCCAGTCCCAGGCATCACTGGGGGGAAATGTGCCACCAACACCCAGAGAGGCCACGGCACCCCAGCAGCCGTGCAGGGGTCTGGGCTGACCGCTGGAGCCAGAGCAGCCAAGCCCAGCTGCCCCCAGCCCCTGCACCCCAACCCTCTTCTTGCCACAGGGAGGAGCCGCCCGTGGAGACCCGAGTAGCTGGGGCTGTGGGGCCAAGCCAGTCCCCGGGAGGCCAGGCAAGCCGGGAGTGGGATGGGGAGCCGAGCGGGAGCAGGGTGCCTCTGCTGCGGTCACCCCCGCAAAGCCCTGGTGAGAGGGCACTCGTGGCTTCTCCGGGGTCAGGCTGGACCTGACCTCAGGAGAGTGTGTATGCCTGGCTGCCCCAGAAGGCCCTTGGGGAAGTGAGATGGCAGGCCAGGGGACCACGTGGGACAGGCTTGGCTGCACGCCGCTGGGAACAGGGTCTTTGTCCCGGGCCTCTAGCCCTGTGGTGCCCGGCTGTGTGGAGAAGCTCGGACGGGTTCAAGGCGCTGCCAGGGAGCAGGAGGCTGGGGCAACCGGCAGGACAGGAGGGAGGCCACCGGCAGGGCTGCCTTCCTGCTTCCTGACTTACTGCAAGCGCGGGATTTTTATTCTGGGGGCTGCCCTCTCCGGGGAGCAAGCGCCAGGTGCGCTGAGATGCCAAGGGCTGTGCGCGCCCCAGCCAGCGGCCAGTGGCCAGCGGCCACTTCTGCACATTCAGCCTAAATGTGACCACCTGGCGGCTCCTGCCCAGCCGCTCCCCACGAAGGCCAGCTCTGCTTTGCAGAGAGGGGAAGATGTAGCTCCTGGGCACAGAGAAGCCCCTGCAGGTGGGCCCAGGGAGCCCCTCAGCTTCTGAGAGTTGGGGCACAGGGCAGTGTGCTTGCAGGGGGCGTGGGAACAGCTCTGGACCGGCCGCTCCGGGTCCCCAAGTGGGGATGTCATTCAGCTTCAGATGGCCTGCATCTGCGAGACCCACCTTCAGGCACTCGCCCTGATGCCACTCGTCCCGGTCTTGCTGGACTGGACGCCCCAGCACTGTCATCCCCGGCCTTTTGTTCCGGCATTGGAGGACCCCCTCCCCACCTCCGCCGGTGGGGGGAGCCCCTTCCCCGCCCCCTCCCTGAGGCAGGGCGGAGCGGTGGGGGGAAGGCTCTTACATGTGAAGATGGGGCACTCGATCAGCTGCACCAGCTTGTCCACCTCTGTGAGGAAATCCACTGTGACCTCCAGGTCTCCGCTGGGGGGGGGGGTCAAGGAAAGTCTGACTGTTGGGCCGGGTCGGCGGGCCTCTGGGAGGGGCCTCTGTGGGAGTGCGGGCCGCTGGACAGGGGGGGACTCGGGGGCTGGGAACGCGGGCTCTTCCCACTTGGGTCCTGGCTTCAGAAGCAGAGCCTGCTCTGCTGAAGCACGAAGGTCCACCAGTCTACCTGCCTTTTTACTTCTCCATCCCTCAGTGAAAAAGGGCCCAAGGGTCCCCCTGCGTGGGCACTCTGGTTCTGTGCGGGGGCTCTCTCCTCTGCGCCCTCCCGGCTCTGAAAGGCTCTTATCTCAGCCCTGCAGACCGGGGGGGGGGGGGTGGAGGGGGAGGCTGCGGAGGAAAGGTCCCGGTTCCTGGACGCCTGTCGGCAGGGCCAAGGTCAGGGCTGCAGCAAGCAAGCATGTGGCCCGCAGTCTCTGGGCCACACCAATGACTGAGAAAAGCAAATTTAGGGTGTGGACGAGAGCAGGCAGCCTCGGGGAGTGAGGCGAGGCCACACCGACCCTCAGTGGAAGAACCTCAGGAAAATTCTCTCCTTACCCCCAGCTCCCGCTCCCATCAGGAAAGGAGGCCCATTTTGTGTCCTAAGCAGCTTTTTAATCCAGGGTCACGAGCTGGGCATTCACAGAGGAAGCTGGTGCGCGTCAGCCTTCTAAGAACTGTGACCAATCTGCCCACAGATGCCTTTCCAGGCCCCAAGGCGAGCTGCGGGTCTTCTCTTCGGCTGAGGCCTCTCCCTCCGCCTGCTTCTCCCCGCTGTCCCAGCCAACCTGGGCTCCCTCTGGCTCTGTGGCCCCAGAAGGTCCTTGAGTTCACCAGCAATGGTGCAGACACCAGAACTCAAGCGTGCAGGCCTCACCCGGGTCCCCCCACTGCAGTCCACCCACCTTCCCCATTCCCGGGGCCTCTCCCTGCTCCCACCCGGGGGCACCCACACCTAGGTGGCCCTGTCAGCACCCCTCAGCCTCGGTCCCTGGCTTACAAGGTTTTGCCAGGGCAGATCCTGCCACGAGACCCAGATGACCCTGTCTGCTGCCCCCAGCTTGCTCTCAAATACACCCGTCTCGGTGTCCTCCAAGGTCCTGGGGTCACGAGGCCTGGAGGCAGGGAGGGGGGTGACGGGGCAGGAGCGTGGCCCTTGGGCCTGCCACCTGGGCAGATGAACGGGAAGGATACAACTTCTGGATGAGGTCATAGGCGTGCCGGTAGTTCTGGGTGAGGAAGCACAGGGACACGGTTGTGACGGGGTTGTGGCACCAGGAGCGGTAGAGGCAGCAGAAGAGGTTCTGGCTCTCCTGAGGGGGAAGAGGTGTGAGCGGCCGACACAGCCCCGACTCCTTCCCACCCGGGGCCTGAGATCCGGGGGTTCTTGCGCAGCCCCGGGGAGCCAGCTCAGCACCCAGGGCTGTGTCTGGCAGCCCAGCTGGGAAACAAGCCGTCACAAAGGAAACGCTGACAGCTCCTCCTCAGACCCTGTCATTACTCCCAGTACCACAGAGCCACGTGGTGCTGGCTGTGAGGGCCTGGTCGGGCGTGAGCCTGTCCTCTGCGCCGGCATTCCTGCCCTTGGCAAGGAACAGTAACTGTCCTCCCCGGAACGCTGTGGTCCCGGAGCCTGTGGGGCTGGGAGGAGGCTTCCTCAGGCCTTGGGGTCTCCCTGGCAGCACCCCGTCTCAAGCTCAGATGCCCCATCTCCTCCTTCCTCTCCAGCCCCCCTGGTGCTCAGGAACCAGCCCAGGAGCTGAGCCCACATGCAGGGAGCCCCTGCCCTGAGAAGAATTCTTAAGTCAGTCCTCTGCAAGTGTGTGGAAAGAACCAGAGAAAGAAGACAGAGGTGTGGCCTGCTCATTCCGCGGCTCCTGACCTGCGATGCCCTAAAGCAGGCGTGCACATCCTTGAGACTCCCTGAGAGGGAGCAGAGACAGGGTCTGAGCTGCGGGAGGAGGTGGGGTGGAGACCACGGCCCACAACGGGGAACGAAGCCGCTGGAGCCACCAGCACACCCAGAGTGGCAGCCACTTCCGGAGGCCCTCCGAAGCTCAGCCTCCTGCTCGTGGGCCACACGAAGCCCTTGACCGGACACTGACCTCAGGGCAGGCTGGCAGAACAGTGAGCAGTCCCCCACCTCCCTCTCACTGATCGGCCCCACTAGGCCCTTATCCAAAGCCTGGGCCAGGTAGCACTGGGATACCTTGGCTTAGGACAGGGGGCCTTTTGAGACAGATCTGTTCCCCTGTTCGAGGGAAGGACCATGGCTGAGAAGGAGGGTAGGGCCAGCAATGATCCCTGATGTCTGGCAACGATTTAACCCAGAAGCCTGACTCACACAGGGCAGCACGGCCCAGGACACGTGAGCCACTGGGTCCCAGAAGCCAGTGTGCTTGGCGTGTGGGGTGTCAACAAGGGGAAAAGGCATGGTCTTTGGCAGCTCACGGAGGGCACGCAGACCCTGGAGCAGAGTCCAGAGCCTTCCGTGGGTACAGATCTCTGCAGCAGGTGGCTCCAAGGAGACGGCCTCTGACTTATTGCCATGGTTGGCACTGAGCAGCAAGCCAGGGGAGTCCATAGTTCACACTGGACCCGGAGATCTCAGATTCTGTCCCGTCTCCCCACCATGAGCCCCCCGGGGTAAGGGTGGCTTAGCACGGCTGTGCGCCTGTGTGCACGTGGGACCACACCCGGGACCCGAGCCCATGGACGCGGAGTACCAGAGTCTTCAGGTCCTTGAGCTGGTTTCTCAGCTGGAAGAGTTCCGTGGAGGTGAGCAGGATGGTGTTGAGGGTGTGGACCATGGTCGAGGCAAACTTGAGGTCCTCCTCTCGGAGCAGGATGTCTGCCATCGAGTGAAAGATGTTCTCTGCATTCAGTAGGAGGCAGAGCTGCCTGGAAGACAGGCCAAGGAGAGGTTACAGAAACCTCTGGGCTTAACCTAGGGAGCCTCTCCCTGGTCTTGTAGCATCCTGACGAAACCCGCTCTTTCCTGGGTTTGGCCTGGGACCCCAGCTCTCAGGCCTGTGGGGGAGGGTGGGGCGCGGCTCACGGGGGGCCTGGCTCCATGCCTCCCAGCCCTGCTCACTCTGACCCCAGCAACTCTGGAGCCCCACAGGCTGGAATGACCTCCGTCCCCTGCCCCGACCCCAAGATGGAATTCTAAGAGGAACCGTAGGCCTCTCCTACCAAAGTCGCTGCAGAAGCCTCACGTTACGTTCCAGACCTCCCACATGTCACAGCAATGCCCCCCACGTGCCCAGGCACTCCCTACCCCTTCCCGCCTTTACTTTTTTGGATAGAGATGACCTTTATGCGACAAGTAACCCACGCCGTTCACGGCGCCGTCCTCTGAGGGCCCCCCTGGGCTCAGGAACCTATCTGTGTTGTTCACAGGTGTGACCCCCACCACCCCCCGCCCGGAGCACATGGTGCCCACCGACTGCAGGGCTCAGTGGGTGCTTGTGGGATGGACGGGTCCTATGACAACCCCGAGTTTTATCTCCGATGTTCACATAAGGGAAACTCGGGTGCACGGACGCAAAATGACTTGACCGAGGTCACAGGATGAATTAGGGCCACTTGTCCTTCCCCCAACTCTCCTCTTGGAAGTCCTGTAGGGTTAGGGTTAGGCTTTGTGGAAAGGAGTCTCCGTTCTATAAAAAGGAAAACAGGAAATCCAGAGAATGGAGAAAAGCAGATTTTCCAGGGTCCCTGGGCCAAGATGATGTCAACAGTAGGAGGCAGGTCTCAAGGACAGGCTCGGAGGAAGCCTGCTGAGTTCCCTTTACAGTGGCGCCCACGGAGGCTGGGCCTTGAGGGGACGAGTGGGCCTTCCCGTCGGGAGCATGGCCACTGAGCCACTGACCGCGCTCTGTATCCACTCCCTGGATACATCATGTCCCCTGGATGGGACACAGGGTGCACGTATGTCCGCCTGACTCCTCGCCTCTGCTCCCGGCAAGTACACATACCCTGACATGGGCCTGTGGGTACAAAGGTCTGGGGCCTGCCTCAAGATCTACATGAACCAGACAACATGAGCCACATTTGCAGCCAAGATGCTGGACACACAGCCATCCCAGGCCACTGAACTCGCACTAAGCTCTGCATTTATCAGGCTCTGGTTTCCTGCTTCCCTCTGAATACCAGCCATGCCTTGGGGCCAGACAGCAGAAGATTCCTCCCCACCCCCGGCTCCAGAAAAATCCCAGAGCATTTGGTAATAGAGAGGCCAAACCACGAAGTGCAAACAGTGGGCAGGCGGTCTCCAGCCCAGGCCCAGCTGGAACTAGCAGCCTTGGGGAAGAAAGCACCAGAAAAGTGGAAACAAGGCTGTTGGGGCGGGGGGTGGGGCTGGATAGTGGCGTGGGAGGGGCTTTGCCGTCACCTGGGTGGCACCCCTGCTCACCTGTGTGCCCCCAGAGCTTGGTACTTCCAACAGCTGTGTGACCCCAGTGTCTCCGTGCCATAATTTCTTCACCTCCTACTTGGGGGTAATACCCCCATGCAAGATGGAGGTCACTCAGAAGAGAGCTGCGTAGTACATGGTTAACGGGACCCTACTTGGGTACTCCAGTGATACCAAAGGTGGGGGTGACAGCCAGTTCATAGGAAGAAGCTTGGCTCTTCTGCAGAGCACAGACAGTACTTTCTGTCCCTTCCTGGGCCTCCCACCCCTGGATGAGCTCTGTCTCCAGGGCCGTGGGATAGAAATGTTCCAGAAGGGCAGGCCAGGGAGGAAGGGGAGAATTCTGACAAATGGTCATAAATGCCCGTCGCCTGCAGCTGCTGCCGTCTCCATGACAGAGGCCAACAGCTGAGGCTCTGCCAAGGCAGCACTCTCCGGGGACCACGGGGCATGGGGACCTGTAGCAGCCAGAGGGTGGGGGTGGGGCACTCACATGAAGACAGCTGGAGAAGTGTGGAGGGGTAAGCAAAGGGGATGGTGGTGGTAAGGACAGGCAGGTGCCAAGGCCTCCTGGCATCCCTCAGAACCCGGAACACTGATGGTGCTGCAGAAGGTCACGGACCTTCTAGAAATTTCTAACATTTTCTAGAAACGCTCTTCTCTCATCACCAGTGAGAGCACACCATCCTGGCCTTTCCCTCCTTCAGTGACTGCTTCTCCTCTCGTGTTGTGGTGGCCCAGCGCACGCGTGCTCTCCATCTCTCTCTCTCGTCTGCATCTCTCAGTGGTCATGCCTGGTCTCATGTTTTCAAGGCCATCCCAAATGGCTGCCCAACAGGCATTTCAAATTTGGCAGTGCCACGCACCACGCTCCGGCTCCCTGCCTTCCTATCTCAGGAAGCAGTGTCCCTGCTGCTCTGCCCAAGGAAGGAGTCTCTCTTGAGCCCCTGGCTTCTCTGTCCAGTGCACCCGCCAGCCTGGCAAGTGTTGGCCATCTCTTCTGGTCAATTCCAAGCTGTCTCCTCACTGGTCTCCCTGCTGCTTCTCTCATCCCTACAATCCACCCTCCCAGAGGACTGCCCACTGGGGCAAGCCCTGAAAAGTGCCAGTCAGAGCACGCCACCCCCTGGCAGTTTCCCACGGGATCTGAACAAATCCCAATTCTTCACTACACCTCCAGGATCTTGCATCTTCTTGTCATTTCTCTCCGACTCAGCTCTTAGGGTCCCTCCTTCACTCTGCAGAGAGTGGCTTCCCGGATGTTACGTTTCCCCCTCATCACTCAGGGTCTGGCTGCCCTGCCTGGGGCTTGGCTCAGGAGGCCCCTGAACGCGCGCTGGCAGGACACAGCAGTGACATAGCACCCCGAGAAGCCGCCCTGAAGCTCCGCTAGTTAAACCAGCGGGAGAGGGGAAGAGGGAGAAGCCAGGAAGGGGCTCCTCAGAGAGGAGTGGCGGTGGGGGGCACGGCCTCCAGCAAGCCTCAAGCCCCACTGTGCTCTGGATGTTTGCTTCAGCAGGGTGGTCTCCTCGCCCCAGGAGGCTGCTGGGCAGAGCCTGGCGGGGCTGTTTTGCCCCCTCCCCCCGGCGGCCGGGCCACGCTCGCTCGGAGGCCGCACCTCGTCTCCTCTCACCCAGCCTCTTCCATCCCATCCCAAGGTCACCCGGGGTTTGGGAAGAAGGAAAACAATTCCCAGCCTGCTGGGTCACGAAGCCTCCAGAAGGCAGGAACAATGGAGTATTAGCTGCTCACTGGGAGCTCTCACCACACGCCAAGCACGTCCTTGCGGGATGGGCAGGGGCTGGCGGGAAGTAGAGCAGCCCAGGTCTCTGTGGGCTCACTGGGTCCTAGCTAGGCATCTTCGGGGGCGGGAGAAGAGTAATCTGGGCAGGTCAACCGGGCCGTAGCCTGGAGGGCTCTGAGTACTGGACCAGGACGCTGATTGCTCTTCCTTGAGTAGGACGGTGGGCGGTGGGGAGGGAGGGACCCACTTTTCACTTCAACCCCAAGCCCGTGAAATGGCCTGCCCAGGGGGGCCTCCGAGTCTCCAGAGGCCCAGCCCCAGGGTCCTCCCAGGGCGCTGAGCCAAGTCCTCACACCACGCTGCCAGGCACACGGCTGACCGGGGGAGCGGGGAGGATCCAGACCCAGGAGAGTCCCCTTCCAGAACCCGGTTCCTGCTCCGACTCCGCCTCCCTGGGGCCTGTCGGCGCCCAACCGGAGCCTGGCAGATGGCGGCCTCGTGGGGCTGCGGTGTCATCACTTCTGTTGAGCCCCGCTTGGGCGGCCTGCCCGGCTCTCAGGCATGGCAGCGGTCATGAACATGGCTTGCAAGCCTTAAACGTTCGCCCCTATTTTTTAATACTCATATTAAAGTACTATTCATCATGAGACAGCAGCTTGGAGAACACCTGGTGACAAGGCAGAGAGGTTAGGCAGGAGGAAACCTCCAGGAGGTCTGGGAGGGCACAGCCCGCAGGCCTACCTCAGGGCTGGAAGGCAGGGGTCCACACGCATGTGGCCTGAGGGGGCCTCTGGGATGCAGCCTCTCACCTCAGGCCAGAGCCCTGTGGATGGGCTTTGCCTCCCCCCCATCGAGCCCCCTGCTGTTTGCCTGTACAGCTGGTGCCCTGCTCCTGGGTCTGGGTTCATGCCAGGGAAGGAACAGTTCCCTTTGGTCCCTCTCAGGGGAGCAACCTGCCTGGGGCCTGACCCAAGACAGAAACCCCCACTTTCTCTAATGGATTGAGAAGACACTGCCTCTCCACAGAGGTGCCTTCTTTGGGGGTAACTTCAAAAGGCCAAGGTCTACAGCAGGGCCAGGGGAAGGCACTCTGGAGAGGGGCTGCCTGGAAATGGCCACACCACACTTGCCAGGCTGGCATGAGGTCTGTGTCACTGTCTCTTCAACCACTAACACTGGCTAAGCATCCCCGTTCACCAGACTCCAGCTGTGAATGGCCAGTGGCCTCAATGGTGGCCCAGAGTGGAAGGTGTGCTCCTGAGGCCCTGTCTGCAAGCCACCCACAGCCCCTGCTTCAGGCCACCTGTGGGCCAGAGCAGGGAGGAGGAGGAGGGCATCGACCAGCCTTGCAGGTGGCTCGAGACGGGCCAGTCTCACCCTGAGGCCCTGTGGCCCAGGCCAGATGGGAGAACCCCGCTGTGAGGCAGCAGCTGCTGCCCGCTGCAGGGGAGACAGGCATGGCACAGGCTGGCCCCACTAAGCCAGCAGGGGGCCCATTACTGTCCTTCACCCTGTCCTGGCAGTGGGAAAGGGGCCACATGTTGCTTTTCGTCTAGGGACCAGGACAGGTCACCAACTCAGGCCAGGCCAAGCCTTGGTTTGGAGGGTAAGACCTGCCCAGCAGCTTTGCACCCCCTTCCCTCTTGAGGACCATGTGCAGAACAGGAAAGAAGAGGCCGTCACCTCTGAGGGTGTGAGTGGGGGCTGCTTCTGCCTCCAGATGCCTCTCTCCAACAGGCCAGCCCTGCCCCCACCCCCAGGGCCTGGCAGGGCATGAAGGATAGGGGTCAGCACTGAGGAACCCTGTTGGGTGGTGAAAAGAGGGTGAGCAGTTCCTTTCAGGAAGGAAGAACCCCAGGGCCTGGGGAAGAGCAAGGCTGGCCCAGGGGAGGGGGTAGCTGGAGAGGGGGCTCCTTCCCTGGGCCAGGCTGGTCTGCAGGAAGGGACCCCACACCGGGGTGTGGGCCCAGGAGGGTCGAGTCCTCAGCATGGACACGTACCTTCCTTGGGAAGAAGCACTCCGCCTCCCCGCCATGCTGTGCGGGGGGAGTCTGAACCACGCCATGTGGCTTTGGGGAAGATGTCACACTTCTTCCCATGACCCCTCTTCCCTGTGCCCTCTGGAAACGAGACCCGCAAAGCTGCCAAGGTCAGAAACTGCAGCCCCTGCACCTCCTTCACGGTCAGCTGATGCTTCCCAGGCCCCTGGGCCATTTGCAAGATGCTTATGCTGGTTCTCTCCTGGGGCTCTCCTCCAGCTCCCATCCCCAAGTAAGGGCATGCTGATGCCCCCACAACCCCGCCCCGACTGTTCTGACACTGAGCCCAGAGCTGAGGGCTGGCCCGGGAAGTGCAGTGAGCTAGTCTACACTGGCTGCCACCCTCCACTCCCCTACCCTTTCTCCTTCCACAAGCCTGGCTTTTTATTTTTATTTTTATTTTCAATGTTTATTTTTAAAAGATTTTATTTATCTATTTGACAGGCAGAGATCACAAGTAGGCAGAGAGGCAGGCAGAGAGAGAGAGGGGGAAGCAGGCTCCCCGTGGAGCAGAGAGCCCGATGCGGGGCTCGATCCCAGGACCCTGGGATCATGCATGACCTGAGCCAACAGCAGAGGCTTTTAACCCACTGAGTCATGTAGGTGCCCCAAGCCTGGCTTTTTAAAGAGAGACGAAAGGCAGAAGCAGATGGTGTGTCTGACCCTTGGAGGGGGTGCCTGGAGTGAGCACTCAGCCTGGAGGGCCCAGGAGCGCCTCCCTCACCTGGTGGCCCAATGGCTTTGGCTCTCAGGTGCAGGGGACACAGCCGGCCCTGCTAGCCGCTCGGCCCAAGGCTACTAGGCAGGGACGTGTGAAGGGCCCCAGATGGATTCAAGAGAAGTTTAAGGGGAGATAGAGGCCTTTCCCATTCTTGACTATCCTGAGTTGACGGGAAAGCCACCAGCACAGGCCATGAACAGCTGGCCCAGTATGGAGAGACTTGGGCTAACAGCACATGTGAGCGGAAGGTGATGCCAGTGTTGAGAGAGAAGCCGGGGAACCCACCTCCCACCCCCAGCCTCCCCCAGCTGCTCTTCCTGCTTCAATGTTCTTGCCCCTCGGGGCCAAATGCCCTGGGAACGACCCCCCCCCCCCCCCCGCCCATCTTCCATGCGATCAAAGAGATGAGGCCTCCAGGGCCGTCCAGACTCAGAGGAACTGAGCCATTAGTGTCACACAGGAGGTGGCCCCATGCTCGATTCCATCCAGTACCTCCTGCTGGGCGGGGCCCAGTAACCAGCTTCCCACAGACACACAGGAAGGTCTGCTTGCGGCTCCTAACCCGCCTGCCCATGCTGCCCTGCCCCACACCTCCATTTCTGCGCTGTGGCCTCGGGGCCCCCTGGCATCCCGGATCCTGCCCAGGCGGGGCCAGGCCTCCAGCCTCGTGAGGCCATGCTGGACCAGACTTGCAGCTCGGCTCTCCAGTGGGTAGCCTGGGGAAGGCAGGATCAGCTCTGGGCTGGAAAACACTGTTGGGCTGGGGTCTGCAGGGTCACTGGGCACGCAGGCCCGGATGTAGCTCCCTTGCTGAGGCTAGAACTGGATGCTGCCTTGGAGGAAAGCTCCGGCAGGGTAGACCCCATGGCCCTCTGCAAGGTGGCCTCAGGGCCAGACCCATCGGGCTGAGGGACAAGTTTCAGGCACCTCTGGTGCAGGTGTCCTTGGCAGCAGAGCCAAGTCATTTCTGCTCAGAGCCCTCCCCTCTCCTCCAGCTGGGCTTCCTTCATCTCCATCCCCAGCGCCTGGGAACTGACCAGGCCAACACCATGTACTGAGGTACAGACCCTCACCTCTCTCTTTTGGCTCCTGGCTGAGGTCCACATCAGTGGTCAGGCCAAGGGGATACGAGCTACCCTGGCAAACGCCTGGATCTCACAACTATCACTCCCAACTGCAGCCTTATGTCAGGTACAGAAAACACAGGGCCCAGAGTCACCGCCACCATTCCCACTGGAAAGGGCCCTCCGGCCTTGGCCTTCGCTCTGCCCCTGGGGGACAGCTGGGATCCTTTAGGCATTTAAAGAGAAAGGAGCTTCCAGGTCAGGGTAACATTAGAAGCGGGAGGCAGGAGCCGCCTCCCATCTGCAGTTCAGAAGGCTCCAGAGCCCCACTGCCCCCACTGCTCCCCGTCCCATCGGGCCCCAGCTCTTCTTCCCTTCCCCCCATGCCTATTCCCTTCCAGCTCCCTGCTTCCCAAGTATGAAAACTGTAAATCTGTTCTATCTCTTTCAATCAGTCCTCAGCAGTGTGCCCCTCAGGGCAGAGGCAACCACGGTAACCCTGCCAACTCACGCCTTAAAAATTCAGTGTGTTTAATGCAGTCGATGCCGCTGATATGTTTAAAAGTCTCGTTGGGGTGGGGGGGAGGGGGTGGGAGGAGGCACGAGGACTTGTTTTTCTGGGTCTTGCTGGGAGCTCGCGGAAAGGGATGGCGGGAGGGCCGCAGCATGATGGGGGAGAGGAAGAAAGGGTCTTTTATCGACTCAGTTCTCTCTTCCTCTTTACAGATGAGCCCGGCCAGCTCCCGGGGGCCACAGCCACCCTGGCGGGGCTCACACAGACACCTCCAGCGCAGGCCGGATCTGGACGGGAGTGGTTAAGAAAACCAAATGGTCTCAGCTGGTTGGGGTGAGCCAACCTGTCTCTGGGTTCGGGGCTGTCTCTAGGGACCGCGATGGGAGCGGTGCAGAGCTGGGAGAGCTGAGCCCCCCGCCCTGTACAAGGCCAGGGTGGCCAGATGGGCCCCTCTGCCGTGTGAGGGGTCCCGCCTGCTCCCTAGGACAGAAGCTGTCTCCCGCACCTGATCCCTGACAGACCCAGCCCCATTTTCCTTGTGCTCTGGCCAAGCCTGTTTCCCACTGTCCATCTGCAGGGACCTCTCCAGCCCCCTTCAGGCCTTTGATCAAGCTGTCCCCAACTGGGACCCCTGGGAGGGCCTCTGGCCCCTCTCCTGCCCCACCCCTGCTAGTCCCACAGTCTCCTGCCTCAAGCTGTGTGGTTCCCCACCCCGCTGAGCTTCACCTTGTGGAGCTCCTGGTGTGTCTCCTCTCTCAA
The DNA here is from genome assembly GCF_011764305.1 of Mustela putorius furo. Classification (NCBI taxonomy): domain Eukaryota; kingdom Metazoa; phylum Chordata; class Mammalia; order Carnivora; family Mustelidae; genus Mustela; species Mustela putorius. The sequence continues at coordinate 31,709,752 of NW_025421304.1, read as the reverse complement.
CCTATGCTTCCCAACGCAGGATGTGTCTGGGGCCCGGTCCGGAGATGGATGCTTATGGAATAGAGGATGAACGGCCAGGAGGGCCATGGCGGCTCGCATTCCTTCACCTATGGAACTTGGCTTATGGGAGGGACTGCAAGGGACTCAGGACCCCTTGAACACTGCACGGGCGAGGTGGTTTGTGAAGGGTCTGGTTCCGGCTGAGGCGCTTGCGGATTATGCCAGGAGAGGTCTCTGACTCACAGACAAGGTCCAGGTTTGTGCCCCAGAAAAGAGGTTCCACCTTCTATCCCACGTGGCGGAGACACCCCGGAGTATAGGTCAGATGGCAGGGGAGGGATCCCCGTGCTGGAGGCGCCTGGGACACAAGTCCTGCAGGGAAGACCCTGGGGGCCGGCTGAGTTGTGTTGGTGCCGGAGGAAAAGGTGCTGCTGGGAGGCAGGGCAGGTGGTAAAAGCCGGAGGCCATCCTTCTAGGCCTTGAACCCTTGGTAGAAAAGCCCACGGCTCCCGAGCATTTCATGTTTTGAACACTCCGAGCAAAGGAAAACAAAGGGAGGGCTCGCTAAAGGAAATCCTGCTGTCCCCAGGACAGTCGGTTCCAAGAACCACTGACACACAGTATGTCCTTGAGAACAGCCGGGTCCTGTCATGGAGGTTTCTGCCCGGTAACGACACACGCGGCACCTCTGTGAGTGCTTTCTCTACCTTGGGCATGTCATGTACCTTGAACCCCTTTAACAAGGGGACAGGTGTGAAACCCGTGGGTTTCATGGCCTAGGTGGCACAGGGGCTCAGAAGATGCTTTGGGGTTACCTTGGCTGCAGATATCGCTGGATCCACTGATGGACTGAAGCCTGCCTGAGTTTCTCTGGAACCTTCCTGTGACTCCGGGGAAGTTTATTTATCTACTTGACCCCCACCCCCTCCCGGGTCTGTGGGTGGCAGGCAATGACCACACTGGCCACACCTGGCCAGGACAGTGCTGTGCTGGTGCTGGGTTCTCATGGCTTTTTCTCCTGGTGGTCGAGTGGGAGGCAGAGTCCAGGCACCGCACCCACAGCCATGCTACGGTCAGAACCCAAACTCAGATCTGGTTGGGATGGGGGTACGGAGGTACGACTGTGCAGGTGACCCCATCAGCAGCTGCCCAGACACCTCTGCTGGGAGCCCTGGCTCCTGAGCACAGGTGGCAGGTCAGTTGCTGCCTCTGAGGTCTCAGGTGGGGAGGAGGGATTTCAATACAATGACTGTGAGGACTCTGAACTCGCCTACACAGTCAGGCAAACAGCAACTCGAAGCCTCATGCGTCTGGGAGCCCCTGGCCTAACTGTTAGAGAATCACTGACAGAGACCATCTCTTTGACGCCCTCTGAGTTCCTACCCTTCCAAGCAGGATTTCGTCCCAAGGATGTGCTTAGGCTCCCTGCCCACAAAGTGGCCGCACACTAACGCCAACACACACACACACACACACACACACACACAGAGCCTGGCAAACTGTTTTCAGGCCCCGGACGTGCTGGCCCATCCACGCCCCGGCCAACTTCCAGCCAGGTGCATGGATGTCCTCAGGGATCCTGTGCTCACGGGACGGACGACCAAAGTGAAGCCAAGCACCGGTCCTAGGCCACACTGCCAGGCCCACGGAGGAGCAGAGTCCCTGTCCCATTCTGCCAGACTGTCCCACGTGGCGTGGCACCTGCAGGACAGACCTCTCCTCCCTGGCGCAGCCCTTCTCTCCGGCTGACGGAGAGCCCCAGTGCCTTGTGACGCACATGTCCAGTGCAGGGGCACCGCTTCGCCCCATGGCTTGGAGTGAAGTAGACAGACAGAGACATAGAGTCTGCCTTAGGACGGGTAAAGGGAAAGCCCCCCCCGCCAAGCCATCTCTGCCATTTCCGCTGCAAACTACAGAGGTGATGACGTGACATTCTGAGAACAAATGCAAGCAAGTAGGACAAGTGCCAGGAGCCAGAGGAGCCTGCCCAGGGCTGCTCCATCATCCGTGGGATTGGCCTGGGGACACCCCTTGTTCCAAATGGCTTCCTGTTACCAAGTTGCTCGGTGCAGATTTTCTATCACTTCATCCCATGATTCCCAAACTGGTCCTTTGTTCCAGGCCAAGGGATCCCTCCCCACTGCTGCTTTTACGACCACAAACTTTTCCAGACGGTGAGCATCTCCCTTCCGCCGTGCTCGGCACTGAGCCCAGACACTGAGGCCTCCCCACAGCTCTGCCCCTCTCACCTCACAGCCACGCCGCCCACCCGAGCCCAGCGGCCGGCTGCTCACGTTGTCCCTGCTGCGGCCAGAATGCCTTCCCCACCAAACCCTTCATGCAAGAGGGCCAGATGCCCTCAGAGTCGTGGGTTCTGGGTACGCACAGCGATGCTCCTCTATCTCTCGGTCCCGTGGTGACTTTCCTCCAAGGGATTTAATGTGTCCCGAAGGGCTCCAACCAGGGGCTGCCATTTTGCTTGCTGGTGGCAGCCTCCGTTCTCCATCCTGGCAGCCCCTCCCCCACCTCGAAGTGGGGAGCCACCACCCCTTGTCCCACCAGTGTCCTAGCCGCCCCCACAAAGTCATGCAATTACTGTTTAGAACCAGAAAGGCCCTCCAAGCCAGCAACAGCGCCTTCCCAAGACACCCCTGAACCCGGCTGTATGCCGGAGTTGGCCGAAGACCATATGGGATGCCGAGACCACGCCGAGGCCCCCTCCAGAAAGTGGCGATCTGTATTCTTAACGGCCTTCACAGTAGGGACTGCGAACCACTGCCCCCAAACTGCCTCCCCAGAGCTACTGCCACCAGCCCAGCAACACCACTCTCTGGAAGGAATGGGGAGCTCTCACTAGCAGTCCCAAAGGATGCACAGCCATGGAGCTCTGGGGAAGGCCCCAGGTTGGGGTCCTCATGACGTCCCCTCACTTCCCCAGAGTCCGGGCCTGGTCTTCCTAGGTTTCCCCCAGTGTCTCGCTATTTCCTGCCCATCTCCACCCGAGGGGTCCCAAGCCCGCTGTGGGCAGCCCCGACTCGCTCTGTTCAAACAGAAGGAAAAGGAGGGCAGCCCGGCCTCGGGCTGTGGTCCCTCCGGCTGTCACGGACGCCGCAGGGGAGGAAGCTCGGCTCAGTGGCGCTGGGCACACGCTGCTCCTGCCTTTCTGGCCTTCAAATCTTTACTCTTGGGGGTCTTAGGATACTTATAAACTGAGACTGCCATCTGTAGCTCTTCACAAGAACCCGCTTACAGGGCACAAAGATAAGCGTCGGCAAGAGAATGGGAAGCGAAACAGGAACAGCGCACTGCCGGTCACAGAGCAAATATCACAGCGACCTCGCCGCGGAGTCTCTCGGAAGATGGTAAGAAGATCAGAGAGAAAGGGCTGGGAGGAACGAAGGGCCACCGCAGAAGCGACAGGACAAAGACAGCAAGGAAGGGACTCCCTCGGTCCTTTGTGGCTGAATGAAGGGGGTTTCTCTTATTCGTACCCTCCCTTGCCAGGAGGCTGTGAAAATTCCTCTTGTGATCAGTCATTTTCAGGGAGTTTTAAGATGCATGAAATGGGCTTTTCATCTAAACCGTTCCTTTCCAGCCCAGGAAATGCACATTGGATTAAATGAATAGAGCGAGAAAGGGCCCCAGGCGGGAGGTGTGCGTGGAAGTCCCTCTGGGGAAAGTGTCTGCAGCCATCCAGAGTCCCAGGTCTCAGTTACAGACCGGGTTCTCCGAGGCAGAGCTGGGCCAGGCGAGGGCCCTGCTTTGGAGGGGCCATCCTGCTCTCCCCCGCCCCCCGCCAGGGCCACCACGCCCAGAGAAGACAGGCGGTGGAGTTGAACATGGTGAGGTGGTGGCCTCGAAAAGGGAGGACGACCCCAAGCCACTCTGCTTGGAGCCAAACCCTGTGTGCAAACAAGGCAGGGCAGTCCCGGATCTGCTGCTGGAAATGCACAGCCATGGCCAAAACCACCCTCGGCCACGCTATGCACTCACGAGCGCAAGACTGAGTTTTGGAAGGAAATATGTGGCACCAAAACAGAGGCTACTCCTGGGCAGGAGGTGGTGGTGACAGGGCTTACATTTTATGCTACGTCTTCTGCACTGTTTGGATTTCTGTCTTACGTGGTTTACATTTTTTTCAACACAAGCTAAGAAGGAAGTTCTTCTGGGATCGTCTGGACTCCATCAGAGACGTTCTCAGGGGAGGTGCGGGGAGCAGGGTGCCGGGAAGGGGGCGCCTCCTTGGAGGGTGTCCGGGCTCCCACTCCGGCCCAGACGGCAGAGTGGCTCTGTCTCTCTGGTGGGGGCTGCTGCACATTTGCAGATTTAACAATGGAAACATGCATTTTACAAATGAGAGGATCAACAGCAGGGAGATGGTATTTTTAGCTACCGTGGCTCTTTGCTTCAAAGGCGTAGGCTTCATCTAAAACCAGGCAAACCTCCTACAAAGTCTGCCTGTTTGCAAGGAGTGATTAGCATAATACGAGCAGGAGAAAAGGCCTGGCTCCACTCGGAGGCAGGAGTGCCTACTACATGGGAGGCTTTCTCTGGAAATAGAATCACGAGGAGAAAGTCTCAATGGAGATGAAGCCCCTGCCTTCAGTCAGAGCAGGAGAGCTGCCCCACGCCGCTGGCCGGGGAGCCCAGGGTCGTGGGTTCGAGCAATGTGCAGTGTGAGTACATGTCCCTGTGCTGCGCAGGGCAAGGCCACCCTCTGGGCTGTTGTTGCTAGCATCACTGGGGCCCCATGCAGTCACCTTCTTCTAGTAGAAATACAGAGGGTCTAAGGGCTGTCTTTCCAGATGCCCCTGGTAGGGCAGAGCCGAGTGAAGGCTGAGGGAGAGCGCGGACTGGGAGACTGTTGGGGGCAGGGTGCAGACAGAGCAGGACTCAGATGATGCAACCTCAGGGAGGTGTCCTCCCTGGAGGTCATGCCAGGGCTCCCGGCCCCTGAGAAGTGGCACAGCTGTGGGTTAGACTGAGCTGTGGCCCCTGGTCCCTGTCCTCATGCCCCTCGGGCCTCAAGCCTGCTGGGGTCTGTGCATCCCGCCTTCCTCTCTCCAGGCTTCCCTGTCCCTGCCCCCTGCCCTGCCATCCTGCTGGCTTGGGAAGACTAAACATGTGGAGAAGCTTGACATTTTCTCCCAACACCACAGAAATGCAATGAAATCTGTGACCTTCCGAGAACCATAATGACAGATACTCATTCCGGGAGCCGAGCTGGGGGCAGATATCGCCGGGCAGCTGCTTGGTCACACCAGTCCCAGAGCCCCATCCTGGGGAGAGTGTGACCTTGGGCAGCAGTGGGGGACCGGGGGCAGAAAGCAGCAGCACTGCTGCTATTTCAGACACTCCTGGCCTGAGGGAGAGCAGAGGGACTGCAGGGGCGGGCAGCTGACAGAGCAGCCCCCAACCCTCAGGGTCCCCACGGCAGTAAGATCACAGGTCTTCCTGCGGAGGAGCAGGGGACCGGGAAATACTCCCAGGCAGGGTGCGCAGCTGAAGATCTAAGAAACCAATTACCACGCTACCGGGGGGCTGGGAGAAGCAGAAGGATGGGACCGGGGGCGGCCGCTCGGGCTTCAAGGGCAGGAAGGAAGTGAGGTCACTCTAGGAAAACTGGCCAACTGTCTGGGCCAGAGGCCACTGACATAGGTGGGCAGGGGGGGCTCCTTTGGGAAAGGGGCTCAAAGGAGGGGCTCAGCTCATGGAGGAGGGAGAAAAAAGCTGACTCTTCTCAGGAGAAATGACCGGACAAAGCCAGCCGGCTGAAGTCCCAGGCACCTGAACTGGCTGAAGGCAGGTCCCCTAAGCAGATGGGGCGGGGACATCTGGGGTGCCGAGAATGTTTTTAAATTTAGTCCAGATTATCTGCTCAAACTGCTGCTCCCAGCAGCACTGAATCTTCTGGAAGATGTAGCAGCCCAATCCCTTGTCAAGTAAGCTTCCTGAGCCACTCCTTAACTAGTCTTTGGTGTTTTGGGAGGCTAATGGTGGGGAAGAGACCGTAGTAAGGTCACAAGATAGTAGCACGTACGAGTCTCCTCCTGCACCCTGTGAGCCCTGGGCCCCACTTCCCTTCTGTTCCCTGGATGTTCTGGAAACATGGCAGGGCAGGTGGGGCACCCATCCAACTCAGTGTGGCCTCACACAGACTTGCAGTCCTTCCTTGGCTGGGGGAGATGGGGTGCCATCCTGCAGACTCTAGGGGCAGCCACCTACCAGTGGTTTCTCCTCTCAGGGTCTTATGCATGCTCACAGCAGGCGGAGAGAGCTTTTTGAACCTGCTCAGGCCCTTCAGTGGTCCACCAGGTGCCCCAGGGCTGCTCATGAGACAGCCAGAGGTCCCAGGGGGCACTCCCAGCTCCCTGGGGTGCCAGGGCATGGGCCCCATGGCTTCTGAGAAGACTGCTGGCTCCATGAGAAACCTCTTCTCCTCCCCACCCTCACCCAGTCCCTACTTCTCTTTCGTGGCTCCAGTTAGACAGTGTCTCTTTCCCGAAGCTTTCCTGGACCCCTCCATCTGGGGCTGGGCATGACCCCCCACCCCATCTGCTCCCCCAGACCACCATCGCTCCTAATGTTTGTGAATGTCCCTAAGAGGGCAGGGACCAGCCCTGCCCACCATGGTGTCCTCGCCAGTGGGTACTGAGACAGGTCCACTCAATGACAAATGGCATTTCCTGGCCGCCCCCTGGGGAGGCGGGGGCAGCACTGGGGCAGAGCCTTCTTATCGGTCCTCACCGGGGAGGGGCCGGGTGCTTGCTCCAGGCATTTCCATTCTCAGAGACAGGACTCTCGCCTGGCCTGACAGCTGTGGCCTAATTTCCAGGGCTATACCCAGGCTCCTTATTTTAACCCACTTGGTATTTTTCATTCCTGAGGCATGGGGGGTGGGGATGGAGCGGGACTGGGGAATGGGGGAGGAGTGGACAAATGGGAGAGATGAGCTCAGCGGGGCTTGGAGGACTCCGGCATTCTGGGGCAGGAATGTGCCAAGAGGGAAAGGGATGGGGAGAGGAGGGCCAAACTGACTTGTTTTTTAAATTTTAAAAAGGAAAAAAAAAAAAAATCCCCAAATCCTTACCCCCTTGATTTTCCTCAGTAAGCATTTTCAGCAAGGTCACAAATGCACTGGCTCTATAGATTTTTGGCTGCAGACTGCATTTCAGGCAGCCTTTAAAAGCCAATTCTTGGCGTAGCTTCAGCTGAGCCCGAGGAGAGGGAAAACTAGGGCACACTTTTATGCTCCAAGAAAATATCGGATCCAGGTCACAGTTTCCTGGTTCCCCTGAAGCTGTGGGGTACCCCCCCTTAACAAAGCCCACACCTGAGGGACCCCCCCCCACCCCCGCCCACCGCATACAACCCTTCCCCTCTGCAGTTTCCTCCAGAGCTCGGATCACAACAGCAAGGACACATATTTATCGGTCACTTGTCACCTGTCTGCCTATGTCACTAAACTGCTCCCTCGGTGAAGGGAGGGATGGGTTCTCCATCTAGTGCATGTGCAGGGCTGGCGTGGGGCCTGGCAGACAGCACGAACTCCAGGAAGTCATGGAAAGGACCTTGTGGAGAGTCAATGTCTGACCCTTAGTCCCAGTGGGGCTGGCCGAGCTTGTCCCTCTGACAGCACCCCAGGCCCATCTGAGTCTCCGTCTGCATGTTGTGCTGTTTCGGCTTGGGTCTGCCTAGTCCAGGCTGTGGCATGAAGGCAGCACGTGCAAACAGTCTGGAAAAGTCAGACCCTCCGCTTCTTCCGTGGGAAAGAGTCAGTTGATCTGTAAGGTCTCTTCTGGCCACTCCAAACTAAGCCGAAAATCCAGACGGAGACTCTCCTGGTCTCTCTTCAATCCCGTGTCTAACTCCAAGTCCACAGCCAGCCACACAGGCCATGGCCTACAGCCTCTGGCGGGGCGCAGTGTTCAAAAAAGTAAAGAAGCCACAGAGAAGGATCAGCTGGAGGCTCGCTCCCCTGCCTGCCCTTGGGGTGGTCTCTGGGAGGGTCGAGGGTCACCAGGCACTACACAGCCCCACCCTTCCCCCTTCCTGGATGGAGGGGGGATTTGGCTCCTGCTGCCGCCCCACCATGGGCCCCGCTTCACGTCCCCCTTCAGGCCGCATACGGACCTCAACCACAGTGTGGACACCAGCTGGGGCTGCCTCCCCCACCTGCGGTCTGGGGTGCTGGTTCCCGTGGACAACTGTTCTTCCCCCCTGCACCTGCGGGCGGGCCCACGATCTGGTCCCGGACCACCAAGGCACGGCACTTCCCTGGCCACGGCGACAGGTCCGTGAGCCCCAAGCCCAGCACTGCAGCGGAAGGCGGCGCCGTCCTGCCACAGGGTGGATGGCCGGCCCGCGGGGCGCGGACGGAGCAGGAAGAAGAGCCAGCTACGGAGGTGGGAGGTGAGACCAAGTCCTGGGGACACGAGCCAATCCTTGTCCCTGACCGCACACTCCCGCCCTGTCCCTTGACACACAGCGAGAGCAAATCCTTTCCTTTCTCGTGGGCAGAGCGGCCCCTTTCCTCTGGGACCTGTTGCTCCCCACTCCATGTGGGTTCTGGTCGGGCCGCCGCTGGCCCACGGGGTGGGCGCATGACCCAGCGTGAGCCACTGAGCACAGCCTGCGGGGACGTGGTGGCCATGTCTACAAGCCTTGAAGGGACCAAGACAACAAGGCTGACCCCAAACAAGGGCCGAGAAGAGAGACCGCACTGCCGGGAAACGCCGAGTTCCTGCATCTTGCTGCTCTCTGCCTCTGTCTGGTCACACAGGCTCGTCAAGCCCCTTGCTCTCTGCGGTACCTGTGACCTGGGTTCCTGCCTCCTGTCACTCAGAGCGCCCACCGATACGGCTAGGTGTGTGGTTCCCGACCCCAGGCTGCAGACCACCGCCGGCCAGGCTGTACCCGGAACCCAGAAGCCGCTGGGGATCAGCTGGCTGGGAGAAAGCACCAGCAGGCCGGACTAGGTGCTCTCCAAGACCCCTGGCTAGAGCTAAGGACTAATACCTTGGGTAGGAGGTGAAGTAATATTCCAGCTCGGTGAGAATGCTGGACAAACGTCACCCAGAAACAGGCAGCTTTATGGTTCGTTTTAGGAGCTCCTAATCCCCTGAAAAAGCACCACAGAACATAAACGCTAACTGTGAAGGAAAACTGATACCTGCGCGACGTTAAAGATCGGTAACTTCTACTTACAAAGAGACACTATCAAGAGAACGATAAGGCATGCTGCGGAGTAGGGGAAGAGGACTGTAGGGTGTACACCTGAGAAAGACTTGAATCCAGAATACATAAAGAATATAGACGGAACTTTAACAAATAAGCACCAAAACCCAAGGGGGAAGTAACGTGAAAAGGCTCATCGCAGAAGAGAATATCCAAAAGGCCAGTAAGTGATGAGAAGTTCTCCATTAGTCTTCAGGGACGCACAAATTAAAACCACAAGTGGTATAGCCAAACACCAACCTGAAGGGCTAGAAGCCAAGACTGAGGACACCAGGCGCTCCTGAGGATGGGAGAGCTGTGGAGCTCCTGGACAGGCCACGGGAGTGGACACCGATGCAGCCACCCCAGAAATATCTCCCAAAGCTAAACCATGTAGGGCTCTGAGCCAGCCACTCTTAGACATGTGTCTAAGAGGAATGTACCCGTATGTTCACGTTAACAGCACCAGACTGAAAGCAAGCCAAGGCCCCGACAGGAGCAGAACGGGTACACGAATCCCGGTATCTTCATACCCGGAACACTCTCCAGAAGTGTGAACTACTGCACATCTTTTTTTTTTTTTTTCTAAGATTTTTTTTTTTTTAAGTTGACAGAGATCACAAGTAGGCAGGGAGGCAGGCAGAGAGAGAGAGAGAGAGAGAATGAAGCAGGCTCCCCAGAGCCCGATTCGGGGCTTGATCCCAGGACCCCGGAAACGTGACCTGAGCTGAAGGCAGAGGCTTTAACCCACTGAGCCACCCAGGCGCCCCTAACTACTGCACATCTAATAAGGGCGACTCTCACAGACACAAAATGCATCAAAAGAAGCCACTTTGTCAAAGTATGAACTGCGGGATTCAGTTTATATCAAGTTCAAAACCAGGTAAAACAAACCTGTAGTGTTAGAAGTCAGGATAGTAGCTACTCTGGGGAGGAAGAAAGGGGTCCTAACTAGGAGGAGACATGAAAGGGACCTCTGGGTGCCAGAAATGCTGTACTTCTTGATCTGAGTGCTGGTTACATGGGTGTAGACATTTTGTGAAAATTAACTGAGTGGTAGTACACCTATGATTTGTGCACGTTGAGACAGTATGTTGTTTTTCAATGAAAATTTACATTGAAAAAGTCATCACAGGCATCAAGGCTTGGAGGGAGGTAAGGCTGCCACACTGCCCTGATCGAGAGAGGGAAGAAGACAGATCTGGGCACTGAACCGGTTAAGAAGGGAAGGGGGTTTTGCCAGAGATGGCAGAACAAGCAGCAAGAGCAGAAAACCAGTGAGAACTCCTAGGGACGGAGCGGTTTCTGAGACAAGTGCTCCTTCGAAGCCACACAAGGGCCGTTCTTCCTTCATGGGGAGGGGCTGGATACTCAGGTGGCAGACTGGGGCACAGGGGCCCCTCTGAGGACAAGTTCACTGACGACGAGGCCGAGGATGAACTAGAAACAGGTGTGCCGTTACAGACAAAGGCAGCAGCTCTCTGGGGGCGCACGACAAGGAGGCTCCGGTGTCTCCATGCCAGGAAACCCATCCTGCGTGAGGGCAGGAGCTGGGTGCATGGCCCAGAAAATGGAGAAAGAACACTAAGCGCATGGGACAGCAGCCTCCGAGAGGAGAGAGGAAAGGCTCAGACCAGACAGCACGGGACGCCCGGCAGGGGAGAGGAGAGAAATGAGAAGACTCTGGAGTGCATCTGAAATCCATCCCCGCCCAGCTTCAGCAAGAGAGGTTAACGTGGTCGGTGCAAGCAACTGCGGTGACCCGGAAGGTAGAACGTGTCATCTGGGAGAAGGTGGCGGGGGGGGGAGGCAGATCCACTTGAACAAGTAGAAACAGAGATTTAGACCCAGAAAGACACTCACAGTCCAAGTACCAAGCAGTTCCAATGAGATTATGTCATCTAAATATAGGCCGGCAGTAGGCCAGGATAGCGGATGGGCAGCAGGCTGGAGGCCGGGGCCCGGAAGGCAGGCAGGAAAGGACATGCAGATTTACTCAGCATTTCACTTCTGCATGGGAGGCAGTGGCCAGAGGGATGGCAGCCCTGGCAGAGGCGTCGGTGGCCACATCAGGAAGGGTCTTGGTGGGCATTTCCTGTGGGTTAACACCCCTGGGTGGAAGGGAGATACCATGAGGGAGCACAGCTTCCTTCCCGGGAGGGCTGAGGAAAAGCAGAGTCCAGTCTGGAAACCGCAGTTTTCCCAAATGACCTCCACACCCAAGTCTGGAAGAAACCAGGACACCCCGCTCTGGGGTCTCTGACCGGCTACCCAGCAGCTCCATGGAGCGTGGAGCAGGACCCAGGACGGAGGGCGGGGGAGCGCTCCTGGGAGTTGAAGCTGCCGACTTTTAAAGGAAGTGCCATTCTCCACTTTGGACCGCAAGGGCCGCGTTGGTGGGCCATCACAGCCTGGTTTACAGAGCACCCTTCCCCGAGGGCCATGTGTACTCCTCGTGAGCCTTTGGAGGCTCAATTCAGACCCAAGTTTCTCCCAGGTGAGAGTCCTTGGAGACGGAACCACCATGCAGGCTGAGACAGGAACCCTCCTCTGTGGGAGGAGCAGCTGTTCTAGGCAGACTTTCACAAACTGCACACGATAGAGACCTTCTCTACATTTTTCGGAAGACAGGGGCAGGGTCTATGTGTGTTGGGGGTCGGGGGGGGGGCGGCAGGGTGTGTGAGTGCGTGTGTGTGTTTTCATGGCTCCTGCTAAAGGAACCCACTTGTGGGGAGGAAGGGGAGAACCCACACAGAGGCCCCCAAAACCTAAGCTGAAATGATACCAGGATAAAAGAAAGAGCTTCCTAAGAAACATTCTACGATGGGTGAATGGGATTCACTCTGGAACTGCTGTTCCAGAAGGAGTTCAGAGGTACCTTTAAAAGCAAGGACACCCTTCTGTCTGTCCTGACTCCGATGCAGCCCTACCCCAAGGAGGCAGGAGGATGCAAACGACTTCTAGCGGCCAATTCCTGCCACTACTTTGTTAAGATGCTATTTATGATAGCCGTCAGCTACGTGCTAATTAACTAAGCTATCTGACTTACCAAGGTCAAAACTTTGTTGGTTTCCTGGCATCCTTAGGTAAAGTATAAACAGATCCAGACAGTACTGCCGATTCCATCCGGAAAAGCTCTCAAGCTTCAGAAGGAAATTCATTATCAAGTTCTCAGCCACTGGCAACGGCTCGTGACAGTCACCCCCAGCCCTGCAGGCTGCCTGAGCCATGGGCTGGGGAGCTGATGCTTTGTAGGTGCGGCGACTACCAGAAAGTGCTTTTAAGCGGAGGCTGGGAAGAACAGAGCAGGTGCCAGCACCTGCGTGCTGGGGGTCCAAAGCATGCTGTGCAGGGGCACCGAGACACCTTTCCTGCCAGTCCCTCCTGAACCCTCACCCTGTCCACAGGGGCTTCTCGGGTCCCATGGCCTCCCACCAAGTTCATCTGTGACCTCTAACCTCCCATGAGCTCTGCTAAAGGGAGTGGACCCTTGGCCTTCTTCCAGTCCCCTGTCACAGGGATCCACTAGAACCCTTGAAACATGGAGAAGCTTTCCTCTGAAGCGCCTCAGACTCAGCACACACCGTGCAGGGCTCCCTCTGGCCAGCACTTCCCCTGTCCCCTGCCGTAGGACCTAATTAATCCCAGCCTTGCCTGACAGGGCCCACCACATGTGGTTCCTGTTTTCCAGAAGAAATTATGCCCTTCTTACAGGGAGTGCCCGTGTGTGTGTGTGTGTGAGAGAGAGAGAGAGAGAGAGAGAGAGAGTGTGGGACCCTGGAGAGTGCCTGGAGGAGGCAGAGCAAAGCCACTAGCCTGCTTCCAGGTCCCAAGCCCTCCTGGGTCACAGATGGTTCTGTGAGGTGCTGGGAGGTGGCACCTTTCCATGAGTTAGGAGACAGTGGCAATAGACCAGGCTGGGATCTTTGGGCTGCATGAATTTTGCCCGCCCCAAGGACATCTTCGTATTTCACCTTCGAGGGCGGACTCCTCTCTCAGTCTTGTCTGGCGTGTCAGATCGTGCCTCCCCGCCAGTCAAGTACTCTCAGTGCTGCTTCCAGTTAGATCAAAGCCAAGAGCAGGTTGTGCAAAAGAGCTTCTGCCACACACTCCCTTTGCTGACCTGCATCTCAACAAAAGCACCCCAGACCCAAGCACCTGCATCTCAACAAAAGCACCCCAGGCCCCTGGTCTCTGGGGAAAGAATGACTGTGGAAACTTCCAGAAGATGCACACAGGAGTCAGGCAGACTTACTTCAAGTCAGCAAGAAGAGAACCTTCTGAGAGGAAAGTAAGAAATTCCTTGGAAGGATTCCTCTATCCCGGTTCAGGTCCTGTCTCCTTCCCCTGAGCTGGGGACCCCATCAGTATGGCTTCAGACAAATAAAATCTCAAACTCCACCTGCATTCTGGGTCCCTTCTAGCAGACAGACTCTGGCTGGCACATGTTCGTCAAGGCATTTTATTTTTATTTGGAGCAAACAAATGCGCCCCATTAAAGGGGAGAGTGAAAGAAAGCAAGGAGAGCCTCTTAGCAGCTCCCTCCTGCGGGCTGGGGCCGGAGGCAAGGCGTGCTAGCCTAAAGTACCGTTCGAACCAGGGATCTGGGTCTTTCCACGTTACTTGGATTCATCCTGCATTAGCATCAGCACCGTGGGCTTTGGGTAGGGGCGCCTGGCTAAGGCCCCCTGGCACAAGTGGCGCCTCTGAAAACTGTAGGGGGGGTAACCAATGTCAGTGAGCTCCGGGGGCTGGGAAGGTCTGGGAGGACACAGAGTGAGAAGGGGAGCGGGGTGGGGAGGGTCAGCCGGTGTGGGCTGCCCTGGCCACAGTGGTGATGTGGCCCTGGATGACAGCCTGTCTCACGGGTGACCATACAAGGACAGCAAAGTGGAATTCCTCAGTTATAGCAAGAAAGACAGATGCTTCTCAAGGCCCTACCTGAGATGCAATTAAAAACAAGTCCAGTTTCCAGTGGCTTCCTAGGCCTCTGGCCCTACCACCCATGTCAGCAGCCGATCGATCTCCCTCACTCCCCACCAAGCACGGGGCAAACCCGGGGGTGGGTGGGGGGCAGGGCGGGATCAGGAGGAGTACATCACAGGCACTGTGAGCATTTGCTGAACTGGAGAGGCTGCCATGCCTGTGTCTATCAGAGTCTCGAGAGGAGGGCCAAAACGAACCAGAAGCTTTATCTCAGGGCTCCTCTGGGTGCAGGTCTCAGGGAAGACGCAGGACTGCCTCCTGCTCTCCCACTTGGGCCCCCAACCCAGGCTCTTCAAATGCTCTCATCTTAGGGGCACCCGTGTCCCCGGGAAGGGTGCTCAGGACCTCATCCACCATCGATGGGGCTGGCTGGGGTTGGAGCCTTTGAGTTCACAGCAGGCACTCGTTAAAAAGAAAGCATTCTCTGGCAAGTCCTCTCGGGGAGGCAGCAGGGAGGAGGGGGCGGGGGAAGCACAGTCGGTTAAGCCAAAGGACGGCTGGCCAGAGGGCCATCTTGGCGGGCGGAGTGGGGTGTCCCAAGACTCGCTCA